>NC_138050.1:42401045-45343545 GCF_964194185.1 Rhinolophus hipposideros | reverse complement strand
GTGGGTTAATTAAGCCCGCGGCAGAAAGCGACAGTTACTGATGACTGTTATGACAAACCACCGACTCGGCATTTGGGAGCAGGACAGCAAATTTGCACTTTATGAAATTACAGGAAAACTAGGACATAAGGAATAAATAGTTACATCTGTTTGGTGAAAGGGGGGAAAGGGTGGGGAGAAAAAAGAGGGGCTCAAGAGGAAGAGAAAAGAAGACGAGAAAGATGCTCTCCCTAAGACCAGGGCGTGAGTCACAGAGTTCAGGCGCCCATGGGAGAAGTCTCCTGTTCTTCAGTGGGTGCCATTGATCGTACTTGAGCGTAATGGTGCTGGCAGAACCTGACACACCCACGCCAGCACTTGTATTATGGACTTTCCGCAAAAGGACCAGCCAGTAGCTCCCGTGCCTAGAAATAGAGATTTGGGAAGAGAGAGGGAGAGGTAAAGGGAGGAAGGGAGCATATCTGTGGCACCACACAGAGGGAGCCGGGTCCTGGGAGGGTTACATGGCTGTTTCCTCTTTTCGGAGAAGCTGGTCTACAGATGTCTATGATTAATCATAGGCCCAGGTCTATTTTATTAGCTTTTCAACTCACTGCTGCTGGGTTTGGCTCTCATAGCCATCAGGTTCCCTTCTTTGCACTGGGCAGGGTTTCTTTTCGTTCTGTTGGCTCCCCCTTGGATATCTGTTGTCCCTTCCTTTGTCTCTGTAAGTCATGTAGGTCTCAAGAGACTGAGATTCCTATTCACCTTTGGGGTTCTGCCATGCTACATGGAGTCACCAACATGTCGTTTCCCCCAGCTAGCTTGGGATTCCCAGGATTTCTCTGCTCATTACCTTCTTCTAACATTACCTTCTTCATTTCAGTCTGCATTCAGTTTTTTCCCCAACCAGCCAGTATTTATTGAGCACCTATTAGATAGAAAGCACTGTGCTGGGTCTGAGGAAGAAATAAAAGTAAATCTAACTTGGGTCTTACCTTTCAGGAGATTATAGACTTGAGAAAGCTGCATTTGCAAGTCACCGATAGTGATGGGTGTTGTGAGAGAAGGCTAAAGAAGCCTGTGGGCATTTGGAAGGAAGGAGACTGCTTTTGTCCGGGCACACGGGAAGCGTGCAGAAAAGGAGGCCATGAACATGTGGCAAGGGAGGAAAGGACAAAGCAGACAAAAAATGCAGACAAAGCAAACCACAAGAGCAAAAGGATGGTGATAGGCTGATCCAGATGTGTTTGGGAGAAACGGGAGACAGAGCTGGACAGTCATCTGGGCACAAATGGCAATGAGTCTTTAATGTCCCCTAGGGAGTTGAGGATTATTCTGAAAACGATGGAGCATTACCGAATATTTTCTGAGTCCAGAGCTGTGTAAGGGAAAGCCTGTGGGGGAGGCGTGGGTGTGGAAGAAGGTGTAGGGTGGAGGTGTGTGGGAGTAACCCGGAAGCCAGAGACCAGGGAGGAGGTCATCTTGGGCATTCAGGGAAGGGTGAATGGGAACTGGACAGGAGCAGGGGTGGTGAGATTGAATGGAAGTGGATCCTTCTCACTGTGGTGCTGCAACACTCCTTCGGAAGCTGCTCTTTCAGGTGTCTCTTTAGCTCAGGGCTGGGGACGATTCCTGGAGGGAACTTCTGAGTGGAGCCCACTAATTATGATAGTTGAACTTTCCTCTGATGGTAAGCACCCTCAGATACATGAAAAGAAAATTTTACTTCAAAGATACAAGAACTGATATCTACTTCTGTGTTTAAAAAAATGTTGCAGGAGCAGGGTCACTGAAATGACAAACTTGTTGAATACAGTACAATTCAGAAAAACCCAGTTTATACATGACAGTTCCAGACAACCCATTGTTGCTCCATGGGAGGGTATCTATACATTGATCAGTTATTCTTTAGTTGGTCATTGACTCTCTAACTTGCCCATCACTGCTGTCTCCCATCTCACCAAACAATTTCCATATATGAAATACGTTATTCAACATAAGTAGCCACAGGGAAAGAAGGAAATTCTGTTTATTGAGGGCCTATTATGGCCAGTACCTTACATACATTATTTGTTATAATTCTTATAATCATTACTGATGAAGACACTAAGTCTCAGAGATGTAAAATAGAAAGCCATGTTCACATAGCTAGTAAGTGGCAGGCAGGGCCAGGTATCAAAACGATCTGTCTGACACAAAAGATGTGTTTTCTCTTGACACCCATGACTTCTTTTCATTACGTGGGAACTTATTAAATAGTAAATTTCTTGATTAGGACCAGCTTCTACTCTGGTAGAGCATATATTTATCCTTAGGCTCTGGAATGAACCTGCCCTGCCCTTGCCCCCCTTCTCATACCCTCCAGCACAACAGACATGTGCTGTTGGACGTGATACTTTTGAGCATGAAGTTCATGAGTTTTGCAATGTGTCATGGTCTAGGTGCCAAGACCAGCGTGTTGAAGGGATTCCATCACTCCAGCACACGATATTTAGAAAGAGTTTTCATGGAGGTCTTCGCTCTTGGCTGGAAGGAGACTGGGAAGCACAGACCCAAAGAAGTAGACTTCAACCCCCAAAATCGGACATGTCATCAGTGAGGCTTGTTGTTTTCATGTTTCCAATGACTGAGCTGTCCTTCTGGGGAAAAGCTGTAGAGAAAGGGGGGGAAGTACCAGCAAATCAATCTGTAAGTCAAGCAGGTGCCTAGAGAAATTGAGAAGGGCTGCTCTCCGGTCATTGGGAAGAATCATCACTCATTTGCCAGATTAGCTGGAGACTCCCAAACCTGCCAGCCTCCATCTGGGGGAGGTTCTGCAGCCTGAGCACCAGGCCTGCCTGGGAGCCAGTGATTTAGACCAGAAGATTTTATGGTCTGAAAATGACTTTAAAATTTGTTTGGAATTACCCAGAGCACATTTTAAACACTTAAATTGCCGTCTTCATATTTTTTAGTATTTGCAATTTACCTTAGTACAATTCTTCTCCTGTCTCCCTCAGCCACTTCCCTCATGCCTCGGTCTTTCCTCTTGGCTCTGTGGAAAGGCTCCACACCATCACCATTTCTCCAGCTCGTTCCAGGCCAGGAAGAGCTTCACCCCAACTCCGCTCCCTCTCCTCTGCTGTTTTACCCTCCTTATTTTTTCTGGGTTGGATAGTGTTCCCCTGAAATGTATGTCCACCTGGAACCTTGGAATACAACCTTACAGTAGTTCCCCCAACCCCTTGTCTGCATTTTCACTTTCCACGGTTTCAGTTACCCATGGTCAGTGGAGGTCTGAAAAGATTCAATGGAAAATTTCAGAAATTAACAATTGCTACGTTTTAAATGGTGTGCTGTTCTGAGTAGTGTGATGAAATCTTGCGCTCTCCTGCTCTGTCCCACCTGGGATGTGAATCACTCCTTTGTCCAGTGTCTCTGTGCTATATAGACTCCCTGTCCACTAGTCATGTAGCTGTCTCCATCATCAGGTCACTTGTCATGGCATTGCAGTGCTTCTGTTCAAGTAACTTGTATTTTATTTAGTAATGACCCCAAAGTGAAAAAGTGATTCTGGCAGTTCCGATATGCCAGAAGGAAGTGGTAAAGTGCTTCCTTTAAGTAAAAAGTACGTATGTATAGGAAAAAAAAACATAGTACACATAGCATATGGTACTATTTGCAGTTTCAGGTATCCACCGGGGGGCTTGGAACATATACTCCAGGAATAAGCGGGGGACTACTGTCTTTGGAAATAGGGTCTTACAGGTATAATAAGATGATGTCCTACAGCCGTACAGGATTAGAGTGGCCTCTAAATTCAATGACTGGTGTTCTTATAAGAAGAGGAGAGGACACAGAGACACACAGGGAAGGTGGCTTTATGACGACAGAGGCAGAGGTGGAGTGATGCAGAACAAGCCAAGGCATACAGGCCAGGGCTTGCTGGGAAACACCAGAAGCTGGAAAAGGCAGGGAAGAATGTTTTCCTAGAGCCTTCCGAGAGAGCACGGATGTGTGGACACCTTCATTTCAGATTCCTGGCCTCTACAACTGTGAGAGAAAAAATTTCTGTTGTTTTGAGCCACCCAGTTTTTGGCTATTTGTTTCTGCAGCCCTAGGAAGCTAATAGACTCTCTCAGATCACTTAGAGCTCTGCCACCTCTTCCGAGGAGCCCAGCACAAGCTTTACAAAGGAAACTCAGTAATGTCTCTATTATCTCAATTCCTAGAGACAGGAGCTTCGAGGTTTGTCGGGTTTAAGATCCATCTATTTCCAGCCAATGGCTCACTTCTTCCGTCATTCTGTTGGTCAGTTCTTAAGTCCAAGTTTATTCTCTTTAGCAAGGCTGTAGCTAGGCTATCCTGGAGATAGTATCAAGAGCAGAAATATATTGTTTATATGAATTGAACATATACCAAGTTCCAGGCCTCTTCATGATCTATCTATACTATCGTTTCTTCTTATACAAAGTAGTCACAAAACAAATGCTTGATGCCAGACTTTGATCTCCTACCTCTTTGTGTGTTGAGAACAGGAGAGACTTGTGTTTTCAGTCAATCTTAGCTCTTCCTCCTGCCCTCTTAACATCAGTGTTGGATGTTCCAGAAAGTTCTGCACAATCCTCAAAGCACGATGGGACCCCCAACTCCGTTTTGCCACCAGCAGGCCCGCCTCTTCTACCAGGCATTCCTTCCTCCTCCCTGCCGTGTCCCCCTTTTTTAATTGTGAAGGCCTCGCTCCTGTGGGCTGTCAGAGGGGTTCTGCACATTTTATACCTGACAGGACCTCTCCCAGAAACCCCGGAGGGAGACACCGTTAAAGTGTTTTATGTTGGGGAATAGGTTGGTTTCTGTGCAATAAAAACCAAAGCCATTGAACAAGCAAGCTCCTGGGTAATTACTGGGACAGAGGAGATAGCTTCCATATGCTGGGTGGGAGCTTGGAGGCCAAGCCTGCATCTGTTCCCTTTGTTCTGTCAGAGAACAGAGCCAGGAGGGGGTCTGACCTCCCGATAAACCCTGAACCAGAACCCTCTGCCAAGCTTCAGGGAGAAGAGGGGGTTGGGGGTGGTAGAGTGAGGTCAGAGGGCAGCAACATCTGGTAGAAGGAGGGGTTGGTGGGGAGCTGAGCGAAAGGTAGGGGGAAAGGGGTTGGGGCCGGGCTGCCCCCTCCATAATCAATAAACCCAGCTACCAGAGGAGATCAGAGAACCATTCATTAACGAGTCTGTTAAGTGATTGATAGGCTTAATTTTCCTGTCAAATGTGGACTTCCCTTGTAAACATGTCAATTGAGGAAAGTTCAAGCTTGTCACTTGGATTTATGGCTGGAATAACATGTAGGTGGAAAAGAGGGGGCAGGTCCCCAGTGACCCATGCTGGCTGCTATGAAATGGTAAGGCCAGTGTATCCAGGTGCCTGCAAGGCCCTCCTCATTTCTTCCTACAGCTGAGATAACAATCACAGCCTTGGGTTCTTACTCTCTCATACTCAAAGAAATGAAGAAATGGCAATCCCTCACCTCTGCCACTCCCACTCCCACCTCAGGAGGACTCTCCCGGGGAATTATTCACTGATTCACCTTGAAATCTGGAGGGACATCTCCGTGTTGGAAAGAGGCACCCTAACTCTGCTCTTGCTCTTGGAAAACAGATCTCCTTTTCCTTTCTTATTGTCCTGGAAGATCAAAACTGAATGAAAACAGGAGCTGAAAGGCCCAGGAGTGTGACACAAACAAGCCATCAGCTCCTCAGCGATCTGGAAAATTGCTGGTGGCAGTTGGGGGACAGGTTGGAGGGGAGGTGGGCATAGGAGGAGTGGCCGACTCAGAACAAGTGGAGGGAGTGTGGAGGGCAGCTGCAGCCAGCAGCCTAATGGGTGGTCCTGTGGGGAGCCCCATCCTAACTGGCTCAGTTTAATGCTCCGTGTTAAATTAGCCAAGCACAGCTACACTCCCCAGATGTGTAAGAAACGCAGGCACGATACAAGTGGGCATTTTGGATAATTGAAAATACTGTTCAAAATCCATTCTAACCCATTAGTGTTATTGTAGAGCACTGGACATAGCAGAGAGGCTTGCCAGGACCTGGCTGTGGTCTGCTTCAAGCAGCACAGGGATGGAATTTGGCTTTGGAGGTGTTTTGCCCTCTTTGGTATTAAAATATACTCGGTCTTGTATCATGCTCTTCCCTCTCTAGCATGGCTGTGGATCAGCTGAGAGCAAGGCCTGTGTCTTTCATGCCTTTGTACCTCCTGCAACACCTGGTCAAGGGCCTGAATACAGGAGCTGCTGCCCACTGGATGCAGATTAGGGGGCAGTGCCAGGGTGCCCACCAGCCTGCTGGGCTGGACCTTGTCAGCACTCACAGACCTTTTTTCTGTGGCATAGGGAGCTTCACCACTGCGATCCTCAGTGCAGGGAGAGTTGGGGTGGGGGATAGACTTAGGGGGCAGACTATTTCTAGGTAAAGCCTCTGTGAAAATGTTGCCCCAGTAGTACTTATCAAATTGGGGTATGTGTGGTGACAGGCTCTCTATAAACCCTCCCGGCCTTTCATATCATAATATCATCATTGACCTGGAAATGTGCTATACATAGAAGTACAACTTTCTGCAATGACACCAAACATGTCAGGCTCTCGGTCCTCAGGGAAGAAATCAGGAGGAACACCTGGCTCCTCTGGTCACGGGCTCCCCTTTGATCCTCTCTTTTCCCAGAACTGCACTTTTGGTTTGTTGGCGTATTCAGTGTTCTTCAAGTGGGGCAGCACCAGTAATGATAAGAATAATGGTAAAGCCATCACTGTTTTGAGCACTCCCCTTATGGAGAGCGCCCTGATCAGGGTTCTACAAATATCTCCTCTCGTTCCACGACAAATCCATGGTTCTGCCCACGTCCACACAGATGGGGGTAGAGCCTGGCCAGTCCTTGGACTCCAGAAGCCGGGCTAATGGACCTCTGAAGTTACCTCAGAGCAGGTGTTACCTTCTTCTGTGTTACTGCAGAGCAGTGCACAGCCACCTTAATTTACTGAAATTGCAACATGTTTGGTGTATTGGTCAGAAATCGGTATGTTTGTTTTTATGGCAGTCTCTCTGAACACCTAATGGCAGTGATTTTCTGAAATATATTTAGGTTCAGACGCACAGGACCATTTTTCTTCCTTATCTAAGTGGTGGTGTATAATAGGAGCTATATTATTGCTATAATGGTCTCTTGAATTGAGCATCTGGAAAGGTGCCAGGACCAAGTTTGGACACAAGCAAAAGCCCTGTTGGAAAGAGTTGAGTGGGGGCTGGGAGGCTCATCAGTTGCCGAGCTGCCTCTTAGCAGGCGGCCGGACCCTCACTTTCCTTTAACTCAGTCGAGGCCATTGAACCCAGGGCCAGATGGCCTCCTTCCCTATGCTATCGCCTTCCAGACTGTAATTATTAATTATTATTAAAATAATATCTATTATTTATTGAGCACCTACTAAGTGCCAAGGACAGCTCAAACTACTTTACATACGGCATATGCTCTTTGATTAGTCATCACAATAACTATCCTATAGAAACTCTCGTTATCTCTGCGAACTGATAAAGAAACTGGGCTCAGACAGTGTAAGTAACGTTCTCAAGGTTAAGATGTAAAGGTCTGCTCAACTCGAGAGACTGCTTTTCCACTAAACTCAACTGCTTCCTATTCTCAGGTAGTCGGTGTCCCATGTTCTCTCCATCCCCAATCCCCTCATCTCAACCTCCTCTGCAGCAATGTATTTCCAAAGGCAGCAACACAGAATGCAGCCCCACAGCTGCTTTCCCCACAGTGTCTTCTTGTGTTTTGACCTAGCATCTGGTCAGAATAAACACAGGATTCTTTACACTCTGATAGGACAGGCAGGGCGCTTGTCTGTGCTTTTGTTGTGTATCTGTGGAGTGTCCGTGGCAGGCTTTTCCCAGGGATTGAGGGATTCCTTCTATCCCAAGTGGTCAAGCCCAGAGAAAACAGATATGCCTCATTAACTGGTTCCCTCAACCTGTAAGCCGCAGTGAAACACTGTGGCTTCCAGCCCCAGCAGCCCCCAGGACTCTGGTCTGCCCCTCTCTGGGGCCCTAGATCCTGCTTCCGGGTGCCTGCTGTACCTGCATGCAGCCCTCAGTATTGGGCACTAGCTTCCTCTCTCCCAGGACTTTCCCTTTGGGAAGAAAAGCAAGAAGGTGTTCCCTGTGTTTAGTCAAATATGTCTTTCTGCCCTGCTCAGCCTGCTGTGTCCTTGAAGCCAGGCATTTTCAGGGTAAAAAAGACTTTGATCAACTGCTCCATTTCACAGAGACAGGGAGGTTCTTTAGCTTGGAGGAGGTATAAGCCCTGTCTGTGCTGGAAAGTCCCAAACTCCACGCTGCTGGTGCTGGCACTGGCCCCTGGGAACCTGCAAGTGAGATGAATTAGGAGCCTAGAGCAAAATACGTGGTTTCATGCAATTTAGCTTCTTTCTACTACTTGCTTAAAATTCTGTGGAACAATTAAATCTTAACAATGTCTTGTGAATGCCTTGGGTTCCCTTCTCCTTCAGGTTTATTGACTGCATTTGATATCACTCACAAAAGCAAGGTTTTTGTTTCTTTTTTTAACATTTAATAACACCATTTGGTTAGGACCCAGAAAGAGAAAGGCCATAAAGTGAGAGAGCATCTAAATGATGGCAGTGGGTCCAACAGGTGGAAAACCTCACATCAGCAGGTGGAAAACCTCACATCGTTCTATCAACAACCTTCTTGAGGTCATCTTTGAATTCAGGATCTTAGCTGGGCCCAGTGAGGAAAGAGTTATGAATAAAGGCTTGCTATCCTACCCTTGAGTAGTACAGACTATCACTGGGAATAAAGCAGAGAACTCCCCAGACAAAAACGCTTAAGGACTCCAACAAGATAGAGAAACAAAACAAATGGTTATAAGGATCGTCTCCCTCGCTACCCCCAAGCAGAGTAACTGATGGCTGACTGACCAGTGAACATTGCCAACACACCCTGAATTGAACTTGTAATTTTTTGTACCAGGTAGGCAAACTGAGTGTCTTCACTCTCCAGGGAATTCAGGAGTAAAGGAGGCATTGAAGGTAGAAAACTCTCATAAGCAAGTATTCATTTCATTTTTCTGACCACCTCAGCAAGTGGTTCACTCATCCTGAAAGGTTGGCTTCTAGATAGCTGAGGTGAGGACTGAATGAATTTATAGCCTCAGGACAGCTGATTCGTTAAGGCAGGACCTGCTGCCTGAGTTTCTTTTTAAAAAACCAGGTGAAAAGGTGTTTTACAATTACAAAAACCAAAAGCTGCCTCCTGTCTATCTTGGAAGATGGGCTGCTTTCCCACCGCACTTCTGCATGGAGGTGTCAGGAGAAGCTTAAAACACATGGCCCCTGCCAAGATGGAAATGAATATTTCTCTACAAAAAAAGGAATGAGGGGGTGAGGAGAAGGTGGAGGAAGAAGCGTGATTGCACCGTGCTTTGATGGCCTTGTGTTTCCAAGCCCTGAGAAGGAAGAATTGGAGCTGTAGCACTCAATACCAAGCAGCGATCTGTGGTCGGGGAAATGCGGCACATCTGCCTTTTATAGGTTTGGGATGAAAAATGATTTTAATTAAGGAGTGGAATTGGGGCTTTTAGTTTTGCTACATGCTATGTACCTGTCAAACCTGCTGGATGGGAATTTAGTTCTCACCTCTCACCCCCACCCACTTTAACCAAAGGACTCTTGGGAGAACTCAGAAACCTTGAGCACCTGAGAAAATCTGAATGGCCATCTCTGGGGTCACACACATCACGTAGAATATACGTCAATGCAGAGAACCTTCTCCCTCCCCAGCATGGGCGACTCACAACATGGTTCCAACTTCCAGGCTGGGAAAGGAAGGGTGGGTCCATGTCATTGTTGGCTGTGGACCGAGACCGTGAACCAGGAAGGCTTAGGGACCCAACAAAGCTAGGAAACCAAAGACAAATGATGACAGTAAAAATCTAGTAATTTAAATTTTTTTTTTTTAATTTACAATTTGAACCCTTTTTCATTATGCAGTTCAGGGGCATTAAGCACATTCACACGTGTGCAGCCGTTGCCACTGTCACCCCCAGACCTCTTCATCTTCCCAAGCAGACTCTCTCGCTCTCAGACAAGAACTGTCCCTGCCCCAGCCCTGGCCCCACCATTCTGCTTCTGTCTCTGTGATTGTGATGACTCCAGGGACGTACTCTAAGTGGAATCATACAGCGCTTGTCCTTCTGTGACGTGCTTGTTTCACTCAGCATGACGTCTTCCCGGTCCGTCTGTGCTGTGGCAGGTGCCAGGGTGTCCTCCTGCTAGTTTGAAGGCTAAACAACATTCCATTGTCTCCTGGACGGCGTATTGCTTATCGTCCATCCGCCCATGGACGCTTGGCTGCTTCCACCTCTCGGCCACGGTGAGTCACGCCATTGTGAACATGGCGTGCACACCTGCGTCCTTTCTCTTGGGTACATAACACAGACATGGAGTTGCCGGGGCACAGGGCAGGTCCACCGTTAATTTTGTGTTTTCTTGTTTATTTATTTGTATCCGTTTCAAGTATACAAAACAACATTGTGATTGGACGGTTATATACCTCACAAAGAGATCACGCCAATAAGTCTGTAACCCATCTGACACCATACATAGTTATCACAATATTATTGACGATATTCCCCATGTAAAGCTGTACTTTACGTCCCCATGACTATTTCTTTTTTTTAAATTATAGCTGACATTCTACCATTAATTTCTCAGCAGTCGTATTGTCTCCCACAGCGACTGCACCGGTTCCATTTTCACCAACAGTGCTCAGGTTTTCATTTCTCCACATCCCACCAACACGTGCTGTTTTCTCCTTTTTTAAACTAAAAATTTTTATAGTAATTTTTTTTTTCTTTAAGTAAAGCAAAACTAGAAAGGTAATGTTCTGTTGCAATATTCTCATTTGAAACAAGCCCCCCCCCCCACCAAGAAGAATTTCTCCCCTTACAAAAAAAGAAAAAAAGAATCTCTGTAAAGGGAAGGAAAATCATTCTGTCTAGGTGACAGCTCTCCAATAGGGACACCAGGAGGCAGAGAGACTTGGTAGCATTCTTTGTGAAATTTCAGAAGCCAGCTACGGACAGCTACAATAAGAAACCAGGGTTCCCTCCTGGTGATAAACTAGAGGGTCACCTGAGCTTAGTTTCTGGGCTTTTCCTCAATATTTTTTTTTCTTTTCGAATGCCTCTCAGCGCTAAGGTGCTTCCATTTGAGAGGTGAATTCTTCCCTAAATACTGGAAAGAGCCCCGTGGGAGTCAAGTCAAGAGCTAGCAATCCTTTTGGATAGTCTGAGTCAGGCCCTAAAGCAGGAGATTGGTCCAAGTGACATCCCCATGCTTCTTCAGGCCCTAATATTCGACATGTTTCTGTGAATTTCCTTTGGTTGACTTGTCTGTTTTCCTTTTCTGCCTTGTTAAGTCTTGTTTCAATCCTTGAAAATCCAATGAGGATGCATCAGTTTCTTTCTAGGTCCTAAGTATGAACCCTGACCCTTTTATAAGTTAATAAAAGTTAAAAAAAATTAGTATGAAATTAAACACATGCATGCTGAAATTAACACTCCTTCAGATTTTCTAATTCAATTTTTGAATAAGTTCATCAAAGCTGAACTCTTCTGTATTTCCTCCCTCCCTCCCTTCTTGCCTCCCTCCCTCTTGTGCTCTCTCCCTCTCTCCCGGTTCTCTAAACAAGTCTTTAGCCCACATATTGGTAAACTAGCTTTGGGTTCAGTTTAAACTTCACCTCCTTGGTAAAGTTCCCTTCTCAGTAGGCAGAAATAATTGCCTCTCTGTTTTACTTTGGCAGTCCAGCCCTTCCTTTGCCCAGCCTCCTCTCCAGTATGCTTCATTCACAATCTAGAGGGTGTAGCACTTATCACATTGTATTACATTTAGCTCTTTACGTGTCTGTCTTCCCTGATCTGCCAGCTGCCTCCCAGCAGAAATGATACCATTCTTCTTTGCATTTCCAGTGCTTCCTTCGCACAGTCTCTGGCACCTTGAAAATGCTCAGTGTTGAAAGGAACTGAGTTCAGAATAGAGGAATGAAAAGAATCAGAGGAAAACTATGGTAGATTTTTGGAGTCTTGGTGGCGAAGAGAGATTTTTGCTTGTGGACTGAAGATATTCTTGTAGTTCTGCCACTATTGAAGGTGAGGACGGTAGTGATCTGTTAATTATATATCCCCCTCATGTAAGTTATTTATATATTGGAGGTGCCAAAATAATGTATACACATTTTAAGAGATGTGTATACATTATTTTGGCGCCTTCTGGATATCATATCATTTATAAACGCATGTAGCTATACTCCATGGTGATTGTTCACAGTTCAGAAAGTTACGGAACAAATTAAATTATATTGGTTTCCTTTTAGTTATTAGACTTATTGCATTTCTTTTATAATTATGTATAGGAAATTGACTGATTTTTTAAAATCACATTTATTATCAGGCATTGCGTTGTAGCCAATAGTAATATCTGCTAACATTTACTTAGCCCTTACTACGTGCTAGGCACTCTTCTAGCACTTTGCATATTTTAATTTATTTGCTTGATGTAACAAACCGATATGCAGCTCGAACATGATCTGTAATTGATATTATTGTCTCGTGTGGCAGCAAATAAAAATTTCATCATATCCTATAAGCATATGGGTAAAAACACAGTTGGGAATATGAGTAGAAGGTATTGAACTATTGTGATTTAGTGGGAGTATTTATCTAATCCACACAATCACAGATTCAGTTTGATGGCTTAAGAAAAAAATGCTGACATCTGGATTTGTCAGCATTATAACTTGGGGAAAATGGGGTCCAATGTCATCAATGTGGTGTCAGAGTTTTGGCCAGTGTCTCAATGAGAGAGAGGAAAGAGAAGAAGGCCCACCCTTGTCTCCAGCACATTCTGCATACCTGATGGGAGGGAGCTGCTACCCCATTGATTCATCTGGCCTCAAAGAAGAACACAGGTCTATGTGTCTAAAGGATGAGAGGAATGAAGACTTGCTGGGACTTCCTTCACTGAGAGCTCCTGGGAGAGATGTGTTCTTTTGTCCCTTGCCGTTATTTCTGTTTGATGATTCTTGCTATTAAGTCAAAACATGGAGGTTGAAGGGTTCATAGATTCAAGGAGGCTGTGATACTCTACTTTCTGTTCTTGCATCAAATTAACTTTTAGCGAAGAGAGAAAAGGAAATTGCCTTTGTATTTGACTCGTACATAACAGGACCTTAGTGTATGTTTGTTGTGTCAATCAGCAGATTTCTCTCTAGCCGACACTAGCACTGTGATAGCAATTTTCTATCTTATTATGTTAGGTTCACACCCTATTAGTATTTATTTTAGTTAATATAATGCAATTAGAGTGTAATCACATCAGTTGTTTTCAAATCATGTCAAAAAATAAAAGTTATTGAAATAACAGTTGTAACGTAAAATGATGGAAAATAGTTAATGCTTTGAAATGCTGGGATTGAGTTAGGCACAAAAGGAAAGCTGGGGAGTGGGAGGAGATGGAGAATCAGATCTTTGGCTTCTTCTGAGACTCTTGTTTAAGTGCTCATGGACCTGATGTCTTGTCATTGCATTCTCTCCCTGATAGGGCCCTGAGTGATCCTTTGACTGTTTCTTGAGACACAGTTCTTGGTTAGGGTGTGTCCAAAAAAGTGGTCTTAAGGTCGATAGTGGGAAGACTGAGCTCGAGATCTAATTCCAACTCTTCTCTAAGTGACTGTGTGACTTAGGCAAGCCTCCTGTTCTCTCTGGGCCCTTAGTTCTCACCTGCAAAACAAGGAGGGTGGCCTAGATGATAATAAGGTCCCCTGGCGCTATTATTATATTTAATGATGCTTGGACTTCTCAGAACCCACGGTGAGCTATGAGGCATGTAGCCAACACTAATTTTTTTTTTTTCTCCCTGGAGCAAACCCCAAAGCAGCCAATGGCTACAGCGGACAAGCACTTTGTACTGTACAAACTGTTGCGTACCACTCATTGTTTGCAGCCCTGTTCTACCAAGTCTTCTAGGACGTGAATGGTCAGGTGTAGGCAAATATTTGCTTCAGAGTGTATCAAACTTTTATGAAGCCTGGGTTTGTCATGCTTCTCATTATTCATCCCTCTCCCCTGGGGATGGTGGGGGATTTGGGCAGGTAGAAAATTCTGGAAATGAAGCCAAGTGAAGAGGAAAGAGTAGTCTAAGAGCCAGGTATTGTTTCCCAATGGCACTTTCGGTTGGGAGGCCAGAGACCCAGTGGTGGCTCTAGTTCTGGCTCCCTCACAGACTATCTCCAGGCCCTTGTCCAACATTTTGATTCTTTGGTGTCTATGAAATATTACTTTGTTTGGGGTTTGTTAGGTATGGTTCTGGTGGTGCAACTCTGAGGAAATAATTAACACTTATTTCTGAGGAGAAGCTTCCAGCCAGATCCGCACTTGTGGTGGCGCATACATCTCGCGAAGAATTGTTATTTAAGCAATAATCCTTGAGAAATTGGTCGTTACCCGCATTAAACGACTCAGCCCATTGCCAAGGATGGTTAACGCTCTAATAAACTGGTCATTAACTGCAGTAACAATGAATTTCGAGGGTATTATTGCTATTATAAACCTTAATCAATGGTTTATAACAGCAATAATGTGGTCCTTTCTCTTAATGGTAAGTAGGGCAGCTTGCACCATCGCATTGAAAATGTTTTTGTGGTGGCTGATAAGTCAGAGGGGAGGTCTTCCCAGTGCAGCCCACCCTCCAGGAGGGCACCAGGGAAGGTAGAGGACATGTTGGGGCCTCTTGATTGCCCAGGCTCTGTTCTCTGGGGATCAGGTGTGGAACAAGGAGCAGAGGATTCTCTTCCAACTCCCATGGTCCCTTCTCATTATAGTCCCAGTGAGGCGCTGGGGGCGTGGGGACTCCTGGACACTTATGTCTAGCATGAGACTCTGGATTGAGGACATGATTCAGCATGGGCTTCCTCATGGGTGGGTCGTAATACAGAAGAAGTGGCCACCTGCTTAGTGGGGTGGGATGGAGCCTGTTCCAGGCTCAGTGTTGTCACTAACTTGTGATGTGACTCCAGATAAATCACGTCACTTTTATGAGCCTTTGAAAGATGGAAATTGGACTCATTAACTTCTCAAGTCTTTTCTGGTTTAACGCTCTGTGGTTCTTTTCCTAATACTGACATCTCATATTAGTATATCATTATAGACTACTACTACTACTACTACTACTACTACTACTACTACTACTACTACTAAAATAGCTTACATAATAGTTGGTAGTTTTCTTAGTTGTTTACAAAAATTAACTAATTGAATCCTTGCAACAACCCTGCTTCTATTAGAGAAGACATCAAGGCAGAAGAGACTAAAACTTGTCTGAGCCACCTAGCTAATCCAAGGTGGAGCTGTAACTCGAACACAGGGAGTCCAGAATCTGTGCTCTTACTCCTACACTCTACCATCTCTCTAGAAGTCTCTCTTCATTATTTAATTTGATCCTCACACCCTTTGAAGTAGCTAGTTGGGGCTACCATATTGGTTTACAAATGAGGCAACCAAAGCTCTGAGAAATGAAGGGCCCTACTCTAGTTGACACAGCAGGTCTGAGTCCCGCCCAGGTAAACCTTCTGCCTCTGGCTGTGTATGTACCAGGGAGCTATGCCAGGAGCTTCTAGACCAGGAGCTTCTCTCTCCAGTGCAATGGACTGGGCACATCCTGATGCCAGGCTTCTCATCACTGGGACTTCCTCCACCAAAGGGAAGGTTCAGACCTTCCCACATTGCTGGAAGCTTGCCCCGCGAGTAAGGAGGTTGATCTTGTTTCCAGCCTGGTATTGCTGGGGATACATGGGGAAATGGAGGGTAGGGGATGAGGACATTTGGGTATTTTATTTTTATTTTTTTTATTATGAAAAATTGAATGACAGAATAATAGCATAATGAACCCACATGTAAACACCACCGGCTTTAGTAGTTATCAACTCATGGCCTATCTTGTTTCATCCAACCAGACCCCCATCCTTTCCCACCCTGGGTTATTTTGGAGTAAATCACAGATATACTATTTCATCTGCTATCACTTCAGTATGCATCTCTAAAAGTTAAGGATTCTTAAAAAAAAAATAATAGCAACATCGGTATCAGATCTTAAAAATTAACAATAATCCTTAATAGCCTCAAATATTCAGCCATATTTCAAATTTCCCAGGTTGTCTCATAAATGCGTTTGGCTTTTCCTTGCTGTAGCTACCCATGAGTTCTGTGATATAAGAGAAATTCCTTTCCAGGTTTGTTACCATTGGCTCATTTGTAGAACGGGATGTACAGTGAATGCCCTTTCTCTTCTGTCACTGGATGGTTGAAGCAAGGCCTCTGAGGTACTAGAAGGACTTTCTGCAGACCTTTGGGAGGAATCTTCGAGAGGCTACCCCATAGTATTCCTTTTGAGTGTGAACTTCTTTTCATCTGGCACATTCCAGAGAGCAGATTTGTTCTGAGAAATGGAGGAAATGAGAGAACAACGCTTCACCCCAGCCCGCCTCCCTGCCAGGCAGCTTGTCTGCAGAGGGAAGAGGCGCATCTCGGTGACTCTTCTCCAGAAGAGAAACAGAGAGGATGCAGGATGCATTTTATAGCATCAGTGAAGTGATCCTGTCTGTCCCAAGGTGGCCCTGGGCTAGCCTGGCCCTACTACTGGTCTACTGGTCTACCCACAAGACCAAGGATGAAAGCTCTACTCTCCTTTCATCCTTGGTCTTGTGGGTTATAACCCCAGTTCTGCTGCTGCTTACTGGGCCTCCCCATTTCTTCATATACAAAGTGAGATAGAGTGAGAAGACTCTTGGTGACATGCCTTAAGAAGGCCTATAATAAACATAAGGGGGCTTTTCCAAACTTTATATTTTCTTTTGGAATGTATATAAGGCTAGGAGTTAAAACTCCCCTGGCATTTTCTCTTCTCATTTCCCTCCCTCTTTGCCCATGTTGAAAGTTTTAGGACTAAATGATGGCTAAGGTCTTTTGATGTGCTAATATCCTATGAAGCCAGGGTTTTGCCAAACTTACCAATGTGTTTCTTGTCCTGAAGGACTGAGTGGGTCATCTCTGCTGGAGAGACCTTGGGCCAGTGACTCCTGGAGCAGGAGGTTGCCCTAAATGACCCTTGGTGGGGCTCCTTTAGGTTTTTCCTGGAACTTGAGATTCTTTTCTGCAAAATGTGTTTAACCATGGTGACTGGTGCCTTTGGAGTATTGTGAGGGGGCCAATTCATAAACGTGATGGACCAGGGCATTGAAATAGGGGTGCTTTAGCAATGGAAAGCCCACTAAATGCCTGTTTGTCTTTTTCTCTTCTGGACTCTTACTTGGCCTGTGGGCCAAGACAATTGGCCCAATTTCCTGTTGATTCTCTCACCCGCTGTGCAGCCCAACCCCCACATAGAATCTATACATTGGGCTTTGCCACCAATGCTCTGCTAGGTGAATCAGCCTCAGTGCTCAGCTGCCAGTGGGTGAAGGTCTCTAGAAGGTCTGCAGTTTCAAAAAAGAGTCCTATCTTCCCCTCAGGTGGGAAACTTTATGGGGTTTATTTAAGGTGCATATCTAGAGCCCTTGCTCCGGGCTGACTCCTCTGGCCTAGGCTCTGGGCCATTTCTTGGAGGGGGTGGTGGTCAGTCTTGTCAGGCTGCTCCTCCAGGCATTCACCAGGGTCCCCAGTCTCTTATTGCCTCCTTGTTCTCAGCCTGTGGAAAGAGGAGCTGGTTAGGCAAGGGGCGGAGGGAGGGCACATAAAAAGACCAATATGGAATAAACTGAAAAGTTTACTCTGTGCAGTACTGAAATAAAAAAGCTCATTCAGAAAGTTAATGATTTATTTTATAGTTTCATTATCAGGGTCACATTACTCAATAGCATTTCAAACATGTCATTTGTACAAACTATGGTAATTAAAATTTATAACATACTTCATCAGCAGCATATGAATCTTTTAGCCAGCACTCTGCTGTCATATAAACAGTGTAATTTCAGCTGCTATTCACCCTTTATTGGCTCTCATTTGTGATTTAACAGCCATCAATGACTGCGCTATAAAGAATAAATTAACCATCCGTAAACCCTACGATGACAGGGACAGTCAAATAGACTGAACTGCCTTCCGCCCAGCTCTCGGAGCCTACCGAGACCAGGTGAAGTCCAGGTATCCACCAGCTCCTCTGCTGTAAGGACTTTCCTGATTCCCACTGCCTCTTCTCACTGGGATGGCTCCTGGCTGGCCCTGAGGTCCCTCTAGCTGCCATTAGAAGGAGTATCAGCTTTTCTGCTTCTAGGGTGGAGAAGTGGAGGGAGAAACAGTCCCTTCATAGACCTCTCTGGGATGTCTGTATCCAGGGAGGGACCTCAGATATTATCTACCAGTAATTATCCATTGCCTTCGGAAGTGTGTGGGGGAACTTTTGGTTGATCTAATGACTGGGTGGGGGAAATATTGTCTTATAGCAGTTGGGACCAGTGATGAGATGCTAAGTCCTGCAATGAGCAGGATTTGTCCTTCCCCAAATGCCTCCAGGGCTGGCATTGAGCAACACTGGTAGTCCCACATTCTCCTTCTACAACGAGGAAACAGGCCTGGAGAGAGGAAGGGCTTTTCCGCGAGCTGTGCTGGCTCTCAGGACAGAGCCAGGATGAGAACTTGGACAAACAGTCTGAAGGTGACAGCTCCTAGAGCAGGTCTGGCTGGCTCAGAGGGAGTGACAGTCAGGATGGATTGGGAACGTTGCTTCCCTGAGGGCCTCGCTCCTGGGTGCCCTCTTGGAGAGGTGGTCAGTGTGCTTTGGCTGGGTCCCATGGCTGACACTGTACATAGCTCATAAATGAAGTGGATTGGATTTGTTACTGAGATGTCTCCAAGGAGCCTGGGTCATGCAGGCCAATAAAATTGGCCTCATAAATTCATCCTGACGTGCAGGATTACTCCAGCCTGCTGAGGTCACCTTCCTGCCCTGATTTATGGCCAGCCTATGGGTTAATAATACTGTTTACTGAGTCTTCTCTTCTTGTTCCTCCACTTGCCCTCCCCTTCTTGGAGCAGATACTGATCTAAGTGTCCCTCTGAAAGGGTGTGGTGGATGGAACCGAGGAAGAGAAGGACCATGTGGGTGGGTGTTTCATTCTGTGCTGCTTTAAAGCAATACCTTTTGATTTTCTCTTTCTGAGAAGTTACCTGCAACCATTCCTGTCCAGGGCCCAGTATGGTGTTTTACCTGAAGAAAGGTGGTTTGGGGACGAGGGGTTGCTCTCCCATTGTCACATGTATGCTTGTGATATTAGATGAGAAGTAACTTCTGTTTTCTCTTCTGGCCGACTTGTGGGCTATTACACCCGGGAAAGTGCTTCTCAGTGGTCAGTCTCTGCTTAGAAATGTTATGGAAGTCAGTGTTGATTCAGAAAAGATGGTGAAGATCACGTGCCTGTGCTTTCTCTTCTAATACCAGGGGGTGTAAGTGGTAACAGTGTGGAGAAAAGCCTCACATGGATTTTAGAGTCTCTCCCAAACCTGAATTTCTCTGACTCTACTCTTTACCATTGACGAGCTTCCAAGTATTACATTCTGGGCTCGCTTGCTACAGTTTGAAGGGTCAAAAAGAAAAAAAGTGAAAATTAGATTGGGGTTGCTTTTAAAATGTGTCTCTACATACAGGAAGGCTGGATAATAGAGTCAGCTTTGGTCTCCTCCTACCTTTGAGAAGCAACACTTCTGAGGTTAAACATCTAGAGGGACCTTTTTGGTGATGTATGCTGATGATCAAGTACAAATACCCCTCAATTTATGATGGGATTATATCCTGGTAATCTTATTGGAAGCTGAACATGCATTTAGTACATTTAACCTATTGAACATCATCCCTTGCCTAACCTACCTTAGATGTGTTCAAAGCATATTAGTCTACAGTTGGGCAAAATCGTCTAACACAAAGCCTGTTCTATAATAAAGCATTGGATATCTCACGTCATATATTACGTATATTGCTTTTGCACCATCATAAAGTTGAAAAAGCGTAAGTCCGATGGGATCATCTATACTTGACCATGACACAATAAATAAACAAATGAAATTGGAGTCCCTGAAACATCTGACTTCAGTGCTCCAAGGATGACTAATCGAGAGTAGATGCCGCAGGCACGTGGAGTCCTGTGAGAACTCAGTGGCGGGACTGTAGGTGGGACATAGGTATTATCTTTAAATAAATTAGCAAACAACTTATTTCTTTGTGCGTTTCAGACCTCAGGAATTAGAGTCTCTTCCTTCAACATACTTACAGTCCACTAAAGAATCAGAATGAATGACTATTCAGCTGATTTTGGCGAGGTAGTAGAGGTACAAAAAACTATGTGAAATAGGGGAGGGAGAGGGTGATTCCAACTGGGCCCGATCCTGGACGTGGTGTGGGGGCTGGGCATGTATTTATTTAATCATCACACACTTCTGAAGTCCTGCTTTTAACCAGACACTGGCTTCCTGCTGTTTGAAAACTTTTCTTGATGGTGCCAAAGCTGATTGCAGTGCAAGTCAAAACCCTTCTCTATTCAACTGACCTTTCTCTGCTCCCTTTCTCCAGTCTCTTCCCCACTCCAGGCTCTCATCCAGCCTCGTCCATTGTCGTACTGATGAGTCTTGAGAGA
Organism: Rhinolophus hipposideros; assembly: GCF_964194185.1. Lineage (NCBI taxonomy): Eukaryota > Metazoa > Chordata > Mammalia > Chiroptera > Rhinolophidae > Rhinolophus > Rhinolophus hipposideros. The sequence goes on along the minus strand of NC_138050.1, from coordinate 45,322,833 downwards.
GCATTCAGAAGACCGAATCGCTTTTAGAGAACCTGGGCCTGACCCCATGATTTGAAGGCTGAGAAGGGCTGAGCTGTGAATCCATGTGGCTGTGGATGGGCTGCTGCTGTTATTGGCCAGCTCTGGAGAAAGTACCAGCTTGCCTGGCCACAGCCACAGCCACAGAGCCTGCTTCTTTCTCCCTGTGATTTCTGGCTGCCTGGGGCGGGGGGGGGGGGGGGTGTCTCAGGGATTTGAGTAGTTGCTCTTGGATACTCTGCCAGGCCCAGGAGAAGGGAGGAAGGAGGAGAAAAGGCGAGGTTGGGGCTTTGCTGTACAGAGAGTGAGCCGGCTGATAGCTGTGGTGGCATCAGAACACACAAATCCCATCAGAGGGCTTACAGTTGGTGCCAGCCCACCCTCCTGCTCTTTCTTCCTCTCTTACCATAAGTCTATGCCAAGGAGGGAGGAGGACAATCCAATAACAAGGGGATCCAATAGGCCCTTTCACAAATGCTACCTCATTTCCTGTCAAAGAGCCCATTGATAGATGGGCATTTTTGACTCTTTTCCGCCCCCCTAACATGGAGATCCACTTCAAGAAGCTGGAGTCAAGGGCACATATCTAGTAAGAGATGTGGACCAAGTCCTGTCTGACCCTAAAGCCTATGAGTTTCAAAATCATATCAGGAGGCTTCTCAGCCTCTCTGAGGAAGCTGACACTATGACCTTTAGAGACTTGGACAGTTGCAAAGCTGGCCAGGGGCAGAACTGGTCTTGAACCTGGGTCTTCTCCCACTTCACTCTGCTGCTTCCCACTTGACCCACAAGAAGTCTATTAAAAATAAGTACTTGTCCTCCCCAGAACATTCACTTACTCTGGTGAATAAAAAGTTTTGAGGAATTTGGAGCTCTATGGAGATGAGCAAATACTACCACTATGGGAAGATATACTTGTATGTGTGTACAAATACACACATTATTAATTAATTAGTTAATTAATTCATCTATTTATTCATTTATTTGGATTAGAAACAAAGCTGGCAATAGTCCCTGGGACCAGGTGGCCTAAATCCAGAGTCATTTCTGGGCACAGTAGTATGGTAGCTGAGGTCTTCAATACCTTGTCTGCACCTTTTGTCTCCAAAGCTTTGTCAAGCGGGCCACTGTTGGCTCTGAATTTTCACAGCCCGGCTTCTTATGCCTATTTATGTTACCAGCCAAATTCCTCTCTTCCTGTGTTTGTCCCTGTTGCCATGCAGCAGCCTACCCGTCTGTCTCCTCGTACCTGCCCCTAAAGAAGGGAGAGTCTGTGAGACAGATCCTCTCAGGGACTTTGCTTCACCTTTGTGTTTGCACTTTATAGCTCCCTGTTGGGCCCCAGAATGATGGCTGGTCAGCCTATGATGAGTAAGATTCCTCACGGGAGGGGGGGGGGGTGGGTGGGAACTCAAGCCAGCCACAGCCGAGTGGGGACCAACAGGAGAATCCATGGGGTTCACAGAGGTGGGCACAGCCCCCCACCTTCCCCTGGCTAAGGAGAGCCACTGCCTCTGTGGCTGCATTCTTTCCCACAACCTGTAAGGGAAGAGATTCAATGATTTGCTCTCCATCTATTCATATGCATAAAGGTTTTGTCCCTTGGGGAGGTACATACATCCTGAGACTCACGATTCTGCTGGCTGCAGGCAAAGGTGACTGGCTTGAATCAGTTTCCTATTATAATGTATGGGATTCACAGATCTTGAGATTGACAAGCTTTATATTCTTTACTTCCCCACCTAATAAAAGCTATGAGTAGGCCCGATTAGGCGCTCAGTCCTTGAGGATGGAGTCCCTTGGCCCCAGTTGCACACTATTCTTGACTACTGTCGTTTTCAGCCCTGCGCCACCCTCCTCGCTCCCCACAACCCTCTTCGTGCGGGACACGACATGTCCCAGCGGCACAATTGTTCTCTCATACCTATTGGTTCATTACAATCTCTGCAACAGAAAGGGCTGGGCACAAAGAGTCTTCTATTAAAACAAAGAAACAGCAAAACCAAAACAAGATCCAGGGGGATGGTTCCTCTAGGCCGTATCAGGGCATGCTCTCTGGGTCAGCACAGGTGAGCTGCACAGGTGAGTTGGTAGACAGCATTTACTGTTCCAACCATGCACAGTTCTGTGCTAGACGCAGTAGGAAGGGCAAAGCAGAGAGCAAGCCAGCAGGCCAGCCACATGTCACAGGTGGTGGGATTGTCCTGAAGGCACTGACACATCTGATGTGGGAGCCGTCTGCCACCTTCGGCATGTGCTTTTGGAGGTGAAAACCTTCCCAAGGTGACAGTGCAGAATCACACTGAGAAGGGCAGGAGCCACTCACTGAGGTTCCAGACCCATTCCTACCACTCACTATTACCTGTGTGACCCTGAGTAAGTCCGTCCTTTCTGTTTCCCTCTCAGTTTTTCCAATTGTCAATTGAGGGCTGGCATGCATTGGCTGAGACAGGACTCTCAAAACCAAGCATTATCATAATACAGAAGGAAGACATTGTTATTTTTGGAGATGGGGAGCCTCATCACTCTTGGTCTGACTTCGAGACGTCCTCAAAATCATACAACATGTATTTATGCTTTTAATTACATGGTGTTATGGGCTGCATCGTATCCCTCCCAAATTCAGATGTTGATGTTTTCACCCCCAGTGCCTCAGAATGTGACTGTATTTGGAAATAGAGTCTTTAAAGAGGTGATTAAGTTAAAATGAAGCTTTGAGGGGGGGGGGCGATTGAATATGACTGGTGTCCTTCTAAGAAAAAGATCTTTATGTAGACACACTCAGAGTAAAGACCATGTGAAGATACAGGGATAAGACAGCCAAATATAACCCCTGGAGAGAGACCTCAGATGAAACCAACCCTACTAACACCTTGATCATGGTCTCCCAGCCTCCACAACTGTGAGAAAATTAATTTCTGTTGTTTAAATCACCCCATCTGTGGTACTTTGTTATGGTGCTTTGTACAGCTTGAGAAAAGTAATATACACAAAAAGACGACTTACTATTCATCTTATTTAGAGATACTTTTGGAGAATTTCAGGGCAACCACTGGGAGAACTGGGGCTAACTGAAGGTACCATCCAATGAAGGTGTGGTCACAGGTGTGTGTGGCCTAAGGTGTGTGTGTGCATAATTTGTGGACTAGATTGGGGATGAATGCATAGTTTTATCTATAGTTTTCTGAGTACCATGGGAAGAGGAATTCTCACTTGTGCTCCTTTCCATAATCTTCCCATTAACTCTGTGAAGTAGGGATTACAATTTCCAATTTACTAATTGGAAACTGAAGCTAGGAGGCTTAGGTGACATGACCCAAGCCACACTGCTAATTTCAGCAGAACCAGGAGTTCAGGTAGTTGCATTGTTTAAATGCTTTGTTTGGGACCAGTCCAACAAGCATAACTTGAGACTTGCACCCAGCTGCAAAGGTGACCGGCTGGAAGAGCAATCTGAAAAAAAATTGTAAAGAAGGTGAGGCACCAGGAAGAATTTCAAAGCCTTTTCCTAATCAGAACAAATGGCTGAGAGCCTGAGCTTTGCACAGATAGCCTGCCACATCTCTGAACGCAGCTCTTTCCACAAGCCAATGCCTCGCTGGCTCTGAAATTTATGCTGGAATTTAGACAGAGGACACAAATCATTGTAATCTCCCGATGAAAGATCACTGTCTCTGCAAATGCATTACCTGCTTGGAAAGCGACATGTTAAAAAATACTGATAATATATGGGCACAGGGAGAGCGATTTCCATGCCTGGGCTCCTCCAGCTAAAATACGCACACCTGCACGAGAGGCAGCAGATGACAAAGTAAGTCACCAGGGCCCAGGAGCAGCTTCTGTATTGGGCTGTGGCTCTTACACACCAAACAAAAGACTCTGCAAGCCATTCTAGCGGCCCGCCCCTCCCTTCCCCAACATGGGGATGCAGGAGGCCTGAGTGAGGACATTTGATCTCATCATTTTCATCCCAGAATCAGAATGCCCTTGGGTTTACAGTGTGAGGGAAATATAGGGAGGAGGAATTCCACCAAGTGAGTGGGACTTACCACTGGTGGAAGCTCAAAGTATGAGTTAGAGGAACCACCCATTATCTTCTTTCCCTTTCATCCCCCTGGACTTGCAATGGCTCCCAACGTGCTCCATCAGCAGCCCTCTGCGCATGGAGCTTTCACATGGAGATAAGATACAAAGAAAGCCCTTGGCTTGTGGGGCACACGCCTCTGACTTCGCTATAAAGGCTCCCCTCCTCTCCCCACCTCTCTCTTTCCCCAACAGCTCCAAGATATAACAAGGTAGGGAGAGTGTGGGCTTGGAGCCAGACAGACCAGCTTTCTGCAGTTGTAACTCCTGCTTCATGACTAATTGGCAGTGTGACCTTGGGCATGTTCCTTCTCTCTCTCTCTCTAAGGCTCAGCCCGCCCGCCTCTCCCAGCTCCGAGCCACTTGGTGTTATAGCTCAAGGTTACAGCTCAGTCTTCTTGTCACTCCTGTGCACTCCCTCCTACTGCAGTGTGCATTGAGTGCCAAGGCCAGTTTTCCTACACGCCTCTGCTCAGGAGAGAAGCCATTCAGAGTCTAATGGGCCTGTGGAACAGGTGCACCCCTCTTGCTGTAATGATTACTGGATAAACACAGCGAAAAGAACCCAGACCCAAGGACATTGTCCTAAAGGGGGAAATAATACTTCGAAATGGCCAGAACGCTTACTGATTCAATGAAAGGAAAACAGCAATGATGCACTGAGACTCAATCTCTCCCATTGTGGCTGGGGAGCAGCTCCCAGGGCCAGTTGTTGTCCTCCCGAGTGGCGCCCTGGTGGGAAAGGAATTCAAAGATAACTTCCCTTCTGTTTTTTCCTTCTGTCTTGACAGAAATGAAAAAGAACCCAAGACATACTGTCTGCAGAAAATTCAGCTGGGAAGTGTCTGTGTTTACAGCAAAGGAGGGAGGCTGTCAGAAGATGGCCTTGAGGGTTCTCTAATCGGCCTTTTTGGAGGACGAGCCTGGAATGTGCCGATGGTGAGGGACTAAAATACAGGATTGTCGAATCAGTGTCTGGTGGAATGGTCTGGGCTTTCCAAACAGTGCGCTGGAAAGGAGCAATTCTGCCTGACGAAACTGTGCAACAGGTGCACAGCGCACCTGTCCCTCCCCCTTCCTGGAGCCCCTTCCTCACTCACTATCATTCTCCAAAATGCTTTTTAGCTCCATAAAACCAAAGGCATTTGGAACATAACACCAAATGCCTTTTGTGTGATGGCCTTCTTTTCATGAGTTAATAAGATACAGAAGTACTGATCACGGCCTCTGCACTCCTAGTTTCTCTATAAACTGGTGACTGGGTGGGAGAGTCATTGTTACTGGCCCTCTGGGTTACCTTTTATGTCTTTCAGACCTGGTCTTTTTTCCTCTCATAGGTCCTGTTAATGATTTTGGATTTAGTGGTGTAATGACATGATGATATTTACATTTCAAAAATCTCATGCTGGCTGCATTGTGGATGTTTTATCAGTGGTGGTCAGAGAGAATGCTGGGAAGGCTAGTTTGGGAGGCTGTTATCAACACTCTTGGTAAGAGGCGATGGTAGCTTGAATTAAGATGAGATGATGATGAGAGAAGTAGATGAACTGAAAGAACACTAGTAAGTAAAGTTGATATTGTTGGATTGAATATGAGGCATGAGGGAGAGAGTCACTGATGATGTTTATGTTTAATTTGTGAAGTAAATAGATGATGGATATTTTCTGAGACCAGTTAGGAAGGAAGGGAGTTTTATTTCATTTATTTATTTATTTTTTTTTTTCTGACTATATTGCATTTGGGATGTTTTGGAGACATCCAGTGGGCAGCTGGATATAGGGCTCCATAACTTAGATGGGGATAACTTAGATGAGTTAGTTGAAGATATACAAGGAAATCATGAATATGTAGATGGTGACTGAAGTTGTGAGAGTTAATGAGATTGCCTAGGAAGAAACCCTGTGTTCCCTCGAAAATAAGACCTAACCGGACAATCAGCTCTAATGTGTCTCTTGGAGCAAAAATTAATATAAGACCCAGTTTTATTTTACTATAATATAAGACCAGGTCTTATATAATAATATAATATAATATAATATAATATAATATAATATAATATATATAATATATTATAATATAATACTGGGTCTTATATTAATTTTTGCTCCAAAAGACACATTAGAGCTGATTGTCCAGCTAGATCTTATTTTGGGGGACATAGGGCAGTTAAATGTGAAGAGAACCATTACAAAAGCAGAACAAAACAAAACAACCTAAGTAGTTAACTAAGTAAAGCAGGCTGTATATCCTATAATGAGAATACGTCATGAATCATTGATTATGATTAATCTAGTTTAAAAAACAATAAAGCCTGGCATTTGGAAAGAGCTTGACTTTTCCAGAAGTGAAAGAAAGGCAACATGCCTGAGGTGCAGAGGGCAGTGGATGCTAGGAGGTGAGGTGGGCTAGAGAGGAAGATAGATCATCCAGCATCTCATGGAGCACATTTGGTCCATGAAAATATAAGAAAAGCTTACGAGCTTTAAACATTTTTAATTTAAAAATTTTAATTGTAGTATTTGCTACATCAAAATGGTGGCGTGAGGTGAGCTTCTGTAAAGCTCCCCTGGAATTTACAACTAATCGAACAACAATAACTTCACAAAGGACTCCCTGCACAGCAGACAGGCAAGACGAAGAGGAACACTACTGAATTCACCTCCAGGTGGGCGAATTACGCGAGAGGGGGAGGAGGGAAGGGAGAAGTGCAGAGATGGAGCCTCTTGGGCGCAGGACGCAGACCTAGCTCAGTGTTCCAAGCTCGCTGCATCCCAGAACTATCGCAGCTGCGGAAGAGGGAAGAACTCAGACTGCTAGGGCTCTGCTTATGGCCCACAGGGCTGAGGGGGCAGCATATAAAATGGCTGAACCCAACGCTCACGGCAGAGACCTCGGAGAAAAGACTGAGGGAAGAAGCCTGAAAATGGTGGCTTAAACCCTCACTGCGGAGCAAAGAATGGAAGCCTTAGGTGCTGAGACTAGCCGCTCCCTCCCTACCCTCCCAGAGCTCACCCCACCCCCACCTGCCCGGTGCTAGAAGCGGAACAGCAGCAGTGTCAGATCAAAAGAATAGAATATTTGCTGTTCTGAGAACTGTGGTCCACAGACACAGATTCACAGCCCAATAAGTTCCGGCAAAGGGGACCATTGCTCTGGGCCACCTCTCACAACTCACCCCGCCCCTGGCCCCACCTATCTTGGCGGATCCCTGCAGGAGTAAACAGAACTGCTGAAACACACGGGTTCTGAATCTGGTGCAGGAAGAGCTTCGGAACTTCAAAAACTCTCCGCATACCCACATGGACACTACGCCCTGTGACCCAGGCGAACTATTAACAGAGGAGAAGCCCGTCTCCCAGGGAATACCCCCATTGTGTGAGAAGCTGGAATAGTGCAGAGAAAACATAGCACTACCATGTGAGAAAGGAAAAAAAAGGCTGCAGTTGGAGAGAAAATAAAGCATTCTACCAAGTACTGGAAAACAAGAGAAAGACCTCTTCCTATCAACCTGTTGCAGAATCCACTCCTGTAGATGTCTAGAGAAATAATAAATTTCTAGAGAAATATCTGGAAAAATAATAATAAATATCTAGAGAAATAATAAATCAATAATTTCCATGAATAACCAAGGCAACAAGACAGCTCAGAAAGAAAGTGAAAAGTCTCCAGAAAATGAACCTAAAGATATGGAAATATGTGACTTAAATGGCAGAAAATTCAAGATTGCAGTTCTGAAAAAACTCAACTAGATGCAAGAAAATACTGGAAGGCAGTTTAATGAACTCAGAAATACATTCAAAGAACAATATGAGTGTTTTACGAAAGAGATTGAAATTTTCAAAAAGAGCCAAATAGAATTTCTGGAGATTAAGAATTCAATAGAAGAAATTAAGAATGAAATAACCAGCCTAGGTAGTAGAGTTGACCAGATGGAGGGAAGAATTGGTGACTTCGAAGATAGAAACCTGGAAATGACACATATGGAAGAAGAAAGAGACTTGAGACTTGAAAGAAATGAAACAACTCTACAAGAACTTTCTGACTCCATCAGAAAGAGCAATATAAGAATAATGGGCATACCAGAAAAAGAAGAATAAGAGAAAGGAACAGAGAATATATTCAAACAAATTGTTGATGAGAACTTCCCAAACTTGCGGACAGAACTGGATCCTTGAATCCAAGAAGCAAACAGAACACCAAATTACCTCAATCCCAACAGGCCTTTTCCAAAGCACATTGTATTAAAGCTGTCTAAAATCAATGACAAAGAAAGAATCCTCAAGGCAGCCAGGGAAAAGAAGACAGTAACTACAAAGGAAAGCCTATTAGATTATTATGAGATTTTTTTCAGCAGAAACTCTACAAGCCAGGAGGGAGTGGAACCAAATATTCAAACTATTGAAAGAGAGAAATTATGAGCCAAAAATAATATATCCAGCAAAGATATCCTTTAGATATGAAGGAGGAATAAAGACCTTTCCAGACATACAGAGGCTGAGGGAATGTTCTAATACACAACCTGCTCTACAAGAAATACTAAAGGAGGCTGTTCGACCACCATCAGCAGGGACAATTTGTGGCAACCAAAACATCAAAAGTGGGAGAGTAAAGGCCTGAACCGGAATATGGGAATAGAGAAAGTAAGTGTGCTAAAGAAAATGGAATACTCTAAATATCAAACTTTCTTTTACATAAACTTAAGGGTAACCACTCAAAAAAAATCCAGAACTGAAATATATACTGTAATAAAAAAAGAAACAGAGGGAAACATCATAGAATACCACCACACAGAAATAATAGACAACAACAAAAAGGCAAAGAAACAATGGAGATACAGCCTTACCCGAAAACTAAAGACAGAATGACAGGAAATCCTCACATATCAATAATCACCCTAAATGTAAATGGACTGAACTCAACAATAAAAAGGCACAGAGTAGCAGATTGGATCAAAAAACTAAACCCAACAATATGCTGTCTCCAAAAGACACATCTCAGCTACAAGGACAAGCATAGACTCAAAATGAAAGGGTAGAAATTGACACTCCAAGCAAATGTTATCCAGAGAAAGTCAGGTGTAGCCATAATGATATCAGATGAAACAGACTTCAGGGTGAAAAAGATAACAAGAGACAAAGATGGACATTTCATAATGGTAAAGAGGACTATACAACAAGAAGACATAACAGTCATCAATATTTATGCCCCCAATCAGGGACCACCGAAATATACCAAGAAACTACTAACAGAACTAAAGAGAGAAATTGACCAAAACAGAATTATACTAGGGGACTTAAATACATCATTGGCAGCTCTGGATAGATCATCCAAACAGAAAATAAATAACGAAATAGCAGCCCTAAATGACACATTCGATGAAATGGACACAATTGGCATATATAGAGCACTTCATCCTAAAACATCAGACTATACATTCTTTTTGAGTGTACATGGAACATTCTCAAGGATAGACCATATATTGGGACATAAAATCAGCCTCAGCAAATTTAAGAAGATTGAAATCATACCAAGCATATTCTCTGATCATAAGGCTTTGAAATTTGATATCAACTGCAAAAAGAAAGCAGGAAAAAACACAAATACATAGAGATTAAACAATAGACTTTTAAAGAACGACTGGGTCAAAAAAGAAATTAGAGGAGAGACGAAAAGATACATAGAAACAAATGACAATGAAAATACATCCTACCAAAATTTTTGGTAGGATGCAGCAAAAGCAGTTTTAAGAGGGAAATTTATATCATTACAGGACTATCTCAAGAAACAAGAAAAAACCCAAATAAATAACCTCATGTTACACCTTAAAGAACTAGAAAAAGAAGAACAAGGGAAACCCAAGGTCAGCAGAAGGAAGGAAATAACAAAAATCAGAGCAGAACTCAATGAAATAGAGAACAAAAGACAATAGAAAAAAATTAATGTGACAAAGAGCTAGTTTTTTGAAAAGATTAACAAAATTGACAAACTTTTGGCTAGATTCACTAAGATAAAAAGAGAGAAGACACTAATGAACAAAATCAGAAATGAAAAAGGGGAAGTTATCACGGACACCACAGAAATACAAAGGATCATCCAAGAATACTATGAAGGACTCTATGCCACCAAATTCAATAACCTAGAAGAAATGAACAAGTTTTTAGAAACACATAGCCTTCCAAGGCTGAACCATGAAGAACTGGAACATCTAAATAGACTGATCACCAGTTACGAAATTGAATCAGTCATCCAAAACCTTCTCAAAAGCAAAAGTCCTGGACCAGATGGCTTCACTAGTGAATTCTACCAAACCTTCAGAGAGGATTTAATACCAATCCTGCTCATACTCTTCCAAAAAAATTGAAGAAGAAACAGTATCCCCTAACTCATTTTATGAGGCCAACATTACCCTGATAGCAAAACCTGGTAAGGACAACACAAAAAAAGAAAACTACAGACCAATATCTCTGATGAATACAGATGCAAAAATCCTAAACAAAATTCTAGTAAATCGAATACAACAATGCATTAAAAATATTATTCAACACGACCAAGTGAGATTCATCCACGCGGCACAAGGATGGTTCAACATCCGCAAATCCACAATGTTACACATCACATAAACAAAATAAAGGACAAAAATCATAAGATTATATCAATTGATGCAGAAAAAGCATTTGACAAGAAACAACATCCATTTATGATTAAAACACTTAATAAAATAGGTATAGAAGGAAAATACCTTAACATAATAAAGGCCATATATGACAAGCCCTCAGCTAATCTCATAATCTATGGTGAAAAACTGAAGCCCTTTCCTCTACTTTCAGGAACACGACACCTATCACCTCTGCTTTTCAACATAGTGTTGGAAGTCCTTGCCAGAGCCATCAGGCAAGAGAAAAAAATAAAAGGCATCTAAATTGGGAATGAAGAAGTTAAATTATCACTCTTTGCAGATGACATGATGCTATATATAGAAAACCCTAAAGACTCCACCAAAAAGCTGTTAGAAACAATCAACGAATACAGTAAAGTTGCTGGCTACAAAATCAACGTACAAAAGTCCATTGCATTCCTATATACTAACAATGAAATCTCATAAAAAGAAATACAAAAAACAATTCCCTTTGCAATTGCAGCAAAAAGAATAAAATACCCAGGAATAAACTTAACCAAGGATGTGAAGGATTTATATGCTGAAAACTATAAGACATTTTTGAAGGAAATTGAAGAAGACACAAAGACATGGAAAGACATTCCATGCTCATGGATTGGAAGAATCAACATAGTTAAAATGGCCATATTACCCAAAGCAATATACAGATTTAATGCAATCCCCATCAAAATCCCAAATGCATTTTTTAAAGAATAGAACAAAAAATCATCAGATTTGTGTGGAACCACAAAAGACCCTGAATAGCCAAAGCAATCTTAAGAAAAAAGAACAATACTGGAGGTATCACACTCCTTAACTTTAGCTTGTACTACAGGGCTACAATAATCAAAACAGCATGGTATTGGCAGATAAACAGACACATAGACCAATGGAATAGAATTGAGAACCGAGAAATAAAACCTCATAAATATGGACAGATAATTTTTGACAAAGAAGCTAGAAACATACAATGGAGGAAAGACAGCCTCTTCAATAAATAGTGTTGGGAGAATTGGATAGCCACGTGCAAAAGAATGAAACTGGACTGCTATCTGTCACCATGTACCAAAATTAATTCAAAATGGATCAAAGACTTAAGCATAAGACCTGACACAATAAACTGCATAGAAGAAAACATAGGTACTAAACTTATGGACCTTGGGTTCAAAGAGCATTTTATGTATTTGACTCCAAAGGCAATAGAAGTAAAAGCTAAAATAAATGAATGGGACTATATGAAACTTAAAAGCTTCGGCACAGCAAAAGAAACCATCGACAAAATAAAGAGGCAACCAACTGAATGGGAAGAGATTTTTGCAAATAGTGCCTCTGATAGGGGGCTAATATCCAAAATATACAAGGAACTCATGCAACTCAACAACAAAAAAACAAACAACGCAATTGAAAAATGGGCAGCGGACCTGAAGAGACATTTCTCCAAAGAGGACATACAAATGGCAAATAGACATGTGAAAAAATGCTCACTATCACTAATCATCAGAGAAATGCAAGTAAAAACCACAATGAGATAACACCTCACCTCAGTCAGAATGGCTATCATCAACAAGACAAATAGTAACAAGTGTTGGAGAGGCTGTGGAGAAAAAGGAACCCTCATACACTGTTGGTGGGAATGCAGATTGGTGCAGCCTCTATGGAAGGCAGTGTGGAGGTTCCTCAAAAAAATTACAAATAGAATTACCATATGACCCAGCAATCCCTCTCTTGGGTATCTACCCTAAAAATTTGAAAACATTTATACGTAAAGACACGTATGCTCTAATGTTCACTGCAGCTTTGTTTACGGTGGCCAAGAGATGGAAACAACCAAAATGTCTTTCAATAGATGAATGGATAAAGAAGTTGTGGTATATATACACAATGGAATAAGGTTCAGCGGTAAGAAAAGATGATATAGGAACATGGATGGATCTTGAGAGTATAATGCTAAGCGAAATAAATCAGACAGAAAAAAACAGAGAACCCTATGATTTCACTGATATGTGGTATATAAACCAAAAACAACAAAAGAATAAGACAAACAAATGAGAAACAAAAACTCATAGACACAGACAATAGTTAAGTGGTTACCAGAGGGTAAGGGGGGTGGGGGGAGGGAGATGAGGGTACGGGGGATCAAATATATAGTGATGGAAGGAGAACTGACTCTGGGTGGTGAACACACAATGGGATTTATAGATGATGTAATACAGAATTGTACACCTGAAATCTATGTAATTTCACTAACAATTATCACCGCAATAAATTTAAAAAAAAAGAAAAAAAAAGAAATCAGATATTGAATATCTTCCCAATATTTTCTTTTTTGAATATCATTTTGGTTATTCTGGGTCCTTTGAATTTTCATACATTTTAAAATCATGTTGTCATTTTCTACAAGAAAAGACACTTTCAATTTTGTTTGGGATTGCTTTGCATCTGTAGATCAATTTGGGGAAAAATTAACATCTTAACAACATTGAATCTTCAAATGTATGAACATCATATATTTCTACATTGATATAAGTCTTTAATTTCTTTCAACCATGTTTTATAATTTTCAGTGTATAGGCCTTGCACAAACGTTATTAAGTTTATCTCTCACTATTTCATGTGTTTATACTGTTGTAAGTGGTATTTTTAAAATTTCAATTTCATATTGGACTTTTCATTACTTCATGGTAATGAAACATACAATTAATTTTTTTATATTGACCTTGTATCATCTGAGTTCACTAAATTAATGTATTAAAGTTAATAATTTGAACTATTTTGAATATTTATTTGAATTTGAACATTTCCTCTGCGTTGCCAAATCATCGACATAAAATGTTTGGAATATTTTTTGTTGTTGTTTTGCTTTTAATGTCTGCAGGATCTCTAGTAATGTCCTTTTATTCAAAAAATTATATTGGTTATTTGTGTCTTTCTTATTTATCCACATTTTTTCATCACTGGTTCTAATCAATTAGATTATGATGTGCTTTTTTGTTTGTGTTTATCCTGTTTTGTGTTATTGAGTTCTTGGATTTATGGGTTCATAGTTTTCATCTGATTTGGATAAATTTGACCATTATTTCTTCAAATGTTTTTTCTACCTTCCACATTCTTCTGGAACTCTAGTGACTTCTTGATGTGGTTCATCAGGTCGTTGAGTTTCTGTTCACTTTTTTCCAGACTGTTTTCTGTCTCTCTTGATCCTTTAATTGGGACAGTTACTTTTGTGATTTTTTTTTTAAGTTCACTGATCTTTTCTTCTACAGTGTCTAATCTCCAGTGAAATTTTTTATTTTAGGTATTATATTTTTCACTTCTACAATCTACATTTAGTTTTTATTTTAGTATTTTCTTTTGTCTTTATTCGTTTCATGTTTTCCTTTGTCCACTTGTTCCGTCATCTCCGTTACATCTAGATGTGTTTCTATGGTCTAATTTTTTTTCCCCTGAATGTTGTCTCATGTGTAATAATTCATGATTGGATGAACATTTAGAATATAATGTCAAGTGTCCGGATTTTGTGTTTTTTATTTATAGAGTGTACAATCTGTCTTGGCTTGCAGTTAAATTTCATGTTGATCCCTTCAATTCATAAAGTTAGGTTTAGAGTAGCCTTTACTCTAAAGCTAGTGTATTTATACTTATTTGGTGTGACCTTTGTGGATTCTGCCCCGAGTGTCCTGAGTGTTCAGCAGGGTCTTAGCAGTCTGGTTGATTGGAACGTGAACATATCTTAATCTTTTGTGATATCTGGAAGTCTTTTACCTTATAGCAGTCTGATAGTTATTCTTTGCTGGCATTGTGGAACCTTACCTTAGTATCCAGCCAAAGACTCAAGATCCCTTTCTCTGTACAGCCCCTCTTCCCTGATGGTTTGTCCTGAAAATTCAAGTCACTTGGCTTCCCCAACTTTGATATCTGTCTCAGGAACTCAGTGAAACCACTGTACTCTGCTATTATTCTTGTTTCCTGTAATGTAATCCAGAAGGTACCATTTGGCAAAAGTAGGCTCACCTTGTTTGTTTCCCTTCTCTCAGGGATCACAGTACCTATGACCATCTGGGGATAGTTATGAATGAGCAAGGGCTCTTTCCTTCTGCCTCTGAGCAGGCAACAAAATCTCACTGTGAATTTAGGTGCCATTGGCTGGAATTCATTATAAGGCAAGCCCATCTTCTGCTGCACCTGGAGGAACTTGGTCACTGAATTCCTAAGGAATCTTGTTATATAAATTTCTCCTCTGACCTGGAGCACATGGACACATTTTCACCCCCTGCCAACAGCTGCAGAGCCCCAGGTGCAGGATGGAGGTAGAAAGGGGTGTGTATTGAAGGGTGTCATGTATCCAGTCGGTTGTCTGGCGTCTCTGAGTCCGTGCATTGCAGCCTTTGCCTTCCCTCTCCTCTGCTCTTTCTGTTGTCTCCAGAGTAGGAAAACAAACAAACAAACAAAAACAGAACTCAGAGTTAACAGGCACCTGCTTCCTGCTGCATGTATTTAGGATTGGGTCATAAACCTGAAATAAATGAACTAAAAGGTGGGCACTATGCCAGAAAAGAATGAATTTCTAAAACACGCACTCTGGAACCCTCAGATGACTGGAATCACCGTTCCCTCCATGGGCTCCTCCTGTCTCCACCGTTATACCCTGTCACCTATGTCCTTTCACTCTCTTTCCCTCATTCTGTGTTCCGCCTCCTGTCCTCCATAGCCCCCATTTCTCTTCAGTTGTCCCACTCTGACCTCTGAGGTGGGAGCTGGTGACCCTGCCGCCAAGGGCTGTAGCGGCCTTCCTGTTGCCTGCTGCTCCCTGTTATTTTCATTTCCCTGTAATTCAAGGGGACAGGTGAGATGTGCTTCAAAACACTGTAATCATATTTTAAATGGAAATGAAATGTGTGAATTAAATGTAAATTACAGTAGAATGGAAGGACAATCACTATTAGTTAGGGTCTGACACCTATTTTTGCAGACCTTTCCCAAATGCCACAACTTGTTTCCCTACACGTGTGATGAGAGGTTGTAATTATGTGGCAGCTGCTTCTGCAGTCGGGCTGATGCTAGTTACTCAGTCATTTGTACAAGGGGGACTGGTTGGGGGGCTGCATATGTACTTTAAATAGATATGGACTGCTGTTGGTACTATAAAATTACCCAGAAGAAATGATGTTTTTATATAAGGGCCGTGAAAAGAAGCCTTTTTTGCTGTTGTTGTTGTTTTCCCCTTGGAAAGGTGAGGCAGTAATATAAAGGGACACTTTTATATAGTCAATTTATTTACAGATTCTCCATTTGCTTTTATATTGGAAAAATATGTGCTATGCCAATGGGTTGCAATTTTGTCCTCAATCGCGCTCTGCCTCCTTCCCACCTAGTGCTGAGTGTCTTGGTGGTTCCCAGGGGAGCCCGCCGTCCTCTGTATAACCATTTGTGGAACATTTTTCAAGACCGTACCAGCTCTTTGCTATAATTCCTTGGATGATGAAGGCAATAATTTCATTATCTATCTATACAATGCCATGACAAACAGCAAAAAAGATTTAAGAAGAAAATCATTTAATTCCAATCAGTACAGTCTCTTGTTTTATGTGGACAAAATGGTTGACTGAGTACATTTTAAAACTTTCTAAGCCATTTCTGTGGGCTGTTGCAGGGATAAGGGCACATCTGGATAAAATAGCTAAAGTTAGAAGTATGGCAAGATCAGTAAGTTCATTATAAAGGGATCTATTTATATACCTATTGTTGATTCTACTCGTTTGCTTCAACTAAACTCCTCTGTCTCCATCAGAGCAGTCAGCAGATAATACATGTTGAATAATCATATGTGTCATTGAATTTTACAAGTCTTGCATTTTTGAGGCAACAAAGATGCAAGCTCAGTCAATATTTAGTTCTTAGGGACACTTGCAATCAAGGTGTAATGTCTAGCCTGTGATTAACAAAGGTTTTACCTTGAAGACTCTGGAATCTGGCCAAACTCCAGTACTTGGCCTTGAAACAGCTCTTCACTCATGATTCTCTCCTAGACCACTGCCAATGGCTCCAGAAGAGCCAGGAACCATGTTCCACATCGCTGCCTGAGCTCATGTTCTAAATGCAGCTCTGAACAATGTCACTTGCTGCCCTGGTGAGAACCTTGGCAGGAGAGGGAGTCAGGGGTCCCTGCTGTCGCAGCATACAGCAGCTCACCCCTACCAGTACTTCAGGCACTTTGCTTTGCTCAGTCTGATTCTTCTTTGTGTGTCTGCTCCAATGTTCTCTGCCCGGCAATCCCACTTACCCCCCAAGGACTCTTTCAGACTTCTGCTTGGGGGCTAAGCCTTCCCAAAGCCCCTGCAGGCCAAACCAAATGCTTGGTGGCTATGTCCCAGGCATGCTGTGCTCACCATACTGAATCACTAGTGACTATACATGCTGACCTCTTGATCGCCACCAAAATGCTCTGCATTTTGCGAGAACAGATCCTGCATAGCTCCATAGTGAACTAGAAGTCTTTTAGGTGGTGGCTGCTTCTTTTTAGAAAGTTGAAGTGGTAGAATAAACAAACAATGAATATAGGCCAATTTTTGAATTCCCTAACAGTGTTTTTTTCTTGCTGACATCATCCATCTTCATTTTTAAATAAAACATAAAACCACTGTATACAACAAAAATGTAAAACCATATTGAGTATCTTCCTTTTGATTGCATTATATCTACCATCACCTTGTTTATGTTCATGTGGAAATAAAATTAGTTAGCAGTCTGTGTTCTGAATGCGGATCTGAGCATGGCACACACTCCCCTGCCTTTGCGTTCGGTGATAGAAAGAACAGTTAGGATGGGCAAAAAGGGCAAAAGGAAGATTTCCACAACTTTATAGGGATAGTGTGATATTGTGATTTATAATAAGAAACATATACTTGGTTTTCTTCCTGTTTCTGGTACAGAAACCCTTGGAATTTGTCTTTTGTTATGTTGATGAGATGACTTTGGACCACACCTAAGTATGGGAGTTGGTTGCCAGAGGAACCAACCCTGCGATTGGAGGTTAGAACTTCAGTCCTGTTCCCCTGACATATAGGGAGGGGAGAGGGCTGGAGGTTAAATTCAATCACCAATGACCAGTGATTTAATCAAGTGTGCCTATGTGATGAAGCCTCCACAAAAAGCCAAAGGACAGGGTTTAGCGAGCCTCTGGGTCAGAGGGGACAGGGAGAGTGGTGTGCTCAGAGCCTGGAAGTTCCGCTCCCTTTCTTCATCCCCCACCCTGTGCATGTCTTCCATCTGGCTGTTCCTGAGTGATATCCTGTTATAATAAACCAGTCATCTAGTAAGGAAAATGTTTCTCTGAGTTCTGTGAGCAACTCTAGCAAATTAATCAAACCCAAAGAGGGGGTCATTGGAACCTCCAGTCTACATAGATGATCAGTCAGAAGCACAGATAACAATCTTGACTTGTGACTGGCCTCTGAAGTGTGCAGGGGGCAGTCTGGTAGGGCTGAACCTTAACCTGTGGGATCTGATGCTGTCTCCACGCAGATAGTGTCAGAATTGAGTTGAAATGTAGGACACCCAGCTGGTGTTGCAGAATTTCTTGGGGGAAAACCCTATACATTGTTATTGGTGATCAGAATTATGACATAGTTAAAAGGAAATGGTCTGTGTCTCTGGAGAACCCTTCAAACCCTTTTTTTCTATTCTACAAAAGAAAGAAGGCGTTAGTATCTCCATTGTATAAATGAGGAAACCTATTCAGAGAGCTGATGCAAATAAAAGAAACTGAGGCAAATGAGAAATAATGTGGTGTGTTCAGAGTAACAGAGTTAACCAGCAGCCCTTAGAACTCATGAAGTTTCTGTGGTTGTGGCATGTTTAACACCTATTAAAGAAGCACTGTTGTTTTGGGTCAGATTTGGTGAATATCCCATGAGAACATATTCCTATGCAATTTATTATTAGGAAGCCTTGATGTTTTCTCAGAAGACGGTGATCCTGACTGGGATTTCCTTGAGGTACAGTGGTGAGGCGTGATGGAGTGAGAGCAGTCCTTGTCTTTGGACCACACCCCTGCCGTAATGTCCCTGTCAACCTTCACATCACACATTAGAAAGAGAGTTGCCAAATGTCCTTCTGACCGGAACTAAAAGTGAAAAAGGTGCCACCAGCCCCCAGAAAGCTCAGCTGCCAGATCAGCTCTTTCTATTAATACAACTAGACAGCCTCTGCAAACCTGGGATTTATGCTGGTAAACCTTGGTCTCATGAGGGCCCAGCTCAATTTGTGCAGAAATTCCACCTCCAGTGGAGAGTTGATTTAGTGTCAGAAAAGCGTGTTTGAAACAAGTGCATTTTCCTTTATGAGTCTTTTAACATCAGGAGAGAAATACAGCTGATTGCAATTGATTTATATACATGGCTCAGTGTCACAGCATATTTTATAGGAAGATGGAAACAAAGGACAAGGGAGAGAAAGGCTCTCCTTGAAGATGCAGGATGAGGCACAAGAAAGTGCATCTTACAGAACATGGTGTGACTGCAAGTTGACAGTCTCGGATCCCTGCTCCGTCATGTACTTGCTGTAATGACCCTGGCAAATTCCTTAAGGTCTCTAAGCCTCAGTTTCAGCATCAGTGAAAGGGGAATAACGATAGTTCCTATGTCACAGGCTGTGAGGAAGGTGAAATTAGTGCGACTGAAGAGATGAGGACAGTGCCTGCCATGTTGTGGGTGCTCAATGCACGACTGCAAAAAGGAAAACACGAGAGGGCCTGGACTGTTGTAAACCCATGCAGGCGAGACCCCAGCGAGGTCTTTGGGTGTCAGCTGTCAACCTCTTGTTCACTCCTCTGGGACTGAATCTGTAAAAGATGTGAAATGGGGCCCCCTTCCCACGTGTTCCAACCCCAGATGCTTTTGTTTTCCTCCACTACTTCTCTCTCCCTAAAAGCCTGCTTTCAGGAAAAAGCCACTGTACTAAAGTATAACAGTCTAATGATCATTTAGAGTGTATCCCGTATGAGAGAGCCTCAGGGATCTTTATAGTTTCAATACCACTTTTACCCATATTACCCCATTTAATCATCTCAACAACACCATGAGTTGCATAAGGGAGGTGCTATTTATTCCTATTTTAAAATGAAATACAGGCATAGAAAAGTTAAGCAACTTTTCGAAATTCGTGTTTTTGTTTCATATATATAGTTTGAGGCATGCATAAACGACTTCTCCAAAATCGCACAATTAATAACATAAGGATCTGGGACTTGATTTTTGTGTTTCCTGACTCCAAGCTTGAGTGTATTTTAAAAGAAAGCACTTTAGGGGAAAAAAATGGCTAATTGCGGAATTTCAGCGTAAGTCAACAAATCAATGAGTGGGAGTACTTTAGGGGTTGTGGGGCTATCCCAGGGTCTCTGCTTTCACATTCTATGGCAGCATGGCTTTCTGTGGGGAGGGCCCATCCCTGCCCAAGACATGTAGCACCAATAGCAAAAGTAGTGACTTTCTCTTGGTCTTAGATTTCTGAGTATGTCTGTATATCTGTATATTTCTTCACTGTCTCCTCCACTAAGATGCCTATATTAGTTATCTTCGCTGTGTAAGAAGTTATCCCAACACGTAGCAACTTGAAACACATTTATTATCTCATAGTTTCCGTGGGTCAAGTATCTGAGCCTCACTTAGCTGTGCCCTCTGCTTCTTAGTCTATCATGAGGCTGCAGTCATCTTAAAGCTCAGCTGGAGGTGGATGTACTTCCAAGCTCATCAAATAGTAGTTGTTGGCAAAACTCAGTTCCTTGGGGGCTGTTGGATGCGGCTGAGTTCCTCGTTATGTGAGTTTCTCCACAGAGCAGCTCATGACATGCCAGTTTGCTTAATCAGAGTGAGAGAAAAAGAGTGTGAAGAAGACAGAACTCACAGCCTAACAGAGGTTAATTTCTGAAGGGGTGTCCCATTACTTTTGCTGTATTCTATTCACTGGAAGTGAGTCACTGGGTCCTGTCCACACTCCAAGTTTACAAGGGCGTGCATACCAGGAGGTGGGCTCATTGGGACCATCCTGGAAGTCCTCTGACCACAATACCTTTGTAGGAAAACCCTCTGGGCCAGAACCCATCTTTAGTAACCTCTTTTCCTCATTTCTATTTTGAAAGTGACAGTATTTCCTAAAATGTTGTGGTAGCCATTGAGAGGGTGCCATCCTGAATCAGCCCCTAGCCAACTGACTATCATGGAGCAAATTAAACTAAACGTAAGTGGCACATCTACATATCCAAAGCTTGGCTGGAATGAATGAAAATGAGCACACATTGGGCAAGTCTTTGATTCATTTTACTATCACTCAAGTGATATGATGACGTATGCATGATGCACAGGACTAACTTTTGCAAAGTAATAATAGGACGTCTTTTCCTGGAGCTATGTTCTCCTGCATAGCATAGGGTGGGGTCAGAGCACAGATGCTGCTGCCAGCTCTTCAGACCCCAGGTAGTGGTGACGAGAAATAAAGAAAGCACTGCCTGGTCTGCCTGGTCCTGCAGATACTCCCGTGGAGGCAGCTCCAGGCTGCCTTGAAACAGGAGCCTAGTTTTCTAGGAATATTTGGTCCCATGTGCACAGAACCATGCCATCACTTTGGTGAGCTCTTTTTAAAATTTTCATTTATTTAATTGCTTCTCTCAGCTGTTTGTTTTATGAGAAGTTAGTTTCATTAGTGCCACCAAGCCTACATGCTAGCTCAGTGTACTCAAGCCTTGGGTTGACGTCCGTCTTTCTCCGCAATGTACTGGGCACTGCAGAGAACATATACAGCCCTTGCCCTCTAGAGGTTGACTCATAGCACAGATTGCCTAGCATGGGACCAGAAGCTCATTAAGCCTTTGTCTGTGTCTGTGTCACTCCCTTGTTTATAAGTCACTGAGGGCTCCCTGTTTGTCTGTATATGCCAAACCTGTTGGTACAGATGCAGGCCCTTCACAGACTGGCCCCAATCTGCCTCCCCACGGCCTCTCCAGCTACCTGTCTGGACTTCCTGTCCACACAACAGCTAGAAACCCACGCAATTTTTAGGCTGTCTCTGTTCATGTTTCTCCCTCACTTTGGAAGAAATGCCTTCCCTCACTGGCCCCTTCTGCCCATTTCTGCCCATTAGTATCCTACCCATCTTTCCAGGTCCAGCTCAAATGTCAGCTCTCCTTGTAACCTTCCCTGACCTCCTCCTTCACTTTGGGTTAGAATTCATGGGTCTATAGCAGCTGCCTTCAGTGCCCCACCCATATCCCTTTAGCATTTACCACATTTGGACAGGCCAGCCTGACTTCCTGCTGCCAGCTCCCATAGTAAATCTTTTTCTGAGGCCTTTCTCTGCCTGTTCTGCCTATGTGCAGGGTGGGTCGGAAAGGTTGGAGTTCTGTCCTCAGAGCAGCCTCTACCAATAACTGATGGGAGTTGGTAGACCAACACTGCAGCTCCCTCACTCTTTCCTCGGACAGCACATTTCTGAGATATGTGTTCACAGGAGCTCCTGGGGGGCTCCCATGGAATTAAGCTCCACTTGGCCACAATAGCAACTGGTTAATATGCCCTTTAGGGGCTCTTCCCCTTCCCTTTCTCATCCCCCTACTCCACTATCAGTGTTTTCTCTGTTCACCAGCTCTAACCCCTCTCCCCCAATAATTTACGATGACGCTTGAACAACATGGGTTTGAACTATGTGGCTCCACTGATATATGCAGATTTTTTTTCATTAAGTACAGTAAATGTATTTTCTCTTCCTTATGATTTTCATAATAACATTTTCTTCTCTGTAGCTTGCTTTGTTGTAAGAACACAGTATATAATACATGTAACATGCAAAAATGTGTGTGAACTGACTGTTTTCATGATCAGTAAGACTTCTGGTCAACAGTAGGCTACTAGTAGTCAGGTTTTGGGGGAGTCAGAAGTTATATGCAGATTTTTGACTGTGTGGGGTCAGAGCCCCCATGTTGTTTAAGGGCCAACTGTATTTGTTCTTGAGTCTCTTCTTTGGGGACTGCTTCTGGGGGAACCCAACGAAGAGCCCCTCTCTGTGACTGTGCTCAGTGTACATATTTATTACAGCCCATTTTGCAGTGTATCGGTGCATTGCCACGGTGTCCCTCCTCCACTCTGACCCTCTGGAGAACAGACACTGTCCTCTCTGCATGCCCACACTAAGTGCTGCGCCTGGCACACATCTGCTGCTCATACTTCCGTTGAGTTGATTCTCTTATACTTTGTTTTCTGTTTAAACATGTTTCCATTTTTGTAAAGCTGGTGAGACTTAAATGGTCCTCTTGCTCCAAAGAATGAAGCAACCAGCCAAATCATATTGGCATGACTGCCCTCTGTGTGATCTGCCCCTCTCATTGCCTGGAGGGTTATGTAGCTGGGTGACAAGAACAGCCTTGTGCTGGCCACTCTTGAAGAGATCGCTTCATGGGTTATATAAAAGTATAATCCCTATGCTGTACCCTGCTTTTCTTTTCACCACCCATGTCTCTCGATTTTTAGCTTTTGCAAGTGGCAGGCAGCAGGACCTCAGCACAGTATCAAAACGAATATAATATTTTATGTCAAGTGTAATTGGAAAAGAAACAAAAATTTTAAAAAAGACAGTGACATTGTGTTTGCATTTTGTGAAGTTGCATTGGTCCCAGTTTGGTACAGACAGCATCTGATGCATCTCTTTTATCCTGACTCTCTTGTTACAAACGAGAAATTGACAGGAGAGTAAATAAGATATTGGAAACAAAACCCTATCCTGAGAATTTCTAAAGTCCCAGGGAAAGAAGGAAGACATACCTGCAGTGCTATCATGGGGCTACATTAGATATCTGCTGAGCTACTCTCACATATGCTCACTGGTCAGATTTGGGACTGGGAGCAGAATTTCTCACCTTGCCTGAGAGAACAGTGTTAAGCGAGGAATGGGTGGAGACTAATACACTGGAAGCCTGGGTAAGGTTCTCAGCACAAAGTCTTTGCCACAGTATTCTTCTGTGATGACCTTGTACAGTTTTTGTCTATAGTTCTTTCACTTTATTTTCAGGGTGAGAGAGGAAAAGGAACCAGGAAGTGGTTCACCAGGTGGAATGTCAAGCTTTGGTGTCAAGCTCCTTTGTGTCAAGCACATCTTTATAAAGGGAAAAGCCTAACCACAGAGCAGGAAGCTTTCTGGGGCTGTTTGCTGAGCTCCACAATTGAGACGGAATCGTCTGAGGTTGGCAGGAAGGCTGCATGCCCTGTCAGCAGGCCTCCGTCACCTGGTTGTGCCTGATTTGGTCGGTGCCCCACTTGTCTCTGGGGCAAGAGAATGTTTCTGATGGGGCAGGAAGGGGATAACAAAGCCTCTCTCTTTTTCATCTCCTTGGTCCCTGTGCTGTTAATGTCTATGCGCTTTTCACTCGAGAGAAACCCAACTAGGTCATCTGCTGAAAGTAAACCCCTGCTCCAGAGGAGGGTGTTTTTCAACAGCATGTCCGTAATGAGTGGTTATGGCCTTGAGCACGGTGAAAAAAAAATAACATGGGACATGGAGGTATAAGGTGGCCCAAAGTTTTTTCCAGCGGACTATGCTTTGTTCTGACGTATGTCTTTTTTACTTTGTTTATTAGAATTTAGATATCTTCCTTTATGAATGGAAATATATAGTAAGTTTTCTTGTTCAATGTCATGAGTTGGCCAAATAAAAAGTTGACAACAATCTCATCATTTCTAACACCCCCTTTAAATATATTTTTTAGAGGGACTGTGTGATATACAAAAGACAAGGAATTGATTTATAGGATGGAGTAAGTACCTGGTGAGTTTTTACCTAAGAATGAGTTTTGAATTTTTGTGAAGGACTACTCTTTGCCACACATGGCTGGCTTTCCTTATGTGTAAGATGGGGAGCAGAGACCAGGCCTCCTAGCTTTACACAAACAAATTGAGAAAAGTGATTACATAAACAAACTCTTATGGGAACTGAGGTAGGCTGAAACACGGCCTGCAAAAGACATCCAACTTCCTAATCTCTGGAAACTGTGCTAGTTGGGGATCTTTGCAGATGTGATTAAGGATCTTGGGATGAAGAGGTTGTCCTGGATTATCCAGATGGGCTCTAAATGAAATCACACGTACCCTTATAAAAGGACGTTCGAGAGAGATTTTACACACAGAGGAGAAGGAGAGTGAAAACAGCGGAGAGGGATTTGAAGACACCGGCCTTGAAGAGTGGAGTGATGCCGTCACATACCAAGGGATAGCAGGGGCTGCCAGAAGCTGAAGAGGCAAGAAAGGGACCCTCCCCTAGAACCTCTGCAGGGAGCACAACCTTACTGACTTTTCAGCCCAATGACACTGATTTTGGACTTCTGACCTCCAGAACTGTGAGAAAATACATTTTTGTTGTTTTAAGCCACCAAGCTTGTGGTAATTTGTTACAACAGACTTAGGAAACTAATACAGGAATCTAGACAGTCAGCTCCTTTAGTCTAGGGATTAATCCTGTACTTCTTTCATCTCCCCAACAAGGCCTTCTCCTTCACTGGGGCACATCGTAATTGCCCATATCTGTAGGTGGAGGTGTCTGGGCACTTTACTGCTATTTAAGGGGCAAATCCTCTGAGCCTCTCTTTTAGCACCTGCACATATTTCCTGTTAACCGGGACCGCTGGGCACACCTAACCATGGCTCCTTCTCACCTTCATCTCTGGAAACATTAGACTATCTCCTTGACATTGCACAGAAAAGGGGATGCTTTACAAGGCACTGGTTAGGACTGGAAGGAAGCATAGTTTCCATGCAGAGCGTGGGCTGAGAAGTGGGAGTCCATGCCACACACCCCTTCTAAACCATGCTCTGACAGCATTTATTTTTTGGCTCAGGTCCCAAAAGAGTAAGAATTGGTTTCCTGGTTTGCACTTCTAACTGATTAGGGGCGATTATGGGTTGAATTCTGTTCCCCAAAATGTGTATGTTGAAGTCCTAGTCCCTAGTACCTCAGATTGTGACCTTATTTGGAAATAACATCTTTGTAGATATACTTAGTTAAGATGAATTTATTAGGTTAGGCCCTAATGCAATGAGACTAGTGCCCTTATTAAAAAAAAAAAGAAATTGGACAAACACACACACACACACACACACACACACACACACACACACACGAACATGCACAGTGAATGTCCTGTGAATGTAAAGGTAGAGATGGTGTGGTGCTTCTACGATTCAAGGAACACCAAAGATTGCCAGCACACCACCAGAAGCAGAAGCTAGGAGAGAGGCATGGAGCAGAGTCTCCCTCAGAGCCTCGGAAGGAACCAACCCTGCTGACACCTAGATCTTGGATTTCTGGCTTCCAGAACTGTAAGACAATACAGTTCTGTTTAAGCCACCCAGTGTGTGGTGCTTGTTATGGCAGCCTGAGCCAATGAATACGGTAACATTAACCTGTATGCCATGTAGCTAGTCTGACTTTGTTGTGAGCAGCTAAATGGAGAGAGAGAGAGAGAGAGAGAGAGAGAGAGAGAGAGAGAGAGAGAGAGAGAGAGAGAGAGACAGAGAGACAGAGAGACAGAGAGGGAGGGAGGGTTGGGAGGGAGAGAAAGCACTTGCAGACACATGGCGGGAGTGGCTTTAGAAGTGCGGCCTTGATGTCTGAGCAGGAATCCTTTTACACCCAGCAATTTGTCTGGTGCCTGTGATAAGAGGATTGGTGGATTCTCAAAGCCACCTCTCTGTCCTAATCCCTCCCCAGGGATCCAACCTTCCCTCTAGATGGGGTCAGTGAAAGAAAGTAAAGTTTCAATCATGCCTTTCAAGTTGCCCTCCTTTCTCCTCCTGCTTTGGTGTCTCCCCCTTCCCCCCCGGTTTCCAAGTGCCCAACCTTGTCAGAAGAGAGGGACCATCTGGTTAGTCCTTGTTTACTGCACACCCTGCCAGTTTGAGCTTATTAATCATATTTACCCAAGTATCTTAATTACTCCCTGTCTAGCAACTTGCTTTGCACTCAGCTGTTGACCCCTCTTTTTTTATTCCTTTCTATCATTAATCATGGGAGCAGTGTGGGTACAGGAATTCCTGCAGCTTGGATTTCACTGGCACTGTTACCACTCCCAGAGAGGAGCGGCTGGAGTTCACGGCTGGTTCCTGACAAACTTCCTAATTAATCTGCTGAAGATCAGAGGAGAACTAATAGGAGCTGAAGACTGTGTGCTGGGCCCATCCCTCCGCCCTTTCCCTGTGTGTGTGTGTGTGTGTGTGTGTGTGTGTGTGTGTGTGTGTGTAGCGCTCGCCTGTGCACATTTACACGTACGGTGCTGAGCTTGGCAGGAGATGGTCTCAGCTAGTGACTCAGACAATAGCATTCCTGCTGCCACCTACCTTCCCTGTTTTGGGAGAAGGAATTTTCTCCTCTTGCTTAGGAGTTTAAAAATCACCCACTCTTTCTCCCAGATACAATGGTGGAATAAAATATTTTCCAACTAACTTTCCTGTGGAACCAGAATCTTGATATTTGGGTTCATGTAGGTAGTGGTTGCCGTATGCAGAATGGGTTAAACCTTTCTCTGTGGAACCAAAAAGTCCTTGGGAATCTCAGGGGCTAAAATGCTCCCGGAAACGCAGGGCTATCCAAGAAGTCTGGTGGGTGGTATTGAGGATGGTAGAAGCATCCTCTCCACCGCATTTCCTGTGGAGTCCAGACTGACAACTTTGCAGATGGACTTTGCCCAAGAAGAGCTGCGAAGCTGTGGACAGCTGAACAAGACAAGGAAATTATTTCGAATTGGCCTTGCCCTGTGCCTGTCTCCTGCAGCCCTCTCGCTGGTGCTGTTGGCCCTGGTAGGTTCACCACATGCGGAAGACAGGGGGTCCAGAACAGGGCTGTGCCTCCTTTCTTTCTGCCGGGCCTGAATCTTCAGGCCGAGAGACACCATTAAGGAGGATAATTTGTTGATCCAGGCTCTCCTCGCATTTCAGTGCCGAGTGGCATCGTTTTCTTTATGACCTCGTAAAGTCACAGCCGAGAGGCCGATTTGGAAAACAAACTGCCTCAGGTTGACAGATAATTAGATACAGGGGACATATTATATGCCTTTGCATATAAATGTGCTCCGAGGCGTGTTGGTTCATCTGAAGTTGAGGTTAAAGGCACGCCAGGTATTCCTGACACATCAGGATATATATTTTCATACAGTCTCAGGCGCTGTGTTGGTTTTATAGCCCTTTCATCCGGTACTGACTGATGGGGTGTGAATGTAACCCAACTTAGAAGAAAGGCGAGGTCTCTTACCCATGAGCCTCCTGGCATTTTGTTGTAGGTCCCCTCCCAACCCCCACTTTCCCTGGTTTCTGAGAAAGGAGCTGTTCTTTGGCCTTAGATTCTGCAGTGAATGACTAATGGATAGAGTAGGAGGGGCCAGAATTCATTTTTCTTTTCTTCTTTTCTCCCTTTTTTTTGATTCTAAGAGGCCCAATTACTAATAGTTATAACATAGGGACCTGTCAAGACTAAGGCAGACCCTGGTGGAATTCTATATCAGGGGCAAGGAAAGAGATGGAAGTAGATATTTTCTGGAAGGTTCAGTGGACTGTGGCGTTGCTGGTGGACAGCTGCAGCTGCCCAGTATGGTGGCTTGGCTATGTCATGAATGTTGATCTTATGTGGAAAGCTCCCCCTTTTCCCAAAAATCCACTCTGGGGCAGCAGAGCATAAGCTTGGGACAAACCAGAGAAGGGGTGAGTCTTCTCTTTTCCCTTTAGAGTCAGAATGCTCTGGGTTGGGGAAATGTCTCTTTGAACACAAAGTTCCAGTTAAATTGCTCCCCACTAAAATGTAAAGAGCTTAACTCAATGCCCTTTGGGAGTAATTTCAATTTAAAAGTGGCATTATAGCTAGTGGCTAAAAGAATGGCTCAGCTGTGGTTAGTCATCTTCTGTTTGGCAAATCACTTAGTCTTTTTGAGTTCATTTCTTCATCTTAAAAATGTGAATAAAAGGTAGTATCCACCTTATCACATTCAGAAGATTGACTTAGATAAAACATGTCTAGTTCTTCATATATAGTATTTAATAAATGTTGACTGTTTTTAATAATAATGATTAACAGAGCTAATCATAATAAAAAGTGATTAGAGAAGAGAATACCTCCACTCCAAAGAAGGAGCCAGCGTGGCAGGGAGCTGTATGACAAGGTGATCTCGGTGGCTGCCACGTTGTCCTGTGGTGGTCACAGTAGAAGTGGTGAGCTGGAGAGAGCTCTGATTCTTGGGGAGGTCTGGTTCTGGCTCTGCCACTGATTATCTGCATAATTGTGGGTATTTCACTCACTCTCTCTCAGTCTTAATTTCTGCATCCATAAAATGAGGGGCCCTCTAAGGGTTGCCAGGGGCAGCGGTCTGACCCATGACTGGCATGTGAGGCATGGTCTGCGGAGGCCTCTCCTTCTCACTGCCAGGCCGCAGGACAGCTGTGCTGCCATCCTTGCCTCTGGAACTGGCCTGCATTATTTTCCAGGCCAAATCGGAGGGGTGAGGGGACCTATTAAGAAGACTGTGGGGAGAAGGTTGAACAATTCTCAGCTTGAAGTTACCTTCCTCCTTAAATCTGGACATTACCCGATTATTAAAGGTGGAGAGAGAGACAGAGAGAGAGAAGGAAAAAGGAAAGGGAATGATAAACCGCATAGGTCAACCCTAAGCCCTGTTGAAGGAGCTGATGTAAATAGAGTTGCTGTCACTTTGATGAATTAAATCCTCCGTTAATTAGGATGCTTCGATTTAAGGGTTGTCCAAGCAGATAGCCCTTTTCCCCTTCCCACCAAGTTATAGCAGAAGAAGGAAGCATGAGAGGGATTGCTTTCTATTTCTCACTGGATTTCTGGTTTCTCTGCCAGGCTTCATTAATTATCCCAGACCATGGCCACCCCAGTGTTCTCCATGTGCCATTCTCCTTTCAGCTGGATCTTGGCAGTGGGCTACACAGAATCTCTCTAGAGAAAGAACCATATTTGAACCCCCAACTACCTAGAATAGCTCTCATAAGGTAGTCCATTGACTTGAAAGGGGAAGGGAAAGGGTGTGAGGTGAGGTTGGATGGAAGGTCATATATATATATGTATGTATGTATGTATGTATGTATGTATGTATGTATGTATGTATGTGTGTATATACTGCTCTCTGGGCCTGAGAGGCAGTAACTCTTGAGAGACAATGGCAGTGACTGATGAGAAATAGCTTGGCAGCTCACACCCAGCTCTGAGTTGACCCAATGTCAGATGGACTCTTCCCAGTGCTCTGTGAGGTCATTAAAACCTCAAAAGGAGAACAGAGTGAGGGTCATGTCTTGTGGTGTGGACAGCCCTCCCTCTGGGCCTTCATCTTCTGCAGTGTCAGTAGGCTGGCCTGCTGGAAGCCATCCTTATAAATCACTCGCTGTACCTTAGGCCAAGCCACTTTTAGTCCCTGGGGTCCAAGGCTCCAGCTGTCTGCTCTGGATTCCATTTCCAAAAAGATGAAGATATATGGTTCACAAGAACCTGGGAAGTCTGAATCTAGACTGAGTATTCCCTGAGCACCAGTGATTCTGCATTTCATAATAGTGGATTAATGAGTGAAAATAATTTGGAGGAGCAAGACACGATAAAACCATGACATGTTTTTCATCACCAGTGCAACCTAAGTTTGTGTTGCTGATTGTATGCAATGATCCCAGTGCTTCATGTAAAGTTAAATAAGAAATGAGCTGTTAGCAAAGCTAGTCCTGGGTGTCAGGGTGTAACCTTTATGGAAGAACCCCTAACCCTGGCCCAGGGAACTTTGAACACAAATCAGCACAGTGATTCATCTTCACTTTGGTCCCAAGCTCCCAAGGGTTCCTATTGAGGGAAAGGGAGTTTGTTCCTCTGGGGATGGAGATTGAGGAGGTGGCTTCTCTGGGTTTCCTTATAATTCAACTCTGAGAGAGTTGTGTTATAAACAGGTGGAACAGGGTCTATAAGAGAAGTCTCTTAGATTTAACCTTTCACATAAGGCTCTAGCTAAAAATCCTGATATGACTAAATGAGGGGAGCTCTCACACACACACTCTCCTTTGATTTTTCTGGGGTTCCACATAAAAATGTATGCATGCATCTCAATACCAGTATAGAAAGTGTCTTTCTGGAGTTACTTCAGCCTTGAGTGAGGAGCATTTGCTTGGTTTGGGGAAGAAGAATAAACTTATAAACTTGGAGCTGTGCATTGAATGTGTTCAGAATTGCAGACTCACCGACTCTTACCATGCTGAAGGGATTGGCTGCATGTCTGCCCTGGCTCTCAGATTTTCATGTTGCCCTGCATGCTATGGGAGTATCGCTGCCTGGACCATCTGATCATAGGCCCAAATCTCTCTGTCCCCACTACCATCCTCTGTAAGGGATCTAGTGTGGCCACAGTGCTGAGGTTCCCACTCCTGGAGAATTTGCCTTGTGTCTTCTCTGTTCCTATGCCAAAGGGATCTGCAGGGTAGAGGTGAAATTTTACTTAGCAGACAGGGTGAGGCAGAAGGGTTGTGGTGGAGAGAGGGAGGAGGGCGGAAGGGAGGAGAGGGAAAGGGGAGGAGAAGGGAGCAGAGAGAGAGAGAGAGAGTAAGAAAAAATAGGCAAAAGATAACATAACAGAAAGTCAATATGGAAAATATGAGAGAGGTTAGCAAGGGATAGAGGAAGAGAGAGAGCAGAGGAAAGAACAGAGAAGAGATAAAAAGAGAAAGTGAAATGCAGGCAGGAGGTGGAGAAGAAACAAGGAGAAAAGAGTGAAGAAAAAGGGGATGGGGCAAGCTAGCGAGAGAAAAGAGCCAGAAAACCAGGAGAATGAAGAGAAAATAGAAGAGAGAAAAACAACAAAACAAAACAAGGAGGTGCTAGAAAAAAACCCAAGAGTTAGGAGAGGAAGCCAGGAAGAGGAGAGAGGGTGGGGGAAGAAAGGGGAGAGAGAAAGTGCTGTGCTGTGTGGATTATTGTGTGTTTGTCATCTGGAATGGTATAAGCTGTAGGTACAGCATCTCCTGCCCATGATTTATGGTCCCTGTCAGGCAGGGAGCGCGCTTTGTCTGCTGTAGCGTGGAGGATGAATGCATTGCTGTCATCCCAGCCTGGCCAGCCTTTCTCTCTCTCTGCTCTGAACGCTCGCTCCCCATTTCACGCCAGTGAACATAAACAATCTTTTGTAAACCTGACAGTCACACTTGCTTCTTTGGAAACATAAAGCAGAAATGTATGACTCGGCTTTCATTACCCAATTTCCTACGCTATATAAAAACACTCAGGAAAGACATGTAAGTGGTCACGAAATCTGGGAAATTGGAAGTGTCCTGGAGGGGAAAAAAAAGGTGCAGGGAGGGAAGGGAGGTTGGGAGTGGAAGGAATTGGTGAGGAGAGCAGATATGTCTAACCCCACCACATCCTTCCCAGAAAATGCTGTCTGACAAACTGGGCCATCCAGACACATAATTATATTACATTCTGAATAATAGACATTTCCTGCCTGAAGTGTTGCTTTTTTTTTCCTTTCTCCTTTTAACCCAGAGTGCAGTAATGAAACAGTCTTGAGATCAAAGCTGGCTGATAATGCTGCTTTGTTTTTTCTCCTCTATTCTGCTTTACATTTTTCTCCCCTACTAGCCATTCAGCAAACTCCACCAAGTCAAAAGTATAACTTATATTTAAAGAGCTATTAGGGTGTCGATTACAGTGATTTCTCAGCTGGAGCATCTCAGCTGGGAACTCAAAATCCACAGTGGGGAATTTGTATCTATCCCTGATACCTGGAGCTTTGCCAAGGCTAGAACAGGGGAAGCCCGCCTGTCAGGACAGAGAGCTGGGGAGTTGAGGCCTGGCCTACAAGCCACTGGACACCTGCCCAGGTTTTTCTTGAGATGGATGCCTTCTCTTCCTGCCTTCAGTTATATATAGTTACTGTCTTAGCAGAGGGGAGGAGGTACTCGCAGGTGCTCTGGTGGCTTCTACTGTGCTGGGATTCTGGTCTCCAAGCCCTGGACCAGCAGTTATTGGTGAGGTCACTTTCAGAACACTTCAGGCCAATGAGTTTCCCGAGTTTGTGGATCTGGGGGTTGAAAGCTATTTGTTAATTATTATAATCACTGCCCCCCACCCCCAACACACCCCAGCAACTTCTTTCGTCTCACAACCTTTGAGAGGCGTTTGAGAGTTGCTTTAATTTGTCTGGTGTTTGTTTTTGAATGGAAGAAGGGCTTGCCATCTCCACTGAAGAGCTGGCTGTGAATTACATTGCAGCTGCGTGACTGCAAATGCCGCTTCCAGCCTTGTTCATCGCCTCAGACACTTGGAGAAGTCACTCTGCTGCTTTGCATCTCAGTTTTTCCAGAGAGACAGATGTCTCACCCACCTATCTACATATCACACACACACACACACACACACACACACACACACACACACACACACGCACACACACGAATGCAGTTACACGAACACAGTTTCAAGGACTGAAAGGTTACAACTCAAAAGCATTTTTAAGTACCTACTATGTATGTGTCCAGAGCTGTAACTAGGCTCTATGAACTGGGCCACAAAAAACGATTTATGTTTAATATAAAGTTTCCCATATACTGATACTTACATGGAGGTGTAGAGACTGGCCAGAAAGATCTTCTCATGCATGTGGCTTGCCTCCTTCTTTTCCTTCTCTCCCACCCCACCCACATCCAAGTTTTATTCATTACTCTTTTAAGGTCATACTCTCATAAAAATGTCCTGTCCTCAACCCATGGTGAGTGGTCTGTCCCCTGTGAATGTCCAGAACTTCTTGTCTATTCCGTTTCTGTGGTAACTAAGCAGATGCTGTCTGGTGCCAGTGCTCCCATTGCTTTGAAACCTTCCTGTGTAGTATCTTGAGGGGTGGAGATTTCAATCATGTTTCATTCCTCTGAATGAATTCCTAGCAGTCCATGTGGCGATTTGCTATATAATACATCCAAATTTCTGGAAAACAGATCTCAAGACTGTTTCAGATTCCCCAGTTTGCCTTAATGTACAAAGGCATGTTTGTGTAGATTTCTGACTTTTTTTCCTAAGAACATGCCCATAAGGAGTTATGTTTAATTTAAAAATATATTACAACTTAAACATTTTATTGACTCATGCCATGACCATTTTGTTTTTCACAACAAAACATAGTTTTATTATTTCAGTAGCATTATAGTGCCCATGGTAAGTGTTAAGAACGACAACACAGCAGGGAGATTTGGGTGTTGGGGGTGGCTAGGCTCGTATACTTTCTGAATTGCTCTCTTCTGCTTTCAACCTCTGAACATCCATGATTCTCATTTGGACCTTAATAAAATTTCAGTTTGTTTTTTTTCTGGTTATGGGACTGTGGGTTAGCTCACAAATAGGGAAAACCACTAAGGAAAAATCTACCAAGCGTTTGTGTAGTTGGTGTCAAAATTCTGTTGATTATTTGAAAACTAAATGTCCCATGAATTCTTGGTTACTCCTCACTCTTACCCAGGAGTCCTCAATCTTTTTCACCTGTAACCTAAAGAGTCAGCATAATGTAGTGAAAACACATAGTTTGTGGCTTCAGACATGGTTTCAAATCCTGATTCACCATTTCACTAGCTATGTTGTCTAAGGCAAGTAACTTCTTTGAAGCTCAGTTTGCTCATCTGTATATGGGCAACGTGGGGTTGTTGTGAGGATAGTTAGGTACTTAATCAATGTTAATTCCTTTTCTCTTTCAATCATCCATTACAGATATATCTCCCATTTCACGGCATTCGGAAATCCTCAATGATGGCAATCTGTAGGGAAGAAATAAACAGGCAACTTGCTGAGCACGTCTAACCATGATATATAGACTCTGATACAGACTTGGGTTTCTTTGGAACTTCAAAGGAGCCCTTCCTCTGTTATTGTTAGCGTGTGCATTGGACAAACAAGGTAAGCACAATAAGATGAATTTAATACCTGCTGGGTGGCAGAACAAATGTTGTTGATCTTGCTGATATTATATAAAAAGCAGGAAAGTGGATCTAGTTTGGTCCTATGGCAATTTTTAATTCTATTGCCTCACTAGGAAATTTTCACTCAGACAGACATTCTTTTGCTGCTGGGGGGAAAGACACCTACTTATACAAGCTGTCTATGCCCCATCATTAGGGAAAGCCTCCGAAGTGGGCTTCTCACGTGCCCAGGAACCAGGAGTAAAAAGCAAAGAGGGACGACTTGGGATTGGATTTCATATTAGGAGCATTTCATGGATCCCCTTTCACCTCTACGCCTGCTGTACAGGTAAAATTAAGGGAAATGATTTATAGGGTAGGAAAAGAATTTCTTCTCTTTTAATGATTCTTAGAAGTAGCCACCCTTCCTGAGTACAAAATAATTTACACTCAATTGGATAGGTATTATTATTTTATAGGAGAATTTGGCAAAACACAAAGATGATATTGGAATGTGCTATTTTATGACTGTAAGATGATGGATCTCATTCCCAGCTACCCAAAGTGGAGGACATTTGCTTTGAGAAACTTTTAGATAGTGATAACACCAGCATGTTTTAATGGGTTGGCAGGCTAAGTCTTCTTTAAGATCCTGTCTGGGGCCATGGAAAAGAGATTTGCATAGGTATCTCAGACACACTTTTGGTTTCCAAACCCTGAAGCTGACTGGTCATTGGCAGGGTTATGGAAGAGTCTCTTATGGGTTCAGTGCTTGGGATAGGAAGGCCCAGATTGACAAACCCAAGAGTCAAGTTTCTTTCTCTCGTTATTAGGACTATAGCTGAAGCTGCTGGTTACTTTGAATAAATGCACCACAACCCTTGGTCTGTAGTTCTAAACTTGTTTGGAACACTGAAGTATCTTATCTTCTCTATTAGTTACTTATTGCTATGTAAGACATTACTTCCCAAAGCTTAGCAGTTATTATCTCACTGTTTCTGTGGAAATAGCTTATATACTGTGTTTCCCTGAAAATAAGACCTAACCAGAAAGTAAGCCCTAGAATGATTTATCAGGATATAGTCAGAAGACTTGACTGGAGCTGGTAGATTCCTTTCCAAGTTGGCTCAGTTCCTCACATGGCCGCAGTTCCTCTCTGGTTGTTGGCAGGAGGCCTCAATTCTTTGCTACAGGGACCCCTCCACAAGTCTGCTTGAGTTTCCTTACTACATGGTAGTTGGCTTTCCTGAGAGCAAGTGATCCACGATAGTAAGGAGGAAGCCATAATGCCTTTTACAACTTAGACCTGGGTGAGAGTCACACACTGTCACTTTTGTCACATTCTATTTGTTAAAAGTGAGTTCCAGTGTCCAGCCCACTCTCAAAGGAAGGAAAATTAAGGTTGACTTCTTGAAGAAACCTGTATAAAGAATTTGTGGATGTATGAAAAAAAACCCTATTTCTTCCTATTTCTATTCCTATATATTTCTTCAAAAATCATAGTGTTGTACCTGTATTTCCATTCCTGGACATTTCCATTTTCGTGCTTAAAATTACCACAATGTGATGTTGAAATTGAATGAGAATATAAAACACAAATAAATGCTTTTACAGATATTTGTTATGCAAATCCAAATAATATAAAAACTTTGTTTTGAATATTTTCTCTTTATCATTCTTTTTCGTAGGCTATACTGGGTGAACCCCATTCCCCATCATATAGATTTTTTTTAATAGACTTTATTCATTGCCCCAAGGGCCTTCAATTTGTGTTCAAATTTGTAGTCATTTATTTGGGAAATATTTAAGAAATGTACATTGCCGTTCACTGAGGTTGTACCATGGAAGTTTTGAATAGTAAATAACAGGGAAGGTGCAGTTTTCACAATAGAACCTCCTCTTCCTTCTTTGCTTCAGGGATTCTCTGCTCTAAATGCAGTGCAGATCGAGTCCGCTAAAATGCTGCCCAACTTGACTTTGGCTAACAGACAGTGTTTTGTTGAATATCAGCATTGGGATTAGTCATTTACTGGATGGCTATGAATGTTTTGGCCATTTAGTAGAGGGGGTTCTATGCTACGACTGGAGACTGAGCAGGCTGCAGA
This sequence comes from Rhinolophus hipposideros, assembly GCF_964194185.1. Classification (NCBI taxonomy): domain Eukaryota; kingdom Metazoa; phylum Chordata; class Mammalia; order Chiroptera; family Rhinolophidae; genus Rhinolophus; species Rhinolophus hipposideros. Next base: position 45,286,021 of record NC_138050.1, on the reverse strand, counting down.
GCAAGGATAGCATTCAAGTACATAAGGCTGGCCCTATAAAGCATTCCCAAGTCCCCAGTTAGGTACCCTCATCCAATCATCCATTCGTTCAACACACATTTATTGACCCCCTACTGTTAGGCATTATGTAAAAGCAAGAGATGGCAAAGAGTTTCCAAATAGATGGGGGAAAGTATTGGGATGAGGAGCTGGAGCTGGGTATTTCTCTTGACAAAGTGCCAGCCATTGGACTGATGTTCACGCGACACCAGAGGGCAGTGACTCAGAAAAGAGAGGGGCCTAGGACGACAATTTTCAAGACCTTGGTACAGAAGCCCAGATGTAAGAACTTGGGTTCAGGGTGGGGCCAGCTGCCAGAGCTAAGGGAGACATCCAATGATAAGACCTGGGATCTAAATAACAGCAAGAGCTAAGTTCCTGAAATTGGTAAGCATCAAGTTTCCTGAATATGAGGAGATGAGAACTGCAGAGATAGGAAGCCCAGATGGGAAGCCTTCTATGTGGTGAAGATTTCTCAGGATGCTGTGCACAGAAGAAGAGAGAGTGAGGAATGGGCATGATGAACTGGGAGAGCCAGCTGGGTCAAGAAAGGATCCCGGTCATATCCCGGACACCTTCCTGTAAAGCCTTGTTACTCAGTCACCCCTCACCTCCAGAAACCAAGGCCAAGGGAGAGGCCTCAGGGAGAGGCCCAGAAGAGGAGGCCTTGTCTTCTCAGATCCATTCGCAAACACAAAGCTGGCTAGAGGCTCAGGGAGTTTTCTGCTCTCTCCTCCTTCCTCTCAGGCAGAGGCAGGCTCCTTCTCCTCAGGGGTTTCATTTCAATGTTAATGAGACTAAGAAGGTGGGCACCGTTGTTTTCTTCTAAAAATTCCATTTCACCCTTCCTTGCTCCCTGAGCATATCACTCTGATTTAGATACACTGTGTTTAATTAAAGCTGTGTTTGTTTTTTCTTCCTCCTTTGCTCTCTCCACTTCATCCCAAATCCTCTCCCGCTACCTACATCTGAGCAGACTGTTTCCTCAGGCAGTCCCCTCTTCTCCCCAGCCCCTAGGGCTGGGGCCCTTGGGGGCAGGCAGGGTTGGGTTTTTCTTTCTATGCTTTGCTGTGGGTATGAAGGGAAAATTTTGCTTAGGGAACCTATGGTAGCACTAGATGTTGAATTAGGTACAAGTGCCTGTCACTTCAGGTAAACCTGAGAATTCAGTAGGAAAAATCTGGATTGCCTAAAAACCAGAGGAGAGGAGGGTTTCCCAATGGATGGGAGAATGCTGGGATAGAAAAGCAGGAGGTAGTTCTTTTCTTTAGGAAAGTACTCTTCCCATCAGACAGGGATTCCAAACAGGTTTCCTTTAGACAGTGAGCTTCTCTACTGCATTTAAAATAGGACTTAATCAACAAAATGAAGGAGATAAAATTTTATAGGAACAGAGACCAACAATAATAGCTACCATTTATGTGCCAGGTACGGGGAAAGCACTTGTACATATCCAGTGAAATTTTTACTGAAACTTTTACATTATTTTACCTTTTTCTTTTTACTTATGATGAAAAAGTTATGACTTAGAGAGATTGTTTCTTGTCTAAGTGCATACAGCTTGTAAACAGTAGAACCGAAGTTTGAATTCCCATTTGTTTAACCCAAATCCTACATTTCCACACGATATCCAGAAAGGACCAAACGGTCATCTAATCTGGAACAACTCAGGCTGTTCTGATTTTCCAGAAGCCATCTAGGGCGTATAGGATAGGGGATGCTGGCTATGAGGTCTCTCATGGCTAGGAACCCCAAACCTTCTGAAAGGAAGGTAGCGCGGAAGAGAGCAAGGTGTGGCAGGTGTACTGGCCAACTCCAGCCACAACTGGTGAATCAGAGGCCTGGATTTGGCTTGACTCCTTGATATGGTAACACATCCACTTGCTGGAGTGTCAGGGTCTGTATTCTTGCTGCTTAGACCTCTGTTGTCAGAAGCTCAACGGGGATGTCCAAGAGAGGACTCAACCTGGAACAGTGGTGACTGTGCTCTTGTCTCCATGCAACAAAGAATTCAAGAGTGAGACAGGTGCAGGAAAGTGCAAGCGATTTTTTGAAAGTGAGATGACACACTTGAAAGTGTGGGTGAACTCAGAGAATGAATTGCACCAAGGAAGTCATGATCAGGGGTTTTTATCCCTCCTGGGGAGGGAATTGGTGACATCCCATTGTGGTGGTTTATTCATCTTCTCCCCCTGGGTGGGACCCTCCATTTCCCTCTTTTTCTTCCTTATTTAGTTCCTCCAGAACTGCCATGGTGTCAGATGCATGATGGGCATTTTAGTAACCGTAATGAAAATGACTTTATAATGACATTAAAATTAGCTAAAGGTCAGGTCCCAGGTCATAGGAATTAGCCTTGCTGGATGAAACTGATTCTTGTTTCCAGCTGCAGGTACTGGGTACTTGTGTAACCAGTGAGATACCTCACCTTGTACCCTAGAGTGGGTTGTCAATTTTCTAGGCTATCCATCCTGACTCATTTCCACCTCTCTAGGTTGACCCTCACATCTGCTGGGTAAGCTGAGACACACTTGATATTCAATACTTTCTACACAAGGGGTGCTCAGCTTGGCAAGAACTAGTATTGCTTGCCCAATGCCATCATTGGTTCTTCATCCTCCAACTCAGGGCTGTCTGTCCAATAGAAATATAATGTGAGCCACAAGTATAATTAAAAAATTTTTAATGGCCACATTATATTTATATAAAAAGTAAAAACAAAGAGGGAAAGTTAATGGGAATAATATATTTTCTTTAATCTAATATATCTAAAATATAAATAATACAAAAAGTAATGAAATATTTTATATTCTTTTTTTATACCTTGGTTTTCAAACATCATCCATTCCAGAAGACCATTCGAGTTCTAAAACGCTGGAAAACAGCCGACAGCTAGGCCTCAGGATCTTGCCCTCAGCGGAAACTGCGTGACATGTTCGACTTCAGCGACGTGTTCGAAAACCGAAGCATTTACTTCCGGGTTTACGGCATTCGTAAACTGAAATGTTCGTCAATGGAGACGTTCGAAAACCAAGGTACTACTGTAGTTACTATTAAAATCCACTGTACTAAAAAAAAAAAAAAAAAAAAAAATCCACTGTACTTTTCACTTATCACATTCCTGAGTTTGGGTGAAACGCCTTGCAAGTGCACTATAGTTACCTGCAGCTAATAGCTTCTGTATTCGAAAGTGCATCGATAGTTCAGGAATTCTTTTGAAAGCACCATAGTTGATCCAGTCACAGGCTCTTCCTCCTGGAGTGCAGCTTTCTGGCTTCTCTCAATTCGGAAAGAAAGAGTTGGGGGAGCCGACAGATGTGCCCACTTGGGCTCTCCATGTATTCCCTGGAGAAAGCATTCTGGGACTGCTATCAGCCTTCTCCACAAATATGAGCTGCAGGGGAGAAAATGTGGGTCCATGTCAAATTGTGGCTGTAAGTGCATAGAGCAGTTCAGATTACAAACTATGGTTCATGAAAATGCATCCCATTCCATTTTTGCTTAGATGAAGATGGATGAAGTTTTTGTGAATAGTAAAGGCAAGCTCAGCCCTTGGGAAAGAGTGAGGCAGGAGAGGATTGTCTTTAATGCCCCTCTGTCCCCAGTGAGCTTGCTTTTGTCTTTCAGCCTCAAGGGACCTATACCTCAGTCCAGTGGAAAACTCAACTTCAGTGTGCTCTACTCCCTATGGACATTGAGGGTTCTTTATGACTATTGTACTGGGTAGAGACACAGTAAGGAGGCAGTGGCCTCCTCTGTTATCATCTCCAGTCCTATGTGAGTTCCCGGTGATTTGAAATTTGGGAGGAATAGATCTTTGCCTGGTGTAGGAAGACGGGGGTAATATGTGTTGAATTGACTATAGACAGGGAGGGAATGAAAAGATGTCACCCCTCTTGTGGAGATGACAATCACCTACCGACTTTCTGCCCTTTGTTTCCCTCTCCTTGGGCACAGGGACTACTTTATGACCATCTGTATGGGAAGTGCACCCCAACTCAGACCAGCCTCCATCCTTGGGCGGGGATGAAATAGGAGACTTGAGTACTATAATTCTTAGATTCAGTGGTTGGTTTTGGTTAAACTTGTCACACGTACAGGGGTTCTGCGTGTTTCCTTTTGCTGCACCTACTGCCTTTGGTTCTGGATCCCTCCCTTCTACTCCTGGGGCTTCCAAGACCTCATGTCTTATCCCTTAGACCTTAGACCTAAACTTGTCTCAAACTCTGCTTCACATGGGGAGATGAATTCCAGTTTTATGTGGTTGTTGATGAAGGTAAGAGAATTCCACCGAACTAAAAGAAACAGCAGCTGTGTTTTCCAATACTAGTGCATTTTAGACAGCACTATATGGTATGTGTGTTACACTTGAGAGATGAGGGAGAAAGGTAACTCCCTTCCACTAGATTGTTAGGATTTTTTGCAGAGTATGGCAATGGAAAAATAGATTCCTTCCTTCAGCTTTTCTGTCTACTGTTTCCGTCTGGCATTGTGTTACCCAGGAGAAAGGTACTTTACAAGCCCTGATAGTGTATGTTAGTCAAGTCAGAAACTAGACCAGTATGCTTCTCAGAATGATAAAAATCAGGACCTGGTGGACCGAACATTATTACGTAGTCACGTGGTCATGCAATCAGCTTTCGGAGGCCCCTTGCAACAGTCTTTACTGTGGCCTGGACTCTACCAGCTTCCTCCGCACCTCCCACTTCTTCCGTCTCCTACCATCTCTGCCACACACACTTTGCTTTGACCACACTGGCGTCCTCCCTGTCCCACAACACACCATGTGTGAGCCAGTTCCAAGGCTTTATTCTCAATGCACCCTTTCTCTGGAAGGCTCATCACTCCAACATGATCAAGGCTCACTCCCTCATTTCCTTCAAGGCTTTCTTTGAATGTCACCTTCCTAGTCAGGTTCTTATGACCACACTCTCCCTCCTCTTCTGTTCCAAGTCTACTTCTGTCCATCTTTTCACTTGTCTTAGACTTCTTGATGCTTACCATTACGTGTCATTAGAACATATTTTTATTTGCGTATTGCCTATCTTTTCCACTACAATGTAAGTTCAAATAAGGGTAGAACATTTGTTTTGTTCATTACCATATAGAGAACAGAACAACCCATGACCCATGGAAATGAGAAATAAATGTTGAATGACCGACTGGAAGAATGAAGCATCTAGTTCCACATTCCACCTATCCATCTCTTCCTAGACAGATTCTGGCTTCTGCTCAAATATCTTTAAGAACAGTAAACGCAATACCATCTATTATTGGATATCTACAATTGTTATAAAGATCTCTGTGTGCAGGTATGGTGCAGTAGAAAGTGTACCAGACTGTTTCCAATAAGACAAGTCTGGACACCTGTGTACAAGCTTGGGAAAAAGCAACAGGATGTGAATTCCAGAATCTGCCCTAGTCCTGCCATCCATTTCCCGTGGAGGTTGGAAAATTTATTTCATCTCTCTGGCCTCAGCTTTCTCTTCTGAAAAACAAGATTGTACAGGCATGTGAGAAAGAGGACCCCACTGCCAGAACAAAAGTATGCAGAGATGAAAGAATTGGATAGAAGTAAGGCAGTAATGTTGTGTAGCCTAAATATTGAATCTCAAGAGCGTCTCACCTAGTATTTGTGTGTGTGTGTGTATGTGTGTGTGTGTGTGTGTGTGTGTAGGCACATAAGTATGTAGATGTGCCATCTCAAACTAGACTGAAAGCTCCATTTGGCGAGGGGTCACATCACCTGTTTTTTTCCTATTACTTCACAGAACCTGTACAGAAAACGGGACCAGTTCAAAAGGTTGATAACTGACTTAACATAAGCACAAGAATAACTGTGCATTTATGTAAAGCCTTCCTCAAAGGAGCTCTCAGCTCTCTGCAGATAATGGACTTATTTATCCTTAGAGCACGTCTGTGAGGCAGTTACAGGACAGGGGTGACCAGATTCTGTAATAAATAACGTCAAGAACAGCAAGAAGCAAAACTAGCCCATCACTCTGAGGCCCTGGAGGAGATGGGATGGGCTCAAGGTCACCCAGTGAGTTGAGAATAGGACAAGTATTCATGCTCCAGTGAGGTGACTCATTCTTCCCAGCACTTCTGCTCCCAGGGCCTGACGACATGTCCCCTGGGCTAGGTAGGGCCTTTCACATGCACATCCCAAGGCATATTCTATGGAATATCAGAGGTGTTCTTATTAACCCACAGCTCAGTAAGTTCTGGAAATAGTGGATTTCACAAAGTTAAGCAGGTTTCTGTACTAGAGGGCTTTGTAGACACTTTAACAAGTTACTTAGTTAACTGTTAATTTCCATGAGGGGTCTCCAATGTACAGTTTCCCAAATTTACTTGTCCATGGAAACTTAGTTCCGGATCTCATTAGATTGATGAAATGCTGATTTCTTTTTTTAAATTAAATTAATTGGGGTGACAATTGTTAGTAAAGTTACATAGATTTCAGGTGTACAATTCGGTATTACATCACCTATAAATCCCATTGTGTGTTCACCACCCAGAGTCAGTTCTCCTTCCATCACCATATATTTGATCCCCCTTACCCTCATCTCCCACCTCCCAACCCCCCTTACCCTCTTGTAACCACTAAACTATTGTCTGTGTCTGTGAATACTTGTTTCTCATTTGTTTCTCTTGTTCTTTTGTTGTTTTGGGTTTACATACCACACATCAGTGAAATCATATGGTTCTCTGCTATTTCTGTCCGACTTATTTCGCTTAGCATCATACTCTCAAGAACCATCCATGTTGTCATAAAAATTCCTATATCATCTTTTCTTACCACCAAATAGTATTCCATTGTGTATATGTACCACAACTTCTTTATCCATTCATCTGTGGAAGGACATTTTGGTTGTTTCCATGTCTTGGCCACTGTAAACAAAGCTGCAATGAATATTGGAGCACACGTGTCTTTATGTATAAATGTTTTCAAATTTTTTTTGTAGATACCCAGGAGAGGGATTGCTGGGTCATATTTTAATTCTATTTGTAATTTTCTGAGGAACCTCCACACTGCCTTCCATAACAGCTGCACCAGTCTGCATTCCCACCAACAGTGTATGAGGATTCCTTTTTCTCCACAGCCTATCCAACACTTGTTTCTATTTGTCTTGTTGATGATAGCCATTCTGACTGGGGTGAGGTGATATTTCATTGTGGTTTTTACTTGCATTTCTCTGATGATTAGTGATGTTGAGCATTTTTTCATATGTCTATTTGCCATTTGTATATCCTCTTTGGAGAAATGTCTCTTCAGGTCCTCTGCCCATTTTTCAATTAGGTTGTTTGTTTTTTTGTTGTTGAGTTGCATGAGTTCCTTGCATATTTTGGATATTAGCCCCTTATCAGAGGCACTGTTTGCAAAAATCTTCTCCCATTCAGTTGGTTGCCTCTTTATTTTGTCGATGGTTTCTTTTGCTGTGCCGAAGCTTTTAAGTTTCATATAGTCCCATTCATTTATTTTAGCTTTTACTTCCATTGCCTTTGGAGTCAAATTCATAAAATGCTCTTTGAACCCAAGGTCCATAAGTTTAGTACCTATGTTTTCTTCAATGCAGTTTATTGTGTCAGGTCTTATGCTTAAGTCTTTGATCCATTTTGAATTAATTTTGGTACATGGTAACAGATAGCAGTCCAGTTTCATTCTTTTGCACGTGGCTATCCAATTCTGCCAGCACCATTTATTGAAGAGGCTGTCTTTCCTACATTGTATGTTTTTAGCTTCTTTGTCAAAAATTATCTGTCCATATTTATGTGGTTTTATTTCTGGGTTCTCAATTCTATTCCATTAGTCTATGTGTCTGTTTTTCTGCCAATACCATGCTGTTTTGATTATTGTAGCCCTGTAGTACAAGCTAAAGTTAAGGAGTGTGATACCACCAGTATTGTTCTTTTTTCTTAAGATTGCTTTGGCTATTCGGGGTCTTTTGTGGTTCCACACAAATCTGATGATTTTTTGTTCTATTTCTTTAAAAAATGCATTTGGGATTTTGATGGGGATTGCATTAAACCTGTATATTGCTTTGGGTAATATGGCCATTTTAACTATGTTGATTCTTCCAATCCATGAGCATGGAATGTCTTTCCATGTCTTTGTGTCTTCTTCAATTTCTTTCAAAAATGTCATAGTTTTCAGCATATAGGTCCTTCACATCCTTGGTTAAGTTTATTCCTAGGTATTTTATTCTTTTGGCTACAATTGCAAAGGGAATTGTTTTTTGTATTTCTTTTTCTGAGATTTCATTGTTAGTATATAGGAATGCAATGGACTTTTGTACATTGATTTTGTAGCCAGCAACTTTACTGTATTCGTTGATTGTTTCTAACAGCTTTTTGGTGGAGTCTTTAGGGTTTTCTATATATAGCATCATGTCATCTGCAAAGAGTGATAATTTAACTTCTTCATTCCTAATTTGGATGCCTTTTATTTCTTTCTCTTGCCTGATGGCTCTGGCAAGGACTTCCAACACTGTGTGGAAAAGCAGAGGTGATAGGGGAAAGCCCTGTCGTATTCCTGATCATAGAGCAAAGGGCTTCAGCTTTTCACCATTAATTATGAGATTAGCTGAGGGCTTGTCATATATGGCCTTTATTATGTTAAGGTATTTTCCTTCTATACCTATTTTATTAAGTGTTTTAATCATAAATGGATGTTGTTTCTTGTCAAATGCTTTTTCTGCATCAATTGATATAATCATATGATTTTTGTCCTTTATTTTGTTTATGTGATGTATCACATTGATGGATTTGCGGATGTTGAACCATCTTTGTGCCCCGGGGATGAACCCCACTTGGTCGTGATGAATAATCTTTTTAATGCATTGTTGTATTCGATTTGCTAGAATTTTGTTTAGGATTTTTGCATCTGTATTCGTCAGAGATTTTGGTCTGTAGTTTTCTTTTTTTGTGTTGTCCTTACCAGGTTTTGATATCAGGGTAATGTTGGCCTCATAAAATGAGTTAGGGAATACTGTCTCTTCTTTAATTTTTTGGAAGAGTTTGAGCAGGATTGGTATTAGATCCTCTTTGAAGGTTTGGTAGAATTCACTAGTGAAGCCATCTGTTTCCGGACTTTTGCTTTTGAGAAGGTTTTGGATGACTGATTCAATTTCGTAACTGGTGATCGGTCTGTTTAGATGTTCCAGTTCTTCATGGTTCAGCCTTGGAAGGCTATATGTTTGTAAGAACATGTCCATTTCTTCTAGGTTATTGAATTTGGTGACATATAGTCCTTCGTAGTATTCTTGCATGATCCTTTGTATTTCTGTGGTGTCCGTGATAACTTCCCCTTTTTCATTTCTGATTTTGTTAATTGGTGTCTTCTCTCTTTTTTTCTTAGTGAGTCTAGCCAAGGGTTTGTCAATTTTGTTAATCTTTTCAAAGAACCATCTCTTTGTCACATTAATTTTTTCTATTGTCTTTTTGGTCTCTATCTCATTGAGTTCTGCTCTGATTTTTGTTATTTCCTTCCTTCTGCTAACCTTTTGTTTCACTTGTTCTTCTTTTTCTAGTTCTTTAAGGTGTAACATGAAGTTATTCATTTGGGATTTTTCTTGTTTGTTGAGATAGGACTGCATGATATAAATTTCCCTCTTAAAACTGCTTTCGCTGCATCCCAAAAATTTTGGTAGGATGTATTTTCATTGTCATTTGTTTCTATGTATCTTTTGATCTCTCCTCTAATTTCTTCTTTGACCCAGTCGTTTTTTAAAAGTCTATTGTTTAATCTCCATGTATTTCTGTTTTTCCTGCTTTCTTTTTGCAACTGATATCCAATTTCAAAGCCTTGTGATCAGAGAATATACTTGGTATGATTTCAATCTTCTTAAATTTGCTGAGGCTGATTTTATGTCCCAATGTATGGTCTATCCTTGAGAATGTTCCATGTACACTCGAAAAGAATGTATAGTCTGATGTTTTAGGATGAAGTGCTCTATATATGTCAATTATGTCCATTTCATCTAATGTGTCATTTAGGGCTGCTATTTCGTTATTTATTTTCTGTTTGGATGATCTATCCATAGCTGTCAATGATATATTTAAGAACCCTAGTATAATTGTGTTTTGATCAATTTCTCCCTTTAGTTCCATTAGTAGTTGCTTGGTATATTTCGGTGCTCCCTGAATGGGGGCATAAATATTGATGACTGTTATGTCTTCTTGTTGTATAGTCCCCTTTACCATTATGAAATGTCCATCTTTGTCTCTTGTTATCTTTTTCACCCTGAAGTGTGTTTCATCTGATATCATTATGGCTACACCTGACTTTCTCTGGGTACTATTTGCTTGGAGTGTCAATTTCTACCCTTTCACTTTGAGTCTATGCTTGTCCTTGTAGCTGAGATGTGTCTTTTGGAGACAGCATATTGTTGGGTTTAGTTTTTTGATCCAATCTGCTACTCTGTGCCTTTTTATTGTTTAGTTCAGTCCATTCACATATAGGGTGATTATTGATATGTGAGGATTTCCTGGCATTCTATCTTTAGTTTTCGGGTAAGGCTGTGTCTCCATTGTTTCTTTGCCTTTTTGTTGTTGTCTATTATTTCTGTGTGGTGGTATTTTATGATGTTTCCCTCTGTTTCTTCTTTTATTACAGTATATATTTCAATTCTGGATTTTTTTTTGAGTGGTTACGCTTAAGTTTATGTAAAAGAAAGTGTGATATTTAGAGTGTTTTATTTTCTTCAGCACACTTACTTTCTTCATTCTCATATTCCGGTTCAGGCCTTACTCTCCCACTTTTGATGTTTTGGTTGCCACAAATTTTCCCTGTTGATGGTGGTTGAATAGCCTCCTTTATTATTTCTTGTAGTGCAGGTCGTGTGTTAGAAAATTCCTCAGCCTCTGTATGTCTGGAAAGGTCTTTATTCCTCTTTCATATCTAAAGGATATCTTTGGTGGATATATTATTCTTGGCTCATAATTTCTCTCTTTTAATAGTTTGAATATTTGGTTCCACTCCCTCCTGGCTTGTAGAGTTCTGCTGAAAAATCTGATGATAATCTAATGGGCTTTCCTTTGTAGTTACTGTCTTCTTTACCCTGGCTGCCTTGAGGATTCTTTCCTTGTCATTGATTTTCGACAGCTTTAATACAATGTGCCTTGGAGAAGGCCTGTTGGGATTGAGGTAATTAAGTGTTCTGTTTGCTTTGAATTCGAGGATCCAGTTCTGTCTACAAGTTTGGGAAGTTCTCATCAACAATTTGGTTGAATATATCCTCTGTTCCCTTCTCTCTTTCTTCTCCTTCTGGTATGCCCATTATCCTTATATTGCTCTTTCTGATGGAGTCAGAAAGTTCTTGTATAGTTCTTTCATTTCTTTTAAGTCTCAAGTCTCTTTCTTCTTCCATCTGTGTAATTTCCAGTTTTCTATCTTCAATGTCACTGATTCTTTCCTCCATCTGGTCAACTCTACTACCTAAGCTGGTTATTTCATTCTTAATTTCTTCTATTGAGTTGTTAATCTCCAGAAATTTTATTTGGTTCTTTTTTAAAATTTCAATCTGTTTCGTAAAATGCTCATGTTGTTCTTTGAATCTATTTCTGAGTTCATTAAACTGTAATGCTGATTTCTTAATATCTGGCACCAGAATTCCCTTTGTAGATGGTGTTTTCTAGGTTTAAGGTAAGCCAGCTTGGGATGTGACTTTGTAAATGTAACTATTACTAGATGCTGAGATATCAAGAGAGTAAGTTACTCTGCATGAGACAGTGGGAGAAATGAAATGTATTTGTTCCTGAAGGGGAGGAGGAAAGAGAAGAAAGAGAATGGGTCAAAGAAAGAAACCAGAAAGTGGGGGAAGTCTTAAACTGGGTGAAGTCAAGATTCACTGAAACTTCAGGGTGATGGGAGAACAAAGGGCATTTTATAAGGATGCCTGCTGCCTCATTTAAAGTTGTTGGAGCTACAATGTAAAACTCTCCTCCATTATCTCTTTTTCCCATTTAATAGAGAAGGGTTCTAGGATCATATATGCTTTGTAAAGTGGTGTGTGTGTGTGTGTGTGTGGCGATTGAGAAAGAGTTTCATTCCATCCCTGCACCTTTGTAGACGGGAACAGATAGCATCAGAAGCAGAAGAGTAGAGGCAGAGATGACCATGAGAGGTAAACTTTTGGGTGTTCACAATACTCTTTGGGAGAGTTGGGGCTCTATGAGGCTGGAGCCAAACTTCCTAAGATGTCAGTAGCACCCCAAGCTGCAACTGGGAGTATTATAGATTAGCCGACTTCTAATGTTGCCTTCCAACACATCAGCCTAGGATTCTAATTACTGTTCCCAGTATATCTCCATTTGTGCCATAGCAGCCCAGGCACTTGGAGCCACAGAGAACAGATGTCTTCAGATAGTGATTCTATTTTCCTTTAGCACTCTAGTCTCCAGATTAAACATGCCATATTCCTTTAACATGTCTCTTATGACTAGTTACCAGATTTGTCATCATCCTGGTCTTCCTTGCCTGGATACCCTCCAGGGTTAAAACGTGCCTCTTCGAGTTTCACACGATACAGAAAGTGTGGTCTGCCTGTCACAGATATAGTAGGGTCTTTACTTTCTGTGATCTGGAACTTCTGCTTCCACTAAGAAAGTGTAAATGTGAACCAGCATTGTTTTTATTTAGCAGTCACATTGTATTCTTGGCACCATTAAACTTGTGGTCAACTAAAGTCCTTGTCAGGTAATAAATAAGTTTACCCATTTTAGTTACAGCTGTTTTGATTATATGGTATGACTACCACGTGGGTGAGAAGTACTGCGTTTTATGTCATGTTATACAATGATTATAGTTTATATCATGTTGTGATGGGGGAGGATGTCTCCAAATACATGCACATGTGCAGAGGCACTGAGAACAACCATGTGCCACTCTAAGGAGTGCCGGGGTGTAACGAAGTGATAATTAACAGCGTCAGTCACAAACAACTTTTTTCTTTTCTTCTTGCACTACACAGCTTGTTTGTCAAAGCTGCTGATGTGTTAGTGATAGGCGCTATGTAAACACATAGGTAGACAGAGAGAAAGCCCTGCAGACGGTGATTGTAGAGTGGGTACCGAGACTCCATTGCAAACGTCTTCTTAACAGTAATGACAGCCACTATGTATAAACACAATTCACCTCAAACAGCTTTTCCGAGCTTCGGGAGGTAGGAAGTAGGGATGGTGAGGGGAAGGAATGAAGAAGAAGTAGAAGGATGTTGACATCTTCAATTATGCTAGCTGAATTTCTGTCTTATCAGAGCTGTGTTAATATCTCCTGGTGGAAGTGGTTCTGAAGTGGCCCAAAGCCCCCAGTGAACCATCTGTCCTTAAACTGTGGCCTTGTGGGACAATGGCATGAATGTGGGGAGGGGAGAGAGAAGATGCTTCCCCTTCCACTACTCACTGGCTGTGTAGCCTTGAGCAAGCCGACCTTTCTGAGTCTATTTCCTCATCTATAAAATGGATTTTCTATCCATGTTGTCATAAAAACCAGTCACGGGGGTGTGAAATACAACATAAGAAATATAGTCAATAATATTGTAATAATTATGTATGGTATCAGATGGGTACCAGACTTATCAGGGTGATTGCATTGTAAGGTATATAAAAGCCTAATCACTATTTTGCACACCTGAAATTAATATAATATTGTCTGCCAACTGTAATTGGGAACTAAATTAATTTAAAAAATGGAGTTTTCCAAGTGGATTTAGGGGATAGTGTGGGGTAGAACAGTGCCCTGATGCCCTGGAGGAGCTGTAGCTTCGTACCTGGCACAGTAATTTCCCCTCTTAGTTAGAGTCCTGTTTGGAGAGAGGCCCCAGGCACTCACACATTCAGCATGGTGTGAGCTTCTTGGGGGGTCAGGCTCTGTGGTGAGATGTGGGCTTTCTAAGACAGACAGTGATCTTTCTTCCTAAATCTGAAGAGGAAATCAGATCTGCACATTGATAACCTTGCATAACCATGATGCATGGTAGAAAAGGGAAGCACTCCAAGAAGCAAACATAATACGAGAAGGGAGAATGTACTCTGGGGGAAAGATGAATGAGGTGGAGGAGAGTCCTGGAAGGGTTGCTGAGCGTAAAGGACGAGTAGGAAATGGACACAGAGAGGGTCAAGAGGAATTCCGTTCTTGAAAAAGGGAGAAAGTGTGACTCCTACTTGAATGAGGAGTGTCTTCACAAAAGTGATCTGATTCAGCCATTACTCCAATAATGATAACAAGTAATATTGCAAAGCATTCTACATGCTAGGTACTGTTTGAACTTGCCCAGCAAAGGCAGTGAAAGAGCAGTAGTTCTGGTGTATGTAGGGAAGTCATGGGAGGCAAGGTTGGAAGTCATTTCCAGGAGGTGAGCCTTAGTTCTGTAGGCCAGAGGAGCCCTGAAGATTTTGAAGTGAGTGAATCAGAGAGTGAATCTGGCCACTGTGTCTGTTATGAATGAGGAGTCCCCCTCGAGGTTCTCTCCCTGCTTTCTGAAGTGCCTGGAATCATATTCAGTCTAAAATCATTCATTCAAAGGTACAGGACATGGGGGATAAGGCTGAAAATTGAACTCACATGGAACTATAGTTTCCTAGAGGAGTGAATGGGTTAGAGTGATTAGTTAATCAGTGAATTCAGTCATTCATTCAGCAAACATTTAGGTGATCTGGAACATGCACATGTGCAGAGGCACATGTGCTAAATGTGTCAGGCACGGTGCTAGGTGCTGGGAACTGAAAACTGAACACGGCCAGTCCTTGTCTGACCCAACTTCTAAGGCTCTGCTCAGAGGAGCCCCTCTTCAAGAAATCTTTCCTCATTCATCCTCTGACACTTGTCTCTGCTTTCTCTCAAGTTAGCTCCGAAGATCCTTCCTAGTTTCTCACGTAACTCACAATCTAATGGTGGCAGAGTCATCAATAAGCACGATTCAATGTGGTAAGTGGTTTTGGAGCTCTGCAAGGGTATGATGTGAGCAAAGAGGAAGTACAATCAGAGAAGACTTCCTGGAGGAACTGAAATCTGAGCAGGGCCTCCAAAGGGAGCGCTGGAGATAAGCGAAGGGTATGGGCACTACAAGCAATTGGAGTACTTACAGCAAAACATCTGAAGCAGGGACTAGGAAGAGGTACAGTTGGATGTGTGTAGTCGGCAATCAGATCACAGAGGGACATATGCCACGCTAAGGAGTTTGGACTTTATCTGATCAATGATGAAGAGCCACCGATATCTCTTAGGCAGAGGAATGACATGGTCAAAATTGAATTTTCCATGGAAAATATACTAGTATTGTCCTAGGTACAGTTTTAAGGGCTTTGCAAATAATCCTTACAATGACCTTATAAAAGAGGTGTTATTATCATCTTCATTTTACAAATGAGGAAACTGAGGATTAGAACTTAAATGACTTGCCCAGGGCCACACAGATAATAAGAGGGCAGAGCTAGGATCGAAAGCCAGGTGGTCTGGCTCCAGAGCGTGCTCTTATCCAGTCTACTCTACTACACTCTGGGGACACCAATGAGATGCTCCAGGCAGCAAGTCTAAAAGTTAGGAGATCCATCTGGAGACTGTTGCAGAAGTCCTGGTGGGAGACACTTGAAGTCCTTAACTAACAGTAAGAGAAAGGGGTGTATTCCAGAAATGTTAGGAAGACATTTATCAGGTGTTGGTGACTGCCAAGGGGGAGATGGGAGTCAATGTTGGGCTAGCTTAGGGGTTGGAAAGTGTTTTCTGTTAAGGCCCAGATAGCAAATATTTTAGGCTTCGGGGTCACATAGTCTTTGTTGCAACTACTCAACTGCCTTTGGAGAATCTTAAGAGTGATTGTCCAGAGACAATATGTAAATAAATGAGCATGGCTATGTTCCAATAACACTTTATTAATGAACACTGAAATTTGAATTCCATAGAATTTTCACATGTTACAAACCATTATTCTTCTTTTGATTTTTTTCAGTCGTTTAAAAATGCAAAAACCGTTCTTAGCTCCAAGGCTGTATAGAAATAGGCAGTGGGCCAGACTTGGGCTATGGACAGTAGTCTGAGGACCTCTGGACTGTTTCCTGGGAGGTAGAAAGTGAATGGTGGGGAGGAAGGGATCCAGACAATCTGAAAAAAACACTGCATGGCGTCTTTCTGAGCCAGAGGCCCCTGCCCCAGGTCCTCTAGTTGGGTGTGCGTGCTGTGATGGAGTAATTCAGAACCAATGTGCAATGCTTGACCCCGGTAGACCTGAGCTGATGCTAATAACAGACGTTTGCAAGGACAGTGTTAAAAATCAGTGGCTTTGCTTCTTCCAGCTCCCTCCATTCCTACCCCAGGCCTGGTGGTAATGAAAACATGTTTACATAAGCACAGAGGTCACGGTCACACAGCTACCCTCATGGTAAAGCGTTTTCGAATACTAATGGTTTTCATTTAATGCAAAATCCAGGTTGTATGGAAGAGCTTAAGGTGACCCAAAATACCACTCTCAATTGCACAACTTTATGAATAAAAAATCATTTTGCAGGTGAAATTACACCAGTGTTCTTCATCTATGTCGGAGACAGGGGAACAATAAGTCTGAAACGATCTGAACATGAATCTTATGGCGCCAGTGGTGTGGCTGTTGGTTAAATGTTAAATCCTCAAGAAAAAACTTGGTAAAAGGCCACTCCCCAGGTCACCACATCTCCCTACTTTAGGAAATTTCTTACCGTGCACAGGAGGCATTCCTTTTCCTGGATGTTCACCATGAGGGGCATCACTTGGCTGCTATTTCTAAGCACTAACTCCATGTCAGGTACTTGCACAATTCCCTGTAAGCACACAAAGATGGGTGGCTTGTTGATGCCATGCATGAAATAAGCATAGGAGTCTTAGAGAATGTCTTGTCCAAATGTTTTCAAACATTAAAACTTTTCTTATCAGTAGAATCTCACACACAACATCACCTTTACATGGACCCTCAAGATATAAACCGTACAAGAGGGGGCACAGTGGGCCCCTCTCTCACCCAGCAGCCACTGAAGCACCCTAGGGTTTTGCCTCATGAGTATAATCTTCATTAAATAAAGCAGGAAGCTGAGGCCCAGAGAGGTTAAATGACTTTCCCAAAAGTACACAGCTCTGGCTCAGGCAGTTACTTCGCAAGCCAGTGTTCACTTCACTCCACAAAGCTGTCTCACCTCAGGATTTTCTAGAGAGGACTTCAGCTCTGGGCATAGACGCTCCCATGTCAGTCAGCAGCCCTTGACTTCCAACAGGGGCAGATAGATGACATGGATTTAGCCTTGGGTTACATGACAAGCCATTTGGGGTTGAGTCCCAGTTGTTACTTATCAGCTGTGTGATCTCAAATAAGTAATGTCCCACTCTTAGCTCTGGCTTTCTTACGTGCAAAATTGGAATCATAATCAGATTTATGAAATCTTGCGAAAGAAGTGAAAACATTGTGTGAAAATCTATATCTAAGACTGTGATTATGGGTGTTCCAGGTGGGCCTCAGTGGCTGCCCTACAGAGGCCCATAGGCTGGGCTTGTGCAGGATGGAAGCGTGTGGGATTTTTAACCAGCCCAATTGCATGCTCAGCGTCTAAGGATAGGCTTTTTGGGATTGGCAAAAAAATACTGCCGGATTTCAATCCTTGCTTTGTGCCCATCTTTCTAGCCCCAATTGCAACTCCCACCTGCCATCCATCCTGGCAAGTGGGAAGGAAAAAAGGACTTTTCTTTACCCTCTGGTTTCTGGGCAGCATTCAAGAGTTATGGGCTTTTGTTCCCCCAAGAAAGAAACATTATCCTCAGTCTTCAAGGGTGAGGATTCCTGGATGTAACAGGACTGAATGATGCCTTTTCTCTATCTCTCATACCGGAATTTAAGAGGACCCTAGAGCAGCTGAGTTTATGAGAACCCATAAGAACCGTACTATAACCAGGACACCCGCAGCTATAAACCTCTACCTTGAAGTCTGCAACAAATCCTGAAATGGTGAACTAGGATGGGCTCTTATCTCTGTCAGCAGAAAAAATAAAATAAAATAAAATTAAATAAAATTAAAAAGGCAGAAATGCAAACTCAAACAGAAAAAGCAAGACGAGACAGGAAGGCAGGTAGAATGAGAGAGCAATGGCAACAGTGACGCTAATAATGATGGTCACAATAATCATGACATCAAGAAGCAGGCGGTTATCAAAACCTCCCTGAACAAGCCTGGGGAAGCCACCTCTGTGATAGGACAGGGCCTGGCTCACGAGAGGAATGAAAAAAGGACAATGAGAGAGGAACATACACATAGGCACATGCACATGCATGCACACAGTGCCCTCGCGCACGCACACACACACACACACACACACACACACACACACACACACACACAGCCAATCAGAGGAGAGGGTAAGAAGCTGCTTGCAAGAAAGCAAAACCCAGGTAAACAATAAAAGACATCTTGGAGCTTTCTGGGCTGCTACCCCGGATGAAGAAGCCAGTTGGAGCAAGATCTGTGGTGAAGGAGTGGATATTTTCTCCTCAATCCTTGGGTGCTGCTCAGATGGCTGACATGACTTTGCTCTGAATACCGAGTTACTTTAAGCTGCACAAAAGCCATGGGCCTTGCCATTGGTAGAATAGAGCAGAACAAAGTAGAGCACCTTTAGCCAGTGTGGTCAGGCACACTTAGCAGCAGCAATTGTGTTAGGGTGGAGCTGGGAAGCAGAGCTTAAGGACCAGCACCTTTTCCTAGTGGGACAGAGGGCATTTCTGCAAACAGCACAAGACAAACGCACACACAGCTGGCCCCTCCTCTGCAGTGTGCCTGCTTCAACTCAAATCCCACTTCTCGGCATGCCAAACCCTGTTAGTTGCTAACACAAAACCTATTCCTCTCTCCTTCCTTGTAAACAGAACTTTATTTTTATTTGGGGTTACAATGTGTTCACTTCATCTCCCAGGCTTTTTGGCAGCCATTTGAGACAATGTTGGTCAATGAGAGAAATACCTACATTTGCTGGGGACATGGGGGTTTGTTTTGGGAAAACTTTGGCTTTCCTGATAACAGGGATAACAAAAGCCAGAGTCATCCTTTCTCCTCTGTTCTTCCCTTGAACATGGTCATGATGTCTGGAGCTGCAGTAGCCATCTTGTGACCATGAGTCAAAGAAGGCACAAGCCAACACCCCAAAGATTATAAGGCAGACATTCAGAAAGCCGATCCATCACCTCCCACCTCTGGACTTCTGTTACATGAGAAAAATAAACACTTCTTTGTTTAAATCACTGTGAGTTGGGTATTTTGTACCTGCAGCCAAACTCAATCATAACTGGTACATTCAGGTAGAAAGGATTTGGCACTTTTTTGTTTTTTTAACTTCCAGCCTTCCTGCTGCCACTTTCTTGCTTGTGAGACCGTGTTGCCAAAGTATTAAATAACCCCAACATTCCTGATGGTGTGAAACCGAGTGTCTTGGGTTGGGTTGAGCTGAGACAAAGAGAGAAGCATCGGGGGTCCAGGCTGAGTCTGAGCTCTCCAGGTCTCTGTCCTGGCCCACTTTGGTGGCAGGACCCTCTCCTCCTTCCTTGGCTCAGCTTCCCACTCCCCCAGCATCTCAGCTCTCTCTGATCCACACTTTGAGCTTGCCTTTTTGACGCCATCTCTGACCTAGAACGGGTTAACTTTTTTATTGATTTATTTTTCTTTTTTGTGAGTGTGTAGGGAGGAAGAAGAGGGAAAATAAATTATACATCTCCCAAGATACAATCTGTAGTTAATTCTTAATTAGGACTGACAGATGCTTCCCCCCATAATCCTATTCCCAACATGTTCTGTTTGCTTTGTTTGGTGCTGGAAGATATATTGTGACACAGTAATGACCTTTCTAAGCTTGTCCTGGAAGTGTTATTGGCATTCTAATGATTTATTGCATGTTCCAGTTGATTACAGGGCCATTTGTCAACATTTTATTTCTCTCTCCATAAACCTGTCTCCTGCGTCACAGACCTTCACTGCATGAAATTTAAACAAATACAGTATATAGCTCTTATTCAACTTCTGTTTTCAGTTGGAGCCTCTGGAGCAAACCCATTCTTTTTATGACTGATACTACCTCTGCTTTCACAGGGCAGGAGTCAGTCTCTGTGTGTGTGAGACAGGTTGATTTCTTCTCTATTGATTTGCAATTCCTTGTGTTGGGAAGTTTTTTGAAAGCTGAATTGGTAGGGCCAGTTTCCCAATTACTTATGTGGATTCTGTCTCTGGGTTTCCAAGCAGCCACTTTATGCCTGTGGGCGTGCAAGGAAATTCTTGGCTAGAAAAGGAGGTGTTGGCCTGTCTAAACCCGTCAATCCAGCAGATTTACCTCTTAACTCCTTATAACCACAGACTCACCACACAGGTGACAGGACTGAGCAAGCCCGGGGGGACATTCAGAGAGGTGAGTCATGCCATCACGGCACAAAGGCTTGAGTAGTTCCCAACTCACTGGGTGACCTTGAGCCCATCCCATCTCCTCCAGGGCCTCAGAGTGATGGGCTAGTTTTGCTTCTTGCTGTTCTTGACGTTATTTATTACAGAATCTGGTCACCCCTGTCCTGTAACTGCCTCACAGACGTGCTCTAAGGATAAATAAGTCCATTATCTGCAGAGAGCTGAGAGCTCCTTTGAGGAAGGCTTTACATAAATGCACAGTTATTCTTGTGCTTATGTTAAGTCAGTTATCAACCTTTTGAGCTGGTCCAGAGACAATGCGTGGTCATGAAAGAAATGGAAGAAATTGCTCCCTTTCAGTTTGAGTCTGAGAAGGCATGAATATCCACCTGATGTTTGCACACCTATGCACGTGCACACCCTCAACACACACCCCTAATAGACAGCACTTTTTAAAGTTAAAGATTCAGTCTGAACAGTGTTAGGGCTTAACTTTCCTCAGGTTCCTACATCTCTAAGAGACTTTTATCCTGGTCCACAACATTGTCTCTTAAATGATGTGGTGAAGCCAGAAAGTATGGCTGTGCTCTTGTGTCTTGTAAGTATCTCCACATGTGTTTCCCACAGGCGTCTCAAAATCACCAAGTTGATACCTAAACTTATAATTAGTTTGCATGTTTTAGTTCCCTGAAAGCTGCTTTCTCCTGAATTATATTCCTCAGTTAATGACATGAACATCTGCCTGGTGGCCCCATTAGAAACCTGAGAAGCATTCTTGCCTGCATCCTTTCCCGTATCTTTCTCAAGTCTTGTTGGAGTCTGGGCCCTCTATTTTTACCGGCTCCAACCCCTCCCCATCATCACATCTGTTCTCAGGCCGTCATCATCCCTATGGGGGACCATGACAATTGTCTCCTCATCAGTTGAGGATACTGGTTGCAACAACAGACATCCAATCTTGCTGTGTCACGTAGTTGGAATGTCTGTGGGAAGGATATGTACTGACACAACACTGGTGGGAAGCTAGAGGATCAGGACTAGAAAATAACTCGGAGTCAAGAGATCTCTGGAGATCAGGCAGTTGGATCCCCAGTCAAGTTCACTGTTCCAGTTCTACCAAAAGAACTGGAATGTCATGACTTAAATGACAACATTTATTTTGCTCATGAATCTTCAATTTGGGTGTAGTTTGGAGGGGACAGCTCATCTCTATTCTACCTAGGATTAGCTGGGATGGTTTGAGGGCTGGGGCCTGGGATCATCTGAAGGCTTCGTTAGTCACATGTCTGGTGGTCGATGCTGGCTGGCAGCTGGGACCTTAGCTGGGCTGTTGGCTGGAACACCTTCACATGGCTCCTCCATGTGCTCTGGGTCTCCTTGCTACATGGTGGCGAGGTTCCAAGGGTAAGCTTCTTGAGAGACAATGAGCCAGATGGAAGCCATTTCACTTTTTATGACATGGTCTCTGAAGTTGTGCAGTGTTACTTTCACTGCTTCTATTCTGGAGAGGGAATGGAGTCTGCCTCTTGATGGAGGGGCTTGTGATCTGGAAGAGCATGTGGGATGGCAAATATTGCTGTGGTCATTTTTGGAAAGTACAATTGCCAGTCTGTGAAAGATCCGTTGTTCAGTTACCCTCTCAAAATGCAAAGTTCCTAGAAGGGAGTGTCGGACTGGCCGTGCCTATAATAAGCCTGCTCCTGGCAACTCCAGAGTGGTGAAAAAGAGACTCTTTTCCTTTTGGTGACAGATGAGGGAATTGTCTTCCTCTAAGACTGCACAAAATGGTGGAGAGTTTCTCCTAAAAGGTGTATCTGGGGGATGTGAAGAAAAATATTAAATCCTAGATAGCCAAAAAATGACAAGTATCTTCTACAGCCTGACTACACACTTACCTTTCTACCTCCATTTAGGTTGTCATGACCTTCATGCCATTGTGATCTAAAATTCTATTGTGATCACGTGACTCCCATGCCTCAAATCCTCTGATGTCTCCTGCAGTATCAGGATTAGCCCCAAACTCTTTAATCTAGCATAGTAGACACTGTGGACCTGGCCATTGCCTGTCTTTCCAGGTGTCCTCTGGCCATAGCTCACAACTCACATACAGCTTTGGCTTTTCCATACTGCTTTCTGCCTCTTTCTCACATTTGTTATCCTCTCAATCTCCTATGAGTTATTGTGCTTACAAACCTGTAGAACCTTCTGCATCAATAGTCCTTCTTCCCCATTCTTGTGTATTAGGCCAGCTTTTATTGATTGATACACGTCTGTATCAAGAGTCACCATTGAGGAGCCTTCTCTGGAGTTACTCTCCTGCTAGCGTAGGCCGAGCTGTGGTCGTCTTCTATGTTCCTGTCGGACCTCTCAGCTCTACTGTAGTTCTAAACTTTGCCTTTCTGGTCAGTTTCCTCAGTGACATGGTGGGACCCTTGAAGGCAGGGACTGTGTTTCTTTGTTTCTCTATCCTCTAGAGCTTGGGATGCTGCTGGCCACACAGTGGTGGCCCAGTAAAGGCCAACCAATTGGATCATGGTGAATAGTGTAAGGTCATCCTGATTCCATTGTCCAGGTTGACTGTCTAAGGCTGGGTGTCTTGATAAGAGGACACTTTTGCAGCTGAGTGTTGGAAAGCTAGGTGAGAACTCTTCGCCATCAATAGCACTGTGGGCTGTGAATGATAGGACTAAAGGGGAAATCAGCTCGACCCACTTTGCTGGGCCACATAGACATTGAGGCTGGCTTTTCTATGGGTTAGTCACAATTTGGGTCTGGGTGGAACAGGAAAGGATATATACACACAACATATTCTTGACCAAAATTGTTCTTTGGCTCAACATCATCCTGAGAAACGAACACTTGAAAATTGCAGAGGGAAGCAAGCCCATGTCACTGGGAAGCAGAATAGTTCATTTTTGCATGTCTTTCTAACACAATTGCTCTTTCCCTATGAGTAGACAAATGTGAAGAAAAGCAGGAAAGGTTAAAATGTGTATGGAGAATGGAGATGAAGTGGATGAGTGAAGAGCAGAGAACGAGCTTTGTGCCTTTCCTACACAGATCCAAGATTAGAGTAGGCTTGGGGAATATCAGTGTGAGGCGAGACAGAAAGGGGAGACATTAGCAGGGCTTTCACTCTCTTTTTGGGGACTAATTTTTCACTATTGCTGGTGCCCCAGTGTGAAACCATTAGTTCTTCAAGAATGCCTGCACCACAGGTCGTGCCATAGCCACGTGGATACCAGCTCCCAGCTCTTTGGGGATGGCAGCAGGCCCCGTGTGAGGAGCATGCATGAACTCTAGCCCTTGGCTGAAGAGGACAGATGGGGTGAAGAGAGGGGCCTCCCTGAGAGACTCGGAGGCTGAGGAGCTCCCAACCCCAGTGTGAGCTGCGTGTAACGTATGGCTTAATTTCCTCTCAAATTAGACACTTGATAAAAAAAGTTATTATATCTGTCAAATTGCCAGGGCATTTTATGGGCATGATAAACTAAGAACCACGGCTTTACAAACCTTGATGGGATGTTTCAGTACCTGGAAAACAATTTTATGGCTGCCCAGGCTACTAACAAATTGCAAATACTGATTAAGCCATAAAGTTACAACAACATTAAAATATAATGAGAGGTTATTGCACACGGGAAGGCTCTTAAGCTACAGCCACAGCTGCACTCAGCTGGCGAGTTGGGCTTCTGCTTTCTCTGCCAGAGGGAGGTGTTTCAGGCGACAGTGGTCCCTTCAGGGCCAAGACTGAGCCTCACGCGGTTCTGGGTAATATTTCCTCCAGGGCAGAACAGAGCACAGGGAGAAAGCTGCCCTTATGGTGGGCTGGGAGACATTAAACATTGCTCTGAATGTCATGCTTCTTGGAAGCCCAGGACATAAGGTTGAGCAGAGAAGGAGGGCTCTGTGTCTGTTTCACACACCACGGTGTGTAGGTGACACCCTTCCAGGTAGTGAGAATTCTGTCTTTGACCCTTTGTTCTTGATCCTGATGGAAAGTCTACTTTCCACATATGGAATTCCCAGCTCTATGCACTGGGAAAATCAGATGATCAGTGTGCAACATTTACCAAGAGTAGGCGTCACGTGGTGTCCCAGGTCAACAGACCTAGCTACAGCCTCTAAAGAGCTGTAGTGTGCTGTGGAGATGGCACACATGCACGAGAAGATAAAAGTTCAGGGCAGAATTTACTAAGAGCTAGCCACGTCACTGCATGGAATGCTACTGCAAGGAAAGAAGAGAAATTGGGTGCTCTCTCTGGTTCTCTTTATCTCCCTACACTTCAGTCAAGCTGAGATTTTCTGGTGCTCAATTTGTCACTTAAAGAAGCAACAATTCTTGTCTGGATCACAGGGCCATACTTTCAGCTAAAAGAGAATGTCAATTGCATCCCAGGCCTCCCTAGTCCCAGAGTGGGCCTGCTTGCCTGTCTCAGAATGCTTCAATTTCCTTCTCCATCCTTCCGTCCAGGGCTGAGGTCATCTGTGTGGTTCCTTTAATCTTAGCATCTTAGCTCTGGTTTTCACTGCAGAGGCTGGTAGCTTCTCGGAAGTGGTAGGTTGACCTTTTATGGGGGGGTGTTTAACTGAGTGTAGGGACAGGCTACACTCATAATGACCCTGAGAAGCCTTGCATTTTACCCAGGGAGACATGGATGTAGCTGCGTACCCTGTGTTATTCAGGGGTGGGATGTGGCATCAAACTCTTTCAGGGAACTCATGTAGGAGTGAATAACACAGCAGAGGGGGGACTCTGGGCTGGGGGAATGGGTATGAATTCTGACTGAGGACTTTATCAGCTGAATGGCCTGGGACAGGTTATGTAGCATCTTTATGCTTTAGTTTTCTATTTTTTTTATCTTTCTATATACATCATAGTATATTTATTATTTGTATGTTTATCTCCATTTAAACTACCTCCTCATAGACTTGTTGGGAGATTAAATGAGTGAATATACGCAAAGCCCTTAGAAAGGGGCCTGCATGCGGTAAACCCTCAGTTAATGCTGTTATGGCCATTTATTGAGCATCCGCTATGTATTAGACTCTCTATAAGTCATGTGAATTATCTCTTTAATATTCATAATAAGCATCAAAAT
Source organism: Rhinolophus hipposideros (assembly GCF_964194185.1). Lineage (NCBI taxonomy): Eukaryota > Metazoa > Chordata > Mammalia > Chiroptera > Rhinolophidae > Rhinolophus > Rhinolophus hipposideros. Next base: position 45,260,480 of record NC_138050.1, on the reverse strand, counting down.
AAATATTATCAGCTCCATTTTATAAATGCAGAAACTGGGTGAAAGCTCAGGGAAGAATAGTCACTTGGTTACAGCTAGTAGATTCAGAGCTCGAACTTAGAACTAGGTCTACCTTGTTTCCTCGAAAATACGACCTAGCTGGACCATCAGCTCTTGTGTCTTTTGGAGCAAACATTAATATAAGACCTGGTATTTTATATTATATTATATTATATTATATTATATTATATTATATTATATTATATTATATTATATTACATTACATTACATTATATATTATGTTATATTATATAAGACCCGGTCTTATATTATAGTAAAATAAGACTGGGTCTTACATTAATGTTTGCTCCAAAAGATGCACTAGAGCCGATTGTCCGGCTAGGTCTTATTTTCGGAGGAACACCGTAAGTCGTTCTGATTTCAAAGTCCTCCCTGAAAACCCCTGAGGCAGATATCTGGAAGGTGGGAATAACCCTGTCTTCTCATCCTGGCAGTCATCCTGCACAGCAGTGCGCCCGTCCACAGGACTCAAACTTGGACTGTGTTGACCCTTGGTTCCAGGAGCAACTCTAGCTCCTGGCAGCCTTGGGCATGGTACTACGAAATCCATCTGGTGTGTCACCTTATGAGACACTTTCCACCTGTCTTGGCCTAGCTCCTTAGGCATTGTACAATGAACAATGGCTCTGTTAGGAAGGGGCTTACAATGGAAGCATCCTCAGGAGAGGACAAGCAGTCCACGTTTTTTACTATATTTGTTTAAGGAGATGGGCAGGTTTGAAGGACAATGACAAGCTTGGAGGACAGTGCCACTTATGGAATAAACTACATATTTTGCTCTTTCAGGGTGTGGTGTGGTAAGTATGCAACAAATAGAGCAACAGTACTGAGAGACTCCTTATTCATTCCTACACATTCATATTTGAATGATTTGTAACTACCTAGGAAATAGCATCACGATACTAGGCACAGGGGATCTGTAGTTAAATAAGAGAGGGCACATGCTCCCAGGGCTGTTCAGAGGAATGGACTATTGTAATGACAATGCCTGTGCAGTGTGGCAAATACTATAAAAAAAGGAGATATGATTACAAGGGACAGTAGGGGAAAAGATGACTCTGTGTCAGCTTAGGAAGGTTATAATCTGAGGCTGTGCTCAGATTTCCTAGGTCAGAGAGAATCAGGACAATCACATTCCAGTTGCTCCCCTTTTCTCTTAAGAATATGCTCCTTGGGTCTAAGCTGTGAAAATATTAATGATAAATAACTAACATTTGAGTAGCGCATTGCAAAAGGGCACAATGGCTTCATAAGGCAGTTAGTCCCTTTCGATGAATTAAGAAATTACAATGCAGAAAGGTGATGTAATTTGCTCAGTGTTACTGGTTTACCGTTGGTTCCCAGCCCAGTAGAATGTGGCTCCCATTCGAGCAGCGATTTTTGCATCATTTACGTTGCTATTAAGTGGTCGATTGCCAGCACCTACAAGAGTACCCAGGACATGGTGGTCACTGGATAGATGTGCTGTTGAATGAGGGACTAAAACACAGATTCTTTTTGGTTCCAACACCTAAGTGCTTTTCACCATGTCACCAGCTTCTGACGAAGTACCTTGGCCTAGAAAGAGCCTCTATGGGAGGGAACTTTGTTACACACTCCAATTACTTTCTTCGTTTATTGAGACACGAGGTTTTTGTGACTGCTGTTTATACAAACCACATTCAGTGGAACCTCTTCAAAATACATGGGGCCAGAAGTGTTGTGGGGGTGTGAGGGTGTGATTGTGGAGGTGGGAGAGGGTTAGCATAAGGTCTTTTGTGTCGTTGGCCAAGGTGGGAGCAATCTTCTCATTATTTCGGCTCATCAGGCAGGGCCTGGTTGTGGCCCAGCTGGAATCAGACACAAACAAAGTAGCCTTCTCTGTGGCAACAAGAGTAGAAATAAGATATGTCAGCAAGACAAAACCTCTCCTTGAGGCTTCTCCATAGTACCTCTTAGAAGTGAAGTCAAGAGTCTGCGGGGGGCAGCGCAGAGCCTGTGGTTAAGAAAAGGGGAATATTAGTGCTGACACGCTGGGCCATAATGGAAAATGTCACCTTTTTCAATTTCTTTGAAATAGTTACCTGTGGTATGTTTTCTGATATTGCTGCTCTGTTCTTAGCTGGGTCATTGCTCCTCCCGGGCACCTTGGGAGAGAAGAAAGATGGAAAAATAGAGGAGAGACCAGGATGGAACACCAGTTTCTATGCCTGCCAAGTTCTAGAACCCAGGCTGTGCCTCTCTGCATCCCATCACAGTGGTTCTGTGTGTCTCAGTGACTGCTGCTTTTATACTTGTCCTCATTCTCCTGGCCACTGCAAATAGGTCTAAATATCTTTTGTTCATCTGACGGAAGTGAAACTGATAAATGCTTGGTTTATCCCAGAGTTGTCTGCTGGTCAGTTATGGCTAAGTACCCACTGTGAGGTGATAGTGGTATATCTGAGAGATGACTGACAGCCATTTTTAAAGTCTTTCATCACTTTCTGGTGTACCAGCCACGATATGGGTGCCCTAATGTTGTCACATCTTTCCAAGGGGAGCAGATATTGGGAGTGTAGGGGAATATAGGTTGGAGACAGCACAAATTGTAATAAGAACAGGGTAGATTGGTGACTGCATCTCTCTGAAGCACATCTGAGCAGCGGATGCCCTACAGGCTGATCAGGGAAGAGTGTGGACTCACGGGGTTCCTCTTGGCTTTAGCCCGCACTGTACCTTTAGTGTGTTCTGGAACCAGGATGTTCAGCTCCACAGGCCTCCAGATAATGTCTAGGAGTGCAAGACTGTGTAGACCATGGGCTGATGCAAGGTGAGAGCATCTACGCATCCCATGTGGGCCACACAGGGATGTGCAGTAACAGAACACTCATAGCGACAGTGACACGGTTCACGTCAGTACGTGCGATACCTAGCACACTGCTAGTCATTGTAAACCTCTCATTTTCACAACCCTTTTGCTAGGTTTTCACTGGCACAGATCTGTCTTCAATAACAAGATTACATAAACTTACTGAGAGATTCCAACGTTTATGACTGAGTTGGTTAGTTTGCTACATTGCGTTTTTGATTTGTTCATATATATATGAACCAATATATATATATATTTTCCCCCAAGATTTGTCCCTTCTTATAATTTTCTTCCCACACAGGTGTTTCCAGCTTTAGCCAACCCCCTGCAGAGTAGAGTATGAAGATGGTACCGTCACATTTTCCTGTTGCCCTCTCACTTTCCCCATCTTCACATCAAACTGTCTGCATTTGTTTCATTTGGGCCTGTTTCACCCAATCTTCTCCCCAGGGTCCCATTTCCATTGCATTGATCTCCTCAGTCCCAGGAATGGACTTCATGTTTCCCCTATCTGATGTGTCTCGTTTACCTGGGAGAAAAAAGCTTAGGCTATTTTAAGTAAAGAAGTTGATTGGGGGTAGGAATAATGGGTTCCTTTGTTCTATCAGTATGTTTGTTGACTCTAGAGGTTGGGGATTGTGGTTTTTATTTTACATATGATAAGAATGAGGCTCACAGGCCCTAAAAAACTGACCCAAGATATCATAGCTAAGCCTAGGACAGAGGTGAGATTCCACCCCAGTTCTATCTGATTCCAGAGCTCTTTTTACTACACTAAGTTGTCTCTTACAAGAAAGAATATTATCAGTGTGGATTCTGAGAAACTGGCTGAATGGTTCAGACAATCTGTCCCTCTAGAAAATTACCTACTACTCCTACTACTCCAACTCCTACTCCTACTTAATTAGTCTGACAACACATATTATACTACTAGCAGAAGTTAACATAACCTTGTAGAAAACACTTTACATATATCAACTCTTTACTGCTTATAACACCTCTACCCAAATTTACCCCATTATTTTGACATTCAATATTATATTAATTTCAGGTGTACAGCATAGTGGTTAGACATTTATAGCATTTCAGAAGTGATTCCCCTGATTAGTCTAGTACCCACCTGGCACTATACATGGTTATTACCATATTACTGATTATATTCCCCGTGCCTTATTTTGCATCCCCATGACTATTTTGTAACTACCAATTTCTATTACTTAATCCCTTCACTTTTTTCACCCTGTCCCCCAACCCCCTCCCATCTGTCACCCCGATAAATCTAATACCCATCTGACATCATACATAGTTATTACAATATTATTAACTATATTCCTTGTGCTATACCCTACATCCCCATGACTACTTTGTAACAACCAATTTGTACTTGTTAATCCCTTCCCCATTTTCAACCCCCAAACCTCCTCCCATCTGGCAACCATCAAAATGTTCTCTGTATTGATAAAAACCGTTAAGAAAGTGGGAATAGAGGGATCATATCTCAACATAATAAAGTCCATATATGACAAACCCACAGCTAACATCATACTCAATGGGGAAAAGCTAAAACAATTCCCCCTAAGATCAGGAACAAGGCAAGCTTGCCCACTTTCTCCACTTCTATTCAACATAGTGCTGGAAGTTCTAGCCACAGCAATCAGACAAGAAAAAGAAATAAAAAGCATCCAAATCGGTAAGGAGGAAGTAAAATTGTCATTATATGCAGATGACATGATACTATATATAGAGAACTCTAAAGACTCCACCAAGAAACTATTAGAGCTGATAGATGAATTTAGTAAAGTAGCAGGATACAAAATCAATATTCAGAAATCAGTTGCATTTGTATATACCAATAATAAAACATCAGAAGGAGAAATTGAAAAAAACAATCCATTTACAATTGCTTCAAAGACTATAAAATACCTGGGAATAAATTTAACCAAAGAAGTAAAAGATCTGTACTCAGAAAATTATAAGACACTGAAGAAAGAAATGAAAGAAGATACAAATAGATGGAAACACATACCATGTTCACGGATAGGAAGAATTAATATAGTTAAAATGTCCATACTGCCTAAGGCAATATACATATTCAACGCAATTCGTATCAAACTACCAACGATGTTTTTCACAGAAATAGAACATATAACCCTAAAATTTATATGGGACCATAAAAGACCCCAGATAGCCTCAGCAATCTTGAGAAATAAGAACAAAGTGGGAGGTATAACAATACCTGACATCAAATTATACTACAAGGCTACAGTAATCAAAACAGCATGGTACTGGCATAAAAACAGACACATAGATCAATGGAACAGAATAGAGAGTCCAGAAATAAATCCATGCCTATATGGCCATTTAATTTACGACAGTGGAAGCAAGAATGTATGATGGGGTAAAAACAGTCTATTCAATAAATGGTGCTGGGAGACCTGGATAGACACGTGCAAAAAAATGAAGCTGGACCACCTCCTTACACCGTATACAAAAATAAATTTAAAATGGCTTAAAGACTTAAATGTAAGATCTGAAACCATAAAATTCCTAGAAGAAAATATAGGAAGAAACTTCACAGACATTACCTGGAGTAAGATTTTTACTGATATATTTCCTTGCACAAGGGAAGTAAGAGAAAAAATAAACATGTAGGATTACATCAAACTAAAAAGTTTTTTCACAGCAAAGGAAACCATCAATAAAACAAAAAAGGATGCTACTGAATGGGAAAAGATATTTGCCAATGATATATCTGATAAGGGGTTAATAGCCCAAATTTATAAAAAACTCACTCAACTCAACTCAACTCCAAAAAAACAAACAACCCAATTAAAAAATGGGCAGAGGGCATGAAGAGACATTTTTCTAAAAAGGACATGCAGATGGCAAACAGACATATGAAAAAATGCTCAAACTCACTAATCATTAGAGAAATGCAAATTAAAACCACCATGAGATACCACCTCACCCCAGTCAAAATGACTATCATCAATAAACAACAAACAACAAATGTTGGCACAGATGTGGAGAGAAGGGAACCTTTGTGCACTTTTGGTAGGATTGCAGATTGGTGCAGCCACTATGGAAAACAGTATGGAGGTATCTCAAAAATCTGAAAATAGAACTACCTTATGATCCAGCAATTCCACTCCTAGGTATCTATCTGGAGAAATCCAAAACTCTAATTCAAAAAACTTTATGCACTCCTATGTTTATTGCAGCACTATACACAATAGCCAAGACATGGAAACAACTGAAATGCCCATCGGTAGATGACTGGATTAAGAAACTGTGGTACATTTATACAATGGAATATTACTCAGTCATAAAGAAGAAAGAAATCTTACCTCAGGGAAGATGTAGATGCCTGATGACTGCACTGTACACCTGAAGCTGAAGCTGAACAATAATGAACGTCAACTACAAGTTTGTATGTATATATATGTATACATATATATGTATAAATGTGTATATGTATGTACTTACAAGAAGCGGAGTACAGCATTAGGAATAGAGACAGTGGAAATGTAATGGCTCTGTGAGATGTCAGAGGGTTAGTGGATGGGGGAGGGGGGTTCACAGTGTGAGGGATATAAAAGATAAACGTCTAAGTATTACTTTGTCTTGTGCACCCGAAACTAATAAAAAAAAAAAGTAAAAGAAAAAATGTTCTCTGTATCTAAGAGTTTCTGTTTTGTTTGTTCATTTTGTTCTTTAGATTTCACATATAAGTGAAATCACATTGAATCTGTCTTTCTCTGTCTGACACTCCACTCAGCACAGTACCTTCCAGTTCCATCCATGCTGCCGCAGATGGCAAGAACCCATTCCCTTCCCTGGCCGAGCAATACTCCATTGTATATATGTACGATCTCCTCTTTATCCATCTTCTATTGACGAACACCCAGGTTACCTGCACATCTTAATCTCTGTAAACAAAGCTGCAATGAACATATGGATGCACATGGCCCCTCGAAGTAGCATTTTGGGTTTCTTCAGATAAATACCCTGAAGTGGGGTTACTGGGTCCTTCTTTATCTCTTGTTGTAGTCTCTGTTTTAAAGTCTATTTTGTCTGGTATAAGCATTGCTACCCTAGCTTTTTAGTTTATTATTATTTTTTCATTTTCATGAAATATCCTTTTCCCATCCCTTCACTTTCAGTCTTTGTGTGTGTCTTTCAATCTGAAGTAAGTCTCTTATAGGCAGGATATGTAAGATTTTTGTTTTCTTATCCACTCAGCCCTCTTATATCTTTTGATTGGAGCATTTAATGCATTAACATTGAAAGTAATTGTTGATAGATATGCAGTTATTGCCATTTTATTGTGCATAATTTTGATCTCTCTCTCTCTCTCTTTCTCTCTCTCTTTCTCTCTCTCTTTCTCTCTCTCTCTCTCTCTCTCTCTCTCTCTCTCTCTCTCTCTATTTTTGTCTTAAAGAAGCCCCTTTAACATTCCTTGTAATACTGGTTTTGTGGTGATGCACTCCTTGAGCTTTTTCTTGTCTGGGAAACTCTTTATCTGTCCTTCAATTTTAAATGATAGCCTTGCTGGGTAGAGTACCCTTGTAGGTTATCCCCATTTTAGGGGTGAGGAAACTGAGGCCTACAGAGGTTATTAATGAGAAAAAGAAGAGTAAATGATATAATAATTGAATTCAAGTGATGAAATAACAATAAAGAAAAACAAGGAAAGTAAGAGGTAAAAATCAGCAAAGATAAAAGCAGAAACAAATGAATCAGAACATAAGAGTGAGTTCTTCAAAAATATCCCCCACCCCGCAAAAAGAAAAACTTTGACAAGAAAAAGACTGCATGTGTTGGTTTTCTATGGTTTGTGTAACAAATTACTACAAACATAGTGGCTTAAAATAACAGATTCATTCTCTTTTTTTTTTTTAATTTATTTACTGGGGTGACAATTGTTAATGAAATTACATAATTTCAGGTGTACAATTCCGTATTACATCATCAATAAATCCCATTGTGTGTTCACCACCCAGAGTCAGTTCTCCTTCCATCACCATATATTTGATCCCCCTTACCCTCATCTCCTTCCCCCCACCCCCCTTACCCTCTGGTAACCACTGAACTATTGTCTGTGTCTATGAGTTCTTGTTTCTCATTTGTTTGTCTTGTTTTTGGTTTATATACCACATATCAGTGAAATCATAGGGTTCTCTGCTTTTTCTGTCTGACTTATTTCGCTTAGCATTATACTCTCAAGATCCATCCATGTTGTCACAAATGCTCCTATATCATCTTTCCTTAACGCCGAATAGTATTCCATTGTGTATATATACCACAACTTCTTTATCCATTCATCTATCGAAGGACATTTTGGTTGTTTCCATGTCTTGGCCACCGTAAACAAAGCTGCAATGAACATTGGAGTACACGTGTCTCTATAGAGAAATGCTTTTATATTTTTGGGGTAGATACCCAGGAGAGCGATTGCTGGGTCATATGGTAATTCTATTCATAATTTTTTGAGGAACCGCCACACTGCCTTCCATAGCGGCTGCACCAGTCTGCATTCCCACCAACAGTGTATGAGGGTTCCTTTTTCTCCACAGCCTCTCCAACACTTGTTACTATTTGTCTTGTTGATGATAGCCATTCTGACTGGGGTGAGGTGATCAGATTCATTCTCTTAACAGTTCTGAAATCAGTTTCACTGAGCTACAATCAAGTTGTTGGCCGGGGTGGCTCCTTTTGGGGCCTATGTGAGAATCTGTTTCCTGTTTTTCCTAGATTCTGGAGGCCTCCTTCATTCCTTAGCTCCTGACCTCTTCCTTGCATCACACCAACCTGTTGCTTCTGTCATCACAGCTCCTACATCCTCCTTTGACCTTCCTGCCTCCCTTTACAAGGGATTTAGCAATTCCATATAGATTTTCATGAATAATCCAGGGTAACCTCCCATTTTAAGATCTTTACCTTAATTGCATCTGCAGGTCCCTTTTGCCATATAAAGTAACATTCTGGGGATTAGGATATGGATATCTCTGGGGGGATATTATTCAGCCAACCACATTGTTTAGCCACAAATTAAATATTAAAAGTGTTAAGGAAATATTATATGCAACATGATTCCAATAAATCTAAAAATCTAGATGCAATGGTTTTCTCCACTGGAAAACTGAAAATGTCCAATATTGACTCAAGAATATGCAAAAAGTAGAACAATAAATTTTACCTTCTCTTAGAGACTCACCCAAAATGTACCAGGTCTAGACAGATTTGTGGGCAAGTTCTATTGACTAGAGACATAAAAATCCCGAGAAAAATGTTAACAAATCAAATACGGCAATGTATTAGAGGAAAAATATGCCATAACCAAGGAAGATTTATTTTAAGAAAGATTAGGGAGGCTTGTTTCAAAATTAGAAAATTTATTATTTTTTTAAAGGAAATTTATGTAATTTAAAAAATGTGATATAATTTATTACAATAATAGGTTATAAAAGAAAAATAGGAACATCTTATTAGGGTCTAAAGCTACATTTCACAAAATTTAATATTCAGAACTGAAAATAGTAATTTAGAAAACTTTAGTACATTATAAATAGAAGGAAATTGCATAACAAAAAATAGTATCAGAAACCAATATTAAACATCATAGTAAACAGTAAAGGAGCTGAAATGGATAAATGGAGTCTCCTCTCCAATACTGTTGCCATTCAGTATTATTGTTGAGATCTAACCAAAGAAATAACAAAGAAAAGTAAATAAGAGATAAATATTGGAAAGGAAGAGCCAAAAAAGTTCATTATTTATAGCAGTATTATGGTAAACCTAGAAAACCTAAGTTAATCAAATGAGAATCTCCTAGATAAGAGCTCAGCAAATTGGCTGATACACACGTAAGACAAAACTCAATCATTTTCCTATGCATTAACAATAACCAACCAGAGTCTGAGAATGGGAAAATATCCTATTCACAAATGTATCTAGTTGCTAGAAATTAAAATAATGTTAAATATGAGAGAACTATATAACAACATTATGAAATACTATTGAAGGCGCTAAGAACATAACTGAAACAATTGCAAAACATGTGATATTCTTGCTGGAAATACTTATATTTGTAAATACATTTTTTTCCCCAGATTAATGTGAATTTATAGAACACCATTCAAAATTACAGTGGGATATTTTTGAACTTTATAAATCAATTCTAAAGTTCAGCTTGAAGAGCAAATGTATATAGTTATTAATTTTGGAAAAGAGATGAATAATGATGGTCGGATTTGCTTTGCTATGAAATATGCTCTATGAAGTTGTAGTAATTAAATTATATTTTATTGGCATAGGAATTGATAAATTAGTTAATTTATCAAAGTTAATTCCAGAGGGGTTTGGATTTAAAGGCTAATATAAAATACAGGAAACTGTTCTTTAATCTTAGTGGGAGAGTGCATCTTTCTAAAGATCTTCTGAGATATTTAAAAAACTAGAGATATTTAAAAAATTGACAGATGTGATTACACAATAATTATATTCTTTTCCACATCAATAGACATTGTAAACAAAGTTAATAGACAAACTGGAAAAAATATATTATGTGTGTTAGGCAAAGATTTAACAATCATAATATGTAAAGAACTCCCACAGACCAATAAGAAAAAAAATAAATAGCACCAAAATGATGTGAATTGGTGATTCACAGAAAAAGAAATACAAATTTTCAATAAATGTAAGAAAAGATCTTCCACTAATGAAAAGAAATTCATATTAAATTTGGGAGATCCCACTTTGTACCTCTTAGAAACAATGGTAACATTTATGTTTTGAGAGTGTGTGGAAACATGCTTTTGTGGAGGTATAAGTTGGTTGGTGCAATCATCTGGAAAGGCAACTTATCCATGCACATCAAATTTAAAATGGGCATTCACTCTGACCTAGCATTTACACATCTATATATTTATTCTATGAAAATAATCTCACATCTGCATGCAATGTTAACTGATATATTATTTACAATAGCAAAGAATTTTAACTGACCTAAAGGTCTACAAGTTAGGGCTTTGTTTTAATACATTATGACTGATGCAAACCTTGATGGATTAGCATTAAGAATTTGCAGGCCTGCACTGAACATTTTCAGGGCTGAAGGCAAGAGTACAAATAGAGAGTGACATATCTCGATGTATAAAAGGTACAAATTAAATAAATGAACTGTTAAAAATATTCTATCCTCCCACCTTGACAAATATACCTTCAAACATGGGTAAAACTGTAGTTTTATTTGGCTGAAGTTGGGCAAATATCAAAGATGACCAAATTTACTTGTTATTTTGCACGTCTTGGTGCGTTGTGGATGGGCCAGTGTGGTTTTTGGGTGAGTGACAAAAAAAGACATTCCTAATTCATAATAGCTATGCATTCATTTCATAAAATTTATTATTCGTCCTTATTTCAGTGAAGTCACTAATTATATTGTTATAATTGAGATTTTCACACAATGTGTATTGCATTAACAATGCCAAAACAGACAAATTTTCTTGAGTCACTGTAGTTCTTGTGTAGTCTTATTAATTCCAGTTTGGAGCAATTTTGCTTGGCTGAGGCAGTAGCAACTGCAATTGTCAATATAAGTCTTAAAATAACACATAGATTCAGAAATTAACATGAATTTTGCATATCTTGTTCAAACACTGAAGTGGGTCACATGTGACAAATTATCCTTAGTTCAGCGAATATTACAGAGTATATCATTTTCATCCTATTTATTGGTTATATCTTGATTTTCACTGTCTTTTAAAGCAATATCTAGATCTATTCACAAATGTGAGGAGTTAGTATCACACTTTACCCATTTAAATTTAGATATAGATATATAAAGTAATATGAATTGTTTAGTAATGCAAAATATACCTCTACCACTATGTGCAGCTCTTATAGATACAGCAGTACTTCATGAATGTCTCTGGAACGATGGGTTAGAACAGGAAAAGAAGCAATAGAATGGATACTTGCCTCTACTGGAAATAATACTTCATTATGCAAGAATCTGTGGCACTCATGCTATTTGTGAGAAAGGACTGGACTGCTTAATAACTTTGTCCTCACTTCTGCCTAAATGCCTCTGACTCTCAGATCATCTCTAGGTTCTCAGGCGGTATCAGTCTCTGATTACAGCAGTGACACAATCCACAAACCTTCCTTGTGTTTGGAGGACAAGAGATGGAGAGAAACTTTTCTGGAGCCTGGACAACATTAGCCACAAGTACTAATGTTTACAGTGGTATTGGTTTACTCTGTGCCAGTGCCAAGGGCTGGGTCCTGAGCAACAAAAGCCCCCATGCATTCTTTAACAAATTTAATTTTTTGCGGATTTGTGATATGGAGAGCCTCTAAGTCAGGCAAGCTGGCTTCCATGGCTTTGGGAGGGCTGATGCCCATTTGAAGGGGAAACCAGAGGTGTGGCTACAGGTGAACTATCAGTCCAATGGGCAGGTAGGTTGGTTGTGGCCAGGCAATGTGTGACTCAGCACCCAAAAAAGAATCACGTGGATGGGGCAGGTATGCAAGGGATGGGGGAGAAAGAGAACAGCTTGGTGAGCCTATGGCTCAAGAGCTCCAGACCCCTCTTGCCGAGGGTGAAGCTGTTAGAACATCCTTATCTGGAGCAGAGCTGACCCGGCAGGTATCCGGGAACTACCCAAAGACGGTTTGCCCGTGGAAAGACTTTGGTGGAGCCTTGAGATGTGAGGACACAAAAGGGATGGGAGAAATATAAAGCACTAGCTATTTATTTAGCGTTGAGAGCATCTCTTTACAGAATATTTAGCACCTAAGTGGCGAGTAGAGTTGGGACACAGATATATTAGAGTTAATTAGGTTCACTACTAAACCATAAGCTCCTTTAAGACGGGTTCCATTATACTCCCTGTGCCTGATTCATAGTAGGTATTAACAAATGTTTTTTCAATGAACAATTAAGTGGTAGAGGTAGGAAATTAACATGAACACTTAAAGATGAATCTGAACAACAAACAGTGGAGGTAGAAATGCTGGTTTTACATTTTGGAGAAGGGTGGTATGCAAAGGAAAATTCTAGAGATTGGAGGTTAGAAGAGTTTTGTGTCTCTAGGATTCAGACTTCCTGCATATGAAATCTCATTACGGAGATGTTCATATATGGCAAGACGAAAGCAAACAGGAGAGGAACAACTGCAAGGATGGAGGGACCCATCAAGTAGAGATTCTCACCAGCAAATAGTGAGAATTTCTCTAGCTCCCGGACACTGGAGTACCCCATGTGTTTCTCACAACCCTCCCACAATGTGATCTCATTTACTCTAAGCATCCTTTTGAAGTTGACTTGCCATGGGTATCATGAAATCTTCTTCATGGAATGGGAAATGAGGCAGATGAAGAGTTAGAGACCTAAGATAACAAGTTAAGGTTGTGTTTGAACAGGGTCTTAGATCTCTGAGCTTCTAGGGAGAGGCATGCTGCCAGCCATCACGTCTTTCTGACCTGAGGCATCTCAATGGTTTCCTTGGCTGGGCAGAGCCTTCGAGAACATGGAAAGGCCCAAGAGTTAACATCTCAACAAAGACCAGCAGCCGGCTACCCCTTGCTGCGTTCTCAATGACAAGGTGCAGCTTTCACCTCTCATCCACCAAGCATTTGGCTTTGAACACGATGGAGCTTGCAGAGGGCTTGGAGATCCCTGAGGGTGGCAGGTGCTAGATATTAACATAACATCAACTTTTGTCAAGCAGAACAGCACACTCAGGCTGCTGATGCTGGCACTCCCCAAAGTTTAGAAATATGCAAAACTGGCTCACCGGCATCTTTACACCTGGCGGAACTTCTTAATGGCATCCCCACCCCGCCACTCTGCCCACCAGCAGGCTGTCTTGCACAGCTTGAGAACCCTCACTCTTCTTTCCTCTCTTTGCCTCTTCTCCTGTCAGTTTTTTCCTCCCAGGCTTTTTTATACAGCAAGTCATTTTTCTGGAGTTGTCATTTACTGCTCCGCCTAACTGCTATATCTGAGCGTGGCCGAACTAATGATGCAGCAATTAAGAGTGATTAAGGTTATTGATAATAAAGAGGCTTCATAAACTTGATTAAATGCATTCATTAATGAACATGTTGTGGGTGCTTGTGTGGGGGTGGAGTGGAGAGAAAGGTGGGAAAAATAGGAAAAAAGAACTCGCGCCAGAGTGGCTCTGAAGATGTCTAGGAGGCTGAGTTATTTTGTTGGAAGATCAGGAGTCCCCAAGGGCTTGGACTTTGAGGAAATTACAGCAAAATTGCTGTCCAGAGCATATCATTCATTTCTATACGGTGAATGGGAGAGGGACAAAGGCAACAAGATGCTGAAACAGAAGAGCCCCAAGAGCCACCTAAAATGGTCCACACTTGAGATGTGTTTTGGTGGGGGGTGAGCAGCAGAGCTTGTTACTAATTAACACAAGCAAAGCTCTTCCCCCTCCATTGCCCTGCCAGATCTGCTCAGGGCCTAAGGATGGCTGCAGCATTCATGCTCCTTTGGTCATCTTTTTGCTTGCTAGGGATAACAGTTCCACATTAATTATAGCCTTCTCTGTCTCTCTTTTGGTAAGGTTTTGGAGTGCTGGGGAGACAGAGGACAGGGTCCTCATCCCCTGTCCCACAGCTAAAAACTGTGGAAAAACCTTACAGCTCATTTACTTGAAAGGCTTAGAAAAAACACATTAACTCTGACCTCAACACAGAGCTGTGACAGTTCAGAGGGAAATGCTTCGAAATCTATTTTCACTTAGCACATGCGATTCCAAGTGGTACAAATAAATCTGAGTTTCAATAAATTAAAAGAGATTTTTTTTAAAAGATAGAACAAGCTTTTTATTAGAGGAAATCCCAACACACATACCCCACAACCACTTACCTAAGGGTAGTGCACTGCTTACAATGTACTCCTGCCCCAGGGCAGGCTCCCCCAGGACCTCCCAGACAAGGAAGTCATTCAGTTGGTTGTGGTTACTGGTATTTCCAAGCTGTTATACTTAAATCAGTCAGTGATTTTTGAAAGGAATTGGCTGTGTCCCCTCATTTGGCTTCAGTTAGTCCGAATTAGTGAGATTATGCTGTGTATCCTCAAACCATATTCTGGCCCCACCTGGGGGACTCCCTCAGCTGGGGAAGGCTCTGCTCCTTGGTCTTCTATGCAATGCCCTTTGGCTCTTTGTATCTTGGGGCTTCCCTGGGTAGAATTTAACCTGTGGTAGGCACACCACTGACTAACTCCTGCAGTAGAGCCACAGCTGAAATGAAATATTGGAGCCATTTTAAAAGATTTACACGGCCATCGTGTAACTGATACTGTGAAGAAAGATTTAATAGGCACCTTCGGTTTGTGAACACCGTGGATTTAGCCCTCAACCCACTTCTGTCAGTTGTTGAGCTGGTCAAGGATTCTGTCATTCAGTCCACAGCATTTACTGAGAAAGCCCTTGAGGTAGTCTGCTATACCTCGAGGTTACGAGAATTGATAATAATGAAAAGAATCCCTGGGTCTCAGGATTGGATGGGCCTTAAATTTCATCTCATGTTGAATCCCTTTAGCACATCCCTGTCACGTAGTCCCCACTCACCATCTTTCAGGGAAGTTCATTTTATTTTGGGGGAACACAGGCTGTCAGGAAGCTTTTCTTTAGGCTGAGATGAAATCACCAGGAACTAAAAGTTGTGGTGTGGGATTTCTTTTCAGGCGAGATCAAGTAATAATGAAGTTTTTTGGCACTTGAGCAACTAAACTCCCTGGGAGGGATATTAAAGTGAGCCCTGTTTAATGCTCCTCTGGTGGGGAGGAAATTCATTGAGATTCTCTTTATCCTAATTTGCTCCCTCAACACCCATCTGTTGACCATTGTGCAAGTGAAGGGGTAATTGGATCTTGCTTGAGAGGAGTGCACAGTCCAGTTGGGGAGACAAGACATATCTTCATGAAGAGTCATTGTAATCATTAGCAGTATCAGATTAGCTAATCAATAAATTATAGAACATTTGAAAAGATAGAGAGGAATGCAGTATGTATCAATAGCCTTAAGTTATGAAAATACTGACCAAAAAAAAAAATTCCGTATCTAGGAATTTAACTTAGAAAATAATCTTAGGAAAAGATATAGGATGTTTGTTGTATCATTATGTATAATAGCTAAAACTGAGAAATAACCCTAATGTCCAACAATAGAGTAATAGTTAGATAATTTATGGTTAAATCTACTCAATGGATTATTATACAGTCATTAAAAACCATGCTTTCAAATAATGTTTTAAGGGCATAGGAAAATGTTCATAATGTGATATTAAGTGAAACCAACCAACCAACCAACCAAAGAAAATCTCAAGCTGCATATTCACTTTTGAATATCAATCTATCAATCTCTATCTATCTATCTATCTATCTATCTATCTATCTATCTATCTATCTATCTATCTATCTCTATCTATCTATCTATCTATCTATCTATCTATCTATCTATCTATCTATCTTTGACACTGCTGAGTAGTACTTTATGATTGTCTATGTTTTCCAAAATTTACAATGAATGTAAAGCAGTATTATTCTTTATAATCAAAAACTCAATTTACATATTTTTCTTTTGTTTGGTTTTGTGGTGGAAAGGAGAAGGCAAGACCAATCTGGCTTGGGAAAATACTGCATTTGTAATCCAAGCAGGGAGTTAAGATTGAAGAGAACCTGTCCAGTGTTTATGGCTTTCTGGTGTTCTACCCTTAAGCCTGGAGGGGAAGCTGGGCAAGAGAAGAGATAAACATGGGGCAGAAACCTTTCAGAAAGACTCTGTAGAGAGGTAATGGAGAAACAGGTGAGAAGGTCAGCAATTAGAGGCTCTTGCTGGCATTGCATGTGGTGGCCTGGCCAGATGGAATGATTGAAGAGCCCCTGTTAGAATGCCCATGTGAGGTAGGGAAAGGTCACCGTGTGGATCAGTTTTTAATACCTGGACCTCGTATCCTAGAATTTGACTTCCTTTAACTTAACTTGAATTTAACTGAAATTTCAGGGAATGTGATCATTCTAGCTTCTGCTATGTTTTTCAGCACACTTTGCCCAGAATGCCATCACTCTTCTTGCTGCTAATATGATACCTTTTCTCTTCCAAGGCTCAGGCCTCACCTCACTTCCTCCAACTACCAGCCCTCTGGCCTCCTCTTTCTCTGTGGATGCCTATAGCACCCACACCTACTTCTTACCTGCACTCCTCACACATGGCCTATGGTTATTGGCTACCATCATACAGGTCCATCTGACACATCTCATTAACTAGGTGTTAAGGCTTGGGAGAGCTGGAACTCTGTCTTAAATCCCTTGGTGCTGCCACGCTGTCCCACTCAACTAACAGAGTATCAAAATTGGGAGGTTGCCTCAAGATGATCCCTCTCAACCCTGTGTTTTAGAAGCTGTGAAACAGTGAGAGAGATTTGGTGGCTGGTCCAGAGTCTCCTAGTGATGGATGAAAAGCAATTTATGCATTCAACAAATATTTAGTGAGCCCATGTCTTCTGGCTTCAAGATCAGGGCATTCGGTAAATACTTCTTTGTTTGTTGATTGAATGGATGATTTATTGACTACATCCCTGAAGTGGAACCTCAGATTTGACTATAATAGATGTTTTCAGCATCAATTATTTGCTCAGCACCTTATATGCAATCAATATCTTTTTATTCCTCATATCTATCCTATGACATTCTCCTATGTGGAGAGCATTTTTTAGTTTTATAGACGAGGAGATAAAAACTGAGGAGGGTTAACAACTTGAGCACAGCACACAGAAAGTAGCAGGACTAGAATTCAAATCCAGGCCTTGTTCTGACACATTCAGTACCCTTGCCCCTGCCCCACCTTCCAGACTGTCCCAGAACCGGAGGTCAGATGTACAGGTGAAGTTATACACTGAAACTCTGCTTTCAAGGTCACGTACTGTGTGTTCTTCAGCCATTCAGTAAAGCTCTCGATCAAAAATATCTGTAACTTATTGTACTGTTATGAGCTGCCCTTACGATAGTTTTCTTCTCATACGAGGAGACCTGGCATTTTGTTCGAAGGGAAGACATAAGTGAGACTAGTTTTCCTATGGTGGCTTTGCACCTTTGGCAATTGGGTTTGCAGTCTAGAAAACAGCGGCAGTCAGCCTGCATCGGGAGAGAGAAAGAGAAAATTCTATCATGTCAGAATAATGAGATCTGTGATTTCAGCACTTACTGGGTCAAAGACACACACAATGTGTTATCTGTAATGCTTTCTTCCTGACATTTGGGGAAATTGCATTTATGCAGAGGACACGGGGCGCTGGAACGTGGTACTCTACTGATGCCACTCAGAGCTGACAGACTGCAGTTTCGCCTGCCAGAGCCTGGCCCTGATATTCCTCTAGGAGGATGGAGGCATGACCCAGCCAGGTGACAGTGGGGTCCTCCCAGCTCCTGAGGCCCTGCCATGCCTGCTGCTGTTTCAGTAATAAGGGAACATCCCAGAATACATGCATGGGGCGGGCTGGTTAGTTAGCTGAGCAGGTACATGTGCAGTGACCTCCTTGGAGATCATATGTGTGCAGAATGAATTCTCTTCCAACTCAAGATCTTACAGAGCCCTTTTCCTTTCTAGTCTTTCCCAGCACACCAGAAGTCTGAGGACAGCCCTGGAGTTCTTTCAGAGTGAATTTAGATTTCTGTTGGGGACTCCCTTCTTCACTATCCAATTCCTGCACACAGAGGCCCATGAGCACCAAAGGAACGTGGCTTGTGGCTCAGGCTGACTCTGAGGCAGAGAGTTTATCGCTCTTACTTACGTGCTTTTCCATTCTTCCTCCTGTCTTGCCTCTCTCTTTATCTGCAGTGGCAGTGATGAAGTGATTGATTACCCTGCCTCAGAGATCTTGTGCAGTTTTAAATTTAATCCTGTCACACAATAACACACACACACACACACACACACACACACACCAGACCTAAGCAGAGTGATTCTTCCCTGGACATAACATGTCAAAAAATTCTTCTCTCTGACCACAAGCTGGGAACTGTTTTCTCATCTGGTTCTAGCAGAGAGGACCAGTGGTTTGTTAAATGGGCATGACAGCACATCCCACATCAACCGTTCCTCAGAGGCTGGCATTTTCTGTGGCAGTCAAATGAGGCAGTTGGCCTGATGAATAGCTTTCAAAAATTTTACAGCAGAGCTCTTTTTTGAAATGAAAATCTTACTTGGAACTCCAATGTAAAAAACAGATTTGAGTGAAGAACTAATTTCCTGGCTAATCTAACTCATCACTGTTTGGTTAGTTTCATGTCGATGTTTGCAGTGCCTCTAAAGTAGTTCTCAGGGGTCCCAGCTGTCTGTAATACTCATTTGGAAACCTACTGGACCAGTTGGTGAACCTTTATCAACCAGCTGTAGAGAGGCTAAGTGATTGATCAAGGTCATATAGCAAGTTAGCAGTTGAGTAGATCTGTAAACTGGGTTTTCTTTGTCCACATACATTAGCCATATTTATGCCTCTATAATGGGATGTGGAGTGCTTTTCCTATTGCACTAGAATTAGTGATTAAGGCCCACTGCTGAAGATAGGAGGCCCTGAGCACTACGTTTTAAAGAGAGCCCCTAACAACTGGGCTAGCACCTTCTTCCAGAGAT
Source organism: Rhinolophus hipposideros (assembly GCF_964194185.1). Taxonomy (NCBI): domain Eukaryota; kingdom Metazoa; phylum Chordata; class Mammalia; order Chiroptera; family Rhinolophidae; genus Rhinolophus; species Rhinolophus hipposideros. Next base: position 45,240,932 of record NC_138050.1, on the reverse strand, counting down.
GCCTATGGAGTGACAGCACCAATCTGCTGTCATCAATCCCCCTTCTCACTGAACCTTAGTCCATATAAGGAGACAACTGGGGACTAGGGAGGGGTATTCATCAAGATTATCTGCTTTGTGGAGAGTGCAATGTTAGTAATAAAGGAGGGAGCAAAGGGGAGCTTCCGACCCCCTCTTCTCCCCACCAAACCAAGTGAGGAGGACCCAGTTGTAAACATAGAAGACTAGAATCTTATTCCCTGGCTGGATATCTTACCAAAGGACTCAAAGACCTGTCTCAGAGCAAGGGAAAGGGAATTGGAGATGGTGGGGCTTGGAGAAAGGGCAGCCATGCAGTAGCCTGTACCCCCACCACACCTTGGAAAGTTCTTCTTTGATCAAGGAGGCACAGTGGAGAAGAGCTGGCCTGGGCCATCTTGCTTGTATGTCACTTAGAGATATTCTTCAAAAAAAAGGGTCCTAGGAGCAAGAAGTTTTGAAGTGGACCACTGGTGTTAGGAGCTGAGGGAGATGGCATATAGGAGGGAAAGTAGAGGTAGGTCTCTCGCCTATCAGAGAACCGTGTGGTGGGGAGGCCCTGTGGGAGCCACCAAAAACCTCAATTTGGCCATACAAGAAACAGTAACTATTGGTTGTTGTTGACTAGAGGAGCAATACAAACCCGATGTGGATAGAGCGATCATCACACACGGTTAGGTACAAGGATCTTCCTTCTCCAGTACAATAGGTTGCAAGTTCCTAAAACCTCAAGTCGTGCCCATGGTGAAGGAGAAGGATAACCTTAAATTGGATATGAAATTGAAGTTGTAAAGTGGACTGGATTTGTTCTTCAAGTTTTTATTATGTAAATTAAAAATATACAGAGACATTGAATGATGAGAACAATGAACACCCATCTAATCACCCCTGAGTTTCACTAATTGTTACTGATTAGTTGGTCTACCTGTCTATCTATCATCTGTCTATCTGTCTGTCTGTCTGTCTGTCTATCTATCTATTTATCTACTTACCTATCAATTTCAAAGTAAATTGCACTGTCATAACACTTCACCTTAAACATCTCTTAAGATTAAGGATATTCTTCTTTATAATCTCAAAACCATGATCACATCTGAAGAAAATAATTCCCTAATGTTATCTTCACACACTGAACCAGACAATTTTAATCAGTGAACGTGACTAGAAAGTTGTGGAATCTGCTTGGAATGTCATTAAGTTACAGGAGAGGAGGATTAAACTTATCACAATTTGAGGCAGTGGTTGGAAGAAATAAAAGTGTTTTGTGCTTATATCCCAATGAGTTGAGACTCCCTAAGGAAGTTGTTATATTTATCCTCTTTACTCTTTAAGGGAGATTAGGATTGATGGCAGTTATTTGGGAATATTTCACAAAGGAGATGGGCTTTCTGCTCTCTCCTTTCCATCTTCCTGATTTAGAGCTAGTCTCCAAAGATGGCCCCCAATGCATCACATCTCTTAGTGTTCACACCCTTGTCTATTCTCCTGAGCCTGCCTGATGATTCACTTTAACTAGTAGAATGTGGCAAAATGATCCCGTATTAGTCCTGGTAGCTTTCACTGTTGTGCTTTTGTGAGTTCTCAGCCACCATGTAGGAAGTCCAGCTACCCTGCAGAAGTTACATGGAGAGATAATATGGAAAGGCCATGTGGAGAGTGAAAAGACTTGAGACTACATGATAGAGAGAGGGGAAGGCCCAGCTGGCCATCTGTCCAGCTGAGTCCAGTCTTCCTGCCTTCCATACCAAAACACCAGACACATGAGTAAGCCACCAGGGACCTTGCAACCCAGTCTAATCCCCAGATGACTGCAACCCCAGCTGACATCACATGGAGAAGGACAAACACATAGCTGAGCCCAGTCAACTCTCAGAATCATAAGAAATAATTAAGCCACCAAGTTTTAGGGTGGCTTGTTATGCAGCAATTGATAACCAAAATCAGAGCTCTGAAAGCAAAGACTGTATTAGTTTTGAAAGCAGGCTTTCTACAAAATATATTTGTGTGGGAATGGGAAGGGAAATTACCCTATTTAACCCCAATGAGTTACATCTTCTTGCTTTTTAATTCTTGGCCAAAGGGCCATCTTCCGTGAGGAACAGGAATACATTTCCCTCAGTTAGTTCCAGATAACAGGCGCCACGTTTGGGGCTGGGCAGCCAGTAACATTATGATCCAGTGGATACAGGAGAATGTTATTTGATGGTGACAGTGATGACAGATCATGTTGTCTACCTAGAGACAACATTCCATCTTACCCAGAGCTGTCTCAAGAGAATGATGGAGGTACCTTTTTCTGTACAGCCAGGACCAATAGGAGCCAGCAGTTGAGGGCTGAGCCCACCCCAGGCTGAAACCAGCTCCCAGGGGCTCCTTTGATGATGATGAAATTGACTCATAGTGATGTAAAGTGGGCAGCCCTGTCCAGCAGCCAATCTTTTTGGGCAATTATTTGGAAGTAATGAAAGTGAATGCATGACATTTAAAAAGAAACTCCTCTGTCAGCAGGAAAGCTGCCACATTTTCCCGCACCTCTGAGAATACGCTTAGCTTGAAATAATGTTCATTTTAGCCAAGTTGTAAATTACAAGTGTGTCGGGGTCTGAGGGGATTTATTACCATTTGGAAGGCGGTTATTGGGCCTTGTACGTGGCTGCTGCATATGGTGCATGTTACAAAGTGGCTGTGTCGTGAAGTTTGCAGCCAGGGAAGTACCTTTCAAGCTTTCTTTTACGCTCTCTTTTTCCACCCCCTTCACAGCTTCTCTCTGGAGGCTTCTCATTGCTAATATTCTACAGAAACACCAGCAATAAAGAGCACAATGTCATAGTCTGGTTTTCCAGTTGTTGCTTGGATTTGATCAGACACCATTAGTGACAAATGACAATAGGCCTGTTGATGAGTAGGTAGGCTGCGCCCTCAGTCCCCCTGGGTTGGGAGAGGACAGGGAGGCTGGGAGGTGCATGGAGGTTCACCTAAGGGCCCTGGGATGGTGGGTGAGCAGCAGGGCAGCTGTAGCCCTGGAGCCCAGAACACGGCTGCCCTCTAAGTGCCAAGCCCCTGCCCACCGACTGGGTGGGAGGAGGGAGGGCTACTAACAAGATGGTGGGACTCGGCTTCCTCCAACCACACTCACTTTCCTTTTCTTAGAGAGTTGTAGGCACTCAGGGTCCTGGGATTTGACTTTAAAACAACCTTCTTTTTTTGGAGAGGATAGGCCAGATAGAGCACCATCTCTGGCCGTGGAATCAGAAAGCTTGACCATGAGTCCTGGTTCTGTTGCAAACTGTATGACCTCAGAGCACTTTATTTGAGCTTTGATTTCTCCATCTGTGAAATAGAATTAAAAACAAAACAAAACAAAACTGCCTTCTCAGCTGCACAGCATTGCGTTGAGTGTCAATGTGAGATGATTCATTCTGTGAATATTTCCTGCACGCTGTGTGGAGGTGATCACTGGGCAGGCAGAGATGGATAAGATGTGGGCTTTGGAAGCACTTTGTAAACTATAAAGGGCATGTGTGTCCAATTGTTTTTATTTAATTGCATGTTATATTAATTTTCTATTGCTGCCTAACAAATGAATCGCCATCCCTTAGTGGCTACAACACCCACTTGTTATGTCTCAGTTTCTGTGCACTAGGAGTCCTGGTGTGGGGTATCTGGGTCCTTTGATCAGGGCCTCACCAGGCTAAATCAAGGTCAGTCTGTGGGTTGTGATCTCATTTGAGGCTCTGGTCCTCCTCTAAGCTCATTCAAGTTGGCAGAATTCAGTTCCTCGTGGTTGTACGATTGATGTCCCCATTTTCTTATTGGCTGTTAGTTAGGGGTCACTCTCAGCAACTAGAGGCCATGTACAAGTTCTAGTCACAGAGACTCCACCCTCTCACAGTATGGCAGCTAGCTTCATCCAGGCTAACAAAAGCACGATTCTCTGGCTTGAACTTCTTTTAAAGGCTCACATGATTTTGTCACCCCCCACCCCAGGATTATTTCCCTTTGGATTAAGTCAAAGTCAAATGATTATTAACATAATCATGGGAGTGCTATCCCATCCTACTCACCGTTCCTGCCCAAACCCCAGGGAAAGTGTTACACAGGGTGTGTCCACTAGAGGGCAGGGATCTTGGGGCCATCTTAGAATCCTACCTACCATGTCCAGGTCGTGAGAGCCCAGATAGCTTCTGTCATTCTTTTGGAGGCAATGGTGAATGGGGATCTAACTCCTTTGAGGCCTGGTTCCTTGCCCTCTATTTCTCCCCAGCAGACAAGGTGATCTACTGACTCTTTTGGTTACCAATGGTCCTACAAGGCAGCCCTTCCCTCCACAGGCTTGGGTTAATGCTTTTCTTTGTTAGAATCATCAGAGAATGTCTGAGGTGGAAGGGACCTCGGCCATCATCCAGTCCTGCCATTCCTATGAGAATGGGAACTCGTGTAAACTACATACTCAGAGGAGATTCTGAGTCCGTAGGTCTGGTTTGGGTCTAGGAATCGCTGTTTTTCACAAATGCCTCAGATGAATTTGAGCAACTAGGTTTAAAACAAACAAAACAAAACCTTAAAATCTGAGGTTCAGAGAGATGAGCTGACCTACTTAATCTGAACTGCCTGCGGTGTCCTGCTTGCCTTCTTCAGAATTAGGTTTGGGGTTTATAGGGCCCGCTTTCCCATTTCCCTCTCTGGGGTCCAGTATTCTGCTTCTTAGCCCTCTCATAGAAGGTGTGTGAGCTTTGCTACAAGCGAGAGTGCAAAGGGAGCCCGGGATTGGGGCAACAGGTTGTAGGAAGCTCAGGCCCAAGTCCCCGTCTTCCACAGTCCCCGGGATGGATGGCATCGACAGGCTCTGCTGCTTCACCTCTCGTTGTCATTGACTATCTCCAAAATCTCGCAGTCGTGCCTCCCCAGCCACATCCTGAGTGGTTCACAGGCCCAAATTGAGTTGTAGATGTGAATTATTTAGAGGCACTGGTGGAATATTGTTGTATCGGTAACACAGACTATCAGCTTGTGGCCTTGGGGCGTCTCCTTCGCACACTCCATCACCATTTTCTCTCATGAATAATGGAACAGCTGAATTACTCTGTGTGTAGAGGATTCATACCCTGAGAAAACAAGGTTGCTATGAAATTAATTTTCTGTACTAAAAGAGTGACAGAAAATCAATTAATCGCATATTATTCTATACGGAGACAGAGTAAAGGAAACAGTGGAAATGGCTCAGGCCATACATCAGCAAATGCCCAGAGTGGCTGAGAGCTTTGTCGGATGCTTACCTCAAGTGGTGGCACTGGGAGTCCATACATCCTGTCAGGGGAGCCCTAGGTGGGCACCAGGGCTGGCTCCCAAGCCTGCCTCTGTGCTGAGCGCTTTCTCCTGGCAACTTGATGTTCGCTCCCGTCCCTTTTCAACCCTTGCCCTCCACCTCCCTTGAGCCACCTTTGAGGTAAGCAGAAGGCTGGGTGAGGAGGGTGAGGTTTTTCTCTGCTGCCTTTGTTGTCTACTTCCCTCAGGGGAGTTCCTTCCTCTTCAAGTTTGCTTTTTTTCTTTTTTTTCTTTTTTTTTTTTTTACTCAAATTTCATCTCAAGTAAAGATCTCCTAGGCTGCTTCTCTCTAAAATTTAAACACCTCAGGGAACTAGTCGGATTGTCTGTCCTGGGTATTTATAGCTGATCAGAGCCCCCAAACAAAAGAAGGAGCCTTTAATGGTGGAATTTCAAGTGATTAGTCATTTGGTGGAGGGAGATAGTTGTTGGGTTTGTGGGGCATCAGATGGCGAGGTACCCTGGACTCTGAAACTACTGGCCGGTGAAGGTAGCTATCTATTCTGCCGGTTTGTGATATTGGTACCTTTTTGAATAGATACATCTTACATCTATTCTGCCCACAGGCTGGGAAGAAGGTTGGTAAGGAAGCCGGAGTGCTCTTTGTCAACAGAATGTAGGTGACAAAGAAGATAAAGACATTTAGGACTGTTTGCTCCTGAGGAGAGCAAGGTCAACACGTGTCCCACACTACTACTTAAAGTGAACAGTGAGCAGATAACCAGCTTCTCTCCCTATCACTCAGTAACTGTGGTGCCCCCCAGTGAGCTAAACACCAAACATCCTTGCAGGAGGGCAATTGGCAGGAGAGAAGAGCCAGGAAAGCAATGAAGCGGTGATGACCCTGTGACCCGTGGCTCCTTCCTGGTCTCTCATCAGCTTGGTTAGCAGAGCTACCTGCATATGAGTTAAGGGATAATCACATCAGGATTCAGAGAGTCTGAAGCTGAACTGTAGGAAGGGGGCCTCTAGCAGCACCAGCCTCCCAGGATCAAGGAGGTTTTCAGATTTCCAGCAAAAATTATTTCCCCCTCCCTGGACATTTTTTGTTTTTACATTGGTTTTGACATGATGCTGAATTGATGGGTTGAAGGCTAAGAAGGTTTTGAAGAAAGCTTTTCTTGCTGGCTTGTGCTTTTTGAGGCTGTTATACTACATTCCCCTCCTCTGCTAAAAAGAAACAAATGGCCTGCCGATCAGCTGCCTGCGTCCAGACACATAAGTGTCCCCCCACTACGGACATACAGGCAGATGTGTCATATCCTCAGATTCTGATGTGAGAACTCAGCATGCCAGCCATAGCAGCTGACAGACAGGGGTAAGGCATGCCCCGGCTTGGCTCCAGTAACTGTGAGTGTCCTACTCGGGGGTGTCTGTGTGGTGGGCACGCCCCTGAAGTCTTGTGACAGGAGATGACAACCCTCCCCTATGTACAGTAATAGCCAGGCTCAGATCAGGCCCTGGGTCCTGGTGGAGAGAGGCAGGGACACTTTCTACCCCACTAGAGGAGCATCTGTTTTTGACTGAAGATTGCTTAGAAAGCCCATTTCCCCCACCCCCCACACTTCACCAAAAAAAGGTCATATTAATTGCACCATGGGGGCTTTCCATTTAAAGGAACTAGGTAGGGAAGGGCATTGGTTCAATATTTGGTGAGGAAAAAATACTTTTATCAATATGGATTTTAGCTCCTTCCAACTCTTGCTTAAATGATAAAACTCTCATTTTACAAACATGTATTTTAGTGAGAGCATAGCTGCAGCCTGCAGGGTCCTTGAAGAATGGATCTTCCTAAAGAGGTCACACCCCCTGAAAGGGGCATCTGGTGCCTGCTCCAGGTCTCTGAGCCAGGACTAGCTGCTCGTGGAGCAGCTTTGAGTGAGTTGGTCACTGGACCACCATTGTCCTTCCTTTCCAGGTGAGGGCATGAGAGGCCCGGATCTTCTGTAGTGGGTTTTGTGGTGAGGATCTCAAATCCCTGTTCTCCAGCAAAGCATCCTTTTGGTTTGTGTTCCTGCCTTGGGGCCCCTTCTACTGAATTGGTCCAGTGGAGCCTGGCACTCTCTCTCTTAGGAGGGTAAAGGGGTGAGGTGGAGGGAGAGATTCAGCGGAGTCCCCTGCACTTGCTACACATGCTCCCTTCCCCAGAGTCCCTCGGTCCTCTTCGGTGAGTTGCCAGATATGCAACCAACCCAGGTCTTCTCCAGTGGGGCAGTCGGACCCTGCACTCTCAATCTGCCCATGTTTATTGACCTATAAATCTACTCTGTTTAGTGGATCATTAGAAAGGCACACTCAGGCCTGCACCTCTCCCTGCCTCTTGGAAGGTTTTGTATCCCTTTGTCAGAACTCCAGGGCTTTCCATATCAGCCTCCCAAAGTCATGCTTGAGCTGGAGCTAGTGACGTGGGATAGGTACTTGTGACACACAATAGGCACCCCTTGGGAAATTGAAAACAAATCTAGCCTTATTAGTAGTATTAGTGTCTTACCCTCAGGCTGCATTTCACATGCTACTTCCACATACACACATACTCTCTAATATGGAGGAAGAGATTAGTATTCCCTTTTTACAGATGAGAAAACTGAGGCACAATGTGTTCAAGTGGTATAGCTAGATGGAATCCAGGACTTTCCATTACTGCATCAGTTGTAAACTGCTGGAAACAGGAAGCTTGCCTATTGATTAATTTTTATTGTCCACCCTAAGTAAAGACCTACTGAAGTTTCCTTCCCTGTGGCTACTTGTTGATTGCTGAGATGACTATAGAGAAACAGCTACACAGATGAACCATCGGTCTACAAATCTAATTCAATAGGCACAGACAGAACCACGTTGTAGGCTAGCCACTGGGCTATAGGGATAAGAATTTGGTGTCCCAATGAACAAGTTTGAAAATAAGAATGCAAGGTCTGTTATCTACCATTTTCTTGTTTCTATTGATCATAAGAAGTAAGAAAGGAAATGATCACTTCTTGAGCATTATCTATGGTATAGAACTAAAGCCTCATGTTTCATAGCTATCCCTTTACTGAAGCATCGCAGTATGCTTTTGAGATAGGTGAAATCATGTTCTACGTTAAAGCTGAGAAAACTTAGGTTCAGAGGAATCAGACAGCTTATGTGAGGTCACACCGTTAACAACTAACTAGGGTGGGATTCATCACAGGCCAGCCTGACACTGGGACCTCAGCTGGGCCAATCTGTCCTGGCTCCAAAAGTGGATCTTTTATAGATTCGACTGACTCTTTTGATAATGTTGGCTTTGCAGTGGTGCTGACTAGTGCTCAGGCCTCTCTTTGTATCTACCAAGTCCCTTTCTGCAGGAGAGAGAGACTGATTCTGCAAAGAGAAGGAGAGATTAGGCCTTGTGATCAGCCTTGTTTGGTGAGAAGTCCCTCTGGCAAGTTGGTTTGACACTAACATGCATTTTGCATCTAAATTCTGTAGGCTTTCAGCTCATGCCCCATCAGTATTACCTTATTCAAGACCATTTTATAATATATTTATATAGAACATAATTTCTTAGTCAAGTTGAATAGAGGCATAGCTATATATGGTGGAAAGAACAACGTACTTAACATCTCAGTGTGTAGGTCTGAGTCTTGAATCTGTACTCTAACCATTTGTGTGAAGATAGCAAATTTTCTCTGTGCCTCAATTCTTTATCTATAAGATAGGTATAATTATATCTTCCTACCTTACTTAGCTTGTATGTATATCAAGTACATACTGCATATGAAAAGTGCCTCATTATTTGTAAAGTTACATCAATCTGATGGATAATTGGTATATGTACTTCTTATTTTCCATCTTGGCTTCTTTTTTAGAAAAATGGAGAGAAATCTACATATTCTTCCTTAGATTCCCCCAAACTCCAAATTCCCTTTGCTTTAAAAAAAAAAATACTTATCTGAAGAAAAGTTTTGTTTTGCAAATGTGAAAAAGCATCTCAGATAACAATGGCTGTCAAACAACTGTATTAGTTGGTTAATTTTTTAAAAAGCTACAAGATGCCATGAAAATATTAATATATGGAACTTGAGGCAAGGAACACTTGCAAGGATATCTTCTTGTTGAATGATATGAACTCATTCAGCTGAAGCCATTGCTGGATTAGACTGCAGTGGGATGGCTTCCTGTGATTCTACTTAGTACAGTCCATGCTAGTGGAAGTATGGATCTGACATTCTTTCATGTGGACAAAAAGGTCTGCTTTTGAGTCCCTCCTTCATTAGTCCATCTTCAATTTTTCCTTTTTTCCTGCCAGCCTATCCACTGCAGTCTGTAAGAAACTGACATTGATTTTCCATGATCTTTTTCTTTGGAAACTTATCAGCCTTTGCCTGTTTTTCTGGATGGTTTAGCAAATGGTTATTTCTATAGCCATTCTGATAAATGGCTATTCTGATAAACAGGAACTATGTCAGATGATGATACAGCTATGGAGAAAAACAAAGCAGAGTAAGAAGAACAGGGAATGTAGGTATGGGTTTTTTCAATTTTTAGCGAGGTCATCGAAGGCCTATTTTATAAGATGACATTTGGGCAAATACTACAGGAAGTGAGAGAGCAAGGCATGCAAATATTTGGTTAAGAATGTTTCCAGCAGGTTGAACAGGTGAGAGCTGTAGGTGGGAGCATGCATATTTCAGGAAAGCAGGAGTCATCGGCTCCAGTGGAATAGATAGGGAAAGAATAGTCACAGGTTAGGGAACGAAGTGGCAGGTGGTTGGCCAGGTAGGGCTTCATAGCCTATGGTTAGGAATTTGATTTCTTATTCTGAGTGAGACAAGAAGCCACTGGAGAGTTTTTAGCTGGGCAGTGATGAGATCTAACTTCTGTTTAAAATGATCCCTCTGGCCACTGTATTGATAATAGGTAGCAGTGCAGAAAAGAGCCTATTCCAACATCCGGAGGAAAAGTGCTATGACTTGAGCCGCTGTCTTCCCTAGCAGTGGTGAGTCAGATGCTAACTATCTGTTGAAAGTAAAATAGATAGAATTTGCTGATGGTTGGGTCTGGGGTGAGGCAGAAAGAGGAGAGTCAAGGATCACGGAAAGGTTTTTGGGTTGAACAATTGCAAAAATAACACCCTCGACAGCCCTGTCATACCTCCTTACTCCATCATCTGATCCATATATTAGTATAACATCAGTCTCCTTCTGGCAGAGAAATATTTAATGAGAGGACAATCAGTATGACATTGATAAAACCCAGAGTTTTGTGGTGATATTAAATAATTCTTTCTTAGTCTGGACCTAGACTATGAAGCATGTGAGTGCACGTGTGCAGCCATTATCAGGACCCTTCCACGTGCCTGGCACCAGTAAGTTAACTTCCTAAGCTAAAACATGGCTCTTCGAATACTGTCTTCAGGGAACATAAGCCACAGCAGAAAGAACACAAGCTGCTGTGCTAGTACAGCCCTTGTCCGATCTCTTTATTTCTCTTGGCCTCAGTCTCCTCTCAGAGAGGAGATCAATATTTCCTGTCCTACTCATCTCACAGGGCTGATGTGAAGACCATGGGGCTTCACCCAGGCATGGACTATACAAATGGAAGGAAATGGACACAACCTGGCATTTGGGACCTGCACACATATGAGTACACCTGAATGGCTGTGTTTTGTGTTTTGGCATCAATATGAGGTATATCCACGCGGCACACATTAAAAAAAACAAACAAGCAAAACAAACAAACAAGAGAAACAAATTGGATTGGACACACTCTGAAGTTGTCCATTCATTGTTGTTGTTTACCTCATTCAAGGATCTGATGAAGTCCCAGTTAGTGCTAAGTAGCCTTCCACATCACCGGACATTCCCATCATGATGGTGAGCTAGCATTTGACAGTGAAGCGTGATCAGAGGAACTAGCAATCACACGAGAACTGGGGACAGCTCTGAAGGACAGGGAAGGCTGCGGTGAACTGCTCTGTGTGTGTGTGTGTGTGTGTGTGTGTGTGTGTGTACGCGCACACAGGGAGTAACTGAAGCCCCTGGTGCAGATGAGAGGAGAGACCAAGAAATCTATCTGCTCTTGCCTATCTCACACGTTCTCTGAGACAATCATCTCCTATTCCACTGTGATAAACGGACAACCACAGTCTAGGATTCTTCTCTCAGGGCAATGCCAAGCCCTGATGGAGTGAGGAGTTTATGGAAAAAGTGAAAGCCTTTAGACTTTCACTTCTCCACAGGTGAGGTGGATCAAAGGGGAACCAGCAGTGGTTCTGTGGTGCCTGGAAATGTTCATTTTTGGGTTCATTACTTCTCTTTTAAATTTTGCTGAGTGGAGCAAAGACTAAGGTTTGACCTGTGGCCCTTCACCAGTATACATTACCAGATGAAGTAGCTGAAATCCCCAGAAGTAAGGAAATGAGCTTTCAGGTTAAAATAATGAAACATTTGAGAGACAAAACCAATATAAAAAAAAGAGGTAAACTGAATTATACATCCTCACTGAAGCAGAATCATTAGAACAGATTGACAAAGAATTTAAAATAAGCAAAATAAATACACAGCAATAAAGAACAATATTAACAAAATGTAACACACAAAATAAATTATAAAAAAGAATGAAGTGAAAATATTAGGTATTACAAATATATCATTGCAACAAAGATAATATGCAGGATAAAATAACAATAATAGTAGTGAAATATAAGATTGAAGAATTCTCTCTCTTAGAATGCTAAGAGTTATGGAGAAGATAATTAGAAATATCACTACGTATTTAATAGGAGTTTCAGAAATAAAACACTTGATCTGCTCAATATAAAGCTGGAAAGGAGAGAAAAAAGAATAAAGCATTATAGAAAATGAAAAATTAAAATACCATAGAATAAATCCATAATGTAACAGTACTTACGTAAATCTAAATGAGTTAAATTAAAAGGCAAATTTTCTACCATCTCACACCTATTACGATGACTACTAAAATAAAAACAGAAAAACAACAAGTGTTGGCCAGAATGTGGAGAAATTGGAATGCTTGTGCACTGTAGGTGGAATGTAAAATAGTGCAGCTGCTATAGAAAACAGTATGGGAACTCCCACAAAAATTAAAAATAGAATTACCATATAATCCAGCAATTCCACTTGTGGATATTTATCAGAAAGAATTGAAAACAGAGGCTCGAAGAGATATTTGCATACGCATGTTCATAGCAGGATTATTCACAATAGTTGAAAGGTGGAAACAGACCCAAGTGTCCATTAGCAGATGAATGGATAGACAAAATATGCTATATACATGTAATGGAATATTATTCAGTCTTAAACAAGAACGAAATTCTGATAGAGGCTACAGCATAGATGACCCTTGAAGACACTACACTAAGTGAAATATGTCAGACATAAAAAAAACAAATACTGTATGATTCCACTTATATGAGGTACTTAGAATAGGCAAACTTCTAGAGACAGAAAGTAGAAGGTGGTTGCCAGGGGCTGTGGGCGAGGGGAAATGGGTAGTTATTGTTTAATGGGTATATAGTCTTAGTTTTTCAAGATAAAAAAAGTGTTCTTGAGATGGATGGCGGTGATGCTGGCACAACAATAGAATACACTTAACGCCATTGAACTGCACGCTTAAAAATGGCTCAAGAGGTAAATTTTGTGTTATGTCTATTTTACCACAATTTAAAAAAGACACATTCTAAGACTGGATTATAAAAAATGTTTACAAGAGACACACTAAATGATACAAGGGGGATGAAAATAAAAGGGTAGACGGAAAAAGATATTCTGGGCAAATATAAACAGAAAGAAAACTGGGATAGTAATCTTAATGTCTGACATATTTGAATTCAAGGCAAAAATGTCTAAGTTACAAAAAGGAACTTTATTGCATTGTTGACAGGAAGGAATGAGTCAGAAGATATAACCCAAGATGAGAGCGCAGTAGACTTAAAGGGTTGAGTTGGTTTCTAATCCTAGGAAAAGGCATGTGGAAGAAGATTTTGGGGTCTGGAAAATTGGTAGCAACTGGGAGCTTGGGATGCAACCTGGCAGTGTTAGCTTGATATTGGAGTTTGAACCTAAAGATTAAGCCAGAAAAAGCCTTATTTATTTGAGTATATATTGAAGCTGATGGAGAGTATTTGAATGGGCTAGAGGTGACAGTGACCTACAACGAGGGGAGAATCCAGCCTGATTGGTGGAACTGGCCCTGTAAATGTGCTGGATGCTGGTGATTTGTCTGTGCTGCAGGAATCTAACCACTAGAGACAAGCAAGTCTGTCAGAATTTGGTAGATTCATTGTGGAGGAGGGAAAGGAATTATCACTTATCAAGCAACTACTGTCAGGCCATGTGGTGGATGAAGGCTGAGATGACAGACAGGGTAATGGGCCCAGAGATACACATGGAGACCCAACACTGACGTTTCTGGCTTTTTCATCTTATAATGCACTGATTAGGGAAAGACCCCCAAGTAAAGGATTAGCTTCACTCCAATGAAAAAGGTATCTATTACCTACTGGCCAGGTGGCTACGGGCATGCGAATAAACATCAGTGGGCATTCTTCCCTTCAGAGCAGTGTTCTAGGCATAGCATGGTCATGGATGAAGGAGGCGCCAACCAGAATGGATTGAGGGAACTCTCTAAATGGGTAAGAAGCATGTTTCCTCTCCTGGCCACCTTTGGAAGAAGGTCCCTATCTGCTTGTATAATTAGAACATGATTAAAAGAAGTGAAGGGACAGACATAATTCAGAAGGAGAGTCTATGTTGATCTTATAAAAGATAGTTTGAGACTGCCAGTCTGTCTAGATATTTCTAGGTTCTTTTGCAGTGCTTGATCTGGTGTTGTAGGAAAGTTAATCAGTGGACTCACCAGGGCGGTCTCATTGCAGAAGCAGCATCTATGTGAAGGGGTACCCCTGAGACCAATTATCCCATCATGCCTGGAGTTTGCCTGTACAGTTCACCCTTCTCATGGTTCTATTGAGGAGGATCCAAATGTAATAATCTGTGGATTTATTTCTGTAAACATCAACAACAACAACAAAAACAACAGCAAGAAAAACCTCAGAATATATAGTTTGACAATTTTGTTTTTGTGTCTTAGACGTTTATTTGTAAGAAGAAGTCTTATAGAGGAATAAAAATGAAGTCATATTTACTTGTATATATGTACTTCTATATTTAACGAGTTAGTCTCCATTATAAGGTATAAAACTGCTTTACACTGGGGCAGTACTGAGTAACAGAGTGTGTTCACTGCCAGATCTGTGAGAGAGTGGTAAGTCAAAATACAGCAATTATACAGAAAAGCCCTCTCTCCCACTTCCAGATCTGGCAAACAAGGGCCTAGCTTAGACGGGGCTGGTGAGGTGACTTGTCTGAGATCACGCACCAGGCGTTGGCAGGGCTCAGATATGGATTCAATTTTCCTGCCTCTTTGGACTCCCTGCAGTTCTACCCTCTGCCTCATTTTGTATTCCTCTAGTTAAATCACGCCCATCACACCGTTTAGTATCTCCACTTATATATAATATCTCCATTTATATAAAATATATACAAGGAAACTCTTGTTTACACTGAGAATGCAATAAACCTGTAAGACACACAGAATGTGCCTTGGGTTGGATAATGGGCTGAATAAAAGTCGATTTTGACAGGAGGCAGGCTGGCCTTGAACTACCCTGCTCTCAAAGGCAACCCATGCCATGGAGCCCCAGACTCGCTCTGACACTTGCTAATTACAGTGACTAATTAATACATCGTTGGCCTTTAATCACAAGCCCAGACAAGATTAGTAATGATGAAACCATGGAAATTAATTTACAACCATCTACATACTTTTTCTTGACCTGGCAGGGCTCACGCTTTTCTTTTGAAAGGGGGAAACAGGAAGTCTGCAAGCAGGGGAACGGAGGAACTAAGTAAGAAAAAGGAGAAATTTTCAAAGCCAAAGCTCAACTGGGAAGAATCCTCTTGACCAAGCAAGTGGCTCGATGGAATGGATGGCTTGAAAGAGTTAAAACTCAAAAAACAAAAAAAACAAAAAAAAAACACCTTAGTCGAAAGACCAAAGGATTACCCCAACCTCAAAGTGATCAAACTGTATTCAGAGTTTTCAAACCAGATTAAAACCTATGCGGCTCAAGGGTGATGTGTATGAGTGAAAGGTACTGGGAGTCAGGAAAGCTGGATTAGAGCCTTGGTTCTGCCTGTAACTAGCTGTTTACTGTTGTTCTGGCCACCTAATCTCTCCCAGCCTCAGGATGATTCAAGTGGGAAGAAAGCAGTGGACGAAATTTCTTGGAGAGTCATCTTCAACTTCTTGCGCTTCCTCACCGTCCTCTTCTATTCTGCTCTGAATCACACTGATTCACTCTCCGCCACTCTCTTGCAGCCGCCGCCTCTCTGCTGCCCCTCCGCCACTGCCCCATATCAGGCCTTTCTGGTTTCTTATTTGTACCCTTGTAATGGTTGCCCAATGAGCTCTATGCCCATAGTTTCTCTCCAAGTCAATCCATTCTCCACATTAAAATAAAAACAGAAACAATAATAAAATAGTTAAGGACATTGAACTCATTTGCAGTCCAAACTCTTTAGCATGACTTTGAAACTCCTTCACCATTTGATTTCAGCATGACTGGGCCATCCATTTTCTTCCATATCCCCACTATCTTAGAGCATCTTAGGCTTTTCCGGGTCACATAGTTCCCTGGCGTCTGCTCCCAAACCAAAACCACTTTTTCTTTTTAATATTTATATATATATATATATATAAAAAAAAATATATATATATATATATATATTTATATATATATATATATATAACCATCTTAACTATGTTTAATTTTCAGTGGTATTAATTACATTTGTGATATAAATTCATTAATAGTTTTTGTTTCCAAAATGTATTCATCACTCTAAGCAGAAACTCTGTACTCATGAAGCAATAACTCCCTATTCCCCTTACCCTTCAGACTGTGATAACCTCTAACCTACTTCCTGTCTCTACGAATTTGCCTGTTCTAGATATTTCATATAAATGCAATGATAGAATATTTGTCCTTTTGTGTCTTACTTATTTCACTTAGCACGTTTTCAAGGTCCATCCATGTATCACAATTTCATTTTGTTTATGGCTGAATAATATTTCATTGTATTTATAAACCACATTTTGCTTATCCATTTAGCTGTTGATGGTAACTTTTGGCTATTGTGAATAACGCTGCAAAGGACAGTGGCATGCAAATATCTGTTTGAGTCCTTGTTTTCAATTCTTTGGGATATATATTATACCTAGGAGTTGAAATCCATCCTGAGTCATATAGTAATTCTCTGTTTAACTTTTTGAGGACAGTCAACCTGTTCTCCATGGTAGCTGCATCATTTTACATTCCCAATAGCAATATTTGAGCATTTCAACTTCTTCACATTCTCGCCAACACTTGTTATATTCCGTTTTTAAATGACAGCAATCCTAGTAGATGTGAAATGGTATTTTGTTGTCATCCAAGTTTTGATTTTCATTTCCCTAATGACCAACGATGTTGAGCATTTTTCATGTGCTTATTGGCCATTTTTATATCTTCTTTGGAGAGATTTCTATTCAAGTCCTTTGCCTATTTTCTAATTGGGTTTTTTATTTTTTTAATGTTGTTCAGTTATAGGAGTATTTTACGTATTCTAGGTTTTAAAACCCTTATTAAATATATGATTTGTAAATATTTTCTCCCATTACGTAGGTTGTATTTTTACTTTCTTGGTAGGGTTTTTTTGATGCATAGAAGTTTTTAATTTTGATGAAGTTCAATTTACCTATTTTTTGTTGTTGTTGCTCGTGCTTTTGGTGTCATATCTAAGAATCTATTGCCAAATCTAAGGTCTTGAAGATATACCCTTATGTTTTTTTCTAACAGTGTTTCACTTTTAGCTCTTATATTTAGGTTGTTGATCTACTTTAAGGTAATTTTGTATATGGTATAACATATGGTCTGACCTCATTCTCTTGCATGTTGAAATCCAGCTGTCCCAGCACCATTTGTTGAAGAGAGTATTCTTTCCCCATTAGAGGGACTTAGCTTTCTTGTCAATATTCAATTGGCTGTAGATGTACGGGTTTATTTCTGGACTTTCAATTTTATTTCATTGGGCTCTATGTCTATCCTAAAGCAGTACTGTTTTGTTTTGATGATTATAGCTTTTAGTAAGTTTTGGAATAGGGAAGTGTGAATCTCCAACTTTGTTCTTTTGAGAAATTTTTTTTTTTTTTATTTCTGCAGAAAAAGGCTGTTGGGATTTTGGGATTGTATTGAATCTATAGACTATTTTGAGTAGCATTGACATTTTTACAATATTGTTTTGCAATTTATGAACATGGGATATCTTTCAATTTATTTAGGTCTTCTTTAATTTCTTTCATTTGTGTTTTGTAGTTTTTAGTGTAAAAATCTTTTACTTGGTTAAATTTTTTCCTAGGTATTTTATTCATTTAGATGCTATTAAAATATAACTGTTTTCTTAATTTCTTTTTCTTAGTGTTCATTGTTGGTATATAAAAACACAACTGATTTCTTTTGTGTGTTGATCTTGTAACCTGCAACTTTGCTGAATTCATTTATTAGTTATAGTAACTTTTTTTTTGCATCATTTCAGGTTTTATACATATAGGATCATGCCATCTGTTAATACAGATAGTTTTACTTCTTTTTCAATTTGAATGCCTTTAATTCTTTTTTTCTTGTCTAATTCTGGTTAGAACTCTGGTTAGAACTTCCAGTACAATATTGAATAGCAGTGGTAGAATGGGGCATCTTATCTTTTCTTGATCTTAAAGGGAAAAGCTTTTACTCTTTTACCAGCAAGTATGACTTTAGTTAAGGATTTTCAAAAATACCCATTATCATATTGAGAAAGTTCTCTTATATTCTTGGTTTTCTGAGTTTCCTAATGCAATTTTATACTGCTAACGATTTCCTTAAAATTTTCCTTTTGTCTGGAAATTTACTTGCCTTGGTCTTCTGAGTAAAGAAATCTTTCCACAAGTACAACCCAAATGTCACTTCCTCTGAGCCCCCGTAAGCTATAAGCTATTAGTAATTAAAATTTTGTCTTATAATTGTTTGGTTTTATGTCTATATACTCTGCTGATCTGTGATCTCCTTGAGTATGGAGATTATGTTATATCATTTTGTTATCCCAAGAATCTAGGATAGTGCTCAAGAAATATTTGCTGGGAGAATGTTGGGTGACTAACTTTCTCTGATTTCTCATCATCTCCTGAGCATTCTTTAAATCTCTGGCTCAGCTTCCCCCCATTGGCTACTGCATTTGACATAAGACACTGTTGGGAGGGTCTTCTGAGATGCTTATCACACATGAACATCAAGGCAGAGAATAGCCACTCACCATGCTCGACAATTAACACATTAAACAAGTGGGAGGTCACTACCAAGTGATCTCTCATTCCTGGATTCCCTGTTGTGTTTGCTCAAAAGCTTTGGTGAAGCCAGGCCACCAAACCCTTTTCTTCCTTCACTGCTAAATCAAATCAAGCCAATAAATTCAGCTGATTGAATTATTCCTCTGTGCCAAACACATTGCTAGGAGCTCTGGAAGCACACAAGAACTCCACTTGACTCTGCACCTTCCTTCCCCCATAGTATGTATGATAAGCCAAGAAAGGAAAGTTTTCAGGCCAGGTTATGCATTAGTTTCTCACTGCTCCTATAACAAATACAGACTTAGTGGCTTAAAACAACACAAATTTATCATCTCACAGTTTTGGAGGTTAGAAATCCAGAATGCATGTCACTGGGCTAAAATCGAGAGGTTGGCAGGACTGTGTTCCTTCTGGAAACCCTAGGGGAGTGTGTTTCCTTGCCTTTTCTAGTTTCCGGTGGTTGCCTGGTTTCCTTGACTTGTGGCGCCAGTACTCACATTACTCCAACCTCTGTAGTTACATCTTCTCTCTGACTCTGACCCTCCTTCCTCCTTCTTTTACTTATAAGGATCCTTTTGATTATGCTGTACCCACCCAGATAATTCAGAATAATCTCCTCATTTTAAGATCCTTAAATTAATCACATCTTCGAAGTCCTTTTTGTCATGTAAGGTAATATATTCACAAGTTCTGAGCAGTAGGACATGAACACCTTTGGGGGCAATTATTCAGCCTACCACAAGGACAGTGGATCTTTTACTGACCAAAGAGGATTGATCCCTTGCCGCCACTTCCATGAGCAAATCCATGTAGCGAGTCATCCTTCCATCTCAGGGCCTCTTCATTTTACAGAGAGGAAACTGAAACCAGGGGAGCGAGTGACTTTCCTCAGCTCATGTAGCTAGTGGTTGGCAGAGCTCAGCCTAGGAACAGGCTCTCTGATTTAGAATTCAGAGATTCAGTGACTTAGTGATTGACTGGAGGAAGCAGGGCAGGAGAAGAAATGGTGAAGGGGCCATTGCGTCCAACACTCTTTCTTTAGATGCACAAAGCCTCAGCCATTTGCATGCAATGAGCCTATTTTCAGTGTCTGGATAAATTTAGCTCCCTCAGTCAAAGAGGGGCAAATGCATTTCATGATTCTGTGTCTTCTTACTATCTTTGAAGAATCTTATATTTTTCCCTTCAATTTTAATTCCATTCCAGGAGCTATAAGCACTTCAAGTTCATTACTCCATAGCTCTTCACAAAGTTCGAATCAACAGGATTTTATGGACACCAGAGGACCCTCAGGTATCTTGGAATGGACCAGCACTCAGGAAACCCCTGCTCTCAGCTTGCTCAAGCCGACAGATTGCATTTCCCGTTAGCTCAGCCATTAGCTCCTGCCTTCTGTCACTTTGTGCCCACACACGGTCTCCCCACAGACATCTAGAAATCTGCCTGCTGCCCACCCTTGCCACTCTACTGCTTCGCTCTGCTGGGAGTGACACCCCTCTCTGCCTGCCACTTCCCCCCGTTGTCTGACACTAACTCACGGACTTGTGTCTAGGGCTGGAATTTTGTTGTTGCTATGGAAGTGGGAACCAGCTCAGCCTTCCAAACTCACAGAGTGTCCAAAAACACACTCGGCATCTCACGCTGACACACCACTGACAACCTGTGATGACGGGGATGTACTTTTGAGTGTCATCTTGACAAGGAGCAGGAGCCTCTATCTGCCGGCCCATCCGCCTGGCCATCTGTCTCCCAAGATTGTCTGCACTCTACTGGCTCAGATCCTGAGCCTCCCTTGCTGGGGTGCTTAGCCTTGCATGGCCTGGCTGCTTCCAGTGGGCGAGGACGAAGGAGCCCCTTGTCAGCTAGGCTGTTCTACTAGGAGGAGGTAGGGGAGAGAGGGCTCTAGGGAAAGCTCAGGGTCACTTCTTGGCTTTGGCAGCTCCGAGGCCATGGGTGGGCATTTCAGCTGAGTGGCAGAGGGAGGGGAGCCAGATCTCCTGCCTTGTTTGCGGCCTGAAGCCATAGCTTTTGGGATTTCCTTGGCTCTTGGAAAGGCAGCCCTTTGAGGAGGTGCCAGTATTTCCAGGTGGTGCAGGGAGAGCTGCCCAAGACACGTGGATTCCTTTACTTCCTGTCTCTAGCTCCCTCTGTGAGGAAGGGATGGAGGAATTCCTGGCTTTGGTGGATTTGCCAGCCAGCTAATGTCACCAAGGATTCATCCATCAAGGTGAAAACTAGCGATCTGCAGTGTGGGGAAGGGGAGAATGAGTGTCTGGTGGGAAGAAGGGATGATAGGGAAGGGGCAGAAAAGACAAAGATCTCTTAATACTTACTGTCCCCAGACTTACCAGATTCTGCTTTGCACCCTAGGTCCTATTCCACTCTCTGTTAAGACATGGAGCAAGGCCTGTCTCCAGCAATGCCTACTACACTGCTGTAGCTGGGAAGGGACAGATAAGCACACGATCACTGGGGCAGCCCCTCCCCAATCAAGGCTTCCCAGTGCCCAATTTTGCACTCTTTCTCCAGTCTGCCGAGAACTTTCAAGTCCTGATCATCTGTAAATGGCTTTGGGGGACCCTGTAGTCTTCTGTGTTTAGTCCACTCTGAGCTGATTTATTCAGGATAGTTTTTCCTCATATTCCCTTCCTCCAGTCTTCTAACTCATGAACGTGCCATGCTAGGTTTCGTGCATCTCTCGCACAGTTTGGTCAGAGCTGGATCTTCCTTGCAGTGGCTGCTTGGCCAGTGGCTGGGAGGCACTGGCTTCTGTCTGCCCGGGGGTCAGAGCTGGAAGTATAACAGTCAGCACTGCTCTCCTGGTGTGGGGAGGCTACCGGCCCCAGCCATTATTAACTCATACATATTTGGCTTGTTTCTCCTCCTAAAATAATCCTCACACATGATGATGGCTGTCAGCCCTGGCTCTGGGGTGTAAATCCAGGCTCCTTTCTACATCTGGTACCAAGGCTCTCACGTGACTGAGAGAAAACAAAACTTGTGTTAATAAGCTGGTGGGATTTAAATGCCTGCTGGGATGTAGCAAAAGGTGGAAAACAGTACCCAAGAAAAGCATTTCTGGGGCTCAAGCTATCATTGTTAGGGCTTTGGGGGCCACGGCCAAGTCCTCATGTCATCCAGCATTTGGACAATAGAGGATCATTTCTTCGGCATGAACCAGGCAAACCAAGCCCTAGCTCAGTGGTTCTTATAGTTGGCCCACAAAAACCCTCTGGAAACTGTTCACAGGATCTCCAGCCATAGCAAACCAGTGCTAAAACACACGTTTATTGAGGAATAAGCAGTTAAATAGCAAAACCTCAATAAGACAGCTAAAGTCAAAAGGATAGTTGATTGTAAGAAACAGGAAAGAAAGAGCCGCAGGAGCTTCTGAGTAAGTCACCTAATATTTCTTGTGTCTAAAAATTTCCTATCCTGATTTCAGGAAGAAACAAAACAAAATTTTGCTAGTTTAAGTCCCCAAAATGGATTTATTGGAAATTAATATAATATCTTACAATTGAAAGAAAATTTGAACAACCAGTTTTGGGACTTGCAAAATGACTTCAGGGGAATTCTACCAAATTTTTAGTATTAAAGGGACTTGGTTGCAATTATTTTCAGTTTTTATGTCTCTCTCCCAAATTTCAAATTTTTGGAAGAGAGAATTATATTGAGCCTGTCTGGGTGTGATGTCTGTCTCTGATCCGTTGGCAATGGCTCAAGGTATGTAATATTCCCCAGAGAAGGGAGGTCATTGGGGGCTGTTGGCTCCCCGAGAGGTATCCAGCAAAAGGTCTATATATCTCCTCCATCTGAGACAAAGAGGCATTTCTACTGGGCAGCTGAAGGTATCTACAAGCATTCTGAGATGGGAAATTTTGCAGAAAGTGTTTTCAGATTGTAGCTATATCTAAGGAACTTCCTTCAGCTGCAGGGATCTGTGTAGAGCAGAGAGGAACAGAAATACCTGAGATTCTGCAAATATTTATTGAGCATCTACTATGACCCGGATACTCTTTTGGATATTTGAAATACATTGATGGAAAAAAATAGAGACTCTAGCCCTCATGGAGCTTACATTCAAAGCAGTAGAATTACAATGTTTGAAGAGTTGCTAAAGGTCTTGAGAGATTCCTAGTGCCTATTTGAGGAAGGACCTCACTGAGTAGCAACTAAGACACCCCTTTGCCTCACCTCATGTACCCAGCCCATCACCAAGTCTCATCAATTTTACATACGAACAAACTCTTGAATCCATTTACTGCTCTCTGTGTCCAGCACCAGTATCCAAGTCTGAGCTACCATCGTTCTCAACTCAGCTACTCCACAATCCTTCTAACCAATCTTTGCAAATCCTTTGTCTTCCCTTTGTTCATTGTCCACACTGCAGCCTGCATGATTTTCTTTTATTCAAAATGAAAATCTGATTATGTTTGCATCACACCCTTGCTTTAA
Source organism: Rhinolophus hipposideros (assembly GCF_964194185.1). NCBI lineage: Eukaryota > Metazoa > Chordata > Mammalia > Chiroptera > Rhinolophidae > Rhinolophus > Rhinolophus hipposideros. The sequence continues at coordinate 45,217,724 of NC_138050.1, read as the reverse complement.
ACTCTCCAGGGGTTTCCCACTGGCCTTAAGATAAAGGCCAAAGGACTGAACAACCTAGAAGGCCCTTTGCAATCCAGCCCGATTAGCTTGCCAATCTCATCTTATACCACTATCTCTAGTTCTCGGGGCTATGTTTGTGTCACCTCAGGACCCTTGCACAAGCTCTTTCTTCTATATGGGATCCTTCTCCCTCTCTTCATTCATTAAACACTATTCAATTCTTCATATAGTTAATTGCTTCTTAGCTAAAAAAGGAAATATTCCCTGATACTGTTCTTTTCCTACCCACTCCCCTCAGTCACATGCTTCCACAAAGTAGGAATGGTTTGTAATTATCTATTTACTTGTGGGGTCACTTTGTTCACATCTTTTCTTCTACTAGGTATTGAGCTCCCTGAATGTGAGGACTTTGGCTCTTTTTCCTCACCGTTGAATTTCAAATTTCTAGCAGGGTCTAAGCACTATATGAAGGAAATAATCGATGGATGGATGGATGAATGAAAAGGAAATAAGTTGCCCCCTATGAGAGACTACCATTATCCTTTCCAAAATTGTCACTGCTCCTTTCTAAAAAGAAGTTCAGAGAAATCTAGTGGCCTGTGTTATTGGTACATTCCCCAATATGTACTTCTAACAAGCAGGAGAAAATGGGGGGCAGTTTAGAAGACATAATCCTGGACACCTAGTGGGTAACCAATACTTGTTGAAATAATTTTATACTGAGTTGTATTCTAACATCCCAAACAAGTGATTGCTGAGGCCGAGAGTCTAATGAGGGATAAAGCTGACTTAGGTCTTGGGGGTCTCCAAAGGATAGGGAATTCTGTAGTGAAAAATGGGGGAGTGAGGGGGGGAGGCCCAACCATAGGCACCTAGCAACTTTCAAATTAAAGGGCCTCTAACCTCTTTGTAAATTCACGAAATTAGCTGATTGATTAATCTATGCAGGGGAGAAATCTCAATGAGAAGAAGTGCATTGCCCCCTATTTTGAGCTTCACCAGCAGAATTGCCTGCAGAGGGTCTCTGCTTTCCAGGTGGATGATGGAAGAAAGCGGGTGGAGGAAGTGGGGTCAAGGTCCAGGGCTCTATGGCCTCAGACAAATCATAGAAGCTTTGAGCCTTAGGATCCTGGTCTATAAAATGGGGACAGAAATTAGGCACTGTGACGAGGATTAACTCGGTGATGTGAAATAGACTGTTCAGCTCAAAACTATTTAGATATTAGCTTATTTATATTTCTGGATGTTCAAATCATTTTTAGATTTAGTGTCCACTCTGCTGGGAGAATTTCTCCCACCACTTAATGAGGCCCACAGTAATCTCAGAGCCAGGGGTCGTCCATCCTCAGGGTGAAGGGGCTTGGTCTCTCCATGCACCTGCCTTTGGTCACCCTGGGCTGTCTCTTCACCTCCATTTAGCATTTTGATTTAGCATTGTTCAGTTTGTGGAGAATCTCTATTGCAGCATGTTGACTTATCACTCATCCCAACAAGTTCCCATTCTCTCTCTTCCTGACAGCTTTGCCTAATGTACTTATTCATTCAATTTAAATAAATCGAACATGGGCCTATGACAGCCGATAAGTGAGTCACACAAGAACAAACAGAAGAGAAAGCTCTGCAAATAGTCAAATGTCAAGTAAGAATGGAAAACTGTCCCCACAGCTTCAACGAACCTTGGATGTCTAATATTTATGGCCAATTGATGTCATTAGAAAGTAAATAAGCCCTCTTATGCTGCATTACATAAGATTAACTGCAAGCAATGGAGTTTAAATAGCAGAGATAAGTGCAGATGGAAATAAACCTGTTTAAAGCTAGAAATATTTGATGGGCCTCCTTGCTGCTTTTAAGATAATTGATCTGTATATCTGTATTGAATCTCACCATAAAAGCTTTAAAGAGACTTGTGGCAAAGCCTGTTCAGACCCAAATCACATTTCTCTGGGGCCACTCAGCCACGGTTAGAACCTCTCCAAAGAGGAACTCCAGGCCTGGAGAACTGCAAAAAGCTGGGAAGAAACAGGACCCTTCTGTCTCAGGCTCCTCATCCCAATTTCCTGGATAGCATCGAGAATTAAATGACCAGGGTGGTAGGGGTTTTAGCCTGTCATAGGTGGGATAACAAAAGGAACTATGTGGTTTAACTTAGAAAAAAGAAGGAAGGGTGGAGTGGGGTGGGGCGGGAGGAGGCTGAGTCATTCTCTTGAAGTACTATCTCAATTCTCAAATTATTCCTGGTGAACACACATTGGGATTTATAGATGATGTAATACAGAATTGTATACCTGAAATCTATGTAATTTCACTAACAATTGACACCCCAATAAATTTAAAAAAAAATTATTCCTGGTAAAGGACAGGTTTTCCTTTTCCTTTTCTTTTTTAAACTTCTAATATTTTGATGCACAGTCCTAGTGTTTATGACTAGTAGGAAGCTCCCATCACATTCAATTAATTCCCCCCTATGTCAGTGGAAATTGGCGAGATTATGGCGGATCTTGCTGTGTCCTTTGGTTCTATCATAGGGGTAAAGGGATTTCAGGTGGAGGGGGGACAGATGACTTTCTGTCCTCATTCTACTCTGAAAGGCCTATGGTCATACCCCCAGGGTTGGCCCAATGGGATTCCCCTCTCAGGGATAATCCAGCATTTATTTTTATATTTCTTTCTTTTCTTTTGGGCTCATGGTTTCCTTCCTCTCAGTTTAGGAAACATAATAATAATAATAATAATAATAATAATAATAATAATTATTATTATTATTTTAATGAGGGTAACCTCGCTTGGACTAATCTCAGATAATACGTCACCTGGCTGACACTGGCTGTTCTCCTGATGTTCTAAATCACATCAGATAATACATCAAAATATCTTTAGACACTATTGTCAAAAGTTAAGAGCAGATAGACTGGGCTGCTTTGCTGAAGTAACCAACTCCCTATCTATGATGACTGTAGAGCAGTAGCTGGACAAACCTTGTTGTGAGGAGATTCAGGTACCAGATGATAGGTTAGAAGTTCTATAATTTCATGACTTTGAGGTGGGTGAAGAAGATACTTCTGATGCTTTGAAACACAGTCCTAATATTTATGACTAGCGTGAAGTTCCCATCGCATCCCCACATATGGGGAATCCTAGGTTAGAAAACACAGGAATTCTGTCTGACTGTACTTGGGCTCCTAAGCAAACCAGGGTTGGAGAAATGATGGCTGAGAGCCAGGGCTGGGGTCTGAGCTCCTTCTCCTCCATGCAGACCTTTTCTCCTATGCATGCAACTTATCTATGTTTTGTTCACCTTCAAAGTAAGCCTTCCTCGTGTGGCTGGATTTAAGTATGTTTGTTTATTGTCCTGTGGTACCCGGCCTGTAATTGGCACTCAGTCAGTGTTAATTAGGGATGGAGATGGCATCCCATTTCCCTTTGTAGAGTTGCCAGTGATAGATGACTCATCCTGATGGTATCATCTATATTACTCATGTATCACTTAGAAAGATCGATAACAGAACCGAGTAGCATCTCCTTTGTATGTGTTCGGTAGATAGTAGATCCTATTCCTCTTTTACCAGCATGTGGCACAGTGCCCCGCTCAGAGTAGCTGTACAGGATGTGGCTAGATATATGAGATGGGATTTGAAGTAATGGAAGTATTCTTTTGTGACTCGTACAAAGATCACTGGCTTAAACTGGTATTAAGACAGACACTGTCTTTTCTATTGGTTACAAACCTACCCCCCTGTTTCAATTTAGTTATTGGCTAGATGAGTTTGAAGAATAAATCAGTAATTTTTTTTCCTTTATCAATTTCTTTCTGCTTGATGCAAAGGGGAGGGCATAATTGTGTTCCTTGTATATTCTATCCTCAGAATCTACTGGAAAGCAGGTAAGTCTTTCTGCAGAGAATCAACTAGGAAACATTAAAAATACAGATTTCCAGACACTATTCCTGGAAATTCTGATTCACTCACCTTTCCTGTGGGTCTTAGTGTGTGAGCTTTTTAAACATCCCCCAGATAATTGGAATATGAAGCTAAGTTTGAGGACCACTACTCTATGGGACTCAGAAGATTCTCATTAAAACCTGCACTCAGGAATCTTTTTCGTATTCCAGAAGCAGTTTTTTCAGGATGAGCAATTCTGGGATACTTAGAGCATATGAAATTTGTAAAAAAAGAAAAATAATAATAATACTTAGATTAGATGCCCTGAAGAGATTCAGGTAAAGATGTTAACCTGACCAGTGGGCTGTGCAGTTTACTGCTGACCTGGAGGGAAGCCCATTACCTGGAGGGAAGGCCATGTACCCACATTGGGAATCCTTGTACCGGTTTGCAGGGGAATGGGAAGACGTAAAATGGAGCCAAGCTCTGGGGGAGAATGGGAGATCTGGTTTAGTGTTTTACATCCAGAGATACCCAGCATCCTCCTGACGAATTCTTCCTGGGAATAGTGTAGCCTCATTACTCTATCTCATGACACTTTCAGGCTATTTAGATTTTAAATATATAAGAAATGGGTTGGTGGTATTTCTCTCTTGAAGATTCCTCCCAAACAATTAAAATGCTTTGAAAAAGCCCATGCATTTTCAGATGTCCTCGGTATCCCCAGGTATTTTCTGGTTGGAAAACAATTACCTCCAGGCTGCTGAGGTCTCTCCCACATTTGACATACTCAAGGTTTCAGTCTTTTGGTGTGTTGGCACACCCACCCATTGAAGTAAGTTGTGGGGACAGAGCCAGGCGTGCAGTTTCTAGGCTCTCGGCCTCACGTGGAAAGGTACTCACTTGGGTAGTAAATGGACATCAACTGTGATTGGACGGCCATCAGCTCTGGCTAGTTGGCCGTCAGCTGTAACCAGTGAGCCATTGGCCACTAATATAACTGCTGTGGCTATGCTAGCAGCAAATGGCGGGGATAGCAAGAAGATGGTGGCTGAGCTAGCAAGAGCAGATTGCAGTTAGCACAGCGGATTGCAGCTAGCAAGTGAGGTTGGTTGGCAGGGAAGCAGACAGCGGCTTCCGGATCGTGTGGCTCCTGCTTCCTGTGTCTACAACCCAGCCACCAGCGAGACTATAGTGGATTCCCCTATCTATGGCTCCGTGGGTGTTCCTTTTTGGCCTCACTGTATCCTGCGTTCTTATGTGGGGAGTGGGAACAGAGATCCTGCATGACACCCTGCAGGACATAAGTTTTTCATAATCATTCCACAAACAGGTTGGCATGATTGTGGCTTGGTTATGTGCCTGTTATTGCCCCAGGGAGGCATAGCCCTGTGCAGAGAGATGGAGTCCTAGGCAAGTCGTGGGGCTTTGTCTGTAAATGGAAGGGACTGTTTAAGTGCTTGTGGAGGGACTGGGGCTTAGTGGTGCAGGCGGTCACCACAGACAACTGTTGAAGCCCCACCTTGTCCCCTGCACCATTCTTGGCATGCCCACTGGGCACCATCTGCACACCACGAACATGCCAAGGCAGTGTTGCTACCACTATTTCCATCATGGAAACATTTCTTTGATCTTCCAATGTTGCTTTCAAGATGATTAATCTCCGCGTGGCTGTGTGTTTAGGCTCTCCATAAAGGCAGGTGCATGTGTCCGTGTGCAGCTCTGTCAGGACTGCTAATGTAAGCGTCTGTTTTACAGCCCAAGTGACAGCTGTATTGTTCTGGCAGGGTTACAGCTCTGACATGTGGAATCAATCTTTTTAACCTGTCAATTAATCAGCGGGCAGCTGTCAACTCAGCTGAAAGGCCTGAAGGACAGTGCCCTTTCAATGGATTATACTGGGGGCATGGCGAAGTAAAATTGAACACTTTAAGCTTCAAAGAACTCATGTTGTATTCAAAGCCAGGCTTCCCTCTCACTTAAAGGAAATAGGCAATGGCTCCAGTGTGGGCCTCTCCCAAGCAGGTTCTGTTGAGGCATATGGGTAAAGAGTGGGGAGTATATTCCAGTAGTTACCTTACCAGGTTCAAGAGATCCGTAAAGAAGAGACTCTGGAGTCCACCAGGCAAACCTCACCCAAGCCTGGGTAGGTGGAGATGATTTGTTTCTGGTGTCTAAAGCAAGCAGTGGATAATGGGGAACTTGGTCTTTAGGAGGATTTATGGAGTACCTACCAGAAGGAAGCTTGTTTGTTAAGCCAATGTTGATTATGCCCTTCTTATAGATGGGTGTTGCCCTGAGCACTTAGAGGGAATACAGAGCAGAATAAAATGAGCTTTCCTTTCTACATCACCTTATATATGAATTGGGGAGATACCGGCAGAGAGCTGCATAAAAGAATAACCAATAATTGTATCCTCTACAGATAATTATTGTTTGTTAAATACTTGAATAAACATAAGTTAGCATATGTTAATAACGAGGTGTCACTATAATAAAATTCTAGGCCGTTTAGAAGAGGAAAAAGTTGCTGAGAACTTGAGCTGCCCATGAAGATTTCTCAATTGAGCCTACCCTGTTTTTATTTTTCTGCTGTTCTTGCTTGCCATTCCACGAATAACTGACTTTTTCTATTCCTCCATTTCTTTATACCTTCTACAAATATTCATTTAGCACCTAATTTTTGCAAAACCTGGTATAAGGTGCTGTGGGGAATATAAACATGATTCAGACAAAGTTGCCTTTAACAGAAAACCATCAAAGCTCTTGTCGCTCTCAATCTTGCATAGCGGAAGCCCCCCACCCCTTGCTTACCCCAGTGAATTAGGCATCAGCAAGGCTGTGAGATATTCAATTTCTTCTTGGTCTGGGACCAATATCTGGCCATTTGAATTTTTTTCCTCATGGATCCTGAAGTGAGAACTGGATTCCCTTTGCTTATATGACAGGAGAGTACTTGGTTCTATAGGGCCACCACCTGGCCCCCATTATCATGTCCTTCATCAAATAATGTGTATTATTTCTGTCTAACCCAGTGTGCTTTGGAGCCAGACAGGTCTGGGTTGAATTGTAGCTCTGTACTTTCTAATTGTGTTAACTTGGGCAAAGTTCTTTGTCTAGCTGAACCTTAGATTTTTCATCTCTAAAATGTGGATAAATGATGTTCAGCTTGAAAGTGTAATTGGGAGAACTGACTAAGATGATGAATGCAAAAGACCTAGTCAACTGTTGACATAGTAGACACTCAATGAGTGATGGGTTCTTTCTATTTTTACGTGTGTTTTTTGAAGGGACAAAAATGGCTGACTTCATTGGTATCTTCTCTATTGCCTCTTTTGGTGATTGCTTCATAGTACATGCTTAGAAATGCTTTAAAATTGTATAATGGAGTGGCTAGTGACTCTGAAGCCTCTATGTTGCAATCTTTCTAGGACTCAAAGAATGGGCCCTAACTGTGGGACGTGTCCTGGTTATAGGTCAGGCTGTTGTTGATTGACTTAAATCTTCTACCAGGACATTGGCTGAAAGCCAATGTTACTTTAGGTGGAGCTAAGAGAAAAACAGGACAAAAACACCCAGGCCAATAACAGAGGGTTTGAGAAGGCAGTTTAGATCCCAGTAAACACCATGATAAGAGCACGATCAGCCCAATCTTCCCTCCCTCTGCCACATGGTGCTCAGCATCTGTTCTAAGCAAATACCCACCCACGCCTGGTGAGGCTGGCATCTAAAAGCTGTATTTTTGGTAGGATGTGTGTCTGCATAGTCCCGTGGGAGAGGAGCTGGAAAAACCTTGTACCTACCAGGGAAGTTTATCTGCCATCCTGATTTGCAAAAATGGGGGTTACTGCCAGAGGAGCAGATCATTAAATCATTTTGTCAAAATGATTACTCAAAAGTGCAATGGAGTCTTTTTTACCAGAAGGACAAGCAGTCCTTGGTGCTTCTGTTTTCTCCTCTTGCAGAGGGCGATGGAAGAGGGAACTCCTGTCCAGAATGTTTGGTTGGTATAACTGGGTGTGTTGTTGGATCCAACCACCAGGGGCTAGGTTTTTATACTTCTGAATTATACCATTGAGTTTATGCAGTGTATAGATGTATATTATAACTCTACAGTATTATCTTTATAAAGATTTTGTGGCTAGGTACATGTACTCATGTGAATGAATGATGGTTGTTATCAGAAGCATAGTTATTAGCTACAATATGGTATGTTGGCAGAAGATTTGGGTTTAGGTCCTAACTCTGCTACCTATTAGCTCCATGGTCTTGAGCAGTTGTTAAAGCTTTCTGAGTCTCAATTTATTTATTTGTAGACTTGGAGTTATTTTAAGAATTAATATGAAGGGAAAATGAGATAATACATAAAAGTACTTTGCAAATCTTGAACTGCTCAAATAATTGGAGAAACTAACAGCACTTTATTGTGCCATCTAGCTCTGTTGCTGTGCAATTGAATAGAGTAAAGAATGCATTCTGAAAGGAGACATATTTGATACTTGGACTAAGGTTGTATAAAACCATTTGGTGAGAGACAAGGGATTTAATGAGTAAATTTCTCAGCAATACCAAGTCTTTCTTTAAAAAAACATTGGAAATTAAAAATGAATAAGAAAGAGTTGAGAAAGTATTTGGAGGTAAAGATTAGAGGAGAGATGACACTGGAGTAGAACGAGATCTGTTGAGATTTTACTGAAGCAGATTGCAGAACAGTTCCTTAGTGGGAAAGTGGTACCTGCTTTCATAACCTTCATACTGTTTTAACTTCTAGGTGGAACTCCATTCTTACAATTAGAAATAGACCACATGAATTGTTACTTCCACAATCCATTCAACAATTCATGCTGATGTTGCAAATACTCATGAGAGCTTATCAAATGCGAGATATTGTGTTAGGTGTTAGACTTTACAAAAGTGAATACAACAGAGTCATGCCCTCAGAAGCCTCAGAGTCCAGTCAGTGAGACCGCCATGCCATGCACACACATTGGTTGAATGTAGTGTAACATGTATGCAGTGACAGATGTGTGCAGAACATGTAGTGCAGATGTGCAATGCATGTGATCTGGGAGTGGAGAAGAGGTGGTGACTAACAGGGTTTTGAAGAAGGGACAGGACATTTATCCCGTGAGCAATGACTTTGGGAATTAGTGGGGAATAGCTCAAGGAAACATGATTTGAACAATTTGGACACTTTGAAGACCTCCGCACAAAAAAGAAACAAGAAAAATTATGATCCATTTTAAGTATACTGCCGGTCATCATTATGGTTTCCAAACCTTGAAAGTTTTCCATCCTTGTTTGTGAAATGTTCAAGGCAGGGACTGGGAGGTTGGGATAGGGGGCAGTCCTTCATGCTGGGGACTCTACTGACACGTTCTGAAAAGGCTGAATGAAAATAGGCAATGAGTTTATAATGCAAAGAGCAAAAGCTGGTTGACACTAATATAGCTCCCACACCTAAAGGGCCATGCTCAAAACAACCTTCTCAAAATGCAGCCTCAATTTGCTTAGGAGGCATTTTGATTTCAATTAAGTCTTCCAGGTCAAAGGGAATAAAACAAAACCATAACCAAAAACCTGAACACCTCACACAAAGTGTATTTTCTGGGAATCGATGTCTTTCTAGCCTGGGGCAGGTCGTTTCATACCAAATGAGACTGTTTCCCACTATGCACTAAGAAAGAGATCTGATGTTTGTGATAAAATGATGTGCCTGCGTCCAATAATAAGTCCACGAGGCCCACAGTGCTATACTAATTGTAGAAAAACTGAGCAATACTCCCCACCCAATCTTCCCCCATCCCCTGCTTTTTAAAAATCTATCCAAATAACACTGGGCCAGTAGGCTCCACAGACTAAAATAGGCATGGAAAGTCAAATGTACTGAGGTTTTTTCCTTTTTCCTTTTTTTCTCTCTTTCTCCCTTCCCTTCTTTTCCCCTCTCTACCTACTTTCCTCCTTCCCTTTTTCTTTCTTCTTTCTCCCTTTTTCTTTTTTTTTAAAAAAACCACTCATATAGTAATAATTACGTTTCTGCTTCCACTGTGAAAAAAAATTTGTTAGTGAAAGAGATTAACGGCGGTGGCAGCAATCAGGTCCCATGCTTGGAAGGCTTTCACATCTGTAAATATTGTGTTATTACTGTGGTGCTCTGCCTTTAAACTACTGATTTGACTTACAGAGAATTCAAATAGTTTCCCCTCTCTCTTCCTTTTTTATTTGTACTCTCTTTCCCCTCAGAATCTCCTTTGTTTTTATTTTACTTATTTTTCTTCTTTCTATAACCTCGGGCACATAGGGTTGAATTAATTCTTTCTTACTGGGCTACTGAACACTTTGAATTTTGTTATGTAAATTTTTATTGAAATATAATGTGCATACAGAAAATTGCACAAATTCTAAGGATACAGCTTAATGAATTTTCACAAAGTTGACAAAGTTAACCAGCACCTGATAATGAAGTACAGCATGGCCTGAACCTAGGAAGACCCCACGTGTTCCTTCCATCCACAGCCCTCCCCCTGCCCAGTGTTAGTAACCACTGTTCTGCTTGTCAACACCATAGAGCAATGTTTTCAATTGTACTTAGATGGAATTTTACATTATGTTTTATTTTCTGTTTGACTTCTTTCGCTGAACATTGTATTTGTGAGGTTAATCCGTGTGGTTCATTTATTCTCATTGCAATGTAATATTAAGTTGTATGAATATATCAAAATGTATTTATTCTACTCTTGGTAGGTATTTGGATTGTTTCCAGTTTAGGATGATTATAAGTGGTGTTGCTATGAACATTTTTATAGATTCTTGTGATAAACATATATACAGAGGGTGCCAAAAACTTGTATACACATTTTAAGAAAGGAAAAAACTGTATTAAAATTGCAATACTTAATATATATCGATAACAAAAGATGAATACAGATCATGTTTGACTACTGCAATTACAAGAGGTTCTCAAAGCAGTTACCATCAGCGTAATTTTAATACAAGTTTTTCCTTTCTTAAAATGTGTATACATTTTTTTTGGCATCCTTTGTATGTATGAGATCTGACAATTAAGTTCACGAACTTGTTGCAACCCTATTGCTAGTCTTTTTTGATATCAGAGGGATTATTCATTATGAATTTGTACCAACCGAACAAAGAGTTAACAGGTTTACTATTTGGAAGTGCTGAAAAGGCTGTGTAAAAAAGTTAGATGACCTGAACTTTTCGCCAACAATTCATGGCTCTTGCATCACGACAATGCACCAGCTCACATGGCACTGTCTGTGAGGGGGTTTTTAGCTAGTAAACAAATAACTGTATTGGAACACCCTCCCTACTCACCCGATCTGGCCCCCAATGACTTCTTTCTTTACCTAAAGAGAAAGGAAATATTGAAAGGGAGACATTTGAATGACATTCCGGACATCAAGGGTAATACAACAACAGCTCTGATGGCCATTCCAGAAAAGGAGTTCCAAAATTGCTTTGAAGGGTGGATTAGATGCTGGCATCAGTACATAGCTTCCCATGGGGAGCACTTCGAAGGTGACCGTAGTGAAATTCAGCAATGAGGTTTGTAGCATTTTTTTCTAGGATGAGTTTTTAAGCTGCCTCCAAATCCCTGGTAATTTAGTCAATTGTGAGATTAAAATGCTTGAAAATTGCTGGATTTTAGACCATGTATATTCTTACTTGTACTAAGTACTGACATGTTGTTCTCCGTATTGTAAACACTAGTATACATGTGCACCAAGAATGCATAAGGGTTCATATTTCTCCATACCTTTGTAAAACTTATTATATGATCTTTAGATTTTGGAAATTTGGATAATCAAGAAGTATCTTACTGATACTTAAATTTACAGTTATTTAATTGTTAATAAAGTTGAATATCTCTGTGTGTATGTTAGCCATTTAGATTTCCCTTTCTGTGAATTGCCTACTTGTAAACCGTTTCCATTTTTATATTGGGTTCTCATTTTATTGCATTTATTTGTGAAAATTGCTTGTATGTTATAGACAATAATCCATTTGTTAGTTTTAAGCATCTAAAACAACTTTTTCCTATGTCCCACCCATTTGTTATTTTGTTTATAATGTTCACAGAATAGAAATACTGGATGCATTTTAATCCACAAAATATTTTATATTATGATCTGTATGTTTCGGTTCTTATTTAAGTTCTTCACCCCTTCTCACAGAATCATTCTCTTACATTTAAACATTATATTTATAGTTTCATCTTTCATATTGAGGTCTTTAATTCATCCATAGATTTTATTCTATGTAATCTAAGTTAGAGATCTAACAGGTATTTCCCCTGTTTTCCAGCGACGGCCGGCCGGTTAGCTCAGTTGGTTAGAGCGCCGTGCTCTTAATAAGAAGGTTGCTAGTTGGATCCCTGCATGGGACATGGTGAACTGCACTCTCCACAACTAGACTGAAACAACTACTTGACTTGGAGCTGATGGGTCCTGGAAAAACACACTTAAAAAAAATCCATTGTTTGGTCACTTGTTTGTGATGGTATTCTATCATGTCTCCATATGTACATAAACATATTTTTGAACTCCTTATTGTTTTCTAGAGTTCTATTTGACTATTTCTTCTACTGTACCACCTATTATAATTATTCTTTTTGTTATCAAAATTGATTTAGGTACTGATGAGCCCTTATTTTTCTATGGAGTGTTAAAATGAGTTTTTCTATTTCCTTAAAACAATTCTGAGACAGTATTTGAAACGGATTTGAATTTGTATGTTAATTTGGCTAAAATTAGCATCTTTACAATATTAAATCACTTTATCTATGAAAAATAGTATGCCTCTCCATTTTTGTCATTTTTTCAATTATGTTTTATCTCCTTTAGTAGAGTTTTTAGTTGTTTCCTGTAAGATCTTGTGTGATTTTTGTTATTGTAAATCCTAGATATTTTATTTCCATTGCTGTCATAATTCTTTTTTTATTTGAAATTTAACTATGCTGTGGCCAGCCTAAGCAAACGAGAGAATTTCACAGGCTTAAAAGGCAAAAAGTAGTTTTCTTTCCAGAGAAGTTTCCTCATTATTTGCTAACCAACTATCAAATCAGGTGACATGGGATTTCCGAGCAAGGGGAAGTGAGAGTTTCCTCCTACCCTGCAACTTTGGATTAGTCTGGAAAACAGCATTAATTTAAATTTGAGCTTTCAGAGTCCCTTATCTGTCCAATAAAAAAATACTAAGAGAAAAAAGTAGAATTCACATTCCTTTTATAACAAGACATGTTGTCTCAATATTTTAGCATTTTTCAACATACAAATAAGTTGAGACAGTGTTACAACTTATCAAGAATTGTGACTCTCTGATGATTTTTCTTTGCTACCATCCTATTTGTTGTCTAGAGACAAGTGGAGTGTGGGAACTACTGCAATCATCTCTTTCCCCTCTCTTGTATTTTCCGATATTAACTCCTCTTCTGCCCCCACCCCTCCATTTTACTCATCCCTTGGGCCTCTCTCTTTTTGTGTTTTCCAGGGACACATCCCCTTGGTATTGAAACTCTTGGTTATTCAGCTCCTCATTCATTGTTGTTCCACTCACACCAGTCTCTCACTTGTTTTCATAATCCCAGCCCAGGGCCTATGTACATATATACTGACAATGAATGGTCAGCTTGGGTCACTCTGTGATTCTTAGTCTCTCTCTTCTAGGGTCCATTTTGCATGGCACCGTGCTTCACCGTGCATCCAGCAAACTCAGGTCCTACCTCACCTTTACTGGTTTCACAAGAGAAGGGAAATTGCAGGAAGCTACTAGGTGAAAAGCTCCCCACCCCTCCAGTACCTGTACACAGAGTCTGACTGCATTCTGGTTTTGTTGGTTATTATTCCAGCAGGGCTAACACAATGTGGGTGGGAACGTGTGTGTGTGGTAGGTGGGGGTGAGGTGCTGGGGGAATGAACATGAACATCATAGAGCTCTGACTTTCATCCTCTGCTTAGCTTTCACCAAAGCACTGGGGAACAAAGTGTGGCCACAGATCTGACTTTGCTGCCTTTCAGTCCAGACATGGAATTCTAGCATGTTCTGCCCTTTCATGCCCTTTCCTCCCCTTTAAAGGCTGTTTACAAACCTTTTGTGGGGAATCAGCAAGTTCTTTGAATATCTTTGTACCCTCTTTGCTACATGTAGTCACTATTCAGTCTCGGAAGAACGTGGAGGGCAGGCAGGAAGAATGTGCCTTAAACCATTTCAGTCACTGGCGACTGAGCACACTAGCAGTTCTGAGGTAGTTCAGATAGTCTCCCTTAGACATGGATTGGGCTGACAAACTTACTCCAGCTGCATACCGGGGATTGTGGGCTTGGGAACTGGTGAAGCTGGAGTTCTGCTGAGGGGGGGTGGGGAGAAGAGAGAGAGAGAGAGAGAGAGAGAGAGAGAGAGAGAGAGAGAGAGAGAGAGAGAGAGAGAATGACAATGATGAGCATATAAAATAGCTGGGCTCCAAGTGTGCCCGTTTGGTTTGTGAATCAGAGCCCTGGGAACAGCAGAGGCTTCTCTGTTATGTACTGCAATGCTTCAAAGACCAAGAGAACAAGTGTGAGGTTGCAGTTCATATCAAGTCAGTGTTACTTGGTGAGGGAAGCAGTGGCTAGCACTTATTACTCATGACTATGGTAATTCTAACATAAAAGCAAGCTTTTGTGTTCTTGGACAAGTTGCTTAACCTTAGTGTTCTCATCTGCAGGTTGGAAAGAATAACATTTACCCTCTATGGCTATTCTGAAGACAAATTAATTTGATTATAACAGTAACTACTTATGGAAGTGCCTGTAATTTGTCAGTTTAAAGTACATGATCTGAACTCCACAATGTCATTGTGAAGTATCTTTAAGATGGAGGTTCAGTGGCTAAATTACTCGCACAGCCAATGAGTGGTATAGATAGGATATGAACTTGGGTTCTAAACGTCAGCTCTTTCAACTTTGTTGTCTAGACTGCATGATTCTGGTGACTTATGAAAGCTGAACCTGCATTTCCACTTCTTAGGGCAGTTCCCACTCTGAGAATCCCTCCCAGGTCTGAACGTCTTGTCAGGGTGCAGCAGGGAAGGTATGAGAGGAGACCTAGACTGCTGGTTCTTCTTTCTCATCTTGACAATGTTCCCCCTTCTAGCAACTTTTTCTCTGCAAAGGAAAGGGAGTATCAGGGGCATTAGGGGCCGGTTTTCAGAAAGGCTAGGGCTCTGGGAAGTAGCTACTGCTGCAACAGCAGCAGCAGAAGGAGCTCTGCACTCTGCAGCTCTACACTCTGAGTACAGAAGGGTGAAGTACAGGGGGAGGGAGATGGATACTGGCTTGAGAAGCATAACCTTGAAAATCGTGGCATTTCCTTAGTCCCCGCAACCTAATGTGCTGTAATAGTAGTTGATCGCCCGCTAATTTGATTCATATGAGAGATCTGAACCTTCTCCACCAAGCATTCCCCAGCTGGCCTCTTTCTTATTTACAGAGAATATATGGAGCCTTTTACATTTTGTTCAGCTGTTTAGGAATTCAAATTTCTCTTTTCCTCTTGGTGCCTGATGATCAAGGTCCCAATGGCAAAAATTCCTCCCCCCTCCCCCCACTGTGTGGCCTAATCTATTAGCCTGCTAGTGCTGGCAGGAGACATGGGGTAGGGGGTCCTTTATTTGATTGTCCCATCATTTATGTGACTGTAGCTTCCAATGCTATTATCTTTGTTTAGCACGAACGAAGAGCAGTTAGTGCTCCTGGTAATCTATCTCGGAATCAAAAAGCTATGGAGACAGAGACAGCCTCCTCTCCAAGCCTTTATCTCTTACCACCATCATTTTCCCAGCTGGGAGCAGGCAACAACCCTGCTTCCAATATGCTGCTCAATGATTTTAGATGATTGATCTTTCTAAAGTGCTTTTCCGTTTCTTGCCACACAGACGCAGATAGATTAAGCAATTATGGATTATTTCAACATCAGATGGACCAAGACAATTAGTCAGAAGAGAAGCACTGGCTTTTGGTGAAGGGGGAGGTTTTAGGAGGCGTTAAAAGTGGAAGCAAGGATATATTCGTCCGTTGGGATAGAAAGAGAAGAACACGGCTCAGTTGATCTAAGGGGAGATTATGTACACACACACACACACATACACACACACACACACAGTGGCAGTGGTTAGAATTCTTTTATTATATTATGGCATAAAGAACCCTCACTATCTTGGAATCCAACTAGCACTTCTGAACAGCCTTCCTTTAAGGGAGATGAGATAGCTGGTGCTTCTTGCAGGAAAAAAAAAAAGTTGTGAGAGGGAGAGAGACTGAGTAGTGCATGTAATAAAAGACAATAGATTAGATAGTCTCTGAATGGATCCGGGGCTCTAAATCACTCCCCAGGCCTGACTGCCGGGGCCCAGACTTCCTGAGCAGGGCCTTCATGTTTGATGGTGTCCCGGCACTCTGGGGAGTGAGTTACAACCTTGCAGTCAGTGGGCGGCTATCTGTTATCCTGCATGTAAACAGGTATTCAAATCCGGACTCCGGAACCTTGGCCTTGGTACTTAATCATCCTGGAAATCTAACCCCAGTCCCCGCCAAGGTCGCTGTGGGGATGGTGTGACTTTCAGACTCTTCTCTGGCACTGAAGGCAGGAGCAGCCGGGCTGACAGCCGCCCAACTCATCAACCAGGCTGACAGGCCCAAAAATTAACTTTGATATTTTGTGTGGAATAATTCAGTGGCAATTGGGCCAGATGATATTCTGTAACCTAAATTCAATTTCCATCAGAAGGAAGCATCAGAGCTAGTCACCGGCTTGCCAAGAGCACCTAGCAATCTAGGGAGCATGCATGTGTATATATACACTAGGCATCCATCATTTCTGTTAATATGCGCTAGGTTAACAGGCACGTGATATATTTGTTGAGGCAGTCACTGATTATCCGGCTCTGTCCTTTCATTCTTCCTTCACTGCCTGTGTTTCATTCTCTCCTTCCCTGTGGTGCCGGCAGACAGGCAGGGGAGGGGTGTTGGTGAGGGAGGGAAAGTGTAAAACACACCATTATGCTCCTTAGTGGTTCTCAAAATAGCTTTGGGGTGAAGGGAGACTTAGCTCTCATGTTAAGTTTGGGACTCACTGATAACTTCGGTGTGGCCCCCTGTCTTGGACAGGGTAGCACAGTGGATGACACATAGCCCGCAGAGACAGACTGGAGGAGAGTGGAATTCTGGTGGCATCTCTTCCCAGATGTGTGGTCTTATTGGCTCACTTCATCTCTTGAAAACTCAGTTTCCCTTTTTGGAAAATGGGGAAACTCATTCGCGCTGGTGCCTGGCCCAGAGTAGGTGTTCTAGAATACAAGCTATTGCTAGTCGTCTGAAAACACTTTGATTTCCTCTACACCCTCATCCTTGGAAATGCTCGCTTTGCGGACTTTCCTTCCAAGAGGCAGGCACTTGCACGTCATTGGAGACCAGTGCTTCTCTTAAAGGAAGAAGTGGTGGGATTAGAGAGGACGCGTTTCCAAATTAGTCACAAAAATCATGACTATAAGGGCTGGAGGGAACTTGGAGAGCAACTACTCCCACGTGGACATATTCCAGAATGGGACAATGAGAGCCAGTGACCTGCTCAGCACCTCCCAGCTGTAGAACCTGAGCATGGCCAACATATGCTACTGGGGGCCCCTGAGCCATCGCCCCTGCTCTCTCCCTGGAAGGGTGTTACAGGCTTGGCCTTAGAACCAGGCCACAGGACTGACAGCGGGGTTGTTTAATCATAAGGTCCTTTTGGAGGAGGGCTAAGCCAGAGCCTTTAGGCCACATTCTGCTCATTTGAATGTGGTACATCCACCCATGAACTTTATGACAATACCTCCATTACCATCGACTTAGGTGCCATAGGTGGAAAATTGTGAACTTGTTTTGGAATTGGGTGAGGATGAGAGTAAAAGATTGGTTCTAGGAGAAGAAAGAGAGAGAGCAAACAAGTGTAAGAAATCATCTCCTGTTCTCAGGACATATAGCATCCTGTGCGACTTCATACTCCTTCATAGGGTCTCAGTATCCTCTTGGCATCAAAACCAAAGAATCTGAGAGATTTAGAAACTTGCTCAAAGTCACATAGCTAAGAAATGATGGAGCTGGGCTGTAAACCCCGTGACTGACTCCCATTCCAGTGCTCTTGTCTGTGACATCTTGTTGCCACCAGGGGCAGATTCTGAGTCTAGGTCACCAATGAGTATCTCTTCCCAATGAGGAAGAGATTCCTAATATTTAAATGTTGTACACCCAATGGACCTTGGCAGTGCACAGAAGGCTGTTTGCCAAATGTCTGGATCTTATTTGTTCCCTCTAGCCTCCCCAGGAAATACTCTTGTTCATTTAAATACAGACGTGACTACATTTGTTGGGGACTATGTATTTTTTTCTTTAAATAGAAATGCCATATGTGTGATGTTTTCTTTGAAAAGGAAAGCCCAGGGATCGTCTACATCAGGTTATAAAATGATCCCAGGGTCCATTCCTGGCTCTAAGCAAGTTGAGTATACATCACCTCGTTTAATTCAGCAATATCATCAATGTCAGTGCGTATCCACTGGCTGTTGGCTATTGGTCATCCAGACCTGACACAAACTCAATAAATACTCCATAACCCCTGACAGCCGCTAGCAGATTAGCCTGAAATGAGCGATTGCCCAGCCAACACCTGCTGAACCAAATCAGCCCCATGACGGATGGGCCTGTACTGAGCTCTGACCACGAGTGAGATCAGTGGAAGAATGATTTTATACTTTAAGAAAAGAATTAGAGATGGTGGTGGCTGGAGTGATTGGAAAGCTTTCAGAGGAGGCCGTTTTTCTTCTCTTTCTTCTTCTTCCCCGGACAGATCTCCAGCTCTCTTCCCACACCTGAGCCCATTACACGTTTAAGCTGCTAAACCCACAGGAGGAACAAAGATGGGGGAGTCGGAGGTGGCTAAGGCCAGAGCTGGAGGGTGCTTCTGGGTGCATGTAGAATGTGGGATGTGCCATGCCGGGGGAAGGCAAGGAGCCATCAGGGCAAGGACTATCCATCTGACTCCACGGTGCAGTGGGACAGCCTTTCAAGGCTGGGCAGGGGGAGGGGACCCATCACCTAACTGAAGGGAAAGCTGAGGCTAAGGATCTCAGGGGTGCCCGGACTGAGGATATACTATTGGGCATCTTCTTATCTTGGAACAATCGTCAGGGGTCTTTT
The DNA here is from genome assembly GCF_964194185.1 of Rhinolophus hipposideros. Classification (NCBI taxonomy): domain Eukaryota; kingdom Metazoa; phylum Chordata; class Mammalia; order Chiroptera; family Rhinolophidae; genus Rhinolophus; species Rhinolophus hipposideros. The sequence continues at coordinate 45,198,613 of NC_138050.1, read as the reverse complement.
AATCTTAATAGGCCTCTCCCAATTATATTGTCTACATTGAAACACAGGCTTGATGAAGCAATAAAAATGCAAACCAAAACACTTTGAATTCTTGCTCTTTCACTTAATAAATGGGAGACTTGGATGTATGAGTCATCTGGACAATTTTGAGCTTCAGTTTTCTCACATGTGCACTGACGATAGTCCGTATACCCATTTTTCTAGCTTCTCAAAAATCCACTTTTTAAATTAAGCCAGACTTTGTTACTTGGAAGGGTTGTACTTGTCTCTGTAGATTTTTTTTTTTTTCAAATTGGATAACAATTTGGCATTATGACATCAGCCTACACTGAGGGATGTTTTTGAAAACAGACCTGTGAAACTCCTTGCCATGTTTATAGAAAGGCTGCTTTGAGGATGTTATTCACCAAATCACTGGGCCCTTTCCACGTGGATCTAAGGGAAGAATTTCTGTCTGGTTTCAGTTCCAGGAACTGTTATGTTTATCTTGAATGACTGTTTAGACTTTATGTTATGAACTCTGAATTGTGTGAAGGATCCTGTTTTCTTTTGTGTTGGGGACTAGAAAACTCAGAGCCAAATTGGTGACCTGTCTCTCACCAAGTATGTTGAATTCCAAGATGTGTCTGTTTTGGTACTAATCTCATTTGCTACTCATGTTTTCTTTTTGCTTCGATTCTCTTATTTTACGTGTTCTTTTACTCTGTGGAATGACGTGGGTTTTTTTTCTAGGCCACTTTAAACCATTTGTTGGTCCCAGGTGGGGATATAAGGAAATCAAGACCCTCTCAGGGCTAAGAGATAGCGTCCTGGACTTTTTGAGCACAAGCGTCGTCCGTAGCAGCCAGACCGCAAACACAGCTTTCTGATAGATGAGCAGAAAGTGTAGGTTTTTGCCCCCAAAGTCCCTGTCAACAATGAGGCAAATGGTTCTGGCCAGGCCAGGTGTGTAGACTGGTCCTCATCTCTCAGGAAGCCAGTGGCAGGAGAGGGAGCCACTGAGACTCCTGGACCATCTCAGTCACACTAAAGAGCCTGGCCAGGTGAGCTCGGCCCAGGTGACCTAGAAGGGAAAGGCTTCCAGGGGTGGTTCACGTTCTCTCCTTCCCCAGCACAGGGGGAGCAACAAGCCCGCCAAGGGCTCTGTCTGTTTCTGGCCAGATCACCAGTGAGTGGGCCATGACAACAAACGCATGGGCTCCTCCCCTGCCTGATGGTGCCTATGAATCTTACCTGCCTGCTTATGCTTGCCTGGGCTTAACCACCTCAGCTGCTTTGAGTGCTTCTTGGTGAAGAAACCCAAGTCCCTCCCCATTCTAAACTCCAAAGTCTTCTGTTTCCCTCTCTGTTCATTGCCGCCCCCCAATTCCCCATTTCCCTTTCCTACACAGGTCACTGTGGCTCTGAGACCACGTCCACATTCCCTTTCCTCTTTCCTCTCTTCTTCTCAGTATCTGAATGTTAAAAGCAGCCTTTGGGCTTTATTTAGCTCAGCAGTCAGCCTCAACCGCAGTGGCAGGCGCACCGTGGCAGACTCATCGGGGCATGGGGCCCTTCCTGGAGCTCCCCGATGGCATCCGCCATGATTTCACTCCCGAGTAAGTCAGCAGTTCTCAGCCCTGGCTGCTCATGTGAATCGTGGGGAGAGATTTTGAAAAATACTGATGCCAGGGCTCCTCCAGATCTTTTGGAACTGATTCTCAAGTGTCAGGGGTGTGGGGCACTGGGTATCTTTAATTGGAGGCTGTACGTGCACAGGGGAATGGTGTAAACTGGGTACTAGTAGAGGCTTGGTTAAAGCTCTAAGGATTTGGAGAGATGCGCATCTCGTGAATGAAAGCTGAAGGCCTGTTGTTAGCCCATAGCTGTCAGCTATATCCACAGCCTGGCTTTTGGTGCCCTGTGAAGAGGGAGGTTGAAGGTGAAAGAAACAGCAGAAAAGAAGGCGAGGAGAGGCAGAAGCCATGTGTCTGCAGAGATCTCCCCCATGACACTCATTCCCAAGAGGCCTGGCAACCTCCGTGCCCCAGATAGGCATCCAAGGAGAGGGGCCTCTGCTCCACATGCGACGTGCACAAAATCATCGTTCCAGTGGACTGTGGGCCAGGTTGCTGTTGGGAGAAGAGGGGCAGATCTCAGAACATTACGAGCTGCTGGAAAGGTTATGTGGGGCTATTTTCCTTCCCAGGCCCAGTAGCCTTTGTAGGGACAGTGCCGCCTCATTTATCTTGCCCTGTCAGAGGACAGCAGCGTTCCCCTTAAGTGAATTTTCCTGAATTCTTGAGCTTGTCCTTTCTAAAGCCCAAATTTCATTTACTTTAGGCATTCTGCATGGAAGGCTTGCTAAAATGTATCAGATTCCTCCTCACCTTTTAAGAAACACAAGAGAGTTTAACCCTTTGTGATGCCCTAATTTCTATGACCGTCCAGCACACACTCCTCTACGCACTTTTAGCTTTGTCCATTTGCTATGCCGCCAGGCCGTCAGCTGTCAATTCCCATTGCTGTTACTGAGCTGTTTCTGATGCCTCCTTCTTTCTTTCCCAGCACATCTAATATATGCTACACCCAGTTTGCAGAAACTGGGACACCAAACATCTGAGATTGTTAGACTTTTATGTTAAGCAAGAGTGAAGGGGTTTTGAATGAGTGCCTTGGTGCTTCTTTTAAGCAGTACAGTGGATGAATTTGGTGTTAAGACTGTGCAGTAGTTATTTTAGGTGTCCAGGCTTTCTCCGCTTGCACACACTGGAAGTTACTAAATGTCAGACTTCAAGATAAGTGGGGGTGATGCTGTTGTGGGTTTGAAGAACAGTGTAAGTATTTTCCCCTGACTGTTCTTTTTCAGGAATGTCATGTGTCTTATCCAACTAGCTGAGTCCCTGCAGTGGATGTGCTATTGCCTTCACCTGCCAGACTACCTGTCACTAGGCTTTTTGTCTGTAGGTTTCATGAGTCTGGACTTTATCTGACAAAGGACCCTCCCACCTGGAAAGAAATGAAGATCAAAAGCCCCTTCAGGAATATGTCCAGGTCTTCAGGCTCAGAGAAAGGGTCCCAGTTTGAAGAGCTGTCAGACTGAGACAGATGCAGTGACATTTGGAAAATAATTTGAATTACCAGAGGACCATGGATATTGGATGGTGAGAAAAATTGTCTCCCTTACACTTGCTGTCAGCACCAATCGACCACTGGTCTAGCTTCCTCCAGAGAGGAGCATTGCCCTCACCTATGGGGTTAGAGCGTTTGGGCTGGCAGCCTGGGTGTGTTGCCAGCAAGAAATAATAGACTGCAACTGGGATCATCTGCAAGGGAGATTCTGGGGTTTAGGAGATCCATGTCGGCGTTTCTTTGTTTCCCAGTAAAGGTGGAGGCTTGAGTACTTCCTTCATAAACATCACCATCAATGGAAGTTACCTGTCAGCGGGCACTATCCTCACAACCATCCTTATAACATCCACACAAGGTGGGTGTTATAAGTCCTGTTTTAAAGATCAGAAGCTGAACTTAGATAAGGTATCTTTCCTGAGGTCAGGCAACTGGAAAGTGGTGTAGCTGAGATTAGCACTCGGATCTGCTTGTTAAACGTATGACATTTGCTTTTTCTCTTGTCACTGGGCCTTGTCACTGCTCTCTGTGTCATCAGTCAACTTAGATGCCCTGGCCTCACACTCCTTTTGCTTGGAAGCACAAGCAGAGTTTTCTGGAGCCTGTTGGGTGGATGGCAGGCCCTGGCAGTGGAGATCAAGGCCAGCTGTTCACATAGATGGGTCAGGCAGCCATTTCTGTGGAACTCAGGGCCACCGATGGGACACCACTGCTCTAGAGTTACTACCGCTTATATCCTCTGGGCTGCCTGAACTCCCTAAAGTAGAGTTGGAATCCTTTCACTTTAAGTGTTCTTTTTTTTTTTTTAATGCAAAGATACAAATAATTCTGGAAAGGTACTACTTTAAGTTGTTACCACTTATTTGCATCTTAGGGAAAATGAGTTTCAAAGTTTTCCTGGAGATCAGTTCTAGTCACACTAGTCTCCTAATTATCTCTGAACACACAATTTGCATTTGCATCTCTTCCTCTTTGCCAAAGTAGTCCTCCCTGCCTGGAAAACCTTTTCCCCTGGCTGAGCCACACCCTTTGTTTGAGTCCCATTCTGTGATTGAGTTTTTTTTCTGAAATCTTACCACACTCGTGGTCAGTTCCAGTCGCCTAAGACTTGAGATTTGCTCCATTGGTTGGGTTACCTTGAGGGCAAGGTCTGTATTTTATATATCTTATTTGAAGGGCTTAGCCTCATGCCACACTTAGAAATTGCACAATAATGATACAATTATGACAGTGTTTCCAAGTAGATGGACCTTTAGTAGTCCAGGAGGTATTAATATGTGCTTTATAAAACACAAGTTCTCTGGTCAAATATCTTTGGAAAGCACTAAGTTAAATTAAAATTTTTTTTGCTACAGAAATTCTTAGAGTCCATATAATATGTAGAATTTCCTTGATTTCCTTGAGCATGGGGCCCTTCCTGTAAACCTATTAACCTCTGTACATACTATCAGTGTTGTATTGGAATCAGCTTGTACCAGCTTGCAAAAAACAACTGGTAAATTTTCAGGAATTTTGCAAGCTGGTAGATGTCATGTTGGTACCTTGAAATTGGCCCATAGTGGGAGTATTTACACCATGGAAATTGCTAAATGCTAATCAGGGCTCTTTACCCCAGAGAGCCAGTTCGTTAAACATTTATCAGCATGCTACTGACACTAGAGTTCTGAAGAGTACAGCTTGGGAAATGCTAGATTATAGGGACTAAGAAGAGAAGGTGGCAAAAGTGGGACAAAAAAAGGAAGAGCAAGGACCAATTTGTCTGGCAGCCAAAAAGGTCATAAGATTTTTCTCAGAGCTTTCCTAGGGGAGAGGTACACAGCATCATTGGTGGGCCATGGAGGTGATAATGAAGATAATCAGATCTAACAAATGTGAGCTTCTCGCTCCAACTTAATTTGTACCTTACTGCCTTACAGAGCTTGCTGCCAATTAACCAATTAGTAGCTAATTTAATTTCCCCATCACGGATGCAGCAGAAGGTTTTCTGATTTGAGTGTGAGACATGCCAGGGCAGGTGCAAGCACGCTTATGTGACTGTTAGTGACAGCCTGGCCTGCCTGGGGGCTACGCATCTTCAGGAAGAGAGAAGCCAGGTTGTTCATTCCAAATCTGTCACCATCTGACCTTGGACAAGTCACTTACCTCTCTCGGTTGAGTTTTTATCTGCAAAATGAGGGGTTGAAGATGACAGCCTCCTAGGTCCATTTCTATGACAGCTATTTCAGGTCCACTTCACTTTCTCTTACTCTTACTGCTGGTGTCCCAAGGGAGACAGGCCTGTCCCTAGTCTGATTTTCTGAGACGTCAGATCCCACAGGGCACACACACAGCTCGGGTACAATAATCTATAGTTTTGGAACCAGATTTTTCTCCTGTTGGCTTGTACCCTCGTGAGCACTGCCTGTTTGTCCTATGGCAACTGATAGAATCCAATACTCAGTGCTTTGATTTCCTCCTTCAGAAATGGGGGAAATACTGCACTCTTCTAACTGCAAATAAGACCTTCTTTACGCAACACTGATAGATTAAAAGCAGACCAGGTTGGGAATTAATTATGTACTTTACAAATGGATCATTCATTATGAAAAATGATGCTTGAAAAAGACATTTTCCTTAGTGAAAGTAAAATGTGAAACAATCTGGAATTCACTGTTGAGTGCTGTCATTACCCATCCAACAGATGCCAACGGGGGTCCATCTTCTTTCTCTTTTGACTACTTCCCTCTGGGTTGGGCCTTCATTACCACTTTCCTGTGCCTTTTATATCTTCTGACTGGTCTCTCCCCAGTCGTTCCTCTCACACCCAGTTTACCTTACCCAGGGCATTGCATTGTGTATACATTTATATTCAGGAACACTCAAATCACTACCCCTCCCCCACATTATGCCTTTATTACTCTGCCTACTCCAGACCCTCTCTAGAGACCAATTTGAGTGTTGGGAAAAGTTCTAAATCAGGAGGTTGGACTGTTCAACATGGGCGTTGTTATAGTAGAGTAGAAAGAGTTCTAGAAGAGTCAGAAGCAGTCATCTGTGAATTAAGGGATTGGGCTAACTGAGAGTGCCCTAACTGGTGTTCAGCTGCACACAGGTATGCGAAGGTAGAGAATACTATTTCACTGTGAAAAAATTTTTAAAGCAGAAATTCTTTTCATAGAAACAAAAAACACACCCTAGTAAACCCCTTTGGGACTCAGATTCTCTCAAAGCATGGGCACCACAAGTATCCTTGTCTACTTATTAATTCATAGACTGTTTCTTTTTCAATTACAGTTGACATACAATTTTATATTAGTTTCAGGTGTACAACATAGTGTTTAGACAGTTATACAACTTACGAAGTGATCACCCTGATAAATCTAATACCTATCTGACACCGTACATAGTTATTACAATACTATTGATTATATTTCCTATGCTATATACTTTATATATGACTATTTTGTAACTACCAAGTTGTACTTCTTAATCCCCCTTTTTACCCATATTCCCAACACCCATCTGGCAACCATCAAAATGGTCTCTATGAGTTTGTTTCTGTTTTGTTTGTTTATTTTGCTTTTTTTAGATTCCCCCTTATACGTGAATTTATATGGTATTTGTCTTTCTCTGTCTGACTTATTTCACTCAGCATAACACCCTCTAGGTCCATCCGAGTTGTTGTAGATGGCAAGATTTCATTCTTTTTTATGGCTGAGTAGTATTCCATTACATATATAATATTCTCATTTATCTATTGATGGATACTTAGGTTGCTGCCGTACCTTGGCTATTGTAAATAATGTTGCAATGAACATACAGATGCACATGTCTTTTTGAATTAGCATTTTGGGTTTCTTTGGATAAATACCCTGAAGTAAAATTACTGGGTCCTTCTTTGTCTCTTGTTATAGCCTTTGTTTTAAAGTCTATATTGTCTGATGTAAGTATTGCTACTCTTACTTTTTTCTTCTTCCAAATTCCATTTTCATGAAATGTCTTTTTCTATTCCTTTACTTTCTGTTGGTGTGTGTCTTTTGATCTGAAGTGAGTCTCTTGTAGGCAGCATATATAAGGGTCTTGTTTTCTTATCCATTCATTCACTCTATGTCTTTTGATTGGGGCATTTAATCCATTTACATTTAAAATAATTATTGATAGATATATAGTTATTGCCATTTTATTATTCATAATTTTGATCTCTCTCTTTTTCTGTCTTAAAGAAGTCCCTCTAACATTCCTTACTGGTTTGTTGGTGAGGAACTCCTTTAGCTTTTCCTTGTCTGGAAAGCTCTTTATCTGTCCTTCAATTCTAAATGATAGCTTTGCTGGGCAGAGTAATCTTGGTTGTAAGTCCTTGTTTTTCATCCTTTGAACATTTCCTGCTAATCTCTTCTGGCCTGCAAAGTTTCTGTTGAGAAATCAGCTGACGGTATTGTGGGAGTTCCCTTGTAGGTAACTAACTGATTTTCTCTTGCTGCTTTTCAGATTCTTTCTTTGTCTTTAACCTTTGGCATTTTAATTGTGATGTGTCTTGGTGTGGGCCTGTTTGGGTTCACCTTGTTTGGGAGTCTCTGCACTTCCTGGGCTTATATATTTATTTCCTTTGTCAGATGAGAGAAGTTTTGCATCATTATTTCTTCAAATAGGTTTTCAATTCCTTGCTCTCTTTCTTCTCCTTCTGGTACCCCAATGATGAGATTGTTGGTACCCTGGATGTTGTCTCAGAGGCCCATTAAATTATCCTCATATATTTGGATTTGTTTTACTTTTCACTCTCCTGACTGGGTGTTTTGTTACCTTATCTTCCAAATTGCTGATTTGATCCTTTGCTTCATGTAATGTACTGTTGATTCCCTCTAATGTATTTTTCATTTTAGTTATTGTATTCTTCATTTCTGACTGTTTCTTTTTTATGTTTTCTGTCTCCATTGTTATGCTTCCTATCTCTTTGTTGAAGTTCTCCCTGAGATCATTGAGCATCCTTATAACCAGTGTTTTGAACTCTGTATCTGATAGATTGCTTGTCTCCATTTTGTTTAGTTCTTTTTCTAGTGCTTTGTTCTGATCTTTCATTTGGGTCATGTTTCTTTGTCTTCTTATTTTGGCTGCCTCCCTATGTTTATTTCTGTGTATTAGGTAGAGCTGCTATGTTTCCAGTTTGGTAGAGTAGCCTTATGTAGTGTCCTGTGGGGTTCAGTGACGGTCTTCCTGGTCACCTGAGGAGGGTGTTCCAGGTGTGTCCCTTATGTCGATTGCGTGTGTCTTCCTGTTGTAGTTGAGCCTTGATTGACACATCAATGGGAGGGATTGACTATCAGGCTGATTGGTTGAGAAGACTGGCTGTGACTACGCTGGAGGAGCTGTTCTGTAGGGGCTAACCCTACAGAGCAGGATTTGCTTTAGTGGGGTGCCTGCCAAGGCTGCCCTTTGAGTGGGTTGTTTGTAGAGTTGGTTGAGTGGTGCTCTGGTGTGGTCTGAAGCTGGCCACTGGGTGGTTGGTTCTGAGGCCTTTTGGGAGGGGCACTGGTGCAGCCCCAAGGCAGCTGCTGCCTGTCCACTGCCCAGGGCCACTTGGGATGAGCTACAAACAAATCTGCAGATGTTTGCCATTTGTGCTGGGCTTGGAGGTGCCTGGGAGAGGCTAAGTTGGGAACTGAGGCTGGCTGTCACTCGTGCAGGGCTTGGGATTGCTTAACAAGAGGTATAGGGCATATGAAGGCCAGATGCTACTTGTTTGGGGTTTTTGAACCTTTCAGAGATTTTATGAAAGTCTTCAGCATGAGCCAAGATAGGTCGTTTAAATGGAAAAGCTACTGGAAGCGGCTTGGGTGGGTCCACAAGTTGAGTGGGCTGGGGTCTTTCATAGACCTTCCTGATGTGTTGCTTTTGTAAGCATTTATTTTATAATAACTTCATTGAGATGTAATTCATATATAAAATGTACCCACTTAAAGTGTACATAATGGTGTTTTTATATGTTCAAAAATCGTAAAACCATCACAACAATTTTAGAACATTTTCATCAGCCCTCCCCAAGTCCAAAACCCATTAACAATCACTCCCCATTTCATCCTCCCCTCTATAACAGCCCTACATATGCAACTAATCTACTTCCTGTCTTTATAGAATTACCTATTCTGATATTTCATATAAATGGAATCATACAAGGTCTTTTGTGACTGGCTTCTCTTGCTTAGCCTATTATTTATAAGGTTCATTCATGTTATAGAATGGATTAGTACTTTGTTTTTTTTTATTGCTGAATAATGCTTCATTGTATGAATATATCACTTTTTTAGGCCATTCACCAGTTGATGGATATTTGGGTTTAACTTGTCAATTTCGGCACAAAAGCAAGCTGTGATTTTCATAGAAATTATGTTGAAACTATATGTCAATTTGGAGAATAATACCATTTTAATAATAGTTGTCTTCCAATCCATGAAAATGGGATGTTTTACAATTTATTTAGACCTTTTTAAATTTATTTAATAAATATTTTGTAGCTTGCAGCAGACAAATCTTGAAGTTTTTCTGTTAAATTCATTCCTAGCTTTTTTATTGTTTTAGCTGCTACTATAGATGAAATTGTTTTCTTAATTTTATTTTCATATTGTTCATTGTTAGTATATAGAAATACAATGATTTTTAAAAATTAGTTTCAGGTGTACAAAACAATGTGCTTACTTTGTTTCTGTTTTTAGAGGGAAAGCATTCAGTCTTTTGTCATTAAGTATGATATCAATTGAGGGGATTTTTTTGTAGATGCCCCTTATCAAGTTGAAAAGTTCCCTGTTGGTCCTAGTTTGTTGAGTGTCTTTACCAAGAAATAGTATTGGATTTTGTCAAATGCTTTCTTTGTGTCTGTTGTGATGTAATGATTATGTGATTTTTTTTATTAATATGGTGCATTGTATTGATTAATTTTAGGATGTTAAACCAACTTTGCATTCCTGGGATAAATGACCCTTGACCATGGTGTATAATCCTTATTATGTTGCTGGATTTTCTTGAGGATTTTTTGTATCTATATTCATAAGGAATATTGGCCTATGATTTTCTTGTGATATCTTTGTCTGTGGTTCAAAGGGAAATATGGGTCTCAGAATCAATTGAGAATCAGGGCAAATAACTATACCTTGTGAATGGGGCTTTTTCAGGGAGCTGATGGGAAACAATGATAATTCTTTGGGGGTGGGGCTTTTTAAAGGGCTTCAAACCTGGTTTCCAAACAACCTCTGGTAGTTGTGAGGCAGCTGGTTTTCAAGGCAACAACAGAGCTGGGGAGAGGAAGATAGGAATAAGTTAAGTTCCAGTGCCCTAATCCCTGCTGTTCTGATGGTCTTTCCACCTATGCCACACCATTTTATTCTTGATATTATGCCTCTTCAGTGTTAAAAATAGATTAAACACACTAACTAAGTGGAACATTTATAGTAAATACAAGCAAAGAGGCGTTTTTGGCAATGAGAGGTAAATAAGCCCTGTAAGTTTTACATGGGAAACTTACTGTGTTCAGGATTTTCTTGTTTATGTTCATATTTGTCAGTTCTCTAAGAATTATGGTAAAAAATCATGCTATTTCTATAGTATGTTACATATGCTTTTACATTCATCACCTCATCAAAACTCACAGAAACCTGTGATTGTAGATGAGGAAACCTTGAGCCCTGGAGGTTAGGACACTTCCTCAAGGTCACACAGCTGGGCCCTGACACATAGTCACAGCCGGATTCAGCCCTGAGGTTTCTGACCCAGGTTCATGGCTCTCCCACAACACGGCTGTCTTTGTTGCAAAAGGAGTGAAATTCAAATCAATCATTCCTACCATTAGGAAAGCTGCTAAAAGTATTTGGTGGGGAAGGAGTTGAAATGAGTGACTGAAGTGAGGTTTTTCCATACCATCTGTGGTTTCCTCGGCTTCATGATAGGAAACTCTCCTGGATCACCCTGCTTCTCTTGGACTCTTGTACTGGCTCCTCCTCTAGTGGCTGCTTATGTCTGACGCTTCTCAACCCTGGGATTGTTCCTTTTTTTTAATTAACCTTCTTTCCCAGAAACTGAACTTCCTTCTGGACCAAATCACTTGCAGCCTCAGGGTCCCTCTTGAGTTCAGTCCTAAAGGACCTCTTGCTTGCTGGGCATTTTCGTTTGGAAACCCACACTTGGAGGGAGATAGTCTGTTCTTGAAGACGATAATTCCAAGTCACTGACCAGTCATGGTGTCGAGCCAGAATTCAGTTCTTGCAGAAGCACTTTCTCTGATTCTGTCTTGGTGCTGTTCATATTCTGTCAATTCAGAGAACTTTAACAACTGACGGCTTTATAGACTCCTGGCCTTCCAGAGTTCTGAAGTAGTTGTTTGGTTTTTTAAATGCATAATGATGGAATGGGCTCTTTCCTAGAGGACTTAGCAAAGCAAAAGTGGGTTGTTTTTGTTTTATCTGTCTCTTGGGGAAAAGGATGTTTCCTCCCCTGCTCTGCCATGTCCACTGAGGTCCTCTATGTTCCCCATCACTATCGACCCAATAAAATAAATCCTCACTGTGAATGCTTGTCCCCTTTACTTTTTAGATATTATTTACATATAAACCTCCAAGGATTTTATGCAATTTGGGCTTCTTAGTCTGTGAAGTCCTAGAGGTCAGGGACAACAAGCTGTCAACAATGTTTGCTGAATGGATAAATCTTTTAAATTTATTTTGCTCAGCAAAGCACATGGCCATATACCACTCATCAGTATTGTTTAATTAATGCTTCTGATTGTAGTAGTGCTCAAGATAAATTTAGGCCTTCGATGCAGGGGCCTATACAGGGAATGCAGTGTGAGGTGGTTTTTAGCAAGATAACATTTTACAAAAAGAGACTTGTCCCTGTTCTGCTCAGCTGGGTGAGATTAGAAATTCCCCCCTTTCCTTCCCTCTGACATTTAGCTACTCTACTTTAAAAGGTGGGAGTTAATGAGACGGTTCCCCCCAACTCTGTGATTCTCACACTTTATGAAAAAGACGGTGGAGGAAAGGGTAGCTGTTCCACATGAGGTCAGGAGAAGGCCTCTGTGTAACCTCCAATTAGGATTGATTTTATAGCAGGGGCACAAGTTTTAAACAATGTTAGTTTAGAAAACTGAGAAGTCAGAACATCTATTCCTGGTCTAGTTGTATGTTTTCCTTCAGGGCCTTTTCCTTCCCCTGGATGACTCCACTCAGGTTCTGAGTGCCAAGGGTTGTCCCTGCAATGATGGACTTAAGGTTTCAATTAAAAGGTATTTTTTAACTAAGATCTTGGTAAATGAATGCTTAACCTGTTTATTTTTCCCATGAGGTATTTTCATGTAAGAAGAGAGCTCTTATAAAGGAGAAGGCTCCTGGACATGAAAAAATAGTTCTCCAAAAGTCACAAACAATGACTAGGCATGACAATGTTGCGAAAAGAGCCCTTCTGACTTTTTCCAAATCAGGTCTGACCAAGGGACTGACTACCTGGCCCATCATTCAACAGCCCAGCATTCTGGGCCTCCCTTGCCTTATTTTCAATCCTTTCTTCTGCTCCCACCCCACCCCTGAACCTGTCTGACATTGATTCTGGGTGCAGAGGGCACTTGGCACTCCTGCCACTGGCTCCTGTCACTCTTTGTCAACTCCAATCACCTTCATTTTGTTTCTTCTCCACAGTTCATTAACAGCAGCTCTCAGAAGCCTGGATGGTTATCTGCAGCCCCTGACCTTTGGCCTCAGGTATCATGTAGCCAGAGGAGGATTCTTGATGAAAAAGAATGAGCAAACCTTAGCACGTCTCAGTCTCCTGTCAGCTTCTGAGGAGGCGATTCTTGAAAGGGGGGATAATCCTGAGATGTTTTATATGTATATGTGTGTGTGTGTGTGTGTGTGTATACACACACATATATTTTAAAGTTAATTCTGCAGATTGCTGTGTTGGTGACATTTCCTTCAAACTGCAATAACTAACCTGTCACAGCCCTACAAATGCTGACAATACAGCACCATGTGGGGTTGACTTAATAAACCTCATTTACATTCATTTTGATTCACTCAGGCGTTGAAAAACATTTCACAGGGAAAACTAGGAACCTCTCCAAGACGACATGATGTTTGCTGATACGATATGAACAGACTTAATAGGCAGCATATATGAAAACATGCACTTCTTAGGTTATTAGCAAACTCAGTACTTTATTTTTTTTCAAAGCATTTAAAAATTATTTCTTTGAATCCTGGGATTCTAAGCTGTCAAAATTTAGAGTCTTTCTGTTGACAAAGTAGGTAAGAACATAGTTAACTCTCTCCTTTGAGCTGTGAACTTGGACAAATTCTTCGCCTCTCTGTATATCTCATTTGTTTCATCTGCTTAATGGGCATCTTAATAATACCTATTTACCTAACTGTATTAGTCAGTTATTGTTACAATAGTGTTACATAACAAATATTCCTAAAATGCAGTGGTTTACAACTACAAATCTTAATTTCTCATTTACAGCTTTCTAGGCACCTGTGGTTCTGCTGGGGTTGGATAGGATCAGCTGCATGGAATTCCAGGCTGTGGGTTGGGTTTAAGTCTGCTCTGCACATCTTCTCATTCTCTTTGGATCAGCAGCTACCTTGCGCATGTTCTTCTGAAAGTAGATAGCAAAAACACAAGAGCAAGTCGAATCACATAGATAGCCTCTGCCTAGGGTTTCTGGGCAGGAATTCCTGCCTGTTCTCGAGATTTTCCCCCACTTTTCTGTTCCCAAATCCAGAGAAAAGTTGGTTGGGAAATTGGGAAAATCGGCTCCTTGAACCCAGGCGCTTGGTAGTATCAGCTGTCACTTTGTGGAAACGAGTCAATGTGGAGAACAGAAAACAGTTTGTATCTTGGGATTCGGGAATGGGAAAGTGAGAAAAATTCCTGAGAATGGGCAGGAATTCCCACCAGGAAACCTTACCTTTGCTTATGTCATGTTTATTTACATTACATTGGCCAAAATAAATCATATGGCCAAGTCCAAAGTCAAAGGACATGAGGATGTATTCTCCCCCTTCTCAAGGTCACAAGAAAAAAGGAAAGAGTGAAGAACTGGGCCCCATCTCACAGAAATGTTTTGAAAGAAGGAGATGATAATTTGAGAGCTCTGTAAATTGCAGAGTGTTAAGCAGATGTTAAGTCTTGGTGACAGTTCTATACAGGGATGTTTCTCCCAATATGATTATTCTCTGGTGACCTGATGTTTGTATGTGGGGCTGTCATCTTCCTAGTTGCCCAGGTCTGAGACATTGTCATCCTTTCCACTCTTTTCTTTACCTTATCTGCCATGTTGCATCAATATTAAGGAGTCTATTCTTATCTGCCTCTTTCTCTTCATTTTTCTTCACATCTCCTCAGTCTCAGCCCCTTCTTACTTATTATCTCTTCCTCAAAACTTGGCTCCTAACGGACTTCCCTTAACCTGAGTTCTCTCTGCTCTAATTGACCCTAGACACCACTACTAGATCCATTTCCCTGTAGTATAGTGCTCATCATGCCACCCTGTGCCTTAGTTTGGAGTCCCCAGATGCAGAGGTAGAGACAGGGATTTTTGCCTAGCTGATTTATTAAGGAAGTGTCCTTCGAAGAAACCTCTTTGGGAATAAAGGAAGCAAGAAATCACAGGGGAAGAAGATAGTCTGAGATGTGGTTTCAGGAAATAAATTGCACCAAAGAGGTAGTTCCATACAGAGGCCAGAAGACTGGACTGTTTACTCCCCTTGGAGTTCATGATTGGCCACAGGACATCCCTTTCCAAAAGCACAGGAAATACTCTGGAGGAGGGTCCTGGTGTGAGCCATTAGAGGTGTCTGCTCTGCGCATGTGTAAAAGGAAACTACTTGAGGGGAAAAGGCACCACAAAGGAATAAGCAGAACAATTCCTGGAGACTACATAAGACTAGCAGTAATTTAAGTTCCCTCCAGCTATTTTCCATATCTTTGTTTTTTTTGTTCTATTATCTGGGAAATTTCCTTGAGTTTAGGGTCAACACTTCAGTTAATTTAAAAAAAATCTCTGCTATTATATTTAAAATGTGTAAGATTCCTTTATTGTTCTCTGAATATTCCTTTTGATATATCTTCTCTCTCTTTTTTGTCTTAACCTTGCCTAACACTTCTATACCTGTTAATTTTTTTAGAGAACTATCTCTTGGTTTGTTAATTTTCTCTATTTTATTTATTACTATCCTTATGTTGGCAGTTCAACTTTATTGCCTTTCAGCTCCAAATCTATCTTTGATTGCCCTGCTTATGATACTGGAACATTTCATTTCATCCCTGTCAGAAGATACAATGTTAAACTGTGTCAGTAGAGGGCGCTGGAGGGACATTGCAAGAGGAAGGGGCTTCTCTTCCTGGTTCCAGTACACACTTCTTCCTGCTGGCTATTGTGTTGTGCAGGACACCCAGTGGAGCTCACCTCTAGCAAGTTTTGGTGGCACTTCTGCAGGCACTTTCCCTGTGAGATCTGTGGGTGCTCCAGCTGGCCTCTAGGTTATGAGTTTAACAACAACTACCATGGGCAGCTTCCAGAAGTCTATCATCAACATTCCAGTGGGTAGATTCTTGCCCACAAGGCTTGGCCCACTGGCTCTCTGGTGAAGGTTTCCTGCTTGCCAGTTCTTGTCCTGTACTTCCCTTACCACCACGTCAGTCCAGTTACTGTGAACCAGCTCCGACTCAGAGCAACCCAGCAAATTTCTCCACAATCTAGTAGACTGCAATCACAACCTCTTCAACAAGGCCTGAATCTCATATCTGTAATCTTTGGTGGTAGCTAATTGATCACACTGTTCCTTGAAACAAAATAAATGGGCAGCTTACTAAAGTATTTCTTGAGCTATGTAAAAGAAAAATTTGCAAATCTTGCCAAAAACCTGACTTGAGTCACCAGTGCACAGACCCAGAGCTTCTTGATTGAAGGGGGCACTGGATTCCTTTGAGGAAGGACCTACTGCATTTTCACAATTAGGCATTATAAATCTTGTTCCAAGCATAAGCCAGAGCAACCCAAGGTCATTTATTAAAGTGGCTGTGAAACACCCAAAGCTTTTGGAAATTGCTAGACACTGGCTATGAATTGACACTAATTCCTGGGCATTCAAAACAAGACTCTAACCCAATATAGTGGGGGCTATAGTAATCAAGTAATAAATGGAGCCTTAGCTGAAGTTTGACTCACAGTGGGCCTAATGCATCCACAGACTCACCCCATGTGTTATTTCCCCAGATCTTCAGTGTATAACTGTAATACATGTACTTGGAAACTGGAAGTATTCCCCACATTGACTCTCAAACCCATGGAATGAGAGCCTTTATGGTTGGAAGGGCTAAATAGAATCCTCTGGAACTTCTCCTCCACACCAAGGTAATAAATCAGAAGCAATATTGCATCTCTGGGGAAATTTCAGAGATTTTTGCCATCATCTAAGCATTGAAAGAAAGAAGCTGGAGTGGTAATACCTATCATGTTCTCATTTAACTCACCTGTTTGGCCTGTGCAGACGTTGGATGGATATTGGAAAATATCTGTGGACTATCAGAAACTACATCAGGTAGTGATTCCAAATGCAGCTGTTGTCTCTATTGTACCTTTACTGGAGTAGATCTGTACAATTCCTGGCATTTGGTATGTAGTTACTGATGTAGCTAATGCTTTTTTCTTCATACCAATTTGAGAGGGCCGCCAGTAGCAGTTTGCTTTTACCCGGCAGTGCCAACAGTATAACCTCACAGTGTTGCCTCAGGGCTATGTCAATTCTCCTGCTCTCTGCCATAATACAGTCCACAGAGATCTTGATTATCTTGACATTCCACAAAACAGCACGCTATTCACATTGATGCAGACTGGATAATGAACAGAAAAGTAGCAGGCATTTTAGATGTCTTAGGGAGACATATGCAAAGTAAATGTGGTTCAGCAGCAACCCCAGGGGCAGCTTCTGTGCAAGTTTTTGTTGTTATCCCATTGGCCATTTTCCTGCCTGCAAGTCTGAGCATTTTGGCCCCCTTGTCAGGGGTTTCCTATTTGTCAATCCGGGTCTCTGTTTCCATGTCTGCCAATCTTGGCCTACAAATGGGGACACATTCTTGTCCAGGAAACACAGAACTTCTCTGGCTTCCAGTGGACTGTCACCAACCCTTCTCTAATGAGATCTGAATTCTAGCCTTGAGGAGGGATCACCTTCCTTTTTTTTTTTCTACCTTGGATACTCTCCCTCACCCTCTCGGTGTTCTTTAGAATTCTCTTTTTATCTCCACCATAGCAGGTAATTACTTGCAAATAGTAATTATTTATATTAAACATTTCGTGCTCAAATTACAATGTTTGTTCTGACTAGATCACGAATAATATACTTGTTTATAATATTTCCTCTCACATTTCTTGAGTTTGTCTTATGTTTCTTGTGTCTAATATCTTATGTTGAATCCTTAGCTTATTTGTTTATGATCTTTCTTGATTTTTAACAAAGTATTTAAACTTATAAATTTGCTTTTAAATATTATTAGTTCATACCATAAATTTGTACATGTGTTTTCATTATTATTTAGCACTAAATATTTCTTATTTTATTCATGATATCTATTTTTAGCTCAATGATTATTTAGTAATACACTATTTAGTTTCCAAACGTGGAATTTTTTTTTAAAAAGTTTGATTTGTTATTGGTACTAAATTTTATCACATTATTGTCTAAGAATTTAAATGGTATTATTTGATTTTTGGAATTTATTGGGTTTCCTTTAGGGTCCAATATGTAATTTAAATTTATTAATGCTCTGTGTGTGTTAAAAATAACACAGATTGTCTATTCATTCGGGATAGAGTCTGTCAGTGCCGAAACTTATTATTTCTTTTGTTCAGATCTACATCTCCATTTATTTCTGTTATCTTCTTTTTATCTGTTTCTGGAAAGGGCTTGTTATAATCTTTACCTACAATTGTTGATTTACCTCTTTGTCCCTCTAATTTATGTCAGTTGTTGCTTTTAATATTTTGAGACTGAATTGCCAAGTGTATTTATGTTCAAAATGCTTACGTCTTTTTGCTGTATAGTTCCATCACCAGCATACAATAGCTTTCTCTCTCTCTTTTTCATTCCTTAGGATTTTTTGCTTTAGCTTTAAATTCTATTTTGTTCAATATTAAAAGTGCTAACCCAGACTTATTTTTGTTTATGTTTTTGAGGTATTTTGCTTTTTCAATTTTTACATTTTCAACCTTACTGTTTTTTTTTGTTGTTGTTATTATTCTGTTTCTTCAGACAATGTATTGTTGGATAACATTAAAAAATCTAATCTGAAAATTTTCATTTTTTGATTGGTGAATGTATCATTTTTGCTAAGGCTGCCATAACAAAATGGCACAGTCTGTGTGGCTTAAACAACAGAAATTTATCTTTGTAGTGTTCTAGAGGCTAAAACTCCAAAATGAAGGTGTTGGCAAGTCTGGTTTCTTCTGAGGCCTCTCTCCTGGCTTGCAGATGGCTGCCTCCTTGCTGTGTCCTCACAGGTCCTTTTCTTTGTGCTTGACCATCCCTGGTGTCCTAATCTCCTCGTTTTTATTAGGACACCAACTAGATTGGATTAGGACCCACCCTAACAGCCTTATTTTAATCTAATTACTTCTTTGAAGGCCCTATCTCCAAATACAGTCACATTCTCAAGTACTGGGGGTTAGAGCCTCAGCATATGTGTTTTGGGGGAAACATAGTCCATAATAGTGAGTTTAACCCATTTCTATTTATAGTAATGACATTTATGTTAGGATTTACCACATCTTGTTTCACATATTCCATTTCCTCTGCTACACTCCTCACCCCTTTCAGTTCAATGTCTTTTATCTTCTTAAACTCTGGAAAATGTATCTTCATTTTTTTTCTGTTGTTGTAAGACATAGCATACATAAGTATGAGTTTATAAAAAGCATATATGTGTATTTTAAATACAACTGAAAAAACCCCACCTAGACACTCACTGCCAAGACCCGGAAATAAAACATCACCAACTACCCAGGAGCACCCTTAGAGCATCTTGTGTTCCATTTCTCTCTACCTTCTCCTAGAAATGACCACAATTCTCAATTTCATTTTAGTCATTATCTATTATAGTTTTTTTAACCATCTAAATATGTATTCCTCGACAACATATTAGTTTTGCCTAATATTAACCTTGATATTAATGCAATAAAACTATTATTTTCTTTAAAATATATACTTATTTTGGTTAATATCATGTTTCTGAGATCTACACATGTTAACAAATCAAGCTGTGATTCATTCCTTTTCACTCTTCTATATTCCACTGTGTGGATGTACCGCAATTTATTCATTATGCTGTTGATGAACATTTGATTTTTGTCCCAGCTTTTTCCTATGAAGACTAATGCTGCCATAAATATTTTTTTTACATATCTCCTGGTTCATGTGCCTGAGAATTTTTCTAAGATATATGTTAGAGGTGGAATTGTTAGGATATAAATTATATGTATGTTTAACTTTCCTATGGCATGTTTAACGCTGAAGTATTTTCCAAAGCAGTTGAACCAGTTTGCATCCCACCAGCAGTAGAAGTGAATGCCTTTTGCTCCATGTCCTCAGCAACACTTGGCATTTTCAGAATTTTAAATTTGGTTCATTCCTTCATTACTGCTTCAAATACTTTTTTCTTCTTGTGCTATCCCCTCATTCCTATTTTCAGTTATTGATACTTCCTTAAGATATATTACTTGTTGTTTTTTTTTTTTTTAAGTGTTTTCCATTTCTTGCTCCTTTCTGGAAAATGTCTTCACTTAGGCCTTCCAACTCCTTCATTCATTTTTCAGGTATATCCATCATAGAAATTATTCCACATATTTGATTCTTTATTTCTACTCTCATATTTTCATTTATAGGATATCCACTTGGTTCTTTCTTAATGATTTCTTGTTCTTGTTTCATAATGCGATAACTTCCCTTATGTCCTTAAGTATATATGTCATGTCTGTTGGAATTCTTGCTCTGTCTGCTCTGAGCATTTGGCCTCAAATGTCATATGTTGCTTACTTTCTGGTAAGTTGTGCTCATCAGGGGCTTGGCCTGCAGGCTCAGGCTCCTTTGGGGAAGAGCTGAGGCTATTCCAGACTGGGTCTTACTCATTGAACTTGAGGAGAAGAAAAGAGTGAACCCCAAAGTGAGTAGACTCAAGCCCCACAGAATTATTGCTGATCATTCCCAATTGCCCCCGTGTTTATCAGGTAACCTCTCTGGTCAGTATTTTGCTTTTAACTTTTTAGGAGGAAGCATGCGTGGGTGGAGATTAATGCCCAGGGGAAGCTGCTCGCTCTGAACCTCACTCCACACCCCAATAGCACTTTGGCACTGTTCTGATACCATGCTGCCAAAAGGCCTCAGGGGGTAGGGACCAGCAATATTTGTTTTAACAAGCTGTCCATGTAATTCTCCAGGTTGAGTTTTGGGGGAGGAACTGGCAGTCTGAGCTAGTTTTATTGTTTTGGCAAAAACTGAAAACTTATTTCAAGATTTTGTTTTTGAATAGTTTCCTCTTCCTGTTTCATGAATATAAGAGCTTCTTATATCCTTTTGAAATGATTCATTGTAGTTTTTATTTTCTTTTTGAAGTTTTCTTCTCTTTCCTATGTTGTCTTCATTTACTCCAAGTTTCTTATTTTTGTTTTGTTTGCTTGCTTTAGTTTTGGTTGTGTTTGTTCATGGTTGAAAATTTTCTCCCACATCTGGTAATCATTGAATGTCAGCTCATGACAGGAAGCTGTCTTTGCCTGCATGGGGCTTATGAGCTGGTGAGTTTTCCTGTACGCTGATTGGGCTGCGATGCAGCCATTTCATTTGAAGATGCCCCCTACTGGTTAATGTCACTATCTGCAGATATTTTCTCTTAGGCCCATCAATTTCCTAGAGAAGAATTCTTAAATATTCTGCCTAGTACATATCAGCTTGTCTGCCAACTTTTGGGGAGCAGCGATGTGCTTTGGGGGTTCAGTGTTCTGTATGTCAACTTTACCTAAGCCTTCGTAGTTGGCTACTGTTTTCAGCTATTACCCTTGTTCTTGATGTCAAACCCTGCCTGGCTCTGCCTCTACATGCAACAGTAGTTCTCAGACTTTTAACCTGACTCAGAATTATCTAGAGAGCTTGAGGAAACACAGATTTCTGAGCCCCATCATAGAGCTTCTGATTCAGTAGGTCCAAGGTGGGGTCTGAGAACTTGAATTTCTAACGAGTTCCCAGATGTTGTTGCTGCTTGCCTTAGAGCCACACTATGAGAACCACTATTATAAACCCTTCAGACTCCTGCTGTAGCAAAGAAGGGACCACCTAGCTACGTGGGTAAAATAGGGCATTGACGAGCTGTAAACAACTCTTATATGCCCAGTCCTGCCCTGAACCCCTGCTTCAGAGGTATTTGGTGCCTCCAATTCCTGAGCCTGTGGGGGCTAAATTGTGAAGTGATTTGGTACTTAGGCTTTAGTCTCGCAGCCAATATAGATTTTTAGCTTTCTCTTGTCTGCTATTTTATTTATCATTTGCCTGTTCTCTTCCTTTCTTCCAAAATTTTGTTGATATATCTTGTTAGCTGTGATGTCATCTGTTTTCTTTGGCAGGGAGACGGGGCGGGTTGCTGATTGTTTTTTTCTGTCTTCATAGTATTATTAGTCAGAATCAAACAGAATAAAATGTATATATACAATTAGCCCTCCCTCTACCTTACTTTTAAGCCACCATCATCTCTTAACTGGCAGTAAATATCTTTTGCAGTGGTGAATGAATGAACTTTGACACGTAGTGAAGAATACACAGTCATGAGAGATGACACGTGGTATTTCTAAACCTTATTGAAATGCATCTCTGTCTTGTTGTTCATATACCATCTCTTAAAGTTTCAGACATAGATGCTGAATTATCGCTTTAAGCAACTTTCAGGGTTTAATTAAAGTCCAAGGTCTGACTGGTGGGACTTGAGATGAATTTCATTGTCTCAAAGGCAAGCTGAGATGTGGCTTTGAATTAAGAGAAGAAAACTATTCCCAAATAAGTAGTGAATAAGGTCATAAAGGAGCTTGATTCAGAAAGGAAATGATAGGGAAAAAAAATGGAAGCCAATATGTGGCAGGTTAGTTACACTATATTCCATTTAAAAAGTTGGAAGACATTATAACAGGGCTCTAATCATCGATAACTGGCCTTTAAGTTGATTTTTATCATTTTGTTGACTTGAAAGAAATGTTTCTGTCTCCAGAATTATGTGAAAACTAGGACTGGGTAAACCAAGGAACAGTTTAAAAAGTTTGTGCTCGTGAACACTGGGTATTTCCATGCGATCAATTATCTAAATTGATTAATTTAGATAACTGAATAATTTAATTGAATAATTTAATTTGGATTAAGATAATTCACTGTGGAAACTGACAAAATGAATAATCCTTTTGTAATGTGAAAATAACAGTTAAAATTCTAGAGCACAGAATGGACAAAAATAACAATCAACCTCTCCACCCCCATGTAAAATGTTACTTTAACACATTTTATTTCCGTGATGAACTATTATAAGTCACATTGCTTCAAAGGGCACCTGTCTTTCCCTTCCACTCAGGGTGAAGATCAATCAGGGATACCAAACGACTTGGTGAAGAATTGGACCACTCCAGTTGAACATTAATAAGTGGGGCCAGCAAACAGCTATTGAACTGATTTTTGTGATTCCGTCAAAACCCACTTCTGAATAATGCTTGTCATCTTCACCATTAGCCTCTGAGTTCACCTCTTTCAGAAACACTACCTCTTTTGGGTTTTCTCTTTGTTCTTTCGAATCAGACAGTGGCCTGGTGAATACTGTGTAGTTTTATTGTGGCTGTGGTTTTTCATTCTTTGAGATGTTTTCAGTCAAACACTTGAGTTGCTCACTTGCTTTGTCCACTTTTCTCCCTTGTCTCGTCCTCCTTGCCTTTCCCTCCTCAAGAAAACCAAGGGAAATTGACAAGCAGCAGGACAGGGGAAATTGAGCTATATTATTTCTCCTTCGGGAACCTCACTTTGCTGCCTTATCTGAAAGCTATCATTTTCTACATCTCTTGGCAAGGGTTCTCATCGACCAGTGACCCCTAAATGCCTATGCTGATCAATAGTCCCGGTATCTTATTGACATGCCCATTGACAGCTCTCACTGAGCACAGGAATCAGGAATGACAGCCAATTGCAATCTGTTCAGGCTGCTTGAGACGCAGGGAAGGCCCCGCGTTGATATTGACACTGTAAATGGAGATGGTTTACTTAGCGCTCAGGGAAGGTGCATTTGTTAAGGAGACCGATAGATCTCATTACTATTTAAGGGCAGAGGCTTTTCTGGCAGCCCACAGGGCTTGCTTATATCAAGCCTTCCCACTTACAAAGCCTGGAGAAATAATCCCGAGTGATTCCTCCCCACCTGTACCCCCATAAAGAGAACCATCAGATAGAATTGAATGTAAACAAGGGATGGCCAAGGGGATTCAACAATGAGAGGCCTTTGGTAAGCCAGAGCCTCAGTTCCCACTCACCGAGGAGTGGCAGTTTATCTGTCTGAGAGGGCTCGGTCTCCTCTGCACTCCCTGAGCAAAGGCAAAATCAAGAATCACAGACTCTTTTTGCAGGAAGGGATTTTGGATTTTAAAATCATCTACCCCAATTTTCTATTCAAATTGCAGGAGTTCCTACACAGATATCCTTCAAATTGGTCTACCCTGAGTTTCATTGGTCACCATCAGTGACATGGAACTTGCTAACTAAAGATATCTTCTAATATTGTTTGGAATTGTTTGGTAGCTATAGTAGTTGGAAAGGTCTTCCTTCTCTAGGGCTGAAATCTCTCTGCCGATAGCTCCTGCTACTTACTCCTAGATTGACTTCCTGTAGTCTGTACATATATTAGAGATACTATTCATAGCTTGGCATTTAACATTCTTCATCCCTTATCTTATCAATAACTCCTCATGAAGTTACCTCCACTCCCTTTCCCATTACAGATGGGAAAACTACAACTTAGTGAATTTAAGTAATTTGCTCAAGGACACAGACGTGGGATCTGGTGTGCCTGAATTCCTCATCCTTCTCGCCTGGTCTCATCTCCTTGTGCCACGCAGAGGGTCTGGCCTGATTTTCTTTCCCTTATTATTTCTCTGAATGTAGAATTCATTTCCAAAGACTCTCATACCACTTCTTTATTGTGACTACTTTAGTTCTCAAAAAGTACTTATTTTATTTTTTTCCCCTTGAATTGCCTCTGGCTCATTATTTTTAAACTTTCTCAACAAAAATCACCAGCTCTTCTATCTCCCTGGGCAACGCTAGTACCCCCAGCGGTCATTCAAACTGTGACCGAGCTCTATAAATTCTCCCTCTTTTCTACATCCTTGGCTGTAGAAGAAGGTTGGTATTGTGTGCTCACATTTCCTGTTATAGGGTCACTAGTCTAAAACAAAAGCAGAGTAGGGCCATAGCTGGGTCAGTCAAGCTCTCTGCCAAGCCCTGGAAATTGAGGGCAGAGTCTTATGTCAGGGATAGGGTGGGAATGCAGTTTTTGATGTATGCAGGGAGACTAAAGTGAGTGCTATGTGTCAAACTGCACCATTGTATGGACTCCACTATGAAGAAATGGGGACTGGCAGGGGCAGAGTGTACCGTGAATCCAGCTGCTTGGTTGGAAATTTAATGTGACCTTCTTATCTGGACACCTGTGCCTTTGAGGTCTGGGGAGAGTTGAAAGTC
Organism: Rhinolophus hipposideros; assembly: GCF_964194185.1. Taxonomy (NCBI): domain Eukaryota; kingdom Metazoa; phylum Chordata; class Mammalia; order Chiroptera; family Rhinolophidae; genus Rhinolophus; species Rhinolophus hipposideros. The sequence goes on along the minus strand of NC_138050.1, from coordinate 45,173,738 downwards.
CTACATATTTGTACTTTCTAGATAGAAGTAGATCATGGAGAATCCTGGTTATCCAAGGGATTTTGAGAGGAGCTGCCAACATTTCTATCCTTGGACACAGAGCACAAGTGGCTTTTATGAACCCCACTGGGACAATTGAGAAGCAATGAGTGGGGCCAGAAATAATGAGTAGAAGTAGCAGAGAAGCATATTTTGAGGGGAATTATTCCCAAGTGAGGGGCTAGTGGAAACTGACTATGAATGTGCTATAGTAGCACCATTTTCAAAGTTAGCAAACCATGGTTTTAATGCTAGTTCTGAATATGTGGATATATTGGCCTTCAAACCAATGTAAGTAAAGGATGCCACTGATTGATTTGACTACATATTGGAAAGGTATAAAGGGGCTGGACAAGAGCAAAGACTGATGTTCACTGCCTTAGGCTAGACCATCACCATCGTCCATCAGAACTATTTCAACACCTAACTTGTCTTCTTACCCTTCAAACTTTCAGCTTGCCATCTGACCTTCCCACACCTGGAGAGTTGGATTATGTCACCCTCCTCCATTCTCCATTGCATTCAAAATAAGGTCAAAGTTCACCATGGCACTGATGGTTCAGCATGATCTGACCTAACTTGCTTTTTTTTAACTTTTAAGTTCTTATTTATTAACTGATACTCTTCTCTGAAAACTTTTCCAATTCCTCTTATCAGAATGAACTGTCTTTTCTGCTCCTACTCTATGTATATACCCCCTCAAATATTTAATTCACCCTGCTGAATATTGTGGTTTGTTGTTTTTGTGTACCTTTGCTAGATCACTGAAAGGGATCGTTGATCATTTTCTCTCTGGGGGTCCCAACAGAGTGCTTTACACATAGGAGAGATCTAATATTAGGAATTGACAGGTAGGTATTGGAGCTGGTTGATGGCGCATTGGTTGTGGCCAACCACTGTTCTAGAGCTCTGACAGTGGGAGAGAAGGTTAATGCTAAGCAACATCTATACCCTCCTCTTTTTCTGGAACATGCATAACTGGTCCATTGTTCCAGTCTCCCTAGAGGTTATGGACTGGCTAATAGGGTCCGAGCACAAGTGACAAGTGACACTTCCAGGCCAGCCCCAACAACCTCTTCCATATGAGCCTATCTTTCGGTATTGAATGCAGAAAACTCCAAGGACCTTGAAATGCTGGTTCTGAATAGAAAAGTAAAGCTACAAGGTGGAAGGCACGTGGGCTTCTGAAGGGTTTCATGTAATAGAGCCTCCACCATACTTCACAATGACTCTGGCCTATGGGAGAAAGAAACGTTCATGATGTGAAGTCCAGAGAATTTGATGTGGTTTAGAAAACAGCTAGACTACTCTGACACGCTGACCGTTCACACTGGCAAAGCTGTGTGGGCGGGTGTGCGTAGCTGGAAAGCATAAACAGATATGGAGCTGGTGTAGGGAGGGGGAGCTGCAGGTTAAACTCAATAGTGCTTTTTCATTCACCGGAAGGACGACCCAAGTCTCTTCCAAGCTAAATGCCTTCTTTCAACATTGTTGTTTGGATATGAAAAGTTTTTAACTTTCCTTCCCACTTTGGTAACTCATTTCTTGAGGCACTTTGGTGTTTCAAAGACTATCTAAATGCACCCTAGGGAGGTATGGTGTTGCACTCTGGTGGTTGAGAGTTTGGGCTCTGGAGCTACCTTGTCTAGGTTTGATTCTTGACCTCCCTACACGGCAGCCACATGACCTTACTTTTCTAAATTTCCTCTGCTGTGAAATGGGGGCAACATTAGTCCTCACTTCATAGTATAAAGTTAAAACATTCAAAGTTGAAAGAAATAATTAAAGTTAAACATGTCATTGCACTTGAGGTAAATAGCAATTTTTAATAATTTTATTATCATCCTTGTTATAGGAATAGATGCTTTGGCATGGCTTGAGTACATGGAGTAGGATGGAACAATTTTCTTTCCTATTTTATATAACAAACAGCTTAGGAATCAACTTTATTTGGGGAGGGGAGCTACTGTAAGTCACCATTGAGGTGATGTGTCTGTCAAACCCCCAAAGTCATTTTCATGCATGCTACTATTGAGGAACATTTTTTCCCTCCCACCTTCACCCAATTTTGTATTTGAGAAGTTGATGTTTTGGACCCAATCACAGGACTTCATTTGTCCCGTTATGTTTCATTTGATTAGACTTGGCCCCTTGTTCCAACCTGTCAAGATCATTTTGAATATTGGCTCTGTCATCCCATATACTTGTTATCCATATTATCTTCCCATCACTTGAAAATCTGGTAAACTTCCTATCTATGTCTTGGTCTAAGTGTTTGAAAAAATACTGCTAAGAAGGACAAAACTGAGGCCAGAACCCCACAATATACCTTTAGAAACTTTCAGGTGCCCCCCCCAGCACTATTTAGTAAAATAATTCTCACAGTTATGAATCCTTCTAAATCTAAGATTTGTTCATTCATTCATTCACTTATTCATTCATCCATCTATCAACAAACTTTTTCTGTAAAGGGTAAGATAGTAAACATTGAGGCTTTGAGGGCCATATAGTCTCTGTTTCAATTACTGAACTCTGTAATTATAGTGTGAAACAACCATAGACAATATGTAAACTGATGGGTGTGGCTGCATCCCAATAAAACGTAATTATAAAAAAAGAAACAACCAGACTTGGAGCTGTATTTGGCCTGCAGGCCACAGTTTGCTAATCCCTGATGTAATGTATTGTAATGTATTCCTCTTCACACTTTAGTAGTGGTTAAGTGTTCCATAACCATCAACCCTGGTTGAGAGAACACTGGAGAAGAGGCTTGTGTAAGAGCTGAGATGACTCATGACACTTACAAATGGAAACCTCTTACTTTATCTATTCTACTACTTTCCCTCTTCAGCTGTAAAGAAGTTTAATGCTGATGTCCATCCAGTATGGAAGAAAGATTCCAGGCCACCCTGAGTCATGATTCTCCTTCTATAGTAGCCAAACTCCTGGCACTTGAGGCAAAAACTCCATTTGGTCCTGATGGACACAGATACTCACCAGAGATCTCCTCAACCATGCCGGGAAAAAGGCCACTGCTTGAGAGGGCTACGTCGATGGAGACATATCTCTCAGAGGTAGAAAATGCCCAATCAAAATTACGTTGATTCCAACTTCTAACTCTACAGCAGTCTTTTTCATCTTTCTGTGATGGAAGATTCCAATTCTTTAATTACTTGGTTCTTGGACTTCATTTCTCATTTAACAATATTGTTAATCAGTCCACTCCCCTCCCATAAATATTTGTATCCATGACTCAGTTTCTGGCCATTGTGACTTTTACTCATTTTTTTGGTAAGTTCATCTCTCCTCTTCATGGATATCCATTTTGTCTGTCTTATTATATCTGGACTAGAGAGCGCCTGGATGCTGTTCCTTCCATGTCATTCCCCTCTGCCTTTCCAACTACCCTTAACTCAGGTTATTTAAGGGAGAGATGTGTGTGTGTGTGTGTGTGTGAATATTGGGATGGAAGCAAGGAAATGAAATAAATGCGTGAAAGGGAATATTGAACTTCTAATGCATTGTAATTACCAAATGAGTCTATCTCGCCTGTGATGGTTCCCAGTGGGATTTCTTGCCATATTAACAGTGGTTTTCCCATTGCATTACTTAATGAATAATGTCTGAGCTAATAACCCACCCAAAAAACCCAGCAACAACAACATAACTCCCTTTACTGTAATTATTATTTTTTCCTAATGTGGTGGTTTTCATATAAATACTGATGTCTCTTTACTAGGTTCTTGTATAACTACTTGCTTAAATAATGGGCCCCATTAAATTGCCATCAATAGTGGCGTGCCATATGGTTGTGTTTTACTGACATCTTGACATCTTCCACTGTATGGACTTGGGTTTTCAGGCTGTGTTAGGGCCATCTCCCTTTCCACCTTGCCCTCCCTACCACACCCACCTCTCACTGCCCCCTATCTCACCCCCCTATGTGGAATCGATGGCATTTAGAGAAGCAGAAAGAGGGCCTCAGCTGTGCAAACACAGTGCTTCTGTTTATTTTGGTAGCCTCCGAAATATTTGTTGAGAGTTATTCGAGCAGAAAGGCTGAATGGAGATCATTGCAATGTGTCAAATTAAGGAGTGCTTAATGCCTGCCTAATCTCTTGGTAATTACTGTTGTGGCAGCGGAAGGCTTCTGAGCTTGGTAAGAAAGCTAATGATAGTGAGAGACATGAGGCTGCCTGGGCATCCGTGGCATCGCTGCTCGGCACAATTAGAGGCCCCATTTCTATTTGAGAGAAGAAGCCTCTGTCAGTTAGAGAGAGGATCGCCCTTTGGAGGGGAGGGGTCAGACAGGAGTGTCAGCCTGGGTCACTGGACAGGGGACTCCTTCAACTAGGTGTCACTTTCCTAATGGTGTTTTAAAATGTGACAGCCTCCTGTGTGTGTGTATGTGTGTGTGTGTGCAAGAATGTTGTGCAAGGAGTCTGACCTCAGGGTGTTTGGGGAAAGACAGACAAATAGCTTTCTTGCTAATTTTCCCATTTTTGTCTGTCTTTGTGTCATCTAGTGTCTCCTGTTTCCCTGATGCTCCCTCTTTGGCCTAATTTTCTTTCTGAATATCTGCTCACTTCTGTCTCTGTATTTCTTGTATTCTTTACCTGTCTTTTCCAGTTCCCCTTCTCTCTCTGTCTCTATCTCTGGCTCATCTATTTAACTGGCATCTACCTCAATCAATCATGGAATTTTTATAGAAGCAGAAAATAGTAATGAAACAAGTAAAGAAGAAGAAAATTAAAACTTCAGTCTCCCCAAACTCTGCCTAAAGGGCATGGAGAAAAATGGGCATTTAAAAAAGCCAACAATTAAATTCACATAGAAACAAGTTGGAAAAAAAGGAATCTCTGACATACAGATCTGTGGTGGAAAATTTATGTTTCAGAGATCAGTGGCTGTCCCTGCAAATAATTTAATAATATGAATTCCTAATAAAGAACTTGGAACCCAGCTCAAGTTTCATTTGGAGCTTCAGGGACCTGAGAGTGGCCCTTGTTAGGTGGTTAGCTATTGTGGATTCCAGTCCTAGTTCTATTACCCACTAGTCCTGTGGCTTTGAAGAAGCCAGTTTACTCACTGGTAAAATGGGGAAGTACTTAGCTGACAGAAGTGGTGTAAGAATCAAAGGAAATATGTGAGGAAGTTCTGAAAAGAATAAAACATCTTAAATCAATCAAACAATTAAGCAAATCATCAACAGAGATTTGTGTGACAGGCATAGAGAATTGGGAGTTCAGAACTTGGAGTAATTACTTAGGTCACTATTGCTGCTGGTTTAGCTAGGAACTATTATTGCTAGAGTGACCTGGAGGGAACAAAACACTCTGCCTTCCTTGATATTTCTACAGCCACCCATGAGATCTCAGGGGACTCAGAGATGTAGCAAACACTTACAGGACCTCAGGTAGGGAGGTCCTTAGTTTGAGGATGGGGGATACTGGAAGGGTAAGGGTGGGTTTAATGGGAGTGAGAGAGAGCCAAGGACAGGGCATAGAGCCCAAGTCACTTCTGAAGAAATCTTGAATGTCACATCAGGAGGGCAGGGAGATAGTGTCTTGTTATTCCACATGTTATATCTTGCTGATTTCTATTTGGTCATTAAGGTATGAGATAGCTTAAGGGGAAAAATCCTGAAGTCCACCAGGGCTTCTTGAGAGTCCGTACAGTCCTGGGAAGAGGAAGGCTATCAACTGACTGATTTCTAGGGATGATAAACAACCTAACATATAAAAGACACCTAATCAAGTATTAAGGACAGCCTGATTTGGGGACACAATTCTGTTCTGTGGGGTGCAGAAGAGCCCTTTGGGGCAATTTCATAACCCCTTATGTTTGGAGGAGAAGCTGAAACACAGAGGGTGGAAGGGCTCAGATCAGCAGTCACCCAACTTTCCCTCTGAGGAGTCTGGTGCCAAAGGCACCCGTGCGAGTGAATATCTGTGTATAAATGGGTGAACATCTTTAGATTTCTTCAAAATCAGTTGACAGTGTATTGCTTTCCCAAAGAACAGTTCTCTTTGTAGACCAGTCTGTCTGCACATCGGCCCTCGCACCTAAATGGAGGAAACAAACTCACCAGGCTGGTAACTTCAAAGTTTCTTGGACTCAGAACAGGGAAGGATTTAACCTCTCCCACAGATGTGGTGGGGGAATTCAGCCTTCTAGAGAAGACACGAAGTCTGGCCAGGGCCTCTAGCTTCTGCTCCAGCCATAGACAATTTGCCAGGCCAGCGATGCTTCCAGGTGACCAAACAATACCTTGGTGTTGACTTGAGAGGTGATCCTTCTGTGCCCAGAATGCCTGTTCTCTCATTAGTAGAGTGGGGGCTGTGCGAGGTGAGGGTGCAGAGGGAACCAAGTTTCTGAGAGAAAGAAGATGAAAAGAACATGGGGATTGTGCTGATGTTGGGTGGAGTGAGGAGGAGGGAAGGGCTAGTCGGTGACAGAGGGAGGGGGAGAGCACAGACTATACTGGCCGGCTCCAGTCACGGAGCTCAGTAAGCAAGAGGTTCATCATTACCTGTCAAACGGCGGTTTTAATCAGCTCTGCTCCTCAGTGGAAGATAGATTTAATATCAAGGCACATTTTCAGAGCCATTAGTTTAATTATGACAGGTGTCTGCAAACTGGACGACTCTGCTTTCAGACCTAAGTGACAGCATTTAATTCTCCAGGCTCATGGGGACGCTGGGGTGCTATACCAAAATGAGCCTCCATTAAAAATCTGCTTTTTTTCTCCTCGCCCCCTCTTTTTATTCTACTGTACGTGTCAAAAAAAGGAAATGGATAGAAAATTGTGCTTCAGTGGAAGAGAAAATAATTTACCTTGCCCATTAGAACTCATCTCTTTGGGGCTTCTAGCTGCTGAGTTCCTGGTCAGGCGAAAGCTGTATTTCTCTTATAACCTTTCCATGAACATTTAGCACCATGTCTTCAGTAATTGCCTGGTGGCATTGTGTTTTGCTTTTTGGCAGAGTCTGCTTGGCTCCTCCCAGACTCAAATATGATGGCAAATATGACATCTCTCATGGTGTGGGCAGAGAAAGTGGTGGAGGCACTGAGATAACGAGTGTAGGGTGGGAGACTGCAAGCTCAGAAGGCTCTGGAAGCACTCACTTCTCAGCCTCCAGCTGGGCTCTCTGCTACTTTGCGCATTTCCTGAGCAACCATCCTCTATGATTTCCTCCTTGGAGATGGCTTTGTGTCCCGCACTCCCACCTGGAGTGACTAGCTGGCCCACATTTGGCTAGGTGACCGTGATGGACTCTCTGAAACGTCCATCCACATGTGCAAATGGTTGGGTTAGAGCAGTTGTGCTTTTCAATCTTTTTCTGTTTTGTTTAAATAGAAGGAAACTTATGAAATAAAATTTTAGGGGCCTCCAAATTAAAATAAATAAAGTAGACCTCTCTGGTGGAAACATGGCCCACTCACTGGGCTGCCCCTCTTGCCTCAGAAGCTCAGAGATGCTCACAAACCCAGGGCCCAGATACCTGCAGATGATGGTCTCTGAGGGCCCTCCCAGCTTTGCCCCATGTGTGACTCTCGAAGCTGGGACCCTCATCCAAGGGCAGCGGATTGGGTAGAGAGGAAAGAGTGCAGGGGAGGGTGGTCAGGACACGGCAGTTACAGTGCCCTGCAGGGAGGAGAGGAAGTTGGGTCAGGGCTAAGGACACGGTTTAGTTCTCTCTGGTTGGTTTACCTCTAAGGGAAGCACCCTTCCTCAGGCTGGGGAGCACTCTATCTTTTTACCTTGCTCCTCCTCTCACGACCTCTGTGGAATTACTTTTGCTTCCCCTTTTCTTCAAAGGATGACAAAGCAAGACAGAAGTGTGGCTCAGCCTAGTGCCTGCCCAAAGAGTCAGGCACAGGGGGGCCCAGCTTGATGTCTGTCCTGTCCTGAAAGACTGCTGAGCTGGGTTCCTTCCCTGGTGTACAGTGACTCCTGCTGCATGGCCAGGCTATGGAGAGAGAGAGAGGGAGGGCGGGGGAGAGAGAGAGAGAGAGAGAGAGAGAGAGAGAGAGAGAGAGAGAGAGAGAGAGAGAGAGAGAGAGACTGAGCAAAGATGTGGGGCCTTCCCAAGTTTCTACTCTCACCCTTTTCATTGGACACCCCAGCGAAATGGCTTCCACCAGAAAGCTACCCAGCTGTCTGCCACTTTCCCCATGGTAGGTGAAGGTCAGAACCCTGCCTGATCGTCCTGAGATTTTTTTAACTGTTCCTTTAAAAGTGGAAGTCAACCATTAATCTCTGGAAACCAAAGGTAGCATACCTGCTTCAAGAAGAACCTGGACTGAGTTTTTCAGTGCCAGCCATTTCCCAAGTGTGGCTGCTAAAGCCACACTTGGGGTTTCAGAATATGTGAGGTTCTTTGCTTTTGCTCCCTTAAAAAAGAGTTTGTGTGAGGGAAGAATGAGAGGAAGCATATTCAGGGCAAGGGTTTGATGAAATAACATGCAACGAATGCTCATCTCTCTGACCAAATTCTAGCCCACATATCTGGTTGCTGTGGTGAGGCAGAGTTTTGCAAAGTCCCTTACTCTCAGGGGTGGATGCAGCCATTTTACATTCATTTGTTTGTTCACTGGGTCATTCACTCAGTCACAACCTCAATTATCAAATATGGTAAGCAGATGCTGGCTGACCCATCATGAGAGGAGGGGTTCCTCTATCTGTGGCATATTATCAGATGGAAAGGAGGTTCTCAAGATAGTTTTGCCTATTAATCCAAGAAGTCCTCTCTTTCCATCTGAGGAGGCTGTTCTACCTGTTCTCTGGGAATCCATTTCCTAAGGGGTTATGATATAGGTAAAATGGGGATATAGGAATAAGAAAAAGCAGGGACCACTGAACTGACTGACATCTCATTTTATCGATATATACACAAGGCTCATGGATGTTTGTCCTTAGGTACCTGGAGAATACAATCCTTCATGTCAGTCTTGCAAATATCTGCACACTTGAGGGTTGTGGTATTTAGTGGCCTTCGTGCATACAATGGGCATTACCAATATCGTTCCAGAAGCAGCCAATGGTAGTGTAGGATTACCTCATACTCTTGCTTGCCTGTTAGTTAGTTCCCACTGTGCAATGCCCTCACTCTTCATTTCTGCCAAGCTCTGCCCTCCAGAAACCCCTCATACCTCTTGCACATGGATTCCTCCTCCTTTACCACTTGGCATTGGTCCACTCTACATACTGGAGCATTTGCTTTTCCACAGTCTCTGTCAAGCTCCCATGATTCCTTATGCAACTAGATTGGAAGTGCTCTAGACCAGGGCGATGTCCCTCTCTCCTCTTACCTCCTCCAGCCTCTGTGGCTATTTCTACAGTGTCTGGGAGAGACTTGAGCACATACACTTGTTAGATTTAATTTACTCTCTTTAGAAATCCTCTTTCAGTGGAGTGTTGTATGCTAATCATTTTCCTGGAAGTTCAGTTTAAAATTTTCTAGCTCCAATCAGTCTTAAAAAGGGGGAGTGCTAGCTGGATGCAATTTACCAGACAGCACCCACATAACTGAACAATCCAAGGGGTCTAGCTATTTGGAATATGTAGAATTTACATTTCTTTCTGTCCCGATTGCTCAGAACAGAGGCTTCCAGGAAACTTGAACAAAGAAGAGCTTCTAATTCTATAAATCTTCTAGACATTGTGGAATGGGGCTCATGGTTCCCAGGTCTTTGATAAATATTAGCAAATCATTTCTGCATACCTCTCATGTATTGTGTTAGGAAAACCCAGAAAGCAATTATATTTCTCCATTTCATTCGTGGCCCCCCCTCCTTAGAAGGAAGTTATTGCATCTGTTTGTTTTTTCTGTAGACCCTATTGAGAGGATGCAGTAGTGAGTTTTGCATATTAGACAATCAGACAAAATACAGAGTCCATATAACAAATTATACATATAAGATTTGACCCCAGGATATGAAAATCTGGCACTCATAGAAGGTACAAGTTGCAACAGATCAGGAGCTGTAACTCAAGAGTTGGCCAACTCTGTGGGTTCAAAATGACTATTTTTTTTATTTGATAATAAAAATTCATAGTTTAGAGATTGTCACGTCATCTCATAATACTTCCAACTCATTTTACCTTCTATTTACAATAGCTGCAGCAATGCTCAATAACTAGGCTGTATTTTTTTTTTCTTTCTTACAAAGGAGACAAAAATAGAGTTTTTAAAATGCAAAAAGTAATTAGTTTAGAGACTAATTAGCTGAAATTCTTGTGACTAGTTTACCTCACTGAAGTAGCAGCTAGTTACTTGAAAGAGATGCAGAGTATAGACTACTCAAAGCCGTTCATGTTCTGAATTTGTACAGACCTAATCAGTGTGGGGATCACACTGTATTATGATTCATCGGAAAATGGTTAAGTGTGTATCCAGGTTTTCTTGCTTGTATTTTCTGAGTTTAAAGCTGAGATCTTTATCATTTCTGAATTGCTGGTACAACCAGGACAAAAATCTCGGTTTTTCTTATGCTTCTGCAGAAGCTGGGAGCAGAGCGTTGTCTGGGCACCACGGGCACCTATGTGGTCTATTATCCTCAAGAGATGATCTGAGATAAGAGGCTCCTCTGGCCACATAATTTTGGAAAATACTGTGCCATTTACCTCTTGACTATTTTCAGTATACACAATTTACTAAAGATCTATGGTATTGCAAATTTGTTTTATTTTGTTTCATCCAGTGTTTCTCAATCCTAATTAACCAAGGAGGCCTTTTCTTTTTAAATAATGCTCACTATCAGAAACATAGCTAATTAACACCCTGAGAACCTTACAATTTTACATTTGATGATTTTCAGTCTCTCCCAAACTACACTAATTGGCTCTCCTTCTACTCGGTTATGTCCTCCCCTTCCACTCTTGAACTCCGAGGTCGCAAGCCCCAACTTCCTAAAGTTTGTTCTTCAAATTGCCAGCAACACAAGCCTTTCCCTCTTTTCCATCCCATGTCTGTACTGATTATTCCAGTAGATGTTTTCTAATGTCTTGGGCCTGAGAGCCAGGGATCAGGCTTGAGGACTGGGCTCAAAACTTTATGGAACTGTCTTCCTACAACAAAATGATAGTGACTATGGAAAGCCAAAAGGAGCCCATTCATTAATTACCCGAGATTTAAGGGAAATTTTTCTTTTAATAACACAAACAATAGTTTAGTGGTTACCAGAGGGTAAGGGGGGAGGGAGGTAGTAGATGAGGGTAAAGGGGATCAAATATACGGTGATGGAAGGAGAACTAACTCTGGGTGGTGAACACACAATGTAATATACATAGATGATATATTACAGAATTGTACACCTGAAATCTATGTAACTTTACTAACAATTGTCACCCTAATAAATTTTAATTGAAATAAAATAAAATAAATAATTGAGAATAATGAGGATCAGTGAACAAACATGGATAGTAGACTGCCCTGGGTTTGGTACTGATCCAACTCACAGCTGCCTCTGAAGGCCTAGTGGCCTCTTGTCCTAAGCTCACCACACAATCCAAATTCTCAGTGTCTGACTCTGAAATCCCATCGTGTTCTCCTGCCCCCTCTCTCTTTTCTTGTGATATGAGAGTACACTTACTGTGTCAGAGCCTAAGCCACGCCTAGAACCCTAAATGTAAAGGAGTTTGGGAAATATGTATTTCCTTTCAGCTGTTTAGACTTGGCAATTTGAGGAGGACCCAAGAAAGAGGTTGGAATGGGAAATGAGCCATTCAATCCACAGCACATGCAAACCTCCCCAAGCCTTATTGGAGTTGTATTGGTGTTTTCATGTCATCTTGTTCCTCCCTTCCCCAAATCCATGGGTCCCTGCTTTTGGATCCTGGGAGGCTCTAACCCTGGGTCTTGTCCTCCCTAATTCTTTCTACTTATTTTAGAACTTATATTTACTTTTCTGTACAGAAATGTTGCCCTGGCACTATTTCCTCTATTTTCTTTATACTCTGCCTTATAACAAATATTTATGCTTTTTATACATAAAGAAAACTATAACCAAACATAGTTTAAAAGAAAATTATTCTATCACTCAACAAAACAAAGATTTCAAGAAAAAAATCTTACTGGGGGCTTAAGAAAACACATAATGACATTGAAAACAAAGCTGATCCATGATATCTGGAACAGACAGTGCCATTTAGTGGGTAGAGAGGTGTGGCAGAGACTGGCCAGCATGGCACTAATGCTTGTCTTCTTCCTGGACTCACAGGAAGACCACAGTACAATAGTTGTAAAATTCTAGCATAGTGCATGGTAAAAAGCAGCTACTCAATAAACATTAATTCCTTTATACATGACTTAAATCAATGACAAGAACTGGACACCAAAAGGGGGATACATTTCAGGTATCTTATCAAACACATTCATCTGAAATTAGGGAGATCAGAGAGGATCAAAGACAAAACGAACACCTGTGCCTGCCTTCCTCAGCACATTATTTCTCTTAGTTGTAACCACAGCCCTATCAGGTCAGCGCTGTTTTGACCTCATGTGACCTACAGACAGACTGAGGTTTAGAGAATTTCAGCCAAATGTCCAAGGTTATACAGCTGACGCTGATAAAACTGGGATTCCTGTCTGGCATTTTCATTCCAAAACCTGAGTGTTGAATCACCATACTTTGTGTCACCAAGGAGTCTAGCATAGGTTGACTTCCCACAGTATTGTGACTCCTGGAAGCCAGATAAATATACTTTCTCCAAGGGTTTCCCAAGTGACTAGGATAGTGCTTGACAGAGGTGTCACAAAATGTTGACTTATTGATTGCTTAGCGTGAACTCTCTTGCATCTGAATCCAAGAAAACCTGGATAGAAATGTCTTTTTCCCACACATAGGTAAATCACAAAAGAGCAAACAAACAAATGAGGTATGTATTAAGCTGTCTCAGAGTGAATAGGAAGCCATTCTTGGCCCTGGCTGTAAGTAGACTGTCACTCCTAAGTGACCAACATGGAAGGGTGCCTCAGAGCACTGAAAGCTGAACGTTATGAAACCTCCTGAAGAAAAAGATTTGGAGGGGTGGTTCACTTTTGCTAGAGCCTGCTAGAGCCATGGTTCTGTATTTCAAGTTTCTGGTTCTAGATTTTCTTATGAAGCCAAGTTTCCATAGTCATTGTTATTTTGGTATTAAAAACTATATATATATATATATATATATATATATATATATATATATATATATACACACATATATATGCATATATATGTATATATATGTAAATATATATACATATATATTTATATTTATATATTTATATATAAATATTCTTCAAAAACATTGTAATGGTGGACAAATAATTGATCCCACACATGTAACAGTTTATTTGAACAGTTCCTTATTTGGGGAATTTAAGTAGCTAAATCAATATAAATCATACTATGTTAATATAAATAATGCTATGACGAACATCTTTGCACATATATCATTGTGTTCTTACCTGATTTTCTTGAAGACTTTCTTAAAAATATTTATACCAAGAATAAGTTAAATATTTTGAGGTCTTTAATAGATATTACCAAATGCTTTTCAAAAATGTATGCTTTTGAACATATGCTTCCAGCAGCTATTTGTAAAATATCCATCTTACTGTACCTTCATTATTCATTCATTAACATAAAGTTATAGGACCTTCCACCCTCAAGATGTTGTAGGATTATCTCTCTTTCATGTATTCACTCGAAAACATTTACTTATTATACTTGTCATGGTGTTAATCCTAAAGCTCCTCCCAGAGAAATAAGTAATATAGTGTCTTCATGTTCACACTTTATGCCAGATTCAAACCAATGCTGTCTGGAAAGAAAAGCAGACTTTGAGTACCGTTTTAAAATGTCAAGCTACAATTTGCGTCACGCCTCTCAAAATGGCATGTACCTCTGTCTGGGGCAATATTCTCCTCTGCCTTTGGTGCATCTTAGTGGAAAAATTGGGGAATCACTGATTTCATAGTTGATGTGAAGCCACTAAAGGCTTTTCAAATAGAGACATTATATGAGAAAGAAGGGACACACCCAGAATCAGGGAGACCAGCAGGAATACACTGGTAATGGCTCAGGGTGGGAGTTGATGAATACCTGACACAGGCTGGTGGTATAGGAATGAAGAGAAAGGATGGCATTTAAGAAAGATTTAGGAGGTAGAATTGATGGTGTGGTGGACAAAATGAAGGAAAAGGAGAGACATAAAGTGACTCCCAGTCTTATGGCACGTGTAGCTGGGAGAGTGTTGGTGCCGTTACTTGCAATAGATTTGGGAGCAAGAGATGTTGTACGTAGCAGGAAAGAGGCCACAGGCCTCAGGTCTCTAATGAAAGGCTGAGGTCTGATTCAGATTACGTATTTAGTGTTCCTTATATTAATATTTAATAAAGAAGATATAGGGAAACATATTGCTTTTATGATAGCGATTACCATGAGGATTACTGATCACGTAAGAAAAATTGTCTCTGTGTAAGCTGCTTGCAGCAACATTTATTTGTTGTGAAAGCAGAGTCCTTGTCATATTTGCAAAAACCATCTCTCTGTCATAATCTCGTAGATAGAATATCTTGTGATTTTTATCAATCCCCATGACCTTTACATAACACATGGAGAAAGCAATGGGACAAAACAATGGCAATATAGTAAAAGTGTTTTTGAGATTAGTGGAGTCAGGATTGCTGGAAACTAGGACATCAGGGAGTACGGAATAGGAAGACCTTTCACTCCATAGAAGGGAAGTACCCTTCACTGTCTGAAGTCTCAGGCATGGAGAAGTGAGTGGAAACAGGATGCAGGATATTCCTGCTTCATGAACTCATTTCAAGTGAGACGCTTCAGTCTAGTCTCCGAGTGGAAACGTACTGGACTAGGAGTCAGAGACGTGGGCTCAATGCCACCTGCAGGCTCTTTGGTTACTTCTCTATTTTGGGTTCAGTTTTCCTATCTGTCATATGAATGGGCTCTTACAGTTCTAAAGCACAGAGTCTCCACTTCTTCCCATGCCTATCGTGAACCTAATACAAATCACAAAGGAAATACTGGTGACAAATAAAGTGTTACTGTTATTCAAATGAGTCACAGGTACACAATTTCTTTGGAGCCAGACCCAGAAAAAAGAGTTATTAGATCTTGTCTCAGCATAAACGTGTCCGTTTGTCCAGAATCTGATCAGTTTCTCACCACCCAGATGTCACCTGAACACAGTGAGGATCTCTATGGGTTCTATCACTAAGCAGCTTTTCCCTGCCTGCTCCCCTGACTTCGGCAGTCAGTACCCCTCTTGTTGGCATGGTGCCACTTTAATTCAA
Source organism: Rhinolophus hipposideros (assembly GCF_964194185.1). Lineage (NCBI taxonomy): Eukaryota > Metazoa > Chordata > Mammalia > Chiroptera > Rhinolophidae > Rhinolophus > Rhinolophus hipposideros. The sequence goes on along the minus strand of NC_138050.1, from coordinate 45,158,394 downwards.
ATCACCACCACCAAAGCTGTTCCCTTACAGCCACTGCTGGGATAAAAGGAGTTGAAGGTTCTTAGTTCAGCCTCAAGAAAAGGGTGTCACCTACACTCAGCAAAAGGTTGGCTCCTGGGAAAATAATTTAGGTCATTTCCCTTCCATGGTTTCAGCTATAGCCCAACAGGAGAGTGGTGAAGGTAATCTGATGACTCAAGGCCCAGTAAAAGCACATTCTCCCGTCTGGTAATGGAGTGACTGGTCTTATTACTAATACCAGAAAGAGAATTATCCTGGAATCCTCATACAGAAAACACTGATATAACATCCTCAGCAACAGACCTACAACGGATGTGGTGATGAAAGTCATAGGGAATTTCCTTGTAATACCCATCAAAGGAAGCTGATGCTGTCATCCCAAAGAACAATTCCATATAAGAGTTTTATAGATGCCCTCACAAAATGGACCAGGGAAGATGAGCTCTGCTTCACTTTCAGGCACTTACTGGCACTACATTTATCATGAAAATAATCAGTAACAAGGGATTTTTTAAAATTTTTTTTTTATTTTTTATTATTTTTTAGGTGAACTCTCCCTGACAACTGCATCAATCTTGTGATCTAGTGTATTAGTTAGGAATGCTTTTGGCTTCAAGTAACATGAATCTCATTTAACAGCATCTTTGTGACACAAAAACATTTACTGTTTATTTAACAAGGAAGTTTCAAAGACAGCTGCCTCATAGTTAATTCAGCAGTTTAAGTGTGTCATCAAAAAAATCCACACCCTTGCTTTCTATTCTGCCATCCTGAGAACACGGCTTTTTGTTTTTGTGTTTATTGCCTCATGGTTGCAACATGGCTGCTGTGTTGCCAAGTTTCCCAATCATATTCAGAAGCAGTTAGTGTGGATTAGGCAATTGGCTTTCTCCTCATAAAGTTCTATTTATTAGGAAAATCTGCCTTTTCTACAACCCCCCAGCAGATATCCCTTCCAGTTTCACTGGTTAGTACTGGAACATGGGGCCACCCCTGTTGGCAGAGGGAGCTGGGAGAAGGCAAAGGAGCAGATTGTTGAGAGTGGCTTCTGGGTAGCCAAACAAGAGTGTCTTCCACACCCAGTGAAGCATCTGGGACAGAAGAAGCCTTCACCTTGCTTGAAGGAGGCTTCTTTTGTTTTCCAGGGCTACAAAGACCTTTACAGGAGAAGTAACCAGCGATACCTGCCTTGGATAAAAATCTATTCAAGCTTAAAATGCAAAAGCATTAGCTGCTCAGAGCCGTCACCAAGGAGAGATAAAATACGTCTGTTCTCTCAAGACCTGGGAGATGCTTGCAGTGTGATTATTTTTTTGGCTGGGAAAGCTGCTTAGCCGACAGAAAAAGGAACGTACCTGAACATTTATGAGTCGGCTTTTCAAAGACAGCGACCCATCTTCCTTTTCATCCCTCCCCCTTTTCCCTTCCCAGTAAGGGAACACTTAGCAAAACTAAATAAATTATCAGCAAGACCATGAAGAAAGGCACTCACGGGGTAATGCAGGGGAATCTTGAAGCCATAAAGGCAAACTCCAGAGCTCAGGCCAAGCAGGAGGGGCAGCCTGCAGGGGAGTTGAGTGCTGAGCTGCACTCGCCACCTCACTGCTCTGGGGACTGGAACTGAAGAGCCCTGGGACTGCTTTGCACTGATCCAAAGGACAGGGTGGCCAAACTGTTATCATTTCAGGCCTCTCAGGATCATGTGGTTGTTGAGAGCGAATAAAGCACTGTGTGTAGTGAGCTGAACAAGAGGTGTGCGAGCCAGAATCCTGGTTTCCAGACCCGCCTTTTACCATCTTCTTGCTTGCTGATCTCTGGTGAGTAGTTAACCCCTCTGAACTTTGACTTTTCTGGAAAATAGAGATAATGTTAGCAACATTGATCTCTGCTATAGACTGAATTTTGCCCCCCCCTCCCCAATTTATATGTTGAAACAAATCCTGCCTCCCCAATGTGACTGTATGTGATAGGATCTTTAGCGGTAAAGTTGAGTGAGCTCATAAGGGTGGGACCCTAATCCAATAGGGTTGGTCATCTTGTAAGAAGATGAAGAGAGATTGATCTTTTGTTCTCTCTTGGTCATATCAGGCGAAAGACCACGTGAGCATCCAGAGAAGACGGTCATTTACAAGCCAGGAAGAGAGGCCTCACCAGGGACCGAAAGAGCCAGCACCTTGATCTTGGGTTTCTAGCTTCCAGAACTGAGAAAAAGTACATTTCTGTTTATAAGTCACCCTAACTATGGTGTTTTGTTATGGTGCCCAAGCTGGACTTATACAATCTCCTAGGGTGCTTGAAAAAGGGAATGGGAGAAGGTGCCTTGTAAGCTCCTGCGCTGTTATCTACAAATGATAAAAGTCCTTATGCCATATGGCCCAAACTTCTCATTTAGTACGTGAGGAATCGGAGGCCAAGAGGTGGTAAGGGACTCTCCCAAAGTCGTCCAGCTTTATGTTCTGTTTTGGAGGCTGTGGTCTTTCTCTAGAGCTGGCCTGTGGCTACCCTGGAGAATACAGATTGGCTTCTCCTGCCTCACACTCTTATTGAGCTAGAAACGAAGCTCAACTCCCTTCCTTCTCTGCAAAAACACCAGAACAGGATACTTTCTGCACTACTTAGCCATGCTCTCCTCTGGAGACTTGCATGTACAGGAGTTTTAGGGAATAAACAACCAAAGCATGACTTTCACTCATCACATTTATGATCCCAACCCTGCTGACCGACTGGATGCCCTATTTATGTGTTTAAAATAAAAACAGTTCTGTGAGAGTGGAATCTTTAAGATATGTTATTTCTACTCAGTTAATAAAATTACATGTGTGCTCTAAAATATGCAGATTCTGTCCCCTTTTTGACTGAAAAAGATAATTAAAAGTATTTTCTTACTCTCTAGTGCCTACTCCCAAAACGAACTGGGCCAGATGCTGAGCCCTCCCGTGGCTTCTTGGCCTTGGCCAGCCCCAGGGGATTGAAGTGGGAAGTGACAGCTCCCTGTGGGACCCTCAGGCCTTCTGCAGGAGTTTGGTGACTCCACTCTGGTCAGCAGCAATCTGGGGTCTTGAGAGGTACTTTCTTTTTCCTGTGAGGTTGGGTGTGCTTGTCTGGCTGCTGGCAAATGGTAGTGGATTGGGGGCAAGTGTCCTCAGCCTGAAGCCCACACATGGTGATGGATGGCCTTGTCCTGGCATGGACAGGGTGGGGGGAAGAGCTGTCAGTGCAGGATATTTACACCAAGTCCTCCTTGTTGCTCTGGACACAGTATTTATTTTAACATCAGCATTTTCATTTGTCTTTGACTGTCAGGGAAGCACACACACACACACACACACACACACACACACACTCCAAATCTCCTTGTAAGGAGAAAAGCTAGGTAGGTTACAGTTTCCTTCTGGAAAAAAAAAAAAAAAGAAAAAGAAAAAGAAAAAGCACCACACACTCCTCACAGTATGATTTCATAGGCCATGCTAATTATTTTTTAGGGCAAGCATAATAAAACCCAGGTGATTTGCCTTCAGCAGTTTCTCCTTATCTTCACACAGCTCTGGATCATTTACCCACATGGCAAGCAATTACCATGAGCCCTGCAGTTTTTACCAGACATTCTTTGTGGGAACCCTGCTAGAGTCCACAAAGGTTAATACGCTTTTGCACTACAAAATCTGGGCATTATCTTGTGTATTGTAAGACATGCCTGTGACACGTTGAATTCAGACGATTTACAAGATCAGCGAAACAGAAGGGGTTCCCATTGGGAGCTTTTTCCACTAACGATTTCCTCATCAGAACGTGGCTCAGTGAGGTATGGTGTTTTGCCCTGGCTTCCTGCCTGTGGGGGTGGGGCTTGGCTCTCTGCCCACCTGCTCTGCTTCTCCAGGAATGCTGAGGAGTTTGGGGACCCTCACCCTGGCAAGTGCAGATGCCCCGGGATGTGCTTCTCCTGGGATACATAGGTATTATTTCTTATAATTATTGTATCATTTATTGAAACTAAGATTCAAATATTAAATGTGTCATCTATATACAGAGATGACACCACTGGCCATCCAAACTTTAAACAAATATTTGGAATGATTTCTAGAAAGGGAGATGTGGACTGAAATACTGACTAGGATTGTTGGGCACATTATCTGCTCACCACTGAAATCCCAGCTCAGATGGGACCTCCTCCAAGGGATGTTCCCTGACTGCCTATCCTATATTGTTCTGCCATCTTGTCACCACCCTCCCCTCTTCTGCTGGGCTTTGTCCTCACCTTGCCTATCATTCTCTGAAATGCTTGCATTTATGTGTTACATTGATTCTGTGGCCATCACTCCTGCTAGGATGTGAACTCCTGGGGCAAGTACGCTGCCTGTTTCATTCACCCTTTTGTCCCCAGAGCTGACTCAGTGCCTGGCCCAGAGTAGGCCCCAATAAGCGTCTGTTGAATTTTCACATAATTCTATCTCCATGCCTACATAGTGAGCACAGGTGCTGGATGTGTGACAGCGTTGGGTATCTTATTCAGCATCTACCCTGTTTAAGGATCCATTATTGATTTGCTCTTATTTATTTATTCATGTATTTGTTCACTTAAATGTTGACACATGTATCCACACTTTCCATTAAAGCTTCTGTAACTGTTACCTTGTAGCTCACGATTACCCTGTTTTGAGAGCGCTGTCTGGGGAAAGTCCAAGAGAACCAGGGAGGTGGCTTTCTGGCTCCTCGGGCTGAATTATAGGGTAAGTGTCATCTGTGAGCCTAACTCCTCACTGCCATTGGAGAAGCATAAACTGGACATACTGAATGAGGGCGTGGCCCCAGAGATCACTGTGCCTTATGGTTTCTGGCACTTCCATTCATTGTCTGCTTCGTTGTTTTACAGAAGTGGAAATCGAAGCTCAGGGAGATTAACCAGCTTAAATACCCAGCTGGTCAACAAGAGACAAACCTCAATGAAGAAGCACCTTCTCTGAGTCAGTATAAATGGATTTTGCTAGCAGATCTCAGTGTGGCCTTCCTCGACACAGCCAAAGAAAAGAGTTCTGCTATCCTCTCTCTGGCCTGTTATTTAGGGACAAACAAGACAGAGTGGCCGTAGCTTTCAGGGAGGATTCAAAGTTGGAAAAGACTTTCCAGATCATCCAGCCCCTAGCTGAGGGCCCGAGATCAGGAGAGGTGAATTTGTTCAATGTCATATAACAAATCAGCGTTAGAGTCAAGGTCAAAACCCAGGTCTTGGGATTCCCAGACCAGTGTGCTTTCAGGCACGTGAATCTCCATGACCTAGTTGAGGTGGCGCTGCATCGCCTCCCAGTGGGGGCTGGGCTGCAGATCACTCCTGCAGGACGTGGGGCAGAGGTGCCCTCTCTTCTACTCTTCTTGCTCCACTGCCTCCAGCACTGCCTTCCCTCTCCCAGCCTTCCCCCAATGAACACTTTCTATTTCGCCCTTAGCTTCCAGCTGGCTCAGATGCAACTCCTGGCTGAAGCTGGTGTAGCTGGCAACTTGGCCAGTGGGGCGAGACTGTCCATAGACATTCATGCAAACATTTATTCACTGATTATTTATGCTGTTGGAAACCCTATTCCCTTGAGCTGACAGGATCTGCTTTCGTGTTCAAAGCATCCCCCCACCCCAACCCACTTCACCTTATTGGCCCCACTGGTTCCCCTCACGCCTTCCCTTCTCTGTATCTCACAGTATCCTGTGATCATTCACTCTCCACTGCTCTCCTCTCCCCCAGAATGCCCCTTCCCATTAGCTACAGTGCAGTCCATGCTTTGAGCACAGACTCGGGTCCATCAATATTTGAGCTCCCTCTCCAAAGTCCTACAGCAATTATGATTTATATTACCCAATCTTCACTTAGAGATATAGCCTCTGTTTTCTGTTATTTAACATGGGGCTGTCTTGTCTCCCCCACCAGATGATGAGCTCAGATCATGTGCGTAACATCCTGGTCCCCAATAAGCACATATCATCGAATGGCTGAAACAGAGATTTTTGTTAATTTTTTTATAATAGATCACAAAATATTAATATAGCCTTGAGCAATCCAGGTGAGATAAATTAGTTGCAGGTTAGCTTCCTGTTCCGGTATCCTCTGGCTTTTACGGCTTCTTCCTCAAAGTTGGAATCAGAATTCTTCTCTCCACACCCCTTCTCTAACCTTTTGATGAATTTCCATGAATTATTCATCAGCCACACCCATTTCTGGCCTGAAGGTATCATGCCTTCTTTTAGCCTCTGCTCTTCCTGAAAAGAAGTTGCCTCTAGTTCCGGACACCATTTTGATGACTCCCGCAATATTCCTTGATGTCACAAGCCCTATTATAATTTTGTTGCTGGAACTGGTCATTGAGTGAAACCACTCGGGCCAGTTGGAAAGCAGCCTTAAAATTTTTCCCCAAACAAAACCAAACCTGCTTTGACATCAAAGGGGTGCTGGGGAACATCAGTCTAAGAGGTTTCCGTTTTTATCAACAAGCTCTCCAAACTTCCTCCACTTTCAACAGTCTGACAATCCCTTTTAAAACACAGATCTGACCCTCGGAGGCCTTGGGAAGACAGCTGAACATGAAGGCCGTAAAAGCAGGGGTTTTGACTTCACAAAAATAACAGCTGGTGAGACTTGAATGGAAAAGGTCTTGGAAGTCCAGGAAAAGAACATGTTCAGGACCATGCACTCTGCAAAAACTCTGTTTGGAACACGTCCATCTTCATTTAATTACAAACGTACGAACCTGAAAAATACAAATAAAAAATAAAAAAAAGAAAGAGAAAAACAAAAGTTCAAGCCTGGAAGGGAGAGAGGATTCAGGGGTGTCCCTGCATCCCTCCGTCAAGACGTCTTTTCCCTTCCACCCTCACTCCAGCTGCTCCTCCTTCTCCTCCCTACCCTGTGTTTGCCCCTGAACAAGTCATTTACAAGAGATGGCTGTCATGGAGCATAAAGAAATAATTAAAAAAATCTTCAAAAGGCTGGTAGCATAAAAATCCCTGGCTCTGTCGTTTCTCTGTTTCTGCAAGCAGCAATAGATCCATAATTCTCACACTTAATGTAATTCCAAGGCATCTAAAGTGATTTACAGTCGGTTTACTCAATACTTTCAGCTTTATTTAATGTAACAGTTATGGCACATAAAAAGTTTATTGAAAATCCTTTGGGAGTGCGATTGAGTAAGAAAGAGTCGTTGCTAATACCTTTACAGGAACAGGAAGAAAGGATCTCAGCCTGTTTTCTCTGTGACCTTTATGGTTCCACGAACAAGGGTTATGGAGGGAAGGACTTCTCTCCCACCCTTCTGCCATCACTTGCACAAGGCCAGCTGTAGCGCCGCTTGGCTCTTTCTGGGGAGCTTTTTTTTCAAGCTTGGCTGGCAAGGTGACTTGCATGATAGACCCAGGTTTGGATTGCCCTGGAGTTTCTATTATTATGCAGAATCCAGGTTCAGAAGGGCCAGCTAAAGGAAAAAGAAAACATTATCATTTTTTCCCCCTCCAATGCTGCCCTGTTCTCTATTTTTTAATAAGCTCCACTTTCCAACTGGCCTTCTTTGTGGAATTCAGTTCAGGCCCTGGAGTCCCTGCAGCTGTGGAGGTATGGTGGGGAAAGGTGGGCACCCTCCCGTCTCATTCATGACAATCAGGTTTGGTTACTGCTATGGAGATGAAAGCTCTGCTACGTCCCGTGCTTCCCATACTGTCTGTGTCAGGAAGGAAATAATCTATTAAATAAGTGCCTTTCACCACTGTCTCCAGTACTTGACATGTGCCTTCATAGCTTTCCATTGGCGGGAAAGGAAAATTGAAATCTAGAAGATAGCTAGGAAGGCAAACCCGAGGAGCCCGACTTTACTATGTCTGTGAATTCAACGAGAAAGGCTTTTTGTCTCTTGACGAATAATGTCATTTCCTGAGTCTGATCTACCCTGTGACTGCTTATATTTGGTACTTCTAAGAAGGGCCTTGGTGGTGATAGAGTGGACCTTGGTGCAGGTAAATATCAGCATTGAGTTTTTCATTCATTTCTCTACTAAATATGTTCTTAAGTTCTAGCTGTAAGATATTTCTTCGATAAAAGTATTACAGTATTCTCAGTTCTCTCTCTCTCTCTCTCTCTCTCTCTCTCTCTCTCTCACACACACACACACACACACACACACACACACACACACACACACACACACTTCGATTACCTGCCTAGCCCCTAGCTAGCTTTGGAAAATGAGGTATTTCTGTACCTGTAGATTTCTTGACAACTGAAGTTTTTCTCTTCTATACACAAATTTAAATAACAAACAAAACATTCTGAATGAATTTAATTTCAAATTAAGTTACCCACTTTCATTTCTGCCTAAACAAAGTACTCTGCACTAAACAGATTTCCGTATTGTCTTCAAATCATTAATAGGACAGTTGTTTTACTGAGTGGCAATGCAATGTCGGTTTCAAGGATCTCTTGAAGCTAATTCTCCCTACACTAAATGGCTTCTCTTGCCTTTTGAGTGTTTATAACTGTTTCATACATCCACGTTACTTTTCAGTTTCTTACTTTTCTTGTTGCTTTTGATTTTATTTCCCTTCTAACTTTCTCATATCTACTCTGAGTAAGATACAATGCAGTCACATTTGAAGCTTGATTTTGTGGTACGTATTTTAGTGTTTCAGCGGAATTTTTCTACTTGCCTCCCAATTCTTGCCTGTGCTCCAAATATTTCTTTCAGTCAGTTAGGTGTTCAGTGCATATGTGGTCTATGTGAGGTAGTATGTTACGTACATACGAGTATAGGTGTATAGACATATATATTTACTTATACATGCATACACTTGCGAGTTAGTTTAAAAATTAATTAACAAAATTTCTTTCAAAGATTGTGTGTGAGGGGATATGTTATTTCCTTGCTATCTTCTGTCTGTTACAGAGGTATAATGTGACTTTGGTTCATCCTTGTAATCTCTCAACAATGACTCGACTTTCAGATACCTATCTGTAGGACCTAACTTGGTTGTGGACTTCACCGGTTTGAAAACATTCTCTCAATATGTTTTGACAGTGACAACTAAGTTCTGTTCTCTTCTGTTCTCTTCTACATTAAAACAAAGCAAAGAAATCCAGTTAGGAAGCACTTGCCCAGGAGAGTGGGCCTTACTTACGGTTAGTGCACCAGTCCCAGTTCCGGCTGACATACTCCTGGCCTTGCTGTAAGCCAGGTGGAATACTGCACTGTTCCCCACATCATTTCCTCCCACCTCTGCATGAGGAAGTGACTTTGTGAACAGCTAAGGGCATAGTAAGTTCATTGTAAAGTTTGTGTTTTTCTACTCAATTATCTTCATACCTGCCTGTTCTTCATGTATTTTAGTGACTACTGTCAAAAACATAATTTTCCTCATGGGAGGATCTCACATGAATCCAGACAATAGTTAAGAGTGATGGGTTGGAATCTGTAGTATATAATAGGTTCAGAACCCTGTGGGGTTCATCAGAAAAATGCCTTAAAACTAGTCTCTGATAGACACTAGCTCCTGAATGACACAATGCTTTGCAAAGTGCTTTGCAAAGACACACCTAATTGAATCTCTTGCAAACAATTTATTGGGTAGGTGTTATCACATTTTACAGTTGCAGAAACTGATCCTCAGATAAGTAATTCAATCAATACTACATAGCCAGGCAGTGACAGAGTTGGAACTTGAAGCCAGATCCAGTAACTCAAACCTTGTGCTCTTTCCAATCTGGGGAACTATATTCCCTATAGTTTGCAAAGTAAGGAATGTTATCCAGTCAAGTTTGGGCAGCTCTTGGCAATACTGCAGTGGTGAATGTCTAGATTTGATCCCTCTCTACTCTTATATCTCACATTCTATTCTATTGCTCTCAACGAAAACTACTAAAGAGTTATTCAATAACGGATGATGTTGCCAACAGTCCCAAGGGTATTTTATTTTAATCAGGAACCTCTTAAAGACCCAAAGCCTTCAAGACTGAAGTAAGTGAAGGCCTAATGGTAGACAGAGTAGAAGAAAAAAGTGAAGAGAAGGCTCTATTCAGTGCCAGTGACATTTCAGCATCTTGCTAATGCCAACTTTCTTGTAAGAATAGCTAGCTTAGTGTCACCAATTTGCTTAACACATTAGTCAATGTGGACCAACATGGGTCCTTTCTGGTCAGGGTAATTGGATAAGTAGCCACTAGAGGGCAGCAGAAATCTGGAGCTGCTAGTTAGAATAGGAAGCAGGTTAATTTCTCAGGAAAAGATGAAAAGTGTAGTCAGAGAGACCCAAGGAGCTTGCCATATGTAATGAATACTGTGAAGCTTCTCCCAGGCAGAGCCCTTCTTTTGACCCAATGCACTCATCCCTCAGCAGCCGGGAAGATTGGCTGCCAACAGCTCACAGCTGCATGGTCACTGAGAATTACCCTGGGCAGCAGGGAACTGCTTTGCCCAAGGTTATGCCTTCTCCGGGGGGGATGGTCAATGATTGATTCGTGGAGGGATAAAATGACCAGGCCCCCTTGCCTCAGTTTGGGACAACTCTCAAGGGCCATCTTAGATCCAAAACTCCAAGACTTGGCTGATGCCTTAATTGTGGATCCAATTTTCCCTCTGTCCAGTCCTGTCTTCCTGGCTTCCTTATAGAGGTGTCTCCAGAGACCACCTCCTAATAAATACATACTTCTCAGAGACAGTTTCCAGGGAGCCCTATCTAAAACACTCAACTAGTTGGTATAGAGAAGGTTGACAGTTAACCTAAAAAAATAAGGGAGTGGACCAGCATTCTGCCTGGAGCACTCATGAAACACAGGCATAGGAAGCTAAGATTAGGCGGAGAGATACGAAGCTAAGATTAGGCAGGAGCTGGGATACAATAGGAATCCAGTCCAATGTCTAACAGAACTGGGACCACAAAATCCAGAATTAAGAGGAGCAGAGTGTGCCAAAAAAGGAAGTAAAATTACTTTAATAACACTTAAGCAGAATTTGTTCTTTTTTGCTGAGCACCCACCAGCTTCCAACACTGAGCAGCTGACAGCACCCATAACCTCAAGCCTCCATCTAAGCATTGTGTGTACCTTCATTGACTATGGTTGCAGTTACTACTTTTGGGGCAATCCTCAGACCCCTAAGCTAGGATCACACTGCACATTCAGACATGCCCAGAAACACCATTTCCTATGAAAACTTGGCCAAAGGAAATAAGCAGAAAAATAGAATTGCATTGTTTTTAGGCTCGCTCTCCAATTATCCTGAAATTCTTTTTAAACCTGGGGCATATAGGTTGTTGCCTGTTTTCAAGTCCTGAGCAAGATTGTTCCACTTAAATAATGGAGAGGCCATGCCTTTCCTTAGCTTCAGCAGAACCCCCTCCATTAAGCCTCCCATTGTTAAAGATATGGACTCCTGTGAGGACTCCTACAATGGAGGGCAGCAAATCCAGCGGTGTGGAGCAGGTACCGGAGTCTGGGGCCTCCACAGGGAGATGACGGAACGGCTTATGGATTAATGTACTATTATTACATTACTCTTTAAGCTTCAAAGGTCTGCCAGGAGGGCTAAGCTCACTATCTATTGCATGACATTTTAAGAACAAATAATACATTAATATATTTAATTTGAGAATAAACACATACATTACAGGCAGGGGATTTTGTCTATGCTGATAAGGCACCAAATGACCTTTTCACAGCAATCCCAGCACGCAGAGCTGAAAAGGGACGTGTTCCAAAAAACCTTTTGTATCTATGGGCTGTAATGTGTGGGCTTTAATGTGGGTTTGGCCCATGTGAAGCTGCAGCTGCCACGTTTTTCGGAGATGGGAGCTTTCGCTATAATTACCCCTTCGACACTAATCTGCAGGAACACTAAATCTTGTTGCCTCAAATTAGTTAATCAATTAAGTGTCAAACCACAAAATGTTGGAGATTTTGGTTTGTATTTATTATCTTGGCAGGCACTTCCTCCCGCGGTCCCTTGGCTTCTTGTCTCTTCCCCTTGCAGGGGAGCTGGCTTTTAAAAATGACCAGTCACTCATTGTTTATTTCTGGCCTATTAGCAAAACAGTTGAAGTTACATAAGCCTGGTGCCCAGGACTGGAGCAGCCCTAAGATTGACGGTTTGGAAAGCGTTTAGGCAAAGTTGGGTATTTGTATAATGCCTTTCCTGGGCTTAACTTAGAACAGCACATAGCTGATGAGCCAGCATCTTCCACTGTGTTCGCTAAGGCCAGCCATTTTGGAGCCTACATAAATTGATTGAAAGCCTTGTTTATTGTTACGTCACTCTCACGAGCAAAGGGTAGGCAGCAATGTTTCTAGAATTCCCTGGTCAGAACCTCTATTTTCTCTAGGGCCTCTGGCTCCCTCACATCTGTGTTTGGACTTTCTGCAGCTGTGTGCTCCAGGAGGACCAGGAAGTGGCTAAGCAAGCTGCCCCCAGGGCTGTGCCCAGCGCTCTGGATCTGAGGTGGTTCAACTGACATGACCCCAAAATCATATTGCTTCCACCTCAGCCCACTCTCACCATCTGTCTCAGCTGAGCCACATAAATGAGCTCACCCTCAAATTTCAGAGAGGTGCTACCAAAATAATAAGATTAATTCTACTTGGTGATGAAAAACCCAAGGTAAGGCATGGTCCCAGTATTTCAAGAGTGTGAGACTTACACACTTAATAATAAAAACATGTTACACAAGGTCTTGTGCATATGTTCAATTACTGTGCTGTGCACTGTACATGTATGGGCTAACAGATGGGGCTTATCAGTGTGGTCATCAATATAACATCTTTCTCCTCAAGACACTACGCCTTTTTTAGTTTCATAGGTGGATAGAAAAGTTGTTCCTATGGTTCCAAAGTGTGTAGATTGGAGCCTGTCCATAATGAATTACATTGTTTTTAAATTTGGGGAAGTTAAAATGTCCTTTCTTTGTGATATAATGGTGACGGCTGATGGTAGTTTTTTCAACACCTGTATTTTGCCAAATACAAAGTTGACAATACTATATTAAATGCAGATTTTATTTCATATTTTTATTTTAAAATTTTATTTATCCATGAAATCCAAACTCTGAATCCAAAAATCTAAAGCATCCTAGTCTGTCTTAATCTAATTTATTACTACCCCTTTTATAGCTGAGGAGATTAAAGAGAGAAGTCAACATGCATTTGCCAAGTGCCTACCGCAAGCTCTCATTGATCCTATACCCCTCTGGTCCCCATAGAGTTGAGGACAGTTAGGACTTCATTTTTAACCGAGCTACACTCTGGACAGCACTGTGTATTCCAGGCTATTGGCCTGCACTGAAAATTCCAGTGAAAACACCAAAGGGATTATAGAAATTTTCTATCTAGAGGAGATCTTAGGCATAATTGAGTCCAGCTCCTTAGATTTATAGCTGAGGAAACTGAAGCTCAGAAAAGGGAAGGGAGTTCCCCCAGAGCAAAGGCCACCCACCTTGACTTGGGGTTCAGCATCTGTCAGGTAACACATTGCCTTCTCTCGCAACCCTATTGGGTCCTGGACAGCAGACCCCTGAGACTGCTGTCCTCTGGGACCCTGTACTTTGTCACCAACCTTGTGATAAGATGCTGGTGATTCTCAAAGAACTCCTTTGAGGTCCTCCCGGGTATGAGTTAGACAACTCCTGAGGACTCAGGTTAGTACTGGTTATTGCAAACGCCTGGGTTTGGAATCGAAGAGATCCATATAAACATTTTACAGCTTGGGCAAGTAACTAAATCTCTGTATAGCCATCCATCCTTGAAATATGAACACAAAACTTACCTGGCAAGCTGTTTTTAGGATCCACATGAGTGTATGGAGAGCACCTAAAGCAGAGCAGTATGAAAAGCAGAAATTCTTAGCCTATACTATTTTTCATTAGGCTGAGAAACTAGTGGTGGAGGGAGGGCACCGGTAACACTTTACTGGTCTTAGTGAATATCCGGCAAGCTTCCCAATGAGGTTTACTAGCCATATGACCTGGAAGCCCTAACGTAGTTTGATAGTTTAAATAGTAATGGGAAAACCAAAGCAAGATGTACAACATGCTTGAATCTTCACCAAATGTTGGGTTGTCTAATTCTTACCTTACCTGTGTTTTAATTAAGCCTTGAGGAAGTCTTTTTAGAGTGGGCTGAAAAATTCAGTCTCATGAACTCTGGCCTCCATGCAGCTTTGCAGTTTGAACATTGCTTTGTGTCTCTGCCAATGTGAACAGAGCTGGCAACAGCCCTGTGAACAGCTCTGTGGATGTGTCTACAAGCCTAGAGGAGACTGAATGGGCCAGTCAAGTCCAGGCCCCTTGGCCAGTTTGGTCTTATACATCTGCCCATGAGCCTTCTGAGCCTCTGTCCTCTTCTGAACCCTTTAAATCCCTCCATTTTAATTTTCCCTGAACACATATAAAACAATGTGAAAAAATTCCTGTAACCAGTGTGCCTCTCCTCCAATGGGGCTTGGGGTGGGTGAGTCACTCCACTATCTCCTTGATTCCCTGCCTGCCTGCAAGACACACCGCCCAGGCAGGGCTTTTGTTTCCTCAGGTTATGATTTACGCGGGTGGACCCGGGCAGGGAAGAGTCGAGTATCAATTTCGCTGGGTTACCGTGTTAAATGACCGATGCATGGATGGTTATTGCTGCCTCGGGAGCAAATGAAAGCCCTTCGCCTCCCTGACACTGCCGTCCCCCCTCTGCTGATGATCAGTTAAAAATGTAAATAAAAAGACTGCACTTTGGAGAGAGTCAGCTCAGGAGGGGGTGGAAAAATTGCAAAAGCGAAGTTTATTGATCCCCTGGTCAAGATTGATGGCACAATAAGAGCAGGAGGCGAAGAGTGATTTTGCTTTTGAAAACGTTGATGAATAAGCACTCAGGAGCAACGAATAGCTGGGCTCACCGAGTGATGGACGGTGGTGGGGGAACAAGATGCATTTTTATAAATGGGTGAAAGGAGAGGGGGACTTATTAAAAAAATGAATGACCACATGTGGCAGGGATATGCCAGTAGGGAGAAGAAAGCCATTGATTTATGTGTACTACTGGCATTTGAAAATTCAATAATAACATTGACAAATGAGAGGCAAACCTGGCCACAGGACAGCGCCGAGCCTGGAATGGAGAGAGAAAATGCCAAGGTCAGAGAGAAGGGACAGAAAAACATGCTTATGTTGGAAAGCCTTTACATTAACTCATCTATATAAAGACATTAAGAAAAATCCCTCCACTATCAGGGCAGGCGGGCGGGAGGGCGAAGGGAGGGGAAGGGAGAGGCAAACAGCAAAGCCCTGGTGCCAGCTCTCCTCCTGCTGCATGTGAGAAGTCCTTTCCTGGCCTTCGGGATGGCTGCGCTCCATCAGGCCAACCCACCCTGCTACCAGAGTTGGGAATCAAAGCACCCTCACAATTGGGGGCATTCTTCTGTTGACTTTCACATTCTGTCTTGAGCTATTTCTTGCTGGGTCCTGTGGTCAGCACTTTATCTGTGCTGTCTCTGACCATTGCTTTTGTTCACCACAACTTGTGTACAAGTTGTCTCTCTGCTTGCAGACCCCATGCTCCTTGAGGACAGGCCTCTGTCTCATGTCCCAGGGTTTTGTAAATGAACAAGTGACTGTAATGTACCATTTCTTTTTTATTTGTTTGCTATTAGAGTACAATTGGTGACCATTTCTTTGACTTAGGCAGACTCGGTGGTTCCAGCTTCTCTGGGTCTCCTTGTTCCACTTTCTCCACTCCCTACTCAGTCCTAATGTACTTTTTACTGAAACATTTCTCCCTCTGATCACACTCATTCAACCATTCATTCCTTCCTTCATTCGGCAAGCCTAAATGAAACACTGGCTCTGCACTAGGCACTATGCTATGTGTGAAGCATAGACATAATCCTTGACTTGATGAGCTTGGCGAGTAGCTTCTTTTGAGCAGTGCTGATTTTAGAAACAGTGGGTACCGAGCTCTTTGTGCCCATTACTCTTCCCAGTCAGAATGGCTCTCGAATGTCGCACTAGATGGCTGCTTGTCTGAGAAATCTCTCTGTAGGCCAAACTGAACTACTCTGGATGTTCTGGGTTTGCTTTGTTTTAAGCCACCCTTGGCAATATTTTATCCATTCATCTTCCCTTTCATGGCTCTCTCTAACTTATTACTAGTAGTGATTCAGCTACAGAAGAACCCCGGAAATACAGCAAATCTGAAACAATGCTCGTGACTGCATGGGTGTGTGTGCTGCATGCACAGGCTCGCAGGCGTACATGTCCCTCCCCATTGACCGCAGCCCTCCGAAAGAGCTGCCCATTGACCTGTGACCTGCCCCAGTCTTGTGGTTCCGATTGATGCTGCATCTACTTCTCCACCTTTAACAGCCAGCTTCCTGACAATGCTACAAGCTGATAATGTGATTCTGTAATTTTAACATTTCAGCCACTTAACACATTCTCTTTTCTTTTGTTTCTTGGCTCTGCCTTAAATGGCAGAGGAGTGTGAGGGGATAAGTCCTCCCAGGAGAGGGCTGGTTGCTTGTCAAGTGCTCTCTTTGTTCATTCCCCACTTTTGCTGCAATTCCCCAGTGGCCCCGGGCTGGCTCCTCTGAAGTCTTTTCCAAATGCTATGAGGTGAGAGGGGGCTTGAGCAGAAACATAAATCCTGGCTAATATCCTCTTAGAAAAGTCTGGGGCTGCAGCCTCTTCCCAGGGTTTGTCCATGGGCCTGATCCAAGAAGATGGAATGGCCATGAGGCCAGGTGTGTGTATATGATGTCTCCTTAGGGTTTCCATAGGTCTCCTTAGGCCTCTAGCAGTTCACTGAATTTTCAAGTTTAAAAATTTTATTAACTTCTACAATACAACTGTGTCTTCTGTTCTCTTCTCTGCTTTCCCCTTTGGACTCAGGTCCTAATGGCAGATACTGGTAATGGAGAAAGGGCACAGAGCTGAGGGCTGGGATGATCTAATGGGTCAATTGTGAGAGTCAGTTCAAGATTTTGCCAGCCTCCTTGTGGCTTCCTGACCCACAGTTTGAAGAAGGTTCTTGTACATCTGATCTTATTGATCTAATGACCACACGCATAGCTATAGATTCACCTATTACCTATTCTCTGGGAAAACTCATGCTAAGTACCTCGGATGAGCTACTTAGCTAGGCCAATGAATGTAATAGGGATAACGCTCCCCCAAATTCACTGGGTGGAGGCTGCGGGGTTAAAGAATGATTCACAAATAAGCAACCGATTGTGTGTCACTGATGTATCCCACAGGGCCTAGTGCAGGGTTGGCACCTGGTAATCATTCAACAAATATTTGTTGAAGAAATGAATGAACACAATGAATTAAATGCTATAATAGAAAAATAGAAGTATATACTGGGGATACAAAAGCTTAATTTGCTTTTGAGAATTAAGAAAGGCTTCACAAGGCAGAAATGCATTTGAATTTTGCCTTAAAGCATGAATGAGAATTCAGTGGGTGAAGTAAGATCCCTCTGGTTAAAGGGAAGGGTAGAGTGGAAGGGTAATAATGGAGTCAGAGAGGCCTGTTTATAGAGAGCTGAGATAGTTCAAGGGAGAGACAATGAGCAACCGAACTCAGTAAAAGTGATAATCATTGACATTTTTTTGAGCACTTATTCTGTGTTAAGTGTTTTCACACTTACTAAGTGTGTAGTTTCAACAATACTCTCATTTGATCTTCACAACATTATTTTTACAGACAAGGACATTAAGGCTCAGGAAGAGTAAGCCACCTCCTGTGGTTACACAGATAATGAGCCAGGGCTGGAGGTCAGTTTGACCCAAAGTCCATGCTATTAAGCACTAGACTATGGGGAGTTTCCACAAAACCTGATTCTTGAGAAAAAGCTAACTCAGTAGTTGGCAAACTGTGTGACACACAGTAGTTACTCAGCAAATATTTGCAGAATGGGTACATAGTGGTTAGTTACATGGGTTTGGGAGACCAAAAAGCTTGGTGATGCTATCTTCCTTGAACTACCCTCCCAAGAAGGAGGTAAGAGAAGTTTGGGGAGAATCTTTCTGGGCATTAAAGTGATCATGAACTCTACATGAGTTGACTTTTAAGCACAAAAAATAGTCATATGTCTCAAACTACCGGAGCTGGATGGCACCTCAGAAAGCCCCCTCAGTGGGTTTAAAAGTTGTTTCTCTTGTACTACGGAAACTCCTTTCTCCAAATACAATCTATAGCTCACCCAGTGAACAGAAGTGAGTAGGGCTGCTCTGTCAGGATGAAGGGGGCGGGGGTAGCAGGAAGGTTCGAAGCCCCACACACAGCCTCCTTACAACCCCATGGTAAATGTGAATGCACCTCAACAGAATCTTAGGGCAACACAGACATAATCTGAAACCCTTGATGGAGGTCAAATCTGGAGGGGAAACTGTGACTTGTGGGCAGCACACAGCTGGTAATGCAACACCTGGATTCAGGTATAGATGTTTACCATTGTGGATTATAAGCATCTTAAGCAAATTAAATAAGGACATAGGACAAGGCACTATTGAGCAGTTTCCTGGGGTTTGATGTTGGCTCAGGAAATATTAACAAGAAGGGCCTTGTAAAGATTCCAGTTTGTTTTTCGTGCATTCTTTCCTTCTCTAGCTCTCACAGTTTGGCAATGGGCAGGTATCTGCTCACGACTGAGGTGCAGTAACTCTTCTGGCAGGTGTTGAGGGACACTACGTAGGACTCTTTAAGGGCTAGAAATTCCTCATTCATCTTTACATTCCCTCTAGCTTAGTACATTGGTAAGATAAAGCTCGTATTTGTTGACTGAATAAAAGTTTGTTTTCCTTTGAAGCATTGCTTGCCATGAGGCTCCCATCTGTTTTGCTTGGATGAATCATCCAATTTTAGTTTTTTCTTTTCTTTAATGAGGCCACCCTTTGTTCATATAGACAAGAATTGGATTGAAGTAGAGGGAAGGGGAATGGAAAGGGGAGGAGGCCAGGCCACCACCTTTTGAGAATCAGCACTCCAGAAACAGTGAGGCAGTGAGCCTGATACTAGTCTGTTTTCTGCAAGAGCAGATTCGAGGTAAGAATAATATTTCCCTGATGAAATGAACATCTCCCACCAATTCTATTTCTTCTAAGGGGCAGAGCAGGCGACTGGCCTTCAGCAGTTTCTGACCAAGGGCGTTACTCTCCCTGGCTGCTTTGGCAGCCAAGGTGGGCCTTGCCAACCTGGACAGAGGGAAGGAAAGTGAGGTCCCAGCTTCCTGAGAACATTAAAGGTGGAAATGGGGCAGGGAAGGAGGTGGAAGCTCCTGCCTACTTCCTTTCCCATTTACAGGAAGCAGTCCTGAGTGGATTCGGAAGGCTGGTATGATGTGAATCTACTATGCAAAGTACTTGGAGGCAAATTTGCCTTGTCTACTCATGGAGTAATGGGAATTCTTTTCATCTGGAAGCAGATTGTTTATCCCTCCAGGCCAGCTCTGTGACCTAAGTGCTGGGTGGCCCCAAGCACGCCTCTGAGCCTGGGTATTCTTATCTGGAAAGTAAGGATAATAATATCTCACAAAACATTGTAGGGATTATATGTCATTAATGACTGTAAAATATTATGTAAGCTAGAAGGGGCCCTATAAGTGGAAAACATCATTTCCTAAAGCAGTTGAGGCAAAGACGAGGTTTTCCTCTCATTATCTCACCATGTGGGCAAAACCTAGGAGACACAGAGAAATCTGAGATCAGCGGTATCCCATTCTTGTAGCCATGGTGACTTGCTTTCCTCAGTAGGACATTCACAGAGTAGGTCCAATCAAGCTGTCCAGCTCAAGGGGTCTGGGGGATGGATGGTGGGAACGGGTGTCGAGGGCAGGGAAGGAGACTAAAACATCGGCGGATGCTTACTCAGTGTTTGTTTTTCATCTGCTGTTTATGGGTGGATGGTCGGGGCCTCTCATTCCATTTTACATGAGTCATCAAGTGGGAAATGTGCACAGTCCCTGTCCCCATCTATACAAAGCCTTCTGTCTTTCCTGATGTGCAGGGTCATGGTTAGATGTGGTAGGTGGAGAGTCTGGTTTAACTTAGTCCATTTCTGGTCTAATCACTTTTTTGGCAGAGGATCTGTTATTTGTCATTTCTAGCCTTCCCACTCAGAGCTGCTGCAGTCTCTGGACTCTGTCAGAGTCAAGGAAGTTGTGGGACAAAAACAGACAGTCCGACAAATCAAGGTTGCAAAATTCTGGTGAGTCTGAAAAAAACCCCCCCACAAAACACATCTCCCTTCACTTCTTGGGGAGGTTGCTATGACAATAAGCTTATATGTATATTAGTAAATATGAAAATGGGGCCCTAGTGATATGTGTGTTTCACTGCTATGATTTCTGAAGTCAACGGCAAGATAATCATACACTTATGCTGTCTACTCCCCTTCTGCTGGGCCAAGAATACAGAGACAGAGGCAGTACCACTGGGACTGTCTCAGCCATGGATAAAGCTGTTTTCTGATGCTTCGATTGCCAGTGTTTCTTCATTACTGGTTATGAACTTGATGCCAATAGTAGGTCGAGACATAAAGTTTGAGGGATGGATAGATACGCACTGCTCATTTTCCTGTACATACCATAAAATTCCAACTTCAGATATCAAGTGAAATGAAAAGAAAGAAAACTCTACAGGATCCTATATCGTGTGATATAAAATGGGATGTGAATGGAATTTTTGTTGTTGTTAGTAGCCTTATTCTGTGGGAAATCAGAAACCTAGCATGGAATTCCATTTGATAAAGACATGCTCTTTCTTCATAAAGGTTGGATAAAATATATCAGCAACTTGATGGAGGTGGGGAGAGGATAAAGAAAAAACAGAAAATATTAATAAAATGTTTTCCTTTAGCTTTAGCTCCTGGCTTCAGCTCATGGCATCTGAAATCCTGGTTCCGCTACTTATTTCCCATACATCCCAGGGCAAGGTACTCAGCTTCTGTCTTTCCCTGTTTCCTCATCTGTAAAATGGATATAAGAGTACAAATCATTCTCTTGTTAGGAGGATTAAATGAGTGAATGCATGTAAATTACATAGAAAAATGTTTGACTCATAGTATACATTCAACCAGTGGGAGCTGTTGATGTTATTCCAATAGAATGTGAGCCCCATGATGGCAGGGCCGTGATCGCCTGGCTCACCATCCTGACTTCAATGTTCAGCACAGTGCTTGATGCTTAATTGACCTATAATAAACATTGGCTGGCTCAACAATGGGTAGAATTTGCCTCTATAGAGGTTGTCCAAATCGTTGGGTTCATAAAGAGTTGTAAGGCGTAATTTGGTATTCTGAGGATAGTCAGTCCTTTTTGTGCTTCTAGCAGCTTCCATACCTTCTCAGCAGTGACTGAGAATACACACAGAGGCGCTGGTGCTGTGAGTCTGAGGCTCAAATGCCTGATTTTCAGCCTGGCAGCATCTAAAAGCTAGTGAAGTGTAGAATTGTCTGCAGCCCGTTGGAGAGTCAGAAAGTTCAGACAAATGCTAATGGTGGCGTCAGAGGTCCACAATGCATATCCATGAGAGCCATCTACTCCCCCAAAACTTCAGCTTGCAGTATTTCTAGTCGTGTTGTTTTGGTGAGGGCCAGTGGTCAGGGGAACAGGGGCTGCCATGGGGTTGTAAGGTGATGGGAAATAAAGTGCCTTTTTCTCTGAGGCAGCTGGATGTATTTTAATGGGCAAGGTCAGCAATGAAATGACCAGGAAGAGAAATTGCTGCCATTATGTGTCAGTTGCAATCTTATATCAATTATTCCTTGTACCATTCCCTTTGCCATGGGCTGAAGCAAACATGGCCCTAATCAGTTTTACATCTCCGTTTAATTTTATTGGAAAGAAGAGTTGGCAATGTATCACCGAGGCCTGGTGTGACACGAAAGGTGACCCCCCGCCAACTTAATGGCACAATACATAACCCTTAATGAAGTCGCTATCTTGTCCCTCTTTTGCTGTCTCAGCCTCGTGATTTATGACGGCATCATTTTGCTTTGCCCTCTTTTCATTTCAGCTTTGACAAAGTGGATGAAACAATTATCTTCGTTATCGGCCGGAGCAGCAGAAATGTGAGAGTTGGATTTCTGCAGGTGGACGGCCTTGGCTGCGGATCAAAACCAATGGTGAAATGTGCTTAGGCATTTTTTTATTGTCCTCTCCCCTTCTTCCTGTGACTATGGGCTCCTGAAGATGGATTGTGTATCCCATTGAGCCCTATATCATTGTGGCAAGAAGTAATTTCAGGAAGAGGGGAAGCTACAGATAGAACAGAGTTTGGGATTTTTCACTTTGTTCTCTTTGAGCTCCTTATATTTGTTTTTTCATGCATGCCCAGGCCAAGCCCTCTCTATCACACCTTCATCTTATATCCACCTGCATAAATAGAACATGACCTTTTCTATATTATAAATAATGCCTTAAATTTTTTAGTCTAATTAAAGGTTATTTGTTTATTCATCACTCAGTCAACATTTATTGTCTTCTAGATGTTAACAAAAATTAGGGGCTGTGGAAATAAACAGAAGGAATAGTTATGGATTTATCCTCAAGGAACAGACATAAGACATGAACATAAGTGAATGTAACATAAGATAGAAAGGAATTCACGTATCAAGAGCTGTAGGCGGAGGTTACTGTGGTTGTTCAAAAGAAGGAGGTTTTTTAAAATAGAAGAGCTGGACTTTAAAAAAGAGGGGAGCAGGATTTGAACAAAATGAAAACGAAGTGCATTTATAATTATCATTTTATAGACAATGCAGATGGGTAGCTAGGTAGATAACCAGGCCAGACTTTGGTAGCAGTTTCATATTACTATGCCAAAGTGATACAGGGGTTGGGGAAGAAGGACAAGATATGATTTAGGATATGCTTTAAGTCAGGACAATGGTGAGTCAATATTCCAGTTTGTGCCTCTTGATGTCCAGTTGGAGGTGAGAATGAAGTTAGTGAAGGCTGAGATGACCAGAGGCTGTGTCTTCAGTTGTTTGGTTCAGCGTAGTGTTTTTTCTGCCCTCCACCCTAATTCATGGGCTAGACTTTCATGGTAGGGACTTAGAGCTGTGATATCATTTGGACGTGCATACAAAAATGCACACTGTCATTGACTGGGTAACTGGTTTTGGGCTCCATATTTTCCCAATAGACAAGCTTGCAAAATCCAACTCAAAGTATTTTTCTTACCATTGTATCTGACTGAGGGAGAATTGCGATTAGTTTTTACTAACTTATGGGTTCCGTGAAGTACAGAGATAATTGGTTGGAAGTTTTTTAATGAGACTCTCTTTGCAAATACCACCCACGTGAGGCCTGTGTTGTTAATGGAATTGTTAAAATGGTGAGAGTTTTTCCACAGCATTTTTCTGAGGTAGATGGAGAGCTGTAATGCTGACATGGTTAATTGGGGTCTTAAGTAGATCCTTCATATAAATCTGCAGGTAAGTAAATTTAAAAGAAATACATCATATAAATTGACATATGTGTATACAGAGAAATCATCTCCAGAAAAATCAATATACAATACATTTTGTCTCTGCCTCCACTCTCCCCCTGATTGGTATATAGAGAGTGAGGGGAGCAGGGAGGAAAACAGTTCTACATCCTGAGTCTATTTTCTAAAAGTAGCACATATTAAATACTTAACTTGAAGCTAGTACATCCACATGATGGTTATTTAAATCTATAGTTAAAAATATTAGAGGAAGCAGTGTAAAAGGAAGGGTCCTACTATTCAACATGAAACTGAAATATCAATGGTCAGACTGTGAGCACACAGAAGGGGGTTCAAGGGTGGCATTGTTTATGCTCCTGTCACCATTGGTGCAGCTCCCCTGCACCTGCCTAGCCCACTCCCAGCAAGAGTGCTTCCCCTGTCCACAGAGGCATATTCACCACTGCCTTTGAGGTTAAAACCTGCCTACAATTATGTCCCTCATAGGTGCTGGGCAGAATGAAGACATTCAAACAACAGCAGCAATAACAAAACACCCAGAGCTGTGTGCCCGACAGTCCCTTAGTGCAGTATCCAAGAGGAGTCAGAGGTCCATTTTCACCTGCTCTCCTCTTTATTCCTGTCAACTGGGGAATGGAAAGGCCTCAGTGACCCAGAATACAAGCTTGTTGGTCATGTGCAGCACCATGTGCCTGGGGACTGTCCAGAGACTTCCCCCGAGCTGGTAGTGGAGGGTAGCGGGATAATCTCTCGGAAAGAAAACAAGACATTTTTTGGCTGGTGTTGGGGAAAGGGAGGCAGGCAAGGGGGAACCCTGCAGTTACTTCCTTCGATCTCAGTAAATTGGAAAGGTCTTTCCCCTGATTCCTGCTGATATTTCCTGATGGAAATTTCTCCCATTGACAGAGATACAGATGGAGTTTACCGACATGGGACAGCAGACACACTCTGGGATAATGAAAAAATGCCCAAAGTAGCCATATGCTCAGTGGCAGTTTGTTAGAAGGAACTCCAGTTGGGTGAATACATAATAGCTTTTTTGGCAGCATCGACTAAGGGGGATCCTCTGTATTTTTATGTCTTTTTGAATTTTTTGGTCTAATTTGTGTGAATTTTGAAATTATAGTTCTGTTTATTAGCATTCTTTATGAAGTGCTCTATCCTCCAATCCTGAGATTTATTTCCAAGAGATCCAAATGACCTGGGGCAAGTCCAGACTCAGACAGTGGATTCTGTCTTCTAGGGCATATCTTTAAAATGTCCACTGTGGCCTTCCTTTCCTCTTATTTAAAAGAATGTCTTATACTTGACAGCATTCAATTTATGATGATAGTGATAATTAGTGTTATTAACATCATAACAACAACTGTTTATTTAGCATTTATAGATTCAATGTAGACATTACTATCCTTGTTGCACAATTGTGGAAACTAAAGGTCTTCAAGGCTTTTGCCCAACACAACACAATTAGTAATAATCAGGTTTAGGATTAGCATACAGGTCAGCTTTGTCCAAAGCTTCCAGAATTCCATGCTTTCCAGAATGCCGCTCGTCTGTCTATATTGGGGACAGGATTGGATGACAAGAATAAGTGTTTGGTTGTAAAACATGTCTCTCAGAGACGACTGCATTTTAAGTTTAGATTCCTGTTTCAATTTATAACCTAAGGCTGCCAGGTTGTCAAGATACTTTTCTTGAAATACCTGTCTCTATTATCATGTTTCTTTTTTGGAACAGGTTTTTTGTTTGTTTGTTTGTTTTAGAATTCTAGGCTTAGTATTTACCCAAATATTATTTAATTATATGTATTTTTTTAGGTGTTCAGGGTGTTAAGGTTAACTCACAAAATTAACCACACCAAGTGTTCAGGAGATATAAACCCAACACATACTTTTGTCCCTCCAGTGACCTGACTCCTTTCCTTTGAGGCACATGGCAGAGATACCACAATGGGAACACATTACGGTGTGGGAATTTGTAGGCGAGAATGAAGCTCAATTAAAGGGAAAATGTTCTGACCCAGACTAAGCGCGGACCATTTGGAACCCTGCATGCACAGTGAATAGCTTGCTTCAGGCTTTTTGATGTAGACGTAAACTGAAAATATGCACTGGGTCTGAAAAACGTGCTCTGGATGGAGGCTGGAGGAGCACAGGTGGGCCATTTTTCTTCTTCCAACACTGCAGTCAATACCTCATAGGTGTCGTGCAGGCCACATTGTGGGCCAAGGTGAGCTAGATGGACCACATGGTCAAGGTAAGAAGTACAGCCTATCAGGTTGAAGGTAAGAGGCTCATTTTGTAGATGAATTTGCTTCCTTCTTTTGGTGATATTAATAAAAAACATGCTTTCTGGTAGGACTTTATATCCTCATTTTCATTCTCTCGGTGTTCCAGCTCATTCTACTCCTGGGAAACTTGGTGTGCTCCTAGTTAAGTCAGTCTAGCTCCTGAGTAGTAGAAAACATATTTATAAACCCACCTTCTCTGGTAAGGCAGTGGATTTCCTGAAGCTTCATTTGCCTTTTTCCAAGGTCATTTTGGTTTTTGTTCCCCTAGTCACTGATGCACCTGAATGGTGGAGGTGGGGGATGGATGGTGAAGGGGGAAGACAAAGGTACTTGTTGGGACACAAAGGACTGTCCAACTGTGCCTCGCAAGGGTGCTGTTATCTGATCAGGGCATCAAGTGGGGCTATTAGCAGACCACTGATAGCCACACCCTTTCTCCTTATCATCTCAAGATTCCGAGATGGGAAATGATAGCTCGGGCCACCTTCAAAATAGTTGAAATGCCTGTGTGAAAGGGAGCCTCCCTCTCTGTCTTTTGCCTGATTGTTCCTGATGTTCCACCATCAAACCTATTTCAGGCCTCGATGCCCAGTTCGTTTTCTGGGTTGAGTGTCCCAGTGACATTTTATCACCAATTCATCGTCTACTTCTACTTTTACAAGAACACTGGCCCATCACTCCAAACATGTAACTAGTTTGTTTTTAATGTAATTGCCCAGACCCTGCTCCTCAGGCTCTGATTTGGGGCCAGTTCCACCCCCTCCTTTTTTTTTCCTGCAAGAACCCATGCCAGGGCTTACCTTTGGTAAAGGATTTGTCCTCAGAGCAGGTAGCAAATCTGTTCCTTTGGCAGAGGGTGGAAGCCATACTTTGTGACATTCTCCTGATAACCCAGCCAGGCCACAGGGCCGCCAGCATTTCTGCAGGAGGTGGGCCTCACATATGTAAACAGAAATTGCTCCCCTGTAGGAAGCGGTTTCCACTGACATTGTTTGTCACCTCTGAGAAGTGCAAGAAGGATGACATATTTGGTTCTCGTGGGAGGACAGGAGGGGGAATTAGATGGTGCTGCTTTCTTGTCTTTTATAGGAGAGAAAGCTGAGGCACAGAAAGTCCAAAGGTACCTCTGCAATGCACGATGGGCATCTCTTGCCCTCCCCATATATTGAGATGCTTCCACCAGGTGGGCATACCTGTGATTCATCAGGAAATCCCAACTCCAAGCTACAGATTGGAGAACTCTGACATCTTCTGATTAGGTAAACACATTATTGTCATGTTCAGACAAACAACAAATTAGTGCCAGTCTCAATAAGGCAACAGGAGCCAGCCGGGCTGCCCCTCCATGGGGAGTCAGCATTAGTGGGTGCTGCGGTCAGCGTCTGGGCCAGTCCAGCAAGCTGCTTCCTCTTCCAGGAACCCTCAAGGGTACTTGCAGACCATGCCTTTCCCAGCTGAGGAGTATGCCTGGATAATGGTAAGACACTCACTGCTGGTTATTCTTTGGGCAATGATATTTTTGCACCTGTTACTTCAGGGATGATTGGGGATGGGACTGTGTTCTGTGCCACAAGGGCTGGGCTCTGGAGACAGGCATAGACTTCACGTGAGTACTGACTTTTCTTGTGAGGAGGAGCTTGGGGCAAAGCCATGTTCTTTCTTGGTTTACCCTCTGACCTCAGCACAGAGCCTTTCAGGCTAGGCTCCAGGGGCTAACTGCTCAGAGCTGCACTAGAAAAGCTACAAGATTGCTTGCAGCTTGCATAAGCTCTGGCTCCAAGATCACTTGCCTCCTCTTCCCCATCCCAGCATAGGAATCTGTTGGGCCCCTTGTGCCCCACATCTAGGCTCTGTACCAGATATCTACCACCTTCTCATTGGTACCTCTGCAGAAGCTGTGAGGAGGAAAGCAAGGACAGATATGATGTTCCTTTAATTGGCCTTCTGCTACTTGAGAGGCACAGTATGTGTTGTAGCAGAAAGTAGATGGACCTAGAATAAGATAAGCATTAGTCTGACGCTCAACTCTGGTACTTAGACACTCCATAATTTAGGCAAGCTACTCAGCTTGAACTTCAGATTACTTATTTATAAAATGAGAATAGCAATATTCACCTGGCACTAAAAAAGAAAACTCTAAGTAAAATATAAATCTGTCCTGCCCATTTTAGGCACCCATGTACATCCTCTCTCTCTGGAAGGCCACCTTTGCCCAGAGCAGCTGCATTTGATAGCTTCCTAGAGATGTTGGAAAACTTGGGGCCTGATTAGAAGGGGACCATGATAGTAAAAAGACAAACAACAATGACAAGCAAGTGTATGAAAAGATGCTCTACATCATACAGCATTAAGGAATTGCAGATTGAAACAACAATGTGATCTAGCTGTTCCTCTATTAGAATGGCTAAGATCTGAAACACCGACAACACTAAACACTGAAGAGGATGTGAAGCAACAGGAACTCTCATTCATCGCTGGTGGGAATGCAAAAAGGTACGGCCACATTGGGAAACAGTTTGGCAGTTTCTTATAGAACTAAACATATCCTTACCATACGATCTAGCAATCATACTCCTTGGTATTTACCCAAAGGATTTGAAAACTTACGTCTGCACAAAAACCTGAGTATGGATATTTATAGCAGCTGTATTCATAATTGCCAAAATCTGGAAGCAACCAAGATGTCCTTCAGGAGGTGAATGGATAAATAAACTGTGGTCCCTCCAGACAATGGAACATTATTCAATGAAAAGAAGAAATGAGCTACTGAGCCATGATAAGACATAGAGGATACTTAAGTTCCTATTACTAAGTGAAAGAAAAAAATCTGAAAAGGCTACATATTACATAATTTCAATGACATGACATTCTGAAAAAGATAAAACTGTGGAGACAATAAAAATATCAGTAGTTGCCAAGGATTTGGGGAAAGGGAGAGGGGGTGGACAGGTGGAACACAGAGGACTTTTAGGGCAGGTAAACTATAATGTACAATATCATAGCAGTCAATATACACGTATTTGTCAAAACCCATAGAATGTACAACATAGAGTGAAACCTAACATAAACTCCCCACTTTACTTAATGATAATGTATCCATATTGGCTCATCAATTGTAGGAAATGTATAAAATTAAATGTAAGATATTAATAATAGGGGAAACTGTTTGGCGAAGGGAGGGAGTGTATGAGAGTTGGCTGCACTTCCTGCTTAAATTTTCTGTAAATCTAAAACTACTCTAAAAATAAAGTCTATTGCTTAAAAAAAACAAACAAACAAGCAAAAAAAAAAAAAAAAAAACAAACACATACAAATGAACAGGCCCAGACTCTCAGGCCCTGAAACAGTGCAAGGCCCTAGCTGGTTCCCCACTGCAGGGCTCCTCATAACCCAGTGCCTGAGAACTGCAGGGACTGGGAAAAGCTGTGAGTTTAGAAAAAGGTTTTGCAAGTCAGTTTAGCCTTCAGATGAGTCTTGGGGATGGCTGGGTTGTTCAGATTGTGAGAATCAGATGAACATCTTTCCTCAGCATCTAGCTCCCTTTCTTTTTTCTCTTTCCAGGGCCACACAAGTCTTAACTCTGCACAGTGCTCATGTTCCTGAGCACAACTAAGCACAAAGTAGAGTGAACAGGCTTTAGGACAAGCATCTACTATACTACATGGGCTTTCCAGTACCCCGGACAGGAGGTAACACATGGGAGAAACAGGAGCGTTTACAACGGCTATTGTTGACCCAATCTCCCTAGTAATTATTATTATTTAAAACTACTTATTGACAAAAATGTGTCAAAATAGTGCTATTTGCCATATATATCATAAAAATACAAAACCTGAAGATAGCCAAGATTTGAAAGGCCGTTTTGGCCAATGTTTCTTCAGACATGTGAGTGTCCTGCATCTACGGCACTACCCATATAGTCACCCTCGGCTTGAATTCTGGTGACAAGGAGTTCTTTCTTTCTCAGGGAAGCCTAGCCTATCTTTGGGCAGCTCTCAAATTACAACCTTGTTTCTTCACGAAATGTTACCGTTTTTAACATAAAGTGCTCATGCTTTCAAAAAGGTGGGTATTTGGAAGCTATCTCCTTTCTTAGTGTTAATGTGACTCAAAATGTAAATGTGCACATTCAGAGTTCTTCTCTATAATTGTTTTCTTTTCTGTCCACTTGGGCTCTGCTTCTTTCACCCATTTTCCTCACCGAGAGAGGAAATGCTGAGAGTCAATGTTACAATAGTAATTGTCAGCATCTGGCAGCATTGAATGTCAGTAATCAGAGAAGTAGAAAGGCCATTTGAGATGAAGGCTGCAGGAGGGATTCTGTGACACTAAATCCCGTGGGACATTAGGAACTCCTGGGTCCCCAACTGGAACTTGGTTCTCTAAAAGTGCCCTTCAGTTAAAAGACACCTTTACAGAAACCCCAGGACAAGAGAAACCTCAACAACTGCTCCTGGACTTGGTCCATTATTTAATAGGTGACCACAGAAAATTCTTTTTAATTGGGCTTATTTTAGAGCATCACCATTTTAGGGGTTTGGTTCAGGAGTTTTGTTGACAGAAGTTTAAAGCAGCCATCACTGAAACCTGAGCCAAATAGAATAAAAATAGAGAGAAATAAATAAATAAATGTGAGATACCGCCAAAAATGGGGGGGGGGGGGGAAGAGAGAAAAAGAAAGCAAGCAAGAAAGGGAGTTCACATTATCAACCAATAAACCCAATAATCCATTAGTGACCAAGGTTGCTGAATAATATAGTACTTTCTCAGTACCATAATTTATACTGCAGACTAGAGAATAGACACGGTTATTAGAGTGAGGGCTACTGGATGACACATGATGCATGACCGAGCGGCATTGATCTTCACACAACAGGAAGGTGTCTAGACCAGGAGATGTATGGCTATGCGATTCAGAGCGGGGCATATTTCATGTGAGGCCTAATGGAGTAGTGGAGCTGGTGATGGATGGGTTTGCCCAGTTTCAGTAGCAGTGCAGTTATAGCAGTGCTAATGTCTGACCTCTTCTAAACCTCATGTCCTTCATTCAGTCAGGGTGACCTCATCTAAAGGGACAGAAAATAAGATAGGGAGATGGGAGAGGGAGGGGAGAGCAGAGGGCTGAGTGAGGCGTGAGGAACAGGAGTGGAGGGGGCTGGCCAGCGGAAGGCAGGCGGGGGTGACTGTGTAGGAGGGATTTAAATAGAGGAGGATGAAAGAAAGGAGGGAGGGCAAAAATTATATGAAAGCCAACTCTAACCTCTGGGTCCAAGATAATTCAGTGATAAAATACGTGAATAAAAAGGCCCTTGAAGCCTTCTCTGCTTTTTTTCTTCCCCTCTCAGTTCAGCAGCATTCGGGAGTACATGTGGTAGTCCTGAGAAGCTTGGGCCTCCCCCGACTGTGAGAATAGGTCTCCATCCCTAGAGGGAAGAGTCAATGAAAGAGGTGAAAGACTGAATGTGAAAGACAGGTCTGGTGCTAATGGGGTGAGGATATTCTGTGAGCAAGTATGAGTAATCTGCATCGATTCTGCGATAGCAGAGAGAGCCTATACTCCTCCCTGCACTCCCCGTGCCGGGTTAGATGAGGCTTAATGCATCCTAATGACACTCTTGATTATTCCTAGGGAAAACCAATGATTCATGCTACAGCCAATCCAAATCCAAGTAGCTCTGGTGGTGGTGTTCTCTCTCTCTCTCTCTCTCTCTCTCTCTCTCTCTCTCTCTCTCTCTCCCCAAATGTCTGTGCAAGTGTTGAAGAGATAGGCAGGATTCTAATCTAACTTCTTAGCTGATATTTACTAAGAAAAGCTATTTATCATTCTTTCGTCTTCTTTTCTGTGTTTGCCATTGTTTTAAAGTTATTCCTTCTTTGGAGTTGACTGTTAAGATGTGGTAGTGCGGACTCACACACTTCTATAATGCTGTCAGTTGAAGGGAAATGGTTTAGCCACTCATATTTCTTTTAGACTTTCCCACTGCCACCCATCCTCCCCAGCCACAATGAACACACAACTCTTCCTAAAAGACATGCCTACTACCTCTCAGCCCACAGCAAGACTTTAGTCAAAGCAATTTGACTTACTACTCTCTTGAGCTCTAAATCTGAAAGGGATCGTTTGGGTCAGATGAGTATTTCAGTATTTGTGCATCTGGGTAGTAGTTACTAGGGCTTAGGGCATTTTATTTTACTTGTTTGATTTTTTATTTTTAAATTTGCTTTTCTTTATTTTCTACAATGAACATATACATTGTATTTTTAGTTATACATTGTAATTTTTTAGTTTAGTACCTACTGTACTTCCTCAAATTCTAATATTATTTTAGAATTTTTTAAATTAATTAGATTTATTGGGGTGACAATTGTTAGTAAATTTACATAGATTTCAGGTGTACAATTCTGTATTATATCATCTATAAATCCCACTGTGTGTTCACCACCCAGAGTCAGTTCTCCTTCCATCACCATATATTTAATCCCCCTCACCCTCATCACCCACCCCCCACCCCCTTACCCTCTGGTAACCACTAAATTACTGTCTGTGTCTATGAGTTTTTGTTTCTCATTTGTTTGTCTTGCTCTTTTGTTGTTTTTGGTTTATATACCACATATCAGTGAAATCATAGGGTTCTCTGCTTTTTCTGTCTGACTTATTTCACTTAGCATTATACTCTCAAGATCCATCCATGTTGTCACGAATGCTCCTATATCATCTTTCCTTAACGCCGAATAGTATTCCATTGTGTATATGTACCACAACTTCTTTATCCATTCATCTATCGAAGGACATTTTGGTTATTTCCATGTCTTGGCCACCGTAAACAAAGCTGCAATGAACATTGGAGTACACGTGTCTCTATAGAGAAATGCTTTCAGATTGTTTGGGTAGATACCCAGGAGAGCGATTGCTGGGTCTTATGGTAATTCTATTCGTAATTTCTTGAGGAACCTCCACACTGCCTTCCATAGCGGCTGCACCAGTCTGCATTCCCACCAACAGTGTACGAGAGTTCCTTTTTCTCCACAGCCTCTCCAACACTTGTTACTATTTGTCTTGTTGATGAAAGCCATTCTGACTGGGGTGAGGTGATATCTCATTGTGGTTTTCATTTGCATTTCTCTGATGATTAGCGATGTTGAGCATTTTTTCATATGTCTATTTGCCATTTGTATATCCTCTTTGGAGAAATGTCTCTTCAGGTCCTCTGTCCATTTTTCAATTGGGTTGTTTGTTTTCTTGTTGTTGAGTTTCATGAGTTCCTTGTATATTTCGGATATTAGCCCCTTATCAGAGGCACTGTTTGTGAAAATCTTCTCCCATTCAGTTGGTTGCCTCATTATTTTGTCAATAGTTTCTTTTGCTGTGCAGAAGCTTTTCAGTTTCATATAATCCCATTCGTTTATTTTAGTTTTTACTTCCATTGCCTTTGGAGTCAAATTCATAAAATGATCTTTGAACCCAAGGTCCATAAGTTTAGTACCTATGTTTTCTTCTATGCAGTTTATTGTGTCAGGTCTTATGCTTAAGTCTTTGATCCATTTTGAATTAATTTTGGTACATGGTGACAGATAGCAGTCCAGTTTCATTCTTTTGCACGTGGCTATCCAATTCTGCCTGCACCATTTATTGAAGAGGCTGTCTTTTCTATATTGTATGTTTTTTGCTTCTTTGTCAAAAATTATCTGTCCATATTTATGTGGTTTTATTTCTGGGTTCTCAATTCTATTCCATTAGTCTATGTGTCTGTTTTTCTGCCAATACCATGTTGTTTTGATTATTGTAGGCTTGTAGTGCAAACTAAAGTCAGGGAGTGTGATACCTCCGGTATTGTTCTTTTTTCTTAAGATTGCTTTGGCTATCCTGTGTCTTTTGTGGTTCCAAACAAATCTGATGATGTTTTGTTCTATTTCTTTAAAAAATGCCATTGGGATTTTGATGGGGATTGCATTAAATCTGTATATTGCCTTGCGTAATATGGTCATTTTAACTATGTTGATTCTTCCAATCCATGAGCACGGAATATCTTTCCATTTCTTTGTGTCTTCTTCAATTTCTTTAAAAAATGTCTTATAGTTTTCAGCATACAGGTCTTTCACATCCTTGGTAAGTTTATTCCTAGGTATTTTATTCTTTTTGCTGCAATTGCAAAAGGAATTTTTTTGGTTTTTCTGCATTTCTTTTTCTGAGATTTCATTGTTAGTATATAGAAATGCAATGGACTTTTGTACGTTGATTTTGTAGCCGGCAACTTTACTGTGTTTGTTGATTGTTTTTAATAGCTTTTTGGTGGAGTCTTTAGGGTTTTCTATATATAGCATCATGCCATCTGCAAAGAGTGACAATTTAACTTCTTCATTCCCAATTTGGATGCCTTTTATTTCTTTCTCTTGCCTAATTGCTTTGGCGAGGATTTCCAACTCTATGTTGAAAAGCAGAAGTGATAGGGGACATCCCTGTCGTGTTCCTGAACGTAGAGCAAAGGGCTTCAATTTTTCACCATTAATTATGAGACTAGCTGAAGGTTTGTCATATATGGCCTTTATTATGTGAAGGTATTTTCCTTCTATACCTATTTTATTAAGTGTTTTAACCATAAATGGATGTTGTATCTTGTCAAATGCCTTTTCTGCATCAATTCATACAATCATATGATTTTTGTCCTTTATTTTGTTTATGTGATGTATCACATTGATGGATTTGCATATGTTGAACCATTCTTGTGCCCCTGGGGTGAACCCCACTTGGTCACGATGAATAATCTTTTTAAGATTATTTATTTGATTTGCTAGAATTGTGGGTTTTTTTTGCATCAGTATTCATCAGAGATATTGGTCTGTAGTTTTCTTTTTTTGTCTTGTCCTTACCAGGTTTTGGTATCAGGGTAATGTTGGCCTCATAAAATGAGTTAGGGAGTACTGTCTCTTCTTCAATTTTTTGGAAGAGTTTGAGCAGGATTGGTATTAGATCCTCTTTGAAGGTTTGGTGTAATTCACTAGTGAAGCCATCTGGTCTCGGACTTTTGCTTTTGGGAAGGTTTTGGATGACTGATTCAATTTCGTTACTGATGATTGATCTGTTTAGATTTTCCAATTTTTCATGGTTCAGCCTTGGAAGGCTATATGTTTCTAAGAACTTGTCCATCTCTTCTAGGTTATTGAATTTGGTGGCATATAGTCCTTCATAGTATTCTTGGATGATCTTTTGTATTTCTGTGGTGTCCGTGATAACTTCCCCTTTTTCATTTCCGATTTTGTTAATTAGTGTCTTCTCTCGTTTTATCTTATTGTCTAGCCAAAGGTTTGTCAATTTTGTTAATCTTTTCAAAGAACCAGCTCTTTGTCACACTAGTTTTTTTATTGTGTTTTTGTTCTCTATTTTATTTAGTTCTGCTCTGGTTTTTATTATTTCCTTTCTTCTGCAGACCTTGGGTTTCATTTGTTCTTCTTTTTCTAGTTCTTTAAGGTGTAACATGAGGTTATTCATTTGGGATTTTTCTTGTTTCTTGAGATAGGCCTGTAATGATATAAATTTCCCTCTTAAAACTGCTTTTGCGGCATCCCAAAAATTTTGGTAGGATGTATTTTCATTGTCTTTTGTTTCTATGTATCTTTTGATCTCTCCTCTAATTTCTTCTTTGATCCTGTCGTTCTTTAAAAGTATGTTGTTCAATCTCCATGTATTTGTGTTTTTTCCTGCTTTCTTTTTGCCATTCATATCCAATTTCAAAGCCTTGTGATCAGAGAATATGCTTGATATGATTGCAATCTTCTTAAATTTGCTGAGGTTATTTTCATGTCCTAATATATGGTCTATCCTTGAGAATGTTCCATGTACACTAGAAAAAAAATATGTAGCCTGATGTTTTAGGATGAGGTGCTCTATAAATGTCAATTATATCCATTTCATCTAATGTGTCATTTAGCACTGCTATTTTTTTGTTTTCTGTTTGGATGTTCTATCCATAGCTGTCAATGATGTATTTAAGTCCCCTAGTATAATTGTGTTTTGGTCAATTTCTCCCTTTAGTTCTGTTAGTAGTTGCTTGGTATATTTCGGTGCTCCCTGATTAAGAGCATAAATATTAATGACTGTTAGGTCTTCTCGTTGTATAGTCCCCTTAACCATTATAAAACGTCCATCTTTGTCTCTTGTTACCTTTTTCACCCTGAAGTCTGTTTCATCTGATATCAGTATAGCTACCCCTGATTTTCTCTGGACATCATTTGTTTAGAGTGTTAATTTCCACCCTTTCACTTTGAGTCTATGTTTGTCCTTGTAGCTGAGATGTGTCTCTTGGAGACAGCATAGGGTTGGATTTAGTTTTTTGATCCAATCTGCTATTTTGTGCCGTTTTATTCGTGAGTTCAGGCCATTTACATTTAGGGTGATTATTGATATGTGAGGATTTCCTATCATTCTATCTTTAGTTTTCTGGTAAGTCTGTGTCTCTATTATTTCTTTGCCTTTTTGTTGTTGTCTATTATATCTGTGTGGTTGTATTCTATGATTTTTCCCTCTGTTTCTTCTTTTATTACAGTATATATTTCAGTTCTGGATTTTTTTTTTTTTTTGAGTGGTTACCATTAAGTCTATGTAAAAGATAGTTTGATATTTAGAGTATTCCATTTTCTTCAGCATGCTTGCTTTATGTATTCCCATATTCCTGTTCAGTCCTTACTCTTCCCCTTTTTATGTTTTGGTTGCCACTGTTGATGGTGGTCGAATAGCCTCCTTTAGTATTTCTTGTAGTGCAGGTCGTGTATTAGAAAATTCCTTCAGCTTCTGTATGTCTGGAAATGTCTTTATTCCTCCTTCATATCTAAAGAATATCTTTGCTGGATATATTATTCTTGGTCATAATTTCTCTCCTTCAATAGTTTGAATATTTGGTTCCACTCCCTCCTGGCTTGTAGAGTTTCTGCTGAAAAATCTGATGATATCTAATGGGCTTTCCTTTGTAGGTTACTGTCTTCTTTTCCCTGACTGCCTTGAGGATTCTTTGTTTCTTTGTTGATTTTTGACAGCTTTAATACAATGTGCCTTGGAGAAGGCCTGTTTGGATATTAGGTGTTCTATTTGCTTCTTGGATTCGAAGATCCAGTTTTGTCCACAAGTTTGGGAAGTTCTCATCGAATATTTGTTTGAAGATACTCTCTGTCCCATTGTCTCTTTCTTCTCCTTCTGGTATGCCCATTATTCTTATATTGCTCTTTCTGATGGAGTCAGAAAGTTTTTGTAGAATTCTTTCATTTCTTTTAAGACTTGAGTCTATTTCTTTTTCCATCCGTGTCATTTCCAGGTTTCTATCTTCGATGTCACTGATTCTTTCCTCCATCTGGTCAACTCTACTACCTAGGCTGGCTATTTCATTCTTAATTTCTTCTATTGAGTTCTTAATCTCCAGAAATCCTATTTGGTTCTTTTTTAAAATTTCAATCTCTTTGGTAAAATGTTCACGTTGTTCTTTGATTGTGTTTCTGAGTTCATTAACCTGCCTTTCTGTGTTTTCTTGTATCTCGTTTAGTTTTTTCAGAACTGCGATCTTGAATTCTCTGTCATTTAAATCACATATTTCCATATCTTTAAGTTCATTTTCTGGAGACTTTTCACTTTCTTTCTAAGCTGTCTTGTTGCCTTGGTTATACATGGCAATTACTGATTTATTATTTCTCTTCCTACATCTCTTCCACTCATCTGCATGAGTGGGTTCTGCAACAGGTTGATAGGAAGAGGTTTTTCTTTTGTTTTCCAGTATGCGTTGGTAGAATATTTTATTTCCTCTCCGACTGCGCCCTTTTTTCTCTCTCACACTGTGGTGTTATGTTTTTTCTGCACCATTCCAGCCTTTCATACAACGGGGGGATTCTCTGGAAGGTGGGCTTCTCCTCTCTTAACAGTTAGCCTGGGTTATAGGGCACTGCGTCCTTGTGGGGATATGGAGAGCTTTTGAAATTCTGAAGCTCTTCCTGCACCAGATTCAGAACCAGTATGTTTGAGCAGTTCTGTTTACTCCTGCAGGGATCCACCCAGATGGGTGGGGCCAGGAGCGGGTTGGGTTGTCAGAGGTGGCCCTGATCAATGACGACATTGACCACGAGCACAGCCAGTCCTGCTTCCACAGCTCCCTCCCCTTTGCTGGAACTAGTTGGGCTGGGAATCTGTGTCTGCAGACCACAGTTCTCAGAACTGCAAATATTCTGTTCTTTTGATCTACCACTGCTCCTGTTCCACTTCTAGCACTGGGCAGGTGGGGGCAGGGCGAGCTCTGGGAAGGTAGGGAGGGAGCAGGTAGTCTCATTCCATTCTCTGTGGCAATAAGGGCTTAAACCACCATTTTCAGCCTTCTTCCCTCAGTCTTTGCTCCGAGGTCTCTGTTATGAGTGTTGGGTTCAGCCATATTATATGCTGTCCCCTCAGCCCTGTGGGCCATAAACGGAGCCCTAGCAGTCTGAGTTCTTTCCTCTCCCGCAGCTGAGGTAGTTCCAGGATGCAGCGAGCTCAGAGCATTGAACTATGTCTGCATCCTGCTCCCATGTGGCCCCTTCTCACTTCTCCCTTTCCTCCTCCCCTGCTCGTGCAATTTGCCCACCTTTAGGTGAATTCAGTAGTGAGCCTCTTCGTCTTGCCTGTCTGCTGTGCTGGGAGTCCTTTTTGGAATTATAGTTCTTCCATTTATTGTAAATTCCAGAGGAGATTTCCAGAGGCTCATCTCAATTCCACCATTTTGATCCTGACTGTTTTTAAAAAATGGTTTCTATGTACTTTTTTATGTTTGTCATCTCTCTGTTGAATTCTCACTGAGTTCCTTGAGCATCCATATAACCATTGTTTTGAACTCTGTGTCTGGTAGGTTGCCTGCCTCCATTTCATTTAGTTCTTTTACTGGAATTTTCTCCTGTTCTTTCATTTGTAATGTATTTCTTTGTTTCCTCATTTGGGCTGATGCTCTGTGTTTGTTTCTAGGTGTTAGGTAGAGTTTCTATGTCTCTCAGTCTTGCTCGGGTGGCCTTATGTAGTAGGTGTCCTGTGGGGCCCTGACACAGTCTCCCTGGTCACCTGCTCACTTGTGTGGGTTGTGTGTGCCCTCCTGTTATAGATGAACCTTGATTGCTATTGGCGTGTCAGTGAGTGGGATTTGTCCTCAGGTTGATTAGATGTGCCTACATCCACAGCTTATAGACTGCTATGCTGGGAGTTTGCCCCACTGAGTGGGATTCGCCCCAGTGGGTTCTGGTGCTTGTTGAAACACCCTTTGGGTGTGCAGTTTGTGAGACTAATTGGGCCGTGCTCTGCTGTGGTCTCAGCCAGCCTCTAAGTATGTTTGTTCTGGGGCCTCTTGCGAGGAGCTCTGGTGGAGGTCCAGGTCACCCAGTGCTTATGACCAGCTCTGGGCTACCTTGTAGGAACTACAAAGCGATTCATGGTTGTTCGATGCCTGTGACAAAGTTGGAGGCACGTGGGAGAGCTCATGCTGTGAACTGAGGATGGCTGTCACCAGGACCAGGCTTGGGGTAGTTCCTCAAAAAACTCTGACACCCTGAGGCCTGCTGCCACCTTCCGGCTCCCTTAAGGTTCAGCCATTGATAAAAGCCTTGTGAGGTACGTGGGTTGGGTAGGGTCTCCAGTGGTTGCTAGATTGGGAAGAGTTGTGATCACCAGGTTAATGTAGACTCTGGTTTGGTGCCAGTGCAGAGCTTGGAGCTACTCTGCAAAAATTTCAAAGCACTCCAAGGCCAGTCACTGCCCACCTGAGGCCTACAGATTCTGATAGTTTTCCAATAAAGAGTGCAGTGTGGGCAGGGCTAGCTGCTCATGAGAAAGTGCCTCCAATGTTGGGGGAGTTGAGTGGTGCAGGGTTCCAGTGGAGCTACCAGGACAATCAGATTCAGATTTGACTGTGTGGGGGAGGACTCAACACAGGAAAGATGGCATCCACCTGCCAGCTTCATGGGAAAAGGACCCCACACAGGGAAAATGGCAACTGTCCTCTAATCTCCACCCAGAAGCCACACACCTCAGTCT
The DNA here is from genome assembly GCF_964194185.1 of Rhinolophus hipposideros. Lineage (NCBI taxonomy): Eukaryota > Metazoa > Chordata > Mammalia > Chiroptera > Rhinolophidae > Rhinolophus > Rhinolophus hipposideros. The sequence goes on along the minus strand of NC_138050.1, from coordinate 45,118,616 downwards.
GCTGCCCTAATGCCTCCAATGCCCCCCAAATCACCTTCCCTCTGCAGGAGCCAAGGGTGAGTTCCTGCAAGTAACAGAGTCTGTGCAAAGGCCACTTAAGAGGATGTCTGGGTTTCCTGAAGGCTTGTGTCCCACCCAGATGGTCAGTTCCCCACTGTTTTTTCACAGCCAGATGTTGTGGGGCTTCCTCTTCCTGGCACCAGTACTCCAGGCTGAGGAGCCTGGTGTGGGGCTGGGGTCCCTCACTTCTCCAGGGAGAATCTTTGTGTCCTCCCTCCATGGCCTCCTGATTCTCAACTGCTACGTGGAGGATTGGGGCCAGCCCATTTCATGTCTTCATGCCTCCTACCAGTCTTGTAGTGGCTTATTCTTTATATCCTTAGTTATAAACTTCTGTTCATCCAGACTTCAGATGGTTCTCCAGGTTGATTGTTCTATAATTTAGTAATAATTTTAATGTGTTCACCAAAGGAAGCACATACAGTGTACTCCACCATCTTGGAACCTCAGGCTTAGGGCATTTTAAGTGTCAGGGACTTTGAAAGGTTCTTTTTAACTTTGGCCTTTGTTTATTTCTCCAAAAATTCACATGAAGTTATATCAATCCTACACTTAAGGCTGTTATTAGTAATAATGATTAACAAGGCATACATTAGCTAGCAGAGAAGAGTGCTAGGGATGTGGAAAGGATGTTCATGTGAGTACTAATTAGTGCATGTGTGTAAAGAAAGAACACAAAAAATAACCAGAGCCAGAAAAGGAACCATCTGAAAGGGTTAGGAGGAAACTATATCTGTTTTAATGTATTTTTTAGAACATAAAATCAATTGAAATATTTAAAAGCATATGTTTTAAAACTCGCAACGTTATTTTATGTTTAAACATTTTATTTATACCAAACCAGAATTTATTATAATTTTACCTTTCTGGCTTTACCAGCAGCCAACTGATCACAAACATTTTTAAAATCAACTTCTTTGCTTATCTCATTTTCAACTGAGAAAAGGATGTAAGTGCCTGACCTCAACACTTCCTGAGTCCAGGGTGCCACTGGGGGAGAGAATGGTTTCAGCCACTGGGCAGCAGCAGAAGCAGGTGGCTGAGAACTCATCCTGGAATAGTAATTCCACCACACAAGAGCTGGGGCTTCAAACAACCACCAGCACATGCTCCATTGTCCCTTGACATAAATGTCAAGATGGCAACCACAGAGCATTTTAAACACAGGGTCACCTATTGAGCATGGTGTCCTGTGTAACTGTTCTGGTCACACACTCATGAAGCCAGCCCTAAATAATAATACCTATGTTCAATGCCTAAAATGTAGTGAGTACTCAAAAATATCAGTTATAATTATTAATTTTACAAGGTGTTCAACCTGAAAGCTCAGTTGTGCCCAGTCCCTGATAATAACCACAAGTCAGTGGGACTGGAACTAATTTAGCAGCCCTGCCCCTGGCCACAGTTCTGTGGAGAATTGATTTTGTGAGAAGCAATATCCTAGGCACTAAACAAGTCATCCAATTTCTAGGCACAGGAACCATAGACTAATTAGGAAAGGAAGCAATGATAGTATAAGATAAATGCTAAATACAGCAAGTAGGGGTGAGTTGGAATACAGAGGAAGTTATAGAAGGTTTATCTCACAGCCCAAGGGTGGGAAGTGATATTTAAGCTGAGTCCTAGAAGATAAATAGAATCTAAGTCAAAACTAAGAGGATGGGCTTTATATTAAGTATAAAAACCCTGAAACAAGGAACAGAAACAAGAGGAACTACAAGAGTTTCACTCTAACTGATTAACTGAGTAATAAATGAGGAATGGCAGGAAAAGAGGAGGGAGAAGCATGCAGTATCCAGACTTGAAGGGCTTTATTGGTCATTTTCAGGAGTCTGTGCTTTATCCCAAGGACAACAAGGAGAGGAATAGGGAGTGTGAAGTGGAAATGGAATATTTTAAAAGTTTTGGACAAAAAGGTGTTATGATATTTGCATGTTAGATTTCTCTAGGAACTTCTGGTTAAAATGAAGTTGTGATTATGAATGTCTAATTTCTGCCTTCCAGAATCTTATGAAAGCAATCAATAATTCTTTTTTTAAAGAAAAACATACGAGGTCTGATAATTAAGTAAGCAAACTCATCCTAGAAAAGTGCTACATACCTTGCCGTTGAATATCAATACACTCACCTTCGAAGTACTCCTCTTGGGAAGCACTGATGCCAGTGCCTAGTCCACCTTTCAAAGCAATTTTGGAACTCTTTTTCTGGAATGACCATCAGAGCTGTTGTCATATTACCCTTGATGTCCTGAATGCCATCAAAATGTCTTCCTTTCAACATTTCCTTTATCTTTGGGTAAAGAGAGAAGTCACTGGGGGCAAGATCAGGTGAGTAGGGAGGATGTTCCAATACAGTTATTTGTTTACTGGCTAAAAACTCCCTCACAGACAGTGCCATGTGAGCTGATGCATTGTCGTGATGCAAGAGCCATGAATTATTGGTGAAAAGTGCAGGTCGTTTTCGTCTTTCTCACGCAGCCTTTTCAGCACTTCCAAATAGTAAACTTGGTTAACTGTTTTTCCAGTTGGTACAAATTCATAATGAATAATCCCTCTGATATCAAAAAAGATTAGCAACATCATTGCAACAAGTTCACGAACTTAATTGTGATACTTCATATAACAGTGCCAGGGACTAGGAAGGGTGTTGCCTACAATCCATCATGTTAAGTTCAAAAAAGTTTGAGTAAATAATGATATTAGATCTAATGAACCATATATCATATCTCTTAATAAAGACAGAATCATGCATTCTCTAAATAAAAATACATCTTCTTTTGAAACATCCATGTATGTTTATGAAAATTAATCCTACTCTTGGCTACAAAGAAATCTTCAATAAATATCAAAGACAAGAATTTTACAGGTTTCACTCTGATCATGATACAAAAAAAAATTCTAATAAAAATGTACATATGAAGAATCAATCACTTAAACATTAGAAGGAAAAAGAAAAATGATTTTTGCATAGAATTAAATAAAAAGCAAATAGAACCTACAATTACAGACTATTTAGAAAGTAACCGATAAGTTTGGATGCATTTGAAATATCAATAAAAAAATTTATTTCCCCAAAATATCTTATGGGAAAATATTCAGTGGTTATTTAATCTATTTAAGAGCATAGGGAAAGATGGAAATCTTCCCAATTGACCAGCTGTCATAATGTTGAACCCAAAACATGACAATTAATACCTTAGGTATGAAAGCTATAAGTCAATCTCACCTTTAAGTATAAGAGCAAAAATCTTTAAAATATTTGCAAATTGTATCCAACAGAATACTGAAGGATGATTATGGATCACCAAGAAAGAATTATTCCAGAAATGCAAAGATGCTTTACATTAATCTGTTTTAAATAATATTTAACATACCTAGAGCCAAGTGGAATGATAACATTATGTTGATAAGTGCCTCAAAGGATTTTATAAAAATTTAATTTCTATTCCTGATAATTAAAACACAATTCTTACTAAACTTGAAGTGTAAAAATAGTTTAATGTGAATGACAGGGATATTTAACAAGAAGCTATATTTATATTTAAGTAATGAAATACTATGGACATTCCCATTTAAGACTAGGACAAATGAAACATACTGGCTACCAGCATTATCATTTAATAGTATTCTGAGAGTTCCAGAAATAGGACTAGAAAACATGAAGCTTAAATATTGGAGAGAAGAAAAAAAAAGTGATGTAATTTATAGATTATCTTCTTGAAAATCTGAAAAATCTAGAAGGAGGATTTGGAAAACTATTAGCACTTAAGAATGTTTAATATGACGGCTAGTTACAAAATAAATATACAAGCATTGACAAATTTACACTAAAATGACCTATTAGAAAATATATGAATAAAAATTCCATTTGTGTAACATCAGAAGTATGTATAATTTTGGAGAAACAACCAAACAAAAAATTTGCAGTAGCTACCTGAAGAAAATTTCACATCTTTACTGAAACATATAGAAGATGACTTTAATTAATATGGATGCATAACATGTTTCTCAATTGTAGAAAGAACATAAATTTATAACTTTAATAAAAGTAAATACAATCAAAGTTTCAAAAGAAATTTGGGGGAACATGAAAGAGAGTGATACTAAAGTTCATATAGAGAACATGAAGTCAACTACAGATAGTTTGATAAAGAAGATATGCGGGGAGTGTGGGGGGTGCTTGTTCTTGCACATATTAAATTGCAGTATAAAAACTAAAATAACAAAAACTGAGAGAGGGAGAGGCAGACAGACATAGGTCAGTGAAACTAAATTGAAAGTCCAGAACTGACTGAAGGGTATTTCTGGGATTTTGTGTATGTGAAAGAAGGCATTTCAAATCAATGGTGAAAGAACATATTAATAGATGGTAGTTAGATAACTACTAATAAATAATTGAAAATATATGCCCAACAGCCCACCTTACACCATAGTCCAAAATTGATTCCAGATGTGTTAAATTCTTTAATGCCAAAATTTAAAAACATATAAGTAAGAGTGAAAAAATAGAGATGACTTCCTAACTGTTACGAGGGATAAGGCTTTTTAAGCTTTAAAGCAAAGGAAAAACTATAAGGGAAAAGATTGACAGAATTTTTAGAAATTTAGAAATATCCTATAATCAAAATTAAAAGCAAGATTACGATTCTGGGAAAATATTTATGATTCTCGGAAAACATACATAATATCCATAGCAACTTTTATACAAAAAGAAATGAATACTAAATAAACATCAAAAGGAAAATGTGAAAGTGATATGAATCGATCATTAAGAAAAGCATATTCAAATAACAAATAAACATAAAATTATGCTTAAATTAACTTGCCATCAAAAGAACGTAAGTTAATATAACCATATATATTTTGCCTATGAAATTAACAAAATTAAAAACTGTTAACATGGAAAGGTTTAATGGCATATTATTTAGTGGAAAGAATGGTATCAAAACAATATGTATAGTATATGAGCTCAATTTGATTTTAAAGTATGAAACACGCATGTACATAGGAATTGCAAAATGTTAAGAGTGATTACCTCTGGAAAGTGGAATTACGAACCATTTAGTTTTTATCTTGGCGTTTTTCCGTGACCTTAACGTTTTCTGCCACAGATATGTATGAATTTTGTAATAAGAAAAAAATATTTTAAAAATCAGTATGGCCACAAGGTCGAGAATGAATTTTAAAAGTATAAATAAAATACAGAAAGCAGACAAGGGCTGCTGTAGTCATAAAGAACTCTTATCTTATCTTATCTTATCTTATCTTATCTTATCTTATCTTATCCATCTGTCTATCATCTATCACCTATTTATCTATCATCTATCTGGAAGACATCAATAGAAAGATGAATAGATGACTACTGGATACCCCAGGGAGATTTTGCAGGGAAGATGGCTGAACCCAGAACTTTGAGGAACATCTACATTTAAGGGATATCATTGAAGGTATAAATAAATCTGAGAGGTAAGAAGAATGCTGAAAGAGTGGACTTGTGAAATCCAAGGGAGGAGAAGATATCCAAGGTCTAACGGGGAATGAGAACAGTGAAAACACTGAAAGATGCCACCTTTGACAGCTGAAGAAAGGGGGCCAGATTGGGCGTGGTGCACTTCAGAAAGGTCAGTAGGGTCAAGTGCCACCAAGAAGTCAGAAAAATGAAGGCTTAGAAGTACAGCACTAAGAAGGTAGCTGGGATTTGGGCAAGAGCTAGTTAGATGGGTGGAAGGCCACCCAAGGTGGATTGAGCAGTGAGACAGAGGTGAGGAAGTGGAGACAGGAAGTGAGATACCACTTTTGAGAATCTTGTCTGTGAATGTGGTGGAGGCAGAGAGGGTGGAAGCTACACGGGGCAAAGGAACATTTTTATTTCTAAGCTGCATTCAACTTGACCTTGTTTTAATGCTCATGAGAGAAAGGCCCTGTAGGGATGAGTGTTAGTATGACAGTGGGAAACCTAGAGGAGATAAATGGTTAGGTGTACCTTCCTAGGGAAAGTGCAGAAGTGGAGAAGGTCTGTGCTCAACGGGAAACGGGAAGTGCTTTGTCTAAGACATAATAAAGGAAGGGGTGTGTGTGTGTGTGTGTGTGTGTGTGTGTGTGTGTGTTGCGGGTTGGGGGCAGTTGGCCATCAGTCTTAGCTGGGTAAGGGAGGGGACAAGGAGAGCAGTTGTTTCCCAAAGCATATTCTCTACATAGTTGGTGCCTTTTAAAAGCTAAAGTGTTTTTGCAACTGAGAGAAACATCCTGAAAGCCAAGATCAATCATTGATAATGGCTCTCAGATCATGACTCTTACCGAAGACAATGAGTGGCAGCATTTTGTGTGTCCAGCCTCCTGTCCACCAATGGGGTCCATCCTGAGTATGTTTCTGCACTCCTCCTTACAAACTGGCAACAAAGCACGGCACCTGTCATGCAGGGTCTCTGCTCCTGTTCTCCGCCCAAGAACACAGGATATGGTGAGGCCAAAAAGGAACATCCACGGAGCCATAGATAGGGGAGTCATACCACTATATTCTTGCTGGCGGCTGTTCGAGCCACAAAAACAAATATCCACCAGTACCCCAACAGGGGGTCTTCCTGCACCCCAGTCTTGCTTGCGGCTGGGCGAGACACAGGAAGTAGGATCAACATGATCCGTAATCCACAGTCCGCTTCTCTGCCAACCCCTTGCTAACCGCCCTTGCTAGCTTAGCCATGGCAGTTATATTAGTGGCTAATGGCTAACAGTTGATGGCCAACTAGTCACAGCTGATGGCCATCTACTACCCAAGCCAGCACCTTTTCACATGAGGCTGAGTGGCTGGAAACTGATCTCGGGGACTCTGTCCCCATAGTAGCTTTTAGGATTTTCCCTCTCCTACTCCATGTTAGATCTGGGATATCTTTTGACTTTTATTTTCATTGTGAAGTAAGAGCTGAACTAGTTTACTGAGAGAGATGGATGATGGAGTGCAATATGGAATTTGAGAAGATTTAAAATACCAATTTACTCACTGGGGGAAGAGTATTTTAGGCAGAAGGAGCAACAGTGGCAAAGGCCCTGAAAGGGGGATTTGCTGGCTTGTTGGAGGAAGAGCAAGGAGGCCAGGGTGGTCAGAGGGTAGTGAGGGAGATTCTAGGTGAGGTCACAGAGAGAGCAGGGTGTCTGGTCCTATAGAAGAGGATTACCATGGTCCAGGGGAGCAATGCCTAGGGCGGCAAAGGGGGGGATGGTAAGGTGAAGTCAGATGGAGGTTGTGTCTTGTCTCAAAGGACTGGTAGTTGGGTTGGATGTGAGATCTGAGATTGTACCTAGGACTTTAACATGAGTAGCTAATTGAATGGTGGTACCATTACTGACATGGGAAAAGGTGAATGAAGTAGACAAATCTCTGGTAAAACTGATTAAGAAAAATAGAAGTTGCAAACACATTGGATATGAAGTTAAACAATAAATACTACAGGTAAAATCAATTTTTAAAATGTTAGAAGAAAATTTTTAGCACCAAAAGTCAATATATTAGTACACTAAGGTAAAAGGGAAGATGTTCGGAAAAGAATATCAAAATTGGCAAAATGTAAATTAAAATACGATAAAATGAATAACTAGTTTAAAAACTGAAATAATTTTCATTATTATCTCACCCTCTAATTATATGTGTATATATGTATACATATATATGTATGTATATATAACAGATATGTAAGTAAATATATTTCTAAGCCTACATTGTTTTACATATGAATCTTACTACATTTAAGAGACAAATAATTGTATATAATTTTTCACAAAATCAAAAATAAGAGCAAACAGCCCCATTTATTTATAGAGTTGGAGAAAGGGTAGTTGACATTTTCTTCTCTCCTCATCATCTCAAACTCCAAATCATTTCACCTCTAAAACTCTTGCATGCCTTTGCACAGGCCAGCAACATCTACAGTAGTATTAAAGATTTGGGGGTAATCCTGACTTCCTACAGTGATGAGCTGGGTTTTGTGAGACTTATGGAAAGAAGGAAGTCTGGTTGGGGAGGCAGGGCAGATCTTGGGAGGTGCATGGAGAAAGGTGCCTTAGGAATGAACAGTTCCCTAACATATTCTTGGCACTAAGAACAACTAAAAACAGGTCTGTTCTGTATCCAGAAAGCCTGTGTATGAAATCTTTTTTGCTGGAGCTTTTTATTTGGTTGGAGATTCCTGATGAAAAGAGTTATTACAAAGTCTTTTATTCCCTCCCATTTCTTCCCTTTCTTTGATCCAAAGTCTTCTTCCTGTTTTGTCTCCAGTCTGTCCACAGCAGGGCCTTCCCCAATCTTTCTGCCTGTTATTCACATCCCCCTAGCCACCCCTGTAATTGTTAGTGACTGACTTTCCCTAGGGGCTGTCCTGTCACCTCTCAGCTGAATCTCTGGGACACCCGCTCCTATCATTCTGAAAAAAGAGTGGACATTGGCGTTGGCCTACTTCCTACCATCTGGGTTTATTAAATAAAGCTGAGTGGCAAATGAGACATTTGGAAGGTCTGGGGAGTGACCTGAGTGGCAAAGGAAAGTCTCTTTGTACTTTTAAAAGGTGGATGACCATCTGGCCTGGCAAAGACATATCATTTTACATTTCCACTGGTACAGGACTGAAATCATTTACCATTAAGTTCTATTTAAATAAAATGGTAGTAGACATTTAGCTAATATTACAGGGCAATAAATGTTTAAGAGCCTTAGGGGTGTGAGCTTTCCAAATGCAGTTCAGACCCAGATGCTAAAAATACCTCATATATATATAATACATATATATGAATAATATATATAGTATATATAATATATATACTAATAAATATATTGTATATATAGCCTTTTTCAGAGTTTGGCTTTTTCTCACATAATGGAAGATTTTTCTCCCCCTCTCCTTTTTTGTTCACATTTTGAATTATTTAAGAATTTCCTGGCTATAGTCCTCTTCCCCTCCCCCTTTTCCTTCTTCTTTTTCTTTCTCTTTCTTTCTTTCTTTCTTTCTTTCTTTCTTTCTTTCTTTCTTTCTTTCTTTCTTTCTTTCTTTCTTTCTTTCTTTCTCTCTCTCTCTCTCTCTCTCTCTCTCTCTCTCTCTCTCTCTCTCTCTCTCTCTCTGTCTCTGTCTCTCTTTCTTTCTTTCTTTTTACTACACTGGGTAGAAGAAGCATGAGGAAAATGTACTTAAAATTCAAAATGCTTCCCCTTTATCATTACCATGAATCAACACAATAAATGAGCCCCTTCAGAGCACGGTAATAAGAATTTGATAAATCATCAGCCAAAAATTAACTAGATGTCAAAACAATCTTTGGGAAGTGTGATGGATTAGGGGTGATAGCAGCAATTAATCTCCCAGCATGAGTTCACCAGAGAGACACAATGTAGGGAGATGGATGGGGGGATTCAGGCCGTACAAGGTCAGGACTCAACTGAGAAGAGTGGATGGAGGCTGGAGGGAGGGAGGGAAAGAGGGAGAGTTGAGAAAGACACACACACACACACACACACACACACACACTCATACACACACACACACAGAATATGAGAATCCTCTGAGTCTGCAATACCCAGGCATCCAGCAGCTGAGCTAGAGGTCAGTTACATGCCTTTGAAAAGCGCTCTGTCTCCAGCTGCTCTCTCTGATGAGGCTAGCATTTTTCCTCTTGCGCTAATAAATGCCACAAGTCGGCTCATGGGGCTCAACACATGGTCTCCAAGAGTGGGAGGCTGCTGCGGTGGGCTTAATTTACAGAGAGGGGTAGTTCATTGTAAACAACAACTAGGAGGAAAGGGGTCTGGGAGGAGCAGGCAGGAAGGGGAGGGGAGGGAGGGAGTCTGGGAAAAGCTAGAGCAGTGACAGGAGCACCGCCTCCGGAACGCACAGTTCAGCTCTGGTTGTTCCAGGGCACAGCCCAGGGAATATTGATGGTTCCAGGGAAAAAGGAGGAGAGCCTCTGCAGGCGCCAATCTCATAAATCTCCCTCTTTTTGACGAGGCTGCCTCTTTTTATTTGCTTTTTTTTTTTTCTGCTGGAATTCACAATTTCTGAGGAAATGGCAGTTTGGGAAGAGGATGCAGAAAAGGCTCTGTTTTCACCTTCCAGGCAAGGCTGGAATCCTCAAGTAGGTCCACATCTCCATATTCTCATGAGCCTAAATTGGAAAATGTAGGCTGAACTGATGGAGATGGTGGGGATGAGTGGCAGTGAGATAGGAAGGAAGGAGGAGAAAGAGAGGGGCACAGAGCTCCATTTAGCCAGTGCAAAGATCAAATCTAATGTCATGGGAAATGCCTCATACTCACAGGGGAGTGAGGAGAACTCCTATGGGTCCATTCAATGGCTGCAATAATTGGGATGCTCTGGGTCAGGCCATGGGAGCTGGCATTCCTGGGTTGGTCCGTTAATCCCCTAGGAACTTTTTTGGAACAAAGATTCCTGTTGGATTTGCCTGGCCAGGGCTGTGATGCTGCTCCTGTTCCATGTGTAAATGCTTCCTGGCTAGCTTCATAATGATCACAAAACAATCACAGCGTGTGACAACTGGCTGTTGCTTTTTTTGTTGAGAATTCTGAGTCTTCCCCAGGGGACCCTTGATATTTCTGTATGACACCCCTTTCAAGTACACAACAATCGAATCCTAGAGGTTAGCCATAATATAGTCTATTTAGGAAGGTTAGGCCAGCAAGCTTCAATGATTCTTCAGATATCACTAAAATGGTGACAAGGAAAAGAATACCTGTGGCACTCCACAGCCCACCTGCTTATCTGCTGAGCTTTGCCTCAGAAGGCATTTCTATCTTTAAACCCTTTAGCTCTGATATTGGAGGTGTGTTTGGCATTGGGTGACTTAGTGTTGTTTCCAACCCATCTCAACCAAAACACACAGCAACTATCTAAAGCTGAACTTTTTTTTCAAAGCAAGGATTTAGTGCTCTCTAGCTGCCAGGAATGGAGAGTGCTAACCTGGTGTGGTCTTCAGGGTAATGAAGACAACTTGCAATAAAACCAACCTCTGAAGAATGGATATGGTTTACTTATTACTGACTTGCTGTTAACCTCGAGCTAGTTAATCTGTCTGTCTTGGTTTCCTCATCCTCATCAAACTTTCTGGTAAGATGGTGACCCTTTCCCATGTATCTAGCTCCCCCCCTCTCTTATTCTAATTTAAACAACCAACAAAGGGGAATAGTAATTAATCATTCTACTTCATACAATGTTGTGTGGAACAAATGAGTTTTGTGAACAATGCCTGTAACATAGCTCTCCGTAAGTGTTGGTTAAGGTTCTTCTGGAGTTGAAAGCACTGTCCTCTCTCCATCATGCCTGTGAATTCCCGGCTCGCTCTGTGAGTCATGAAGTACATTCTGGCCCTTGCTCTGTGACTAAAGGCTGATAAGGGGAAGTCTCCATGACACCAATGAGGAGGCTAAAGTTGCTGGTACAAGTCACCCAGGCCATCTCGCCTCTTGTACTTTGTTCAGTACTATAAGGAAAGGCTCAGGAATCTTGTTCTTTTTTCCACATCCATCTTGGAGCACCGCCCTGTTTTCTCCCCTTAACAGGCCACCTCACCAAGAATTTGGTACCCAATATTCAAGCAATATCCTGCTTTTGTGTAGTACTTTACCATTTTGCAAGTATTTCTCATAAACTTTATTTTTCTTTCATGAGAGCTTTCATTAGCCTAGGCCAGTCATTCTTCTCTTTCTTTTTCCTATTAGCCAGCTTTGATGGTGAATTTTCTGGATTCTTTTGATAAGCTGGAAACATAAGCCCAGGTTATTTATTTTTCCTGCTACCATATTGTTTCAAATGATCTGGGGGGCTATGTATTTAGATCAACTGGCTTTTTACTGTTCTCTCTCCAGATTCTGGATAGGGAGCAAGGTAAGTGGGTTGCTCTCTCCTCAGTGAGAAGAGAATGTGAAAGTTGGAGCTGCTCTTTGGGGCTGACAGGCCCAGACAATCCATAACTGTTCGTGTTTCACTTTGCTGGGAAGTACTCAGTTTGTGGTAGTTTGTTAAGGCAGCCCTGGGAAACAAGTTTACATGCATTATTTGAAGAAAAAAAAATGTGTTTAATATCTTATTCTAATTTTATATTTTGAAAATAAAATCAAAACCATCGTTTTTGAAAAAACAACTATCAAAAATAAAGTACGACAATTCTTCCAGGCTTGTACCGGTACATACAAGTAGAAGACAATCAGCCCTCTGCTCAAATCTCCTGCTGTTTTGTCATTTCCCTGACATAGAAGCTGAAGTCCTCAGAGTGGCCTCTGAGGTCCGCTTGACCTATCCCAGTTCCTCTCTGACCTTATGCCCCACTTCGCTACTCCTTGTTTACTCTACTCCAGCCACACTCCCTCTTTCTCCAGAGACATATTGGGCAAGGTCCTGTCTCACTGCCCTTGCACAAGTTCCCCTCCTCCCTGGAATGTTCTGTTCCCCATGGCCTCCTAGCTCATTCCTTTAAGTCTGCTCAAAAGTTACCTTATTGGCGAGGCCTGCAAACTCTAAAACTCACCCTCCTTTCAATTTCCTACCTTTGTTCTATTTTCTTCTGTACCACTTACCTCCTTCTGACATATCATTAACTTACTTTCTGTGTATGTTGTCCATCTCCTCGTGAGAATGTTAGCTCTAAAAGCACAGGGATATTTTGTTTGTTTCTGTTTTGTTTCCTGCCCGGTGTCTAGAATAGTGTATAGCATAACTAGATGCTCAATAAATCTTTCTGAATGAATGGAAACTTACCCTCTTGTGTAATCAATTTGCACAGATGTTTCTCTCTGGGAAGGGTCAGAATCCCTGGGGATTTAATTTAGGTTTAGCTGGAGGAGACATAGTTTTAAAAAGTCTGCCGCACAAAGCTAGGCAAATTGTAGCATTTACTGGCAGGCTGTACAGGCCAGTGGATGGGTCCCTGGGCTGAGGTCTGGGTGCCTCATCTATAAGACAGATGAGCCCACCTGCTGCCTACTATCCACTTCATGGGGGATGTTGGGAGGATGAAGGAGATGATGCATTTAAAAGTGCTCTGAGGTCCTTAAACAAAAGACATGCTAGGGAAATGGAGTGTTAGACATAAACTAAACCAAGAAGTATATCAGGAAATAGCTGAACTGAATCACAGCTAGTCTCAGAGCAATTTTTTTCCTGAGAAATTTAATAGAACAGCCTACAAAACTATGATGCAATTTTCTTTCACACTTTCTTTCTTATCAAGTGTTCCAATGTTCTAAATTTCAACACAGGTGCTATCTTCTTTTTTTCTAGATGGTGAACCGATCCGTGATAGAATTTCTGGATTGCGCTGAGGATGGGGGCCTGTGTAAACCACTGGGTCATGAAAATGCCTTCAGCATTTCTCTTCTTTTACACTGGTTCTTACTATAGGGAATAAAATGTATTACTCAGAACAAATGGTTGCATATTTAATTATGTCAAACCCTAAAGGATTTTTTTGTTTGTTTCATATTTCAACTGTTCTTTTCTGTGGAGGGGATGTTGAGAGTTAAACTATATTATATTACTTCTTTTTAAGGGCAGTACATATAACTCGAACAGTAGTTGATAAGGTCAGAACTACTGAGTACAAACCCCAAATACTATTTCCTTCTTCCTTTGGTTAGTCCTCAGGCTATTTAGTGCCCTCTGCTGTCTGGAGGAAGTGTGGTAAAGCTTTGGTTAACTGCCTAGTCTACTTATATCACACAGACAGTTTTTCATTTGTTTGTTTGTTTTGTTTTGGCAGATTTTAGTGCAAATATTAACTGTCACCCATTACGATTTGGAATCCTATTAAGTGGCTGTTAAATGGCTCTCATTGGCCACCCCACTTGTTTAGAGAAAGATGTTAACAAATAAGGTTGTTTTTCAAAAGTTGATTCTCTGTTTTCTGTTTTTGCCTTCAAAGTATGCCCCACTATGGCTGTCCCTGGGATGGATGGGATGGAAGAGCAGGGAAAATCAGGGCAGATGTGTCATAGTTTGTAAAGAAGTGACTCAAAATGTAATTAGTACTTTAGTACTAATCGAGGATAGCTCTGGAAATTTCCCTATTTAAACTTGGTTGAGTCCCATAGATAAATCCCCAAGTTTATGTGTTTATATTTTAGATTTTCTTAATTTGTCAAAACATATTTATTCTTTGGTGATTGTCATTTAAAAATATATTTTTATCTTGGGAGGGAACATGATATAGAAGTGGTTTAGACTTTGGCAGTCAAAGCTGGGTCGAAAATCTTGTTTTCCCCTTTATTAGCTTTAGTGTCCATATCTGTAAATATGAAAAGTAACATCTACCCCATAGTATTACTTTGCAGATTAAATGAGAAAATGTGAACAAAATTCTTATTGAAAGACCTGGCATATTACAGGCAACAAACAAATATTTCTTTTTATTTCTCCTTTATGTTTTATTCTAATTTCAAGCTCTAATCATATCTTTAGTTCAAAGAAAGGATTTCTTAGATATCGTCATCTTTTTTCTTTAATATGATACTATGGTGGATTGTTGCTGGGACAAGGAGGAGAGAGAAGAGAGAACTAGAGCTAGAGCTAGAGACAGAGATAGAAACAGAGATAGATAGAGATAGAGATAGAAAGAGAGAGAGGCAAGCCTATAGGGACACTTAAAATTGTTATTTTTTGTTGTTGTTGCTAAAAATATGAAATAGGATATCTTTCAGTTGGTAGATCACTCCAAAATGTATTGTCCTATCCTAAGAAAGATATGATGGGCTAGATAAGATACATCTACCTGTAAGCAAATAAGAAAAAGTCATTCTCTGGAGGGGAAGTATTATAAGATCTGATATTTATCGATAGTTATATGTAATGATTCCTGACTAACATTGAAGCATAAAAATAAATACTGTCTCCTTAATTCCACTGATGGGTCAAAACATTAAGTATTTGTGTTTTTTTTCCCTATTGCCCTGAAAATTCAGAGGCTCCTGTTAAGAAAATTAGCCTACATTAGAAACCCACATTTTTCCCCCTCCAAACTGAGAGTCAATCAGTTGGGAAGCAGAAGGCAATGGTTAGTGTGAAGCACACAAAAAACCAAACAGTTACATCACCTATTACTGCCTCCTAAACATGCCTTCTGGAAAAGGAGACACACCCTTTTTGGAAGCTTCTTGATAACTAAATAGAGTTACACTTCTTTTTAGATATCTGATAAAACACTGAAAAGTTCTTTCAAATGAAGTTGTGGCATTTTCAATCTGTGGAGTCTTATGAACTTCCCCCGCTTGGGTATTTGAGATGTTTGCTGATCCTGAAAACAGGGTTCTAGACTGGATGATTTCTTCAGCACTTCACCAACACTAGAGTTCTTTGATCTTTCAGCATTTGTACCAGAGTGATGGAAATAAAATGAGAAAGGGTAGGTGGAAGTAAGTCTTAGAATCGTTAGCCTCTGGGTCCATATTTCACACTTACCTCAACCCTCATAAACTCGTTGGAATGAAGCAAGCAGCTGGGCCTTGAAAGGGAATTTTGTACTATGCTGGTTCGTACTAACCAGTGGCAATAGAGGGAAATAAGTTTTTTGTTTTTTTTAAATTTGTATTTTGAAAGAATTTGTTATTTGTGAGACTAAACTATTATACTTAAGCCTTAGAAAATAGCGGTAAAATTCTTAGTGGTAGAAACTTCCCGAGTCTCCCAATATGATATATATAAAATTTATAAAAGGGTCTGTCTGGTGGTATACATTGTATCTCCATTTTTGTCTGGTGATATATTTTGTGATGAAAAGAGCATATATTTGAACTTATTTGGGTTTGAATTTCAGGTTCACAACTGACAGTGTGACTGTATACCATTTATTCACCCAGTATTTACTAAATATGTGCTATGTACTGTGTTCTGTGGTAGGTGTGTGTGTGTGCGTGTGTGTGTGTGTGGTGATACATAAATAAGTAAAATGTGTAGCTAGTCATGTGTTCTGATACGAAGCACAAAAGAACAAGCAAAAATACGTACAAGAAGCTGTAGGGGTTAAAGACCACTGAGTGACATGTGAACTGCATCCTTGAAGGGCCAGTAGAAGTTAGCGAGGTGGTGTGGGCAGAAGGGGAGGCAGGGATCAAACATACTGAAGAGTACATGAATGGTCATAGAGAGCAGGGCGGCTTGACGTAGTCACTAGGCTGCAGTAGACATGTGTGGCAGGAACACTGGGTAGAGATGGAGATGTAGTGACAGGAGATGGGGCTGGGGAGGTGAATAAATGCTAGATTATTATGAAAGTCTTTCATAACATTCTGAGGACTTTGACCTCTTCTTAAGGTGATCAAGATATTTGATACGACTTAAGAAATGGACTCATAGCCTCATATTCTCAGCACAGAAAGCCCATTACAGAGGTGGTGTGGGAAAACTGAGCAGAATGAGGAAGCCCACACACCTTTTGTGAAAGACTGTTACTTTACTGCAAGAGGGAGGGTATGAGACTGGTGAAGGGAACCTGGGAGATGATGTCAGATAGTGTTTGCAGAGTATTTAGGAGTCGATGCTCTCTGCCAGGGTGAGAATGAAATGAGAAAAACACAGTGAAGGCAGACTTATGGCTCATCAAGGCTTAAGGCATGGTGGAGGAAGAAGTGCAGGTAGAAAAGACAGATGGGAGGAGTCAGGGAGGAGGAGAACCCAGGAGGGCTGGTGTTAGGGAAGGCAAGAGAGGAGGTCCACAGAGGGCGAGGTTAGTGATGTCAGATACTTCCAGGAGGTCAAATAGGTAAATTAACAGGAAACCATTGGGTAAGTATGAGATCATTGATGATAATTGCTGATAAAAAATATTCTGGAGAAAATAGAAATGATTGGGATTGACAGCATTGGTGGCTATCTAGTGACTAGTCTGCCGAAACATCTTTATTTCCACTCTGCTTTCACCACATTCTGTGGGTTTGATGTTAGCAAACAGGAGATCCTTGGAAATCGTCTGTTATCTCTGTTGTTGCAGAAATTCTACCTTCTCTTCCAGAAGCCACATATGTTAAAGTGGTTGCATTCAACCTTCCTATTATAGCCAACTAGAGAGCATCATCACCAAGAAGAAAAACATCAAGTTATTTTGCATTTTAAAACCACAAAGTCGGCAAGGGGGTTACACTTATTTACTCAGATGGAAGGAAGGAAGGAAGGAAGGAAGGAAGGAAGGAAGGAAGGAAGGAAGAAAGGAAGGAAGGAAGGAAGGAAGGAAGGAAGGAAGGAAGGAAGGAAGAAAGGGAGAAAGGGAGAAAGGGAGAAAGGGAGAAAGAAAGAAAAAAGGCTCACTGTGACCACAATTCTTTTAAGCAACACCATAAGAGCTATTATCGTCTGATTATTTTGACTTAATTTGAAATGTTTATTCAAACAGTTACATGAATGACTAATCAAAAGAATTGTTAAAAATGCCTTACATATGTGAAACACCTTCACAATAATAACAAGATTTGCCAGGAACTTATACAGTATTATGTTTTTAATTGCTTTTGCCAGTCAAAAATATCAACTGAGCTCCCACTTGACGCTCTATGCTGCATTTGAACTGGGAGATGGCAATACAAAGAAAGCCCAGAAAATCCTCCATTAACTTGAATGCTTGGGGCATGTGTGTTCTGATTAATTAAGTTTTCAGGTGAGCTCCTGGTGAACCCTTTATGAACTGTAATGATTTTTATTTCAACTCTTTTAAAAATCTTGGTCAGACTTTCTGGTAAGATGGTGACCCTTTCACAGGTATCTAGCTCCCTCTCTCTCTCTCATTCTAATTTAAATGACCAACATAATCTGAAAATGAGAAAAGCCGTGTTTCACTCCAGGAAATGGGGGCAAGAAGTCATCCACACTGGAAACAGTTGTAGAAATCTCATCTGGACACAGCCCAGAAGGTCAGGACTTGAAGTAGAAAAGCACTAGATTTGGAAGTAGCTAACTGGAATTTCATCCCTGCCTTAGCCAACAGCTGAGCCACTGAACCCCACAATTTATCCTTTGGTGACTTAATGTGCTCATAAATAAAATGAAGTTGTTAGATCAAATAATCTCATGTCCCCTTTAGCTCTAGGTTTCTACAACACTACATGGTTAAGGCACAGGAAATATAAAGTGATTACCAGCCTTAGTTCTAAAGTAGCCCACATGGGTTCAAATCTCACATCTTCCACATATCTGCCTGTGTCATATGGGACAAATTACCTGAATTCTTTGAGCCTCAGTGTATTCAACTGTAAATGGGATATAATAATTCCTTCCTCTCCAGATTTTTGCAAAGACTAAATTAGGTAATTTATATAGAGTCCATAGCAAAGTATCTGGCACATGTTAAACAATGAATAAAAGCTATTATTATTATCATCATAATTATTCATGATGTCAAAGGAACATACCACAACTTTGTAATTATACTTGCACAGATCTATATTCATAAAAGCAATCACTACAAGTTGTGTTGGGAATGAGGTAGAATATATTTACATATGCATATTGTGTCTATATATTATCTATATACATATGAATACATATGTGTGTGTTATAAATCATATACAGTATACACACATATGGAAAATATGTTGACATATGTGATGCTGGAATGATTAGAGACCAAAGCCAGATAAGATAAACATGAGATAGTTTTTCCATAGCATATGAATTTTAAATATTGTTTTGATAAGATAGAAAAGTCAGGATTGGTTAGGCAGGGGTCCAATCAGCTTGCATAAAATGTCAAAAAATAATAGTTGGATAGCTAGTTAGCTTAATTGAGACAGTTCGTAAAAATAAGCAAGCAAGTCCAGAAAGGGGCCTTAGCAACCACCAGGGCCTGTGGAGAACCTGTACTTGATTCTCCTCTTCAGGCTCCAGAAATATTTTGGCGATAGGTCTATCTTCTGAAGCTGTCAAAGGAAAGGGGCATGGTCCCTACTGCAGTGATTCCACCACACTCATTGACTTGTATTTTATCCTTCGTCTGGCCAGAGTCCCAAACTCCCAAGACAGAATCTAATTGGGTCAAATATTTACCGTTCAGTACGATGCACTCTTATTGAGCAGAGTTCTTGAACCAGACCACTTCTTAGGCTGTGGGGTTTCCTGGTTTGCCTCTGGTGAGGGTATAGTTATGGGTTGAATTGTGTTCTGCCAAAAAAGACACGTCAAAGTGCTAACCCCAGTACTTCAGAATATAACCTTATTTGGAAATAGGGTATTTATAGAAGTAATCAAGTTAAAATGAGATTGTTAGAGTGGGCCTTAATTCAATCTGACTAAATTTAGACATGGAGGCAGACATAGATAGAGGGAAGATGATGGGAAGAGACACAGGGAGAATACCTGTGAGAATGGAGGCAGAGATTAGAATTATGCTTCCATAGCCAAGGGATGTCTGAGGTTACCAGAAGCTGGAAAAGACAAGAAAATATCTTTCCTCTACAGCTTTCAGAGGGAGCATGGCCCTGCTGACAGCTTGGTTTTGGACTTCTAGCCTCCACAACTATAAGACAAAAAACTTCTCTTAAGTCACACAGTTTTGTGGTCCTTTGTTATGGCAGCCCTAGGAAACTGATACAGGTGTCCTTCCTGGCCTTGTTATTTGTGGGCAGTGTAGCTGTTCACATAATCCAAACTATGGCAACTCCTGGGGAGGGAATAGCTGGTGGCAGCTTTCCTGAGAAGGAGGCTGTAGGTCCTGCACAAGTTTAGTAGTTTCATAGATTAACCAACACAGACTGGATTTGGTCGAGATGAGCCGTCAACAAATGTCTGAGGTTTTATGCCTTGGTATTTTATAGCAAGATTTATTTATGTTTAGATGTCCACTCAGTGATATGGCTAGATGACATTCAAACAACTGACTTTGATTTCCTTGAGGGCAGGTAGTGTGCCTTGCTGCTGGCAGGATAGTGTAGTGTTGTGGCTAAGAGGAAGACTTTGGAGCCATACCACGTGGGTATGAGTCCTTCCCTCCACTTGCTAGCTGTGACTTGACCTCTCTATGCCTCAATTTCCTCATTTATTAAATGGAGATGATCATAATAGTAATTACCTTTTGATTACTATTAATTACTATTACCTTAGGTAATTACCTAAAGATTGAGTTATTTATTTTATGTAAGGCATATAAAACAGTGCTGGGGACAAAGAAACATTCTATCAGTGTTAGATATTATATTAGTTTCCGTAGTTCCCATATTCTAACATAGGCCATGACATGGATTATGAGCTTAATGGACATTTCTTGAGTTAAACAACAAAAAAAGTAGTGTTTTGAGTGAAATTATTATGCTTTGTCCAAGTGATGAAGAACCTGTCAGAGAAGTATTAGGGATTTTAATAGGCATAAACTTGGTCTGCAACATTCATAGCAGAGAACCTGAAATGTAGGCCCTCATGGTCATGGGATCCTCATGTTTTCTTTAAAGAAGAAACTGGAAACACTGGATCAAGATTGAGACCCTCTGAATTCTCATATATCTCTGACTTCTTTCATTGGGATTATAAGAGGCACAGGTGGGAAGGCCATTCAGACAAAGACTGTTACACACCTGCTGGGTTGATAAAAGAGCAGTTCAGTCACCAGGGCTGATGA
The DNA here is from genome assembly GCF_964194185.1 of Rhinolophus hipposideros. NCBI lineage: Eukaryota > Metazoa > Chordata > Mammalia > Chiroptera > Rhinolophidae > Rhinolophus > Rhinolophus hipposideros. The sequence goes on along the minus strand of NC_138050.1, from coordinate 45,097,977 downwards.
CTCATTGCCTCCAAATTGATTTGGGAAAGAGGTTTTCAATCCAATTCAGTATGATACAAAGGCAAGAACAATTAGCATTAACACACTGAGAAAAGAAAAAGAAAAATGCCCCACTGCTGTTCAACTAAATGGAAGGTGTCTTTCTCTTGCAAATAGATAGATAGATGATAGATAGATAGATAGATAGATAGATAGATAGATAGATAGATAGACAATCTGAAGGCAGGATTATTTCCTTACTAAGTAAGTCCAGGTAATTTTTCTTTCCCACTGTTTTTTCCAAGTCATTTCATTGAAGGTTATTCACTTGTTCAAAAGTCAGGCAACATCTGTTTAAACTTCTGAGGCAATGTCAACATTGTCAGGCCACAGAGACACTGTTTAATATCAGAAAAAAATTGCCAATGAGCCATCAGCCCAAATGGCTGGATAGAAGGGCCCATTGTAAAGCTAGAAGTTCTCATCTGTTGAGATCCATAAAGACTCTCCCTCTTTGTGAGTATTTCATTCACTGGACTTTATAGACATGAATCTTTAGAGCAAGTCTGAGGTTAAAAATCTTATAGTTCAGCAATGTAAGCACACACCACTGATTGACAACTCTTCCTTTTAAAAGAAACGGGGGAAGAAAAATGGTATTCTTTTGTAAAGGCACTCTTGAGGCTGTGTATAATTTTAGATCTGAGCCCTACATTGCCTGTGAGCTTGAGCTCAGCCTTGTTATTTAGATACTTAGTTTGCCGGGAACGTGGTGCCATGTCAGCAGGGCCAGGTATGTCTCTCGTTGGTGTACCTCCTCTCTCTTTGGCCAAGGGAGCAACCATTCTCTTTTACTTAAAATAATGGGCCAATAGCAGTTTGTGATGCATCAGTACTTGGGGTCTTGGCTGTAGATGCCTCCAGAAAGCAGCCCCTTTGGGACTGGGCAAGAAAGACCCATGTTCAGGCCAACCTGCTAACGTGCCAATCTCCTTAGCAAAAGTTCCTTTTTTCCTTGCCCTCATTTTTTCCCTCTGAGAAACTTGCCATCCTAAGGCAAGTGTGCCTCTAACACTTTCAAAAGATTATCACTTCCCTCTTTGTCGTCTTTAACATTTTATTATTGCCTTCAACTCCACCTCAATTTTCAGGACTTGATCCCATTCTTTTCATTTTGAAAACAGCCTGCGGGCCAAGATGGAAAAAGAAACAACCTGCAAACCAATTTTTAAGCAGTTTTTAACTTACTAAAAAATGTCAAGTTATTGCACCTTTTAAATCTCAATAGATCTATTTGTAGAAATTATACCACAATCAGCAGTTTCCCAGTTCTCATCTTCCCTCAATCACCCCTCCAATGAATCCATTGCAAGAAAGCCTCCTGTGTCCAGGTGGCAGTGGGAAGCCCTCTAATTGGGTGTAATCAGATCCCAGAGGAGCTTTTCCAATGAGGCTGAGATTCTTTTGACAGAAACTTTTGAGAAGTAGAGTCAATGTAATGAAGTCCAGAATTTTCCAGACTCCTCTTAATATATCCATCATGTCCAGCCCCATCATTGACATGTCGACTCTCTTGTTTCTGATTTAAGCTGTCAGACTCAGTAAAATTGCCCCAACAGCTTTAGCATATGTGGCAGAACACTGACAAGATGTTACTTACACCTAATTAAGGCTGAGAGCGTAATAAACAACCCCGGGATCTTAGCAACCTAATTTCCTCTGGTTTTGAGTTTTCTGGATCTTGACCTCATCACTTTGAAATTTAAGAGGGTTTCATACAGAGATTTTTGGAGGGATATTGCAGTTGCCACACTGTGACTTTAATATCAAAATGGAAGATAGAGGGAGCAAAGCAGATTTGAGAAAAGAGGTGGAACAGTCACATACAAGGTCAGAATGGATATCTGATAAGAACAGATGGTTGCTGAATGATCTTTAGTTCCCCTCTGTCATTTTTGCCGTCCCGTGGACAAGGGATCAGCCCAGTGGGACAGGTAATAGAAAAGCAGTAGAGAAATCGCTTGCAGGAAAGGTAAAGAGAAGGAAATGAATACTGTGCTCAGCACAATGACTGAATGTAGAATGTGTTAAGCTCAATAACAAGCACAATTGTTCCAAACAATCATTATTAAAAAGGCCATGGGATATACTCCAGGGGGAAGACTAAAAGTCCCCAGTGCTCTCATTGTTTAAAACACATTCCAATGGAACCTTCTGCGGTGATGTAGGATGGAATCGGTCCATGTTGGCCTAGGCAAGGACTGATGGTTGCCCTGTCCTGACTGTTTCCTCTCTACCTTTGTCTCCCGCTGACAGAGGCCTTTTGGGAACTCTGGCCATTCCTTGTTCCTTCACATGGCGGAGTGAGGTCACAGATTGTCCCAGGATGTAGGTTAGCTTGACCCTCTATGCTCTGGGTCTTCTCTCAGCCCTCCGTTAGAATTCACAAATCCAGTTAAGGGTGAAATTTTGCCATTTCCTCTGTGGAACACAGAGGTTTTATGTGATGACAAGTGAATGGATTTCTTCTCTGCTGAAGTCTCCAATTCTTATATAGTTGCCAGAGGCAGAAAAAAAAAATCAGCACTTTGGCAGCAATAAACAGCCTTTTGCCTTCAAAACTGTTTCCAGGTTTTTTTTTCCCCCCCTCTTAAAAAAGAATTCCTTTTGTGTGTGTGTATGTAGGAAGGAGAGTGATTTTTAGTTTTCTTTTGCTTGGTAGGAGATGAGGAAAAATTTGAGGTGAAATCACAAGTTGTCCAGCTCCTTGTCTGATGGCTCTGTGAGGCTTTTCCCTCCTCCTTCTTTGCCAGCTCTGGGGTCTCCTGCATTCCTTGGCAGGACCCTGGTCTTCTCCTGTGGAGGGTTAGTTGCAAAGCACATTCATCCTCCAATATCTAAATGACCCAGCCAGGAGTCAAGAAGAACTCAATTTCCTGGCTTGATTTTTTTGGAGTCCGATCACTCCAGGTGTTGGGACCACGCAGGAAATAAGAGGCAGAACACGTGTGCATGTTTTTGAAAAACGCACAGAGCACTTGCTGGTGGATGACCCAGACACTTAGCCAGGCTGTTGGTCTGCAGCATAGTGAGTCCTGGGGTGGGGGAGGTTAATAATTATTTGAGCTTCATATAAAGCCAGGTGACATCTCCCCTGGAGGTGCATTTAAGGTTATTTCAGTATTGAGAAGGAAGGGAAGAGGGAGAATGTTTAATGAGAAAGATAGATGTTTTTGTTGACTTCATCATGGAAAGCAATAACTTTTTAAAAACACAAGTTCATTTTAATAAATAGGAGACTTATTTAGTAAGTTTAGCTCAGTAAGAGGACGGCTTTACCTTGGCAATGGCCAGGCTCAAAACAGTGCCTCCTGAAGCCATTGTCATTTTCATTTACTAGAGAATCCTAGATGAATATCCTAGAGAATTCATCCTTTCTCACCTGAAGCTGGGACAGAGGCTATCAAGTACTAGTCTCTTGCTGAAGCCGTATGGATAGGTCCAGCACTGGCTTTTCTGATTGGCACTACCTCTCAGCCTTGCTGGAAAGGCTGAACAGCTTCAGGGAATCATAGACATTTTGTGCCGGCAGGACTTTCAGGTTATCTTGTTCAACATCACACTTTTTACCACCACCACTTAAGAGATTAGGAAATCGAGGCCCAGTAGGGTTAGGTGAGTTGTCCAAGTTTCACAACTAATTAGTAGCATAATTAAATTCTGTGACCAGAATGCAACGTAATTCTCTTTATTCCTCTTTCCCCTTTATCAGCATGTCGCAAAGTGTGGCCTGTGGCACAATACAAGTTTTATAGTATGCTAATCAATTTTGTGCAAAAAGAGGGAGAGCTAGAGCTAGAGTTAGAAAGAAACTCTGGATGAAAGAAATTTCAAAAATTTAGAAGTTAGGCTAATTTAAACAGATTTGTTTACAGCAAGATAAAAACATGCTAACCCTTTCTGCATCTCCAAAGTTGCTATGTCTCTAGAACACACTTTGGGAAATAATTTCCAGTATTTAGCTCAGCCCTTTTGTGGCTCGTTAACTTAGCAACTTGCTTACTTTCACTCATCTTGGTCTAGAGGAGCTTTTTCATCATCAACTATCAGGTCAAATGTTTTATTTCGGAAAGAACACTAGTCTAGGAACTAGCCCTGTGTCCGTCGGTTCTGCCACATCTGTTTGCATCTCCCTAAATCAATTGGTAATCTCTCTAAACCGGGGGTGTCCAAACTGCGGCCTACGGGCCAACTGCAGTCCGTAATCTATTGTTAATTGGCCCGCAACAAATTCCAAAAATATATTTAGTTTACTTAAATAAACCAGGTGAGGCAATACATACTTCACCTCGAGTGAGTGGTCCGGCTGTTTGTGTATTTTACCGCATATGGCCCTTGGTGAAAAACATTGAAAAAAAGTTTTGACATCCCTGCAGACCTTAGTTGCTTCATTTGTATTGTGATGGTGTGCACTCGATGATCACATGTTCTCTTGGATCGTGGCTGTTTTCTGCCTCAGTCTGGGGAAATAAGAAGAGGGAGGAGATGTGCCTAGCGTCCCAATCCAGATGCAGATCTTAAGCTCTCAAGTCTTTAGGAATTTTTGCTTTAAAAATTGTTCTAAGCAGAAAATATCTCAAAGATGAGAATGCTTCATCATGGATAGCCCAGAATCCCAAAATTCAGAGTTTCAGGTGAAAATTAAAAATTAATTAGAAAAAGGATAATCCCCTAAGTATTAATACTTCAGGGGAAACAAAGGTACTTGGAATTCTGGACCAAAATTTACATCAGAGTTTCATTCACTGAATTCATTTTTGTGTTTTTATTATTGTTATTTTATTTTTTAAAAATTTATTTTTCAATTTCTATTGACATACACTGTATATACCTGAATCGAATATAAAATAATATTGAATGTCAACCATAATTGAAAAAAAAAGTCATGGGGGTATAAAGTACAGCATAGGGAATATAGTAATTCACTCCATTTTGAATCTGATTCACCAACTTAGTCTGCTGTTGGCACTCAGATGGAATTCTTGAAGGTGATTGACAAATAGAAAGTAGAATCTCTGTCCATTTCTGCAGAATGTATGATTGATACCTACAAGTAGGGGTGGAAAGGGTATTACAGAAAACGAAACAATTGAATGCCCTTGGCTATGGATAACTCCCATTGAAACTCGTAGACTTCTTTCTCATATGAAGATTCCTTCGGTACTTGCCCAAGACCTTAGGGCTTCTAGGCCATCTCAGATTATAATTTCTCTTAACCAAGTACCAATGGTGGTGTAGTAACAACTAATTAGAATTTAGGGCAGTTTCTTTTCCAATCTGCATTTTGATATAGGTGTTCCTCAAGAAGATTGGGTTCTGTGGTGATCCTACCACTTTGTCTAGCAATGTCTGGAAAGTTCTGTATTGAAACTTTTCCCCTTCTGCTTCCTCATCTGCCTCTGCTTTTCTGAAAAGAACATGAGGAAAGCCCTTCCTGTCAGGGGCAGGTGTAGGTTCTCAGGGAAGGCTGGCTTTGCTTGTCTGACTTTGTCCATGGTGCTTGTGTTTGAACAGAGCTCTCTGGTGTTCCTTGCTTGCTTCTTTTCCAGCTGGGCTGTGTGTGCACTTTGGAGAGTCAGAGGGACAGGTGATGGTTGCTGACCCCCAATCATTAATCAAGTTGACTGAGCCATTTCACAGCCAGGGCTGCAGCGCATTGGCTCTTGGGAACTGCCTAATAAAATGACAGAGGCAGGAGTTCATTTCCTGTCCCTGAATTCCTGAGAGGAATGGAATGAAGAGTGGAATATGGCTGGGGGAGGAGCTGGGAGTGATAGAAGAGAAAAGAAAATGGACTTTAGGGAAGCTGAATTGAGGAGATGGGGCAATCTTTTGAATGATGACTGTTTGGGGGTATTTATAAGCCATTCATACTGATAAGTAAGACTAAAATCCATTGCCTTCCATAAAGAAATTTAACAATGTGTTTTGTGAAAGGGACTTTAAAAAAAATTGTTTTCCAATTACAGGTGACATACAATATTATATTCATTTCAGGTGTATAACATAGTGATTTGACATGTATACACCTTACAAAGTGGTCACCCCAATAAGACTCGTACCCACCTGATACCATACATGGTTATTACAATATTATTGACTATATTCCTGAAAGGGACTTCTTAGAGAAACTGGTCTTTCTGTCTGAGGTTATCTTGTGACATAGGGTGAGGTCTTCCTCCTGCTTAACCCTGGACTCAGCTTACTGCTGGCTTTTTTTTTTTTTTTTTTTCTGAAGGGAACTTTGAATCCCAAGGGCGGGAGGAGTGGTCTTTTGAGCTCTTGTTCCCAGGTGCTGCCAAATACCTGTCATACCTCCAGGAACAACCTGCATTCAGGCATCAGTACTGAGAAACCCCAAGATCAACACAGCAAGCATTTACCATCACAGATCCAAACTTCCAGCCCATTAATCATCAGGTCAGATGGAGAAGCTGGGTCCTTCCATTCCTGATGTTCCCATCTTTGGGGAAAACTTTTTAACATCCCACAACTGGTAACAATTTTCTAAAATTAGAGTTTTTCTGTTTCTTTCTCTCTCCTTCCACAGCCCCTAGTTTTGCCTTCCCGCCCACCAGCCCTGGTTAATGGGTCTTTTGTTCTGCCTGGGGCTTGCTGCCTTGCTAATCAGGGTATATCATATGGGAACTATCAAGAGAGTAAGGATCTGCTTTAGGAAGGAGAAAGCAGGCAAAATCTGAGTCAGCTTTTGTGGTTCTGTGACAGAGTGGCATCCAGAGGGTAGATAGAGCCTGTGGATGTGGCACACTAAGAATGGAAACCTGTTAGCTTTCACTCAAGGGCTTGTGATAACCGTTGTGTTAACCACGACTCCCTGCACCCTTCTTATATGAACATACTTGAGGGCTTTTCCAGCTTCCCAGATCCCTTCTTGCCTTGAAGTGGGTTGTCTTTTTCTGGATTTTTGTTGCCTGGGAAACCGTGGCCCAGCTGTGGCCTCAGAAAGCATCTCAGTGGGTTTGAAAGGCTTTCCAATCGCCATCCTTCCAGTAGGGAGCACCAACAGAGGAGCCATCTCCCACTAACCTGCCACCTTTGGGCATAAAAAGTGAATGAAGCAGGGGGGCCATGTTTATAGGTTTGAGGTAGGGTAGTAGCAAATATTTTTTCTAAAATTATCTTCAAGATCAGTGTTATAAGTGTAATCTCCTAAAGGAAAATAAGCTATCCTTCACCCATTCATTCAATACATCCTATTACCATTGTTCTGGGCGCCGGCAATATCTGAATAAAAGAATAAGACCCTCAAAGCCCCTCTTCACTCTGGCCCACACCCTCATGAGAAAAGTCAGACAATAACAACACATAGATACATAACAATGATTTCTTTATTGTAAGAAGCATTGTCTGAGGGCAGATCACAGTACACTGTTCTCAGAGTTTTTTTTCTCTCTGAGTTGATCATAAAAATGAGATTTTTGCATTGTCCTTTACAAGTAACAGAGCATTTTCACATATATGTCACACTGTCCTCACAACAACCTCACTGTGGGCACAACAAGTATTATTCTTACAACTAAACAGGTGACGCAATGGAGCTTGGAGAGTCAGGGATTTGCACAAAGTCACGTGTCAATAGACCACAGAGCCAGGATTTAATGCCAGATCTTCTTACTCCAAATCTAGTGCGACTTCCTCCATACCTTGCCACTTCACTACATCTCCAAGATTATGAGGTTCATGAGATCTACTTTGACATTAGTCAGGGACTGAGAGTTAAGGATAAAGAGGAAAGTATGTTAGTGGGGGAGGGTTATACAGCTGCTTAGCCAAGAATGAGTTTTTCATGAGAGCAGGAAAGTTCCTTAAGTGGCCTTTGGCTTAGCAGAGGCTCTGCTTCATCTCTTCTTGACGTTGTCCCTGGGAAGAGTGGAGCTGGGGTGGATGCCATGGGGAATGTGGGGAAGGTTGTCATTTCAATGTTGCCTGTTATCCATCCACATGGCCCCTGGGGCCCTATTTCAGACTTGTCTGCTTGCCCAGAAAGGGGCAGGCCCAAGTTTCACAGAAATTAGAAGCACATATACTTGGCCTAACCAACAGAAATGATGAAGAGATGCATGCTGGTTCAAACCAGAGCCTTCAACACTCAGGAGCCAGGGGGGTAAGGGGGACATTTTCCTGCCTGCTTTAAAGTAAAGGTCTCTAATTAGAATCAGAGCTTCATACAATATTAGAATTGCAATGAATTTTAGAAACGACAGTTGAACTACTCTATTTTACAGACAAAGGACTGAGAGGCACAGTGACCTGGCTAGAGTCATACAGTGATCTAGTTAATACCAAAGCTGAGTTAGGTACACAGCCCTCCTGACTCCTTACCCAGTGCTCTTTCCTCTCCCATCAGGCTGCCTCTCAAGTTAGGTACAAAAATAGAAGCTTGGTGACAGCTCAGGCAGAGGAATGGTTTCTGGACTAGAGGCTGATTTCCGCCCTCACCTGTGACTTTTAGGTTCAGCCTAGTTCAATTCCCTTGCTGCCTCTGGCAGCCTGTCCTGTGATTACTGCAGAGAGAAGGTAGTCAATCAAGGTGTGTGCAGGGAACAGCATCACCAGTTCTGGCACGTGCATCTAAGCAAGAAGTGCCTCTTAGGAAGGACCTCACTCCCTGTTGTAACTATATCATACCTTGTACAAAAAGTCACTTTGAGGTCACTGTTTTTTGTCCAGTATTTCAATACATTAAATGCAATTACTTCATTGTTGATTTACCTGTCATTACAGGCATGTGTCTGAACATGATTTATTGAGTGAGTTTTGTGCCAGTTGACTTGCAATAGATTGCACAATATTCAAAGGGGCTCATTTGCTTGGCATTACATTAGAGGCATGATGATTGCAACACAAAGCAATGTAAATGAATTCTGAGAGGCTCCATCATTCATGTTGTCATGTACTGAATCCTATTATTATTTATTACCATAATTGTACTGTGTTTCCTGGGGCGATAAATTAGGACTGATGGGCCCCGTTGACAGTCAAGGGCTGGACTCGCTCTATATAATTTAATAGGGATACTGTAGGGTCTGTGTGTTTGGAGGAGATTTTGGTAATGGTAAAAAAAAAAAAAAAATAAAGAGATTTTTTTTTTTTTTTTTTTACAAAAAGTACAAAAACCTTCCAAGTTTTTTTTTCTTTCTCCTTAATGCCTTAGCTGTATTTATGGCCTTGATAAAAGCTGAACTGTAAGGAAGAACAGTTCTGTCTTTCAACACAAGATGGTTAAAGCGCATTGCCCCATGCCACAGTCTTTTCCACATTGAATGCTGACAGGTGGTGTTAACTCTCACACAAACAAGGCATTGTCCTATACGGATAATGAATCTAGAATTGGCTGAGAATCCAATGGTCAGCACGATGGCAGCCATATTAACTTAACCCATTAACATATTCAGGCTGATGGACTCAGGCTATTTGATCTAACAGGGCAACACTTCTGAAACAACTGAAGGGTATGTTTTCCTAGAACAACAGAGAAGGAGCAACACAGATTATAGATACAAAATTGTTTTATAAAATGGCACTGTGCTATGCAAATAACACCCTAAGCTATTATTAAGATATTAAGTCATACAAAGCTAGTGCCAGAAGAGATCTTAGACATGACCTGATTCAACCATCTCACTTTAGAGATGAGAAAATTGAGATGGAGGACACAGTCAGCAAAAAAAGAATACTCATTAGAAATACGCTGCTAAACCCAAATCCTATGAGTACTATTCATATAATCAACTAGCCTTTGGTTTGAGTTTTATCCAAGAAGTGCTAAAGAATAGTGAAGTAGAGAACCAGACATTACCACAGGGGATGGTCAAGGGTAAAGCCCAAATAACCCTAAACCACCCCTTGGATCTCTCTTTTGTCTAACTAGAAAGGAATATAATTGCAAATAAGGGCTAGGAAGTAATTGTTAGTCAAATGGTGATAGCCAAGGATCTCTTAGAATCCCCATTTAGCGTATACCCTGTTGGATCAATTTTATTTCAGGAAATAATCAATCTGTCTTTGACCCCTGCATCAGAGGTCAGGGATTTCATAATGGCATGGGAAAAAAAAAAAACTTTCATAGTTTATGCATTTGCCTGTGGTCCTTTGTCTTTATCTATTGCAGTCACAAATACCTTGTTTGAGAGCTCAATGTGTGTAAAAAAGGGGATCCTGCTGAATGAAACTAGGAAAGAAGTTGAATTCTGTTTAGGGAGTGAGGGAATTAGGACAGAATTGAAACCAGGGTCAGTTTAGGCTGATATACATAATTTCCTCAGTAGAGACTCAATCTAAGTAGTTTTATTTTCTATTACCTAAGACTTAAAGGAAAGATTTCATCCCACGTGTCTGAATTCAGCTGTGTTTATATGTGGCACTAACTGGTTTTATTCAGATTGATTCAGGCAGTGCCATAAAATCGATGCATTGCCACCTAGTCAATCTGATTGGGTTGTTAAAACAAGTAAACTAATCAGACCACTTCTTGCAAATCAGATCAGATCATCTGTATGTGATTCACCTGTTCCCAGGGCGACTGGCATAATCAGGAATCAACCCCAAATGAGCTTAGCCAAGACTCATATAGTTCTGGCGCATGTTAGCCCCATCCCTACTGAAAAGGCACCAAGAAACCTGCACCAGCCAATTGCACACAGGATCCAAAGAACACTCTGTGTACTCCATTGGGTTGGAAATGGCAGTGGGCTCCTGGCATTTTCACGTCTCACAGCAGGTGGCAGAATCTGTTTTGCACAATTGAGGAACAGTCTTTCGCAGCAGCAATCAAGGAAAAGGAAGCAAAAAATGTTAGAGAAAGTAGCTGCTAGTTGCCTATTATCTCAACCCCCGAAATGGGGTGCTGGATTTATGGGTGGATCTCCCACGCAGAGTGGGTCCCACCATTTCTTTCTGGATAACCTCAGGGCTTCCAAGTTATCTTAGTCAAAAGAAAAGCTGGATGTAGCTTCACCACAGGCTGAAGCTCATGATCAAAATCTTTCACCAACAAGGGAGGAGGGTAATCGTACAATTATCAAAAGAAATCTTAAACGTGGTATTTCTGATTCATACTTTTAGAAAGACCCTGGCTTGGGGCCTAAGTGAATACAGTGTCTCTCCATCAAAAATTTACTGTTGCTGGTTTCTTGTCTTTTGCAGAACTCATGAAATTAAAAAAAGTGCATATATCCATTTATATCATGATTGTGGCCATGTCAGTCCATTTTTTAGAATACAATAACCACCATCAAAACATGGATTGGATAACAGCATTATTGGGATAAAAGACCCCAAATTATAAAATAGTAATATGGATTTTAATTTCGACATTAAAACATACCATGCATGATCCATAGACTCATGGGCAGATTTTTGTGTGTCTAAAGGCAGAAGCTTTGGCTGGCCTAGGGCCCAGGGCTCTCATACTAGGAAGCCCTTCACCCTATGGCCTGGCCACTGGCAGATTTACTGGTCCAGCATTCAAAGTTTGAGCAACTCACCAGACCAGGATGGGTAACAAAATAAAGGGAGAGTAGTGACTTTGAGTAGATGTAGTACATTCAAATTAAGAAGGTAAATATGACAACAGGAAAGGTATGAGGCAAGATCTATACCTATTAGTCCGTGGTCTGAGCCCATCATGATGTGAATTATTCATGTTCGAGGTGAGCATGAACTTATACCACATTTACCTCTTAAATATCTTTACGTACTTCTTTTGACAGTTTGTGAGGACTACTTGAAAACAATTAAAATGTAAACATTTATTGTGTTTAGAAATATTCTTAGCTCTCATTTCCTCCTTCTTCCATAAGAGAGTGAGAGAAAGAAAGAGAGAGAGAGAGAGAGAGAGAGAGAGAGAGAGAGAGAGAGAATGAGAGAAGAGACCTGTCCTTTCTTGCACATTTTTTGTTTGTTTGTTTAAATCAAGCCAGTGGCAGCCCAGCGGGGCTCAGATGTGTCTTCCCTCAGGTACTAAGGATACAAAGTAAACTAATATACTTCAGGCAGCAGAGCACAGAGAGAAACCCCAAACCTGTGGCTTTTCTTCTGGAAGTCCTTACCTCAAAACTGATCGAGTTCTCCTTCCACTGTACAACCTGGTTTCTTTCTTTGTATTCCTTTAAGGGATACTCTCTTAAGTTCATACCTACAATGTTTTTTTTTTATCAAAATGGCCTCTTCCCACAGACTTGCCAGCCACTCAGAAACATCTCTTAACAAAGCAGAAGGTGACACTTCCCTTTATTCCTTAGCCACTAGAAAACAAGGTTACCGCAATGAGACCATGTGATTTTTTGAGGCACTGACCTGGAAGATGGTAGTAGTGAAGGGGTCAGAATGTACTGAGTAAGGAGACTGGCCAATGAGGAAACGCTGTGGTCAGCAGAGAGCATTCTAGGGCCTTTTCCTTTCGAGGAGAAAGCTCTGACGTGCCTAAGTTGTCCCACGGTGGTGCAGTGGGTCTGAGTTAAAGAGCTTGAATTTTGGTAAAAACCAACTTGGTTTAAAATTCTGACTGCCATTTACTAGCTGGGTGACTGATGTGGGTCAGAGAGGCTCTGTAGGTCCCTTTTACAGTGTGCTGGTGAATACAAAGCTCCTGTCCTGTATGTCAGTGTTATTATAATACTATCAGGAGCAAAGGAGGCCTCTTGGTGGCCCAGGTGACTAAATTTTGCTGTGACGTTTGTAGCTCAGGGAAAGGGTGAGACAACTGGACTCTGAAAAAGCAATCTTCCCATGAAGAACTGAACAGTTTTGATCTATGACATTCTGATGCTCTAGGATAGCTCTATCCCATAGAACTTTCTGTGATGATAGAAACCATTCATACTTTCATTCTCCAACACAGAAGCCATGAGCCATTGGTACTTGAATGTGGCTAGTGCAATTTGGAAACTGATTTTTAAATTTATTTGATTGTAATGAATTGAACTTTAAGTAGTCACAGGTGGTATGGCTAGTGGCTAGTCTATGGGGCAGCAGAGTTCTAGAACAGTGGTTCTCAACTCAGGCTACCTGTATGAATCTACTACTTGGGAGCTTTTAAAAGTATCAATGATCTGACCCATACCACACCATTTAAATCTGGGTTTCTGGTGTGGGAACTTGGCATCAGAAGTTGTTAAGAGTTCCTGAGTTCCTGGGTGATTGCAATGTGCAGCCAGGGTTGAGGACTGCTGCTTAAGAATAGGCGTTTTTTGTTGTTGTTGTTGTAGGTGCTTGTGTTAACCATGGCTCTCTTTTTGCTGAACAAAAGTACAGATGGAGACTGGTGTGCTTTGGGATAGATCTACTTGGAGTTTCTCTGTTGAGAACTCCAGTAAGTTTGCTCTTGGAATAAATTCTAGATACCTCTAAATTGGGCATGCTAACAGGCCATGTTTTTCATAGTCCTGGACATGTATTTCCCTTGGCTGACAGGATTTGGGAGGGCACCTAGGTACCTAGGTACCTATGGGGGGTGCCAGTTGGGGAGGGTAGGATTGGGAAGGGAAAGGGGGATGGTTTGGAAGAGGATACGAGGAAGGAATGTGGACCAAGAGTCCTACAAGAATAATGAGACACTTTCTGTTTGAGTTGTGAACAACCCTCCTTTTTATATTTTCCTTATACCTTCCCAAAGGGAAATTTCATTTCATACTGGAGAAAGGAAGGCTTCTAGTAGAAGGACATGGGGATGTCCTAGCTTTTTATAGAGAAACAGTATCATTGATAACTTGAAACCCAATTAGATGAGGAGGAAAATGCTTTGTTGGGACTGGAGGGGCCAGATTAGGGTTTTAATGTAAACCACATTTTATTTCTAAAGTAACTGGTCTTATGTATATTCTAGAGGAAGTCCTCAAGGTGCAGAGGAGAGAAATGTAATAAAATGATAATAAGGGATCGCATGACCCTCACAAAAGCACTGTTGCTATAAGTAGTTACTTCAAAGAAGTCTCCTGCTGCTTCTCCAGTCCTTGTTGGTGGTACCTGGCAGAACTTATTCTTATTCCAAGTCAGTGCATATAGAGACAGACTCCTCGAAAGCTGAAAGAAAACTGTGCTGAGAGATAGGCTCTAGAAAGGGAAACAGAGGTGGAAGTGGCTCGTCTCCTCATCACTGGTGTAATCAGACTAGCTTCACAGCCCATGACTCTCCAGGTGTGCGTACCTGCTGTGGTCTCGGACTGCTGAGCTGGACCATGCCTGAGCCACGAGCCCTCACTGGCCGGAAACAAAGCAGGCTGATGAGCCTTTTGGCCCTCCCCTCAGGCCCTCACCCTAATCCTGACATCTCACTAGTCAGCTGTGTAGAAGATCCAAAGAAAGGTGAAATATGCCTCAAAGGAAGGAAAAGCTTTCCTTTGAAGACATGGAAAGGCTTAGAACTCCTGATCCTGGACTTCTTGTGAATGAGTTTTTCTTAAACTTGTGGTAGCTTCACCCTGTTTTTGCAACAGGAGCCCCATGACCATATTGGAGAGAAAAACAATCCCTAAAGAACGTGGAAAAGTCAACAACTGTAACAGTTCCCCTTGTCATACTGAACACTAAAGCCCTTGGCACCATTGCCCAGTATCATCGGGGTCTTGTTTCTGATGCCCAGTGGAATTCCTTCCACTCAGGGGTGTGCTGAGGAAATGTTTTCTGGGATTATTATGTGAAAACGTGTTCCATGTAGTATCTCATTTAATTCGCACCACTATTCTATGAACGACTATCATTATCTCCATTTAACAAAAAGGATAAGTGGTTTATCCAAGTCATACATCTGTTAAGTAGATTTGGAATTTGAACCTGCGCTCCTAACCTATGAACTATTAGCTGAGGAATAGGTTGGAGCTCCCCCCAGTGGTCGACACGTGAAATCAACAGTTCCTCCATTGATTTCTGCCTAACGTCCTTCCTCTTCCATTATTGCTCACAAGTCCCAGTCCGCTCTCTTTTTCCCAAACCCTGGCCATTAAAATTATAGTCTTAAATCCCAAATTTCATCTTTGTTCCATCTTAACCCTTTTTTTATCCCTATCTAGAGAGGCTTAAACTCATGTTTTATACTTGTTTAAGTTGAAACTGTGCATCCTGTCCCTTGGGGCTTTTTAATATTAAAACAAAAAAACAAAAAAAAAAGAAAGAAAAAAACCAAAAAACCAAAAACTCACAGATTCTCCCCCCCTCCCCAAACGATACTTTGTACATTCTTTTATCTCCTAGCATTAGGTAACCATTTCTCTTGTAATCCTTTCCAATGTATCCTTCTCTTTTCCTTTTCTTAACTGAACAGAAGGTGGTATTGGCATGTCTCTTCTCCCCACCACTTCTCCCCACCATAATTTTGTGACCTTTGTCCAACAACCTTGCCAAGTTGAAATTCATATACCATTGTTTATAGCACTTTTTTGCTACTCTTCATGACCCTGGTATCTGGCTCACAGACTTCCTTTTGTTGCTGAAGTCCAAGGGCCTCCAAAATAGTAATGAATCATCCTCCCAACTCTGCACTCAGGCACAGTTCAGGTTCCATATCCTCAGGGAGTTTTGTCCTGTCTCCATGGAGCTGCTCATCTGGGCGACAGTAATAATCATCTGGGACAGCTTGGCACTAAGTTCTCTGAAGCTAATGGGACTAGGTTTGAATTCGAGGCCTTTCACTGTGGGCTTTTGAATAAATGGTTTATACATCTTCTTCCTTAAGTTATTCATCTGTGAAATGGGGTAATAATAATAATACCCTACTCACTGGGGTGTTGTAAAAATTTAATGAGATAATACGTAGAAAATGCTTAGCATACTATCTGGCACTTTAATACCACAATCAATGTTAGCAATAATAATAATAATAATTATATAAATAATGTAAAATAATATAAATAATATAAAATATAATTATTATCATCAACATCAAGAATTACTCCACTACTCAGATCTTAATCTCTTAACTTTTCTGAGACCACAACTTCCTCCCTGCTTTACCTTCCTTACTCCCTCATATTATGAAAACAACTTTTAATTCTCATTGGGAACCTCAGGTAAGTCACTACACATATGTATGTGTCAGTTTGGTCATCTATAAAGAGTTGAACTAAATGATTTCCACGTTACTTTCTAGTTCTAGTTCTAGGCATGGCCGACTCCTCCAGGAATGCCCTGAGGCTCTGGGTTGGAAGCAAAATAGTTCAAAGAGCATCTGGTTTGCCAGACTAAAGAAATTAGGCAAAAAGAGAAAGATAAGTTTAGTTAAATTGGATTATAAAAGAGAGAGAGAAAAACAAAACAAAACAAAAAACAAAGGCTATCCTGGGTAATCTGGGGAGAGAAGCAGAGCTCAGGCAGAATGGTGAATACCTACAGTGTGAGAAAGCTCATAAAGTTGTAGTTCTCCACATGGGTGGGGAAGTGAGGGGGCTGCCACCCCTGGGGGAGTTGGAAATTCATCAGGATGGTCTTGATCAACATACTGGCATATAATAGATGGAGCCAAAGATACAGGCATCCTGCAATGCACTGGACAGCCCCACACATCAATTATCCTATTTCACATGTCATTTTCAAATGTCTCACTGGACATATAGTTGGGTAAAAGACTTATTTAGAATTATCTGAGTGTAAGTCTATATTATGTATAAACACCAGAACACTTTTTTCACTGTTTTAAAACTCACTGAAATTTTCAGTAAAACATGAATTCTGTAAATTGACAGAAAATAATACTTTATTTGAAACTTTACCAGAAGTTGTTCATTATTTTAGAAAATACACCATAAACGTAAACAAAAATGCCATTGTGTTGTTTGTGTGAATAAACCAGCCTCAGTCTGCATTTGTGGGTGGTGCGTTCCTGGTACCTGCATGTAGAAAAGCAGGCTTGTAAATACTATGCTGTCGTCCAGGGTAGTCTTGCTGGAGTATTTAGATATTGAAACCCTTTCCTTGGATTTTTTCTTTACATTATTATAAGTAGGGTGTTATATGATTTTTAAAATTTTGTGTATAGATTATACTATTTATGAACTTCACTTCAAGATAATAAATGAAGTGGTTTAAAATAATACAAAAGAGACCTTGGATGTAATTGGACCAAGCATCGTTGATGTAAAGAATCAAGGGGTCTATGAGAGGTTGGCCATAGGAGATTACATGGGATCCATTTGTATTCATATTGGGACAAAGTTAGTTTTTTATTCTATTATATGACTTTCAAAAGTGTAACTTATATGTCATTTATATGTTTCTAATACCCTCACATCTATTAAAACAACGACAAAAAACCCTTCTCCTAGTAATTCATATTTGCTTAATGTTTTGTGGTTCACTGAACATTTGCATTTAAAATATTTCATTTGATTCTCAAAACCATCCCACAAGGTAGGTATGGTTATTGTTATTATCCTTCCTCATTATTTGCTGAGGAAATTGACATAAATAGAGATTAAATGACTTGCTTTAGGTCACTTCTCTAGTGTGTGGTGATGTTGGAATCTCTCAATAACAGTGTCTTGTGTCACACTGGAAAAAGGGAATTTTACTGGTGTAGAATGAACAGACAAACAAACATGGATTCAAGCATTGACTCTGAGCCTCAATGGAGTTAATGCCTTATAGACTTTCTGAAAAGACAGTGAGGTAACTTATGCAAAGTGTTAAGAACAGAGCTTGGCATATGAAGGGTACTTAGCACTGATCAGTTCTTTTCCAAACTCCATGCTTCAGGAGGCAGAAAAGACTGGTTGTTCTAGGTGGCTATGGAGAGCCGGAAGTATCTCGTGCACAGGTGGGAAATGGATGGGAAGGCTCATGTAGAGATCATCCTGCTTTGTCAGTGGTCCGGACATATTAAAGAAGCATTCTTCCCATGCTATGTTTTAAATTTATTTCTCCTTGCACCACCTTTATTAAAGCTACCATGGACTCCTCATCTCAAAATGAATAGGCATGACCGCTTGCCGAGAGAATGTTTAAGGTCATGTTTGGATCAGCAACTAACTCCCTACTCAACAGCACTGGTGGAAAGCTTGGCAAACAGGAAGATGTCCAACCCAGCCCTGAAAGTCTCAGGGGAGGCACTGAGGTCCAGCCACATGGCTCTGAATTTCCTCCTACCCTCATCTCCTAAGCATGGACCCAACCTGAATAAATAGAGGGGGAGGAAAACAGGAAGCAGTAAAACAGTCCAATGGAAAGTAAACACAGAGCAAAGGTACCGGCCTTTTCTCTGCCAATTAGACTCTGTAGGAAGCTGAGGAAGTCAGAATCTAGGAGGAAAGGTGTCTCTTGTGATTTTGGTCTGTTTCTATTTCCACCCACTCTTCTAGCATACCCTGGCATGTGCACACACACATGCACATATAACTCTACCTCCCTACTCCCTGTCCTTCCCATGTAATATAGTAGTCTGATTGTGGGGATGTTCCATAAGACCACAATAAATTTGTTCTAAATTAAACTATGAGTACAATACTATCTATCAGCATTCTTCTGTATTGTTCATTTCCCTCTTTGTTAAGCTTTTCACCAATGCTATTGAATGTGGAGCTGGCTATTGATCAAATCATGCCCTAAATGAATCACTGTCATAGATGAAAAGCTGTGGACTAGGGGTCTGAAGGCCTGGATTGTTGTTCTAGCTCTGCCTCTGCCACCTTTAAAGTCAGATCACTTCTCTTAGCTTCGCTTTCCTTGTTTGTAAAATGACAGAGCAGAGATAGATGATATCTAAGGAAAGAAAGCGAGACACGGAGTACCCTGGTCTAAGACCAAGAGCACGCAGAAGCCTTTCAGCTACTTTCAGATGTGTGGCCTTTTCTCTAATAAAAGTAGACATGATATATACTTGCGGGAACATTCTTCAGTCCAAGAGATAGACTGTCTCTGAGACAGCTGATCAAGTCTTTCAGATTTCCTAAAAGGCATCCACATGAAATGTGCAAAATTAATGTTTGATTATATTGAAAGTATAGTTATAGACTCTCCTACGAATTTAAAATGGGCAATGCATAACTGGTCCTACACATAACAAAATACGCATTCTGTAATATACTTTGCTATTGCTTCTCCAAATCTGTATCATTCAGGAAAATATTTTTTTTAGCGGAGGAAAGAACTGGATTACTTCATCCTCACACTTATTTTTTGCTCTATGCATGACAATTGTCCCAACATTACTTTGCACATGAAGTTTGTTGAACCGAACTTATGGGCTAACATGATCTGTAACCTCCAGAAACATCTGGGAATCTCAGACCATCTCTGCTCTGGCACAGAAGCCAGGAGCCAAGGCTATTTGGCTAAATGCCTACAGAAAGTTGACCAAATAGCTATAATCAAGATTCTTTTCTTTTCACAGTGGGTAAGAGACCATGAATGTCTTCCTTCCCATGGCTCTACACTAATGCATTTCCATTGCCCCACTGGAAAGATGAAATTGGTCTTTCCATCAAAAAACCTCTTTCCAGTAAACTCTCTTAGGCACTAATAAATTTTTGGCCTGAGGTTTTCAGCGTTAGGGTTTCTTGGTGAGGTTGGGGAAGGAGAAGATATGTTTTCAGAGCCTTCTGTCAATACACAGGCAGGTCCTCTTCAGACAATGAGGCCACTATGCAGGAGGAGAGTGCCTGCTTGGGCAGATCCCAGGTAGCTTGATTTAGAAGGTCTGTGATATTTGCCAGGACCACAGAACCATTGTGATGCTGATTATGGGCCAGAGGAATCCAGGATTAAGAGACAGATTTAAGCACCTGGACATTTTCTGTTGGAGCACTGCTAGGTTTCTAATTTCTTTCCCAATTTTAGGATATATGTTCTTCCGTAGCATGATGGTCTTAAACTGTGTAGTATAGTCTTGACCTATGTATTATAGTTTTCACCTGTGCAGCCTTTCCGAAGTTGTTTTGTGAGTTCCTATCCTCTCATTCCATCTGTACCAGCCTACAGAGGTTCTGCGTGTAAAACCCCACTGACCTATGTTTTCTTTGAATTCTTTGCTGTGAGACGTACACCGCACTGACACCTTCATGGCATTGAGAATGCAACTAACTATTGCCAACTCCATTTATGACTTTGAAGTGAGTCATGGTGCCATCAATATACCATCGGGACAGTCTTCTGAAGTGGGGTATTATATTTAAAACATCGGAAGTATATACAGTATTTCCAAATTACTAACACAAACCCTCCAAAGAGGTTTGGGATGTGGGTAAACCACCATCACTACTGTTGATTTAAGAAGCACACCATTATTATTGTGATTTAGAGGTCAAGATGCGTGACCACTGTGACCCAAATGTCACAATATTCTCTCTGTTCCCCTCCTCATCCATTTTCTGACAGATTAAATTACTGAAATTTACATTATTGAAAATTATGTTTCTGAAATATAATTGTTTGAATATTTGTCTATTAGCTCTATTAGCAACTTGAGCCAAGGGATTTTTTTTTTCTTTTTCTTCTTTCCCTTTTTTTTCTCGAGTCAATATTTAGAAAGGGTCTGGCACATGGAAATTTTTTTAACAAAGAGTTTGAATGAATGAATGGGATTCATGTATTCTGATTTTAGACATGACACCAAAGAAACATATAACCTTAGTTAAATTATTTCATATTTATAGGCGTCTATTTTCATGTCTGAAAAATAAAGGGGTTTTCACTAGATGACTTTTAAAGCTTGCTTTAGTTCCATTATTCTAAGATACTTTTTCTTATTTTATGATGTCTGGGGTTAGGTTTTGCCCAAATCTGATTTGCTATACAAGGGAAACAATAAAGCTGAAGGTATAGGCTTCTCTTCAGAAATATTTAGAATAAGTCAATGGCATTTCTAAAGCCCATTAAGAATTATAAGATCTTTCTCCATGGTGGGTGGTGCAAACTGCATTGTTAATTCATGTATTAATAATCCCATGCCTAGGGCTTACATTGGAGAAAGGGAAGTATAAATGGTGGCAGTGCTCCCGATCTCTGTCAAATATTAAAAATGAATGAAATGTAGTAAAGATAGGCACAAATGGTACTCTTTAAAGGGAAACATTGGATTCATGTATTACTTTTTTCTCACTTGCCATCTTAAGCTCAAGAAGAGATTTTGAGCAAATTATGAAGAAAGAAGTGGTTGCTATTGAAATACCTCAGAAAGAGGTGACACACGAGGAATACAATTTCTAGGTTTCTCAGATGATGTCTCTGTCCTACTGCTGCTACCACTTGAAAGAATTTTGGGTAAAAGAAGTAAAATGATTTTTTTTGGTATCAATCCCTTATCTGAATGTAACAGAAGCCTACTTAGGGACTGATTCTAGGAATTCCAACATCCTCCCAAATATTTTTTAAAGAATCCAGAAGTTTCCAGGATTAAATGGAAAAGGCAAGATTTGATCACTTTTTACACCAAGTTTCAGCTCTGGAATAAATCACTGGCCTCTATTTCCTCTTTCACCTCCCATGGTCGCTGTACCTTCTCCACAGTACCTTTCCTCGTGTGTGCGGACATACTCTTCCTTCTTTATTCATCCAGCAACACTAACCCAATGACATTGTATGTAATACACTTTGTGATATTGGGGTGAAATGGAGGGCACTACAATATAGCACAAAATAATGCATAACCTGAGACTATGTTTTCAGTCTTCTTGTTATAGGAAAGTTTTCGGAAAATATCTTGGTCCTTCAGCTGCCTGCTGTTGCCAGTGGTTGGAGCCACTTTCACCACCGCTCTAAAACGGTCTCCAGTTTCCTCTTTTGTTCTCCATTTCAGGACCCCCATTTTCTTCTGAAGAATCAAAGAGAGTATCGCCAACATTTTCTGGTTCTGATTTGACTTACTAATTACACTACTATTACTTTTGCATAATCAGAAGAGTCCAGAGAGGCTGAGTGTAAGTAGCACATCCTCTACCTGAGAAAGAACTTCAATAATTTCTTTTCTAAAATTGTGTTTACCTCTTGCTTAACATACGTATATGTAACCTTTTGTATTTGTGCATTTTATTATCTTCACAATGACCTCTTTTTCTATCATCTGATGTGGCTTGGGTCATATTTCAGCACCAGCTGCTCATCCTCTTTCACCCATGTGGCTCTGAGCATTTTGTCCGATATCTGCCTCTCCAAACTTGACTGTACACCAGTGGCACGTAAACAGCATTTAAAAAATTCATTCTGTTGAGTACTATCTCAAACCTAATAAGGATTTAGGAAAGGGGGTAGATTGAGTTCAGAGCCCATGATTCTGCAATTTGAAAACCCTTCACATGTTATGCTTAGGAAACAGGCCTCAGGACGGGTCATCGGGGGCCACTGTCATGAACCACAACCTCCAGTTTTCTGTCCTTGCATTCTGTCCCTTTCCCCATTTATATCTTGCCTCTTTTTCTCCCTCTGCTTTTATTTACTCTTTCCCTTTTCCACCATCAAATATTACGTCCTTAACATGTGCCTAGTCCTTGGCCTCATGCCCTCATTGCCCTGCCCCTTTGTGGTAGGGTCACCCCACTTCAGTCCACTTTTCCTCTACCCAGTCCCTAACACTCCAAACTGCAAAGAAACAACCTAGTCTTCAAAGAAGCCTTTTTCTTACCTAAGCTTTTTATTTTTCTTTTTCTTACCTAAGCTTTTCCAAAGTCATCATCTCCCTTCTCGTATCCAAATGTTTCAGAAGCACTTGGGGAGTCTTTCCAAAGTTACTATGATGTTGCTTTGGAAATATTAAGATATTAATCCTGTGTCTCATTTGATGGTGACCATTATCATTTGCAGCAGAGCTGCTCTTCACTTCTATCTTCCTTTAGAATCACTTACAGCTGAAAAT
This sequence comes from Rhinolophus hipposideros, assembly GCF_964194185.1. Lineage (NCBI taxonomy): Eukaryota > Metazoa > Chordata > Mammalia > Chiroptera > Rhinolophidae > Rhinolophus > Rhinolophus hipposideros. The sequence continues at coordinate 45,075,143 of NC_138050.1, read as the reverse complement.
GTCTTAATGGCCCAATGAGGCTGAATGCAACATTTATAATAATTTCTAGATAAGAGACAATGGGGAAGATCCATCTCTTAGGAAACCATCTTGGCACCTTCAGGGATAGTCCTTAATCCTAAGAAGAGGATGCCCTACTCAATTTCTCTCTCACTTTCTTTTTTTAATTTTAATGCAATGAAAACCAGAGCATTTAGGAATTATTCTAATCCCAGTTGTAAGCCCCATCCTTTTCTCCAGTCATGCACGTATTTAGACTTTTTATTCCTTCATTAACACAAGGAAAATGCAGACCATTATGACAGTTTGCAGACATAATTTTAGACAAATACAACTTCTTATCAAATAAGCCTGCAATAAGTATTTGATGAACAGGGCTCTTCAATATAACTTCCAACACTAATTTAATGAGAAGTATCAAATGAATTTTTTTATTCTGATATCTCCCATGAGACAAATGATACTTTGCAGGCCTATTTTTAACAAATGAATTATTGACTTAAACTGGCACAATTAATCACAATATAATGGGATCAGGGGATGTTAGGGGCTCATTTATCATAGCCGATGATGAGTACCGACTCTTCCAAGAAATGAAACTCTTTAATCACTCCTAGATTAACAGTTACATGCTTTCAAATTTCAATCATAGGAATCTGGCAGCATAGAATGAGAAGGAGCCAGTGCTGGGAGAAAATGAAAGGGGAGCATGCAGAGTTTGTTGTCTGCAGTCAGAAACCCAACTCTTGCCAGTACTTTTCCGTGGAGATAGAAAAATGATTTCATTAGAAATGTACTGTTGGTAATGGGCTGAGAACCGGGTTAGCAATTAAAATTCTTGAGATCTGGGCTTAACTCTGTCATTAATAATCTCTGTGATTCCTGACAAGCTGCTCAACTTCTCTGAACTTCATCATCTTCATCTGCAAAATGGATATATTATAATCTCTTCAAACCAAGTTTTTGTGAAGGTCAAATGAAATAACGCATGTCCTCATTTGTTGGACAATTAGAAAGCAGAGTTCCTTTCATGTGATCCATAATTGCTGGAGCGATTGTTTTCCAATTCCAGAAAACGAACCTATTAGATCCATTTGGACTAATTAAAAAATGATATGCAATAAAATGTGAAAGCCAAATAGAAACCTCAGAAGGAGAAGTTATATTCACTAATTCAACAAGTGTGCCAAATTTTTTCGTAAGCTTTGCTGTTACAGAATGATGCGTCAGACATGAGTTTTGTTCTCTGATTTCACAACTACCTTAGGCAGACAGATAAGAAAGTCACATCATTTGGACATAAGAAAAAGGAAAAAGGGATCAAATACATGGTGATGGAAGAACTGACTTTGGGTGGTGCACACACAATGTGAAATATAGATGATGTATTACAGAATTGTATACCTGAAATCTATGTAACTTTACTAACAATTGTCACCCCAATAAACTAAAAAAAAAAAAAAAAAAAATCAAAAGGCAAGGCAATGATCTTTTTTTTTTTCCAACAAAAGATATACACATAGTTAGAAAACAATCAAACACTATTGAAAGACTATCTGCTGCTTTTCCTGTATGCTGACTATGCTTCCCAGTTAACCAATTCAGTCTAGGTTTATGCCCATTTTCCCAGCAAAATTATTAATGACATCTGCTTTTCCTTTCAAAAGTCTCTTGGTTTGGGAAATACAATCTTGTTCAACCTAATTTTAACCATTTCTTTCTTCTTTCTTTGTTATTGCAAGTATCTAAATAATGTGATCATATCTTTATTTTCTTTAATTGATTATTGTTGCCTATAGTCCACTGACTCTGTACCCTTCTAGACAATGGCACAGCTCCCACCTCCTCTGCCCTTCTTTCCCTTCTCTCAATATAGTTAAGAATTCTAAGTTTGGTTTTTTGTTTTTGTCCCATCTGCAACTTCAAACATCATACTTAAACCTTCATGTCATATTCTGCAAAGGCTGGTTCTCTTGACTCCCCATTTCCCATTTTTATGGTGATATCACCCTATTTCTACACCCCCTTCTACCTCTTAACTGCTGTGTGCTATACCTTAACACTTATATCATCAAGGTTGATTTTCAACTTGATATTTTACTTCTTACCTGTGCACTTGCTGCTCTTTGTCCTTGATTGCTTCTCCCCAACATGTCTTTCTGGGAAACTTCTCATTCCCCAAGATGCAGCTAAAATGCCTGTCCCTTTGTGATGTTTTCATTCAGGATTTCAGCAAAGACAATTATTTCAGCTTTGTACTTCCACAGATTACAATAGAGTCCACTCTACTACAATCCCTCTTTTATAGTATACATACCTTCTGCTGAATCTGAGCCAAGCAGAGCTCTAGGAAGATAGTGACAATTAAATACATATTTTTTGGTTTATATGTTTGTCTACATCAGTAAATATCAGTTTGATTCAAAATGGCATTTAGCTTAAGGATCCTGGTGTAGCCTCTTACTAAAATATTTCTTGATAAGATACCGATTAAGGTATAGAATAAGACTTTTTAAAAACTCATATCATCACCAAAATTTGATACTGACAGATAACTAGGGGCAAATACTTAATATAAGCAGGGCTACTAATATACAGATGCTTCAGAAATAAAGATTTGGATCCAGGCATGGAACCATGACTAGCTGAGGGAAAGAGACTGTGGAATGGGTAGGAGAAGAAAGAAATGATAAACACTAGTGATGATGACTAGTGATGAAGAAAGAAATTATCCTCTTTTATGTAACTGGTTATGTTACTGGTTACATAAAAGTAACCAGCGTTACATATATAAATATATCACTCAAAAATAGATGAAATGACATAAAACTTTTGTGTCTTCTTCTGGGAAGAGGTATTTCTTTCGATTGTATGAGGGGTATATTTGCATCATATTAGGTAGAGAATGATTTTTCTATTGTCTTTATTTAAAAGTGAAATATTGTTAAAAGATGTGTATATGAATGCCACATTGACAAGGGTTAGACTGTACTGAATTCTTTTATCATCAACTTGGGAGACATTGCCTGGACTGTCCTTTTCAGTTAGAGATGGCCAAAAGAGGTACTTGCATGAGTTCTGAGAGGCAGCAGCTTATGGTGGTTGAGTTGTGGTAACAGACTCAGGGGCCCAGAGAATTCCAGCTTGTCTTTGGATCCTTCAGCTTCAAGTCCAGCATTGCTTTCCAACTGCCACTTCCATGTCCAACTTTATTTCCACTGGCCCATAGCCAGGTACTTGGCTGTGACCTACAGATTTCTTCCACAGATTTCTTCTCTCCACGGCCTCACTTAAATGACTAGATGTACCAGGCTTTTCAAAGTAGCCTGGAACTGACTTCTCTGATCCTCCAATACCATTTCAGAATGTGATCCAGTTCCTCCCATAAATATGTAATGTCTAATTGCTAAAATGAATCCCTTATCCCATAACTCATAGCTGTTCTGCTTATCTGGCTGAATGCTGATTGACACAGATACCGTTAGGCTAGACAAAGAAAAGAGTTTTAGAAAGTAAGGGAGAAACGGACAATTACAATGATAGTGGAAGATATGTAGCACATATCTATACATCTTTTGCAGAACAAAAAGAACACGTTATGTAAGTCCTGAATAATATAATTAATAAGGTTGTATGTGTAGATGTGTATATATTGATTTTTGTATCCTGCAGAGAATATCCTTTATTTTTATTATAAAAAATGTTTTATGAAATATCGATCTATATTATGTCCCAAAGAAAAACTTAAGATATAATTGTAAAAAGCAGGAACTTGGATCAATGCATAAGCCTTGAATATTTGTAACAGATGTCACAGATGATGGTACATGCTGGACTAGAAGAGATACAAAAGACAGAAATCAGTATGACCCAATGAGCATTTGTTTAATACTGTGACCCAGGTACTATGCTAGATGCTAGGGGCCTGTGAAGATTAATAGACATGGACCCTACCTCCGGGTGCTTACAGTCTCACAGGGGGATGGGGAAAGCTTTCTCAGAAGGCTACAGAGCATGGGCAGCAGCTCAGAATTGAATTTGAACATTGCCTGTCCCTGGTATCATGCTGGGAGGTGAATGTGATTTGTGTCAGGAAGAGATTAAAAGAGTATTGTTTAGATGTAAAGAAATCAGATAGTGAAAAACCTGGAAACATTTCAATTTTATCCAGTTGAAAGTGGGAGCCACTGGTGGTTTGAGATGTTTTAGGAAGATTAACTTTAGGGGTATGTGGAATAGATTGTCGAGGGGGAGCAGGGCTGGGGAGAAATGGAACATGAGTTTCCACTAGCAAGAAGGGCTAGTCTAGGTTAGTCACAGCAGAACTAGAAAGGAAAGATTGGACGGCAAGGAGTGTTTCAAAAACTTGAGGACTGCTTCAAGACAGGGAGAAAAAGGAGTCAAAAGTGACTACACCAATTTAAAACCTGGAAGACTGTTAGAATGGTGTCAGCATTGACAGAAATAGGTTATTAACGGTTTCCAACTTCTAAAATGCATTTTCAAACTTTCAAGAAAGATGACAACTTAAACACATGCAACTAACCTCTTGCCTCTAGAGTCCTACAAAAATTACCTATAGATAGTAATAGGGTTTATTCTGCATTGGAAACTAAGGAAGGATGCAAGACAAGCTCCAGAAACTTGGAGGAAATTTTGCTGGATAAAGTGAAGGTAGAAATATATCATATCTAGACAACAAGACATGCATTTTCCTGCATTTGAAAGAACTGTTTGTCTGGGAAGTAAGCTGAAGAGACCCAATCATTCCCTCCAGTCCCCCACCCACCAAAAGTTGGAGCAGTAGAGATCTGAGAATGGACGTGCCGTGGGATAGCTGGAAAGACATCTGCATCCCATCAGTTTGTCCTTGGTACCAGCAGGGTTCCAGATGCTGCACCAAGCAGGTAGCTGAGACAATTCTTAAACGTGATATGAACAGAGGCCTGAGAGTAGTCCCCAACAGTTTCTGACTACTTTACTGCACCTAAGAGAAATTCAGCAGAAAGGTGAAGTCCCTCTGAAGTTCGCTCCAGCCTGAGAACTTTGTATCTCCTTAACGCTGGTGAATGCCTGCACTGGTCAGGTAAAACCAATGTGAATTCTCATCTTTCTCTAGTCTTTGGGCGCCCAAAAGTTATCTCTTAATTATTTATTTATTTTTTTGGCAGGGGCCCACAAAATCTGTGACAGAAACCATGTCAACTCTTAGTACCTTCATGTCTTCAACTCTTAACAAGCATATATAAGCCAGTTTTAAAATGCACAAGTGGAGAAAAACCACCAACACAAAAACAGTCTGCGCTTTAAAAAGAAACTATTCTGTGGAATTGGCGCAAGAGTCTTCCTATAAAACTCAAAGTGCTGCCATAAATGGAGAAATTGTTGACTATTTCTAATGTATCTTCTCTACAATACTCAAATAGATATCACATTTTTGAAATTTGAGCAATATCATAGAAAGTTTAACAATATGAAATCACGAAAGGCCAAATGAAAAATTTAAAAATGCAAGTATAGAATTTAAAACCTCAATGTACCGTTGAACAGTGGAATGGATATTGCCAACACCCTGAATCTGTGAACATGAAAGCAAATCCTAGATATTCTCCCAAAACTCAAAGGATAAAAACAAAACACAAAAAACAACAAAAATGGAAGTAGTGAGAGAACTGTGCAAAGACAATGATCTGGGAAATTCAAAATATTCATAGCAGGGAGAGCATAAGACAGAACAACAATAGAAGTTTCTTAAGAAAGTTCATATAGTATAGGAAGCAATGAATGAAAGTCACACCTCAACACGCTTTATGGAATCTGGTATCTAAGAAGAACTCGCCCAATCTAAATATAGGTCTACCCCTTGCAAGAATCTGGACACCCATGATCCTGTTTAAAAATACCAACCTTTAAAACCTGTAACTAGAACTCAATTGCTTGAATTTTGAAGTAAATCGATAAGCTTAATATAATTCCAATGAAAAATTTAAAGTAATTTTTTTAACTTGATAAAGTAATCAGAAAGTTCAACTGGAAGGTTTTTGAAATGTTTGAAAATGGATAATACATATAGACACTTGCATTTCTAAGTTTTAGAAGGTTTTATAAGGCTGCTATAATTAAACTGAGATAATAGAATATAATTAAAAAAAACAAAAACCTGGAACCTAATCACAGTGTATGATTAATCAAATGATAAAGTTAGTACTTTAAATCAGGAAAGAGAGATGCTTATTGAATAATTGGTGCTGGAACAATTGGCTAACTATTGGAGAAAACAGCTAGATACCTGCCTCATAACATTTGCCAAAGAAAATGCTAGATGATTTAAGAAGATAAATATAAAAAATGAAATCATTAATGATTCAGAAGAAAGTATAGATAGGAATCTATCTGGTCTCACATAAAAGCAAAGTAAGAAATTATAGAAGAGGATGTTGATGGGTTTCAAAAAAAATAAAAAATTCAAACCCATATTCATCAAACAACCATGAACAAAGTTAGAAGGTTTATGATAAATTAGGGAACTATTAGCATCATGTATAAAGATAAAGGTATAAACGTATAACTATAAAGCTATGAATATATATTATTTTAAATCCAGAAGAAAAATTAAATTCTATTGTAGAGAAATTGGCAAGAAATGGAATAAACAGGCATTTTTGACACACAAAGAAATACAGTGGTCAATACACATAGGAAGATAGGTCAAACTTAGTGTATTAGTTTACTATGGATGCTGTAACAAATTACCACAAACTTGGCTGCTTAAAACAACAAAAATGTATTCTTTCATAGTCCTAGAGTCCAGCAATTTGAAATCAGTGTCACTGAGCCACCATTAACGTGTCAGCAGGGTTGTGCTCCTTCTGGGGAGTCTAGGAGAGAATCCAGTCTTCGTTTCTTCCAGCTTCCAGCACACTAGCTTCTGGTCACATCACTTTAATTTTTGCCCTGTGGTCACATTGCTTCTCTTCTGTGTGTCTATTCTTCTTCTGCCTCTCTCATAAAGACACATGTAATTGTATTTTGGGCCACCAAATAATCCAGAGTAATCTCTCCGTCTCAAGATCCTTAATTTCTTTCATCTGCAAAGATCCATTTTCCAAATGAGGTAAAATTTACATGTTCCAGAGATTAGCATAGGTATCTTTGGGAGTCATTATGCAGCCTAGGACACCTAACGGGTCATCAAATTTAAAATTATCGAGCATTATTTACATTCATTTAGAGGTCAAAGATAATAAAAACTAGTGTTTGTGAGGAGCTGGCTGATAGAATATTGCAAATTGTTTTTAGAGAACATGAAGCTGCTTAAAAGTGTTCACTTTTAAATTTTTTACCTTTTTAGGTATTTTTCAAGTGGAAATAATGAAAGCTATGAACAAAGATGATCATTGCAATACGGTACTATTCATAACAGTTAAACATTATAAATGACCTGAATGTATGGAATTTTTAATAAAGTTCCAATATGCCAAGCATACATTAAAATTAATTTCTTGAAGAGTATGCAAAACTCACGTGACAAAATGCAAATATGCTGAGCAGGGAACCAAATTGCTTGATTTTAATCTTGCAACATATATTTGAAAACAAATAAATACACACACTGACACATGAAACTGGAAGAACATACCCCATAATAGTAGGAGCAGATACCTCTGAGTTGTGAAATTATAAGTGAATTTTATTTTCCTTTTAGTATTTTAAAAATTTTCCATATTTTTTTGCAATGAACTTATTTTACTTTCTTTTAATTCTCTGATTCCTGTTACACTGAGCTTTTAATTACTTAACCCCTTAATCATTTGACCTAAAGGGATAAGCTGAGTGGGCAGTCTTGAGAAAGGAGAGAACATGACAGTGACGAACTTTTTATACTAAAGTAATAATCGAACATTTAGATATCACTTGTTCATGGACTCTGGGGTCATGGTGATAGGGTGGGGCTTAAGGTACAGACACAGCCATCGCTGGAGCCATGCATGGTGAAGTATAGGGGAGCCATGCCAGCTCTGTGGCCCCGCGGGATATGATTCTAGCATTTGTTCCCATGGAACACCAGTAAATGTGAACTGAGATTCTTTCTGCTTTCCTTTCCTTGTGTGTATGTTTATGTTTACTGGCTGTCTAACCTGTAATAACTCATTTCTCCAATAAAACATTAGTAAATTAAGATCTATATTTCATATTGAATGAAATATTTTGAGTTATCATTATGGTTATATTTGTTTATTTTTTTCTTCTTTGTGGATGTTCAATGAGTACAACCTTTCAGGGTTTCTTGTCTGTAAACAATGGAAACTTCAGCAGCACATATACTAAAATCCTGCACTTGGGGCATTAGGCATATCTCAGTTCTCTTTGCCCAAAGATACATACAACTGAATCAGTTTCAGACCCTATGTTGCAAAAGAGAACATGACATACGATATGATGGTTCCTGGGAATCGTGTATCATAGAAACATAGTCTACTAGCTCTAAGAGAGATCTACATTTGGCCTCCAGGAGTGTAATTCTTCCTTCTCTCTTGAGCAAAACTGGTGCTGAACTACAGAGTGGCATTTTGCAGTAACTGCAGAACTGAGTGCTGGGCTCTTGGGGGAAGGAATGAACAGTATGGAAGTTAGCAAATCATGAAGTGCCTGGCCCCTGCTACCTGGACAGAGGCCTTAGGAAGCAGCACAGGTCTAGAAAAATAATTTTTGCAGAAAGTCTGAGAACATAGCAGGGCCTGGAAAAGCAGAAGATATCACAAATATCGTAGTGCAAACGAAGCCAAGAGAATGGGGCTGTGTAGAAGGGCCCATAGGAAAATGGAGGTGTCTTAGCATCACTGTGCATAGACCAATAACCAAGGAACAGGAAGAGATATGTGTGCTTCAGTGGATGTCCCTCTAGGTAGAAGACATCAAGGTCCAGATGTCTGCCTTGAATGCCTTAGCACTGCCTAATAGGCTTGAACTTGGGTGCAACCCCAGGGCGGTGGGAGCAGGAGGGCTGAAATGATTCAGATGAATTTCTACCTCTCCAGCTGAATGGGGGCTCAAATTATTATGAAACCAATTTTGCGGACCGGATTCACATGTGCTGAACTAGTCTGTCCATCAGCGGAGTCACCTTTCTGTTGGAATGAGGGCAGAGCTTCAGGAGAGAAGGCAGCGAGGACGGGCCTGTGAAGAATGGAAAGTCAGCCTCTTTGTGGTACTTTTTGTTATGCATCACGGTCTTTTCACAGTCAGAATGGAGCAGAGCTGCAGGCCTGGCCATTTGTATTCTAGAGAAGGGCCTGAACATTGACTCTGGAATTGAGGCTGTTCCTGAATATCTCAAGGGGATCTGGTAACCAAAAATGTTTTTATTTATGAGCATGTCGGAAAGTTAGAATTGAGGGGGGAAGCCTTGGTTTACAGAGGAAAGGAAATCCAGGGGCCCAAACATCAAGCTGGCTACGTTTTCATTCACTGGTTCCATTTAACAGCTTCTCGCAACATATGCAGTTTACATTATGGTATCCGGCACATGTAGGCTTTGGCTGAGATTATTCTCCTGAGTTCAGAATTTATGATCGTGCAAATAGACATCGAAGAGAAGCGTAGGCACGCCAGAATAACGAGAGAGGAAAGCCTTTATTCTGTTTCTTTGGGGTCATGTTAACTCTGTCCTCACCAAAAGAAGAACAAAGGGATCTTCTTTTCCCTAAAGGGAGGCTGGGCAGGAAATGAATACTCAGATTCTGCTCTGGAATTGGGGAAATGTAACTTCTCTGCTCTTTGGCATTCAGTTCCCTGGAGCAGGATGCGTAAGAAGTAAAGGGAGGCCACTGAACCCCTTTTTGGCTCTAAGAAAATGAGGTCATTTGAGCAAGAAAAATAGCAGAATGGTCATTTAATAGCAGGACCAGAAACCTTATAAATACTTCCTCATTAGGGCAACATAGCAGTTTATTGCTAAACTCAAAACAGGGTCCTTTGAAGTTGAAAGGAGTTAAATTTGAGGAAAGGCTGTGAGCACGCTGGTCAGTTTCACTGATGAATGGTGTTAAAAAAATACATTTGGAGGGTTTATCCAGTTACTATATAATTACATTTAATTAATATGAGAATAATTGTTGGGTAAGAAAACCTGGGCTAAGGAAAGAGAAATATAAAACATTGAGTGGATATGATGATTTACGTAATTATCTAGATACCACATGCAAATTATAATTATTAAGTTATTTAATGTTGTACTACATTACTTCTGCACTGTTCTAGTGTGCTTACTTTTTACACTATCAATGCATCTTTGTACTGAAGAGTTTGAGGCAGCATCAAGCAGGATGTCTGTGTCCTTTTTGCATTTTCACTATCAGAGAAAAGAGACAATGGACGAAAACTAACATTTAATTGATCACCTACCATTGGCCAGACACTATATAAGAACTTGATTATTTCCACTTTATAGATGACATCACTGAGGTACAATATATATTTAAATTATAGTTGTCATTCAATATTATTTTATGTTAGTTTCAGGTATACAGTACCATGGTTAGGCATTTATATAACTTATGAAGTGGTTTTCCCCAATAAGTCTAGTGCCCATCTCACACCATACATAGTTTTTACAAAAGGATTGATTATATTCCCCATACTGTATTTCACATCCCTGTGACTATTTTATAACTACCAATGTGTACTTATTAATCCCTTCACCTTTTTCACCCAGCCTCCCCAACCTCCCTCCTCTCTGGCAACCATCAGTTTGTTCTCTGTATCTGAGTCAGTTTCTGTTTTGTTTGTTGGCTTATACTGTTTTTAGATTCCACATGTAAGTGAGGTCATACGGTATTTGTCTTACTCAGTCTGACTTACTTCACTTAGCATAATACTGTGTAGGTCCATCCATGTTGTTGCAAATGGTTAAGATTTCATTCTTTTTTATGGCTGAGTAATATTCCATCATATATGACAATTTCCGATCATCTATTAATGGGCATTTCCGTTGTTTTCAAATCTTGGCTATTCTGAATAGCTCTGCAGTAAACATAGGGGTGCATATATTTTTTTTGAATTAATGTTTTGGATTTCTTTGGATAAATGCCCAGAAGTGGAATTGCTGGGTCATAAGGTAGTTCTATTTTTAATTTTTCGAGGAACTTCCATACTGTTTTCCATAGTGGCTGCACTAATTTACAATCTATCTTACTTCCTTCAGTCCTCATTCCGCTCAACTCCCTCTGCCTTTTATGCTCACCACTTCCTCTACACTGTTTTTGGTGGAGTCATGAAAAACCTAGTTGCCACATTTGTATCATTATTGAACATTTTGCTTGTTTTGTCAGCAGTATTTCATGCTGTCGACCATTCACTCCTTTCCTGAAACTCTTTTTTGTTTCTGGAGCCAGGGTAAAAACTGAAGTCTGTCAGGCTCTAATCACATGCTGGCTGGGACTCCTGTGCCTTTTCATGTCCTTTCTTCTCTTTACACTCTGTATACCTTCCTTGAATAATTTTACTCAAGGTCATGCTTTCATCTACCTCCTAAAAGTTGATGACTTCTGTATCACTCTTGAGTTCTAGACCCTTGTGTCCAACTGCAGAGATGGGCAGTGTCACCTGGACGTCTCCTAGGCCTTACACTTGAACATGCTCCAAACTCTTCCCCTCTACCCTCCCTGTCCCCTTTGATACCATCACCTTTCATGCTATTGTTCAAGGCAGAAACTGGGAGGAGTTCTTAGAGTTCCCTCTCCTGATCAGCTCATACCAAGCTTAAGGACTCTCCCTCCTAAATCTCTCTCCACTTATCTCATCCATTCCCTCTGTTCTCACAGCTTCCACTTGAATACAAGCTCTCAGCTACTCCTATGTAGCCGATTCAAGACTCTCCTATACTTGCTTTCCTGGCCTTTCACTTTAGGATGGGTATTAATCGGCTCAGTGCGATCCTTTTAATATCAAGTATGATCATACCGTACTGAAGTCTTCAGAGACATCAACAGTGCTTTCCTTTTTTTTTTTTTTTTTTTTTTTTTAGTAGTGGGATCCTCTCTGCATTTATGAGAAACACTGATAAATACCACAGAGAAAAATAGGAGAAGAAAACATGGAAGGTTATCTATTTGGCCTTCCCCTTCTTCCCTTAATGGGTTTCATTCACTTATTCATCCATGCATGTTTACTGTGTGCCAACTAGGTGCCAGCAGTACCCTACGCACTGGGCGTAAACCAGTGAGTAAAGATAACCCAAGTCCCTGCCTTCACAGGGCTTAGCTACTAGCTGTGGCAGACATACACAGAGAGAGAAATGAGAAAACAGATAAGTGAACGTATAATATGTTGGATGGTGATACGAAACATTAAGCCTGGTAAAAGATTAGGAAAAGCCGAAGTGGGGTGGATTTGTCACTTAAAATAAGGTGGCCAAGAACGATTTTTTCTAACAGCTTGCTATTTGGTCAGAGAGCTGAAGGAGATGACACAGAGCGTTACGGATGAAAAGCCCTCCAGGCCCAAGGACCAGAGGGCTGAAGGTCTGAGGTCTCAGAGCCTGGAGGCCCGTGAGGCTGCACATGGGTGGGTAAGGGGACAGTATAGGGCATGAGATAGAGACGTGGGGGACAGGGCGTCAGGTCGCATGGGGCATGGCGGGCCACTGGGCAGATTTGGGTCAACCTGTCTTCTGAGTGAAGCAGACAGCTCCCTGAGAAGTTTGAGCAGAAGATCAGCACAATGAAATTTAGGTTTTGAAAGTAAAAAGGGTATTTTGGTGGTAGGCTAGGAGGAGGCAAAGGGGGAAGGAGAAAGAGCATTTATAAGGCTATTGTCAAACACCAGGTGCCAGATGGTGATACCCCGACCAGGAGGGGAGGAGGTGAGGGATGGTCAGATGTAGGACAGGTTCTCAAAGTAAAGCTGATGTGTTTCTAATGCAATTGCGGTGCAGATCCAGAGAACCAACTGATACCTGCTGGTCTGGGAAACTCTTATATACCTTTCAGAGCCTGGAGAGCTTCTCCTGACTAGGCCTGTGCTACGTGCCCAGCCTCTCCGCACTGCATGTTCCACAGGGATGCTTAGCATGTCCAAACCCCACCACTGCCCCTCCAGCTTCGCACCCTTGCGTACGCTGTTTCTTCCTCTATCTAGACTGCCTTGCGAACTCAAATACCACTTCTTCTTTGAAATCTCCCTTTAGTTTCCAGGTTTATTTAGATGATGCTTCTTCTTCTGTGCTCCCATTTTGTTTGTTCATGACCCCACTAAAGCAACCCCTTGGTGAATTGTGATTAACTGCTGCTTTCTCTCCACAGTCATGAAGCCCTGAATGTCTAGACTAAGTCTTTTCAACCCTCTGTGTCATCTCCTCAGGACCTACTATGGTGCCAGAATGTTATGGACATTTTATAAACATTTATTGAATAATAAATAAATGAGTTTTAACTTCAAAACTCATTTCAGAGTGTGAGTGGTGTTCAGAGTATATATCCAACTTTAGTAATAGGAGCCTTAGGGCCACATTTTTCCTAAATTTTTCCATAGTGTGAGTGGAATTTTGGAATGTGACTCTAGTGGAACAATCGCAGGTTTGCTTTTATGAGAGATTTGCACATAAATTCTCCACCAGCAAGTTCCTTGGGTTGGGGAAATGGGAGCTGCAGGAAGCACTGTATTGACATGGAATACGGGCATCCATTGTTTGAGATTCATCACCCATTTGGAGAGCTTTTTGGAAGTTAAATAAAATAATATAAATTGACTTTTTGCTATAAAACCTTTACTTTCTCCAACATATAATATGTATGTGGGATACTATCCAGTCCCAGCATGCCAGAAGTTATCACATATTAAGAGATACACGACGGGATTCATGGTCCGTGATTTGCACACTGGATACTTTCCCTGAACTGAGTCAAGGTTTCTTTAGAAATGGACATTTCTGGTTCCAGTCTAAGCTTTGGCTTGACACAGGCTTGAGGTATTATTTGTATAATTTTCAAAAGTAGAAATGAAAAAATTTGGATTAAAGACTTCTATTTCACAATAGGACTCACAAAAATATATGTATAGCCATGTTGCAATCTGCCAGCTGTCAGTTGTTAGAAAAAACTTTGCTGGAAATTATTTTTCAAGTGACTTTTTAGTAGCTGTTGATTTAAAACCAAGGACTAATGGAATGAAACAGATTTGAAGTAGGATCTGCATGTTCCAAAGAAGAGAAATAAAAATTATTATGTGCTATTTCTATCCAGGCAATGTGCTAGACACTTCACATTTCTCATCTCATTTAATTCTGACAGCAGCTTTTCAAGGTATTTTATTCTCACTTTCCAAATGAGAAATTAGAAGCTTAAGGTCACATAGCTAGTTAGAAAAGAGAGCTAGTTTTAAAACAAAGTGCTGTCAAATTACAAAGTTCTGTCTACTACATACTGCTGCCATTCTGCCTTGGTTATTTCTAATAATGAACAGTTTTATTCCACAAGGTATATGACTGTTTAAATAAGCTTTTTTGTGGTGTTTATAAATCATCTTTGAGTAAGGTGACCTTAAGTCTTGGTTGGCCCTGGACACCTCTGGTTTATGCCTGTTGCCTTGGTGAAATTATTAATAACACTGCCCTTCACTCTCAGAATTGTCTGAGTATGGAAGGCAAATTATGTGCTCACCCTTGTTTTGAACTTGTAGATCACACTGCTTATTCAGTTGCCTCCTGGTGAATCCTTTGACCGAGCACTAGGGGTAGTGGTTTTTGTTTTTTTCTTTTCCGTTTATCCGATTAGCAATTAGAACCACCTAGAGCTTCAGAAATGCAGGAGTAAAATCCAGACAGAATCATTGTACCACAAAGCCACCAAGGCAATGCAAGAATCCAAGCTGATTTTAGTTCACTGAACAGATTGATTGAAAATTTTTCCAGTTGTTCATCTGGAGAACCAGATTTAAATTGTGTTGTGTTAGAAACACTCATATGTTTTTTTTAAAAAAGAATACACACACACACACACACACACACACACATCATGGTAGAAAGCAGTTCTCTGTAGGTTTGGCAGTTGGCAGAAAGAGACCCTGTGAATTTCAAATAAAGAAGAAGTTGATCCTCTCAGCCCCATACAAAAATAACTCACTCTATATTTCTTAAGATCTGGAATCTTCTGTTGATGGTAAAGCGTGCCCCTGCTCTGGGTTATCCAGGTGTGAAGCTAGCGAAGCCAACCTTCCTTTTGTCTTAGTAAGCCTGGTCATGAGGATAAAGATCTGGAGATAAACCCTTAAAATGTGAGCTAAGCAATGCCCCATAGCTATTCCACTTTTCCCAGCCCCTGGCTTGTCTTTTTAGGTAGCCATTCTTCATCTGTGCCAATTATTCTTGTGGGACTCCACTTCCTATATTGGTCTGGCTAATTGAATTCCCCAGTGGGATGAAAGCATTACTGTGCTGGCTTGAGAATGGAAGAGCCCAAATATAAAGCATAAACTGTAAATACTGATGACAACAGAATTTCATCCCTCCTGTTGTTATTTATTTTGAGATTTTTGCTACGGCAATAGTTTTACATTTGACATTTATATAGGTCACAGTGAGCTAATAGCCATCTGCCATCTGGGGACTCTTTTGTAATGAACATTATAGAAGATGAAGAAAAAATTATCTGGCATTTCTGATTTGTACGCAAGCTGAGATGGGCTGATCTTTACAATATGCTATTCCTGCTCACATTAGTCATGTGCTCCGCCTAGATGCTCACTCCAGCTCGCTCCTACACACAGGCGGGGTGCCCTGGGAGCCTGGGCGGGACTGAGCCAAAGCTAATCTCTTCATCATTCTCAAATACATCTTTTGGCAGTAAACATGAGCTCTGGTGTTCAAGCTAAGAGCTTTAGGAAATTTCACACGAGTCTAATGGTACCTGGCCTAGACAATGGGCTTTCAATGAACCCTACTAAGTTTGTGTTAGGTTTCCAAAAAAACAATGCCTATAAGAGACAACTCTGAGTATTTTGCTTGCAGACAGCCTGGTATCATTAAAAGAGGGCATAAGGTCTAATTAGAAGACCAGCACCCACTCAAATCAGATGCCATGCTTGAACCTTTTAAGCCTCCATTTCTTCATCTATAAAATGGAAACAAAATGTTGACTTACCTATTTTGAAAATTACATGAAATTATAAATATGAAACACCAAACATGCCACTTGATAAATAGAATTTCCCCTTTCAGTTGTTAATTTCACTTTTTCTTCCTCTTTATCTACCCTACCTTTCTATTAAGGATAGGGAGTCCTAAAAATGTGGAAGTAGGTGGGGCGGATAGAAGGAGAAAAGCTTTCTTTTAATCCATACTGCTTCTTTAGTTCTATCACTAACACCCTGGTCAGTGAGTCTAGTAACTCAAAGGGGCCAAGAGACTCTCGATGTTGTTACAATGACTGGTTTGTGGCTGCTGGTAAATTCAGTTTAATCCTTCCAAGAGGTGTGGATTCAGCAACCCACGCAGTGGAAGAAAAGAGAGTGCTCATACTCTATGTGACCCATGAACAAATCTGGACTACTTGGTGAAGACCTTGTTTTTGTTTGTTTGTTAGTTAGTTTGTTTTTTGAGCCAGGATTCTCACTCTGAAGCAGTGAGATACAAATAAAAAATAACGAAAGATAAGAAATATCCCTAAAGAATTGGTATGGATTGGCGATATCGGTATCAGCAGATAATTAAAAAAAAATGTGTATCTACCAGGTCTGTCTGCTGATAGGAACTTAAAGCAATAACAACTCACGAGCAATGACCATACCTGGCACCGAGATTTGGATTTCTAAATATCGTTCGTTACTTAAAGCAACTAGGAATCCTTGGATAAAGTTTGATTTCAGTGATAGGGCAGGGAAGACACAAGAGGATCCTAGAACATCTCGTATTGCCAAAACTTTAAAAAAAAAAAAAAGCTTAAAAATATGAGCACATGCCAAAAGGCCAAATCTGGGATAACTTGAGCATCAAAATAAATAAGGTAGGCAATGGATTAAAACCCGGTGAGTAAAAGACAAATAATTCACTTGTTGCTAAAATCATTGTGCGGATTGATGGAAAACAGGATATTGACATGGTCTGAAAGTACTCCTGGCAAATTACTTATTCATTACAAAAGGAAAACTAGTAACTCTACAGCAGAGAAGTCACTGATCAGAATTAACATCATCCATAAGGGACAAACAGACTTAGTGTGCCTCCATATGTGATATCCTGAGAAGAATACGTCACTCATGTAGTGCTCCAGCCAAATGCATGTGACCCAAATTTACTCGTGTGGAAACATTAGGCAAATCAAAATGAGGAGCATTCTATAAAAGAACGGGACTGCACTCTTCAACAATGTCAATTTCATGACAAAGATAGGCTGAGGAATTGTGCAGATTAAAGTAGACTAAAGAGACATGACAGTTAAGTATATAATGTGATCCTGGATTGGATCCTGTGTGGGGAAAATGCCATGAAGGACGTTAATAAGACAATGGCAGAATTTGAAAATGAACTGTGGATTAGATAAAAATATTTTGTGAATATTAAATTTCCTGGATTTGATAACTGTAATAGACTATCCTTGTTTTTAGGAAATTCACATTGATGTAATAAAGGGAAACAGGCCCAAAGAAACTTACAAATATTTCACAAGTCATATGTGTGTATCTATGGATAGGTAGATAGAGAACACAAATGTGGCAAATAGTAAAAATTGGTGAGTCTGGATAAAGGGTATGGGCAGATCCTCTGTACTATTCTTGCAACTTCTGTAAGTTTGAAATAATTTACAAATAAAGTTAATAAATCCAGATTTCTTTGTGTAGAGTTACCTGCGGGACACTGGAAATATTAGGTTATTTTATCTCCTGTGTGAACTATTATGTAACATTATTTTTATCAAGTATATATTAACTATTTTGTGCCAGGAACTGTGCTAAGTTTTAAATATTAGTCTGCCCTGTTCCTTCATGCTGTATTTTATCCAGGAAAGTAAAGATGGCATGGAACAATTTTGATCCCTTTCTGGGAGTCCAGGTCTCTCTGGACCTCGCTCTCCCTATTTGTACAATGTGGACAATGTCTCTGGTTCTAACATTAATGAATCTAAATCTCTCTACCAAGTTCCTCTCATTCTTATTGTTTCCTTTTTCTCAGGACTTTCTTGCCTCTTTTCTGGACTTTTCTCTAGACTGTCCCTGAATGGCCATATTCCAGATATTTCCATGGTTGGATCAAGAAGGCCAACAATTGCCTTTTATAAATAGGAAAGGCAGCTGGAATCCATTCAGAGAGGTATAAGTTGGCAGAATCCACTTTTTTGCCTCCTGAACCATTGTCTCTTTGGCTCTGGAAATGCCCAGCACTTAAGCAGGTAGGGGTCCATAGCAGACTCCCAACCACAGGCCAGGTATGCTAGTTTTAAATGTTGGCACTCTACATTTCCATTCATCACTGTCACATGCTTTAGAGAAACTATAATTCAACCATCACGTTGAGCATTACACCTCTCCCCCTCCACAAATGAGTGGGGAACTGGGCATTGGGGAGTTCCTCCATAAGCCTAAGGCTTGTAAAGAAAATAATAAAATGAAACCAAAGCCCAAATCAGCAAAAAGCAATTGGGACATTTAATTTTATTTCCTTTATTTGGATTTTAACAGTTAGTCACTGTTTCTGATTAAGAAACTTCTGAGAGGGAATAAGGGCATTTAAAGAGAAAAACATTGTGTTTTGGCAGAAAACCTTAATGAGTTTGAACATAAACCTTTGTCAAAGGAGCATAAGGCCTGATGTTAGAGAGAGGCTAGGCTGAACTCAGTAACTCACAATGAAACTCTTCATCTTGTTCTCTCTGCTCAGCTCAGGAAGTGGGGGGCCTGGAATCTCCTCATATAAATTAGCTGGCTCTATTGTGTCTAAGGGGAGGTCTATTTATTTTCCTAGACTGAAGCCAACCCTGAACTTGATGAGAGCCCTGTGTAGAGCGCGGGAGAGGAGATGGCAGTGATATTTGAGAATTAGGTGAATTTCTTTTATTGGTTTGGGAAATAATGCCATATGGAGGACATCTGGCCAGCTTGTGGGGACCATGGGGTAAACTGTAGTGCCTGGTGTATGTTATTCTCATTCATGTATTCTTCATTTTTTTCAACATTTATTGAGAACCTTCCACATTTCAGACATGATGCCAGGCCTTGGGATACTGTGGTTGAATAAGGTGCTCATGGAACGTACTGTCTATTGGGGACAATAGTCACATGGCCAGATAACCACAACTCAGTGGGGTAAGTGCCATTTTTGAAGTTCTATGGGAGTCCAGGAAAGGGAAAAATTCATTCCATCATAGCTGGGGTAGGCATGAGGAAATGGAAGTGTTTACAAAGAAGGTGATAGTTGTGCTGGATCTAAAAGAATGAATAGAAGGTCATAGGGTAAAAAAGCAAAAGGACATTTCAAGCAAGGAAAAAAACATACACTTATAAAAAAACAAGGTATAAAATTGAATTTATTTTAGGATGCCATGCAGTGAGGGGTACAAGATAATAGAGGAAGTGTGGATTGAAGTATGATTTTGGAGGTCCTAGCGTATATGTTAAGGAGTTCATTCTTGATCTTACCCGTGGGTAATAGGAAGCTATGGAAGGGTGTGAGCAGGGGTGGTACATGCTTACTCTGGTAACTGTGTAGCAGTGGATTCTAGATGCTGGTAAAAAGTTTTAACAGTTATCAAAATGAAATGGTGTGGGGTTCTGAATGAGTGCATGGTTGAGGGAAGGAAGAAAGTTGATGATTCAAAAATGCATATCTGGGGATAAATTGGGTGTTGAGGATGAAGGGTAAAAAGGAGTTACAATGAGAGCCTTATTTCTTTCTTTTTGAAATGTTGCCTTTACCTTCTTCTTCCTTCTCCCCTTTTCCCTATCTTCTCTCTCTCTCCCCAACTCCTCCTTTTTCTTTTTCCTCTCTTTCCCTCCCCCTCTTCTCCTTCTCTTCCTCTCCTTCTCCTCCTTCTCCTTTGTCTTCATCATCGTCTTTGTCTTCTTTTTCTACCTCCTTCTATTGTTCTTCTACAGAAATCTCCTGAGGTTCTCTGAGAAAGTGAGCTATGTTCTTGAAGAAACATAGGTTTCCAATTTTCCTCAGAGATCTGAAAACCCTAACGGTGATGAAGGGCTAAATTTCCTAGTTTCATAGGAATCCTTCTTCATATCCAAAGAACCATCCTCCTCATCTTCATGTAGGCTGGTGATGTAGCCAAAATGTTCTGGCCACTGAGCAGAATTCGATTGAGGGTCTTGTTTGCTCACTGAACATGTCCACCACGTCCAGAGGTCCAGTGGACACTCTGATGGCAATGGGGGGTGGTGATGTATACTTCTGGAGCTCCAATGGTATATACTTTCTATGTTGTCATCCTTGTTTGCTCACTGTATTAGTGTTCTAGGGCGTAACAAAATACCAAAAACTAGTGGCTTAAAACAATAGAAATTTAGTATCTCACATTTCTGGAGGCTAGAAGTCTGAAATCAAGGTGTTGGCAGAGCCATACCCTCTCTCATGCCTTTATGGGAGAATCCTTCCTTGCATCTTCTTAGATTCTGGCAGTTCTTGGCAATCCTTGACTTGTATCACTCCAATCTTTGCCTCCATTGTCACATGGCCATCTACTCCTTGTGTGTTGCTGTCTTTATATGGCGTTATTTCTTATAAGGATGCAAGTCATGCTAAATTGAGCATCCACCTTACTTTAGTATGACCTTATCTTAACTAACTACCTCTGCAATGGCCCTGTTCCAAAATAAGGTCACATTTTGAGGTACTGGAGGATAGGGCTTCAACATATTTTTGGGGGAACACAATTCAACCTCTAATACTCCCTAATACCTGTTTTTGCTTCCTCTGAGAAGATCAGAATCCAGAACTCATTAAGTCAGTATAAACTGAGATACTCTTTTTCCAATTGTATCTTCTAAAACTAGGCTGAAGGGCAGGGGAGGGTAATTGAAGACCTACAAGTCTTTCACAAACCTGAAAATGGTCTTTTACATCTGTTCAAACAAATGTATCTGTAATATTTGGTTCTAGCTCTCATATAATCAGTTGGGATAAGATTAAGGATCCAGAGTTCTGCCTATAGTTTTGAGTAGATTTTTCAGCTCATGGGATATAATGAAACACTCTGACTCCTGATGATTTCTTTGTGAGGTTAGGCGTGTGCATATGCACATGTGAGTTTAAGACACTTGTGTGCATCTGAGAGCTCTAGTGATGCCCCATGCTTTAGTAATTAAATCCCATGTCTCTCGGAGATACTAGGATTGTATCTGCTGTTTTTGTTTACTTTTTAGGTTTAAGAAAATTTAAGGAAAAGCCACGAATAAGGACAGAGAATGTGGGGTCTTCTGTTTGTTTATGTGATGGTTGAAATCCTATTTTTACCCTTATCACAGAACTATTGTTGTGGTCTCTGCTCTAGGTTCAGGAAAAAGTCTAATTTTTTTTTTTTTTTAGGCAGTTGAATTTGATGTATACCATTCATTGTTAGTTAATAAGAGTTATTGTTACAAACCAACTCAGAGCAGAATGGGTTAAATTCTACCTAAGTAATAAAGCCAGAGCTAGGGTTTTACAAGAAATATGATAAAACTTAGGTAAATGTGGAGGGGGTACATATTTCTAAAATAGAACCAGAAGTGTGTATGCTGGACTGAGTATCTTGGAAGGGTGTTTAAATTAAGATTATTTAGGCAAAAACCCACTGAAGTCTGAAGTGGAGGACTATGGACTCTTGGACCACTCATGGCAGACCTTATCCTTCCCCAGAGCCCTGGTGTAGCTAGTAGACCCTGAGATCAGAAAACATGGCTGCTTTCCATGTGACCACCAGACATGCAGAGAAAGAAACTACTTCTGATATTCAAAGAAGGCAAAGTTATAAAACTTAAAATGCACATAAAAGGATTGGCCAAAGTGACTTGAATTCTTTTACCCAACAAAATGTATTGAGCACCTACTGTGTGGCAGTTGCTATCCTAGGTTCAGTGGATATCCAGTCAACAAGAGAGAAGAAATATTTGGGGCTTCTCTTGTGGATGTGCAGAAGAGCACTTCACTGAAGGTGAGCTACTCTGGCCGAGTCCTTTGCCTGAGAAACTATGACCATCTGAGTGGGGTAGGGGGGCAGTGTCATTTTCTAATTCTTACAAAAGTTTATTATGGGCACTTAGATGTCATGCAGGTGGTCTCTGCTCTCATGGAGGGGTCAAGTGTGGTAAGAGAGACATTAAATAGGTAGATCTTACAGATAAGAGAATTTCATAATAAGTGCTGTAGGAGATATCTCTGGTGACCATGCCATATCCCTTTCGTCCACCTCTGATTTCATCCAGTACCCACGGTGAACAATTCCATCTGAGCTCAGACTTTGCCTGTGTCTCACTTCCAGCTTGCATTCTGTGTATCCTGCCTTTTGCCCCAGAGATTTCTCAGATGACTTTCAGGAGTTACTTGGCCAGCAACAGGCCAGCAGTGAGGAGCAATTCATGCTTCCAAGGACAACCCTCAACCAACAGGGGACACCAGGAATTGATGGGTCAATGCTCCAGTCTTCCAGTCTTTAAGATGGACAGTGCTGGCATATGTTCTAATGATAATTTTTACACTGAGTTATCATCTTCACTGGAGTGTTAGCAAAATCAAGCTCCCTTTAGCCAATATCAGAGGCCATGATTAAGCACATTTATATTGGCTTTTCATCTTTTCTTCCTTCCTCACTTCTGCTTCCTAGGATCACCTGCCAAATAAATGACCTATACCCAATCCTTGCCTCAGGTTCTGCTTTTGAGGAAACCCAGACTTTAAGATATGCTTGATGAAGGACACAATAAATATAGTGACTAGGAATTGGAAGGGAACTACTCCAACTAGAGAGCCTTCTCCTCTGAGGATATGATAAGTGAACTGGGATAATTACTAGCCTCTTCAACAAAGACCTACTTAAACTGTCATCAGGTCTCCATGTGAATTTGGTTTAGGGAAGATGTTTGTGAGAGTAACTTCCAGGTTTTGGTTAATTATGCCCCCACCACTGTATACCAGTGTCATCCATTGGAGAGCAGCTTCCCTGGGCATTATGACACCTGCCAAAGATGGCCTGTGCTTCCCTGACTGGAGAAAGAGTAAGATCAGTCCCTCTAACTTTTCCCTTCACTGAGTATAACTAGAGAATATATCCCAAGGGACAGCAAAGGAAGGCTTCTGACATGGCTTTATATTTCACACCTGGGAGTTGGCTTTGAAAAAAGAATTCAGGGTATCTTAAAACAAGAAAAGCAGAGAAAGTTGGATCTGAGCTGGCCTTGAAGGTAGTGTGGGTGACTTACTAAGATGGAAGGGAAAATTGGGGACCTCTGGGAATTGGGGAAACTTGAGTGTTGACACTAAGGTGGGAAATACCACATGTGTGGCCAGAGATGAAGTAGCTATCAATTCCAGCTCTTTTTCTCATTAGGACTGTGAAGGGACATTTCAGGGAATGCCTGGAGGAAAATGGCTTCATAACAGAAATGTCTTTCATCTCTGCAGCTCTCCACCCTTTGCACTCAATGACGTCACTGATCCCATTCTTGTCTGCACTGATGAGTGTGGGACTGACCCACACATTCGTCCCAGCACACCTTAACAAAGCTCTAGACGGGGGCATAAAATCAGCCAGGGCCCCGTTTCCTTCCATACCACACTGCCCTGTGCCCTGGAACAGACAGGCCTTGGAAACAGTTCAGTAACTGGGATTTAAAATTAATTTTCCATTCCACTGTTCTTCTCAGTTTTTGTTCCAGTGTGTGCACCCTGACATCTTTCTGGTGACCTTGCATAGTGCCTCAGCTCTGGAATTTTTTTAGTCTGTGATGAATGACCTCCACTCAGATAAATCAAACTAGGCATGTTCAAAGGTCAAGCTGGTGCAAATGTAGCTCATTTTACACAATAACTTGTTCCCTGCAAGGTGCCTGTAAATCGCTTCTCTTGGCTTATTTTTTGGAGGAGGCAGATACTATCCACCAATCTACCCATCTGATTGTTCACCATTTGGTAATAGGGCCTTTAAACCTTGCAAACGGTCATTTCCCTGCCCTGCTCCAGGTCCGTAGTGATGTATGTATAAAAATGTATAGTAAACACATTGCAGTTGCTTACCATTGAAAGAATTATTTGTAACATGAGCATCTTCTAATAATTGTAAAATATCACACACCTCTCTGTTTTGTGAGCTCTTCTCGGCATGTTCTTAACTTGTAGCCCTATTGCACATGGCTGCCCTTGTCCATTGTTAACTGCATTTCCTACCATCTGACCTTTCCTCATTGCTACATTACAGCTGGGTTCTTCGCTGCAGTTTTTTTTTGCTGGAACACTGCTTGATGTTTGGATTTTTCACACTGAATTTTTACAAAGTGGGACTCATTTATATTGTGATATTTGCTTTGGCCTGATGGTTCTCTAGTAAATACTACTCCATTAGAGAGGTCAGTGTTTTAAGTTGGGGGCAGTTCAGAAAGTATGTTTGCTTAATTTGGCCTTTCCACTTCTTTTCTTTATTTTAAAATTGGTTCTTAAAATAAAAGTAACACAGAGACATGATAAAAATTTGACCTCCCACCTACTACCCTGAGGTAACTACTATTAAATCTCTTATGTATCCTTCCAAAAATTAAATACATTTAAATGAACATAGACAATTAATATAAATTGGATTTTATTATACATATTCTTTTGCAACTTCCTTTTTTTCTCATTAACAGTACACTTTTTCATGTTAGTGGAGGTACACTACTTCAGAACTTTGTTCCCGCTGCTTTCTTTCTCCTTTGCTATCCCTTGTGAAAATCTCAGGTGGACACTAGTGGTGAAACATATGTGGATGGAATTAGGAGAGACCCAATCAGAACTCAGTATTTGGAAGGAACAAAATTAACTTTGTAGGGCCAAGAGCCAGAAGTTGGGAAAAGTGTTTGGAACCAGGATGGGCTTTGGCAAGAGTGAGTAAGGAAGAGAGCGGGATGGATACGCTCATGATTGGTGTATCTGAACTCAGATAAAGTGGGAGATGAATACAGGGGGCCCACTTTAATTTCTTTTTTTCTTTTTTCTTTTCCACTCAATAGTGGGGAAAATATCGTATCTGCACAGTAGTGGCTTTTGTATGACACAATGTTAGGCAGTGGGAAAAAATATATAACGATAATTGCTACCATTTACTGGCCACCTGGTTTTCAGAAAATGCTTACACAAGGCCTAACACGTATTCTGCACTGTGTATGCATGATCTAAAATGACGGCAAGTAGATGGTATTACCTGCACTTTACAGTTAAAAGGAACAAGTCGCAGAGAGTGTAAGCTATTTGCCCACAGCCTTGAACCTTGCATGAGGCAGAACCTGCTCAAACACCAACCTGCCTACCTCTGAAATCCACATTTTCTGCCACATCCCTTTGGCTCCTATAATGGCAACATCCTTTTTAAATTAATAAAGCCTCTACAAAGGAGGAAAGCACGTTAATAAAATAGGAAAAAAATAACCACCTTTAGAAAGAAAGAAATGTCAGCTGAGCTTATAACATTTGGACTGGGCTTTCCAGCTCAGTCATGCTACCTGCTGCCTTTTAACAGGTAGGACTCACAACCCTGCACCTGCAGTCGGAGACCCTATTGGAAGAGTCCACTGGAACCACAGAAATGAAGTTTAGAAGCCACGCAGAATTTACTTAACACGACTTCATACAAAAAGTTCTAACATCTCTTTGAAGGTTTCTTTTTTTAATAGAAGATGTTTGTGACATGGTTATGATTAAAATGGAGGTTGGTAAATATGAATTTTATCTTCCCAGTCTTGGTGATGTGACAGACCCCTGCCTGATTTTTATTTATCTAATTCCAGTGTGTCCTTAACATACATTTAACTGCTTGAGTTGTGTGTCAAAGAAATGTGGTCATATTTTTATTTCTAAGGGATATATATATATCCCTTAGATATATAAATAATCTCTTGGGCTGTTTCTTGAGTTATAACACTAAATTTGTGTGTGTGTATGTATGTGTATATACACATACATACACACACACAAATTTAGTGTTATAACTCAAGAAACAGCCCAAGAGATTATTTTCAAAAAAATAAATATGTGCATGTGCACAAAATCTGTGTGGATAGGTTGATTATATGCAACCATGTCCACCTTTGGGCTGAACCCAAGTATCTACATTTTGGCCAAGGAGCAGCTCTGCTTCCTGGAGCACCAGTGGAATGACGGGGGCCCTGACTCAGGTCTCATCGGTGCACAAACTCCTGAGATCAAATTAGTCCTGTCAAAGCAAAGAGGGTGCCTGGCTGGAGCAGCGATGTAGCTGACACTTCTCAGCTCCCTTCAGCAACTCCAGTGTGATAACGCCCATGCCCAACAGTGAATAACCTAATCAAGCCATTAAAGGAAACAGAAACCCTCTGCCCTGTTTGATTTCTTCCCATAATGATATAAAGTGCAGTTTAATGAAGTCACAGGGGTCCTGGGCCTCTCAGTGTGCTCAGGCATTGGGAGGCAGCACTATTGAGTCTGCCACTGATATTCATTACCAGCCCACTGCCGGCCAGCCCAACCAACGTAGGCCCTGCTTGCGAGCTGCATTGTAACTGGGCTTTTTGGGGCAGTTTTCCGGTTGCTGCAGCCCCGCCTGCATTTTGTCTACATAAATTAGACCTTGTGCAGCATATTGGCCTGTCAGGGGACTAGGAAGAAACTGTATATTGTTTCTGGCATCCCTGAGCCCTTCTGCCCCTGACATCTGCTGCGCCTGTGACAGGGAATACATTCTTGACTCATTATCCGAGCAAGTGGAATCCCACCCTGACAGGACCATTAATCAGAATCAAGCAGTCCGGCAAATAAAAAAGAGAGCGAGTGGCTGAGCATGGGAGTGAGAGAGTGACTACAAAAAAGAAAAGAGACACTTTCTAACTTTGGCTTTGGTGTCATTCAGAGGTCTGGACAACTAGCAATCTATCTTTCTGAGTGACAGACCTGATGGATGGCATTATTTATGCTTTTGTGTATTAAAAGACAGTTCTGGCACTGGCTTGTCATTTTCACAGAGGTTTACAAAAAGTTGAAATTTAATTTGAAGGAAAAGGGGGGCAGGGATCAGAGGAGGCTGGCGATTTGACAGTGCAAAAACAAGAGACAGAGCTAAGGGCATTTTGAGTGGGTGATTTGCTGGACAGAGGTGGGCAGGGGACACTGCAGTGTGGGTGTGTGTCTGTAGGTGTGCTTTAGTGTGGCTCTCATGTGTCTGGGTGGAATTTGGATCTCTTGGACTTCGAAAGCGTATTCAGCATGTGCTAATCCTTTTATTGAGATGAATGTTGGGGTTTTGCTATGAAAAGATGCAAATGGAAAATATACTTGGGAGCTTGGGAATGTGTTTTTACACATATATGTGGAAAAACTTTAAATGATTATTTGCAAAGCTAGAGCATTGCCTGAAATGGAACTTCATCAATACATTGGTGAGGCTATCATCCAGTACACATTAAGTTCTAAATAACAAGTATAAGTAGCTTACCTAATTCTGTTTATTACACCACCATGGTGGTCCATGAATGTATGAGTGTGTTGAGGGTGGGTGGAGTAGAGAAAGACGCAGAGACGGGTGGGGGCTAAATAATACGGTTGCACAAATTTCTCACACTCAATGTGTCATGCCTATGAGCTAGAAGAGGACACAGAAGGAGAGGAATAAAGGATATAACAAAGAGATTATAGTGATGCATTTTAATTAATTAATTAACTAAAATTAATTAATTTTCCAGCTTTATTGAAATATATTTGACATATAATGTTGTGTAAGTTTAACGTATACACCCTAATTCTTTGATACACTTATATATTGCAAAATGATTACCACCGCTGGGTTAGCTAACACCTCTATCAAGTCACATAATTACCATTTCTTTTTTGTGGTGAGAACATTTAAGATCTACTGTCTTATCACCTTTCAAGTATATGTTACAGTATTGTTAACTATAATCGCGGCATGGCATATTTATAACCTTCATTTAAAACTATGCTCTTGAATGCCTTACCCTTGGCTATTTCCACAGACATCTGCTTTTGAATCCACCAGCCAAAATGCATCATTTGCTTTAAATTAATAACTTAAATAATTTCCAGTCTTTGACTTGTTCTCTTTTGCTATTTTTGCCATGTTGGCACCTGATACCATCTCCCAGAAGGTCCTGCACCTCGGGCAGCTGTGGCACTGACAACATTCCCTGGACAGACAGCAAAGCCAAGCCCCTTGTTCATGAGCCCCAGAGGGCACAAGCCTGCAGCTCAAGTGGGCCCAGCATCAAACTCCAGCCCACCCACCAGCTGTTCTTCCCACCCCAAAATCTTTCTCCTTTCCTGGAAGGAGTGTACGGAAGTCCTGCTCATCAGATCTGTGTTTGCCAGAATCTGTCTAGGTGTTGTTAGCTCCAGGCCTTGCCCCTAGAGGATCGTGGAGAGAGCAGAGGATCATCTATCCCCCCTGAGAAAATACAGATGGCATGGAAGCAGAGAGAAAAGATGCTGAAAAGTAGACTTTTAAAATTGGAGTTAGATTTAGTTTTAAAAGGAGGGTGTAGGTCAGGATAAATGTCTAACATAAATAACTGTGTCATATCAGCAAACTGCCACATTTAGGATGGGATCGTGTTCTCCTTACTCCAATGGGCAGGCTGGTCAGAGACACCAAATACTGTGTCTAGATTAATAGGCATTAGACCAATTGTTGGCCAGGCAAGAAGTTGATGTCACTACCAAGCTAAGTGAAACAATTATGACAGTCAAAGTATTCACAGTCAAACAAAACAAAGAGGAGTTACATTTTTGTGACAAGGATTTAGGCTTCCCGAGAAACCTCATCTGTTAGCTTTATCAGACGGTCCTAGGTTCTAACATCCATTTCATCGCTTTTTATTTAGCCTTTCAATTCTCAGTGTCCTTATCAATAAAATAAGGATAATTATAATTACTTCCTTGAATTGTGAATATTAAATATGACAACACATGTAAATCACACCATAAAAATGCTGGCACATTGTAGATACTCAAGGAACATCTCAAACTTATATTTGTCAGAAATCACCTGATCATGTTATACTTTAAATCACAATGAACAGGGTTGGCATGCGAGGATATAGAGTGATAGACTGTGGGATAAGCTCTTGCTCATCCTGGGGGCTCTGAATCATACCTGTCCAGGAGTGAGGTTGCTCTTAAGGATTACCTGCAGAAGCTTGGAGCTGGCTGTTCTTGGTGGACCAGCAGGCTTCCCCTCTCTGGTATGAACAGTTGTTTGCTAAACAAAGGGAGGAGATGTGAACTCATCTCAAAAGATGTAACTTGAAGACAAATCAGTTAACATTGATGGAGTTCAGTGTCTTCGTTGGTAACATATACACAATCATATTTTCTTTATAGGGTCATTAAATGATATTTCACGGGAAGTAGCCAGTCCAACACAGAGCTAGAATCACAGGGTTGAGTGTTCAATAAACGTGTCTATTATTATTATCATAGTCTGGCTTTCCAAAAACAGATGTGCACAAATGGGCTGGACATTGACTCTTGGAAAAAATCTACATACAGTAACTGTTCCCAATCATGAGTGTTGTTTAAGAAAAGCCTACTATAAATAAATTTCCTTCTATACACTTTTCCTCCAACTGAGTATTTCAGTCTGAGTGTACTGAAAGTTTTAGTCACTCTTGACAAGGATATTTAGAAAAAGAAGAAACTGTAGGTTGGGCAGAGAGAAAGGGCATAAAATAGGATAGATAATAGAAAGAATAGTCACAGAGATTTCTGCCATGCCGCTTTACGAGAGGAAAAGGAAATGGAGACAAACTAAGCCCGGCCTTTGGGACACACACTTGTCCTCATACCAAGGGGGAGCTGAGACTTGAGTGAGACGATGGGCAGAGTTAGGTCAGGGTGTTCTGCTGTGCTCTTGTGTGGAGTTATCAAGGGTGGAGGGAGTCTGCAGTGTAGTGGGGAGGAGGATTGACAAAGCCTCACTTCTTCCACTGCAGAAGTTTAAGATCTTCCTCCTCTCTAGGTCTGGTGGGATCCAGGGGGGTGGAGGGGTCAATAGCTGAGTCACTATGGATAGGACTCTGAACATCTGAATGAAGGAACAACCACAGGGGGAAAAATCCTCTTGGGATCCATATTATCTGCTGCTAGTCAAAAGACATTTTATAAGCATCTCCCTGAAACTGAGAGCCTGAAAACATTCTAGCATAAGGGGTGTGGTGAGTAAATGGAAATCAACTGTAGAGTAGCCAATAGCAATAATTAAACATCTGCAAATTGTGTTTTGATAGTCTTTTTAGTGTATTGTCCTCATTATTTTAGCAGTCCGAAAATTCCATTTATCCTCCTTGTCCCTTCTGTTTTTTCTCCCTCATAATATTTTAAGCCTCTCATTTATAAATTCTCCTACTATGGGGATTTTGTGCCTTGGGGAGGAAATATTACAAACATCTGCTGCATTTTTTCCAGGTGGGATAGATGGGTAATTTCCTGTTGAACAGGTCATCCAACTCTAGTGGAATGGACAGATGTGTCACCAGCCATTCTGGATCTTCTCTGGATTAGTCCTGTGACCTCAGGCAAATCAGCAAATCATTTAACCAACTCCTCCCTCACCTTGCCCAGATCCCAAGTCTTGGTCATGTATTTTGAAAAATGCATGCATTTTTTTTCTTTTTAGCACAGTGTCTAGCCCTTCTTATAAATGCTTTCTATTCTTATGATCACATACCTATGACAGCAGTAATCAAGTACAAGTGGGAAGTCTAGAGTTGATACATTTTACCTGATGGAGCATGAGAGAAAAGCCACGTGGAATTAGAAGATGAAGCACACCATCTCAGTAGACATTCTACCATCATTTATTTCCATACAACAGTTAGGTAGTCTCTCTACCTGATACCAGAAACATAGAAATGAAAAGACACAGTCCAGTGGAGGAAATAAATGCACAAACACATAACCCCTATGGTGTTAGGCACAGAAGAAGAGAGGGATCTGCAAAGAAACACTCCCTAGGAAGCCTCTGGGGCTTGACAGCTGCCCCCAGGTGGCCCTCTCATCCTTCTTTGGAAAGCTAGGAGTGGTACAGGCATTTACTACCCAGGAAAGGGCACTCATTTCTTTCTTTCAGCCCAGAAGTTCCAAGTCCTCAGTATTTTCTGAGGACAAATCTCTATTAGGCAGGCAGCTTGCTTCTGGGTCCCTGAGGTTCATTCGGTGGACTCAGCTGTTTGTGAAACCCAAAGGAGTTATTCATTAACATCAGTAAGGAATGCCTGACTAACATCTGGCTTGTTGGGGGCTGGGCTTGGTTAATTCTACTTGGAACAACACCAATATTAGTTCTGCTTGGATTAACACCAGCACTAATGATGACATAAGACTCTTACTTCATTAGCCTGATGAAGGGAAAATCTTGCATGTTCAGCCTGAGCCAAAGAGTAGAGTCCAGGACCAAGACGCCGGAGCTGAGCCTAATGAGTGAATCAAGCTAGCTGGATAGAGGGAATGATCCAAGCATAGAAGGAGGGATACAGTGGTGTGTTGCAGAGGGCACACTGAGCCCAGACAGATGTGGGAACACGTAAGTATTTTAGAAATTATAAGGATTGGAGGCATCCTGGGCCTTTTTTAAGACAGTTATACCAACAAGAGAGCTGCCTTGGTTTTTATCTGAAATGTTCAAATCCCTGCTATAAGGGGACAAATGGCCTGTGCTCAGGAAATTAAACCATCAGAGGTTTGATCTAGAGTCCTTCTCTTCCTCCACACCCCTCACCTCTTAAGCTCAAACATATGCATACTTACAGACACACAGATTCTCCACTATCCATTCAGACTGCAAAGATCTAATAAGCATGTGCCATAAGTCTTACAAGATATCAGGACTAGGGCAGTAAATGTGGTAGACGTGCCCCATCCTTTATGAAACTCAGATCAGAGGAGGATCAAACCAACACGTACTCAGAGAACTGAAGATACCAACAGCCTGCAGACGGAATGGCACTTCACTCAGACTTGGGCAGGGCAAAGAGGGTGGATAAGGGCAGCACTGAAGACAGAATAAATGGAAGTTACTCAGGAGAAGGATGCTCTGGCAGAGAACTTTCAGAAGAGGGAACCTGGGGAGGGAGGATGGCTTCAAGACTTCCAGTGAGTTTTGAAATAGAACAGGAAGTAGTGAGAGTAAGAGTGGAGAACTAGGCAAAAATCTAATCAGAACCTGACAGTTGTGGTAAGGAGTTTATCAACAGCTCAGTCTCAGATGATACCTTTAAAAGTCACTGAGAAGCATGATCTGAAATTCACTTTAGAGAAGAACTGGGACGTCCTACTGGCCAACATGTTCCTACTATTCTTTCTCAGGTTTAAGATATTTACTAAGTTTGTGGCTTTGTGGTTTGAGTTCAGATTTCTCTGTACTTCCTTGTTTCTCTCAACCTGGAAATTACAAACGTCGAGAGCAATGATTGTGTTTTGGCTGTCATTCTGACCCAGACATGACCAGGACACCCACTGTCGCTGCCTGTCTAAGAAGCCTGTTAGCCCTGAGAGTACTCTCAGATCAGGAGCTCCTGGGAAGAAACCAGGGAACCCCTTGGAGACAAGAAGCCCTTTTCTTGGGGAACCCCTTGGAGACAAGAAGCCCTTTTCTTGGGGTTTGGCTACCTTCATCTGATATTCAACTGTGTATAGTCACCCAATTTCAGCCCCAGTTAATAAAGTTTTATTCATCTCACTGTTTGCATAATGCTTCAGTCTCAACTGCATGTTTATGCAAAGATAATTGGGCCACTATTTAAATTGTGGAAAGAGTCAACAAACTTGCTATGACTATTTTGTCTGATGCTGTTAAGTGCTTCCAACACCTCAGAAGGCATTTCTCCTTTTGTTTATATGTTGCATTAAGTGAGTCACTAGAGATAAATGAATCAAATAGCCCACCAAGCTCAGCATCAGCTCCAGATCTTTAGCATCCAGCAGAATTCATTAGTGCAGTGAGAGACTGCAGTTTTATTCCAAAACCAAATATCTAGTTAAGGCAGGATTTGAAGACTACAGTTTAATTCCCCTGAACAAACAGAAAGCAGTTTGCTAGTGAAACTTACTTGAGTTTATTACAACTGACAATATTAAAATGAAAAGAAAAAAATTGTTTTTTGCTGGTTCTGCTTTTCACTGACTTAATGAAATGGAAAGGGACAGTAGGCAAAGGTTGGTGATTTTGTTGTGTTTTTCTCTTTCTGGTGCAGAGCTGAGGTCTGAGGCCTTTGCCTGTTCCCTTGGCAGAAAGAAAGCTTAGAGGGAGGGGCCTGGGGCAGCCACAGAGTGAATTCTGGGCTCTGAGGTCTCACTTTTTCTGCCCCTGATTTGCTGATTGTCCCTGGTTTTTACTGCTCTGTGGCAACCCTTTGAGGTTTAAAAAAAAAAAAAAAGCATGGCTATAAATAATTAGCGGGATCTCTGCAAATATAAAACTTAATGAAAATATCAGATGAAAGGATAGAAAATCCACTTTTAAATCTGAATTTTTCTGTCAGTAAGAAAGTATGTTCCATGAGGTTTGATTTAGGAAGCAAATGGATCAAGAGCAAGAGGTTTGAAAGAAGTAATCGCTGCTGATTAAGAAGAGCCCGGTCAATTCTGAGCTCCCTGTTAAAAGAAGGCCATCTCAGATACCAGTCTGGTTCCGTGGGATGGTGAAGCCAATGCTGCATTAAAGAAGATCTAATGTTGATTGCGTGTATATATTCAATGAATTACATATATCATTTACTCAGTTCTAAAAAGTATGTGAAGTAGACACTGGTCCTTCTTATTGAAGAGGAAAGTGGGGCTCAGAGAGATTAAGTCACTTACTTAAAGACGCACAGCTAAGTGCTGGAGATGGGACTTAATTTGTCTGATTAAAATGCTTGTTCTCTTTTCACTATACCTCCCGAAAGACATGGGAAAATGTGATGGGGTTTAAAAAATGCTTTAGTTTTTAGGTAATCTGTGTACCTGCCCTTTTTATGGTCTTTTTTCTGAAGAGAGAAGTTGTAAGGATCAACCTTACGGTTTCTCCGTCTGCATTGTCCATTTGGCAGATACCTCTCTACACTTCCGCCCCATAGGCCATGGAGAGGTTAATGCTCTCTCTGTTTCATATATGGCCTTGGTCACCCCCATCACACACCTACACACACACACACACACACACACACACACACACACACTATGAATTACATTTCAAAATTCTTTCCTGTTAGTCTGACTTCCTGGGTTTTTCCGCTGACTGCAGAAGAGGATATCAAAGTGGGTGTGTCTTTGGGGGGTATAAAGATCATAATCATGTTATGTTTATAATAAATTACTCACTGGTCTGTTAACTCAGCCTCCAAACTCACCTAGAATTTTAGTTCTCATACTCTGCTTTCCATTGTAGCTTCACAGTAGAACTCGGTTTGGAGTTAGCTTCTGAGCCAATTGACTTATGTCTGATACGCTTTGGGCCTTGCATGTACGATGCTCTTGTCCCCTACTCATTCTGCATCAGGCCCAAGGTTTGATGCTCCAGGAATTGCTTCTCTGCAGAGTTTCTGTACTTGACTCACATGACGATATAATCCAGCCACATGAACTCCCTAGAGATGCCTTACAAATTACTATAACCTTGATAGATTAAAACAACAGAAATTTATGCTCTCACCCTTCTGGAGGTCAAAGGTCTGAAAGCAAAGTGTCAGCAGGGGGGCACTCTCGCTGGAGGCTCTAGGGGAGAAGCCGTTCCTGGCCTCTTCCAACCTGGTAGCTGTTAGCATTCCTTGGCTTGTGCGGCATCTCTCTCTTCTCCGTCGTAACACGGCTTTCTCTTGGTGTGTCTGTCTCACAACTTCCTCTGCCTCGCACCTAGAAAGATATATCCCCCCCCCCCCAAAAAAAAAAACCCAAGTAACGCTTCTCCGCTCAAGCTCTTTACCATCATCACATCTTTTGCCATGTAAGGGAATCTTCTCTGGCTCGGATGTTTACGAGGTGGTGGAGGCCACCACTCAGCCCACTACGCTGTCTCCGCTTCTTGTATTATTTCTACTTCCTGCCATCAATCCTCGTAGTGTGGCAGGTCTTTTCCTCCTTGAGCCACATCGCTGAAATGATTTAGGATCTTCTGTCCCAGGAATTATCCTCGATCCTCTCCGATTCCAGGTGCAATGAAGCACATGTGTGCTTGACAGTGATGGCTACCCTTGCTCTCTTATTTTTGTTTATTTTTATTTTTTAAATTTCTTGTCAGTAAGCTGTTGGATTCCAAGATGGAAAATCGGAACCTGGAGTCCCTTCCCCTAGGGGCTGGGATGCACTGTATCTCGTCTTCTCTGATCCATCCCATCCTTTGCCCTTCCAGAGCAGTGACATCTTCTCACAGGAAGCCCATCCAGCCAATACCAAATACAGCAGGACTAAACAGAAATGTTCCTTGATCCGGGTGAGGTACATCAAGAAAGACTAAGAAAAAAAAGCAACTAGCAAATTCTGGAACATTTCCATCTTCCTTAAAACCATTGCTTTCCCCTGAACTAAAAAGCATTAGAAAAAATGTGAGCAAAATGCCCAGTTCATGTAGAGCTATTGAGTCCTAGAAAACAAAATCTTGGATGGGATGATGGAGAATGATCATTTTAGGTAGACGTTCTTTTAGATCAGGGATCAAGAAGAAGCATAATCCAGGAACAATAATTTAGATCTGGTAATCACAAGACCTGGATTCTAATTTTAATTCTCCCATAACCAGTTATGTATCTGGGAAAGTTACTACTTTATCTTTCTGGACTTCACGTGACTCATCTGTAAAATGGGGTTAATAGTGTCAGCCTCGCTTGCCTCACAGGGTTATTGTGAGGCTCAAATGAGATGATAGTCGTAGGAATACTTTGGAAAGCTTAAAACGTCACATATAATGTGTGCCTTCCTTTCAGCAAGCAGATAGGAGCTTGAGCATACAAACCAAGATCAAAATAGACCAACCTCAACCTTGGCTTTGGGATGCCTGCTGCCTCTTGCTCCAACTTCTCTCCAGTAAGTCACTGGATTTAGAGTCTGAATCATATCCTTATTCTTAATGTGTGCGTGAAATTGCAGGTAAATATTACGATAGTATTTGAACCTCAGCTTCCTCATTAATAAAATAGGGATTCTTGTCCCTATTCAGTTTAATCACATGAAATCATGTATTGAGAAATCATGAATTTGAGAAAGTACTTTATGAAATTTCAAAGCACTACACTAATTGAAGGTCAGGTTATTAAGAAGACCGGATGCCCATTGTTCTCTTCTGATGGCCAACAACTGGATGTAGACCTCTCACCAACCTGACTTTAGGAGTTCCTGGTTCGTCCCAAATTCCTCCTTTACTCAGTATGACAGTGGTGATGGGATGGGAGCAGAAGGACGCATCTCAGATTTGGTTTATCTTGTGCGTCTCATCAACTAAAGTGATATGTTAGTCAGGATGGGATAACTGCTGTAACAAACAACAAATCGCAATTTGCATAATACAACAAAGGACTATTCCTCACTCATGTTACAGTCCAAAGCAGAGTAGGGGAGAGGGCAGGGGGCTGTGCTCCTTATAGTTACTCAGGGCTAAGGCTCCTTCCATCCTGTGGCTCTGCCATCCACTTAAACTTCAGAATCTTCTACTTCATTTCATGCATCCAGCCGGTTGATGAGCAAAAGGGGAATCTAGAGGACTATGTGGGAGGTTTTAGAGGCCAATCCTAGACATAGTGTACTTCACTTCTACTTATACCCCGCTGGCCAGAACTCAACCCACCGTTCAGGCAAATAGAAAATATAGCCCCATGGTGTACCCAGTAGGAAAGGGAGAAATACATATATTGGTGAGCCCTGGCTATCTCTGTTAAAGTGGAATCCTTTAGGTTGATTCAGAGACATTTAAATTCGAATCAATGTTCCTTGGTGCATAGCCACAGAAAATGGACTAAATCTAAAAGACAGTAGGCATTATTCAAAGTGAGTGTATGTGTGTATGTGCACGCACACACACACACATATACACATGCACATTCCATACCTAGTGGATGGGAGATGATCTTGGGATTTATGTGTAAATTAGTTGTTTAAAATTTAAACACATTTCGTACAAAACCAGAGAAAGCTGTAGAGTATACCAGTTAAAGTTTTAGACTTGGAGTCAGATAGCCTGGGTAAAAATCCCAAATCACCATTAGCTAGTTGAATAATCTTGACAAAGTTATTCAATCCAGTGACTTTCAAACACTGATGAATATGCATGCACACATAGACACACACCATATCATACATACACATGCGTATATGTGTATATGTTAGTATATATACATGTATGTGTGTCTGCATATGCATGCATGTGTGTTGTACACATTCAGGTTGGTGGAATCAACGTAATTGGTTTTATACCTAGTAATGCGTCATGACCTTCAGTTTGAAATCACTGACTTACCCCCTCAATAGTCTCAGTTTCCTCAACTGAAAAATGGACTTGTTGCATGCATCAAACAAACTAATGTTTACAAAGGAATTCACACACTGAGCATTTAATGTATGTGAGCAATTATTATTAAATATTATTATGTCACTTTAAAACTATAACCTACCAAAATTCATACAACTAGTAAGAGGTAGAGACAGAATTCAAGCAAGGAATTGTTGCCCCTTTCCATGCTAGCACAGGAGGATCATTTAATTATTCCTTCTTTCCTCTCTTCATTCAGTCAAATAGGAAATAGTTAGTTAGTGCAAAATATGTATCAGGCATTGTGATAGCACTGGGAATAGAAGGATGAATAAATCATGGCTGCTGTTCTTACACAGCTTGAATATCTAGAACGGTGCTATTCAATACACTGGCCATTTGCCATATGTAACTATTTACATTTACATTTAATTAAAATGAAATAAAATTTAAAATTCATTTCGTCAGTTACACTAATCCATTTTAAGTGTTCAACAATTACATGTGACAGTTACATGTGACATTTCAAGTGTTCACCAGTTACATGTGACAGTACAGATACGGAACATTTCCATCATCACAGAAAGTTCTAAAGTATAATCAAAGGGCCTTAATAGAGTGGATATCTATTCTTCAAATTTAGAGGATGAAAAGAAAGAGAACTCAAATGAAATATGAGTCATTGTACATAGTTCATAATGCTTATGAAAATATGGAATCACTGTGTTCATTTGGATGATTATTTGCTTTTTTTTCTCTTGAGCTACACTGTAAACCTTGTGAGATCATGACAGCATGCTCTAAGCATGACTTTTTCTCTTCCATATATACAGTGTCTAGCTCTGTAGTTTCATCCCTGGTCTTATAGCATGCTGGTCCTCGAAAGGAAGAAGGCTGTGATACAGGTGTACATTGTTCTTCGTTTTCCCACTCACATTCTAAACTCTAAGAATAGGTACAAAAACCTTTGAAGGGGTGAGCTGGGATGGAACGTATGTAGGCATTGGTAGGCAAATCTGGAGAAAGAGGATGTTGTGGGATATAGAATTAATGTGTCTGATGATGACCTAGGAGGGAATTGACAATCTCAATTAGAAATTAGGAGGAGGAGTGTAATTGCACATCAGTGAGACTGTGTTGGGACCAGTTTAGGGATCTGTTCAGTCTGCCGGCATTTATTAGTGGCAGGAACAATGTTCTTCCTGGCCATGTCCACTTAGATTTGTGAATAAGAGTGTGCCTGGCTCAACAGATATTTGTTGAATGAATGGTAGAGTTCATTAGACTTTGAATTAAAAAAATACATACTTTTTTAAAATCCTGGAAAGGGCAGAACAGAGATTTCACATACCTTAGTGTAGATGGAATAATTTAGCCTTGTACTACCAGCTTGCTTTTTGAGGAAGGTTGGACGAGATGCTTTCTGAAATCCTTTCCAACTATGTCTTACATTCATTATAAACATTGTTTCAGTGAGAAAAGGATTTTGAGTTCCAACTGAGGAAATTAGGATACATGCCCTTCCTGTTCAATAGATAAATTGACAAGGCTTCTTCCAAGAGGAATAGAGAGCCCATTGGGGCATAACACTGACCCAGTTACCTCCAGTATATTCTGAGGGATAACGACCAATTTCTTTGGGGGTTGAAGGAGGGTATAGATGAGAGTGAAAGGGGTGGCTCCAAAGAGAAACTCTTACTTCTTTCTCTCTCAAGAGCATTTATTTGGTGTTTGTATGTCAGGAGGTGCCTCTGCAAGGAGTGTGGTGAAAGTGCTGGCATTTCATTCATCTCCTTAACTGACTACTGCCCATCAGGGCTCCCTCTAGAACCCAGGGAAGCAAACCTCTCCCTTATCCTTCAAGATCCAGTTCAATTCTCTGGCCTTCTTTTCACGATGGCTCATCTGACCGCTCTCAAACAAGATGTCCTCTTTCCCTTGACATCTTAGCATTTGTTACACCTCTTGTTCTTTGGATCTTAATTACATACAACTT
The DNA here is from genome assembly GCF_964194185.1 of Rhinolophus hipposideros. Classification (NCBI taxonomy): domain Eukaryota; kingdom Metazoa; phylum Chordata; class Mammalia; order Chiroptera; family Rhinolophidae; genus Rhinolophus; species Rhinolophus hipposideros. The sequence goes on along the minus strand of NC_138050.1, from coordinate 45,035,507 downwards.
TGTGGCAACTCTTGCCTGGTTGAATTTTATTGGCCAGGGTGAGCTATCTATTGAAGACATTGTAATAGACAGAAAAGTAGCCCCCATCTAGGTCCTAGTCCCTGGAACCTGTGGATATGGTACCTTACATGGCTAAAGGGTCTTTGTGGGTGTGATTATGTTAAAGACCTTGAGATAGTGAGATAATCCTCGTTTATCTGTTTGGGCCCAATGTAATCACAACGGTCTTTCTTAGAAAGAGGCAAGAGGGTAAAGTCAGGAGAGATGATGTAACAGTGGAACTTAGGACACATGGAAATAGAGGTTAGAGTTATGAACTTTAAAAATGGAGGAAAGGACCATGAGGCAAGGCATACAGGTGGGCTCTAGAACTGAAAAAGGCAAGGAAACGGATTTTCTAGAATCTCCAGAATCTCCAGAATCTTCTGTTGACATCTTAATTTTAACCATAGGACTCATTTTGTACTTCTGACCTCCTGAAGTGTAAGATAAAAAAATGTGTATTGTTTTAAGCCATTAAGTTTGTGGCAATTTGCTATAGCAACAATAGAAAACAAATACAGACATGTTCAGCAAACACTTGTCTGCCTGGATTAAGGCCTTGTGGGACATTCTGCAGGCTGATATAATTTTGAACCTATTTGGAAAACAATGAAATGGCCATGAAATTTTTATGTAATCTATAAGGAAAGTGTGGTTGTATATGGAGAGCCCTAGAGGCTAAGAATGCAGTCCCAGCCTGCTCTAAAACTAAACAGAGGCTTTAGGCCTTAGCCGTGCTCCCCGCTCAAGGGGGCACTTTGCAGTTTGGAGCAGTTTACAAAGAGAGTCTATGTAGCTGCTATGAATCTGGGAAGAGGATATAGTTCATAATTTAGCTTAAAGTGGGACAGCCTCTGCCACTGACTTCGTATGGCCTGTCCCAGCCAAACGGAGCAGCCTCTCCTTTCCTGCTGGACCCTCTCCAGGGCTTTGGAGGAGGTAAAGCTATTATCCCTGTGGAAGTCAAAAGCCAAACTGCAAAAATGGTGAAGGAATCCAGTTCTGTCTGGCTCCCAGTTGAGATGGTGGTAGTTAAGCAGATTTCCTCTAAGCCAAAGAAACACAACTCTGCCAGGGAAATCAAATTAAAACAGGAAGGTGGAGAAATGATCTTCATTAAAAGCATACCTGCCACACTATTTCTTCAAGCCAATTTGGCACGGAACCTTGCCTCTACTGCTTTTAATAGGTGTGAACTGATGTTTTATTTAACTGTCCACCTTCTCCTGGCTCCTGACGCTGCCTAGAAAAATAAGGTTTTAAAATTTATTTCTGATTTAGCTGGCCACGAGTTCAGGCTATTCCCAGGGCTACAGCCTCAGGAAAACATTAGAAAGAATCCTCATTTTTTCAGAATTTGGTATTTCATTCAAAAACTACTGAGTCCTGTGAATTACATTTTGAATCACCTGAGCTCTGTCTTTATTTTTGGGGGGGTGGATGTATTTTTGTTTTTGCAGTATTCTTGTTTCCACTCACCCCCAGCAGTTATTAATCAATTTAAATGTTCATACTTTTTTTGAGCTAATTTGCATACTTTATATTTTTCAATAACATTTTTATTTTCATCCATTTTTGAATTTTACTAGTGTAGTACCAAATGAAGGACTTTTAAAATAATTTTCTAATTTCCATTAAATCTGTGAATATACCCCCTTTCTCTCTTCCACTATTGTATATTGGTATTTTCTTTTTTATTTCTTCCTAGACAAGTTAGTGGATTTATGTGTTTTGCTGTTTAAAGTTTACAAAACCCTAGTTCATTGAGTTTTGGTTTTACCCATGTGAATTTATTTAATATGTTTTCCTTAGATTTGTTTATTTATTATTCCAACTTTCTGATTTTAAACCAAAATTTTATACCAGTTTTTGTTAAGTAATGACGTTGTTTAAAGCTATGAATAATTCTCTGAGCACACTTTTGTTTGCATTCAATAACTTTATTGTTATGTAATGTTTTAATTATGGTTTTTACATTCTCTTTGACCTGAGGTTTTCATTAGAGTTTAAAATATTTCAGTTTGTAAATTATTTGTACTTCTGTTATTTATTCCTCATTTTGGTGCAGTATGGTCAAAAAAGGTGTTGAGTTATCTTTGGAATTTATTTAAATTTTATTCACATCTTATATGATCACCTTTTTAAAAAAATGTATCATTTGCACATAAAAAGTAGATATATCTTTATTTATTAGTTATGGAGTTTAATATATAGAATCTGAAATGAATAATGTGCATTATAATTTTATTGATTATATTATTCAGAACAGGTATATTCTACTTAAAACATTAAAATCTTTTCATATTTGATTTGAACTGTGTTTCTTACTCCTAGTATTTCAGTAAAATTTTTATTACATTTTAAACAGATTTTTATTTTATATAGTTTAATTTTATTCTGCTTGACACATATAGGTAGAGGTTAAATACACATTCATTGAGTATTATGTCTTCATCATTGAAATAGGACTTTCTTTGTCCTATTTAATCCTTTAAGTTTGAATTCAACTTTGTAAGACATAATTTTAGCAACCTGGTTCCTTTTGGTTTAGTTGTACATGATTTTATTTTACTTTTCATTTGTCTGCTTTGCATTAGCACACCATTTTAGTTTCAGTCTTAATGAATATCTGCTTTATGGGTATGTTTTTTGTAGGCTGAATTTATATCTTTTTTTTTTTTTTAACCCCAATCTTGAAGTTTTTCTTTGAATAGGTAAAGTATCAATTTATATTTATATTTACAAAACATATATTTGACATTATTTTGTTATCTTATGTTTCTCCTTTTTATGTTTTTTATATTTTATTATTTATTTATTTTTATTTTAAAATAATTTCCCTGTTGAGTTTATGATATGAGCTTATTTGTGTATCTTTTGATGTATATTTATGTTCCTTGTGGGTCAGTTTTGTGAGAACTGTACACAATCACTGTTTCTTGTGATTGTGAATACTTGATGTGTTTAACTAATGCCCCAAAACTTATTACTAAAAATTAGAAAATAACATTAATTGATTCTCCCCCCCCCCCCCGATTAAAGATAGAGAAATCAGGTCATTTGGACTTTTAGATCTGGGTTTTGTTGTTATATCCCTGTACGGCTCTCTCAGTAGGATTATTATTATTTCATTAAATTTTTAAGTTATACTTCAGTTATTATGCTCTGTATTACATAACTTGTCCTTGAAGAATTAGATACAATCTTCTCCTTCAACATAATTAGCAAAATTGCTTGAGCCAAACTCTGTGTTTATATACAATCAATGTTTAACATTGGCTTTTCCAAAATATTCTTTACTCATGACCTCTTTGTTTTGATTAATTTCTTAGTTGGTTAGAGTCTACCCTCAAGTAGGTTTTTAAGGGAAGGCTATGCATCAAACTTTGAGTTCGTCTTTCTGTTGCTTTGAAGTCAGTCTGATTTTTTTCCATTATAAGTTGCTTTTGTCTGGCTACCTGTAGCAATTTTTTTCTTTATTTTTGAAATTCAGAAGATTTGTTAGGATATGTCTTGAAGTTTATTGATAATTTTGATTAATTTTGGCAAATTCTTTAAGTCTGTATATCAATATCATCATTAAATTTAGGAGTTTTTTTTCTGTTATGTCTTTGATTACTGTTTCTGTCCCATTTGTTCTGTTTTATTCTTCATTCTCACTTATAACCTGTATGCTTGTTTTATGCTAATTCGCCATAAATATTGATGCTTTAGTTTTTTTTTATTTTTCTCTATGGTTTAGTTTTTTCCCCCAAGCCTACTCTCCATATCTCTCAAACATGGATATGTTCTCAAAGAACATATCTCCATGTTCTTTGCTGGATCTTATGTCATTTAAATGCAGTGACATTATCATATCAACTTGTTTTATTATTTCTAGCAACTTTCTCTTTAAAATACTCAGTGTACTAATTATCCCCCACTTTCAATTTGTTTATTGAGTCTATTTTCTTTAATTTTCTTGAGAGTATGATGCAGTCTAAATTTTTCTTATATTTTCTTATTAAATCTTATTCTAGAGGATGAATTTCATCTAAAATTTATTATTTATATTCATTTTCATTTTGGGGGTATACGTTTATCATTGCAGGATTTTTACATGGGTCTTGTGTTTGTTTGATTGTGTTCCGGTTCATCATTGTTTAATGAGAGAAACTTCCTAGGATTTCTATTTACCCAACTGAAATGAGTTTTTCTTGTTTCTATTTTCAGTTTACTTGTACACCATTTTAATCCTCCCTTTAAATTTTTCTGAAGGCCTGGATAATGGATTGAAATAAAGTTCAGTTGTTCTACAGTCAATGGATGGGTGAGGAGCTCAAGCCATGGGCAACCAAAGAACTTGGTGTGCAAATTCAGTCTCTCTATAGTAATAGACACAACTGTACCAGGGCTGTTTCTGCTTCAAACCATGTTTCTCCATATCAGAAAGGGTTTGTCTTTGTTGCAAGGTCAGCCTAGGAAGTCATGTTCAAGAGAAAAAAAATGTGGCATGACTATGCAATCTTCTGTCCCAACTGTTGGGTTTACAGGGTACATTTAACTTCAGTCAGAAAAGAATATCAGAATAAGGTGTCTGCCTTCTTTTTTCCCTCCCCCTATGGCCAGTTCATATACTCAATCTTCATTTTTCATAAATTGGGGATTAGAGTCTTTAAAAAATGTATATAGAATGTATTCATCTTCTACAACACTGCATAGATTTCTTGGCAAGTAGGGGTGGGCTGTCAGGCTTTGATGACTCATTTCAATTTGGACCAGATTATATCTGACACATATTTCTCAGGGTTTAGTGAATAAAGTGAAGATCATTCCCCCCCAGTTTGGCGGTAATAAAGTATTTTCCTCTACTTTGCTTTTTTTTGGTTCTTTTGGGCAGTATACAAGAAGGAGAGTTTGTAAACCTTTGCTTACCTTACTATCCTTCCCAAAAATTCTTCATAGGGTTCTGCTCATTACTTTGCTAAGCGGCTATTAACACAGTAACCTGTGATGCCTTCTCTCTTCCATTATCTAATCTCATGCCTTTTTCTTTTCCTAGAATTACAACCACCTCCCTTCTGGCTATCTGGGTTTTACATATCACACAAGACCCTAATAGTTTCACCTACTATGTAAAATCTTTCTTGAACCAAACATCCTGTGGTAATTTCTCCAACTCCACCATTTTACGTTGTTGTTGTGTGTACCATTTGGTACCTGGACATACAAAGATATAATATTTTTCTGTGTGCTCTATACCCTATCTTCTCCCCAACTATATTTTAATTGACCAACATAATTCTTTGCCCATAATAAGTTGCCATAAATTTTCAGTATTTTGTAACAATTAGCTTTTAAGCGGAAAAAGAAAAACTGTCTTTTCAGATACCTCCCCAATAATGACCGCTGTCCAACACTTTCCTAGTCTGACCACCTGGATTAGTTTTGAGTTTACAAAATAGTCTTCATTTCTCTTAGGTTTATTTGGTTTTAAAAATTTCTCTGAAATCTCAACTTAAAGGGTCATCAGTAGGTCAACTGTTTAAATATCTCTACCAGCAATGTAAACAGTGAATCAAATTACCTATTCACTCAGGAGCCCTTTAATTCCTTCTATCCCTTCATCACTCCTTTGCTTTTTATTGTTCTCGCTCATTTTATCCCTGTGGCAAGAAAAGTTAAATGAAACCAAAAAAAATAAAATAAAAAAAATGCAGCTGATTAGGGTAGATGAACAGAGCACAGGGAACTATCTTCCTAAACCTAATCAAGTCTTGAAAACAGATCAATTTCATTTTCCATAGACAGCCCGGCAGCTGAGGTATGGGTAACTTTAAAACCTCATCTGTTCTTGCTTTTCAGCTGAGGTTTAGGTTTCTAATGCCAAATAGAGAAACAGGGAAGAATAAGGAAGAAGCAAGGTTTTTAGAGTATGAATATTTTCTTGATTTTCCATACCTCCCTCGAAGATCTCTCAGTAAATCATTTCCCAGCAGTCTTCAATAGGGCAGCATTGTGAGGGAGGTGACGATTCATAGCAAGATTAGTCAGAGAGGGCATGAAGCTGGTGAATCTAATTCTACACTCTATTTGCAACATACACACACACAGAACAGTAGTGTAAACCAACTTCTCACTGAACACTCACTGACCCGATGGGTCCGGATCAATTCTTGAGATTCTGCTGCTGTGTTTGGGGTCCCTTTGGTAGCGTTCAGGCACTTGCTATTTGTGCTACACAGAAAATCTTTAGGATTTATGTTCTGCCCCTTTTATCTCTGTCTGTCCCTGCCAAAGGCCTGCATTAGGGCCTGGCACTCTTTCAAAAGTAGTATGTTTGTGTTTTGAGCACTACCCTGTTTCCCTGAAAATAAGACCTAGCTGGACAATCAGCTCTAACGCGTCTTTTGGAACAAAAATTAATATAAGACCAGGTATCATATCATATCATATCATATCATGTTATATTAATTATAAATACCAGGTCTTATATTACAGTAAAATAAGACCAGGTCTTATATTAATTTTTGTTCTAAAAGACGCATTAGAGCTGATTGTCTGCCTAGATCTTATTGTCTGGGAAACACAGTATCTTTTTTTCAGATGAGAGAGGGGGCAAAGAGAATGAGACCACAACTGGTGGTACTCGCAGGTTGTGGTAAGGCCTGGAGCTTTTGACAGGAGAGCCAACAGGGACTCTCAAAGCCCTGTTGACAAATTATGGGTGGAAAAACCCCAGGCTCAGTGTCAGCCATTCAACACTTAGTGATTGATTAGATGTCAGACACAATGCTGGGTGCTTCAGGTGCTCACATTGGCTGAAGGAGAGAGGATATACTCAAATGACTGGAGTATGCAGATGGCATACACAAAATACGTTCTCATCAAAGCTACGCACATGTATCCATTAGTAAAATTACATTCTGGGGGAACACATGTAAAATAAATAGAAAAACTAGGCCCTGGTGATAAGATGCTCCACCTAACCAGAGAATGTTGTTGTCCTTCTTGATCAGTAGCTAGAAGTTTATGACTTGACATGCCTGGTAGCTCCACAAATGGAAGAGGTCATGACTGGGAGGTCCTGGAGAGATGACAAAGAAAGTGCAAACTTCTAGGAGCTGAATTCATGAGACGGTGGGCGAGGGGAAGCTGATTATGGCTATTTCAGTGTCAGCATTCTACCCTCCCAGGGGAAACTTGAGTCAAATATCCCAGGCAGATCATAGGCAGCATCTCCAACGGGGGTGTAGATGATGTGTCAGAAGTGAGGAAGAAATCAGATTTCAGCAATTTCGAGCAATAAAGCATGGCCTCTGCTAATTCTAAAAAGGCAGGTTGAACAGGTCAGCGCACAGTTACACCCAGGATCTCTTGATCTCTGGTTTACATTATTTGCCAAAATGTCTTGGAACATTAGAAAAACTCTGCTGAGGTTTAGTAGGTGGGTTAGAGGCGCTTATAGTGTGCCGATCTTCACTGCTTGATGTCCTAATTATTTACCAGTTCTACTCGCTATTGCCTACTCCATCATTAATACTCATAATCTCTTGCTTTCCCCCCTTTCCTTTTATTTCTGTTTTGTACATTTGCTTAGAGCGGTAATTCTCAAGTATGGTTCCCGTACCTGTAGCATCAGCATTACCTGGGAACTTGTTAATAAGTAAATTATCTGCCCCCATTTCAGACATAGTAAATAAGAAATGCTGGGGGTAGGTCTCAACCATCTGTGCTTCAATAAGTCTTCCAGGTAACTCTGATACCTGCTAAAGTTTGAAAACCACTGGCTAGAATTAGAGTTGTCCTAGGCAGTAGCAGATGGTAGCTCTCAGGAAAGGAAATAGGTCTGGAGGAGATGTCAATGAATATTTATCAATAGTCTTTCTTATGCTCCTTGTGGTGGAGATAGCTAGTTGCCTTACAAATATTTGTTCTAACTTTCCCTCTCAACAGAAACTTGATTTTTAGCTAGACACAGTGTCCCCTGATTGAAGAGCACAATTCCTAGCCTCCCTTGAAGCAAAGTGTGGCCATGTATCTCAGTTTTGATTAATGCTCTACAAATGAATGGGTCGTGTGGAAGAGGGTATGATTTCCCAAATATTTTTGTCCATCCTGCTACTGGGAAATAAATGCAGTGACTGAAATTATGGCAACTCTCTTGGACCAAGTGGGCAAAGACTATATCAAATTTGATTCCATCCAGACAACTTTGGAACTACTGCTGAGTCTTGGACTTACCTACCTCCAACTTCTCTTATGTGAGAGAGAAATAAACTTCCACCTTACTTACTCTCTTCTGGGTTCCTATTACTTACCGAAAAACCTAATCCTAAATAATGTTATCTTTAGTGAATCTATAAAACAATACCTATTGTTGTACTTCCACATCCCCAATCTTTAAAAGAGGAGATGACTTCATATTACTCTGCTAATCGTTTCATAGGAATTCAGAGCATTTGGCAGAAAATTGCCTAATTCATCCGCGTAGTTTAGGTTTAGCTTATTGACTGTTAAATGAAGCAGTGTCTAAAAGGTAAAAATAATTTTCTCATAGGTTACTTTTCATTCTGCAAAGCAGCACAGGCTGCCTTGACACCTATGGAAATATTTAGCCTCTCAAAAAGAAGTGAGAATTGTTCTATCTGTTTAACAGGTGAACAAATTGAGCCTGAGGACTGAAGTCACTTTCTTTACATCATATAATTGTACTAGGAGCTACTTGAGGGTAAGGGTTATGTCTTATGCCTTGCATGCCTATAAAAAATGCTTGAGACATAGTAAGTCTTCAGTAAGTTTTGTTGAATTAGTTAATTAAGTGAAAGAGAACTAGTTTCTCGATGGATCTATTTCAGTGAGCTAAATCAAGTGGAGATGAACTTTGAGTCTTCAGTGATTTTTCTGAACAGAGTTTTAGCCTTAACTTTATTTTAATTTGGAGTAGTGGAGAAGGGGATAAAGGAATAATGAGGAATGTAGAATTTCCAAGAGGGAGAACATAGTAATTTTCACATTCTGACAATTGAAGATCTCTTTACAGTTTTAGTTTTGCCTGCCATAAGCTCTGGTAATTGAGATGATTCAAGAAAATTTGGTCTAAATTTTATTTGTTCAGCCAGACTCTGCTCTTTGTTTATGTGGATTGTGTCAAGAAGAAAAAGAAGGGGAAGAAGAAGAAGAAAGAGGAAGAGAGGAGGAGAAGGAAAAGGAAAACAAGAAAAAGCACATTGATGATATAGTCTCATTCTTAACCTCAAGTCTGCTCCATTGTGGAGCTCTGTCATTAGCTTAATTAGCCTATTCCTCCCACCATCCCTCTCTAAGGTGAATTTCCCTTTATTTGTAGACTCCTTCATTGACATGACACCTTGCCAAGCTTGTGATCCCAAGTCTTTAATTCTAACCGATAGTCTAATTGAGAGGTAGGTGGTTTTAAATGCTAGCTTTGCTACCTCCTAGCTGTGTGTCTTGGGCGAGATATTTAACCTCCCCGGATCTCATTCTTCTCATCTTTAATGTGTGTATGATGATACCACATTCATAGAGTTGTGTAAATATAAAATGAAAAAAATATATATTTTGAATTACCCATTGGGGAATATTTCAGCTTTTTTAATGCAAGCAAACCCAGAGGATCCATGTTTGACAAAATTTGTGACTCCAGAGATTTACCTTCTCCTTGAGGATTTACCATTAATTTCGACTCCCAGAACCACTGCTCACTTTTAATTAATGCATAAGCCTAATCTCAGGCTAAAATATTTTTAAGTAACAACCAAAAAAAAAAAGGAGTGGGAAAAATAAGTGTAAAGAATAATGTGCAATTAGCTTGTATGGTCTAGCTCATTCATCTGCATACATATGCCCATACTTGTGTCCACTAGTTGCCAGACACTGTGCAAGGCCTTCGTTGTTGAAACATCTGGATATGTAAATCTTGGATCTTAATGGAGCTCACAGTCCGAGTAGCTCCTTACCTCGTTTCCAACTTGTCCTTTATGTGAGGGATTATTTTTCTCCTACTCTCTAGAGATAAAAGTAGAGACTTAAGAGAATGAGGACCCAGGGAAAGCAATTTCCTTTGTAGATAGTTTCAGACTGGTTTGAGTTTCCTTTCTAACATCCAGCTTTTTCACAGATACTTAACATTAAGAAAGTCTACTCGTTTCAGATAGAAACATCACCCTCAATCAAAGAGGTATGGGCTATTCCCCATATTTTACAGTTGTCATGTCAGAATGTAGCCAAAAGTAGAATCACAGGTTATTTCTATTTTATCTTGTCCTGAGCTCAGCACATAACCTATATAATGGAATTTAGCTCCAACGCTCATAACAGAATGGAATCCAATAACTTTGCTTTAAAGTCCTGGTCTTCTAACATCTGGTCCAACATTATATCTCATAGATTCTCTACTTGAATCCTCTGATTTAGCCTAACTGGTCTATTTTGTCCCTAAATCAAACTGTGATTTTTATTCACACTTTATTCCCCTCTTTAAAAATTCTTTTTTATTCATTTATTTAAATCTTCCTTTTCCTTCAAGATCAGCTCAATTTTTTAGTCCAAGAAGACATTCTGAACTAGCTCAGTCCGTTCAGACCTCTTCTTGCTCAGTATTTATTATCAAATCACTAGGTCAGTATTTACTTTTGCTGTTGTATAATGCTGCATATCTCTTATGGTTAAGTCTTATTTCTCTGAGTGGACTGTACCCTCCCTTAAGGCAGATGGAGAGTTATAGTGTCATAAGTGCAATATGTTATCAGTGAATTTTATAGATATTGGAAATAAGTTCTTGATGAAATCTCATGTTTTATTAAATGCATATAATATGAAATTTTGTTTTTAAGGTTTTAAAATTGTTTTCTGGACAACTCAAAATGTGAAAATAGTATAGTCAGTGGATATTTTTCCTATTATTTAAAAGCAATAGCAAGGTTTTGCTTCTAGTAATGAGCAGTAGCACAAATTGGGTAAACTATTACACAGATAACACTTGTCAATTCTGGACAGAATATAAAAACGACTACCCAAAGATACTTATGAATGACTCAAAACAGAAATTTAATTGGAGGTATACATTTGGCAGAAGGGAATGCCATTGGTCCTATTTTTTAGGGCTTCTTGGCTAGGGTAGGCTTTAGTTTGACCTCATGTAAGAAGACTAAAACTCTGGTAGAAATTTGCAGTTTTGTTGATTGAAAAAACCAGAGGAGTGACCAGAGAAACGAGAAAGTGAAGGCATACTTTAGAAAGACTATCTGGAGAACAAGAAGGCCAAATTCTGTACATACATGGCTTAAATATCTGCTTGATCTCTGAACTACGCACATTCAGGGTAGACTCCAAGCATGTAACTAAGTCTAAAAGAACTGGATGGAGATATCAGCTGCTATCCACTACAGAGTACAGCGAAACAGTGTAAAGTTTGAGTTCTGTCAAGTTAACTGACTGCTAACACACACACACACACACACACACACACACATACACACCAAGACTCTTTGGAGGAATACAAAAGCACCCACAATTTTTGCAATATATCATTCACAATGTCCAGGATGCAATCCCAAATTACAATACATGTCACGATGAAAAACATGACACATATTCAAAAGAAAACACAATTAATAAAGATCAACGGCAACATGACAAGATTTTGGAATCAGCAAGAAAAGATTTTAAAGCAGCTATGCTCAGGGATGTAAGGGAAGGCATGCCTGTAATAAACAAATAGGAAATATTAGCAGAGAAATGGAAACTATAAAAAAAAAACCTAATAAATTCTAAAAAATAAATATCTGAAATTAAAAAAAAAACCAACTGATTAGCATTAGGCATACCTAGCACCCAGATTTTGGTTTCTAAATATCATTTAAAATAATAATAATAATAATAATAGAAATAAAAATAAAAATAAAAATAAAAGAAAGAAATACAGCCTCCTTAAAAAAATGGCTGATTCTAGAGTCTACGGCTAAGGTAGGGATGTAAGATGTGCCTGTAGTACCAGAAAGTAAGGAAGTGCACAAAAAACAAAAGGATTCAGATATATATATAAGCAAACGGATACAGGAGCCAACTAAAAGAGCTCCTAATGACAAAAGCAGAAACAAATATGAGCAATAAAGTAAATAAAGTAGTGCTGAATTATAACCTGAAATACAAAATAAATACCTCTGTGTCCATACTAATATAAATGAATGACTGAATAAATAAATCATGGGGAGAAGAGGAAATCTTTATAGGAGCATTCTAAATATATGTAGACAAACTCCCCTTTGAGAGTTTAACTTAATCCTAATCATGTCCAGGGGTGGGTAGACTTAGTGACTCACTTTCAAAGAAACAAGTAGAAAAAGGGAAACATAGTAAATTTATAGTGAGGAACCTGGCAAACATGGCATTAACTAAGTGATGGATGTTAGTATCACTAGTGATGTCATATGAACAATCATGAGCTCCTTAGTATGATGTGACAAGTAGGCCATTTTACCTCTGTTGTATTCTTTCCAAAAATCTACAAGCCCAGTTACAATAAATATATATGTGGGGTTTATCCCTGGTTCCTGGCACTCAGGTCGTAAAACCCTAAGTGTCTCCAGAGTGATCAGAGTGTCATCTCTATGCTAATGAGATGATTGGTGGCTGGGGAATCCTAAATAGCTTCAGGATGAGGGCTGGTCACCTAACATACCAAGACATCATTAGTGGGTTGGGACCTTCAGCTCTATCACTTGACCTCTGGGGAAAGGAGAGCAGCTGGAGATTGAGGTCATCACCAATGGACGACGATTTAATCAATTATGTCTATGTAATGACACGTCCATGCAAACCACTAACAAAAGAGCTTCCAGGTTGGTAAACTCATCCACATGCCTGACGGGTTCAGTCCCTTAATCTCTAGGGACAGAAGCTCCTGTGCTCAGGGCACTTTTGGATCCTGCCCTTCATGCCTCTTCATCTGAATGTTCAGATATTCTTTATGATAAGCTGGTAATGGTAAGTATGGTGCTTTGCTAAGTTTTGTGAGTAGTTCTAGCTAGTTATTGAACCTGAGAGGAAGTCAGGGGAATCCTTAATTGTGTAGCAAAGTCAGACAGTGTGGGGACCTGTTCCTTGTGACTGACTTCGGAAGTGGGGCAGTACTGTGGTATTGAGCCCTTAACCTGTGAAGTCTGATGCTGACTCTAGGTAGTTAGTGGCAGAAATGGTTGGTGTGTGGAGGGAAAACCCCCACATATTTGGTGGAAGAAGTATTGTGAGTAAAAACAGTTCAGACCATTCTAAACATGAGAGAAACATCAGACAAACCAAGGTTGGGAAATTCTGGGAGATACCTGGCCAATATTTCTCAAGATCTTCAAGGTCATTGAAAACAAAGAGAGACTGAGAAAGGGGCATAGGCCAGAAGAGACTGGGGAAATATGACAACTAAATGCAATGCAACACCCTAGACTGGATCTGAAACATAAAGAGGACACTAATGGAAAATCTGTTAATATCCAAATAAAGTCTGGAACGTAGTTAATAAAATACCAATGTCAGTTCTTAATTTTGACAAACATGCCATGGTATTATAAGATGTTAAAAATGAGGAAAGCTGGCTAAGGATCTTTGTACAGAGGGGAAATTGCACATCTGATGTAAATATAAAACTATTCTAAAATAAAAAGTTTACTTAAAAAATACAGTGGAGAGACTTAACAACAAACTGGAGATAACAAAGGTATTAGTGAACCTTAAGATAGAATAATAAAAAATATCCTATCTGAAGAAGAAAAAAAATAACCTAGAACATCAGTGATGTGTGAACCAATACCAATATTGAAAAAGTCTATAATGAAAATGAGGTGCTAGAAGAGGAGAGAATGGAGTAGAAAAAAAATTTTTTTGAACAAACAATGGTCAAAAACTCACCCAATTTGGTGAAAGACACAACTTTACAGATCAGGAAGCTCGCTGAACTGCAAAACAAAATAAGAAAAAATGAGCATATGTTATATTCAAAATACTGAAAATCAAAGGAAAAGAGAAAATACTAATAAAAGTAGTAACAGTATTTGACTAGAACTATGCACTATATTTTGGAAATCCAAATTTTTGGTATTGAAGTTGAAGAGAGGGGAGAAAGGATATAGTTACTAAATACATTAATGCAGTGGTGTCTTTATTGGTATTTTCATATTTCTACTTTGCTGCTTCTTATTCTCCAGTTTACAACATGGCTCTGGGATAAAGTTAATTTGCTACACAGCACACAGCAGTACGTATTCTATACTCTCATCAAGTATCGTGAGTTAGTGGGGGAAAATAATAATTCAGAGACTAGTCTTTTCTATTTTAATCTCTGGAAGGATGAGGTTAATATCCAGGTGTTTCACAGGATCCTTCAAAATCCTGTTTATCATGGGGCTTTCCTCCAGATCCTAGGAGTTTAGGGAGTCCTGTCAAATGAACTTCTTGTGAGGAAACCTAGGAAATGTGGGCTCTGGCCGTACTCAATCTTTCCCCAAATCTTAAACTCCTAGGTAGTGATACTAATACTTGAGAAATAAGAGACATCACAAATCTTCTTACTCTACTATTCCTTGTATTCTTGATTTCTCTGGGTCTGTCCTTCTCCAAATACATATTCTAGCAGCCTTTTCTGTCCCACATTGTCTCTGGGGTACATAAGAGCTAATGTTAAATGAGTGGGCTGAGAATGCTCTAAAGGGCAGAATGGGGTGCAGTGATTGGGATGACCGTGGCAGGACATAGCAGAACTGGGAATGGAAACCAGAGGTGAGTGGGATCATGAGAGGAACAGAGCAGAAACCAACCTCCTCACAAGATACTGGGCTTTAACACAGGGAGGATACTTGACTTTTGCTTAAGCCTCCTTATCATCCTTGGGTATTAGGCCCAAAGCTCTATTTCTTTGAATATGTATATTATAAATTCTATCTCCTATTCTTGTAATGACAGATTTGTCAGCTTCTGTGGATGTTGGCAGATGAGGTATGTAAGGAGAGGAGACCTTTCATCAAGAGGGCACACCCCTGGAAAGCTTACACTCACTTCCCCACGAATAAAACATTTTCCTTCAGCACACTTTCTTCTCTTCCCCACCTTGTCCACCACACCCCTCTCCTGCCCAATGGCTTGCCTCCACCACCCTGAATGAACACTTCTTTCAGCAAGGGGATTTTTCCACCTGGTTGACTTGATGAAAGCTTTATGAGTTGACATTATATGAAAAAAGAACAAAGTGAAGTGTGTGTGTGTGTGTGTGTGTGTGTGTGTGTGTGTGTGTGTAGGGGCAGAGGTTGCAGCAGCTAAAAAGAGCTGCTGAAAACTTTATTACAAACTAAGAGAAGTTAGAAGCAATAAATCACTCATGTGTCTGCCATGAGGCATCAGAAAACAGGGCTGGCTTTCAGGAAGAATTGGACACACATGCACCTCCTCTGCTAACAGTCAGAGATTCTGTTTCCCCTTAAAGCAGGCCTGGGCATTGTTGTAGAACTTTTTCTATTTCTCTCTCTTTTTTTTAACCCAAAGAATAAATACAATTACTAGAAAAGTGTGGAATAATAAAAAAAGGCCATTAGCTGCCTGGGAAGTGGGGCTTTTAGTTTTCCTGCCTGCTGTGAGAAGGTTAAGAAATTAGGCACCTGAAACAAGTTTCCTGAACCAGACATATGTTTTTCAATTTGTTTGCATTGAGTCTTGATCTTGAGTCTTCTTAATTTTTCTTGTAATGGGGAAGATAAAGATGCTTTGCCCTTACATCATGTAGGTCCCTTCCCTTTGGAAGGGTTTCCTCATCACCTTCACCCAGACCTTACTTAACCTATCTATAGCAATGATAAACAGAGCGCCACACTTACGCGGGGTCTCTGGTCCCGCTCCCCGCACCAGAACGCAGGATATAGTGAGGCCAAAACGGAACACCCACGGAGCCACAGACAGGGGACTCATACCACTATATCCTCGCTGGCGACTGGGTTGGAGACACAGGAAGCAGGATCCACATGATCCACAATCTGCCATCCATCTCTGCCAACCAACAAACCCCACTTGCTAACTGCAATGTGCGCTTCTCTTCTCTCCTTCTCAACCAACCAACCAACCAACCAACCAACCCCCTAGCATAGCCACGGCAGTTATATTAGTGGCTAATGGCTAACTGGTAACAGCTGATGGCCACCCAGCACCTTTCCACGTGAGGCCGAGAGCCTGGAAACTGCTCTCTGGGACTCTGTCCTCCCCCCCACACTTTTTTTTCTACTCACCCTTTGTGGGGACAGAACCAGGAGTGCAGTTTCCAGGCTCTCGGCCTCACGTGGAAAGGTGCTCACTCGGGTAGTAAATGGCCATCAACTGTGATTGGATAACCACCAGCTGTGGCCAGTTGGCTGTCATCTGTAACCAGTGAGCCATGGGTCACTAATATAACTGCTGTGGCTACGCTAGTAAAAATGGGGACTAACAGGAAGAAGTGATATGCTGGCAAGCACGGACTGCAGTTAGCACGGCGTGTTGCCGACAGTGTGGCTCCTGCTTCCTGTGTCTCCAACCCAGCCGCCAGCGAGAACATAGTGGTGTGACTCCCCTATCTATGGGCTCCGTGGGTGTTCCGTTTTGGCCTCACCATATCCTGCGTTCTTATGTGGGGAGCGGGACCAGAGACACCACAGGCTGCCCCGCGTGACACATGGCACAGTGAGCAGGGTCCCCCGCACGACACCCATTTATCTCTTGTCATAGTCCCTTCTCTTCTGAATTCCTGAGAGATCAACCCCAAGAAAGATTCACTCAGCTCACCATAAGGGATCATCAGTTATGTTGAGTGCTCCTGTTTCTCATTCTTCACAAAACTTCTAAGCCTTCCTGGGCATTTCTTGATACCAAGACTCTCATCCCATAAGGCTCTGTACATTAACTGAACCATCTGTCTAGATCCGGGGTGTCCAAACTTTTTTCAATGTTTTTCACGGAGGGCCACATGCGGTAAAATACACCAACAGCAGGGCCACTCACTCGAGGTGAAGTACGTATTGCCTCACCTGGTTTATTTAAGTAAACTAAATATATTTTTGGAGTTTGCTGTGGGCCAATTAACAATGGATCATGGGCCGCAGTTGGGCCGCGGCCCGCAGTTTGGACACCCCTGGTCTAGATAAAAAAGGAGACCATTAGACTGAGGCGGTTCTCTTGCCTTACCAGCCTATGTAAGCAAACCAAAACCTATGCCTAAAATACCCCAAGCCTAACAAATCAATCACAAACAGTCAGCTAGGATTTTTCCAAATAAGGCAAATAAAGGCTTAAGTGATAAGCCAGTCAAGTAATTTCCTGGCTTTGCTTCTGCATCTTCCTTATGCCATCTTTCCCCCTGCTATTAAAGTCTGCGGAGCACTCCGAACCACTCCCGGTTTGGCACTGCTCAATTCAAATCGATTTTTGCTCCAATAAACTGAAAACTTTTTATATGCCTCCGTTTATATTTTAACACACCCCAGGCTTTCACCCTTCTCAATCCCTTCAATCCTTTCCTTAGTGCTCTTTGTTATCGCAGACCTGTGTATGTTCATGCTCTTCTCTGATCTCTTCATTCTCCTGTTCTAGCTGAAGCCAGCTGCCTGTAGGACACTGGCCCCCTGCTGTGCTCTCCAGTGAGGGCTGTTTTTCTCTCTCTGTAGAGCCTTGGGGTGGAGTACTTCCCACTTTCTCCATCTTTGCAGTTTCCAGCGTTTTGTTTTTACCTGCTCTTTGAAGCATACCACCCTCCCCCAGTTACAAACTGTGCTGCTCCTGGGGTTCCCATTTTCATTCACTGAAGATTTAGCACTGTTTCCTCCTCCTTAGCCCTCCCCAACTGTGGCAGGTCCTCCCCTCACCTATTATTGTTTTCATTCTTGGTGATTTCAACATTAAGGTGAGAAAAATGTATCTAATACCCTGGCCTTTCAGTGCCTTACCCTGCTTCTTAATACACTGCATCTTTTACTTCATTTTGGCCACACATTCCCTTGGTCACAGCTTAGTCTTTACCCTTACTAATAATATTATGAGCCCCCCAAATCCTGATTTCTAGCATCCCACCTTTTGATCACCACTTCCTGATGTTTTTGCTCATTTCTTTTAAGCAACTTAACTCCAACAAATCTTTGGGTTAACAAGGATTGCCAATTTATCTGTTGATCCTACTTCTTTTTCACTATTCTTTACAGCCCACCACCCACAATAACTTCATCTTATTCTTTATCTAGCTTAGGCATCATGGTAAATCACTGTAGTAATTTTCCTGCATACACCCTCCAAACCCTTGCCTTCTCTTCTTTCATAATATTAACCTGGCAAAACACCAATCCTGAATCAGTACAACTTTCTACCTATGCTAAGCATTTCTGATTTTGTAGGTACTGGGTTTTTTGTTTGTTTGTTTGGTTGGTTGTGGTTTATTTTGACATGAAACAGGCCTCATATTCTTTGGTTAAGAATTTGTAAAGGAAGGGGCAATACAAAACTATTACAGGTTTAGAAAGAAGTGAATGGTTTTCTCAACTGGCTTCTCCCAGATATTGTTAAGGAAATGTACACATCAGGGAAAGGGCCACTAGAGCCTATCAGTAAAAAAAAAAGATGTAATTATGAGAAAAGATTATACTTGGACAAGATGCTGGACTAACTTAACAACTGTTAGGGACAACGTTATTTATTTATTTATTTATTTTTGATTAAAAAGAAAAATACATGCTCATTGAAGAAAACTTAGAAAATAAAGAAAAATACGGAAAAAGACACCAAAAATCATTCATAATTTTATCACCCAGAGATATCCACTGTGTCTCTACAACATGTACTTATATATGACCATAACACTTCTAAATATAATATTTATATCTATGCTACAATTGGAATTATTTTTGTGGTAAATGACTGACCAGTTTGTGTCATTACCTTTCTGATGCCCTCCGGAGAAATTTAAAAAAGGCAAATCTCTCCTTGGTGGCCCAAGGTGAGTGATTCCTCACTGGATGATTTTAAAGACTGCCTAGGGTTTGGTTCAGAACTCTGAAATTTAAAAATGTCATTTGCAGCTATTGTGATCAGAACATTGTTGATGAGCCAACTCCATAGAGAGAGAAGAACTTGAAGAAGAAAATCTTTCAGAGTCAAGAATAAAGCTGCAGTTTCTGGAGAACGGTTCCTTTTCCTTTTGAAAAAAAAATTATTATTACTATTATTATTATCATTATTATTATTATTATTACCAACTCTAACTGACCCTGTAATTGTTATTACAATTACAAAATGTCTACACTGCTTTAAAGTTAGGGGAAGTGTGACTTAAAGAGGGTTGGCCACAGGTCTCATTAGGTGCCAAACACAAAGCTACATCTTAACCAGTTCTTTGGCCTAGAAAGGCAGTGCTTCTTCTGCTATACCCCTGCCTCCTTGGATTATCACATGACAACTTCCAAGTCCCCTTTGCCCATTTTATCTCATTTAATTTTTATGGAAGTTCTTTAAATTGTGCGTTACTTACCCTAGGTTCTGTCTGATAGGATTGTCTGAGAAAACATGCTACAGTAGATTAAGGGTGGGTCAGTGACCTTCCATTTCTTGTCAAAGAAAGATCCCCTCCAGTATTATACAAAAAAAGGAATGTGCACGGGACTAAAATTAAGTAGGTAAGGAAGCTGATGTACTTCCTTCAAGGTTTACCCTTGGATCTCTGCCAACTGCCCCATTCTCCAACACAGCCAAGTTAGGGAGAAACCCCTAGAACAACTCTCTTAAAGATATCTCCACTATCACTTTGCTCCCAGCTTTTCTTGCCCTGTAATTATCAGTGTAGCCAAATTGCCAAGCAAAGCATTTTACAATCCACAAACAGCCTCGCCCCTCCTCTACCTGGTCAGGCTGCTGTGCTCCACATTAGCTGCGCCTGCGTTCACCCTGTTCCTGGTCTCTGGGGCGCTGCTCTCTGGGATGCATTTTGCAACATAAGCTATTCTCCTGCTCTGTGAAGCAAAGCAAAGAATTAAAGACAAGCCTGAAATTAGAGCTACCACAGCACTGGGATTCAGAGAATCATAAAATCATGGAATTTTTTTAGTTGAAAGGGACCATAGAGATTGTTTCAACCTGCTGATTTTACATGATGGGGTAATGGAGGAGGGGAGGATGGAAGAAGAAGCATATGGAGGGGAGTTTAGAGCCAGAGATATCTAGTCCTGGTGGTGATGCTAAACCGTGGGCCATGGAGTGGGTGACTACAGTGGGAAGAATAAGGGTTAACATGCTAAATTTTAGTTATTAACGAATGTTCTGTGACTGTAAGAGCTAAACATTTCACAACTAGAACCAAGGTCACTCCCTTCCTTGCCCATCACATAACATTTTCTATTAAAAAAAGTGAGATAGTCAAACGCTTTCATCCTTTAGATTTGGGTAGAAAAGGGAATTTTCTCTGAATATCATAGCATACTAAGTTTGGCTCATTTATTTGTGTTTTCAAACAAAGCTTGAAATGCTTTGGGGGGGGGTGTCTTTTGATATCTGCAAAGCTATTCTCTAAAAATCTAAGGATCAGTTTTCTTCCCCTAAAACAAGAGACTGAAGTCACTTTCAGGGAATGCTAGTTGAAGTGAGACTGACATCCTTTCTTCCCAGATTTTCACCCTCTCTAAGGGCCTTTCTAATTTCACAAAAATGTCTTATTACCACCTAAGGATTTTATTCCCTTTCTTGTCCTGCCTCATGAAAGATCAAGTCATCACTCAAGCTTCCAGAAGGCCTTAGAACATTTAGAACCCATAGGTAGGTCATTGAGGCCTTGAATGGTTTGCAAACTTCTGTGTGTTTACACTTTTCCTAAATTCCAGTACCTTTTCAAAGGGGTATGTGAGCCTCAAAGTCATAGATTATCAGCCTAGATTGTTAGGGCTGAATGAACTCTAGCTCAGACTCCTCTGCATTGGTTGGCTAGGGCTGCTATTTTGGGTTCTGGACTCAATTCTAATGTGTGGAGGGAGAGTTCCCCTTCACACACCACCAAGCAATGCTTGGGACACAAGCTGGGTGTCCTACAATTCAACTCAATTCTGACATGATCTCCCCAGAGATAGCATCAGATTCTACAGTTCAAGTGCTCAGTCCCACCAGACTGCCTTCCACTTCAGATGTCAATTGTAAGCCGTGTTTCTGACTGACTGGCTATAAATTAGAGGTTCCCATAACCCCCTTATTGTGTTCAATTAATTTGCTAGAGCAGCTCACAGAACTCAGGAAACCCATTTACCCACTAGATTACAGATTATTACAAAGGATATTTTTAAAATACAAATCAACAGCCAGATGAAGAGATACATAGGGCAAGGTATATGGGAAGTAGAGTGGAGCTTCCATGACACTCTCCCTAAATCTCCACATGTTCACCAACCCAGAAGTTCTCTGAACCCCGTCTTTTGGGTTTTTATGGAGGCTTCATTACTTAGGCATGATTGATTAAATCTTTAGCTATTGGTGATTGATTTAACCTCTGGTTCATCTCATCTCCCTGGAAATCAGGGGGTGGGACTTAAAATTCCATCCTTCTATTAATGGTTGGTTCCCGTAGCAAATAGCTCCCATCCTTAAGTGCTTTCCAAAAGTCATCTCTTTAACATAAACCCAGTTGTGGTGGAAAGGGCTTATAAATAATAAGACACCAATTTTACCTTTATGGCTCTAAAGATTTCAGGAACTGAGGACAGGAGATGAAATATTAGGACAAAAGGTGCTCCGATTGCTCTTATCACTCAGGAAATTCCAAGGCTTTGGGAGCTGTGAGCCAAGAACCACAGATGACGACTAAATATATATGAGAAATATATGTGGTATGGCGTGAATGTTTGTGCCCCCATTTCCAAATCCTAGCCCTCAGCGTGATGGTAGGAGGATGTGTGCCCTTTGGGAGGTGATTAGGTCATGAGCCCTCATGAATGGGATGAGTGCCCTTATAGAACGCCCCACAGAGCTCCCTTGCCCCTTGCACCATGTGAGGACACAAGGAGAAGTCTGCTTGCCTGGAGGTGGGCCCTCACCTGACCATGTTGGCTCCCTGATCTTGGATTTCCAGCCTTTAGTACTGTGAGAAATATATTTTTATTGTTTATAAGCCACCTAGTTTATGGCATTTTTGTTATAGTAGCCCAAACAGACTGAGACAAGGTGTTGGAAGTGTTTTCTTTCGAAGCCCCTCTCCTTGGCTTGTAGACGGTTGTCTTCACCTCCCTGGATTTTCACATAGGCTTCCTTCTCTGCCAGTCTAAGTTGTAATCTTTTCTTCTTACAAGGATACCAGTCATATTGGATTAGGGCCCACCTTACTGACCTCATTTAACTTTAATTACCTTTTTAAAGTTCTGTCTCCAAATGCAGTCACATTCTGAAGTACCAGGGGTTAGGACTCCAACATATGAATTTGGTGGGGCAGAGGGGACACAATTCAGTCTATAATTTTCCTTCTTTCCTTCATTGTGTAGGTGGGGAAACAGTCTTAGAAAGGTTCAAGAGTTGACCTTAAACATATGGTAAAGTCAGCTTTTGAACCTAGGCCAAACAAAGCCTATGCTCCCACTGGCCCATACCTGTACATAAAGCCCCTGTCTTTCAGGAAATCACAGTCTTATAAGGAATGATTGACCCACAAATGAACTATTAATGTACACTACAAATGCAATTGTGTGTGTAATGCTGAAACGGGTAATACCTTCCTGCATGGCGACTAGGGCAATGGTGTGACCACTTCTGCCTGAGAAGGCCATGTGTCCAAAGTGCTCCTAAAGTCACAGCTGCTGGGCTCCCTTGCTCCATAGGGAGGCAGTACATAGTGATGGAAAGAAGATTGGACTAGAAAACTGATATGCATGTTGTGGGGACAGAGCCCCAGAAAGCAGTTTCCAGGCTCTTGGCCTCACATAGAGAGGTGCTGGCTCAGGTAGTAAATGGCCATCAACTGTGATTGGATGGCCATCAGCTGTGGCTAGTTGGCCGTCAACTGTAACCAGTGAGCCATTGGCCACTAATATAACTGCCGTGGCTACGCCAGCAGAAAATGGGGGCTAGCGAGAAGGTGGTGGCTGAGCTAGCAAGAGCAGATTGCAGAGAGGCGGATGCCGCCAGTGAGACTATAGTGATATGACTCCCCTACTAATGGCTCCGTGGGTGTTCCTTTTTGGCCTCACCATGTCCTGCGTTCTTATGTGGGGAGCAGGAGCTGAGACCCTGCAGGCCGCCCCGCAGGACACATGTCCTGGATCAAAAACAGCGGTGTGATTGTACTCTCTGGAGATGGGCTGATCAAGTTGGGAATGAGCAGGCACCCGAGGAGAGACAAGCAGGTCTCAGTCACCAGCTGGAGGTGGTACATTCATACCCCAGGCTTGCTGACAGGTCCCTGATTCCACAGGGAGCTGGATTTCAGGAACTTGTTCTCAGGTTTTGCTTTCCTCTGGGTAATAAGCTTCAGCGGACGCACGTGCTAACACTAACAAATGAGGCCAATTGCAGCTCCGCTGTGGATCACCTCTCAATAATGGGTTGACAAGAAGAACAATGCATTTGGTTGCAGCTGTAGAGTCTTCAGGGAGGATCTGTCATCACTGTGGTGAGTGTCAAAGGGGTTTCAGGCCTCCTGTGACTGGCAGAGGAGAGGAGAGGAGAACGGCGAGTTCAAACCTGCTGACATCCCCGGTGAAACTCTCAGTCACCTTTTCCTCTTCTGAGATTCAACGGGAGTAAACCTTGTTCTAGTTAAAGAGGCTTTTAATTATAACAATTGCATGCTGCCAATTAGTGAGTTTATTTATTTTTTTCTTGTTGTGTAGTACATGACGGAAGAAGGGTAGCTGCCTTCTGTACATAGAAGCATACCTTAACACCTAAATAGAGCAATTGTTCTCAACTTCACTTTTCTGTTGATGTTTTCTGGGTTAGAGGTGGTCTTCTGCCTTTTGGAAGATCCGTTTTGACTATTTGGAATTAATGAGCAGGACAACACGATTACTGCCAATCCTTCGGTGAAACTGCCCTTCCATTAGCTGGATGACTAGGTGGGGGGGATCAACAAGGGTCTCAGTTATTAGGAAATTTACCCTCAAGCACCGAATATGACCCACTGGCATGAACATTCCTCTGCGTTTCTCAAAGGACAGGCACTTGACGTCACAGGCAGAGCTATAGAGAGCACCTGGAGTCAGGGCCCTATTCAGACAAAATTTCAACCCCAGTAATTTACCTGTTGGCAACCTCCAGAAGGAGGCACAGGGAGCTCTGCTTAGAGTGAGCAATTTGCTCCTAGGGCTTGTTTCCCTGTGATGCTCTGAGGGGATTTTGATATTATTCATGAATTACGTATCATGTCACAGTTTCTGCTTTCAGACGCCATTTCTGCCAGCTTCCTACACGATCTACTTCTTTGCAAGACTATCGATGTGTCTCACAATTCCTATCCACTTGGATGTGACGGCACCTACTTATAACTCAGGGATGCATTTTTAAAGGTATGAAATTTAGAGAAAACAGAAAAGACCCTTTGAAGTCATTGAAATCAACCCCTCACGTTCCCTCTCCTCTACTTCATGAGGTCACCATCCAAAATGAGGTTTTTTTCTTCCAAATTTTATGTAAAGAAACCTTAATATCCATAGAGAAGAGATTCTGCACTATGGAAAATAGGGGGAAAAATACTGGAAGATCTATGAGAAAGATCTTCTAAAAAACTAAAGGGAAATAAAGTCATCTCTATGATCCAGCTCCTGCATATGTCTTAGGATTCTTTTGGGAGGCACTTGACTTGCATTCCCCAATTCAATCTAGAAATTAGTTATCCTGCACAGGAGCCCTGAAAACTGAGGCTGTTGTGGTGTCATTAATCCTGGAATGGGATTGTTTGCCCAAATTTTATCTCTTCTGATATACGAGCAGGATTCAAAATTCCTCTCATTTTCCTTCCTCCACTGCACCAAAGATGCGAGTACCCAAAAAGCATTTTATGTTTTAAAAACTATAAACTACAAAACTTCCTACCTCAAGCAATTGAGAGACTGGCTAAAAGTTCTTTGTCTACTCTTTATTTTTCTGAAAGAGCGTTCAATTAGGAAGTCAAGAGACTGTCTCTGCCACTATTATGGAGCTATTAAATAAGTTTTAAAGGATTTTCTCACCACAAAAATTCCATTATTTTCCCTCTCTGACTAGTATACTCCAACCCCTCTTTGTTACTCAATTCTAATTCCACCTCTTCCATTAAGTTGTCCAAAGGGTGTGGTCCCAATGCCACTTTGTTTTGTTTGTCCCTCCTCTTTGATGTCTTATCTTTCTTCCTGCATGATTTATGAATATGTGGGTGTATGTGTTCTACTGAATGCTAAGTCCATTGGTCACTGGCTCCTAACAGCTCTTTGGAACATGTCTGTGAGTGAAGGACTTAATGACTGATCCTACAAAGATGTGGTGTCTGAGGCTCCCAGGCTAGTAGCCCTTCATTGTCAGTCTGTTTCCATCTGTCCTCCAAACTTGTTCTCCATCTCCACATCAGTACACTGGCTCTCATATAAAAACTGGTTGGAAAAGGACTTTGTAAGCAATCTGTGACTCATGATAATAAGTATCTTGGAGTATCTTGGACACTACTGGTCTTGCTAGTTGAGGGCCACAATCATTTTTGAGGGGAGAGGGTAATTATGTAGAACCTTCTAAAAATGTCCAAGCATGAGAAAGTCCAAACAGGAATGCATGAGGCCTCAGAAGTGGATACGGAAGTAATTAGGATTTATGCCTTTCCTGGGCTCTCACTTATATCTACAGATGAGGGTAAAATGTGAGAGCACCAACTACACGGGATTCTTGACCACTTCTGAAAGATGTTTACATTGCCATTTGGAACTGCTGCCTTCTCCTGTGTTTGAATGGCCACATGGTTCCTCGTGGACCTCAACTATAGTGTGACCTTTTATGAAACCTTAAACTTGCTGCTCTTGGGGTTGCGTTGTCATCCTTTGGAAAGGTGGATAAATTGACTTCCATGCTGTAACTCTAAAATGAGGTTATGTTCTTCTATAGAAAAACCATTATGGTATTTTGCTAAGTTGTGACTCTTGTTTTTGCAGTGGAAAGTAGTTTGGCTGAAAAATCCTATAAAACGGGCTGGCAAACTTTTTCTGTAAAGGTCTAGATAGTAAATAATTTAGGCTTATGGGCCACACAGTCTCCATCACAAGTACTCAACTCTGTCATTGTGCAAAAACCACAGATTACACATAAACAAATGAGTGTGAAAGTTTATGGACATCAGCAGTTGAACTTCATAAAATATCCATATGTCATGGATATGTCACTCTTCTTTTGATTTTTCTAAACCATTTTAAAATATGACAAATATTCTTTGCTCATTGGCCATACAAAAATTAGGCAGCTGACCATGTTTAGCCCATGGGTCATAGTTGGCCAACCCCTGCTATAGAAGAAAACCATTTACTGTGGAAATCTCTTCCTCCAAGCACTGGGTGCTTATACTAGTCCTCACCCTGACAGCCAAATTAGGGCGTCTCTTCAAATCTGTGAAACTAAATGAATGAGGGCAGGCCCCTCTTACATTCTAGAATGCAGTGTGTGTACACTGGTGTTATTTCGTGTATCAGATTCCTGTACGGAAATCACTGTCATGTCATTAATAATCTGGAGAGGAACACCTTGAAACTTGACTTGCTGAGGGCACATTGCAAATGGGCTCTAATGGCTTTTATTTCTCATTCTTGTCACCTCAGATCTAATCAGCTATTTTGTCATTTTTAATTCTTATTTGGCAGAATTCTGCAACTTCCCTGGCCTTCTAGATAAAAGACTCAGGGAAAAACTAGGCACTGAGGCTCTTAGGACTGGGGAGATCAGGGAGATGGGTCTGAGTAGATGGTGACCTTCAACCTTGGCTGATTCAGGAAGACTTGGAAGGAACCTAAATCCCCAAATGCCCCCCGCTCCTACCCTCCACCTCTCTTTTGGGCTTTGCTCATGTCCTGAAATTCTTTCCTCTGGGGGAAAGATCTTTCACTCTTCTATTAGGAATGAGGTTCAAAATTCTTATCATCCTGTATTGTCTAGGATGAAGTGAAGGTCTGCAAGAGAGGCTTCTGAAATGCTAGCTATTTCTTTTTTTTTTTTTTTTAATTTTTAATTAGAGTTTATTGGTGTGACAATGGTTAGTAAAGTTACATATAAAGAGCTACTGAGCTCTGGCCTTGAGCAATCATAGGGCCACCTTTGATTATGACTCTACCTTCCTTGGAAGGCAGTAAGGAATTGTAAATAATGAAAAAGAATTCGTTCACTAAAATAAAATTACAATTAAGTACATAATAATTAAAAATAAATAAAACTAATAAGAGCTAAGTATTTTTTAGTGTTTTCCCAATACTGAGAATCTTACCTATATTAGCACATTTAATCTTTTGTGTAACTTGTAAATGTTATTGTTTTCATCTTGTAAGTCAGAAAAAGAAGCTCAGAAGACAAGTAGTTTATCCTAGTCCATGGCTGGTAAGTAGCAGAGCAGTTTACAAATGAAAAATGTCCTGCTTCTATAATCTTAACTACTCATTAGGGGCTGCGTATCTTTACCAAATCATTTTACTTCTCTGAGCCTCAGTTCCTCTCTTCAGCTCTGAAATGAAGCTGAAAACTAAAAATCTCTAACCTTGCTTCTAAATCAAAATTCTGACTGTATTTTCTTCATCCATCCCTTTTGAGAAGGGGAAAAAAGCAAACACATAAATCAACATGGTAACTTAATTAAAAAACAAAAACTAAATTTGCAGGGAATATCTTTGAATCAGTACTTATTTAGTACAACCTCCCATACCTTCTTTATATAAACCTATGATACAATCAAGCAATAATAAATTGTTAGTACTCATATTCTGCTAGACTTGGTAAGGAGACAAAATGGGGACCTGCTTTGATCTTTGCTTTAAAAAAATCTCACAAACTACTTTGAAGGTAGATATAACTCAGAGCTTTTCAATCAAAAATTCAAGATGCTGAATTATTTAAAAAAGCATTCTGCTTATTACACTATATTTATTAAGACAGAAAACTAGTTGCTAGAGTTTTCAGCAACGATTGGAGCTCTAGGCACTTTAGAGTTTAGCAGAAACTTGTTTGATTCATCATTGAAATGAGAAGTATTTCTGTTGAATGCTGAAATCTAGAGCAGCCAGTTTTCTAAAGGTCCTATTCCTGGAGTGTTCCAACATTGAGTGTCAGACTTAGCGGGAAGGATCTGGACTGGGATGATAAAATCCAAAGCCCTTCTCTACACACATTCTGAACAAAAGAGTGGGGCAATTTCTTTCCAGCCAAGTAAACCCAGAAATCTAGGGTCTATCCCAGCAGGGACATGGGGGTTATGAGGAAGGTGAAATCTCCAGATCAAACCCTGTGATGCCAACCAATAAGCTCACAGGGAGGAACCACCACCAATCTCCCCATAGGACACAGGCTGTGATATTAAAAACAAAGAGGATGGGGGCAGAAAGTAGATTTCCTTCCCTGTCTCATGGGCTCTAGCAGAGTGACCTGCTCCCAACTTCATTTATATGTCTCATTTTGGTCTTTCAAATATTGATTTTCAAGATATTCTTCAGGGGAAAGCCACCTGGGGACCTTTAAGGTGGGGTTCACAAACAATGCATGCCCAGATGCATTTATTGTAGAATGGAAATACAGACTTTTTCCCTCTCTTTCCTCGTTTCCCTCCACCTAAGTATCTCTTTATTCATTACTTTAATTACCTAATCGTAAATTTCTTTAGGGGGTTACTTAGGAAGAAAATTAGCATCAAAGCTTGGCAGTAAATTCAGGGGCTTTTGGAGACAGTCCAAGCTGTTTCACCTGTGATTAATTAGATGATTTTTTTTTTCCCTTTAAGTGCCAGAAGGCTGTTGAGGTCTTTAAGCAGTTACATGACTGCTGGCAGTGCTGCAATTATGATTGATGCATGCGTCTGGAGTCTGAGGCTGCAGACTGACTTTTGTTGATGTTGGTGTGTGTGTGTGGGGGGGGGTGGTGGACAGAGACAGACTTGCGAAGCTCAAACTTGGAAAAACTCCAAGGGTTTTAAAAACACAATGAGGTGCTTCTTTAATATTCTTGCAAGTGCAAGTCTAGAAGCTCCAGGCCAGGATCTCCTATCAAAATATCTCGGCAATTTCAGAAATGTTGGTTTAGCAGGCCTCTTCCTCACCATTAGTCACTGAAGTCCTTTGTGGAGTTTTTGCCTAAGCTCTTTTTATGGCATGCACTAAGGAATGCATATTTTCAACAATCTTTTTGGCATATGTGAAACAGAGCAGTCGCACCTGTTTTACCATTTCACCCTGGTAAAAATCAGGAGTTGAAGAATGCAGTATTTTTGGTTAATTCATTGGGTATAAAATTATCCCCAAACACTGGCATAAAGTCAAAGCAACCTCTTGGTATATTTGGAAAAAAGTAAGTGCTTCCAGTCACAATAAATATGCTATCAAGGAGGCAACACAGAAATGTGGTGATTGTTTCATTGCAAGTGCCAGGTTATCATTTTTTTCTTTATTCTTTGTGTGAATGAGGGAGGGAGTGGATCCTTCAAACCATTTGACTCAGTCAAGGTGGCAGAAAGTTCAAAGTTTTTGCCAACTGTTGATGGTGTCTGCATAAACTTAGACACTCTTAAGCCTGTAGAATTGAGATCATTATCATCTAACATATATTGCTCCATTTGCCCACAAGGTCCATAACAATAAACAGCAAATTAAATACTTGGTACTAACTTGCCCTCTGAGAACTAACAGAAATGTTAGTCTCATGGGTTGACACTGAAATTTCTGCCTGGAGCAGGGGTTGGCCAACTCTTCCTGCAAAGAGCCAGAGGGTAAACATTTCAGGCTTGAGGGCCACAAGGTCTCCATTGCAACTACTCAACCCTGATGCTGTGGTATGAAAGCAGAATAATCAAGAGGCAAATGAATGAACATGCTGTGTTCTAATAAAATAGGTTTGCTGACCCCTGGCCTAGAGCACTGCTTTTTAGACTTTAATGGGCATGTGGAACACCTGGGGATCTTGTCCAAATGCAGATTCTGATTCCATGAGTCAGGCGTGGGCTTGAGCTCTGCATTCCGAACACCCTACCAGGTGGTGATGGTGCTGCTGCTCTGCAGTACTCACTTTGAGCAGCAACCCTACTCTGACTTCTTGAAATCCATTCTTCCTTTCTATTAGGTTGGTGCAGAAGTAATTGTGGTTTTGCAGTTATTTCTAACCTTTAAAACACAATTACGTTTGCACCAACCTAATAGGTGCAGGGCATTCCAAAAACACTGAGGTTCAGAAAACAGAGACGTGCTCTTTGTTCATTAGAAATCTTGCTGTAGGACTAATATTAGGTGTGTATTCTTCAAATCTATAACCTTCAAAGATTCTTCCAACATTTCACCCTCCGAGAACCCAGATTTTCCTTTCATGAACATTACCTTCCTTTTGCACCTTTAAGACTGGTTGTTTAAGGTCTCACATTCCTAAATGGACAGATGGCTCTGACTGTGGTGCAGCTGTACACACAGCTCATCGCAGTCATTTACACCAGCTCTGCTGCCTAACTGCCAGCACCTTCCTTGTCCTGGTGTGGGGGGCTCTAATGGCCAAGCGAAGGGCCCTCTGGCCCCTGCCTAATTGGCTGAAATGCAAGAGCTAATGTAGGTTGAGAGACCAATTAACTGGGCTTGTTTCTATCAACGCTGCCTCTGAACATCAATTATGCTAAACAATATGCTGTATTAAGACATTTCCCTGCCACTATCATTTGCTGTGGGACACCTCAGAGCAGGGCAGGGAGGAGCTGCCTCTCATTGCCTGCCTGAAGGGTTGCTCTCTGTCTTAACAGTACAGAGGGCTGGCAACTGAGAGCACAGTTTTAGATCTAGACAGATAATAATGCACGGACACATCTGACACTAACAGGTTAACTTCTCTGGGCCTTGGTCTCCAGACCATGGGTGTTATTGTCCAAGAAGCCAGAGAATAGGCTTGGTGAAGGATGCTATAATTCTTCTGCATGACCGATTCCACTAAAAAATGGAAAACATTAGGCACTGGGATGATCAAAGGATATTGTCCCTAAAACTAGAAAAAAAATTAATAACTGTAAGCTATTGGGAGGAGGAAGATAGCTGTATTTTTTACAGGTTTAGCTAGTTTTGAATTCCATTCCTCTGTCATCTCATCACAAGCTTTTCCCTTGGAATCTACTTCCTGATTTTTCCATCAACATTTGGCCTTGAAGTGGCCTACTGTGTTTCCCCGAAAATAAGACCTAGCCAGACCATTAGCTCTAATGCGTCTTTTGGAGCGAAAATTAATATAAGACCTGGTATTATATTATATTTTATATTATATTATATTATATTATATTATATTATATTATATTATATTATATTATAAGACCCAGTCTTATATTGAAATAAGACCGGAGCTTATATTAATTTTTGCTCCAAAAGATGCATTAGAGCTGATGGTCCAGCTAGGTCTTATTTTCGGGGAAAAACGGGAATGCATTTAATTCATCCTGATTGTGCAACTCATATACACTGAAAAGGTTGAATAATCCAACCAAATTTAAGACACAGTGGAGTTTATAGTTTAGTTGGAAAGACTGGACAAATTCAGACATCTATTCATTTACTCAACCACTCTTCCTTTCAACAAATTTTTATTAATCACCCATTACACTTTAGGCACTCTGCTAGGCTAGAAGTGCTGTTCCTACCTTATTTGGGTGTATTGCTAGATGGAAAGACGTAATCAAATGAACAATAGTTATGCAGTCTGAGATGTGTTATTATGTCTGTGATAGTACAGATGCTAAGAGGGGGGCATAAAATATACAAAAAACAACAGAACAATAAAATTATGTTTGTGAAATAAGGCATTAAAATATAACGTTGGCTTAAAATGGAGTATTATGCCTTCTCCCATTACCCGTGGTGCTTGTTTCAAACTTTTACCACTCTCCTTAAATTTTTTGGAACTTCAAGAAAAAAATCTGAGAAGTTCAGGTTTAAGCTTCATCAATTTTTAGCAATTAAAAATCTATATATATTTGCAATTATTCTCACCCCCATCCTCTGGTCTTGTAGTAAGAGCTGTTATTTCTGTTCTGAAGGCTGTTCCCTTCACATGTCTCTTGACTGACTCTCCTGACTCACTTAGGACCTTATTGCATCAGTGATTCCCTTTCTCCTTTCCACGTTGGCAACTTCATCTTAATTGCATAACATTTGATCAAGTCTCTTATTCATCTCAAAAATAAAGTCCTCCCTTGATCCTGTATCTTTTTGCCTTCCTTACCTTCCAAGCTTTGAATTCTTGCTTCTTCACTTGTTTCTGTTATTTCCACCTACGGTCACTTGTTCTTCAAACACCTGAAGTCTGGCTCTTTTCTGCATTTCCAGAAACTATTCTGGCAAAAAGCCCTAACAATCTTCTCCAGCTAAATCTAATGCATTCTTTGTTTGACTTCCTCTTTCTTGACTTTGACCTAATATTTTACATTAATGGCTATCCAATTCTCTCTTTTCTCTCTTTGCTTCTCTCCTAGTTCTCCACTACTTAACTGTATCTAAGGTTTCCAGGCAAGAATTCCCGCCTATTCTCAGGATTTTTTTCGCTTTCCCATTCCCGAATCTCGAGATATAAACTGTTTTCTGTTCTCCACGAATAATCCACAAAGTGACAACCGATACTACCAACCACCTGGGTTCAAGGAGCCTATTTTCCCGATTTCCTGACCAACTTTTCTCGGGATTTGGGAATGGAAAAGTGAAAAAATTTCCCAAGAACGGGTGGGAATACCTGCCCAGAAACCCTAGCAATAAATAGGAAAAATGTCTAAGAGATACATTGTGAGTAGTATGTTTATTTCCCATTGTGGGTATTGCGGGGTTTAAGGAGCTGTTTTTCCTGATTTCCCGACCAACTTTTCTTGGGATTCGGGAATGGGAAAGTGAAAAAAATTCCTGAGAACAGGCAAGAATTTCCACCTGGAAAACCTAACGTATCATTCTCCTGTCCTCTGTCAACTCTTATTTATCTGCATGCGCCTTAAATACTGTGTTTTCCATGCATACTTCTTCCTTAGACCTCTTTTTACTTCATACTATACCTGAGTGGTCACTTTTTATCACCTGCTATCACTTACCACCATCTGCTGACTTTCAAAATGCTTTCTAGTCAACTCTGCTGCTGTGACCTACAGCACCATCTACTTGCCTCTCAGGCATCTCAACTTTCTCTAAACATGAGTCATAAATTTTCTACCTAAATCTGCTGATCCTTCTGTCTT
The DNA here is from genome assembly GCF_964194185.1 of Rhinolophus hipposideros. NCBI lineage: Eukaryota > Metazoa > Chordata > Mammalia > Chiroptera > Rhinolophidae > Rhinolophus > Rhinolophus hipposideros. Next base: position 45,002,065 of record NC_138050.1, on the reverse strand, counting down.
AGTGAATGGCAACGTCGATGAAACTTTGATGTTATCGTCTAGTTTTTTCTTTTTCTCACCTTGACACCCAATCAATCAATAAGTCCTGTGATCTCTATTTCTCTGACCTTTACTGTGTTTCTCTGTAAATAAGACTTAGCCAGACCAACAGCTCTAATGCGTCTTTTGGAGCAAAAATTAATACAATTTCCAGTATTATATTATATTATATTATATTATATTATATTATATTATATTATATTACATACCTGGTCTTATTTTAATATAAGACCATAAGTTTAATTTTATATTCTTATAAGATTTAATCTTAAATTAATTTTTGCTCCAAAAGACACATCAGAGTTGATGGTCTGGCTAGGTCTTATTTTCGGGGAAATACAGTATTATGTCTGTTCTATCTTCTCCATTCCCACTGGTAAGCCCTCATAATTTGTATTTGGACAAGGACAATTTTATTACCATCTGATTTCTTTATCTCTGATTTTATACCCTTTCAGTCTATCCAACACATTGTAGCCAGGATTACCTTTCTAAAATACAAATCTGATTAAAAACAAAAGCATGCGAAACCTTCTGTGGCTGGCTGTTGCCTGCAGTGGTTGCCAAGTTATAGAGGAGAGGTGAAGCTGAGCCACCTAAGTAGCCTCTACGAGAGGAGGTGGAAAGGATAATTAAGGACTTTGAATTACAGACTCTCTTTTTGCCCCCTACACCTCACCCAGTGTTATGTGGCAAATGTTTAACAACCAGCCTCAAAAAGTAAAACAAAACAATGCAAAACAACACCAAAAATCCTTATTTGTAGTTTGTTGATTTCCATGGTGCAAATACTCCCACTATGGTCAATTTTAAGCTACCAACATCACTGGATTATGGAAGAAATGTTCATAGTTAACTGTCACATGACCACAGCTCTTGTTCTCTTTCTTCATACTGGGTATCTCTGTGGTGGGGGAAAAGTAAAGAAATGTTTCCCTGGCCACCTTTCATCCATTGTAGGGGAGGCTTCTAAGAATCCTGACCTGGAAGCAGCAGAAGTCCGGATGAGCACAGGCCTTGCTTTGGATTGCACTGGACTTCATGGAGAGGCAATGGCAGGCATAAACTGGATACAAATTGTTGAGATGCCTGTGATCTGTAAACAAGATTAGGTAGAGCAAATGCTGATAGCAGCCCCATAGAACTGTGCATGAGAATGTCCTCTTTTCAATTCAGAGGCCAGGGAGGCTCAATAAATGGCTGCCCTTGCTCCTGGGTGACTCACCACCACACTGATATTCTGCAGCTGGTTTGCCTAGAGGCCACCCTCCCAAATGGCACTGCCTCTGTTCCCCAAAGCAACCCATATATAACTTTTCCTTATCTGTTACTGAAGAGATTACTCTTTTCTGCACAAGAATGTATGTCATTGTCAACATCAAAAACTTTCCTGCTTGGCTTTGGCAGCACCTGCCTTATTGATTGGCTGCCCTCTGAAGAACTCGCTCACACAAAGCATTTAAACCTGTCTAACTTCAAAAGTAAGGTAAGCCAAGCTACATGGAGAAGTACAGCACACACTTAATATGATTATTTCTTCTATTCCTGGTGATAATAGAATCATGCAAAAGTGGCCTTGACCCAGTAAGGATTTTCTCTTCAGAATCAAATCTCTGCTCTCCCTGAACTCAGAACTCCTCCCCCTCCACCTTTATCCCTTCTGGTTTTCTAGTCACTCATTCATCATTGCCCTGCCACACTGCTTTGTGTATCATCTCATAAATCCAAGAGCTTCTTACCTGTAAAGTACTGCAAACTAATGAAAAATGCGACCAGATTTCTCTAGAAGGTAAATGATGAAGGAAAAAACATCCATCTTTACCTATTAATTCATTCTGAAATGTTTATTGATTATCTCCAGAGTGACTGTAGTCAGCTCAGGTAGCTACATTTAATTTAATGAGACATTGCAACTGTCTCAGGATTCCCCCATTTCTCATTGTCCTCAAGTTGTCTGGATCTTAGGAAGTGGTAGACACTGCCACTGATTCTAGTAATAGTTTATGGACAAAGACCAAAATGGAGCTCTTGAAGGGAAAATCTAGAACAGAGTAGCTTTCCAAAACTAACGAGCTCCAGGGGTGGGACCTGCAGTTCACCTATGTGCACTAATCCTGTTAGAAGTTGCCTATACTGACAAGCACCTTATAAAAAAAGGCGTTATTAGTAACCATCCTTGGGTCAGAAAATGATATTCAGAAAAGTTAGGTCACTTCTCCAAATTCATGTCCAACAAACCAGCAGAGCCAGAACTGGAGCCCTGGCCTCTCTGCCTTTAAAATCAGTTTCTGTTTTTCATCCTACATTCCACACATGACTGGTGCTCAGAATTTCCATTACCCCAATAGGAAGACAGTGTATACCTAACGAGGGTTTATTAGGTTATCTGGTTTAGAGATCATTGAAAAACAAGAATAAAATAAGAATGCTGTAAGAAGTATGTTTGGGAAATGGAGTGAATGAAGAAAGTGGTAGGTTCTATTAAGTGTGAAACTTTTAATAGTCTACTCTAAATGCATGAATCAAGAAAGGACCCACTTTCTGAAGAATATTTTTTTAAAAAAAGTTCTTTCTAGACTTTTTAGAGTATTAACTCCTCAGCAGCTGGCTAGGAAGATTTCCTTTGAGTCTCAGATCAGAACACTATGTGAGAAGATGCCCAAACACAGAGTACCTTTGATAGCAGTAAAATAATGAGCTGCCATTATTCTGAACTGCTTTTGTTCATGTCTTTAGTGGTATGAAACTTCAGGACACATGTTCTAACAAATTATACATTTATTTATGAATCAAGTGAGATTTTGTAAAACTATGAAAAGTATTCCTTTGGTATGAAATCTCATGTTTATTATTAATCCATTCATCTAATATCTATTCAGCACCTAATAAGTATAAAGCACTATTGTGTCAAGAGTAAGTAGTGAATAGGACAATGAGTCTTTTTTAAAAATCTCAAAACCGATTTACTTTAAATTTAAAATAAAATCTTTTAGGAGGCTGGACTATTTTCCTGGCCTCCTAAATGATGAAGTAGGGTTAACTAGGTGGTGGCAATAGAGAGGCAATGAGTAGATGGAACCAAGATACGTTTTAGAGGCAGAGATGGCAGAACTTGCTGATGATTTGGATATGAACTTGTGGAAAGGAGAGGATAGGGCCTTCCTCCTTTGGCCTTAGCAATCAGGTACATGTAGGTGGAGTTAACTGAGATGTAGCACATGGAGGAGGAGAAAATTAGGGCCAAGAGAATGGTGGAATCTATAGCTCTGTCTTGGTCCTATTAAATTTCACATACTATCAGGTATCCTGGTGTTGAAATTAGTAGACACATAAAATTCAGGGGAGATGTAAGGGCTTAAGTTATGAATTATAAAGTTATCAACATATAGAAGACATTTGAAGTTATGGACTTGAACGAAATCACCAAGGAAGATAATAAACATAGAGAAGATAGGCACTGTAGGTCTGAGCTCTGGAACATTCCAACACTACAGTGTAGATAATGGGATCTATTCAATATGCCTGGGAAGGAACAGCCAGTAAGGACATGAAGTAACATGAAAGTGAAATGAAGAAGGGTGTTTTTTGTTTTGTTTTTTTCAGAAAACAATGATAATCTATGTAAAATGATAAGAAATCAAGTGAAATAAGAACAGAAATTTTGCTCCTCTAGTGAAGAGCATGCAGGTCACTGGTGACCTTGAAAAGAATTGCTTCTATGGTGTACCTAATAGAAAGACCAAATGGAGTGAGTTGAAGAACGAATAGGGGGTATGAAAATAAGCCAAGCAACTAACAATAACTTTGATTGGAAAAAAATAATATAAGGACTCTCAAAATAATCTCAGCCACATGACCAAATAAATACCACGTTTCATCTGGAAAGTAGAAGGCCTAGAAGTCTCTCAAGAGACTGATATGTGGCTACTATGCACTTGTGTGACAATGTTGTTTGATATATTATTATTAAAATACTTCAATGATATACTATTAAAATACTTCACTGGCTTAAGTAACTCTAGATGCCCTTTCACTATACCAAGTGACCTAGCTTTCTAGCCTTATTCAGAATTCAACAATAATGTTTCCACCGACAATGTCAGGGAGAGGTTGCTGATCAAGGGCTCTGCTCCCTCTATACAGACAGCATTCAATCTGACTTCCGATGTCTGTAATCTCCATGTGTTTTAGATAGCACTACTGCTTAGATCTGTGAATTCAAATGCTACGTGGTAGCAGTCAACTCACTATTGATAATTTTGTAGAGATAAGTCTATTTTAGTGCTGGTTAATTTGCAGATGTCCATTGAAAGAGACTTCTAAATCAAATCCCTAACTACACAGATTCCATAAGATTCAGAATTAATTCTCTTGTCCCCGATCAAGCCTCTGATCTTCTCAGCAACAGCCCAAAGCTTATTGAGTATGTGTTTTCTTGCTTTACTATCAAAGTAAAACTCACTTTAACACTATTCTAGGAGCCAGGACAACAACAATTCCATCAGCTGAGATTGTAGCGGCCTTCTTTGAATTTTATGAGAATAAAGGTGACTTTGAGCCACCCCCACTTAAACGTTCCATCTCTCAAATATCTGTGTATTTTATTCCTGTTTTTCAGGTGGAAGCAGATTTTCATCATTACTCTGTGCACTATCGTGCTGGTTGAATTCCATAGCCCATCATCTGACTCTGAGTCAGCTTGCTTGTAGGCTCTGACAGCAGATTCAAGTGCTAAAAACACAGGTAAAATCTATGTGTAAAATCAATTGACCACTCAGGAAAATTATTGAACTACTAAGGTGATTGGCTTTGGCTGTTCAAAACAATGGGACAATTCGTGCTCTAACAGAAGACAACCACAGGTAGAGTGACACATGAGCTTGGTCTTTTCCTGGTTGCAAAGGCTCTATTCACTCTTCCAATCCCAATTCCACTCAAGTCACTGTGGAGAGACCCAGAACCTGGGAGATCTCAGAGGAAATCTATGTAGTAGGAACAGTCTAATTTAAACTAGCCAAAATATGAATTATTTGGTTCTTTAATAGATTATCTTAACTCACCTTTTAAGAAAAGTAAAATAAAGAGGACAAGAACGTGAGTTTTTATATGTACACAGAATTCTAGAAGCAAATAGTTTTATGGTATAAACTGCATGTGCACCCTCTACACCACAGCATCCAATCTGATTTAAGCCACTATCTCTGCCAAAGAAGCCCTCCACAAGAATGCCAGTGTGTATGCCAAGAACTCGTTTTCCCTCCTAATTCCCTCCATACTGTCACTTCTCAAAATGATGGATAGTTTTGAAATTCTAGAATAATTGAGCTCATTGGTATCCCACTCTACCATCTCTGTTCATACTTTCACCTGGCCCCTCCATAGCATTGCATTTGACCAGACTTTATCAAAGTTACTCATGTAAACATTTCATTTGTTCTCTAGCCAAAATAAACATGCACTGTTGCTTCTGCTATTACAGTTGACAGGTGTTCTGGGAGGTCTCTTTCACTGAAGAACAAATATACCCTGTATGGGAAATGTGTTTTGAGGCATTGCTGGCTACAAAAAGTAGAGAACTTCTCTATGGTCCCCACCTGAACAGAGAAAAATAAACGAACGAAAAATCCATATACTATGGCCAGAGATGTAACAGGTAGCTGGGCTCCAATAGTGGACAGCCTGCAGGGATGCAGTTGACCTAGGGGACTCTTATAAAGCTATTATCAGGCGGTAGACTGCTTTAAAAATTTCACAGATTCAAATGATTCCGCAGACTAAGATTAACAATAAGCTTGAAATAAAATACCAGCAAGCCAAGAGACACAAGTAATGACAAAAGTCAGCAGCAGAAATAAAAAAAAACAAAAAATTCAATTTCTAAGAACTGAAATATTGGAATTGTCAGGCATTTTATGTATAAAAAGCTAACAAAAAGTAAAGGATACAACCGCAAACATGCACATTTAAAACGATGCCCATTCTGACCACTTCTATTCAACATAGTACTGGAAGTTCTAGCCAGGGCAATTAGGCAAGTAAAAGAAAGAAAGGGCATCCAAATTGGAAAGGAAGAATAGAGTTATATTTTTTTGCAGATGACATGATCTTATATGTGCAAAAACTTATTAGAACTCATAGATGAACTCAGTAAAGTTGCAGGACACAAAGTCAACATGCAAAAGTCAGTTGTATTTCTACATACTATCAGTGAGCAGTCTGAAAAGGAAATTAAGAAAACACTCCCTTTTACAATAGCATCAAAAATAATAAAAATACTTAGAAATAAATCTAACCAAAAAGGTGAAAGAATTATAGGCTGAAAACTACGATACCATTAAAAAAGTTGAAAGATTATTCTCTAATTTCAGGAACAAGACGAGGGTGTTCACTCTCTTCATTCTTATGCAACATACGAGTACTGAAAGCCTTAGTCAGAGCAATGAGGCAAAAAAAAAGTAGCCTCCAAATAGAAAAGGAAGAAGGGAAATTGTCTTTGTATGCAGATGACAAGATTTTATATGTAGAAAGCCCTAAAGACTCTACCAAAAAAATTATTAGAGCTAATAAATGAATTCAGTAAATTTATCTATCTTGTCATGCAATCTTTTTCTTTTTTCCCCTTATTTCTTTGCAGGAGTTTAGACTTTTTTTATTAAGCAGCAGCTTTCGGGAGTCTGTATACCATGCAGGAGTGAGTGAAGACGAAGACGTGAATAATGACAGAGCCTCTTCCCCCTCCAAACACCTTTTAACCACTGTGATAAATAATCAACCATGAGGCATTTTACATCAACATCCTGCCTCAGAAAGGATGTTGACGATAAAAATGAGAAAGCTTGAAGAATCACAACCCACAGAGCACTGGTTAGTCAAGCAGCCATGTGTACGGGCACCTCACAAACAACATGCTCAGCACCTCAAGAGACACGTACGAGGAGCTAAAACATCTAATGTGAACCATCGAGAGTCAGTTTTGCTTCAATATATTTCTGAGATTGGGGATGATGAGTGCAGAATAATGTACACAAAGCTGGAAACTGACAGGCTGCTTGAAAAGCTTTACCATGTTTAGACTCAAAACTATGGTTTCCTCGAAGATGGGCACGTAGTTTGGATTCGCCTGCATCAGGCTATTCCAGAGTCTTGCTGATGGTCAGCTGCATGTCCCAGCTGGGATGGCCAGTGGCATGCTGATGTGTTTACCCCTGATGTCTGGTATTTCCTGTCCAGAGTCAAGACCTCCAGGTAGAGCAGAGAAGGGTCTGTTAGCTTAATAACTTCTTCAGTGGTGACAATAGTGTCACCATGCCTGTCCGTATCTTTGCCAAGCTTCTGGAACAGGAAGTGGTGCTGCTCAGCCTCCCTGACCATCCTCTGTGTGCTCCTTTGCTCTCCAGAATGAGATGTGCTTTTGTGGGAGGCCCCACAGGTACGCCTCTACTACTCATCCTTTTATATATGACTTCTCAATTTGACAAAATCATTAAAATATTCTTTCATGATGACACAGATGATGTCTACAGCATTCGAGCCTAACAGCCACTTCTGTGGTATCAGCTCATTGAGATGTTACTCAGATCCAAGAAGACCTTCTCCAGCAGGCTGCGGCAGCTCTCCTTTGCAATGGTATCTCAAATCCCATCCATGTGTGGTTGGGTCAGAGATACGCCTGCTTCCATTTCATTTTTTAAATGCCTCCTTTTTAAACTGACTGTGGATTCTGGCAGTTGATGATGATTGCTATAATATACTGAACATAATGTGGGTGTTGCCAGTTTCTCAAGTGTTCTTCTTTATACAACTGAGCTTCATCTTTGTATCTACTTAACAAAGAATTCATTTACTGAAGACACAAAGTACTACCTTTGTTTTCAGATCGTAATGTATGTGAGCAGCAACTTGAAGAATCTGTTCAAACGTCTGGAAGATGATGGCAGGGAGTATTGTGTGGTCAGCTTCAGGCTCAGTCTCTTGTCTGTTTCTAGTGCTTTCCACAGCCAGGCAATGATATTTGAAGTGAGAGTTGACATGCACATGTGGTACAGCTCAGAGACCAGGTTTGGAGCAAGTATTATAAAAACTCCAGGGCATCGGTGTCCACTTCTGGGACCAGCTCCACATTCCCCATCATCTCTGTGCTTGTGTATGTGTTTAAGTCACACATCAACAGGCTCATGATCTCATTTGCTTCTCGGTCTTCCAACTCGAGCTCCTATATCCATGTACTCAGGGCCTGGTGGTACATATTCAGGAGGTTTCTGAAAACCTCATAATAGGGAGGAAAACACTTAAGCATCAGGGTTTTGGCAAAGATGAGGTCATCCAGGACATAATTCCTTGTGATTTCCAGGTGGGAGACAAACCACATCTTTGCACACTCCCTGCCTGTGTGTCCTCAATTCTAGGAGTTACAATTCTGTCCAAGATAGCAAACATTTTCTCCTTCCAATTCTTGGACCTCCCAGAAAGAGCAAAGCTAGTTTGAGTTTTTTGGTCAGGTATGCACCTGTCAATTTATGTTCCCCTCTCTGTGATCCCGACTGAGACTAGCAAAATGGAATCATGGGACAGTAATCAGCAACCTCTGCAGCACCATCCACATCTGCTTAGCCAGCTCATCTGAGAGTCCATCATGCTTCCCAAGTGGCCATGGATGAGGGTCACATTGCGTATGTTCCCACTTTCCATGCAGTGCTGCTTATATGTCAGCCCATCTTGGCAGCATTGCACATCCGCGGGCCTGCAGGAGAGCCCCTTGTTTAATGAGGTGCTGGGTCTCCTGACAGCCTGGGGCACTGAGATGATCTTGAGGTTCTCCACAGCTGTAGCAAGCTGGCTGAACTGCAGCACACGAGGCATCCTTCATGTCTTGAGGCTGTCTGGTGGTGATGCTCTGACTCCAGTCTTTGCGGGTGTCAGTGGATGTCTTTATTTAGTGCATTATGGGCTTACTCAGGCCCATGCACACCCTATACATCTGGATAGGGACCTTCAATTTGGCTGTCACAGAGGCCTTTTTCTGGGCCTCTCTTCTGTAATACTGTCCTATTTTGTCCAGCTGTTCTGGGTGCCAAAGCACCCCAGTAACCCTTTGGACCACTGTTACAACAGTCTCCAGGTCTGTTGTCTCCTTCATGGTTAACAAGCAAGTGGAACCCCCACACCTCTCATACTAGGCTTATCCTTCCATGCTGCCACCCAGTGCCCGACTGGAAGTGTCTCCAATGTCTTGAACATGTTAAGCAGTTACTTTCAAGTCTATGCCTTATGTATTATATATAGATGATATGGGGGTTGCCTCCATTTTCTATTTCTTTTCTCTTGGTTTTGGCCATTTGAGTCTCTCCACTGTCATTCATGGTAAATATTTACTTACTTATTTCTTAAAGGAATAAAAGAGTAACAGAGACTATCAACATTGCTGTATCTCAGAAACTAGAAGGAAAAAAAAAGGCTTGCTGTCCTATCTGGAGGCTAGTTTAGGTTGCTAGAGAAAAGCACAAATTAAGGCAGAGATAAGATTGACTCCAACCATTTTACTGATCTGTGTAGAAAAAGTGTAGAAACTCTGAATAATGCTAACTTCCTGCAGAGAGAATTTTTTTACCCATAAGTAGTTATAGTAGGGATTGATCACCTTGATATAATGAAATGGGAGGCATTAAAGCTAATTTCAAGCTTTGTGAGAACTGTTCTACGTCTAGTTGAAAGTAATCCTAAAGTAGGACCTTTCAGGATTCTCAATTGAAAGCAAAGGTTGTTTACCTGCCCTCCCCTTTCGCACCCCCCCAGGCCTTGAATGCCAATTTCTACCTCCTTACACTCAGAGGATAACAAAAGCTCCTCTTAGCTTTATAGTTTCACAGCTGATCCTTTCTTCTTAGCGTCTCAGCCTCTCATGTTGAAAACATTAGGAATAAATAATTCCCTCAAGGAAAAAAATACCACAGAAAGTCATATTCTCAGGTTTCCAATTCTCTTTCCTCCAAAAACCAAGTCCTCTCAATTCCTAGCTGCCTCGATAACCTGCAACTCCAATGCTTTTTTTCCTCCTAGCCCCATGAGACTGCTGAAAGCTCTTAGCCTTAAAATTCAATTTGATCTCTTGTTAAGCACCACTTACTGTAGTAGCTGGTAAATGCCTTGAGGGAAAAACAGCATAGAATGGTGAGCTCACCTATGTTTTCCTTTTGTCTTGGCTCTTAGACTTTCAGTTCTTACTGTGTTGTTCTATGATTACTTCAAAAATATATTTTTAAAAATCTGTATCCAGTTAAAATTTTTTTTCTTGATGTAAATGTTGGTCTGTTACAACTACTCTATCATAGCTGTAAACAAAAGTTAAAAGCATAATATTTTTATTTAAAATCAGAATTCTCAATTTCTCTCAAAATTTTTCAAAAAATCTGGTAAAACTGGGCCCATATTCTTGCATGGAAATAATGGCTAGAAGTAAGAAGTTCCTGTCCTTGTAATTTCAGGTATATGCTCTCCTGTTTTAATTATCTGAGGAAAAAAATAAGGTTCAAAATCAAGCTTTGAATAATGCTAATACCTAATTGTGTTATGTAAAAGGAGAGTTGAAGGTAACGTGAGAATGCATCGTCAGAAAAGTAAAAAGAAAACGAGAAGATTGCTGTTTCATGGGAGTTAAGGGAAGATAATATTTTGGAATGGAGGAAATCAACTGTGCTGAATCCTGTGGAGACTTCAAGTCAAGCTAGTTCTAAATGTTCTACTATACCGAGTGACTTTAATGGATTCATGATCTGAGAAAGTATTTTTAGCACAAGAATGGGAGTTATAACCAGTTTGGGGTGGCTTAAGCAGTGAATCAGAGGTGTGGAAACAAAGCAGTGAATGTAGACAACTAGTTAGAAAGTCTGACTGTGACAGGAAGACAGGAGAAAGGATTCTGTCAGGGGAAAGAGAAGGGCTGAGATAAATTTAAGAGAAGAGTGGCCTTTCTTTACTGCCTTCTCAGTGCATGAGCTAGCCTTTTCCCGCTTACTTGCAAGATGAAATTCTGTAAAGATATTTTCTTGAAGACAAAAAAGATGGCACATGTCCGAAAAAAAAGTAACACATTTTGCTGGGCTATCTGGAAGCTAATTTAGGTTGCTAGAGAACTGAGGAAGTAAGACAGAGAAAAGGCTGACTTCAAACACTCACCTGAGCTGAGGAGTCACGTGTTGTCTGAAGTTATCCCCCTTCCCTGCCTTTATAGAGGCAACAGTCAGGAGACAGCGGCACAAATGTGGCCTTATTTTTCCTTTTCAAAAACAAGAGGAAGGCTGGGACATTTATTTCCCTACTAGCTCCGGGGATCTGCTAATTGGCTCCCCAGTAAAATTACAGAAGCAGCCTGCCTGATAATGATTGTAAATGACAAAGACAATCAGGTTTACCTTGTGAATCCCCAGGGGACTTGCAGTTAGTTTAGTCTGAAACTTAGCATCAGCTGCTCAGGTTCCTTTCTTCTCAGCACGCAATGGCTGGACTCATCCTGTATTCTTTCAAACCTAATTAGTGTTAGGGCCTTTTCTCCCTCTCTCCCTCCCATCCCCAGCAGCTTGCATTACTCTGACTGCCTCCCCTCCATCTCCACTTTCCAGCACTCCCTAAGCATGCCAATCCAGAAACTGAAGTAAGATTACTTTTACAGGTTGGGCTCTTTTGTGTTTTTGGCCTGGAAGAAACAACTCATGGCTTTGAGCTGTAAGTTATTGTTCCTCCAGGAAACTATGCACCAACTTCACTGAACTCCAACCTCCCTTAACTCCTTTACAGTTTGAATGTACTTAGCCTGAGGATTTTATAGTTAATTAGAGGTGTTTGGAATGTACTGTAGGTCTTAAATAGAAGTTAACATGCCAAATAGTTAAATGTTGGAAGAGGTAGTTTTCATTAAAACCAAACCTCCAGATGTTTTAATTTTTCAGAAGCCATGATATGTGTGTGTGTATTTATATATGTACATATATGTATGTATGTATGTATGTGTATATATATATATATATATATATAAATGCGAAATATAACAGATAGATACCACATATTATGCAGATTCTGATTCAACAGGTCTGGGACCGAGCCTATTTATAGGTAACGTAGATGCTGTTGGTTTGGGACCACAATTTGAAGAGCAAATCTTAAAGAGATGTTTCCATGTTCTCCTCAGCTTCATCTTAACCTAGTTGCCCTACTCCTCAGTTCTGTTCAAATGTTGCTCCAGTGATTCTTTAGGATATCTGAACAGTCCGTTTGATAGAGGGCATTTCTGCTACTTCTCACAATAACAAATGGTTATCTATCGAATAAAGGAGACTCTGGATTTGTGTTCTGGTTTCCTGTTCCAGACAAGTACATTGGAAAATTCCAAGAGTAATATGAAATTGCTTTAGATTTATGTTAGTTTACTATTATGTCTTTAATTTGCTTTATTGAACAATCACCTCATTAATTTTTAATTAATTAATTTTCATCTCTTTCCACATAATGCATATAAGGTTACAAATTCACTTCTTTCTACTGATTTATATGTATAGCATAACATTTTCTCATTGTGGTCAAGACATAACAAATTTACCGTCTTAACCATTTTTAAGTGTACCATAAAGTGGTGTTAACTATAGGCACGTTGTTGTACAACAGAGCTCAGATCTCGAGAACTTTTTCATCTTGCAAAACTGAAACTCTATATCCATTGGACAAAAACTCCCTTTTCCCACTCCCCGAGTCCCTGGCAATCACCATCCTCATTTTTGTTTGTAAGACTTTGACTGTTGTAGAAACCTTATAGAAGCATAATGTTCAGTATCATCTGTTTGTGCCTGGATTGTTTCAGTTAGCTTGATGACCTCAAGCTTCACCCACGTTGTAGCACACAACAGGATTTCCTTCTTTTTTCAGGCTGAATCATATTTCATTGCATGTATGTATTTGGATTTTGCTTTACATTTCCTTGATGATTAGCTATTGAGCATCTTTTCTTATGCTTGTTGGCCGTGTGTATATCTTATTTGGAAAAGGGTCTGTTCAAGTCCTTTGCTCAGTTTTTAATTGGATTGTTTGGGTTTCTTTGTTGAGCTGTAGAAGTTCTTTATATATTTTCTCCCATTCCACAGGTTCCCTTTTCACTGTGTTGATTTTTGCCATTGCTGTGAAGTTTTTAAGTTTGGTGTTCTTCTACTTATCTATTTTTTGCTTTTGTTGTCTCTGCTTTTGGTGCCATATCCAAGAAATCATTGTCAAATCCAATGTCATGAAGCTTTTCCCCTATATTTTTCCTAGGAGTTTTCTAGTTTCAGGGCTTATATTTAGGTCTGTAATCTGTTTTGAGTTAATTTTTGTATATGGTATAAGGGTCTCGGTTCATTTCTTTGCATGTGTATAGCCTTTTCCCATCCCCATTTGTTGAAGTATGCCACAGATTTTAATATATAGTCTTTTCATCATCACTGAGATCTCAAAAGTTTGTAATACCCATATGAACTTTTAAATTCGATCCATGGTTGGTTTAGGGTTTTTTTGTTGTTGTTTTGCTTATTTCCAAATATGTTGATAGATTTTGTTTGTTGAGGTTTGGGTCTCTGTTACCAATTTTGAATTTTATTTTAATGTGGTTGATACAGTATCATTGGTTTGTAGGGAGTGCCCTTGTTGATGACTTCATGGAAATTTAAAACATAATTCATGTGCTGGAAAAGAATGTCCACTTTCTACTTGTTAGATTATTTATTTCTCTCTCTCTCTCTCTCTCTCTCATCAATCTATCTAATCTCTATTTTATCAAGCTAGTTAACTGTAGTTCATACTATTCTATGTAGGTACTAACTTTTTCTGTTTGACCTGTCAGTTTCTGGGAAAAGTATGTTAAAAGTCTTCCCTATGATTGTGGATTTCTCAATTTTTCTTTGTAATTTTGTCAGTTTTACTTTTATATATTTTAAGGCCATGTTATATGCATAAAATTTCAGAATTGTTATAGTGTTTGCTAGCTGAAGACTATTATTATGGTTACAAAATGAAATTATTTTCCTCAGTAATGATTTTTGCTCTAAGGTATACTTTATCTGATACTAATAGTGCCACTTCCTTTGGTCCATATTTTTCTAATATATCTCTTTATTTTCTTTCATTTTCATGTTTTCTGAATCATTATAGTTTATGATATAAACAGCATATAATAACTATTCTTTTAAAATCTATTCTGAAAATCTTTATCTTTTACCTAACAAGATAGATCCATTTACATTTACTTAATATCTTATGTACTTATATTCATTACTACCCTTTACCTTTATTTCTGTATGTGATTCTTTTAATTTGATTTTCTAAAAAAAAAAAAAGAAAAAAAAATTGCTGGCTTCTCATGAATTGAGTCAACATTTTTAATTTCTTTTCTTCTTTTTTTGTTGCTTTACTACTAAGTTTCTCTCAACTGATTTGAAAGTCATCTATTCTTTTTTTTATCTTTAGCTTATGCTCAAAATTTTTACATGCTATTAGATTCAACAAATGCTATAGCTATTATCTTTGCTTTTCTCCTGAACAATGTTATGATCTTACAATAATTTTACTTTCACACCTCTTTCATATTCTCTATTATTTCAACCTGTTGGTTCCACTTGTTCTTAACCTTTCTAAAATTATTGCTATTACTATTATTGCAAACAATACCTATTAATATTTACCTAAAAATTTTCCAATTATTTTCTTATCATTGTTTCTTACATATTTCTCTATTTTGAGGGGGTGCATTCTCTTTTTATAGAAGTATATGCTTCCCTAATTCTTTCAGTAAAAATTTCTAAAAGTTTTTAGTCTTTGTTCACATAAAATTGTTTTGCAGAGTAATTTAGATAATATAGCATGCATATGTTTACATCTTCTGTTATTTTCCCCTCAGCATTTTGATGTTATTTGTTCATTATCATTATTATTATTTTTTCTCAGTTTCTCAGTGGTAATCTTTTTGTAGGAAATCTGCTTTACTGTCTAAGTATGGCTATGTTTGCATGTAGATTTTTTTTTATTTTCCTGATAATGACTCACTGGACTTCTTATATCTCGGGATTCTTTTTTGTGTTTTATAAATTCTAAAAATGTTAAGACTTTTTTTTTTTTTTGCATCTTCTTCATTATCTCCCCACATGGAAATTGACTTATTTGTATATTGGACTTTTTCATTATTTCCTCCATATCTCTTAACACCGCTTTCATATTTTCCATGTGTTTATCTCTCCATTTTACATTTCAAGTAAATTCTTTAGATTTATCCATATCTAATTTATTGTTTAACTTCTACACTAAATTTTAATCAATGATTTCTAGAAGTTTGGATTGTTTTTCATTTCTGACTGCTCATTTTTTTCACAGTATATTTTTCTTTCATTATGACTTATAATCACATTTTTAAGTCTTTTCCATCATTTTAAATGTATTAATTTTATGATCTTTTTTATATTGTTCTAATATCTAAAGTCTGGGGTCATGTTAACCTTGTCTGATTTGTCTGCTGACTCTGACTTAAGAAGATAATTTTCTCATTTTATTTCTAAGTTTTTGTGGGCTTATTGTCAGTTTTTAAAAGTTTTAAATTCACCCAATTCCCCCTCCCACCCCAATGGAGTCCTGTTTGCCCTGAGTTGTAGAATTCTTTCCTGCCAAGCATTATTAATTTCTTTCTACCAGTTGCCTCAAGGGTGTTATTGGTCTGGAACCAGATTTTATTTTCCATTACTTTCTCAGTTTAAATTCCTGCCACGCAGGATATAAATTCGGATACTACATCTGCACATGATATGAGCTTGGGGCTTCAATTTCTCATGATAGGTGTTTTTACACCCACATCCCTAAGCAAAGATAAATTTTCTTGTTCCTATCTTGGATTAGCAGGAGGAATCTGTTTATTGTCTCTTACACAGATGGGCTGATCATTCCCAGGTGATGGTTAAATTGGGTCTCAGTTCTCATCTATATATCTCCTGGCTCCACATGACATTATAATCTCAGCCAATGACTAAACAGTCCTATATATGAGTCCAATATCTGTTACAAATACCCTCTTTGAATATGACTTCCCTGTTGCTTCTGGCTGGAAATTTCCATTTATTTTAAGAATTGCTATACATTAAAAATTTCGTTATAGTTTACCTAGTATTTCTGAATGTTTGAATGAGGAAGAAAATCCATTTGAATTCAGTTAGTTATATTGCTGAAACCATAAGTGCCAGAGTGATCTTTGAAAATATAAATAACACATCATTCCATTATTTAAAGTTATTTAAGACCTTCTCATTGCACTTAGAATAAAATGTAATCTGTTTCTCTTCGTATATAGAATGTTTTCTAATCAGGTCCTAATTTTTCAATATCATCTCATGTAACTCTTCCTCTGATTTATTTACTATGCTCTAACCACATTGACTTGCTTTCTTTTCTAGAACATTTCAAGTTCCTTTTCCTAAAACACATTTTCCCCCTACAGGATCCCACCCTTCAATGGTCCATGACCACCACATTATCTATCACATCAACATGTGTGCTTTCCCTCACAATCTGTAATTATCTTGCTCATTTGCTTCGTGTTTTATTTTCTGCCTCCTCCAAATACAGTGTATGCTCCATGAGGAAAGGAACTTTTTTCTTGGTAATCACTCTACCTCAGCATCTAACACAGTGCCCGATACACAATGTGCAGTGAAAAATATGTGTTCAATGAATAAAGATGGAAGTAGTGTTCACAATCTTTTAGTTCAAATTTTTGCTTTTACAAAAAAATAAAATGAGCTGGGAAAGTAGCTGAGACAGGTTTAAGAACTTGCCCAAGATCACAAATGTTAAATGAGAACCAAACTAAGTGCTCAGGTCTCCTGACTCTCCTGCCTTATGTTATTTCTGGAGACTACTTCACTGGTTATAGGAGACCTATATTAGGAATTTGGAAAGATGATGGAGAGACTATAGGGTGATCCATGACTTCCCTCCCACTTAAATGATGAATTTTGTGGAATAAATAGAGATGTTAATTTTTCTGGGGAGGAAGGCTGTAGCTTTCATCAAATTTTCAAAAGCGTCAAAGACTGAAAAAAAACTTAAAAACTACTGGCCCACATGTTGTTTATGAGCTGTTAAGTTGCTTGCATATTTTCTCTTGTCTTTATATAAGTTTTTCTTTAATAAGAATAGAACAATCATTATGAATTTGGTATCTACTATATTGCCAAAGGATCTAGTGTTATAATTTGTATTAAAATGTTGCCATCTATAGACAAAGGGTTTGGTTCTGAAGTTATAGAATCACTTGGCACATGAGTCTAGGGGTACTCTGCCAATTTTAATATATTTATCCATACTGTTAGTATGAGTACTCACACATTGGCTATAGTTGCATATAACTCAATGTTTCATTAGCCATATTTCTAGTACACATTCCCCTAAAATATGAAGAATAAAGAATTTCTCATTCTAATTTTTCTGCTGTATTGGAATTGAGATTATTTGTGGGATAAGTTTTTACTCTGGAGAATTGAGATTGAGATGCTAAGCAGATTGGTCAATATGTGTACAGCAGTGGAGTTTTGTATTTTGAATATACATAGGGCCACTCCACACTTTCTTTCTCAGGAATATTTTCTTTCTACTAAACCTGCTATGTATATTAAAAGGCCCAGGAAATGGAGAGAAAGAATGATACTGTCTTTGCAGTAGATGTTGGTAGGATGTTTTTCCAGGCCACAAATCATCCTTCCTTCCTTCTGTGAAGACAAGTCCTCCATTCAGAGGCACCTGTTCCTCAGCTATTGATAGTGGAATGGAGTGGCCAAAGCTAAACCCAATACATACTTTCTTTTAGAAATTAGGGTTTAAGATTCAGAGATAGGCCAGTTAAATCTTTCACTTATAACTCTTCCTATGAATCTGGAATTGCAGGAAAATATATTTTGCCATATATATGGAGAAACAAAGAGGGTCAGTTTGTAAAAAGAGAAAGTTGAAGAAACCAGGTAAGCCTAAAAAAGAAAAAAGAGAGAAAAAAAGACATCCAAGATGGCAGAGTAAACACTTTGCCTGCTTCCTTACATGAACACGTAAATATTATAATAAATTATAGAACAATCACCTGGAGAATCATCTGAAATCCAGCTGAACAAGATTTTGATAACTAAGGATATAAAGATGAAGCCATATAGAGAAAGGTGGAGACGTGAAACGAGCTAGCCCCAAGCCTCTATGTGGCAGTTGAAAACCAGGAGGGATATCCTAGCTTTGGGGTTTCCCCCGGGAAGCGATGGACCCGAGCCTCAAACCAATCTCCCTAGCCCGGAACACTGGTGCTGGGAAAAGGAGACTCCACAACAGGCTGTGAAAAACAGTGGGATTCTGACCACCTGGGTGGGACAAAAAACTGCAGGAAACCCAGACATTCTCTTAAAGGGCCCATGCACAGACTCTCTCACTCCCAGGCACTTACCTTGGGCTCTGGCAGCAGGACAGTAATTCAGGGGGTGTCAGAAACATACGAGGGACAGACTGAGGTATGTGGCTTCATAGCGAGGCCTGAAATACAGTCGCCATTTTCCCTGTGTGGTGTCCTTCTTCCTTTTAGCCAACAGGTGGGCGGGTGCCGTCTTTCCTGTGTTGAGCCCTTCCCCTAACGGCCAAATCTGAATCTGATTGGCCTGGTGAGCTCTGCTTCCTCTACTCTGCTGACTCACTGGGACCTTGCCCAACACCAGAGGCACTTTCTCTGTGAGCAGCCAGGCCCGCACACATTGCACTCTTTCTAGGAAAAGCATCGAAGTCCACAGGCCCCAGGGGTCAGCTACAGACTTCGGGGTGCTCTGAGACATTTGCTGAGTAGCTACAGGCTCAGCATTGGCACCAAACCAGTCTACATTAACCTGGTGACCACAACACATCCCACTGTAGTTCCCTGAGACCACACTTCACCCAACTTGTGTACCATACGAGGCTTTATCAGTGGCTAAACCTTAAGGAAGCTGGCAGGTGACATCAGGCCTTGGGGTGTCCTGGCATTTTGGGGAGCTACCCAAGGCCCAGTACTGGTGTTAGACATCCTTGGTTCTCAGCGTGGCCTCTCCCACTTACCTCCAGGGTTAGCACAGACAGCAAACAACCATAGGTTGTTTTGTAGCTCCTACTAGGTAGTCCCTGGCTGGTAATAGGCAGTGAGTGGGTGACCTGGGCCTGCACAAGAGCCTTTTGCAATAGGTCCCCAAACCAATATACTTGGAGATTAGCTCAGACCACAGCAGAGCACTGCCTATTTAGCCCCACAAGCTGCACATCCAAAGGGCAATCTGAACAGACACCATAGCCCACTGGGGCAAATCCCATTCAGTGGGGTAAACCCCCGAACAACAGCCTATAAACTATGGACATGACCAAACCTCACAATCAATCAGCCTGAGGGTCAATCCCACTCACTGATGTGCCAATAGCAATCAAGCTTAACTGTAACAGTAGGATACATATAACCCACACAAGGGACACTCCTGGAGCACCTGGAGCAGGTGACCAGAGGCTGTGCCAAGGCACCAGAGGGCACTTACTACATAAGGCCACCTGGCCAAGCCTGGGAGACATAGGAGACCTACTAAATACATAGAAACAGAGAAGCAGCCAAAATGAGGAAACAAACAAAAGATTAAAAAATGCATCGCAAGTGAAAGAACAGGAGAAAACTCCAGAAAAAAAAAAAAAAAACTAAACAAAATGGAGGTAAGCAACCTACCAAGTACAGAGTTCAAAACAATGGTTATAAGGATGCTCAAGGAACTTAGTGAGAACTTCAATAAAGAGATAGCAAACATAAAAGGGATATAGAAACCATAAAAAAGAACCAGTCAGACGTGAAGAACACAATAACTGAAATGAAGAATGCACTAGAAGGAATCACCAGCAGACTAGATGAAGCAGAGGACTGAATCAGAAATTTGGAAGACAAGGTATCAGAAAACACCCAATTGGAAGAGCAAAAAGAAAAAAAGAATAAAAACAATAAGGAGAGTTTAAGAGACCTCTGGGGCAACATTAAGTGTAGCAACATTTACATCATAGGGTTACCAGAAGGAAAAGAGAGAAAGCAAGGAATTGAAAACCTATTTGAAGAAATAATGACTGAAAACTTTCCTAACCTGGTGAGGGAAATGGACATATAAGCCCAGGAAGTGCAGAGAGTCCCATACAAGATGAATCCAAACACACCAACACCAAGACACGTTATAATTAGAATGACAAAGGTTAAAGAAAACAGATAATCCTAAAAGCAGCCCGAGAAAAGCAACTAGTAACTCATAAGGGAGCCCCCCCCCCCCATAAGATTGTCAGCTGATTTCTCAACAGAAACTTTTCAGGCCAGAAGGGATTGGCACAAAATATTCAATGTGATGAGGAAATGCAAGGACCTACAACCAGTATTACTCTACCCCACAAAGCTATCATGTAGAATCGAAGGACAGATAAAGAGCTTCCCAGACAAGAAAAACCTAAAGAAGTTCATCACCACCGAACCAGTGTTACAACAAATTTTAGAGGGACTTCTTTAAGATGGAGAAAAAAGAAATCAAAATAATGAACAATAAAATGGCAACAGCTACATATCTATCAACAATTACTTTCAATGTCAATGAATTAAATGCTCCACTCAAAAGACATAGGAAGGCTGAATGGATAAGAAAACAAAACCCTTACATAATGCTACCTATAAGACAATGACTTCAGATTGAAAGATAAACACAGATTGAAAGTGAAGGGATGGAAAAAGTTATTTCATGAAAATGGAAACTTTAAAAACAAAAAATCTGGTGTAGCCATACTTATACGAGAAAAAATGGACTTTAAAACAAAGGCTATAACAAGAGACAAAGAAGGACCCAGTAATCCCACTTCTGGGTATTTATCTGAAGAAACCCAAAACACTACTTTGAGGGGACATGTGCATCCATATGTTCGTTGCAGCTTTGTTTACATTGGCCAAGTTGTAGGGGCAGGCTGTGAGTCTGTCGATGGAAAATTGATAGAGGAGGTGGTACATAGACTGGAATATTACTCAGCCAGGGAAGGGAATGGTTTTTTGCCATCCGTTGTGGTATGGATGGACCTGGAGGGTATTGTGCTAA
This sequence comes from Rhinolophus hipposideros, assembly GCF_964194185.1. Lineage (NCBI taxonomy): Eukaryota > Metazoa > Chordata > Mammalia > Chiroptera > Rhinolophidae > Rhinolophus > Rhinolophus hipposideros. The sequence continues at coordinate 44,980,877 of NC_138050.1, read as the reverse complement.
GCGGAGTATGTAAGACAGAAAGACAGATGCAATATGATTTCACTTATATGTGGAATCTAAAGAAGAAATAAAACAAACAAAACAGAAACAAACTCATAGATACAGGAAACATACTCAGGGTTGTCAGATGGGAGGGAGTCAGGGATGAGTGAAAAAAGGGAAGCGATTAAGAAGTATAAATTGGTTGTTACCCAGTAATCATGGGGATGTAGGGTATAGCGTGAGAAATATAGTCAATAATATTGTAATAACTATGTACGGTCTCATATTGGTAATAGACTTTTTGGGTGATAGATGGGAGGAGGTTGGGGGGTAGGGTGAAGGGATTAAGAAGAACTGGTAGTTACAAAATAGTCATGGGGATGTAAAGCAAAGCACAGGGAATATAGTCAATAATACGGTAATAACTAGGTATAGTGCCAGGTGGGTACTAGACTACTCAGGGGGATCATTTCTTAAACTATACAAATGTCTAACCACTATGCTGTACGATTAAAATTAATATAATATTGAATATCAACTGTACTTGAAAAATTAAAAAGAGGGGGAACAGGTGAAGGTGAATAAAGGGCCAAATTTTCAGGTATAAAACAAATAAGTCATGGGGATATAATGTACAGCATAGGGAATATTATACTGTGATGGCATGGTACGGTGTCAGATGGTTGCTGGACTTATCATGGTGATCACTTCTTTAGATATATAAATGTTGAATAACTGTGGTGTACATCTGAAACTAATATAATGTTGTATGTTAGCTATATTTTAATAAAAATCTTTTAGAAAATTAAGTATAATATAAAGAAAAAATAATGGAAAAGTGGTGGGGGCATTTGTATCATAAACCTAACTGTATATTAAACCTTCAATATAAAAATTTATAAAAAAAGGGAAAAGAATTTCCTTGGTCTCTGACAACGTTCCTTACACTTTTTTCCCACATAAATTGATTTCATCACAACCAAAGCTTAACTAATACGAAATTTTATTTCCTGTGGATGATTTTTTTTTTTTTAGTTTTGTTTTACTTATTTTATTTGTGTGCTTGGAGGCATAATGCGTATAAGTGCTAGAGTCAAATAAACCAGGTTTAAATATTCACTTGATTATTTACTAGCTAATTTGGACACACTCAAACTAAAAATTTGTTATTTGTCTGAAATTTAAATTTAACCTGGTATACTTTATTTGCCAACCTTATCGTGACACTGTTTCCTCCTTTGTAAAGTGAGGTAATAATATCAAATCAGCGAGATGGTATTTAAAATGTGAAGGATATCATAAACATTATGTAAAACAATTTATGAGAAGTATGTTTTTTTTCCCCTCTTCCTTTCTATCTAGTTTGTATGTATAACTCAAGAAGGCATTGCTTATAAAGCTCATAAAGTTCATCATTATAAGACCACCATACTTCCTGGATGTCCTGAACTTTTGTTTACTGTGTTATCAGGGTAATACCTAGATTAAATTACTTAATTGAAGATAACGTTTATAGAACAGTGTATTGGTTCCTTTTGGAATATGGGGAAATATTTTATACTTTTTATGCCATGATGTTTTTATTCTTGAATTAGAGAATTTGGGAGGTTATATTTCAATCTACGTGATACGTTTAAATCTATCTCATCTCAGTGTAATCTAATATTCATTCTTGAGCCAGGCACATACCTAGGTCTTAGTTTTATACAAACTGGTTGCCAGTTCAAACCAGCATCTTCCCATCTTCCCATCTGGTCTTTGTTACCTCCTATAGAGAGAGATGAAGAAAGAAAAAGCATGAGGGAAAAAGAGCTAATATACTAGTGTACTATTTGCCTGTTTGAGGATAAAGAATGTAAGATTCTTGATTTGGGGGCTCTTTATTTCTTGTCTCTGGTGTCTAGTTCTCACTGTTATCATGATTATTTGTATTCCCTGACTGGAGGAACTCAGCAAGCGCTGAAGGACTTCTTTAACACAGCTCAGACTAACATATTTCCTACTTAAAAGACACATAGCAAAGAACTTTCCTTCCAGAGGCATTTATCATATATTTATTTATCACCCAGATCCAGTGGGATTGGATCAGCCTTTTGCTTCTTCCCAAATAGTGTGGGTTTGCTGATCGACCACTAAGCAATGGGCATGAAAATGGCATGCTTCCATTTTTATTTTCCTTGTTCAGTCACCATCTCTGGAGATGCCTTATAAGTAACAAGCTAGGAGCTTGTGGAGAATATCGGCAGGTCTAGTTTGACTTTGGATACACAGAAACATTGCCCTTTATGGTCTCCTTCATGTTTGCCTTTCCATTTTTCTTCATGGTTTCACCTAGATGTGTCTGAGGTAATGGTTTACCATTCTGAGTCAAAATGGCTTAGAATCACTAGCAAGAGTAGTTTCTGACTCCAAAGAATGGACTAATGTATTCAAGGATTGTCTTGTCTTCTGTTCAACAGGAGGACAATTTATGTCTGTAGGTGCCTCTGATGTCAGTGGAATCACGTTTATAATTTCATTTGGACGTTGATATGAAGTATTACTCTTTTTGTAACAAGAAACGTTGAAAGGGATAGCACAGAACACAAGATCTGAGGGCAGCAGGTTAAACTCATTGGCTGGCCGAGTGATCACAAACCTGTAAGAAAAGGTAAAGATGAATCTGAGCCTCCGCAGCTGGGACAGTATGGCTATAGGCAATGGCCAAAGTAAGGCAGTCAGTGGGCTGGGCCAACGGAGGCAATGTTTTGTTTTGCTTTGCTTCGTTAACTTCTTGTGAATAGTAAATGTCTCTGAAATAGTGCAGTAGAAGAGGTCATACATTAGGAACTGGGTGACTGGTTTTGTCCCTTCCTCTGACACTAACCATCTCTGACCATACCCATGGCATCTCCGTTCTCTGGGCCTTGCTTTTCTCATTATCTTGCTGGGAGAGGGATAGGGGAAGGGTTTGGACTGACAGATCTCTAACGGCCTTTCTGACTCCAGGTTTCTATGTTCTTAATATCCACTGCAATAAAAAATTCCATTGGCACAATACTTAAACACGCTTTATCAAAACTGGAAGATTACTTGCACTCAGCTATTTCCATCCTGGCTTACGCCTACCCTAATGCTTATGCCACCAACTTTCACACAGAACTTAGTGTGGTCAGTGAAAAACAGAAACAAATATTAGACTAAAGTGCCTTTTGAAACCTTGGCTGGTAAGTAAATAGTGAATGTCGATGAGTCCTAAAGAACACTCGGAGCCTGGACCTACATGGAAAGAAAGCAGGGAGGCAGGATGCCTCAGGACAATAGCAGGCACACAGCAAATCCTTAATAACTGTGAGTTACATTAATTAATACACCAGTGTTCATGTCAGAACGCTGTGGCAGGATAACCTTTTAGGCCTTTCATCCTGCATTTTGTCATTGCTGCTCAAATAATCACCTCTTCTTTCCTAAACACCAAACTCAATGAAACACTGCCCTTCTTTCACTGAATAATTTTCCTGCTTTTATCTTGCCCACTGAGTGTTCTGTAACCTTTATAATATTCTAAACAAGATCTACTATAATCACATACTCCTTTTAAAACAGAAATATTATTTCCTTCCATGAGGTCTTCTCAAGTATGGGCTGCACATTCTCCCAACTACCATGTTCCACAAGCTTTCCAGAGGTGTTGGGGAATGGGGATGGAATTCAGGGAGAAGGAGAAGGAGGGAGAGAGGGAGGGTGTGAGGGAGAGGGAAAGGGAGAGGGAGAAAGGAGAGGGAGAGAGAGAGAGAGAGAAAGAGAGAGAGAGAGAGAGAGAGAGAGAGAGAGAAGCATCATTCATGCTTCCTAGTGCTGCTTCCAGAACATCACTCTTCCCCACCATCTTTGTGGTTAATATTCTACAGCCTTATCACCCTCCCTCTTGATTCATCAGTGTCATCTATAGACCTCCATGTTTATTTAGGCCTTTGGCACTTGGGACACTTTTTCTTTCGAACTTTAGTGTCCCTATCATCTTACATACCTGCAGTGTCTATGTGGTTTACAACTCCAACATCCAGACACATTCCTTTGACTTCTACTACCCAGTGATCTTTATCTCCTGGCCACAAACTGGATGTTATCATTTCCTGGCATGTCCCACCTCTAAAATATTATGCTTCAATATATCACTCTCTGACCACAACTTCTATCATTCTTTCTCTGTCATTCCCTTCCAGAATGACAGAGAAAGAGTATAGCTACTCTTCAGCTTCATCAGGACCTCCGATCCTTTGTCCTTGCAGTTTAGTATTGCACGAGGAAATCCACCGTAGCCTCTTCTTCCATTCCTCTCAGTAGTTAATCTAAACTCTTACCTTTGTCTCAACTCCCTGTAATACTTCCTCCATCTTTTCTTTTATCAATGGCTATGCTTGTACTTCACGGAGAAAGAACAGTGTTACATAAAAACTCCCTTAAGTACACCTCTCATCTATAGCTATGTTTGTTTCGACATACACTCTTTACCTTCTTTTCTCCTATGAGCAGAGGAATTGTCTTTCTTTCTATTCAAGATTACTCTGAGGAATTTGGCTTCCTTCCCCTTTCTCTTGGAACAGGTTCCATCAATCTATTTCTACTCTATTATTTTTAGTTTCTGTTCCTCTACTGAGTCTTGTCCATTCCCACTGTGAGAATCTTACTTTGGATCTACATTCCTGGGTTGACTGCATTCTCTTTTCTCCTCCTACCCTCCACATACATTTCCTCTATCTTCCCGACTGCTGTCATATTGATCTTTCTTTAAACTTAGATTTGAACATATCACTCCAATAATTTATATGTGCAAAGCACGGTGGCTAGAAAAGAGGCACTTAGTAAATATTTACCCAATGAATCCAGTATAAAGCAAGTAAATCTTTCCAATGTGCACAGTGTCATCCAGCTTTAAAAAGATACACAGACATGGATGAGGGGTACATTACAAACAGACAAACAAAGAAACAAACACCTGATTTAAAACCTGGATCTCTGTTTCAGTTTTCATTGGAGACAGAGACACCATTCTTACATGGCTTACATCGGATCCTAATTACCAGGGTTTATTCCTGCTACTTATGCGCGTGCTTCCTTGTTCCTAAATCGTAATCCCCTCCCCTTGCACCCTTCTTTGCAACTGTCAACCTTGAGTTCTAGGCTCCTCTTTCACATAGAACAAAGCAGCCGTGTTTTTTACGGGGGCTGGCCATGGTGGGCGCTTCCCATGTGGGCATACTCCCCTTTTGTGCTCTGGGTTGCGCTCCTCTTCATCTATCATGCGGTATAAGCCAAGGCACAGGATTCCAAAATTATCTAATGAGCCACAGAAAACTTGCCCAAAGGTCTTTCTTGGCTGGGGAGAGAAGAGGAAACACAAAAGTCTGTTGGCACTTTAATCAAGCAGTGACAAGCACTTACTGGAGTGTCATTTGGTACAAGTTTGGAAAACCCAAAAATATTTCTTAAGGTATTTCGGGTGGTGGTGCTAAGTAGCTCGGAAGTGAGGCTTCGGATGGGCTGTGTGCATCTAATCCCAATGACTTTTTATCTTTCTGGTCTTTCAGGAGCCTCCGGTGGGTGTGGTGCGGCATGTCATGACGCTTGTGTTGATGACCACTGCTGCTTTGGTAACCGTTAATCAGCAGCAGGTTGGACAATCCCATGTGCAGTGTATGTAAGTAGTTGGGATGTCAAGTGACCTCCAGAGAGTAACCTTTCTGTCCCACTCAACAGCAGATATAGCCCTGAGCTCTCGTCTTGGGATTGCTCTCAGGCTACAGCCAACGAGGGCATTGCAAGTAGACAACAGCTTCCAAAGCAGCAGCTAATAGGTTTAGTGAATTAAAAAAAAAAGGGGGGGGGGTCTGGTCAGTTCTTGGTGTGATTCCTCAGGGTAAAGAACAATGTGAGGACAAGACCTAAGTTGAGAAAGGAAGGACACATGTGTTGACCAGTCCACTGTCACCTCGATACCAACAGGAAGTTGCTGATGGCTGTTGTCCTGGGCAAGTAGGAGTTATCACCCAAGTCAACCATAGGTGAGGAACCCAGGACCACAGAAGTACAAAGGACCCAACCACACCGAGGGAATTCCGGAATGTTGTTTGCACCTGGAAGGGAGATGACAGAGCATGGGCTTGCCTTTTGCAGTATTTGTCAAGACACACCAGGCACAGAGGCATGGAAGAGCCTGCTCCTTGTGAAGGGGTTCTGCTGGTGTCCTCTGAACCAACAAAAGGTATTTCCTTACAAATCCCCTACAATTACACTGGCAAGCTAAATGCAATGTTAGTGTCAACTAAACCAAAAGGCACCACGCTGAGAAGTAAATTACTTGCTCCTAGCATAGAACTCTACTCTGATCCCCAAATGTCCAGATGTTCCAGGGGAATCTGCCATCATGGTTCACTTCTCTCTTGCTATAATCTACTGTTCACGAGCTCACTGGGCTAAGAAAACTCGAGCATTGTTCAGTGTCTAGCCCAGTCAGTTTCTTACACCCAAACACAGACTACTTAATGCCTGATTTCAGCTGACCTGATCAGATTTCTTTAGTGGTTCACGTATAAGAAGAGTGGGCAGACCTGTGTCAGGCTGCCTTAGAAGCAGCCCTGCTTTGCCACTGGCAGACAATGTGGTCTCAGGTAAGTACTTGTTTCTCTGGGACTCAGCTTCCTGATCTAGTCAGTGGGATTAATAATGATACCTACTACGTAAAACCTTGGAAAGATTAAGTAAAAAAAAAAAATGCAGACAGGCACAGGGGAAATGTTCAGCAAATATTAGCTGTTACACTTATTAATAATACCCTTGTTGGGGTACAAGTTATTGGACCTCTCTGATGCTTGCTGTGGACTTGGATTTTTTTATATGGAAGACGGGGATAATAACAACTTTGTCTGCCTCCTGGAGTTATAACATGTGTGAAAACGCACTGCAAATTAGAAAGTACTCTAAGTTGTAATAATTTCTTGTTACTATTAATGTTATTATTTCTGTGCTATAGGCCATTTCAAAATCCAAATAGAATGGACCATTTTCAAAAACTCAGAGAAGGAAGGAAATGGGAAATTCTATTAAGAGTAGACTCACTTGAATGTCTGACAAAATGGTTTTGTTTAATGGCAGAAGCCCCAGCTTACACCGCTTTCTTTCAAACGTAATTGTAGTGCTGCAGTCAGTCGGCCCATAGAACTTATCTTTATCCAAATGGTGTTCCATCTGGGAACTTGTCCCTCCTGTCACCAGCATCTGAACTAATTCCAGGACGTGGTAATTATAGAAGGCCTGGAAAGCAAGGACAGGCCATGTGTGAAGTCAGAAAAGCCAACGCGTAAATGGTGAGGGCGTACAGTCTTAGAGATTGCTTGGACATTAATGTTTGAAATGGACCCAGTGGTGCAAAGCAGTGTCTCTCATTATTATTATTAAATCAACTAAAAGCTGGCACTTTGGATGGGGCATTGAGTTAGGCAAAGTGCAGAGAAAGGAAGACTGACCCAGTTCCTGCTCCTTTGGGGCTTACGCTATAACAGAAGAAAACACTGGGTAATTATACTGCCACCAAGGAAGTCCTCTCTTCCAAAAATGACCAGAAGAATAATACATCAGGCCACAGAAATCCTAGTAATCTTCAACATATATTTAAAATATGGATTTGATGAGATTTCTATAGATTTTCTTGAGGGGACTACTGATATTGTCATCTATACTTGAATCTTCTGGATATGAATCTACTTCTTTTCCTTTTGATTGTGACCGACTTGAGGACAAATATTGATTTAGGTCATATTAATATTTAGATCTCCCATAAGTCTTATCATGTACTTCACAGATTGTGACTATTGAATAAATGAATGGAATTTTAGAATCTTTGGCATCAAAATGAAACCAAAGGAGGACATGTGCGCCAATTTCTTATTTTGAAACTACTTCGAGTCTGAATAACCCTAGTCATATTCTGAAACTCCTTTTCCAAAGGATTCTTACCTCATTCAGTGCAGACTAGGCATTGCCATGCATATAAATAACAGTGTAATACATTACCCATTAGATTTTCTCAAACCTACTGAATATATAATGTGTTAAATTTTCTACGCTTTGTCATCTGTTAGACTTTTACTTCAGTAGAAATAAGCATCCATACATTTATATATTACCTATATAAAAGTCAATAATGTTTTTTATTATACATTATAGGAATGACTTCAATTGTTATTTTTCTAAAAAAATTACAATTTACTTTCTCTACTCCCAAATTCAGGAACTTATCTTCTAAAGCCTGGGTTATCATGGGGACCTTTTTATTAGTCTTCCTTGTTTTTCTTCTCATTTGCAATTCATTATGTAAAATGCTTCTAGAGAGATTCCCTAGAAACAAATCACATCATGCCGTCCACCTCCTGAAAGCTTCAGTGTCATATCTCTGCTGTAAAAGCAAGCTCATCTCCTCCAGGAATGGTCCCTCCAGTACACAATGGTTTGTGTAGTTGCTCAAACTATACATTTGCTCCTTCATGCCTTTACTTTAGAATATCTGGTTCCTCTCTTATCAGCTTGGTATGCTCTGTGCTGGCCTCTTTCTCAGAATGAAGTTTTCCTTTCTTTGTGATCCCATGGCCACTGGCTTTTATTCTGTTTAGAAGTTTGTCTGAAACACACCTGAGTTCAAGTCTTGGACTGGCACGTCCTTGCTGCATACCTTTGGATGAGTCATGTGTTCTTTCTCAGCAACAGTCTTATACTCTTTAAAGATGACATAATGATACCTACCTATCTCTAAACATTGTTTGCTGGATGAAATGCGATACACAGCAAACATTACTAAATTCTGTTCTCTTCAACACTGGCTCTCATGTATCTGGATCACCAGGAGTGATACTCATGAGTGCAGATTTCTGGGATCCCAGATCTACTGGATCAGAATTTATGGACAGGAGTGGGAATCAGAATTTAAAGGGCATATTTGGTGGTTCTGACATTGGTAGTCCTCAGGTCATACTCTGAGCAACACTTTAAGTTATGTGCTCTTGCAGAGGATGCACTTTGTCAACTTAACATTCCTGCCCTCAGAGTGCACTGAACAAGGCACGGTTCAAAAGCTGTAAGAATACTGACTGCAACTGAAAGTTGATTTTTAACAAATGAACGAAATATTGCTAGTAAAACATAGAGGCCATTAGGACAAAGTGACCTGGGAAATAATACAATCTATATAACTTTCATGGTAGTTTTCAGGTTAGAAGATGACTTCAAACGCTTCCTCCACCCTGAGTGATGGCCTCCTCCTTAAATTTCTCCTCTGTTCCCTCCCACTACCATTCAAAGTGTGCTTATGGAATCAGCTCCATGAAATCCTGGAGGGAACAGAGGATATAAATCTAGGTTGAGCCACAATCTGTTTAAGAACAAGTGGCCATCGTGTAGAGTGATCAAACAATGCTGTTAGAATAATTCACCACTGATTAAAGAAAAGGAGTAAATTCTAGGGTTATCCTGGTGTCAAATGCACTAAGGAAACATGTACTTTACATATTTAACTGAGAGAGGCTTAGCTTTTGAATATATCATTCCTTCGGTTTTGACATCAAAAGGATTGCAATTCTATATTGGGGAAAATAATGGGATTTACATGTCATCCTTACTCTGTGGGCTCACCTCATATTTTTATCATTTGGGGTTCTATGGGATTGGCCCTATTGGTCTCGTTTTTCTTTTCTCCCTGCCTCCCTCCCTCCCTCCGTCCCTTCTTCCCCTCCCTCCTTCCTTCCTACCTTTTGTTCTGTTTTCTTTCTCAAGAAATTACCTAAATTGAAATGTAATCCGATTGACTAGAATTTAGACTTCCAATGTCAGAAAATGTTGCAGCTGAAAGAATTTTAACTATTACATTGTGACAATGAAGCTTGAGGTCTCTCTCATAACTTAGAATATTAATTAATAACATGGATACTAACATTTTATCTACTTGCTGATTTTTATTCTGAGAATCTCAAAAGGCCTTATGACCAAACATTCTTTGAGAAATTCTTCTAATTGAGAATAAGACTATATGATAGGAAACCTGCAACGAACCTGAAGAGTAACCTTGAGAAAGTCATGTAACTTCTGTGGGCCTCACTTTCCTTATAAATAAAGGAAAATGCTCTCTAATTCACGCCCAGTCCTGAAGTTCTATTATTGTAAAGCTCCATGGGAATCCTGCTTATGGGTCTGAGTGCCTCTCCATATTTTAATGTTTATGGCATTGAACCGAGAGAGGATTAAAAGTGAGTCTGAATTATCCCTTATCGGCATGTTTCTCCAATTGGGGCAGGAGTTTACAGTAGTATACTAGGGGACACTTAAAGCCATAGTATCAAACGAATCAAGAGATTTGGAGGGGAAATCTCTTATTTTATGTTGAAAAAAAATCACAGGCATATCAAGGGATGGGAGGAAAAAAACTGCATGAAAATCTGAAATAAAACTTCAGCATTTCTGAGCAGTGGCAAGTTCACAGCACCTTATTCAGGGTTTGTTCAGGGCTGGCATGTTCGGTCTCCTTTGTGTTTCTTACAGGTGACTAGGAGGAAAAGGTGGAGATGCACTGGGAAGTTTTCTGAGTGCTCATGAGAAGGAAGAGGACCCTTCAGTATTAGGTTGGGAATACAGTCCACCAAGATTGGAGTCAATAGACTGGTGGTCTCATCTTGTTTCAGAAACTGCTGAGGTGTTAGCCGTCTTTCTGCTGAGGGAGTCTGTTCTGAATCTATCTGAATGTGAGCCTTGCCTTACTGTATAGTATGGGCAGCAAAGAAACCAACACTTTAATCGAATTATAACCTCTGACTGTGCAGCACTGCAAACACACTTCTTGATGCTTTGAGTTGGGCAGCAGGTTGGAAAAGCCAAACCAGGGAGATGCTCTTTGGTGAGGGGAAATTATGGGACAGAAAGGGCATGTAAAATGGGGCAGAATGGCTGTCAGCTGTCTCCCATACAGGACTCCTGACCAGAAACGGCAAACCTGTCTCTGAAAAGAGGAGAACAGGATTTTGGTTCTTCTATTTTATGTCTCTCTCTGCTTGTCACAGTCTAACCTCTTGGGAGTGATTTTCAAAGTCTTAACAGCAGAAATCCTTCTCCAAATCAAATCTTACAGGGGAACCTCCTACACGACACAGATGAGAGTAGAGTCGTTCTGACAGGTGGGAAGATGTAGGTGAGCATGGTGGGTGGATCCTGGTGTCATTCTCCCTGCCGGGCTCCTCAGCAACCCCGGAGCACTCTGGGATACAGGCTCCTCTAAGCAGAACTTCAATATCAATGCATTGGAAAAATAGTGTAGTGAGTGATGAGAAACCCAGGTGCCGACTCTATTAGCGAGCTCCTGTTTCCTAAGCTTATTACGCATTCATTTGTTTCAGCCCCTCTCTGCCCATTCTGCTCTTCCCACCAACTCTAAGCAGAATCTGTGACTCTGTTCCTGCCTGTGGGCCAGTGGAGTTTCATTACAGCTCAAATTTAATTTAAGGCACAAAGCTGCCTGCCATCTAGGAAATCTCTGACAAGAACTGGGACTTAAAGTCATCAAAAATGTTTCCTGTAGACAGGTCCAGTTCATCAAAAGTCACCTCCTGCCTGACACAGGAGTCCTTAATTACAGGCAAGGTAATTGACGTATCAGTGACAATGTTTCAAAACCCTTTCCCCCACAGAGCCACCTTCCCAGAAAAGGATCCCCTTCAGTGCATGTCTCCCTGGCTAAAGGCTGCTTAACCCTTTAGGAAACTCCCAGCTTGTTCAACTATCATCGATGCAGCATTCTCTGAGAACCCTATGGGATTTATGAGACCCCACCTCCCCTAAGGCTTCGGGGAGGCAGAGCCCAGGGCAACTTAATTTCCTCAGTACCTGGGGGACTGATGCCATGAGGGGGATGTATGTGCCCCAGCCACACTACCCTAAAAGTGCAAACTGCACTTTTGAGGCACGCATACAATTCAGGGATGTTGTCTCTTCTACGTGGAATTCCAGGAGGCAGGAAGTTTGTCACATTGTGCTCAGAGCCTTGTGCATGTAAGCATCTGTATAAAGATCTTCAGTCATTGTGCAGCCCTTTCTTTGGAAAATCCCGGCAGGAGCAGTCTGTGAGGCAGTGGGTTACAAGGATTTCCTTTGGAGGAGTTCTTGTGGCCATTCACACATGCGTACATGCAGATTTTGTGAGTTTTAGTAAAGATCCTTGAACATACCAGGACGGATCCTACCTCACTGCCCTTGCCCTTCTCCCCTCTGCCTGGAGAGTTTCTTCCCCAAAGGTCACAATGGCAGGCACTCTCCCCTCCTCCAGACTCAATGCGTGTGCCACCTTCCCAGTGCTGTCTTCCCTGGCAACGCTATTAAAATCTGCAACCCCTTCCCCACACCCTACATTTCCTACATCACATCACCTTAGCCCCTGTATCTATCTGACATACCTTATCTGACATGTCCTTCCTTATTTATTATGTGTACGTCAATCTCTCCCATTAGCATGAGCTCCACATGGGTAAAGATTTTTGTCTGTTTCATCTCTGCTGTGTCCCCAGCACCCAGAAGAGTAGCTGTTCAGTAGGTATTTGTACAATGAATTCATTCTACTTATAGAAATCCTATAATTGATACAAGAGACCTGAGGGCAACGTGGAGGGAGACTTGACTTGGCTATGAACAAAACTCACACCACCAGAGGCCAAAGCTTTTTCCGTGAACTCCACGTCTCTTCATGGCTGATTTCTGTGTAAGCTTTTGGGGATATTTGAGAGAGAAGAGAAAATAGTATCTCCTAAGCTCTGACACCAAAGGGCCGGGTCTGCTGAGATGCACTCGAAGCGGAAAGGCAGGTACTCGGCAGCTTACCTGCTCAATCCCCCTGGTATCAAATGTTCCAGCTCTTAAGTTTTTAATTTTGAAAATGTGAAGATTTGGCTGCCTTTGTCAGGCAGTTGTGAGCAAAGGTGAAATATTGTATGTGAACAAGCTTTTTTGAAAAAATCAAAGAGAATTTGGAATTGTGAGACATTATCATCATCTACCCATGCCCTAAGCCATCCGCTCTCCCCTCTCCTAAGGGCTTCATCCTGGAGGCTCCTCAGCTGAGTTGCACTTACTGTGGCCAGGAGGGAATCCAAGAAACTGCCAGAAAAGACAGCGCCTGTGGAAAAGGAAGTGCTGAGATGCAGGCTTGTTCCTGGGAGACGCCCTTCCATTCCACCAAGCTGTTCAATAAAGTGGATGTTAGAAGGATTTTCTGCAAGACAAAAGGGGCAAACAGGAAAGACAGGCAGGCAAGGTTAAGAATATGGGAACTGCCATACAAGGCAGAGCCTGGGGCGACCACTTGATCAAAGGATTTTATGCCTACTTTGGGGTCACTGTGGGAGCTGCCATTACTTCAGTACATTTTTCTTCTTCCCAAGTATTTTCTTCATTCCTTAAGGATGTATATCCCTCTCAGATACCTTCATCATCAAGGGGACACCCTTGTACTTCAGGTTCAGTTTCTCCATGCAAGTGTCCTGATTGTCACCCTTATGTAATGTATCTTTCAAATCTGGACACTTTGGAAGTAAAAGGGAGATTTCTTAATAACTGCACTAGGTCAATAGGCATAAATAGAAATATGTGATCACCCCAGTTAGTCTTTTTAATAAGACTGTGCCATAGATGGCTTGGTATTTACTTGTGGTCCTAGATTGTCTGGGTCCAGAATGAGTTAAAAACAGTACCTCTCAAAATCTAATGTGCATATGAATCACCTGGGGGAGCTTGATGGAATACAGACTCTGATTCACTGTGTCTAGGGTGGGGCCTGAGATTCCACATGTCCAACAAGCTTCCAGATGCTGTTGATGCTGCTGATTCATGGACTACAGTTTTAGTAACAAGGAGTCAAAGAAAGATGCTAACTGAGGCCAGTGTAGCAGTGGCCATATTATCCATTAGCATACCTATACTGGCCCAGGACAGCAACTCAGACCCCTGTAGGAAGCATGTGAAGTGAATGCAACTGGTCATTTGTGGGAGTGACAGCAGAGGTACAGTCTGGCTTGGTTCTAAGACTATTGCTTTAGAAATGTTTGCACAGAGAATAGCATTTGAAGACAGAGAGGATATTTCTCAGTGGAGTAAAGAGAAGTCATGTGTACTGCCCATTATACGAGAGTCTGGTTCCTCTCCTATAAAGTAATCCATGGTAGGTAGAGGTATCACTTGGCCCTTTTCATGTCACCCTGTGGCAACCAGCACAGAAATGATGATACTCTGGCTATAGCATTGCTGTGAGTAATAAACTATTCTTTTTCTCTGACCCAGTGGTCTTGTGTCTTCTGCCAGCATCCATGAAACTGTGGCAGGTTAACTTGCTAGTTTGCAAGTAGCATAAAGTCTTAGACATTTTACAGTTCTTGAAGTCACGTTAGAGATCAAAACAAAATCTACTGGACACACAACTCAAAACACATTTCTAACTAAGACTGGATTACTCCCTAATTCTTTAAATTATTCCTTAGTAAGTTTGGCAGAAGTGATGTACTGCTGGTATTAGTAAATAATCTTCTTCCAAGAACTATATATTTTTATAAAAGATGAGCAAGGTATGACTAATATCAAACCACATTTCCTATGAACACATCATTTCCTCTCCTTGCATCACCAACCCCGAACACACACACACACATTTCCCAGGAGCCCTTGTCCATGTCTTGCTGTGTCATCCTAAACCAGTGGCCTCAGTTTTCCTAGCCATTTTCCTGCAGGCCACTATATTCTGCACCAAAGTGCTGGCAGTCAGATCTACAGCTCTCATGTCATTGTGACCCTTTCCAGCCAAAGAACAAAAAACCGTGAGCTGGCAGGTGATTTGTTAAGCTAATTTGACAAGGGCCTTCTGCTGCCAGAAATCTTGAGTTAAACAAAGCTCTGAGTCCTGCGAGAGTGACCAGATGCTCCTCTGGGCCAGGAAGGCCCGGACTGGCCGCGTCCCAGCCACTCTAACTTCCATTAGAGTCTTCTAATCAGTGTCCTCAGTGTACATACACCTCAGGGTTAAAGACGGTTCAAAAGGCTAGAGAAGTAAAAATAAAATATAAATGAAAAATGCAGCCAACAGTTTAAAGGTACATAGGTACAAATAGGCTGGCTGTCACTGGCCAGGATCAAGCAATCTGAGATCTTCAAAGCTGAATCTGAAGCGCTGCTGCTCCGGGATCCAGGGTAACTAGACTATTTTCTACCTGCTGTACAGTCACTCCCAGATCACGTGGTGCTGTCACCTACTGATTCCTCTTTGTCCCCCTGCTTCATTTCTGGGACTAAGAGGACTGTTCATCTAGTTTGGTATAAGTTTCACTCAGCTTATATATTCTAGGTCAGAAAACACCCATGAAGAATGTTGCTATACTATGGAAACCAGTCAAATCACATGCATAAGACCAGCTTTACAGATATCTTTGAGTTGGTCCATTCTGTTAAAGCAACTGCTCCCTCTAAGGTATCTTCCCCTTGTTTCATTATTATTATCAGTGTTAAATCCCACAAACCTCACAAACACATCCCCAATGCACACAGCACCTTCCCTGCCTTCCCTACGCTGCTCTCTATTCCCAGAGCTTCTCATACCTAGGAACGTTTCATATAGGTGCATTTTTCATAAGGCGTTGGTGAGAGATAACAGTTTATTCTGGTATTTCAGCATAAAGTATTTCCATTTTAGAATAGTGCCACTCAGGCCCAGGATTAAGATTATACAGAGAGACACCTGGGACGCAAAATTGAAGGACCCCTAGAGCAAGCATCTCCTTAACGTCTGGACCCTGGGTGCCTCACTTGCCTTGCCCCAGTGCTAGCCCTGGGATCACTACGGGGAAGGCAGGCGCCTGACCTAATGTCCCTGGTACAGGGACAGCCTTTCTAGCAGCCTTCAAGTCCGTGTTGCCTCCCACGGGAGAGTCCCTCGGAATAAGGATGAGCCAGGGCGGATCTCCCTCTCCTGCTAACTGGAAGAGCAGAGAAGGCAGATGGTATTCCTGCACTCAGAGATGTAACAGGCTCTGCTAGGTGATGTCACCACTTGGGTACTGTCCAGTCAGGCATTTAGTACTCTGTGTGCCTCCTTCTGCTTCCTCAGTCCTTTGACTGTGGACTTGAACAAGAAACTTGAGACGTCAATTATGGATTATAGGTGTCTTCCTTGAATTTTGTCCTTGAAACACAACTTACTGAGTTCAGTGAGGATGGGGATTCTTCGGTATTTTGATTTCCCACCACATCCACCAGTATACTGTGAAAACCCCTCTGTGGACACAGACAACAACAAAGAAGAAAAGAGATTGATAAATGCAAACAAAGTGGCTTGCAAAACGTGACAAGGATATAGACGCACACTATGTAACTCGGTGCTTTATCTTAGTAAAGTTACTCTCATGCCCAAATCCCAAATCCTTTACAATATTTAGGAAAAAAAAAAAAAAGAAATTGGGGCAACCTCAGGGTCTCCTTTTGAACATGGGGTATGTGTGTGTGTATGTGTGTGGGCGTGTGTGTGTGTGTGTGTGCGTGTGTGTGTGTGTGTGCGCGCGTGTGTGTGTGTGTGTGTGTGTGTGTGCGCGTGTGTGTGTTCTAAATGGCACTTCCAATGAATTACAAAAAAGGTAAAGCTCTACAGGTCCTTGTTATTGACACGATAATTAAAACATGATGATTGTCCACAGCATGGTAGCGCTGGGTAATGGTTCAGGCAGGCATTATCTCTCAGCACACCCATTTGCTTATAGAACTTTTAGGAAACTGAATAAACAGGTGGTGCTGCTCCATGGGAATATCTGATAACATTGCAACTGTTTTCTGGATGCTGGTGCTATCTGCCTCTTTTCGAGATCTTCTCTGGGCTGAGATGCTACCCATGTATGTCTTCTTTCTTCTTTAGCAGAAATGTCTGCCTCCCATCTCTTGTTGGTCCATTCCAACCATGAATGCCTTGGCAGTTCCTTAAAAACTGGAGTGGGATGTCACTTGGGGCCTTTGCCCTTTGTGCTCAATTTACAGACAGATTTCCCTCCTGCATTAGAAGATTAGACCATTCATTAACCTCTGTGAGCCTTGACTCCAAAAGAGAGACGACACACAGCACTGGCCTGAAACAGCTTTATCAGGCAGTGAACTACAAAGAGTTTCAAAATCCAGCACGATACCAGAGTTTTGGTCTCCAAGTTAAAGTAGAAAATGTAAAGAAAGTAAAGGAAGAGAGAAATGGGAAGCTGGGATCCAGTTAAAAAACAGAAAGAAAGGAAGGAAAAAAGGAAGGAAGGAAGAAAGGAAGGAAGGAAGGAAGGAAGGAAGGAAGGAAGGAAGGAAGGAAGGAAGGAAACAAGGAAGGAAGGAAAGAAGGAAGAAACAAACAATTCATCAGAAGTTATGCTTTAAAACTGTTGGTTACCTTTCTTAACTTTTTTGAGAAGACTAGTAACAGGGAAAAAATACTGTGCAAGTTAAAATTCTGCTTGTAATCAAAATTTCATGCTGCCTTGGAAGAGGGTGAAATATTTAGAGCGCCCTCTGTTTACTGAGCCAGGTAAATGGTAGGGAGGAGACTGAGATGTGAAATGAATGGAGTGAACAGGTAAGTGAGTCAGCCTAGGAGACAGACAAAGGGAGGGCGGTGTGGTGGGGGAAAAGAGCAAACCCAAAAGGAGATTTTGTGATGTACTGCAATATTTACCACCTTTTCCATCGCCCCAAGGAATATTCGGTAAAAGAGCCACTTCTTGTTAATGGGAAGTAGAACTGAAGCTATTTCTGAGAAGCACTAAAATTCTGAGTCATGCTTCAAGATAAATTTGGGGGGGGGGGACTGAAACTGCACAGGAAGAGCCCAACGCATTTGGTTTACAGATATCGCTGGCGGTGGCCTTAGGAATTTAGGTGAGGAAATGGAAGCTTAGAGGGCTAACTTTGTTCACACAGCTGTTTCCGAGGAAGGTTGGACCTTGAGGGTAATAGGCTAAGCGAAATAAGTCAGATGGAAAAGGACAAAAGTCATATGATTTCACTCATACATAGAATATAAAACAAACCAAAAACACCCCAAACAACAACAAAAAGAAACAAATGAACACATAAAAGCAAGCGCACAGATACGGATACCAGATTGGTGGTTACCAGAGGGGTAGTGGGTAGTAGAGTGCAAAACGGATAAAGGGGATTAAATGTATGGTGAGGAATGTAAACTAGACTTTTGGTGGTGAGCAGGCTATAGTGTATACAGATAATGAATTATAATGCTGTACACCTGAAACTTATATAATGTTATAAAACAGTTACCTCAATAAAATTTAAAAAAACGGAGGGTTGACATCAAGATTAGAGATCATATATCCTAATTCACTGGTAAATCTTATTTGGGAGGAGATCTGAATACCTTAAACTGTTTTCCCTTAAAAGCTTCTCTAGGATTTCCATAATGCAGGAAGTCCTGGGGGAACTGAGATTCTACTTTATTCTCAGAATTGTGCAAAACGCTTTATCTGTTCTATGTTCCTTTTCTTCCTTCTTACCATCATTCTATCCTTCTTTTCTTCCTTCTACAAATAGTAAAAGAGTAGCTAATACATTCTAGGACTGTGAAGAGCCTCTGCTCCAGTTACATAACATGTTACCAATACAAAATATTTTCAGATAGTAATGAGTACTCTGAAAAACAAAACAAAACAAAACAGACTTTTAGGGTCTACTGATTGAGGTGGAGAGGTATTCAGGTAGGGTTTGAAGAGAGGCTTCTCTGACTTGGAATGGAGACCTGAGAGGTGAGAAAAACCCATCCAGGCAGAGGGAATGGGCTAAGGGACATAAGACAGGAAAGAATCAGTATAAACAGGATGAAATGGGAGAAAATGCACACTCCCTACTGGCCTGCAAGACCCTACATGATTTTCCTATAAGTGTCATGAGTCACCATTATAGGGTTTAAAGTAGGGAACTGACGTGATCTGATAAATATTTGTAAAAGATCCCTCTGGCTGCTTGAGCAGTAGAAGCTGTAGAGAGATAAGAATTACACCAGGGTCATAACAAATCTGTGAACCCAGTATAGTTAGATCACCTTCGAAAATGAGGAAAATGAGGAAACTGCCTCAGGGTTTACATAACTTGCCCAAGATTAAATGGCTTATGAATGGGTTTTGATACCCCAATCAGCATCAACTTCAAAGCCCATGCCCTTTTCAGAGCTACTTTGTAGCCCGATTAAAATACACAAGGTTTGGCTGGCATTTTCAGTTAAAAATGAGCTCAGTTTCCCTCAGAGAGGAAATTTTCCTTTGAACACCACTTTTTAAATTCCAGTTCCCTCTAAAAAGGATCTTGGAATAGCCAGACTTTCAGAGTTAAATATTCTTATCGGATACAGATAAATCCACATTAACTGAAGTGACTGCTAGAATATCTGTTTCTGACACAGGCTGAAGGACAGCAACTGAATTTCTGTCTTAACTTTATCTTTTCTTGTAGAGTAATGGTTAATTGGAATGTGTCAGATCATAGCCTGGGTACATTTTACTAATGTCAATATTTTTGTTACCTAATAGTACACAGTATTATACCTGAAATCTTCCAGGCTGACAGGGTGCTATTACAAAAGATTGCTTAATTGTAGATTACTACTGTACATTTAAATTTCAGTAGCATATTAAGTTGTCAGACTTAATTACCATTATATGTTTAGATTATGCCACAGATTATTTAGTTCAGTACCTACGTTTGCCAACCTGTTCTCTTTATGACATGACAGGGCAGTAATTAAAGCATCAGTGAAAACCCTAAAGTTTTACATGGAGAAGTCCAGGAGGCCCAGCATTCTTAAGGATCCTTCAGAGAACCCCCACTGTGCTGTTTCCCCACCCCCAACATTCTCTGAAACATCACTGTATGGAGCAGCCTTGGTGGTCCTATAATAGATAGGCGTCCTACCTATGAATAGATGTGAAAAAGCCCACTGATCCCACAAAGGGCTCATCAGATATGCTAGGGCAAGATTTCTTATCTCAGTACTACACACATTTTGGGCCCCCATTTAGGACTGCCTTGTACATTGTAGGATGTTTAGCATCCTGACCTCTGCCTGCTATGTGCCAATAGCATCCCCCCAAGTTGTGACAAAAGAAACTGTGTGCAGACATTGTCAGATAAATTCTCAAGGCAAAACTACCCCTGGTTAAGAACCACTGTCCTAGAGGAAGGGAAAGAAAACTACCTATCAGCTAGTCTTATATAGGTCTCAGCAAGGGAGACATTTTTTATCTACTGGCAGAATTTCACAATCCTCTATACTGTCAACTTTTGGAGATGGGTGTCCCCATTTCCACCTCTTAGGTATCGTGTAAGTGGGAAGAGTGGTGAGGAGAACCAGAGACTTCTCTGAGGATTGGGGATTTCTCTATATAAACTCTAACTAGATTCTTATGATGGCAGAGTGATTGGTGGGGTTTCTGAGTAATGGTCCTTTGCTATTCACATGGGCTCAAAATGTGACTTTACTGATGCTATAGCACCAGATATGCAGACTTTGGTTAGGTAGCTCAGTAGAGACCGTCTGGACCTATATTTCTCCACCACACAAGTGGGTATGACATTCATAAAAGGAATGGTGAAAGGCCTACAATATACATTCTTCTCTAAATTTTCCCTTTTATCTTTAGGGAAAGAACCTATTTATGCTTCATGACAATTCAGATATTTTGACATCCTTTCATTTCCTCTTCCTGCTTTCCAGTCCTTTTCCCCTCTGTCCTCAACCTCCTTCTACGAATCCAGTCAGCTGCTCCTTTAAGGGCAACCTTCTTGCCTATAACAGAATACATGACATATCATACAGAATCAATATATTTTTGTTGAATGAATAAATAAATGAAAGGATGAAAATAACTGGATACAAAGGAAAACAGGATGAAAATCATAGGTTGATATGTTTCTAGCTTATATAGGATGTGAGATTAAAAAAATAATAACAATAGGAAGGATAGGTCACCCAGATAACTAACTAGGTGGTTTATGGTGTTGTCCGTTTATCCCAGGCTTTCATTGAGTGGGCATTCTCATTTGTATATTGACGGTACTATCTTTACAGAGAATACATCTCTGGCCAATTACCAGAAGTTGCAAGCATGATGCACACAGGCAGCCCAACACCTACACCCACACACAGCATACAGTCACCCTTGTACCCCTCTCCACACTTCACCCACACACACACCAAGCACAAATCTTGTGTAAATCTGAGTGACCCTAATTGCTCAGCTAAGGATTTATGTGCAGAACACAACAGCATTTTTATGGATCTTCAGATTTGCTCAGCAAAGGTCTGGCTCACATGTCCGTAATCTGGATTTTCAATGCATTTCACATTCATGAAGTGATCTGATATTAGTTCTGCTTTGCAAAAAACCCCAAAACTCTGGGTGCTGAGTGCGCTTTGGTTGCTCAGCAAGGGTGTGTCACAAAGCTGGCTCAGTTCACCTACCAAAGATTAGACACATGACTTGTTTATTCTTTTGTCCCAGTAACTTTGTGTTTTCCTGCCTAGCAACAGCGTCTAGGAGTCAGAGAGAGTTCTTTTGGTTTCCCAATTTGACTCGTGAACATTTTTACCTACATCCATAATCATGAAAGCCTTGCAATGCCTTCAATATCTGACCTCTCCAAGCTCCATGCAAACTGGAATAACTGTGGTCAGCAGCTACCCTGTTTCCCTGAAAATAAGACCTAGCTGGACAATCAGCTCTAATGCGTCTTTTGGAGCAAAAATTAAGACCCGGTATTATATTATATTAATTATATCATATATATTCATTATATCATATATATTCATTATATCATATATATTCATTATATCACATATATCATATCATATCATAACATAACATAACATATCATATCATATCATATCATATCATATCACCAGGTCTTATATTAATTTTTGTTCCAAAAGATGCATTAGAGCTGATTGTCCGGCTAGGTCTTATTTTCGGGGAAACATGGTATGTGGACAGAGGACCTAATTTTGACACAGAGGATCAATATCCCCTAGGGAAATGGCTGGATCCAGGGGACTCCAGTCATGGTTTATTTTTATTTCTTGAATTGAAAATCTGCTTTAGATACAGAAAATTCTTCAGTAGTTGGTTGAGTGGCTAATAGTCAATTTTTAGAAATAGACTAACATATAAGCCTTTTTGCATTTTGGGGAAGAAAGGAAACCACAATTGTACAGTGGGAATGTATCCAAGCACACTTGGTATAGAAAATGCGTGGAAACTACTCAAGAGTCCTGCTCACTGGCTCATTTGTTTCAATTCAATAAATATGTGTCAAGTATCTACTAGTTGGCTGTAACTGTGCTAGGCACTGAGAGGAATATGAAGGAGGAAAAGACAAGATGTCCATCCTGCAGAGATCCCTGCTTTTCACCATCTCTTTCCAATCTGAAGTTGAAGTGTGACATTTTTAGTCTATAGAAGTTGGAAGGGACCTTAGAGATAATCTTCTAAAATTCACGTGTTGAAAGCATCTTGAATAAAAAAGAATAATACTTCATTCTCTCAACCATGAAACTCAGAATAATAACTTGAACATCTACAAGATCCAATAAGAATTTGCTTGATAATAATGCCTGTTATTAATTATAATAATATGCCAATTGATATGTTCACTGATATTTGATTACCAACAACAGCAGTTACAATTCTATGATTTTACTTAAAATGGGAAAAGTGTTACATGTATTCTATTTCAAAGATGGATATTATTTTTCAGTTGACGTAGGATTCTCAAAGGCTAAACTGTCCACCACTTCTGTTACAGAATTCTCAGAGTCAGAAGGGATCTTAGAGGACATCTAGCCCAACCTCTCCTCCTCCCCATGATTAAGGTACTTCAGAGAGGAGGTATTTCTCTTTCCTTATTCCATTCTCCCTAGCCTTTCCTGTCAGGGTATTGCTCTTACCTGGCTCTGAGGGTGTCCAGGCAGAGCAGCTTATCCGTAGTGATCCTATGTTGAGGGTGGTCATGATGGTCTCTGTGTCTACCAAAGTCTGGCTGCCTGATGACTTGGATGGGGAGGATAAGACAGCACACATGGAACAATGCTCTATGTTGACTGCACGGAGGTCTCCAGAATAGAGTGCAGATCCCTAATGAGACAAAACCAGGTAGAGGAGGGACTTCTCAGATGGACAGATTTTCTATCATGGCTCATGGTAGTGGCTCTTTGTGGGGGACACAATTTTTGAGCCAAAGCCTCTCCAGCTTCCAAATGACTTGGTTTTAAGACTTAGTTACCTGATATCTGACACGTTTAGCCTCATCAATCATTAACATCTTAGTGTGATCATATTTAACAGATCCTTTCCTGAGAACAAGTCTGGATGAGACTACGGAGGGTGGACATGGGGTAGCCTAAATCCATTTAGATGACTCAAGTGGGAGAAGAGAAGTAGAGGAAGGGAAACAGTGGTGAGGGGGCAAAATGAGAGAAAGGGGAAGTTGTGGATCTAAAGGCAAATTTTGTATCCTCACAATTTCATTTGTAGCTGACTCTGCTTCTGCTCTCTGAATTAACTATCAGAATGTCAGTTGCTTCTTTCCTTTGGTGGAAAAATTGGGATAAATATGGCCCTGCCTTCAGGTAGCTTAGACTCAAATATTGGTAATTCTTAACATTAGCTTTATCTAGAGACTTCTAGTAATTTACTTTTCTTCCCTTCTTTGAAGTAAAGTAAGAGGGTGGCGAGAGGAACCTTATGGTGGCTTTTTCAAAAAGCAAATGAAATTTGTTTCTTAGGAAACAATTTTTGAAATTTGAAAAAATATTCCTTACATATTGCCAGTATTCTTTCATAAAAAATCAAATGCTTTGGTGCATTTCACACTGCACATTATATATATATATATTTAATCCAGAGAAATGGTAGCATATAATGGGATATAGACCTATGAAGGTTCAGAGCAAATACAATTACAATCACAATGCCACATATGCATAATGGATCCATTTTTCAGAAATGTAAACTTAATTCCTTTTTTCCATATACCTACGGTATCAAGGACCACGTGGCATTATGTGTTCCATAAAAGATGTGTCTCCAGAAAAGATGAAAAAGTTAGAACACAAAGGCTGGCTAATATCAGGTTAGGTTTAGCCATTAAGTCAGAATCAGATTCAGAAATGCAGAGTAAGTCTTAGTTATATAAGGACCATAAAACATGGCGGCTTCTGAGCATAACGTCTGGATTTAAATCCTGGTCCTGCTACTTACCTGCTGTGTAAACTTGGACAAGTTATTCACTCTGTCTGTGCCTGAAGTTCAACATCCTTAAAATCTATACTATGAGGGTATTTTGAGAGTTAAATGAGTTAATATATATAAAATGCATAGAATAGTTTCTGGCACCAGTAGGCATCATATAACTGCAAGTTATTATTTTATTATTATTATAAATACTGGTACTGTTTGTATTCTTAGAATTGTAAATATTCACTATTCTGTATGTGATACTTACGGGCAAAATGTATATCTGGGGAAAATTGTGGAGAAATTGCCATTCTCTCTGCAGGTAATCCAGAGACCCGATGAACACGATGTCCTTCAGCTCCTGCCGGGTATAGCTGCTGGCTCTCAAGGGCATTACAAAATTCCGAAGCCCCATCAGTGTTGATTGGGCATCTCCAAAGATACATGCTACAATGTGGTTCCGAAACTCATGTTTTGACTTGTCAGTTCGTTTCTAAGTATAAGCATGCCAGAATCTGGTCATTTTTTAGAAATCAGATGAGAATTCCTCAAAAAGGGCTCCTTCCCATCACCCCAACTCTTCTACGAACATCCATAGGAATATTTTCTTAAGGATAACGGAATTTTCCAAACTGCTCATAAAATATGGAACTCGTTCACAGCGGGGCAATTATGTTTTTGGTCTTTTTGCGGAGTTCTTTCTTACTTCACTTTTTTTTCTCTTCAGTTTTCCATTGGCTTGGAGTACAACTGAAACACAGATCTGTATCGTTTTTCTAGGTGTGAAATCATTGAACCAAATGGGGAAAATATCCCTTATTTTCATTATATGGTTTTAGCCTTGTGAGTGCTATAGTAAGATTCAGTGACCAATTGAAACATTCTAAATTCCAATGCCAAACTTCTGTTTTCTAGTGAGCCCTGAAAATTATACCAAGTTGCACAACATGTTGTAGTTTTCAGGGATTTTCACACACACGAAAATACATATTAGTTTGAACCATATAAAATTACCATTTTAGTGGGTCAAAAACGGTTGGGTCAAAATGGTTGAATATTGGTGATTTCACATGGTTCAACCTAATATTTATATTTAATAACTAGGTTTCTTAGTTCGGAATAAGACACAATTGCTAGCATGGTGAGTGTAAGCAATCCTCAGAGTCCTCTAGTCGATATGACAGCTCTGACAATTTTGTGCTTCTGATCAAATGATTAATCATGCTTTTACACAAATTTAACTGATTCAATAGACTCTTTCCAGAGTTGAGAAAATTCATCTTGCAACATGCACAAAATAAATTTGGTTATAAAAATTCCGTTGGATCCCAAACATCTGAATATGTCTTATACTATTATCAGCATTGCCAATTGTTAACATGTCCCCTATATCTCTAAGTTGAAAACAGAATAATATACATATGAATATTTACATTAGGTTTTCTCCAATTTCATAGAGACTTGTAAAAGCAAGTAACTTTTTAAAAAAGGCATGATATTCCTAAAGGAAATTTAAGCATTTGTCTGATTTCTTTCAGGGACTGAGTCAATGTCTCCTCTCATGGAGCTGGGATGGAATAGAGTGAGCACTGGACCTGGAGTCAGACCTGATTTTGTATTCTGGTTTTGTCATTAGCTGTATGCTTATGAAAAAAGTAGTTAACTTCTCTAACACTCAACTTTTCTAAGTTTAGATGGTTTAAACACAAGTAGAAGTTAATTCTGTTGTGGAAACTAATATATTGAAAGTACAGTATTCGATTCATTAACTGTTGTTCAGTAACTATTAATGAAATCTGAATCTTACTGAATTCTTAGATTTTCAAAGGAGCACTCTTGGAAGCTGGTACAAAACAGGCTAAATGTATCTGAAAGCGCATCATTATGGGTATGTTCTATATCCCTGAGCACACAAAGACTCAGAGTATTTCAAATGGATATATCATTCTCCCTTATGCCAGTCCTTAGCTGGGTTTAATGACAAGCTTCTATGAAACAGAGGCTGATGAAATCTAACAGGATAAGTAAGTAACATCTGACATCTGAACAATTAGTTTGTCAAATTAGCATATACCGGGAAATACTCTTTCCAAAGGGAATCACCCTGTGAGGGGAAATAAAGTTACTTGTCTGGTGAGCCTTCCCAGAGAGTGATATGAATCTTAACCAAATCTATTAAATAATCTTATCTAGCTAATCTGATTAGTTTTAACGTGAATAATGAAGCCTCTAACCCTATTTAATGCAACATGCCTGAAGTTCAACAATTACTCTTCTGAGTAAAACTAAACAATTAGAAATAAGATACATGGCACAGTGAAGTAATGGGTACAGCTAGAGAGGCAATTTCTCCAAGAAACTGTGACTCAAAACTGTCTCCCTATTGAGAAAGATGCTGGCTTTTGGGAGCAGGAGGGGGTGCACTATTTGTTCAAAGTAACTTAAATTGACCATTTCCACTTGACCCTTCTGCGAACTAAACTAAGTTCAAAGCTTCCCTGAAATTTGCAATCTGGACATTTCTCCTCTGGGGTCACAAGAGTCAAAATTCTTAGTAATTCTTAAACTAGAAGCCTTTCTGCACTTATCAAAAGACTCAGTTGGTGTTCTGAACTATATTCCACATCGAGTGTCGTAAAGGAGGTATCTATCATAGACACCTGTTTGCATGCTTAATAAATATGGTATAATAAAATGTCTGCTATTTCCATTTCTTGGTCTTTTGGATGTCTCCAACCAACTTCCCAACCTTTCTAAAGATTTCCCTCCCCTGAAAATATGTTTGGCTGCCTGCTCAATGGATATTTATTTCACTCAGGTTAATATAGGACATAATTGCTAAAATGGTGAGTTTCAGCAATCCCAATAGTTTTCTAGTTGACATAACAGCTCTGACAATTTTGTGCTTCTGATCGAATTATTGATCATGCTTTTACAAAAATTGAAACATATTCTGTCAGGGCACTGGCACTGAGTGAGGCACAAGGATTGTGTGTGTGTGTGTGTGTGTGTGTGTGTGTGTGTGTGTGTGTTTAACAGAAAGAAGTGAACTAAACTACTTTTGGAAAGCAAGAAAAATTCATAACTGTTAATTAGTCACAGTTTAAAAAATTATATAAGGTTCATACAACATTCAGTCTATCACTTTTACTAGTTAGTATACCACTTTTACTAGTTAGTATACCAACTATTGCTTACAAGGTAAACCACTGAGATCATACTTGAGTTTCTAAGTCTGGAAAATGAGACTACATGGGGATCCAGAAAGCAGGTATCAGAGCCTTGGTTAGGATATACAAGGCTTTTTACATCTTAGTTGATGGCATTTTAGGGAGCTGAGTTAGTTTATCTCCTTGAGAGAACAGAGATAGGGATAGGATTCTAATATCTTTAAAGATTCACCCATGTTGTAGGGGCAAATGTCTAGGTGATACATTCATGGCTAATGTGTTAAGTATAATTATAGCCAGCTTTAAGAAAAACTACTAAACTTAAAAAAAACTTTTAAAAAATTACAAAAATGTTTATTTACTTTAAAAAAGGAAAGACTGCAGAGTTCTTGTAAATAGGTTTCCCTGGTGCATTTAAATTAATTAGATTTACTAGCAAAACAACAGTTTCAGAAGAACATTATTCTGAATAACTGACTCAGCTAAACTGTTAAAGGAGGGGAGAAGTAGTTGAAGAATCTGATCTAATTATTTTAAATACCAGCATATTATCCACATAGTCTTTTTCAAATGCCACATCTGTTACCCTGCAAACCATTTATCTGGCTGTTGAGGTATGTGTTTCCTCCAATTTTCATAGATTACAAAGAGAAATGGCAGGTCCTTATGTTTAGTGAAGGGCATCATTTATCCTAAAAGAAACTTTATTTTATTTAAGATTTGGTGCAAGATCACCTACCAGAATCACCTCATCCAAAGGGGTTGCTTTACACCGGTGAAACATGCCACTGCTATCAAGACAGTCAGAATCTTCATAGAGAAAAGGCCTACGAGACAGAATGGAGAGTTAGCCTGAGAACATTTGGGGCTCTGGAGTAACAAAGCCAAGAGGTCAAATTCATTAGAGTTTCGAGCCTAAAGTGAAGAATAACATGAGGAGAATGACCGCAGGTCTGTGAGACTCCAGGACAAAGATTTGTGCCTGAAAGATACCAGGAGCGGATGTCCAGATTGTATCATAGCTGAAGACATCCTAAACACTTTGGGCAAAAGCCACAAGAATTGGGGCAGCCAGATGGCTCAGCTGGTTAGAAAGTGAGCTCTGAACAACAGGGTTGCCGGTTTGATTCCTACATGGGCAGGTGAGCTTTGCCACATGGGCCGGTGAGCTGCGCCCTCCACAACTAGATTGAAGACAAGGAGCCGCCGCTGAGCTACTGGAGAGGTGGGCGGATGGCTCAGTTGGTTAGAGCACGAGGTTGCCGGTTCAATTCCTTTATGGAATGGTGCGCTGCGCCCCCTGCAACTAAAGATTGAAAATGGCGACTAGATTTTGAGCTGAGCTGAGCCCTCCACAACTAGATTTCCCTCCACAACAACTTGACTTGGAGCTAATGGGCCCTGGAAAAACACACTGCTCCCCAACATTGCCCAATTAAAAAAAAATAAAAAACCACAAGGATTGTGTGTGTGTGTGTGCATGTGTGTGCACACGTGCATATGCACCTTTGTGTGTTTAACAAACACATCAGTCCTGTTACCTTTGATTATATGTGCCTTGAAGGTAGTTATTTCTGCTCTTAATTTTGCTACTCCTTTCATGAGGCTACTATTGCTTGGGAGAAATCACAAGAGGTGATTGCCTGAACACACAATTTAGAAGGCTGCGAGATAAAGTCACGGGTGGCATTTCTCTCTCTAGTCTATTTTCCTCTCTCTCCTTTTGATATCTTTCCTTATGTGTCTCTGTTGAAACATTTTTACTGATTAAATGAATTTTGCAATTTTTATAGCTTCTATACTGGCCTGCATTTGGCTAGACTTTTCTCTAATCTTGATGTAAGTCTTGGCAAAGCCCTCTATGTGATCATTCCACACTGCTGTTAGGCACAACACTTATCATATTATATATTCAGTCACCACAAGGGTTAGATGATCTTATGAAAAACTCACTCATATCCTAAGGAATGCATATTTGCTTGTTAGGAAAGAGAGAAACCTTTTAAAACAATTATTTATTTATTTTTTCAGTTACAGTTGACATTCAATATTATTTTATATTAGTTTCAGGTGTACAGAATAGTGGTTAGACATTTACATAATTTATGCGGTGATCCCCCTGATTAGTCTAGTATACACGTGATACTGTATATAGTTGTTATGACATTATTGACTATATTCTCTATGTTGTACTTTACAAAACTCTTTAGAATCACAGAGAGTATGTGGTTCAAAAGGACCTATTTAAATCAAGAGAATCTAGGGGTAGTCTGCAGAAATTAAACACCAAAACATCAAAATCCCAGGGGCTTAACACAACATCGGTTATTTCTCACTATATATTTTCCTCAGGTGAACAGGTGTCTCTGCTTCACATAGCCACTCAGAATCTTAGAGGGACAGAGGCTCTATCATCTTAGACCACACACATGAAACATGCATCCTCCTCAGTCATTAAGGCCAGGGGAAAGAAAAATACTGAAGAATCAAACCCGGGCTTTTAAATGCCTTGGCCCAAGGTGATCATATCATTGCTGCTCACATTGCCATAGCGACAGGCCCCCATGCAGTTCTTCAAGCTCTCTTCTAACCTACTGTACAGATGACCAGCCTGAGTACATGGGTGACTATGTGGAGGAGAGGGCCCTGCCCTCCTTGACCTGTGTTAGACATATAATATGAACAAGAAATATACTTTTGTTGTGTTAAGCCAGTGACATTTCATGGTTGTTACCATAGCTTAAGTCCATCCTATCTTAACACAAGTACCTTTTCTTAAAAACATGTTCCATGGAATATCAGTAACTGGATAAGTCAAAAGGAAATGTTTTCTGTAGTCAAATAAATTTTTTAAAGAATATCCCCTCTTTGAGATTCATATTGCACCGTAGCCTATTAAGGTTCTAAAAAGCCTTGCCAAAAAAGAAATCCTTTAAAATTTGTATAATCCAGGTTTTCACATACTTACTTGACCACAAAATGTTTTATTATTTACTTATGTACTTACTTATTTTATTTATTTATGTAAAATATCTTTTATTATCCCTCGAAACATCTTTTGGGACATGTTGTATCATGTCATACTTCAGGTAATTAGTACCTAATGACAGCATTCTCCTGTGAGATTGTATTATACATCCTGGGAGAAATACAACCTATTGTTCTCTGTGCTGAAGGGTTAGGGGGTTTTCCCTGTGAATTAATATAGCTTTTTATTCAATACTTGGTCCAAAGACTCAGATTCCAGCATAATGTTAAGCAAATTTTCTCTCTTTTAACCAGGTTAGTTTCTAAATAGGTATCTTAAGTCATCATTTTTCAGACAAAAGAACTTACTTAAACTGAAGTTGAAGTGTCAGACCTAAAGTAGTGGGATAGAGAGAGGGCCCAGAAAGAGAAGCTGGGGTGGGAGGATAGGGCACTGGAGAAGGGTTCAGAAGAATAGAAAGGCTAACTGCCAATGAGATCAGCCAAAGTCAAGATTCAATCCTCATTTCCTTCTCCATTTAAGACCTACCTATAAATTTAGTGAATTCTGTTCATTTACGTAGCCAGAAGATGTTATAATGTAAGCCTCAAGGTCAGTTTGACCAAAATGGGTTACCTTGTTCACTAAATTAACATGACTGTTGGTGGTTTAAATATCTATCACTCAGAACCTAGGAGCCTCAGCCTCACAGCCTCTCTTAATGGTACTAGACAAGATCATGGTGATGGCTATGCCAAGCTTGGTAAACGGAACACACCTAAGACCCGAGTTTGGTTTTGATTTTTATCAGGATTTCGAGAACTGACTATGCTACTCATTCATAGAACCTTCTTTCCTCTCCATGTGTAGTTTCCTGGACACCTTCCCTCAAATGTTGATATAATGTACAAAGTTACCTTTAGGGAAGTGGCTTCCTGCTCTCTGACCTTCGCATTCAAGTCTACAACAACTGCCACTACTTTTTTTCTGGTCACTTTCTTTAGCTTTTCCCCACTTCTCCTCCTCCCCATAATGAATGAAGAGTCCTTGGTCTGATTTTACATGCCCTTTTGGCCAATGGAAGATGATCTTCTCCCAAGCACATTTTAACTTGAGTCGGAATAGCAAATCATTCACTATACACTTTCTATCATAATAAAAGCATGGTCTATGTACACAAGCTGTCACACACATCTTTATTCTTCATTCCTTTCTTCATTCTGATGTTATGGAAAACAGATATGCCTTAGAGGAAACACCTGTTGGAGACCTGCATAAAAGAAAAGGCTGGAGGAAACCCACTTCATCATAAAGGCATCCATCTGGTGTCCTTGCCAAAACAAAACCTGATGCAATTTAGTTCACCATCCCTGAACTAAAGCTCCCTTCTGCCATATGCCTTGCAAATGACATGATCCTTGCAGAAATATACCTTCCTAAAGAGACTAATAAATCATCTATGAGAATGTGCAATATTAGCAGTCTTACAACTTGGAAAGAAGTTCTTTTTTTTTCTTTATAACATAAAGGCTGATGCTCGCGGAGAAAAAGGTAGCCACAGGGCACCATCCAGGTTATTCAAGACAAAAGAAAAGGCCACATTCTGACCACAGGTAGAAGCTTCTTGAGTGAGGAGGCTTTCTATGTAAGACAACCTAGCAAGAAACATGGTGGGAGTTATCTGAGAGGACCCTGAGCAAGACATGTTTGGGATAAAGGTGGGGTTGGTTCACTGATCACAAGATAGGTTTCTTATTGTAGAAGCAAAGTGTGGTACTTCCACATGGACTGTCCAGGATGCATTGAACCTTGAAATGTTCTCAGAGTCATATCTCTGACATCCACCTTTGGAAATTGATGGGTCAAGTGTGCTGGGTGAGAACAGTTTTTGCAGCCAGTCTACTTGTGCACATGCAGAGCATGTGAATAAAGCCTCCAGTTTTCTTTGCTGATGACTGCCTTTCTTCAGGCTGTTTTCATATGCATGAAGTCAATGTCTTGCAAGCACATGCTTAAACATGACCCAGTTAAGGAGGGCAGGCTTTTCCTCTCTGCTTTCTGGAACTATTCTGAAGAGAACTTTTATTCTGCCTTGTCCATAGCAACTTAGCCTGTATGACTTCTATCACTTAACGAGAAATATAAATGAAAGACAGCGTGCCTTTTGTTTCCAATGGTAGCACCTGATGAGAAAGAGATTCAACTATACAGAAAAACCTCTATCAAGAAGGTAGGGTAGGTTTCAGTGCCAGATCATTATTTCCTTTAACTTACAGACTTGACTCAGATTATTCTTGAAGATGATCTACCAATGGGTGAGATCCTCTACTGTTCACAATACCTATTAGAAAGTTCAAAAGGCACCTACAGGTCTTTTTTTTCTTTTTCTCTCGCAACCCTCATTTTTGGATATGTTAACAAATCTTGGCTTGTGACCATTCCATTTGAAACCTTAAAACTCCACAGGTGACTTGTCAATTCTTAGGAGGGAGTATTGTGGCCTGGATGTAGAACAATATATTTTTTGCTCAAGACTTAAGTTAAATAAAAATAACAAGTTTCATGAAGTCTTAGCATAGAAAGAATTCCCTTGGCTGAGGGTTGGGAGAAAGGGAGGAATGTATCCAGCAGTTTCAGTGCCCTCCTTGGTTCAATCTTTGAAAAAATACATTGCAACAGTCTCCTGATGGTAGTGATCTAGTTCCCACCAAAACTGGAGGAAAAATCCTTAGTCCCAGGACGCCTTTAATGCTACTGAAGATTTTGTGATTTGCAGGTTACAACTGCCTTCTCTCCAATGACTTTGCATGTAGTGACAAGGCTATTCAGCCCATATTTAACCTGAAAATACTCATTGATTGTCAATTCTGACCACGGGATTTTGTGAATTGAGAAAAAGAAAATCACCTGAAATTTGAAATGAGAGGGCAAGTTGTATAACTAGGGCTTCTCCCTCTATCCTACACCATTCTCTCCCTCTCCCGCCTATCCTCTCTCTCTAGATCTTACACGCATATACATACATCCTTACACACCTACACACATGCTATAGTCAAATTTCATAATATGAGCCTTTATGGCCACATTTCAATTTTATTTTTCTGGGTTTCATCTGGTTGTCATTTATTCATGACAAAGCACTATTTTTACGTTGGAGGGAAGCTAAAGGTTTAAAAACATGGATAATTTTTTAGTCCAATCCCCTAGGAATCTGTGCATGAGCACGGGGAAAACAGCTCCTGGGAGCTCTGAGAAACTTTCAGAATGAAGTAACCATGGAGAATCTCAGGAAGGCAGAACACAATCTACCTTCTCTTTTAGCAAGGCCTCTGTGATCACTTCCTTTTCCATTAGAAAGGGAAAGCGTACAACTGGAAATGTGCCCTCCCTCCAGGTTGACCAGATATCCTTGCTGAGACTCCTTTACTGGGTAAAATGAGAGAAAACCTGCCATGAAATCTCATGGGATGGGACATACATTGACAGCAGGCTAGCTATATAAGCACCATGCCCTCTTGGTTGTCATGTGAGAAAACCTTAGGAAAGGAGGGGAATAAGAAACCCATTGTGGGGCAACTTGGGTGACTGACTATTCTGGTTGGTTCAGGACATGCTTTAATACTGAAGGCCTTCCAGGACAGGAGGCTTTCAGGACTGAAACTGGTTCCTCC
The DNA here is from genome assembly GCF_964194185.1 of Rhinolophus hipposideros. Classification (NCBI taxonomy): domain Eukaryota; kingdom Metazoa; phylum Chordata; class Mammalia; order Chiroptera; family Rhinolophidae; genus Rhinolophus; species Rhinolophus hipposideros. The sequence goes on along the minus strand of NC_138050.1, from coordinate 44,946,775 downwards.
GTCAGAGTGAGGATGCTTTTCCATGCTAATATGAAAAGTTCCTAGGGAAAGAGTTAGAAAGGGGAAGAAAGACTAAAACAATTGAAACAGTATGCCCAGAAAACCTTTCACAGTGTGTTCAGAAAATTGCCCACACTTCTACATCTATAGATGAGTTTGGCTCATCTATATGTTCAGTGGAAGAAAAAATAGTTGGGTGGCCAGAGCCCTGTATGTTTTAAGACAAGCAGGTTCCTGTGAATTATATCTTCCATCTTCCCTCTGATTTCTGTCTCCTGACTCTTTGCACATGTAAAGTCTTCACGAAATCATTGTGGAATTATAAACATTAATAATAAAGACTGTAGGTGTGATTTTTTAAAAAAATCTGTAAATGGCACTTTAAAAAGGAGGTGTATTAATATTCAGGATATCACTGTAGTCAGTGTTATCTTATTTCAGTCTACATAGGAGAATGTAAACTGTATTCTAAAGTAAACCAAATCAGCTAGGAATAGAATGTTCTGTTTGCCTTTAAATGGTGCTTTGCAGATGGACTCTATCAAATCCATGGCCTCTGTTTTCAATGTTTACATTTAAAATCTCTGCAAAGACATTTTTTTCCCACCGTCTTGCTTAGAAGTTAGATCCAAGGTCAGAGTGGCCCCAACCCAGGTGAAGGCAAGAATAATAGATTGGTATTTCTAATAGATAAACCCACATCTGAGCTCACATTTGAGCACTTCTGCTATGGTTTGCTTTATTGCAGATGAGTACAAACTGATCACTTTTTTGCAAAGTGTTTTCTGTGCAAACATGTATGTAGGCATCTCAGAACTTAAATTGTTACCAGACGAAAGATCAAGGAGAAAGATTAAAAAAAAAACACCACACAACTTCCCTCTTCCTCACCCATTCCCCAGATGGAACCTTATTTAAATGCCTGTATATTTTATGGATATTGCATTTGGGACTTCTCACAATGTGAGGACAAAAGAGGCATGACCCCTAGCCGCAGGTACCTTTAATAAAGGCTAGAGTTTGAGCCCTGGGCAGAAGAGCCTGGGGCTTAGAGCAAGCCTCACATCTAATTGGCAACAATTTCCTCAGCCAATCTGTACAGCATGAGATTATATTTTTAGGTGCTCTTTCCCATACCCCCCAACACATTTTAAATATCAAATGACTTAGTAAATATAGAGGTTGACCTAAATGAAATATCTTTTCCTTCCATAGACAGTTTGGTATATAGACTTCTCTGTTCAATGGATTAGGAACTGAATGATTAAATCAGTTACTCCGATACTTTCTACACTAAAACACATTGCTGAAACAAATGGAAATTTTAAGCAAAATACTTTTATTTTTATATTTTTGGTGGGATAGGGAGGTGGGAAGTAGAAATTTGAAGTATCTGAAAATAAGCTCATTTTTCATTGTATTGATATACTTTCTAAAGTTTTACAGGATTAAGCCTGGGTCAGAGAGTAGCATCACAAAAATGTTTTCCTTATGTAGTGGGATGAGAGGCTTGGCCTGGGCAATTACTAACAATAACTCCCCAAAAGAAACTGGGACTGGAAAAAATAGCATCCATCAAAATGTTACTGGTGTGAGTGTGCACATGTGCTTATCTCTGTATGTGTCTGTGTGTGTGTCGGGGGGGGGGGTGTCAAATTGAAAAGTACAAATTGTGCAGAGGAAATAAAAATAATTTCAGGGTACATGAATACTATTAGAGTTTTTCCCCTTAGAAAGAGGAAGTTATTTGTGAAATATTCTTATCCACATTCCTTAATTTCTCTGAAATACCTATGGCTGGATGTCAAAATGGAGACAAATTATTAGTGGGCTGGTGATTACAGACTTTTGGAAACATTGGAAGGACCTAATGATGTGTTGAGGGCCACAGACTTTTAAATTTTCCTCACATCTGGAAGCCATCACTGGAAGGAAGCCTGTTGAATAAAGGCATCCTGAGTATTATAACATTTTACTTAGCACCAGTGACCTGTCAAGAAGCAATGGAGATAATGGAGATGGAAGCCACTTGGGATCACTCATGACATGGAGCCCTCTTCTGCTCTATGCGTTACATGATGTCTATTTTTTAAAAGTGTTGTGCCTTGATTAGAGGTGAAAAGTTAGAATTAGGGGTCTCTGGTGGGAGGGAGAAGGTTGGGGCTAGTGTTCTTTAACAAGAAAAAGTGATTAAAGTAGGGCTGTTATTAGGGATGAAAGGTAAGAGCAGGTTTTTGTGTGTGTGTGTGTGGGACATAAGAGTCCCAGGGTGAGACAGCCGTAAAAGGCAGGAAAGTCATGAGCACTCTTAGTTAGATTTTCCCTATGTTTTAGCCTTTTAAATTAAGAATGAATCAGAACAAAAGGGATAAAGTAGAATGCTCATACAGTTCCGTTCCCCTCTAATCTGAAATTAAGGTTCTGCAACACATCAAGTCCTTGACTTGTCTTATATGTGACTATATGGATGACATTCACATATGAATTTCTTGAAACTGAGGCCTGTTGCATCAAGAAACAATCTGAATGCCTAAACTCTTACCCCTACTTTTTAAGCTCCAGAAGGAACTTTTGCAAGGCATTTGTTGCCATTCCAATACTGTTTTTTAGTTGTAGCCATTTATAAGAGAGAGAGGGAGAGGGAGAAGGAGAAGAAGAGGATATGAGAATATGAAGTAAAATGGGGAAATGTCAGTCTATTAAATAAATGCTGTTGGGAAAACTGGACAGACACATGCAAAAAATGAAAGTAAACCATCTTCTTATACCATATATAAGAATAAACACAAAATGGATCGAAGACTTAAATGTAAGACCCAAAACCATAAAACTTCTAGAAGAAAACATAGGAAGTAAACTCTCAGACATTACCCTTAGCAACATTTTCTCTGATATGTCACCTTGGGCAAGAAAAACAAAAGAAAAAATAAACAAATGGGACTACACCAAACTAAAAACCTTCTGCCCAGTGAAGGAAACCATCAACAAAATGAAAAGACAACCTATTGAATAGGAGAAGGTATTCACAAAAGATACATAAGATAAAGAGTTAATACCCAAAATATATAAAGAACTCATATAATTTAACACCATAAAAACAAACAAACAAACAAAACCAAAAACCCAAACAATCCAATTAAAAAAATGGGCAGAGGACCTGAATAGACATTTCTCCAAAGAGGACATACAGATGGCCAATAGACATATGAAAAGATGCTCAATGTCACTAATCATCAGAGAAATGCAAATAAAAACCACCATGAAAAAGCAAACAACCAAAAAAAAAAACCACTATGAGATATCATCTCACATCTGTCAGAATGGCTATCATCAATAAATCAACACAAAAGTGTTGGTGAGGATGTGGGGAAAAGGGAACCCTTGTGCACTGTTGGTGGGATTATAAATTGGTGCAGCCACTATGGAAAGCAGTTTGGAGGTTCCTTAAAAAAAAATAAAATTTTTTTTATGACCCAGCATTCCACTTCTGGGTATTTACTCAAAGAAATCCAAAACACTGATTCATAAAGATATATGCACCCTTATGTTCACTGCAGTGCTATTTACAACAGCCAATATATGGAAGCAACCTAAGTGCCCACCAATAGACAATCAAAGAAGATAGGGTACAATTATACAATGGAATATTATTTGGCCATAAAAAAGAATGAAATCTTACCATTTGCAACAACATTGATGGACCTGGAAGGTATTATGCTAAGTGAAGTCAGACTTAGAAAGACAAATGCCATATGATCTCACTTATGTGGAATCTAAAGAACAAAATAAACGAACAAAATAGAAACAGACTCATAAATGCAGAGAACAAGCTGATGGTTGCCAGATGGGAGGGAGTTTAGGGGCAAGGTGAAAAAGGTGAAGGGATTAAGAAGTACAAATTGGTAGTTATGAAATAGTCATGGGGATATAAAGTACAGCATAGGGAATATAGTCAATAATATGGTAATAACTGTGTATAGTGCCAGGTGGGTACTAGACTAGTCAGGGGGATCACTTCATAAAGTATATTAATGTATGACCACTATGCTGTACACCTGAAACTAATATAAAATAATACTGAATATTAACTGTAATTGAAAAATTAAAAAAGGAGGGGGAAGGTGAAGGGGAGTAAGAAGTTCAAATTTCCAAGTATAAACAAATAAGTCACGGGGATGTAACATACAGCATGGGGAATATAGTTAATAATATTGTGATAATGTCAGATAGTTGTTGGACTTATCATGGTGACCACTTCTTTAGGTATATAAATATTGAATAACTATGGTGTACACCTGAAACTAATATAATATTGTATGTGAGTTATATTTTAATAAAATTCTTAAAAGAAAAAGAAAATTTCCATGGAGATGGATTCCAAGTTATATCTGAGCTCTCATCACTCTGTAAAAGAGTAAAGAAACTACATGTTCTCTGAAATCTCCCAACCTCTTTCATTTAACCATCTCACAGGAACCCATTCTCTTTCACTCAGGATTCCAGGCCAAAAGTCTAACAGTAACTAAACAAAATTTCAGGTTTTTAATGATTATTTTATTTTACTCTTTGATTCTATATATATACACATATGTATATATATAAATATATATGTGTATATACATGTATATGTATATATAAATATATATATATATGTATATACATGTATATATATAAATATGCATTATATATTTTTTTCAGTGTAAAATTGAGATTATATTATTAAAGAGTCAATTGTTCTTTATGTGGGTGCTCTTTATTCATCTCTACTTTTCCAAGCTTTTCAACACCCTTTTAAACTCAAAACTTTAGTAGTAGTTTGTGATAAGGATTATTGCTTTCACCAAATTATCCTAAAATTAATCTTTACCCATTTTTACCCATTATTTCCAGACTTCTGATGTGATACGGGTCAACTTAACTATCTGAAACAGAACTGACAAATTTTTTCTGTGAAGGGCCAGGTAGTAAAACTGTTAAGCTTTGCAGGCCAAGAGGCAAAACTAATATTATGTAAGTTGTTGTATAACAAGAGAGAATAAATTTTCAAAATTTTTCATTGAGGATATGCAAAACATAATAATAATAAGTATTTTTGTATTACAGATCTACTAATGAAAATAAAGGAATTTTAAAAGGCATTTCACTTAATTGGCATTCAAACTTAGTGTTTTCTATCATCAAAATCAATTGCAAAGATTCATATGTCAATGCTGACCTTAATGAGTTTTAACATATATCATCTTTGAAAATGTCTTTTCACACAGAGAAATACTTCCAAATATTGATAGTTCTCCATGAGCATATGATTCTAATTGAGCATATTCATCACTGAGAAGGCATTTATGAAATTCTGTTAGACTCTTCTCTCAATATTTGCCTTTTAGCATGTCATTATACAGCAGATTAATCACTAGCAATATTAGGTTAGGTGGAACACTCCTCAATTTCATTGTGAAATGAAACTAAAAATACAGAAATTTCCTTTGTATTTGAATCAAATTAAAAAATGAAAAACAAAAACCTGTGAAACTAAAATCAGAAAATATATTCCCTGTAAATTTGTGTGGAAATAATGTTCTCACTTCCTGTTTTAACTTTTGACATCATGAAAAGTGTATAAAGAAGCACGATATTACTTGTGATTGGAAGAACAGTAATTGTCATTGTAATGACTTCATCATAGAATACATTTCACATGTAAGCTCTGTTTTGTATTTTAATTGTATGCTGATTTCATTAAGAAAAATGATCAAACCTACAATGAATGCTAAGTTTTAAGCCCATTTAGTGTTCAACAACAGTGACTGAGGGCATTTTCATTCAGAAAAATTTGTCTTGACCCAGAGCTCAAAAAATTACAATAAATCTTTACCACTGCTAAGCTCTTGAACTGCTTTTTAGTGAGGCTAATCATAATATTCAGTTTCTATTTCTGACAAAAAACTCACAGAACTAACAATGGTGAAGTCCACAAAAGCAAATGAAGTTCACCATTGACACTATTGGCCAAATAACTTGTGATATATTCAAGTATTTTCCACAAAATATCTGTTGATGAATAATACAATGGATAACCAGTCTTTACATACTTTGCATTTCAGAAGTTTTGTAAATTTGTCTAATAAAAATTTTTTTCTGCTTCACATGTATTTTTTACTACTATTGATTGTAACACATCTTAGCAGATTCTACTTCAGATTGTACTAAATTAGTGTTTTCTCAACTTTTAAAATATATTTTCACAGGGAAATGTAGTCTACAGTGCCATGTAGACTGTACAGATAGGCTAATTTTTCAGTTGCTTCAAACTCGGCATTGACTTTTTTAATAAACAACTACACAGTATCAACGACATTTCTTGTCTTTTACGGAGTTAAGGAAAACCACTCAAAATCATTTGCCCTATTTTTTAATTCACTATTGATATTGCTCCCAATGTCGATTTCTCAACCCTTTTTGCAGAAAGGTTAATAGTGTTAAACAACTTTATTTTCTCTGAACACACATCTTGGAATCAAACACAATTTAATTGACTCATTATCAGTAAATGACTTCCATTGCTTGGCTATCAAATGAGCCATTCACAAGCAAACTTTGTTTACAAATTCTGTCGTGATAAAATAGTCTTTTTAATTATATATTTTTTAAACCAGCGCTTTACTGTGAACTAGGATAAGTGCTTAATCGAATAATGTCAACGTATATTGCATTCTTGTAGCACAACTACACTGTAATTGCAAATTAAACATGTAGCTTTGCCATTGCAAGCCATACACTAACAAGTAGTAAGCTAAATTTGGCTTTCAGGCCGTAATTTGCTGACCTCTGATCTAGAACAGACTTTGGCGTCATTTTAACATAACATTTGCACAGAGCATATCACATAGTCCCTGTAGCATTTGTTAAAAGTAAATTTTTACATGCATTATCTATAATTCTAACATGTTTAGTTTTTTGATTTTCAGAGTAAAAATGGCAAATTATAGTTGAAGAAAAGAGCTGTTGTAAACAGTTTTATATCAGCTTAAGGGGTCATTGAAAATTCAATAGGAAGATGAAAAACAAACTAAAAAGTAGCCATGGAGGAAAGCACTTCCAAAATGGCAATAAAGATCTCCAAAAATTCACTCTTTGATAAAATCATGAGAACACTGACAAAAATTCTTAAAATCAATTTTTTCCAGAACTGTGGAAAGTAACCAAAGGTTTGAAGAATCCAAGAACTGTTAATTTGAATAAAATTGGAAGACTTTTGATAAGTGAATTTTGTGGCATCTTAACTTGCCTTATTCCTATCCCTCTTTCCTCAGCTCTACCATAGTCTTTAAATCCAATGGAGTCATAATCATATAGCTATAAAAACTGGCAGTGTAGCAGCCACTGAAGAGGAGATAATAGATCTGAGCTTCTCCAGAAGTCCTATTCACAGAAAATATCATTATTTCAGCTTTATGGCAGCTCCCTCAAGATACCCAATAAAAAGGTTTACCTTTATTTGAACTGACTCAGAGTTTTCTCAGTGGGAAGAGCTGGTTCCCCTGGGGAATTTTCCAAAAATGATGTGCAGCAATTGCTTAAAATTCTGGATACTTGAGGTAGAGATAGCAGTGTGGCAAAATAAAAGGCTAAACAAAACCTTCAATGAAAAAGCTGAAGAATGAGAAGTCTACTGGAGGCTTTGAAAAACTTTGACTTAACTCATTCTGGGGATCTAAAGGAAAACCACAGGAAAAACCTAAGATATCCCTAATCCTTTCCCTTTGGCTGACCTTAAGATTCTACACAAGCAGGAAGTGAAGGCTAAGGCAGAGATGTAAACTGCTAACATGTTGAAGGCATTCCTCAACATGCACACAGAACCCCCTGGCAAAGGCAGAGAGATTACTGATTCAAGACATTTAAGGAAATCTCAGTACAGTCATTTGCTAACCACAAAGCTGAGTGAGTAGAGGCTTCAATGTCAACACACCACAAAGAATATAGACTTTAGAGAATTAGTTCAGGAAAGTTACTAGACAAATAGAAGAGACAACAATAACAGCAAACTCTGAGGCAAAGAGGAAAATAACTTCCAGAGCTGTCACATTATATTATTAAAAATATGTGGCTTTCAACAAGAAATTATGAGACACAACGATGATGGAAGTATTGTCCACATGGAGGGAATAAAAAGCAGTCAATAGAGAGTGCTCCTGAGGAAGAGCAGACTTTGGACTTACTAGGCAAAGATTTCAAAATAGCTATTATAAATATGGTCACAGAACTTAAGTAAATCATGTATAAAGAACTAAAGAAACCTATGAGAACAATGTATTACCAAATACAGAATATCAGTGAAGAGATAGAATATAAAAATAACCAAACAGAAACTCTGAAGTTGAAAAGTATAATAACTGAAAATATTTTCACTATAGGGGTTCAACAACAGATATGGGCTGGTGGAAGAAAGAATCAACAAATTTAAATATAGGTCAATGGGGATTATCCAGTCTGAAGAATAGGAGGGGAAAAAAAGGCGGGGAGAAGAAATCTGAACAAAATTTCAGAAAACTGGGACATCAAGTGTACCAACATACGCATAATGGGAGTTCTAGAAAGAAAAGACAGAGAAAGAGGCAGAAAGAATATTTGAATAGATAATGACCCAAATCTTCCCAAACTTAATGAAAACCTTAATTTACACGTCCAAAAAGCTCAACATACTCCAAGTAGGAGTAGGACTACATAGTTTACTACAAATTATATTAGTCAAGATGGGGTGTTACTCACATAAAGATAGATACATAGATCAATGAAATAGATTTAACAGTCCAGATATGAACTCTTACCTTAATGGTCAATTCAGTTTTGACAAGTGTGCCAGCATAATTCATGGGGGAAAAGAGAAGTATTTCCAACAAATACTGCTGGGACAACTGGATATCCACACGGAAAATAATGAAGTTGAACCCTTACCTTATACCTTACACAAAATTAACTCAAAATGAATCTAAGACTTAAATGTAGAACTAAAAGTATAAAACTTTTAGAAGAAAACAGGTACAAATCTTCAAAACCTTGGATTAGGCAATTGTTTCTTAGATATAACACCAAAGTACAGGCAATAAAAGAAAAAACAGACAATTTGGATGGCATCAAATTTAAAAACCTTTGTGGTTCAAAACACTCCATGAACTAAAAAGAAAACTTATGAAATGTGAGAAAATATTTATAAATAATATATCTGATGATGAACTTTGTCAGTAATATATAAATAACACTTACAATTCAAAACCAAAAGACAACCCAATTTGAACATGGGTAAAAGGCTTGATAGACATTTCTCCAAAGAAAACATCCAATGACCAATACCATATGAAAAGATTCTGAGCATCCTTAGGCATCAGGGAAATTAAAATAAAAACCATAATGAGATGTCACTTCATACCCACCAGGATGGCTATAATAAAAAAAAAGATAAACAATAACAAGTGTTAGAGAGGATGTACAAAAATTGGAACCCTCATGCATTGCTGGTATAATTGCAAAATGGAGCATCCACTTGGCAAAATATTTTGACAGTTCCTCAAAATGGTATCCATGTAAGTTATCTTATAACCTAACATTTCTACTTCTATGTATATATCCAAGATAATTGAAAACATGTACTCATACAAAATCCTGTACATAAATGTTCATTACAGCACTATTCATAATAGCCTAGAAAAGAACCCAAATGTTTATCAACTGATGAAAGGATAAATAAAATGTACTGTGCTGATACAATGGACTATTATTCAGTCCTAAAAAGGAATGAAGACTAGATGTGCTACAGCGTAGATAAACCTTAAAAACATTAGGGTAAGTAAAAGAAGCCAGAGACAAAAGGTCATATACTGTATAATTCAATTGTTATGAAATGTCTAGAAAAGGACAACCCATAAAGATAGAAAGTAGATTAATGACTGCTGGACGATGTGGGGAGGGGTGACTGGGAATTGATTGCTAATGACTATGAAGTTTCCTTTGAGAGTTATGAACCTATTCCAAACTTAAGACATAATAGTTGCATAATTCTGTGACTAAACTAAAAAACCACTGAGTTGTACAGTTTAGAGGATGAAGTTATTATAATACTTGAATTATATCTCAACAAAACTTTCATTTAAAAAAATGTAGCCACAAGAAGAGACAAAGCATAGCATTCTACTATTCATTTTCCTATAGGGTTAAGTTCTCTGATTCAATGAACTATAACTGTCCTGTGTATTATCACACATATAATTACTGACATTCATAATGACAACTGAATAATCTAGAAGTTAAATTATAATCAATACAAGATTATAAAAGAATCAGAAATCCATAAAGAATCAGAAAATTGCCTACTATGTTTCTAGGATTATTTCCATCTAAAATTAGGTAAACAATGGTGATGCTTAGAACAGTTTTAGAAAAGCTGCCCAGAATGATTCATTCCAAGAGGCTGACTCACTGAAGTTGACAACACCTTGTAATTATTATGAGTATCTCATATGACATTGAGATTTATAGATGATGAGGGACTAGTGAAACATCCTCTCTAAGGCTTATAGAGAATGTCTATATGTTTAATTGAATTACATGAGAATAGAGATCACCTGTGTGATCTAGGATCTAGCACAATGTCTGGTACATTGAAATTACTGGAGGCATCCATTGTATTTCCAATAAATATTTGCTGGTTTACTGTTTGGAGATTGAGTAACTGATTCGAGCTATTGATTGAATCTCTGAACTTGGCCAGTTGTGTTGCCTCGTTATTGGTTTAAGACAATTATAATTATAAGCCCAGATCATCTCTCTTACTAAGAGATTCACACTCAAAAATCAAATTCAACTTCCTTATCGCTTTCACCCTCCATGATTTTAGGGAAATTCATATCTATTTGTATGTGCATGGGGATTACAGTGAGAGGTAAATATCAAGTCCAACTTACCGATATTACAATATTTTCTTTTCTGGATTGTATTTTTGGATTTTTATGTAAAAACTCATCCACAAACCCAAATTAACCTAGGTATTCTCCTGTGCTTTCTTCTAGCAGTTTACAGTTTTGCATTCATTTAGACATATCATTTTCAGTCAATTTTTGTTAAAGGTATAATGTCTACATGTAGATTTTTTCGTTTTGTTTTTCACATATGGGCATCAGTGATTCCATTGCCATTTGTCGTAAAGACTATCCTTTTTCCATTGAACTGGCTTTGCTCCTTTGTCAAACATCAATTAACCATGTTTGTTTGGACCCATTTCTGAGCTTTGTTATGTGTTCTTTTGACTGATGAGTCTATTCTTTTACCAATACCATGATATCATGATTAAAGTAGCTTTCTAGTCAGTCTTGCAATAGTGGGATATGAGTCCTCCAACTTTGTTCTTCTTCAGTATTGTGTTGGCTCTTCTAGATCTTTTACTTTTTCAAATAAACAAAATCAGGTTGTCAATATCTACAAAATAGCTTACTGGAATTTTGATTGGGGTTATGTTACATCTACAGATCATAGATCAAATTGGGAAGAATCGACATCGTTAAGATGTCAATTGTTAAAATATTGAGTCTATCAACATGGACTATTTCTGCATTTATTTTGATATTTAATTTAATTTCTTTCATAAGAAGGTTTTTCTGTATATAGATCCTATACATATTTTGTGAAATTTACATGTAATTTTTTGGGTGCTATTGTAAATGGTATTTTTAAAGTTTCAAATTCCAGTTGTTTGTGGCTGGTATATAGGAAAATGATTGACTTTTTCATAGCAACCTGTGACTTTGCTATCATCAGTTAGCTTCAGGTATATTTTGTAGAAACTTTGGGTTTTTTTATAGATAATCATGTCATCTGTGAAGAAAGGTAATTTTATTTCTTGCTTTCCAATCTATATAACTTTTATTTTCCTTTTCTTGGCTTATTTCACTTGCTAGTACATCTAGTATGTGGTTATGTAGGAGTGATAAGAGGATGTATCCTTGCCTTATTCCTGATCTTAAGGGGAAAACATTCAGTTTCTGACTGTTAAGTCTGATGTTACCTGTAGGTCTTTTTTTTTTTTTGTAGATATTCTTTATTAAGATGAGAAAACGTTCCTCTCTTTTCCTAGGTTTTTTTTAAATCATGAATGAGTGTTATATTTTGTCAAATGCCTTTTTTTATATTGATTGAAGTGACCATGTGATTTTTCTACTTTAGTCTGTTGATGTAGTTAATTACATTGATTTTCAATGTTGGATCAATTTGTTTTGCATAGGTGGAATAAATCCTACATGATTGTAGAATATAATTGTTTTTATACATTGTTGCATTGAATTGCCTTTATTTTGTTGAGGATATTTTGCATTATGCTTCTGTGAGATACTGGCCTATAGTTTTCCTTTCTTATATCTATATCTGGTTTTGGTATTACGGTGATGCTGGCCTTGAGTTAGGAAGTATACACTATGCATCAATTTTTTTAAAAAGAGGGTGGAGAGTTGATATAATTTCTTAAATGTTTGGTAGAATTCACCAGTGAAAACTTCTGGGCTTGGTGCTTTTTACAGAAGGCAGTGGAGTTTATTAATTACTGAATGAATTTATTTAATAAATACAGGTCTATTCAAATCATTTATTTTTCTTTGTGTGAGTTTGGTACTTTGTGTCTTTCAAGGAATTGTTCCATATCATATGAATTACCAAGTTATATGCATAGAAGTCATAGAATTCTGAATGATTCTTTTAATATTTGTGGGGTCAGTAGTTATGCCCCCTGTTTTGTTTAGTCTGGGTAAGTTTACACATTTCATTGATATTTTCAAAAACTACCTTTTGTTGATTTTTCTCCTTTGTTTTCCTGTTTTCACTTTAATGGATTTATCCTTCAGTTTTATTACTCTTCTTCTGCGTGTTTTAGGCTTAAATTTTTTTCTTTCTCTAGTTTCTCCCCTCTTTTCTAATATATGTATTTATTTCCTTTTAGGTACTGCTTTTGTTTCATTCCACTAATTTTGATAATTTGTATTTTCATTTTTCTTTAGTTTAAAACATTTTAAAATTTCTCTTTAGACTTCTTTTTTGACATGTTATTTAGAAGTTGTTTGTTTCCACATATTTGGGTGATTTTCCAGCTCCCTTTTTGTTATTATTTTCCACCTTCTTTTTTGTTATTGATTTCTAATTGAATTACATTGTGTTCTGAAAACGTAGTTTGTATGATTTCAATTCTTTCATATATTTTAATGTATATTTTCTGGCCCAGAATGTCGTCTATTTTGTGCACTTAAGAATGTACATTTTGCTATTGTTGGAGTATTCTACAAATATCAATTAAATCAAGTTGATTGATAATATTCAGATCAACTGTATCCTTACTGATTAACTGCTAACTTCATCAATTACTGCATAAGGGGTCATGAAATCTCCAACATTAAGGATTTGTCTATTTACCCTTTCAGTTCTAATAATCACTGCTTAATGTATTTTGATGTTCCGTTTTTAGATACACACACATTTACGACTGTTGTATCTTCTTGAAGAATTGAACTCTATCATTATGTGTCTCTTTATCCATGACTAAAATTAATATGGTTACTCAAGCTTTCTTTTTAATTAGTGTTGGCATGGTTTATTTTTCTCCATCTTTTCATTTTAATTTATCAAAATATTTACATTTAAAATGGGTTTTGTATAGATGGCATATAGTTGGGTTCTGTTTCTTTATTCACTCTGACAATACCTGTCTTTTAATTGTTTTATTTACAGCATTCTTATTAAAACTGATTACTGATGCAGTTCAATTGCTTATCATGTTTGTCACTGTTTGCTATTTGTTGTATTTGCTCTTTACCATCCTTTTTTTCCCCCTGCCTTTTCTGGTTTTAATTAAGCATTTTATATGATTCCATTTTATCTTCTCAGCATATTACTTGTACTTTTTTGTGTGTATAAATTAAAAGTTGACTTTAAATTTGAAACATACTTTTTTTACTAATGTAAGTCCACCTTCAAGTAACATTCTGCTGCTTCATGTTTAGTGCTGGTAACCTATAAGAAAGTCTTCCCGGTTCCTACCTCCAATCTCTTATAATTTTGTTGTTATTCATTTCATGTGCCTATATACTATAATTACCTAATACAATTTTATTATTAAACAGTTATATTTTAGATTAAGAAAAGTAAAAGTTGTTATTTTACCTTCATTTATTCCTTCTCTAATGCGTTTCTTTTTTTTTTTTTTATGTAGATCTGAATTTCTAAGCTATATCATTTTGTTTGTTCATGAGAAGGCTATCTTACCTCCTTTTTGATATTTCTTGCAGGGGAGGTCTAATGGTAATAAATTCCCTGAGTTTTTGTTTGCCAGAGAAGTCTTTTGAAGGAAAATTTTACAGCATATAAAATTTTAGGCTGGTGTTTTTTTTCCTTTCAGTAATGTAAACATTTCACTTTACTTCGATGGTCTCTCACCCAGTTCTATGCTTTATTAGGGTTTCTGATAAAAAAAAAAACAAAAAACAAACAAACAAACAAACAAAAAACAACAACAAAAAACACCACTGCATTTGTTATCCTTGTTCCTTCATAGGTGGGGTGTCCCCACCCTCCCCAGTTCCTTCCACAATTCTCTTTCTCTCTCTCTCTCTCTCTATTATTTTTAGCAGTTTGAATATTATATGCATAGTTGTAGTTATTTGGGTATTTATCATTCTTGGTATTCTCTGAGCTTTCTGAATCTGTGATTTGCTGTCATTAATTTTAGAAAATTTTCAGCCAATATTACTTCAAATATTTTTTGTCTTCCATTCTCTCTCTTCTCCTCATATACCAATTGTGTATATGTTACACATTTTGAAATTATCCCATATTTCTTCAGTATATTTTGTCTTCTTATCCTTTTTTTTTTTTTTTTTTTTTTACTCTTCCATATCATTTTGGGAAATTTCTGTTGACATAATTTCAAACTCACTTATTCTCTCTTTCACTCTATCCAGTCTACCGGTGACCTATCAAGGCATTTTGATTTTGTTACAGTATTTTTCATTTCTAGCATTTCTTTCTGATTTTTTTTTTTAGAGTTTTCATCTCTCTGCTTACATTACCCATTTGTTTTTCCACATTGTCTACCTTTTTCATTTGAGCCCTTAACTTATTAATCACACTCATTTTAAATTTCCGGTCTGATAAATGATGTCGTATCTGAGTCTTATTCTAATACTTGCTATTTCTCTTCAGACAGTGTTTATTCCCCACCTTCTTATGATGAGAAAAAAAAAAGATGAGAAATGATGTATTAGGTAACAAGGACTAAGGTAAATAGATTTCTAATGTGAGGTTTTATGTTAATCTGGCTAGCAGTTGCACTGTGTTTAATGTTTGCTATTGCTGTAGCTTCCACAGGTTACAAATTGCTCTAGTGTCCTTAATTTTGTCTCCTTTATTGTCTTTGGGATTCTCTAAGAACTCTTTCTTGAATAGTCTGTACCTTGAGGCTCTTTCAACTATAATTGCTGTTGTTATACTGGAGCCCTGTTAGTATGGAGGTAAAGTGTAGGAGAGAAGAAGGTTATGTAATTTTATGATTAAATCTCAGTTTTTCGGTGGGGCCTGTATCTTAGGCTTGTGATCTTCACAAGTGTATCTTAGCTCCATCCTGCTCTCCTCAGGTGAGACAGTAAGGGTAAAAAAGGCTAGAGTGGGAGAAATGCCATTCCTTTACCTCAGGCATTGGTAAAATCTTTTTTACCTGGAGAGTAGGCCTTTGTCATGGAGAAGCCCCTGGGTGTATTTCACTATAGTTCCTCTTCGGCTGCAAGTTACTGAGGGGATTTTCACTGTGAGAACTGGGTAGAATTCCTGGAGGTAAAGTCCCCAAAAGTATGGAGGTCCCTCTAAGCTTGTAGCCCCCAGGAATTTCTAATTCTGCACCAAGTCCACACTCAACCTGCAGTAATTCAACAAAATTACCAGTTAAGTGTTCCTATAAGTTTAGGGCTCCAGTGGCTCCTTTCCCAGGTAGTGTACCTTGGCTGTGACTCTCTAGATTTCAGGGTGATGGTTTGCCCTGCAACCTCAGTTCCCTGATGGGTGAAGAAAACTCTTTAAGTTTCAGTTTATTCAGGTCTTTCTTGTTGTAGGGACAGGAGTGATGACTTCAAAACTTTTTATGTGTTGGATCTAAAACTGGAAATTTGGCAATGGCTTTCCTTATTCTCTATAATGCAAGTTACAGAGGCTGGTTCTTTCATGTCACAAAATCAGGCAGCTCAGTTTCAAATGTGGTTCACATTTCAGCATATCCCATCTACCTGTTTAATCTGAGCACTCCCCCTTCAGTAATTAAATATACTTTCTTCATGGGTCATTATGATGTGATTTATGACATGTGTGTAATTGTCAGAATTACTGTGGGTAATTAAAATATAAAGTGAATGCTGCCAGAGGCTTCAGTCACTCTCAGTGTCCTCATTAAAAAGCAGGAGCTGACCAAATTATAAATGGACTGGTTTGCACAAGTTCCCTGCAAAACCTAATTATGAAACTTATCCTTATTCTATCAGAACTCACTCCATTAGTCATGCAAATTTTGAAATGATTAAGTTATTTTATGTGCTGGAATTGTGGAATTAATAATAAAGAGGTGAGTAGCAGTAATTAGATATTACTATGAAACTTTATTATGTTAGGTCACTCTGTGTCATATTGCATCTCTTCCTGACCCCACATGCAACACACAACACACACCACACACACACACCTTTATGATAGCTTAATGAATGGGCTAATGGCTTCAGTGAATTTATGATAACTTTTTAAATGAAAGCTAAAACATGGAGAAGAATTTGTAAATTCTGCATGAGGTATTATCTTGGCATTGGTCAAAGAAAGAGATTGGTGATTATCATCAGGGGAATCCTTTTTCTCCAGAGAAGGCAAACCACCACAAAGAGAAATCAGTTCCTTTGAGGATGCTTTAAGCTATGGCAGCTGGCAAGAGCAAGTGATAATTGAAATCTTGAAGGAACTTTAGATGATCCTATCTCATTTCCTGTCTAATTTTACAGATAGAGGATTTAGCCAGATAAATTATCAAGCTGCCAGTGAATAAGAGAGCTAGACTCTAAGCTTAGTGCTATACTTCTCTTTGTAGGGAAGGAAGGCCACAGAATGATGGGGACATTGGTGAGCATCAGAGTTTTCTCAGCACAGGACTGGGTGAGAGACCATCGAAGTAAAGTCCACAACAAGTTTCCAGAGTACAGAAAAGGTAATTCATTGACTGTTTAACTTGGCAAATCATAGTCTCATCTGAGACAAGAGAGCTACTGTATATGGAAACACAGACATCTTGGTGCTCATTCAAAAGAGGCTAAGAATTTTGTTGACTCAATCAGTACATCTCTGAGGAAGCAGAAGTAAATAACATTTAAATGATAAGGAAGGAAGAAAAGAAGGGAGGAATAGAAAAAAGGAGGGAAGAGAGAAGAAAGGAAAAAAGGGAACTGCATACTTTATAGATAGATGTAAGATGCAAGATATACAAATTTATGTATCAGTTGGACTATGGAAGCTCAACATTGCCAATTTGGTTTGGTGGAGATGGGATTTAGATAAATGTTCTTTTGGGGGAGTCAATAAGGAAGAGAAAGAAAGAGGAGTAGAGGGAGGCATTTCTTACAGTGATACAGAAATTCAACTCTGCATAACGTATTGACTGCCTTTACCACTTCATCAACTATCTAAAATTTACACTTTGGTACTGTTTCCCTGGGTTACGGACAGAAAACTTTCTGTGCTGCTAGAGCGTGAGATCTCAAATGAAAGACACAAAACTGTGAACTTTGCTTAGAATGAAGCCATCCTCCTCAGCCCTGTGTCTTTCTGGTGGGACTGGTGAATGGAAATATTTATAGGGGTGTATCCAGATGGCATTCTCCTACAAATAGGACAAATAAACAGAAACTAATATGGAAGGTCCTTGGGAAAGTGACAAATAAGAAGAGACAGAGAACAAGAGAGTCAGAAGTACAGTGTGTGAAAATGGGTCTGGTCTTGGGAAGGGGCTGCGAAGCTCAGAGTATTTGTCTACAAATCACTCCTAGTAAGACAACAACTTTAAGAGATGTTGGAGGAAGGGCTTGTCATTAAGGGATCTGGAGACGAGGAGATGAGTAAAAGACAGTGATACATTCGAGAAAATGTAGCCTTTAGAGGAGAGAAGGCAAGAGTCTGGTTGCAACACAGTAATTAAAATACCTACCTTTGATGGATGCAGGAGCCGGTAAATTTGAGAGAGAAAGAGAGAGAGAGAGAGAGAGAGAGAGAGAGAGAGAGAGAGAGAGAGAGAGAGAGAGAGAGAGAGAGAGAGAGGAGAGAGAGTGTGTGTGTGTGTGTGTGTGTGTGCGTGCGTGTGTGTGTTGTATGATTTGACATTTCATAGCAACACCATGAGGTAAGCAGAAAAAAATATTCTTACCTATAATTTATGACAATGCAAACAAAATTAAGCAACTCACTCAAAGTCCCAAGATGGACAGCAATGATTTCGGATGCCAGTCACCCAGACTCTGTACCTATTATGTGCTGGTACTTTACAGAACTGCTCAGAATGGATGTAGTGGTGGGTAGGGAAGGTAAGTGAAGAAAATTTACATAGACTTCCCCTGTCCTCTTAAAAAGCTGGCAGGCTTTTTCATGGATTCATTTTCTCCTTCAATGGTGGCAGAGCCTTAAGACTTTGCAGAGGGGCTTGTGGGACAATTAAGCAGCTGACTGGCCTCATTCAGAGAAAGGGGAGAACAGCTAAAAATCCTAAGGGCACACCTGGCTTCAATGTGTACAGGCCTTGGAGACCTCTGTTCTTGCCTCCTCTATGAGGGGCCGCAAAATCTCCATGGGGCTCCTTTTACTCCTTTTGTGTTGATTCTAAACAATTTAGAT
The DNA here is from genome assembly GCF_964194185.1 of Rhinolophus hipposideros. Taxonomy (NCBI): domain Eukaryota; kingdom Metazoa; phylum Chordata; class Mammalia; order Chiroptera; family Rhinolophidae; genus Rhinolophus; species Rhinolophus hipposideros. The sequence goes on along the minus strand of NC_138050.1, from coordinate 44,927,839 downwards.
TGCTGTACAATTCAGATTGCACAAAATCCTTTGTGCACCCCCACAGAATGGTCCACATTCGTCACTCACTCAAAGAATATTAAATCTTTTCAATATGTCTTTCTTCTTGTTCTACTGTTTTTGTCGGGTTTTTTTCTTCAAATTTCTCAGCTTTTTAGGAAGAGAGAATGACACTTTCACCTCCAAATGCAGAAGTGTCTCAGCAAGAGGCAATCTGAGAAAACGCATTTGAAAATGGCATTTGTTGGCTCACTGGAGCCAAATACAGCTACCTCAGCTCTTGCTTGAAACCCAAACAGGGTGAATGCCAGTCAGGGATTCCAACCAGCTGGTAGAATTGGCCTAAACAATCTGACAAAAGGGATCCCTTTTCCTCAACAGCAGCTTCTCCACCTCTTTCTCTCTCCTTTTCACTCAAGAACGCACAGTTTTACACTTGTCCTTCATACAAATAACTGGAGGGTGGGAATTATTCAGAAAGCTCATGTTCGACACCCCATCTGTTCATTCCTGACAGCAATATATAATGTAAGGCTATAAAAACTTGAAAAATAATGCAACATAAAAAGGGATTGACTCAGCTCCAAGAGGCCATAAATGGTAACAAATACCACAGGATGATTTATTTCATGCTGTAATCTTTACAGTAAGTCATCTTTCAGACATTTCCTTGTGACAGGTTTTAATAATATTAATGCCCAGAGCAATCCAAATCATCGCCAATAGACGTATTTATCAAGCTGCCAATCCGAGTAAATGAAATTCTATAAGCAATAATGTAACATGTTTAAAGGAAGCTAATAAAACAAGTCAGCAGAGAAATATTACTTCAAAGTATTCTCTTCCTCTAATCCAGCTCTGTATGTTATACTGCCAAAATGCAAATCTTTCCATACTTGATTTATTGCTCTGAAAATACCAGTGACCTTTTCCCAAGCTTCTGTATATTCACTCTCACACATTCATAAAGCCTGCAGTGCATCTTGCCAGCATCGCTGAACACTGGAGTGCTTAGCATTTATTGTTATGTTTGTCTTGCTTTCACACAGGTACTTGATTGGCAGCTACAGTGAATAACATCTAAGTTTCCAAGCCTTATTAAAATGTAACAAATATCTGAGCCATAAACCAATCTTTACAGTGCCCACTATAGACAGGCCTGCAAAAATACCTGAGAAACTGACTTGAGCAAAGTCCTGATGGTTTACCAGTTGCCGGGTAAATTTCACGTAGGGAAAGCCAACCTGCATTTTCCTTCAATCAGGTTTACTTTGCCTTGTATTAATTATTTGTTGTTCATGCAGATCACAGTGTGCCAGCTGTTACAGCATTTGGCATTTCAAATGCAGCTCAAGATCTGTCTCCTTCAGGAAGGCTTCCTTATTAATCTCACTAATTTTCTGATCTCTAACACAATAACTGACTCATCCCTCAAAGGAACTTTCTAATTAATGAATCCATAAAAGCACAATACGCATCAAAGACAGTTACCAAATATTAGATGAAAACATGCAGTACCTTGATTTATTCAATATATTCTACAATTAATTGATGCCTTAGGTTTTTCTTGCACATCACACACATGTTCCTTGAGGATCGATTTATTATTTAATGGGCACTACAAGTGTTCACTATACTACTGTGTACCCCATAGGGGCATGGTATATATATAGTTTGACATGATATTGTTTAAGTGTATTTATGTATTACGATTATGGTTCTCGTGTTTATTTGGAATAGATCCTTTGGGGTATCTACCAAGCCCACCACCTGCACTTCTTTGAGAACTGCCTCAGTCCCCACATAATAGCCAAGCTTGTTCCTGAAGATTCCACTTCCTGGATGTGATTGAACAAGTCAGGAACCTGACTGAGCTGAGCCAATCAGACACTCTCCTCTTGCAATGGGAAATTGGGATACTGGGAATCTAGTCACTGGGTTTGTAGTTGGAGCTGAGATGTTGTTGTAGGACAGGAGTAGCCAGATTCCACAGAACAGAGAGTTACAGGAAGTCTTTGTGCATGGTATGAGGCCTATTCGACAGCCCCCCTGACCCAATGGCACAGTGCAGCCGCCTCAGGGCACACAGATTTCCACTTCCTGGCTTCAGCCTCACCAAAAGACATACAACACTTTCTCCCTTATACATTTTCTGTTCCATGATTCCTTATTAGAAAGTTTCTTATCTATTTTAAAAGGATAAGAAACTTCTTTTGGATGTTAATCAAATACAAAGGACTTTGTATTTCCGTAATCCAGGGCATTTTGAGTTGAGTTTTGGAGCACCCTTGGAACACAGTAAGAATTTACTAGATAAAGAAGAGAAGGGAAGGACATTCTAGGTGTATGCATAGGCCCAAGGCAGGAAATATTTGGAGAAGTGAGAAAATATGGTAGTATTTGAGTTCAGAGGACTTTTGTGAGGGGCAGGGCCCACATGATCAAGGGGAGTGTTAAGAATTTCGATCTCATTCCTAAGGGCACTGAAAAAACATTGAAAGGCAACAATACCGTCAAAATTTCACTGTTGATACATCATCCTAAGAATAATATAGAAATAGATAATAAGGGACAAGAAGAGATGTGGGGAGATCAGGTCAAAAGCCATTTCAACAGTGGTCTAGAAAGAGAAGATGGTAGCTTGGATTGGGATTGGAAGTGAAGATGGAAAGGGTAGAGAAATTCAAGATATTTTTAGGGCTAAAACAGAGAAAACAGGAGAACTGATTGAATTTAACAGAAAAATGTACGTCATAGTTTCCTCACTTGCTTCTCTTATCCCTTAACCAGACTGCTAGTCCAGGTGTTAGTCATTGACACCAGGTTAGATTCACTGTTTGTTTCATTGTTAGTTTTTGCCTACCTGAGAGAATATTTCTGAGTGCAGCTAACAGAGGCAGAAATTCAGGTACTTGGGGAAAGTTTCAATTTTTAATTTTATTCTCTAATTTCGTATAGTGAAATTGTTCCAGAATCTAGTTATTTTTTTGTACTTTTTCCTTTCTCCTCACTTCCTTTCAACTTCACTGGTTCTGTCATTAACATCTAGCCTTGTACACTGTGATTCTTAGTGTGAAAATAAGCCAGCCAGGGGATGGTATTAGATCATGGGTCAGGATACAGTTTGAAGAAGGCTTCTGTCCCCTGAAATTTTTATATCCTTGCCTACATACACACACCCTGGGAATTATTTTGTCATACCTCCTCTTTTCTTCTGTTATTTCTTGGCTTGGGAAAATACACCTGGAAAAATACTGACATGATGCAGTGGCTGAAACAGTAAAATGAAGGAGAGTAAAGAAGTGAGTGGAGGGAAAAAGAGAACCTAAGGTTGTTCCACAGATCTGGAAGTAGAGATGAGACTATCTGGTAAAAGAATGTTTCATTCAGAATAATTTACCTTTAATTCTTTTCCCTCCAAGAAAGAAAAAGATCCTTGGTAGGAAGGTAAACTTTGAAAGACCTTCTAGAAGAAGGAACATAATCAGGATTTTTAGAGATCATCTGCGTATATATATTGTAAACACATATTTTTCCTGTATTTGTCCTGGTCCCAAATATCCCTTAAGATTTAGAGTCATCTGACATAAGCCTTTAACTTAGAAAAGAGATGAATTTAATCTCACCTAGGATGGTTTCTGCCTATTTTACACTTTAATATGTTCACCCTTTTCCCCTAAATTAGCTGAGGGGAAAAAGATAGACTCCATATAGAGAGGTCAGAATCTTATGCCACTGGGTTCATTGATTCCCCGCCCCCCTCCCCACCTCAGAACTTATTCCCTGGTTAGCTTAAGGGATGCAGATGAAAATCAATTAGTTTGGGTAGGGTGTGGGTGCTGAGAACTGTTCCTGGAAAGCTGAGCCAAATAGATATTTGACCTGGCCCTACAAATCCTTCCCAGTTGTCTTTTCCCTCTGAGCCATTTATAAATCTCTTAAAACTGGTTTCTGAGGCTGATCCACAAAAGGAGTTTCTTGAAGGAGAATTCAAGTGAGAAAAAAAGGAAACATATTACCTATGGTTCTGGCAGCTGAATACCTATGCTGTGGGCAAAAGCTGAAACCAGGGATATTTAGAAAGGTCTGAGAATATTCAGATTTACCCCCAAACAGTGTAAAAGCCAGGCTTGGCTGACTGTAAAATCAAACAGAATATTTCAGTTGAAGCAAATCTAAGCTAATCAGTATGAAAATTGTTTTCATAGAATATTATTTTAAGAACTAGGAATATTAACATGCTCCTGACTTGTAATAAAATGTAAATACAAAGGTATTAATCATAAGGATTACATCAATCAATAAAGAGAAACTGTGAACATTTTTATGTTGGAAGACCATTTGCATTGTTCTCAATTACTAAGCCACACCAATGGATTATGACGTTACTTTGAATCAGTCTGTAAATTTGCCAATCCCTGTTTCAGGCTCTTATGGACTTCCCTGTAAATAGGTGTACCTGTAGAGTATGTATTATAGGGGTGTATAAAGCATAATTGTATAAAGTAAATCATATACATATATATGCACAGATATGTGATTTACTTTATTGATTGATTTTTATATAGCAACACCAGAATCTTTCCCCAAAGAGTCATTTATCCACAATATATGCACTAGCGATTTTAAAAAATATGTACTAAAAATTTATTCCATTATCGAAACTGAACATTTTAGGAGAAGTTTGAGAGTGAAATCAGCAGCTTCTCTACACTTATAAATTGCTTTATGATATTTTTTAAACTAGCTTTTCCCCACTGGTACCTTCAATGCAGATAAGATATAATAATGCCTACATTTCATTATCAGGAAACCAGAAAGCAGAGGGGCAGCAAACTGTGTGGGTTACAATTGGACCTGGGATTAAAATCCGAGTCTCTGGAAGAGAAGTGGAGGGAGCCTCACCTGACACAAAGGCCCCTGCAGCCGAGGAAGCCCAGCCCAGCATGTGGATGCCGAGCATCTCCTGGCCCAGGCAGAGCAAGTGGTGGCACCTGTGCCATCTTGTCTGTGGAGAGAGTTGTACTCCCAGTATGACCCTGGGAATACAGGAAACTCCACATTTTAACAAAATGAAAATAAGGGGTTAATTCTAGTCTTTCCATAAGGGTAGAATTATACTTAATAACCTACTCATTCTGAGTGTAAAATGGAGTTACATTTAGAAAAAGTATCTAGTTTCCACTTGTTTTAAGGACTGTGACTCCTGCTTATAGAGAGAACAGGCTTGTAAATAAAAAAGAATGGTGACGACTCAGCTGTTCCTGGGGCTTTGAGGAGAGCAGTGCAGGTTTCCAGGCAGCCAGGTTTATTTAGTTTACTTTTTAGCACTATCCGTAGCAATATTTCAGAGTGAAATAAGTAAAATATCTGTTCCTTTTCATTTGGCAGCAGCAAAGATCTCAGGGAAAAAAAATAAATAAGAAATATGTAATCCCCACGGTGTAATCCCAGGGTATGGAAACTCGCTTCTCTTAAATGCCTCCCTCTGGCATAATTGACTTTTCATGTGCATTTTAATAATGATATTTCAGCAGGTTGCAAGAGAATTTTTTTTCTTCTGTTGTTGTTGTAAATTATGGTTGGGGAAAAAAAAGTGTTATAAATCTAATTACATTTTCACTTATATTAACAAGTCAGCACAATCTTCCAGCATGTTTACCAAGCAATTCCAATATTTACAGCTGACCTAATTGGTTGTGGGGTAGAAGCAATGAGCAATATTTTATTGTTCTGATAGCTGCGTATGTGCTGAAGACAGCTGCTAAGGTGTAAAGCTACACTGAAACCCTAAAGTTTTGCCTGCCTTCTGTCTGCCTTCATTGACCTGGCCTGTAGAATAGGACCGGACATAGGAAGGAAAAGGGAAGCAGGGTCTGGAGTGGGGAGGAGAGGAGTTTGTTAAAGGTGACTTTTCTTACTCTTGTCTTGGCAAGACAGATTTCCCAGTGATTTAGGGGACTGTTAGAGGCTCAAAAACTAACTTGTTCTTGGCAAGTCTGGATGAAAAGTTATAGATAATTACACAAAAGTCAAGAATATATTGAGTAAACATCCCTGATAGTTGATGTTGAGTTAACAATTCTGGTCTTGTTCTTGACCTTCCCTATCAAAGTCAGTGTGGTCTTTGGGAACCAAACATCTGTCTAATATAGGCTAGGAATTCTTATACTGTCAAGTTCTTAGAGAAAGGGCTAATAATAGAAACCACTCCTACCAGGAAAAGACCACATTGCTTCATGGGGAGACAGGAACTGGGTCTACCTCTCATATAACTAAAGGTGAGTTCGACTGCAGCCTTGCTATCCCCTCAGATTTCAACTAAAATGACATTTATCTCAAGTCCTCTTTTTCATAAGCGTGCTGTTTGTGTTAATACAAATATACAATGCTAGCAAAATTTTAGCAGAAACCTGCTTTGGAGGTGCGTCTCCAAACCATGGGTTCAATTATTTCGTAGACAATCTTGTCTTCTGTGTCATGATGAGGACTAACATTTATTGAGAGTGTACTCTCTGCTAGGAACTTGGCCAAGAGTCTCACACTTAATCTTTTCATCAGCCCTATGAGATTGGTACGAGTTGTTTTATAGATAAGAGATCGGAGCCACAGAAGAGTGAGGGACTTGCTCAAGATCACGCAGCCTGGAAGTCAAAGAGCTGAGATCTGAGGCTTGACAGTCCACTTCTGGAGCCACCGCTATAGTCATAGGACCAGGCGGCCTCCTGCTTGATAGCTCTTGCTGCCACCTAGACACTAACATGTCATAGCATGCCATAGGCTTTGAGGTATGGTATTGGATATACCCAATAGGCTCTTACTGATGTCACCTAAAATCATACCTCCCCCTTTTGGTTGATACCTGAAATCTCCCAGTTAGGTTCCTTAGCTGAAGTCCTTGATCCCTGATGAAAGAAAAACTATCCCTGGAAGAGTTAATATTGTAAACTTCTGTTTTTGCAAATAATGGTTCAGACAGATGTTGATGGGGGCAGTAAGTAGCGGGGGATTGTGAGCCCCTGAAAAGGGTGACAGTGGGGTGTCAAACAGAGGGCAAAGAATAAGAATGAAAAGTCCGTAACAACTGTCTACTTCACATTTTTCCCCCCTAGAAACTATGTAAGTCATATCATTAGTCCTTGAATAGAGTTTTACTTAGAAACAGTGACTAAGCTTGCCATAGTCTTCACTTTGTCTTGTCAGGTTGGTCTTTTATACATGACCCTAAACAGAAAAGGTCTCATCCCTGCCTTTTAGGAGATTATATATAAGAACGAAAACATGCAAAAACCAATTACTTAATGCAAATAAATATACATACTCAGTAAATGATCAGTTGTCACACTGTAATTTTTATTCCCATGATATGAGGGCTGCCTCCTCATCTTACCACCCAGCTAAATCAATGGAAATTTCCATAACCACAAGTCCTAGGAGAATATGACTTCATTTTTCTTAAGACCTGTCCACAGAATCACAAAGAGGTTTTAAAAAGGACTTTGTCCCTCCTTTATTACAGCCTCCTAATCTAGTCAAACAGATATGGAGAGGACGATGAGAGTAATGGAAAAATATACGTTGAATTTTCTACGGTATTAGTCTGACACTTTTATGAACCCTGAAGTTTTTTTTGTCTTTTATTTTAAATAATAATAAAATAGTTTGTTAATCTAAAGAATTCATTTATTCAACTATACATAATTGATGAATTATTCTTATATATGGGGTGCTTTCCCAGAGTTGTGGCACATTGCCTCTCAGAAATCAAATTTTTGTCTATAGACAGACAAGAACTAGAAAAGAAAGTTATTTAGAGGGTTTAAAGGAAAGTACCTAGACATTTTTTTCTAAATTCTTACTTTCCTATTATCCCACTACCTTCACTCTTTCATCTGTCTTTGGAACTCAGGCTCACTGTGCTTAAAAATATCATTTCTATATGTGTATGCGTAAGTCTGTTTCTATCTCTACCGCATACCTATACTTGTACCCCATGCATATACCTATATATGAATGCATATTGTATTATTGTTTTCTTTGGACTTTGGACTTTGTATTGAGACTTGATTAAGATGCTTATTAAACTCAATACCAATGGCATGCTTTTGATTTCCTAGTTAAGGACTATATTTTACTTATATAAAAAAGTCTATGCTTGTCCAGAGAGAAAGTCATTTTAAAAGCTGAATATGAAAGAACAGGGGAAAAAAAGCACCTATTCAGATCTTGTATGATGAATTTCTGTAGAAAGTTCAGACAAGATGTGCATGAATAGAGAAGAACCATGTATGGTGATTTATATCTACTATTCTGCCTCTGGAAAGACCCTGGAAGCTGGTCCTCAGTAGGAGTTCAAACATCACTGATGCTAAAAGATGGTGTTTCTCTTGTCTGGATCACCTCAGGGACAGAATTCAATGAGGTGTGCAGAACTGAGAATAAAAATGGAGGAAGGGTCCTGCTTCATTTCTTAAGAGAACAGTATGTGTGTGTGTGTGTGTGTGTGTGTGTGTGTGTGTGTGTGTGTGTGTGTGTGTGTTTGTGTGGTGGAAGGGGCATAATACCTAAAAGTGAGAGGTCATGAAGACAAATGTTTCAAGAGTCATGCCTGGGCATAAATTATATAGGGCCAGGAGTGGGTCTGCCAGAAGAGAAACAAATAATTTCTCCCAGTTGGATGGATTTCTCCATGTTCTTATGGTCTTTAAACCTCTTACACTAACATGCGTCTGGCCTGGAAGAGGATATCCTGGCAGTCCTTCTGAATGGACTGTAATTTGTTCAGAAACTGAAGACTGCCATGGGATTAGTTATGCTGGAAGGCACTGGGAAATAGCCAAGGAAGGAACTGGAATTGCCATGAAAAAGTGTTTTAGAGGGGGAATGGCAAACTATGGGTAGACTTAGACGTGGCAAAGTGACTAAAACAGTGGGAGGTACTACATTATAGATATTCACTGAAAACCCTATTGATACACACCTTTGAGCTGATGGTCTATGGGTGGGGGTAGTAGACAGTGAAATTTTAGAAGGTCTTAAACTTCAAACCGTCTCCCTCTGAATGTGAAAAGAAATTGGTGGCAAAGCAGAGACATTTAAGAGCCAGAAAAATGATGGCAGAGTGAGGTGGGGAACCAGAATGACAATAACATGAACCATTTTTCACTTGCTCAATTTTTACTGTGTGTTAGGTACGACAAACTTTTATCTCATTCGATCCTCCCAACATTTCAATTATTTAGGTTCAAATGTTATCTCTTTGATTTGCAGATGAAGAAACCAAAGCTTAAAGGATAAAGAGAATGGTAAACTAGGGCTCATGCCTGCTATATTGACAATCTCATGGCTGATATTTGTGGACCACTTGACCTTGAAAAAGCTAAAGCTGGGTTGAGCATTAGAAAAGAAAGAAAAACATAACATTCATGGTCTCTGGTATCTCCAAAAGATCATAGAGTATATGAAGAAGTTGATGTTATAAATATGGTCTTGGTTATAAGTTTCACAGAGACATAGAGGGAAGAGAAGTTATGTGGGAAAGTATATATTTAGATTTCAATGTAGTCTATTAGAGTTGAATCAAAGAGACCCACAGGGAGGATTTCTATGGAAGGGCTGCTATGCCCAAAGAAGACAAACCTTTCTGTTAGAAATGGTTTTCTCTCTTGACCCAGATGTATCATACACTGCTTGGAAATGTCTGTTGCTCCTTGTTTTACGGATTAAATATATATCAATATCTACTTGAGTTTATAAACACCTACTTCTATTATAAAAATACTGAATGGCTTAGTGTGGTTATTGTGTTATTCGTCAGTCACACCATAATATGAATTAGCTGTAAAATCTTTTCTTGTTAATATCTAATTAAAATTAGTTTTATTGAAGAAGTGAATTTTGATAGAAAAGAGGAAGAAAATAATAGATAATTGTATAACAGGTAAAATGGGCAGAACTCTCCTCGGGTCACCCAAAGTAGGGTGATCAGATAAAGAAACTGGAAGCAAAGACAACGGGGTTCCAGGAGTGGTCAAGATGCATTTTTATTTATCATAAAATGTTGCATAGGTCTAATTTTATCAACCTGAAAAGGAAAAGGATATATTCACTTTCTCTCATATAACATGACTCCTTGATTTAAGGACACAGAACTTAGGTGAATAGAGCCTGTGTTTGCTTACTTAACAAATACATATTCAACTACTATCTATTAAATAGACTTGTGTGTGTTAGTCTCAGAACGTAACTGCTATTTATAACATTGCTTATTTTATGGGAAAGAAAAGATACCAGGGATGCAATGAAATATTGGACTATAACTTTTGTATAAGTTAGGACTGTCTGTATTGCTTCAAGTACTAAGAATAGAAGACAGCAGTTTCTGGGCTGACCAGAAAACGCACTCGTGGCCTGAAGATTACATCTTTAAAATCATCAAGCCCAATGTTAGCAAAACTATTAATAACATTAGGCTGCTTTTGGTATATGATGTAATACTATTAACACATCAAAAATGGATTACAAATAGCACATATTATGCATTTGATATTTTTTCCCCAATAGTGCCTATTTGTATCTATTAAGCCATCAAGTCTATTTTATCACTCTTTGTTATTACCCAGGATTTATGTTTGCCAATTTGCTGGCTGGAGTTATCTTTGCCCCCCGCCCCACACACACACACAAAGAAATAAAAGGCACCCTATTCTATAGTGCTAAGTAGGAGCAGGGTCTGTCATTGATCCCATTAACACTGTTAAATCAACTGAGCTAACAAACTCCATTGATGAAATATCGCAGAAATTCACCCACAAATGGCACTTATCTATCTAAGGGTATACCATTGTCTAATCAGCAGTATGGTCCTGATTGCTGTGTTCTTTTTAAGTCTCTGTAGTCCATGTAAACACATCTTACTTTGAATTAAGAGGTGTAAGTGAATTAAGTAATCATCATCTTTAGAGGTGATCTTAAGGGTAACTATCACCTACACAGGGATGGGTAACTATCACTATCTCTGACATTTTTAGGAGTTTTTAAAGCATATTCAGGGATCATCCAGCTAGATATAAGGCTGATGGACCCAGTTTGTGGATAAACTAGGCCATCTGGATCAATTCTCCTTTTAGATGCCTGCTTTGGACCATTTTTTATTTATCATAGACAATGGGGGAATTAAAGACAATGGGAAAAATACAAATAAGTTAAATAATTTTGTTTTTAAAGCTGTGTTAAAGAATGTGGGGAGTCTGTGAAACTGAATAACTAAAATTACATTCAAGGATTTTTTTTGTGTATGGCTCTGATTATCCATGAATTGCCAATCCTCTATTATCACAGAGAAGACATCACAAAGAATAAACGAAAGCAAAAACATGGTTGGAGCACTTCATGTGTTATCATATATATTGCCTTTATATTATCAAAACAGTTTTCAAAGTTGAATAATTTTGATCTTGTGATAACTTTGCATTAACATAAATATAATGTACACACACATATACATGCATGCACAATACCAATAGCCAAGAATGTATCCTTAAGAAATTTGATATGTTATTTCTCACAGCACTCTACCATAAATTCTCACCTCTCGTCAGGCTAGCTGGTACATGGAAGGTTCCACGTTTTCTCCAGGCCTGGCCTATGTCGTACTCTTCACAGGAGTTGAGATTCCCACTCTCTTCTACCTCCCAAATCCCATCGCTCACAGGACACTTTCCATCCAGCCCTCCTTGACGTTTTCCTCCTTTGACTTCCTGCTAGAATCATCAATGCAGCACTTGAAGGAATGCTGCCTCATTTGGCCTCTGATTGATTTTATGTGAATTCATCTTGTTTACCCAACTAGATTGCATAGGAGTGGAAGCATGATTTCCGTATCTACAAATGCATCGAGCACAGTGTCTACAGTGTGTACTTACCATAGCACATACAGGTATTCAATAAATACTCATTTACCAACCTCTTTAAAAGAAAAAATTATCTGCAAGTTCTAATGCTGGTCTGTAGCTGTGTTGTTGTTAAGTGAGAGGTAAAATACAAATTCATGAAATTCCATAGCACCTTTCCTCTAAATAGATCTTAATCCTTTCTCATAAATTATCTCACGTAGTTTCGTAAAATCCTGGAATGAAAGGCAAGGAAGGACAGAAACTATAACTCCTAGGACTTTTATATTCCTCAGTGCACACATGAAGTGCTGGCTCAGACATTCAAGGCCTGCCTCACCTCTAGGACAGGTACGGTCAAACCTCTGTTAACCAGATCCACAACCCATCTATCCAGAATCCTTAATTAAACAACAGCATGAGTTTTCATGTATTAAAAGAAAGAGGTGAATTATAGCAAGGATTTATTTCAAAATCCACATCTTTGGAAGGCGCTGCCCTTAATACATATTCAGTCCAATTTTGTGCACGTACCTAGGTATAGTAATTGTAATAATAAGGAACATTTAATGAGCACTTACTCTCAACCAGGAATCCAGAAAAAGTACTTTAAATACCTAATCTTATTCAATCATTACAAAAAATCTACGGAGTATTCATTACTGTTATACTCATTTAAGATATCAAAACTGAGACATCTTGAAGTAAAGCAACTTTCCCAAGATCACATAGCTTAGAACTAGCATTTAAATTTACATTATGCAATGCCAGAGCATAATGACTATGCTTTTCTGATAATGCAATCATATTTCTCAGTCACGAAGGGTTTTCTCGGTACACTACAGCTACTAAACTGAAACTCAGCGAACATATTACAGTTATCCACAATAAAGTTCAGAGTAATAGAACTTTTAGATCAATGCTCTACTTAAACTCAACCAGACAGATCACCTTCCACCTCCAAACCAGCACTGTAGTTAATCAAGTTTTTAATGTACTAAAGAGCTGCAGGGCAAAGGGAGGGGAGGAAGGATTTAAGGACCCTATGCTGCAGATTCCAAAACAAAGGCAATCTCATCATCAGTTTGTTGGAAATAGGGAATAAATTAATAATAGAAAAGCCAGTTGGGAATAGTTGAAATATTGTCCCAACTCACATTTCTAGAACGCCTGAAAGGTGACATGAAGGAAACTGAGTACATAACCTTCAGGTATCATAAGCATCATAACCTTTGGGTATCACAGGTACAACTTATTTGAGGAATCTTAAGGAAGGTAAATTTGCTTAGCTTAAGGATCCTGGGTAAAGTATGCACGAATTCATGTTGGTTAGGAAAATTCTACTGGTCAGTATAGGAGCTGAGAAAGCAAATATTCTGGCTTAAGTAAAATTTTTATTGCCCCATGGTTCTCAGAAAATGATAGGGGACCAGAGTTCTCTGAGGCTCTTACCTGATGTCGCTAGTCAAACAGCTCATGTTGCTAGTCACTACGCTTGGCTGTTCCCCTGATAAAAACTCTGGCATTGGTGTGCCACAGAATTCCTTCGTGCTGTTTTTCTTTGCTTTTATTGTCCCTGCAATAGAATAAGAATCTTAGTGAGTTGGCATAATATCTGTTTGAGAGAGATTTTTGTACCATTCCTACTGGCTGAGACATTTCCAGGTCCTGGACTAGGGTAAGGCTGGGGGCCCTTAGGTAAACACTAGTTCTAAGAGGATGAATTATAGAAAACCCTTTAATTTCTTTTTTCAGAATTAGAAAATGATTGTGAGTATTTTAATACCATACAATATGCTTAAGATAAGTACCTATTGAGTTGGCTGCTGTACTTTTCTAATCCATCACTCCTCCCATCTCACCCAAGAGTATAGCACCTGAGGAGCCTTCCTGCTACTGGCACAGTCTGGAACCACTATAGGACTCTTAAGAAAAAAATACTATCCAAGTTCCCCTTCTCTGTTCAGGTTGCAATCCATGCTACAGGAATATTGCCTCCCTGTACTTTATTTTTCCTTTAAGGCTTCGTTTATTATTCATTTTAACTTGTCGAGAATCTTGATTTTACATGGGCTATGTCTCCAAACATTTGTGAATTTCAAAATGTGGAAATAACACAAAAGCAAGTAATTTTCTCATCTGCAAATGGGGATAATAGTGGGACTTCAAAGGATGATTGTGAGGATAAATGCAAGAATGTTTGAAATTTAGTAATTCAATGAGCAACATGAAACTGCACTGAGATGGAAAAAAACTGACACATGAGCCATTACTTCTTCCTGCACCCATATGTTGGTACTCAATCATACCATTCTTATTCTGGAACCCAGATCCAACCTAACAATCCTTTCAACACATTAACTAGGCTAGGAAACCACTGTTGATCAATAAGAATTGGCACTTGGTAATGTAATAAACAAATAACATTCTAAAGGATGCTTTGGAAGTTAAATGTTTCTCTTTCATTCTTCAAGGACCCTGAATTATCTGCTTGCCCGAACAGAATCAGAGATGGGGAGACTGTCTGAGGAGAAGTTATCAAGGACAGGGACAGACTCAAAGAGTAGCCATCATTGCTACTCCTCTTCCCCACCCACCCAAGCAGAGAAAAAAGACGTGGCCTTTTATTCCAGTGTCAGTTTTAGGACCATCTCTGTACTTAGACTATTCAGAATGGGGAGTTCAGGTGGAACAAGGCTATAAACCCACATATCATCAGGTTTGGGACAAGGGTAGACAGGAAAAGCCACAAAAATAGCTTGGTATCCCTCTTCTTTCCTTGTAATTCTTTCTGAACCATTCTAATCCACAGAAAATATCAATTGAGTCAAAACACACTTCTAGAAGAAGAGCGACATCCTTTGCATAGGTGATTTGTCTGCTTAAACCATCAGTAATCACATCATACAGCTGTGCTAAGAGCCAGGCTTGGCATAAGATTGCTCTCTACCTGTAATCCTCAGAAGTCTTCACTTTCATATGGGGGCTTGATGAGGATTTTCAAGTTGACTGATGTTTCCTTATTTTGTGGTTACCTTTTGCCCTAAGGGAAAGGCTCAGGAAGGGAACATCTGAAGAAAAATCTGAGTGGGAAATAGTGTGTTACCCACTGTCAATCATTAGCTAGCTTAGTATATGTGATAGAAGGCTGAGCTATGGAATGTAAAAGGGAACATGCTCAAACTGGCTTAGGAACAATGGAACTTTCGGGAAGTCTGCTTTCTCAAAGCCTAACTTTCTGGCCAACAACATTTGCCAGGTACTAAAAAAAGGGTATGTGCGGAGGGAAAATAAGTGGGTGGGGTGAGGCCTATGAACTTATGGATGTTTTTGCTAAAGCTTCATTCTTAATAAAGTCTTTTCTGGAAACGTATTAACGATTTGTATAATTTTGGAAGCTTTCATAATTATCGAAGTACATGCATGTATGTGAGGGTTGGAAAGAACAGCCTCTATGAGGACTGGTGAAGTCTCTGGCTGTGTGTTGGCAGCCTGAAGGTGAAAGATGAACTGGCCCACATGATCTTTTTTGGTCCTTCCAACTCTAAATTCTATAATCTTAATGACCTTCAAAAAAAGTGGAAAGGTGTTCTCTCTACCAGGTTAGGTAGTTAAGGCAACAATCTATTGTTGCCCTTGCCCCCAATTTCTATGCCGCTTTAAACATTTGGGAATAAAGCAAAAAATAAAATAAAAGTAGGAAGGCAAAGTCATCTCTCTTGGAGCAGTAGATAAGCAACTGAAGTTTCTTTGATTTCATTCTAAGGCAGTTTGATCATTTTATTTATTTATATTTTTGTCTATAGCTGACAGTATGCAAGTAATTATTTTTTCCTATTTCAGGCAAGAAAAAAATGGAGTGAATTTTGTCTAACAATCTAGCTAGACTGATAATGTCTTGCTATGTCTTACTATGACTTCTCTATGGATATTCTGAAGAAGGTTTCTGGATAAAGCATTAGACATCAAAAAAGACACGGCATCTGAGACCAATGAATGACTGAAAAAAATTGGAAGTCTTATACATGGCCAACATTTTAATTATCTTTCTCTCTTTTTCAAGCAAGCAAAAGCTACATGCAAATATTTTTCTTTCCTAGCATACATGATAAGACCACATGTTAAGACATGCCTCATATATTATTTCCATATGGATAGCAATAATTCTACTCCTTTCTATCTCCCTCAAAAATCTTATCATAGCTGAAATGAGTGAAAATAATCCCTATGTTATTTGGATGGTTCTGAATCTGCTCTAATTTTTGCAATTGTTTACAACATTTTATACCTACCAATCATTGTGATATACCTAAAAAGTAATATCATGTATTCTGGATAAGAACCACTACTCTTAGGAGCTGAAGAAGCAGCAGGGCAGTAAATCCAGCCAATACTTTAATCTTGCAAGTGTGGAGATAGTATTTATTTATTTATTTGTTTGTTTGTTTATTTATTTATTTTCCCATCCATTCATGATCAGAACTTTATTTCAAGAAAGTTATTATAGCCATGAAGAATGGCATTAATTGACATGAAAAGAGGCTAGATCCAGGGAAACCAGCTAGGAAACTATTGTAATCATTGAGATGAAAAATAAAGAGGGCCACAGCTGAGGTGGAGTTGGATACCAAGGACTGAAGAATATGGAGCCTCATAGTCAACTGTAGGATTAGAAGAACAATGGCATCTGTCATCAATATAGGAATATAAGACATTTCTGTATGTTCTTTGTGGACTTATTATAATACCAAATTGCTTTCATTTTTATTGGAATTCAGTGGTCATGTGGTCCTGACCCCACTTTAAAGAAGAAGAATCATGAAGGAACATCTCTCTCTCCTATGTAAGGCCATTGGTATAGGAGGAGAGCTTGAACTGGAATTCAGAGCTGCCTAGGTAAGCCAAGCTAGGGAGACGAGCTGGTGGAGTCATTAGGGTGGTCATATCTCTATGTTCTTGGTTTGGAATTCTTCTCCCTAATTGGCTGGGGTGACTCCTTTCTTAAAGCGGTCAGTTGGTCTTGGATATTTATGAAAAAAGTGACCCACGTCTAAACCTAAAGAAAACTGTGAAGTAAGGTAAATTCAAGTTTGGATCACCTATTCAAACCATTTCTTACCATTTTTTCTATACCTAACTCCTTTCACACTCTCTTTCTAATTTCATTTTCCTAATTCCCCTCACTTTCAGGTGTGACTCCATCACACACTCACACACAAAAATAGCATTTTAATGAGCACTCTTAAACAGTCCTCAGGGGGTGGGGATGAGGGATATTTGGCCACGACTTTCCTAAAGATCATTTTCACATTGCCCAGTCCCTCCACTCCATCACATACAAAGATACTTATGTCTACCTCCTTGCCCTAGTTGAGAACAACTACTCTAAAACATTAGGCATTAGAATAGCAGTCAGTGAATTCTATAGTTGGAACTAGGAAAGTTCCTGCCCAATAACTTATCTAACTTACATTACTCAGAAAAACAGAAAGACAATTACTCCTCCTGTTCTGAAGTCTAGCCCTACTAGTCTTCATTCTCTGACCCCCTTTCCCCCCCACACACAAAATATATATGTAAAATTAAGTAATAGGTTAAAATAAGTATACTCTACTAGAACTTTTCTTATTTCTACTAGAACTCCAATTCTTATTTCATCTGTATTTCATTGATGAGAAAAGATTCTTTTTGGGTTTATGTTCCCATGGGTAATATAATGATTAACATGTATGTAGTACATACCATTTGCCAGGCACTAGTCTTAATGCTTTTTATATTAATATATTCAATGTGTATTCTCTTTAAGTATTCTCATTTAATCCTTGAGATACCTAACATTACTGTCGACATTGTACATAATGAAAATGTCAGAAATCTCAAGCACAAGGAGACCTTAAATAATTTGCA
Organism: Rhinolophus hipposideros; assembly: GCF_964194185.1. Taxonomy (NCBI): domain Eukaryota; kingdom Metazoa; phylum Chordata; class Mammalia; order Chiroptera; family Rhinolophidae; genus Rhinolophus; species Rhinolophus hipposideros. The sequence goes on along the minus strand of NC_138050.1, from coordinate 44,910,041 downwards.
CTAAGACACACAGCTAATACATGATCAATGCAGAATCTATGATCTCAACCACTGCACCATGCTGCCTCTCTAAAACATAACATTATAAACTTAAGTGGAGGACCTCTGGTGTGGTTCTAGTTTTAAAAAATTAAGGTAATCAACGGTAGAGGGATTATAAATCATAGACTATCAGAATGGAAAAGGGCCATAGCGGTGATGAGGACTTCCCAGTTTCGAAATGATGGCACTGAGGCCCCAAAAGGTAGTGTGTCTTCCCTTAACCACAGCTAATGAGTGGTACAACTATGGTCAGAATTCAAGGTTTTGAAGTGTCATGCAGTATAATGGAAGGAAGAAACTGGTGGGACCTAGGAAACTTAATTATCTCAATATAGTGAAAATTATTGAAGAGATGGACTGGGGATACACTTCACCTGGCTCTGAGATGTGAAATGATCAACCTGAAATTTGTACTAATCCAAAGGTAGTAAAGTATATATTTTGTCATCCATTGGTAAGTTCCTAAGTCCTTTTTGAAAGTTAATTCTCTGGGAGAATTTCCAGACATTATCATGACTTGTAAATATATTAGGACAAGCAGTCTGCTCTATAGTGATGTCCTCTTTGGCACATTTTGGCGAGAGCTAACTCTTCAGATTCTAATTCACACTCAAGTCCACTCTCTAGGCACCAGACTGGTGCCCATTTCATGGTACTCTGCTGCCATCGTCTGGCAAATTGAAGTCACGAACAGCTGACTCACTGCAAGCTATTTAAGAATCTCGGTACCAGATTAATAGTTCTGAAAGCAGTGGGATAGGCTTGGTAGGAGTGGTGATTGAGGATCAGTATGGAGCAGGAAGAAGAAATGATTCCATTATGCGATGAATAAAAAATTCTGATGAACGTAATAACTACAGCAAAGCTCAAACATTAGATTGTAAATTGGAAGTCTTACTAATTTACTCCCCAGATACTATAAAATACATGTTCTAGGAGTAAAATTTGGCATATCTACAAATATGAAGGCAGAGCCTTTCTCTTTAAACAAAATTTTTACACCCTTATACTAGAGCAACTTCCTGCTTTAAAAAATTTATAGTAAAAGCACACTTAAAAGTCAGCTGAATAAAGGGCATATTACTCATTTTTATAAAACGTATTTGTTTTGCAAAATGACTGACAGTGCAAGCATATGCATGTTTATAATTCATTTGTAAAAGTTTGATTTGTAGTGTTTACACAAATATGTCTGCTACAGACAACATGCTATTTTTTTCATATAATATAAAGATTTGTATGTGAGATTATACTTTCAATGCATTTTTTTTCTTTTTTATTCACACCTTCTTTAGTGGGATGTTTCTCCTATTTAGTCAGCCTCATGTTTGCCTCAAGAATGATTCATATTATTATAGAATACAAAAACAGTCAATGTTTAATTTTTAAATCCAAAATAGGGTATTGAAGTCCAATTAATTAAAAATACTTCTCAGACTGAAGCATTTCAGGAAATTACATAGGCATACATTTTTTCTATGCCCCAAACTGTCTTAGATTCTAAATGGGAAATTGAAAGATTCAGAGAAAATGAAACAGGGTTAAGGTAGAGACTTTAGTTTTACATGTAGAATGACAGCATGAGAAGCTCCACAGACCTGCTCCTTAGCGAATTTCATTTGGAACTCACTGCCTGACCTGTGAACAAGTTGAACTAGATAACTAGTAAGGTTTCTTTCAGCTCTAAAAGACTGCTACTCAGGTCTTGTATGACCAGTGGGGAAATGTCTGCCCCTTCTTGGCCAAGTTCAAATGGGCATTCTTTTAAAAGATGGAACCTCTCCTTTTTCCTTGGTCATGCCCCCAGAAACTGGGCTCAAGACAGCCAGCTATAAAGTGCAGTTAGTTACCTGTGAAGTGTCGATGGTTCTTGCTTTTGCAGCTACATTTTCCAATTAGCTCAGGAGTATACACATCACAGTGACAGGTGGCACAGTAAAAGAAGGCTCTGGACAATGAAAGCAAATCAAGAATGACTTATGTGAGGCTTAACACTAAGGAAGCATGGCGCTGACTCAGTCTGCCTGCCATTAAGTTGTATGTGCTTTAGGACTTTCTCCCCATAAAGTAATAAAACAAAATTACCTTCTGACTTCCTTTGCAGATTCAGCAATAAAGAACCCTAATGTGTTCTTATGCAGCTTAACTTGTGCAGGTGGATTTAGTACCAGACCACTAGAAAGAAAAAAATAAAAACACAGTAAATTTTCCCTCCAATATCTATGCCAATATTTTGTGTTTCATTCTGTCATTACCCATGGATTTTCTAAATGGCAGAGTTAATAGGACTCAATACTCTTTTACTGGTAAACAAAGTAGAAAATGTGAATTTGACTATATTTAAACTCTGTTTTAAACATGCTGTTTAATATGCTGAGGGGAGCCGGGTCACAACACAATTGCTGAGCTGCACACACAGCTGAGCTAAGGGAAAGCTCTTCCCTGGACTGTGTCCTGAATCTGAGATGGCCAAACCAACTTAGGCTATCATTAGGCTAACCAACGCCATCTATGCCAAGGCCACACGGTTGCTAGTCTTATGGTCATACTAGTGGTATCCATCCTTAGGCTACTTGACCTCTAAAATTTAATTACATCTATTAACCAGCTGGGTTCAAAAGTTCCTTTTAGCTGCTACAAAATTTTTGAACTTGCATATTTCTTTTGAATTCAATGTTGTCTCCTGATTGCAGAATTTTTGAGAGAAGGAACCACGTGAATTGTTTCTATTTCTGTATTACTTGAACATTTTGATTTTCGATTTTCTTATGGTTTGTGTTTTGGAAAATGCTTTCTTACAAATTTCATCCATGATACTCCTTGATGCAATACTCTATCTTGACTACTTGAGTTTTTACATTTCTCCCTATGTTTGTCAGGATCTCCTGTTTCTATTTCCTGTTTTTTTTTTCAGACCTCCTGTGATGAAGTCTTATAACTCTATAACTCCCTGCATCTCATTTGTGCATGGTCAAAGTACTCTTTTCATCCTTTAAAGCACATTCCTATTATATTCCTTACATTGGAAAGAAATCAAGACTTATCCTGTTTTTAGGGTACTCCAAAGTAACTTGCAAGTGTTTGGGCCTTATAAAAATAAAAGGGCTTGTACAACAAAAGCTCTTCAGCCCAGTGCCAAGAGTAAAAAGCAGTATTCAGGTAGATTATTACTTAAAATATTGGATGGCATTTTCCGAGTATTTACTGACCGATATTAATGAGTGGACTGATTGCTTTAACTTTGAAAGAGAAAGAAAGTGGATTTGTGCCACCAGCCTTAAACATCACTGGTTGGTGTTCACTAGCTAGCAAGCATACATGTGTTTGCACCTTCTTCTCTCTCTCTGTCTCTCTGTCTCTCTGTCTCTCTGTCTCTCTGTCTCTCTCTCTCTCTCTCTCTCTCTCTCTCTCTCTCTCTCTGTCTCTCTCTCCCTCTCTCTCTCTCTCCCCTTTATTTTTAAGGAATGGTCTTCTGAACTCTTGTTAAATATTTAGTTATGAAGATACTATCATGACAACATCTCTGGTTGCATTTGAAAAAGCGGTGAACTTCTTTCGAGGACTTTTCCAAACTGGCATGATGGCTTAATCCCCTCTTCGTGAGTCATGGCCAGTTGCTTTACTAGAGAATGTCCGCTACTGGAACAAACTCAGAACATGATCTGACTGGGTCAGATCCAGCTTTATTTCTTAGCAAGTGACAAAGTATTCCCTAAGACAAATCGTGTATATTCAAGTGTATCAATTAAAAGAGAAAATAAAACTGAGAAAAGAGGTTTTCCCCAGTTTTTCAACATACTCGCCTAAAGCCCAGCCATTGAGATGCCTTATTTTTCTTCTACTTACCTATGGCTGTAGTGGATATAGTGCAGGTTGGTGATCAGAAGCGCAGCCCCTGGAGAAAGACTGAGTTCGGTTCTGGCTTGGTACTTCCACTTGAGAGTGGGGTGAGCTTGGGGAAATTACTCACCCTTTTTGGGCCTTACCTCTCTCCTCTGTAAAATGGGATGAATAATTGTGCACATCTCACAGCATTATTGTGAGAATTCAAGAGTTAATATAAGTAACGTGCCTACAGCACTGTTGGTCACGAACTAGCAATCATGTAAGAGATGGTTATTATCAATGTCTTTGCCAAATCAGGATTTAATTCCTTTGATTCACCTGACTTTTGGTGGGAACCCAAAGTTAAGTCTATGTTACAGCAGGTTCCTCTTTCATTATGGGTAGATGTGTGCTACATAGTGAACAGCATCAAGTCCATGTTTCTGGTCTATGATGTCCTGATAGTCATCCTAATAATGTTTATAGAAATGTAGGATGGCAGAGTTGGAATGGAGCTTAAAAGCATTTGGTCCAGTAGTTTCCAAATGCCAGTGAATAAAGTGACTATATTATGGGGATTTAAAAAATTCTCAGAGATTTTGGAGATTTTGATTCTGTCAAGTTCAGAAATGGGTTTTGGAATAGATATGTGTTTAAAACTGCAAATAATTCTGATACACAGTCTAGGTTGTTGAATGCCAAAGATGTTATAACTTGAAGAAGTTTTGAGCCAGTCTGTAACCCAAACTTCCTGGTGTAAGATTCTCAGACTCATCCTTTTCACCATGACCTATTTCCAGTAGAAGGGCCATTTGTGCATAGGTTTAGATTTTGAGATTTTCTTGAGCAGGATCGTTAAATAGACTTTAGCCAGCCAGACAGTACTGTTTGTTATTCTCTCCTTAATGACTTGCTTTGCATAGTACCCAACAGATTTCTTTTGGCTGGATTCCTTCTGCATTCTCTCCACTTGCACAGATCTGTTGTTCTTTCCAACATTGTATATAAAATCATTTCTTTGTAGTCCATCTGCTATCACTCAAATTTATTGAACTTTGACTGTTCCCTACAATTCCAGGATTCCTGGTAATGTCAATTTTAGAGCTAGAAGAGGTCTTAAGTATTAATTAACATGAGTTCCTCATTTTACAGATGATTGAACACTTTTCCAAGGCCACAGGGTTAGCAAATCACAATCAGGATCAGAATCTAGTGTGTTGATTCCAATTTAATTCAAGTTAGTCTTAAGCTAAAAACCACACATAAGCCAACATCTTCTTGTTCCTGATACATTTAAGCCCCCACTTTTTCTTATTTTTCAGCATTTGCTCTCTCTATATCATTGTAGCTGATTCTCTTTCTATTAGTCCTAGATTTTATTACCTTTTATTACTTCTCTTACTTCTCATATTACCCAATATGGATTCTCAGGAAACACTGGTGGTCTGATAATGTTACCTGCTTCCTTTATTTACCCTTTCAATAGCAGACTTTACTTAATAGGCCAGTCTAATTCCCATCTTGCCATATTTTGCAGATTTGTTTCTAAGACTAGAGTTTGTGAAAACATTTTTATCACAAATAGTTCTATTTCATAGTATAGTTTCCTGGTCAAGACTTGCAAGATCTGGTAATATATTAAGAGGAACAGATCAGAGAAGGTGACCATTTCTTCTCTCCTGGCTCATGAAAGAGAATTGGGGCAGGGTCATAGGAAGAAAGGTAAAGAGCCTGTCCACCCACTAGGGTAACCATTCCAACCCCAATTATTAGAGTTATTACTAAATGCACCACAGCAGCTTAGGTGCCCAATAGGCTGGGGTTCAACAAATGGCAAAAAGCTTAGTTATGGCTGTATTTTTAGAAAAGTCTTAATCATAAAGATTGTCCTAAAAAAACAAAAACAAACAGAAAAAAAAACCCAAAGAAACAAGAACACCAGAAGAAATTCAAAGACTTTTGGGTACCAGTAACTGGAAGGCACGGATTTGTGTTCAATGGCTATCAGCATGAGGTGCATCTTCACAAAGCAGAGCCTGGGAAAGAAGACAAGAAGTTGAGAGGAAAGAGATGGCAGCAGGATGCTAGTTCCCAGTAATAGGAATAACACTCTGTGCTCTACAGCTGGGAGAACAGCCCCTTAGCAGAGGAAGAGCCTCCCAACTATGTACTTTTCACTTATAAATTAATCTATCCTGAAGTAACTCATAGCCAGTGTGCCAACTGGGACAGAGATGAAATTGTCCCACAACTCCCAGGTTGCAGAGACACAGACTTATTCACTTTTATATCTTATATTCTTATATCCTATATTCTTACATCTTCAGTGCTTGTCATGAAGCCGGGCCTACAGTGAGCCATCAATTAACATTGTTGAAAGAATGTCATTGCATGAAAAATGAGGAAAGTATTTCTTTTAACTCACCGGGAAACTTCAGGAAAAGTCATTCCAGCAAAATCATCAGAGAGACGTTGAGTCAGGAGTTTGTTCTTCAGGCTACTTAAAAAATGATTCTGCCAGGGCTTTTTAAGACAAACCTGGAATACACAATCATGTCACATGAGGCACTTGACATGGAATATGGGATGTGATAATTCAAGTTGTATATTCTTCTAAGCAGCAAACCAGTACCCACTGCATTTAGGCCATAGAAAAAAGATTTTCTAGTGCTTAGCTGTAGAAATGTCTAAGAAAGTACTAAAACTCTAATATACATCTCAACTATTTTCACTAGAGAACTCTGAATAAAGGGGAAGCATCACAACTTAGTTTCTTCCCAGATAGCATCCAAGACTCCTTGTTGGAAATTAGAATTCCTCTCCCAATAATTTCAGCAAAGTGGACTGTTTTTTGAGTCAGTAACAATAAGGTGGGAAGGATAATACAGAATCTAAGTTGTCTCTCCCTAGATATGGCTGTTCAAGATTGGCTGGTTAAACGTATTAGTTTTCTACTGACTAACTACAGGCATACCTCATTTCACCGTGCTTCACTTTATTGCGCTTCACAGATGTTGTGTTTTTTTTTGTTGTTGTTGTTTACAAATTGAAGGCAAGGCAAAAAGATTACTACTGTACTCATTTCATTCAGTTACTCACTTATTATGATGGCCTGGAAACAAACCTGCACTATCTCTGAGGTAGTCCTGTAACCATATATCACACTGCTCTGACATGGCAGGATGGACCCCTTAAAGACCAGACTCTCAGGTGAAAGTCTGGAATTTCTATAAACTCTGAAACTTTGTGGCCATGGAGAGTTAAGGCCAGTGCAGAAATGGTCCTCAGATGGCCACCTTGTGGTTTAAGGAAAACAAAACAAAAATGAGAACACAAATAAACATTTCAGCCCTACTAAAAAGGCCCACAATTTTAGGCACCCTCTACCGCTTCCCAAAATTCAGCTGAATTTCCGGTCTTTTCCCACTCTCTTAAATTCCTCTATTAAGGATGGCTCACGTTATTGGGCAGTTCATACCACTCATTTTGCTTACCTCATTGGGCAGTTCATATCATTATTTAAGTTTCTATTGCTAAAGAAATAGGCTTAATGCTTCTAATATAAATGTTCCAGTTTTGGAAAGAGGGTAAAAAAATGATAACCATAGAGATGGAGAAGACTTCCTGAGTTAGTTTTTAAAAGATCAAAAAGAGAAACAGGAAGACAGGATGAATTTTAGATTTGGATAATAGAATGAGGGAGCTCAAGTAAATCAGTTGGATTGTGTCTAATCTAAGTTTAAACTTGGAAGGAAATGCTCTGTGCCTAGAACTAACCAGAAATGCTCTTTAGAGTACAGTTTCTCACCGTTTAATCTATATAGTAAAAAAGAATCAGATAGTATTGATCCAAAGCCTTTTTCTTTTTTTTTTCTCTAAGTTTTTTATTGGGGAACAGTGTGTTTCTCCAGGGCCCATCAGCTCCAAGTCATTAGATTTCAATCTAGTTGTGGAGGGCGCAGCTCAGCTCCAAGTCCAGATCCCATGGGGGAATTGAACTGGCAACCTTGTTGTTGAGAGCGCTCACTCTAACCAACAGCCATCCGGCTGCCCCTCCGGAAGCTCAGCGGCAGCTCATTGTCTTCAATCTCGTTGTGGAGGGTGCGGCTCACTGGCCCTTGTGGGAATCGAACCAGCAACCCTGTTGTTCAGAGCTCGTGCTCTAACTATTTGAGCCATCTGGCCACCCCAATCCAAGGCCTTTTAATCTCAATACTCAGAAGTTTTACAAATACTAACTCAATACTTGGAAATACCAGGTTATGAGATTAATAACTCTCATTTATAGATGCAGGAACTGACAGAGAAAGTTAAGTGCCTAATCTGAGAAAAATGGGACATAAGACACTGGAGTCTTACTTATTAAACCTAAGTTAATAGTTTATTAAAGAATCTAAAGTACCAGGGCAGAGTACATTAAAAAATCTTGCCCTGACTGCCCAATTTAGGATTTCTGAAAGTGACTTCCAGACGTCACTTCAAAAAAATAAAATAAACAATCGTGACCACAAATCTCTCTCAATCCCTGTATTCCAAAACCATCTTGTGATGAATATTGACAGGTGACCATCATCAGTGAGGAGGTTACAACTTTAGATAAAGAAGGAGGAAAAACCTAACAGGGCAGGTTTTACATTTCTACCTTCTATATTTCCATGAAAGAAGTGAGATCTTCGTATAGAATTCTTATTCTTTTTATTTTCTCCAGCCATGGAGATGAAAATCACAAGCATACAACAGACATTGCAGTTGCTTCCACTTTCTAAGCATACAACACAAAGACAATTTCCTTACAAGTCATTCCCTAGGCCATACAGTGCCACTAAGTGAAGGTTAAAGCATGTTCATTGTAGGAGCATCAAGGCTCATTTACTACTGCCTCATGGTCATTTCTGTTTCCTGTAGATGATATCTACTTATAGTTACAGAAGAACGCTCTGTGTTTCAGTTAGCATTTTGCTGGCCAGAGCATCATTCACCTCCTTTGCTTTTCCTTAACAGCACCAGAAAAGAAACCGGAAAAGATGTAAAAATTCTTTGAATTTATTGAACAAGGGGAATAAAGTGTGATGAGAGACCAAGAGGGAAATTGAGTGTAAGGAGAGGCAAATGTGGATACATAATTAAACAGAGGGAAAGGTCAAAATCTGGAGGGCTTTGAACAATAGGATACCAGGCCCAGTTGAGCATTTCATGGGAATGGCATTTCAAAGACCATACTTTGTGTTATATTAATTCATCCCAAAAGTCCCTTTTAGCTGCTTGTTTTGTCTCAGACAAACATATGACAGAACCTGATGTGGGAGACTCTGAGTAGATACCCAACTAGCAGAGGCACAGGGCATAGTGGTAAGAGCATGGATCAGACAATTCTAGCTCAGGAGAATTATACAACCAAATTAGCTTCACTGACCCATTACTGGGATACTACCTTGAAATATTACTGAAGAGAAACAATGTATTTAAAGTGTAAAACATAGTAAGCACTCAATATGTAGTCACTATTATTACTACATGGAATGTCCCAAAAATAACCTGGAAAACTAGGTTTTAATTATTATTTGTATTATTATTTTTGTTTGATGAATATCATTATTTATTATGTCAATTATTTTAAAAATGTAATTTATATTTAAATTTATGACTTCTCCAGTAATAATGTAACCTTTAATTATATTTCTACTTTCAATAACTCAAAGTGCTTCTATGGTTATGAATACATTTACATTCATAACATTGCAGAGCACACAGGAAGCAGAGTTATGATTTTTATTTTGCAGATAAATATTATTAGGCAAGAATAAGATAAATCACTTTTTCAAGATCAATGCAGTATCTGGGAATTCAATCTAGATCTCTCAATCCCTTCTCAGGTCAGATAGAAGTCAAATCTTATTTCTTGCAGTCTTCTTGCTTTCCTCAATTTTTATATCTATTTATGATCCTAATATGTGAGAACATGAGGATAGAGCCAAGATTCAACATCAATTTACAAGGTTACCTTTTTGTTTTCCTCAACAAATAGAGATGTGAGAAAGGTACACAAGCCTGGCACCAAACAGCCTTGGGCGATAAATCCAAGCTTTAACTCAGCAAAGCAGATGATGTTGTCTCCAGTAGTCCAGCTCCAGCTGGGAATCTTTGGCAGAAAAACCTGTTTTATGGTAGAAAGTAGGTCAAACATTAGGAATAAATATAACTTGAGAAAGTTCTTTCTGGATTGATGTCTATATTTTACTTTAAAGAATTTATTGAGCTCAGGTCAGCAGAAGTAATAAGAACAAATTCAACATTTAGAAATGGTTAGTGGTCAAATGCCCCACTTTTTAAAACAAGAACAGCTCGAGTTGCAAAATCAGGTCAAATGGCTTAAACCTCTAATACTACTCCAAATTTACAATATTTTTGTTTAGTTGTTTATTTGTTTTTGTTTTTTATTGAGGTATAATTGATATATAACATTACATTAGTTTCAGGTGTACAACATAATGATTCAATATTTGCATACATTGCAAAATGATTTCCACAATAAGTCTAGTTAACATTCATCACCAGAGTAGCTGTAAAATTTTTTCTTATTGTGATAATTTTAGAGATTTACTCTCTTAGCAAATTTCAAATATACAATAAAACGTTATTATCTTTAGACACCATGTTATATATTATACCCTGTGGTTTATTTATTTTTCAACTGGAAGTTTGTACCTTTTGACCCCTTTCATCCATTTCTCCTACTTCCAGGCCCTGCCTCTGGCAATCACCAATCTCTTCTTTGTATCTCTGAGTTCAGGGTTTATTTATTTATTTATTTTAGTTCCATATATAAATGAGATCATACAGTATTTGTCTTTTTCTGATGTATTTCATTTAGCATAGTGTCCTCAAGATCCAACCATGTTCTCACTGTGGAAAATTTCCTTTATTTATGACTGAATAATATTCTAGTATATATATATAAAATATAATATGCACATATAATCTTAAAAGTAAGAGAAAAACAACTTGCCATGTATAAGGGAACCTCTATATGACTATCAGCAGATTTTTCAGCAGAAACTTTCCAGACTATAAGCGAATGACCCACTATATGAGTACAGAAGTACAAAAAGAATAAAGTAACTGCTAATCAAGAATGCTCTACCCAGCAAAGCTGTCATTCACATTTGAAGCAGAGATAAAGAGTTTTCCATATAAGCAAAAATTAAAGGAGTTCATCACCACTTGACCTGACTTACAAGAATTGTTAAAGGGACTTCTTTAAGCTGAAATGAAAGGCAATAATTACTAACAGGAAAACACACAAAATTATAAGTCTCACTGGTAAAGGCAAATATATGTACAAGACAAATATATAGTAAAATGCAGAATAACCTAATGTTGTAAACGTGGTAGATTAAACGCTTACAAATCTAGTATGAAAGACAAAAGTAGTGAAAGTAACTGTAACTACAATAATTATTTAATGGCTACACAGAAAAAAAGATGTAAATTGTAACAATAGAAACAAAACATTGGAGGGTAAGTAGAAATGTAGAGCTTCAGAATGTGATCAAATGTAAGTTATTATCAACTTTAAATACTGTCATAAATATGTTATTTTATATATGTCTCAAAGTAACTAAACTTGAGAGAAGAATGGATGAAGAAAGTGAGTATTTCAACAAAGAGATAGAAAATATAAAAAACATGTCAAATAGAAGTCACAGAGCTTTGGAATACAATAGCTAAACTGGAAAATACAATATAGAGGTTCAGATCAGACTAAATGAAGCAGGTGAAAGGATCAGCAAACTTGAACACAGGGTAGTGGAACTCACTTAATCAGAGAGCAAAAAGAAAAAAGAAAGAAAGAAAAAATGAAGAAGAAAGAAGATAGCTTAAGGGACTTATGGGACACCAAGTGGACCAACATTTGCATTAAGAAGTTCCAGAAGAAGAAGAGGGAGAGAAACTTGTTTGAAGAAATAATAGCTGAAAACTTTCCTCATCTGGGGAAGGAAACAGACATCCAGATCCAGGAATCCAGAAATTTCAAATAAGAGGAAGCCAAAGAGACCCACACCAAGTTATATTATAATTAAAGTGTCAAAAGTTAAAGACAACAAAAGGTTGTTTATTTGAGACCTTTGTTGTCTCACAAGGTAGGTATTTATTGCTGTGAACTTCCTCTTAGAATTGCTTTTTCTGCTCCTATAAATTTTGATACGTGATCTTTCCATTTTCATTTGTCTTAAGGTCTGTTTTGATTTCTCCTTTGACTAAGTTGTTCAGTAACATGTCGTTTAAGCTCCATATATTTATGAACATTGCAATTTTCTTTTTGTAATTAATTTTTACTTTTATATTATTGTTGCCAGAAAAGATGCTTGATATGATTTTAATCTTCTTAAATTTATTAAGACTTATTTTGTGGTCTAACATGTAATCTATTCTGGAGAATAGTTCATGTGAGTTTGGGAAGAATGTATTCTGCTGCTTTTAGATGAAATGTTCGGTATATGTCTGTTAAGTTCATTTGATTCAACTTGTTTAAGACCACTGTTTCCTTATTAATCTTCTTTATGTATTGATGAAAGGGGGGCATTAAGATTACTACTAAGGGGATGAAAGTGGTTCATTGCATTATTATTATTTTGTTGCTATCTGCTTCTCCCTTTAGGTCTGTTAATATTGCTCTACATATTTGGGTGTTCCTATGTTGCCTACATAAATATTTATAAATATTATATACTCTCACTGGATTGACTCCTTTATCATTATGTAATGACCTTCTTTGTCTCTTGTTACAGTCAATGTCTTCAAGTCTCTTTTGTCTGATATAAGTACAGATACCACAGCTTTCTTCTGGTTTTCATTTGCATGGAATATATTTTTCCATCCTTTCACTTTTAGTGTGTGTGTGTGTGTGTGTGTGTGTGGTGTGTGTGTGTGTGTGTGTCCTTTTATCTGAAATGTGTCTCTTGTAAGCAGCACATAGATGGGTCTTATTATTATTATTTTTTAATCCATTCAGCCACTCTGTGTCTTCTGATTGGGGAATTTAGCACATTTGTTTTTAAAGTAATTATTGATAGGTATTTAGTTATTGTCACTTAATTGTTTTCTGGCTGTTTTGTGATTTCTCTGTTTCTTTCTTCTCTTGCACTCTTCCTTTGTGATGTGATGATTTTCAGTATATCTTAGATTCCTTTGTATTTATCTATCGTGTATCTACTATAGGTTTTTTTTTGCTTTGGGGTTACTTTGAGACATATATAAACAGTTATTGTAACAGTTATTGTAACAGTTATTCTACCAGTTATTGTTATCACTTATCACTCTTTCATTAATGTCTGTTTCTAAGATTTTATCTTGTTTTATTTTGTTTAGAACACATATTTCTGTTTCTTCATTTTCCTTGATGCTCTGTGTTGGTTTTTATGCATTAGAGAAAACATTGACTTCTCCTAGTTGTAAAGGAATGACCTAGTATAAAAGATGAACCTTATTGATCAACCCTGACCCAGGTCTTGGTTGTGTCTCAAACCTTTGTGATTGTCTAATCAACCTACTTTATTTTTAGTGGCTCCCAGTAGTTGAGAGTATGCCAAGATCTGTCAGTGTCCCAAAACAGAGGCTTTCAGCCAGCACCTAGATTAAAGCTGACTGGAAGTTAGATTCTCAGGAAGCGGCATTTAAAACATGCAAATGTACTTCTTTCCAAATTTACATTCTTAAGTGATTAACAATGTTAATGAGACTGCACGTTTCACCTACATTTGGCAAAAACTTTTCAAGTGTAAAATCATTAGAAAATAATAAATTTATCTATTACTTAGATGAACTAAGTTCATCTAGCTCCACAGAGTAAAAGACAAGGTGACAGGATAGACTAGAAAGTTACAATACCTTGTTATGGGATTGAAGTATCTGTATGATGACTCTGGTGTTAGGGCTATAGTTCTTGATAGAAAGCACCCTACATAAACAACAAATATGCTCATTAGTGACGTGCCATATACAAAGGCTTTTAATAGAATTCAATTCAGAGCTAAATTGATGTGTGGGTAAGCATAATAAAATGGCATATTATCAAGTTCATTATTATGCTGTTCTTTAAAAATGTTCTGTTTAATAGCCTACCAACTGAAGGGTGCTATTGTTTTAGTGACTTAGTAAAATAAATCTATGGAAAGTCCAGCTCTTTGTTAGGAAACTGTGGTCTTCTGGGACCATTTCATGAGGAGGAAATAACCAGTTTCATATATTTTAGCCTTCAAACTCAAACACATGAATTACATGAAAAACTAGAGATTGAATTGCTGTCTGCAGCTTGAAGTAGCTCATAAACTGTCTCATCCAAATTCTTCATTTTACGCATTAAGAAATGAAAGTCGGGCCGGCCCGGTGGCTCAGGCGGTTGGAGCTCCATGCTCCTAACTCCGAAGGCTGCCGGTTTGATTCCCACATGGGCCAGCGGGCTCTCAACAAAAAAAAAAAAAAAAAAAAAAAAAAAAAAAAAAAAAAAAAAGAAATGAAAGTCTATCTCATATTTACTGCATTGTGCAAGGTGCAAATTTTCAGCTGTTTGTCACTATTTGTAGAGTCATCTTCAACTATGTCTATTTACTTTGCTCTGGGGCCAGAGGCACAATGTCATTGCCATCAAGGTTTGAATCTGTTACCACATTAACTTCCTGTTTATAGAGAGCTCACAGTTAAAGATTCTAATTCTAGCCATCTTGAAAATACTCACAAGCACATCATACTGAACTGTGTACCATATTTCACCAGAACTACTGGAAAAAAAAACAATAAATAAAGTGTACTAATAGGGTTCAAAAATCAACAATGGCATCTTTATTTTTGAGGGGGAGAAGATGTTAGTTATAATAGTGCTATCTGAATAGTTATCAATTATCTATATGCTTGCTTTTTAAATTTAGAAAGCTATCATACACATGAAACTTCAGGAAAGTTGTGTGGAAAAGCACATAGACACTTGGGATACTCTTTCTCAATTACTTTTTTCATACATCTGCAGTCTCTGGAGGCAAAAAAAAAAAAAAAAATTCAGAAACCTGGGATACATGACATCTTCTCCTGTTTGGTCCTATCCACTGGGCTTTATTTTAAAAGAGGCAGAAATAAATCAGCATTGGAGCATAAAAACAGAGTGCCAGCTTCTTACCTCATAATGTTTGAAGTGTCTTCAACCTGTGAATCATTGCACAAAGGGTTGGCTATAATGAGGCATGCTTCTGCAGATTCCACCTATTCTTCAAGATTAAACAGCAATAATCTTATTAATTACATGGGAGATCTCTACTGTTCCTCTTTTGGGTTTTCTTATGGTTTTGTCATAAAATTTCCAATAAGAAAGAGAACACACTTGAGAAGTTGTGATAAGAATACATTTATGTCATCAGGATCTTAGTCCTGCAAATACATCAAAGGGCTGCGAGGGCTACAGCAGATGGACTAGGGCACAGAGTCTCCAACATAGATGTTAGATTGCTTTAAAATGGGTAAAGTGCAGGGTTCTATTTTTCCTACTATCCGAACCATCAATTTATACCTAGTGATGAGTAATATCATCTTTTTAAGCAACTGCCTGTATATTTATTTGCCTTCAGGACAGCCAAGAATGGAGGAACTGGAAGTCTGCTTGGCTCAAAGTAAGCAGTCATTCAGAATTTGTGGATTCTGAATCTCAAGACTAGAAAATTATTGAAGTGTCTCTTATAACACCAAGCTATAGGAAAGAGATTCTCAGTCTGTCATTTTCTGCTTCAATTCTTTATGTTGACTCTATAGATCTCTGCTTTAAAAAACTGAAGTTTTTCAGTTTATATGATTCTGTGAAACCTACAAAATGAGAGAAAGCTGCCTTTGATCTTAAATTTAAGCTTTCTTGAGGGTTGGCCTCTAATCATTACTTGTCGTCCCAACCTTAATGGGATATCTGCTATTTTCTGTCCTGTTTATTTTATCAGAAGGTATATCAGTGTGTTTGGAAGTTGGTAAACATGTCCTTTGGTAAGAATCCTATTTTGATGGTAAGATCAAACACAGTTTTGCTATCTATAATTTTTTCAGATCTCAGACTTTTAAAATAAAACTGCTCTAGATAGAGAACTTAGTGAAATAAATAATTTAAATATAAGTGTCGGTAAACAGTGAAGTCTGCTGGATATAAACCAAGGAGGATTTAGAGATCAATTACTACAATTTCCTTTATGACCAGTTCTTAAAATTGAAAAAGTCATATTTTCTCCAATTTAAGGGTCTGGAGTAATGCTTTTCAAGGAGCAATATATCCTATCATTTTAATTGCTGCAGTTTACAAGGAGAAAAAAAAAAAAGAAAAGAACTAGTTCTTACCGCAACTCGCCTCAGATCCTCCCACTTCAGGGCAGATCCAGAAACAAAAGTTGTGTAGGCCATGTAGCATTTAAATATGGTTTCCAGTTCGAAAGAAGGAAGAACCCTGGACAAAGAATGTAGTACCACAGATGGAAAAAGATGATTGGCTTTGCTTAAGACATTGTTATACTTATTTGCATTTAGTAAAACTCTTAATCCTCTCTTGGAAAATATCCATACTCCATTATTACTCCACATAGTTAGGTGATGTTGACACCACCAGCTTGATTCCAGGGATGGCTCTAAAGCTCAGTTCTAATTTGGTAAAGGAATAGAATATATGTAAACATTTGGGAGAAATTTCTGGTAGCCATCTTTTAAAAACAATCTACCACAGTCTTGCCTCTGGCCACAAAATTCTTGCCATGTATACAATATTCTCATGTTCACCCCCCAAAAGTTTCATCTGTTTATAGCTCAAAATCTTGGATCTTGTTATCTTAAATCAGGTCTAGGTGTGAATGGGGCTCCTTAGGTATAGTTCTCCCTCTTCCTCTGGAACTAAACAGACAAGTTTTATTATCCCCATCTCAACACCAACATACCAAGATAAGGCAGGGATAGGAAAATTGCAAATAGACACTCCCAATGAAAAGAGGTGGGGGTGGTAATGGAAGGCACATAGAAATCACTGGTCTATAGAAATTCGGAAATCTATCTGAGCACGTATTACTAGGGCCTCCTACTGCAGGGGCAGAGGATGATTTTTGGTTAGAGCTCAATTTTGTCCTTATGAGCTACTCCATTGATTTCATGTGTCTGCTCTCTGACTCTCTGAGTTATCCTTCCTTTTCCCTAACAAAGGCCCATGTTTATACTTGAGTAGCTTTATCGGCTTAATTCCTGTCTGTGCCCATTTGGAGGCCCAGAGGCTTTTTTTTTTTTTTTTCATTTTGAACTCTTTGTCCCTTTTACTCCAAGCTGGCAGGACTTCTACCAGTAAAATTATCTTTAAAGCATTGGCAAGTTCCTGTAAATATTATTCAGGTTCATGTCATGCCCATGAAGTCATATCCACGATTCCTCTGGTGACAGGTCTTTACTTTGAGAATGTCAAGATTCTGGGAAGAATGTCCTCAGTTTCTTAGAAGCCTTTTGCCTGACTGAGAGAAGCATCTATAAGTCACCATGTAAAATTTTTCTGAGACCCTAATTAAGGGTCTAACAGCTACGTCCTTGATTGAATCATGACCTTTGACTTTAAGGTCATATTTTATGGGTTGTATCCTCAATTTGACTTTTTTTCTCCTGAGGTCATTTTCCTTTTTGACATTTTTTGGTCAGCTGGAGAGACTCTTCTGGGACCTCTATATTTCCTTTATGTTCTGCTTGAAAACAAAAGAGTTTCCTCTTCAGCTCAATTTTCTTACCTTATCATACATAATTAGACAAAGGCAAATGACACTCAATATTCTTTCAGGAAATTTTCTTAGCCAGTTTCACAATTTCATTAGTTACATTTGCTATCTTCCATGTTACTTTTGGTGACATTGTTACCAAAATTCTGCTCTTCTTCCAGTACCAAAGAGCAATTTCATCATTGTTTTTCCAGTCTCTACTAAGAGTCTCCATGCAACCCTTTCAGTCTCCACCTACCACTAGTTTCAAGAAAATACCACATTTGGCTATTGTTATGATAACACCCCACTTCCAGTATCAGTTATCCCTTCCTGCAAAACACACCATTCTGGAACTTACTGACCTAAAACAATATATTATTTCTCATGATTTTGTTGTTGGCTGGTCTTAGCAAGGTAATTCTTCTTTTCCACTGTGTTGACTATGACCATTCATGTGGGTACATTAATCAGAGAGCTCGACTGGGAGCTGGAATAACCAGAATGACTTTATACACAATCGTTGTTGTAGCTATGTGACTAGAGTAGCTAAGAGCTGACTGGGCCTTCTCCTCAGCAAGCTAGTCTGACTTGATATGTGATTGCTTAGGGCTTAGGACTCTCTTGTAGTGGAAGTTGAAATTGCCATTCCTCTTAAAGGTCAGGCCTGAAACTAGCAAAGTGTCACATCTGCTGCATTTTATTTATCAAATCAAGTCATAGGCCAGTCCAGATGCAAAGGGAGAAGAAAGAGACTCCATCTTTTATTGAGAGGAGCAGCATGAATGTACAGAGAAGAAAATGTTAACAGCTATATTAAAGGAAAATTTAACATACTTACAGATGGTTATAATCACTTTAAAGGAAATATAATGGAGTAAAGAGTAGAATGATTAGAAGACACTAATTTAGATAGGTTGGAATAGGAAAGGTCTTTCTGAGTGCTGAAGGATGAAAATAAACTAATCATATAAAGGTAGGTGAAGAACTTCTGAGCAAAAAGAATCAGTCAATAAAGTGGCCTTTATAAAAATTAAGGAGAGACAAAATATTAACTTTGAACAGGGTTGTGATAGTGGAGATGAAAGAGTAGAAGTAGAATTAGGGTTTATTGAGGAGATAAACTGATGATACTGATGAAAGTGTACATAGAGTTTAAGGGAGACAGGAGTATCACAGACAACGTCTATTTTCTGTTTTAAGGAAATGCATTGACGAGGTCCCATTTTTTTTTACTTATTTTTTTTAGTTATTTTTTACTGTTGCTGTTTTTTTCTCTTTTTTAAATGTTTTAAATTTGCCTTGTGAGATGGAAAGGGGGGCATAAGATGGTGCATTTACCTTTGAAAATGTTGAGTCTGAGGGGCCTTTGTATAATTTAGGGGTGTAATATCCAGTGAGGAATTAATTGTGTGAATATGGAACAACAGGAAACGTCTGTTAGAGGATATACATTTTGGAGTCTTTGGAGTATAGATGCAATTGGCAAAATTCTAGATAGGTATTTTCAACATTTTGTACCATTTACAAAATGTCATTCATTATCTTGACAAGTACCTATGAAAATACAGCAGTGTATAAATACATCACTTTCCATTCATCTACTAATTTCTTCTTTGTCTCAATCATATTATAATTATTAGCTTCTTATCACCAGTTTTAGCACTTTTTTAAACATTTTTTTTAAATAAGGATTCAAGTAATGAACAAATTATGATAGAGACAGGCCTGACAATGATACAGACACAGAACTGTTGGCTATCCATCAGTACTGGGCTTCCCCGAAAATAAGACCTAGCCAGAAAATCAGCTCTAATGCGTCTTTTGGTGCAAACATTAATATAAGACCTGGTATTATATTATAGCACAATATATTATAATACATTATATTATAATACATTATATTATAATACATTATATTATATTATATTATATTATACCTGGTTTTATAGTAAAATAATACATTATAATAATAAAATTAATATAAGACCTGGTATTATATTATAATACATTATATTATAATGTATTATATTATATTATATTATATTATATTATACCTGGTCTTATAGTAAAATAATACATTATAATACATTATATTATAATATATTATATTATATTATATTATATTATATTATATTATATTATACCTGGTCTTATAGTAAAATAATATAGTAAATATATAGTATATATACTATATATAGTGTATATATAGTATATATATAGTGTATATATATAATATATATATATATAGAATAAATATATATTATATAAATATAGAATATATATAATATGGTAAAATAAGACCAGGTCTTATATGACTTTTTGCTCCAAAAGACGCATTAGAGCTGATTGTCCGGCTAGGTCTTATTTTCGGGGATACACGATAGTAACATAAAGGAATTCAAAATATTTATTGGTTATCTGCTACATGAGAGCCCAAAGTTATGGTGGATTAAAGATGTCATATTGTAGAACAGCACAGATTTACTTATGAAATACATCAAGGTTGAGGTGATGCTGTATACATTCCTATATATGGTCAAAATGTCATTTCAAATATGACTTATTTAGTGAGTGAGATCTAAATAATTGATTAACCATTTGGAAAAAAAGAAGTTAGTACCTTTCACATTACACCAAATCAATTCCAGAGAGCTTAAATATAAAAAAAAAATTCATATGAAAACATAGAAACGCTAGACAAATATTTACTTAATTCTAGAATACAGGCCTAAGAATGTAAGAAAAGCAAGAAGCCAAAAAAAAAGAGAGTGGATGGGTTAAAGTACATGTAAATCAAATGCTCCTATATTAAAATAAAAGCACACAAAAATTGAAAAGCAAAGAGAGATAAAACAAATATTTACATCATATGACACCAAATAACTAACACAAAAAATATACATATTGAGTGCTTAAAAGTCAGTAAAAAAATCAGATGACCAACCTTATAGAAAAGAGGATAAAAAAAATGAATTTCAGAAAGGAGAGCAAACTGTCAAAACACACAAAAATTGTTCAATCTCACTAGGAATCAATATTGCAAAATAAAACAATTAGAAATCACATTGCCTACTTCAAAATCTTTTTGTATTAAATATGCATTTCCCAGTATTTCACAAAATATTTGACTCAGAATATGCTTGGGAAAAGGTAAACTACATAGAACAAAATCATCATCAAAATAATCCTTTGTGCATCTATTTGAACTTCACATTTCCAATTCTGATAATTAACAGTTAGAATAATAATTATAAAGTGTAGCAGACTTGTGCACAAAAATTACGGTCATATATAACAGGACCAAAATATAGAATAACCTAAATGACAGGAATCACTTAAATAATATTAGTATGTATACAGAAAAGCAAGATACATTCCAAAATATTTTCACAGGTTAACTCTGTCATGAGATTGCTTTTTCTTTTTTTTATGCCTATACTACTATATTCTAATTTTTCTATGAATGTTACAAGGGCAATTTTCTCCTACTAAAATATTCACACATATTTCAAATACTAATTTATAGCCCATGAGCCATATAGATGCACTTACTCTCCCAGAAAAACAATCTCGGTGTTGATTTCCCCTGACTTATGGCGGAGAAAATTCCTTAGGAAAGCAGTCACACTGTCAACAGTGATATTTCCACAGACCACAATGAACCTAGGTGGCAAGAACATGTGAGGTGTATCATCTGAGGAACAGAAGTATCTTCCTGTCTAGATTTAGAAATGGACAGACAATTAGCTTAAACTTGGTTTTCAATAAATGTGGTATTTGAATCACCCAGATTTTAAAAATAGAAACATTCGGGACTGTATCTCCATTATACAAAAGTATCAGAGTTCTGTATTCTCTAGTTCATCTCACGTAGGGTATGACTCCACACATTTGAAATACACATAGTTGTTTTTTTTTTTTTTAAGTTTATTGGGGTGACAATGGGTAGTAAAGTTACATAGACTTCAGGTGTACAATTCTGTATTACATCATCTATAAATCCCATTGTGTGTTCACCACCCAGAGTCAGTTCTCTTTCTATCACCATACATTTGATCCCCGTTACCCTCATCTACCATCTCTCCCCCCTTACCTTCTGGTAACCACTAAACTATTATCTGTGTCTATGAGTTTTGTTTCTCATTTGTTTATCTTGTTCTTTTGTTGTTTTCTGTTTATATTACCACGTATCAGTGAAATCATATGGTTCTCTACTTTTTCTGTCTGAACTTATTTCGCTTAGCAATATAATGCACATAGCTTTTCAGGAATACAATAAAAACTATCATAATTGTTAGGTTTTTTTATAGTGATTTGTAACTTATAATGGACTTGCATATGTGTGATTTGTCTTGACTTTCTACTGGATTCCTGTATGGCTGATCAAGTCTTTTTTTCTCTGAGAAACAACCGAGGCTCAGAATGTTTCACTGATTTTCCCTTAGTCAAATGCTATGGCTGAGGTAGAACTAGATTCTAGGTTATTCCAGTTTATCTCCCATATCTAAAATTATGTAGTAGTCACAAAAAAGTAAGTCTAATGGAGAGATACCTAGAATAGGTGCAAAAATTTCAGCATGTAACTTAGCAAAAAATAGCTATCAATTTTCTTAGGCTTTATACATAAAGAAGCTATTTTTTCCTCCATTAGTCATTTCCTCCAGTCAGAAAATGGAAAGCATAATTTTAGCCTAAGTTTACCTTAAAATTTCCAGACCTTATTGGCTGGTTTAGCATGTGTCACATATCCCTTTCTTGAAATAAATCAGATCAGACTTTGGCTTATCTAGTTTATTTTATTATTTTCAGTATTATTATTTTACTCCTTTCAGTATTATTATTTTTACTCTTCATACTCCTCAGTTAATTTTGGTTTTCATCGAAATGCATTAAAAGACCACTCCAAGAGAGCTTATTTCCACTGTGTCTCTTTCCTCTACAGCAGATAGAGACTAAATAAAAAAGAACCAGTGTGAAGTTAAGATCATCGATTCATTCTTTTCTTCTTAGATGTGAAAAAGTATTAATGGAAACTGAGGTAAGCTGTATCTACAGAGAAATAGCCTCTGGGAACAAGTGGCTGTGGCATGGACAAAAGAGGCAATCTATGAAGTACTGGCAAAGAGACTGAACTTGCTCCTCATTCTAGCAAACCTCTGCCCATGAATGAGCTCCATATAGTTTAGGGGAGTTTGGGCTAAGACAGCTGAATTCATTATTTTAAGTCCGAACTGTGTTTTTAATTTGACCCATTTTTTATGTAAAGTTAGTCATGAATGAACCACATGATCAAAATGAATTAGACAATTAGTAATGGATATAAGAGAATAGTTAGTGATAAGGAATGTAGAAATACTGACACAATCAATATTTGACAGTGAATGACATTAGCTGTCATTCTAGTTGATTTAATGCTCTTCTGAGCATCTGTATAGTTCACATTATGTAGCAATTATTATCTTATTATTATATTATTCTAGCACAACCCTCTTTAGTGAATGAAGGATCTTGTCAATATATTCATTTAGGCCAGGAAATAGGTGTTTTAGAAAGAGATATGTGATTAGTAGAATATCTCAAATTGTAGAAATTATTCTTCAAACTACTTACTTCTTTCCTTTGAGCACTTCATAGGCAATGGTAAATTTCCTCTTGTTAGCAAAAAGTTCCACCATTTCAGGGATATAGTTTGCAAATAATATCTAAAATATCAATAAATAAAAGCTTAGATCTCATTGTTTCAAGGATATTCCAAAATTTCAATATTATAAAGGAGAAAGAAGGTACATAAAACTTTCTCTCATTGTGGAGGGGCATGACTGTGAACTATATTTTTAAAAGGAGACTATGTTCTTCCTTACTTCAGCCTTTGCATTTGGTTAAAGTTTAATAAAATGCTTTTCAGCATTCCAAATCATAAAAATGATGAAAGCAAGGATAAGCAGTAAGGCAACCTCTCTGCCTGTTTTGTGCCCTCTTCACTATAAAACGTTCTTCTGACTCTTTGACTTGATACTATTTGGGGACTTGGGGGGAAAAAGAAGCATATGGGACAGAGAAGAGTTAAGATGAAATGAAATGGGGGATGTAACAATGTAGACAGGGAATATCGGAAAGGGGGAGTGGATAACTGTGGTATGGTTTTTAAGCAACTGAAATTAGAAACTAAAAGAAAAGGAGACTCCCTTTGTCCTTGACACACTCCTGAACCCCACACAGATGTTCACTTATCCGAAGTAAAATGCTGCTTTGGAGAGAGCTTCCTCATTTGGGCTGGAAAGAACAGAACTTTCTTCAGATCAGATCTCAAATTTCCTTCCTCTTGGGGAGAAAGACTTAAATCTGATGGGCAAAAGATCAAAGAAGAGAGTGTTGCTCAAATTAATGTAGAGGCTAAAAGGGAAAGTCTGCTCTCCGTTGTCGACCATCTTTATCCATGATAACGGAGCAATTACATTATATGCTCCAGGGCATGCAGTTTGGGAAAACATGGGATCCCTGTATGACTTCGTTTCCATTTGACATCTGCTCTGAATAATGTAATATTCACACTCAACTTATATTGCTTTACTTCTCACCATTATGTATCTATATTCAAAAGATAATAAATATATTTTTCACCAAACTCCCCACAGTGAAGAACATGATGAAAGTCCGTCCTAGAGATGTCTTGGCTACCACGTCTCCAAAGCCAACAGTTGATGTTGTTGCCATGACCAGGTAAATGGAGTCAAAATAGGATATGTTCTGTGAATTTCTACCTTTGAGCCAGGGATCACCAAAATTTTCCACCTGTCCAAAGAAAGAAGACTCAGGAATCCAACGGTAAGTTTATAAAGAACAGGCAAAACATTGGATTTATTTCATTTAATTCAATTCAAAAGAAATATTAAAAGATTCCTAGGCTGCTGTGAAGGGTTTGCAAATGTGGGTAGTGATTGTGAGGTCTTGTTTTCATTGTGATTATTGCTGAAATATGAGGGGCATGTAGACTAAGCCCACATTTGAAATGCTCCACCATGGAGTGTGTGTATGGGGGTGGAGGGCGGGGCGGGGGTTCACTGCTCATATCTCTTTCATCTCCACATCCTGGAGCCATCATGGGAATGCAAAGGCTCTCAGGTTGAACAATTATTATTCACTGTCACTTTTCACCACATCAGGATTATTATTAAAGAGAGAAGCACTTAAATGAGCACTTCACTTCAGTGAGCTTCAGTGAGCTTATCACACGAACTAGTGTCTAGGGAAAAGCAAACCAACAAGTTTTCCAGGTTATTTCTCCCCATTCCCCACAAAAATCTTTTTAGTGATAAAAACAAAAATAAAAAAATCTGAAAAAGATTTCCTCTGATTTCCCTCCTAAATCCTTTAAGGACACTAAATTTATCTTTTTCTATTAAATAAAAAGAGTAACTTAGCCAATGGCATTATACTTTACAATGATAATATATATATAAACTTATTACACATATATAGTATATGTCATATATCATTATAAATAACATATAACAATTATATAGAATATGTACAATTTTCCTTTGTTTTTCCATTTTTTCCGGATAACTTACGTATTTCCTAGATATTTTCCATTTCTATTTAACACAAAAATGATAAAATGCTAGAAAAAAGTGGGAGAAAGTATGTTTTTTGTTTTGAACTGGAATGGAAATTAGAAACAATGTAGTTTGCTCAGGTATGTGATCACTTTTTAAAAGTGATGTGCCTGTGCTTATGAGTGTGGACTCCTATAATAATACCTCACTCCAAAATAAGGAAGAGATTGCATATCTACACTTAACTCCCAGGGCTGATAGTTAATTGTATTACAAAGTATACCAATCTGCTTCCACTGACTTTTGGAGTCTTCATCATTGTCTGAGACTATTGTATTATAAGAAAATGAAGTTTAAATCATACAGATCTAAACCTATATATTCCTGGGGAGATACATATATCCTCAAAAGTGTGTGTATATATATATATATACATATATATATATATATATACCCATATATATACACATTTTTGTATATATATACATATGCATTTTTGTGTATACATATACATATATATTTTTTGTATGTGTATATATATATATATATATATACACACACACACACACACACACACACACACACACACATATACATATATATAGATATATAACACAGGGTGCCAAAAAATGTATACACACTTTAAGATAACACCTCTTAAAATGTGTATACAATTTTTTTGGCACCCCAGGTATATACATAAATATATATATGATTTATATATACATATATATTTTTTCCCCAGGAATACAAGGGTTGTTCGGAACAGTTTCATTTATGTTAAAACTTTATAGTGTCTTTTAACAACATCTTAGTACATCGTTTCAATCATATCCTTGCACAACATGTTGTACCAACTAAATCTAAATTTATTTCACCCTGGAAATTTCCTTCACAATAATTGAAATAATTCCTTAAGGTTTAATGTACTCTCTTGGGGGTATTCAAATCCCTCCCCACTCTGCAACACCTAAGAAATGGAAGCCTTCTGCCATTCTACTTGTCCAGTCTGCTCTCCTCTTAACCGTGTTAGTATCAACTACTCAGTCCCAGATGAGAAGTACGTTAAAGTCAAAATAAATGATTATGGACCAATGCTAAGATACTGAATTATTACCTATTCTTAACTCCCTATTTCAAAACTGAATTTATATGTTTTTACACTTTATGTTTCAATTTTAGATTGGATATGCTAGGAGGAGGAGGATATAAGGACATTCGGTCACTACTCTTACCTCCTCATCGTTTGTATTTTTATATTAGTTTTACATTGTACATAATGTTCTAGTCTGTAATCATAATTCTTTTGATTATGCCTTAGTCCTATTTTAAATTCATTCAGTAATCACCGCCACTAATTTTTATCATGGTTTTCTCATTCTTGAGTTCTTAGTTCTGATTCATCCCCTTTGTGGCTGTATTTTATCATCAAGATCCATTTTTAAAAGGGGCTCATGGGTGCTATTTTCTCTTGCATGCTTTAAATGAGAGGATGGGTTACATACAAACTTTACAGACACTGCTGTATCATCATCCTGCATTGATTGATGTTGCCACGAAATCTGAGGCTAGTTTGATTTTTTCCCCCTTTTATAGACGTTGTTTTGTTCTGATTGTATTCTATCCTTATCCTCAAAGGTCAGTAAACTGCTCCAAAATATGGTTGGAATAAATAATTTAGGGTCATTTTCCCTGGATTATGGTATATCCTTTAATCTACAGATTCAACCTTTTATTTTAGGCATTTTTTCCTGGTGCCATTTGTGTGTCCTTTTCTTCAGGAACATTAATTTTACAGCATGCTGAATCGATATTGCCCATCTTTCCTGTTTCTTCTTAACAACGATATGTTCTTTTCTACGTCAGTGTTTTTGCCTCAATCATGCCCTCTATATTTCTGAGCATGTTTTTTTCACATTTATTACATTTTGGTTGCCCCTAATGTGGTTTTCAGGTGTATAATACCTTTTTTCTTTTTTCTCTGAGATCTTTTAGCCCCTTTTTGAACTCCTGCGACTGTTTAATAATCTTTTATGTAAAATCTTATATATTGTGTTTGAATTGTCATTTTCCATTTTTAAAGTTTCTCATTTGTATTTCTTCTTAAATATAGAAGGCTTTCTCTTAAATTTTCCTTTGTTTCCTTAGGCAAATTATCTTGTAATTATTGTTCTTATAACGGTTGTATTATGTTACTGTTGTAATACTGTTGTCTCTTGGCTCTCCATCATACCCTATTGTTATTTCTGGCAGAATTTAAGGATAGGCACTATATTGATTACTTTCTTGTTAATACTCCCCGTTAAATGGTATCAACTTTTAGCTGAACGGCAGTGTGAGTATGGGAAGATAGTAGGTTGGGGCAATCATAGCTTTTATTTTAGTTTGCAATTTCAAATGTCCTCTGCTATTTTCTTTGCTCTGGGATATAGCTCTTCTAGGTTTTTAACATTCCAGATATTGGTGTGACTCAAAGTAGATCCCTTTAAAAGTGATAAATCTCTTTGTCTGGATGACTGGATGTCCAACAAGGGCACATATTCACATACCTAGAAGGGTCAAGCAAAAGACTTTAATGATTCAAATAAGCCTGGCAGACACTGTGTCCAACCCAGGACCACACGCTATTTACAAGAAGCAGCTAGTCTTCGACTAAGACTGTTGGTGGCCTTGGGAGAGTGGGTTGCCAGAAATCTGTATTTTCCCAAAGAATCCAGAAATCTGAGTTTTAATGTGAATTCTCCACAAAAGTTAGCAAGAGATAAAAAAATAAAAAAAATAAAATACAAACATAATTAGGTCAAATAAAATATGCCTATAGGCCACATTCAGCATGAGAGCCCCTCATTGTGGCTATTGAAGGCAAAAAAGCCCTGTTACTATGGTGTTTCCCCCAAAATAAGACCTAGCCGGACAATCAGCTCTAACGTGTCTTTTGGAGCAAAAATTAATATAAGACCCAGTCTTATTTTACTATAAGCCTGGGTATAATATAATATAATATAA
Source organism: Rhinolophus hipposideros (assembly GCF_964194185.1). NCBI lineage: Eukaryota > Metazoa > Chordata > Mammalia > Chiroptera > Rhinolophidae > Rhinolophus > Rhinolophus hipposideros. The sequence goes on along the minus strand of NC_138050.1, from coordinate 44,881,867 downwards.
TATAATATAATATAATATAATATAATATAATATAATACCGGGTATACCATACCATACCATACCATAACATACCATACCATACCATACCACTGGGTCTTATATTAATTTTTGCTCCAAAAGACGCATTAGAGATGATTGTCCGGCTAGTTCTTATTTTCGGTGAAACACGGTATGGTTTCTCCTTTAGCGTTTACTTTCCTACCATTCTGTGATGGCCAACAGGCAGGCCCATGACCCTAGGTCCAATCCCCTGGATCCAGAGTCCTTCCTTCATTGCTGTGACAGTTTTTTTTCCAGGGAAATCTCTCTTGCTTGAGTGCTGAGAAAGGATATGACTACTGTCAGATATCTTGAAGGTTCGTAGCAAAGTTTGCATTTGGTGCCTGACATTTTTCTTTTTTCTTGTTATTGTTTTAATTAATTTTGAGAGGAGTCATGTGAAAAATACTTCTGCTATATTTTTCTGTTTTGCTTTTCTCAAAGTCCTGTGCAGACTTTTTAACATCCCATTTCAATTTCTGCATTTTCTAATGACTGTTCCTCACCTGTCTTCACTCAATTAAGTCTAGGATTTTCTTTCCTATTGTTGAAATCCTTTTATTACATTGCTGACTAATATGGGCTAAAAACTAGCCTTTTCTCTAGGCAAAGGGGACAGCTATGCATACAGATCAATTTTAGGAGAACCAGGCAAGCCCCCAAAGCTCCCCTTTGCAACTCAGGAACACCTCCCCAACAATTCTCCAGCTTTTGTAAGTGTGAAATTCTCTCCTTGGCTTCATACATTGGACTCTACATTATTTCTTTAAATGCTGAAACCCTTGTGATGATATAGTGATAAATTTTACCTATTGCTTATACCTTTGAAGGGAAAGCTTATTAGATCCTTCTTTAAGAGTAGATTTTGAAAGCTGGAAGAAGGGACAGAGATACCTTGAATGTAGGAGATACATATTCGTATTTGTCAGAACTATGAGGGTGGAAAATACCCAGAAAAGGGAAGCAAAAAGATAAACCTCACATTAAAGTGATGGAGACAGGAGTTCCGAAGGATTACCTCCATTTGGTAAAGACCTTCATGCTGACTGGTGACATCAGCAATTTTGACGAGATGCTTACCAGGTGAATGAATCCTGCAGCCGTGAACCAAGTACTGAGCACTATTGATAACAGTTTGGAAAACTTCACTGAATTGCTAGAGGAAGAAAGACAAAGAACTGTTAGGTTTTGACAGGTTCTAGAACAACACAAATACCTCATCCTCTAAAATCTTGCTACTCCAAGTATGGTTCACGGACCTGAAGCAGTAATACACTTTCTTGGGAGTGTATCAGAAATGCAGAATGCCACGTTCCAGCCCTGATCTACAGATCTGCAGTGTTACAAGATCCTCTGCTTGATTTGTATACATATTACTTTGAGCAGCTTCTTCAAAAAGCTTCTTCAAAAAGCTTAGATTTTGCTATGATATCCACTAGCCTGATATCATATTACTTTTAAAATATCATGTGTCATCATAAAATAAATTTAATAGACTGCTATATTGACTAAAATAAGAGTACGAAATGCAGTGTCTTGGGAATCCAGAATGGGCTTCCTAAATGAAATTCTGAGTAGACCACAGAAAGGTAGTCTCATATTGCTAACCTCATCCGAGGATCTCTGAGTACACAGGATCAGACAAGCTCCTGCCTACTAAATAAAGCCATTGAGTTTAGAAATCTCTGTGTTTTTCAGGCAGGACCACCTGTCACACAAGAATAGTGCTTTCCGATCTCAACTTCTCCATCATGCATAAACATTAACAAGGAAATCCACCTGGCCTGTACTATTTAGTGCTTTTAGTGAGAACGTAGAGGTATAGTGATTTTGAGAGGGCAACATAAGTCCAAACTGCTTCAAACTTTAGAAGTATTCCTGCTCAAAGGTAGTTTGGATTTTTTGTTTGTTTGTTTGTTTGTTTGTTTGTTTGTCTTGAGACATTGGGTGGCTCTATTTATGTAAGCAATACCCTGTTTTCCAGAAAGTAAGACTGAGCCAGACAATAAGCTCTAATGCGTCTTTTGGAGCAACAATTAATATAAGACCAGGTATTATATTATATTAATTGTTGCTCCAAAAGACGCATTAGAGCTGATTGTCCGGCTCGGTCTTATTTTCGGGGAAACACGGTAAGTTCACTGCTGACACTGGCACCTTTCATTCTCAGACGAATTGTCTTACACTCCTAGCTAGGAAAGGCACGATCCATAACACAGCAAATGTACGGAACCAAAGCCTCCGAATTGCTTTGATTTTTCACTTGGCTGGTGGTCCGGTGGGGGTGGGGAGGGAGGAGGGATTAAAGCTTAAATGCACTTACTCTGTAGTTCTACAAAACAAAGAAGAACAAAACCTTCAAAAGGACAGCAAACTTTACAGCCAATGTGTGATGTCAATACGAGGGTGAAAAGTGAGTGAATAATATCTTGGGAGCTACAGGATTTCCTGATTTTTGCACTGAAATTCTGATGAGAAATGAGTTGAATGGAAGGCTCAGTTAACATTTAAATTTCCTACTCCAAACCAGTGAGTGTGTAGTACTTAAGGCAGGGCTCGCATTTACCTGGTCTTGATGGCTCTCAGAATTTGCAAGATTTGAGGGAGTTCTAGCAGTCGCAAAGCTCTTAAGAACCTCAAACCTACAAAGCAATTGAAAGGAGAAAGCTGCCAAAAGAGAGCGTAACTCCAGGGATTGGTCTGAATTATAACATATTTAGGACTGCTTATAATCTTTCTCTTCCTGAAATGCTCAACTATAATATAACATATTATAATATCATAGGTTAAAGGGCATGTGCTCTAGTTCAAATCACGGTTCTGATACTTAATAGCAGTTATAATCTACAGCGATCCCTTCAACGTCTCTAGTTCCTCATCTGTAAAATGGGAATGAGAATAGTACCTGTCCCATAAGGTTGTTGGGACAATATATAGCATATCAGAAGCACTACTCACATCTTACACTTGGTTGACCCTTCTTTAGAATGGAGAACAAATTATCCATAAACCACTTAAACTCCTGACTATATAATTTCTATGATGTACTCCTCAGTGTTTGTGTGATGCTTTATATTAGGTAGTTAGATAATAATGATGGCAAGGAATATTTTGTAGATTATAAATAACAACATAAAAATACGTAAAAACTGATAAAAGCCACATAACACCCATGCAATGTCAATTCGTCCATCTTAAAGACTAAGTACTAATTAAATAAATCTCTAACATGTCACGGCATGTCTGGATATGATGATTTATATCATTTAAAGCCCAAGGGAGGCTTTTCATCTCTCCCAGCCCATGTGGGTTAGCAGCATAAAGGTACCACTGGGGAGTAGGATGCGGGGCCCTGCCTCTCCAGTGAATGAGCTAGTCCAGTAACAATAAACAAACACTGCCACCTACTGTGCATCAGGCACATGGCATTGCTTCCAGGTACTGAGGGGGAAAATGGGTTCTGAAAATACATTACAAAACCTTACAATTACAGTGAGGAAGTTTTTAAAATGGCATTTAGGCATTAAAGGAAAATGAAGGATACTTATGAATGAATGCTGAGGCTTTTCTTAGAGAATATACTCACCTAGCCAATTACTCTTCAAATAATAAGAAATAAAGGTTGGTGGGATGGTAAAGATGTCTACAATTGAATTCATTTCCAACCAGAACCTGATCTTGTCACTAGCAGCCAAAAACTATGAAATGGAAACAAAAGACCCCAAATTCTGTTACCCTCAAGAATTTTAAAGTGAACACAAGAGTGGCTTTAGTCATCTACACTTCATTTATCAATTGAAGATTTGATCTCATTCTATTATATACGTACACACATATATATTTATGACTACACAGGTGAATATATATATATACACACATATATATATATATGTATATATATACATATATATATGTGTGTGTAGATATAAAGATCATACCTTTAGTAGGTGTTCAGTAAATGAACACGAACCCATTTTACTTACTGGATTTTAACTCTTACACTTCAGAATAAACACTTTGACCTTCCTGCTATTCCTAGAACTTTCTGACATATACTAGGGGTGCCAAAAATTGTATACATATTTTAAGAAAAGAAGAAAACTGTATTAAAATTATATATAATTACATAAATAAAAGAGCCTATTTGTGAGCAATAAGGATACATAATTTAGTTTGGTCTTCAGTGGAAAAGGTACAGCTGTCTAGAAGTTTGGCTGGTCAAGGCCTGTGTTTATGAGCTTTCCTATCAAGATAAAGAAAGCAGGCATTTCCAGAAATGAGAGTCTGCTGTTAAAAGGTTTCAATGGTCAGTGTAGTCAGAGTAAGTTCTGAAGGATGGTCATAAAAATATATTATATATACAGAGGGTTCCCCAAAATTGTATACACGTTTTAAGAAAGGAAAACTGTATTAAAATTGTAATACTCAATATATACTGATAACAAAAGATGAATACAAGTCACGTTTGACTTCTGCAATTACAAGAGGTGCTCAAAGTGGTTACCATCAGTGTCCAGACACTTAGGATTACGGTGAACTACTGCTTAAATAACGTTGACCAAAGTGTTCACTTGTATACATTTTTTGGCATCCCCAGTGTGTGTGTGTGTGTGTGTGTATGTGTGTATCTTTTATATGTATGTATGTATATATGTACGTATATATACATACATATATATACATATACATATATATGTGTGTATATATATATACATATATATGTGTATATATATATATATATATATATATATAAAAGTCTCATACAAACATGGGATAGATAAATACATCTACATCTAGATCTAGGATGGGTCCTCAATAAATGTCTGTAGAATGAGGGAACTATTTAAAATTATGGGTGTAACAAAAATAAAACAAAGATATAAAAATATTTTACATAGTTGTACGGCACATGTGCCTTCAGTGGAGCCAATGACATTTTCAGAAGCTTGTTATTCAGGTTCTGCTAACTTGTGATTATTAATAAAGCTTTCCCAGTGGTAGGTCAGAAACCAATAAGGAAGACAGTGCGACAGGGTCATAATATTTTAAAAAGGAATCATTTTCATTTGTGTTGAAATTTTTGACCTGGTTTACAGTTTCCAGCACAGGAGAGAGTTATTATGTCTTAATACACATTTAACGATTTATGGCACAGACCCTCTACCTTTAAAGTCTGAAAATATAGGCTGATTGTATAACCGAAGTACACACAGATTTCTTTATGTTGCACTTGTTGTGTTTGTCTGTTTATTCCCACTTTTAATAGGTACTTACTCTCAATCCAAAATAGAAACTAAAGAAAGCATTGAAAATCAAATCAATCGCGATGGTTTTGTCTTGGTATGAAGAACAGCTTCCAACTGGGCTGGAAAAGAAACAAGGACAGTTTATAAAGAGGTACATTTTTAAAAGCTATGCCTATATAGAACCAAATAAAAAGAAATGGTAAGCATTTTTTTTTTTTTTTACTTATTCACTATGAATAGTCAATCCAGACACTTAAGTTTCCATCTCAAGGCAATTTCTTTTCCCTTGGAAGCATGAATAAAACCACTAGAATGTGCATGGAGTTGAAAAATAACAGGAAAATACTTGTTTTTCCTTTCATAGAATTTATTGCTTCTGTTTCTGTTTTATCAACGTGGATTCAGAGGCCTTGAGGTTATGTGGCTCTTCTTGGTTTGCACAACCACGTACCCAGCTAGGACATTTCAATTCCTGTACCTTTCTGATATAGAGTTACTCTAGATCAAGCAGACTGACCTAAGCCAAATTCAAAGAAAATTTCCTAAAAGATCAGTAAGGAATTCACAAAGCAAAGACTACTGGTTCCACTAGAAACTCTAAAGCTGCGTGACTTTTGTGTCCTTGAAATCCCAAGTTTACCTTAGCTGGAAATCCAAGGTAATTCCCAGAGGGTCAGCATAAAGTTCAGATTAAGTTGGATTGTGTCCAAGAAACTGTCCTCACTTTGGCAAAGAAGAAAGGAATGCCTTCAGAGATGAGCACATAATAATTTGCTCCTTTATCCCAGATGAGGTCTATCATTTTCCTTTCCCCAAACCACCCAAAGTTGTTCGAAACCTATGAGAAACCCTGAAATGACTACAGAACTTCTGCTTCAACATGTAAAGAAACCAAAGCATATAAAGCCCTCACAAGTGGTCCAAGGGAGGAGATGGCAGCTGAAAGCTTGCAGTCCCAGAGATTTGAGAGTAGATCTGTGCATGGCACCCAGCCCGCAGCAAGGAAGCATGGCGGGACGCAGAGGCAATTCATGCTTTTTTTACTTATTTGGGTTTTTTTAGGGAGTTGTTTTTAGTGCTTCCTGTAGGGAACTAAACACTTATCCTTTTTTTAATGAGCTTGTTTATTTGAATACGTTTGAAAATATATTAACAATTTTTCCTGACAGAAAATTCTAAATTAGCTGGCAACCTAATGATACAACAAACAAAGGTGACTAGGGATTGTACTCACTCAGTAGAGTTGATAAAATAGATTATAAGAGACCCGATGCTTAGTACAAAGACAAGGATCACCTGGGGAAAAAAAGAGACAAATGTACAAATCCATTTTATTGACACAAATATACATGAATAAACAAACCAATAAAATGGTGTTTTCTGTTTTTACCTTGTCTATGTATGTGTAGCCATTTTTGCAAACATTCATTTGTAAACATTCATTCATTCATTCTTGGACTTTCAGGTATTCAATAAATGAACACGTGCCCACCCATTTTACTTACCTAATTTTAACTCTCATGCACTTCATAACAAAGAGTTTGTCCTTCCTGATGCTCCTAACGCTTTCTGATCTCAAGAAGTCCTAACATTTATTTATTCATTCACTCATCAAACATTTATTAAGAGTTTAATATTTGTTATGTACTTTATTAGATGCTAGAAAATGAAGGCTACTGCATATAGACTCTGGAGTTCAATTGCCCATGATAGTGCAGAAGAAAGAGTACCAAACGTGTCCATCTAAAAGATGGTCAGAATTTTGACAGGAGGGAAAGTGCCACAAGTAAGAAAAAGAAAATGAGTGCTTTTAACCTGTCAATGTATCTGATCTATAAAATGAGCAGAGCTTGGAGAATATAATTAGAAATTTATCCATTCCAAACCCTCAATGCATTTGGATGAAATCTTTCACAGCCCCTATGATTTTCAGGTCACCTTAAGAAGCTGAATATTTCTCCAGCTATTACTCATTTCCAAACCATTTGTTTCTTTAATATGTTCAGTCCAGTGTAGCATTAATACTAATAATAAAATGGAATTTTATTTATAATTAAAGCTTTCCTTTCCAGCTCAGGTGTATTGGGACTGTATTGGGAAGGGGTCAGTTTCTTCTCTAGTAATGTCCTTAAGGGTTTTTTTTCCCTAGTTTCCCACTGACTAGGCTACCTCTGGCCTCTCCAGAACGGTAGGTGAGTGCTTCTTGGGGAGAAGTGTTTCATTGCTCTTTGGAGATCCCAGTTCAATTCATATTCAGATTCAACAAGTATCATGACCCGAGAATTATTTCAGTGATTAGGACATCTCGGTGAATCACATACGAGTATACAAAGGCCCCTGCCTTTATGGAACTTACAGTCTAGACAATAGTTAGGTAATTAATAAGTAACTTATATGGTATATTAGAAGATGGTATGGTGTCTTCTAACATACATACTAGGAAAACAGAGGGAAGTTAAAGGGATCAGAAACTCAAAAGGAGGGGCAGAAGCATTGCAGTCTTGTTAATATTTAATTGTTAAGTGTCCAATTTGTGGTTCCCTTAATTGGGTAAAAGCATGTTCTCATTGGTTGCTCACAAATCTTTTCTAAGTACACCTCACACTCCTATATTCTGTTGGAATCCTTACCCTCCAGATGCCTTCTTGAGCAATTAAGAGAAGACTCTCTCATGGCATCCACATCCAGACTATGGGCCAGCTCAAGTATTCTTTGCCATAGCAGACACTGGAAAGATAGAATACCTCCATTGTGGCAACTTCTCTGGCATGGAGCAGCTAGCAGGATGGTCCCTCATTACAAATGAGCCAAATGTCAGACCTCTGTGATCTCAAAGTTCCTAGGGATGCAAACTGAAATTTCTGAGTGGTCTCTCTTAAGCCACTTTTCCTAGGTTTGACACAAGAGGAAAGCACTCCCACACCTCTACCACAACAGAGCTTGTTCCAAAAACTTCTTCTGTTTCCAACTTACCCTAACTTACATGTGATTAGGTAAGATACTAAGAGCTTTGACTGAGTTTCTTCCAACTGCTTTGTAAGTGGCAGTGTTGTAGTTTACTTAAAACGTGGGAGTTGTTACTGGCATCTATTTCCTTGGGGTTTCAGCTCTTACTATGTGTTCCATTTTAACATCTAAAATAAGTGCCAGAGATATTACTAAGTTTGTGGGTCTCATGGAGATACTCAGTTAGAAATGTAATCCAAAGTTCAGGGAAAATGTTGGGAGTAGATATCAGCATACTGATAATTATTAATAAATAGTTTTCATGAAATCTTTTTTCTTTTTACATATGACTGTATTTTTTCTCTCTTACTAAATCTCATATGTGATTCTTCAAGTATAAATCAAATATTGACAGGCTTTCAGAAAGATGGTGACAGGCTATATATTTACACTCTCCAAACCACAGAAATTAACAAAAGAAAGAAAAAACTTAGTTTTATTAAAACTAAGAATAATACCAATCTCATGCCTCAAACCTAAAGAACATTATCCAGAAATAATATATAAAACAGCAAAATGTATACCAAACCAAAAGAAGGCACTGGGAGCCCAAAGCTCCCACTATTCAGTTAGTCAAGCAGAAATAGGAGATAGTAAGTCTGAAAGGACCTGTACATTTCTCTTGCATTGGTGGCACAAAATCTAGAAGTGCTGGCTGTTTGGCAGGGTAGAAAGCTCTCCACCTGAGGTATAGGTTGAAGATGGAGCCACAAAGCCAGAGGGGCCTAGAGGAGACACTGAAGCCAAGCACTTGCTGAGGAGGAACCTCTTAGCTTGCAGCAACATTTCTTTTCTCAGAAGCACCTTGGAAAGTGGTCCAGAGAAAAATAAACTGAAAAATTTGAGACCTCATCCAGAGAGAGCCTTGTCTGCTGAGTTGTTGGCTATAGCCAACCACTCCAGATTTGTCTTTGTGGAAAAACACACCAGTAAATTGAGATTTTGAATTCCACAGTGGGGCTTAAAACCCCCTGAATAGTTTGCAGATAATTATGGGTGTCTTCAAAATACAAACAGAGGCCAACACAGTTAACAAGGGACATTATGAACACTCTAAATCTTCATTTATGAATATTAGCAGATAATAGAAAATTGTCTGTTATATGGGAAGTGTAAGAAAGTTATATGGGAAGACAGTTATATGTGAAGTGTAAGAAAACGGGCGGGTCAGGCAGGCAACGTAGATGAAATGACCTCCGATGAAAGAGTTAACATAGACTATGTAATTAATCTTTTAAAAATTATAAGTGGTGTACCTAGTGAGATTCTAAAAATCTGTTAAATAGTATTGGAGAATTAAAAAGGCAAAAAATATGGGGGTAACATAGAGGCTGTCACTACAAGAATCTGCACCCCAACACTGACTGGTCGATCAACAAAAAGAGGTCAGGATTATCAACATTTCACACCTTACAAGAGGTGCCCTTTGGAGTTGTGATTCAGACCTGGGAGGAGGGACCCTAGCTTGGCTGGTAATGGTACTTCTGAGGAGATGCTGTGAGCCTGGTTCTGGCAGTGCTGGGAAGAAACTAGAAACAGGATCTAAGTATGTTTATAGGAGCAAAAAAACTATTGACTAGGTGAGGTTGAAAATACAGATGCAAAACACAGAATGGGCAGTTCACTTCTCGTCCTATTGGCTTCCTTTCTCCTCTTGTACCCACTGTTGGCAGAGCCTAACTATGAGCATAAGAGAGCTGGCAAGAGACATGTAATTGCTGAGTCCTGGCCTCACATCACAGGGCAGAAGACAGAGCTTGAATTTGGAGCTAAGAGACCTTAGTGTCTAGCTCGTGGCCTTAAGTGCTAGAAGACATTGAAACAGTGCTTACAGGGATTTCTTGTCAAGATGGTGGAATAGGTAAAAACTGGGTTTTCCTCTTCTCACAACCACATTAAAATTACAACTAAGCTACAGAACAGCCATCATTGAGAAATGCGTAAAGTTTAGCTGAACTGAAGTCCTACTTCTAAGGACATACATAAGAAGTCACCTCAAGACTGATAGGAGGAGCAGAGATGTGGAAAGGTGTGACCGTTATAAATTGGAAGGCATATCTTGGCTGCAATAGTCCCCCTGGGAGCAGCAAGGGGTTCTAATCTCACACTGAGCTTCCCAGCACAGGGTTCCAGTGAAAGGGAGAGAAGTCCCCATAACTTCTGGCTATAAAAACCAGCAATGACTGTGTCTGACTGAGACGGAGAGTGGCTAGAGTCTCAGATGCTCCTCTTAAAGGGCCCACATACAGACTTACTCGCTGATGGACTCACTCACTCTGAGATCCAGCACTGCAGCGACCATTCGAAAGGTGCCAGAGACATATGGAAACAAACTGAGATGTCTAGCTTTGGGCGAGGGCTGGAGGGCCAGTGTTCTACCAGACAGAAGTGCTGGCTGAATCCATTGTACCTTTGTTGAGCCCTCCTCTGTGCCAGTGTGCAGACATAGGAGCGGTCATATCTGAGTCTCCATTAACATGGCTAACACCATTTGATAGCCCTGCCCTGGTGATTCACTGAGACCCCACCTCACCCAACTTTCTGGCATACCCAAGCCACTTCCAGTGGCTTTTCCATACAAACAGCCTATCTTAGTGCATACTGAGGACTCTACTAAAATTCCATAAGGATTCACAAACCCCAAACAAGCAACATCTGGCCTTGGTGTATCCCAACCTCTTGCTGAGCAGCCCTAACCCCAGCACTAGTGGCAGCTGGCTTTGGGTCACGGCTTGGCCTCTTGAGGCACAAACACAGCACAGGGCCTCTTGAGGCACAAACCCACAGTGGTGGCCATCTGCAGATTACTTTGTGATTAATAACAGGTGGTCCCAGGCAGGGCATGGGCTGCAACAAATTTGGCCTGTAGAGGGGCCCCTCTCACGAGTCTCTGTGGCTGGCACACCTGGTAGCCAGCTTCTGACCAAGCCAGATCATCACCAGGCTGCCTGTAAGGATGACTCACTCAAAAATCAGGCTGGACAGGCACCAGAGCCCTGCTAAAGTGAATCCTGCTCCATAGGGTCAGCCCCCTGCACCATAGCTCCTTCACTGTAATCATGGCCAGTCCACACAACCAATAAACCTGAGGGTCAATCCCTCCCATAGATGTACAATCAACAACCAGGGCACAATTGCAACAGGATGGTACACACAGCCCACCTGGAGCACCCAGCTAAGATGACTAGGGAGATTACACCACTGGGCCCCACAGCACACCTACTACATTAGGCCACTCTACTAAGACTAGGAGACATAAGACCCCCCAACTTAATACATAGAAACAAACATGGCGAGGCAGCCAAAATGGGGAAACAAAGAAACATATCCCCAATAAAAGAATAGAACAAAGCTCCAGGAAAAGAACTAAACAAAATGGAGACAAGCAATATACCAGATACAAAGTTCTAAACACCGGTAATAGGATGCTCAGTGATCTCAGAGATAACTTTAACAAAGAGATAAGAAACATACAAATGGAGATAGAAACCATAAAAAAATCCAGTCAGAAATAAGAAAAATAATAACTGAAATGAAGATTATATTAGAGGGAATCAAGTAGGTTAGATGAAGCAGAGGATCAAGTCAGTGATTTAGAAGATAAGGTAGCAGAAAACATCCAAAGAGAACAGCAAAATGGAAAATAACAAAATATCCACAAAAATAAGGATAGTGTAAGGGACCTCTGGGACAACATCAAGCATACCAACATTGGCATCATAGGGGTACCAGAGGGGGAAGAGAGACAGCAAAGAATTAAAAACCTATTTGAAGAAATAATGCTGGAAAACTTCCCTAACCTGGTGAAGTACACTGACCACTGACATGCAAGCCCGACAAGTGCAGAGTCCCAAACAAGATAAACCTAAAGACGCCCACACCAGAATACATCATAATTAAATGCCAAAGATTAAAGACAAAGAGAGAATCTTAAAAGCAGCAAGAGAAAAGCAGTTAGTTACCTACAAGGGAGCTCCCATGAGACTGTCAGCTGGTTTCTCAAGAAACTTTGCAGACCAGAAGGGATTGGCATGAAATATTTAAAGTGATGAAAAGCAAGGACCTACAACCAAGATTACTCTACCCATCAACCTATCATTTAGCATTAAAGGACAGATAAAGAACTTCCCAGACAAGAAAAAGCTCAAGGAGTTCATCACCACCAAACCAGTATTGCAAGAAATGTTATAGGGAATTCTTTAAGATAAAAAAAAAAAAAGATATGAATCATAAAATGGCAATAACTACATATCTACCAACAATTACTTTAAATATAAATGGATTAAATTCCAATCAAAAGATAGAATGGATGAACGGATTAGAAAAGACGCTTACATATGCTGCCTACTCACTTCTGAACGAAAGAAGCACACAGACTGAAAGTAAAGTTATATATAGAAAAGGATATTTCATGAAAATGGAAACAAACAAAAATCTGGAGTAGCAATACTTATACCAGACAAAATAGACTTTAAAACAAAGGCTGTATCAAGAGACAAAGAAGGACCCAGTAATTCCACTTCTTAGTATTTATTCAAAGACACCCAAAATGCTACTTCAAGTGGACGTGTGCATCCATATGTTCATTGCTGCATTGTTTACAATGGCCAACATTTAGAAGCAGGCTGGGTGTCTGTTGATGGAGGAATGGATAAAGAGAAGGTAGTACATAAACAACGGAATATTTCTAAACCATGGAAGGAAATGGCTTCTTGCCATCTGTGTGGTACGTATGGACCTGGAGGGTATAGCACCAAGTGGAGTATGTCAGACAGAAAAAGACAGATGTAAAGCAATTTCACTTATAAGTGGAATCTAAAGAACAGAATAAACAAACAAACAAAATAGGAAAAAAATCATAGATATTGAGACTATTTTGATGGTTACCTCATGTGGGGGTTGGAGTGGTGGGTGAAAAGAAGGAAGGGATTAAAAAATACAAATTGGTTGTTACTATGTAGTCATAGAGAAGTAAAGTAAAGCACAAGGGATATAGTCAATAATATGGTAATAACTATGCATAGTGCCAGGTGGGTACTAGGCTAGTCAGAGGGATCAATTCTTAAAGCATATAAATGCCCCACCACTATGCTGTACACTTAAAATGTGGAATGTCAAAAAAAAGAAAAAGAAAAAGAAACAGCATTTATAGTGATTTTAGAGAAAAAAGGATTACAAGCCAAGAATTCTATACCCAGCTAAATTGTTCTTCATTTCTTTCTTTCTTTCTTTTTTTTTTTTAATTAAAGTTTATTGGGGTGACAATTGTTAGTAAAGTTACATAGATTTCAGGTGTACAATTCTGTATTGCATCATCTATAAATCCCATTGTGTGTTCACCACCAAGAGTCAGTTCTTCCATCACCATATATTTGATCCCCCTTACCCTCATCTCCCACCCCCCACCCCCCTTACCCTCTGGTAACCACTAAACTGTTGTCTGTGTCGATGAGCTTTTGTTTCTAATTTTTTGTCTTGTTCTTTTGTTGTTTTTGGTTTATATACCACATGTCAGTGAAATCATATGGTTCTCTGCTTTTTCTGTCTGACTTATTTCGCTTAGCATTATAATCTCAAGATCCATCCATATTGTCACAAATGGTCCTATTTCATCTTTTCTTACTGCCGAATAGTATTCCATTGTGTATACATACCACAACTTCTTTATCCATTCATCTATCAAAGGACATTTTGGTTGTTTCCATGTCTTGGCCACCGTAAATAAAGCTGCAATGAACATTGGAGCACACGTGTCTTTATGGATAAGTGTTTTCAGATTTTTTGGGTAGATACCCAGGAGAGGGATTGCTGGGTCATATGGTAATTCTACTTTTAATTTTTTGAGGAACCTCCACACTGCCTTCCATAGCGGCTGCACCAGTCTGCATTCCCACCAACAGTATATGAGGGTTCCTTTTTTTCCACAGCCTATCCAACACTTGTTACTATTTGTCTTGTTGATGATAGCGATTCTAACTGGGTGACGTGATATCTCATTGTGGTTTTTATTTGCATTTCTCTGATGATTAGTGATGTTGAGCATTTTTTCATATGTCTATTTGCCATTTGTATGTCCTCTTTGGAAAAATGTCTCTTCAGGTTGTCTGCCCATTTTTCAATTGGGTTGTTTGTTCTTCATTTCTGAGAGCAAGATAAGAATCACTTTGGGATGTTCAAGCATTCAAAATGTATACTACCCTCACTTTCCCTTGCAAATGAACATGGGAAATACTCAACAACAAAAAAAAAAAAAAAGAAAAAATTCAGAAAGATAAAATATGTAAGAAAAAGTGGTACCTGAGGAAAGGTAAAAATAGTGTAATTTTTAACCCTAAAGCAAATATAAGAAAAAAAAGGTATATATATATATATACGTATATATATATACGTATATATATATATATACGTATATATATATATATACACACACATATACGTATATATACGTATATATACACACATATACGTATATATATGTATATACACACACACATATATATACATATATGTGTATGTATATATGTGTATATATATGAAAGCATATATATGTACATATATACGTATATATACACACATATATACATATATATGTATGCATATGTGTGTGTGTGTGTGTGTATATAAAAGCAAACAAGTAAACCACAATTATAACCTAGAACTGAGTGTTCAGATTAGTCCAACAATTTCTGAAAGGAAGGAGGGTGGTGTAGAGGAAAGACATACCAAAGGTCCCATGCAAGACCAGAATATAGATATAAAACATGCAGAGATACATAGAGAGATATATAATGGAAAGTTCGTTTTGACTTAGATTTACCTAAGATAACTGTGACATGCTATTAAAAATGGAATTATTCAAGTCAAAGATGCAAGAAAATAAATGAAAGTAATAATGAATAACAAATCAGAAATGGAAATGTCAACCAAAGATCCGTGCTTAATGTACTCTGATTGGTTTACATGTATCATCATATAATATATCATTATCCCTACAATACTTTATAGGATGTTACTCACATTATATGAATGAAATCCAATTTAGAAAAATTAACTTCTCCAAGATTAACAGTAGGAAGTGGAGGAGCCAATTTTGATTCCACGTCTCTCAAAATTTACATTTATCATGTAATATTTCCTCTCCAGTAAGATAAGAAACTAAGACTGTAACAGCTTTTAGTTGTGAACTGAATGCCCATTCTCTCCTTTTAAACTAATAGATCTCCCATTTGTTTTTTTTCAGGCGACTGACCTTAGACATTCTATTTATTATGCAGCAAATTCAATCCCTAAATATTATAAGGACCAACAAAATGGATCACCATAAGGAGAATAATTAAATTCCTCAGTAAATTAACAAATAAATGTATTTTTAAGTTGATAAAAGGACAAAATCTAACTACATAAGTTTATAAGAGACACGTTTGACAGAAAGTTTGAAAGAGAACTGGGCAAAGACATCCCAATGAAGTATGAGTAAAATAAAAACAATGTTACATACTAACATTGTATTCTAAAATATTCCAGCCAAAATAAAAACAAAAAGAGGAACCACTAAATGTGACAAAAATGGATATTTCATATTGATTAAAGGCATAATCAGCCAAAAGGATGTAATAGGTAACTTTATTCACTAATTGATGTTATATAAAATATATAATTCCAAATCTGTTGGAAATGCAAGACATATGATAAAACTATAAAATCATAAATGAAAAATTTTTGACATGCCCCTTTCAATCACTCAGCAAATAATTAAGAATATGGAAAATACGTATAACATAATTAATAGTGCTTAGATATCAAATAGATAATACTGCACATATTCTTTAATAAGTCCATTAAGTAGTAATAAAAATTGATCATGTACTAGGCAACAAAGAATTTCCCCATAACTTCCATAAACTAGAAATCATTAAGGCAGTGATATTCTTGGTCCATAAATTTTACCAAAGTAAAAAAGATAGCCACTCTATCCAGAAGAAAATAAAAGCATACTACATTCCTCTCTATAGATCATGTCTCAAGTAATTTAAATTTCAATGTGAAACAACTTAAAGACGAATTATGCATTAATAAAAATAAGAACATTACTTGCCAAAGTCTATGTGATATGGCCAAAGTAGTACTCTGAGGGAAAACAAAAATCTTTATAAATCAAATCACTTGAAGAAGCCAGAAAGATGAGGCCAGCCGCGACTGGCCAAGGCGAAGTCTGCGCACGCGTGGGGGGACCTGTCGCTGGGCATGTGCAATGCAGTCCTACTCCTTCCAGGCTGAGCCACACCAGGTGGAGCCGCCAGGGTCCTGAACACAGAAACCCCAGGCTGACGAGGAATAGAACCTGAAGCCCATGGCAGAACTGACTCAGAAGGAAGTATGAGCGAGACCTCAGGGAGATTCAACTCATCATTACCCCGGCGATGAAAATATGTAAAGTCTCTGAAGACTTAGTGACCAGTCTGGGAGGCAAAAAAATTATTGGCCAGGATCCTTATGGCAAAGAGTCAGGAAGCTGTGAAAAGGAAGTAGTTTGAGAAGTACCGCTTTACTTCTGCAGAGGAACAGACAACTGTCGAACAAAACTCCTACACTACCTTCCACCAAACATGAAAAACTGTGGGTGGGACCCATCCCCAAGAGTGGCCCTTTCTACCAGGTCCCTGCTGGCCCTTTGGAAATCTTTTGGAACACCCTCCCCCTTCTTCCAATTTGAAGACACAAGATCAGTGGACTAACCTGAATTCAGATCTTATTTTACCTCCAGTGGCTCCATTAGTCATTCATTTTACTACAATACGTAAAGAACTGTTACAAAGAATACTGCATTTTATTATTTCAAAATTTAAATTCCACACAACTAATTGGGGGAGAAGAGCTGTCTTAAGTTGCCTAAACACTTAAAGAAAATGTGTCCTACAATGTTGTTGAAAATCTGCAGGTTAGAAGGAAGAAACTGGTAGCAGTGGATGGAGATGGGGTAAGAAAAAAACTAGTTTTTTCCTATGTACTCTTTAATACTTTTTGAATATTTTACTGTGTTCACAAAAAGACAATGTAATCATCCAGAAACAATCAGTGTGAATATTGTTAATATTTCCTACCAGTCTTTATTCATATGATAAATATCTGTAAACTAAAGCATAGTCTCATACTATATAAAAAATAATTCCTGATACTTGATGGCATATTAAATATAAAATATGAAATAATGAAATGGAAAAAAATAGATGAAGATACATCTCAAGGTGGAACAAAGGTTTTTTAATATAATCTTATTTTTAACACAGACAATTTTAATTTTAACATTGACATAAATTATGATGTAAAGACCAATCATTTCTAGTATGTTTTATATTTTTCTTTTCTTTCCCTAGAAACAGTATTACATCACAAAAATTAAGAAAACCTAGCAAAACAAATTTTTATTTAGTCAATTTTCCCAGTATCATTTTTGAAATATTCTTTCTCATTTCCAAATGAATTGTGATGCTTCCTTTGTTCATTCAGTTGTTCTGCATACTAAGATTGGCAACTATTGCTCTAGCTAAGGGTTTATTTACTTATCTACAGAAAGGATTACACAATCACAGAAAAGATTGCACATTTACAGAAAGGAGTTAAGACAGAATATAAAGACACATAAAGTACTATGTTACCTGAAAAAAATAGATACATTTACAAATGATGAACCACAATTTTGATTCTAAATGTTCTAGCCATCACAGCAACAGAGAAACATAGCTCATTGTACAATTAATAGCATGCACCCCTACCCCCAAAAGAACAGATGGTTTAGGTCTAGGACGATATTTGGAACTAAATTAAGAATAAAATCTCCCACAGATAATTGTAAAACCATACCTTGTGATAATGAAAACAACAAGCCCATAGAGCTGATTAATACTTTGCCATGTTCGATCTCTAGAAGGTATCCTATTTTGAAGATAACATTTTTTTCCCTTTGATTATTGGAATTTTTCTTCTCATTTTCCATCTTTTTTTTTCTTTCCTCCTCCTTTTTCTTTTTGCCTTTTTCACCTTCCTCTCCTAATGTTCCCCCCCTTACTTTTCTTCTTCTTGCATTGGGTGGTTGGCCATGAATCCTCCCCCAAAGTATTAAGGACATTAGTCTAGATGTTTTTGATTTGCTATATTTGGAAGTTTTGATATAGATACTGTGCGTGCCCTCATTGAAAATGAAAAGTGAGTGTTTTCTTTCTTTTATTTTCTATGTCCTGGGACTGTTTAATTAGCATTAGGGAAATTCACTCATTGAAGATTTGGTTCACTAGGCCTTGCTGTAGGAGAAGGGGTGGTTTTGGTGATGATAACACAGGTCTTTGACAACATCTTTAATTCTTCCAGATATTTGGTCTATTTAAGTTTCTTTCTTTTATGGTCAGTTCTGGTAATTTCTACTGTCCTAACGAATCATCCATTTTTCAAATTTAATTAAAAACATCTTTCAAATTCCTTTTTATCTGTACTTATTTTCTCATTGTAATGTCTTATTTCATATGTATTTATGTTTTTTCCCCTCTTATCCTTGTTTAGGCTAGTTATTGCTTTCTCTATTTTATAGTTTGTTTCAAATACTCAGCTGTTTCATAATTCATTAATTTCTGACTCTATATTTACTCTGCTTAAATTTAATAATGTATTTTCTCTAACTTTTTGAGATTGATATTTAATTCAATGATTTTAATTACTGTTTATCTAAATAAGTTTTTATTATTATGCATTTAACCCAGAACCACTCCTATCTTATACTTTAGATGCAGGTGATATGTGTTTTCATTATCTTTACACTTGAAATATACTGCAGTTGTTATTTTGATTTCTCTGAGTCATTAAAAAGAGAAATTTAAAAATTCTTAGCTGTAAGATCTTTGTTTTTGATTCTTTTTTCCTTGAGTTTTTTAAAATTATTTTCACCTATTCATTACACTCTGTTCAGTTATTGTCATCTGTCTGTACTTTGTACATTTTATAATTGGGATATTTTTTGTGGCCCAATATATGCTAAATTTTTACAAATATTCCATAGACACTTGTAAATTTAATTTCTGTTCACAGCATATGGAGTTTGATCATTTCAATCAGCTCTCATTAATTAAGCTACTGCGGTCTTATTTATGATTATGATTAGTTTTCTATTTAGTATGTCCTGATATGAGATAAGTAAACTAAAAATTCCAACTACCTATGTGTTTTTAATATATTTTAATTTCTTACATTTTTTGTTTATTAATTATCTTGAAGTTACATATTTCATATAGTGATGTTCATGATGTCATATCTTGGTTGAGGTTGATTACATTGATCATTACAATGGTTATGTGTTGAATTGTGTCCCCCAAAACAGATAAGTTGAAGTCCCAAAATTCAGTACCTCAGAAAGTGATCTTGTTTGGAAATAGGGCCTTTGCAGATGTACTCAAGTTAAGAAAAGGTCATGAGGATGGACTCTGATACAATATGACTGGTGTCCTTATAAAAAGAGGAAATTTGGTAGATGGTATCAGTTCTCTTCTGCCTCACCTCAGTGACTTTAATACTTTATTTCCAGTATTATCTTCATTCAGTCAAACATGATTTGAACATTTGAAGAGATCATAACCAAGAAATCCCTGCTATGATCAGAAAGAATCACAAAATCCTTGTCTAACAGGTCACACTGACGGGAATTTCAGAAAAGAAGAGCAAAACTTTAGACAGAAGAGAAAGGAGAGGCACATTTCCAGATGAGTCAACATTCCCTGCAAACTTTATCAAAGCAATTTTACTTACATATTTCCAAATAAGTTTTAAAAATTAATTATATCTGAATTAAACAACATTAATTAGAAGAGCAATGTTTTCACTAATAAACAAAAAGGTAGAGGATAAACTCTAGCTCACACGTCTACTTCCACCATACCACCATCTGATGGCAGTATACTCTCAAATTACAGAGTCCGATTTTTAAATTTTTCAAATCAAACTATACAACTGAAATGATGATCAGTGCAATATTCATTTGTAGAGCATCTGCTATTTCCAGACAATAGGATATAAAATTTTCCATGGCATAATCTATTTTCTCAAGGAGATCACAGTACGCTTGGGAGAGAGGCATATGCACAGATAATTTGAATAACAGTCTTCAATGCACATGACAGAAACTTAGAGACTGACTTTTAGCCTAATGTGGAGATAAGGTAAGATTTCCCCACGGACATGATATCTGGATTGAGCTTTAATATGTCCAAGTTACCCAGATTAAAACAGAAAGTAAAATGATAAATATCTTAGAAGGGCAAAAAAGATTCGTTTGTATAATGAAGAAAAGAGGCTATTGAATTTAAAGGAGGGAACAATAGCTGTACATTTCAGGCCAGATAATACACCAACCAACAACATTTCTTGAACATTTACTATATGCCAGACACCCATACAAGGAGAACAAAATGCATACCACCTTTGCCCTAATAAAGCTTTTCTTCTGGAAGATAGGCTAACAACAAATATAAAATATAATGCTAAGTAATTATATTCACTCCGAAGAAAAAGCAAGCAAAATAATGGATAGAAAGGGTAGACATGGTGACAGTGGTTGGGAGGTAGTAATATTTTAGATAAGTCTGCGAGGGAACATTAGATGCTTACCTGGGTGATACAATTATATTTACTGACTATAATCATGCTCATCATGGCTAAAGTTTGTTAGCAAGGTGACAGTGAAATACTTACCAACACTTGCCCCACAATGGTCTGTGCTGAAAGCAGCATTTCTATACGGTCACGAAACACTCCATGGAGGTGGAAACTTTTAAAATGTCTATTACTGACGATCTTTGACAAGATGAGTTTCTGTAAGCAACAGAAAGGAATTGAGTGTGAGCTGGATCACAGAGAAAGCGATCTTTTTTATGTTTGTTGATAAATCAGCCCCAAATCACTCCACTTGGTCCAACCCAGGGAACCCTGAAGTTGCTCATTCAGTATTTCATGAGATGAATTTTACTGGGTTTGCATTTTACAGGTCTTCTGCACAGCTTTTTAACTCTGAATTCCACAGTCTTCATCATGCCTTTCTCATGTACACTTAGTCCCAGACCCTTCAAACTGACATTATTATTGTAATGATCAGGATTGGGAGCAGCATGCGTTTTTCTGCTCTGGGAACAAGTTCTTATGCTTTTTCTGTCAAGATACATGAACAAAGAAAAAAGATTACAAATTGATTTTTAGGTGATTACTTAAGATTTTTTAGGTGATTACTTTTTTTTTTGAGAGAGAAAAAGAAGGAAAGATTCAGCAATTTTATGTTGCTTTTTAGTTCCTTATCTGGTATCATATCCTGCTGAAATTATAATCTTTCCTCATAGTTACAGAATGCCTTTACTTATTATATTTGAAATTTATAATAATACTATGATATAGATAAAGTATGATTAAAACCATTTTATATTGATAAGGAAATCGAGGTATAGAGAAATTAAATGCCTTGCTCATGAGCAGGCAATCAGGAAAGTCTAAACTAGACTGCATGTCTGGTGATGATGGTCTTGAATTACTACTGAGAAAGACACAAGCAAGTTAGAACTGATCACACCATGCTGACTGGACCCTCTGAGTTTTAGAAAAGCTCTTTTTATGTAGGGCCAGGGTTTCGAAATGACTTCATTTTTCTACTCATATTTTCTGAGTGGTAGGAAGACAAGTCTCATTGAATGACGATTTGATAGAGTTCTTATCTTGATTAACGATTTGCCCTCTATGACTCATCTTATGCATTCTGGGAATGTTGTTTGAGAATTAATTTTTTAAAATATTCAATGAGATATTAATATAGGACACTCATTTGAATTTCATTACACAATTGATAGTGCCTTCTGTGGAAAAACAAATTGGCCCTAAGATATAATAGAATCATATTACAAATGTAGTAAACCTTTGAAAAATGAACAATTTAAGGAGAAAATTATGACTTTCTCCAAATAATTTTTAAAAGAACTTTTGACAGTACCGAGATTTGTGACATTTTTGCATTAGGCCAACTTTCCCAAAGGCTTAGAGAAAAATATTGCACTCTCAATTTACATTAATACAAAAAAATTGTTGGGAAGTCTCTCAACTTTTGTCAAAGTCCTCAAGATTCCAGAGCAGAACAGTATAGCTTTATGGTTGCTTCGCCCCCATTTCTTAAGACTTTGTAACATTTGCCTCCTATTTGAAATTAAAAGGTGGACTGAAGGGTAGACATGAATTACATCCAAACAAAACCAGGAAAACACAGCAACACTTTGTGGACAAATGGGTTGTCACATTTTTGCAACCACACACAAATGAGTATAATGGGAAGAAGATACATTTCCTGGAGCAGAAGTGTGAGATTAAATAGTTCTGCCGATTCAGTTGTGCATTGAAAAAAAGAAAGAAGGCAGATTCACCATACCCATTTGTGTATTCAGTGCTGTTAAGAAGTCAATTCTTTTCTAGAATTCTTTCCTCAATTTTTATGTCACTGACTAAACTCTTTAATCTACTTATAGAAATAATTAGTAACAGAGTGGACTCATTTAGCAACAAAATCTATAACTTTAGTGTTGGGCACCTTTGGAAAGCAGAAAACTGAATTCTATTATATATTATGAGATTACCAATGACCTTAAAAAGTTACTAAGTTATTATAAATTCTGTTATTTTATGTCAATGTTTAGCATTAAGAGATATTTTTAAGCAAAGTTTCAATATTATAATACACAGATGAAATGTGTTCTGTTAAATTAACTATGATCTATCGGAGAAATAAACAAAGTTTGGGAAATAAACCACATAGGGCATAATAAAGCTCTTTGCCTTGGACCACTCGTAAAGGAATAGCCATTATGTACTCGTAGCATTTGAGAGTTTTATTTGAAGCTGTAACGCCAAATCTTTTCTGGGTAATATACCATTATTCTTGCCATCATCATTTGCCAGGTGCTATTCAATAGCACCCACTTTTGAAAAGCTTGTTTCGGCATGAAAAGTGCCTGTGCATTTGAGGCTGGATGGCAAGTGCTTGTTTACAAGGGTTTCCGTGTGTAGGCATGTGCACCTCAGTGTGTTGTGTGTGCTAACGTGGTATACAGAAGGCAGTGTACACATGTGAACACATGTTCCTGTGCAATGTATTTATGAAAGCGACTTTGGTGTTCCTTTTTGCCTCCCTCATAGGTCCTAGCACAATTGCCATTTTAAAATTCAAAATAGAGGCATAGACATAATGTTTGTGGGGTTATTTTTTGGAAAAGTGACCTCTGTTTCCATTCATCATCAGCCATACAAGACATTTCTCCTCCAAGAGGAGGCCTGGCCCTGTACCTGAGGCCTTGGGATAGCATCCTAGGGGCCTGTTGTTCACCCCCAAGCTGGATCATCCCCTTTCTAAGGCACCAGATCCGGGTGGCTGGCTCCATCAGCCTATGAAAACTGAGTGAAGCCTTAATTGTTTTGTAAACACAAACACATGTCAAACCTGTCTCTGATCTTCAAACAGTAGGATCCCAAATAAGGAAACTGACCAAGAGAATTCCTGTTCCCTTGATGTTTTGCCATTTTTTTATGGACCTCCACGTTAGCCTGGAAACGAACAAGATGAAGAGTCCACTGAAGAAGGTCATGAAGGAGGAAAGAATAAACGCAGCTTGGACCTCAGCTGTGCAGGACATTTTCCCCAGGTCTTCCCTATTTGTCATTTTGTGGCATTGTTCACAACATCAGGAAACCGAATGGTCAGAATTCTATGATGTCATGATCACGTGGTTATGATTCCAGGAATTAAGAGTTTGGTGTATTACAGAGTCCTAGTGCCAGGTACAATGAGTGGTTCTAAGAACAGGGTTCTGCCAACCACCAAGATGTTGACTCATAGGATGCAATGAATCAACAGAAAGAGAAGGCTGGGCTCCACAACATGGATCTTCAGAAGACGTGGATTCTAGATCTGATTCTGTTACTTTCTCTTTGATCTCGAGGAACTTACATCCTTCATGGCTGCCTTCAATGGGCTATCTATTTGGTTTGTGCAGTCAAACAATTTCAGAGCAACTCTTTTTGAGTGAAATGACATCCTGTGTCATTGGCACCTAGGTGCCAATGAGTTGGTTCTTCATTTGAACGAATGCCACGTTCTCAGTAATCTTGGAAGGATAGATGAGAGAAGAACTCCAAGATATTTGTTTATCCTTTCAATAAGAAAGGCTTGGTATAGAGTGCAGGTATTGTAGAAGGCAATTTTAACAGTGTGAACTTTGGTCAATTGTTACTGGAACTCAGGAATCTGTTCCCCTTATCTCTTCTTTGTGGGACCTTCACCCTTTTTTTTTTCATTTGTTTTTATCCCTGCCCTGTCAGCAAACCCTTCGTTCCAGCAGAGGTAAAGTTCAGAATGACAGCGATTTCTTCTGTTTTCTCTGGATGTTTTTAAAGGTGTAAGAAATGTCATGCCTTTCAGTGTGCACAGTGGCAGGAAAAATGTCAGCCTGAAGGAGGGTCTAATTCCCCCTGTTATTGTGAAGATGGCCTGACATGAGGTGATGAGACCCAGGAGAAATGTGGTTGTCCTTTGGAGTCCACCATGACTCTGCTCTGTGTGGCGGACTCTTTCTAGATGTTTCCTAGAACTGCTGCCATAGTTATATTTCCTTCCTTTAAGCTTACCTATAATTTTCAGCCAATCTCGTCATTAAGCTAGCTAACTTGCACAGGGCAGTGTCTAGGAATTAGAAGCCCTGAGTTCCAGCCCCAGTTCTTATACTAAGTTAACTGTGTGACATTTAATAAGTCACTAGTTTTCATAGCCTTATTTTGTGTTGAAGATAACACCTACTTGATAGAATTATTGTGGGGGATTCAATAAGGTAATCTGATCATATATTGAAAAGCATAAAACTCTATACAAGAAAAGCTATTTCAGTTCCTTTTCTGAATGGCATTGATTATAAAGAAAAGAGGGAGGGCAGGAGGGAGGAATTGGAGAGAGGAATAAATCATTTGTTTATAACACACACACACACACACACACATACACACACACTTTTAGCTTTTTGGAAAATAAGATCACAGTTTCCATGTCAAAGTTCATTCACATCATTTACTTAGTCTGATGTTTCTTAAGTAATTAATTATTGAGCTGTCATCATCAATGAATATTTCTAATTTTCTTAACTTTTGCTATTTAATATTGTCAAAGTATTACCAATTTTTCCCCAACATACTGCCTAGGTATCTTTTCTCAGAAATTAACCCATGAGAACAAAAATTGAGTTTAATTAATTCAATTTAAATAGACAGGTAGTTTGTCCTACTAATACTCTGTTATTGTGATAATAATATCATTAGCTTTTGCGGATGAGTCAAATATGTGCAGATGGTTTTAAAGTCAGTCTCTCCAAATTCACCTTGAACCTGGGCTGTCCAGCCATCCAGTTTTCCCAGGACTGTTCCAGGTTCAGTACTGCAAGTCCGATGCCCTGGGAAACTCCTCAGTCCTGGGCAAACTGGGATAGTTGGTCACCTGCACCCCACACTTCCTCATCTATATTATGCTAGGGCCACCCTGCCACCTCTTAGCTACAAGAACATGCAAAGCCTTTTCTTTCTCCAGGCATTTACTGTACATCTTTTCACTGCCTAGAATATGCACTCACATCTCTAGTAGCTGCTACTTTTGTTTCCATTTAAATGTCCCATCATGCCCTCCTGACAATTCTGTAGAAAGGAGGGCCGTGTCCCATGCCCCAGGATTCTCTTTATGGCATTCTGACCCTTTCTTTCACAGCATTTCATAGCAGTTATAATTGTAATTATGTTATTTCCTTGTTGCCTAGTTTATTTACCATCTTCCCTCATAAGAACATAAACTCCATAAACTTATGGCCTGTTGAATTCATCACCGAGTACCCAGTGTCTAGTAAAATACTTGGTACATGCCTGGAAAATCACCAGGACTTAATAATTCAGGGTTCAGAACTTAGGAAGTAGACAACTTTGAAACAACATTACCCTTCACAATAACTAAGGACTCTCCTTGTACTTGACAGTTTAAAGAAATAAGAAATAATAACTACTACATATAAGCCAGAATCTTTGTCGTGTGTGTGTGTGTGTGTGTGTGTGTGTGTATCTGTGTGTGTGTGTGTGTGTTGAACAACTACTATGTGCCAGGCACTGGAAACACAAGGGTCAACAAAACAAACATAGTTCATCCCCTCACAGGGGATACAGTTAACCGAGGAAGATGTTTACAATTAGAAACTGGAAAAAGGATTTTGGGAAAAAAAAACTGTAGTGGAAGGTGGAACGTGATCTAGGTGAAGAGTCCTGAGGCTTCCTTGAGTATGTCATGTTTGAAGCTGAGGTCTGAAGCATGAGAAGCCACCTAGGCCAGGACCTGTGGTGCACTCGGGGAAGCTGGGGACAAACGTGTTAGGCTGAAGGACTAGAGTGTGCAAAGGTGGAAAGGAGGATGGCACTCTGAAGAGTGTGGTCCATGGAAAGCAATGATCTGGGCGGGGGAGGACTGGCAACGTATGAAGGGAACCAGAGCGTGCAAGGCCTCATGTTCCAGTTCATGATTAAAAAACCACATTTTATCTTAAGAGGAAACATGTAAAGGATTTTTAAAGAAGGAAGTTAAATGATTGAATGCCAGTTATAAAAGGATCGCCCTGGCTTCCAGACAGGGAAGACAATGGTCCAGAGAAGAGGCTAGTCCAGCGAGCATGCTGGTGGGTGGGACAAGGCCAAGAGGTGACGTCTGCACATCTGCGTGTGGGAGACGAGGATGTGTCATGCCTTACCCTGCATTTCTTGCTGGTACTTCTGGGTGGTGGTTGGGGCCCTTCACTGCTACGGCTTTATAACTAGATCTACAAAATGAACACTATGCTGCTGAAGTGGGTTTTGTTTTTCTTTCCAGGTGAATTCTTTTTAACATGTCAATGATTTCATTTAAAAATAGCTTCACTTTATACATATTTCTGTAATTTACTTCTGGATACTCAAATATTCTGAAAAAATTATACTTTATAATAAGATTGAATATACATTTCATTTTTAAAAATTACTCTTTTCAAGAAATGTGCCATATCAAAGAACTTCAATTTTTAATTGTATATAGATAGCAACACTCATGAATGTGTGTGTGTGTGTGTGTGTGTGTGTGTGTGTGTGTGTCTGTGTGTATGTGTTTAAAGCTCCTGAAAGTAACACATCATGTTGTCATGTTATCTTTTAAGGGCCTAAATGCATCTGTCCCACTTAATGGTATATACTCCTACCTTCTTCTATTTCTGTAAACAGAGGTTCATTTCTTATCCTCAAAGAACCTGCTGCACACCATCACTCAAACACACTGGTAAAGACATACTAGGCCTCAGTTCATGCAGCTAGTCAAAGACAGACCCAGATCTAAAGTCAAGGGTGAAGATGGCTTCCCCTCCACAGAGCATGCACACCATGGGGAAAGCCTATCACAGTAAGCTGTCACTAGGGTAAACTTCTTATTGATTTCATGCATCTATCACTGTGGAAATGTCACTTAGAGATTATTGCCTCAGTTCTCAAGGTGTTTACATTAAGCTTTTTTAGCTACCAAATCTTTACCTTTCACCTGCTTGATGTTTCATTTTTGGTTTAACCCCCCTCAATTTTCATAAAATAGGACAGATAGTGTTTTAACCACTTTTAGAGAAAGCTGACTTTCGAAAGAATATGATTTAATCCATATTCTACTTAGATCCATGATCTAAAGGAAACTTAATCCTTAGAAAAGGTACTGCACTTTTTACTTCACTCTGTTGTTCCCTATTTATTCTAAGTGGATATACCACACGGAGCCATTCCACTGTGGTTGGTAGGCCTTTTATTCCAATAGAATGCCTGAACTATTTTGGTGACACTGTGGGTTTGTTTTTAGAAACTATAATTTCTGGAGAGGCGGATACTGTAAACAAGGGAATTGTATTTAAAATCTATACAGAAATCTTGAGTTTTGTTTTTATCCTTTGTCAAATTTGTTGGTTTACTTCTGAAGCATAAGCCTTTGGATGAGTTTCTTATGCTCCCTCAATCTTACTTTTCTCATCAGTAAAATGAGGATACTGAACTGGTATTTGGGGCTTCTCCCAGCTTTGACACAATACAGATCATTGATTGTATAACTCCAGCTTATTTCTCTAATAGATTGTAATCATTTTGGCATATCCAATGTCTGACCTCATTCCTCAGACGGACATTTTCAACAAAAAAAAAAAAAAAAAGAAAAGAAAAGAAAAGAAAAAGAACAGAAAGGAGGAAGCACCATTTCTGAGTGGCTTTCTACTGAAGGTGTGTGCCCCTTGATAAATTAACTTGGAACTCAATTTGATTTCTTTTCAGATCTCATGGAATTACTTTTCTTCATAGAGGGATTATGGTTACCTTGACCACAGTCTCTGATTCCATCTCTGAATCCAGAGCCTCTTTCCTTTTTGATCCAATTAGAAATACGCTAACTGATTTCCAGAGAGACTATCTCTTCCCCTGTCTCTGTCCAGACTTCCATTCCTTTTCCTCACTAATTTGCTTTCTGTGGTACTGCAAAGCTATGCTTCATTGTGGGTATTTGCAAACTGCATATATGTGTTCATATGTACATCAAATACATGGAGGTTTTACTTGGGTGGATTAAGTGCAAGGTGAAGAATTTCCTCAACCTCTTTAATATTTTGATTTGTGATTCCTAATTATTAAATATTTGGAGTACGGTCTTCATAAGTCTCGGTACTAGGATAACAAAAAAAGTTAAGACATGAGCCTTCTCCATTTGGCCAGTAGGTGGAAGTAGTTCATAGGGAATTAACAAGCAGCAAGGTTTTGATTGTTTGGTTTGGGTTTTGTTGTAATTTTTTTAAAAAAAGAAGATGGAGGACCCGTCTGGAAGAGAGGTAGGAAGGCACAATGAAAAACAGAAACTAGAAGACCAAAAGAGGGACACCCACTCTTGTAAAACTCAGGGCTTCCAAACTCAGTCTCACCAAAAATCCATTTTCTATTCAGGCTCTGTTTATCCTCTGTGACTCCCGATTTTGAAAGAATAGGACGATAAATTAAACTGTTGATAACTCTGGGTTTTTTTTGTTTTTCTTTTTTTAATATAATCTCTATGGACCCTTGAGAGTCCTAAAAATCTTTTCATGAGAAATGAATAATGCAATCAGTCTCTTCAGCAATCAGGCCAGCTGAACATCAAGCTGGTGATATCATCGGAATGCTTAATGTCCACCAGCAAAAGGGGTGTGTTGGCAGCTCCACATAGAGATTCTGGCCATGTTTCCAATGCAGTGATCATCATGCCATCCCTTTGCCCATCCTCTCTGCTACTCCTGTTTGGAATTCCTTGGCTACCATTGATTCACCAAGCATTGTCCCAGCAGCTCGTTGCATTATTCCTCAGGACGCTGTGTGACTGTGTTTGCAAAATCCCAATTTTAGTGAACTGCGTGTGTGTGTTTGATTCTCTGCGTGTCATATCCAACTTGAAGATTATGTTGAAAGATTGAGTTGTCACCAATGTCATAAGAGATGAAAGCCATCTTTTCTGCATCAGGTATGTTCACCCAAACACTCCTTTCCAAATGCTCCTGTCTCTTTGGAAGGTGGCCTTTAGCTCCCTCTTTGGTATGGGGGTAACCCAGCAGTTGTTCAGTTATCTCAGGAGTGAAATCAACTATAGATATGAAATAACTTTCTAAAAACCAAATTTATTTTCATCTACATATTTTAAAGAAAATCCAAACAAATGATATAAGGTGCAAACATGAAGCAAATAAAGTGCTCTGAAATGTGTTAAGGTCTTCTAACCCAGAACCTTTCTTATTCATCCAGCTCTATCATTCCTCCCATCAAAAGGTAGTGTCGCCCTTTTTGTTAGTATTTCTGATGTTTGTCATTAGTATTGGGATTTTAACTGCATTTCTCAAAACCTGTCTATATAAGCAATGCCATTGATATAGAGTTTAAATGTAACTGTTGCATTAATACATTTATTTTCTTTTTTTCATGATATCCTTGAAGTGAGGGCCTTTTGGAATATAATATGCAAAAACTATGTAACTAAGCATTGAAGATTAAATTTTTTTATCCCTAAGTCATACTTGTTTCTTTTAAAAACAAGGAAACCCAGACCAATGCAAAGGAATTTATTCTTCTATTTGTAAAATCAGAACTACCCCAACCCATCCAAATGTATAGCGTTTTGGAGAAAAATAAGTAAACCATGATGGTGAGTAATCAGCAAGGAGTAAAATGGTAAGCTTATTTGGTAAAATCTTTGGGCCTCCTGAATATTTTAAAAAGGCTTTCATCTTGCTTCAAGCATTAAACTGATTGATGATGGGGGGTGCAGGGAAGAGCTACAGAAGAGACAAGGATAAATCCTTTCTGGCCAGGAGAGAGAGTGAAAGGAGAAAGTGCAGAGATTTTGGTGGCAAGATTTCTCTTGTCAGTTGACAAAATCATACTCCATGGAATGACCATCAGTGAGGAAGTGACCCTTTCCCCTCCTCATTTACACCATCTCTAACCAGTAGCTCCAAGGGTCAGCTTCTTGCCTAGCAGGTGTCACTGCAGTCACTCACCAAGGCAAAGGTTGCCCTTTGGGACTCTTGCCACAAGGGAGCGACACCGACTAACTTTTTCACTGAAAACCTTTTTTATTTTGGGGGGTGGGGTGGGGAAAGAGACTTTTTTTTGCCCCAGAGTACATTCCAAATAAACCCTTCGAAAATCACTTTCACCTTTGCAGTTCCTGCTCAGAGTAGGGGGAAAGAAATGGAATCCTGAGTAACATGAGATAAATTGGCTCTCCTTTGTTTGCCAAAGCCTTGGCTCACCTCGAAGAAGTTAGGAGGACAGATGTTGGGGTCTGTGCTCATGAATCTCATTAGTTTGAGAGAGGTTACACAGGATACCTTTCCTCTCTGGATTTCCATATGTCAGAGAACTGTACCATGTTTGCAAAGTTAATCCTTGCCCTGAAGCCTCATCCTTGGATTAGTAAGCTTAATGAAAGAACCAAAATAATGAATTGTTTTATTGCATCTCCACTCACAATGTCTTTTTTAGCATGGGCTTTTCTTGCTGCAAAGACCACCTGACAAGAGTGATCTCAAACACAAACACTCAAGATTCACCACAGAAATCAAGAAATAGGCAGGAGACTCTCAAAAGTTTTCCCCATTTGATGTGACAATATAAAACAAAGCACAGAAAGCTAGGAGAAATTTAATCGCTTCCGTCATTGGCAAGACAGTGATGCTGGAAGCAAGATGAAGCAGTCCTTCCTTCCTGGGCTTTATGAGTCCTCCCTCCAAAGCTTTTTTGATTTCTAGACTCTTCTGTCTAAACGTGTCACACGCATGATCATTCTCCCTTATCCTCCCTGTGCCATATGCTTCTCACTTCTGGAACAAGGCAACAACTGGTAGAGATGTTCAGAGTCTCGTACCCCGGCCAGGCCACATGAGACCCAGATAATCATGTCATTCACCTTTGTATTGGGTGTGGGGTTGGGGACCTGCCAGCTCTGCTTTCCTGTTTGCTGAAGTTCATACTTTGAAAAACATGCATTTCTATCAAATGGGCAATCTGTTACTTATATGGTAATAGAAATCACCTGTTTCTAGAATGATCATTAGACAAACTGACAATACACACTAGCTGGATTTCTCAGCTTCAATTCTGCCTGGCTGAGTCAAATAGATGGAATTGAATCAACCCAGCACACCACTGCACATTATTTAGAAACTCATTATTCACAGGGGAATTGCAGCCTCTGCAGATGGTGACTCCTCCCCTGCACAACCAAGGGGTCTTTGTGGCCAGGGAAAAGTGCCCTGGGCCCTCAAGGGATGGCTTTGAGTCTTGACTTTGCTATTGCCAGATCTGGGGGAAAAACAAAACAAACCAAACCATAAACTCCGCCAGTCTCCTGGGAGATAAAATACCTACCTGTCTGCCTCATAAATGGCAGAAGGGTCAAGTGAGGTACTACTACGAGGAAAGCACTTTGTAAATTGAAAGTATTGAGCCCTCAGTGGGACAGCACTTTGGACAATCAATAATAATAGCTGCCATTTATTGAACATAGAGTTCCATATTAAACACTTTATACAGATTGTCTCACTAAATCATCAAAAATGTGCATGAGAGATGCAAATTTTTCTACTTTAGAGATTAAAAGTTTGAGGTCTAGAGATTCAGCAGTTTTGAAAAGGTCTCTAAGCTAACAAGCGGTGGTTTTGATTCAAAGCCCAGTCGATCGTCTAGTTGACTCCAGAATCAGTGTTCTAACTGATGGGGTTCAGTACATGCTACCCAAAATATGGCACCTTGGCACATTAAATATCTTAAGGAATTTTAAAAAACAGCAGAAACATGAAGGTCACTCTGACCTTCTCCCTTTTTCCCCTTGCCTTTCCCTGAAACAGGTCATAATACTCCCATGTGAAATGTACCCTCCCTGTACTGGGTGCAAGAAGACATGATCATCACGAGAGGCAGGGAATTTAGGGCCAAGGAGGCTGTATAAATAAACCTTGTTAAACTAACCTTCATTTTCCTAGTTACCCCTTTACCATTAACTACCCCTAGACCAAACCCCTTTGTCTCGTCAATTCTTCACAAATTTATTGTTTCTTTGTCTAAAAGGTGTAAAAGCTTCCTGCTCTGGTCACTTCTTTGGGTCTTCATTTTCTTGTGGAGTCGCCCATGTACATGTGAAAATTCAATAACATTTGTATCCTTTTCTCCAGTACCTGTGTCTTTGTCAGACACAGCCAAGGACCCTAAGAGTGTCAAGAAACACCCTTTCCTCCTCTCCATCACAGGTAAGCCACACTGCTTTATGGACTGGTCTGCTGCAAGCTACTGTGTTTATCTTGGGCAGTGAAATCTTCAGCATCTGAGGCTGCTTCCCTGCAGAGAAATTAAGCCTCCTTCCTCTTTTCAGGCCACATGGTTCATTACAAAGTGGCAATAGATGCGAATAAAGGATCTTTAATGGCCTTGTATAACTATACTGATTGCCTCCACAGCTGTGATTTGGAAATCACGCATCCAAGGGGAGCTCTTCAGTCTAAGGAGAAAAGAAGGGGTGGGGGGGTAGAGCAAAGGAAAGACAGAGCACACAGAAGGGATGGGGCCAATCACCACACTGAATTAGCAGCATTTTGCAGCCAGCGGGAGGAGAGCTCTCCTAAGGAGAAGTCAGAGTAGGAGGTTGGGGCACTTTAAAGGCTCTGTCCATTGGGAGACAGGCAGGAGAGTACCCTGGGCAGTGATCCCAGGTCATCTAGAAGTACTTCAACTTGAGGTCTCAACTCTGGAGGCTGTGTTTGGAACAGGGCAATATCCCTGTAGCTCCCGAATGTATTGGGAATGGGGAAATAACTTATAACACATCATTTGCCATTGACACTTTGTGTCTGTAGCTGGAATTAGGTTAATCCCTCCAAATATATTTTTTAAGGTACAAGTTCCTTGGTTAGCATAGAGTCAGCAGTAGGAATTAACTTCTTGCATGTTTCTTTTATTTTGATAAATAAAAAAAGAAAAACCAGTCAGCTGATACTTGTAAGAACTTCTTTTGTCTCCTCCATAGCATCTTGCAAAATCTTTTCTCTTTTTATATGATGGATTTAGTGGAGGAGATAGTGTGTAGAGAAGGCAAACACATAAAAAGTCGTGAGAAATTATGAACGGGTATTTAGGACTTAATTATAACCTCAGGGGTGCAGCACGAAAGAGGGACATGAGATCAGATAATACTTTTAAGGGGGAACAGTAATAAAGACCAGGTAGAATTTAGAGGGGGAAGGAAACAGAAAATCTTCACAAATGAGACTATGTCATGAAATGAAAGAGTGAACATAAGTGTAAAGGGAAGAGAAAACAGAAATAATTATCTTTGGGATCCAGTCATTATATAGCACCTCCTTTATAATAGTCCTGAATGGTGGGTGTTATGATACCCAGTTTACTCAAAGATGTGAGTTAACTTGTCAAAGATCATAGGCCTAGTCAGGCAGAAGCCTCAACCCTTTGACCCTAAAGTATGTGTTCTTTTCTTTACACTATATCTCCTCAATTTCAGAGCTTCTATAGAAGAGAAATCAGAGCTTCAGATTCTATAAAAGAGGAATGAAACTTAGAGATAAATGTCTCAAAAAGGCAAAGACAGGTAGAGAGAGACAGAAAGAGAAGAGAGAAAAAGAAATTAAAACCAGAAGAAAATACAGTTGCTATTTATCTGATCTGGCAAGGGAAATGATTTTCTAAGCATAATGAGAAAGAAAAAAAAACACAAAAGGAAAATGAATTTCTTTGATAATATGGAAATTGATTTTTTTTAGTTCATAAGCATCATAAAATTAAAACCGAGCAATATATTTTTATTACAATTAATTGGCTCCAATTTTAATACCTCTTATTAATAACATAAAACTTATAAGAAACACTAAGCATTACTTGAAAGATGAAAAGGAACATGAATATTCAGTGATGAAGATAAAAACAAGTATTTGAAAACAATCTTAAAATTCCAATAAAAGGAAGTTTTTCTTTTCATAAGGGTAATCAGACATGTTGCCTCAACTACTGCTGTTGAAAATGTAAATGTTGCAAAAGCACCAAAACATTCATTTCCTATGACGCAATAATTTATTTTAAGGTATCTATCCTGAGGAAGTAATGAAAACTTATGAAAGCACTTCTAAAAGATTATTTTTTAATGGAAACATAATGGAAAGCACCTAAACAATAAATGGAAAAAGAATAAATATAGCCATGGCATAGTATTATCGTGCCACTCACAGTATGGAAAACTATCATGAAATAACAAGTTCCTAAGAAATCAGTAATATTAAATAGACACTATTATTCCAATAACATTTAAATATTTATGCTTGGGGGAAAAAAGACTGAAAGGAAATGTAGTGTAGGGATATGCGTTATCGTTTAGTGGTGAGATTATAGGTATTTTTTTATAACATATTTTTCATGGCCTCTATAATCAATATGTACTGCTTTGTTGTAAATGTTTTAAATAAAATAATAAACTAGCTTGTAGTTGTTTTTCATTCATTCACTCATTGAACAAGTTCTGAGAAGCCAGTATGTAGTACTAAGCACTTGCCCATAATGGTTCAAATGGTTTCAAGAAAATAATTCCCTAAAGAAGTGTAAAACTACAAATGAAAACAAGTACTGTGAGTAAAGTGAACAAGTTTCTGTGAGAATTCAAAACAAAGTAAGCTGACCTTGACCATTGAGAGGCTTGGTTCTCAACTCTGGCTGCATATGTATAGAGTATTAAAATCACCAGGGATGCTTTTTAAGAAAACCCTACAAATCTGACCCCACTCCCCCAATACCACCAACAACCAACCTCCTTTCCTTTGGCCCAGGTTCCTCTCTTCAGGTGATACTGTGTTTCCCCGAAAATAAGACCTAGCTGGACAGTCAGCTCTAATGCGTCTTTTGGAACAAAAATTAATATAAGACCCGGTCTTATTTTACTATAAGACTAGGTATATAATAAATATAATATAATATAATATAATATAATATAATATAATACCGGGTCTTATATTAATTTTTGCTCCAAAAGATGCATTAGACCTGATTGTCCAGCTAGGTCTTATTTTCAGGAAAACACGGTATAAACTCGCTCACTGGCTCTGAGAACAACAGGGCTGAAGGGAGGAGGAGGAGGAGACAGTGGAAGGGGGTACGGCTGGAATCATGCCAGGTGTGCAGAACCAGAACATGTCAAGTTCTGTGGATCACAGGATTTCTGTCCTGTGCATTTGAATATTGTCCTGACAACACTGGGAAGCCTTGGAAGTATTTTAAGCAGAGACTGGACACCAGATTTTATGTTTTCAAAATCTCTCTGTAATGGGAAGAAGAGATTGGTGGGGAACCAGAATAGAAAATGATTGTCAAATTCCAAGTCAGAGAATATGGCAGTGTGATAATGGATGATGCTGGCAGAAATAGAGAAGAGTGGATGAATGTGAGAGATGTTTAGGAGGTTAAATTGTGAGGACTTGGTCATGATTGCACATGGCAATGGTGGTAAAGCACACTAGTATTTATCATGTAAGTCTCAATGAAATTTATTTACTAGACTCAAAGAGCTGGTGAGTTTTATTATAATCATTAGAAAAACAAACAAACCAACAAACAAACACAAACCTTTAAACTGTTCCCTTAACCAAAGCAAATTTATACCAGAAAAATATTCAAGAGTAAGTCCAAATCAAAATAATTGACTTGTTCAAAGTCCAGAATACATATGTAACAATGAACAGGTCCAATGTCTATGTCACCAGTTAGAAATCTGGGTTTCAGGCCCCTAGGACCACAGGTTAGAGCCTTTCATAGTCTGCAGCATGACAAAGTTATACAGACCTGTCTAAGATTTCTGTGAACTGGGGAAAGAAAGAAGAACATGACTATTTGTTCATCTTTGCTTTGTCGAAAAGGAATATATAGTGGAATTTGCTTCCTCCACTATACAGTTAAAATGCAATTTTCTGCTTTCCCCTTGGCATTCACTTTGGGCTAATGTAGGGGGTTAAACCTTCAATTGCATAAGACCAAAGGAGTTTCTCAAGAACACAGGTTTTTGTCTTTCCTCTCCTTGTTCCACTAACAACTTGAGCCTGCTTTGGTTGTAGAGCTTTTGTCCGACTAACAGATGAGTACCGAGCAACTGTTTTATGTTAACATTTGTGCTAGGGATTGGGTTAGGAACAATGAACTATTTACCTAAGTTAATTGGAAGGGAGATACGATAGGCATAGGAAAAAAAATAGACTATAGATAATAAAGTGTCTTACTGAGGAAAAACAATAGATTCTTGGCATTTATGGATAACATTAATTTTTTTAATTAAAATTTATTGGGGTGACACTGATTAGTAAAATTACATAGGTTACAGGTGTACAATTCTGTAATACATCATCTAAATATCACACACATTGTGATATACACACAAATATCACAACCACCCAGAGTAAGTTCTCCTTCAATCACTATATATTTGACCCTGTTTACCCTCTTCTAATAACCCTTCCCCCCTTACCCTCTGGTAAACACTAAACTATTGTCTGTGTCTATGAGTTTTTGTATCTTTTGTTTGTCTTGTTCCTTTGTTGCTTTCAGTATGAACAGTTGCTCAACATCACTAATCATCAGAGAAATGCAAATAAAAACCACAATGAGATATTACCTCACATTGGTTAGAACGGCTATCATCAACAAGACAAATAATGACAAGTTTTGGAGAGGTTGTGGAGAAAAAGGAACCTTCATATGCTGTTGGTGGGAATGCAGATTGGTGCAGCGACTATGAAAGGCGTGGAGGTTCCTTAAAAATTTAAGAGTAGAATTACCATATGACCCAGCAATCCCTCTCCTGGGTATGTACCCGAAAAATCTGAAAACATTTATCTGTAATGATATATGTGCTCCAACGTTGATTGAAGCTTTATTTACAGTGGCCAAGACAAGGAAACAAACAAAGTGTCCTTCAATAGATGATTGGACAAAGAAGTTGTGGTATATATACACAATAAAATAGTGCCATTTGTGGCAAAATGGATTGATCTTGAGATTATTATGCTAAGTGAAATAAGTCAGACAGAAAAAGTTAAGAACCATATGACTTCACTGATATGTGGGATATAAAACTAAAATTTCAATTATTTGTGAACATGTTGCAGTAATTTTGCAGGGCTCATGAATTTGAACTTAATGTTCTAGAATGGGCTAAGATGGAGAGTCTCTTAGTGAGTGAACTTAGTTGGCTTTCCATTAACTAAATCTTGACTCAACTAGTTATTCTATTCTCTACTTAGTACCGTCTACTCATTTTTGCTCATGATTAAATTTAAAAACAAAACAACACATCTGTATCTTTTGAAAAATGATCTTAAAAGAAAGTCAACGGCTAAATTTGGAATGAAAGTTAAATGGCTCCAAAGGTTATGTTTCTAAGCCAGAAAATAATATTAAGGAGACAAATGGTGAGTTCAACTCAAAACTGTGAGGTACTCTACAGAGAAACAAGAGTAAGCAATCTGTAAAATCTATTTCAGTAATTACCTCCACCAGAATATATTTTAATAGCTGTATGAAAGACTTTAGAATTCAATTTATAGAATCATTAATTGTCAAAGAGGGTCTTTTAAAAATCTAAGTTACACTTTATGGCATTTTATGGAGGAAATGATATGTAACGGTGGTATTTTCAAACTTGAGAATTTGAAAAGGCTTAGGGACACTTACCCCAGGAATGCATATTTTTAAAGAAGTGTTAATGATATGGTGCAGATAAGCACAAAATAATTTAGAAAGGATGCAAAGTAGTTAAAAAGAATTCCCTTTACTCAGTCAGATATGGATTAGGAGATGAGGTAGAGTCATAATTGGTTGACAAGGGTAATGCTAATGAAAAGAGCAAGTGTGGTGAGGCAGGTAAGGGGAGGTTGGGAACCCCTAAAAATGCATGATGTGAGTCAGGAAATTTATGTGAGCAAATTCCAGGAACTATGAGTGAGGAACTGAGGGACTAGAATTCCAGCCTGGGTCTGCCCTTAATTAACTCTGTGATGTTGGGGAAGTCATTTATTTTCTCTCATCTTTTATTTTTTTTTTTGAAACTTAATTTCTTCATCCATTAAATGATTGCAGGGACCTGGGTGATGCTTGAGCTACAGTTCAGTGATTTTATGGCTTTTTAGGTAATCATACTATACAGTTATCCCTTTTTTCTCCTACTGTACATTAGATATTGAATATTTTCCATGTCACTAAAATTACTTTAAAACATTGTTCAATTAGTGTATATTTATTATATTACCCTAATTATTTAGGCCTTTCCTAGATATTTAAATTTTCAATGTTCTTATTATAAAAATGCTGTTTTTATTATAAAAATAAACATCTTAGTAAATATTTCACTTCATCTCTAGTGACTTCCTTGGATTAAGTCCTAAAAGTAAAATTACTATATCAAAGAACATGAGGATTTTTAAGCATTCGGTATTTATTGTCAAATCTTTTCTTGGAAAGCTCATGTCATTTCTATGAAGCTCCAGGGTCTTCTTTCACCCACACTGTAGTGGTTAGCATTTTTTAAATTTTAGTTTTGTTGATAATTTAATGTATTTTATCATTTTAATGTTTATTTCTTCTTTCTTCTTTCTTTCTTTTAATGTTATTTCTTCTGGCGGTAGTAAGTGAAGTAACTAAGAGGATAAGAGTTAGTTTAACAAAGGTTTGTTTGCAGATTCTTCTGGTGCCATCTCTGGGTTGATCAAAGTCTGTCTCCAGTGAAAGGAGAATTTATATCCTGTCCTTAGGCAGAAAATGGGGAGCTTTTTCTGCATTTACTATTTCCTAATTGCCTCCAGCGCAAAATAATTTTTATGTCAAAGAGGCATATTTTGGGGTGACATATTCTGGTTTCCTTTATTACTAGTAAATTATCTGTTGATATCCTTTACAGTTTTTCCCCCCATTGGAAAGGCAGTCCTTTTTTGTTTTAGTGTTAAGAATATCGTACAATATTAAGAATAATATTAACCCTGTGGCTCTTTTATTTGTAACTCACAGGTGTCCCAGATTCACCTCGCAGATATTATAAATTTTCTGTAATTCCACAAAAATTAATGTTCAGAGCCTCCCCCTTGATTGAGCACTTCTAGCCACCCTCCCACCCCTTCCTCCACTATATTATTCCTTAGGGACTTGAACAGGAACAGGGAGGAACTCACACAAAGATCAGATAGTCTCACCTTTCCATGATAGCTGCTTCTTCTCTCTCAGGGTCCTTAACAACAGCCTGATGCTGTTCTCCACATTCCCCAACCAAAACTGGGGTTCTTCTTTCAGCATAGCTGGTAGGTAGGGTCCTCTGTTTTTCAACCAGCTCTTTGAAAGGGGTTTTCTATACTAGGTAGCTGGGGTTTTTGATTGTACCACAGGCCGGGCCTCTCCTCCTCAGACAGCACAGGCGATCAAGGGTGGAGGTACTGATGTGGCAGGCGATGGCCAGGGAAGCTTCACACATTTCTTCGAACCAGTCTTCCCATTGATCTCTAGGCTCTGGCATATTCTTCCACACATACTCCTCAATTTTCTCTTTCTGCCCTGTCCGTCGATCAGATCTGAGGACACATTTGAAATGTGTTCGAGATTCAAGTTTGCTCTTTCAGTCTGGCTCCTAGGTCCTTCCAAGTAAAAGGCTGATTTGAACATCCCCACCCGTCTCGAGCATTCCATGGCAGTTGGGCAGCTTGTCACTATGTAGGGACTGGTCCTTGCGGAGCAGTGGGGGCTCCAGGGAGTGGTGTGACCAGATATTGTGAGGACTTACAGCATCTGTCTGACTCCTAACCCAAAACTGCTACACAATGTGCAAATACTTCCCCCAGTTGTGTTTCTGATGTTTTCCAATGTACCGAAGTCCATTTTTTATGTAATCAAATTTAGATTTTTTTCCTATGATTTATTCCACTGTCATTCTACATTGAAAATGCCCCAAAAATCTGAACTCTCATGTGCATCTAGAAAAGACTTCCTATGAAAAACTGAAAAGGGGAAAAGTAATAATTTGCCCTATCATTTATTACACAGTTTTTCAATTCCCCATAATTATGATAGATTGGCTTTGGCAAAACAGCCAGACATGTGCGTCCAAGTGACAGAATAATCACAAAATAGAACTTAGGTCCGCACGTGATATGTAATAGAGAAAACATTACGTGTTCGTGAAGAGGAAGCCCATTACTCCATGAGTAGTATCTGGAAAATTGGCTACTTAGGTAAAATATCAAGGTAGAACTTCATAGAATTATGAAGTACATGTAGGTTTATTTTAACCCAATTTCAGTTCGGCAATTTTACTTAAAGTGTCAGATACTCTTCTAGGTACTGAGGATACAAATGTGAAATAGACAAGGACTCTGACTTATTCTAGCAAGAGAAATACATACTAAGTGAATGAAAAAAATAATAAAAAGTTTTACAATATAAATGATATGAAAGAAATGAATAGAATGGTGATTTAGAGCAGAAATGGGGAGGAGGTAGAATGACTTCTAATGGGGTGGTCGTAGAAAGCTCCTGTAAGAAGACAGAATCTGAGTAGAGGCCTCAAGAATCACCACTTCAGTAAAGGAATGAAACGGAGTCATATACCTGTAGATGGCAGCAGTGAGGAGGGGTGGGACCTCTGGTATGTCCTGATGGCCTATCAAACTGGGATATGGCCGAAAGAAGTGGTGTGGAAGAGGCAATAGAAACAAAGAGAACACTTATACTACCTCATAGTCCTGCAGTGAGGGGGAATGCGAGAGGAAGCTAAAAGGCCTCCAACTGAGAAAATTAGGAAGAAATGGAGTCCCTCTGGAAAGACCCAGCTTTCAATAAAGGCAGAGCCATGAAGAGCTAGAGGAGGATATACTGTTTCCAGGTGAGGGGATCCAAGGTGCACAGTGGAAGCTTTGCAGGGGCAGAAACGTGCAGGGAATGTAGCGGATAATCAGGTATCCTAAGCAGGAAGAGGATGAGAGTGTAGGTAGCGTAAAGAGATGAGAGTACAGATGGTACTTACATAAGTAGGAAAGCAGTGCATTGTGGGATTACCTCTGATAATCTCCTTGAGAAAGGAGAACAATTAGTTCCAGCTATAGTTCCCCCAAATTAACTAAATGATGTTGAGTGATTGTTCTCCTCTGCAATCCCAAATGATATGTGTATCACAGTCTTGACTGGGGGACAGGACTGAAGGAGGGGAAGTAGGTGGGAAGAGTCTTGTTGTGAGTAAGAAGCAAAGTGTTGGCCTGTGGGTACCTATTTTCTCAATCATTTTCTATTATAATGGACAGTTAGCATTACAGGCATTATTTCATATGACAGAGTTACAGACACTGATACCACAAGTCTTAGGTAGGAAAGTGTCTCAATAAAGAAAAGGAGGTGTAAGCTGTCATTTCTACCTGAGCTGTAAAGAAGATATTTGTAAGCAATCTATGAGCTGTAATCATTTGGAGCAAAATGTTAAGCCCCAAGAAATTTCATCCAATACTGTCAACAGTGCTGAAAATCAGAAAATCATGTATATCTCTATCAGTTAGAGTTTCAGTTGCAAGCAACAGAAACTGACCCTGATAAAAAGAAAAGGAGTTTATAGAAGAATATTAGCAACTCACAGTAGCTTGAGTGGATGATGGTGCTGGATTACCAGGCTTATGGACCATATAGCCAAAGCAAGAGTCTAAACAGTGTTATGAACCTGGTCTTTTAGGATACCATCATCATTGCTAATTATGGTAGGCAGAATGTATCCCCAAAGATGTCTACATTATAATACCCAGAACCTGTGAGCATGTTACTTTACATGGGAAGAGGGGCTTTGCAGATGTATTTTAGGGACGGACCCTAAGATAGGGAGACTATTTTGTTTTATCCAGGTGGGTCCAATCTCATCCCTGAGCTCTATAATCAAGAGCTTTTTCTGCCTGGAGGCAGGTGTGTGTGTGTGGGGGGGGGGGTGGGGAGAAGTCAGAGAGATTTGAAGCTGCTGTAGGACTCTGTACCATTGCTGGTTTGAAGACAGAGGCAGCAACATGATAAGAAGTGCAGGTGACCTTAAAGAGCTGAGAGAGGTTCCCGGATGACAGGTAGCCAAAATATGAGGAAATCAGTCTACTACTAACTGGGACTGAATTCTTCCAACAGCCTGAATGAGCTTGGAAGTGGATCATCAAGCACACCCAAGACAAGGCAAGACTAGTTTATTATTTACATAAACAGCAAAAGGAAGAATAGCTAACGGCTCCAGCTCCCCAAGGTCCTTGCCCCACACCCTAGAAAGGACGCACCTAAGCAAAGTGGTCAGATGACTGTAATGAAAATTGTGGAATACAGCAGCTCCTCAAATAATGCCACTTCATTCAACGTTATTTTGTTATAATGTTGAGA
Source organism: Rhinolophus hipposideros (assembly GCF_964194185.1). Classification (NCBI taxonomy): domain Eukaryota; kingdom Metazoa; phylum Chordata; class Mammalia; order Chiroptera; family Rhinolophidae; genus Rhinolophus; species Rhinolophus hipposideros. Next base: position 44,838,509 of record NC_138050.1, on the reverse strand, counting down.
TGCCGTAGGAGCTTATCTCTTCTTTATATCAATTAGCCTATGGTAAAATTGGTTTCGTTATACGCTGTTTCATTGAAGTTCCAAGAACCTAGTGATGATGTTAAGTGAGGACTTATTATATTTCATTGCTGAGGAGCCAATTCTAGACTACATCTAGGCAGTTTTGTCCTGAAGCTGCATTTTGACAGTGGGGGAAGAGGAAAGAGGGACAGGGAAAAAAGTCCCATACCTCTTCCTAACATGGGAGGTGATGAGACTCTTATGAAAGCCTCCCAGGCAAGACGGGTCCAGGGGGAGATAGCCTCACAGAAGCTCCTTACACTCCTCCCACCCTCTCGTGTTCTGGGAGAATCACAAGGCACTCTGCCACGGTTTAGGTAAGCTGTGGTTCAAGCCTTTGTGTGTGTGGCCTATGTAGATACATGCAAGGGCAGCTGGGTGCCTTGGCAGAGCCATTCTCCTACACAGATTCTCCCACAGAGCCTCAGCTAGGAGCTCAAGCTGACCACCACCTTGATTTCCTATGAGAAATCAAGTCGAGCCCCCCAGAATTCTGATTACAGCACTGCAAAAGAATAACTTTGTGTTGTTTTAAAGCGCTGAGATGGTGGAATTTGTTACACAACAATGGGAGGAAACTGACATGAACTCGGGGCACAAGAGTGGCCAAGGACTTCAACTGAATGCTATTTCTGGCATTTCAGATGTTGGTGCTCTTGAAAACTGGATGCACCACCCATCTACTTCCAGGGAAGTTCTCTCCTGTCTTGCTTCTTTGCTTTATCTGTTTTTTTTCTTAATATGAGTTCCAGAATGAGTGCTTGTTAATTTGCTACGCAATCATGTGCCCATGTGCTAACTGCAAAGGGGGATTGGAAAGGCGGTACCTGCACTTCTATAGTGGAAAGTAGGCTCTCTGTTTGTTAGCAACTCATAATGTGAGCAAGTCCCCAAATAATGAAAGGAGACTCAAATAATATTCAGGAAAAAATGTTATTACTGCCATATATCTCTCTTTACATTGTCCAAAATCAAGATAGACCCTGGGCTCCTATGGTTTCAAGATTTTAGTATTTCCAGAGCAATGCACTGCCATTAAAAATGGTTCCACTAAATCTGAAGCTCTGACATACACCTGGCTAACTTGAGCTTCTCCATCTTCCAATTAAACAGAAAGAAAGGAGGTTATGATATTGGAATATTGGGCAAGAAAAGTGATGCTGATTATTCAAGGGGGGGGGTATGTAATTGCTGAACAAGGTGAAATTTTGTGAGCAGGTCATTATGTGTGTAAAAGAGGGGCTCCCTTCACTTTCACACCTGTGCATTCAGGGAGAAAGGGCTCCATTGCTGGATGCTGATGTACAGTGAATACCAAATCTACGCACAACACCCCTATCTTGTTTGCTGTTTCCTTCTAGTTAACATTATGTCTTAATAAGCCACTCTACTGTTTTACAGAGCTAGCTGTTCCTAGTTGATGAATTAGATGGTAAGATCAGTGAGTCCCACGGGCTTGGATTCCTTGCCTGTAAAGTGAGTCCACTGAAAAGTGAGTTCGTTGGCCAAAAACAATGTTCTATGGCATATTACTCTAAATTTTCTAAAATTTATTTGAAGTACTTCATTTGACAGTGTAAGGTGTGTGCACATGTCTAAGTTACCATTAATCTAATGGTAATACTCTAGGGATGGTCATATAACATGTGAATTATGCTGCTAAGTAATTTACACTTCAGAATATTTCAGAGGTGGTTGGTGAGAATCTGAAAACCTTATTCTATGCTTCACAGCCCCCAGAGGGTGCTATAGAAAGTGCTTCACATATCACAGTGTGACTCGACACCACAGGGCTTATTAATTAACATAAAGAATATTAAACGATGTCATGGAGAAATGAATAGTGTCAATATATGTATCAGCGAGAAACATTTGTACAGAAAAACCTACCTTGCATGATTAATACTATGACAATCCCAGCAGGCTAATATTTTTGGAGTAGGACCCTAGGTCTAGAATTCCACTTGCTCCTGAGTTCCCCACTTACAGAGAATTTTTTGCTCTAATTAAAGTGGAAACATAGCTGTTTCTGGCTTCTGAAAATATGTGTTGCGGTAAGATGAGCCTTTAATGCAAGGGGCTTGTGGCATGTCTAGAGAGGACAGAGTAGAATGGATGGAGAGTAGGGACTTCACCAAACAGGCAAGAACTCATTTGCCTGTTTTGATGGTTGCTTGCTAATAAATACTGGTAGTTGTGGCAGAATTAGGTATGGTTTTGGTTTTTTGAAAACATAGTATCTGGTAATGACATTGCAAGGAAACAATTGGCTCCAACCTTGACTAATCACTGGAGACAACCAATATTCACCAAAAAGAACCTAAGGACTCTGGATGGTTAAATTAGCTTAGGGCCAGCCTTAAATAGACACTACTAGGATGAATCATGCCTTCACTGGGGCCATTGATGGTGATCATGGCAGGATCAAGGTAGGCAGGGATCCATTTTCTGGTTGTTCCTTGGGTGGTTTCATTGACACATGAGTATAGGAATGAGTTGGCTTATGTCAACTCTGGTCTCCTTGTGGATGGTGGCTGCTTTGTAGTGATTCAAAGTAGGTCATTTTTCACTGACAGTGCCACCCTCCATAACATACTGAATCCCCGATCCAACCCACTAAAAGCTACAACATCCTAGAAGTTCCAAATGAAGCTGTATTATGTTTCGGTCTCCTGGGTGCTGGGACCATGTGATAATCAGAAGACAAAGGGAGAGAATGCCATCTCTCTGGCTCTGTGTTGACTTTCTGGACACTCTTTACACTTGGAGTCTCACACAATTGCTCAAAGGAAGAGCTTTGTCTTGTGGTTTTAACACCATTCTCTGCAGGGACTGGAAAGCCACAGCTCAGGAAACACTGAGAGCAGTTGCTGTTGCTCCTTTACCTTATTAGACCAGTATCCCTGTACAATGTGCCAGAAAACACTCTTGTACATAAACTCACACAAAAAGATACTGAAAGAGAAATACGTGTATGTGTTTGAGTTTATGTGTGGGGAGAGGGGTGTTGCTGAGCCTTGTATCAGTCTGTCTTTAGGATGAGGTCATATTACACTAATGTATACTAAGGTGAAAAAAATTGTATTTGGTAAAGATTACTCATTATTCAATCTGGGGTGATTTTCTTGTCGTGCTTAGAATATTTTGATACTTGGAATACTTCAGAATGTTTATTACAGAGTGAAATTATATAAAGGCAATATCATATCTGCAGACACCTTAAGGTAGCTAGCTATAAAGCAGTCAAGTTCCAGCCCAGAGAAACATCCAGTTGAGCCCAAGAAGGTAGTGTTCTAAGTGTTTAAAAATAAGTTTTTAAAATTTTAAGATAAAGAAATTTTACTTTAAAGTATCTGGATTTCTGGATGTATTTGAAAAATCAAATTGCACCTTCATTCCCAGATGGTTGTAATAGGCTGACTTTTAGCGATGGCATTATTCTCCAGTTTTTCACATTTTCCACTTTCCCACTTCGCTCTGTAGGTATTTACATTTATGTTCTCTGTTTTAGAACCTCACTCAAATGGTATATTTATGGAAGTGCCCGAACTAATTTTATAGAAATCAATTACTCTAGCAAGAGCTCTACAAATATCCTATCATAGACTCTTGACCTTAATATCATCTTGTCCAGTGGTTTCTGAAAATCTGGTGATGAACCAGCATATGGGTGGCTGCAAGAAAATTAACTGGGGGAGTGTTCTGAGTCTAGATTATCAGGCTCCAACTCTCAGAGATATCGACCTTGTTCATGAAAAGAAAATACCTAGGGCAACTCTCTTGCACAAGTGTGTTGGGTACTATGGGTCTCCTTCAGCCTTGTTACTCAAGAGTAAGAAAGGGCTGGAGGGCCACGGAAGTACATTGATTACTGATTCTTGGCTACTTGACAGGTCCAGGGATATTGTTAAGTAGAATTAAATTTATTAGCATTAATGATTTTATTTTGATCTGCCAGAGCAGTCCACTGAATGGAAAGACCAAGATCCAAAAGAAAGGTGGCTAAAGCCAAAATTACAGAAGCAAAAGCAGGTCAGATGTCTATCCCATGTTTCTTCTATTTTTCTGTAATGTACGAGGTCTGACAATTAAGTTCACGAACTCATCCTAGAAAAAATGCTACATATCTCATTGCTGAATATCACTACTGTCACCTTCGAAGTACACCCCTTGGGAAGCTATGCACTGACAGCCATGCCTAGTCCACCCTTCAAAGCAATTTTGGAACTCTTTTTCTGGAATGGCCATCAGAGCTGTCGTTGTATTACCCTTGATGTCCTGAATATCACCAAAATGTCTTCCTTTTAATATTTCCTTTATCTCCAGGTAAAGAAAGAAGTCATCGGGGGCCATACAGGGTGAGTAAGGAGGGTGTTTCCATACAGTTCTCTGTTTACTGGCTAAAAACTCCCTCACAGACAGTGCCATGTGAGCTGGTGCATTGTTGTGACACAAGAGCCATGACTTGTTTGTGAAAAGTTTAGGATGTCTAACTTTTTCATGCACCTTTTCAGCACTTCCAAATACTAAATTGGTTAACTTTGTTCAGTTGATACAAATGCATAATGAATAATCCCTCTGATATCAAAAAAGGTTAGCAATCTCCATGCAGTGATTTCACGAACTTAATTGTCAGACCTCGTATTCTCTGATAATATAAGCATCACTACCTTGCACATCCTCTTAGTTCCCCAAGCTTCTTCCAGTTTTTCAAAACCCTTCACAGGGGTTTTAAAATAATTCTGGTGCTTAATATTTCTCTAATTTTACCTCTTCTACTTAAAAAAAAATATTTCCTCTGTACACAGATATTCTCTGAGGTCCTTGCACAGTATCAAGATAAAACACTTACATTCCGGTGATGAGTCAAATAAATATCTCTGATCTAAACTTTGATACTGTTCATTATTTTTTCAGGTCTTTGTCAATATTTTTCAATGGATACTATTCCTCATGTATTTCCTTTTTTTTTTTTAATACTCAGAGGAGGTGTATGGTGGGTTGGGGGAGAAAGAAATTAGGAGCTTCAGAATGGAGTCTAGAATTCCTGTGGCTTCAGGAATCAGGTCAATGTCTGAAAAAAATCACCTCACTCAATACTCTATCAATGGCCTTAGAAAAGTAAAGCACTGGTACCCTAATAGAAACAGGAATACAATAATGTTCTTATCTGTGGGCTTAATCAAAGGGAAAATTGCTAGGCGAGACTAAGTAGCTACCTATTGCTAAAAGACAGATGCTGCTTCTGTACATATGAACTAATGGCAAATGAAGACATTTCTCCTGAATTATAATGAGTTCTTTTATCTGTATGAATATTTCAAACCTCAAGTTTCCTAAAACAGAAGAAATGCAACAAAACATTTTTGACTTTGCTGAATGCTACCAAAGCAACAGTAACCCTGACTGATTAAATAAAATATTGGATTCAGAGCTTCCATGAAAAAAATCCGTCTATCTTCAGCCCCTCTCTTCTTCCTTCATGATACCTTTTGCTTCTTCTTTTCCCTATTCTTCCCCTTCATTCCTTACATAACTTGTTTCTCCATGTAAAATACCACCCCAAATAGAGGGGCTTAGCACAACAAATACTTATTCAGCTCACAGTTCTGTGAGTTGGCAATTTTGTTCTCAACTAGATTCAGTCATGCATCTGTGGTCAGCTAGGAGGCTCTGCTTCTGAGAGTTTGCGACTTATTAGATGAGGTATTTGGGGCAAGAAAGCAAGATCTTTTAAGACATAGCAGGCTGGCCTGTATCCGTTCACATGATGGCTGGGAGAGTTTTGATAGAGAATGGAGCACGCATAACCTCCTGAAGAGTAAGTTCAGAATGGGTACAGCATCGTTTCTGCCTCAATTTGTAGTCAAAGGAAGTGCAGCCCAGATACAAAGCATTAAAGAATAGATTCTGCCTCCTGCTGGGAAGTCCTATAAAGTAATATTTCAAATAGGTAAGGATAAAGGTCAGAGAGGAGAATTATGGCACATTTTATAATCTATCACCTCAATTTGCAATTTTCAGGAGTCTCTTGGTGACTTATAATCATTACAGTATGTGCATGTGTAGGTACTATAAGGAGTGACAAAAGGAACAAAAAATACTGTTGCTATATTCAAATTGCTTATAGTCAATCTACTGGGGGTAAAAAGTCACCTCATCTGAGATCTACACGTAGAAGCATCCCCAGCTTATAACAGTCACACATACATATTAGGGAAACAAGAATAAAAGATTATTGGAAGTGGAGACTATTTGAACCATGTTGAACTTGTTTAGCTACTTTAGCTCCCTGTTTATTTCCACCTCAATTCTAAGGAGTTTCCAAAGCCCTCTATAATCTGGTTCTACTCAACTCAGATAACCTCTTAATTTTAAATGTTTTATTTCTAACAATTTTAACCATATTTAAAAGCAGGAAGAATGGTACAATTATCCATATATCCACCACCTAAATCAAATAGTTGTCAACATTTTGTCATATTTGTATCATGTATACATGCATACGTAAGCATACATATATATATATATCACATATTAAAATTACATATATAAGTAAAAAATAAATATCCACATACAAATAAAAATTATACCTATATTTTGTACTCTACCTTTTCAAAATACATTACAGACATTATCATATGAGAAACAGGGATGAAGCAAGCCATACCTTCAACACTTTGCTTAGACATCTCCTCAGCTAAATAACCAAGTTGATCACCTACAAGTTCTACTTTCTATAAAACATTAGAACACAACTCAGCCAAGTTCTTTGCCACTTTGTAATAAGGATTACTTTTCCTTCAGTTTCCAATATGTTCTTCCTTTTTGTCTGAGACCTTACCAGAAGCATCTTTAATGTTTGTGTTTCTACCAACAGCATTTTCAAGGCAATCTAGGCTTTTATACACATGCACCTCAGACCCTTCTAGTCCCTACCCATTACTCAGTTCCAAGCCACTTCCATATTTTCAGGTATTTTTTATAGTAGCACACACCTCACTCCCCAGGACCAAAATCGGTATTAGTTTGCTAAGGTTGCTGTAACAAAGTACCACAGACTGGGTGGCTTAAACAACAGAAATTTATTTTCCACAATTCTGGAGGCTAAAATTCCAAAATCAAGGTGTCAGTAAGGTTGCTTTCTCTGAGGTCTCTCTCCCTGGCTTGTAGACAGATGTCTTCTGAGGTCTTCACATGATCTTTCCTCTGTGTGTATCTGTTTCCTAATCATCTCCTTATAAGGACACTAGTCATATTAAATTAGCTCCCCCCACCTTCTTATGAAACTTTATTTTACCTTAACTACAAAGGTGTATCTCCAAATATAGTCATATTCTGCAGTACTGAGGGTGAAGATTAAATGTATGGACTTGAGGGGACCACAGTTCAGCCCCTTACATACTATTATTAAAATCAATATAAGAGGTCAGACAATTAAGTTTGTAAACTCATCCTAGAAAAAGTGCTACATACCTCATTGTTGAATATCACTACTGTTACCTTTGAAGTACTCCCCTTGGGAAGCACCGATGCCAGTGCCTAGTCCACCTTTCAAAGCAATTTTGGAACTCTTTTTCTGGAATGGCCATCAGAGGTGTCGTCGTACTACCATTGATGTCCTGAATGTCATCAAAATGTCTTCCTTTCAATATTTCCTTTATTTTGGGGTAAATAAAGAAGTCATTGGGGGCCAGATCAGGTGAATAAGGAGTGTGTCCCAATACAGTTATTTGTTTACTGGCTAAAACTCCCTCACAGACAATGCCAGGTGAGCTGGTGCATTGTCGTGATGCAAGAGCCATGAACTGTTGGCCAAAAGTTCAGGTCGTCTAACTTTTTCACGTAGTCTTTTCAGCACATCCAAATAGTAAACTTGGTTGACTGTTTGTCCAGTTGGTACACATTCATAATAAATAATCCCTCTGATATCAAAAAAGGTTAGCAATATCATTGCAACACATTCACAAACTTAATTGTCTGACCTCGTATTTAGTTCTCCTCATTCTCCAAATCCTCTCCAAAAATAATAAAAAATCAAGGACATGACTTTTGGGACCAATCTAAAAATTAATCAATGAGCAAATATTACTCATAATAAACATGCCACATATAATTTTATTAAGTGTTTACTATATGATAAACAATGCATGTATACTATTTAATTTTTTAAACAACCCTTTATAAAAGCAAAATTTTAAAGCAGCGCTTTCCTAGGAGATATCAAAATTCACCATTGTATTTCATAATAACTGATTCTAAATAGCTTGAACAGAACAACATTGTGGCGTCTTCTAAGACACAACTTTGAATGATCTCAGTATTCTAGACCATTACTGGATCCAACTTAAGACACTGTCCTAACCAATGAAAGATGGGACTTATTTCAACTAATTGTGCTGGACACATGGATTCACTCTTTTCTATCTATAATGCTAGTCTTCAGTGATTAACTAGCATAACCACTATTATCTCCTTCTTTCTAGCAGTTAAAATTTCTTGATTTTTTTCTACCCAGTGAACAAGCAAGTAAATTGCTTCACTGCTGTATAGTTTTTGTTGGCAAATCAATAGACACAGAGTATATTTTTTAAAAAAAAAGATACAGAGGTTTTTCTTTTATTCTTTTGCACCTATATAAACCAAGGCCTGTCAGATTCTAAACCAGATGTGAATCAAGGTTTGTTAGCTTCTCCGCCCAAAGCTCTCACATTCCTCCTACACTACTCTATGTGCACACCACTTCCAGATGCGGTAAAGAATGCACACAATTATGAATTACTACCTTGATCCCTTAAGAGGCTATTCATCTGTTCAAGTAAATTGAGATGAAAAATAAATAACATGAGCAATATTTCAAGAAAACAAAAAATTTAATTGCCAAAGAACGTAAGAGGCCAAAAGCAATGGAGCTTTTTAAGTCAGAGAAACAAGGTGAGGAAAGAAATTTCTGGCGCTGATGTACAAATCATGTAAATAACAGTGTAGGCACTAATGTTCCTACATCAGAGGTTGATAAAATTGAACAGGATGTTATGGGCTCAGGCATGGCTGCAGATAATGTAAGGAATTTGTATTTTATTCTCCATCCTAATACACCTGGGGAATGTGTCCCACTCATCTCAATAATAGTAGCTGACACAACAGTGATCCTCAAAGAAGGATGAGATGGGAGAGGAGATTGAAAAATGACCACAAATTCACTCCGATAAGCCATGGAGACTTATTGGAAATTTTTGAACAGGGAGCGCCATGTACTGACAGTGATGTTTTTAAGATATTTAATCATGAAGATGAATGGAAAAGGACAATAAGAAGAGAGATGAAAAAAACGACTACGCATTTTAATCAAACCCAAAATTTGTTCTGAGTTTTTTGTATTGTTTAAAGAATAAGAGGATGAATTAGAAGTGCTAAAACAAACTGAAAAAAAAATTCTGTGGTTGAATGTGAGCTCCATGAGTGCAGACCTTGGGGTTGTCTTGTTTGCAGTGGTTTCCTCAGAACCTAGGTCAGTGGTGGGCACACAGTTGATATGCATTAAACATTTTTTTAAAGGAATGAGAGTTGAATGATTGGATTACAACAGTGCTGGAGAACTTCTGGGCTGGGATTGTAATATGACGATTTGGTAAAACCATGGAAGTTCAAAATGTCCTGCATTAGTCTTTCTTTAACACCAGTGTCATCAGATGTCTGGGTAGGAGCTAGATTTGGGGAAATACAGTCTTTTAATTTTAGATTGAGTTTCTTATCCTGATTCTGATGTTTACTTTATTACAGAGAATTAGAAAGGTTTGTTTTTTGGTTTTTTTTTTTGTTGTTGTTGTTGTTTGTTTGTTTTTTTGTTGTTGAGAGCCCACTGGCCCATGTGGGAATCGAACCGGCAGCCTTCGGAGTTAGGAGCATGGAGCATGGAGCTCTAACCGCCTGAGCCACCGGGCCGGCCCCTAGAAAGGTTTTTAATAACTAAAACTAAGAGTTCCAGCAAAAGCTAGGTTCTTGAGTTATCACTGTCTTTAGAGGGAGACTACTTGCTCAGAAATGAAGTCATCTAATATTCAGGATCTGAACCTTCATCAGCTAAGCATGATCCAGATAACTTGACCTAAAGACTTTCCCTTTCATAGTAAGTTCACCTTAATTCACTGGTATTCAATCTTGCACATAAGAATTTCCTGGGGAACTCTTCAAATGCCTATGTTTGAAGCCACCCTCAGATATCCAGGTATAATTTGGCCTGGAAGTGGGGCCTGGACATCAGTATTTTATGAAAGTTGCCTGGTGATTTTTTTTTTTTTAATTTTAATATGCAGCCATAGTTGAGGGATACTTCCTGGTAGTTTTACCTCCTGATATCCCACCTTCCTACTGCATAGCAAAACCATACCACATGCTCCACCTTTCTTTTACATTTTATATTTTTGTGTTATTGCTCATGCTGTCCCTTGTCACTCCTACTTCATCTAGTGAATACATATTTATTAATTCCAATCAAATCGATTTCCTCTGTGACATCTACTCTCTTCTCATGGTCAACCCTGGCATAATCCATTCCTCTCTATTTGATGTTTCCATGGTAAACTTGTTTACCTTTGTTCATTAAATTTCCCCACTGGATTGTGAACTTGCTGAAGGCAAGAAACACATAATTTTCTTTTAGTATCCTGATTGCTTATCACATGGTAAACAATTAATAAATGTGTATTTTATGGAACCAAAGTTATTTGAGAACATAATACAAAGTAACTTCTAAGTTATTTTGAAGTCCCTTCCAAAGTTTTTTGGAAAAGCTTCCTTTATATGGCATATATATATATATATATATATATATATATATATACACACATATATATATATATACATATATATGTATATATATATATGCTCGTATATAGCACTTACTGAGCACACATATATATGCCATATAATGTATATATATGGTATATATATACATATATATATAGATATGTATATCTATATATCTATACCTATAGCTCTCTCTCTCTCCACATACATATATATATATACATACATACATACATACATACATACATACATACATATATATATATATATATATGTATGTATATATGTCTCTCAAAACTTGAGAGTTCCATTTTCTGGTGGGCAGTTCTTTGATTTTGTTGAACTATATATAGTTTTCTCATCTTTGAAATGAGAGAATTGTACCAGATAGTTTCTATGTCCTAATTCATTTTGAAAGTAATTTGTAACTCATAGAATATAGAATTGTCAAATAACTTAATGGGGTGGTAAGAAGACATACAACCCAATGTTTGTAAACTGTTCATATACTAAATGCATGTTAACCTCCTGTATGCATATCTTCATGGACAGGAACATTTTCTGAAGTACAGAAAATCCAGAAATTTGCTGACCTGCTAGTTCCTCAATAAGCATCAATCACTTAATGGAAGTCTACCAAATGTCAGGAAATTCACAGCTGGGATGGTATTGTAAGTATCTGCCTCACTTACTGATCATTTATCATGAAGATGCAATAGCATTAACATATGCTGCATTCATGCTAATAGTGTTTGTTTGACAAGCAACATTGATTTGCCCTTCATTACCCTAAAAAGATGAGTGTTAGGTGAAGTGAAACTAATTTCAGAAGACCACATTATTTATTCAAAGCCAACACATGGATTCTTATTCTAGAATAGAAAATTCCCAGTTGGAGGATAATATTATGAAGTTCTGACAATTAAGTTTGTGAACTTGTTGCAATGATGTTGCTAACCTTTTTTGATATCAGAGGGATTATTCATTATGAATTTTATCAACCGGACAAACAGTTAACCAAGTTTACTATTTGGAAGTCCTGAAAAGACTGAGTGAAAAAGTTAGACGACCTGAACTTTTGGCCAACAGTTCATGGCTCTTGCATCACGACAATGCACCAGCTCACACTGCACTGTCTGTGAGGGAGTTTTAGCCAGTAGACAAATAACTGTATTGGAACACCCTCCCTACTCACCTCATCTAACCCCCAATGATTTCTTTCTTTACCTGAAGAGAAATGAAATATTGAAAGGAAGACATTTTGATGATATTCAGGACATCCACGGTAATCTGACGACAGTTATGATGGCCATTCCAGAAAAAAGTTCCAAAACTGCTTTGAGGGATGGACTAGGTGCTGACATTGGTGCATAGCTTCCCATGGGGAGTACTTTGAAGGTGACCATAGTGATATTTAGCAAGGAGGTATGTAGCACTTTTTCTAGGATGAGTTCACAAACTTAATTGTCCGAACTCGTATATAGCACTTACTGAGCACTTTCCACATGCCTTGCATTATTTGTTATCTCATGTACAATTTTATACTCATTTACATGGCAAAGTAAATTTACTTTAAATTTTTATTAATTTTGTTGTATTTTAAATTTATTTGAAAATTTTATAATGAAAAAGTTTAAACAACTAGAAAAATAGACAGTGTTATGAACACCCATATGTACCTATCTATATGATGTATGTGAATATTTATCACCTAGATTTAATAATTTAATAAACATTTTGACATATTTACTTTGCTTATTTTGTTCTCGATTTTTAAAAGTAAATTATAGATATCATGACATTTTAGCCTAAACTCTTCAGTATGCATCTCAGAAAATAAGCATAGTTTTTGAAATAACCATTAACAATACCATTATACTATCAAAACATAGTAGTATGTCCTTAATATAATCTAATACCAAGTGCATATTAAAATGTTTCCAATTGTATCCAAAATGTGTGGTATTAAAAAATACATATTGTTCAAACTAGGATCCAATAAAGTAACACACATTTCATTTGGTAGTATTTATGTTAATACTCTTTTCCTCTAGAATAGTCTCCTTCCGTCTTTTTTTTTTTTTTGTGACACTAACTTCTTTTAAGAAACTAGAAGACTTCCAGTTTCAGTTCTGATATGTAAAGAGCTAGAAGTCATCACTCCCTACTTACGATAAGAAAAAAACTGATAATTAATGACCTTTCTTGGGCCTATTAGAGAGTTGAGTTCTCAGGAAAAACCTCCACATCAAAACCTGGAGACAGGAAAATCGAGAGAGTCACAGCCAAGATCTTCTTACTTGGGGTAGTTGTCACTTGAGCAATTAAATAGTAGAAATATTTAACTGGTAATTTTGACAAATTAGTGGAGGCTGAGTATGGACTAACATGAGAACTGGAAACTTCTTGAGGCCACAGTCTGAGGGGAACCATCACAATTTAGTAGATTTAACCTTCAAAAACCCCACCAGATTCACACATTGAAGAACGAAGAGAGATCCTCTTATGGCTCTTACAGAGGCAGCAGAAAGGTACCCATTCTGAACATGCTCAGGCCACTCTCCCAAAGGCCTATTTTCAAGGATAAAAAAACTACTGGAGCCTCATCTCACCTGGAAGAAGGGCATTTACCCCACTATAGTACCCTCTAGTCTTCCTGTCTCACCTAACATAGGGGTTGGGGGGGGCACAAATAAATATTTGCAAAGGTCACAGCTCAGAGGCACAGGCCATAAAAGACAGATTTAACCATAAGATTATAGAACACTTTCTCTAATGTATACATAAGAATGATAATAACTCTTTAGACTGGTTCCTTGGAAACAATTTGTGAGATAGACAGTTGAACACTGAAGGGAAGTAACACTTGGAATATATGCCTTTTAGGATGTGAAAAAGGCAGTATTGTGCAGAAAGAGAAGCTACCAGAAATGTGGCTGCAATTAAGGACTCAGCTGATCCTACAGAGAAGTCAGACACATCAGGTCAGGGGACCCTAGATCTCTATTGTCTCAAGTAAGCCAAGGGGATAAGTCTTTACATCCCTATATCAGCCAGTCATTGCCTGAGGGACACCTCCCTGGAAAAGAGCATAACCTTGAGCAAAGCAGATCCCTTGGTGGAAGGTAATTCTCAGTGAGGGACACAGCCATGAACTGTTAGCAGTTAGTAATCCCCGTTCTGGAGAATTGGTGGTTTGAGCCCAAAAGAAAATCCAGATAAAATCATCTACACTGTACTCCTTATTGGATCAAATCCATTTGCTTCATACAGTAAGTTTGCCTATGAAGGAACACTTTCTTCAGAATTCTCACTGGTCCCATTCCTAGAGAAACTTACAAGAGAGGGGTCACTCGCCCACATTAGCCTATACTGGTGCAGCTGATCTCAAGGTAATAACTGACACTCACTAGCTCTTTCTTCCTCCAAACACTGTAGATTAATCTCGTGCTTGGCTGTCACCTCTGCTGGTTTGGGTTGATTGCTTGGTGAGATGACTCAGACCCTTATCCCTGAGAGATATAAACCTAGCTTACTATAAAATTTGCTATGGTATAGAGTCCAGGTTGCCTTTTTAGGACTGAAACACTCCCTCCCCCAGCTATCAGAAGTGTTTTTTTCCGATGTCTCAAACTGAGTTCCTTTCTGGGAATTGCTCTCAACTAGAGGGAGCTTGCCTCACTCAAAGTACTCCCCCTTTCCAGGGGCAGCCTTTCATCCAATGCGCAAGGGTAGTAAAATTCCGAAGAAGGTTAACGTCTCAGCCCTGGTAAGTTTGGTACACCAAAGTCAGGGACCTGATTGGAAAGAAGTAAGACCCTGACACCTGGGTTGGTACATCTGAGTTTATGCAATTGAAAATCTTACATCCTAAGACTGCCTGAGATTGCAGAAGTGACTCACTTCCCCCAGTTAAAGACTAGTGCTCCCTGTTTGTTTAAGACTGTTCAGATGCTTTGTCTTACATGGTAACACCCCCTCAGAATCTGCCCCCACATACTCTCATAGCCTTCATTGGTCAAACAACTAAGGTCAAGTGATACATAGCCCTGCCTGGGAAGTGCTGGGTATGCTAAGGGAGGAAAGAGCCTGAAGAAACTAAAGATTTAGGTGGCAACAGCAAGGAGCATCCATATGGAACTAGAACCTGAGGGTACTGAATCAAGAGGGGCAGAACATAAAGTTATCCAACTTCATGGAGAATTTATATATATGGAATATGAGTAGTATTTGCCCTGGTGAAGACCATTAGGAGATGATGCAAATAGGCTGATAGGATACTCGTAGAAAGCTAAGGCCCATACTAAGTTAAGTTGAAATGCTAGAACTTCATGGAACACGGTGGAAGGAGGGATCAAAAAGCCCAGAGAAGTGACCATACTAGAGGAAGTCCAGAAAACTCACATACTAACTGCATTCCAGAGGATTCAAAGGACAATATAGTTACCAAAGCAGCGAGGAATGTCCTGGAGAATTGGACAAGCATATCATTGGAAAGCTGAGTGGTACTCTGCCTTCTGTAGGCCAGGGTAAAGAGTAGAAGATGTTGAAACACAACTGGGCTCCTTAATAGCAGTGAGATAATAGGCTCTGATATCATAGAGTCCATGTGGCTACACTTCACAGAGTGTAGTCAAGTAGGAACGATTATTGGAATGAGTGTCAAGGTC
Organism: Rhinolophus hipposideros; assembly: GCF_964194185.1. Lineage (NCBI taxonomy): Eukaryota > Metazoa > Chordata > Mammalia > Chiroptera > Rhinolophidae > Rhinolophus > Rhinolophus hipposideros. The sequence goes on along the minus strand of NC_138050.1, from coordinate 44,822,970 downwards.
TGAGCAGTCGCTGAGAAGCCTGGGATGCGGAAAGCTGTGAAAATGGTTACTAGGCCACAGTATTCTTGGGGGCAAAACAGATGAGCAGTCACCAAAAATAATACCTATTTTATACAACAAATAAGTCAAGAATAGATGATCAGGAGACTGAGGAAGGCTATTCCATATGATGATAAATAGTCAGCATTCTTGCCTAGTTCTAGATGTGAGCCAGTACTCAGACCTAAAATCCACTTAATTGGGAAGAAGTGGACCCCAGGTCCATTGCAATGAAGAAGGATTCTGCAACACTCTGGCAAGAACATAGAGTAGTGATTACACTTGTCCTTTCTAGAGGGACCTACCACCATTTACCCAGCTAAATGTGTGCTGGGGAAAGAGAAATACTCAGAACTTTTAAGCACTGTTAGATACTGAGTCCGTGCTGACATTGAAACTCCAGGATACAAAGTCATCAGGCTCCCATTAAGCCGTGGTGTACATAGGGTTCAAATGATAACATGGAATCTTGACCCAGGCCTGAGTCCACTGGGTCCTCACCATGATTAAGACCAGTATTCCCAAGTGGGAATATGCTGCTTTCAGAACCTGAAGAGAACTAACTGGCATTATGTTTCCTTCTTACTGATGGGAGGTGCCAGATGCAATGTCTCCTTTACTTTGCAGAAGATATTCTAGTGCACCCAGACCACCAAAGCCATACTATTGTTCCTAATATGGTAGGCCTTAAAGTGTTTATAGGGTTTATCTCCCATTCTCTGAAGCACATTTCTACCAAGGTCTCCAATGTAATTGCCATTTTTTGCTCACTTTGATCAATTAGCATTATATCAATAGAATGGACCAATGTAATATTCTGTGGAAAGGTCATACAATCCAAAGCTATTTGAAGGACAGATGAAGTAACAGGTGAGATTGTAAATGTACCCTATTGTCCGTCAGCCCCTGGTGAGTGAGAATTGCTTCTGAACCTTTTTTCCTAATTGAGAGAAAAAAAGGATGTATTTGCCACATAAATACTATGAATGCTCTTTGGAGGTGGCCATATGCCACATGCTGGAAAGAGGCAAAAATCTTAAGTGTGGCAGTTCCCTGAGACCAAGGGTACTTTCTCCAGAGGAAGGCAGCTGTGAATAGTCAGAACTAATATTCCCCTGCAATTGCTGCATGGGAAATGGGTCCTGACAAAGAGATGTGAGTGAAGATCACAGTAGCTATTACAAAAATAAATTCCCATAGTTTTATTGAGAATTAAATTATGTAAGATATGTAAAACCCAGAAAGATTTTAGTATTATATTTAGTTACTGGAGTGGAAGAGAAAGGAAATCTAAATTTATTAAGTCATATGTTTTTTTTGGAAAGTTCTGTTATGCTTGTCAGTGGCTTTTTTCAAGTTAATTTGACTTTGTCACTTTAAGAGGGTTCTCACTTGGCTCCTGGAATCAATTTATAGATGTGAATAGCCTTGTCCATACACAGAATACTGACACTTTCCAACAACTATTACCAACTATTACCAATAAGAATTCAACACAAGGGATCCAGAAGACTTTTGCAACTACAAGAAGCAGAAACCAGAATTAAGGCTTGTCTATGATAGTGTTCCAGCCAGATCTAAATGCAATAACACACATATTGATTGACCTCGCTCCTTCAGCCTTGCGGTTTGTGTGGCGCAGGCTAGAAACAATTTGATTTCTTTCTGTTTCCACAATGCAGACAAGTTCCCTTGGCCTTTGGACAGCATTCCTGAAGGGGAAATAGCTCATCTTAAAGAAGACTTATCCCAGACTTCACCTTAGTGAAAGAATGAAGTCACTTTGCCCATCTTCCTCACGTGCTTGGGATCTAAATGTTGGAGAAGCAACTGACAGCCTCTCTGAGACTCAGTTCTACTGTTTTAAAATAAAGAGGTTGGAATCAATGACAACTGTGAACACTTGCAACTCTGAAATTGTTCTGTAGCTCCTGAGATCACCTTTTTTTACTTAGATTATCCTAAAATTGACTTTCACAACCATTGGCCAATGCATCCCACATCCAGTAGTGTTTAAAACAAATTATTATCATTATTTTAATAAAAATACATGCTTTTCAGAAATAAGCTTCTTTATGGATCGAAACACTTAAAAGTGATAGGTAAAACACAAAATGACAAATTGAAACTAGGAACTGGGAAAATTGTGTCCCTTTTCCCCAACTCATTTGTGAAAGGAAGCTGGAAAACACGACTGCTGGCAGCTGCCAGAATCTGTGGCTGCTTCTTTCAGGAGGGAATTTGGGCGGACATGATGGAGTCTGAAGACCAAATCTGAGCCAAACCACCCACAGGCTCCGTAACTAGGTCTTTAGATCACTAACACAAGACTAAATTCTGGGCTGTGATCCTGGAAGAGACTACGGACAGATGCTACAACTAGAGAGCAGGTATAAATGAAGAGAAAAAAGGAGCAATTCCCTTCTCCATGTGTAGCTACAAATCCAAATTCCAAAACACAAGTAGACAACTCATGCTAAGGAAGACTATAAAATTTCGATAACCAGAACATAAATTTTCTCTAGATGATATGAAATTAATAAACTATTTTGAAAAACTTCTATAAATGTTCATATAATCAAGGATATAAACATATAACAACTATTAATAGAAAAGCACAAATACAGAAACAAAACAAGAATAGGTAGAAAATGAAAGAGAACCCATTATAAATCTTGGGAAAAAATGTAATTACTGAAGTAAATGTTTTTTAAAAATATTTAAACTCTAGACTGACTGTACGCATAAAACTAGTGAATTGAAAAGTAATACTAAAGAAAGTGAATTGAAAAGTAATACTAAAGAAACTGATTTAATTTCTTTAAATAAATTTAGCAGTGAGTAAACCTGTATCTCTATTTCTTAAAAGCACTTAGCCTTACGGTAAAAGTGAGCAGCTCTCTGAAAGTCATGCCATCCCCCTGAGGAAACCACGTATATAAAGAATAAAAAGATCATTAATGAAATCTGCTATATCCACTTGAAATGCTATAGTTCACTTCACGTAGTTCTGTTACCATCCCATAAGTCTTAAAAGTGTCCAGTTTATTACTGTAAATGCACACCTTCAAACTCACCTAACTTAGGTGCTATACTAAGTATATTAAAAATATGAGTCCTGCATCTGAGCAGCTTAATATAAAGGATAAACCTGAAGTATATTTATTCAGAACCTCACAACTAGTATGTCTACTCCTGGGGGAAATAAGTATAAAATAGTTTTTATGAGCCTTGTGGCCAAAATTTCATTTTATGTTTCATCTAAAAGATATGATAAACAATCTTGTCAACAAGTTAGTACAAAGCACTTCAGAAATTTTATGGAAACTTCAATTATAGAATGTTGGCGAAGCTTAGAAACTTTATTTATTCCAACAAGCATTTTGCTTATTATTAACAAACAGATTGGCTTTCCAACAGAGGTTGTAAATACTAGAGTTGAATAACTGCTGTCTGCTTTTGTTCTCTCCTAAACTTCTCCCGCCACAGCCAGATTATCATGGAAGTTATAACAAAATTTTTATCTGGTGCTTCATTCACATTTTAATATTATTTTGTTACTATTCAAGTCAGCGAATAGGAAACAAATTTACATCACGATAAGAGCACAGACAGATGCTATCCATAATGTTAACTACTTGTCACACGTGGAGATGTATTTTTTCTCCGTTGGGAATAGGTAGGATCTCTCATTTCTCTTTACTGTAGAGCACTAACATTTATTGTCTCTCAGCAAAAGCTACTAGGCATTCATTGGATGATGTGTTCTTTCAGAATAGAATTGTATAGTTTCTGGTTTCTCTCACTGGCCTCATCTCTGCCTTTAGCTGATGTGACAGAGATTCTCTTTGGCAAAGAATATGGATAGTGAAAGGACGTTAAATCATGCAGCTACAATCTTCTCTTTCCTGTCACAGCCCACAGGGACCCCATATCAAAGCTTTAGGTACCCTTAACAGAATTCCCAGGTGGGCAGGGGGTAAGCTGCTAAAAGTGCCAGAGGCCAAGAGATGGAAAAAACTGGCAGGTGGAGTTTTATTAGTCAAGTCTAATAGAATCCACATGCTTGAATCCACATACTCTGTTCCCTGAAGTCAAGTTTCAACTCAGATAACAGTTTTTCACACTTCCAGAAAATACTCTTGGTGACAACTTGAGAACTCTCATCCTGTATTCTCCACATTAACGCCCCTCAGTGACTTGAAAGACCAATGAGAGACAAGAAAACTTTTGAAGGAGTTATTTAAATATTTTAAAGGAGTTAATCTACAATATCAGTGCTCTGTACTCTTTTATAGTAATACTGACTAACTTCATTTTAAGGTTTGCAATCAAGTAAACTGAGTGCTTATATAAGCTTTGTTGATGATGTGGTGTTACCACTGACTGTTCCTAAAAGGTGAACTGGGAAGCAATTTAGGAGGGCAGGGAGATCACTGCCCTAGAAATTAAGACATCTTAGATTTGTTTCTGGGTCAACAATTTGCTAGCAAAATGGCCTTGGGTAAGCCCTACAGTGTTTCTGGAATCTAGTTTTTCTACCTGCAAAATATAAGGGTATAAATAGCTCATTCTAGAATTCTTAGATTCTATTACTTGAATATGTACGTAGTTATATATATGTATACGTAGCATGCAGTAGGAAAAAATGAAAGAAAAAGAACACAAACTTTAGAGCTAGAGAAGTTTATCTTGTTCATCTTCAAATCCCGATTCTACTGCATATTAGTTGGATGGACACAATCCCTTAATCTGTTTGTTCATGTTTCTTCATTTGTAGAGAGGAGATGATAATGCATACCATCAAAAGTTGTTGTGAGCATTAAATATAAAAATATAAATGAAGAAACAAAAAGCTTGATCATTTACTAACATAGAATACGCAAATTAAAAATGACAATTTTATTCCCTTTGGTATCTATGTATTTTCACATAAAAGTTGAATGCCATTTATTTATGAATGACAGAAATAATGACAAAACTAATACATTCAGCTGAAAGAATTCTGGATTATAATTAGAAATTCTGGATTTAAATCTTGTTGTATGGATGACAATGAAAATACAATATGCCAAAACTTGTCAAATGAAACTAAAGCTATACTTAAAGTGTCATTTATAGTATATTTTTTAAAAGAAAGGCTAAAAATCAATTATCTGACAATCAAAATCAACATGTTAGTAAAAGGACAGTGTAATAAACTCAAATAAAGTAGAAGAATGAAACATAAAAAGAGTAGATATAAATGAAGTAGAAAACAAATACACAATAGAGAAAAAACAATGACAAAAAATGTTGGTTCTTTAAAAAGACCAACAGAATTGATAAAGCCCTACAAGAAAAAAGAGAGAAAGCACTTATTACTGATACCAGGAATGGACAAAGGACCATCACTAAAGAATCTACAGATTTTAAAAATAATATCTTTTTAAGAAAAAAATGCCAACAAATTAAAAAATTTCGATTAAGTGAATAAATAGCTTAAAAAACACCAAACTTACATGGACACTTTCAGAGAATAGAATAAAAGACAGAAAGAAAACACTCATACGAAGCTTGAGTAATTTTGTTACCAACATCTTGGTAGAAAATTATTGTATTAAGGGCAATATAAGAAAGGAAAATTATAGATCAGTAAATCATGAACATAGATGCAAAATCTTAAATAAAACATTAGCCAATTGTATCAAACTATACATAAGAATATTTTTTGTAACACAATTTAAGTGGATTTACTTTATGATTGTATGTGTGATTTAACATTACAAATTCAATCAACAAAATTCATTACATAAATAGAACAAAGGAGAAAATAATATACTAATTTCAAAAGATGCCAAAAAAGTATTGATAAAAATCTAATAGCCATTCATAATAAAAACTAGCAAATCAGTGATAGACACAAACATTCTTAATCTGATAAGATCAGCATTTATCAAAAAATGACCTATACAAATGATATACTTAGTGGTGTCTTACTGACAGCTAAATGTAAAGATAAGTATTTATGCTATTTCCATTTCTACCCAACATGTAAGAAAATCTTAGACAATGCACAAAGATCAGAAAATAAAGTAAAAATGGTAAGGATTTGAAAGGATGAATTAAATTGTCGTTATTTATACAAGGCCTTAGTGTGCAAATAGTAAACACAAAAAAATCTACACAGAAATTAAAAGAATAATTTAATGAGGTCACTAGGATTCTGGGGAAGATCCAAGATGGCAGAATAGATAAACACTATGCCTGTCGCCTCCCAGGATTACATTAAGATTACATCTCAATTATAGAAAAATCAACCTCAAGAATCATCTGAAGACTAGCTGAATAGAACTCTTATAACTAGTGATTTAAAGAAGAGGTCACACCAAGACTGGTAGGAGGGGTGGAGATGCGAAATGAGCGGACCCTAAACCCACAGCTAGTGGTTGAGCACCAGGAGGAATACTACAGCAGTGAAGGTTCTCCCTGAAGAGTGAGGGGATCCCACAATGGGCTCCCCAACCCAGGGGTCCTGTGATAGTTAGAGGAATCCCCACAACATCTGGCAGTGAAACTCAGTGAGGATTCTACCCGTTAGTCCCAGTGAGACAGAAAGCAGTTGGAAATCCCGATATCCTCTTAAAGGGTCTGCACACAGACTCACTCACTTGAAAGCACTCACCCTGGGCTATGACGGATGGTTGCCAACTGGAGAGGTGCCAGAGACATATAGGAAAGGACTGAGTTGTATGGCTGCATGGCAAGGACTAGAGGAACAGCTGCCATTATCCCTGTGTGGAACCCACCTCATGTGTAGCCTAAAGGAGGGCAGCATCTTTTTTGTGTTGCACCCTCCCTCAAAGGGCCAAGTCTGATACCACATGGGTCTCGTAAAATCTATGCACACACCACTGTGGTTACTCCCTGGAATTCTACCCATGTAGTATGGCATCCCTAGGGGCACTCTCGGCTCCACAAGTTGTGGGAGCCTTTTACTGCAGCAGATGGCCTGAGGCAGCCTGGGGAACTTTTTGTGGTAGATGGTCAGCCCCATCTCATGCCGCAGACTTTCTTGGGCAGCTCTTGGGTTCTACTGGCCTGAAACAAGTAAGGGCTGGCTGTGGTATTTTTGGGGTGTTTTGCGGTGGCCACAGGTTCAGCAATGGCACAAGAACTGAATCTGCATTAACTCTGTGAAAACCACCAGCCACACCCTGTGACTCCCTAGGACCCCATTTCACCCAACTCAGGAGGCATCACTGGGGGCATTTTCAACACTGGGTCAACCAGCATGGCCCACACACCTAAGGAGGCTCTTTCCTCAGCTGAGACTTACAGGCAACTAGCAGGTGACAACAGGCCTAGAGGAGCCCTGAGGCTTTTGCTAAACTGCCCCAGGCTCAATACTGGTGGTAGCCAGCCTCAGTTGACAGCGAGGCCACCCCCACATGCCTCCAGGCCCAATGCAGAAAGCAATCAACGGCCTATAGCTTTGTAGCTTCTACCAGATAGCCCCGGGCTGGTAACAGGCATGGCTGAAAGTGGCCTGCACAGGATCCCCTCCCAAAAGACACCAGAAATCATACGTCCAGAGATCAGCATCGACCACAGCAGAACACTACCTGGTTAGCAGCACATCCAAAGAGTGTTGTCAACAGGCACAAGAGTCCACTGGGGCAAAGTCCCCTCTGAGAGATCAGCCATACACAGCAGCGTATATGCTATGGGCACAGCCAATCCTCAGAGCCATTCAGCCTGAGAGTTAAACCCACCCACTGACGTATCAAAAACAATCAAGGCTCAACTACAACAGGAGAATACACACAATACACACAAGGGACACTCCTGGAACACATACCCAGGTGATCAGAGAGATTGCACCACTGGACTGCACAGGACACCTAACATATAAGTCTACTTGGCAAAGACTGAGAGACATAGGATATCTACCTAACACATAGAAGCAAAAACACAGAGGAAGCTAGACTGAGGAAACTAAGAAACATGTCCTGAATAAAAGAATAGGAGAAAACTTGAGAAAAAGAACAAAATGAAATAGAGGCAACCAAACTACCAGAGACATAGGTTAAAATACTGGTTATGAGAATATATAAGGAACTCAGTGAGACCTTCAACAAAGACATTGTAAGCATAAAGAAGGACATAGAAACCATAAAAAGGAATCAGTCAGAAATAAGCAATATAATAACTGAAATGTGGGAAACACTAGAAGGAATCAACAGCAGAATAAATGAAGCAGAAGATTGAATCAGCAATTTAGATGACAAGGTACCAGAAAACAACCAATTGGAACAGCAAAAGAATAAAAAAAAAATACAAAGATAGTTTAAGGGACCTTTGGGACAACACTAAACATAACAACATTCACATCATAGGAGTACCAGAAAGAGAAGAGATGGACAAAGGGATTGAGAACCTGTTTGAAGAAATAATGACTGAAAATTTCCCTAACCTCGCAGAGGAAATAGACATACAAACCCAGGAAGTGCAGAGAGTCCCAAACAAGATGAAACCAAACAGACACACACCAAGATACATTATAATTAAAAAGGCAAAGGTTAAAGACATAGAGAGGATACTAAAAGCATCAAGAGAAAGACAACTACTTACTTACAAAGAAAGTCCCATAAGACTGTCAGCTGATTTCTCAACAGGAATTTTGCAGAGCACAAGGGAATGCAGTACATATTCAAAGTGATGAAAAATAAGGGTCTACAATCAAGACTACTCTAGCCAGTAAGGCTATCATTTAAAATTGAAGGAGAGATAAAGATCTTCCCAGACACACAAAAAAATCTAAAGGAATTATTACCATCAAACCAGTATTACAAAAAGTGTTAAAGAGACTTCTTTAAGAAGAATAAAGATGAAAACAAACAAGTAAAAGATCAAAAATATGAATAATAAAATGGCAATAACTATGTACCTATCAATAGTCCATTTACATGTAAAGGGATTACATGTTCCAATCAAAAGACATAGGATAGCTGAATGGATAAGAAAACAAGACTCACACATATGCTGTCTACACAAGACCCACCTCATATTAAAAGACACATATAGACTGAAAGTGAAGGAAATGGGAGAAATGTCATTTTATGGGTTTTATTTCCTCAGTAAATGGTATAGTCAAATGGATGTTCATATCGAGAAAATGCATCTTAACCTCTGCTACACACTATACACAAAAATCAACATTAGATGGATTACAGATCTGAATGGAAAAGATAAAATGATTAATCTTTTTGAAAATACATAGGATAATGATTTCATGATCTTAGGTAAAGATTTCCAAAACAGGACTGAAAAAGTACTAATTATAAAAAAATTGACTTAGAAAACCTGTTAAAATTAAGTACTTTTATTTTTCAAATATATACTTGAAAATAAAAAAGGCAAGCCATAGAGTGAGGAGAGTATTTACAATAATAATTTCATCAAAATATTCACATCTAGAGTAGGTAAAGATCCTAGAAAAATTAATAAGAAAAAATTTCAGTAGAAAACAAAGGGCAGCGGTCATGAAGAGGCAATTCACAAAAGGGTTATTCACATGGCCATTAAATACTATATCTAAAAGTGCTCAACTTCATTAGTCATCATCAATATGCAAATTAAACTACAATGAAGTACCATAGCACACCCACCATAATTGCTACAATGAAAATTTCAAGTGTTATCAAGAATGTGGAACTGGAACTCTCATCTACTGCTAGTGGGAGTGTAAACTGGTACAACCGTTTTAGGGATCTGTTTGGTAATGTTTACTAACGCTGAAATATGCATACTCAGGACCCAGCTTCAACATTCCTTAGAATATGTCCAGTAGAGCCATACACTTCTATGAATATTCATAGTAGTGCTATTTGTAACATCTTCAAACAGAACAAAAAGTAAATGTCCATCAGATAAATGGCAACATATTTATAATATCATACAATGAGAACAGTGAAGAAATTATTGTACATACAACACGTATGAGTCTCACAAACCTGATGTTGCGTGAAAAAAGCCAGTCACCAAAAAGAACATGCCATATCTTTCCATTTACATGAGATTCAAAAGCAATCAAAACTAATCTATAATATTGGCTGTAAGAATAGTGGTTAATTTGTAGAAAAGTATTTACTAGGATGGGACATTGGGAAAGCTTCTGGGGTACTTTTCTATTTTTCACCAAGGTGGTAGTTACATTTGTGAAAATTCATCAAGCTAGATACTTATGATGGGTTTTGTATGCTTGTCATACCTTACTAAAAGGTTTACTTATAAAAATATTGGCTCTGTGACTTAATAACGTTTTGTTCTTTGAAAAATCCCTTATCGTCCATATGTTATTACTATCATCTTTAAAATAGAGGTGAATGAATAACTGTTTACATGTGTAAAATAAGACTTTTTTTCTGTCTGTTTCTCTTTTAAGTACAGTGTGTTCTATTGGTCAATGTGTTCTAGAATTTGGGGGATATAATGGTGAGCCCAACAGTTCTCCTGCCTTTAATGGAGTGGCATTTTGTTTGATCACTTGTAGTTTTGAGAAGCATCACATTTGGTTCAATCTGAGTTCAACCTTCTCTTTTAGTCTCCATAGAGAACATTGCCAAGAAAATGGCAAAACATGCTAAAATTTATACTAGAGGAAGATAAAGATGCCATGAATTTCATCTTTCCCTCTGTCCCCTCCTAGTGCTCAGTAAAATAGAGAGAGTATGTGTAAGGTAGCCAGGACAAAGTTGGAGAATAAGATCTTGTGAAATACTGAAGATAAAAGTTATCAGGGTGGCATATTTTCAAAGCTAGAAATGTTAATAGCATCGATGTTTTTCTAACCTAATCTTTGCAAAGTTTCAGTTTCCTCCTTGTACTTTTGATCACTGTTCAGCCTGGACCTGACTCTTGTCACCTTTCCACCCAAGATGCAATTTACAGCCCCTTTGCTGGTGACTTTTCTGGCTAGTACCCAGTGTTCTTAGCACAGGTCCTTTCTTGCCCAACGCTCTAATCGAAAGAGAAACTCATAAACTGTCACATTTCCAAGGTCACTTCTTACAGTGTCTTTGGGTCTCAACAGGAATCTGTACACAATGAAGGTAAACCATCTAGCAGTGATATTAGAACACCATGGTGCGTGAGTGAAGGAGTGAAGAGAAAATCATTTTTTTCTTTACGACCCAGGAAATTAGCACAGCTGCCAAAGCATGTGGATTCTGATTAATCTTAGAGCTGGGGTAGATTCACTTCCCTTTCCCCAAGAAACAGTAAAAAACATTCAGAAACTTTTGGGTTCCATTCAGCATTCAGAGTGAGTGAAAAGGGAAGATGGAGGAAAACTTAACCTCTTGAGTTTAGTAATGCTAAATTATTATGGCTCATTAAGGATTAGCAAAAGCCTTCTTTAGTAGAAATAATCTGACTTCAGACAGAACAGATTCTGTTTTCCTAATATACCTTTCGCATTGTGAAATATAGACATGACAAAATGTGTTTTGGTCGGAGTTAGTCTTAAGGTTTTGCCCTAGATTTTGTCGACTCTGTCATGGTTGAGCAGTGACATAGAAAGATAATTGCTGCAGAAAGTAGAAAGTAGATCTTTGTAGATTATATTTAATGGCAGCAATGACTGCAACATCCCTCTCAATAATAATAACAACATAGTTGTAAGACCTTAACATGTATTAAATGCTTACAATTTGTCAGACACTGTTCTAAGTTTTCATGTGTGAAGTCATCTATTCTTCACAATATGCCTATTATGATGTACTTTATAAAAAGGATTATTGTATAATTTTTTTCAATTACAGATGACATTCAATATTATATTAGTTTCAGGTGCACAACATAGTGGCTAGACATTTATATAATTTATGAAATAATCACCCTGATAAGTCTACTAGTACCCACCTGACACCATATGTAGTTATTACAATATTATTAACCACATTTCATATGCTGTACTCTACATCTCCATGATTACTTTGTAACTACCAATTTGTACTTCTTAATCCCTTCACCTTTTCACCCAGGCCCTCCCCTCCCATCTGGTAACCATCAGTTTGTTCTCTGTATCTATGACTCTGTTTCTGTTTTGTTTGTTCATTTATTTTGTGTTTTAGATTCCACCTATAAGTGAAATCATACGGTATTTATCTTTCTCTGTCTGATTTATTTCACTCACTATTGTGGTATAATTGCAGGATATACAACACATACTTCAAGGGTAAAATTTAATAAATTTATTTATATATCTATATATCCATGAAACCATCACCACCATCAAAAAAAAAAAACACAAAAAAAACATAACACTTATCATCTCCAAAAGTCTCCTTACGCTCTTTGTAATTCTTCCTTCCTGTGTCTCCCCACCTCCTATCCTTGTCCAACCATTGATCTGCTTTCTGTCATTATATCAATTTGCATTTTCTAGAGTTTCACATGAACTGAATCATATCGTTTTTTTGGAGAGGTTTGGCTTATTTAACTTAGCATGGAGATTGATCCATGTGGTTGTGTGTATCTAGTTCATTTATTCTTATCACTGAGTAGTTTTCATTGTGTGGTTATACTACACTATATTTATGAATGTATCTGTTGATGGAAATTTGAGCTGTTTCCAGTGTTGGTTGTTACAAATCAGGCTGCTATGAACATTTGTGAATAAATATTTTTGTATACATATCTTATTTTTATTGGGTAAATATCTAGTAATCAAATAGTTGGGTCAAATGGTTTGTTTACCATTAAAAAAAAACACCCTGCCAAACTGTTTTACAAAGTGGTTGTACAATTTTGGTAATAGAATTTTACTTTTCATCAGTGTATAAGAGTTCCAGTTATTCTACATCATTGTCAATACTTGTAATTGTCTTTTCCCCCCTTCTTTAGCCATTCTAATAGGTGTACTGTATTACCTCACTGTGGTTTTAATTTGTATTTTCCCAATAACTAGTGATGCTGGCTATCTTTTCATGTGTTTATTTACCATTTGTTTATCTCCTTTGGTAAATTGTCTGATCAGATCTTTTCCCTACTTTGGCAGGGGGCTGTCATTTGTCATACACTTGTATAATGTAAGGTACATAGGCCTCTGGAAAAATAAGCAAATAAGCCCTAGCTGTGAACAATAACTTATGCCAGAGAGAGCTAACACCAGTTTCATTTACTTAGGTTAAAATAGTCTTACTTTACTGCTTTCCTCTCCAAATACAGGTACCATTTGATAGATTCCATAATCAACATGACAGCATTTTTTAGTCTTTCCTTGGGACAAAGTCAAGTCTATGACCTTTCCTTCGGACAAAAAAATACTGAGTAGAGAGAAAAGTCCTGTTGTACAGGACGAAGTTCAAATGTTGGTTCTATTACATGCTCGTTGTGTCACTGTAGGCAAATTCTTTAGGTCTCTGAATCTTAGTTTTCTTATCTGGACAAGGGGGTGTGGGTGTGGGAGGGTATCCCCCTTACAGAGCTGTCATGAGGATCAAAGGAGATAAGGAAAGGGAAGAACCCAGGAGTCTAATGGACTTGTCCGTGTTGTTTTACTTTTTGTTTTGTTTTATTATCATTATTTCTTTTTGCTGTGTGGCTTGAGTGGGAAACAAGCCAGAGACGTGCATGGAGTTTGAGAAAACAAATATATGATATTCTTTAAACACTCTTTAAGCAGATGCCTTTATAATGATACACATAAGAGTAAATGTTCTGCTACCTAGAACTACAGGATATCAATAAGTAAAAGGTACCTGGCACTATGTGTCAGACTTTGTATAAATCAGCACAGGGTATATAAAAGATGGAGTCTCTTCCTTCAAGTACTTGAAGCCTAACTAGGGACTCAGAATATATCCCCATAATTTTTCTGCTTTAATTGTTTCAAGTTATATGAAATGTATAGTAGGAAATAGAGGACACCTTCTGACTAATGCTGAATGATGCTGATGTTTTTATGAAAAAAACCAGAAGCTATTGTTTGCTACGTTGGGTGGGAAGTAGACTGAAAAATCAATAGACTTAATACTCAATAGTACTAAGTATTTTTAACACATTTAAGTATGTTCCAAAGTACCTTATAGTCAATTGTCTGATTTATTCATAAGTAATTATTTGTTCATTTAGCTTGGGTCCCTTGATTAGAATAACCTTCTGTATGGTATTTTCCAATACCAAACATGTCATTCCAAGTCTCCAATTCTTCAACACTGAGTGGGTGTTCAACAATTCAATTCAATTCAGATACTAACTTCCCATAGTTACTACAGACCCCACAGGTTAAGGGCTCAGTCCTGTAAAACTGCCCCCACTTCAGTTGCCAGCTGCAAATGGGGTCCCCAGGATACCTACACTTCTCTCTGTTGATTACCAACTGAGGGGTCCCAACAACCCCTTCTGCCCACACCACCACCCCATACTCAGGTTCAATAATGTGCTAGAATGACTCACAGAACTCAGAAAAGCCCTTCAGTTATGCCACTGATTTATTACAATGGGTACAACTCAGGAACAGCCAAATGGAAGAAATGTACAGGGCAAGGCCGGAGAAGTGGGGAGACACAGTTTCCACTCCCTCTCCAGGCATGCCATCCTCACAGCACATCACTGTATTCACAAACCCTGAAGGTCCCTGAACCCCATCATAGGAGTTTTTATGGGGTTTTGTCATATAGGCACAAAGGGTTACATCACTAGACATGGGCGATTGAACCCCATGGCCAGTTCTTTGTCTTTCCTTGGGGGTAGGGCTGAAAGTTCTAACTCTGTATTCACAGGTTGGTTTTTCTGGTGACCAGCCCCCATCGTAAGGCTACCTCGAGGCCCCGCCCTTTGAGTCTTCTCTTTAGCATAGGAAAAACAATAAATTCCAAGAGTTTTAGGAGTTCTGTGTGAGGAACTAGAAACAATGACCAAATATTTATTTTCTATTATACCATATCATTCACTCCCCCACTGACTTTGGCCATGGTCATATGACTTGCTTGGAATGATAAAATGTGAGCAGCAGTGACATTATGCCAGGTCCAAGTGAAGGATTTAAGAGAAATTCTGTATTTCTGCTCATACTCTTAAGTTTCTATCCTCTGTCACCTGAATATCATGCCCCAGAGAGAAGCTGTTCCTTAAGCCCTGTTCCCAAAAAAGAGAACCAGGAGAGCAGATATGAAGCCAAACTACAAACTGGAGCCATGCCCAGTCAAGCCCAGCGGAGCCCAGCAGAGCCAGTACCTAATCCACAGACCCATAAATAAGAAATAAAGGCATTATAAGCTACTGAGATCTTGAGTAGCCTTGCTGCTACAGCAAAAGCTGACAAATATATACATCAACATGTATTATTTCATGTTTATCCTTTGCTGACTGCTAGACTTTAAACAGTTGTACAACATGTTGGAAATAAACAATTTTTCACTAAATTTAGAATTGCCATCCATTTAATTTTTTTTCATATTGGGTTTTGTGCTAAACTTTAAAAGCCTTCATTGTAATTTTCTCCTATGATTCAGGCCCTCTTAAATCTACAAAGGCCTAGAAATTAAAGGAATAAATAAGTAGCATACCTGTGGGGCAAAATCCAATGCGGACATTGCAAAATCCAATATGTCTGAAAAATATGCTCCTTGAGCTACTCAGTCCAAATGCCACTGGCTTCCTCATTCCCTGGTTGATAGTACATTATGTTCAGGACTTATCAAAAATGCAGTCAATTCAAATCCGCTCTGATCGAGGAAAGTTTCCCAACGGGAGATGCCTCAGAGAACTTAGTCATCTCTTTACTGAATTGTTAGGTATGACAGGTCTGAAAAGGAAAATGGGGTTGGAGGTGAAGTGCATGCAGAAGAAATGTATATGAGAAAAAGGCAAGAAGACAAGGGGGTATAAAAGAAAAAAATCCTGAAAAAACAAAACAAAACAAAATTTAAAAAACACACTGAAGTTTGCCCTGTAGAAATTCAGCTTGGTGTGTGTATGTGTGTGTACTTCAAAGGCCAGAGAATCAAAGCAAAGACGATGTCAGCCTACAGTAAGAAGAGGGGCACACAGCTCCATTGCCTCTGCCTCGGTGCTGGGGCAGGTGTTGGGGTGGGCTACAGAAGGGGAAAAATTAACTAGCACTGCTTCTGTAAGATTCCCTTGGAGTTGCCTGTTTGAGCTTTTGTTGTTTGGTTTCCCTCTTCTTCTTGGTGTTTTTTCGGGCCACTGGGCCACTACAGACTTAGGGCTTGAATACAAAGATGACTCTGTCAAGTCTGCAGGGAAATGAGCACAGCAACATCTATCCCTTTGATTTGTGTTCTCTTTCCCATTGATATCCACCCCCCCACACACACACCACAACCCTAAGAATCGTAATGACTAATGAATAGTCCATAATATCAAGAACATGAAATAAATTTCCTTTCTGCATCATCCTTAGTTATGGTTTTTATTAACTCATTTGTAGATCACTGGGCCTGGGCCTGTCAGTTGTGTGAGGGGCTGCTTGATTTCAACAGCAAATGCAAAGCTAATGGCAAACTCAGAAGACTTTGGTCTATAAATAGCCCAGTTTCAATGTACCCGGCCTTATATTCTTCTCTTTGAAATCATTTATGTCCTTTAATGTAACACAACGTTTCGGTCTGTCTTATATTTAGTAATCTATGTGGGTGCTTGATATATTTAATTTTCAACCAGTTTCAACCTGATCCATCAACATTCATTTTTTTTTTTTCTTTTCAAATTTTGGAATTTGGGTCACTGAAATAACTGCTGGAGCTTAATGGATTTAGGTGGACTGATTTCCATGATCTACTATAGAGTAAATGGCTGCACTGAGGATGGAGAGACATCTTGTTTTTACTGTTATTTATTTTTCTGAGAAAGTTTTCAGAAAACAAATGGGATAGGAAAGTAAAGCGTACTTAATGGCATTGCAGCTACGCATTAAAGAAAAAAATTTAATTACTGGGGATAAATTAAAAGAGTTTTCTTCCCAAATCTGGAAGTGCTTTATATAGAGAGTTCACCATTATAACCTTCTTCTAGAAAATGGGATTCAGTGGCTGCAAGGTCCAGGAGACTGTGGATCCTATTTAAAACACATTACTCTTAAAACAGTGCCTCTCCATAGACAACCTAGGAAAACTTACATCCTGAAAACAAGCCCTCCATTCACACACACACACACACACACACACACACACACACTCACACACAGAGGTTAATTCCCCTGACATTCCTAAATTGAACTTCTACATAGGAGTAAACAGTGGGTATGTGTCAACCTGTCTGTTGAGTAGAACATATGAGCAATTTTCATATCATCTGACATTTCCCAAACTTGAGAGAAGGATGAGTGTGGAAAAGCGGCACTTGTCATGCTACTATGTGGCCAAAAGAAAAGACATGAATAGAAAATCAAAGCGTTCCCTAGGCACAACCAAACTCTGCTTCCAGCCTCTTCCTCCCATGGCAAGCACAGATCATTAACATTGGTAATGTCCTCACTAAATCTGCTTGGAGAAAGTGACAAGTCTAATTTGTTACTGACAGACCGATGGCTGGGAGTGTGTTTAAAATGCATCGCTCTTGCTCCTGGACCCTTTGAATTGCTGTGTGGTTTCTGTCAGGTGGGCTTGGTATTTGGTTAAAGACTATCTGTGATTTCATCAATCTCCTCAGCGGCCTCCTGGAGGAAAGAGCTGCCACCTGCGCTCCCTCCCTCTCTTGAGTCCCAGTAATAGCTTCTGCCAGCAAGCCTGGAGGGGCTGTGATTTGAAATTCAGAACCTGGGGAGGGATTTCTTAAGCAAGTAATTACCATTAATAATCAATAGCTTTCATCCTGACCAATAATTGTGACAGAACTGAGTAAGATTAAACTTTTTCTTTGAGACATGTGGATGTGGCAATAAAACCAGTTTTCATTAACTGGAAAACATATTCAGGGCCTCATTTTGATATGCTTTAGAATGATTTAAAATTAAATTAGATGGGATTTAAAAACGTGATGCAGATGGGGTCTGTGAGGAAGGGAGATGAGTTAGCCTCATGAAGGAAAATCTTAAGTCATGTAAGTCACGACCTGTGACCTGCAATTGTAATAAAATGGATTTTATGTGGAAGACAGTGATAGTCTGATCCCAATGTCAACTGAATTCAGATCAATGATTACGGATTTTAAATACCCTATGAAATATTTAGAC
The DNA here is from genome assembly GCF_964194185.1 of Rhinolophus hipposideros. Lineage (NCBI taxonomy): Eukaryota > Metazoa > Chordata > Mammalia > Chiroptera > Rhinolophidae > Rhinolophus > Rhinolophus hipposideros. Next base: position 44,804,750 of record NC_138050.1, on the reverse strand, counting down.
TATACTTGGGCAGGCTTCTTCCATAATGTGGATATTTAGCTTAAGCAAGGAGCTAACAGGGAAATGAATCAAGAGTAAACCAGCTATTTACCCCTACATTTTGCGCCTCATTTCTAGTTAGAATTAAGGATACTGAGTCTTCGAAGAGCCATGCATGGATTTCTGGAAATTTTAAAACTTGGTAGTGAGTTCCCCAAAATGTCAAAGAAACAACAATATGCTGTGATAGATGTGGGGAGGGCGAGGTCACAATTTAAAGAAAAATTCATGTTGTTTTTTGATTTTACATTTATTTTTCTTTTAGTTTAACATCAGTGGTTTTAGAAGGTTAGTGTTTTAGTAATTAGTAAATCCCCCTTCAGTCACATCCAAAAGCATATTCATTATGAGAATGGAATATAAACCAATAATAATCTAGTCGCTGTTAATATACCAGGCACTTTGCTAAGCATTGTACATATGTTATCTCATTTAATCCTCTGAACCTATTACATATTTACATTATTGACTCAATTTTAGAAGAGGAAACTGAAGTTCTAAAAATCATGCTGATTTGGAATTTCAAGAATTGGGGAATAAAACAAGTGTAGGAAAATTACAACCACATGAAAGCAAAGTCCAGTGAAGGGCTGATTGGAACAACACAGATTAGGAAGTAGATACAACAAAAAATTCATGTATTCTTTCTAAATACCAAGGGCACAAAGACAAATAAGAAACGGTCCCCATCTTTGAGACCTGAGTCTTATAGAAACAGATTGGGGGAAGGCATGTTCCCTAAGGAGATTACTACTGAGCTGAGTCAGGAGTATGGATAGGAGCAAGCCAGGTTAATTTCAGAAGAGAAGCACAATGAATCCCAGGGAACAATTTAACATAGAGGGATGGAGGGCCAAAACCCCTGATGTTTGTGCAATGGTGAGAAGCGTGGTGTGGTGTTATTTTGGTGAAGGGAAGTGGTGAGTAAGGTGAGGGAATTCCAAAATGGCAGGAAATGAGGTTGGGAAGTTAGGTTGGAGCTGGATGCTCAAAGAGTCTGGTATGTTGCTACCGTGTTTCCCCAAAAATAAGACCTATCTGGACCATCAGCTCTAATGCATCTTTTGGAGCAAAAATTAATACAAGACCTGGTCTTATTTTACTATACTATAATACTGGGTATAATATAATATAATATAATATAATATAATATAATATAATATAATACTAGGTCTTATATTAATTTTTGCTCCAAAAGACGCATCAGAGCTAATGGTCCGGCTAGGTCTTATTTTTGGGAAACACAGTACATTAGGAGACCGTCCAGAATAACAGGCCTTTAGTAGTACATTCTTTACTTTCACCTCTGAGGTTGTCCCACCAGACTCCCCACATACTGCTTCCCTTCATCTTTAAAAGAGTCCAGAAACCTCAGCTTTTGTTTAGTGCAAAATGTGCTGGTGCTATAAGACCAAAGTATTGGTTTATCTACTTGCCATATGGGAGAAATCACTTCTGGGCTTCAGTACCCAGCTCAGTACACTTCTCTTACAGCCATTCCTTCTCAGTTCTCGCTTGATGCCTAGAAGCAGTGTACATAAGGACACTACGGCCACCCCTAGCCCATACTCTGTGTAAATTAGAAAAAGCTGGATTTTCTCTCCTCCCTTTCGCCCAACTGCTGACAACTTCACTGATGACTGACTTGGGAGACAGGTACTTTTGTACAAAGAATGCCCTTCATTCAGGTAGACACAATAACTTGCAGGGCACAGGGCTATTACATTTGAGTCGCCATTTTCTCTGCTTCATTGGACATCATTGAGCACATCTCAAAATGCTTATACAATCATACTTTGTAGTCCTGATCATCAGTTTTCAGATAAAAAAAAAACATTATGCAATGGATCATGCTGCCTCAGAATATGGCAAGCGTTTGCCACTGGAAGTTCTAGAGCAAAGGCTGAACCATCAATACCTATTAGTGGTATTATAGGGAAGAGTTCTGTGATGGGTAGTACATTAGTAGATGGGCTCTAAGGTCCTCAGACATTCTACCCCTGCTGCATGACTTCCCAGAGCACCGTGGCAATGGCATGAAGTGGCCTGTGACCATGGCATGAAGACCTGAGTATGCGAAGTTGGGTGTAAATAATTCTTGGAGCAGAAAAGGCAGGTTTCTTAATGGTAATGGTTCCCTTGGATATCAGTGCTCACTTTCTACCTCATTTTTTGGAGGTCAGTCTTGCTCGTTAAAAAAAAAGATTTTTCAGGTATCAAATTTTTTATAGCCTAATGTATAAGTTGATTATCTTTGACTCCTCCCATCTCCAAGTACTAAACATGTTGAGGCAAGGAATTCAGAGATTTGGTTAGGTCCTGACCTTGCTGTCAACAGCTTGTGTGAGCCCAAGTAAGTCACACTGCTTTTCTGGCTCTCAAATGGCACATCTGTAAAATGAAGACATTGAGGAAATTGCCTCAAATTTCCTGTCCCTATTCCCAACGACATTGTGAGGATAGGCATGAACCCCACTCCCCACTTATAAAAGGCATCATCCTACAGAAGACTGAACCCCAAGGACACTCCTCCTTCCTCCTTTCCTGATAGGAAAGGTAGCACGCTGAACATTTAGCCCTTTTCCTAGCAAGCGATATATCCAGCAGTAAAAAGGAAACTGCCTTAAAAGGTTATTTAAATTGCTATTGCTCTGCTCTGATTGAAAACAAAAACAGAAACTAAAAATCAGTTATAGCCTTGTGGAAGTTTGAACAGAGACTCATTCAAATCATTTGCTCTGACACGTTGTACATTAGGGTTCGCACATCACCTGTCTAATCACACAGCAAGAGGTTCCCCACTCAGTGGACTTTACTACAGAGAACGCCCATCAGTCATGTTGCCACGGGCCTAATACTGTTTGTACTCTGTATGCATCATTTTCAGTACATTCTGCATGCTCTGTGTTCTGCTACAGGTTGTACACCTCACTTAAATCAATTGAGGTTTACTTTAAAGAATAAGTATAAATGTAGGTATGCTAAGTAAAGAGTGTGTTTATATTCATGGGCAAATTTGTGTGACTGTGCATATTAATTACAACATTATTCAAGTGGTTCTGAAAGGGATGGGGACATACATTGTATACAAGTCATTTAAAGTTCACTTGGGTGGAAAATATCTAGATAAACCAGGAGCAGAATTCTAGTGAATGCAACATTGGTTCTTAAATTATTCTAGTATTTACCTTATTTTCTGAGCTTTGTGGCTTTCAACACAAAAATTGTACTGTAAATTGCTAAGCAAGGGAAGCTGAGCGAAAGACACCTTCAATTTACATGAACAAGATCAGCATTAGACTCTTAACCTTGGGCTTTTGTAAGTGATGTAGTAATGGCAAGGGTGGGACAAGAGGCCACAAGTGGGTCCCAATACTGGTTCCTTCTTGTCCAGAAGCACACAGGGCAATCATGGAGTCTGTGCTGGACTACCAGGGGATGAGCTGCTCTGAGGTCTAGACCAGATTCTTTGACTCTCCTTTCTAATTTTTGCTCATGCATAATCATTGGGTATTTAAATTCCAGTTTTAATTGGGTGTCAGTTTTTTCGTGGAAAGCAAGAAGCACATTACCTGCAAAGGAGAGGGGTTGGATAAGAGAAATAGAGCTGACATAGAACAACATATGCTAAATCAGAGTATCTGGCTTTAAGAGCAACTCACTGAATTTTAATTTCCGCACTAATAAAACTGGTAGAAGATACTTAGAAAAAATGAGGCTGATATCTGTCACATATCCTTCCCAGGGTTGTGTTTAGATTGAATGTGTTCCTATTGTGAAGAGATTGTCCCACAGGGGTTGAAAGCAAGTGCTTTTGTAAGAGTGGGAGAAAGTCTACAATCCCAGGGGGTCTGCGAGGCTGGCAGTTTACCAGTACTGGGACTCAGTTACTGGACCTTAAGACCAAGAAGGGCAGAGAGGCTAATTGGATGGTTTTTTAAAACCCTTAGCCTAGAGTTCTTTAATTCTCCCTACCAGGAAAGGGATATGCCTAGTTTCTACATGGAAGTGAGGCATGCAGATGGGGTCAGGCCAAGGATTGAGCTGTCACTCTATGGTTTACTCCTTAGGGAGGCAACCCAGCAGTTCATGTCAGATTGGTTCCCATGGACAAACTACTTATCAATAGGTAAGAATTTAAAAGAGTTGGGGAAATATATGTAAAATTCACAATGAAATAAAAATGCTACAAGTTCAGAACCCGTGAATATTCTGAATCCTGCCTTTTATCAATGCCTCAAACTCAATGCCTTTAAAAAACTAACTGTTCAACAATAGCTAAAAATACTAGTTTGTATTTAGACTTCTTAAAATAAAGAATTTACTATTTCTAATTGCACTTGAAATATCAAACAGGCTGGACTAAGACAATTAGAAAAGCGGCACTTATAATTTTATGTTGTGACCATAGCTCCCAGATATGTCATTAAAATTACAACATAGTAATACTAAGATGTAAAATAAAACAAAGGAAGTCCAGTGAGGATCTATTTCTTTCCCCAAAGTTGGCTCATTTAATACTTTTCTTAGGAAATATCATTATTAAATATAAAGCTCTTTCCAACATCTTTTTGGTGCTTCTGCTTTGCAGAGTACCCTAAGCATATACTTTCTCTGTCTGTTGGGACTCAGAACTAACTGAACACAGCACAGTATGTCTCCAGAGTAGTAGCGGCTCTTTTGTACTATAGTCTGGGAAAAGAATGGAGGTTTATATTGAACAAACACTTGGAGCAAGAGAATGGAGGTAAGAATGCCTACAGCAGAGGGGTCAGTCAGGGACTGACTGTTGGTCTCCCCACACCTCTGAGTAAGAAAACCATGGGAACTTCTCTGGAGCTCTATGACTCCACAGTCACAGAGCAGTATTTCAGCAGGTATTTGATAAGATTAGTAACTTTTCCTTCTGTAAAAATGGTGGAAACGAAAAAAAAACACAGATGTATTTCTGCTTAGTTATTGTGTGAAGAGTCAGCAGGAAGTTTAACATGAAAAAAATTGATAACATACTTCTAATCCATCAGGGAAACAAATACAAAGATAAAATCTGGCAGCCTGTCCTTTTTTTCTCCCTTCTTGTTTTTGTCTGTGGTCGTATGCTGGCTAGAAAAGACTTCCCAGTATCTGGTTCAGGGTGGAGTAGGCATGCAAGTTCACCTTCGCACCTTACCTTCTAACTCCTCTCTTTAGTTTCAAGACCAAAATCTACAAGGGTTTGTTGTTGCTGTGATTTTGAAGGGTGAGTGGTCCTGGAGAGGAGTGGGGATAAAATTGTCCTTGAGGCATGGGAGGAGAAAAAGAATGGAGATCCGACTAAAACTGTAAGTTACAAAAATAAAATAGGAAAGAATAGAATAATAGTAGCTGAATAACCAGAGATAGAAAAAAGGAAGAAACCAGTTATGGGCTGAATTGTGTCCTGTTTCCCCCTACCCCCAACAAATTCATGTTTTGAAAGCCCTAATCCCTGGTCCCTAAGAATGTGATTGTATAATATTTGGAGATAGGGCCTTTAAAGTGGTGATTAAGGTAAAATGAGGTCATATGGATGGGTCCCATCCAATGTCACTGGTGTCCTTATAAGAACAGAAGATTAGGACACACACACACAGAGGGAAAACCCTATGAAGATATGGCCAGAGGCAGCCATCTACAAGCAAGGAGAGAGCCCTCAGATGACATCAACCCTACTGACATCTTGATCTCAAATTTCCAGATCAATCCTCTAGAATTGTGAGAAAATAAATTTTTGTTGTTTAAATCCACCCATCAGAATGAGAAAATAAAATAAAATCCTCCAAGGATAAAGAGAAAGAATAAAGAACAGTATCAGAAAGCTAGAAATTTACAAGGAAATAAGATGAAAATAAACAAATAATAGAACATAAGTAAGAAAACAAGGGAAAAATGGGGAGGGAGAAATCAAAGGCTGTGGTCGCATTTCTTGCTGATTTTCTATGGAATGGAAGAAATGAAGCCTAGAAGACTATAAGGCATAGAAGGAAGAATACAATAAGAGAAAGTAAACATTAGGTTTTATGTGTGCATAATAGTAGTAAAATTTGAGTGCTTAGTTGAACTTTTTTACCTTTTGAAACTGACCCCAGGGAAAGTCTTATAGTTCTTTCTAGGAAACTTACATTATTTGGGGAAATAAATACATGAGTGAAATAATCTTGATTGTATATAAGAAGCAATTTCAAGGGAAAAATAACAGTGGGAAAAATGCCACTAGGTTATTATTTTTAAAGAACAGATTTATCCAGAGGTGAGCCGGTAGTTAACAATTCTGTTAATGATGATGTTAATCTGCTCGTTTTCTGTTCATATTGGCACTCTCCAAAACAGAAGTGTTGCTGACGATTTGCCCAACAATATGTCACAGAAACTGTGGAAGAATGTCTGATGTGTAAGGCTTGTAGTCAAGTGCTGAGAAGAAGAAAAACGTGTTCCAGATTTTTTACAGATGTTCTCAGATCAAATTATGGTGTTGAAAAATTGTATAGTATGTTCAATGTAGCATCCAAGATGAAAAGGCAGTTCAGTGGCTTTGTAATCTGGATAAAAAAAGAATCGCAAAGCCGTGCTTATGTAGGGTATAATTCACAAGTTCAGAACTGTCAATGGTGGAGACAAAGGCAAGGAAGGTAAAGCATTTGACTTTTTAAATAACTTTGCCATAAATTTACATGGAAAAATCTGGATAATAGATCTTCCTGATTTGTTGTTTTCTATATCTTTTGAATAAGCACTAAGGTCGTCTAGTTTGTCTATATCTTTTTTCAACCAGTACATGTTCTACACACATGAAATGCTTAAAATATTGGATGGATGGAAGAAAATATCCCAAGAATTATAAAATTTCAGAGTATGGAATGAAAATCAAGCATCATTTAGTTTGTGTTACTTAATTTACATTCCCATAAAACTGAGGTTCCAAGGATCTAAGTGAGTAGAACAAAGTCATCCTGCTGAAGACAATGTTAGATCAAGATTAGGACCAAATCAAGCAATTTAGTGATTCCTGGAGTTGTAAAATCTTTGTAAAAAGACACTGATGTTTCAACCAACATTTTTGTAACTGTTTTGAAAAGAAAATAAATCTCTTAATAGACAATAATAGAAAATAATACACTTAATAGACAGTATTCCTGATAAAAAGTTACATTTAGATATAAATCTGAAACATTATAGGATGTACCAAAAGTGTTACAAACCTATATTTGGGGGATATCAAGTCTTCATTCATTCAAAAAATAATTATTGAGCACCTACAAGGGGCCAGGCACTGTTCTAGGCATTGGGGGTACAGCAGCTAGCAAGAAAGTCAAAACTCTGCCCTTATGGAATTTTCATTGTAGTGTGGGAAGGCTTAAAAAAAGGAGAAAATATGGAAAGTCAGAGGTAATAGTGTTACTGAGAAAAATACAGAAAAAGATAGAAAGTGCAGTGGTAGGTTAAAATTAGCTGATTAGAGTAAGCCTCACAGATAAAGATGTGAAATAGAAAGGGTTGTGAGCTGTCCAGGTAACTGAAGGAAGAACATTCCAGAAAGAAGGAGCAGATCTGTGGAGCCATTGAAGGATTCCCAGATTTTCATCATTTCAGAGGCTCAATAATCAAGATTAGTGGCCAGTATTTATTAAATTAAGGGAGAAATAAGGTCACACGACACTTGTTCTCTTCATTGTGTTAGGTGAAAATATTCTTGGGGCCAAATTATTTTGACACATAAAAACTGGCCTGGGGAAGTGGATCAATTTAATGAACTGGTTGTTTGAAGAGGGTAAAACGGAACCTTTGCTAAATTCAGTCAATAGCTAGTTGTTTTCTTTCATGTCAGTTTTTATCTGTGGACACAGTAGACTGTTTAGGTTAAGCAATCTAAATTGGGGTACTACTTTCTGACAAAAATATAATGGATTTATTCAGTGTGTCACAGCCAGAAGCATAACCCTTCTGAGGAAATGAACAATTTAGCATTTCTAGGTCATGGGAGACTATGAATTCTACCCTCTGAATATGATACTGTAGGCATGTTTAGTATAAATGCAAATCTTACCAAAGAATGACATGTCAGCAGGGTTTGCAAGGAATCTTTTCCTTAAAAAGCAAACCTAAGAATTGATGTTTCTCAAACATTCAATTTTTCTGCTATGCCAATCTTTACAACAACTTGATATATGAAAAATTGAAAATACAATGCAGATACATTTGAAAAGAAAAGTCTCTACTTTATATAAATACACTCTTGCTTCTTGGTTCTTGTACTTTAAAATCCATTAAAATAAAATTCATTTTACACCTATCCAGTTTACATGTCACATTAAATACTCAACTGTGGAAAATAGTGAAGCACATCTTGACTATTACAATGGACCATATCACTCGGTTAGTTATCAGTACCCCTCACAGGTTAAATGTGGAACAGGAACAGGTTAGAGATGAGTGCTGAAGTTAAAAGAGGTGGCAGAGCAGGGAGATGAGCAGCAGTAACTGATGGTTCCTGGAAATGTTTTTGAGCACTCTGGAGTATGAGGGAGCCACAATTTGACCGAACATTCTATTTTTGGATATTCCTGGAAATAGGACCCACAATGAGACCCATGCCAGAAAATGTTTTTCCTTCAGGTAACAATGCAGTGGCCCAACTTTGTGAGCATTTTATCTATTTGCTTGAGAAAGAACTTCATTTTCAAATCAGGAGGTGTTTAGTATAGAAACAGTATGGGGTAGGGTAGCAAGCTCTGCCATCAGATAATAGGGATTCAAATCTTAAGTCTGATAATCTGTTTCCCCTTAGGATTGTTGTAAAATTTAAATGATGTAACACACATAAATTGCTTAGAACAGTGTCTGACACTCTGGAAAGGTTCACATACATTAGGTATAATTATTATGTTTCAGTGGCTCTTGGAATACGAAAAATTAGAAATTGTAAATGAAGTACCAGACTCTAACTTAGTGCTTAAGGTTCATTCTTGATGAAAATGATGGAAAGAACATGCGCTTTGCAGTTAGACCTGAGTTCTAGCCCTAGCCCCACCTCTTACAACACCTTGTAATAGAGTAAGTTATCTTCTTTCAGCTTTGGTTTCTTCATCTATAAAGTGAAGGTACCTTACAGGACTGAGACAAAGTGACAAAGAAAGATTGAACGCTTAAGGAATGGCATTCTCATATCTACCTTATGGATGCAGGGGTGTTTTTTTGTACATAGTTATGATACTAAGCATGAAATCATATCCTCTATATCATATCAAGATCTGTAGAACATATTTTTAAAGCATAAACATTTAAAAGCATGAAGCTTGTTAGCTGCAAAGACCCTGGAAATAATCGAGTTCAATATTTTTATTCTGTAAGCAAATGAACTAAAACCAAGAAAAGTCATGTGCATTGTTTCTGAAGGTCACATGGTTAGTTAGTGGCAGATCTGAGGCACAGGTCTCCGACTGACAGCCTAGAGCTGTTCCAGTTTCTCCCATAGCTACATTCCTAAAGAAGCCTTCTCACATTACTAAGGTTTATTGTGATTGCCAACCAAGTAATCTAAATAGTGAAGATCTTTGCACTTTCAATTGCAAATATTTCACACTTCATTTCTTCACATCTCAGAGTTACAGGTTTAAGAATATTAGGTCTCCCTTATGACAAATATTTTTGTTTTCAGGCAAATACTTTAGTGGTACATCTGCATATGTCCCCTGCTCGGTTGGGGTAGGGATGCAGCAAGAGAGATAGATAGAAGAAAGGTTGTGATAAATTGAGAGCATTTGGAAAAGTAAATATGGCAGAGTGTCCATTTTCCTATTGGCAAGAGAACTGAGAATTAATGTCTCATTTATAATATGGCAAATAGCATGGGATTTAAAAAAAATCTTAGAGTTAAGTATAATTATCATGTGATTTCCAGAGCCAAGATGAGAGAATGTTTATAAATTGCAATCTGAGGTATTTGCGTTGAAAATATAGATCTTGGCATTGAAATAGTGGTGAGATGTAGTAATATATTCACTGCATCAACTGGCTATATAGTTTCGATAGCACCTGTATGTTTATTTAAACAATAAGTCTATATCCGAGACCAATACTTCTGAGTTCAATCAATTCAGTGAAAGAAGAAAAAATGAGAAAAGATTAGTTAGCTTGAGAGTTCCCACCACCCCTGCTCCCAGTGACCTGATTTTAATTTATTTCATATTAAAACTTCTCACTCAATAGGCAATGGCATATTTTAGCCAAAATAATTTTTGAATGGTAATCAAAATTTCTGGTGTGAGTGTTTGTTAACTTGAATTCTTTATGATATATGAATCTATATATCTTAGAGGTGCCCTAAAGAATGGTATGTTTGAATCAGTGGCTTTTTAAAAGCATGGTGAAAAAAATAAAAATAAAATAAAAGCACGGTGAATACTCAAAGTACTGGTGTATTTTCCCCAATTCTCTTAGTCTAACAATACAAAGATGTACCAAGTGTACCACAATCATATGTTATTGAAAAAAATTGTCTTCATTATATATTTACATAACAAAAATTGATTGAATGCTTACCACAGTCCCAAGCACTGTGTAAAGTATTATAGTAAGTGATAAGAATATTTACAAATGTATATTTATCAAAAGAGGAAGAAAGGAGAAGAGAAAGAACAGAGACATTATGCAACTATTTAATAATTACAACATATGTAAACAATGTTCACTGAGAATTGGTTTTCTTCTGTCTTGCTTTAAGACACAAAAGGAAATTGGGTGAAACTCACAAAGAAGAAATTCCCAGTGATCATATTCTGTAGGTTTATTTTGCCCCTGTTTATTAACTGGCATAAGGCAAATTAAGCTTCTCTTCAAATGCATATATAGACTAGATACCAAAAGGAACTTCTCATAAGAAAAATTTATAAGCCATAGAATTATTGTTTGTGGAAAACATTAGAAGCTCCATATCTGGAGTCCTTTAGACAGAAAAATGGACAGGGTGATGGTGCATTATTGTACATAACTTAGCCTCTGACTCTGTCCAGCTCTTTGTTCTATAAAAAACCTAGTGCATTTTGGGGGCTTAATAAATGTTGAATTATAAGTAACATTCTTACATAGCCTCTGGGGATAGACTCTCAGTCCTAATAAGACTTTTCCAACTCTAATTTTCATGATTTGCTGCTGTGTAGGTAATACCCATGAATTCAACAAGATCTATAAATGCTAAGTATTTTGTAGTCTCAATATGTCAAAGATAAGATTTCATTGAATGTAGCATTATAATGAACATTATTGAGTACCTCTAATGTGTGGATCTGAGGACGATCTATAGAATTTCATATAAGGCAAGCATCATATGAAGTGCTAACCTGGGTTAATTTTAAGGTGAGATTGATTGAGAAATAAGATGAAATGGAAATAAGAAGAAAGATCATTATTCTCCAAAATGAAAGCTGCTGGAGGATTGATAGTGCAACAAAAGCAGAAAGGACCAGAACTAGTGAATTAGGTAAAAGTTCAGTATATATCAAATGGGTCATTTTTGGTACTAACACATTTCTGAAATAATTGTGCTTTAGACAATATATGAAAGAGCATAATGTGTATATATGGTGGTGAGATGTGAGGTGTGTGTGTGTGGGGAGGAGGTTTCAGAAATTGAAGTAGAGGAGAGGTTAATGCATCTTTTGGATTAATGTAGTCATAATGTAACTGATGCAAAGAGAGAATAGGTCATAAATTGCTTCAAGGGAATCAGAGGGCAATAGGGGGCCTGAGTATTCTCTCTGAATAATAGTTTCAGAGCATCTGCTGTTCAATATGTTTAGAACCTTTTGAAGCCCCACTGTATAACTCACTTGTCACTTGGCTTGAGGAAGAGATGACAGATCTGCCAGGAACATTCAGAAAGACTTTCTTTTCTTTCTTGTTTCTTTTCTTTTTTTTTTTTTTTTTTTTAGAGAGATGGGAACAAGCCAGCTGTTCTTGTTACATCGATATTTTAACAAATGCATTGATCTTAGCATTCTCAATATACCTGGGGTTTTAACATTTTATATATAATACACTGAAGACAAATACTGCCCTAGCATCTAGGAAGGTGCTCTGAAGAGACAAGATGAAACATGACAGATGGATTTACTTAGACAGCACAAAGTCATTTTAAAGATTAGGAAATACCTTGTTTTATTTCCTGTGATATGCTTCATTATCTTTTCTCTGAGTTGCCCTTCACCTCCTGAAATTAATTCTGGAATTTGACCTTTTAAAACTGTGTGGAAGAATAAGATTGCTACAGCACCACTTGTGAAAATATCTAGATTTGGAAAAGTACAGATTGTACCTCAGCTACTCTCCTTCAACATACCTGCCTGCAACACACACTTCATCATCTCTGTGAGTGAGCCATTTATGTTTAAAGTTACCCAAATTTCCCTGGATTATTGCCTTAGCACTCATCTAAGCACTGCCTCTTCTAGTCTCTCTACTTTCCAATCAGTTTGGAGAGATTTTCTAAAGGTTAAATCTGATTATGTTACTAATTTCCCTGAAAAACTTGGTGTCTATTCAATGCTTTTAGTCACCTTAGCAGGGTGTGTAAGGTCTGCATTTTACTGGCTTTTCAACCTCATCACCTTCTACTACCGATATCAACTTTATGATGCGTGTCATGGGTCTGCTTATCATTCCTGAACACGCTTTTTCTTATGATTCTTGCTTTGTGATTGTTCCTTTCTCTGACCAGAATTTCTTAAAGTTTCCCTACCTCTCTTCTCTGTCAGATTAAATCCTACTCATCTGTTCTTTGTGGCTTAATAAAATTGGTATCTTTCCTAGGAAGTCTAGTTGAACAGTAGAATTAGTTGTTCTCTTAGGTATACGATTACAGTATTTTCTTCATTCCTAGCTTTTGTGCCTACCAATTCAGTTCAGTTATTCCTTGTTGTTCGTGATGGTGATTTTTGCCCAATGTTGTGAATTTATTAAACCAAGAGAGATTTCTGAATTACTCAGGACCTAGCATAGCCCTTGCTTCTGGAAGATATTTATTGATTGAGCACTGTCCCCCACCAAAAGCTTAGGGCTATATTTGGGAGTCTCTGTTACTTTTTAGGTTTCCCTTTATAACATTTACTCTCCCACATCAGTCCCAGATGTCCAGTTAAAATATTTAGCCGGGTTTCACATCTATGTGGTCAATTCCCGATTTCCTTAAATCCTACATATTTACATATTTTGTTTTACATGAGTTATAGGGCTCATACTTCAAATCATGTTAAATGATCCCTGTTATGCTGGAACCAAATTCATCACTGTTTGCCTATCTTTAGGTCCTTATTTTTATATATCTCAAATGTCAACTATCTTGAGTCTCTAAATTAAGATACTTTCTCCTTTGTTCTCTAGAGGCCATTCAGTTTTCATTCATTGGGGATTGTTCACTGAATACAAGTGTGCTGCTAAGTGCTAGAGACATAACAGTTTTCTGTCTTCTTCAAACTTAAAGTCTAGAAGGGGGATAGAAAACATAAACAGACAGTGGCAATACAATGGGATAAGTGCTCATATACAGAAAGGAAGGACGGCCATAGGTGGGAAGTTTACCAAGATTTGGGAAATTAGTAAACACTTCCTGCAGGAAGTAATGTGTACACTGAGATTTGAAGACTAAGTCATGGTTAGCTACATAAAAACGTGGGAGAAGACCATCCCAGCCAAAGGAAATCATAGCACATAGAAAGGCCATAGAACAAGAAGCATGTATAAATTCAGATTTTGACAGAATACCAGGAGATGAGGTTGTAGAGACAAGATGGAGTAATTTTATACACTGCTGTATAGCCATGCTGAAGCAGTTTGAACTTACTCAGGAAAAGAGAGAAACAAATAAAGGGTATTAAAGCATAGCTCTACTTAAATTTGCATTTTAGAAAGATTGATTTGCCTGAAATATGGAGAATGGGTTGAAAAAGGCACAAATGAATGCTGGGCGACCAGCTAGGAGGTCACTTCTGCCATTCAGATGGACAATGAGAGTGGGCTGACCTAAGACCTGGAAGTGGGAAGGAAAGAAAGCATAAATATATGAAAAATATTTAAGAACTAAATGGTGGCCTCATGATTGATTAAATATGAGGGAGGAGGAGAGGGAAGGGAAAGTTAAGGATTCTGGAGTCAAGAATGATGCTCTGGTTTCTGGCTTGGGCCACTCTGCAGACGGTGGTAGTGATGACTATGCTAAAAAATGTAGGACCAGGTAGTAGGGAAGATTATGAAATCGACTTCAGACATTTTGAAATTAAGGTGACTTTGGGAAATCCAAATGAAGCTTTGTGGGTCTATAGCTCAGAGTTAGAAGGAACATTTAAAAATCATTAGCAGTTACATGTAATTGAAATTTTGGCCATGAATGAGTTCATCAAAGAAAACAGAACACTGAGATAAGAGAACCTAAGATAGAATTGATAGGGTGGGAGAAGAAGAAAGACTCCGCAAGGAAAATGGATAAGGGGCAGAAGGAAAACCAGATCCATTTGAAACCATGAGGTCTAATGGATCAGCATGGTTCCAAGAAGGATTGGCCATTGGTATCAAATGTTGCTGAGATATCAAGTGAGATAGGGCTGAGCAATGTTCATTTCATTTAATTACAAGGAACACTGGTTTTAGTGGAGCAATGAGAATGGAAGTCAGGTAGCATCAGATTAAATTGTGAATGAGAGAGAAGGAAGTGAAGATAGTGAGAAATATAATGTTTTTAAGAAGTTGTGTTGTGAAAAAAGACAGAAAGCAATTGCTAGTTTTCACAAGTTTTCTGGTTCAGGAACACTTCCAAATTCTGACCACTGTCACTGTTGTTTTATTTGTTTCCCCTGAACATCCTTTGCATTTTTGTAGCTATTTAAGTCATTGATTTTCAAAAACAAGAAAAGCATCCAGTATAGGCAGGGTTTGGAGGTTTCCAGATAAAGTCCCAAAAGCACCACTTCAAATGTATTCAAATGTCTTTTTAGTAATATAACTGTTTTCTAAAAAAAAAAAAAAAAAAAAAAAAAAAATCTCATGAATACTTCTAATATATTTAAAATAGATTAAATCTGAGCTGCTGTGATTTAAGTAGGCATGGATGGCCTGGAGCCCCAAACTCAGGTCCCTTACCTAGTTTTCTAAGGTGGTCCTGTCATAGGCTTTTTTATTTTTTTAAGGAGGGCGCAGCTCAAAATGGCCCATGTGGGGATCAAACTGGCAACCTTGGTGTTATTAGCACCAGGCTCTAGCCAACTGAGCTAACCTACCACACTCTAACCAACTGAACTAACCAGACACCCCTCTCATAGACATTTCTGAAGGACCCTATGAATCCAGAGAACTCATGTTTAAAATTACCCCTAATTCAAGGGTTATTTGGACTGAAGGAGACTATCAGCCTCCTTGTTCTGAAGTTTTTCCCAGAAACTTCTCCTGGATAGTTGCTAAGAAATGCTACTTGCTGTCAGCACATGTCCTAGGACAAGATAAAATCATAGACTTTTAAGATAACGGAGACACCAGTGAAGTCCAAATTCAGCCAAACACCATTTAAATGGCACCTTGGTCTAAAAAACATCATTTTGCTAAGCAATTCCTTTTCTTACCCTATTTCTCTGCTCTGTTCTATCTATCCTGGTTGGTACTCCATAGACCTTTGGATGGTCAGGGCTGGAAATGGGAAAATGAAGATGAGGGACTTCTGAGCCTTTCGTGATCCTCCCAACTTCTCCGTGGATGGCAACACATGTCAGTGATAAAATCTGAATAATGTCCCAGGTTTGACCAAGGATAAGCTGTGTGGAGTCTTATAGAAATGACAGCAGCATAAGTAATAGAAAATACCAGATATTTGTACAGCACAGAGTGCATGAAAGAGCTGGCCAAAGTGAATGGAGCTGAGTATTCAGGACTTCTTTGTGTTTTGAACTGCTGGCTGGCAGCAGAGAAAATCAATCTACTGGATGAATGAATGCAGCCATGAATAAACAGAAAGGGAGAGAAACAATCTTGTACTGGAATAATAGCATATATGATGTCCTTAAAGAGTTTATAGCCTTCCTGGCAAGCATGAAAAAACCCAGAAGGAAAAAGAGGAAAAAATAAATCACACTACCCTTCAGCAACACTTCAATGTAGATATTGTTATTCTCATCCTAAAGAAGAGAAAACTGAGGTTCAAAGAAATTGAGTGACATGCCCTAAGTCTAGAGCTGTTAAGGGAAGAAGCCACATCATTTCCAAAATGTTCTCATTACAACAGTACATTTCAACATGAACATCCTTCAAAAATGCAACTAAATACTTAACATGAGAACACAGGGCTGCCTGTCCTCATAATGGTTCTTCGGAGTAAGTCGTACATAGGGTACTTTTCATGAATCCTTTGTGTTTGTTGATTAATTTTGGGGTCAGCTTAAGAGTTACATTTTATAATGAAATCTCCTCTAGTGAGTGGGAAGCCCAGGATGATGATACAAGGTAAAATCTAAGGTGCTAATAAGAAGAGTGCCCTCAACACATCTAACTCCAAGCAAAGATTCTAAAGCCACTGCTTGTGTTTCTACCATTAGAACTTTTAAAAAATATGTGACTTTTAAGCTTTTACCCCATTTAAAAATGCAAAGGTCCCTCAGTGAATTCAGTTAATTCATCCTTTGTTTAGTCTTTAGTTATTTATAATCTTTTATCGGGTACTGTAGCAGAACCAAACCCAAGAACTATGCCCTCATTTTCTGTAATGATGCTGGACAGAGGGTTTGGAGGAGAAATACCTGGCCCTGTTACTGTGGCAAACTTGGGATAGCCTCCATCCTTTTCCTCATATTTCCTTTCAAAATGCTCCTTTATAGTTCTTCCTGAAGGAGCACTCTCAATGACCATTTTAGCTAGAATTTATTAGGGTAAAATGTTAGAAGTTGGCTCCACATAGACTAAGCGTCCTTGGAATGCCTCTGGTCTTCAACTTACCTCTTGAGGGAAGATTTATGTGACTGCCTCAGCTGCCCTAATTGCTGTCCAAGGTTCTGATACACTTTGCTTGGACAGTCATGAATGTTAAAGAAAACACCTCAGGAAATTTAGCTCTAATGGCCACTCAGCTAAGACTAACTGCTCTAGTCTAAGTTCCTTCTCTTGTAACATTATTCTATTTAGCATTTTTCTTGAATTGTGATTGAGACATGCTATACTAACAAGGAGGCTTTCTGTTTCCTTCAATCAAGTGATTGTCAGCGGGTGTGATTTGGCAATGTCTAGAAACATTTTGGTTGCCAAAAATGGGGATGGGAGGGAGGTGCAGGGATACTACTCACATCTAACAGAGGCTAGAATACTGCTAAATATCCTGAAATGCACAAGACAGATCCCCCACAGCAAAAATATGCAGCAAAATTATCGATAGTGCTAATGGCTTTAAGTAAGTCTACAGAGAATAGGACATTACTGCTTTCCTCCTTCTACCATGGTAAGTGAGCTGGGTTTTTTTGTCAGACAAAAAAGCCTTCTAAAGAAAGGAGCATCATGGTTAAGCGCTTGAGCTTTGAGTGAGAAAGAAATGGATTTTATTTCCAGATCTGCCACTTAGCTCTGTGATCTTAGATAAATTACATAACCCCTCTACAATTCAGTTTCCTCAGGTGTAAAATTAGCAATAGTATTACTTTATTAGGTTGCTGAGAAGAATCAGCAAAAGCACGCAAAATGTTTGGCACAGACCCTGGTAAACACAAGCATATGTTAGTTATGATGACTGTTTTTCTCCAGTGAGAGTTTTATCAACTCCCAGTTCAATACATTCAGATCAGACAGAACTAATCTTGATATAAACCAGACTCAGAAGCATAAGCCAAAGTCCATTTTGTAGTATTAACTATTTCTTAGCCCACTGTTGCCACCATGAGCCCTTTCTTTTGCAAAAGAGTATTACGAGGATAAGTGGTATGACCAACAGGGCTAGTCATTAACATTGATTTATTTGTTCATCTTACCTGGCTGGGCGTGAGGCAGGGAGATGAGGCCAAAGTTCAGAGAGCTCTACGGCAATTTCAAGGAAAAGAGACCATTTCTGGGTGGTGAACATTTTGAGGAGGTGGTTATATTTGGGTTGGACCTGAAAATGTAAGAATAATTTTGGTAAGTGGGGATTTGAGGGGTTGGGGGGGCGGTGGATCCAGATACAATTGATGGTCTGAACAATTAATTACACAGAAACAATAAATCTTGAGCTATATGGAGGATGTTATTTGGTAGACCATAGCATGCATGTCAGTTATGTGTGGTGAGATAAGGCTCCAAATACAGGTGGAGACTGGATTGTAGGTGGCCTTGGATGTTACATAGTCAATGCCTTTTGGAGCTCACAGGCCTCCACTAACACAACCATCAAACAAGAGGTTAAGTATTGTCATTGGGGTAGACATAGCAACTATGAGAGAATAGAGAAGGAAGGGTCTGCCTCACCTAGTGAGGCTAGGAAGAACATCACAATAGAGGTGATCATTCAAGGTAAGATCAGAAATATGGGTAAGAGTGTTATAGAAAGAGAAGGATCTAGAAATGGGTGGGAAGATATTCTAAGCAAAATAGAATCATTTGATATAACTGAGCTAGGGGTAGGTGTGAGGATGTGGAAAAGGATGAGGTTAAAAGGATAAACTGAAGCAAGATCACAGAAGGTTCTGTATGCCACATTAATGAATTTGACTATATTTATGCAGTGATGGGGACTCATAGAATAGGTTTACCATAGGGAATTAAAGACAAATTTGTTTTTCAGTAGCATCTGATAGCACTGGGAAAAATAGTTTGAAGATGGACAGAAGCTAGTTAGGCAGACTAAGAAAAATGCTAGTTGGGCAGATATCAATTGTTAAAACCCAAGTGAAAGTCTGAATCTAGCCATGCATGTGGGCATGTGGCAGGAGAAACTTGAGTGTTCAGGAGGCAGAATTGGAGATGACTCAGACACACACTGTAATAATCGTTAAAAGCTCAAGCTCTAGTGTCAGACTGCCTGGGTTTGAATACTGGCTATACCAGATACTAACTCTGGCAAGTTACTAAGCATCAGTTTCCTCATTTTTAAATTGGGGATGATAAAAATGGTACCAACTTCTTATGGTTGTTGTAGGATTTCCTACAATCCAAGAAAAACTATTAGCATACCACTTGGCACATGATAAGTATTCTGTAAACATTAGAATATTAACCCTTCTTTCTCCTACTTGGCACATGATAAGTATTCTGTAAACATTACAATATTAACCCTTCTTTCTCCTACCCTCCCTCTCCTCCTACCCTCCCCCCTCTTGCTCTTTCTCCTCCTCCTCCTCCTTTCTCCTTCTCGGTCTCCTTCCCTTCCTATTGTTTTCCATCATCATCTTCAATTTATCACCATCATCATTTCTAAATGATTTTGGCTCAAATGATAAGATGGTAAAGCTATTCTAATTTATTAGGAGGCATAGGAGTGAACCATTATCTAACTATTCCAAAATAATATGACCATTTACCAAAATGAAGCTGGATGAGCCACCAGCTAGTTTTACGCTTCTGTAGGTAGGAGTCAACAAGGTAGAGTGAACTTACTTTATATGCATTTTTAAAAAACAGGCTTTATTTTTTAGAGTAGTTTTAGGTTCATAGCAAAATTGCGAGGAAGGTACGGAGACTTCCTATATGCCCCTGACCTCTATTCATGTAAAGACTCTCCCATTATTAATATTCCTCACCAGAGTGATACATTTCTTAAAAGTAATAAATCTGAATTGACACATCATTATCAAAGTTCATAGTTTACATGAGTTCACTCTTGTACATTCTGTGGGTTGGGACAAAAGTATAATGACATATCCACAACTGTTGTGTCATACAGAGTAGTTCCAGTGCTCTAAAAATCTTCGGTGTTTCTCCTATTCATCCCAATCTTCCCAAAATCACTTACTGTTTTACTGTCTCCATAGTTGTGCCTTTTCTAAAATCTTGTATAGTTGGAATCATACAGCATATAGCCTTTCAAATTGGCTTCTTTCATTTAATAATATGCATTTAACGGTCCTCCATGTCTTTTCATGGCTTGATAACTCATTTATTGTTAGCATTGAATAATATTTCTTGTCTGGAAGTACTACAGTTTCTTTATGCATTCATCTACTGAGGGTCACCTTGGTTGCTTCTAAGTTTTGGCAATTATGAGTAAAACCACTATAAACATCATGTGCAGATTTTGGTGTGGACATAAGTTTTCATCTCCTTTGGCTAAATATCAAGGAGTACAATTGGTAAACTGTATGGTAAGAGCATGTTTAGTTTTGTAAGCAACTGACACACAGTCTTCCAAAGTAGCTATACCATTTTTCATTCCCACCACCAATGAATGAGAGTTCCTGTTGCTCCACATCCTCACCAGCATTTGGTGTTGTCAGTATTTTGGATTTCAGTCATTCTAATAGGTTTGTAGTGGTATCTCCTTGTTGTTCAAATTTTCATGACATATGATGTGAAACATCTTTTCATGCTTATTTCCTATCTCTATGTCTTCTTTGGTGATATGTCTATTAAAGTATTTGGCCCATTTTAAATCAGGTTGTTACATGCATTTTTAATTTAAATGAATTCAGTTAAACACACTTGAGATAGAGAGAGAAAGGTGGCCAAGAAAAAAAAGGCAAGGAGAAGACAGGGGGAAAAGGAGAATTTAAATAGTAGAACTAAATAACCCACTCAATAAGCTTCAGGGTTAGGAGCAGGAAATGAGTGTTTTTAGCCACATCCAGTGAAGTTAGAATTTTTAGAGGTATATGCTTCTTAGACAACATAGTCCCAATTTTAAACAAACTCCTTCTTCTGTTCCTGAGTAAAGAAAAAGCTGTCTTATCAAATACTGGTGTATTGAACTTGTGAGATGGTATAGCTTCCAACATGCCATTTTCCTAAGAATTTTTTACAGGTAATTTTCAATATATGTGATTTTTGTTTTATGAGCTGACATTAGAGAGTAACCTGTATATAAAATGTTATTCTATTCTGTATTCACTTTTGTTTCACCTCAGAAATATTTTCTAATCCCGAATGTTCTGCTTAAGGACTTTCCACACAAAATAATGTTGGTGCACAGCCATCGTGCTGAAAGTATTCTTGTTCATTTCATTGTTTGACTACCCAAATGATATCTGCAGTGAGGTGATGGGTCAGATTTTCCTTGTGGAATGTGAAAATCTAAAGGTATTTCCTCAGGAAAAATGGATTGAGAATTTCAGATTTTGATGGAAGATTTAGGAAGGGGGAAGGTGCATTAATGATCTGAACTTTAGTTTTGGGGACCTCACACGAGAGAGGTCATGACCAGCCATTGATTATAAATAATACTAATTATATTCCATTTTATGTTTCTACTTTGAGTTAAGGAACTATTGGTGACTACCACATCATGAAAATCTCTATAAAATAAAGATTTCTTTTTCTCTAAGTGATCTTGCGTAGAGTCGGGTAAGCCTGAATTCAAATTCTGACCCTACGCACTCCTAACTGTAGAACCTCAGAGGGTTACTGTCACAAGTCAAAAAGTCAAGTGAGATAACACATAAAAACACCATACTTGATAAATAGAAAGCTTTCATCAATCATTAGCAACTGCTAATGGTGTTCACTGATGTTATTCTTCCCTGAACACAAGGTCAACAGGCTTCAGTGGGAAGGATTTAAGGCAACCAACGGGGCAGCTGTGTTGTGTACAGCTATGCACAGCTGGGCATGCGAGTTCTCTCACTCTGATCAGTCCACTTCAGAGAAATAAAAGCTGCCTGAAATATATGTTATCATTTCCCTAACAAACTTAAAGTTGATCTCCTGGGTCCTTTCTACAATTATATGATAAGGAAGAGAGTTTTCAATCACTTTGTTAATCTAGGGTGCCAGGTGGGTGAGTGGATCATTCAAGCTGAAACATACAGTTTGAGTTGTTTATGTCCATTGATCAAATGCATTGTATATTTACAAAATTCTATCTGTTACCCTGTAGTCTAGATGCTGTCTGTCTCTGTGAGATTTTGATTAGCATGAGGGGGACCAGCACACGCATACCATGTAAGTTGCACACAGCAGAAATGAGATAGCCGCCTCTTTGCAAACGCCTTTTGAAACCCCCGGACAGCATGGCTACCTATTTTACCAAAATAGATAAAACAGAGTCATTTGTTTGTTTTTTAAAAATAAAGCAAATGACTCAAAGACACATTAGTTGTTCTCTAGATTAAGAGCTTGTGCAAATTTCATGAATTGCAAACACCATTTATTCTCTGTCAATCCTTTCTTACCAAGTTTAGAGAGATTTTAAAATTCTAAACCAAGTAATTAATTAAATTGATTCCTGGAGTTCTCTCTTCTTCCCTTCAGCTTTGGTGGTAATTAATCATGGCTTTTCCTGGCTTGTAATAACATTAAAGTTGTGCTTTACTGTATTATTTTGGTTGTCTCTTAGAAACTGAAGTATGTCAGGATATAATAATGCAGAGAATAGGATCAGAAATGTAAATTAACCTTGATTCACCCCATCCCTGAAAGGCAGCTCCTGGCTCTTTCAGGAGAATGCTTCATTAAATGTGAAGTTATCCATTAGGACCCAGGTGTCTAGAGATTTTCACAGTGCTTTCAACAAGAGGCTAAATTTTTTTGGGCCAAGAGAAGCTTGTCCTTGAGCAACAGTGGACCATTTCCCTATTTTAAATATGATTTAAGACAAAGAGGCAAGAACATCAAATAGGGAATATCACAAGAGTCTTAAATTCACTAATATAATTTATGTTGAAAAATATTATGCATTTTATGTCCCCTTTCAAAAGAAAGTGTTGTTTCTTGTTCAAAATGGTGATTTTTCACAATCCCAATTCCCTTGAAATTCTTATGAAAATTTGGAGAAAGAAAAAAAGATATAGTTATAACACACATATACACACACATGCATGCACACACACCAAATCAATTATTATAACAGTAGTTTCCGATGTTTGGAAGGTCATGGTGGCAAAAAGGGACTTAAGATTGCTGACAGATGCGATACAAACATAAAGGAGATCAGACTTTCTTTTCTGAAGAACTTCAAGGCAGCACCCTTTTCCTCCTCCACTTTTTAACAAGAGACCCGAGGATGCAACAACAGAAAACTTCGAGGCTATCTCAGTATATTTTCCAGAAAATAAAAATTAAAAAAAAAAAAAAAACAGGAAATAAAAGGGGCTGGTAGTAGAGCACTGAGTTTGAGGATTTACAATTCCAGCAAGTAAACTGTGCAGACAGGAGGAGCCTGGTGCAGGATAAGTCTAGTTGCTCATGTATTTCATCTCTTCTGCACATCAAAGAAGAGGAGTGAAGACAGGAGAAGGCCTCTTAACTCAATCCTGCTGTGCCTGTGGGGAAGAATGTCTTGTTCCCTAGTTGTATATCTGAAAAGGGAATTCCACTCACATCCAAGGTACATTTGCCAGCTGTTCTGTTTAATAAGCCCATCTATTATTTGCACGTCATAAAATGAATTGTAGGCTTTTGGATTGATTGAGAAAAGCAGATTTTCCCCTTTGGTCCACAAATGGCCTTTCTCCCAATGCATAAGTGGATTCCTCATAACCAGCAAAATGGGCCAACAAACCACATTAAAGTTTAAAAAATCAATAACAATGACAATATAAATCAATCTTTAATCTGATAATAGGCAGGTCTCTTTGATCAATGCTAGGACCTCTATCTCCTTCTGTATTATTGTATCTCTTGTATCTTGCCATCTCTTGTTCACTGGGATGATTTTCAGTTCAATGAAGGATACTCTAGCTTTTCTTTCTTTATTTTCTTCCTTAATTCTGTTATTTTTCTACGTAGTTGAGAAACTGGACACCAATGAACTTAACATATCCTCAGTAATAAGATAGGTATAATAGAACTATATTATATAATAGAGCTATGTTACAGGATAGTTTTGAGAACTGAGTGTGATAATTAATGCACACAAAACATTTGCTACAGTGCTCCACCTATAGAAACACCTCATAATATAAAAGCCTAAATATTTTATGACTCAAATATCCTAATTTAGGACCAGGTCACATACACTGCTCTGCCAAATGAGGCCTCACCTGCATTCAGTGAGAAACAGAAAAATCTTGGTCCAAAGACAACTTGGCAGCAGGGGCAGGGGAAGTGCATGCAATAGGTACAGGCATCACCTTGACCACAGATTGCAGGTGTTATATCCCATTTCATTGCATCATTTTTGTCCAGTTATCAAATATCCCTATTTTTTCTCATTAAAGGAAATTGGGCTTGCTTCTCTTTCCTGCAGAAACCAAAGTAGAATGCCTGTATGGTCTGCAAGGATGTTAGTAACCTGACCACAGGAGCTGGGAATTCTCTGGCTATGTATGCTGATGAACAAGATGAGCAGAATCTTTCTTGACCTTCATATGATGATATAATCGGGAGAATTTCTCTATCTGCTATTATGGCAACTTGCTGCTTTGGTGTGTGATTGTATATCTCTATCTTATTGTATGACTATAAAGCTGTGTCAGGGCAGCACTATTCTAAAGATAGTTCCCAAACCTCAGTGGTTTGACACAATGCAAGGTTATTTCTCACCTCAAA
The DNA here is from genome assembly GCF_964194185.1 of Rhinolophus hipposideros. Taxonomy (NCBI): domain Eukaryota; kingdom Metazoa; phylum Chordata; class Mammalia; order Chiroptera; family Rhinolophidae; genus Rhinolophus; species Rhinolophus hipposideros. The sequence continues at coordinate 44,780,066 of NC_138050.1, read as the reverse complement.
TTGAAATAAGGTGCTCCTAATGAGTGGACAACTACTTTCTAAGCAACAATTCAGGAACCCAGCCTCCTTCCATATTGAACACGTGTGTGTTTATATTAAGCCAGCAGAGAGGGAAAGAACAGAGACTCTTGGATGGGCCAGGCTCACACTTCACTTGCTAGAACTTAGTCACATGACTACACACAAGGTAGCCTGGTAAATGTAATCTAATTGTATAACCATGAGAGACGGGAAACAGTTTTGATGATCAACCACAAGACCTAGGAGAAGCCACTCTATGAGGCCTACTGACAAATAAATATTCTAGAGTGCTCTCTACAATCCTGAGTGAGCATGCAGGACATATATACGAGTACACACTCCTGTAATGAAGCTTATGGAAAATACTTTGAGCCAGGAAAATTTGTAATCATACTTAAGACTCTATGGGTCACCCTACCTATGAACATTATTTAATCCAGGAAAAAGAAAATTATGATTAAGAATGCCATCCTCAATTATCTAGAAGGTGTGGTATCTTTGAAGCAGCTGTAGAAGCCACAAGAAAAGACAGGCATGCATTAAGCACTGCCGTAAATAGAATTGCTCTAAGAAATAATACCTCAGAAAATATTGCATCTTGCTTTTCCACATAAATATGTATGATACATATTTTGCCAAGTCATTCAATACACTTTTGCAGCTTTTGATGGTTTATATTATACATCCAAATATTCATGATTGAGGCTTCTCCTCAGACTGCTTCATGTTTTTTTCTCTGCAAACTTTCAGATTTATGCTTTATTTTTTTTTAATAAACTTTAGGATTTAACATATACATGTATATTGGGAAACTGATAACTTATGATATTGAATCTTCCCATCCCGAGATATATTACTCAATTTATTCAGGCTTTCTTTTAGGCCACTCAATAAAGTTTTAAAGTTAGTTTTCCATTTCTGCATATTTACTTACTAGTAAAGAAAACTTAAACAAGTCACTTAACCTTCTAACATATATGTTTCTTAATGGGATTAATAACAGTATCTACCTTACAGGAGAATGTTGAGTATTAAATGAGATAATATATATAAAAGCACTTATCATAGTGTGTGACATAGTAATAACTATTCAATAAATAAGAGCAATTATTATAACTACTACTAGATTTATTACAATATTTATTGGCTCATTTATGTAAATTTTATGAATGGGGTCATTTCCCCATATTTTCTACTTGGTTTTGTAGATATATAAAGATTTTTTATTTTTATATTTATTAGATTTTAATTTACTAAATTCTGATTATTTCTAATGGTTTTCCGGTTGATTATCTTAGTTTTTCATATAGGCATTAGAAAATATCATTACAATAATAAAAGTTTTGAATCTTTGTTTCTAATACCTAAAGTTTATTTTAGTCCTTTTGTTATTATAGTGGATAAAACTTCCAGAACAATGCAAATTAGCAGTCGTGATAGATGTACCTGTCTTATTCCTGGGTTATAGAAGATGAAAAGTTGTCTGTTAATGTGGGGTGTATGGTCCTGCTTGAGATGCATAATATTTATATTGTTAGAGAAATAAACTTTTACTCCTAGTTTTTTGAGGTGGGATTTTTTAAAATTAAAATGTATATATATGTATACATTTTATATATATATGAGGGGAGATCCAAGATGGCAGAGAAGATAAATGCTGTGCTTACCTCATCCCGTGAACACACCAAAATTATAACTAAATTATAGAACAATCAATCTGGAGAACCATTTGAAGTCTAGCTGAACAGAAAGTTTAAAACTAAGGATATAAAGAAGCTATGTCTACTGGTAGGAGGGGCAAAGACATGAAACGGGTTGGTCCCACACCCACGTGGGGTCGTTGAAAACCAGGAGAGATATTTTGGCCACAGAGGTTCCCCACAAAGGAGCAAGGGACCCCACCCCCCATACTAGACTCCCTAGCCCAGAGTACTGGTGCCTAGAAAAGGATGCCCCACAACTTCTGGCTGTGAAAACAGTAGGGATTCTGACCATCCAGGTGGGACAGAAGGTTTTGGGAAAACTCAGACATCCTCTAAAAAGGGCCCACGTAGGCACTCACCCAGGACTCCAGCAGAGGGATGGTGACTCTGGGGGCATCAGAGAAATATGGGGAGATATTAAGTTGTGTAACTTCATGGGGGAGGACTGGAGGGACAGTCCCCATTTTCTCTGTGTGGGACCTTCCTTCTGTGGAGCCAGCAGGCAGGCGCCATCTTTCCTGTGTTGAGCCTGCCTCCACAGGCCAAATCTGAATCTGATTGGCCTGGTGAGCTCCACTGCTCCACCTGTCTGACTCACTGAGACCCTGCCTAACCCAATTTGCTTACCGCAGGAGGCTTTATCAGCAGCTGAACCCTATAGGAGCCAGCACATGGCAGCAGGCCTCCGAGAGTCCTGGCTTTTTTCCGAGCTAACCCAGACCCTGTACAAGTGGCAGCCATCCTCAGTTCACAGTGTGGCCTTTTGTCATGCAGGGTCTCCGCTCCCGCTCCCCACATAAGAACACAGGACACGGTAAGGCCAAAAAGGAACACCCATGGAGCCATAGATAGGGAAGTCAAACCCTATTCTCGCTGGCGGCTGGGCTGGAGACACAGGAAGCAGGATCTACATAATCTGCCTAACAGCAGTCAGTGCTTGCCAGCCACCATCCGAGCCAGCACCTTTCTATGTGAGGCCAGGAGCCTGGAAACTGTTTTTTGGGGTTTTGTCCCCACACCTCTCCACACACTTCTAGGTCCAGCACAGGCAGCAATCAATTGGGGATCACTTTGTAGCTCCTACCAGGTACTCCCCGGCCAGTCATAGGCAGTGGTGGAACTGGGTCTGCACCGGAGCCCCTCCAAATTGGCCCCAGAACAACATACTCGAAGGTTGGTTTCAGACCACAAGAGAGCACCACCCAATTAGGCCCCAAAGCAGCACACACAAAGAGCAGTCTTAATAGGCACCAGAGTCCACTGGGGCAAATCCTACTCTGGGGATAAGCCCTGGAACAGCAGCCCATAAGCTGTAGCCACTCAGCCTGAGGGTCAATACCACCTACTTACATGCCAACAGCAATCAAGGCTTAACTATAACTGGAGGCATATACAACCCACACAAGGGATACTCCTGGAGTATCCAGCTCAGGTGACCAGGGAGACTGTGCCACTGGGCCCCATGGGACCCCTACTACATAAGGTCACCCGGCAAGACTGGGAAACATAGCAGCCTATGGGGACAGAGCTCCAGAAAGCAGTTTCCAGGCTCTCGGCCTCACCCGGGGGGGTGCTGGCTCGGGTAGTACATGGCTGTCAGCTGTGGCTGGTTGGCCGTCAGCTGTAGCCCTTGAGTCATTGGCCACTGATATAACTGCCGCGGCTGCATTGGGGAGTCGAGTTGAGAGTGAGAGTCGAGGAGAGAGTCGGTCAGTTGGCAGAAAGCAGACAGCAGGTCGCATGTCATGTGAATCCAGCTTTCAGTGAGACTGTGGTGGTATGACTCCCCTACCTATGGCTCCGTGGTTGTTCCTTTTTGGCCTAGCCACATCCTGTGTTCTTATATGGGGAGCGGGAGCAGAGACCCCACGGCAGCCCAGCATGACACAGCCCTTCCTAATACATAGAAGCAAACACAGAGTGGCAGCCAGAATGAGGAAACAAATAAATATGTTCCAAATGAAAGAACAGGAGAAAACTCCAGAAAGATAACTAAACAAAATGGAGGCAACATATATTATAACTGTTGTTTTGAACTCTGTCTCTGGTAGGTTGCTTGCCTCCATTTTGTTTATATATATATATATATATGAAATATATTTATATACATATAATATATATATATATGAAGTATATATATATGATTTATATCTGTATGATTTTTTAAACATATAGTTAGCATACAATATTATATATTAGTTTCAGATGTACACAATAGTTATTCAACATTTATATACCTAAAGAAGTGATCAGCATAAGTCCAGCAACCATCTGACACCTACCTCATTACCGCAATATTATTGACTATATTTCCTATGTTGTTTATTGCATTCCCATGGCTTGTTTTATTCGTGGAAATTTGGACCACTTTTTGCCCTTCACATTTCCCGCCCATTTTTAATTTTCAGTTACAGGTGACATTCAATATTATTTTGTATTAATCTCAAGTGTACAGTATACGGTTAGACATAGTATAATAAGTCATCCCCCTGACTAGTCTAGTCTAGTACCCTCCTGGCATAATACATGGTTAATACCATATTATGGACGATATTCCCTATGCTTTACTTTACATCCCCATGATTATTTTGTAGCCACCAATTTGTACTTCTTAATCCCTTCCTCTTTTTCACCCACCACCCCAAGACCCCCTCCCATCTGGCAACCACCAAAATGTTCTCTGTATCCATGAGTCTGTTTCTCTTTTGTTTATTTATTTTGTTCTTTAGATTCCACATATAAGCAAACTTAGTGAGAACTTCAATAAACAGATAGCAAGTATAAAAAAAGACATAGAAACCATAAAAAAGAACCTTCAATTCTTCAGTCAGAAGTGAAGAATACAATAACTGAAATGAAGAATGTACTAGAAAGAATCACCAGCAGAGTAGATGAAGCATTGGATCAGTGATTTGGAAGACAAGGTAGCAGAAAACACCCAATTGGAAAAGCAAAAAGAATCCTCCCAAAATGAGGAGAGTTTAATAGACTGCTGGGACAACATCAAGGACACCAACATTCGCATCATAGAGGTACCAGCAAGGCTATCATTTAGAATTGAAGGAAGATAGAGCTTCCCAGACAAGAAAAAGCTAAGGGAGTTCATCACCACCAAACCAGTATTACAAAAAATCTTAGAGAGACTTCTTTAAGATAGAGAAAAAAGGTAAAAAAAAAATATGAATAATAAAATGGCAATAACTACATATATATCAAAAGTTGCTTTCAATGTAAGTGGACTAAATGCTGCAATAAAAAAAAAATATAGGGTGGCTGAATAGATAAGAAAACAGAACCCTTACGTATGCTGCCTACAAGAGACTCACTTCAGATTAATAGACACACAGACTGAAAGTAAAGGGATGGAAAAAGTTATTTCATGAAAATGGAAATGAAAAATAAAAAGAAAAGAAAAGCTGTTGTAGTAGTAGTCATACCACACAAAACAGACTTTATACGAAGACTAAACAAGAGACAAGAACCCAGTAGTCCCACTTCAGGGTATTTATCCGAAAAAAGCCAAAAGGCTACTTCAAGGGGACGTACGCATCCATATGGCCAAGATGTGGAGGCAGCCTGGGTGTCTGTCGATAGAAGAATGGATAAAGAGGAGGGGATACATATATACAGTGGAATATTGCTCGGCCAGGGAAGGGAAGGGGTTAATGCCACCTGCAGTGGCATGGATGGACCTGGAGGGTATTGTGCTGAGTGGAGTATGTCAGACAGTGATAGGCAAAAGCAATGTGATTTTGCTTATATGTGGAATCTAAAGAACAAAATAAATAAACAAAAGAGAAACAGACTCATGGATACAGAGAACATTTTGGTGGTTGCCAGATGGGAGGGGGTCTTGGGGTGGTGGGTGAAAAAGAGGAAGGGATTAAGAAGTACAAATTGGTGGCTACAAAATAATCATGGGGATGTAAAGTAAAGCATAGGGAATATCGTCCATAATATGGTATTAACCATGTATTATGCCAGGAGGGTACTAGACTAGACTAGTCAGGGGGATGACTTATTATACTATGTCTAACCGTATACTGTACACTTGAGATTAATACAAAATAATATTGAATGTCACCTGTAACTGAAAATTAAAAATGGGGGGAAATGTGAAGGGCAAAAAGTGGTCCAAATTTCCACGAATAAAACAAGCCATGGGAATGCAATAAACAACATAGGAAATATAGTCAATAATATTGTGGTAACCTGGTAGGTGTCAGATGGTTGCTGGACTTATGCTGATCACTTCTTTAGGTATATAAATGTTGAATAACTATTGTGTACATCTGAAACTAATATATAATATTGTATGCTAACTATATGTTTAAAAAATCATACAGATATAAATCATATATATATACTTCATATATATGTATTTATATGTATATACATATATTTCATATATATATATATATGAAATGGTGTTGCTTTTATCAAATATCCTCCAGGCATCTACTGTTTGATGTTATGATTTTATACATCTATCTAATACTGTTTTGAATAAAATTAATAGATGCTGTTGAACCATTTTTTCATTACTGGAATAAATCTTACTTGGTTTTGATATATTGTTCAATAAACTTCTGGACTTGATTTCATAATATTTATTAAGGATAACTGGATCTATATGCACAAATAGGACTGGATTCTAATTTTTTAAAACTCATTGTCAGATTCTGTTTTTGAGGTTTTGCTATATTTTTTAAATGATTCAAGACTTCTGTCTTTGTGTTCTAAAGGAGTTCATATTATACCTTTTCTAAAAGAATTTGACATAATTAACTCATAAAACCATCTGGAATTAGCATATTTTCTGAAAGTAATTATTTGGCATCTTTTTACATTTCTTTCTAACAGTAGTTTATTGTTTTGATCACATTTCTTTCTTTGATCTTCAGTTAACTATTCACTTACAGTTTCCTAGAAAATTATCTATTTCATTAATATTTTCTTATAGGAGATGAATAAAAGTACAGTGTATTTTTAGTTAAAATGCTTTCTTAATATGGAATTTAATTTCTTTATCTGTAAAATGATAGATTGAATGGGAAACATTTTAAAGACCATTCCAACTCTAACGTTCTATGGCTATGATTCATTGATTAAAGCAAGTCAGTTACTGATTTCCATGAAAAAAATAATACACTTGCTTGTCATATATTCATCTCTACTCATCTTGGCACTATCATCCAGGCTCTGACCATTTTCCTTGTGAGACACTCCTGGTTGTTTTCCTTTTATTAAATATCAACTCCTCAAATCTATGCTCAGTATCAAGGCCAGATTTAGCTTCCTAAAGCCCGTTTGCCTACAATCCCTGTTTGAATTCAGCCCACTCCCAACTATCAACACTTGATTTCGTTCTGTTCTTCAATTCCCAAGATTCATCTCCTCTATCATGTCTTCTATCCTTTCCTGTGATTATGTTCTATATCACACTTATGGTCTGTTCCATTGCATTTGCACACGGCCTGTGTGACTTTATTTGGTTATCTTCCGATGTGTATGCCATGTTCATCTGGATTGATGATGTTGATAGTGGTTGTGGTGGTGAGCCTCTAGGGTCAGGTTTATATTTGAGAGTCAGCAGGCATTTGGCTGACTGCAGACTTTACTGTAGGTTAGGAAAGAGGAATAAGGGCGAAATAGAATGAGGGATGTGGCAGCCTCAGAGACCGCAGACATTATCTCTGATATGATAGTTCCCTCAGCTTCCTCTTCTATTTACCAACCAACCACCTCCACAAATGCTTTCTATGTGGCAATCAGTTACTAACTGTTCAGGAAAGGGAAAACATTACTATATGGAGAAATTACTATACTATACTATACTATACTATACTATACTATACTATACTACACTATTCTAAATATTCTACATATGACATATAATACAATGGAGGAAAAATACCCCTGAGCAGAGAGATGATTCAATAGCCCATGCAAGAGTTAGAAGAGCTATTGCTCATTACTTTGTAAAGTACTGGAGTTGGGCAGAGCAAGGAATGGCTAAAGTAGCTGTGACTTTTATGATGCCAGATTACTTATATGTTCTGATTATTTGGCTCCCCACAAAAAGAAATCTGAAGCTTCTTGCAGAAACTCAGGCCATACATATTCAAGGCGGGCAGTGGAGAAAGGATTTCTACATGGTGGGTACCCTGAACCTCAAAGTTTTGACTCCCTTTTGTCCTTCTATTAACCTTGTTCCTTCTTGGTTGTTTAGTAATAGCTACTGATACCATGAGCTCAAATGAGTTCAAAATTCTTCCCTGATTTCATCATGGAGCAACAGAAGACAGTCTGTAGCTTTAAAAATAAGACTATTCCAAAGACAGATAACAAAATGGGAATGAATACCAAAAGTAACAACTGACTAAACTTGCTTAGTGATCATAAGCCATATGGATGCCTCTATGTGACTAAAGTCTATTTTCACAAGCATGAAGGAGTGAGGGTGGAGCTTTAGGGAGGAGGTGGTAATAGTACCCTGAATTTCAACTAGGAAGTGATTTTCAAATGACTGATTGCTCAGAATAAGCTTTAAATAATTGTTTTCATGTGTCCATTCCCCTTCTTCCTCCACTCATTCTGACTCAGCAGGCATAGGACCTGAAAATCTTTACTTTTGAAAATGTTGTGGGTGGTTCTGGTGTAACTGGGCACCACTAAACTAGATGCTGTGAAATCCAGGCCCCAGGTAACAGTCCAGAGACTTACAGATGCTTTTCACCTGCCAAAAGCTGGCCTCCAAGGTCCTCCTGATACTCAAGTGCATCTCTCTCCCTGAGATAATTGATAATGTAAATGTTAACTCCCTTTAGAGTATACAGCTCTCTGTGCATAATGGGTGACATTCCAGAGCACCGATAGATTAAACAAGTAAGAGAACATTAAAATAAGTCCAGATTACTCACTGGAGGGGCAAATATAAAATACCAGAGGAAGCTGTGTTAGTTAGTGTCTACATTGCTCTTAATGGCTTGGAAACTGAGAGAAAACAAAAACATCAAATAATTCTTGATTGTGGAGGAAATCCAAACACCATCCTCAATTTTTCAAGACAAAATCTAAATTCCTTACCATGGCTTAAAAGCTTTATAGGACTTGAACCTCTCTTTCCTCTCCCACTTCATCTCCAACTTCTTCCTACGCTGCTCACTCAACTCCAGGGATGCTTGCTAGCTGTCTTGCTCTTCTTCCAACAATGAAAACGTTTTTGTTTTTTTCACTTTATCTAGTCTTTGTTCAAAATTCACCTCTTTACCGTATTCATCTCTGGTCATCACTATATACAATATCAACCCTCTCTCATCGCACTCCATCCTTTTACTTTGCTTTATTTATCATGACCTGACCATACTGTTACTGATTGATTGATTGATTGGTTGATATTTTGTATATCTCCTTCACTATAATGTGAGCTTCATGAGGGCAGGCACTTTGCCAGCTGTCTTCAGGAGATTTCTACAATATTACCTGCGGTATCCCTACTGCTACTAACAGTTTCTTCTTCCCAATTCACATGTGTGTAAACCATGTTTAAATTAATATTCTTAAAGCCCAGTTGCAATCACATGACTATGTTGCTCAGAACATTAGCATGTTTTGCTTACAAAAGTAACTCAAAATTCCTTACCATGTTAGTTTGACATTGTCCTAGCCTAGCTTTCATATCATTATGTCTCACCATTTCTCCACTATTTATTTCAACCAAATGATACTTTACAATGTGCTCAAGAAATGTGCTCTATATTCCCACCAGCATATCATCAAAATTTTACCCATCTTATAGGTCTTATCTGAAATCATTCCCTCGTCATGAAGAAATTTCCAATTCTCTTCAATTGAACATGACTTTACTCTGCTCGGAATCCCTGAAAAATTTGGCCTGTACTTTTTTATTGCACTGATCTTGTCTTAGTTTTTATTCTCTCCTCCATTCCATTATAAGACCATGTTTTACTTATCTCATATGATCCCAGCAGAGCAGAGTTCCTGACACCTGGTTGAGATTCATTTATGGAGCACCTGTTGATTGGGCAAGTATTGGATCAGAAATAAAATAACTACGTGACGTAGAAATTTTTATTAGTTACACTGTACAGATGAGGTTAGACAACTCATCTAAGGTCACAATGGAGGAGACAGAATTCCAACCCAGTCATTCTCTCTCCAGGGTATATGCTATGGCAAGGACATGCATGAAGTACATAATCTGAAAGAAGATCACACAGTAAGCTTCACTTAAAATGAAACCATAGAATCTGGGAACTATAACATCTGGTAATTTTGGGTGTGAATTTTAGAATTTCTGTTATTTTTTTCTTTTCTCCCCGTTTTTAATTTAAAATATAATGAATATATCACACTGTATTATTCTTTTCCATGGCTGGCAGCAAGGGTTTATTTCTGAGCCTCACACATCTCTTGTGCTGTTTTATCTTTTTTCGATGGAAGTGATGTACTACCCAGATTTACAAGACTATTCTGAAAAACATGCATTCTATATTGCTGCTCAATTGAGTCACCTGATATTTTAAGCCAGTCAACTGATTACTTATTCAAGACAATCAAAGGACTGGGGAACAATTTGTCAGGAGGCCTTGACAGCCAAACAGTAAATTACATTTATGAGCATACTCTGGAGCCAACACAGAAAGCTCTTTAATGAGAACAAGGGCTATTTGTTCTCGTCCATTAAACAGTGTCTATGTGGATGTTGGTTGTTGGTTTCTACAACCTCCAGCTTTTGTTTTTACAGGTCAGAGTAGAGATTCCTCACACATATTGTTGTCTGGACCATTTGCCAGAGTGGTTGAAATGTATCAACCTTTCAAGGACTTGGAACCCAACTAATCTTTTGAAAGCACTTTAGAACCTTTTTATTAGTTATTTGGCCATATGGTATGATGGAAAGTATATTAAACTTGAACTTAGGAGTCTAGATCTTTCTCTTACTAGTTTATGATCTGGGTAAATCTTTTTACTTTTCTAGTGTAAAATCTAGGATGGTAGATTAGAGAAAGTTTCTTTCCACTTAAAAATTCTGATTGTCGGATGGCCACACAATGATATAAAAATGCAAAACTCTATAGTATAAGAATTCTAGTATAATTTAGAGATAGCCCTTCCTTATAGTTTTCTAAGCTTCAGGAAAAGATATTAAAGTATATGGAACAATTTCTTGTTTCTTATATTTAGGAAAGGAAATGGATTAGAATCCATTTAATGGGGGTGAATTAAGATAAATCCATGTGGTTCTGTTCCTTGTATTATGCTGTTCTACTAGGAACAAATATGTATAGTACCTTTGGATATAGAGAAATAGAGAATAATGTGTCTCCTCAATTAGCCTAATGTATTCAGTCTTACAGAGCATATCATTAGAATGTGTTCAATTAGAAGGAAAAGAAAATTCAACTTAAGCTACTCTAGAAATAGAAGAATTAATTTAAACTGTATACCTCCTTCCTGAACTATTTTTAAAAATATGTATTTATACATATACATATATGCATTATATGCATGTATACCTATAGCCTATCTGTGTAATCCATACATAAATATATGATTTATGTATGTCATATGATTTAACACAAATATAGTATAACAAATTTTTTTAAACTTTTTTCTCACTTAATATATTTTGGAGTACAACTTGTTAGGATACATAAAACTATTTCAATCATTTTAACCGTTATACAGTGATTGTCCATTTTTCACTAGTCCCTTTACATATAGGCCTTTAAGTTGTTTCCATTTGTTTTTTTAAAGACAATGTGACCAATGAATTATTTGCCCACTAGGGCAAAGAGCCTCCCTAGTGCAGGCCATGTATTGTGGCAGGGTTCCTCTTGGTGATTCTACCTGTACAGTTTTTGTGTGAACATAAGTTTTCATTTTTCTGGAGGAAATGTCTAGGAGTGCAATCATGGGGTCATAGGGTAGTTGTATGTTTAATATTTTAAAAAACTGCTAATATATTTTCCAGAGGGACTATGCTATTTTACATTCCCATTAGCCATATATGAGTAATTCAGTTTCTCTGCATTCTTGTCAGCATTTGGTATTATCAGTATTTTTGGCTGATATTTATAAAAATTATTTATAAAAATAAGCCATTTTTATAAATGTGCAGTCATATCTCATTATGGTTTTAATTTTCATTAATTTACATTTAATATTATTTTAATTTACATTTGTTTACATAGTTAATGATGTTGAATATCTTTTCATGTGCTTATTTGTCATCTGTATGTCCTCAGGTGAAATGTCTCTTTGTGTATATCTTTTGTCCATTTTCTGATAGGATTGGTTGTTTTAGATACTGGTCCTTTGTCAGATACTATGTGGTTTGCAAATATTTTCTGGATTGTCTTTTTCCTATAGAAATTTTAGAATAAACTTATCTATGTCTAGAAAAAACTGTTGCTGGTATTATGATAGGAATTACATTAAACTTAGAGGTCTAGTTGAGTGAATTTCCTATATTGAATCTTCCAAAGCATGAAAATGATATATCTCTACCTTTTAAAATTTTTTCTTTGATTTCTTTCATCAAACTTTTATAACTTCCAAAATATAGGTCCTGTAGCTATTTTGTTCATTATATACCTAAGCGATTTTATTTTCTTTGGCGTGATTATAAATGATATGATTTTAACTTAGTATATAGATATTATTATCATGTGTTGATCTTGCACCCTGTGACCTTATTAAACTTTATTATTTCTGTTGTCTAATCTTCCTCTGCATCTCTTTTATAAGGATTCTTGTCATTACACTTAGGGTCCACACAGTTAATTCAGGGAGATCTCCTAACTTCAAGATTTTTAACTTAATTACATTTACAAAGACTTTTTCCAAATAAGGTAACTTTTGCAGGCTCCAGGAATTAGGACCTGGTATCTTTGGGTCCATTTTCAGTCTACCACACTATGAAAAATGCATTTCTAAAATCCTTCTAGTTGATACACCAACTGCATCATTCCACACATTCTCCAGACTGGCACCCATTTTTCTATATCTATAAATGGACCTCACAAAGATTTTCAACTAAGAGCACTGCTGGTTGTAATAGAGATATATAGCATTACATGACTAAAATGGAAAAAGAAACTAGAAACAGCAGTCTTTCTCCTGTGACCTTTATCCATTAAGATTTAGTTCTTATCTGAGCTGGTCTATAGGACAGTAGAAACAAACACAAATGAGCTGATCCATCAAGAAGCATAGATGTGGGGTATTTGCTGAAAATTATCCGAAGTCAATGCTCCGAGTTTAGGAAACAAACCACTATAACTAGCAGAAGCAATTAGGTAGTTGAAAGCATTATTACATATAATAAGGCAGTTCCCTCTGTCCTCTAAATTTTGTTAACAGTGCAATTAAGACAGCAGAAAGTATGAAACACATTGCAACTGGTCCAGTGACTTAGATGAATGAAACTTGAATATATTTTACACTGGAAATTATAACTGAACCAACAAAATTATCTCATTGAACACGAGCAAAATGTAACTGAAAGGATGCTTTTGTTTTCTAAGAAGCCAAGTAAGTAAATAGTGCTGGTGAAGGAGGGCCGAGATGAGAGGGAATGGACATGAATTCTCATTAACTACATAGGCATGTGAATTCACTTCTCTGGAAGTCCTTTTCTTATCTAATGTGGCATGAGTTTGGGGACAGAGATTAGATGATGCAGTTAAAAGTATGATCTGCAATACTTCAAATTGTAATAGTGATAATGCTATGATAGCACGCCTTCCAATGTGGCTTGCCTAGGAACGTGAACTTTGGGGTTTCAGAAGGTAAATATAGATGCAATATTGCAATTGGGAATAATCAAAGAGAGGACAATGGATTAATTGCAGCTTTAATTTCTGCAGTTGGTTAAAAGTCTGGGGCTAATTGAGGTCAATGACGTGGGTTCAATTCGTTTTAGAGCCAGATGGCTTTGCTTAGTTTGGGGGCAAGAGACTGGTACATTGGCCTTCCACCAGCCACCTCACTAATGTGTATCATTGGCCCTAGAGGAGAAGAAATCAGAGTCCATGTCATGTGAACAGGTCAACATCATTATAGAAACCCAGTATTTACAGAATTTCAGGGTTGCATGAATTATTGTGACCTTCACAAAGGAGAAGTGAGTATCACCATTATTATAATATTTAAAAGAAACAGTACCTTCCTTTGTTAATTTTTGGATTTTCTTTCTCTGAATGGGAAATTCCTTACATCATCATACATCTCATCAGTTCGATGAGAACAGCAGAATCACGATGAGCGTTGCAGAATAGGGGATCATTTTAAGAATTTGACCTTATGCAGTTTGGGGAGCTAGTTAGTGTCCATGTAAGGCAGTTAGATCTGTGGCTGGACCTGAAGTCAGCACCGTTGACAGTCAGGAAGGAGAGATGATGAAGGTGGGGAGAAGCATGAACAGAAACTCTCACAATGAATGGCAACCCATGAGGACAAACTGGAACCTCCATCTGCCCCTCACCACCTCCAGGCCCTTAGCTTCATTGATGCCAGGGAACTGCTGCAGAAGAAGCTGGTGTCCTCCACAGAGCTACACGTGAACCTGCCCAGGATTTGAAAAAACTGAAGGAGGAAGTCTGGCAGGCTCTAGAGGAGCTGGGGGCTCAGCTGCTGCTTCACACCAACAAGGGGGGCAGCAGGTCAGCAGCAACATGCGTGGCTGCAACAGGACCCGCTCCCTGTACCAACCTTGACAGTGTAAAACAGTGGTGGTTGTTTCCAGCCTGACTTCTTCCAAAACCAGCTCAAAATGTCACTTGTCACCCATGCTAAGCTGGACATATACAAAGACGGGATTGTAGAAAACATCGTTCCAGGTTAGCTGAATTGACAGCACAAGTCCACCACAGAGGAGATTATAAAGAGCCTTGAAAATAATGCTCCATACATATATGTATACAATATATATGTGTATATATGTGTCTGTAAAAGGAAAAAAGTATTAAAATTATAATACTCAATATGTACCGATAGCAAAAGATGAATACAAGTCATGTGTATACATTTTTTGGCACACCCGGTATACACACACACGTGTGTGTATTTTCTTACTCCAACACACATACATACACACACAAGAGTATCTTCTTTCTAAAAGAATTATTTTTTTATTTTCTTCCAAGTGTCTGGATGTCGACTCTTACCTGGGGCAGATGGGTAACTGGTGTCTTCCTTTGATTAGTATAAAGCAGAGGTCAGCAAACTATAGATTGTGGGCCAAATCTGGACCACTGAGTGTCTTTGTAAAAAAATGTTTTCTTGGAACACAACCACTTCTACTTATTATGTGTTGCCGATGGCACTTTCCCACTACAACAGAAGAGTTGAGTGGTTATAACAGAGACCATATGGACAGCCTAAAATATTAACTATCTGTTTACAGCAAAAGTTTGCTGACCCCTGGTATAAAGCCCTACTTTAGGCTGTTCTCTTGTCTGGTACAATTATGAACCATCCTCAGACAGCAACGAACCCTTTGTTCTGACGGGCAGAGATAGGCAACAAAACAACGTTCTCTTATACCAATTACCTTCCCCATTAAACTGATTGTTTTGCCACAATTCTGAAAACTTTATGTTGAGATGAAGATAAGCTTCCAGAAAGCATCTAATAAAACAGCCAGTATATCACCAGGTTGTACATATTTAATTAATATGATCCATTAAACCAATTAATTATGTGCACTTAGTGAAACACAGGCCTGAAGAAACAGAATACAGAAAAGGAAGTTAAAGGTTCAGGATTGTGAGCAAGTCAGTTCAAACTTCAACCAGGTCAGTCTGGGTTGAACGGACTTACCTGGGCCCTTAAAAAAAGAGATGGACACTGTTCCTGGTGGCCAACTTATGAGAAGTGTAAATGAAATGCAAGCACAATTTCTCCGTGTCATAATGTTGCTAAGGACCAGACTTGATACTGCTTTCTCTCTTAGGTTGGGCTAGCTACAAAAATAAGTCCAGAAAGGCTCAGAATTATAAAAGAACACTTAAATCAGAGCAGTTAAATCAGGATGTCTGCACCGAGTTTATAGCTGTATGCCCATGTATTTTAATAGGTGAAATCTGACTCCATCCAGTTCGTGCTGTAATTGAGGTTCCAGCTCTTTGGTGAGTCTGGCTAGCTCAGACAAGAAGTCAGTGGCCCCGCATTTTTTGCTGTCCCAATGAATCTTTGCCACTGGCATCGCCTTGGCCTTCTCCTTTTCATCTCTTATTGTGTATGCAGCATGGTTCTTTATTTAGATGCCTAAGTTCTTTCTGTAAATGGAAACTTTATTAATAAGACACAGGTGAAATCTCAGGAGTGTTTCCTCCTGGGAGGTGACTTTCAACTCAGTATGAAGCTAACAACATGGTAAATAAAGGTTATTTTTCAAGGTCTCAAGGGCTGGGAAGCAGGCAAAAATGAAAGAAAGAGAAAGGTCTTGAGTTAACTCTTGCAAGGGCTGTTCAATGTGGATTATAGCTTATTAAATTTTCAAAGTCACCTTATGAGCAAGAATGGCTGTTCATGCTGTCTTATCTGTGGAGTTCAGTGAGTGTATTTTGAGGTTGTAATAATGATGCTGTTTGCCCATGCTTTCCAAATCAGCCAGAATTCTTTGACCTTAATCCTTGTTCTTCTTGTCAATGTCTTATTTCAAATGCTGTGATTCCCAGTTTTAGAAACAAAAGCACTGTAGAAAAATTCCCAAAGTGTATGAGAGAATCTGCATAACCTATAATAGTGGAAACTTGTGGTTTCCAAGGAAATGAAATGCCAGGAAGTCACTAAGCTTTCAAGAATGCAACACTTAATCCAAATAATCCAAAAGCAATCTACTTGGCAATCTAATTATATTTCCTTAGGAAGAAACTGCAATAGTGTTTGTTTGCATTTAATTGCCTCCCTTTAATACGTTTGCATTGTACTCATTTCTGACTTCGTTTTCAATTTAATGGTCCCTTGTAATATTTGACTTAGCTTTCCAGACTAACCCGGAGGATTACACTTGGATTCATACAAAATAGGGCAAGCAAGCTCTTATTTTGAGTATATCAGAGCTGATGTTAGTTTCTCAAAACAATCACTTTTATTGGACAGGTAGAAGGGGGAACTCTAGTTTTAAATTGACTCATCTGTTTTGTTCTACTTACGTATTGAAGCATTGGCAGCATGGAGAGAGAAAATTTTATGCCTCTCTTTCTCCTATTATGTGTTTAATGGTGAGGATGAAGGATACTAAGAAAACGACTCATCTTCAGCCATATGCAACAGAGCAATACCTGTTTAATGGTTAAATTCTAATGTGAGTCCCATTACCTGATAGCAATAACAGTGCTGTTTATACTTCATTGGAAGCACCACATTTGCATATTATTCCTGATTTTTTTTCAGAAACCTCAGGAGAGTTGGGTAAAGGTTGAGGCCAAAAGTGACTTCTGACTTTTGGGGAAATCACACAGCAGTCTTGAATTCAAATAGTCTTGTTGATATGGAGAAATACAGACATTGCTTCCATTCCCAGGCAAGTATTTCTCTTCTATCGTGTGCTCCAGCTGCATGGAATTTCAGTCCTTATTCCACCTATTTTATCTTTGCACATGATCTTTGGCTTGGAATGTCCTCCCCAGGACAACTTCTTTTCTCTTCTTTTATCCACTACAGTGATGCTACTACCCCCAGCAAGAGAGAAGGCAAACTTCCCTAATTGCTAAAATCTTACTTGATAAAATCTTGGTCAGTATCATTTCTCTGAAGTTGATTCCAGTAACACTCCTGACTCTTTAAATTTGTTGGAGTGACATTGGTTAATACAATTACATAGGGGTTAAATGTACAATTCTATAATACATCATCTGTGTATTACATTGTGTGTTCATTACCCAAAGTCAAATAACACCTCTAATAAGGGGCTAATATCCAAAATATATAAAGAACTCATATAACTCAACAACAACAAAAACAAACAATCCAATTTAAAAATGGGCAGAGGACCTGAACAGATACTTCTCCCAAGAAGACAAACAGACAACAGATATATGAAAAGATGCTCAACTTCACGGGCTGTTAGGGAAATGCAAATCAGAACCATGACATTTTGACATCAACTAGTTTTAGTACGATATAATAAATGATACAGAACAATGACCCTCGTCATACTGTGGGCTCTTCCTGAGCAGGGTCATACTTCTCTTTGTATCTCCAGTTTCTAACAATATTGAACACACTGTAAGTGCTCGATATTTGTTGAATGAATGAATGAACATATGAATGAATGAATACCAATATTCTGATATGTAATGAAGAAACATATTCTGTCACACTCACTAAAGGAGAACATAGCACAAAGTGTATTCATTTTTTTTTTTTTAAATTCCATGGCTCAGAACAACAAAAAGCTATATAACAAAGGTTTCTCTTTGTTATACTAAACTACGCATATTGATAAAATCTAGAGCTCCTGATAGCAATTAGGGTGCTTTTGGTGCCAACAAGCCAAACAAATCTTTTTTGTAAGAAGGCTCATTTGGGTTGAAGTTATCTGTTATCTTTAAAAGTTTTTCTTTTGGTGAGTCCAACTCCAGCAAAAATTAAATAAGAAAAGAAGTACGTAAACAAATGAATGAATAAATAAATAAATAAAACAAAAAAGACAGCACTAGTGAACATGCATAAAACTAAAATGGTAGTGGCTAAAGGGTATAAGGCAATAATAAGAAATGCCAGTCCTTGCAAGGACAATTAAAGTTCAGCTTTGCACTGTGTCTTTGGGGTGCCAAATGAGCCTCTGTCAGAAGAAACATCAATAATTCCAGAAAAAGGGGCCTCTGTTTTCCTCTCCTTAGCCTCTGTCCCTGATAAAATTCTTGGCCTCCAGGTTTGGCTAATTTGAAAGCCATGACTTGGTTAGATCAGATATGAATATGAGAATTCTTAAAGGAGCTATTTTGAATTTAGGAAAGAATTTTTTCTCTTAGCAGAACAGGAATCAATATATCAAACCAAAAGAATTATTTGACTGCAATTGTCCTTCAGTATCCAGTTGAGATAGAAGATATATACATAATCACACCACTTAGTAGATATTCCAGCAGGGGAACGATGGTTGAGAGAGCAAAGATTTTGAATTAGAGTATGTTTTTCAAGATATGCTTTTATAATTTTTATGCATATATTCATTTATTTAATAATTCATTTACTCAACAAACGTTTATTGAACATCTATTAAATATTCTAGAAGTGGGATAAAACAGTTTCTGCTCTTATAGAACGTACATTCTAATGGGCAGGGATGAATGGGCAATAAACAAACGAATTAGTTTATAATATGGCAGATGGGAAGAAGTGCTATGAAGCTATAAAACAAAGGGAGGGGATATGGACTGTTGGGAAGATCAGTTTTAAATTGGTTGATCAGGGAACATCCCACTGACAAGGTGACGAAAATCCCCTTTTTAGTGGTATAGAAAGAAATTAGGTATCTTAGAGCTCCATTCTTGACATTCCAACATTTGGAGATCATGAAGATAGGCCCAATAAGATGAGGAAAATGAGAAATGGATGGCCAGTCAAGGAGGGATACCCTGGATGCTGAATTTACAAAGGCTGAACTAACATGACTACGTACTTGGGTAAGACTGATTTGTACTGGCTCAATGACTGGGTCTGCCATGGGACCACTCCAACAGGATGTCTATGTCCTAGTAGGGCTGTCAGGGTCATACTGTCATGGCCTGTATCTTCTGGGCACTGGAATGATAACAGCTATGTCAGTTTGGACTCAAAATTTTTCAGGTTCTTCTTAGCCATACCTGACTAGGCTCTTTCAATTTGGCACTCAAAAGAGATAACAGAAATGATTCATAATGTCAGAATTTGAAGCATAGAATAAACTGTGTAACTTTAAAAAACAGTAAAAGAAACATGAAGTGTCTTCTGGTGTTACCATGTTTTCCCAAAAATAAGACCTAACAGGACAATTGGCTCTAATGTGGCTATTGGAGCAAAAATTAATATAAGACCTGGTTTTATTGTACTATAAGACCAGGTATCATATCGTATCATATCACATCACATCATATCATATATCATATCATATAAACTAATATAATAAATACCCGATCTTAATTTTTGCTCCAAAAGACGCATTAGAGATGATGGTCTGGCTAGGTCTTATTTTCGGGAAAACGTGGTAACTACTAGCCTTCTTCTGTCATCCAAGAAGGTGAGAGTAGGGAAATTGTTCTATCGTGACTCTTTCTGTTTGGTCATCTTCCTCCTGCCTACATTGCTACTCTTTTTGTGTATCCTCCATTGTTTCATTTTCCCACAATAGCCTCTTCCAACTTACTGGGACCCAACATGCCACTGATGGGGAGGCATCTAGCTGGCACTGGGCCTGTTGCTCCTATAGGTATCCCTACAAGGCAAGTGCCAGAGGAAGCTCTACAAAGAGCTGGTCAAGAACTACAATTCCCTGGAGAGACCTGTGGCCAATGACTTGAGTTGACTCACCATCTACGTCTCTCTGAACCCCCTGCAAATCTTGGACTTTCTGCCTCTCTTGGAATGGTCCTTGTGCTGGCTGAACAAGGTGCGATTTTTTTGATCCACTGTGACAATCTCTGTCTTTTAATAGACCATTGGCATTCAAAGTGATATTGATATATTTGGATCTACAATATTCATTACTCTTTTCCATTTGTTGCACTTGTTCTTTGTTCCTATTTTTGTTTTCCACTCGTTTTCTGCCTTTTGTGGTTTTAACTGAGAATTTTGTATGATTCCATTTTTTCTTCTTTCTTAGCATATCAGTTATACTTTTTTTTTAACCTTTCAAGTGGTTGCCCTAGTGTTTGCATTATACATTTACAACTAATAGAAGTCCACTTTCAAATTACACTAGATGACTTCATGGATAGTGTGAGTACCATATAATAAAATAATCCTATTTTTCCTGTCCCTTGTATCATTACTGTCATTTATCTCATTTATACATAAACATACATAGCCATATACACATATATGTGAATATATACAGCCATATATATTTATAGATATACACAAGATATATACTTTATTGCTATTATTATTTGGAACTGTTATGTTAGCTCAATTAAGAATCAGAAAAAAAATAAAAGATTTTATTTCACCTCCATTTATTCCTTCTTCAATGCTCCTCTTTTTGTGTGTGTAAATTTGAGTTTCCGATCTATATTATTTTCGTTCTGAGAACTTTTATTTTTTTAAACATTGGTTGCAAGGCAGGTTGACTGGTAACAAATTCCCTCAAATTTTGTTTTTCTAAGAAACTTTTTATTTCTACCTCACTTTTGAAGAATAATTTTGCAGAATACAAAATTTTAGATTGGTGGTTTTTCCCTCTCCGCACTTTAAATATTTGATTCCACTCTCTTCTTGCTTCTAAGGAGTAGTTGAATGTAATTATTTTCTTTGTTCCTCTATAGGTAAGGATTTTGTTTTGTTTTGTTTTTTTGTCCCTCTGGCTTCAATTAGGATTTTTTCTTTATATTTGATTTTCTGTAACTTGAAAATAATATACCTTGGTATGGTATTTTTGACATTTATCCTGCTTAGTGTTCTCTGGGCTTCCTGGATCTGTGGTTTTGCATCTGACATTAATTTGAGGAAATTCTCAAGAAATATTGTTTCAAATATTTCTTCTGTTCCTTTGTCTCTTTCTTCTCCACCTTGTAATCCCATTATACATATGTTACACCATTTATAGTGCAACTGTTGTCCCATGGTTCTTGGATATTATACTCTGTTTTTATCAATTTTTGCTCACTTTGCTTTTTGGTTTTGGAGGACATTATTGACATACCCTCTAGCTTAAAGATTCTTTTGTCAGTCATCTTCAGTTTAATAATAAGCCCATCAAAACATTCTTTATTTCTTTTACATATATGTGATTCCCCAAAAATAACACCTAGCCAGACAATCAGCCCTAATGCATCTTTTGGGGCAAAAATTAACATAAGACCCGGTATTTATTATTATATTATATTATATTATATTATATTATATTATATTATATTATATTATATTATATTCCTGTTTTTTATAGTAAAATAACACCAGGTCTTACATTAATTTTTGCATCAAAAGATGCATTAGAGCTGATTGTCTGGCTAGGTCTTATTTTGGGGGAAACACGGTATATATATATAATTTCTTTTTAGTATTATTTCTTAGGATTTCCAGCTCTCTGCTCACATTTGTTCATCTGTTCTTTTATGCTGTCTATTGTACCCATTAGAGCTTTCAGCATGTTTACCATAATTGTTTTAAATTCCTAGTCTGATAATTTCAGCATTCCTGCCATGCCTGGTTCTCATGCTTGTTCTGTGTCTTTAAATTGTGGTTTTGCCTTTTGGTGTGCCTTGTAATTTTTCTTGATTGCTGGACATAATATGCCATGTAAAAAGAACTGTTGTAAATAGACGTTTAGTAATGTGGTGGTGACATGGCAGGGAGAGGGAGCATTCTCTAATCCTGGGATCAGGTCTCACTTTTTTAGTGAGCCTATGTCTGTGAACTGTGAATATCACACATGTTTCTTGGGTTTTTTTGTTTTTTTTGTTTTTTTTTCATTTCCGTTTTTTTTCTCCCTTTAGATGGGACAGGAGAGCTAGAGTAAACTGGAGTTGGGTATTTCTCTTCTCCTGCGTGGAAGGCTACTGCAGGCTGGCTTTGGGTATTTCCCTTCCCCAGATCAGTTAGGCTCTGATAATAACCCAGTAAGTTTGGCTCTGGTTAGCTAATTTCCCTTGAGTGAAGGCCTTTTTAAGAAGAATAGACTAAAATAGAATCATTTTGAAACATGTCAATAGTACTCTGACATGTTTCAAAATGGTTTCTTTTCTCCTCCCCTGCCAGAAGCATGATGGGATTTTTCTCTTGTATTTACTGTGGAAATCTGGTTGAGCTCCTAAAGATAAATCTTATAATATTGTGGGGACACCTCTGGAATTTTTAATTCTCACAGGTTCCACAATGAGGCTCCGGCAATTTGTCAATTACAGTTTAGGGTTTCCTACCATGGCGTTCGTTCCTGCTCCGTTTTCTGCTGGTGAATCTGTTTCAGTAAGATACAACTCCCTGTGTTTGCTTGTCTATCTCTCTAATCTTGGGGGCAGTGGTTTGCCCTTTGTTCTTTGTGTCTTGTGGATCTAAGAGGAGTTGTGACTTTTTCAGTATGTTCAGCTTTTTACTTTTTAGGACAGAGTGGTGACTTCGAAGCTCCTTACATTTGGGACCAGAAACCGGAAGTATTTTTACTCCTTTTTGAAGCATCATTTTCTTAGTAATGTAAAGAAATATTTTTAAAATTTTGAGTTGAGTTCTTCTACTCTGCTCTGTGTAGAATGTGTAACCACTCAGCAGGGAGATTGTAGGTGTCTGAAGCCTAGAACAACTAGGTCAATGCTACAGTCCACTTGCTCCCACGACTGGCATTCTACACTGCTGTGATACCCTGAAAACTGAGGAGCCTTGACTCCTACAGTACTGCTTAGATGTTCAGCATGAATTAAATAGAAGGTAGGCACTGAAAAGACAAAGAAGCTTTGGATTTCCTCCATGTGAACGGCTGGATTTGTCAACTTAGATCTTTCTCATTGAAGGTTATAAAATAAATGCCAGGTGATGATTTTCTGTGTTAAAGATCTACATCTGTTTGTGCTGGGAATCTACCTCTCACACGGGCTTTCTTTCCTATTTTGTCTGAATATCTGTACAGTAGTGATCGTATTGGGAAGTCCTGACCACTTGAGGAAACATCAAGCTGTCAGAGTCATGGAAGCTCTAGAGAGCTTATCTGCAATTGCTTGATGGAGGTAGTGTTGAAAGGATTACGTGAGGACAGTGGGTCTGGGAAATTGCTCAACCCTCTGGCATTATCTTTATGCTTTTCAAACGAGCTGGTGAACTCACCTAGCATTTGCTCATCTGATCTGTGTTGTCCAAAAATCACCATTTTCTCCACTTAGAGACAAAAGGTGTCTCCTTTTATAGCCCTTTTTGACAATTTCCTGTCAGACATTTGCAAAGCTAGTCAGACATGCAGACAGGAGCCACTGACAGAACAAGGGTGACATTTCAAAGAAAGAATGATGATAGCATGCCTAACAGTACACTCCAGAAATAAGCACCTTTGAAAAGTACAGTGAAAATTTCAGAGCATCAGCCTGGTATTTCACCATGTAGTGCTATCCACTGAGCCCTTTCATATAGCTCAACATGAGTTAAATTATGTAGAAGCTGCAAATGCCAAATCACGGAAAGGTGAACTTAAAATTCTTATTTTACAGCTCCGAATTAGTGCGGACACCTCCCATCAAGAAGGACATTTGTTTCACTTGGATTCTTGGCATAAATATTGCTCTTTTATGAACAAATTGCAGCTGGAAAAAATGATGTTCCCCATAGGTAGAAGGAAGGTATGCTTTTACATTCTCAATAGCCAAATGAATATGTATTTTTGATAGCTTGCTTTAGAAATGTCTTCTTTGCAGTGTTAGAAACTATAGTTACCACAATTTGAAACTGGATCTTAAGTGCCAAGAAATAGCTTGCCATTTCTATAACACAGAGTTGATTAGGAAAGTAAGATACTGTTAGTGGCTTGATTGCCAGTTTGGGAGATATGCAATAGTGTGATTGAACTTGATGAGGGCAGAGCTAACTCTTTTGGATGTTTTCCTCACAACTAGAGTATAATTCTTATAGAGGGGCTACCACATGATGTTAGCATATCCATTCTGAAAGGTCTTGGTTGCAGGAGCATTGTTAAACCTATCACCTGCCTGAATTGAATTCACAAACAGCAGCGAACTGATGTCAACTTGTTCATTTCCTCTTCAATGAGGGCTTGGAAGTTTTGGTTTCAAACAGGTTAAATCAAACACATACTCTGTGGAAATTTCTCATCTTTCCTGAGACTCAATTCTTTAACCAACAAAATGGGGAAAAGTGAATTAATCTGCATGTCCCGTCATGTACCTCCTCTACTTCCATAACTGCCCTACTCAGAGCTAAAGGTAAAGGTACAATAACTGCCCATAGAGCTCTCCAGGATCAGGTATCATGTTGTTCCTATTGTGCATATCTCCTACTACACTCTTATTCACTTTTCTTTTTTGCTGCAAACACATGTACTTTCTTGCTGTGCTTCAAATATGCCTGGCACATTCTCACCACAAGAATTTTGCTTTTGCTGTCCTCCCCTTTCCTGGCAGGCTCTTGTCCCAACTGTCCTTTTGCTGAGAATCCAGCCTTTTCACCCTATTTAAAATTGCAGCTCCCTTTCCTGAACTCTCCCTCTGCATTCCTTGCTTTATTTTCTCCATAGTACTTACACATCTGACATACTATGCACTGTATATTTTGCTTATTTATCTACACACACACACACACACACACACACACACACACACGTATAAAAAATCACAAGCACAAAGAATTTTAATTTTATTATTCACTACTGTATTTCAGGGCCAAGAATAGTGCTTGGCACACAATAGATGCTTCATAAATATTTTTGAATAAATATATAATCAAAATTTTCATGGGTTTTAGAGGTTCCTTACTCAATTATTACTCAACAAGATCATTTTAATCCCCATTTTATAGGAGATGAAAATGAAGTTTAAAAGTGTTCAAATGTGTATGACCTAAGACCCTACAATTGATGTGTGATCGGCTAGGACATAACCTCAGCCTCTTTTGAATCCAGATTTATTTTATTTTTGTTACATTATTCAGCCTCTTTCTACCTCAAGAGGCTGCTGTGAGAATTCAATTTAAAATTATTTGAAGCCTTTAAAAACTGTAATGTCCCATTTTTGTGCAAGGCATACTAAACATTATTTTTGTATTTTTGTGTTTTTTTTTTTTTTAATAAGAACAAGAGCCAGGCTGTTCATTAGAAGCAATTTATTTTTCCTTCATGTTGATTTCTGCAAGCATCAGCTCAAATATATGCCCCATGTCTACTGACTCTGAGAAGTAACAAACCCAAAGTGCTATGAGAGAAGGGGAAGATTATGATGGATGGGAAGAGAAGAAGAGGAACCACATGACAATAACAGCGATGGTTTCTTTAATTAGTTTTTCTTCTTTAAGAAGTACCAGTTGTCCACCTCAGTAGCTGCTGGCACCTTAGTTGCGTCAGCCTCTGGGTTTGTTGTTTATTTCTGCCTGAGTATCAATGACAGTAAGCATATACCATGATGCCCAACATTATCTGTGTTGAGACTCAGGTCTACTTTCTCTTAGGTTCAGTGTCTGAGTTGACCGCTTATGTCAGCTTGTGTCCTGCCTCACAATTCTGTCTCATGTCAGCACCAGCTATAACTCTGTGCACATGCCTTGATACTTCTCGGGTGGGAAAGAGAAATATTCAATAATCAATTCCTCGTTCTGTCAGTAGAGGACTGATTAATTATCTGTGGGATGAGGGTGAGGGCCAGACATCATGCCAAACACTAGAGTGGCAAATAAAAGAGCACACCTTACCAGTAAGGAGCAGAATCTATTTGGAGGTACAGCTCAAAGTCAGAAACACATTCTGTGTCTAGCCCATGACCAGCTCAGACAAAAACTTGGCACCTCTTTGGTTTTCTCCAAAGAAATTCACTCGAACATCTGAGTAAGAAATGCTGACTTGGTGATTTCATAGAGGTAGTGGAGGAAGGGTTTCATTTCATAGCTTTTAGCAGACAATGTGAAGACCTACCATAGGCAATGTTGTTTGCCATAGTCTCTTTCTGATCCTACCACTATTGGAAGGGAGGCTAGGTTCTCTCTCCTGTACCCAACTCCCACACCTGACTGACTCCAGGTCTAGTATACAGTAGATGCTTCATAATGTTTACCAATTGGCTGACTTATTTTGTAGTAAAATACACATAATATAAAATTACTATCTTGACCATTTTTAGGTGTACAGTTCAGTGGTGTTAAGTTTATTCATATTGTTATGCAACCATCACTACCACCCATTTCCAAAACTCTTTTTATCTTGCAAACTGAATTCTCTACCCATTGAACAATAACTTCCCTCCCCCCAGCTCCTAGCAACCACTGTCCTTTCTTTCCCCCCCCCACTTTTCCTCCACACTTCAGATACTGTCACTGTTCTATTCTTTGTTACTATGAATTCAGTTTTTTTCAAATTCCACATGTAAGTGAGGTCATCCAACATATGTCTTTCTGTTTCTGGTTTATTTCACTTAACATAATGTCCTCCAGGTTCATCCATATTGTCACAAAGAGCAAAATTTCCTTTTTGTAGGGTTGAATAATATTCCATTTATTTATTTATTCATTCATATGTTGATGGATAGTTAGGCTGTTTCCATGTCTTGGCTATTATGAATTATGATGCAATGAACAGGAGAGTGCAGATATCTCTTCAAGATAGTGATTTCATTTCCTATTTTTATTCCTTTATACCCAGAAATGGGATTGTTGAATCATATAATAGTTCTATTTTTACTTTTTTGAGGAACCTACAAACTGTTTTCCATAATGGCTATACCAATTTGCAAATAAATAATTAAATGAGTAAATGAATAGATAAGTGATTTAAATATGAAAGTAATGTTTTAAGCAAATCAATTTTTCTAAATTTCTGAAACTCTATGAGTCATTGAAAAGATTTTTCTAAATGCAAAATCTGAGTCCTTAAAAAGCTATGTAAGTAAAGCATTTTTAAATGACTGAAGGAATCCTATAGTAAATTATTGAAAATTGAAAAACTAAAAATACTTTTGTAAATAAATCAATAAGTAATTAACACAGTTGGGGAACCTTAATCAGCTTTTGTAAACTTAGATTTCCTTATATTGGATTTATTCAAAGTTAATATGCATATGATTCAAGATTCCACATCTCTTTTCCTTAATCTGGAAGTTCAGATTTACAAAGCAAGACATATTTCCCTGTAAAAACCCAGGAAGTGAAAGCTGCCAATATCTAACTGAAATATTCAAGGGGGAAAACAGCCAAAATGTCACATGGGTGAGGAACAACTCTCAATGTCCTATCAAAGGAGCACTTCAAGTTATGTATTGATCCCAACACAAGGAAAATATGCCTAGAAATTTAATTTGACATTTACAGTCAATAGCACTCAGATGTCAGTGAAGCAGAGGGTGGAAAAAAAAGATGACTTTAAAATTACAGTCATGAATTCATAATTACAATAATGAATAGAAGTAATTTATTGAATTAATGTTTCTGGAGTTTAAAGTAAATCAGCCTGCCATACATAGCCTGTTGCTGAAGGAATGCAGAGGCAGGACCTTGGTTTTCCTTGACTAGTCTTCACGAAGTAATCTATGCCTACTTCTTTATCCTATTATTTGGGCCTTTGTGCTTCACTTTCTAAGGCGTGTTCATTTTTGCCTACAAACTAATTATTGTACAATAAACTAATGCCAAGATCAAGCTATTAAAGAACACAACTATGATGAAAATGTAACTTTGCCTCTGTTCTTTATCTCATCGCTGTCCAAAAGTTTTAGAGAAAATATATTGTTTTGATGGAAGAACGCTTTGCTGGAAGAATACAGAACATGGCACATAGCAGACAAATACTTAAGGATCGTACTGAATCAGCCAGGAGTCACTGCCATCAGTAGTGTCAATATAAAAGGGCATTCCATATAGTCATGGGACACACAAACTGGAGATAACAGATATGTTCTTAAAACAGAGACTGTGATTGCACAGTTAATACTGCTATTGTATATACTTTGGGGCTTCTTCTTCAACATGTGAGTTCCTTTTTTTCTCCCTGGCACACTTCTCTGCTTTTTCTATACCATTTCCTTGGTGATTTATCTGGTCTCAGATCTTAAAATGAGGTACCCTTGTTGATGTACAGTGACATCTTTGGCCATAAACTCTACCTCGAACTTCAAATGCTTCTTTTCCTCCTAGCTATGTAACACATATATTTTTATGTTTAATAGGCACCTCACACTTGACATGCCTTAAATCAAAGTTTGTGATTTCCACTTCTCCAAAGATGTTTATTTCCCAGTCTTCTTTAGCTCACTAATGGCAATCCCATCCATAAGACAGAACCATCCTTGACTCCCCTCTTTTATTACAACTTGCATGTAACCTACAACAAATCCTTATCATCAGAATATGTACCTTGTATAGAATCTGGCTAATTCTTACAATTTCCTCCCTAGTTCCCTACCTCAAATCATTATCTTTCACTGGGATCATTGTAATAACTTCTTTACTGGTCTCCTTGATTCTGCCCTTGCCAATACCCTACTCTTACCCATAGTCTATCTCGACACAGTAGGCAGTTATCCTTTCAAAACAGAGGCAAGGAACATGTCCTTTCTTTACTCTTGCATAGCTTCTGTGGTGTCCCCCCACCTCACTCAGAGTAAAATCCAAACTTGTGCAATAGCCTGAATGGGTCCAAACGATCTGACTCACCTGCAACCTCACTTATCTATCCTCCTTCAATTCTCCGCCCTTTTCATTCTATTCTGGCCACACTACTCTCCTTAACGTTTCTTGAACATGCTAAGCATATTCTTACCTGTGGATGTTTGACTGTACTGTTTGTCTGTCAGTAATTCTCCCCCTACAGATAATAATTCAACTTCATTGCTCAGTTCCTTGAATTTTTTGCTCATGTGTCATTAAATCAGTAATGCCTGATCTGACAGAAAATGGTAAATGGTAATTGCAATCCTCCATCCTCCTGTCACCTCTGCACTCCTTATACTTATTCTTTGCTTTTCTCCATAGCTTTGAAAACCATCTGGTATAATCTTTATTGGCTGGTTTTATTTATTGCTTATGTCTTCCCACTGGAATGTAAGTTCCACGAGGACAGAAATATTTTTGCTATTTGTCTTTGCAGCTCTATTCCCAGTGTGTAAGACAAGGCTTCAATAAATATTTTGGGTGAATTAAATGAATTATAGCTATCATACATTACATAGCATTCCAAAGCAAACCTATATTTGCCATATAGGGAGAACCTAAATCTCTGGATTACACAGCACTGTCTTACAGATCATTTTGATACTGCAGGACAATTATGCTCTGGATTTTACCTTTGGATTTTCATTAACTATATGTTATCAAAGAATTAAACATTTATTCATAGTTGCTGTAGAATATGCCATTAAATCATTATTAAGTGAGATAACACATGTTTGTACGTGGATGATTTGGCTCTTCACATTCTCAGAGGTAGATACCATATTGGTTTAAGTTTGGTAAAACACCACTGTAGATATTAGGTACTCTAGACAATATGTCCCCATTTGAAAAAAATGATTTTATGAAAGGCCTGTGACATTGTTGGTAAAGTACCAGTAATAACTGGTAGCTATAGTTAGTATCTGCTTCTAGGAAAGCAGAAAGAAAGATTAAAAATCTATGATGTCCTCTTCGGCTCATTACTACACCCAGAACCATACCAACAATTTTACTGATGGATAGGTTCAAATGAGGGGGTATCAGTCCCTTCTTGTCATAAGCCACTTTGGTTCTGCTCCATCCAGGCTGGTAAAGGCACTGTGGACAATATTATATAAAGTCTTCTCCAATGATGAATGAAAACACATAGAGACATATATATGAGGAAGACAACTGTTCATGTGTACAGAATAAATTTCAGGGCATAGTTCAACTCCTCAACCCCACTAAGAAGAAATCATTTAAGCATGGAAAAATTTTTTTAGTTCCAAAATAGATAATTTTTAAGTTCCACACCAAAGGCATATTCTCTGGAAAGGATCGTGATAGAACATGAATCAGATTCTTTTGAAGGAACTGAATTAGAATCATGGAGTCTTGTCCCTTACTTGGGTGGCTTTACAGTTGGATTTCTCTTCCTATGTTTATATAAATAAATAAAAACAAACAGAAAACAACCTTATTAGAAAAAAACACAAATATTTGGAGACTAAACAACTTGCTACTAAACAACCAACTGATCAAAGAGGAAATCAAACAAGAAATCAAAAACTATCATAAATGAAAATACAACTTTTCAAAATTTATGGGATGCAGCAAAAACAGCTTTAAGAGGAAAGTTCATAGGAACAAAGGCTCTACCTCAAGAAACAAGAAAAAAAACACTCAAATAAATAATCTAACTCTACTCCTAAAGGAATTAGAAGAAGAAAAACAAACAAAACCTAAAGCAAACAGAAAAAAAATAAAGTTAAGATCAGAGTGGAAAAAAATGAAATAGAAATTAAAAAAAAAAAAGAAAAAGAAAACATCAGTAAAACTAAGAGCTGGTTCTTTCAAAAGATAAATAAAATAGATAAACCTTCAGCCAAACTCATCAAGAAGAGAGCCCAGATATATAAAATCATAAATGAAAGAGAAGTTATAACTGACACCACAGAAATACAAAGAATCATTAAATTATATTATGAACAATTATATGCTAACAAATACAACAATGTGAAAGAAAGGAATAAATTTGTAGAAGTAATAACCTTCTAAGACTGAACCGAGAAGACATGTAAAATCTAAACAGACCGATTACTAGCAATAAATTGAAGCCATAATAATAATTTTTAAAAAATTCCCAACAAACAAAAGTTAAGGACTAGATGGCTTCACAGGTGAATTCTACCAAACATTCAAAAAATTAATGCCTATACTTCTTAACCTATTTCAGAAAAAATTTTGAAGAGGAAGGAATGATTCCAAAATTATTTTATGAAGCCACCATTACCCTGATACCAAAACCAGATACATAAATTCCAAAAAAAAGAAATTACAAGCTAATATTCTTTATAAACATATCTGTAAAAATTCTCAATGAAATATTAACATACCAGATTCAACAATACAGTAAAAGGGATTATACACCATGACTAAGTGACATTAAGCCCAGGGATGAAAGGATGGTTCAACATCCATAAATCAAGCAATGCAATACATCACATTATCAAAATAAAGGATAAAAACCCTATGATCATCTTAGATGTAGAAAAAGCATTTGACAAAATTCAATATCCTTTTATGATAAAAACTCTCAATAAAGTGGTTATAAAAGGAACTTACCTCAACATAATAAAAGCCATATGTGACAAACTCAAAGCTAATATACTCAATGGTGAAAAGCTGAAAGCCTTTCCTCTAAGATCAGGAACAAGACAAAGATACCCACTATCACCACTTCTATTCAACATAGTATTGGAAGTTCTGGCCACAACAATCAGACAAAACAAAGAAATAAAAGGCATCCCTATTGGAAAGGAAGAAATAAACTCTCATTATTTGCAGACGACATGATACTATACATAAAAAATCCCTAAAGATTCCACCAAAAAACTATTAGAACTAATAAATGACTTTAGTAAAGTTGAAAAATACAGAATCAATATACAGAAATCTGTTCACTTCTATACACCAATAATGAACAATCAGAAGAAGAAATTAAGAAAATAATCTCATTTACAACTGCATGAAAAACTATAAAATGTCTAGGAACAAATTTAACCAGAAGTGAAAGATCTGTATTCTGAAAACTATAAGACATTGAAGAAAGAAATTGAATAACACATTAGTAAATGGAAACATATACCATACACATAGGTTGGAAGAATTAATATTGTTAAAATGTCTTTGCTACCTAAAGTAATATACAGATTTAATGCAATCCCTATCAAATTATTGAAGGCATTTTTTCTCAGAATTAGAACAACTAATTTTAAAATTTATATGGAACCACAAAAGACCCAGAAGAGCCAAAGAAATCTTGAGAAAGAATGTTGGAGGTCTCAGGCTCCTGATATCAAACTATACTATAAAGATTCAATAATCAAAACAGTATGGTATTGGCTAGACTAGAACAGAATGCCCACAACAAAATTAATAAATTCCCACTTATATGGTCAATTAATCTACAAGGAAGGAAGAAAGGCTATACAGGATAAAGACAATCTATTCAATAAATGGTGCTGGTAAAACTGGACAGATAGATACAAAATTGAAACTGGACCACTTTTTACACCATATAAAAAATAAACTCAAAATGAATTAAAGACATAAATGTTCGACTTGAAACCGTAAAACCCCTAGGAGAAAACGTAGGTAGTAAACTCTCTCTGACTTTTATTCTTCATAGTGATATTTTTTTCTGATATATTTCCTTGGGCAAGGGAAACAAAATAAAAAAAATAAAAAAATTGTACTACATTAAAAAAAAATTGCACATTAAAAAATACCATCAACAAAGCAAAAAGACATCCTACTGAATGGATGAAGATATTTGCCAATGATACATCTGATACCCTTATTAGATATCTAATACATATTAATATCTAATACAAATCAACACCAAAAAACAAAAAAATCAAATTACAAAATGGGCAGACTTGAATAGACATTTCTCCCAAGAGGACATACAGATGGCCAACAGACATCTAATAAGATGCTCAACATAACTAATCATAGGGGAAATACAAATCAAAACCACAATGACAATGGAGTATTACTCTGCCATAAAAATAATAAAATCTTACCACAACACATTATATATTTTGCAACAAAATATTATATATATATATATTTAGTATATATATGTATATATGTATATATGTATAATATATACATATATATATATATATATATATATATACATATATATATATATATATACACATTAGTACAGCCACTATGGTTAACAGTCATGGGAATATAGTCAATGGTATAGGGATAGCTGTGTATGGTGTCAGATGGATAGTAGACTTATAGGGGTTATCGCTGTATGAGGGGTGTAAATGTCTAATCATTATGTTGCTTTGTACACCTGAAAGTAAAAAACAAAAAACAAAACAAAACAAAAAAACACCCCACAATGAGATATCACCTTACAGCTGTCAGAATGGCTATCATCAGTAAATCAACAAATAACAAGTGCTGGTGAAGATGTGTAGAAAAAGTAACCCTTGTACACTGTTGGTGGAGTTATAAATTAGTGCAGCCACTATGGAAAACAGTATGGAGATTTCTCAAAACATTAAAAATAGAGCTGCCATGGGATCCAGCAATCCCACTTCTGGGTATTTATTAGCAATTAATTCATTTGTAAAGATATATGCACCCCTATGTTCATTGCAACATTACTAGTAATAGCCAAGATATGGAAGCAACCTAAATCTCCACCAATAGACGACTGGTTAAAGAAGAAGTGGCACACGTATGTAATGGAGTATTACTCAGCCATAAAAAAAGAATGTAATCTTGCTATTTGAAATAACATGTATGGACCTAGAGGGTATTATGCTAAGTTAAATAAGTCAGACAAAGACAAATACCTTACGACCTCACTTATATGTAGAATCTTAAAAAAACAACAACAACAAAAAACAAAGACAAACTGAATAAAACAAAACAAAGAAACAAACAAAAAACCTCATTAGTCTCTGCTCCAGCTATAATGGACCAGGAAAATCTAGACGGTCTACACCTTCCTGTCTGTGACTTCATTGCTGGTTGCTTATAGTCTCTTTACCCAAAATGCTCTTTTTATACAACTCCAAATGCTAAAATATTTTCATATATTTAAATATAACTCAAATACTCTCTTTATCATAAACCTTTCCCTACTGCCCTAAAAGGAAAATTAAATTAGTCTTTTTGGTCCTCTAGACTCCCATAACACAGGTATTATATATTATTAATATATATGGTTATTTAGATAAATATAGAGAGATAGATAGATATAATTTCACATATATAAATTCATATCTGGATTTGCAAGACTGTGGACATTAGGAACCACTCACTCTTTCAACTTCCCACTCAGTGGGTAAGTCCATTCCCGGTGTCCCTGAACAATCAGTCTGGGCTTTAATCACCCTTATCACAGTGGTGCTACCACCCCCCAAGTCAGCCTGCTCTTTGTCAGGAGTTTGACTCATTACTGACAGCCTGACCAGGCAAAATGTTTTTTCTCCAGTAACTGAGCTTTAGCAGGGCTTTTGTTTAGGTTGATTTGTTTAAAAAAAAAAAAAAAAAAAGAAAGAAAGAAAAAAAAAATCCTAGTCTAACAATAGAACAGTGATGGCCTACAAAAGGATTTTTCATTGACAATTGAGGGAGAAAATGCTATAATTACTAGCAGCTCCAGGGAAGGATTAGATGGTTGAGATGGTATTTCAGGCAATTAAGGGGTTTTTAAAAATTGTCTTTTCTTTTTCAGGATTTGGAACAGCTTAACTGCAGTAAGCAGGTTTCCCATAGTAGTTTCTTGGCAAATGGCTATTGGGGCTTAGATCCCAAATGCTATTTTTTAGGTGAATGTCCCTGCTCTGTGTTCCCATTGACTTGGGATACATTTTCTCCTAATACTTACCCTATTTTGCTGTAATTACTTGTCCCTACATGTATTTACAATGCTAGACTGTGAACCTGGAGAGACCTAGCAATCAAGGTTTCCTAGTCAATCACTCTATTCTCAGAGCCTGCAATTACACGCAGAATGGATAAATGGCTGTGTGGTGACAGTATGAAGTAGGTTAGCTGAAACTTTGGGAATTGTTTGTGTTCATTTAAAAATGGCTGCTCACCAAGATTCATGGTTCTGGAGTAAAATTTTTATCAGAATTAGTCTCCCTCCTCCTCTTTAAAGTGGACATTTAAAATGGTATAACCTAAAAACTTGTTTTATGACTTCCATGGGTGTTAGAATGGACAAAATAGTTTACCTAAAATAATGTCCAAAATTGAAATCATAGCGAATGGAAGCTAGGAAATAGGATGCAGTGAGCAGTGTGAATGGGGGAAATTATATAAACACTTAACTAGACATTAATCAATTATTATTAGCACTCTCCCAAAAACTATGAGTGTATACTATGTACACATATATAAAATACTGATATGAGTCACGTGCTTGGAAAACTCAATAATGTAGTAAATTACTGACTGATAGAGTGGATTGCTTGGAATAACAGCAAACAGGTAAATACTGATGAAGTAAATATGTGGGAATATTGCTTGCAATGGTGTGAATTGATTAAGCAAATATTGATTCAGTGCTTATTTGGTCGACCATAATAATAAATTCTTTATATTAATTAATTGATTTGATTGTCTCAGACATCTCATTAAGTGTTTGTATTTTCATTTTACAAGTGAAGAAATTAAAGGTCAATTATGTTGGGTAATTTGTGAGAGATTAGATAGCCAGTAATTGGTAGACCTGGAGTTTGAATTGAGTTATGATTTATCCAAAACCTAAGTGGTTTTTATCATACCACAATCAAAAGGGAAGAGAGCAGAGCCAGTACATGTGTAGAGACCAAGAGGTAGGGCCTATTTGAGGAATAGAAAGCTATTTGATGTAGTAAATACTGATGGGAGAGGGTGGTCATGGTTGCTGAGGTTAATAAAGGAAGTTTGAAGCCATATCTGAAAGCTTTTATGTGGGATGCATTGGATTATAAATTGAGAAGGGAGGTTCTTTGCATTGCTTTGTACACAGGTGACTCTGGCTGCAGTGTGGATACCAGGAGACTAAGGAAGAAGTCTTGGGCAGTGCTGGATAAGCCCATCAAAATCACCTTATCTAGATGAAGACAGACAGAATACACCTGACTTGAAGAATTGACTTGAAGAATTCCCCTGGAAGAATCATGGGTCTTGATAAACTATGTGTAGTTTTATTATCTAATTGTATTAGCATCCCATAGGAAACATATATTATAATTCAATTAACCTTTTCTTTTCTGAAGGATAATGAGGTTACTTCTATTTTGTTGCTATTATGAATAGTGCTGCACTAAATATCATCGTGCCCCCATCTATGTATTCACGTACTGATATACGTATACACCAACATTTTTTGATGAATTCCTACATGTGTATTTCTTAAATAAAAAGGTATGTTCACTTTAAGTTTTGACAGATAGAGACCCCTTGCCTTCCAAATTGGCTTCAACTATACATACTATTAACAACAGTATATAAAATGACTCTATCCTCCTTCCTTTCCATATACTTTTTAATTATCTTTTAAAATATAAACATGCCAAAGAATTTAATAATTAAAACATTTTTCATACGAACCATAGCATCAATTATGTGCTTTTTCTCTAGTCTACCTTCCTGCTTTCTTTAACAAAAGTGATGAAACACTAAATTTTGTTTATTATTCCCTTGCCTTTCAATTTCTTGGTCTTTTTAACGTAGTAAAGGCTTCTGCCTGTTTTTAAATACCATGTCTCCCCAAAAATAAGACTTAGCCAGACCATCAGCTCTAATGCATCTTTTGGAGCAAAAATTAATATAAGACCCAATATTATATTATATTATATTATATTATATTATATTATATTATATTATTAAAAACTTGGTCTTATAGTAAAATAAGACTAGGTCTTATATTAATTTTTGCTCCAAAAGACACATTAGAGCTGATTGTCTGGCTAGGTTTTATTTTCAGGGAAACATAGTACATGAAGAGACTCATACTATGTAGCTTTCTGAGGGACTTTTTATCTTTTTAATTCAATTTTGTTTCTAAGGTTTATCCACATAGATGGTTACATCATTTTCACTACCTTATAACATTCCACTGTGTGAATATAGCAGAATTTACCTATCTCTCCATGGACTACTGAGTTGTTGCTGGTTTTCTGCTCTTTGGATAGTATTTCTATTGGGGTTCTCAACATGTCTCCGGGTCTGTGTCATCTTGGTTATAGATCTCAGAAAGGAATTGCCAGATTCAATGCATACAAATGTGCAATGTCAGAAGATAATGACACATTTCTCCAAAGTGATTGGCCAATTTATGGTCCTGCCAGGCAAGTTTTTGGAAGGATTTTTGCTCCTTTGTGCTGTGTATCTGAAACACTACTCCTCCACATATATGATTGGTTCAATCCTTCATCTCCATATGTCTTGACTCAAATGTCCCTTTTTACTAAGGCTTCTCAGACCAGCTGATACATAATTGTAAACCTACTCCCACCCTTGTATTCTGCACATAGAAGACAATCAACAAATATAAGTTGAAAGAATTATTGGATAATTAAATGAAAAGATTCAGATACAATCCAAGGAAAATATGCATGTGCATATGTGTATATAAAATGTACTAGAATTTTATATATGAACCTCATATATAAATGAACCTCAAGACAGAAAAATATTAGTAAACATTGGGTGGACAAGAAAGATGTGTGTGTGTGTGTGTGTGTGTGTGTGTGTGAAATTATATGAATAGGAAAAGTCAGAGAAAAGAAATATACCTTTTCTTAATATGTATCAGAAAACTGTCTTTGGCAGGTAGTCTATAGGATTGATGAATGTAGCTATCTGGACATCCACTTGACATATTCTTTGGGTTTATTCATTAAACAAAGATTTACAAGACACCAACTATATGAAAGACTTACAAAGAGGTATTGCCTTGAAGGAGAATCATGAAACATGTAATTTATTCAAAAAAACAAACCTTTGTCTACAAATTATGTTTTTTATGATAGAAGAGATAGGCACATAGAGATTTATAGACTATATTTTGATCTGGAACTACACTCTGTAAATACTGAAACTAAAAGAATATGGAGGAAATTAGCCAAATGATCTTAGATTCTATAATAAAAAGGACACAGAAATATACATGAAATTATTTATAATAGTGTTTACAAAGACACATTTTGAGAACAAACACAAGAGTATAATCAAATATTTATCCTGTAAGAGGGAAGATATAAATATTGATACATTTAGCTTGCTTGGGGTAGATTAGAAAGATAGTAGATCTTAAGGAAAAGTCTAATACCATAAACATACAATCTTTAAAAGAAAATGATATATCCAATGAAAGCAAATGACAATGTCAAACTTTGGAAATATTAAAGAAAATTAAGAAATATTTAGAATGAATGACAATAAATGAATTAAAAGTCAAATGTGTGGGACAGAGCTAAAGCCCTACTTAAAGGGGAATATAGAGCTACCAATCCATTTATTATGTAAAAGAAAGATGGAAGATTAGTGAAGTTAGCACTCAATTCAGGAGGTTAGGGAGAAAAAAATTAAACCCAAAGAGACAAGAAGTAAGAAAAAAATAGAGAGAAGAGAAAATTCAATGAAATTTAGACAATAAATGAACAATACAGAAGATTAACACATGGAAAACTGATTTTTCCAAAAGATTATTAAAATAAACTTCTGTAATGACTAACCAAGAAAAAAGAGGGAGACAATGCAAATAAACAAAATGATGATTGAGAAAATGGAAGTAGCTACAAAATAGAAATTAAAAAGGAGGAAATAACTACACAGATTTTTAAATGTATTATTGTCATAAGTAATAAATATGAAATTTATAAATTCCTTTAAAAATACACATAAGATTTTTAAAATATAAATAAGAAAAAGTTGGTTGTGCTTGTTCTCTGGAAAAGTGTGAGAGAGTGAATGAGCCTTTGTATTTTCCTATTACAACAGAGATTCTAATTAGTTTGTTGAATAAGGTAAGGTGAATGAACAATGCTCAGATGGCCTCCTGTGACATTGAAAACACAGTGGCTATTGTGGAGTACTGCTTTGATGTTGAAAATGTGTAGGAAGTCAGTCAAGATGGCTGAGATTGGGATGGGCTAGAAAAGGGGATGGGAACATTCTAGGAGTATTGATATGGGGAGTAGGGATGACAAATGACTCCAAGATTTAAGAACTTTAAAAAAAAAAAAACTTTGAGAAGAAGAAAGTGTTCATGCAAACAAAATTTTTCCCTTTTCGTGAACTGTTTTGATTTGGGGATAACCAAAGCATGCCTTTTCCTTTTGCCTTTTCATGTACTGTAACCTAAAGCCGATTTTCATGATCCTAAAAGAACAGAATTACTGAGAGCCATGCAGTTTCTTTTGGGTAACATTGAAAAGCCTGAGGGAAATCTGAATAAATAAAAAATGGGAGATAAGTAAGGCTATTTTTTTTTCTTCCCAATGCTGAATGGCAATTGGATCTGTTTGTGCAAGTGAGCTTGGAAGAAGGAAGACACTGTTGTGGCAATGTATTTCGGGAACATGTTTTATAGGTTTAATATAATAAATTTCAGATCAAATGAAAACAGGCTAGTGGCATGGTAATGGTGTTAATAAGGATATTCTCCATCAGTGCCATTTCAAGCAGCTTAACTCAAGTCAGGAAACGTGGTGTACCCACTAGGCATGGGTCCCTATGTCTGTGCCAGTTCTTGGGGTGCACAGCTGGCTTAGATCACTGAGAAGCCGCACATGTGTCAAAGAGCATGATTTTTGTAAGGAAAATAGAGATTCTCCTCATCCCAGATGTTTGGGTTTTGTAGACTTTCCTTGGTTGTTAGTGTATTTATGCAATAAACCAGGAAAAGAGAGACCAAAATTGGTCTAAGGTTGGGTTGACTTCTTGCTCCCGCTGTCTCGTTGCTAACTTTGTCTCCATAGCTGCCTCTCTTTTCTCTCCCATGACCAAAATGCTCTTCAAAGGGATATTTTTTTTAATTCCCTGGCTTCACAGAAGTCTTGGAATTCAATTCTGTTCTCTTTAGCATCTGCCCTTTCCCCCTGACTTCTCTCTAGACATGAGATTTTAAAATATCTGTTTGGATTTCCTTAATATTTATGGCTTCAGAGGAGAGAGATGTGAGGTTAAAGGCTATAGGTTGGAAAAAAAAGGATCTAAGATATCAAAGATGGTCTCATCCTTAATTCACAAAAGATAAACTGCTGCTTTACACTCTGCATCTGGTCTCTCAGCCATGACTGACCTTGTTTTTCTAGGAAAATTAACACACTCAGTCTGGGCAGCTTCCTTTACTGAATGTTACTTCCTCTTGATCCTGTAAAATCCTGAGCCATTTACGCCCCACTTAAACTCTATTCAGGCAAATCCTTAGTTCACTTTGCTTTAGTTTTCACAACTGGGCCAAATTTGACCACATTCTACTCATGGAGGAAGGTACTTTTCTACCTTACCTTAGAATTAGGTTTATTCTTTTGCCTTTACAGCCTCTAATATTGTTGACATTAGGTTAAACATGCTTTCTAAAATCTGCAGCTATGATAAGTATTTAAAGCAAATATAATAAACAGTTACATACTTAATATATAAAAACTACACACAAATTGATGAGACAATCACTAAGACCAAAAGGAGAAAATATAATATACAAGTGTATGAAATACAAAAGAGATAATGCAAATATGTGAAATATTTATTGCTCTCTAGTAATCATAGAAATGCAACTGAAAACATTCAGATTAACTTCCTGCTTATAAGTGAACAAAGAATAAAATAAATGTTATTAATGTTGGAGGTTGCTATAAAATCATTACTCTTATGGACTATATGAATATAAATCACATAAAAATATTAGGAAGCTATTTAGTAGTAAGTCGTAGTATCGTTAAAAACATTTATCCCTTTTAAAGTAGCTTTTCCCCTTCTAAGAGTTCATACTAAGGAAATAGTCACAAATGTTGAAAAATAGTAATATATAAGCGTATTTATTTATAAAAGAAAAAATAATTTAAAAA
Organism: Rhinolophus hipposideros; assembly: GCF_964194185.1. Classification (NCBI taxonomy): domain Eukaryota; kingdom Metazoa; phylum Chordata; class Mammalia; order Chiroptera; family Rhinolophidae; genus Rhinolophus; species Rhinolophus hipposideros. Next base: position 44,738,737 of record NC_138050.1, on the reverse strand, counting down.
ATAAATGTTAATGAGCAATAAAATGGTTAAATTAATTATGGTCCCTCCATAGAAAACGGAATATCATTCAACAATTGTATATTTACAAAGACTTTTTAATGATATGAAAAAGTACTTGTAATAATAAGTGAAAAAGCAGAATAGAATGATATCTACAGTAAAGCCTCAAATGTATCTGTTCTATGTCTGTGGTTTTTATCTATCTTGCATTTCCTCTGTGGAGCTCATTCATTATCTCTGCCTCTGCTTAAATCTGGAGACTTAATTTGTTCCCCTATCAAAAACACCAGTTTAGTTTAATCCCTCTTCCTAATTCCTGAAGTATGAACACAAGGTCTCGGTGGTACAGATTTTTAATAGCAGGGCTTCAATATCAGTCGGTCATCATTCAGGTACTCAACAAAAGTTTACTGATCACAAACAATGTGTGTCAAATTCAAATATTATTTAGGTGCCAGTGATTCAGCAGTGAAGAGACAGAAGGAGAGAGAGAGGGATTGGAAAAATCCTCCTTGAAGGAATTTATGGAGGTATCTGTACTATGTGTGTGATGAAGTGGGCAGGGAGACAATCTAAATAAGAGAATGTTGAGAACCAAGAAGTCATGCACAGCAGATAGAATTCAACAATAATACTGAGGCAGAGTGCGGGAGTGGGTGAGTAATTTTTTTAGCTAAGTTGACTGGGAAAGGCCTCTTTGAGCAAGTGACATTAAATTTGAAATCTGAATAATCAGCAAAAGAAAGAACAAATGAAAAGTCCTTGGAATGGCATATTAGACAGACAGAAAGAAGGCTACTATGGTTAACTAACTAGTGAAGGGTTAGTGAAGACAGGATTGGAGAACTGGACAAGGGCAAGTTCATGTACCTTAATAAATAGGGTGTTTTGTTTTGTTTTTGTATAACTGGAGGTTATTTAAGGATTAATAGCAGTGGAGAGATATGACCTGACTAATCTTTTGATTACCCAAAGTGCTAAGTGATTCTTAAGAGAAGCCTGAAGATAGTATGGGAAATGGACTGCAGAAGGCAAGAACAGAGACAGGAAGACCTCATAGGAGACTGTAGCAGTTCATGCTAGAGATAACAGGTATCTGAATTAAAACCATGACACTGGAGATAGTGAAATGAAGTCAGATTCAGAATGTATTTTGAAGTCTACCATATGGGACTTGGGACTCAATGATGAATTAGATGTAGAGGATGATGAAAAGAAAGGAATCCAGACTTCTTGCCTGAGAAACTACGTAAATTGTTACTGCACTGGATAGATGTAGTTGAGACAGATTTAGGAATTTTGGTAGAATCCAATAAAGAGGGAGAAATTGATTGAGGAGGGAAGGGGGTGATTCCAGAAGTGAAGTCTATTGTCTAAAGTATTAATAAGTACACCTTTTTCATTGAAAGAGTTTCCCATGGAAATGGTGAGTAGTAGAATAAGTGAGTTGAAAGGATAGGACATGATTGACTTTGAAACTAAGATTTTAGTGGGATGAAGTCGTTGATGATTGCTATAGGGGCAGGTATCATAGATGACGGTAGTATAAAATTTAACATTAATAAGGTTAAGAACCAATAGATCATCTACATTTATTTTAAAGTCACCGAGAATTAATATTGAAAGTGTGGTTGATAGGGAGACAGTGAACAAGATACTGAAATTATAAATTAAGGAGGGGGACTGACTCAGATATCTGTCAATGAAAGTAAGAGATGGTAAAATTTGATGACACACAGAATTGAGTTTTGAAGGAGAAAGTAGTAAGGCAATTTGAAAGTGTCTATGGGAAGCAAGGGGGACTCCTATCCCAATCCTAGGTCTCGAGCTACGTGAATCACGGAAGGAAAAAAAAAAAAAATCTACACCTGGGATGTTGCAGGTAAAATGGTGTTGGATCAAGTCAGTTTCAGTTAGAACAAGAAGGTAAAAGGGACACATAAATGATGCATTTTGATAATGCATGTAGAGTTGGGGGTGCTTGATAACAAATTCTGAGTCACAGAGGATGCAGTTTAAGAACTTTGGGAAGACAAGGAAGGATGAAAGGTTAGGCGTAGTATAGAGAAGAATGAGGATGTGCAAATGTGGGATCACATGAGAACCTTGAATTCCACTGGTGCCTGAGGTAAATAGAATATGAGGATGATCCAATTGGCCCTACATACCAGAGTGCTCAGCAACTGAAGATCAGCCTGTACAATTTGAGTACATACGAGATATGACAATTAAGTTCGTGAACTCATTGCAATGATGTTGCTAACATTCTTTTGATATCAGAGGGATTATTCATTATGAATTTGTACCAAGTGGACAAACAGTTAACCAAGTTTACTATTTGGAAGTGCTGAAAAGGCTATATGTAAAAGTTAGACAACCTGAACTTTTCACCAACAATTCATGGTTCTTGCATCACGACAATGCACAAGCTCACACAGCACTGTCTGTGAGGGAGTTTTTAGCCAGTAAACAAATAACTGTATTGGAACACCCTCCCTACTCACCTGATCTGGCCCCCAGTGACTTCTTTCTTTACCTGAAGATAAAGGAAATATTGAAACGAAGACATTTTGATGACATTTAGGACATCAAGGGTAATACGATGACAGCTCTGATGGCCATTCCAGAAAAAGAGTTCCAAAACTGCTTTGAAGGGTGGACTAGGCACTGGCATCAGTGCACAGATTCCCAAGGGGAGTGCTTCAAAGGTGACCATAGTGATATCCAGCAATGAGGTATGCCCCACTTTTTCTAGGATGAGTTAATGGACCTAATTGTTTGAACTCATAGTACTTTCAATACGTATAGATTTAAATCAAAATAACTGTCCTCAGGATGTTCTTTTCCTACAACATTACTTGCTTTCCCACTGGCATGGTGTGAGGGAGTCAGTGGAGTCTGGCCAGGGCATCAGGAATGTCGAGGCAAATCATCGTGAATGAAGAAAACGACAGTCAGAGTAGGGTTATTACATTGGGATCTGAAAGTACCAACATCGACAAGGTTTAAACAGCAAACAAGGAGCACAAACAGGAAAACCAAAGTGAGGTCCCTAATAATAATAATAATAGCTAATATTTATTGGGAAGTTAGTATGGACAGTATTTTACTTGTGTTAATTCATTTACTCTTCACACAAACTTCTAAAGTAGATATATTTAACAACATTTCAAGATTTGAAAACTGAATCACAGAATGGTGAAAACTGGTAAAAGGCACCCAGCTAGGAAGTACCAAAGTCAGGAAGTACACACACAGCCTGGCTCCAGAGCCCAGTGCCTGTACCATCCCTCTGAGCTACAACTCAAGGTGTGCCCACGTATATGTTGCCCAAGCCAGGACCTGGACAATTATCCCAAATTCCAAGTTTTTCCCCACTGAATTGGTCGCCAATTGGTGCAACGGATTCTGACTTCTAAATAGCTCACCTTTTCCATCCACATTGCTACTACCCTGCTTCAAGCCCCCTTTCAGCAGGATTACAGCAATTACTTCCTAAAAGGTCTCCCTCTGTCTTGCCTTGGCCTCTCCAAGCTAAGCTCTTTAGTGGGGTTAGAGAGATCATTCAAAAGCACAACTGTATTATATCACTTTTCTGCTTAAAACTTTCCTATTGCTTTCCCTTGCCCTTGGGATAAAATCAACTGCACAATGTACGTTGAGAGGCTCTTCAAGATTTCATCCCTGCTTTCTTCTCCAGCTTTCTTTCTTTCCTCTCTCTACTGCACAATATGTACTTTACCCATACTAGACTTGTTTCAGTTCTTCAAAACGTATATTTTCTCACAATCCTGGCTTTTTCACAAGTGTGTCTTCTGCCTGTAACAGGTTATCATGCCCTTCTGTCCCTCCCATGTGCTAAAATGTTTTCAGTTTTCAGTAACTGAAAATCCAGCTGACAATGTCTACAAGAATGAGATATGTGTAGTATCCCAATAAAAATCCCTACACTAGATGTTTCCAGGATTCAAAGAACTAGCCTCTTTGTATGTTTCTATTCTGACATTTTCAAAGTGTTGGCTGTTACATTAAGTTTATCACTTCAGCGTCCAAGATGATGGAGGTGGATTGTGATGGATACTGTGATAAACCACCCAAATCCCCTTTGATGAGAGCACCTGATGACCCAGTTTTGGGAGTGCTATTAGATAACCGTTAGCTGCAAGTTCCTTCAGGAATTGCTTCAGCTGCAGAGAGGCAAACTGTACAAGTTACAGATCTTCCTGGAGTGGCCTATATACAGTATAGTGTATGGTGTATAAAAGCCTGGCCATCTAGTCCCAATGTGAACAATTCTCAAGAGCCTTCCCAGTGTCAGAGTTAGCTAAGGCAGTATAGTCAATTTCTTACTCTGTTAAATCCAGCTTCTTCTTCCTTTCTTTTACAGGTGTGATCCCAAGGGCATTCCCAAACATCTTGCATGCTAAACTCTAATATACTTCTAAATGGCAATAGTTGATACCCAGGTTGTCGGGAACAGCAAACAATCAGACGGCATTTTTGAGCTGGGTCACTTGCTGCCAGGCTAGCAAGGGGGATCCCATTAGTGGTGGGAAGTGAATCATAAATATTCTCTACAAAAACTGGTGATCCAAATGCTTAACTTTGACCAATAGTGAATTGGATTGGTATATTAACGGAAAAGAATGCACTAGCTTATGAAATTTATGAGGGTTTGAGAAATATGAAATAGTAACTATAAGTACAATGGAACTAGGTAGCTAAATTGAACTCTGGAAAAAGTTAATAAAAAAGTTGAGGACAATTAATAGCCATTTGAAAACTAGGGGTGAAAGCCAGAGGATTTTGTTGGTAACGTGTAAAGAATATTGTATCTCCTCCAAAGGTAGGGCAGAGAAAGCTGGGACCAGGCCCAGGACTTAAACTTCGAAGTCATAGGTATACAAAACACTTAAACCTGAAACGAAAGCAGGTCTCTTTAAGACTTCTCAAATTGTTAGGACTCAAATTCTAAATTTTGTATCTCTTGCATTGGGCAGTAGCTGAAATATTTTGCAGAGATCTTTCAGCTGAAAATCTGTTGCTTTTTAGTGGGCATCTTGTAATCTTCCCAGAAAACGTGTAGTTGAAGGGTCAGCCTAGTTTTTGAGAAGATCTTATAAACAGGTTTGGGGCAGCCTGCCTGGAGATCACAGGATTAAATGAAGGATATCCCCCCATTGATTTCCTATCATCTCTAGCATAAGACCGGGGTCTTCTGCCTGAGTTCTAACTTCCCAGCAACATGTGCTCTCAGGACAATATTTGTAAAATCACAGACCTCACCCAGTGAGGTGTCCCTGTTTCAGGAGTGAATCTTCTTAAGTTTTTTTCTGCCTTTGTCTTCTCCTAGTGACTTCAAAAACTACTTTTTATATGCTGTCCCTAGCTTTCAACTGCTTTCTGTGGGAGGCTGTTTTTCATAAAGCTAGTCCGGAATTACTAAAATAAGAATCCTTAATATGAGGTCTTTTGTATAAGAAAGAAGTAGAAGATGACTGCCATGTCATCTGTCCACCCTCAGATAACAACATTTTGCTTTATTAACGCCTTCTACAGTTTTAGATTTTAGCTTAATCATCTCCATCTACAAATGATCTATCTTCCTTAGCCTTTTGGAGGAGGTTAGGTATACTCATCTCTAGTGTCTATTCCCATAGCACCGTACTTTCCCACTATCATAACATTCATTACAGTTTATTGAAATGACATGGTTAACGTCTACTTTTCTAAATAAGCTATAAATTCTTTGAGGACAACAATCATGCATCTCATATTAATTACTATATTCCAGGGCCTATCACATGGTAAAAAAAATGAAAAATATAAATGACTAAAAGACTGAATAACTTCAGATAGGTAGGAAAAATTACACATGACAGTTGAGGATTGCAACATGAACAGAAAAGTTTCTGAAAACCACAAATTCTAATTGATGTTGCTTCCATCAAATGAATGCAGCTCAGTGGTCAATTCTTGAGTCTCTGTCCCCTCTTTTTACCCACAAGATCCTCACAGGATCCTATGACAAAGTCCACCCAGGTTGAAACCAGGGTTAAGAAAATGCAGGTGCAAGTGTCACTGAGAATGGTTCTGTATTTTCTCAGGGGAATCTAGACCTATTTTGCAAGAGAGAAACCAGACATCTTGAGAAGAGACTGTCCATAGGCCTTCGATGCTAGATTGCTTTGATCAAGTATCCTCCTGTGCTGGCAGGCAAGTTAACCCAATCAGCCTGCCATAACCTAAAACTCTAAACAGATACTGGATTTGTTATGCTGTGAATATTCTGGCACATGCATTTTGTGTTTCATTTGTCATTCAGAGTTGGGGGTTGTTAAATATGTATGTTTTGCATTACATCTTAAAACATTAAAAAACTGAGTATTGAGAAATACAAAAATTGAAAAACAAAACACTTCTGTCAGCATCTATAATCTTTTAAGGCAATTAATCAAACACATACTTCGTCAACTTCCACTTGTTCTGTTATGTTTTATGACTATATTATTATTTCATCAACACAATAAAAGGAATTAATCTTCATTGCATGGAAAATATTTGAGACACAGAGAAAAGGGACTTAGCTGCCAGTGTCTACCCTGTGGTTCAAATCAATCATCCAGACAGACTCAATTATTTTTAACTGTGATGCATTCATTAGGCTTTATTGAAAACATTTTAATGCATTTTAGGTTTCCCTAGTGTATCAGAATACAGATTGTCCCTTGGAATGAACTTGTTTCATGACTCAGTTGCCCCTACATTAGCTACCTTCTCAGATAGAATATGAAAAAATTCAGAAATCGATAGTAGGATAGCAGTTACATCTTTACACACAAGCTTTTACGTGCCTTGAGATTAAAAGGTACAAATGTAAACCCAGAAGTTTTAAATCTGCAAATAATTCATTAACAGTAGAGGGGATGTCAGTGTGGATGAAAAAGCGGTCACAAACTAAACTTGACAAGCTCAGGGGAGGCATGCATGGCGGGCCCTATAAACTCAGAGACTGACAGTAACAACATAGAACGGTCTGAATGTAAGAATTCCTAACTAAAAGCAGGTCATGGTGGATAGTCACATCCTTGGCCTGTAGCTTCCTTGACAAAGGTCAATCGTTACCTTAAGTGAGCCTGCCTATTGTCTTTTGCATCTAACATAACATACCCATGGAATGTCAGAATAATCCCTTCTTCTGGACCTCTCAGGGGACAAACCTACCACACGAGAGCAGGTAACTACAGAATGATTCATTGTATCTTGTTCCCCGAGTACCATCTCTATGTGTTATTAATGTGAATTATTAACTATCCCGTACCCACCATGTAAAAGAAGTACCTGTCTCTCCATTTTACTTTTTATTCAATCCCAGAGATATCCCCGCTTTGCTTTCTCCCACCCCCTTAATTTACCACCAATGATTTAATGTAACCCTCCTTAGATCTCCTCCTTTTAATTTAATGTGTAAAATAAACTGCAAAACTGCCATTCTCTGGAGCATTTTCTCAATCTGTTGAGATTTTGCTTCCCAGCAATTGTCATCAGTTTGGCTCAAATAAACTCATTAAAGTTCTCTATAGGTTTGGACATGTTTACATTGACACAAGGTTTCCCCGGAAACCTTTATACACAAATGGGTTCATTTGTTTCTAGAACTGAAGGCTCCCCAGAGGAGTGGGTTATTTTTCTATATCCAGTGTAATTCAGGGTCAGAAGCAGAGTCGTCATAAACACTCATGAAAATAAGCACTCCTCAGTGGACGAACGTGTACATATGGCACGTGTATCACGGCACGAACAATAAATTAGGCACTGTGGGGTTAGAAGAATTAAAATGTGCTGTCCCTATTGACGATGTTCTTTAATCTAGTTGGGGAGATTCTTACGGAAATAAAGTGTAATTGTTTAAGGCAGTCTATGAAAAAGTTCAGCAGAATGGTGTGAACATATGTGTCATTTATCAAGTGCAGAAGGGGACAAGTGGAAATACAATGTGGGCTTGAGGGATCCTGCCGATCCAGCAGGCAGGTTGAATGTGTCACACATGCCTAGGAGTTCAGAGGAAAGCCCATGCAGTCTTAATGAGAATGTTACAGAAATGTTTACAAGGGGCATCATACATTTTCTTCTCTCTAATACGATTAAGTGTCAGACTTGAAAATTCTGCCAGGATAAACCTGCTTAAAAATGTTATCGTCAAGACACGTGATACTTCCTTTAAATTTTCTCTTCAAAATGACTCTATTTTGTGCTGGGAAAAACCCTGAACCATCCGCTAGGTCCCTGCTTAACTGTGGTCCAATTATTTTACCTCTCTGAGCCTCAGTTTTCTCATCTGAATAAGACAGCACAGAGCTAGATAATCTTTATGATCCCTTGTTATTTGCGTATCGTTTTACGAAGAGTTCTTTCATTTTTTGGGGGTAGAAAACAGGAATCAGAAAACGCAGCTGACGTGCTCCTCGCTCTGATTTGTTGATCCACCTTTGCCTTTCCAGTCTGTGCCCTTGCCCCATTTAGCTTTGCACTGGCAATTCCTCCATGCTGCTGAGGGAGGGTAAGGAAGTGAAGGGACGTGGCCTGTTCCGTTCTAGTTAGTTATTCAGTTGTAAATTATTAATGCTGTTCCTTTTCTCCTATCACCTTGAAATTGTTGGATGCCATGGGGTATTAATAAAGGATAAGTTTTATGAGGTCAATAAGAAAGACTGCAAAACACAGCCTATGGTCAGCCAAGCAGAAGGTTGGGAGAGACGGGGTTAGGAGAAATGAAGGAGTGACAGGAAATACATGTTTCATCTAATCCCAGAATTCTCAAGGATGTGAGGAGAGATATTATAACTGAGAATTCTCCACACAGAATTAAGCCGATGATAAATTAATATCTTTGAGGAACAATCAATAACAACAAGGTCTGCATTGAGCTGAAAAGCTCATTATAAAATAGAAACATTTGAGCTTGTTTGTTTTATTTCCCTTAAAATTAATCCTGTGCAGAAAAGAGCAATTTGAAAGAGGCAGAAAGCACAAATCACATCTAATGAGGAGCCTCTTCTATAAATTACCTCTAGAAAGTCCAGAGCCTACCTCTATGATCCAAAATATGAAAATGCACCGATGACCCATGGTAGAGCAATTTTCAAAATTAAAGGCACGCCGCATCTCCCCCAAGAATGCAGTCTGTGAAGGGCTCATTGACACAACTGAGTCTAGCTATATGATACATGTTCTAGATCAGGAGAGAATGCCACTAAACACATACGGTCCGACCAACGGAGGCTGGCAGTGTGCCTACAAGATGCCAAACAAACAAACAAACAAACAAACAAAATTTTAAAGGTCATCCTTAGCCAGCAAATTGTTTATATATTTCTAAACGAAACTGATTACCAACTATGCTGAATTTCACCAAAGTCAATGTTTCTTGGAATGTGATATGTATGCAAAGTAGTCTCTGTAAACACCTTTAAGTCTCTGGAAATGGAATATTCTTTCACTCCAGAAGTTGTAAATGATATCGATAGATCAATAAAGGCAAATTTCTAACATTAATCAAACACTAATTATGTGTCAGACACTGCGTTAAGTACTTTACATATATTGTTATATTAATAATAAATCCTTACAACCTCATGATATTGTTACAATTATTATCTTCATCTCAGAATGAGAAATTTAAGCCTCAGAAAAGCTAAGTTACCTTGCTCAAGGTCGTATACTTAATAGGACAGTAGAACCCATCTCTGCCTGATCACAGACCCTAACCTCTTAAACACCATCATATATTGCTACACTGTGTATGTTAATAACAATAATGGTTAACAATGAAGTGTCACATATATTACTTCAGTTAACCCTCACAAATGTTTGAGACATATGTTGTTACTCTTTCTAATTCACTGAGCCTTTAAAAGTTGAGGAGACAAAGTCACATGCCAGGGCAAATGAGACAGGACAGGCCCATGGACTCATGTCCTTCCCAGCAAGCTCCATACTTCAGAAGGCAGTTCATTTGTTTACATTCTCTAGCAAGGAAATGAGACACAGAGTGTTGGCATAGAGATGTTTGACAGTGTGATACTGAAGTATGAATAAACAAATTGACCAGTGACTAGATTGTCCAAAAATCAGCCTCAGTACATGTGGAAATTTGGTATATGACAAATGTAGCATCTCAAATTACTGGGAAAACAACGGACATTTTCATAAATAGTTCTGAGATGACTGGGTAACCATTTGTAAGCTCAAAAAAGCAAATAAAATAGTTGTGAATTTAACAAAGTACAGAACTTGTGTGCAGAAAACTATGAAATGCTGAGGAAAGAAATAAAAGATCTAAATACGTAAACATCCTGTGTTTATAAATTGGAAGACTCAACATAGCAAAGATGTCAATTCTACTCAGATTGATATCCAAGTTTACCATAACTCTTAATCAAAATACTAGCAAGGGATTTAGTAGATATAAACAAGATTATTCTAAAATTTATAAGGAACATCAAAGGAACTAAAAATAGATAAAATTAATTTGAAAAAGAAAGAAGAGGAAGGATTCAGTCTACAGTGTATATAGCTATAGTCATCACGACTACGGATGTTGGTGAAAGAAGAGACACATAGAATAATGGAATAAAATGGAGAATTCAGAAATGGTAAAAATGCTTAGGTTATTTTTGACAAAGCTGCAAAAGCAATTCAATGGAGGCAAAATAGCTTTTCTCCAAATGGTACTTGAGCAAGTGGGCATTCATAGGCAAAAAAAAGGAAAAAAAAAGAAAAAGACTCATCTAGGTCTTACATCTTAAACAAAAATTAACCCCATAGATTATGGACTTAAATGAAAAACATAAAACTCTAAAACTTTTGGGAAAATATATGAGAAAATCTTCAGGATCTAAGGCTAAGCAAAGAATTCTTAGTTTTAATGCAAAAAGCATGATCCATAAAAGAAAGAACTGATAAATTCGGCTTCAAATAAAAAAAAAAAAATCTTTTACTCTGTAAAAGACCCTGTTCAGAGGATGAAAAGACAAGTTACAGTCTGGGATAATATATTTATACACCACATATCAACAATGGACTACCCAGAATATATAAATAATCTAGAATATGTAAAGTAGTGTTTAGAATATGTAAAGAACTCTCAAAACATAACAGAAAAACAAACAAATAATCTTATTAGAACATGGGCAAAAAACATGAACAGACATTTCACCAAAGAGGATCTGTTCAGGGCAAATAAGCATAAGAAAAGATGTTAAACATTATTAGCCGTGAGTGAAATACAAATTGAATCACAGTAAGATACCACTACACATCTATCAACATGAATAAAATAAAAATTGTGACAATACCAAATGCTGGTGAACTTGCAGAAAAACTAGATCACTCATAAATTGTGGGTGAGCATATAAAATGGTACAGCAACTTTGGGAAGTGGTTTGGCAGTTTCTTAAAAAATTTAATATGCACCTACCATACAACCCAGCAATTGCACTATGAGATATTCAGATTAGAAAACTTGTTTGCATGAAGCTCTGTACAGAAACGTTTATGACAGTTTAATAGTAACCCCAAACTAAATGTCTGTCATTTAAAGAAACCTAAATGTCCATCAAGGAGTGAATAGTTAAACTGTGATACGAGTATATCCATACTATGAAATACTACTCAACAATAAAAAGAAACAAACTACTGACATACACAACAACCTGGATGAATCTGCAGAGAATTATGCTGAATGGAAAAAAGCCAGTCCCAAAAGTTTACATAATGTATAATCCAATTTATAAACCATTCTTGAAATGACAAAGTTATAAAAATGGAGAATATAATAACGATTGCCAAGGTTAAGAAGAGGAGGGAAGTGTTTGTTGCTATAAAAGGGCAAAATAAGGGATCTTTGTGTTGATGGAAACATTCTGTATCATGACTATCAATGTCAATATCCTGGTCAGGATATTACATTTTGATTTTGGAAGCTGTTGACATTGGAGTAAAGTAGGTAAATGAAGGTTATTTGTATGATTTTCTTCAACTACATGTGAATTTCCAATTATCTCAAAATAAAAACTTAATTAAAAAACAACAACAACTTCACCAGTAATATCAGGCACCTCCTGATAAGATATGGTACAAAAGGCATAGTTTTATTTCTATGGTATTTTGGCCTCCCCCAAATGCATGATCGGAATTTAATATTGAGGAACATTTCAAGGAAACACAAATTGAGACATTTTACAAATAATCAGACATTAGTTTTCAAAGGCACCATAACACTAAAGAAAAAAAAAATAGGTAAGATTGTCCCAGACAAGGTAGACTAAGGACAACTTCATACAATGTGGGATCCTGGATTTGATCCTGGACTGGAAAAATATATATCTTAATGGAAATACTGGTGAAATTTGCAGTTTTGTAGATTACATAATACTATTGTTTCAATGTTAACTTCCTGATTTTTGCACTGATAATTGCACTGTGATTTGGGGGAATCTGGGGGAAAGTCATATAAATATTTTTATATAATTTTTTTACAATTTTATTGTAAATTTCAAATTATTCAAAAAACAAAAGCATGAAAAGTTTTAAACATCTTTAAATCATAAATTGATGTTGGATAAATAGATGAGAAAAAAAGACATGTCATTTGTGTAGTGCATTCTAATTCCTAAAACATCTCTAATATTCCCCCTCCTTCACCCCTAGTGTGGCAACCAAATATCTCTCACCAGCCCAGACAGAGTGAGTCACCATGGAGGGTTCAACTGGTGTATTGCAGGACGAACATTCTGAAATAGGGACTGGTGTATTTTTTTTTCCATGACAAAGAATCATATGCTTTAGAAGAACTGAGTTATTCTGGCTTAGAAAATAAATTTTTAACGCTGAGAATGATTCTAATTTGTATCCTCTCAGACCTATTTAAGTTCTTTTCTTTTCTTTCAAAGGAAAACTTCCAGCTCTGAGTGGGCTGCTGTTGTGACATGAGCAGGCAATGGCTGTTTAATACTTCTTAGCCTGACAGTGGGAGAATCAGGTCCCCTCATCCTATTATCTCTTTCCTTTGGTTTCATTTGTTTCCCACTCTGCCTCTCTGTTCTCAGGTAATAGCAGCAAAGGCATGCAGTCTCTGGCAGCAGTCAAAGCAGCATAAATATTAGTGATAATTGTATGGTACAGTAATTGCAAATAGCGGTGATTAATTCTTACAATAATAGCTGTCCTAAGAATAATTGATTTCCCTTCCAGTCATGCCCAACTTTCCCAAGAGAAAACTTTAAGATGGTTATTATTAGTAGTTTAAGCTTTGGGGAGAGACAAGAAGATGAAAAGAATGGGAATTACTTTGGATCTGTCAGCACTGATTCTTCATTAGTGTGCAGAGCAAAGGCATGGATGGCACTGCAGGTAGAAGTACTGTCCTACCTGGCAAGAAATTCAACCTGCCTGAAAGTAGGGAGAACCACAACTCACTGGATGTGGATCACACAGTCACAGCCAAGAATGTCCTTACAACTAGGATGGCACAGCACAGGAAACGAAAAGACAAATTCTTACTCAGGTAATAACTCTTTCTTGCATAAGTCTTATTCATCACTGATTTATTTTCAAAATGTTCCTGATAAAGCTGTCTAAGTATTATTATCTCCATTTAGTGTATGCTAATAGATAGAAATGTGAGGCAGTAAATTGCTTCTTTCAAACCACTGAAGAAGTCAATGATGGACCTGCAATTTAATATGAAACAGCCATGGCTCTCATTTTTATGACCAAATTAGAAGTTATACCCAAATTTCAGGGCTAGTTTTCTTCACTGACTGCCTCCCAACCCCAACCATCCCCACACTTCTTCTTCTTGGTTAAGCCCACATGTAAATTAAGACCAGAAAAATTTATCACAGTGTGTTCAGTACATTCAAGTAACACTAATCATTCTATAGTAGATTGATATACAAGTTTCTCTAATGATAAACATCACAGTATTATTTTGGTTACTTTCCAAACTGGGGAAAACAATTCCTAAATTTATTAACTAGAGTCCAGTTTTCTTATTTGTTGCCCAAATGAATCATTTGATTTTTTGAGTTATTCACATGCATAAATTAAGTAGTAGCAATAAGAGTTTTAATGTTCATAATATAATTGACATTTTATGGTCTTACATCCACTTTAACATACTTGTCCTTACAAATAGACATGCATTCAGAAACTGATTAGTAATTTTCCTGTTTTTCCCAGTTTTTACCAGACTCTATACTTCATGAAGACAAGTGCTCATCCTTCTATCCTCAGCTCATTCCTATGCCCTCAACACCAGAATAGAGTCTAATTGCATGGAATATTGTAGGTGATCAAGAAATACTTGTTGAATGAAGTGGATTATGTCAAAATTATCTCCATTTATTTCAGAGATCCTGGTACTGACTTTTGGGGGCACAATATTAATTTTTGTCTGACTACATTCCTCCAGGAGGCCAGGGTTTTGAGTGTATCAGTTAGCTCTTGCTGCAGAACAAATTACCCCAAAACTTAGCACTTTAAAACAGCAGACATTTGTTATCTCACACCGTTTCTGTGGGTTATGAATCTGGGTAGTCTAGGCTCAGAGTTTCAGATTAAGTTTCAGTCAAGCTGTTGACCAAGATTAGAGTCATCTCAGGCTCAACTGGACCTAGAGAATCCACTTCTAAGATCACTTATGTGATTGTTAGTAAATCTTAGTACCTTGCTTAGGGTTGACCAGAGACTTCAGCTCCTTGCCAGGTGGGCCACCTCCTCGGGTTATTTACACCATAGCTGATGATATGACTTCCCCCAGAATAAGTAATCTGAAACAGAGGGGGAGACCAGGTAAGCAATAAGACATACAAAAAGGAAATAGCAATCTTTTATTGACTAATCTTAGAATGACTAACAGTCATTTACTGGTCATGGAAACCAATCCTGGTTCAATGCCATACAAGAGTGTGAATATCAGGAAGCAAGGGAGCACCGGGAACCCACTTAGTGTTTTCTATCATAACTACACAAGATTTTACATATAGTCCTCCATTTCAAGCTGTGTAGCATGTTAGTAATTAATAAAATAGTTTAGATGCGGAGAATAATTCTTTAAAGATGACAGAAATATCTAGGATTTGAGAACCTCTGTAGTGGGAATTATATTGAGTTTATCTCACAAAATTTTAACACTCATCCAAAATGTGAAAACATGAGAGATAAAGTTGGGGGTGGGAGGCCAGGGAGGAAAAAGAACACAACTAAATGAGGGAAAAGGCACACGTCCATTTGCACGCCTCTTGCAGGAACAATAATAGATACTCATTAATTTCCCAAATTTTAACCTCTTATGAGCAAGGAAATCCAGCATCTTTACCAAAAGTTGAAAGGGTGAGCTTAATAGTGTGTAACAGGTAGTGGGGACAGTTGATAAATTAGTAGGAAGACTGTATAATTTATTGTTTAAACCAAGACACTATTAGAGTGAAAAGGAGTGCTATTAATAACTATGCCAAGGCAACAGGCATAAATTGAGACTGTCTAGGACAATCTTGGACACATGTTCACCCTGTAAATTAGAGCCATTTATTTTGGGCCAATTTTACTGTGAAAAGCCTAGAATAGTGAGTTTGGTAAACAGTTCCTTGAAGCTTGCCTTTTGTACTTTCCACATGAATACCTCACCCCCCCAAAAAAAGGACTGGGAGAGAAGCAGGCAGCACAGTGAACCCTTTCTTGACAAAGGACAGCCACTTGAGGAAGGATTGATTCGTAAGGATGTTGTCTAACAATTCAGGCCCCTCTCAAGGAAATTAGGAGTCATTAGGGATTTGCACAAATCTTTTACTGCAGTTTTCCTCATATCAGTTGTAAATAGAGTCTGTTTAATTTTGTAAAATTTCTTTTCATATGCATCTAATTAAAGTATCTGTTGAGTCCATCATGTTGTGTTCAAGTTAATTGAATAGAAAAAAAATTGTTAACTGTCCTCTATTAGATTTTCCTGGTTAATGTCACAGGCATCTATTGATTTTTTTTTAATTAGAGATTTTTCTTAATGGATTTGCACAAATTAAAATCTGTCTAATAATTAATGCTCCTCTGGCAGTTCCCAGGACACTTGCTGGGATTTTGGCAAGACCCCTTGATGGAATTTTGGGGAGTCTGACGTTTCAATGACAGATTCTATAGAATTCTAAAATGAGATTAGAATTCCTGCTGATTGACTTCATTACTTCATGAATTTTTTTGTCCTCCTCTTAAAAATAAGGTTTTTAGAGAGGTTCTTAGGGAGACAAAGGTATAAATAGTAACACTCATTTACACAGAGTATCAAGACTAATGCACTAGAGCCCAGTGGAATTGTTGGAACTCTGGGTAGAGAGTTGTGCTCTTGATTTTTGGGCTCCACCATAATGATAGGAGAATCACTCCAGGGCTAGCTTGGATTTTTAGCATGGCAATAAATAGAAGAATTAGTTGTATCGAGGCCATCAAATTAAAATCCGCTCCCCAGTGACTTCTCCTTCTGCATCCCAAAACACAAATAAGGGAAGCCGTGACAATTGTCTGGAGGCCTTGGGTTAATCTTAGAAACAGTCTTTCTTTATGTATATATATATATATATATATATATATATATATTTATTTATTTATTTTTCCCTAGGAGTAACATTCAGCTCTAGACTTGATGGACCACAGTTCTGTTCTTGATGCTTTAAGAGGGTTTAAGTTCAGAAAGGGGTTACACAATATTATTACTGTAACTTGTTTCTTCCTAACAAATCACTTAAAATTCATTATGGACTTGGGTCTGCTGTAAGATAAAAAGAAGCCTGAAGGAAAATCAAGGGTGACATAGAACATCTTCAGGGTCAGCATCTGGTCTGGGAGAAAGGTAAAGATGAGGCAACAGAACAAGTAAAAGAAAGCCTTCGCCTATACAGATTGGTGGGCTTTGGAGTTGTTCAGAGCATGCCAGTTTCCTCTACTATTATTCCTTTTAAAAATGGAAGAAGAAAGGTGCTCTGATAAACTTCATCTTCAGAGAATCAGATTATGGGAGAACTATCTCAGGTAGCACCCAAACAACCACTCTGTCATTTGCCACATACTCAAGTCTACACAGACTCAACTCAATCTCTGCCAGGCAAGGGGGAATGTATTTTTTGTTTTTATTCTTTTGAACCATTTTCAAGGAATAAAATCAAGAAGTCACCAAAGACAATAATAAAGCCCACTTAGTATCTATTGCCTCTAACAATAAAAGTCCTTCCATTTATATCTTTCAGGCTCTGCACTCCCCATCTATTCACCCCCATCCTATCCATCCTTTCATTTCCCAGACCACCATGAAAACTCCCGGAACACTACCACTAAAACTTATCTCATCTCTCCTGTATAAATATTGGCAGTGCATACAATATGCAGAATAAAATTTAATGCTAAATTATGTGTAGCCTTCCATTATCTTTTAATGGTTTCATGTAAGTATAAGGGAGATAATATTTTGAAAACATATTTATGCAATTTTCTCTTACATTTCCTGATATTGACCTCCCCACCAATTCCATATCCTCACAGCAAACCTTCCTTTTTCCTTTCAAGGAACATTTATTAGGATTCTTCTAAGAGAAATTCACATAATAAAAGTCAACCTTTTTTTTTTTTTTTAAAGATTTTATTGGGGAAGGGGAACAGGACTTTATTGGGGAACAGTGTGTACTTCCATGTCTTTTTTCCAAGTCAAGTTGTTGTCCTTTCAGTCTTAGTTGTGGAGGGCTCAGCTCAGCTCCAGGTCTAGTTGCTGTTTCTAGTTGCAGGGGGCGCAGCCCACCATCTCTTGCGGGAGTCAAACCGGCAACCTTGTGGTTGAGAGGACGCATTCCAACTGAGCCATCCGGGAGGCAGCTCAGCTCAAGGTGCGGTGTTCAATCTTAGTTGTAGGGAGTGGAACCCACCATCCCTTGCAGGACTCGAGGAGTTGAACCTGCAACTTTGTGGTTGAGGGCCTACTGGCCCATGTGGGAATCGAATCGGTAGCTTTCGGAGTTAGGAGCATGGAGCTCTAACCACCTGAGCCACCAGGCTGGCCCCAAAGTTAACATTTTTATATTGCTTGTTATGTGCTGGTCACTGTTTTAAACACTTTATATATGCAAATTCATAGAATCTGTACAGCAATCCTGTGAAGCAGATAATATTATTATCATTTTTTCTTTATCAGATAAAGAAACCGATGCACAGAGAAATTTCATAATTTATCCAAGACCACAAATCTAGGTGATAGAATGGAGATCCAAATTCAGAGTGTTGTTTCAGAGTATGTATTCTTAATCACTCTACCATGCAAAGACAAAGAGTTAAACTCCTGATATCCAAATTGCATTTTGCAGCAAGCTAAACATCTGACATTCAGCTTACCTTAATAGATGAACTCCCGTTTAGCAGACAATGAACAAAGTCTAAAGAATCCAACCACATGGTGCTTTTCGTAGTGGGGAGGGAACAGCCATTTTGCCAATAATGGCTTGTGTGTGAGGCTTATTTTCCTAAGCAGAAGAAGGATCTGATTTAGAGAAAGTCAGAATTCTGAGTCTTTACCTTTCAACCAGAGAAGTGATGGGTAGAAGAAACAAAATGAAGAGTAAAGGAGTCAGATACAATTGACCTTGTTCCTATCTAAACTCAATCAATAGCAACGAAAACTTTAGCAAATCTATAATGTTTTGGGAAAACAAGGCTAATGACTCACGACCCTGGATGTATGTTGGGGTTTTTTCAATGTCACGAATATAAAAGCCTTTAGCTCAAAATCATAACCCATAATATGGGAATGGTGATAAGGGGGTAGGTGAAGTTGGGAAATAGCTGGGATTAAAACCACATTTGGGGCCCCCCATGGACTAGACATGGCAAACAGTGAATTAGAAAGCCCTGTGTATTTTGAGAGGAGATGCAGAGAGGTTGCGGGCAGTGTTGGATAGGAAAAGACTGCATTCATAAAAGGAGACAGCTTTAGGCTGAGACTTGAAGATAGAGGCCACTGTTTCTAGAACCAGCTCATCCTGAAGGCCAGATGAAACCATTTACCCCTCACTGGGACTGGACTCAAAAGCAGAACAACGGGGCCACTCCACATGGGGATCCAGGCATTATATAGAGGAAGCCAGGCAGATCAGAGGACTCTTCTTCTCCCAAACTTCCATAAAAATGCATTAAGCTCCCCCTCACAACCAGATACCATTTTGCAGTAATAGAGGAGGGGAGTGAAATCTAAAAGACTTGAGCCTGCAGAGACGGAGTCATCCAAAACCACTGTTATACCAGCTGTGCTTGGGAGGAGGACTTTGTATCGAATAAAGCTATGAGCTGGAGGGAAACTGTTTAGATCAGAAAAGACTGCAAAATTTTTATCTGGCAAGGTTCAGTTGTCACCACTACCCAGTGGGGTGGGCTTTGTCACAAAAATCAGATGAGTTAGAGCAAATATCAAGATCATTTTTTTTTTGTATGAGTATATCTAAGTTGTACTTTGAGCAAATGTAAAACCTCACTTTATAGCTACGTGATTTGATATTTTCACCTCTCCAAACAAAGCACTTTCCTATTAGAGAGCAGTGGATCCTTCTTTGTATTTCCTGCTGGCTCAGCTCACAAGTGGCCACAGCAGGTGCCCAAGGATATTTGTTGCTACACTGCCCTGAGTTCTAGTGAAGAGAATGAATCTCTCTAGTGCATTTTTCCTGGCCAATTAAGGGAAAGAAAATAATACACTTATGTGATTCTTTTTGGAACAATTTTCTTTCCTCACATCTGTCTTCTTGGTAAGTATTGGTTTGGGAATGAAACCTGGCCTTACTACAGCCTCCTCTGACTGTGTTATAACTTAGGGAGTAGCTCCAAAACAAGACAGGACAATTAGTTGTGCATCTAATTTTTGTAATTTCCAAAACTCTCCATCACGATGAGGCTATTATAGGGAAATTAACCTCTAGCAGTTGAAATTACGCGGTGCGCAGTTTATCCAGGAACAGGTAACAAAGTTGACTTACATAGAAAGAAAGCATGGGGATTTTCCTTTCAAATGACTATGTGAAAAGTCAGCCAAAATGTGGAAATCTTGTTATTCCATTGACTTTTACATTCCTCTGGCAACCAGACAGTTGATGGCAGATTTAAGTGAGTGAAGCAGCAGAGTGGAATCAGTTTGGAAGGGTTGGTTTTCACCCAACAGCTGTGACTGAATGAGCATGAAGAACACAAAACAGAATAGAGAACCTGAAAAGGGAAGAAAGAAAACAGCTCTAAAGCAATGTCTGGCATACAGGGGACAGTTAATTTAATGCTTTAATGGATGAATGAAAATTTGAAGTGGATATGTGTCAGGTAATATCAGAGATGTATGGAGTTGAGGATGAACAGATTTTTAAAAATAAATCATATCTTGTGTTAAATGCTGTTAGTGAAATACACCAGGAATTGTTTTTGTTATGTTTTAATAAGGGGAAAATAGATTTTAGTAAAATTGTTTTGCAAATCTGTGATCTTTATTTATTTATTTATTTATTTATTTATTTTTAAACGCGGTCCATTAAGTGAACTGATCTCTTTCATTGCCTGGGTTTCAGGCAATGAAACCCAATGAGGAGCTGCACATGCTTCACACACTGGACCAAGGCAGTGAAACACCCCTGACGATTCCTTCCTTGAGACAGATATACAGGAGGCATTCACATCCCTTGCTAGGACTCTACAACTAATCTGCATTAGAGTTTCAGGGAGTTCCCTTGCCTACAAACATAATCTGAAGTTTTGAGTTGTATTTCTTCAGCAAGTAAACCTGGTTAGACATCTCCTTTACTTTAAAAGAATTTATTAGGGTGGGACAAAACTAATTGCGATTTTTGCATTTTCTTTTCTTTCTTTTAACCTTTTAAACCACAGTTACTTTTGCACCAACCTAATAGCAGAAAGCTCCACTTATTTCTGGGTTGATGAAACAAAACTTCCATCTTTTTGGTATTAAAGGTATCCAGAGATTGTTAAAGTTCTTACTGGCTCTGTCTGATCTTCTCTCCAGAAAATAAACTTATTATCATGTACAGAAGCCTGGTCAATGAGGCTTATGAGGTAACCACTGTTTCTCTTGACAATAGCCAATAATTAATGAGAATCCTTGTAAAAGCCAGAATGAAAAGATGTCTGGAAGGATACACTCTTACGTACCCAGTCCATAGTCATATGTGGATGGAGCAGGTAAAGCCATTCAGAGAATTCAGTTCCTCTGTGGAACTCATCAGACAGAATATTAAAAGAAGGTGCTTTCTAAACTTCAATGGGAATACAAATCACCTGAAGATTGTATTAAAGATGCAGATTCTCACTCTCAAAATCTGGGATGCAGCCAGGATTATGCATTTCTAACAAGCTACAACGGAAAGTTGATGCTGCTGGCCCAGGGGCCACATTTTGAGAAGCATGGCACAAGATAACCTGACACTTACTTGAAATCCAAAATAAAACTTGTAGAGTTGTCTCTTTGCTAGATTTTTCCCCCCTCATTACTATCTGTGTAAGCAGCATAAATGTCAACTAAAGAGCACTCAGGCTTCAAACAGTTATGGTTATTGAGGAGTGCGGAATGGGAGTAAAAATGGAACTTTCTTTCCCTTCCTTCCCCTCCCCTCCCCTCCCCTTCTCCTTTTCTTTTCTTGTATCAAGTAAACATTATGCTTCACCTGTGACCAAATGAGGCAAAACTCTGTGCTCTTACTTTTGGGCTACTTCAACTGAAGGTGTGATGTTCAGGGAAGTAACTTAACCTTTACAAAGCCACTGTGAAAGTGCTGCTGAGATGGCCATTAATCAGAAAGCTGCAGGAGAGTAATCCTTAATGACTTCCTTTAAAAAACAATAACAAATAATCAGTAATTTTCATTTTGCCCTTATTTAAAGGCTCTCAAACCACTTTGCATATTTTATGCTAGGAAATCTCATGTTACTAAGATAATAAATGGAAGAAAAATATTTCAGTTATCAAGGTACAGACATACCCTATATCTATGTTATGAAATAGGAACATAAATGGGAAAAAGACCAGCCCACCCAGTAATATCAATAGCCAAGCTATGAATGAACAACAAAGGTCTGAATTTCACAGCATCAGACATAGAAATTCTTTCCTAAAGCCATTATAGTACAAAAACTTTTAATGAAAATAGTAATCTTTAGCAATGTGTAAACTGGAGAGTAGATTTAGATAGGTCTTATACTTACCACATTGCCTTTCCCATAGAAAGGACAAAGCCAGGAAAAGCCCCAGAAGGGTGTATGCTATGAGTTATAGTTTGTTATTTACTCTTTCTGGTGATAATTAGTTTTGTTTAAGGATAAAAAACAATCTGAAGAAAAAGTAGATTGAACTCAGGAATTTCAAGAAATAAACTCCATTCCACATGGTAAAATATTTTGTATTAAATTTAGATAACCCAGCCTTATGTGTGCAAATTTACCTTAAGTAAAACACAACAAAACTCCAGAAGCATGGTGAGGGCAGGAATACATCTTTGAAATCTACAGCTCTAAATCTGAGAATTCTAACAGCAACTAGAAGACAAGGAGTAAACCACAGCAAGGCTGCATACATGTTTTCATATTTAGTGACTAGGAAAGTGATGGGGGGGAAAATCCAAACATAATCAGTAAAAAATTTGCAACATAAAAAATGGAAAATAAAGCAAACTGTAGATAATTAATATACGAGGTCGGTCAATTAAGTTCACAAACTAATCCTAGAAAAATGTGCTACATACCTCATTGCTGAATATCACTACGGTCACCTTCAAAGTACTCCCGTTGGGAAGCTATGTACTGATGCCAGTGCCTAGTCCACCATTCAAAGCAATTTTGGAACTCTTTTTCTGGAATGGCTATCAGAGCTGTCGTCATATTACCCTTGATGTCCTGAATATCATCAAAATGTCTTCCTTTCAATATTTCCTTTATCTTCAGGTAAAGAAAGAAGTTACTGGGGGCCACATCAGGTGAGTAGGGAGGGTGTTCCAATACAGTTATCTGTTTATTGGCTAAAAACCCCCTCACAGGCAGTGCCAGGTGAGCTGGTGCATTGCTGTGATACAAGAGCCATGACTTGTTAGTGAAAAGCTCAGGTCATTTAACTTTTTCATGCAGCCTTTTCAGCACCTCCAAATACTAAATTGGTTAACTTTGTCCAGTTGGTACAAATTTGTAATTAACAATCCCTCTGATATCAAAAAGGTTAACAACATCGTTGCAACAAGTTCGTGAACTTAATTATCCGACCTCATACAAGCTCTGTTCTGGTTATTTTTGTTGCAGAAAAAAAGAAAAATTCATACTTAAAATAATAACTATTTTATTATGCTCACAGTTTCTGTGGGTCATGTGTTTGGAAAGAGCTCAGTGAGAATGATGTGAAAGAGAAAAATGAACCTGACAATTAAAGATATGATTTTATGCAGGCTTTTGTAATAGGAAAAAAATGTTCATTAATGAGGACCTGTGGGGACAAAACCCCAAAAAAACAGTTTCCAGGCTCTCGGCCTCACATAGAAAGGTGCTGGCTCGGGTAGTAAATGGCCATCAACTGTGATCAGATGCCAGCAGCTGTGGCTAGTTGGCCGTCAGCTGTAACCCGTAAGCCATTGGCCACTAATATAACGGTTGTGGCTACGCTAGCAGAGAGGAATGGGGGCTAGCAAGAAGGTGGTGGCTGGCGAGCACGGACTGCTGTTAGGCAGATTATGTAGATCTTGCTTCCTGTGTCTCCAGCCCAGCCGCCAGCGAGAATATATTGGTTTGACTTCCCTACCTATGGCTCCATGGGTGTTCCTTTTTGGCCTTACCGTGTCCTGCGTTCTTGGGCGGGGAGTGGGAGCTGAGACCCTGCACGACAAATGGAGCAGCGAGCAGGGTCCCCTGCGTGACAGGACCATTACAGAGAAAAAAAAGGGGGTCTGGAGTTCGATAAGGGCAAGTAAACAGGGGAGTCATCCATGAGTCTTATGGGAGTCATGAGAAAGGACGGAGAAGATCTTATTTGGAAAATGTGATGGCAGAACCGGGGCAAGATAGTGAAGTACATGTATGTTGTGTCTGCAGGACACAATCAAGAAGTCCTAAGAAGGAAATTCATATCAATACAGGTCTAACTCAAAAAGTAAAAAAAAAATTCAAAGAAACAATCTAACCTTACACTTAAATGAACTAGGAAAACAAAAGCAAACAAAGACCAAAATGAGCAGGAGGAAAGAAATAATAAAAATCAGTGGAAATAAACAAAATAAATTCTAATAAAACAATACAAAAGATCAATGAAACCAACAGTGGTTCTTTGAAAAACTAAACAAAATTGATAAACCTTTAACCATACTCATCAAGAAAAAAAGAGGACTCATATAGATAAATTCAAAATTGAAAGAGATGTGGCAACTGACATTGCATAAACAAAAATGATTATAAGAAAATATTATACAAAATTATATGCCAACAAGGTGGACAATCCAGAATAAATGAATAAATTCCTAGAAATATATAATCTTCTAAGACTAAATCAAGAAGAAACAGAAAATCTGAACAGATCGATTACTGCTGATGAAATTGAATCAGTAATCAACAAGCTCTCAACAAATAAAAGTCCTGGAACAAATGTCTTCACAGGAAAATTTTACTGAACATTCAAAGAAGAACTAACACCTATTCTTCTGAAAGTATTCCAAAAAATTCAAGGGGAGACGGAGTGCCCAAGCTGATTTTATGATGCCACTATTACCCTGACCCCCCAAACCATGTAAAGACATTACAAAAGAAAGAAAGAAAGAAACAAACAAACAAACAAACACACAAAGAAACAATGAAAGAAAGAAAATTACAGGCCAATATCCCTGATGAATATAGATGCCAAAATCTTCAACAAAATATTAGCAAACCAAATTCAGCAGTATATTAAATACAGATCATGTATATGATCAAATGAGATTTATTCTTGTGATGCGTGTGGGTTCAACATCTGCAAATCAATTAACATGACATACCACATAAACAAAATGAAATATATCAGTATTTCATATCAATAGATGCAGAAAAAGCATTTGACAAAATCCAGCATGTATTTATGATAATACCTCATACCTCAATGTAATAAAAGACATACCTCAATATAATAAAAGACATACTGTGTTTCCCCAAAAATAAGACCTAGCCAGACAATCAGCCCTAATGCGTCTTTTGGAGCAAACATTAATATAAGACCCAGTATTATATTATAGTAAAATAAGACCAGTCTTATATTAATGTTTGCTCCAAAAGATGCATTAGAGCTGATTGTCTGGCTAGGTCTTATTTTCGGGGAAACACAGTATACTTCAAACCCACAGCTAATATCATGCTCAAGAAGGAAAAGCTAAAACCATTCTCCTTAAAATAAGGAACAAGACAAAGTGCCAATTTTCACCACTTATATTCAACATAGTATTGGAAGTCCTAGCCCCAGCAATCAGACTAGCAAAAGAAATAAAAGGCATCCAAATTGGAAAGGAAGAAGTAATTCTGTCATTATTTGCAGATGACATGATACTATATATAGAGAACCCCAAAGATTCCACCAAAATCTATTAGAACTGATACATGAATTCAGTAAAATAGCAGGATACAAAATTAATATTCAGAAATTGGTTGCATTCTTACAAACCAATCATGAACTATCAGAAATATAAATTAAGAAAACAATTCCATTTATAATTGCATATATATACCAGGGGTGCCAAAAAAATGTATACAAATAGACACTTTGGTCAATGTTGCTCAAGCAGTAGTTCGCCATAATCAGAAGTGTTTGGACACTGATGGTAACCACTTTGAGCACCTCTTGCAATTGCAGAAGTCAAACGTGACTTGTATTCATCATTTGTTATCAGTATATATTATTACAATTTTAATATAGTTTCCCTTTCTTAAAATGTGTATACATTTGTTGGCTCCGTCTGTGTGTGTGTATGTGTGTGTGTGTGTGTGTGTGTGTGTGTGTGTGTATGAATAAATTAACCAAGGAAGTAAAATACCTGCATTTGGAAAACCGTAAGACACTGAAGCAAGAAATTGAAGAAGACACAAATAAATGGAAGCATATACAGTGCTCATGGATAGGAAGAATTAACATTGTTAAAAATGCCCATACTACACAAAGCAATTTATATATTCAATGCAATCCCTATCAAAATACCAATGGAACTTTTCACAGAACTACAACAAATAATCTTAAAATTTATATGCCACCACAAAAAGACACCAAATAGTGAAAGAAATCTTGGAAAGAAGAATAAAATGGTGGTACAATGCAACTGATACCAACTATGCTACAAGGCCATAGTAATCAAAACAGCATGGTACTGGCATGAAAACAGACACATACTGTGTTCCCGAAAATAAGACCTAGCCAGACAACCAGCTCTAATACGTCTTTTGGAGCAAAAACAAATACAAGACTCAGTCTTATTTTACTATAATATAAGACCAGGTCTTTATAATATAATATAATATAACATAATATAATATAACATAATACCGGGTCTTATATTAATTTTTGCTCCAAAAGATGCATTACAGCTGATTGTCTGGCTAGGTCTTATTTTCAGGAAAATACAGTAGATAAATGGAACAAAATAGAGCCTAGAAATAAGCTCACCCTATATGGATATTTAACCTATGAGAAAAGAGGCAAGAATATACAGTGGTGTAAGACACTCTATTCAATAAATGGTGTTGGGAAAACTGGATAGATACATGCAAAAAATGAATCAGGACCACTCCATATACTAAAATAAACTCAAAATGGATTAAAGACTTAAATGTAAGACCTGAAACCATAAAACTCCTAAAAAAAACATAGGCAGTAAACTCGCTGACATTGCTCTTAGTGATATATATATATATTTCTGATCTACCTTCTTGGGCAAAGGAAACAAGAAAAAAAATAAACAAATGAGACTACATGAAACTGAAGAGTTTTTGCACAGCAAAAAAAAAAACAACAAAACAAAAAGACGGCCTACTGAATAGGAGAAGATATTTGCCAATGATACATCTGATAAGGGATTAATTTCCAAAATTTATAAAGAATTCATAAAACTCAAAACCAAAAAACCCAAACAATCCAATTAAAAAATGGGCAGAGGACTTGAACAGACATTTCTCTAAAGAGAATATACACATGGCCAACACACATGAAAAGATGCTCAATGTCAATAATTATTAGAGAAATGCAATTAAAACCACAGTGATATATCACCTCACACCCGCATTATCAATAAATCAACAAACAACAATGTTGTCAAGGATGTGGAGAAAAGGGAACCCTCCTGCACTGTTGGTAGAATTGCAAATTGGTGCAGCTCCTATGGAGAACAGTTTGGAGGTTCCTCAAAAAACTAAAAATAGAACTACTTGATGACCCAGCAATTCTACTTCTGGGTTCTTATTTGAATAAATCCAAAACATTAATTCAAAAAGATATATCCTCCACTATGTTCACCACAGCACTATAAACAATAGCCAAGATATGGAAGCAATGTAAGTGCCCATCAATAGATAATTGGATAAAAAAGATGTGGTACATATATACATACATACAATGGAATATTACTCAGCCATAAAAAATAATGAAATCTTACCATCTGCAACAACATGGATGGACCTAGAGGGTACTATGCTAAGTTAAATAAGTCAGACTGAGAAAGACAAATACCATAAGATCTCACTTATATGTGGAATCTAAAGAACAGAGTAAATAAGCAAACACAATAGAAATAGACTTCTAGATACAGAGAACAAATCGACAGTTGCTGGAGGGGAGGGAAAGTGGGTGAAAAAGTTGAAGGGATTAAGAAATACAAATTGCTCGTTTCAAAATAGTCATGGGGATGTAAAGTACAGCATAGCGAGTATAGTCGATAACGTTGCAACAACTATGTATAGTGCCAGCTGGGTACTAGACTAATAGGGAGGAATCACTGCATAATTATATAAATGTCTAACCCTATGCTGTACACCTAAAACTAATATAAAATTATATTGAATACCAACTGTAACTAAAAATATAAATAAATAAAATTTAAAAAAATAAAAGAAAATGTTGGCAGTATGGTACTTTTCATTTAGTTGTTTCCTGGCATACCAAGGGTGGAAGGATTTATTGACAAGCACTGCTTTCTGGGAATATAGGGCTCTGATAAAGTTCCACACTGTCAATGGATTATTTCTGTCCCACAGCACCTGGGGATTTAACTAGGAATATATGATGGCTGAAAATGCCTTGTGGCTGGAATCATCTGCAGACTTCTCTAGTCACACATCTGGTGCCTTGGCAGAAATATCCTGAGGGCTGGGAATGGCAAATGGAAGTGTGGCCTCTCTTGGATCTTGGCTTCCTCACAGCATGGTGACCTCAGGATGGTTGGACTTCCTCTGTACAGTTCAGGGCTCCAAGTGTGCACTTTCCAAGCAAATTAGACCAAAATTTCAATTCCTTTTGTGTCCCAGTCATAGTAGT
The DNA here is from genome assembly GCF_964194185.1 of Rhinolophus hipposideros. Taxonomy (NCBI): domain Eukaryota; kingdom Metazoa; phylum Chordata; class Mammalia; order Chiroptera; family Rhinolophidae; genus Rhinolophus; species Rhinolophus hipposideros. The sequence continues at coordinate 44,710,143 of NC_138050.1, read as the reverse complement.
CACATAGCCTACCATACTCCAGTGGTCTGAGCAGTAACAAACCTGACAAGATTCCAGGTGAGAGATAATAGAGTATCAAGTCTGAATTCTGTACGGTAGGCTGACATGCTGGAGACCCACAGAAGAGTTGATAATGAGCTCAAATCCAAAGCGAGTCTGAGGTCAGATCTTTTAGGAGGTCCTGATCTTTTCTTTTAAGACCTTCAACTGATTGGATGAGGCCCAACCACATTATGGAGGGTAATCTACTTTACTCAAAGTCTACTAATTTACATGTTAATCACATCTAAATATAGATATCTTCACAGCAACATCTAGACTGGTGTTGAACCGAAAACTAGACACCATGGATTAGCCAAGCTGACACAAAAAATTAACTACCACATTATTCTTTCCGACTCTTGGCTCCACCCTCTGAGTCATTCTTCCTTTTCAAAGGAAAATTGAGTTTGCAAATAAATAGTATTCTCATGCTGATAGTCCAAAGGACTCTGTATATTTTGTGTTTTGTAGAATCTGTACTGTGTCTGTCTCTTTTGGGGGAAGTTTGTCTCCTCTTGTTCTTACTTCTCATTGTATAAAAACTAACTCTCAAAACTATGCCCTGTGCTGTTGTAGGCATGCTACATGAATTAACTCATTTAATCCTTACAACAGCCCTATGAAATAGCTGTAAGTGTTGCTTCTTCTGTTCAGGGCAGGATATGAAGCAGATGGAGAGTAGCTCGTACAAAGTCACACAACCTCACTCAATAGAGCTGAGATTCTAACCAAGTATTTTGTCTATGCACTTGCAGTTATTACACAGTATTGCCGCATGGAAGTAAATGCTTCCTTTACTGGACTAACCTCTCAATCAAAAGTGACAGTGTACTAATATTTTCAAATAACTTGTGAAAATGTAATAAACATGGTGGAGGCAATTGTCTTGGTTACAAAACACAGACATCTGTCAACTTCAGTTAGAGCTTAAGAGAATGTCACGAAAGAGCAAGCCTCGCGAATTAGTAGTGTCTTTATAAGGTGAAGTGACAGAGATGGGGTGCAAAAACGGCCCAGGGAATTTGGTCCTAAATAGTCTAAAGACTATTGTGTAGAGCCTTCTCCAGCAGCAGAGCAGGATCTTCCCATTTTATCATTTCTCTCTGTTTTTCGGAGAGAAAAGAAAAGCTGCTGGGAGGCGGCAGCAGCAGTCATATGTTGTTTAAATGCTATGCTTCTAGCATCCAAATAATTGACCAGTCTCCTGAATTTTCAATAACTTGTGCGCCCCCCCCCCAAAAAAAAAGTCGTATTACAGAGCAGGAAGAAGTAAGTAATGGGGCACAATTTAAACAGAGATTCTAACTTGGGATCTTGCTTTCTTTCTCCTCCCCACTCTTTTTGATTCCTCTGTTGTGCTTTTTCCTATTTTCTTTACCTTTCTTAAAAAATAAAAACAACTCTGTGTTCATGTTTTCCACTTTCTTTTTCAAAAAGTTGGCACTTCAACACCAATAAGTGAAAAGTGCAAAGAAGAAAAGACAAGCATGGGAAGTTCAAATGAGGTAACTATTTTGTAGTGGGAAGTCATGGAGGTCTCCGAAAACTGTCCGGGATCCCAGAGGGCACTCTCTCTGGGTGCTCCCTGCCCTGCCTGAAATCTGAGCGATGCCTCTGCCGGCCAGCCATCTGTTTGGACATGTGCAGGGGCACCCTACGGTTGTTGTGTGAGATCTATTTGCCCACTCCAACAGTGTGGCAGACTGGGTAGATGAAAATCTACTGTTCAATAGGGATCTGTCGTCACCCACTGATCTCCTGCACATTCTTTTTCCTTTTCCCAAAGTCTGTGTTTAAACAGTGTGCACACGCTATGTAATTACTTCACACCTAAAAGTCAGCCTCTGGAATAAGGGCCTCTAGAAGCCAGAAAGCTAGAAAAATATGTAGGAGTAAAGATGCCAGAAAGAGAGCACCACTTTTAACCAGGTTCAAGTCTGGTCCAGGGACCCACAAAGCAATAACCCCTCCCTGGAGGCACCTGTGAATACCCCCCTTTTCCTTCGCATTTTTCATTTCTGGTCCCCTTCCTTGAACTAGATATTGAGCCAGAATAGGGCTAGTGACATTCACTATGGGCCACTCTCTCTAGGCCCCGCATCTCAAAACATGGAGAATGAGCGGGCCAGAAACAGTTGGTAAAGAGCAATTAAATGCCATCATGCATGCTTGTGCCTAATTATCTCATTAGGGACACACTGCAGCTCATTGCAGCTAAATGCAAATTTTCAGATTTTTATTGAATTTGGTAAGTCAAATGATTGGTACCTCATCTGGAAAGAGGTTGGGGCTGATTAACCGCAGAAGCCCACATGAGCAACAATGAGACACACGTTTCCTTGATTAATTAAGAATAGACTCCCCTTCCCCTGTGTTTCCTTTCCAGAAAGTTGACTTCTCTTCATGTGCTGCTGAGCTCATTGTCCTGATTAAGGACATGAAGATACAGAGCACTTTAAGGAGCGGACTCCAATAAGATGGTAACATGGCAGGACTGGACAACTTGCCCCAAGACTGGTGCTTATTGCGTCTAGGTGCTCACCAGTACATGATTGATCTTTAAACTTTGGGCCATATTTTATAGCATCACACACACACACACACACCATATTTCATTAATCTACACTTCGCTTTATTTTATTCTGCTTCGTTGTAGTTTTTAATGTTTAAATGCTAGTTACAACCCAGTTAAAAGATTTTACAACTCAATAAGGAATCTTGATCTTCAGTTAAAACCATAAAATGAAAGGAAGAAGAAAAAAGAAATTGCATTAGATGTTGCTCTTGCTTGTGTATTTCTAAGCTTTAGTAAGTCCCAAAATGAATGATGGAAACAGGGTTCCTAAATAATACTGCCAGCCCAAAGTGCTAATTATATAAGGTCAGCCTAAAATCAGATAAAGCAGCAGGACTGAGAACAGCAGTACAAGTGTACAGTGGAATTTGCTGAAGACGGCATGCTTGGCAGCAGAAAGTATCCCCTGGCGTGTTGGCATTATGTCTAAAATGATGCCAGCTTCCAAGAGCATTTTACATTCACAAATGTAAGTGCTAGCTGTGTTCGAATGTGTCTTGGGCACTACTCCCTCTCTCCATCAAATCTGCTCAGGCTGTTAGACCACAAGGGGTCTTGGGAGGTGAGATGACCTCATGTTCAATGTCAGCCATGGCTGTTATTTTCCTCACTACCTTCCCGACTGAGTTTGGTGTCATTCCTTACCTTTTATGATATTCTTTTATGGTAGACATGGATATTTTACAGATAGCCCGGACTTGTCGATCAATATACTCCTATGTGAAGAGTAGCCCTCAATCTAGAGCTCAAGATATTAATGCCAAACATAGGGGAATTATAAACTTCTGGAAAGAAGGAACGGAATGAGAGAAAGCAGAAGAAGGAAGAGTGGAAAAATATTGATTGTTTGCCTTATCTCTGAGACACAATGCCAGATATATTATTTTATTTAATACTAATAACCCCATCAAAATAATGGTAATTAATCCTATTTATTTCAAAATGATTTTCAGGAAGGCTGAAATAAATTTTTCAATGTTATATAGCTAGTAGGTGGTATGGATTAAAATATAGGTCTGCTCATTGTTCGCAATAGCCAAGATATGGAAATAACCTAAGAATCTATCAATGAATGAATGGATAATGAAGATGTGATATAGATAGAGATCGATATACACATAGATAGATAATAGAGTATATCTATGGTCTATATCTATATTTATATACACATAATGGAATATTGTTCAGCCATTAGAAAGAAGGAAATCCTGTCTTTTGCAAAAACTTGGGTAGCCCTTGAGGGCATTATGCTAACTGAAGCAAGTCAGACAGAGAAAGACAAAAACTCTATGATATCACTTAATATTGAGAATCTAGAAAGAACAAACTGAGAGAAATAGAGTAGAGTGGTGGTTACCAGGGTTTGGAGGGTGGGGAACATGGGAAGATATTGCTCAAAAGTTACAAAGTCCCATTTATAAGATTAACAACTTTGGGAAGCTAATGTACAGCGTGGTGATTATAACTAATAATACTGTATCATGTACCTGATGTTTCTAAGAGAGAAGATCTTAAATGTTCTCAAGACAAAAGATAACTGGTAACTATGTGATGGGGTGGAGGTGGTAGCTAAGGCTATGGTGGTCATCATCTTGCACTTTATAAATGTATCAAATGAACACATTGTACAACTTAAACATACACATGTTCTGTGTCAATTATAGTCAATAAACCTGGAAAAAAAGAGATCAAAATATCTCCCCCACCCCTTAAATAACAGGTGTGCCTGGATCCCCAGAGCATGTCCTTCCTAATACTCATAGGGCTTTTATATTCTCACTTTGAACTTCAGAGAACATCAACTGGAACTTCAACAAAGAAAATTCACTCTTGATATCGTACTTCCTCATTCAAAATTTCCCTACACATCTAAAAACTCTAAAGCGACATTTGAGATGGAATGAAAGCTGAGATCAGGAGGTTGAGTTCCCTAGATCACTTGATGGGTCAGGCAATGTATTTCCTTTAGGACTCGAGTGAAGAAGATAAAAAGAGGGAAGAGAAGGGAAGGGAAGTAGGGCGTGAGGGAGAAATTTAATTCGATACACCACTTGACAAGAAAAAAATGTGATAGGTACTTTCAGATAACAGGAGTTATATGTAAAAGGTTTGATTCAAAACCAAGCATTAGCTTTACTTTTTTCCTTTCTCTGTAATCTTGATTCACTTTGCAGTTTTGAACTTGGTTCCAGATTGTTTTAGTCATGAACTCTTTGCAGAGGCCTAACCTTTGAAAGCTTTCCAGCAAATAAATTGTACTTATGATTGCTACTTAATGTTTTTGTGTAAGGAAGTTACCTATTTATAATTGAAAACAAGGAGAAACAGTTTTATTGTGGTTTGGGAAATACTCCCTAGAAGAGGGGCCCTCTGCCAGGTGTTAATTACATTCCTATTGTATTTTGGCTTCATGCTTCCCGCACCAGGGAGAGGATGATTTGGGGTGGGGTGGGGCTGGGGGCTGGAAGATAATTGAACAAGGTGAAAATGAATGCCCATTAAATTCCAGAATATAGGAGGATTCATTTCATATGATAGGGCTGTAAATATGACTTTTAATGAAGTTATGACATGGTTGCCAATAAAAGTCATTTACTCTGCAGTATTACAGTTAATTATACACAGCTGGAACCATTTATGGCATGTCCCATGGTAACTTTGCCTTCACTACATATTAACCCTTTCAGCACAGATCAACCAGGAGCCAGGCAGTTTTAAACCTAAAGAAAACATTAAATAAATGTCCTCTATGACTCAGGGTAATGATCACTAGCTGTAGTATACATAGTCCTGGCCCTCCTCTCAGAACACCCTCCCCTCCAAGAGCACCTTGGAGGAGGGGTGCAGCTAGAGAAGGGAAAAGGAGAAAGAGATGTATACCTTTTTTCCTTTTCCCTTTTTGGGGAAAAAAAAAAATAGATACTCTCCTTGACTTGTAGGACATTTTAGAGACATACCATTTTATTACTAGCTTTAGGAGCATTTTAAATACATTTAACATTTACTGATAGCCGTGTAACAAAAATACTAGAATAAAACAATCATGAAAAAAGTGAAACCAACACATTGTCTTTAGCAGCCCAACCTTGTTAACAAAAAGCTTGTTCCAGCATGGCTGGAAGGGATTTCTGTTTCTGACAACCTTACATTCTGAGGTAGGTTGCTAATTGTAGGAACCCATAGAATAACAGCAGTTGCGAATAACTAAGGCACCCCACTTGGTTATATCAGAGTCAGCATGGCATCACATCCTAAAATGCCTGTTTTCTGGATATGCTTGAACAACAGAAGATCCTATTTTTTATTTATTAAAATTGTTTCAACAATAGATGCAGCTACCTTTTTAAAATTTTTTTGTTAGCTATCCATCTTTATTGCCTAGCAGTTCTAAAAGCAAAGGCACTGCATTGTGTTGTTGTTTATTATGGGTCGGAGGGAAGCCTTACTCAGTGACCAAGTTTTTTATGGGTTTTGGTTTTGACAGGTGTCCACAGTTTTCAATCTATGAGGATTCAGCTATTTGAGTAACCAAAACATGGCACTTTGTCACAGGTGTCTTCATCAGGCTCACTCTTCTTGGCTCCCACAATGAGTTGCCATGTACTGTATTGGCAGACACTTGCTAAGTCTGTTTCTGGATGATTTCTGGTTCATGACTGAGCTAAACTATTTCTGTCATTAATTAATGGCTATCTGGTTTCTGTCCACCAATGTTAAGTGCTAAGAGATTGATTCTGTGTTGTGTATCTGCAGGATTTCGTGAAATTTCCAATGACTCAAGTGTTCCCCAGTTTCCCACAATAGGATCAAGGGAGCAACTCCTTTAAGGGACCACAGACCAGTCTCTACTTTGAGAAAATTGCCCCATGCAAAATATATACTATTGATCATTTTCTTGGGGAAGAGAGAGAATGGGGCAACATAGAGAGAATCCTCATATTGCTTGTCTGTGTCTGTCTTCCCTGAAGGGGTTGCTTGCATACAATCTCCATTATATTTGTTTTTGCAGAATGGCTGGATTTTCTAATGCGTCATGAGTTTTCTGTGTGTGTGCCTGTGAGAAAATCCTCTTTATAGATGGAAGAGAATGAAAAGATCTTCTTATGATTATAGCCCTTTTCATCTGTAGTCAGGTTATTTTAGGGGGCATTCTTGGACAAATGTTAATCATGAGAATATGCCCTACTTCCATACTATATGAATATCAAAGATAAACACACACACCTACCATTAAAGAAAAGAAAGCACATGCAAATACCAAAGAAACTGATTCAGTTTGGCATGAGTTGGAGAGCAGAGAGCTAGATGGCTTATAAATCAGTTGTGTGAGTGACCCTGAGGAATGATGAAAAGGGGATGCTGATGGAATTGACATGGCTTTTCTGGAGCCTGTAGACCTCTCATTAATGAGCAGCTAAGTTCCCAAGAAGTTGAATGGCTTTTGTATAATCTAGCCTATTCTTGTTTTTCCATCTAAAAGTATCATAAGTAATACCTTCAGAGGATAAACTCCAAAATGCTTACCTTAGTAGCTTGCTCCTCAGACAAAGAGTCCTACCTAGGTCTCAAACACAGGAAAAAAGGTTTCTTCCCTCCAGAGAAAGAACACACCGCATTTTCCCAACTTGCACAAAACTTTGACAAGATTCTTTGGATGTACATTTTCCAAACATAGCTCTGATAATATTTTGTCTAACTCTGGAGGAGACTAACAAATTAAATTTAAAAGAGAGAAGCAAGAGAATTCCAGTCAAGACAGCACAATAGGTAAATGCTGTGCTTACCTTCTCTCACGACCACATCAAAATACAACTAAACTACAAAGCAACCATCATAGAGAACTGCTTGATATCTTGCTGAACAAAAGCCCTACAACTAAGGACATACAGAAGAAGCCACCTCAAGACTGGTAGGAGGGACAGAGGTGTGGAACAGACTACTCCCACACCCAAGTGTAACCATTAAAAATTGGGAGGGATAGCTTGGCTGTGCAGGTCCCCCACAAAGGAGCAAGGGGTCCCAGAGCAACACAAAGCTACCACAGTCACGGACTCTAGTGCCACGGAGAGAAGTCCCCATCATTTTTGCTTGTGAAAACCAGCCAAAATTGTGGCTGAGGGAAATTGAGGGTGACTAGAGTCTCAGATGCTCCTATTAAAGGGACCATGCATGGATATGCTCATTGATGGAATCACTGGCTCTGAACTCTAGCACTGGGACAGCAGCTACAGAGCCATATGGGACATCTGGGGCGGGGGTGGGGGATGGGGGGTGGAATTGAGTTGTCTGGTTTCAGGACAAAGACTGGAGGTAGAGATTTCTCCCAGATGAAGAATCTGGAGGAAGCCATTGTGTTTTTGTTGAGCCCCACCCCCCTTCCTGGCATGCAGATGCAGACAGACGTCATACTATCTGCATCTCCATTAAGCTGGCTGACACATTTGCCTCAATTCTGAGGTCCTGCCCCACCCAACTTTTGGTCACACCTAAGCTAATTCCAGTGGCTTTTTTGTATAAACTGCCTGCCTTGGATCATGCTGCAGACTCTCCTAGGGTCTCTTATAGGCAGATGGAACCCAGACAAGCAGCATCTTGCTTGAGCACATCCCATAACTCTTGCTGAGCAGCCCTAAGCTCCGCACTAGCAGCAGCTGGCTTTGCTTTGTGGGTTGGCCTCTCAAGCACCTCCAAGCATAGTGCAGATGGCGGCCATCTGTAGATTTCTTTGTGGCTCCTGCCAGGTGGCCTCGAGTGGGGCACAGGCTGTGGCTGAACTTGACCTGTAGGAGGTCCCCCCAAGTGGCCTTAAGGCTAGCACCCCCAGTGGCCAGCTTCAAAACAAGCTGGAGCATCACCCAGCCACCTCTAAGTATGACATATCCAAAGGGCGAATTGGGCAGGCATCAGAGCCCTGCTGAGGCAGATCCTGCTCTGTAGGGTCAGCCCTTGAACCATAACACCTCCACTGTAATCACAGCCAGTCCTTACAACCAGTGATCCCAAGGGTCAGTCCCTCCCATTGACATGCAAACAGAAACCAAGACTCAATTACAACAGAAGGGCACACACAACCCACGCAATGGACACACCTGGAGTGCATGGCTCAGGTGACCAGGAAGACTGCACCACTGAGCCCCACAGCACATTACTATATAGGGCCACTCTACTAAGACCAGGAGACATAGCAGCCCTAACTAATGCATAGAAACAAACACAGGGAAGCAGCCAAAATGGGGAGACAAATAAACATGTACCAAATAAAAGAACAGAACAAAGAACTACAGAAAAAGAACTAAATAAAATGGAGACAAGCAATCTACCAGACACAGAGTTCTAAACACTAGTTATAAGAATTCTCAATGATCTCAGGGAGAACTTCAACACAGAGATAAGGAACATAAAAATGGAGATAGAAAGCATACAAAAGAACTAGTCAGAAATAAAGACTACAATAACTGAAATGAATACTACATTACAGGGAATCAACAGTAGATTAGATGAAGTAGAACAAATCAGTGATTTAAAAGATAAGGTAGCATAAAAGACACTAAAAGAACAGCAAAAAAGAAAAAAAAAGAATAAAAAAAATAAAAAATGAGGAGAGTTTAAGGGGCTTCTGGGACAACATCAAGTAACCAACATTTGCACTATAGGGGTACCAGAAAGAGAAGAGAGAGAACAAGGAATTGAAAACTATTTGAAGAAATAATGACAGAAAACTTCCCTAACCTGGCAAAAAAAAAATAGATATACAAGCCCACTAAGCACAGAGTCCAGACATGATGAACCCAAATTGGCCAACACCAAGACACATAATAATTAAAATGACAAAGGTTGAAGACAAAGAGATATTCTTAAAGTAGCAAAAGTAGTAAGTTACCTACAAGAGAGCTCCCATAACATTGTCAGCTGATTTCTCAACAGAAACTTTGCAGGCCAGAAGGCATTGGCGTTAAATATTCAAAATGATGAAAAGCAAGGGACTACAACCAAGATTACTGTACCCAGCAAGGCTATCATTTAGAATCGAAGGACAGTGAAAGAGCTTCTCAGACAAGAAAAAGCTAAAGGAGTTAATTACCACCAAAGCAATATTACAAGGAAACTTAGAGGGACTTCTTTAAGACAAAAAATAAATAAATAAATAAAAAATATAAAGTAAAATAAAATACAAAATATAAATAATAAAATGGTAATAACTACACACTTATCAACAATTACTTTCAATGGAAATGGATTAAATGCTCCAGTCAAAAGATGGTGGGGCTGAATGGATAAGAAAACAAGACCCTTACATATGCTGCCTATAATAAACTCACTTCAGATTCAAAGATACACACAAACTGAAAGTAAAGGGATGGAAAAAAATATTTCATGGGAATGGAAACAAACAAACAAACAAAAAGCTGGAGTAGCAATACTTATACCAGACAAAATAGACTTTAGAACAAAGGCTATATCAAGAGACAAAGAAGGACCCAGTAATCCTACTTCAGAGTATTTATCTGAAGAAATGCAAATACTAGTTTGGGGGGACAAGTGCATCCACATTTTCATTGCAGCATTATTTATAATAGCCAAGATATGAAAGCAGCCTGCATGTCCCTGAATGGATGAATGGATAAAGAGTGGTACACATATACAATGGAATATTATTCAGCTGTATAAAAGAATGAAATTTTTCCATCTGTGACAACACGGATGGACCTAGAAGGTATTGTGCTAAGTGTAGTAAGTCAGACAGTGAAAGACAAATGTCATATGATTTTATTTATAAGTGGAATTTAAAGAACAACATAAACAAACAAACAAAACAAAAACAAATTCATAGATACAGAGAAATTTTGATGGTTGCCAGATGGGAGGAGGGTTGGGTGTGGATGAAAAAGGGGAAGGGACTAAGTACAAATTTGTTGTTACACAGTTGTCACGGGAATGTAAGGTACAGCATAAGAAATATAGTCAATAATATTGTAATAACTATGTATGGTGTCAGATGGGTACTAGATCTATCAGAGTGGTAGATGAGAGGGGGTTGGAGGGCAGGATGAAAAAGGTGAAGGAATTGAGAAATACAAAGTGATAATTATAAACTAGTCATTGGAATGTAAAGTAAAACATAGAAAATATAATCAATAATACAGTAATAAGTATGTATAGTGCCAGGTGGGTACTAATCAGGGAGATCACTTTGTAAATTATATGAATGTCTAACCACTATACTATACACCTGAAATTAATATAAAATAATATTGAATGTCAACTGTAATTGGAAAATTAGGAAAGGAGAGGAAAAAGAAAGGGGAATAAGAGTTTCAAAGTTCCAGTTATAAAACAAATAAATCTTGGGGATGTAATATACAGCATAGGAAATATAGTGAATAATATTGTGATAGCGTGTTATGGTGTCAGATGGTTGCTGGACTTATCATGGTGATCAGTTCTTTAGCATAGGGAATATAATCAATAATATGGTAATAACTATGTATAGTGCCAGGTAGGTGTTGTTGTATAACTATGATGTATACCTGAAACTAATATAATACTGTATGTTAGCTATATTTTAATAAAAATAAATAAATATAAATAAATAAAATAAGAGAAGGAAGACATCAAACATTTAATGCTTTACGTGTTCTGGCCTTTTAAGAAAAAATACCAGCTCAGAAATGCCAATCTGTGCTGGCAATGGCAAATGATATCAGCTAGCAACAAATAGTCATAAAAATGAACTAATAAAATATTCTGATACTTTTTAATACATTGTAAATAAATGCAGATTTATTATAAGATACTAGTTTATGCAATATGCATATTAATCAAGGTAAATCCCTTGATAAATTAGATGGGTTTGATAATTTTGGCTTAAAATTTAGCAAGGCCTTCTTAAATTTTATCATAATGGGGTATAAAATATAAATTTAATACTTATATAAGATTGAATTATATTAAATTTGTGTTTTATGAAAAGTCATTTTATTTTGCACATCCAAAATTTCCAAGGGTGTTTTGGGGTCAGATAGTTTATGATTGTTCCCACATTTTTATTTAAAGTTATGAGAATGTACGCATATATATTTAACTAAATGAATTATAATAATTAATGTCTTTTTAAAGATTGCTTTTTATGAACTATAAATAATGCTGCAAATCATCTTGGATTGTTTCCTCCACTTGCACTGAATAAATGTCACTTCTCTGATGAAATATCCTTGTCTATATACAACAAATTAGCTCTTTTTAAAGCTCCAATTAACATAGTGAGTTCAACGTAGTAGAGCCATTCTCTGATTCAGTTAATATACTTTGAGACTAGAGTTAACGGCTTTAAATACATCATCTAAATATACATACATATTTGTGTAAAGGCATAACGAAATTATTAAACAAAGAAAGTTTATAAATGATAAACCACTTGAGAATTGGTGTTAGAGTATTCAGCCAGATATTAACTAACACTAGGTAGGAAAGTTCTATTTACTTTCTGTGTGATCTGCCCAGAGAAACCTTCTCCCAGGGAACTCTCATTGAAAAGCCCTATAGTATGTATGTTTTTTGACGACTTTTATCAGACTCAAGATTTTTTTTTAATTGTATTGAAGTACAATTTACATATTTTAAAAAGTGAACCAATCTTAAATGTATAGTTTGATGAGTTCTGATAAACATATTCACCTGTGTAACCACCACCATAATAAAGACGTGGAACATTTCCACCATTCCCAAAGATTCCTGGAGCACCTTTGCAGAGTTTCCCCACTACCTTGGTTCTAGGTAACTCCTGCTTGGCTTCTATCGCTAGAAGTTTGATTAGTCTTCTTTAGAATTTCATACCTTGTACTTGAATATATATAGTATGTAGTGTTTTGTGTTTGGCTACTTGCACTGTGAAACGGTTTTCAGAATCATCTGCACTTTTAGGTATAGCAGTTTCTCTTTTTTTTTTATTATTGCTGAATAATATTCTATTTTATGGAAAAATAACAATGTATCCATTCATTTGTTGATGGGCTTTTAGATTGCTGAAATTGTGAGAGTATTTTGAAAACAGTTGCCGTGGATGTTTATGTGCAAGTCTTTTGTTGAATATATTTGTTTATTTCTCTAGCAATGGGATTCTGAGTTCTAAAGTATGGGTTTGTTTAAATTGATAAGAAACTGTACTCTGGTTTCTCTTCAGATCGTATAAATCTTTCGCCTTTTAAATTGATAAGAAACTGCTCAACTCATCACCAAATTGATTTGTGAACCATTTTTAAAAATAAACGTTCCTCATTTCCAAATAAACTAAAGTTGCTTATAATTGATAGGGTAACTTCTAGGTACATTATTAAAATACTATCTTTTTAATTAAAAAATTAACGCAGTAATGATTTCTTATCTTTAGGCATCTATAACATATTACCATTTTTGGAGGTAATGATAATTGTCCTCTGACAACTCTTTTTCATATTGCTTTTTCCAAATTTAGGTCCAAAATGAATACCAAAACCATTAAGGTACCTTTTTAATGTAAACTATCACTTGCTTAAAGACCTCTGGGTACCTTCATGTTTTTATTCCCCCACCTCAAAAGAGAATGGATGCTAGAAATAATTAGGCTGATTTATATTCACTATATTTTTAATTAGTTCAACACTGTATTGAGAGTTGTACTATTTTTATCAAGATCAAAATAGGGGAAGAACTATCTAATCAAAAATAGAAACTGAATCTTACCTAGGTGAATTAGCCACAGATTAATAATTATATAAATATGTCTCAACCACTGATATCGTACATGATAAATAGAAGCCTACTCCTTCCTGTTCACGTGCAAAGATGGGCACAAGAATTGCAAGTTGAATTTTAAGAAGTTTCATTTCTAGGTCTGAGAAATCCTTAATAATTAGTGATAATTATAACATTCTCTTTACTGATGCATTGGATCGACCTGGGGATATACCTGTATGTTCTTCCCATCAGGATATCATTGTGTGTGATATCATGAGACAGTTATACGTTAGTTCCCAACAGGAGACACCACTTTCTCCTCATTTTGATATTATTGGTTACTAAAAAAATTGAACCAAAATTGTTTCATCTAAGTATTGATAGTCAGTCCCTATCCTTTTTGTCACAGTTGCCTAAAGGGTTCTGCTATCAATTTCAGGCCAGAAATGGAGTCTTATGGAAAAAGACACCAAAAGAATCATAGCTGTGCTCATCTGTGTATTTGGTGTTCTTGCTACTTTCCCCAGGGGAAAGTAACAAGATGTCCCTTGCTAACTGACGGAATGGGCATAGAAATCAAGACATTAGACTTACGAACTTGGTAGCTACAGTCCCCTCTCAACAACTGTCACTCTGCAGTTACAGCAAACAGTGGTAACTTTATCTAGTAATTCACGGTCTCTTTCCCAGACAGAACTCTTCAGGTCCTGCCATGATACAGTTCTAGTCTCCTCCCTGTCTTCACCGAGATGTTCAGAAGAAATGAAAATATACCTAGTTATGTAACTTAGAAGATGGATCATTTTCACAGATCTGATAGATCTGCACAGTGCAGAAAGCACAGAACTTAACACTTTATTATATAAACAAAAAGGAAAAGAAGTCTTACTGACTCTGACTTTTGGAAAAGGGAATTCTGTGCAGGCACCTGCAACGGAAGCCATCAGCACTCTGACCATACCCCTCAATGTCCTTTACCATTTTTGTGCTTTCACTCCCCAAAGATAGCAAGCATCTGTGTCTGTTTGTTGGAGAGCTGCCTTAGGCTGTCAAAACCCACTTGCACATCCAGAGAGCCAAAGTGCCTAGGGATATATGTTCCCCAGGGGCAGCCCTTCATCAGTGACCCTATAGCTCCTCCACTTCCCCTGGGCCTGAACAGGACAGTTCCAAGGTATGACCTCCTCTGTCCCAAGAGCTCACCTACAGGTTGGCCCATGCTCAATGTGAGGTTTTGGTTGATATTTCTCTCTTGCTTTGTCTTCTTCCTTTCCTGGCCCCACTTTTTCATTCCCCTATCCAGTTTTTCCTAAGAACACTTCTTAATAAATCACTTTCACACTACTTCTTGCCTCAGGTTTTGTGTGGATAACCCATCCTAAGGCAACATTGCCCTCTCCCAGCTTTACCTCTGTCTTCTCGGTGCCATAATAGCTTCTTTCAAAGCCTCATCTTCAAGTCCCGCAATCCAAACTCCACTTTTCACATGAGGAAACTGTTCAGCTTCTCTGTATTCAGGCACAAAAAGCTGCAATTGGATGCACATGGAAGGTCTCCTCTGCCCAGGTTTTGCCAGTTTCAGGTGATGAAAGATGAGCTGTGGACCAGGTTGTGAGAGGTAGGGTCTTCTAAGCCCAGTTCAGTCTCTGCACCTGCTGGAGTTGTAGTAGATAACGAAATCAGTCCTGCAGTTGTCTGAAAAGTCAACCCACATCAGCAAAGCAAGTTCTCCTTCCTTCTTTCTCTTCTCCTTCTTAGTTTTTTTATTGTTTTATTTGGTTAACAGAGGATGGACAGTCTAGTTTTATATGAGAAAACGGTTTCATTTAAAACATGTGTTTGATCTTGTTCCTGGGAGGAAAAACAAAGCAAAACATGGCATTACTGACCTAAGAATTTCTAACTTTTACCAAAGCTCAGCTTTATTACATGAATCACCACTTTGACTGTGAATGGTTCTATCTTACCAGCGCCTGTTAAATTCTTTCTGATGCCAAGATCTTCCTCAAGTAGAAGACTGGGGTACATATGGAATCCACTTCACTTACCCTGAATATAAGAAGAAAATATAGACTCTACAATCTGTTATGAGCATGACTTGTAGGTATGTGAGTTTCTTCATGGAAAAACAAAGAAACAAGTCCCCTTTGGGACACCATGTCACAAATGTAAAAATCTTTACTATATGAATTGTTTAATGGTTTATTGAGAGTATCATGAAAACTCACATTAAGTATTATAACATCCTAAGAATAATTTAAAATTTTATTTTTGATTCTGAGATTTTCAGTAGTCTAAGCATCAAGGTAAGATGACCATCAGTCTGTATACCAGTTTTCATGGCATAATATTGGTGATGTGGGTTAGCCAGTGTGAGAGACTGGGTTGCAGTATTAACCTTAACATGAAAATTTTAGCTTTACTCCAACCTTAAAAACAACTTATTTTATTATCAATAGCCCCCTCCCAGCTCCCAACATTGTCCGCAAATAGCTATTATTAAGACAATCAGTCTAAGATTTTACTATATTTTCAGAATTGGAGTGTATCATCTACCTTTAAAGCTAGGAAGAGAGGGACTGTTAGCTCTAATATTTATTTACCCTTAATCTTTAGTACCACACCAATAATTTGGGAGAGGGGCCATTAATGAACCCAATTTTTAAAATTTAATTTCTCAGCCTCCATAGAAGCTAGACATGGCCAAGGGACACACTTCTGTCCCAAGGAAAGCAAGTGGGAATCATTAGATGTAACTATCAAGAAAGCTAGCATAGTGTCCCTTTGAACTTCATTCATCCTATCTTCATGCCTGGAACATGCACAGGTTTGGAGCAGCCATTGTGAAACCATAAGGGGACCGTAAGGAGAAGGTCAGTAGATTTTCAGGAACCTCAAACCTGAGTTATGATTTGTTGATTTGGTGCTTGCTAGCTGATTTTGTGTGTGTGTGTGTGTGTGAGGGGGAGGTCAGGAGGGGCACTAGTTTGTGTAAGCCACTTTTTGTTATTGATTTGTGTTGACTTTTGTTATTCACAACTGAACATAAACCTCTTGTTCATACAGTAAGGAGATAGTTGTCCAAGCTTTGTCCTGGGAACCCAAAGTATAAAAATTATACAACCTTGCTCTACCTCTGTCCAGTTTTCAGATGTACCATTGACTGCTCTTATTTTATGTGATAAAAAAAGACTGGACATTGACATCATCTCTGCTAAATTGAAAAACTAGGATGCTACCCATGCAGTGTGATAGCAGAGCCTTTAAACTCCTTTGGCCACCACCTCCCACACCCATCAGCAAATTGATTTTTACGTTTCACCAAATTCTTCTGTAACAATGCCATCATGTAAGAGGTGAGCAATAGGATTTTCTCTATAAGCCATTATTCCTTTGTGTAAAACAGCTTTGTTCTAATGGGGTTATGATGGGAAGAAAGGAAAGAGCACAACCAGGAACATAAAGGCGAAGCAGTAGTCAGCAGAGTCAAGAATGCTTTGAGGAAAGTGTTATCCTACTACACATTCTTCTTTCCTTCATTTCTATTTTTTCCCCAAATGCCTGATGCCAAGGCAACCATTTGTTAAGCCCATCCACTTTACCTCTCCTGTTCATTTTTGCTTATATTTGTGGACGTTGCTCCTTAGGATGTTCTCTGGTGTCTGGCAGACGGGTGGTGCTGGAGCCCCCAAGGACCAGACAAGGACACATCTTTCCAACAGTGGTTGCTAATGGGGCCAATGGAAAGACTAATTGTTTAAAGTTCTTCAAGGGTTCGTTCTGAGGCAGAGTTTGAATAAATTATTCTGTGGCTGCAGCACTCTGCAGGAGAGCCCCGTTCCGCATGTGGGGAGTTTGATATGCCTTCTGCTCTGAGGAGCTTGGATTAGTCCATCTGTTTCTGGTTTTCAGAAACCTGAGGTGAAGAAAATAAATAACAGGAAAAACAAAAATGAAAAATGCCCCTGGTTCCTGAATCTCAATACGTCTGCATGTGCTCCTAAATTACCTATTCCATGCAGATGCTGGACTTCCTGGGTAGAAAAAGAAGCATCCAGATTTCGCTTTTGAGGATTTTTAAATCTTTAGAAGTATGGCCCATTCATTACATAAAAATGTGACATTTCTAATTATTTTGGCAAAGAAATAAAGCTAGCACTCAATTTATGAAACCATATTCTCCCTATCATTTCCTTTTAAAAGACTACTCACATGTTTTCAACTGAGGCTGATTTGAGCCTCCATTTTTCATGAGCAGGAAGATACAGCCAAGGAATCAGACACATTTGCCTAAAGATGACACACTGATGGCCTCCAAATGTTTAGAGTTAATGGAAAGAAGGTTTGTGTTCAGTGGCCTTAGCTCCAGAAGGCAAAATTAGGACCAATAGGTAGAAATTGTTGGGAGGATTTCAAAGCTCAGAGAACGTTCTAATCAATGACCTGTTAAATTTTAAGTGAACTACTCTGGATGACAGTAGGGATCCATGCCTGCTGGAGATCAAACTGGAAAGAGGACCATGAATACGGGTTAGTGCATAGAAGATGCCTGAATGTGTAAAGATTGAATTTGGTGGTTTCCACTTTGTTCACTCATTCTACAACTCACTGCAATTTCTTTTCTATTCTCAGACCTCTCTGAAACTAATATTGGCCTATGGTGATGGATTATCAGGGGAGATACTACCTATTATTATCATGACTATTATTATTATTATTTTACTCCTCCCTTTACCGGTGGGTGAGAACAATATTCTGCCTATCAGAGATTCTTGCTAATATTGACATGTTTGATATGTTTTTCTAGAAGAATATGAGGTTGTAATACATGTCACGGCTCTATAAGCCAATCAACCCCAAAATAGTTATAATCTTTAGAACATCATTACAGAAAGGGATTTTAGAGTACAGTGAGTTAATTTTGACTTTTTCCATAATTCTCAGATTTCTGTTTCCGGGTTAGTTTTTTCTCTATTGAAGCTACTACCTGGGTCATTTTAAGTCTCTATAAAGTATACTTTACTTATAACTGCCTTGTCTAGGCAAATTCACATGTCTGAATTTATTTCCCTTGTTATCTAATTTGCATGTCCTCTAGCTCTTAACTTTAAAGGAACCTGTTTATTTTCTCTGCAATTTAAAAATTTTGATCTGCTCCAGGAGAAAGCAATGTTTTAGTCAAAAATCTATCTTCTGGTGAAGTCTAAACTTGAGAAAAACTGTAATGTTGTGGAAAGGACAACAGCAGGATGGATATTAAAGAGATAAGAATTTGATTCCTCTCCTTCCGCTAACTATTTAGAGGAGCTGGGATGAGCCATTTAATCATACTGGATTTTAATTTCCTGATGCGTGAAAGTAAGGGATTAGGCTAAACCACTTCAAGGTCAGTACTACTCTGAAAGGGGGAATCAGAGAATTTCAGATTCACTATGTTTTGTTTTGGAGAAACAATCCTCTATTTTAAAGAACTGAAGTACAAGGTGATCTCTCCTTGATCAGAGCTGAAATCCTCCCTCTGCTCCACTACACATTTCTGTTGTGGGAAATGTGTCAGTTCTATCATTTCAAGAGATACCTGAAAAAAGTTAAGGTCTTAATTCTTTTATGATCAGTCTCTACCTACTCCCGAACTCATCTCCCTGTCACCCCCAAACACACCTATGCTCCAGTCTTAGCGAAATGCTCAGAGGATTCTCAGGTGTAGGGTGTTGGGCATTTTGGAAGACAACGGTAATACCATCTATAAGAAGTCAATCTCAAATGGCTTCCTGATCAGAAAGTCAACCAAGAAGGCACAGCAGAAAAAATAGGATTCTCAGAAATTCTGGATGTGAAGATTTTCTTTGTGGGAGTCAGAGTTTTCACATTATATGTGTGGTGAGAACTATCAAGTGAAATTTGAGTTTTTTCATAATAATATTCCTTAGGAATCTTGGGGAAACTTCAGGTTACTTTAATAACAGACTGTCAACAAATCCAGGACACAGCTCAAACTTACTTGTATAAATTATGCTGTAGTAGACCCTTGGAAGGTCTTTTGAATTTACCTTTGCCTAATTTAACCCTCACCCTCCACCAGCCCTCTATCATGAACATCTCAGATTCTGAGGCATAACAAGGGTTCAAAATATATATTGAATAAGCCTTACTCATAGATTGAAATCACAAAGTAAATTTAATTAGCTAGCCCTTCAGTGCTCATTTGGATTTAGTCAAGAGGGCAGGCCCCTTCTCCCCCCATGAAAAGATGTATATATAGTCCCATGACTTTTATGTTTCTACACAGGAAATACAAAGTCTGAAATCCACATTCTAAAATCACAAAGTCACTCTGTCTAAAAGCCAAGCTTTTGGCTGCTTTGGGGATTAGGCTGCTCACTTCCATAGAATATTCAACAATTCAACCCATCCAAATGTAGAACTTCTACCCTCATCCACTGAGGGTCTGTTCCAGGCAAAGGTCCGTAGCCAGCAAAGGGAGGTAAGGATAAAAATCTCTCTTACTCAGTTCTCACACGCATGAGCTGCTGTTTCCCACTAGAGCTGAAATGGAGGGTGGAAGGAGAGCCAGGACTAGTCTTTTAGATTGTCTCTACCACCTACAGTGTTTCAGTTCTACAAAGTGGTGTGTCTCACTATCCACTTTGGTACCTGATAGTTGCACCAAACAATCTTAAACAAAACAATCATTTTAATAATCTATTGCAGAAAATCAGAGGAAGTTCGTAGAGGATAAAACGACAATGATACTTACAGATTTCAGTCTGAGGAAACACCAGGTGACCCAAGAATAGAAATCCCTGGATCCTTTGAAAACTATTTCTTGACCAAAAAGAATGATTACCTTTGCTGTTTTCCAGTTCTTTTCCCTTTTTTTCAATCTTATTTTCATATGCATCTAAATTGAATTTTAACTTAAACATTTTTACTGCTGCAACCAAATGTATCTGTTTAATGTAAGAAAAGTTTGCTTTGAGAACAAATGGACAAAAAGTCCCAAAGCACCCATTACTGGGCAGGGCATAGGACCCCTGAGTGTTGGAGGCACAGGGCTTCCTTGTTCTGAACAACCTCAGGGATTTGCTCTGTATCTTGGGAACTTGCAAACATGGAGACTTTTATAGTGGCAATAAAGAGCCTGAAACTACCTCATAAGCCTCTCTGTCAGACAGTAAGTCCCCTAGCACTTCTCCTAATTAACTTCTAACCCGCTGGCCATGGGGATTTTTTTCTACTTTAACTGCTAATGAAGTCTAGAATCTCAAAGTCTCCCTTGATTTTACTAGAGCCTTCTAGTAGTTAATTATGAGCCCTGTGTTTTTCTGGCTCACTTGGACTTTATAAGGTGCACCACGGTGGGGATGTAACTTTTTTTTTTTTTTTTCCTATTTAGAGTCATCTCTTAACTTTCTTCAGGTTTCTTTTGCTTGCCTCTGCAGGATCAATAGAAACTCAGGAGAAACAACAACAAGACAAGAAAATGGATAAATCGATTTTGGGATGTGGGGCCATTTGAGGGAGAAGTTTGAGGATGTAATAATCTTGTTTCTCAGAGAAATACGAGCTTTTCTCTACCTCACTGAGATATGTTGGTTTGAGCATGCAGAAGAGAAAGTCCAAAGAAGTAAAAGAATAACAATGCATTCAAATTAGCAGAGGATATGTAATTGGATCAATCACTTATTTATTCTATTTGACCAGCATTAATTAGCCAGCTTTTGCATGCCAGGCACTTTTCTAGACACTGGGGATGAAGAAACGAGCAGGCCTTCCTGGAAGATATTATTTCAGTGGGGATCTCAAAGTCTCTTTTCCTGAAAGGTCACATAGCGCTTCAGAGGTCAGCTGCAGAGTGCTCAATCCGATTTTGGAGCCAAAGAACTCGTAATTTTTGGAAAAGGTGAAGGAAAACCCTGCTCCACTGTAAGTGTCACGTGGGCATTTCTCTGCTTTAAAACAACAACAACAACAACAAAAACGAAAACATGTTGCTGCCATATTTCTCTACTAAAGGAGCAGTATATGATAAGGACATAAAGGACAGGATAAATTTTTCCCCAAGTTTATGAATTATATCTGAATTTAAAATAAACGCCTGCAACAAATACAAACTCAAATAAATGATCATTTAATAGTTTAGCATTTAATTCAGAGATTCTTTAATCCTAGCTGTGTGCAAGAATTGGCCAAGAAACTTTTTAAAATCGAGAAGTCTAATAGTTAACATGGCTATATGATATATAGGTATCCCCCACTTTTTGAAAGTTTCCATTATGCCACTTCATTTTACAGAAGACCTACATTAGTACCGGTTTTCATGAACTGAAAGAAATCTGAAGTGGAATTTTTTAACGGTGAAAATGTCATTCAGCATTTGTTTTTCAGCAAGCCCCCATAGAGGCAGCATGGATCTGAGCGGGCAGAATGGCACGGCAAAGCTCCTTCTCGGGGAACTACACTCAACATCTCAGCATAAAGCCCTGTAACTCTGAACTGTGTCTGTAAGCGTCTGTGCTTTATCTCGGTTTATGTTAGGAAGATGTATCCTAAGGTGTTAAGAAAAGCCTAAGGGACCTTGTAACGGTGTTATGCAGCGCACAAAACAGGATGTAATTAAGCATTTCAATTGTGGTGAATGAAATAAAGACACTGGGCATGGGCTGAACTTGCCTGAGTCTACCAGTCATACTAGTTACATTCAGAGAGAAAGAATCTTGAGAGCTGCTGAAGTTACTATGGGTTCTACTGGTAGCACAGTGGTCTCTTTAAGTGGGTATCCAATAATGGACACAATGGCAAGTTTATTTGTACAAAGTATGGTATGTATTTATTATTTTATCCCTGCTTTAACTATATGTTTGTGTTAGTTTAGGTTTTATATGTTATTTGGTATGATTTGGTAGGGTATTTTTGGGGTCTGTGAACACAAAACATTTTCCATATAAATCAGTGGTAATTGCTTCTTCACTTTACACCATTTTGGCTTATGAAAAGTTTCAGAGGAATCTTTGTGTACTTTGTGACAGCAGGGGAAATTTGTATAGGAAAGGTGTAGAGAGTGGATAGAGCCTAAGAGCTTTCATCACAAGAAGAAATTTGTTTCTTTCTTCATTTTAGCTATATGAGATGATGGACATTAACTAAACCAACTGTGATGATCATTTCACAATATATGTAAATCAAAGCATCATGTTGTACACACTAAACTTATACAGTGACATGTTGATTATTTCACAATAAAATTGGACAAAAATTAGAGAAGTCTAGGCAGGCCCTACACATGAAGGTTCTGATGCTTTAAATATGAGGTGGGGCTTAAGAAATGAGCAGTTTTATTTTTAAATTCCGTAAATAATTTTGATGGGCTATCAGAAGCCAAGAGCCACTGATAAAAATCTTCACTTACAACCTCCCCTGAAAAAAATGAGTGTAGAAAGAGATGATATTTCACTTATTAGAAAGCAGGAAAGTAGTTGCTTAGATTTCTGGTCCTAAATGAAGATTTTTTTTGGTGAATCCCATGTAGAAAAAATATTAACTGCTAGTGAAGATGTTTAGTTTTCTTCTTTGTGTCATTTTATTGGAGATGAAAGTGCTTCCTAACATTGCCAGATTTTGACCACCAGATAAGTCACATGCCAACCATGTTTGAGTGTCCTTCCTCTCACATGACTACTGCATTTACCTTCATACTCTGAGACATTAAAAGAGTTTCCCTCAGAAAAGAAACTCTAAGAGACTTGTCATTTTTCTGTTCTCTTTGACATTTTCCTAATTGGCACATTTTATTTCTAATATCTGTTGAGATATCCTGAAGAAACTCTCTCTCTCTCTCACACACACACACACACACACACACCAGCATTTCCAATTAGAATGATTGACCAACTTACTTTTTTTTCCCTCAATTTACTTTTGATTGCTTTGGTTGTTTTTTTTATTTTTAGAATTTGGATTTGTTATGGGATTCAAAAAGCTTTACATTCTTAGATTGTAGATTTATCCAAGATCACTTCCTCTAATGAGGCCAGATATTCTGTTGGTATCTTTGGATGAGATAAACCAGTGTGCCGCGGATATGACTTTGTCTTTATGTATAAGACAAAAAAAAAAAAAAAAAAAAATCATTAAAGTGTAATTTTTTTAAGGGAGAAAAGAAATCTATCCAACAAGATCACCACAAAGTATTTTTAGCCACAATACTTGCAAATTAAAGAAATATCCTGGTTGTCCTCACCTTCTCACGAATGGTGTGAAATGATGCATCAGTGGCTTTTTATATTCAAGCATAATTTTCAAAACTTTGGAAGTATGACTCTCATGTCATTATAATATATACCTGATTCAAGGTGTTTATTCAACTCATTAATTAACGAGGAAACCAGTAATAAGGTAAAAGATGATTCAACTAGCATTTTGAGGATTTGTATTTTTATAGGCATTTTGAAACAATGATAGAACAGAATAATAGGTTAAATCCAAACCTGACTGGTGTTCCATAGGCAACCAAGCATAGGAGTTATCTTTCTACCTGACAGAAACTATTTGCATTTATTAGACCAAAACATGCAAATGAACACATATTTCACTAAGTCTTTATTCAATAATAAACAGTGAGTCAAATCAAGTATATTTTTCTAGAATAGATGATCCTTGAGTGTGCCTGTTAAACAAGGCCTCAGTATACCTTTTTACCCAATTCACATGCTTTTAATAATTTTTCTTACTATAATTAAGTGGTAATAACAATTTCAAAGCATCATGCCCTGAGATAGCTCTGAGGACAGCTTTCACGTGATGGTAACGAGTCCATGTTTCCTCCTTCTCAATGTCATTCCTTTGTACATGTATACAAGTGTACAGGTGCGTGCAAGAAACATGGCAACTCGGGCATTGCATATGCAATGTGAAAACCTTTTTAATCTCCTTTAAAAAATTTGCTCCTCACACAACTTAAACTACCCTGCTCCTTAGAACCAGCCTTACCAATTTTCTTTTTCTACTGTCCTCTTCACCTCAGCCCTCTGTGTAATTTCCTCAAGAAGTAGCAACATTCAATCAGAGCAGAATTGCTCTTTGGGCCAATTCATAGAATGCATTTCATCGTCCTTCGCAAGGGACTTTTACACAGGTGCTTAGAAATCTAAACAATAAGGTGTGGCCTTTCCCAGATGTATATCAATGGGTAGGGCTTTCTTTAAGAACTTGGCAGTTGTTTTTATTTTTTTTATTTTTAAGTATAGATTAAAGTTCCTTTTATTGATGCCAGTATGTTCCCTGAGAGGGTTTCTGGAACATAAAAGGAAATCTAGCTTTCATATTTTCTACCATCTTGAAAAAGGGAATATTAAATTAACTCTTTCATTTGCGTTTTGTTTCCTTGCTTTCATCTTGAACATTTCCTGATAGAGAAGTCCTTCTTGTGCTGAAGGACTGTGGGACTGTGAGAAGTCCTTGTGCTGTGGGACGTCATCCCACAGTGACGTCAGGATGACCTTGACTAAATGCAAATGTCCCGAAATTTTGGAAACGTTTTGAAGAGACACCACAGGCTTAGAATCTATTTAGAATCTATTTTCTCCTACAGAATATTCAGAATAAAGAGTCAAACAGTTTGGATGTGGGTCAAATATGATCCTTAATGCTGCCAGTCTGTGGACATGTTATAACATCTTATGGTGGCATTGAAATTTTCTCTAGTTTGCTAATGAAGACTAATTATCCAAATAATTCAGGCTGGCTATCTGCTCTTGACCACTGCAAATCTCCCTGCTGTTCCTCAAAGCTCTGTTTGTTCCCCATTTCTTCTCTTGTTTTAAACCCCTCACTGTTCTGAGTGCCTTTTATTTAAAGAGAAATTGGATACCTACTGTGTAAATTTCTGCAGGGAGTCCTTTAATGTAGACTGTTGCAATTTTCTCCAGGAATATGCTAATAATTACACCGGCTAGGGACCAGGACTTCGTTATCTACAGAGGAGAAACTGTGAGAAAAAAGAAAAAAAATCTCAACTCTCTACACCACTGAAAAGAGAACAAAAAAAGAACAAAATAATAAAGGAGAAAGAAAACAAAGTTATTTGTTAAAATGCAGGCTGGAATTAGACGCTTAGAAGTAGCAACTGTGGCCACTGGTCTTTGTACAGCCTCTTAAGAAAAGCCACGCATGACCGGAGAATGGTGAACTTTGGTCTCAAGGGGCAGCAGGCTGATTCTGGCCTCCGTAGTCATGGCAACAGAATATCCCCTAGTGCTCCCGGGAACTACTGGAGTCCTCTGTTGCCTCTGTCAGAGGTATGGGTGAATGGCAACTTCACAATCCTGAATTGCTGGTTAAAACTGGTTTAAGGGAGCTCTGGCTTTTTGTTTTTGTTTTAAAAACAATGCTTTGAAATCAATTGCATTTTTGTGCTTCAGAGGAAAGTTTCTGGGAAATAAATACGGTTACCTTAGAACTCAATATGTGTTGACGTGATGTTGCAGTCACACAGTTTGATCAAAATCACAGTCCTATCCTAAGGTTATTTGTGAAGTGGGTTATTTAATGTGACCTGGGGTCTTCTACTGTGATACCAGGTACCTTTCAGTGGTCACAAACTGACTTCGGCTGACCCTTTATCACAGAATTCTGAGCACACAGTCACTCTGTAAGTTTTTTTCAACCAAGGTAAAGTTTTGGGAAAAAGAGGTTTCTTTTTAGAATTTTTATAGTCCTCTGAGCAATGAGGTAAAAGATTTATTTCCACATATTGATGTGAAAATTGAAGCATTGGAAATGAGGAGGAATTTGTCCACAATGGACACAAAATCAAGCCCTGGCAGGACACAAGATGCCAAAATTCTTTGCTTATTTTTATTGGTCAGACTTCTGAAACTCTGGTTTTGGTGATTGCTTTAAGGGTTTCTCCTTGGGAAAAGGTATTAAAAATGTCCGCAAACCAATACCAATACCCAGCTGTACTTTTTGTAATTTCACAGAAGGGGAGGTTCTCAAAAGCAACCAAGTAATGATAATAATGGTAAAGTTATTGCTAATATAACCGACATTTATCAAGCTCTGTATATAAGTTCTAAGTACTTCATAAGAATTGTCTCCTTTATTTATTTCTACCTTATTGATGCGGAAACAGGCTTTAACGATCTTCCAGAGTCACATAACTAGTAACTGGTAGAGCCAGAATTTAAACCTAAGACATCTGACACGAGTGTCTGAGTTTCTGTTCACTCCACCGCATTCTACTATGCTGCTATGCTATAATTTTATACACACACACACATACACACACACAAGATTTACATATTATGAAATACTTATTAGTTATTTAAAAATTTACTAACTATATCACTGCATAGGCAGAACTACTACCATCCTTTGCTGAGGCACCTACTATGTGTCAGGTATGTCTCTTGGCACTTTGCATATATTATCTCCATTCCTTACTAGAAACCTGCAATAAGAGAAATATCCTCATTTTATATATGAAGAAATGAAACCCAGAAATTTTTAAATAACTTGCCTGTGTTATATCTAAACAACAGTCTGAGAAAGTGTGAATGATTGCAAAACATCTGTTTTTTTTTTCCAATCGTGCCATGCTGTTTTCTCAAGTTGGTTTTGAGGTGTAGCTTTAGTTTTATTAAAATTGACTAGGGACCACATCACTCTTCTTAGTCCCTGACCTTACTTTTCTAATGTTATTAATAAGATTGAAGTTATTAGAAGTATTGTCTACAGAAAACCTAAATAAAATACACAAATTACCTGAAGGGAAGATGGTGGTCTGTCTTTCTAACTTAGGTTACTATCATTAGTTGATTAATTTGATTCTCATTCTTTAATGTTTGAGTGAATGAAAAATGAATGGATGAATTAGTTAGTAAATGAGACAATCTAACATCTATTGAATGCCTTGTAGGAGTAAGCACTGTACAAGGTGATTTCATATTCTAATTTTATGTCCTTTCCACAAAAGTTCTGCAGTTAAGTGGCTGTTTTTATTACCACTGTATTTAAGGGCGAGGAATCTGAGTCTTAGATGGTTTAAGTGAATTGCTCAGTTTCAGCTAGTGAATGAGACAGTTAGAAATAGAACCCAAGCGCCTTTGGCTCCAAAGTTGAAGCTATTCTATCTATATTTACATTTCTCTTTACAAAAATTTTAGAAGTGTTTAGACACAAAAGAACATTTTAGATATATGAGTAAGAAATACCGAATAACTATAAAAGTAGCACCCAAATATTCATGCCCCAGATTCAAAAATAAAATATTACCTTAAACTTAAAATTTCCCTGAGTGCTCTTCACATCCTATCCATGCCTATCTTAGACGGTTTCTTTGTAGTTTCATATTTATTTATATTCCTAAATAATGTATTATTTAGATATGTGTGCTTTTGGACTTAAAATCAGTGGAGTCTAACTGTATGTCTTTTTGTCTTGCTTGCTGTTTTTGCTTGACATTTTTCCTGAGATTTATGCATGGCACTGAACAAAATTGTGTTTAATTTATTTTCACTGTTGTATAATATTCCACTATAAAACTGCCATGATTTGTTTTTTCACTCTACTTTTGATGACTAAGTGTGTTTTTTCATTTTTGTTTATTTTTTTGCTATTACAAATGGGGCTGACAAGAACATGTGATACACATCTCTTGGAGTACATCTTAGATTGTCATAGATTTATAAGATTTACAAATTTTTAGTCTATTGGATAGTATCATATTGTTTTACTAAGATGATGGAGCAATTTACACTCCAGCTTATTCTGAATGACATTGCATAATTTTCAGCTTCCCCTATATCTTCACCAATATTCAATATTGTTACACTTTAGTTTTTACTAATATTATTGGTTTGAAATGGTATCTTATTGTAATTTTTCTTATTTATAAGGTTGAGCACCTTTTAATGTATTTTTTGACAGTTCCTCATTTGTAAAGTACCAGTTTATTTTTCACTTTTGCCCACTTTTTTAATTGGGTAATTTCCCTTTTTTCGTATCAATTTGTAGTCCTTTTTATATATTCTGCATGTTAAATATTGTCATTTAATCCATTGCCAATAACGTCTTCCAGCTTACATAGTACTTTCATTTACTTATGGGGACTTTTGATGTATGGAAGTTCTTAATTCTAATATATGCACATTTGTCAATCTGTCTCTTTATGCTTTGTACAAAAGGCAATCTTCCTTAATCCAAAGTAATGAAAAAATATTGCTTAAAATTTTATAGTTTTTCCTTTTGCATATATATATATATCTAATCCAGCTGGAGTTTATTTTTACTTATGGTGCTACATAGGAGTCCAATTAACTCATATTTTTCTTTGTAAGATAACCAGTTGTTCCAGCCTTATTTATTCTCATCAAATTTTTTCTCAAAGCTCTGCAATGCAAGTTTTGTATAAATCTAGTTTCCATATATGTGTGGATGGGCTCTTTATTCTGTTTTTCCAGTTAGTCCATTTTTATGATAGTACTATACTACTGTCTTAATTTTTACATTTATTGTAAAAGTTGATATCTGGTAAGGAAAATCCAATTACTTTGCTCATCTGAAGCAATGTTTTACTCTTCTTGTAACTTTGATCTTCCTCATAAATTTTAAAATCAGCTTGTCAAATTCCCTCAAAATCTGTTGGTATTTTGACTAGAGTTGAATCACATCACTAGAGCAATTTGGTGAGAATTTACATCCTTAGGCTATTGCCTTTTTCTTATTAATTTGCAGACCATGCCTTTGGTACGGTTTGTTATTTGAGTCTTTGAAAAAATTTTGTTCAGTATAATTTTCTCTATACAAATTTTGTACATGTATTGCTTAATTTCTTGATACACTTTCATTTTATTTGAAGCCAATATAAAAGCTATCTTTTAATAATTACCTTTATAATTTTTTGAGCTTGTATCAAATTGCAACTGATTTATTATCCTTTTAAAGTAAGTTTTATGTTAGAACAGCTTTAGTTTACCGAAAAATTGGGAAGCTAGTACAGAAAGTTCCTGTAAATCTTGTACCTAGTTTCCACTATTATTAATTTCTTATGTTAGTATATTTGTTATAATTAAATAACCAACATTAATACATTATTATTAACTACAGTATATATTTTATTCAAATTTCTTTATTTCTTACCTAATGTCCTTTGTCTTTTCCAGGATGTCACTAGGATACCACACTATATTTAGTCACCATTGCTCCTTACACTCCAATTGGCTCTGCAAGTTTCTAGGGCTTTCCTTGATTTGATGACCTTGACATTATTGAAGAGTACTGGTTAGGTATGATGTAGAATCCTTTACTGGAATTTGTCTTATGTTTTCCTCATGATTATAGGTTTTTAGGAAGAAGACCACAGAAGTGAAGTACTATTTTTACTCCATTTTATCAATAGTACATAATCCATGAAGTGGTCTCCCTAATAAGACAAGTGTTGATCGGATACCCTACAAAATCTTTACATTATTGATTATATTCCCCAAACTGTCTTTCGTAACTCCATGGCAATCTTGTGCTTACAATTTGTGCTGAGAGGTGTAAATTTCTATTAATATTACATTGTTTTATTACGTCTAACTATTAATATTACACATGAAACTAAAAAAAAAAAAAAAAGAGTACATAGTGTGGAGGTTGACCTCGATTGCACAGCTGAGGTAATGTTTGTCAGACGTCACTTGTAAAATTACTCTCATATCCTGTTACCATACTATACTTCTCAGAGAGAAGTCACTATGCCCAGACCAAGCCTAAGGTGTGTGTGGGGGATCATGGTCCACCTTCTTGAGGGTGAATATCTTCATAAATTATTTTGAATTCATCTGTACAGATTGTCTCTTCTCCCTCATTTATTTATTGCGTAATTTATTCATATCAACATGGACTCATGGATATTTAATTTTACTTTTGGTTATAATCTGATACTACTTTATTTTGTTACTAAAATTCTTCCATCTTTCGCCATTGGGGGCTCCTTCAGTTGTCTATGTGTCCCTTTGACATACACTGCCACTGTGAACTTTTTTCCTCTTAGCATTGCCTATACAATTGATTTTCTTATATATGGATTTTATATCCAGCTATCTTGCTAAAGTCCTTTAAATTCATATAATTTGCTTTTTTAAACAACCATGTTATCTGCAAATAATGACAACTGTTTTTTTCTTTTAAATTATTACTATTCTTATACAATTTTACTTATTTCTTTTGCCTTGTTGCACTTAACTAGACCTTTAGTATGATGCTGAATTGAAACTGTAATAGAGAACACACTTGACTTCTTTTGAATGGTACAGGGAATACATTTAACATTTCATCATTGAAAGTAGGATGTTTGCTGTGTTTTTTTCTTTTTTTAATTAAAATTTTTTAAATCAAGTCAAAAAAGTTTCCTTCCATCCCTAGCTTGCTGGCTTTGTTTGCCCCCAAAACAGACTTTGAAACAATGATTTAAATGCAGTAATTTATTTGGGAAGTAATCTCAGGAAACACCATAAAGTAAGTGTTCAGTGAATTAAAGAAGAGAAGAAAACCAATAAAAGGTGTCAATTACTACTGGAAGTCAATGTAAAACCCATTCCTTAGAGTTACACCAACTGAGAGATGAGGGAGCTAGAAATCCTTGGGTGAGGGCTGCTTGGTGAGGGAGTAGGAACCTAATTCTCTGGCACTTCTGGTCTGATTTATGGGCTACAAAGCAAGAGAAAGGTTTTAGGTAGATGCTGGTAGGTGGAAGTCTGAGGGTGCTGAAGTGCGTGCAAGGGCACTATGGCACCAACAGCATCTGCCATACTTGCACGGATGTTTGCATTTCATTGCCTTGTTGCAAGTGGAAGTTAGAGTTATCCAATACATTGTACTTATTCATGGTCATTTGATTTTTCTGCTCTAACCTAATTTATTAATTAAAAATTAAATAATTATTATTTTATATTATGTTATTATTCATTGGCTGTTGAATGTTAAATGACCTTGAATTCTTGGGATAAATCCAACTTGCCAATGTGTTCTTTAAAATTTTTGCATCTCAGATAAGACTGGCCTGTAAATATTTTTTTTTTTAATATATAATACATACATACACACACACACACACACACACACACACGTATGTATTATTCTAGGAAAAAACACACATTTTACAAGGATTGTACTACAAGTCATGACATAGGGCAACATATTACACACATATTTTGTTTGACTTTACAGTCATAATTATCTTATTCAATTTATTATTTTTTCAAATTAAGTACTTTAAATGGACTGTGTTTTAGATCCCATTCTTACCTAAACCAGACTAAAAAAATGACCTTGATGCAAATGAGTGCTTTTTGAAGTGAAATATAGAGACTTTTTATCACCAATTTTTCTGCTTAAACCTGCTATAGATCTGAGTCTCTGAGATGGACTCCCAGCCTCTGACCCCCAGATTCACCTGGACTGTTGAGTCTCCTCTTCTTACTGAGGAGTCCTGCATGGCCCTGCAGCCCACGTGATTGTTTTCTTTAGTCATGCCTGTATTAATTTTCTTTCTTAGACTCGTTTCTTCTCATCTAATTTTACCAAGTTATCTCATGCCTCATATACAGGATAGCCCTGGACACATTTATGAAAAGGCCAAAGCTCGAATTTACTCTCCTTTTTGTTTTCTTCCTTCAGCTTATTTCTTGTTTCTTCCCTTTCCTGATTATCATTTTCTTGTGCCTTCAGATTGAGTTCTCTTCCTCTCCGACCATCACATTTTACAGTCTTAGGGTATTTTTCATGAATGACTATGTACTTCACTCTCACATCACCCTCTCCCTGCATTTGAAATTTACAAAAAAAAAAAAAAAATCAAAACCAAAATTTTACGCTGAAGTTATGCAGATAAGTGTGTTTTCTGTCATGTAACTTAAGGTTCTTGAAGTATGTATCTTGTGGTCCCGTGTGGCTGCGTCGTAGTTTAGTTTATTATCCATTTGGCTCCTCTGCCCAAGCCTGCACGTGCAAGGGTCCTTAAAACCCCAAAAGTTCATGACAGACTCAACCAGAGCTCTGAACTTCACTAAATATAAGATGCTATTCAATGGCAAACTATCTTATAACAAGATCAACATTTTGTTATTTTGGATGCTTGAAAATAAATTTTCTTCCTGCTAATATTTTTAATTTAAAAACCAAGATCCAGATCAAAGAGAAATCAAAAGGTATCACATGGTTCAGGCTCAATGTCTCATAGAAATAAGGGGACCTATTTTTACCTAGCAGCCTTATTGAGACTCTCAGACTCACAGAGAGAGGTTTTTCAAATTTTAGTGTATATAAGAATTGACTCAAGAGCTTATTTAAAATGTTAATTTCTGCTCCTCTCTCCATCTTCCCTTCAGATTCAGCAATTCTCGGTTGGGTCTCGAATCTTTCTAGCAAGTACCCTGGGTGATTGTGGTGCAGGTGGGCCACCCAGCAGAGTTAGAGAAACCCCTGTGATTGGTGAGAAAATGAGAAGGAAAGAGGCTCTCAAAGAATTGTCTGATGACTTATGAGCAGTGTGATTCATAGTAAAACTCTGGGTAGAAATGAGGTCCACCTAAGTATGTCAGCCCCAACAGCATTGATAATTAGGAATAAGAGAACACTACATTTGGTGACATTCAGAGCTCTGGTTGAGTCTGTCATAGCAAACAGGACTTTATCCTGATTTCATTCAGCTTTTAGCTGTTCTGGGCTGGCAGCACAGAATAAATGGGCATGAGCCTCTGGACATTGCTCTCCTAAGAATGCCCTGGCAACAGCCCTGTTCTTGGCTGAAGAGATGAGAGGGAGCTTGAGGAAGAAGTTAGCCAAATCTCACTGTAACATTGTCCCGTTTCAACCCCAACTGGTGCACATAATGATCCACTTCTGAGGCCAATCCCTCAGAGTCAGTGCAGACCCCATAAGAGAAGGGCTCAGTCCTCCACAGAACTACCCTCACTAGTACCTCTGATACCAGCCACAGGTGCAGCTCTCAGCCCATCAGCACTTCTGACCAACAGAATATAAACTCAAGGATTCCCACAATCACCTGAGGTTTGATATTTCCCTAGAATAGCTCATGCTTTATTTACTATTACAGTTTTATTATAAAGGATGGACATAGGGTGAGGTCTGGAAGCACCCTGGACGTAGACATTTTGTGGTATTGTGATTTTATAATAAGAAATATATACTTGGTCTTCATCCCATTTGTGGCAGTGGGCTCCTAAAACCATTGGAATTTCCTGTGCTGAGAGCAAGGAAGATGTCTTTTCTTCTTCTAATGAGATGACTTTTGAGAGGCACCTAAGAATGGGGGCTGGTTACCAGGATACCCAACTGCATGTTTAAAGGGTTGGACATTTAAGTCCCATCCTCCACATCTGGGGAGAGGAGAGGGGCTGGAGGTTGAATCAATTGCCAATGATCCATAGTATAATCAATCAAGACTATGTAATGAAGCCTCTATAAAAACCCAAAAAGGAGTGGGTATGGTAAACATGTGGAGATTTGGGGAGAGTGGTGTACTTGGAGAGGGCATGGAGGAATCCTGTGCCCCTTCCCACACAGCTTGTCCTATGCAACTCTTCCATCTGGCTATTCCTGATTTATATCTTTTTATAATAAATGTGACCTAGTAAATAAAATGGTTTCCTGAGTTCTATGAGATGATCTAGCAAATTAATTAAAACCTGTGCTTTATTGCCAGTTAGTCAGAAGCATAGGAAACAAACTGGACTTGCTTGCAATTGGCATCTGGAGAGCAGTATGGTGGGACTGAGCCCTTCACCTGTGGAATCTGATGCTATCTCTGGATAGATAGTGTCAGAATTAAGTTGAATTGTAGTATACCCAGCAGGTATTAGAGAATTCCTTGAAAGCCCACACATTGGAACTGGAATCAGATTGGTTACCTTCTATGACCTCTTCCTGTGGAATCAAAGCATGTCACCCTTCCAAAACATAAGTGTGTTCACCAATCAGAAAGCTCCACTTAGCTTCAGTGTCCAGAGATTTTACTGGGGTTTCATTGTATAGGCATGAATGATTAAATCATTGACTCTGTGACTGAACTCAATTTTAGCCCTCCTCCTCCTTTCTGATGATGGAGCTGGCTCTAAATTCCAATCCTTTAATCAAGTGATTGGTCTTTCAGGTGACCAGCCCCCATATTAAAGCTATCTAGACCTATGCCCCCCCCCCATCAGGAGTCACCATTAGCATAACAAAGATACTCTTAGCATTCTGGAAATTCCAAGGATTATGAAACTGTGTGTCAGGAACTGGGGACAGAGACCAGATATATTCTTCATTAAACCACAGCTATGATGTGAAAGGCAATGATGTGTGCCTGTGGTATTCATCTCAGTGAATCTATACATCCTGCTGGAATCTGAAAACACAGAAACAAGAGTGATGAAAAGGGGTCTGGAGCATGCTCTCAGGTGCAATGCACCTAAGGTGTAGTCTGAGAGCTCCTTGACAGGTATTCTAATAAATAGACACTTTCACCTTGAGAAAGTTTTGCAGAATTCCTGCAAGCAAACTTCTCCTGCTTCTTATTTTCCTCTTCATTTCCTTTTTTACTTTTTTCCCCCATTTTGGCTTTTTCTTCAGTACCATAATTGGTTGAAACAGACTGAAAAATTGTATGAGTCCATTAGGACCTTAATCACCTGTTAAAGATGAGAGCATCCAGTGAGGGACAACAGCATTTAATCCTTTGAGGGGAACTAATTGAAATTTCTTTTTTGAATCCATGCCCGAATAGGTTCTGTGAGTCCGTCAAAGCCAGACTCAGACATCAGCAATACTAATGGGCTTAGGGATAAGGTAGGAGACAAAGAGGCTGCCCAGTGATGGGAATGAAAATCTCAAGTCCAGTTCAGTGTTTTTCTTTTTTCCTGAGCAGAGGCCTGTGTACTAGGCATTTTTAGAATGAAAAGAACTATATAAAGGCAGAGCAGCATTATCATAATTACTTTTGGCATAGAAATATTTTTAGCTAATGTTATTTTAATAAGAGCTGCTGTCAAGGTGGAAAAGGCAAATCATTTAAAGCAGAAGTTTGTTCTGATGTTCTCTGATTTAATGCACCCCTTCCTGTTCTGCTGGATATTTCATAGCCTCTGAAGCAGCCTGTTAGGGTAGCAAGCCCTATTATTCCATTCCAGGGATAAAATTGGGCAACACACTCTGCCAGATATTGTCCTTAATATTGTAGGAAATAGGGGAGTATAGGATAGTCTCTGTACTCATGGAGCTTACAGTCTTTAGGGGTGTGGAGATCCAGGCACCTGGGCAACTAACAAAATACTAGGCAGAATGGTATTTGGGTGCAAGTAAATTATGCAGGGGCAAAAAGTAGAGCTGAGATAATTTCAAAGAGAGATATAGAAACTCCTTCCTTGGAAAGTACACTTGAGCAGAAGTGGAAGTGTACCTTGGAAAGTACACTTGAGCAAACTTGCTAAGAAGGATGTGTAGAACTGCCACGGGGTTACACACGTAGGAAAGAACATTTGAGGCCTAGGAAAGAGCTTGAACAAAGGTAAGCCATCATGAAAATGTATAAAATAAAACATATAAATGTCACGAAGTTTTGCCACATAAGTCAATCTGATAAAATTACATACTTTAAAGAACTCTGCAGAAAAAAATTTTCTGGGTTGGAAATGCTTTCTTTCACCTTTTAAAAAAATAACAATGATTCTCAAAATGTGGTCCATAAGTCATGAGCATCAGTATCAACTAGTAACATTTTAGTTATGTGAATTCTCAGACCCAATTGCAGTCCTATGTGCTAGACTCTCTGGGAGCGGGTCTAGCAAACTGTTTTGACAATCTTTCCACAGGATTCTGACGAATGTTAAGGTTTGAGAGCACATGACACATCTCAGGAATTGTTTTCCTTCTTTCTGGTTAAGTCCTCTTTTCCCTGATTGCATGGCTATTAACATTTTCCCGCCTCTTCTTAAGTTTCCTATCTATTTCCACCATTCTTTCAAACAATAACTTATGTGCAGAGGGATACAAACGTTCTCAAGAAGGAAACTTTCAGCTTTTCTCACAATCCACAATTAAATCATCTTTAAGGGCACTTCTTCACCTCCTTTTCCTTATGTTTCATTAGAAGGAGGGCTCTTCCTTCTCCACAAGTCTAATGGATTCTTTCATTGTGCCTTGGAGTTCATTCCTTCCACAAAGGCTCCCAGACTTTGCTGTACCACTCACCCTCTCTCTCATGCCTCTTCCAGTATCACATCTCTCCTTTCTTTCTGGCCTAATTCTCTTTGCTTATAAATGTGGTCAATCTCAAATAGGGAAATAAATAAACAAACTCACCAATTACAAAAATCTTCCCTTGACTCCATCATCCTTAAAAACTGTCACTGTCTCTTTTTTCATGGTCTCTCTTTTGATGGTCAAACTCCTTGAACTCAGGAAAATAAAATTGATGCCTGAATTCAATGATAAATATGTGGTTCTAATTCTACTTGAGTTTTGTGTAGTTATTTTTGTTTGTTTGTTTATTTTGTTTTGAATACTTTCTGCATTTAAGTTTGGTCCTCCATGATTTCTAGACTCTTCCTGACTCCTGAATCTCACACATGTCTGACTCTTTCTTCTCTGTGTATTATCCTATTCTTCTGGCTCTTGCTTCTCTGCCCTTTAATCTCTGTTTCACCTGTTTTAAATGGCTCCCTGGCTAATACTGGCAAGTTAGATGAGCTCCACTATTGACTACATCTTATTTACTATAGTTAAATCTCTAACCTATCCTGATGTGAAACCCCATTACAGTTGTCAGTTGAACATTTGCATATCAAAACTGGACTCTTTATTCCCCTTAGCTCATATCTTTTTAAATCTTAATTCATGGAAACTGCTTAATACGTCAAGTAAAAAACTCAAGAGCCACTTCACTAATTTTATATATTATAAACTCCACATTTATTTTGTTCCCAAAGCTCATAAATTTTACCTCATAAATTAATATTAATTGTATCTTATTCAGTTGCATATCTGGTAGCATGATAGTATGCTGAACAACCTTCCTGCTATTAAAAAAAAACACACACACACACAAAAATAACCTTGTCCTATAAAAATACTAGAACACACATACACACATGCAAACACACAGACCACTATGATAAAAAGTCAGAATAAGCCAGAGACTTCAGATATTGAACTTAATAAACACAGAATATTTAAAATATGTGTGTATTATGAAATATGTATTTAACATGTTTAAAGACATAAAAGAGCGGATTAAAATATGAATAAAAGCAAAAGACTGTAAAAGTACCAAGTAGATTTAAAAAGAACCAAATGGAATGTCTATAAATTAAACATATAATTGAAATTAAAACCTCAATAGAAGGGTAAAACAGGTGATTAGGCAGTGCTAAAGAGAGAATTAGAAAAATTAGAAAATAGTTCTAAAGAAATTCTCAAGACTGAAACCCAAAGAAAAATAAAGAAAAAATATGATAAAGAGATTAAGAGTTTTAAAATAGAGAGGACTATTATGTGTGTAAATGGTCTCCAGAAGAAAAGAGATATAATGGAGTTTATGCAGTATTCCAAGAGAGAAAAGGCAGGAATATTGAAGAATTGCTTAAAACTTCTAATACTTAGATTTGGAGAACTTAAAAATCTTAAGGAGAAGAGGCAGGAATCCTACACCTAAATATCATGATATATTAAACAGAAAGACAAAAACATGATCTTAAGAGTAGTCAAAAAGAAAGATAAATTAAGAGGAAGAATTAGAGTGAGGTGATTCTCAGTAAAAACAAGCCGAAGTTCATATATGGATTCATATATATGAAACAAACAAACCCAAATATTCTCAGACCAATTAAATAAATGGGACTGGCTGAGAGAAGTTGCACTTCCCACTTCTGAAATAAAACAGGAGTCAGCAAGCAAGGGCACCATGTGAGAGCCCCTCAGGACATCATCCCTAAGAGACCTGGGGGGTGGGGGGGTCTATGCTGCCCAGGCCAGAAGGGTTAGCAGACAGAATATTTGAAGATCATGGCTGGAAATCCCCCCAGATTTGATGAAAAACACGAATATTAACATTTAAGAAGCTCAACAAATTCCAATAAGGATGAATTCAAAGCCATCCATCCCAAGACAAATAAAAGACAAAAACTCAAATTATAAACTTCACAGCTGAAGTATAATTTTAGCTCCTGGTCTACAAACAGTTTTATCTCTGATGGAGCTAATGTTATTATCACTGCCTTATAGTCCCTCTACGTACCAATTATAACAGTTGGGAAAGCATACACATCACAATAACCATATTACCTCATTCCTCCACTCCTCCAGCTTCATTTATTCCTTCATCATTTCTCACCTGATTTATTGTGCAAACCTCCAGCCCCTTACCTTCCTTCTTTACATTCACTGCATTCCACCGTGCTGCCCATTATATCATTCCCACACCCTTAACGTCTCTGCTGTTTCCCTATTATAAACACAATTAGCTGTGAATTGTTTACTTTAGCATTCAAGGTCCTTTCCAAACCATTCCAGTTACCTTTTCTCTTTTTATAGTTTCCTTCAGTTCCCCTGGGCTCCTAGGAGCCTCACTGAACTTCTCACCACACTCTGAACTTACAGGCTCTTTCATGCCTTTGAAAATGTTGTCATTTCTACAAGGTCTCTCCTCCACATCGTCTAAGGCTACACTTCTTTCTTTGCTTGTTAGCCTCTGTATTAGTTTGCTTGGGCTGCCATAAAAAGTAAAAAATATAAAACCACAGACTGAGTGGCTTAAACAAGAGAAGTTTATTACAGTTCTGGAGGCTAGAAGTCCAAGATCAAGATCCCAGCAGCACTGATTGCTAAGGTGTCTCTCATTGGTTTGTAGATGGCTGCCCTCTTGCTGTGTCCTTCCATGCCTCCCCCTCTTTGCCCCCGCCACCCCACGCATGTGCACTCACGTGTCTCTTCCTCTTACAAGGACACCAGCCCTACTGGATTACAGTCCCACTTTCATGACCTCATTTAACTTTAATTACCTCCTTAAAGGCCCTATCTCTGGGGTGGGGGTCAGAAGGAGACATGATTCTGTCCACAACAACCTCCCTTATCTTTTAGGATACAATTTCTCTGAAATAGCCTTTGAATTTTTTCCTGAAGACCCTCAGCACTGTCCCATCCTTCCCTGTAGGCTCACAGGGAAATTCCTATGACAGTGAGTGGTACTGTATGTACTTGGACCTCAAGAACCGTGAGCCATTTGGAGACAGACATCATATTCTCTTTCGATTGGAATCGGCAGAATCTAGAATGCCTGTCGTATAAAATTACTCAATAAAAGTGAAAGTAATAGATAAAAAAATACATTTAGACCCTAAAGTATTAATTTTATCTATTGGAATGGTGTTTGTAGTTTAAAGTAGCACTCACTCTCCTTTAAGCAAAACAACTCTATTAATATATGCTACTTCTGTGAAAGTGATTAAAATTTACCGTCCACGTACGCACACCTACTAAATTTCTGGTTCCCATGGTAACTGGACAACCTTTACATTAGGTAAGTAGACCCTGTTCTAAAGGGGAGGGGGTGTTGGTGAGTTGAAGTAACTCCTGTAGGCAACATATTCTTTGTTTCTCATGCATAATGTATGGAGATTATGAAGGATTTTCTCCCTTAGGATGAGGTAACTACAGGTAGTTACAGTGGCCTTTCAGGATGTGTTTGCCTCTAACATAACTCAAGTAGCCTTTCAAAGTGGCTTTTCTTCTTGTATATGCCCTTCTTCCATCCTGTTATCCTTCATTTTTTTTCTTGTTTGAAGGATGACAGATCAGAATGAAGGAAATTTGGGGATCATTAGTTATTTTACTTCTTTAGGAGATTCTATAAAGATGTAAATTAGCTTTTGGAGCAGTTTTTGAAAGTTGGTTCTCTTAGAAGGGATTCTTTTATATGTAGAAAGACAGACAGGGAAGACTAAGATCCTCCACATTCCCATTGTCACTTATGACAAATATGAAATTAAAAAAAAGGCTACAATAGCCTCTTTTAAAATATAGGTTTTATACTAGACTTACAGGGGTGATCACTTTGTAAGTTGTATAAATGTCTAATCACTATATTGTACACCTGAAACTAATATAATATTGTATGTCAATTTTTTAAAAAATAAAATAGTAAAATACATGTTTTATTAATATTCAAGCATGGTGAGGCCAACAGATCAGCAGATGATTGCTATTGGAAATATAGTTTGTAATTCACAGTTCCCAAGAGAAGGGGGCATGCCACAGAAGGAAGTGCCAAGTTCCATCAGGAGACAGAAGAAATGAGGAAAAAATCTGGGTGAGAAATTTTATTATCATTTCTGTGAGAAGAAATAGGTGTGGTGGGATTTGCAGGCTTAGGCTGGCTAGTTCGAATAGTTTCAGCAGGCTCAGGGCGTAGGGGCTATCCCTGGTTGTCTAGTATGTGGCCCTGGGGTATAAGGGGGGGATAAGGCAGTCGGTAGAGGCCCTGAGTGTCAGAGTCTGATGGGGGAAGTTGTTGGGGGTGTGGACTCTGGATTGGTTGGTGTGTACATGAAAGGTGGGCTCACAGGCAAGCCATTTACTATCTGTAGGAATTGGCCAGCCTTGGGAGGTCCATCCAGGGTTGGCACGACCCCAGATATCAAAGCATGAGAATAAAAAGACATGCTTAATACACAACCTATGAAACTCAAACACAAATTTATTTAAGAAGTTTTCGATCTTTGTCAGAGGAAAATGAAAGATAAAGGAAATTGGCAGCATGAGGCATAGTGGGCTGGGCAATAAACTAAACATTCCTTACAAAAAACGTTGTGTTCTATTTTCAAAAAAGGGATTAGTAAAAGAGGTCCCCATGGGGAGAAACTCCGTGGATACGTCTGCTACAAACACAACAGCACCCTCACTCCATGAAACCAGCTGATGCCATCAGTTATGACACCATCTTCTGTGAGTGAGCTCCTTTAATTTTATAAGAAAATAGTTGCTATACTACCTTGCAGCTTCTGCTTCTCTGAACGTGAAGATGAGAAACACTGATTTCTTTCTTTCTCTTTTTTTTTTTTTTTTTTGTATTAAACAATAAACTGAAACACCAAAAGTTAATGTCCTCGTGGGAGTTTAGTACAGTAATGAATGAGTCGATAAAGCTCACCTTGGCCCATCACTTGACTTGATGAGGGTGATTTTTCTCATTTCATGCAGTCCTTTCTGGGCTGGTCCCTTTCTTCTCTGCTGTATGTCCCTGTGGCACCCTGTGAAGGAAGTGCTTATCGGATGCTTTCTGCACACGTTGCTGCTGAGAAAATGCACTACACATCCTGCCTTGCATGTGCTGCCTTGAATTATCTTGGCATTTTACCACTTGCTGGAAAAACTGCATCTCAGCAGTGCCCCAACTCCCTTGGGAAAGACATCCATCAACACAGACCTGTTTTCCCCTTAGGTGCCTGTCCATTTTGGTGCCTCTTATTAAGCCTCATAGGTTCCTATTCATCAAAATCATGCCAAGGAAGCTTTGCATTCTTTCTGAGGTGCATATTCAGCAGAATATCAAGGAAGAGCAGAGACACACAGAGAGAGCATTGAAAGAATGTGCAAATTAGGCTACCTATTTTATTCAAAAGACCCCAAAACGCAAAAGCATGGATTGGAGTTTTAAATAAAACCCATTCCTGAATTATTAGAAGCTCCTTGTCTACCCTTCTTTGTCATTAACTGTTCAAGGAAGCAGGGAAGTTACTGACTAAAATATAAGATTAAGAATACCCTAAGGATTGTGATTCTGCACAAAAGGAGGCATGAACTTTTGTTTATCTCCCCATCTGCCTCGCTCCATAGAATGCCTAACATGCTTGGGATAAATGTGAGTGGGCAAATGTCACTTGTCATGTTAAGAGAACGTTAGAAGAAAAGGGTGCTGAGATGGGAAGTGTGACCTGAATCCACCTAAGAAATCACTTTGAATTTGAGTATATGTCCAATGTAATAGATTACCTAGGAATTGAACTGTAATTAGGTTTGGAAAGATGTTAATGACTATACTATTTTTAGAAGAAATAATTACCTGGCAATGAGGACATGTAACTGCAACTTCATAGTGGCTGGAGGGGGTTGTGGTCATTGATGGGGAGCCAGCAAACAGGGTGCTCCTCCTGCACGGACAAGTCATAAATATACTTGGCCTGCTAAAGAACAAGAGTATGGAGTCACCTGTTAGGAGCTATGGGCATGCATGTGTGTATTTAATCTCTGCAGAATCTGCTGGCCTTGATTAAAAGCTCAAATCAAGGGGGGATGCAGAAAGTTATGTGCCAGGACAGGTAAAACTAATTAAGTTAGTAATCATATGCAAAGTTCAAAAGTCACTGGGCTTAGTCTTTGACATAAAGAATGTGTTTTGCCTAAAGTGGAAAAGATCCATCAGACCACTGGCCAGAAAGACTACAGTTCCCCCGGGAAAAGGAAACACAGAGAGGAAGATAGTTTCAAGTGGAAGAAAAGGGTGGGTATCATCTTGGCTCTCTTTCACAAAGTTTAAAAATTGCTTTCTACACCTAATACTCTTCGTCTACAGAATGTTACCTTGATAAATGAGGTGACATGCATTGGCAGTGGTGCCCAGACTTCCCTTTGACCATGTAAGAGAAGAAGAGAGAATGTACCTGGAGTCCACGTTGCTGGTTCTCCAGGGAGACTAGTTGGCACAAATGAGAAGAAAATCTATCACATCTGTCTCTCTATCTCTGTCTCTGTCTCTGTCTCTATCTCTACCTCTACCTCTACCTCTACATCTATATACATCTTGACGTAGCCTGATTTTTCTAGAATTCATTTTCTGGCTGTGTGATTTTGAAATGCTCTCTCCACTACATTCTTATAAACAGCATTGGATATTGGCAGCTCAAGAACGTAGTTCCCACCCTCAGAGACTTGTTGAAGGTGGCCTCTGCCTGGATCCACCTATTTTCCTCAGTTCAGCTATGGATTACACTTCCTGGAAATACATATGTTGCAATTATTTAGGTTATTCCGAAGCGAACATAGTATTCGCAAATAAAGGGGCTGTGAGATGAAGTTTGAAAGTCTGAAATGGAGTCATATAGGAAAAGGTTGAAAGGGATTGTTCGGTTGATTATATTCATGTAGGTTAAAGATTAATGTTAGAATGTGTACCTGTATTTTCCCTACCCAGAACATAGTCTGTGCTCCAAGATTATTTTGCTGAGTTTTACAGATATTTGTGCATTTAAAGTTTCTAAACCTGTGTCATATTCCACCAGATAAAATGGGTAATAAAAAAAGGGGAAGAAAAAGAAAAAAAAAAACACAAAACGTTGACAGAAAGGACTTGAAAACTAGGGAAATGTTCCCTTGGATAAACTTCCTTTTTATTTCCTTCAATTTATGCTACTGGGAAGTTATCTTAGAAACATGGCACCTGAGGAAGCTGTGGGTGGAAGGGGGTGTCAAAGGATCTCTGATTCAATTCAGGTGTACATTCAAATTTCCCCTTCACTTGTCTTCTCACTAACATCACTGAATATTCAACACAAATTTTGTAATTAGTGAGTTTCAAAATAAGACAAACGTGAGCATAAGCTTGGGTCTCCCTTTGGGCAAAGTTTGCAGATTGCTTTCTTTACCTAATACCCTCTTTGTTTCTAGAATTTTCCTTCATAAATAAGGCAGTGTTCTTCTGTACGGCAAGTGAAAACAAAGTTTGCTATCTGGAGACCAAAGTTTGAGAACCAGAGATCATTCTGCTTTCTGGCATTTTCCTTATGCCCATCAAATGG
Organism: Rhinolophus hipposideros; assembly: GCF_964194185.1. Lineage (NCBI taxonomy): Eukaryota > Metazoa > Chordata > Mammalia > Chiroptera > Rhinolophidae > Rhinolophus > Rhinolophus hipposideros. Next base: position 44,665,980 of record NC_138050.1, on the reverse strand, counting down.
ATTCTTGTTTTGAACAGTTTGTTCTACTATCAGCCAGGTGAGCAGACTAGAAGTCATGAAGCTGGTTTGCTCCTAAACCATAACTAACCAGGTGCATGAAGCTGCCTTCTCAGAGCATGTGAGTCCGCATCTCTTCAGTGTGGAGATTTATGGCTTGTTTCTCATGTTGGATGTTCTCTCAGAGAAGAAGTGATGGAAATTAAAGAGTAATCATTGAACGCTTACTTTTTAGATAGAGTCACTTTCATAAAGGGGATTATAATAGAAATTTGCCATTTCAGTCCACAGACTTCATAAGAAAGGCTGAGAAAGGATTTTGTGTTCCCAGTCTTTTCAACTATGTGTTTTTTGGGGGAAGCAAGGTCTTCAGCAAGAAAATGGGTCCTCAAAGCAGGTCCATAGAACCTTATTTTAAGACAACTTTGAGGTTGTAGCTCACTAGAAGAGACGTGAAGCTTTCTTTTTCTATGTGACTTTGTTGATTTGATGAGTGTGTGTGTGTGTGTGTGTTTAATCCATTTGCAGATGGAGTCATTGAGTCATTTAAGATACTGCTGCTTATCTAAGTGATTATCTCTTTGTGGGATTTGCAAAGCTTGGAAACCAAGGACTAGCTTTTCAAATAGGTGTTTCATAAAAAGGTTGATTGAGGCATAGACACACAAAGGTTTGCTACAAATCCTGTCAGTTGCTTTCCAGCAAGCTACCGTGCACATGCACATACACACATGCAGACTCCAGAGGAAATCCTGCTTCCAGTGGTCAGAATTAATTTTGAGAATGCTGGTTTTTAATTTGTCATTCAGTATGCAGCCCAGCTATCGAATGAATGTCTGGGCAGGAGGGTTGCACCACCTTCCCAGCCCCTGCTGGTTGGCAACACACTAGAAGCAATGAGGAAAATGAATCCAAAAGAAAGAAAAGGAGCAGCAGGGGTTCTGGATTTTTAAATTCACTCAGGCTTCAAGATCCCATGTTTTGATAAAGAGTCTCAGGAGACTAATAGATGCTGTATTTTCAGTCCTATTTGTCAGATTTTTCTGTTTGCTTCCTTCGGTTTTTTGTTTTGGTTTTCCTGTAGACATTTTTGCTCTTGTCTGAGAGAACTAAGGCATAATGCTTCTAAGAACTTAACACTGAGGCTTGAGATCAAGTGAAAGGGCAGAAATTTAGCAGGCAATCCACAGGTCTGAAAATATAGTTTTGACTTAGAAAAATGTAAGTTAAGAAAATATTTTGTAAGAGGAAATCTTTTGTTCGTTTTTCTCCTGAATTACCTCATATAGAAACCTCTCATTTGAAAATGTTTTGATTTTTATTTAAATCATTGTTTATATCAAATTATACATGCATGTAGTTCAAGGATTGAAATTAGTACTTTCTATAAGGCTTGTTACAAAAAACAACATTCTGGCTTTCTTCCCTTTTTTTATTTCCCCAAAGCACCAACTTTCAACTGTTCAACTGATGTTTTTTGAATTTACCTACATATCTCAAAAGAACATACATATATTTCTGCTTCTTGATTTTTTCAGTTATAGATACATGATCAATTCACGCCACCACCATGAAAGATTAGCTTTCTTTTATCGCCTCCTTATACGAACAGTATAATCTTTCTGTGCACACATTCTCCCATTACATTTGTATTATACATTCGGTCATATCAGTATTCAGAATTTATAATATTAAGGGTAAACATTCTACAGGTGAACCATGATTACTCTTATTTTCCTCCACACCATATTTTCCTTCCCTAAAGTTAATAGTTATCTTTCTTTTGTTTAGTTTCTTGTTTTGTTTTGTTTTTAATTAAAAATTAAACTTGAGTCTGTCATCCAATGTTAAATCTCTACAAAACATGTTCAGTATATTCTATCAATTTCATACTTTGAAGAAATTTCTCCTGGAATTCTCTGATTTGCTCTTATGTGATTGGAATATAGTCATCTTCATATTTCTCTTCATTGTGCTCTTCTTTTGTTTTTCTTTGTATTGGATCACCCATTTTCCTGGATTCCATGTCTTCCTTTTTTAAAAAAAAATATTATTATTTGTTTAATATGCTTAATGAAATATATTTTCTAGTAGCTTCTAGAGAAAGAATGCATTGGAGGTAAATTGGTTTTGGGGACCAATTTTGTACGTGCCTAAAAATACCCTCACATTTAGTTGCTAACTTGGCTGAATATAGAATTTTAAATTGAGAATCATATGATAAAAAAATTAGAAATTAATCTTTTTAAAAAGAAGAATAATCACATTAATAGTCAGTTTGTGCTAAGCTTTGCTACAATAGCAAACACCACAGAAACATCTTCATTTCTAACAATGACAGTTTATTTCTGACTGATAGCTGACTCATGCTGTCCACTATGAGCCACCTGTAATTAGGCTCCATGTGCCCTCTCCCCTCAAGATCTAAGAGGGGGCAGCCAGTTCGCTTGGTGGTTGGAGCAAAGTGCTCGTAACACCAAGGTCACCAGTTCAATTCCCCCATGGGCCAATGAGCTGCGCCCTCCACAACTAGATTGAAAACAACAATTTGACATGGAGCTGATGGGTCCTGGAAAAACTGCACTGTTCCCCTATATTCCCCAATTTAAAAACAATAAAACAAATCTAAGAAGTATTAGTTCATGTCTGAGCCCTGCCATTCTTATGGTAACAAAAAAGTAAAAGGGTTGTCAGTATTACATGACCTTTTTGCTCAAATATTACTGGGTAAAGAACGTCCATGTCGAGCCTGGCAGGGGAGAGGAGAATTACATTTCTAATACAGGACGATATTGCAAGTTCTATGGCAACTGGAAGGAATCTATTATCCCCTTACAGGAAGGGAAGTAAATAATTAAAAAACGTATTACAACCAAACAGATAAAATTAATGTTAGGGTAGCATTCATATTTGTCTTCATAGAGGACTTCTTATTGCCTGTTTTTCTAAGATCTTTTCAAAGAGTAATAAAATGGGTGAGTCATACCACATATTTAACAGCCTCCATTTATTTACCTGCATTTCATTCTTTCACTGTTGTGGATATGGTTAGAACAACATGTTGATGTTTGTTACCACTCAGTTGTAAAAATACGTTAGAAAGGACTGTAGGGGCTATTTGGCATAACCATTTATTACATACAAATAACTAGATTGGAAGCCCTGGTTATGTCACTTAAAATCTTGACATTACATGTTAGAGTTTAGATTAGTGATATGTAAAACAGGGATACTAATAGTTGATTTACTAGACTGTTGAGAATTAAATTAAAAACGAAAATATATTTAAAAAAACATAGTCAAGTGTCCAACTTATATTGGGTACTCTTTTCATATTAGTTAAATGTGAATTTATCTGGATTATAAATCAATAGAAGCTCAACATTATATACAGAGGAAGAACTAAGTATACATTAGTCTCAAACCTCACTTATTAGAGACAATATTCATTATCATTATCAGTAGGCTAAAATAATGCATTATTACTTATAGTCAGCATGTTCATTGTTAACTTTTATAAGCACAGATTACCAGAAATATTGCATCAAAGGTTGATTTAAAAGAAAGCAAAAAAATGTTACATTATTTTTAAGCTGCTTCTTATTTCTATTTATGTGCATGGTTCCCACCAATTGTTTATAAACATTTGACACATGACCCTGTACATATATGCATGGTTGTCTTATCATTGAGAATAAATGATGAAAATTACCACTATCATGGCCCCCACCACTTTTTTCTGGAATCCAGCCTATTATAAATTTGGTCCTACTGGACAGTTTAAGGGTGCTCCTAGGGCTACAGAGACAAAGTTTACTTAAATCATTCTGAGATGCAAGGTGGTAATTTTTAAACGAGCCCCATCATAGAATTAAGTTAGATTTTATTCTTGAAGTCTATAGATGTCAGAGGAACTTTACAACTTTTGTGGGAATTTTTCCTGCAACAACTTTGGTTTTAGAGAACTCAAGTTTTGACCTCTGAACGTACTTCGGGCTTATTGGAAAAAAAGCCCCTAGCTTAGTGCATATTGCCATCTTGGTAATACCAAAGGTAAATCATGTCTGATAGCACACTAATGGCTATTGCTCCCCCTCAGTACCTTCCCCAAGAGAACAGTATTTCCTGAGTAGAAATGATGAAGCTGTTATTTACAGTTCATAATCTCCATAAGGTCCTATCAACAGATCTAAACTCTATTTCTTGATACATAGGTACCACTCTTTTTCTCTCTTTCTCTCTGACACTTTTTTTTTTCCTTACAGAATTCATATTGGTCTCTATCTTCCAACATTTGTCTCTGTTTGAAATGACGGTAAATAATACAGACCTTAACAGCTGCATAAATACGATATTCAAGTCAGAATCAAAAATCCCTTACCCTCAACATTTTTCTTTCTAATAGAAACCTAGACTTATAGTTCTTGGGGGGGAAATTATGTTGGTGAAAGCTAAAAATATATTAGCTCTTGATAAATTAATCTCCAAAGTGTAGGATATTTATTATTACTTAATCTAAAATGCTGAAGATGAATATTTGTTTCTCTGGGTGGGAATGGAAGGGTGTTAAATTGGCCCCCAAAGACTGTGGATTTTAGTTTTTGTTTTAGTTTTCTAGGGCTGATATAACAAATGACCACAAACTGGGCAGCTTAAAACAACAGAAATTTGTTCTGTCAGTTCTGGAGGCCAGAAGTCTGAACTTGAGGTATCAGCAGGGCTGAGATCCCTCTGGAGGCTCAAGGGGAGAATCCTGCATTGTCTCTTCCAGCTTCTGGTAGCTATTGGTGTTTCTTGGCTTGTAGCTGCATCTCTCTCTGCTCCATCCTCACATTGCCTTCTCTTCTGTCCCTCTCAAAATCCCCTCTGCCTCTCTTTTATGATAAATGATATGTGCGACTGCATTTAGGGATCATCCAAATAATTCAGGTAGCTCCTTCTCTCCAGATCTGTAGCTTCATCACGTCCTTTGTCACATGCCCTGGACAGTAAGTGCAGAACTAGACTTAGTTTTCTGAGTCCCTTTCTGCACTGGACTTGGTTTCGGGCTGCGGGTTATTTTCCTGAGGATAACCACATTTGCAGTTTACTCAAGTCATAATAGTTTTCTGCTCATTCCCCCTCTGCTCCCTCTTGCCAAACTCAGTCCCTCTTTACTCCAAACCACAGAATGAATTGTTTGTGCCCTGACCCATTGCTAGGAATAGGCCTGACAGGGATTTGAAATGAAATGACTAAAACACAGGTGTACTCTGGTGGATTTGCTTTGAAATGGAGGAGGGTTGAGAAAGTAAAGTGCTGAGCAAAGTTCAACGCTCAGATGGGTAGCTGTATGTACTAACTCCTGTGTCCTTCTGTTTCCTCTATTTTTTCATGCCTCGGTCACAGGGGGCCTGATAGAGAGTATTTGGATGAATTATAAGATATTTTAAAAAGTTCATTCAATTTTCATGCCTTATGTATAGCCCGTCACTAACATCTTTTACCAGCAGCAAGCCCCTCCCCCACCCCCATCACAAGGCAAAAAAGCCTTGGGTTGCTTGCAGCTGATATATTCAAAGTCCTCTGATAAAAGCTTATTGACAGGAAAACCATCAAAAAAAAAAAAAGTAGAAAAACGACATAGTACTCCAAATGAGGGCTTAGTTTCCTAAGGATGCCATAATAAATTACCACACACTGGGTAGTTTAAGACAACAGAAATTTATTCTCTCACTTTCTGGAGGCTGAAGTCTGTAATCAAGATGTTGGCATGACTGTGCTCTCTCTGGAGGTTCTAGAAGGGAATCCTCTCTGGCCTCTTCCAGCTTCTAAAGGCTGCTGGTCTTCTTGGCTGTGGCAGCTGCATTCCAATCTGCCTCCATCTTCACATGGCTTTCTTCTCTGTGTTTGTGTCTTCTTTCCTTTCATTCTATAAATTTACTGGATTTGGACCTACTCTAATCCAAGATGATCTCACGGCAAGAGTCTTAATTATATCTGCAATGACCCATTTTCCAAATAAGGTCACATTCACAGGTCCCAGATAGACTTTTTTTTTGTGTGTGTGTGTGTGTGGGGGGGTGGTGATCACCAGTCAAGACACTACAATGAGTATTGATTGGCTCTGATTCCTCATGACCCACGTTGTTTTTCCTATACTTTTACTTTGTGTTATTAAACCCCAAGCACTGGACTGTTCAAGAAATGACTTGAAAATTTATCATGTAATAAGAAAGTACATATCTGTCTCACAATGTGTTTCTGTGAGTTAGATTCAATCATGATGGATGACAGTAAAAGACAATATAAGAACAAATGATAATATGAAAAGTTTATTACCTTTGGATTTTAATGTTGAAGTTTCAGCATTTTATATTTCTCCAGCCATATAACCCATTTTTGTCCCATGTGCATTTTTCTGATGTCAAAGGTGGTAGTTCTTTTGTGGACTTTGATATCGTTAATGTGAACACAGCTTTGTGAGAACAGTTTCTCCACAAATGTATTTACTGGACTTACACAGGTGCTTCTCCACATCCCTTTTTGTAAACTCCAATTATATGGAAATGTTGTTTCTAGCACTACAAATAAGTCGTTAGCTAGTTTACATTTTAGATAATACTTAAAATTCCCTTAGGCAACACACTGGGTGGCCATAGTTTTACTTTATGTGAACTATTTTCACATTTTGTTTCTTAACAAATATAATCTTACTTTGACATAATCTCTGTGAAAGATTGTAAAGGTTGGATTTATAATCTTTTTGGTTGTGTAAATAAATTCCCCATTGGAAAAATGCCAGCTGCTCTTCTACAAAATGAATAATTTTATTTGACCATCAGCTTTGGGATTAATTAAAAAATATGACAGTATCTTATCCCAAAGACAAAATTATTGTTCCCCTTGTCAGACCTAACAGATCCCTTCTCATCATGTATTTCAGGGGTTCAGTTTATCTTCACACAGGACATTTGTACAGTGCTTCTCATATTTTAGTGTGCATACAAATCAACGGGGGATCTTATTAAAATGCAGATTCTTATTAAATGAGCCTGACATGAAGTCTGAGACTTTGCATTTCTAACAAGCTCCCAGGTGATGCCCATTTTGCTGGTTTGAGGACCACACTTTTACTAGCAAAATTTTAGGACACACCACATAGTAAAAGCAATAAAAACATGACGTTTAGGGAAACAAATGCTTGGTTTGGGAAATAGTTAACTTCAGCTCTAGAACCTTGGAAAATTGAGCATGCTTGGGGAACTTGAACCCTGTAATTATGGAAATCACTTTTGCCATGTAATCTCTTGCTTCTGACTGTTCTGCATTCATATTTTCTTTAAGAAACTTTTCCTATTCCATTTCATGCATTCCAGAGAGAATGATAATTGCGGGTTGACTTCCTATCCAAACACCGTTACCACTTTTTTTTTAACTCTGGGGTAGTGCAACCCCCAGGGATGACTATACATACCTCTCTGGATGAATATATGAGCTTTAGAGAGGGAAATCCCTTTTATGATGAAAATATTAAACTGGAGGGATGTGATTCTGGGCCTATTGTTAAAAAGGAAGCCAGCAGATAGAAGTAACATAACCAACAATAATTTATACTTGGATCAGTCATGACTGAATCCAGTTTTTCTTTTTACATAAGCTTATAAATTTCCTAAGATATTTTCATTTGTGCTCTTTTATCCACTTATAGCTGAAGCATTTTGATTAAAACATTTGCAGAGATTTAAGTCAATTGGTTCACTGAACAGCGGTGTATTTACTTGGGTTTCCCAGAAAGCAAGACCTGAGGCAAAATCTTTTGTAGTGTTACTTTATTAGGAAACTCAATCCAGGGAAGAAGGGGTGAGGAAACAGGAAGGGAGGCACTGAAAAAGAATCAGTGTGAAGGTGTATTACTGAGCTGACGACTTCTTGGTATCTAGCTCATGGAGATTGCTAAATCCTGTAGGATCCCCTGCTGAGGGGCTGTAAGAACTCTGTCTTTCAGAAAAGTCTGTTTGGTAGGGAGGAAGGCAGAAGATTTTATTTGCTCTTCTTTCTCCCTTTGGGCAAAAGTGTACCCCATGGTGTTTTAATTCACCTATTCTTTCAGATTGTGTATGTGTAAACACCTTGTCCCTTGGCATTTCAAGCCTCGGCAACAACAGAGCCTCAAGGCAGGAGGTGAAAAGGGTGGTCCTGTCCTGAGGAAAAGCCTTCTTAGTGTGTCCCTACCTGAAGCTGACTGGTCATAATGTCCTATTGAAAAAAGAGAGTAGAAACTGTATTGAAATTTTAAAATATTGACAGGATACTTCTTGAGATGCAAATCAAATGGATAAGGCTAGGTTTGAGATATTCAATGCAGATCTTTTCCAGAGACCAGTCTTGCAATATTATGTTTTGCTCTATATTATAGTCTGGTATCAAATGTTAAATTCCTGTTGAGTGAGTGAATAAATAAATATAGGCCCTTTTATTACACACTTCAACTCTGCTTAGTGAGGTCTGAAATTCTCTGGAGTTTCATCTGCTCTTTCATTTAGAAATCAGGCTGAAAAATCTTGGGAAATATTCCACAATAGCTTCAATTCACCCTAAGATGCAAATGACACATTAAAATCTTTTCTGAAAGTATGTGCTAATTGTTGGGTGGTGTGGAGGCCCATGAGGGATCTTGAGAATAAAGAAAGCAGAAACTACTTAAAAGATGCATATTTACACTGTAGAATTTACATCTAAGGCCTAACTTCAAACACTCCTATCCTTCAAGAATGGAGTTGTAGCTTGATTTTCTATCAGCGTAAAACTTATAACATTGTTATCTAACCACCTTGAAATAAACAAAGAAAGTTGAATTCTTAGGACTTATGAACCAAAGCTCAATCATAGAATAAGAAAAGAAAAAAGTGATTTAATCTTGGTCCTTGGTCTTTTAACCCTCACAACCCACAAATCACAATATTACAATAGAGTTTAAACTCTTTTTTGAGTAAATGTTGTTGCCACCACTGCCTACATTCTATGCTTGTTTGATAGTTTCTATTTAAGCAAAATGACTTAGTAGTTAGGAGTAGCTATCATGAATGTAGAACTTAGGGCAGGGTTGCCTGATACAATATTTTAGCTTGGTGACTTTTATCCAATAAACTAAATGTATTCAAACATTATTGATCAGAAGAGGTATTTATTTTGTTGAGGACAGTGATGAAGAGAGGCTAGAAAACTCAGGATCAGAGAAATCTTACTTATCTCAAAAGACTTTGCCATTCAATCTGTAATTGGTATTATTATTAGATATCGTATTTATAGAGACTATAACCTCAATGTCATTTTATTATTAGATATCATATTTATAGAGACTATAACCTCAATGTCATTTCGGTACCACTAACTCACGTCTCCTAGAGAAGTTTCCTTTCAGAGTTTTTTTTTTTTTTTGTTTTTTGTTTTTTTAAATCAAATGCATCAATATGCCCCACCTATTTAATGACAAACACCAGCTATTCCCCTCATGAGAGTCTCTGAGTTCCCAAACAAGGGCTGTTGTTATACTAATGCCTGTCCCACTCTGCCCTGGTCACATCCATTGATCTAACCACCCTGATCTTCACTGACATCTGCTGTACCTGTTCTCCCAGCTCCTGTTGCTTCAAGAACTCCAAGAGTTCATCTGCATTCAAATCACTAGGGCTGGTCTTTTAGGTGGCACCTGCCTTCTCTCTCTCTCTCTCTGTCTCTCTCTCTGTCTCTCTCTCTCTCTCTCTCTCTCTCTCTCTGCCTCTCTTTGGGAAATAATAGAAAAATATTACATATATAAATTTTCAGCACAAAAAAAATGATCACAAACTTTGGTGTATATATGTATCACGAGATGGCTTTGTTTAATATATAGAATTCTGTTGTTGCCTCAAAACATTCTGGTTCATTTGGTCTGGGGTCCAGTGCCAGAATTTTCATAGATCATCCTGATGTAGAAATGTGCTATTTTGTTCAATACGTTGAGACATGAATTTGCTTTTTTTCTTTCTTGTTTCCCTCCCTTACTCTTTTCTTCACCACCTCCGTGGATACTCCCGTCTCTTTCAGTTTCCTCAAGGAGGTACATGGCAGTGTAGGAAGCAGAAAAGAGTTACTTTTCTCACTGATGTTTGTTTCTAAAAGGCTTATTTCCTAGGCTAGAGGGATTTGATGTTATCATCCTCTTTTGTGGTCACCCACTGGGTATCAGGTGAGAACCAAGGAAGAAATCCCTGCAGGAAGCATCTAGGCTGATGGAGACACATAGAAAGTTTTACCAAGAATTTCCAAGTCTGTTGGTATGGAGAGAAACCAGTAGAGTCACTGGATCTGGATGATCCATGTGTGCTGGGATGAGTGATATGTCCACTCAGCTTGAGAGAATAGTGGCCAAACATCAGCTGCCCATCAACTCCAATGCCTTAGTACTTCACAAAACCCCAGTGTTCTGTGACACAACATGAGGCTTGTTCATTATCACTCCGCGGGAATGATAAGAACGAACAGCAACATCCCACATTTATGTTCCAGGTATTGTTCTCAAAGCTTTAAATAAAGTAACTATTTTATTCCTGGCAACAACCCTATGAGAAATATTAGCTTCCCTTTACAGATGAGGAAACCAAGGCAGAGTTGTTAAATAACTTGTCTGAAGTCACAGCAAGTGGCCAAGCTAAGATTCAAATACCAGAGGTATGGGACCTCGGGCTGCTATAACAAAACACCACAGGTTGTGTGGCTTAAACACAAGATAATTATTTCTCACAGTTCTTGAGGCAAGAAAGTCTAAGATCAAGGTGCTAGCTGATTCAGTTGCTTGTGAGAGTTCTCTTCATGAAGTATAGACAGTTGGCTTCTTGTTGTGTCTTCATGTGGCAGAAAGAGAAAGCTCTGGTACTTCTTGTTCTTCTTATAAGGACACTAATCTCGTCATGGGGGCTTTCACTCTCATGATCCCATCTAACTCTAATTAACCCCAAAGGCCCTATCTCTTAATACCATCACTTTAGGAGTTAAGGCTTCAATATATAAATGGGGGGAGGGGGACACAAACGTTAAGTCTATAATAAAACCAGAGTATAAGATCTGAATCAAAAGACTGTAATTTAAAACAAATATATATATTTATATATATATATAAATATATATATATACACAATTCTGAGAAACATGAGTTTATGGACTGAAACTCACTTCTTTCACTAGAAATTACAGTTATGAACACAATGCCATATGTGTTCATAGTGCCACCATATAATGTGCCACAGCTAAATTGCATGCACTATACACATTGCATGGTCAGCAACTGTCACCCAGAAACTGAAGAGCAACACTTCCTTTGTTCCAGGGAAGTTTCCCTTATGGAAATCTGGACTCTGTCCTATTCACCACTAGTTTTGGATTGATCACCACAAGGAATGGCAGATTACTCAGAAGCTACTTTGCCACATTAAAAACTGGAGGGTGGAGGCTGGGGGTGGGGACATGAAATGAAGAGCTGGAAAAGGAGAATGTGTCTGCACTGTGGAACTGTAAAGAATGAGCTGGTATGGCGGGGAAGCGGGCACTTATGCCATCAGATGCTTTGCACCCTGGCAGTTTTAAGCCAAATGAAACTGAATGAACCTCTTTAATCTCAGGTGTTGCTTATTACAAAACATTATTTTTACCTTTGCATCGCAGCAAGGGCTTCTCTCCGCATCTGTTCTCCCACCAGAGCCCAGAGCCATCTGACTGGGGAAAGCAGAGATCAAAGCTGGCACTCAGAGGAAAGGAAATGAAGCCTGGCAGCAGGGAGCAAGCTGGGGACATGGCCGAGGTCTTGGCAGCATGCTGGGGGTCACTTGGATTTACAGCAAGAAATAGTAAGCAATTCCTTGCTACTTATGAAGTACTATAGTTTGCAAATTATTTACCTCAAACATATAAACAAATTAGAGTAGATTCAAGGTGATCTCCATAGTAAGACATCTCTCACTTATGTTGTGTTCCTTGAAAACAGGGGAAAAAAAGTATTAATTTACAGTGATTTGGTACCTCTCACTCTTATCTCCACCCTATACCTGAATCCCATCCCTAGACTGCACCCCGACCCAAGAAAAGTCTGTTGTTGATGACTTGCCTTCCTCTTAGGCTCCATAAAAAGGGTTTTTCCTGACTCCATTGATTGTTTCTCTGTTTCAAAATAAAAATAGAGCATATAATTTGGAGAAAGACCACAAAGAATGGCTACTTGGATTGTTTTTTTTTTTTTTTTTTTTTAAACAGCAAAGAACTACACCTGGGAATATTTTTTGGTAAGCAAAGAAAAGGAAAGAGGTACGAATGGGGAAAGAAAAATGAAAAATGATCACAGAACCGATATAGTCAAAGACATAAATGGATTTGGGCATTTGCAGAGTAGGACAGGGCGTTGCCTTCAGCTTCTGAGAGATACAAACGAGAAGTGGCTGAATGATGAAAGAGTATTTTAAGTAGCAGTGGCTTATGTAGGAGATCCTCCTTTAGAGATTTCAGAAAGATTTCATTATAGATTTGATTTGCTTTTCAGTTAATTCTTTCAACTCCAAGCTGTAGGGATCCCACCCTGTACAGAGCTCCTTTAAAGCAGCAGGGGACTAGCCTGAGTTTGTGGGTTGCAGCTGAAGGAGAAAGAAAGGTGAAGTTAAACCTAGACAGGATCTGAAATCATGTATAAACTTTGGGCTGTTTTATCCATGCAGCGGCCTGGAACAGATCCCATGGGCCCGCGTCACACCAACAATCATCTTTAGCTAGTGTGTCAAGGCTGCTAGCAAGTGGAGAGGCTCTCTTCAAGGGCACACTGCCTTGTGATTGAGGGACAAGGGGAGGAGGGAACGAGGGGAATCCAGCTTCTCCTCATCGCTAGGTCTTCTCCCCATCACTGCTATCTTTTCCCCATCTTTCCATGGAGGTAGTAAGGCCAAGTTCTTCCAGTGGAGCCTGTATCCCCCCACTTCCTGAGAATTATGAATCTGCTTGGTGCTGGGCTGCTTGGTGTGGAGAGGCTTGTTTACACCAGCATCCGGATAGCTTGGTTTTGTTTTAATGGCATCTTTGTCATCCTCAATCGAGAAGTCTGTCATAACAGGCTCCTGTAAATTACTGCCAGTGCTCCATTTCATCACCTCTAGCCTTTCAGCTGTGATATAGGGACCATAAATCTTTTTCAGGACCCCTCTCACCACACTGGATGCTTCAGCTGCCTGGCCATGCTCTTCTGCCTTTTGCATTCCTTCCAACTCTCCTGATTCTGAGTGGCTCAACTGAAATGGAAGTGGGGCTGCAGTGGAGTTTAATCAGACTCTGTGGGGGTCATGAAGATGAATGGGATTTGGGACCAAAGGTCCCAAAAGGGGGTGGGGGGGAGAAGGAGAAACAGGTCAGCAGCAGTTAGATCTCTTAGGAGCCAAATATTTCACAATCTGGTATTGGCTAGAGATAGCTACATGGGTGTGTGTGACAGAGAGAGAGAGAGAGAGAGAGAGAGAGAGAGAGAGAGAGAGAGAGAGAGAGAGAGGGAACTTTGTGCTGATAGATATACAAAACTCAGCAGGTTCCAGTAGCTCAAAGGATAAGACTTGTTCATTATTGATTTTCCTCCATGTTTGATTAGAACTAGAAATGGAGGAAGGAGGGAGAGAGTAACTCTAAGCCGTGGGCATACTTTGATGTTTGCAATAAATCAGGATCTTAATAGTTTTCTTAAAAGGGGGGTATATATTTAAGCTTCTCCTCCTATATCAACTCGGGTGCATTCTTTATCTTTTTCTCACTAAGAAAACTGTGTACCAGACCTGAGAACACATGAAATCCCACCTGATACAAAACAAAATAACTAAGTGCATTAGTAAATAATATGTAATGAAAAATAAAGAAATTAAAAAAAAACGCTTCCTCTGTTGGACATTTACAGCTCAAAGCTGCCCTCCCTCGGATCTCTCTCTGGCCTGGCTTCTCTTCCATGATTAGCTAAGGCCAAGAGACCAAAGACCTTACACATTTCCTTCTTCTTGTTCTAGTTTTCCAGAGGAAACATGATCTTTTCTCCACCTTGACTTTACTGATTCTTTGCAACAAAGGAGAGGGAGAGAGATTGGAAAGCTAATTAATTCACCTTCCTATGAATTATGTGTGGCCTTTGCAAGTTTTATTAACCAACAGCCAAAGTTAAAATGGGAAAAAAGGCAACAGGAAAAATGTGGGAGGTGAGATTAGAAAAGTTTAGGAAAGTGTGTTCCTTTCCTCTGCCAAATGTCTTGTGTGAGTGCCACACACCCATTGACTTTATTTCTCCTAGACAACACAGTTTTAATTGGATTTGCTCCCTTTCAGTCTCTCTCTTTATCAAACCGAATCCTAAAACCTTTCCCCAAAAAGCTTTCCCCATAAAGGCCATAGCCATTTCCTTCAAGCTTTCTTTTTCCCCCCATTCCACTCTTGCTTCCATTCCAGATGCTCTTACTATTGCCAATTTCATTCCCCTGGCTTCTCTTCCTCTTTTTAGGTATTCACTAGGTTTTTACAAAAGCTCAGACTGCAGTGCTCTAATACTTTTTGAACATCTCTGTAAATTCTATACTCATCACCTCAGAGAATTCCTTCCCTTGTGACTGGATTATCACAAATATTCAGATGACTTATACATCTCCTTCTTCACCCTATTAATTACCTCAGCTCTGGTGCTATCTTTCTACCTCTTCCCTGGGTATGGACACTTAGATATCCTATGACCAATAAAACTCAGCCCACTTCTGTTAACAACAGCAACATTGTCTTTAGCTAAAACTCTCAGAGCTTTGATTCTCCTTTCACTTATATCTTTACATGACACACACACACACAAAACAACAACAAACAACAAATTTAGGCTGTAATAAAGAATGCAAAGCATTTATTTGAGCAAAAAGGAAAAAAAAAAAGGATTGCAATCAGGGAGGCACAGAGTCAGGTAGCACAGGGAAAGAGATCAGGGTATATGAATGCACGAACTACAAGCTCTATTTCCATTTAGGTCTTCCCTGCAAATGAAGGATGTCGACTAGGTCCGCAGGGATTTGTTTGTCCCATTGTGTACATGGAGGTCACTAACTGTTGAAATGGTGACCACATCTTTTATATGCAAACCAACTAATCATAGGAGCTCATAGCCAAAACCACCTCCTTTATTGGCTCTTACCACACTGGGCCACTACACCCCAGACCTAATCTCAGTAAAACAAAGGTATATTCATATATAGCCAAAGATTAGGAAATAACAGCCACAAAATTTGGACCAGAAAAGATGGGTTCCAATGCTCTCTCCACCACCTTCCAGTTTTGAGGGTCTCATTTCTCTGCTTCTCTCCACGAGTCTGCCCCTGTATCACTTTCTCCCTGATTACAGGCTTTCTTTGATTAAAAGCAGCATTCACATGGCCCCAAATGGCTGCCCAACCTGACCCAATTTGATCTTTCAGTTCAATACCATGATGTAAATCAGTGCTTAATAAACTACAGCACATGGGCCAAATAATGCCTGGCACCTGTTTATGTAAACAAAGCTTTCCTGTACCACAGCCATTTCCATTCATTTATGTATTATCTATGACTGCATGCATACTGCAATGACAGAGTAGTGATGCAGAACGCAAATGGCTTGCAAAAGCAAAATGTTTACTATATGGCCCTTTACAGAAAATATTTGCTAACCACTGCACTGATCTAACTGATTAAATCTCTCTGCTTCCCAACTTAAAACTACAGGTAAAACTGTATGTAGATAGATGCAGCTCTGATTAGATTTCTACCCCTGGTCCAATCACCTAAGAAAAAGCAGATGTGATACTATGTTGTTCATGGGAATATCTTGCTGAGTTTGTGGTAAAGGGACAGGTCTTTAAAAAAAGAAAGTGAAAGGAAAAAGAATAAACTGATTATCACTGCTATGTTAAGCATTAAATCATTACTTTTATCTTTACTACATTGTTAAGACCATATGATAGCTCCTCATTTCTCATTAAAATAAAAGCAAAATATTGCTGCATAGCTTTTGAAGTGATTCCCATTTTGTCAATCAGCTTTTATATGAAAGTGTAAGCTCATTTTCCTCCTGTCTACTATGAAAAGTCAAGAGCAGACATCAGGCACGTGGGGCGCAGCAATCATAATGATAAGCAGAGAGGATGGGTGGTGAGGTTGCAGGCGGGAGAATGGACTCCCCTTGAAAGCAGCAAAATGATCTAGGACTCAGTGCTCAAAGATACAGGGTGACTGGCGTCTCGTTTGAGAAGGAGTTAATACCTGAGAAATTATAAGAAAAGTCTAAGCAGGCTGTTAAAGAGAAAAAACAATGATCCAAATCACTGAACTCAAAGGGGCCAGAGCATATGTGCAAAGCAGGATCCTACCCCTCACAAAACAAAGCCAGCAATTGCTAAGCAGCCAGGCATTTTCAGGTTCATGGAGAGGGCAGTAAGAAACTAGAGTCCTGCAGAGAAACTAAGGTGAAAAAACCCTAAATTTGTGGAACAGAGAAGTGAAGGGAATTTGTAAAAGACTATTTGGTAGGTGAGCCTGTGCCTGGTCATTACTCTACCTTTAGTTATCAAGATGCCTGGTTGGAAAGAGGCAAGGCTAATACCCAGTTCTGATAGCCAGTTGTGCTGAGGCCTCGCCCTTAGCCCCAATCAGGTTTGGCTGTGAAATGGAATGTTGCAGAACCTGCAGATGACAGGAATCAATGGCTCTAGCTGAGATGGGCTGGAGAAGGTAAAGTATCATATTATATACTTATTTTCTACCATTCCACAGTATGAGCTTTCCCTTGCACAAAGACAAGTCTCCTTCTTATCAATATAAGCCGTCATGTTCATTCCAACCTAAGAAGCTATACTTCTGCTATTTCACTTGCCTCTAGTGCTCACTTCTTTATTGTTACCATAAAACAAAGCAAATATTGTAAGTCTACTATGTACAGGATATTATTCAAGGGGTTAGGGAACACAGAAGTATGAGGCGTTAGGTATTAGCTAAGGAATGTCTCAAAGTGACCATATTTTTTTTTCATAATATGGAGTCTTTCTAATAAATATTATCTTATTTGAAGTCTTTTAGAAATGCTTCAGTAGACAATTTTTCAGAATAGTTTTTCAGAAGTCTTTTAGAAATGCTTTCAGTAGATAATTTTTAGAAATTATCCAGTAGTTTGTGTTAGAGTTGTTTCTTTTGTAAGTAATAGAAACCCAAATTAAATAGACTTAAGTAAAATAAAAAATATATAAATATGTAGATAATAGAAAAATAAAACAAGTAACTGATTTAACTGATTTAACTGGATAAAGATCAGGCATGAGCTATTTTCGAGCATGGCTGTTCTCAAGTGCTCAAACCATATTGTGTTTTGTTCTCTTTCTTTCTTTCCCTCTGTTTCCAACTCTTGGCTTTACTTCCTTTTACATTGGCTTCCCTCTTAAGCAGTTTCCTCTGAACTTGTGACAAAGATGAATACATACAGCTCCAGGCATATATCCCACTGGCTTTGCAATCCCAATGAGAAGTTTTCCAGAAGTCCCAACAAAGTGCTCAGAATGATTTTAATTGGCCCAGCTAGGGTCATGTTCCCAACTCTGAGTCTATTCTAAGACAGATTGTAGTTTTTCCCAGGAAGAGAATTTTCATGAAGATTAGCATACCCTGTTACTTTGGTTTTGGGGTGAAGTTTAGGCATCTAGTGATATTACCTCTTCAAATATAAACAATAGATATGTGATAGACCCAATTTATATTCTTATCAAGGGACTCAGAACTAGAGACCAGTGATCATGACTTCAACGGCTTTATATAATTTCAAAAACTTCACAATATCCCGTATTTAATAATATGTTTCTTTATGGTACGCAGTGTCATTAAGGCCCTTGAAACAAAATGAGCTGTGTTCTATCTAGTCTTTTGGGGAAGCATGGAAGGAGGCTCAGGTGTGGACATACAATAACAAGCAGCAATATGGGACTGTACGAGAGGATACAGCGCAGACGGCAGGGTGGTCTTAATAATGAGGTCACTGATCTCAAGTCACATGGATCCAACTATTAGCAGGAAATGCCACGATGGGGTGATCCCCTACTGTTTATTATGAAATACAAACCTCTGAGCTGTGAGTATCCATTAGAGGTATTCATCCAGAGTTCTGCTTTCTGGGACTAAGTGAAGAATTAGGTACTGAAGAAAAACCTCTACCATATGACCTTCTACCTCAGAGACTACAAATGCACAGTATCTATGGAGGTTTTTGTATCATCTCTCCCCATTCTATTGATAATATCATTGCTGACCTTATCATGATACTTTGGAGCAGACACTACACTAAGGAGATGGAATCTATAGGATCTCTCCTTTCTCAGGTATGAGGAGATATTGAACAGTTATAAATAGGAACAAAGTCCTATCTGAGAAACTGGGAGTGTGAGACATCAAGGACAGTAAGTCAGGGCATAGGCTGAGAGGAAGATGAGGGTGGCAGGGAATGGAGGGATTTGTATTGGGTGCTGACCTGTGGCACAGAAGCAGACCTATAGGTTTACAGATTTGGCTTTCTCCCAAATTTTCCTCTTCTCAAGTCTTCTGCACCAACCAAATGGAACCACTTGCTTTTCCATTCACATGTCAGATTATTTCATCTTTGCTCTTGTTAATTCTTCCAAACAGAATTTCTTTCTCATTCTGCCACAATTTCATATATCCAAATTCTACCTATCCTTCAGATGGCAGAGAGATCCTTTAGAGATCATGGAAATATTGTAGCACTTAAACTGGGTCTTAAGAGCCCCATGACACCTTACCTGTACCGCTATTATGGATACCTTTCACGGAATGCCTAGTTTTGTAGTTTTCTGCAAAATAAGGCCCACACATGATATCGTCTGGCAGATTAACAACTCATGGAGGAAAGAATCCATGGCTAATTTGTATTTCTTCCTTACAAGAACACTCCCATATTCAAAGTATGCAGATTCGTTTGTTGAATCAACAAATGAATTAAATTTTTGATTTTATGTTCCTTCTGATAGTGATTTTCTTCTTTTAAACTTCTTCATCAAATCCATCTTTCTACACACCTCAATCCTTTCCTTAGGTGACTGTCTTTCTGAGTTTTCTTGTTTCCATGCACTTTGCTATTTTTCTTCTCCCAGATTTTCAGAAGGAGGTCAAGCTGAGCACTAAGGCATGCTGAGAGCAGCAACACAATGTTGGTAAAGGTTGGGGAGATACACTGGTTGTCATAGAGTCCTACTCATGAGTGTCATCAGGTAAACTGACTAGAGAGGCTGGCCCAGGCACATTCTCTCTGAAAGGCAAGGCCCAGATTCGACGCAGTTTTGCAAGCTCAGGTGAGGTTCAGCTGTCATCCAATCTTATAGATAAGACATGGAGTTGAAAGAGTCTAAATTGAGGTGTGCACATTGGAAAAGAAGAATAACTTCATTTACTTTGTGACTTGTGCTGGTGGTTAGTTAGTGTAGAGGAGGAAGAAGAATTCCTCATTAGTGATTGCACAATATTTAAACTTTAAATCGTTTAACACATGTTTGCCTTGTATCTAACATGAATTATAACCAGTTAGAGGACAGAGGCATGTGCTCAGACTCCCATGCCCGTATGTGCACTGCCTGCCCATTCCTAAACCCACTGCATGCCATTGAACTGGTTATCGAGCAGTTGACTGAATGAATAATTGAAATGTTTTTCTCTGGCCAGATTCCGTTCAGGTATCCAGCATGGTGTTGGCAATAGGCCTGCCTGAGAATACATACTGATTTTGTTTTTGTTCTAATTATGAAACCCTAAGCCAATTGCTTAATAATTAGTATTGCTGTTTTCTCATGTGTAAAACGGGGGTTAATAAATGCCATGGATGTTTTTATGAGGATTAAATAATGAAATAATATATGCCAGCTGGCACTATAATATACAATTCTAAAGAACTGTGGCACAGTTCCTGGCTCAGAGAAAATGTTTAATAAATGGTCAGCCATTATTATTTAGTCTGCATTTTGACATTATTTGGAACTGTTTAACTTTGGCAACGATCAGTGCCCTTTCAATGCATGAGTTATGAATCAAAACGATCAATTTAGCATTTATAGAGAAATCAGTGCATCTACATTAGCAAGAATAGAACTCCCGAAAGGCAGAATTTACTTGTATCATACAGATTTCTGACTTTCGTAATTTATAGAGATCTGAGAAACAATAAAGCAGTTTCAACTGGGGTGTTCACTCTTCCCTATCAAAATTCTGAAGTATTAATTCCTTTTGCTCTTCTGTTTTAAAATTTTTGTGTTGTTTGCTATGTGCCTCTTACAATTCCTTCTTTTTTGATAAAATAACATCACTGGTGGGAGAAGCAAAGCTTGTTATGTGTGTTCCTTCACAAATATGTCCCTATCACACATGTCTCAAAGGACATTTACATCAAATAAGACACAGTGAACATAAAGATAGCATATTGCTAACCATCCTCATCACTCTACGCTGTGCTCTGCATCGCTATGTGTAAAGCAGTCTGTGTTCCTCCCGCCTATGATGTCACCCTAGCCCAGCAATCCATCTGAAATATTGTCTTTTATTGAGCCATTCTCCCAGTATGCATAGTATTATGAATCAAGGTTATTTCTCAGAGACTTTTGCTTTTTAGTGGTAGTCACAGCTGGGATTTAAAAAAAATGGCTGATTTTTTCTTAATTTTTGTTATATTTTTCCTTTGGAGTCAATTCAATAGAAAAGGGGGAGTACAAACTCCACGAATCCCTGCAGTGTGAACTTCATCAGAGCACGATGCTATCTCTAGGGAGCATCAATTTCTCTAAAGGGAATGTTCTGCTCGATGTAATTGATCTCTATAACCGGGCAGACTGTAGAGTTGGGCACCAACCTACCGGGCAGTGTCTATCTGATGGGCTTAGAGTGACTGCAGCCCAGAGACCTCTAAGAACAAAACACCTGCCAATTTGTCTCAGGGTCACAAATTCCAATTCTTGGCCATTCCTTTCTGTTAAGCACTTGAAAGGAAGGCACAAAAGTTTTTTGCTCTCCTTCCATAAAGTGGCCTTCCATGTCACATAGAAACCTCATTGGCTGGGCACCTGGAAGAGCACCCTCTCTGCTTTTCTTCATTTTCTACATCTTTGCCCTCTCCCAGCTCCCAGTTCTATCCAGTCAGCACCCTGTATAGTCAGACAGAGAGAGTCATTAATGGTTCCATTCTAGAGGCAGACAGTGAATCTTAACTCTTCAGAATGGAGCATCAACAAAACAAATATACTTCCCATTTGATAATGTTTGTCACTTTTCACAGTATGACTTCAATGCATTTTTATGTTAAAACGCCCCTCGTCCAACATGAGGAGGATTGAAAAATGAAATAATGTATGGTTCTTGGCACCATAATGTATAATTTCCTAGCATAGTTCCTGATGCAGAGAAAATGTTTAAAAATGGTTCCATATTTTAATTAACTCTGCATTTTGACATTTTTGGAGCTATTTAAGTTTGGCAGTGATCAGTGTCTTTTCATTGTATCAGCTTTGAATCTGAAAGACTATTTCAGCAGTTATTGGTATTTATTGGAAAAAAGAGAGAATATTTATTCCTACCACACACTTTTTCAGCAGTTAACAGAGTGCTTACACCTGGATGTGCTATAAGAGCTCAATCTCGATACAGGAGAAATGATGATTTTACTCCTTTCCCAAACCTGGCCCTCCTTGCCTAAATTGGTCATTGCCATTACCCAGAGTAGAGGTCACCTTTATTCTATTCCCAATCTCCATCATTCCCATATCTAACCAGTCACCAACTCCTTTATATGTCCAAAATATACTTCAAATCTTACCTCTCCCACTACTATTGACTTAATTCTCCTCTCTAAAAGAGCTGACAACTGCTTAGCATAGATTCAATATTTCACAAATATTAGTTTTGTGCTAAGTGTTTTATGTTCATTATCTAATCTTATCTTCACAAAGAAGCTATCAAGTATGTATTATCACCCCCATTTTACAAATGAGCAAACTGAGGCTAAGAGAGCTAGTTAAGTCCAGGATCTCTCAGCTAAGAGGTGCTAAAGCACTATTGGAACCTAGGATTGCTCTGTTTGGTTCAAAGCTTGCCGTCTTAATTTCTACATTATGCATCCTCTCTTGCCATGGTAACCCCTACTTTCTCTCTCTCTTCCCCACCTTGTTCTCTTGATGAATGCCTATGTATTCTTTAAGAGTCAAATAAAATGGTCACTATGTATGAGACTCTTTGCCTGCCACCTTCATTTGCCCACCGTCATGGGAGCTTTCTCTGTTTTCTCACAGCACTTCATACTTACATAGGTTAAAATATTTATTATATATTATTCTAATTTTGGAATACTATCTATGTTGTTTTTACCCTTGTTTTCTATTGTGTTCCTTCTTCTTCCTTCTTTTCGTTAACAAGTCTTCATTCAATGCCTCAGGGAAGGGATGACAAACAGAATACATAGGGAGAAATGAATCAAATTCTGGGTTTTGACTTTCAAAAACCCAGCCCTCTAGAGGAAAAGGAAAAGACATGGGGTTTGGACAAGAAAGTTGGGAAGCCACCTGAAGAGCAATATCTAAGTTTTCCTTCCCCCAACTGGGTAAACATTCCTGGATATTGATAAGGAAGGTCTTTGGAGAGGATGATAAATTGACTTATGAAATCTGGATAAGGGAGGATAGAGGCAGCTCTTTGCTCCACACCACACAAGATGGAATCCTGAGAGTAGAAAAGTAGAATCCCCACCATGTTTAGAGAATTAGAGAGCAAGGGAACTGTATTCAGTCTATTCTACCTATTGAGTGTCTTTCTTCCTCGTGCTAGACACTAATCTAGGTGCTGGATATACAACAATAAGCAAAAGAGAAAAAAAAAAACCCTGTTCTTATTTTAATGAGCCTTAAACATCTTCACCAAGCATTCCTGTATTTTGGTTTGGTACAAGCACAGCAGAATGGCCCCAGCAAGGGTCATAAATAAATGATAATGTAGTGGACATTCACAAGCCTTGTACCTGGAACAGCACTGAGCTCCACAAACAAATAGTTGAGGAAAAGATCAGAAAAAAGGATATCTCAGGAGATGGCAATGTACCTAGACAAAGACCAAGAAGGGATGGATGGTCAATCCAGCATACCACAGCATAGTGTAATTGTCTATGTGTAATTGTTTTCTCATTAGATTTAGGTTAAACATTTTTGACAAAAATACATCATTTTATATATTACATACATTTTAGTACATCACATCACCCTATTATTAGTGCTAAATTTGATTATGTGGTTCCAGTGAACTGCTGACATTCTGCCATAATAGTAGTTTTTCTTGAATTAGTAATTTGGAGAGTAACACCTTGAGATTGTGTCAATATCTGTTTTCTCCACAATATTGTGCACAATGGTTGTAACTTCTATTGATGATCCTTTCATGAATTAACTCATTTTGGGAACTGAAAATGGTGATTTCCTAACTCTGTTACTTCTTCTGTCATTATTACTGGACATTCTTTTATAAAGAACATTTACTCTTTTTTTTTTCCTTTCAAATATTATTATGGTCTTGAGTATTTGATGATGGTGATGATGATGATGATGATGATGATGATGATGATGAAACGTGTTCTAATCCATTACTGTTGGTATGTTTTTAAAAAATTCTCAAATTACCCCCAAAGTAAGTTCCTTCAAGTCAGCTCCTGTGTTCTCTTGACACAGTTCAATTGGCTTTGGATACCTCCTTGCTTTCTTGCACAAGATGTCTAGAGCGTCTCTTGAAATTTTATGTAGAATCAATTATTTTTCCAAGAAGCCTTGGATCATTTTAGATGCAGTTGTTTTTTAAAAACAGAGACCTGATCACTAGAGGAACTCATCACTACTATGGGAGCCACCCAAATATTTTTTAGCTCTCTACTGCTGCTCAGTTTTAGTCTCAAAATTGACTGATGAACAAATAAATGAACAATTGACAATATTAATCTTATCACTAAATAAGCAGAGCAAACCAGCATGCCTTGAAGATGTAAGTCATGATTCAAATAGTAGGTATTTTAAGGTCTTGTGGAAAAAAATGATAAAGCGAGGGAGAATAAGAAGGAAGAAAATATTTCTTAAAAGTTATTAAGGGGATAGAGAAGGTGAGAGAGCAAATATTTTGATAGCTTTATGAGGCCAGGAGACTTCACTTTGGCTATGGATTCCAAGCCTGGCTGTGAAAGAATTGGAATTATTACTGTAGATACATCTGTGTTAACTTTTTCACAAGATACCTGGGGGCCCTTCATCAGCTGAGCCATCTGAAAGAGTGATGGTAAAAAAAGATAAAGGAAAGCACTGCAGAATCCTGGTACTTTGATGAGGTGAGCCCTCAGGCTTAGGCAATGAGAAGGCTACCAGAATGAGCCTGATGGAACATGTACATATCAGCTCCACATCACTGTGAGCTTTCCTTACATTTCACCTTTTGAGCTGCTGTTTTCCTATTCTGTTCACTTCTGAGCAGTTGCTCCTTATTGGAAATGCCATCTTGAAACAAAGTGAGACATTATTTAACTTCCCATGAAAGTCACTAAGTGCTTTGTTTCTCAGTACATGAAGGTGCTACTGGAAAATATCGCCATTAGAGGAATTTCCCAGTGGAGAGTCAATTTATAGAAAATGGAAGATATTGCCCAATCAACTGAGATTTGTTGGTGGATAACACTGTACTAAGGAGCATCAATTTTCTCACTTCTAAAATATAATTACAAATAAACGTCATTATAATTCATTTTTAAAGAGAATTTATTCTTATCAGTTTGACAAAATAAAATAAAATAAGGAAAGAAAAAAATACCAAAAAGAAAAATAAACAGACATATTTAAGATGACTCTGGTTTAAATAAATCTACTTATGTTCATTATAGCACCCTAAACACCAGAAGGAACATTTCAATTAAGTAAAATTAAATTTTATAAAGGAAATTTGGGACTGTGTCCAGGGAAAAATAGAGAATGAATTGGTACAACATATTTCTCAGAAAAACCTCATGTTTTTGGAAAGAGCATGTAGACTGTCCATTGAACAACCTGCTGACTTCCCAGGGTAAGGGGAATTCATAGATCTACCAAGTAAAGAGCTTTCAAATGACAGAACCTATGTTTTATTTATTTTTGTATTTCAATTTTTCTTTACAAGGGTTGGCATGGTACCCAGAAGATGCTCAATTCATATTTTTGAATGAATAAATAAATTTGTAAATGTATTAAATGAAAGCATTGATAATATGAAAATAATTTTCTAAACTCAACTTATTATGTTAGAATCCATATTGCACATTAGCTGTAATAGAAAACCATTTTTAATTGTTCAGACTTTTATCTTCTTTTTAAAGCAGAACAAAACATGTCTTCGTTTCAGTAATTAATTTCACAAATATAATAACTCAGCTGCTTCAGTGAGTTTGAAGACACAGAGGAACGGCCCAGCTTTGACTTCTGTAGTGAAAAAGTGAACAACTTTCCATTGAAAAGAAACTTTAAATACGCTGACTATGGCCCTGAGAGGAAAAAAAAAACATTCTGATAGAAAACACTAAAAACACTGCGTTTAAATATCGAATAACTGGGTACTTCATTTTGATGGTTAAATCTCTACCTAAGCTGTGTGAACATATGGCAGCCTCCTAATACAAAGTTCTCCAGGATAGCTAAAGAACTAGGATGAACCTGATTAAGCAGCAGTCTGAAGAAACTAAGCCCTAATTAATTAAAAGATTCAGTAAGCTAAGTGTATCATGGGTTTTCAAGTGCTATCTCAATATGCTCAGGGACTTAGTCATCAGTGGGCATCTGCAATTAAGAGCAACCTCACCTTCTGATGCTATACTTATATGATGCAGAAACAGCTAATGGATGTAATTAACTTGAATTCTGGATAGTCTAGTTTGGACTACACCGGTTACAACAAGGACCTGGGCACATGCTTTACGTGCACATTGTTAATGCCTGGGTTTCTCCTTAGTTTGAAAGGTCAGAGTTAGTTGGAGCCATCTCGTATGTGTACATGTATGTGTGTGCGTGGGTATGAATAAGAGGAAAGGGATTAAGTACACAGCAGCAAGAGGCACTGAGAGAACCACAGGGGGATTTGGCTGCTCTGTTCTGTAAGGTAGATGTCGGTGATGGTAAAGAGCTAAAGACGCAGGTTTCCCCTTCCTTCCACCAACAGGCACGGCACATTGTTAATTTGGCTACAACTCCAAAGGTTTTTACATTTCATTGATCATTGTGTTTACATTGTACAGTTATTCTAGAGTTATTTATCATCAGGAGTGTTCCTGTTTGTGGGTGGAACAAGCGATACTCAAATGATTGGTGCCAGTCCTTAGGATCTGTTACGAGAGCTGGCAGGAGGTGGGTACAAGATATCTTCTAACTAAAAACCTGGAAGATTACAACATCATCCATATTAGTATTTCTAAACAGGACCAGCCTTTTTGATTTCCATTTCCTATAAATGGGGAACAATATGCCAATGACAGGCTAACTGATGTTTCTCTGAGTGCTCCAGACAGTGTTTGCTTCTTTGGGGAGAGCAGTCAGCAGATCTGGCAAACACTGGCCTCAGTTTTAACCCAATGGAGAGAGAATGTTTTTATTATGAGGTCTGAAGCAGAGCCAGCAGGACTTGTGATTAAGTTAAAAAACATTTTTAAGCAAAGAGAAGTAGCATTTGTCTCGTGGAAGAACACATCAACGACCCATCCCTGATTGGGATGGAGAGAGGGTGTGTAGAAAACTATAAAGTTTAATTTGTTCTTACCTTTACTTGTAAATATGCTGGAATTATGACAAGGTTTCGTAATTGTGTTCTCTGGATTTTTCCCTTCTGTGGGTTCATTCCAAGACCCCAGCTCTGGATCAAAGTGATACAAAGACATAATTACAAAAAGCAGGGAAATCCCCAGTCAAATTATCTTGTATTTTTCATTGAATTGGTTTCAAAAGCTTGCTATTTCTTTCTGGCCTTGTGACTTAGGTGGATTCAGCTAGACTGGACAGTCCCAAGCTTTTAAGTATGCTGGAATTTACCCAGGAGCCATTTTCTATCTTTAGACGAACCATGCCTACACCTTTCATTCCATTTCTACTTCACATGATTTTCATGAAGATAATGTGAAATATAAAGGTGAGGTTTGGATATGTGGTATGAGTAGTTCCTTCTCATCCTTCAGTTCTCAGCTTAGGTCATCACTGCCTCTTCTATCACTATTTTTGTAATTTATTTATTTAGTTTACTATGGTCTATATACACAACAGCAATGTAAGTGCTATAAGGTAAGGTGCTAAAAAGCCTCAAGATGGCTGCCCAATAATCCCTGCCTCCTTGTATTCACACCCTGTGTAGATCCCTTTCCCATTGTATCAGGGCTGGTCTCTATGGCCAATAGGATACAGAAATGATGGTATGTCATGTTGTTGCCATGCAGCAGCTTAACCTGGCCATGCAACAGCTTAACCATCTTGTTTCCTTCTACCTGCCCCCAAAGAAAGGAGAGTCTGTAAGACAGATCCTTTCAGGGACTTTGCTAAACCTTTGTGTTTGTAGCTTATGCCTCCCTGTTTGGTCCCAGAAAGACGACTGGACAGTCAATGACAAGTAAGATTCCTCATGGAAGGAACAACTCAAGCCAGACGTAGTCGCATGGGGACCAACAGGAAAACCAACGGGGTTCAAGGAGATGGGCACAGCCCCCCACCTTCCTCAGGCTAAGGAGAGCCTCAGCCTCTGTGGCTGCATTCCTTGCCAAAACCTGCACGGGAAGTCATTCAATGAGGTGCTCTCCATCTATTCGTATGCATATAGGTTTTGTCCCTTGGGGAAGTTGAGATTTATGGTCCAAAGGTGATTGACTTAAATCGGTTTCCTATTATGATGTATTCGATTCACAGATCTTGAGATTGGCAAGCTTTATCTCCTTTACTTCCCCACCAAACTAATTAAAGCTGATGCGAGGCCCGATGCTGTGGGACTTCCAGTCCTTGAGATTGGGGGTCCCTTGGTCTGCTTAAACTCTATTCATGACTACTGTCTTTTCTTAACCCTGCGCTGCCCTCCTCACTTGCTCCCCACAACTCTCGTCGTGCGGGACCCGACATCATGTCACTTCCAACATTAAGTTATGAAAGATTGGTTTCTGACTTGGGTTTGCCCTCCCCTTTCCTCCTGACCTCTTCTCTCTCCTTCTCTCATCAGTTGCACTAGGGGGAGCCTGCTGCCCTATACTGAGCAGCCCTATGGGAAAGGCCCACATAGCAAAGAACTGAAGCTACCTGCCGTCAGCCATGCAAGCGTGCTGGAAGCCAATGCTCTAACCCTCCAGATGACTGCAGCCCCAGCCAACAACTTAATTGTAGCCCCATGAGAAGCCCTGAATCAGAATGACTTCGATAAGCTGCTCTTGGATTCCTTACTCTCAGAAACTGTTTAAGATAATGAATGTCTGTTTTAAATTGCTAAGTTTGGGGTAATGTGATCCGCATCAATAGATAACTAATACAGGGCATATCAGTGTTTGATTACATGTTCCAGCTCCTAGCACAGTGTGGCACATATAGCTCAATAAATTGGCTGAATAAACACCTGTTGAACAAACAAATGAACCCAGCCAGCTATAAATTTTCTCCATGCACACTCTGTAAAAGTGCTTTGTATTTGCTTAGGTATAAGCAGCAACCTTTTGACTGAAGTTGTTGGGTAGGGAAATCTATTTGTCAATAACCCAGGAAGAGCCCTTTACCGCGAGACCTAAAAATAGTAATATGAAGGTTAGATAATAATATCTGAGGCTATACTACAGAATGAAGGATGTACATTGTATTACACAGGTGACATAAACACATACTTATAAAATGTAGTATTAAATTCATAAGGTATGATTTTGTGTTGACTTTCAATTCTTTCTCCTTGCAGGCTGATTAGGCAAGTATGATGAAGGGAAGTGTCTTTCCTGACTTGATCTGTTTTAGTGGTTTGGAGTCTCTGTTTTTGTTCTGGTTTTGCATCATCTACTGAGCCTCTCATTGCTCATATTTTCATCCCATGCAGGCTCTATGGGAATGGACACTTCCCCATTCATACTAGTTACTAAAAAATTCTCATAACCTCTGAATTCTATTGTTCAAATTTAAAAAAGGAAACAATTAAAAGTTTGTAAATTTACTTTCATTCATAGCTTATTATCTGAATAATGCTTGTTTATCTGTTCCCTAGGAGTGGAGGCTTCTTCTCCTTCTATCTCCATCTCCATCTCCATCTCCATCTCCATCTCCATCTCCATCTCTCTCTTTTCTACTCTGACTTGCCTGTGTCCTCTGGAGTGGAGGAAGTACTTTGGTGACCCCTGCCTTTTGGCAGTCAGTGAACAATCTCCAGCCTGAATAGAACCTGGAAAAAACTCCTTAGTGTGCAAAAATGTGTTTACCAGTTGTTTATGTCATATTCACCACATAAACCCTTCAGGTGTAGAAGTTTTCTGTGAAATTTTCATAGTAGCTTCTATATAACAATCCAGTTAAAGTAGCCCTATGAAGAAAAAGTGGACAGATCCAAGTACTCAAATAAGAGGACTGACCCAGCCTTTTAGCCTATCACAAAGTAAAGCCTATCACAAAGTACACTTCACAAGGCAAAGAAGTGTAATGATAGAAAAAGGACACAAATGAAATTGTCAATATGACAAAATTTCACTATCTTTTAATTTTTTTAGTCTGGAGAGCTGTAGACATTTCTCTGTTTCTTGTAAAGCATCTGGAATTTTTACTATTCCTGTACACTAATTAAAATTGCCACGGTCGTATCTAGCTTTGATGATCTAACCATATTTCTAACCATGCTGCTACATATCTTCTACTGGAATAATTCTCCTTTTGTATTAACACCCAGTGAAATATCTTGTATTCAGGTATTTAGTAAATATTTTTAAAACTTTAATTGAATCGTTACTATACCCACCTTGTGGGTGTTCTATTTATAAATACTCTCCCTCTCCCTCAACCCTACCCACACACATACACACATATAAACCATACTCATTTTCACAACATTTCTGTTTCCAAAACCAGGGAATATACCCAAGATCTACCAATAAATCTTGTATTTCATTCAAAATTCACTTGAAGACTTTACTAAACTTTCATCAACTACAATGATTGTCTTCGCCATTATTTATTGGTTTGTAAGTAAACTCAAATATCTGTTCACACCATCTCTTTATTATTTGGTTCCAAAGTACAAGTCTTCTCTCTGCATTTGATTTATAAGTTTCTTTTGAGAAGGCATCATACTTTAAACCTCTTTGACGTTCTTTATAGCACCTGACCCACTGCCAGGCATGGCATTTTAATGTATACTGTCATCAATTGAATACACTGAATATGATCTTCAAATAGGAAAAGAGAACCACAGGAAAAAAAGTATTGTAATAAAAACCATAAATAGTGGCAACTGTGCTAACACCATGTGCGACTAACACGAGTAGGAAAAACAATAAGGGTCTATTGCCTATTAATTCCTGAATGTCATACCTCAACTTTTCAGGCTTGACTTCCTATATTTTTCATAAGATCTGGGGACTGAACTTGTGTTCTTTCCTTTGAAAAAGAAGCCCTGACTACTCTGTTTCTCTAGATTCCTCTCCTAAAATCTAACTTTGAGAAAAATTTTTTTTCTTTGCTGTTGCCTTAATATATCATATATTGACCTTTTTATTGAAAAAAAAATCTCTAATCTTTAAGAGCAAGTAGAGAAAGAAAGGCAGTAAAAAACACACTACCTATACCAAGGATTTGTTTATTTTTTTCCTCACAAAATGTCTTAGGCTCTTTGTCCGTGATCTACTGTTCCTCATTTCCCAGGATAGATGGCATCTGGAAGCCAGGTGCATTTCTGTACTTCTGAGGGAGGAGCTCATCAAACCTTCTGTTCCCTAGTCTTCAGAAGACTTTAATCCTCTAGGTTTTCAAACACTGCTACACAAAGGCTCCTTTTCCTAGAGGATAGGTCTAAAAGTATGGATATTATTTCCCTTCGAAACTCTGCTTTTCTCAGTCTGCAGTTTGTACATTTGAGAATGTCTTCATAAGTAAATTCTGACTTCAGTTAATGTCCTTGCCTGTATAGGAATGATTACTTTGTTGTGCATGGCTCCTATCTACTGAAAATTCTCAGCCCCTGACCTACAACCTCCCAACCAAGGATTAATTTCTTCTGTGGATAATGTAGTATATTACTTGAATCACTCTTTTTGTCAGTATGATCAAATTCATGTTTCTTTATCCTTTTATTGCATTTGCCCTACCAACACCACTTTCAGACCAACCTATCCATCTACCTTCTCTGTTCCTCATAGATGGGCTATGATACAGGAAGAAAGAAATAACACTATTGCACGCACTGGGGTCCTTATATTTTATGATGTGACCTAGGCTCCGCCCTCAGCTGGGCTCTCAGCCTTACTTGAAAATCCTATCATGTATCCTTGAATAGATCCTACTCCCATTATTTACAGTGGTTATTCAAAACACGTTTTTATTTTACCTAGCTTGTCTCCTTTTTCTTTAATCCTCTCTAATAGTTTAAATGTTTTTGTAAGGAAGAAATAAGAAATTGTATGTGAAGAACTTAGCATGGTGCTTAACATATAGCAAATATTTAATAAAGGTTAACCATCACTATTATTAAATAATTAGAAAATGCAGAAAGTGTGAAGTAAAATTACAGAGAATCCCACCACATACATTTACTGTTCAGCCGTTCTTATTTTAACAGACACAATAATTTAGATGAATGTTATTTCCTTAAAAACATAAATATTTATGGATCAATCATTTCTCTAAAGTTAAACAGAATGTTTACTAAAAATTAAACAGCAGTGTAACTAATATATTTAAATTTCATTTTTCTTAATTGAGGTTATGTTTTATAACTTAATAAAACTTAATACATCATAAAAATAAAAGCCTGAAAAGATGCTATTTTTCCAACTTTTTTATTATAAAAGAATGTAAACATGGACAAAAGTTGAAAGAATAATCCAATAAACATCACATACCAAGTAGATTCAACCAATATTGATATTTTATAGTTCTTTAGTTCTCTCTTTATGTGTATGTGTTTACTGAAGGTTTTAAAATAATTTGCAAATATGGCACTTCTAAATATTTCAACATGCAACTCCTAAAAATAAGATTATTTCCATACATAATCATTATTTCATTATCATAACAAAGAAACTTGAAATAGATCAACAAATATATAGTCCTTCAATTTTTCCCTAATTTTCCCAAACATATCTTCTACAGCTGTTTTTGTTTGTTAGTTTGTTTGAACAAGACCTAGTCAAGGTCTCTGTATTGCTTTTTGTTGCTCTATGTCTTCAGTCACTTTTATTCTTTAACAGTCCCCCAATATACCCTCCTACTGACATTGACTTTTTGAAGAGAACAGATTAGTTAACTTACAAAATCCATCATATTCTTTTTAGGTCTAATTGTTTACTTATGGTAGTACTTAACCTGTTTAATCCTTGAATATCCTATATATCCTATATATCGGAAGTTAGGTCTAAAGATTTAGATGCAGGTTAAACATTTTTTTGAGGGGGGGCAAGAATCCTTCACACATGATGCTGTGTACCTCATATTACACTACATTAAAAGGTGCATAGTGTTTCCCTGAAAATAAGACCTAACCAGACCATCAGCTCTAATGTGTCTTTTGGAGAAAAAATTAATGTAAGACCCGGTCTTATACAATATAAGACCGGGTCTTATATAACATAGGACCGGGTCATAATATAATATAATATAATATAATATAATATAATATAATATAATATAATATAATATATAATATAATATTATGTAATATTATATTATATAATATTATATATATAATATAATATAATATGATATAATATAGTATAATATAATATAACATATATAATATAATACCTAGTCTCACATTAATTTTTGCTCCAAAAGACGCATTAGAGCTGATGGTCCAGTTAGGTCTTATTTTGGGGGAAACACGGTAGTTTCATGTTTCCCCACTATTTATTTATTTATTTATTTATTTATTTATTTATTTATCTTAAAATTTTTTTTTTATTAATTTCAGATGTACAAAACAATGCAATAGTTAGACATTTATCAATATCCCTCACACAGTGATAACCCTCCTCCCCCATCTACTACCCCTCTGACATCGTATATAGCCATTACCTTTCCCCTGTTTCTATTCCTAATGCTGTACTCCACTTCTTGTAACCATACATATATGCATATATATTTATATGTATATTTATATATATTTATATATTTATATATATTTATACATATTTATATAAAAACTTATAGTTGACATTTATGCTCAGTTACAGTGATGAAAGCCAGATCTCTTTATCATAAAGTCAATTTTTATTCATTTTCGTTTAGTAAATAATCCATGGGGTGCACATAGGTAACATCTAGGATGTTTTCCAACAATTTTTAAATGAAAAGTCTTAGATTCTTGTTTGAATCAATTATTTCATTGGGGATTGCAAAATAGTGGATTTTTTTTTTATTTCCTTTTATTCTTTCTACATTTGTGGTCTAGCATTCTTTTATAGATAACAGCTTTTCTCCACTAACTGGACATTTTCTAAATGGAAGGCAAAGATGTTTAATTCTTCGTCTTTTATTGCCAAATTTAAAAATAAGTGTATGGTGTCTGCCAGTAAGTTTATATCTGCCAGTTTTATATAAGTTTGTTTCTTTTACTTTTTCTTTTTCACTCTCCCTTTTATTTATATCATTACTAAATCATTTCTTTGTTTTACTTAATGTCTTAATTAGTTACAATCCAAGATTTGTTCAAACTGTCCCAGAACTGGCCAGTGGAAGTTCATCCAAGCTGTTTCCTATGCTCTTTAGTCTTTAAGAATGTCCTTGCTTTCTGGCCCAATAAGATATTCCTTGTACTTTCTCTACCCCCAACCTGAAATTAAACATCAAAAAATTGAAAACACAAATGATAAAATTAAAGAAAATATTTGAAAATGGTATTTCTGATGGAAGACTCATATCCAGAATATATAAATAATACAACTCAACAATAAAAGAAGAAAATAACACAATTAAAACATGAAAAATGATTAAAATAGGTATATCTACAAAAAAGGTATACTGATTGAGGATAAGCATTCAATCTTTAAAAATGAAATTAGCTGGGATTTGTTTTATGTTTTTAGTTTCTTTGTTTCTTCTTTTCTTCTTCTTCTTCTTTTTTTTTTTTGTAGATGCCCATTGTCAGATAGAGGAACTTCCCTGAGTGTTTTTGTGACTTAAGAGTGTTGAATTTTGCCAAAAGTTTTTCTGTTTTTATTGAGTTGAGTATGTGGATTTTGCCCTTTATTAATTTGCTGTATTATA
Organism: Rhinolophus hipposideros; assembly: GCF_964194185.1. Classification (NCBI taxonomy): domain Eukaryota; kingdom Metazoa; phylum Chordata; class Mammalia; order Chiroptera; family Rhinolophidae; genus Rhinolophus; species Rhinolophus hipposideros. The sequence goes on along the minus strand of NC_138050.1, from coordinate 44,631,457 downwards.
CTGCTCGATTTTCAGATGTTAAATCAGCCTTGTATTTTTGGAATGAATTCTATTTGTTCATGGTGAATAAACTTTTTTATATATTACTAGATTTTATTTGCTCATATTTTGTTGAGGATCTTTGAACCATTTTTTATTTTTGTTTTTAATTTCTTGTTTTAAATTGATGGTATATTGCTGTCAGTTCTTGGCCCACATGCATTCTTCATAGTAAAATGGAGTATCAAATACAACAAATTAATCTTGTTCCAGATCCAGGAAAAAAAAAGGGATATAGTTTATACTGAACAGTCAACTTGAGTTCTTCCAGATAAAGTAGTATAGTCCAATGAAAATTCACAACATGTTCCATATTATGGCACGTTTTGATCCATCAAATAACCAATAAATAATATTGTTGACCATGAACTGTGATTGGTGAAACATTGTCTGATCAGGAGCAAAGGGGAAGGAAGAAAGCAAAAGGTGGTGTCTTTGCCAACTGGTAAAGAAGAGATACCTGAAGTTCTATGCTTATCATGAGCCTGTATCTTCATTTAGTCAACCCACTTAGTCATACACATTCCCATGATCAATCTTAGACCTTCCAGAATGTCACTCAGACTTCCATCTGGTGACCTCTTTTCAGTATCAACCTTCCACTGATATTCAATATAATCTTGATTTCCCTGGATACCAATATTGGCCATAAATCTTGTTTAAATAGAAAATCCTTATCAGGATCCAGGATCTCCTTAGATGGAAGGAATAGTCTTAACAGAAGTCAATGAGCAGGAGAGGTGAGGATCTGATGTTTGAACATGCTGACCAGGGTGGTCCAGGGCATGAATGGATCAAGGTTCAACATACTGGGAGAAAGAATAGGTAGATAGTCAAATTGCCCTCTCCAGAAGGTCTGATGACAGTTATGAAGTTCAGGTACTAGGATGATATTGGAAATACAGCAGACGAAGCTGTCCCTTAATTATGGAGAAATGCTTAGGGAGGCTTAGATAGAAAATATGCAGTGAATCTGGCAGGAAGGAGCATGACCAGCAGTGATCAGGGCCAATCATTAAATCAAGCATGAAGCTAGACTGCAGAATCATGAAAACTGATCAAAGCAAGACTCAGAGTCCTGGGTTTGTGGAAACTAGATTACTGTGCAGGTAACAAGAGCAAATATAGAAGCCAACTGTACTTCAACATAGGGATCTGGCCCCTAGGCAGGGGGCCAATTACAAAAAAAGAGAGCTTATTACATAAACGTTTCCTCAGACAGGGAGAGTTGATGTTGATTCAGTTGACTTACTAGTGTTCTCCTAAGTCTCCCTGACTATGACTGTGGGCATTCTGAGTTTGGGGTGGAAATGAACCCATATTTGGGGGTTGAGTCAAAGCACACACAGAGGGATGCATGGAACCAGAAAGCAAACAAATCACACACATGGGGCTTACCACGGTCTACTGATCACAACTGGTACCTCAGTAGATGATCGAATACAGAGGCGTGGTACATGTACACAGTGGAATACTGTTCTGCCTTAAGGAAAGATGAAATAGTGCCGTTTGTGACAACATGGATGGATCTTGAGATTATTATGCTAAGCGAAATAAAACAGAAAAAGTTGAGAACCATATGATTTCACTGATATGTGGTATGTAAAACTGAAAACAACAAAAGAACAAGACAAATGAAGAAACAAAACTCATAGACACAGACAATAGTTTAGTGGTTACCAGAGGGTAAGGGGGGATGCGGGTGGTAGATAAGGGTGAAGGGGATCAAATATATGGTGATGGAAGGAGAACTGACTCTGGGTTGTGAACACACAATGGGATTTATAGATGATGTAATACAGAATTGTACACCTGAAATCTATGTCACTTTGCTAACAATTGTCACCCCAATAAACTTTAATTTAAAAAAAAAAGGAGTCTTTTGCATTCTTGCATCATTCACAATAGCCAAGATACGGAAACAACCTAACTATCTGTCTGTCATGGATGAATGGGTAAAGAACTTGTGGTGCATATATATAATGAAATACTACTCAGCTTAAAAGAAAAAAAAAAGTAGATCCTTCCACTTTCAACAACATGGGTGAACTTAGAGGATACTATGCTAATGAAATATGCCTTTTTTTTTTTTTTTTTTTTTTTAGTTTCGGGTGTACAAAGCAACATAATAGACATTTACACCCCTCCTCCAAGCTACTACCCCTCTGACATCTTATATAGCTGTTACAATACCATTGACTATCTTCCACCTCCCATGACCATATATATATATTTCTTATAGTTGACATATAATATTATTATACTTCAGTTTCAGTTGTACAGTGCATTGGCCAGGCATCTACATAGTCTGTGAAGTGATCCCCTTGATAAGTCCAGAAAATATAAAACAACTAGAAGAAAATATTGGAAGTACATTTGTAGATCTTACCTGTAGTAATATTTTTACTGATATATCTCGTCAGGGAAGGGAAGCAAAAGTAAAAATAAACATGTGGAACTACATCACACTAAAAAGCTTTTTCACAGCAAAAGAAACCGTCAATAAAACAAAAAGGCATCCTATCAAATAGGAGAAGATATTTACCAACGATACATCTGATAAGGGGTTAACCCCCAAATTTATAAAAAACTCATACAACCAAAAAAAAGAAAAAAAAAAGAAAAAAGAGAAAAACAACCATGTAAAAGAATGGACAAAGGACCTGAAAAGACATTTCTCTAAAGAGGACATACAAATGGCCAACAGACATATGAAAAAGTGCTCAACATCACTAATCATTAGAGAAATGCAAATAAAAACCACAATGAGATACCACCTTATTCCTGTCAGAATGGCAACCATCAATAAATCAATAAATAACAAATGTTGGCGCGGATGTGGAGAAAAGGGAACCCTTGTGCACTGTTGGTGGGATTGTAGATTGGTGCAGCCACTATGGAAAACAGTATGGAAGTACCTCAAAAAATTGAAAATGGAACTACCTTAAGACCCAGCAATCCCACTCCTGGGTATCTATCCAAAGAAATCCAAAACACTAATTTAAAAAAAATATATGCACCCCTATGTTTATTGCAGCTCTATTCACAATAGCCAAGACATGGAAACAACCAAAATACCCACCGAGAGACAACTGGATAAAGAAACTGTGGTACATGGAGTATTATACAATGGAGTATTACTTGACTATAAAATATAGTGAAATCTTACTGTTTGCAACAACATGGATGGACCTTGAGAATATTATGCTAAGCCACTTATTTGTTTATTATTATTTTTTATTTCTCCATCTTTATTCACAAAGTATCTGTGAGAAACTGGGGAAAGAGTCTGGGGGTCGCCAGGCTGGGGCAGTTGCCTAGGCTACCTGACCCCATCTGTTCAGGGAGGTAGCAGCAGATGACAGAGATGTGTTGGCCACAGGAATCCCATGCTCCCAAAAAGGGACAGAAAGAAAAAACTGCATGGTCTCACTTATAGGTGAAATCCAAAAATGTTGAACACATAGAAACAAAGAGTCAGACAGCGGTTACCAGGGATGGGGAGCTGGGGGAAACTGGGAGTTGTTAGTCAAAGGGTACAACATTTCAGTGATGTAGGATGAATAAGCTCTAGAGATCGAATGCACAGCATGGTGAGTATAGTTAACAGTGCTTATTGTATACTGAAAATCAGCTAAAAGAGTGTATCTCTGGTGCTGTCACCACAAAACAAACAAACAAATAAAGTAACTATGTGAGGAAATGGATATGTTAATTAATTTAACTGTAGTAATCATTCACTATGTATATGTACACCAAAACATCATGTTCTATATCTCAATATATGCAGTGTTATTTTTTTTTAAATCTGAAGAGAGTCTTTGCATTCCAAAAATAAACAGGCTCAGTGTCATTAAATAACAATAATAGTCAGAGTAATAGTAATGGTAAGAAAAACAGCTATAATATGTAAAGTTCTCACCATATACCAATCACATTAAGTACTTTGCAAGGTTAGTAATATTACTTTCTTATTTTTGATGAGGACCTCAATCTCAAAGAAATTTTTAAAAACTTACCTAAGGTCATAGAGCTACTAAGAACCACATTTAGATGCTAGCCTTATATCCACTTCAACTTCATTCTAAACTCTGTTATCTTTCCATAAAACCTCAGTGACCCTCTGATTACACTTGTGTATGCTTGCCTTATTTACCATCCTTGTGATATGTAGTCATCATATTTGCAGGCGTTCAAAGCATGTGACTTGTACAGATTAGATCTCAATAAAATCTATATTATTGAATTTGCATATTTGAGCCTGAAGAAGATTGGTGCAGAGATCAGAAGGCTTTGAACAACTTATTTGCAATGGTGCTAATTCAGAATGTGTCCTTGGATAAGTCTTTTTTAAATTGTGCACCTCTGTTTCATTTATTATTAGATGAATAATGAATATTATTATCTCACTGGAATACTATAAGAATAAATGAATGACATGGCCTTGGAATGGCCATTGGTTTCTCTGAACAGAGATTGTGAGGGAAATGTCAATTTAAATAATTTTCTTTTTCTTTCTTTCCATAGAGAGGTATTGTGTGGAAAAGTGAGTGGGGTGATATTTTTAGCATATTTAAAAAGGGCTACAGTAATATAAGTAAAGCAGCTTAAGCATCTGGGAAGAAAAGTGCTATGTTCACCTGGGGGTGATAATCATGCTGATAGTGATGAGAAAGAATTTTAATAACAATAAATCTGAGTGGATTTCATTCAACATGCTTGCAGAAAATAGCAGCTCAAGGACATCAAAGTTTTCCCAAAGGTTAGTTTCAGTATCTAACTTTACAAATAAATTGTTCATGGCTTTCTTAGTTCTATCTACAAAATGTGGATAGACCAATACCAGGTCTTACTTCATGCCAATTGTGGAGATTAAGAGAAACAAACTAGTTTTTATGAAAGCATTGTTCTGTTTCAGAAAAAAACTCTTACTATCTTCCCAGTGCACCTGTGTATTTCCTTTTTCTTAGCAGAATGTGAATAGTGTAGCTTTCATACATTAAAGAAAAAGTCACACTGTGTTTTTTTTTGTTTTTGTTTTTTTCTTTTACACTCATTCTTGATTGCATTCCACCTAAATAAGTGCAATCCAGGTAGATGCTATAAAACCAAAATCCTACAGTGCTTTTTTAATTTTTTTATTTCATGAACATATAAGTAGTTGTCAGAACTAAAGTCATCTTTAAGCATTTTATAGAAGTGACATGAAGCAAAATTAAGGATGGTCAAGAGAAGGGTTATGGAAAGCCTGATATTATGGAAGAAAAGGGCAATCTGTGCACTGACCCAAAGTTGTTGGCAACAGAACAGAAAGAATGAGGCCTCATCTTCTGCTGTCTTATTTTAGATTATCACCGGAATTATTTGCTAATGAGAATTGTCTACTGGTATTGAAGTTTGCTAGCCTTTCAAGGGACCTGGCCGTCCACATTTTCTATCAGTACAAATCCACATCACAAAGTTTATGAGTTGTGGGATCCATGATTCACCAAAAAGCAAGCATCACCTCCGTCTTGAGAAAGAGTTTCCTTAACTCTGAGAAAAGAAATCTGTGTCATTCTCCCTCTTCGAATGGAACTTTTGGTCTGATGCACCAGCAAATAGGTGTGATTCATGTAAAGTTTTCTGCTGATTTTTTGCTGAGGCCAGAGTGGGAAAAGTGATGGAAGTGGTGAGTATGATATCATTTTTAGACTTAGGAAATTTGTAATCCAATATAACTCTTATGGACCCAGATGAAATGTGTTAGTCTTTTAGGAATTTGAATGCCCAAATACGATCTTAAAACAAGTCTGGAAATGTCTTCACCTCTCCCTGAGCACTCTTCTCCTCTTTGGTTTATCCAAATGTACATGACCCGCCACATATAACACCAGCTTGTATGCCTGGAGAGGCATGTGTTTTGCCCTAATGATGACTAACTAGGCCATTCCTTAGTTCAAAGCACAATATTTTCTTCCTCCGGTCAGAGGGAAACACAAATCTCACCAAAAATGTTTGAATCATATAGCCCTAAAAGTTATATAGTTATTTTGTTTTAAATTATACAGTACATTTACTACTATACTATTATGATACACATTATAAAATCTACTTAAAATATAACATTTAAGAGGATGAAATAAAATAAAATAATTTAAATAATTTTATCCTAATAATCAGGACAAAATCCATCATTTTCTCATGAATATATTATTGATGATATTTTTAAACTGGCAGAAATCTGATTGAATGTGGTAGATATGATTAAATCATATTTGTCTTTAGTTTTTAATATAGATGACAATAAGCTCATTCTAAGGTTAAAAGTGCTAACTCCTATTTTCTTGACATTTTTTTATGTTGCATTTTTCTTTCATGTTTTTCTATCTTTAGGAGGAATTTTACTAAACTGCTTGTGATGATTTGTTTAGTTAAATGTGGGTAATGCAATCAATAAATGTACTTATCCACATGTGTGTAAACTGTGGTAATCACACCAGCTGAAAACAAATGGACATGTTAGATAACCTCTTTCAATTTCACCACATTCTCTCACCTATTCCTCAGGACACATAGTCTTCCTATTTGAGACATGATAGAAGGGCATAGAGATCGACCCATAAATTAAATATTCTGAAGATTAATTTTGTTGTTATTTTTAGGTGAATTTAAATATAAATAGAAGTTTTAATAATTTATTTCAGCATCCCACATGATCGTCTTATGCACTCAGCAATCTCATACCTCACTTTGAATGTCCTTATGTAGACTGCTTTAACAGAGGACATTAAGTCAATCCGATTTCTTAATTTTCAACTCTGCTGATAAAAGCAGGTAAAAATAATGAGTATGGGTGAAAGGATGAGGCAATGTCTGAAGAAGGGGAAGCTTCAGCACCTCCTAGGGGAATAACAGACAGGATAAACCATTTTCCAAATATCCATGGTATAATGACCTCTTTCCTCTACAGCCATTTAAGACCTTTTATGTTTTCTCCCTTAAAGAAAAAAAAAAAAAAGTAACAATCTTTGAATGAGTCTAGTCAGTAAAGAAAGGTCAGGTGAAACCGCTATGGCTCATTTTGTTCTGGGGTCTTTTTTTCCACTCCATACTGAGCAGGATAAAGGACCCAGTTGTGACTGTTACACAGTGGTTTCTTAATTGAGTCTTCCATCTTCACAGAACCAGGTGAGAGAGTCACTTAAAAGAGAATAAATTCAGAAAACCATGTGTAGTTTCAGAACAAATTGTCCAAGCCACCTAAAAGTGGAATTCTTTGAAATCTTACTGCTGCTTCTGCCACATCAGGTTCTTTCTAACTCTAGCCAAAGAACTTCTGTGTTTAAAGTGGAGATCTCTGTAATGAAGTGACATTAGACTGTACACCATGAATTAGGTAGTCTGCCACATGAGAGTAGTATTTGCAATTTCATTTTCTCAACTCTGTTCACATGAGAAAACACCACGTGATGGGTCTGAAAGCCTTACATATATTTTGGGGAATCACAAGGTGAGTCAGAGAGGAGGCAGGTCTATCACAGGATGCCAATGGAGGCCTGACCGTTGAAGAAAATTAGGGGCAACTGTTATAGAAGCACCAGGGAATTTTAAAGGAAATATACTGAGAACAGGACGTGTTGTTAAATTGGAAGTTGGAAGAACAAGGGGGTTTTACCAACATAGCCAGAGATCAGGGAAGCCCGGAGTTGCCAGAGTTCCGGCAGTAAGGAGAGATAGTAATGAAATATTTAGGGACAGAAGCCAAAAATTCAGAACAGAATGACCTATTGCACAGTAAGCCTCTTTATCTTAAAGTCATATTAAATTTACATCTGGAAATCTGAAATAATCAAGCTGAGGAACAATGTAATCTAAACATTATAGCTTCACTAAGTGCTTCGTATAGCATACTTACTCTAAGAGATTATCATATGATTCAAATAACTGTACTAGAAACTTACATAAGTAGTGAAATGGAAAGTTAAAATCTATATATCCAATTACTGTGTGTGGTACAATGGCTATTGGGTGAGCATAAAAGATCACTGATACAGCAATCAAAAAACTTGTATTGCAGTTCCAGCTTTATCAGGAAATAACTGAGTGAACCCAGGCAATTTTGGGCCTTGGCTTACTCATCAGTAAAATCAGAGACTATAAAGTTATATCTTTCTTGATTATGATAAAACTAATACAGAAATTTGGCAAAGGATGCAAACAGTATAAAGGGATTTTAGAAGGCATTCCTACTCTTACTTTCCTCTGTCTCCAAGAACCATCAGTCCAATTTCTCAGAGAAAACCACTATTAGTACTTTCTTTGAAGTCTTACACAACATTTATGGATATATAAATATATATGCTTTAAAAGCAAGTGAAATGTTATTTCACCTACTATTCATACCTTGCCTTATGTACATTATAGTATTTGTTAGGTGCTGAATTATGTCTCTTCAATATTCATAAGTTGAAGTCCTAACACTCAGTATCTTAGAATGTGACTGTATTTGGACATAGGTCTTTAAAGAGGTAATTAAGGTAAAATAAGGGTGTTGTGGTGGGCCGTAATCTAATATGACTGGTGTCCTTAAAGAAAAGAGAGCGATTAGGTCACAGTCAAGCATAGAGGGAAGACCATGTGACAGAGACACTAGAATAATAAGGCCATCTACAAGCCAAGGAGAAAGACTGTCAGAAGAAGCTAATCCTACCAACACTTTGATCTTGAACTTCCAACCTCCAGAATTGTGAGAAATTAAGTTTCTGTACCACTCAGTCTGTGGTACTTTGTTATGGTATCCTAACAAATGAATATAATACATCATAGTTATTTTTACGTATCAGCACATACAGATCTACCTTATATAACAGTTTTACTATATTCTATTTTATAGAGATAATAAATTGATTTTATAATTAGTGGAAACATAGGTTGTAATTTCCTCTACTTTAGTGACCAGAAGGCAATTAAATGCTTTCTAGAGGAAGAAAACACCATCCAGAGACTCCACAATTTTTTTGTACACAATGACTAGTAGTGAATAACATGTTAACAGGTATGGCTGGAGACAGAAACAAATGCCTGAAAACCAAGATGATAATATAGACAACTGATTTCTGCTCACGAAGAGGTAACTGCTATAGTACAATCCTTCCTATTAAACAACTTGAAAATTAGAGAAAATATCTTTTCAGACACTTAATAACAGCAGCAAAGGCCTATGGTTTGAAAAGTAATAAAAACAAAGAAAAAATAATTAATTAATAAAATAAGCCTTACTATAGCCCTGCCTTTTTTTCCTGAACGCAATCTCTGACTTGTCATGAAGAGAGGGGAAGTCAGAGCTCGGTGGTATCATTGAATAAAAGAGACAGATTTTGAATTCAGGGAGGCTGAAGGGCTGGAATTTATAGTTCAGGTTGCCAGAGAGAAGGCAGCTAAGCAGAGAAAGAGCTCTAGAAATCTGTAAAAGATGTTTTTTGTTGAATGCCAATCTCGATTTTTCTAGAGGAAATCTTCATGAAGTAAATAATGATACCAAGGAAAACAAATTACTGGAGAGCTATGAGCCAAACATATTCCAGGATTCAAGCTGACCTGACAATCTTCTGAACTATTACCAGCCAGACTGGAGAAGTCTTGTTGGAAACACGGGGTAATTCAATAAGACTTTAGAAGGGTAACACGTAACTGATAAGAAAATAGTCTATAAGATGGAATCTATTCTAAAACTGACATATGATAACTAAAATTAAAAATGCATACCAGATAAGAAAAAGAGTGATATAAAACGTAGGTCAATATTAAATAGCCAGACTGAAGAATAAAAAGAAAAATGTATGTTAAATATAGAATTAGTGTATAAAACATACACGATATGCATAAAACATGTATGTAGGTAGAATCATAGAAGGAAGGAGAAAGAGAATGGTATAGGTGCAGAATAAAAAGATTAGATCTCACTTATATGTGGAATCTAAAGAATGGAATAAATGAATGAAACAGAAATAGACTCAGATACAGAGAACAAACTGATGCTTACTAGATGGGAGAGAGTGGGGGACTGGGTGAGAAAGGTGAAGGGATTAAAAAGTACAAATTGGTAGTCACAAAATAGTCATGGGAATGTAAAGCATATAGTCAATAATATTGTAAAAGCTATGTATAGTGTCAGATGGGTACTAGACTTATCGAGAGGATCACTTCACAAATTATATAAATGTCTAACCACTATGCCGTATACCTGTAACTAATATAAAATAATGTTGAATGTCAACTATTATTAAACAATATAGTCACACAATATAAAGTACAGCATAGGGAATATAGTCAATAATATTGTAATAACTATGTACAATGTCAGATGAGTAATAGACTTATGGAGGTTATCACTTTGTGAAGTATATGGATGTCAAATCACTATGTTGTTTTGCATACCTGAACTGATAAAATAAAAAAATATGGTGATCTAGAACTTCCTAAATCTGACAAAGACATTGTACCATAAATACAAGAAATGTTATGAATATCAAAAAGATAAATTTGTAAATGTATATATATCAAAAAATGCCTATAAAATGAAAACTTATCAAATATAATGGAAAAACAAAGTGAAAATCTGAATTATCTAAAGTCTGTTAATAACCCTGTAATTACCCCCGTAGAAAACTCAAGGTCTAGACTGCTTCACTAGAGAATTGTACAAATATTTGGAATACTATATAAAAAAAACATAGAAATAAACATAATTAAAGATATACCAGACTCCTTAACATAAAACTAAAAACTAATATAATTAAGAGAAATTTTAAAACAAATGAAGGGACATATCACATTCATGAATAAGAAGACTCAATAAGAAGATAAAGATCTGAATTCTCCCTTATTTATAGATTCAATCTAATTGCATCCACTTCTTAATATGATTTTTAGTGGAAATTAATAAGCTAATTCTAAACTGTATATGAAAATGCAATGGTCCAAAACATCTAAAACAATTTTAAAGAAATCCAAAGCTTGAAGACTTCCCTAATCTGATTAAAAACATCAATTAAAAAGACATGTTTAATTATGAAATATTGAAACTTCTCTATTGAGGTCAAGAATGAAACAAGACATGCTATCAGCATTTCTAGTCAGTGTTATACTGGAATTCCTAGCTAGAACAATAAGCAAGTTACAGTATGGTATTAGTGCAGTTCTATTTAAACTGATTATGGGACTAGAATGAATGAAAAGCCTAGAACAGACACATATACACACTCTCATTTAATTTGTGACAATGTGACATTGAAGTGTGATGGACAAAGAATAATTTTATCAATAAGATATATTAGATCATTTGGCTAATCATGGAAATAATCTTGACACTTAACTCTCATTCAAGGCAGATCATAGTTCTAAGCGTAAAAGATAAAATAATAAGTTTCTACAAAGTAACAAAGAACATTATTCTCATGGCCTTGAGGTAGGCCAAAGGTTTTAAATAGCACATGTCAGATCTGGACATAAAGCACTAATTTAAGAATTTAACTTTACTAAAATTAGGAACTCTTGTTCATCAAAAACAAAGGGAGTGAAAAGACAAGCCTCAGAGTAAGAGAATGTAATATAGACACACACATACCCAAACCAGGATTTTTATGTCATCAAATAAATTAATTTTACTCTTTATGGTTATATGTCCTGATTAAGAAGACCTTGAACATTTTCAAACAAATGACCCATGGAACTACCTTTTGTGTAAAGAATGGATTACATATCTACCTTTATTATTTCCTTACTGCTAAACTGTCGTTATAACACTATTTTTTTAAACAATGCCATCTTTTTCCTTATTATTTTGAAATATCATTTTTATCATATACTCTCTTTTCATATGTATTAAAGACGATTTATGGACTTTTTAAAAAAATATAATTACATGTGTGTTTCACTTACTGTTCCAAAACTTTACAAGCCAAAATAACACTTAAGTAATCCAGTTACATTTCAGATTTTATTTTTATGTTCTCAAATAAGATATACCTATATATTTGCTTTTAAATAGGAGATTTTGTGATTCATGTATTTTTAGAAAAACCTTCATAAATAGTAAAATATTTTGAGATTTTGCCCAAAATTTAACTATCCTATAAACATTTAAAATTTTCAAATATATGCCCTAATCTCTCCATTAATAATCTGATCTCAAGGATCCCTCAACTTGTTCAAAGACATTTTGAGTTCAGATACATACATATATATATATATATATATATAGATATATATATCTATATATCTATATATATATACACACACACACACATATATATACATATATACATATATATATATATATACATATATATATATATATATGACTTTTAAGTCATAATTGTATGCAGCATCCATTCAATAAAAGCTTAACTCTTAACAGTGGAAATAGGTAGTAAGGTTAGGGATGTAGGATGCTTTTCATTTCACTCAGTAGAAAAATATATAACAAAACATTTCAGTAAAGCTCACCTGACCTTCCTATTGAATCACAGAATGAACAAACATAAATCAGGGCTGACAAGGTTGAGTCTCCCTCCACAGAGCTTTGAAAATAATAATATATCACCCTATAACAATATAACATCAATTCTCTCCCTCTTTCTCTCCTCAACTTGTTGGCAAAATGTCCCTCTACTCAAATACAAACCTTCATCATACCAGATGAATGTAATTTTCATGCCAGAAAAACAGTATCGGATTCATATTAAGGAGAAGATTGTTTTATACAAGGACTTGCCAGAAAAAGACTTAGAGATGAATTATGTTGAAGCTCACTGTGCTCCATTAATGAAAATTCTAGTATGTAGCCAGATGTTTTATTGGGAAAGGGAATCAAGAGAAACATAGATGGTCCTGCCACTCAACAGAACACTGAAGCTCAGATTAGAGTGATTCACAAATGCACATAATTGCCTGGAATATTTATATTTTTAAGGGGAAACATTTCCCTCTCCCTCTCCATTTTTCTTTTTCTTTTGTAAAACGAAAAACACATCTTTGTTGTGAGAATTTGGGAGCCCTTATCCCTGTGGCAGAAACAACTAGTGCTAGTAGTTCTCCTAATAAGTGTTCTCCTTTACTAACTGAATTTTAATTTTATTCAGGATGGCAATGTGTCATCTTAAAAGCAGAGGAAAATGGCAATGTATACAAAAGCAAAAAGCTAGTCTCTGAAACAAGAAGCGCTCATGTAACACATTCGTGGTTAGTAAAATGTAGGTACACATCACTGGGAGGTACTTTTATAAAAGCTCTTTACAGGGGACCAACAGCTAGCCTGAATCTTCTTTCCCTCCCTCCCTTTCACTTCCTATTTTCTTTTTTCCTTTTCTCCCTTTCCCTACTTTTTTCCAGGAAGTGTAGACACAGTGTCGGAAGTGGGTTAGCCATATTATGAGGATGTAGCAACAAGTTAAAAAAAAAAAAAAAGGAAGCTTCTGGTGATACTGAGTTGCTGCTGCACAGAGCTGGACAACTTACCTCCAGATTTTGAGAAAAATTTTAAAGAACAATTTTAAAAGACAACAAATCATTTACTTTTAGTCAAATGCTATTGCTCACACTTCCATATGATTTATATACTTCTCCCATTTTATCCTCACAATGATAACTATTATCATCCTGTGGTACTATATTATTGCATTATTATACCCAATTTACAGAAGACTGATTTGGGGTTTGAGGGGTACACATTTCCCTAAGATGCTAAGCTTAAATATGTCGCAGAGGGAGAATTCCTGCAAATTGATCTGGTTATACTTACCATGACGGTGTTCATTCTGACATATTGTCTCTCACATCCGATTCAATATTATGAGAGGTGGTGTTGGGAACTGACCAAGTGGTGTGATTTGAGGGTATTTGTTATGACTAATTTTACACGTCAATTTGATTGGGCATGGAGTGCCCAGATTACACATTATTCTTGTGTGTACCTGTGAGGAGGTTTCCAGATAAGATTAGCATTTTAATTGGTGGACTCAGTAAAATAAATTTCCCTTCTCAGTGTGGGTATCCATTATCCAATCAGGTGAAAGCCTGAATGGAACAAAACAGAGGGAAAAAAAAGGAATTTGTCCCCTTTTTTCCTGTCTGACTGCTTGAGCTCGGTCATTTCATGTCATCTGCTCTGGTCCTTAGGCTGGGTTTTACACCAGTAGTTCCCCTAATTCTAGGGCCTTCACACCGTTTCTTTCGTAGCAAGACACTTTTGGAATATAAATCAGAATACCAATCCAGTAGGTGCTGTTCTGCTTAGCTCAGCAAATACTTGAGTATTTGTTATGTATTTGGTCCACTTCTCAGTAAGCCTCTTATAGTAGAAACCATGGACATATAAAATTAATTCCAATGCAAAGTAGTAAGCTCTATAGAGGAAGCAAGCACAGGTGTTGAGGAAGCACAGAACAGGACTCTTAGCTCAGCAGGGCTTGGTCAGGAAATGCCTCTTTGAATAAAAAGACTTCTGTTTTTGGTAATGCACTTTGCTAAGGGATTTACATTTTCTAAATCCCATACTTTAATTTCTTCTGCTCTTAAACATTATTATGTCTTGATCTGGCCCTTTTAGGGACATTCCTCCAACACAAGAAACCTAATTTTTTTTTTAGAAACAAAAGTACTTGTTCCATGATGTCAAAATGTTTTTATGACATCTCATTGATCACAAATCTGAAAATATCTACCTGGTGTAAGTTCTAATTTCTTTATCCATGGAGCGATATACAAATCCTTCTGCCATCTTGGACTTCATTTGGAAGAACTGCCTTGGATCTGGTACAATAGGAGATGGGGAGGAATTTGAGCCGCCTGTTTCCCTGCTGGTGCCCCGAGGAGGGCTCACAACACCACAGGAAAGACATGGACTCAGACGTCTGAGACCTGGTGGTGCAGCAACGATGAAATGGGATTCTTATCTCACACCACATACAAAAATCAACTCAAAATGGATCAAAGACTTAAATGTTAGATGTGACATTTTAAAACTCCTAAAAGAAAAGACAGGGGAAAATCTCTTTGACATTGGTCTTGGCAATGAGTTTTTTTTTTTTTTTTGGATGTGACACCAAAGGCACAAGTGAAAACAGCAAAAATAAACAAGTAAACAACATAAACTAAAAACTTCTGCACAGCAAAGGAAATAATCAACGAAACAAAAAGGCTACCTATAGAATGGGAGAAAATATTTACAAACCATTTGTCTGATAAAGAGTTAATAGTCAAAACATATAAAGAACTCACACAACTCAATGGCAACCTCCCCCCCCCAAAAAAAAGTCCAATATAAGATGGGAAAAAATGTGAATAGCCATTTCTCCAAAGAAGACATACAAATGACCAATAGGTTCATGAAAAGGTGCTCAATATCACTAATCATCAGAGAAATGAAAATCAAAACCACAATGAGATATCACCTCACACCAGTTAGAATGATTATCATCAAAAATACAAGAGATAATAAGTGTTGGTGAAGATGTGGAGAAAAGGGAGCCCTCGTGCTTTGCCGGTGGGAATGTAAATTGGTGCAGCCATGATGGTAAACAGTATGGAGGTTCATAAAAAAATTAAAAATATAACTATTTTATGATCTAAAACTCCAGTTCTGAGTCCAGATCCAAAGGAAATAAAATCACCATCTCAAAGAGATGGTATTACAGAGGATAGACTGGGCTGGGAAGAAATGATGCAAGAACACCAGTTTCTTTCTTTCTTTCCTTTCTTCCTTTCTTCCTTCCTTCCTTTCTTTCCTCCCTCCCTCCCTCCCTCCCTCCCTCCCTCCCTCCCTCCCTCCCTCCCTCCCTCCCTCCCTCTCTCTCTTTCTCTCTCTCTCTCATTCATTCAATTTTTATTTATTTATAATTTCATTACTCTCCTCTCTTTCTTTCCTCCTCCTTTTCAACTACTATTTGTTGAGGGAATACTGTATTCTTGGCACTGGGTTTTATCTTTTTTAATCCTCAAAGCAATCCTAAGAAATAGATACCGTTTTTCCTCTTTTTTAGACTCAGGGTTTCAGAGTATTAAACTTAGAGGATGAATGTCAACCCCATTCATATGGGCAGCAAGTGACCCAGGTGATCTGAACCCAAACCAACAGGCTTCTTGATCACTACAATTCATGATTGTCCAGATCTATACTTTGACTGTTTTTTTCCTACATTTATGTATTTTCTATATCCAAGTCACTAACTATGCATTGTTTTATGATATGACTGAAAATGTTATCAGTAGTTTCCTAGAGATGCTGAAATTTGATACATATATAAATAATAGAAATTTCAATATCATTATTACTTTATTTTTAGGATTATTTGTGAATTTAACTATTTGTCAATAAAAATAACATTTTTGTTTTAATTAGACAAACTGACTTCATTTGAAAATGCTCATTTGGAAAAAACAAACAAACAAAAAATTAGCCAAAACAACTTGTGAAAGAAAATATAAAAGGAAAAAAAACCACTCACTCTACAAGCTATTCAGACATGTTACAAACCTACACTAATTTTAAAAGTCTAGTTGGATCTCTTGGAATTTTTCAGGTTTAAAAATATATCATAGTAGATATGTAATATGTCCTCCCTTCTGATTCTTAAGCCTTTTTAGTTTTCCTTGTCAAATTTTATTACTATTTTCAGAATAATGCAACCCATTAAAATATTTATCTTCCTTTTTGTAGTTTTTTAAATAAACTTTATTTTTAAAGCAGTTTTAGATTCACAGAAAAATTATACAGAAGGCATAGAGATTTCACATATACTCCTTGCCCTCACATGTACACACAGCCGACCCAATATTAACATCCCTTACCAGTGTGGCATATTTGTTACAATCAGTGAACATACACTGAGACATCATTATCACTTAAAGTCCATAATTTGTATTAGGGTTCACTCTTAATGTACATTTTGTAAGTTTGGAAAAATTTATAATGACACGTATCCATCATTATAGTATCATACAGAACAGTTTCATTGTCTCCTAAAAATCTTCTGTGCTTGGCCTGTCCATTCCTCCTTCCCCCATAACTCCTGGCAACCAATGATCCTTTTACTGTCGCCATAGTTTTGATTTTCCCAGAATGTCATACAATTGGAATCATACAGTATGTAGTCTTTTCAGATTGACTTCTTTCACTTAGTAATATTCATTTAAGATTTCTCCATGTATTTTCATGGCTTCATAACTTATTTCTTTTTAGCTTTGAATAATATTCCATTGCATGAATGAATCATGGTTTATTTATCCATTCACCTATTGAAGGACATTTTGGTTGTCTCCAAGTTTTGGCAATTATGAATAAAGCTGCTATAAATATCTATATGCAGGTTTTGAGTACACATACATTTTTAACTCAAATATTAAGGGGTGCAATTGTAGAATCATAGTATAAAAGCATATTTAGTTTTGTAAAAGTAAATTTAGATTTGTCTTTCAAAGTGGCTTTATTATTTGAATTCCTACCAGCAACATAATAAGAATTCATTTTGCTCTGCTTCATTGTTAGCATTTGATGTTTGTTTTCAGTGTTCTGAATTTTGGTCATTCTAGTAGATGGTATCACATAGTTGTTTTAATTTGTAATACCCTAATGACATATGATGCTCAGCATCTTTTCATGTGCTTATTTTCTATCTGTATATCTTCTTTGGTGACATGTGTGTTTATTTTTTAATCGGATTGTTTGTTTTCTTATTGTTGAGTTTTAAGACTTAGTATATTTCGGGTAAGATTCCTTTACCAAATATGACTTTTCCAAATATTTTCTCCCAGTCTGTGGCTGGTCTTTTCATTTTAGTGACAGAAACTTGTCTTCTCATTGCTCTTGACAGAAGAATTCATTGACAGAAGTATTTAATTTTAATAAAGTCCAGCTTAATAATTTTTTTCTTGTACAAATTATGTATTTGGTGTTATGTCTAAAAATTTATTACCATACACACACCTCACACATCTAGATTTTCTCCTATATTATACTTTAGGATTTTACATTTAGGTCTATGATCCATTTTGTGTTTATTTTTTCATGAAGGATAACAGGTCTGCATCTATATTCATTTTTCATTTTGCATATGGATGCCTAATTATGTCAGCATCATTTGTTGAAAACACTAGCTTTGCTTTATTGTATTGCCTTTGCTCATTTGTCAAAGATCAATTGATTATATTTATATGGGTTTATTTCTGGACTCTATTCTGTGCCATCAATCTATTTGTCTATTCTTTCAGCAATACCCCAATGTCTTGATTACTATAAGTCTTGAAGTTGGATAGTGTTAGTCTTTTGACTTTGTTCTCCTTAAATACTGTGTTGGCTATTCTGGGTCTTTGCCCTCTCTGTATAAAATTTAGAATCAATTTATTGATATCTATCAATGACTTGCTGAATTTTTTATTGGGATTGTGTTGAGTCTATAGATCTAATTGGGAAGAGTTGACATTTGACAATATTTGCGTCTTCCTATCCATAAACATGAAATATCTCTCCATTTATTTAGTTCTTTGATTTCTCTCATCAGAGTTTTATAATTGTCCTCATATAGACTGTGTAAAAATTTTGTTAGATTTATTCCTAAATATTTCTTCTTTTTTTTTCAGGTACTAATGTACATGGTGTGATTTTAATTTCAAATTCCGTTTGTTTATTGCTGGTATACAAAAAAGCAATTGACTTTTGTATCTTAACCTTGTATCCTGCAACACTGTTATAATCACTTCCTAGTTTCCAGAGATTTTTTTGTTGATTTTTTCAGATTTTATACATTGACAATCATGTCATCTGTGAACTAACATAGTTTTATTTCTTCCTTGTGCCCTTGTCGTGATTTTACTATGATCAAAGAAGGAAATGGTTGAGGGCTGCATTTTGCAGCAAAATCTCTCTTAATTTAGACAAGTCATTTTTACTCTGAGGCCTCCATTGTTTATCTATGAAGTGAAGGGAATGAATTACATAGACTCTAAGCTGCTTTAAACTCTAATATGCTATATTCTATCTATAATTCTACCTTGCAGATTTTCAGGCATCTTTTTTTGAAAGTGAGTTATGCTGATAGAGTTCTGGAAACTTCTTCTCTATTTCTGGAGTGAGGGCCTACTGCCTTTGTATTCTTTAGGCTGTCTTGAAAAGCAGATGTTCTCAGAGAAGGCTGACAAACACTGAGTCTCCAGATGCTATCAAAGTGATAACAGCTTGTTCTGAAACTTGATTTCCAGGGTTTTCAGATTATGAAGCTACTAGTTTGAATATGTAACAAGTTGAAGGGAATGCATTCATATGGAAACACCTCTAAATATATTCAAGTTTCTACAATTTCTAGAGTTCAGAATTGTAAAGTCTGCAAGAAAAGGGTAATGGAATGTGATAACCAAGCTCTAATTGAACTTGATGTTTGAAGCTGGCCAAGCCACTTAACCTTTGCTTCCCCATCTATAAACTGGGAACTTGTAGTAGCAGGTACACTTCATCATTTTCCAAGTAGTGGAAGGATATGCTGGACAAAACTGAGCTACACTATGAGTAGTGTGAGATATAATGAGTCTTTGAGCTATGTTTAGTTCTAGCCTAAGCTTTGAGCCTTAGAAAGTTACACCAATGGAAATCCTTCCAGTAAATCTTTACATGAATCACTCAAACCCATCACTAACATTTGTGTTCTATTTCATTTCCTGAAATGAGCATGGGATAAATTATATCCACTTAAAGTATCTATAAGTCTTTTTGTCATGATATAATATCCCAAGTGCAAGCTTCTGAAGAACAATGGTATATGTGCCACTAAACTCAGTTCTTTCTGTCTATAGCCATGTTCTTTACATGTTTCCCAAACGTGAAGTGGACAATGGAGGTTTAAATATACATACCGTGTTCCCCCCAAAATTAGACTGGGCCTTATATTAATTTTTGCTCCAAAAGGTGCATTAGGGCTTATGTTCAGGGGAGGTCATCCTGAAAAATCATGCTAGGGCTTATTTTCTGGTTAGGTCTTATTTTCAGGGAAGCACAGTATATGCAATGCATGTGTGCATGTACGTTTGTACACACACACACACACACACACACACACACACACACTTACGCATTTTTTATCAAGAAGTATTAGGATATTCAAATTATCCTTATATGCTCTTTTGAGAATACCAAACATGGTTGGATAGCTTTACTGACCTGATAGTGTGTATCAGGTTATTATTCTAAGCTCTAACATTTCAACAGTAACATTTCAACATTTCTAACAGTAATCAAATCATAGTCCCTGCTCTTATCGAGCTTATATTCTAGTTGGGACAGGTAGACAATAAATAAACAAATATTGATCTAAGGTGGTGATAATTTCCACAAATACACATGAACCAGAAAAAAATGATAGAGAGTGAGGTGCTATTTTAGATAGCATGGTCATGGAAACCATGGAAATTGATAAAGTGACATTAAAGCATAGACCCGAATAAAGAGGAGAAATGAGCCATGTGAATATGGATAGCTGAGGAAATAATGTTCCGGGAAAAAGGAACAAAAAGCAAAAAAAAGCAGTCATATTCAACAATTTATAATAAGTCTTATATGACAGGATCAGAGTGAATGAAAGGGATTGGCAAGAAATGAAGTCAAAGAATAACAAGATGTCAGATATTAGAGGGCTACGTTAACTATGGCAAGAGCTTCAGATATTATGCTGAGTGAAATGAAAGCCATCAGAGAACATAAGACTTCCATTTTTGTGCAATGAAATAATAAATAATCTGAATAATAGATAAAAAAAGCATGTATCATATTCAACCATTCTTCTGATACTTAGTCTATAGCATCTCTTCTAAAAGTCATAAAATGTCAAGGAAATCATCCCCTCTGAGATATCCCATTCAATTCTTCTATGTTATTTTTTGTCAAAATATTTTTTTCTCATCTGAAAACAGAATCTGTCTCCCTGAACTCTTCACCATTATGTCTGTGTGTGTGTGTGTGTCTGTGTGTCTGTGTGTGTGTACGTGTGTGTTTATTATAAACTTTACTGATATAAACAATGCAATTTATATTTTGATTCTATTCACAGTACAAGTTTTCTTCCTAACAAAAATCATTTATGTATTTTCACCCTGATTCATCTCTAAAATATCCACTGTGGGAAGGAGCCAAATAGTGGAGTAGACAAATGTTGTGCTTGGCTCTTCCAGTGACCACATTGGAAATACAACTAAATTATAGAATAATCAACCTAGAGAACCATCTTAAGTCTAGCTGAACAGAAGTTTTATAACTAAGGATCTAAAGAAGAAGCCACGTTGAGACTGGTAGGAGGGATGGAGAGGCAGAATGAGCTGGCCTCTAACCTCAGTGTGGCAATTGAGAATTGGGAGGGATATCTTGGCTGCATAGGTTCTCTCTGGAAGAGCAAGGGATTCCAGTCCTGCACTGGGCTTCCCAGCCTGGAGTACTGGTGCTGGGAAGAGGAGCTCTCATGTCTGGCTGTAAAAAACAGTGGGGATTCCAACCGTCCAGGTGGGACCAACGGCTATGGGAAATCCAAATGTCCTCTTAGAGGGCCCACACACAGACTGATTTGCTCACAGGCACTCATGCTGGGATCCAGCAGAGAGACAGTGACCAGGGAGACACTAGAGATATACAGGGAGAGACCAAGTTGTATGGTTGCAGAGTGAGGACTGGAGGGACAGACACCATTTTCCTTGTGTAGAATTCTCCTCCTATGCAGCTGGCAGGCAGGCACCATCTTTCCTGTGTTGAGCTCTCCCCCACATGGCCAAATCTGAAAATAAATTGCCCTGCTGAGCTGTGCTTGGTAACTCCCAGGGACCCCACACGACACAACTCATGCAATGCTGGAAGCATTTTCTTAGGTAGCAGCCAGCCCTGCCCACACTGCTCTTTTTCTTGGACAATTTTCAGGTGTCTGTGGGCCCTGGGCAGGTGGTGTCTGGCATCGATGTGCTCTGAGACTTTTGCTAAGTAGCTCCAGAATCAGCACCAGCACCAAACCAGAATCTCTGTTAGCCTAGTGAACACCATTAATCCCATCCTGGTAACTCCCTGAGACCCTGCCTCACCCATCTCATTTGCCACATGAGGCTTTATCAGCAGCTGAGCATCATGGGAGAAGGCAGGCCAACAGTAGGCCTCAGGATGCTCTGGGCTTTTTGTGGAGCTACAGCAGGCCCAGTACTGGTGGCATCCATCCTTGTTTCACAGAGTGTCCTCTCCCATATGCCTCTAGGTCCAACAACGTCAGTGACCAAACATGGATCACCTTATAGCTACTACCGGGTAGTATCCCACTGATCATAGGCAGTGGCTGACCTATGCCTGCCCTGCAACCCCTCCCAAGAGGCCCCAGCACAAACATACCTGAAAGTTAACATATACCACAGCAAAGCACCATCCAATTAGCCCCACAACCAGCACACCCAAAGGGTAGTCTCCAAAGGCACCAGAGCCCATTGAGGCAAATACATCTCTGTAGGGTAAGGCCTGCATACATCAGCTCAAGAACTATGGATGTAGCCAAACCCTATAGCCAGTCAGCCTAAGGGTCAATCCCACCCACTGATGGGCCAAAAGCAATCAAGGCTCAACTATAACAGGAGGGCACACACAACCCACACAAGGGACACTCCTGGAGCACCTGGCACAGGTGACCAGGGAGACTGTGCCACTGGGCTCCACAAAGCACCTACTACATAAAGCCACCTGGCAAAGACTGTGAGATGTAGCAGATCTACCTAACACACAGAAACAAACACGGAGAGGCCGACAAAATGAGAGGGGGGAAAAGGTCCCAAATGAGAGAACAGGAAAAAACTCCAGAAAAAGACATAAACAAAATGGAGGCAGGTAACCTATCCGATATAGATTTTAAACAAATGGTTATAAAAATGCTCAAAAAACTTAGAGAACTTCAACAAAGAGATATCAAACATAAAAAAGGACATAGAAATCATAAAGAACCAGTCAGAAGTGAAGAATACAATAACCGAAATAAAGAGTGCCCTAAAAAGAATCACCAGCAGACTAAATGAAGCAGAGGATCAAATCAGCAATTTGGAAGACAGGATAACGGAAAACACCCAATTGGAACAGCAAAAGAAAAATGAATTTTTAAAAAAATGAGGATATTTTAAGAAACCTCTGGGACAACAACAAGTATAACAACATTCACATAATAGGGGTCACAGAAGGAGAAGAGAGAAAGCAAGGGATTGAGAACTTATTTGAAGAAATAATGATGGAAAACTTTCATAACCTGGTGAAGGAAATAGACATACAAGCCCAGGAAGCACAGAGTCCCAAACAACATGAACCCAAACAGACGCACACCAAGACACATCATAATTAAAATGGCAAAGATTAAAGACAAAGTGAGACTCCTAAAAGCAGCAAGAGAAAGGCAACTATTTACTTACAAAGGAGCTGCCATTAGACTGACAGCTGATTTCTCAACAGAAACTTGGAGAGCCACAAGGGATTGGCACACAATATTCAAAGTGATGAAAAGCAAGGAACTACAACCAAAATTACTCTATCCAGCAAGGCTATCTTTTAAAACTGAAAAACATATAGATCAATGGAACAGAATAGAGAGCCAGAGGGTAAAAGGAATCAAATATATGGTGATGGAAGGAGAACTGACTCTGGGTTGGTGAATGCACAATGATATATAGATGATGTATTATAGAATCATACACCTGAAACCTACATAACTTTACTAAGAATTGTCACCCCGATAAACTTTAATTAAAAAAGAAGAAGAAGAAGAAGGAGAAGGAAAAGGGGAAGGGGAAGGGGAAGGGGAAGGGGAAGGGGAAGGGGAAGGGGAAGGGAAAAGAGAAGGAGAAGGAGAAGGAGAAGAAGAATAGAGAGCCAGAAATAAACCCATGCTATACGGTCATTTAAACCATGATAAAGAAAGCAAGGATATACAGTGGGATAAAGACAGTCTATCCAATAAATGGCATTGGGAAAACTGGACAAATACATGCAAAAAAAATGAAACTGGACCACTTTCTTACACTGTATGAAAGAATAAACTCAAAATGGATGAAAGACTTAAATGTAAGACCCAAAACCATAAACCTCCTAGAAGAAAACATAAGTAGTAAACTCTCTGACATTCATCTTAGTGGTATTTTTTTTCTGACCTATCTCCTCAGGCAAGGAAAACAAAAGAAAAAACATAAACAAAAGAAAAAAAAAGGACTACATCAAACTAAAAAGTTTTTGCACAGCAAAGGAAACCATAAACAAACAGCAAGACATCCTACTGAATGGGAAAAGATATTCACCAATGATACATGTGATAAGGGGTTAATATCCAAAATTTATAAAGAACTCATACAACTCAACACCAAAAAAACAAACAATCCAATTAGAAGTTAGATAGATGACCTGAATAGACATTTCTCCAAAGAGGACATACAGATGGCTCAATACCACTACTAATCAGAGAAATACAAATGAAAACCATGATGAAAAAACAAACAAAACAAACAAACAAACAAAAACCACCATGAGATATCACTTCACACCTGTCAGAATGGCCATCATCAATAAATCAATGAACAAGTGTTGGTGAGGATGTGGAGAAAAGGGAACCCTTTTGCACTGTTGGTGGGATTGCAAATTGCTACAGCCACTATGGAAAACAGTTTGGAGGTTCCTCAAAAAATTAAAAATAGAACTACTTTATGACCTAGCAATTCCACTTCTGGGTTTTTACCCAAAGAAATTCAAATCATTAATTCGAAAAGATACATGCACTCCTGTGCTCACCGCAGCACTATGTATTATACAACAGCCAAGATATGGAAGCAACACAAGTGCCCATTAATAGATAATTGGATAAAAAAGATGTGGTACATATATACATACATACAATGGAATATTACTTGACCATAAAAAAGAATGAATTGTTAATCTGCAACAACATGGATGGACCTAGAGGGCATTATGCTAAATTAAATAAGTCAGGCTAAGAAAGACAAATACTGTATGATCTCATGCATATGTGGAATCTAAAGAACAAAATAAACCAATAATCAAAACAGAAATAGACTCACAGATACAGAGAACAGAACTGTTGGTTGCTGGAGGGGAGGGAGAGTTGGGTGAAAAAGGTGAAGGAATTAAAAAATACAAGTTGGTAGTTTCAAAACAGTCATGGGGATTTAAAGTACAACACAGAGAATATAGTCAATAATGTTGCAACAACTATGTGTAGTGCCAGCTGGTTACTAGAATAATTTGGGGGAATAACTGCATAAATTATTTAAGTGTCTAACCAATATACTATACACCTGAAACCAATATAAAATAATATTGAACATCAACTGAATTGAAAAAAAAATCCATCTGTCTTCATCTGACATAAGAATGAATTTTCTGATTATTCTCCTTAGGTCCATTTTTGTCCTTCCATATGTTTGGTGATCAGGACTAAATGTAATATTCATTTGTATTCATCTTTATTCACATTATTTCAATGAAGTTTATTTTCCAACTTTTGAAATAAGTTCATGCTTCCTCCTAAGTAACCTATTTTTCTTACATTAATTGGCTTCAACTTAATGGTTCATGACAAACTTGGTGTGTTGGCATTTGGTACCTCTGCTCTAAGTCAGTAATGTGCAGCCTATGAGCTGGAGTCAAATAGCATCTTTGGCAATTCCTGAGAAGGCCCTACTATTTCCCAACATTGGCAACACTTTTTATTCTTTTTTATTTCTTCTTCCTCATTCTCTTCCTTTTGTTTTCCTTTTCTATTTTATTATGTTCACTCTTATCTTATTTCCCTTTATTCTCCTTCTATTTACTTCTTATCTTGGCATTGTAATATTCAATAACACCCAGAAATATTTCTTTGCTCTATTAAGAACTGGAAATAAGTTTCAAGTATGCAGAAAAGATGAGTCAATTGGATTACACACTTGTCATGATTCTAAGAAGGAATGTTAATATCTAAAATTCCATTCTTAAAAATCCTTCCTTTGGCCTAAATATCCAAGATAACACAATTGTCAAGCTGTTGAACTGAAAAGAATCAGAGATTTTACCCAGTATCAAACTTGCAAATAATTCCAAGGATACATATAATCAAAAGAGCAAACATAGGTCAGTGATACTCAGCGTGGTTCTCCAGTCCTTCCTTCCATTTAGAAGCACCCAGTTTTTGCCAAGATCCAAGAGGTTCCTAGCCCAAAAGTAACACTTGAGGTGTTTAAGAGAAGTGCGCGCGCGCGCGCGCGTGTGTGTGTGTGTGTGTGTGATTTATCATTACACAAAGGTAAGTAGCTGCTTCAAATATGCAAACTTTCCATTTTTGTCTCAGATAACTACAAAGTTGATATTTTCCAGAGGGTCATACCCCATGAATCCATAAATTTACTGTAACAGTCTTAGCAAACCAGGTATATCCTGCTAAAAGTATCCTACAGATAAAGATAATTTTTAAGTAAATACTATCAACAGGTCCAATTACAGTGTTGATAAGATTTAACCAGCTTATTTACTTCTCTTTATGTCTTGTTTTCTCTCTGTCCAGGAGTCCTCAAGCTAGAAAAAAATGGATTTCAGACTAGCTGATAATGTTTTTCTTTCCAGAAGAACTCAACCCACTATTGCTGGCTTTGGAGATAAAGGAGGAAAGCCAGAAGTAAAGAAATGTATGCAGGTGGCCTTTGAAACCTGGAAAGGGCAAGAAAACCAGTCTTTCCCTACTGTATCCCGAAAGTAACATAGTGTTGCTGCACCTTGATTTTAGCCCACTGAAACCCATTTCAGACTTCTGAACTATAGAATTTTAAGATAATAAATTTGTGTTGTTGTAAGCACTTAGTGATAACTTGTTAGGGCAGCAACAGAAAACTAATACAGGCACGTCCAACTGGAGTTCATTCAGAGACTATCTACAAGGAAGGAAAAGCAAGTCATATGAGGAAGAATAGGAAAAACGGAAAAGAAACATATTTGGGGGTATGTATAGGAATAATATTTCAAAAGTCTTCATATGGAACAGAATGGTTATGATTTTTTTCCTTTGATTTCAAGAGATAGAATTAGGACCAATGAATGAGTAACAACAAAATGAGAAAAAATTTATGTCAATTTATATAATGTTATTAACCAATCCTACCCAATAAATTTAATTTTTTTAAAAAGCAAAATAATAATAATAATAATAATAATAATAATAGGCAGATATCTTCAAAGATGTTCTAGGTTGCCTCAGAAGATAATTAATTCTCCATTATTAGAAAAATTCAACCATAGTTTAGTCATCCACTTGGTCAGAATTGAAGGCTTACATGAATGATTTTATAAGGTGTTGTGTTTTCATGAAATTGAGGTTGGTAGAGGATCTCTTGAATCTGAGATTAAATAGCTTGAGTGGAAATGTGAAGTCTGAAAGCCATTACCAGAACCACCAGATTTCAATAACAACAATTGGCAAGTGATATTCAATTTTAGAAATTTGGTCTATAATTAAGAACTACACACACAAATTATAAAACTGAATGCATCCTCTGAGGATTTTTCCAAAGTATTATGCTTAAGAGATAATTTGTTAAAATGAGAACATGTTTACTAATCATTTTTTTGTTTGTTTTGAAAGCATTAATAAATTTAGTTCTTAAGTTAGTTTTTAAACAAAGTCATAACCTAGGGAAAATATATTCATGGATAAATTGATTATATAGCTGTATCACTATTATATCTGAAAAAAAGAGAAAAGATGAAACTACTTTCCACAATTTCATAATCCCATTTAATATGTCTTCCATTTTGTTGAACCAAAATGTAACCCCTTTAGGTATTTCCTTTTATTTACTTTGAAGTAATAGGTAAGCTGCTGGAGAGCGCCAGGAGTTAGGCTGTCAAGAAACCCCCAGTGTGAGGGCACAAACTATTCGCACAAGATATTCGCTCACCTTTCAGGTTCATTCTCCTCTTTGTATATTAGGACTAGAAAGTCTCTATTTGCAGGCTAAGGGAAAGCCTGGATCTGATCATTTATGTACTCCTAATGCAAAGGTAAATTTCCTGACCTCTTGGGGGATTTCTTGCACCAAATAAAAAGGAACATGGGAGAAGCTAAGGTAGAGCCAATGAAAGCCAATTAGAATCTTTCAAGAGCCACAGAACATATGCTCTTTTATCATTCATTCATTCATTCATTCATTCCACATATATTTATTGATTTTGCTCATTATATGCCAGGGACCGTTACAAGTGCTAGGAAAACAGTGATTAAAAAAAATACATACATTTCCTTTACCATTGGAGATTATATTTTGGAGGTTGGAGGAGACATACAATAAACAAACAAATAAACAAATAATTAAACATTTAATATTTTTCAGGTCAGTAAACATTACAGGAGCAAATGAAGCAGATAGGGGAAATACCTACGGGAAAGGCTTCCTATTTTATCCAATGTGTACAAGAGAGTTCTTACTCCAAGATGGCATTGGAGTAGAGATTTGAAGGATGTGGGTGGTGAGCTTGGATGATTTTAAAAAATATATGTTAACAAATATTTTGATATTCCTTCCTTAAACAAGGAAATGGAATTTCCCTTCTTTTGAATGTAGGCTGAACACAGTGATTCATAGATTGCAACAGCTACCCAGCAGGTATCCTATGTGTGTGGGGAGGAGGGTACTGACTCCTCTTGCCAACAAGATCTTCAGCCTTTGTCAAGCCTTCAGAGGCTGCAACCCTGGCAAAAAGCTTGACTGCAACCTCGTGAAAGGCCCTGAGACAGAACTGACCTCTCTCATATTCTACACCACTCCCATATTCTTGATCCTCAGAAATTGTGTCAGATAATAAATGTTGATGGTTCTAAGCTGCTAAATTGGGGGTAATAACTAATTCACATCCCATGGGGATATCTAGAGTAAGAGTAATCCAGGAAGGGCGGCAAGCTACAAAGATCTGCAGGGAGCCTGGAGTGTTTGAGTAAAGCAAGGAAGCTACTAGAGTAGACACAGTATGAACTGAGGAGGAGAATGAAGGAGATGATACCAGAAAGGTAGCAGTGCAGTTAGGAGTGTTATAAGCCATTGTTAGTTGTGTTATAAAAGGAAGTACGCTGAAAAAATTGGAGGTAGTAATCAGAGAATGGATGATTGAAACTGAAATTATGGTGGGATACAGTCATTGGTCATGGGTATTGTGAAAGAGAATTGGAGACAAGATTATTGGTGAAGAGGTTAAAAAAATGAAGAAAAACAATCAAGCTTTCGGTTCTTCCCATGAAGATTTTAGTTTGGCTTCCTCCTATACATATGCTTATATATATGCTGTATATTCAAGGAGAACCAGCAAAATGTAGAGTTGGTTATCTCAATTTGAACACCATCACCATTAGCAAAGCAACACAAAATTGTTATTTTATTGTAAAACCAACAAAATCTGAGTTTCAAATATGATTGCAATTTAGTAAACTTTCTAATTTCCTAGAGGAGTAAATTGCATTTACTCCTAAATTGATGTATCTGGCTCTCTATCACTCTCATCAGTTTTATTTAGTGTAAATTGATTTTATTATCATTTCTCTGTTCCAAACAGATGCATCAAATTTAAGCTCTCAGAATTTGATAATTTCTCCATCAAATGTCTTTATATATATATTTTTTTAATTTAAAGTGTGACTAATTTGTTAGGTGTAAATTGGAATTTATTTCAAGTGCTATTTGAGAAAAACATTGAGTCTCTCAGTCTACAGGAGGGACCCTCTTCCACTTCCTCTTTGTTCTGGATTGAATTTAGTGTAAACAGGGGAATTACAATTGCAAGACACTTAACTTTGAATAAAGACAGTGATAAATAATGGTCACAGCTGAGAAAATGGACTTCAGAAAGAATTTGTATATTTAAGATAAAGTGATAATAAACATATTTTATTCTTTACCTCAGTCTTTTTGATAAAGCATGTTTTCTGTTTTCTAAACTTGTTCCTTTCTATTGATTAATTAACTATGACCATGTGGCCAAATACTAAATAGCAAATATGAATTTGACTATTCCACAGTATCAATATTATTTTACAGAGCTATCCTGAGCATGATAATCTCAAACTCTAAGAAATCTTTAATACTATTTAATTTTATTAAACTGTATACCTTGTCACACATTTGGAAGTTATTCTGTAATCATTTTATTTTAAGTCTTTTGAAATTTTGAAAAACCTTGATTTAGAATTGTTTTCTTCACAGGCAATTACTGCCTCCTCTCCCAGTGCTCAGTGAAGTGTAGAATGTAAAGTCATTTAAATCTTTGATTTTTAGAGACTCTATAATTCAAATTGTGGGTCTAAAGTTTTCAAATTGTGAGTCTAATCATTTTTTTGTAAATAACTTATTTTAGCAAATGGTTAAAAAGAATTGCAAATTAAAATCTCACAGTATTTATATACCTATGAATATAAAATTGGGTAAAAAAACCCCATGTTATCCAAATTGGTGTGTGGGGTAGGAGGCAGGGTGGTATAGTGTGTGTCTAATGGAAAAAAAAAATGTTGTGAAAAATAGCTGTTTTCTTAAGGATATAACTTCCCACAGAAAGAATATTAGTAATATAACTGGAAAAGGTTCAAAGTGTATAGTCTACCCAACACCATTCAATCTAAATAAGTCAATGTGTACTGTTTGGCAAATTAAATAAATGACAGAGTAATTTTCTCTGAAATAAGGGACTATTAACAAACAGAATATGCCATCAGCATTAACGTTCCAAAAACACTAAAGTAATTTACAGGTTGGCCAATGATTATATTTTTTTCTCATTTGTACTCAAGAGAATTATTTTTAATTAAAATAACACACAGAGCGCAATTTAGTTTGACATATAGTAGATGAAAATAAGAATTTGCTAGGTTGTTTATATTTGTTTAGTTTGGTTGTATTGTTTGCCCCTTCTTTCTCACTTCACAAAAATCTCAGCTACAGAAGATTCATTGTTAACAGTGTGAAGGAGAATAATGGGAAGGTGTTGTTTTTATTTTTGTTTTGTTTACCTGGGTTTTTATACCTCTGAGAAATTTTACTGTACTCACATAAATTGACATAAGAGTTGCAAGTCCTACTGCTTGTGTTTAAAAGCAACTTAGGTGTTTTATTTATCTGGAAAACAAAGCCAAATACTACCCTTGTCTCACAAAATGTGGAGTTATGTTCCTATAAAATGATTTATTTATTCATCAAATGTTTACTGAGATCCTGCCAAATATAAGCCAATCTTCTAGGCATTGGGGCTAAATTAATGGACAAAATAGACAAAAACCTGCCCTTGTGTAGCTTACTTTGTAGTTGGGGAAAATATGCAATAAACGAACTGAATTTGAATTGCATCGAATGTTATAAAGTGGTAACTAGCATGGAAAAAATTAAAAGGAGAAATGCAATTTTAAATAACAGGTTAATAACAGGTTGTAACCTGTTAGGAGATAAAATTACATTGTCTTCTGGCTCCTAGTGTTCTATTTAGAAATGCCCTTTCAGTCTAATTGTTGTCATAATTGATCCACATTTGTTTACAGCTGCTACAGGGGGTGTGAGTTATACTCCTCAACATATGGGGATTTGAAAAGCTATAATAATTTTTGAAAACAAATTTACCACATGGACAAAAATTTACTATTTAGTTTACTAGATTGGAACTTTCTTGACTCCTAGAAACTGTAAAAGAACTCAGTTTCTTATTCTGGGTTCCCCTGGCCTTTGTTTCACATTAGTCACGACAAACATACTCAGTTTCGAACTCAATAGTTACTAGAAGATGCCTAGCATAACTTATTGTCAGCTCTTACTCCTACACAGTCCATGCAGCCATTCCACTCTGAAGAGCTTCTGAGTGCTGTGAAAATGAATAGTAACAATCTTTCTCCTCTTGGGACCTGCCTCAAACCCTGTCCTTTACTTATTGATGGCTTTTCTGAGCCTCTAATTTTCTGCCACTTTTCCGTATCCCTCCCATGTATACTTAAGAAAGCTCAGGATTGAGTTGTACATCCTAGAAGAAATGGCATGGAAGGAGATGTTGACACTGGTCAGCTATATATTTTTCCCCTCTTCCAACTCACTCTTTTACACCCCTATGTAAAAAGACAGGGGTATGTCCTGGTGAGTTAGCCGTGTGTGGATTAATTCAAACTGAGGATCCTAGATTACTATATCTCTCTTTTGATTGTCGCAGAAACTAAGAGGGGAGAGGGATCAGTGAAGTATTAGCTCACTTTACGGATGTGGAGATGAGGCAGGTAGACAGAGGGTAAAGTGAAAGATGGAGCCAGAACCTGAACCCAGGTCTTCTAGGTTCATAGTCCAAGTTCTTAATCATTGCAGAAGGAGATAAAGAAATAATTGATCATGCAAAACAAGCTCATCAGTTAAAATTTCTTAGAAAGTTTTTGTTTTTTTTGTTTTTTGCACATTTGCCTTTTTTCCTCTCTAGACTTATTTTCAACTTTTCAATGTGATCTCCTAGGTCACCAGAGCAGCACCTAAAGATAAATAAAATTTTCTGAATAGTACACAATAGTAACCCCTCCCTTGCTCCACAGAACTTTTATACTTTCCCTAGTACATCTTCATGACCTCTATTTGCTTACACATGATCTGTTTCTTCGTATGAAAAAACTATATTTTGTTTCTTCAGAGAGAAAATGGGTTATTGATTATATTCCCTTCCACCAGAGTTTCCCAAATTATGTTCTATGGACACCGGTGCTCTTCAGCAAAAAGAAGTTCTTTAATAAAGTATGGTTGAAAAACATTTGGTTAAAAAAATTTCATCAGCTCTTTTAGTACAGGAATTCTCAGTATGTTCCCTAGGTTAATATGCATATGGAACATGCATGAAGAATTGCCTCAACTTTTGTTAGTGGAACACTTTCTGGTAGAATACTAATCAAAATTATGTAAGACACTAACATCCAAAGGACCGTGTTTGGGAGATGCCACCCTGAACCCATCAGTAAGGCTTCCCCTGTTGCCTACCCAAGAATCCTTGCCATAGCTTAATGCTTGGCAGCTGCCTTCACATACATCAGATGATTTGGTTCTTTAAGGACCAAGTGAGGAAGCTTAAATTTAGAGACATTAAGCTGGATTTCTGAATCTTACAGTATGACAGATTAGGTACTCTGAACAGTCAGTCTACCCTAAAAGAACTAAATTTACAGATAAATTAAGCATAAATAGATTTTTGAGTTGGCACAAAATAAGAAATCCTTAGACCCTGGGAGGTAAACTAGTGCTAATATGGGCTTTTGATATGAATGTTTCTAGAAACAGTCTAGAGACTTGCGAGCTTCTTTTGATGACTACATTGGTTCCAGTGAAGGTAGGGAATTCAATAGAAAATTCATGAATAAAGCTGGGAAAGCACAGAGCTCTAACCTTAATTTAAGTATAAGTAAGTAAGTGAATAAGTAGGTAAGTAAATCTCAATCAACCAACCTACCAGCCTACCCCTCATAAGAAGGAGACAGAAAAGTAAGTGGCCTATTTGGACTCTGGTGCTGGAAAGAGATAAAAAAAAATATGCTCTGAGAGTTCATACTAAATGTTGGGCCGTGTGCAGCATTGCAGTCTAAATTTATGTTACCATTATGGTTTATATGTTTGGAAAATGTCAAATAGAGAACTTACGTGAAAGTGGCTTCAGATTGATAGTAATGATAGATGTTTGGCAGAAGCAAATACAAATTCTTTTTGGAGGAACTAAAAGTTAATTTAGGCTTCAAAGAATTCTACAGATAAAGTTCCAAGTGAAAGGTCATTTTATAGTCAAAAAGTATAAAAACAGGTTAGGACAAAAGGCATCCTGAATGGGAACTTGCGGAAACAAGGGATAGATAAACAATCACAAGTACTTCAGATGTTGGATTTAGACAAAAATTCAAAATAACTAATATATTTAAAAATAATAAAGGAGTTTGAAATTATGATGAGAGAACAAGCATACACGAAAACATAAAACTACTATCATGGAAAATATAATTGAATTTTAAACCTTAGTGGATAAGAGTGTAGGGAACAGGTGTTCTTTTTTATCCCAACAATATCTATAAATGGACTAAAATTATCAGGGGAAAGACAAAGATTGTTCAGCTAGCCTAAAGTAACCCAGTTTTATGTTGTTCATAAGGGAATTAAAACATATGGACACAGATGACTAAAAGTCAAATAATGGAAAATAAGTACCAAGCAAATACTAGGCAAAAAAAGATTGTGAAATTATATTTATATTTGACAAAATAGACGTCAAGCCCCAAGCCATTACTCCATTACTAGAGAAGAGCAACTCATAATAATAAAAGTTTTAATTCACCATTAATACGTTATAATTCTAATCATTTCTTTTTATTTAATACCATAGTTCAAAATATGTAAAACAAAATTTGGCAGATAAAGGAGTAATAGAAAAATCCACAATCATGGTGGGAAATTTTAAGATAATAATGTTTTATTATGGAAATTTTCAAATGTTTACAAAACTGAATAGAAGAGTATGTGTCCATCACTCAGCTTTCTGTTGAAGTTTAGTGATGATTTGTATCTGTTTGGGGGGTATTTTCTACTTCTACCATCTTTATCAATTATCCAAATTGTTTTTATAGTCTCCACAATATTCATTTCACTCTTCCTCCATTGTATAACAGTGAAGCTCTTTGGATAGAATTAACTCCATCCAAGGGGATTAATCAAAGCTAATTAGGGCAATCCCATCCCTCTTGCTACAGTAATTGATTCAGGTGACACAAGTTTAAACGAGTCAGTACTTGGCAGTCACCTACTCAGAGTGATTGATTCAGTGTGTGTTCCAGTCAGTACAAAGCTGAGGGCTTACATGCAGTGACATGTGAGTAAGTCTGGAGTCATGTGACCCCGGATACTACCGATAATCATTTCAACTCATAAAGAAAGCCAACTCAAAGATTGGAAATGATCAGAAATGAGGTAGAAAAAAAAGAGCCAGAAGACTAATAAAACAGTGTTGGAGGCCAATTTATGTTGAACTTATTGTTTAAGCCATTTGGGGTCAGTTCTTTTGCTTGTGATGATAATATTATAAAGCAAATGGTTTTTCTTTTTCTTCTTGATTAAATATTTTTTTTTAATTTTTTTGTTTTGTTTCCATAAATTAGTCTGGATACCTTGATGTTAACCCTGTTATACACGTGAAAGTATGTTTTTAAAGTTTGCCATTTATCTTTTAATTTGGTTTATGGAAACTTTCTTTTTTTCACACATAGAAGGTCAGATCAAGGATTTGGGGGCATAAATTTATCCAATTTCCAAGGCCCTCTTTTAAAATAATACAATTATTTAAAAAAATTAAATGCAAAAGTAAATATTTTGAATGAGAAAAGAAATCACAACAAACTGAAAATGTAAGAGATTTTAAATACCGTAAGTATCACAAATTTTTGATGTCATTTTTTAAAGATTTTGTAACATTTTCTACTGAGAGGTTTGAAAGTTAATTTAGTCTTTTTTGTAGCTTGACTAAAATTTTATACTTTATAATTGAAAATTGAGATATATAAAACCTGAGACTACTCACAAATAAATTCTCCTTTTGAAGTACTCATAAATTTGGTCTCTACCAGCATAGGAATTCTGATTAATTTTACTTCACAGAATTCCCAGGGAAATTTAAAAAAATATATATATGGTGTACTCATAATGCTGAATTAATAATATATTTCTGGCAGGAGAGAACTTCCATTTTGACTAGGCAATAGTGAAAACCAAATTCTCTGTGAATTTTATGTGTCTGATATGTGGAAGAATTTTCCACAGGCTAGGTTCTGGCTCTTTAATTTCAATAATATTTTGTTTCCATGCACAGAAGTTATTGCAAATCACCTAAATATTTTCAATTAAATCTAAATTAAATATATCTTACACTATATATCAAAACTTCTTTAACCAAACCAATAATATACCCCTAGCCTAAATCCAATGCCTCCTGACATAGAGCAAATGTAATAGAGGGGAAGCCTTAGCAGAAAGAGACAGTGACATAAATGAGGAGTTGGCAAACGTTTTCCGTCATATAGTAAATGTTTAGTGTTTAGGGACCAGAAGGCCTCTGTCATAGCTATTCAACTCTGTTATTGTAGCATCAAAGCATCCACAAGCAATAGGAAAGGGATAAATATGGTTGTGTTCTAAAAAAACCTAATTTGTAAAAACAATGGTCTGATCTAAACTACCCCAAATCTAAACAAACTGAAGTGAAAATATCATGCCAGTGTTCGTTCCACATTAATATCTGTCTGTGTGAGCATATTTATGACTCCTTTTGCTCTTGAAGGAGTGCAAATCGGCATACTGCTAAAGTGTAATAATAGTTAGCATCAAAGGAAATCCTTCTCTGATCACAAACACAGAGGATGCCAAAAAAATGTATACCCATTTTAAGAAAGGAAAAAAAAAAGCTTGTATTAAAATTATAATACTCAATATGTACCGATAACAAAAGATGAATACAAGTCATGTGTATACATTTTTTTGGCAACCCCGGTATTTACGTTTTTTTCTTCTTTATAATTTTTACTTCTTATGACTTAGTTGAGGTATTCCCTACACAGGGGCATATAGTTTCTTATCTTTTTGTACAAACTTTAGAATTGTTTTTTTCTTTTTTTAATGTTATTAATCTTCACGGAATTTATTGTTTTGAATGGTGTGATGTAGGGATCTATTTTTTTAATAACATTTTAAATTTTCCTGGAAACATTTATTGAATAATTTATCTCCCAACTGGTTTGTAGTGCCACTTCTATCATAATATTGAACTATGATTGTTTTTCTTCCTTTTATTAAGATATCTTAATTCCTTCAGTAAATTTAATATTTGTTCCATAAGGAATAAAGACCTAATAATTTTTGTTAAGTTAATTTCAAGATACTGTGTCATTTTTGCAGTTTCAATGAAAAGAATCCTTTCTTTATTCCTGCTACAATTTTGAATTAGTTGTTACAGCAGTATATAAAGCTATTGGCTTTGTTTGTTGATTAGGTATCAGGCCACGTCTTAGCGCTAACATTTGTCAGTTGATTCTTTTGAAGTTTCAAGGTAGATGATTATGTTGTCTGCAATAAATTTTAAACTACTAAAGGTTACATCTGATTTTTTAAAAATTTGTTTTAATACCACCATTATGCTAGCTAGCAAAATGAATTGGTTAGTAACCCATCTTTTGCATTTTCTGGAACAATTATAAGACTTGGAATTATCTATTTCTCTATTCTTTGCAGCTATACAGAATTCATCTGTGAATTATGAATATTTGGTGCCTTTTGAGGCATATATCTTTTACTACCACTTATATTTACCTTAAAGACATGATCTAAAAAGAATGAAATGATTGACTATGCCAATTATTAATAGCAGAATCTCATATTCTTACATACGAGTATCTGCCGTCTATGCACATGGACACATTTCTATTCTTGCTGTTGTTTATTTTTATTCTTCCTTTTGTGTGTGTGTGTGAATACTTCTCAAGAATTCATTAGTCACTGTTTTTTTAATAGCTTTCCATTGATATACTCTCATGTCTGTTTGCTTAATTTTTGTTTTTCTTACTTACAATTTTCTTCTTTGAGTTTATGTCAATAAGATTTTTGAAGTTAAAAGATTATAATTTATTCCTTTTCATTAAAAAATATATAATGTGTTATACATTTTCTTCTGAATATTGCTTTGTTTTCATTATACAAATTTTACATCCCTTGTCCACTGCTAAGTATTTGTTAATTTCCATTTTCAATTTACTGTTCAACTCTTGAATTACAGAAAATAAGGTTTTAAAATATTTTAAAACATCCAATTTTTAAGTCTCTTATAGGGTGATTTTTAATTATATTTCATTAGACATCTTTGATGCTTGACTAATATGATACATTTACAAAATGAATCGGATCACATTTCTTACCTGTACACCACTGGATATGGGTACAAATTTGACTACTGCATCAGATAAGACTTGCAGGCCATCGTTTCTTTTTATTTTAAATTTAAAAATTAGGTTTTAACAGTTTTAGCCTGTGCTAGTCTAACTTTACCCAAATTTGCTACACATGCCTCTACTGAGATTGAAGTCACCATTGTATAAATAATGACCTCAACATCAATACTTGAAATTAACCCCTGCATAAAAATATATAATGAATGTAAAGCATGAGAGGAATCTCACTGTAAAAATTTATCTTTGATGAAGGGAGAAAAGGCTCTGGGAGGAAGGTCCCACAGAAATGTTTTAATTTGTTGATGGATGCTAAATACAATTTACAGTCTCTGAACATTTGCCCAAACCTATTTATTTTGCTGATTAGCCATTTCAATGAGTGTTTAGGGAAATGAAGGCCTCAGTTCAATTCTAAAGCTGTATTCAAATACAGGCTTGAATTGTCAAGATGATTCTAAACTGCCAAGCCTTAGCCTCTTGCTGTTTGTGAAGTCTCAGTCCCCATGTGGGTGGCCCAGATGAGAGGATAACTTATTTATACCTGGGCAGAACTACATACATAGGTAATGTTAGATCCAGAAGAAATTTAGAGATGAACTAATTCTATTTTCTGAAGGATTTTTTGTTTTCGTCATTTCTAAAATGAGGAATTTGAAGTATAAAAATCATGAAAAGCATGTAGCAAGAAACTTTGAGGGTCAAAGCAAAATTTCCAAATGACTTATTGCAAAACAAATAAATCTTCATCAGAAATAATTGTACAACCTGTTTTTCCTTAAGACTTACAAGATGAGATCTGTATTTCAATGAGTCTAGCTTTTGCTTACCAACGCAGGACATCCAGCCCTATTCTAAATTTCATTCAGTTATTTCTGGAAGTCATTCTGAAACTACCACAGGGGTTCTTAAACTGTCCTTTCTGTAGTGTCCAGCTTGCCCTGCTCTGGAATCCCTTGCTGATATTTCTTCCATTGAAGCCTCTGAAGGGCACCTCCTACTCACTCTTCATTACTATCCACTACAATTGACTAGAGCCACCCTCAGATGCTATCTGTCAAGTTCATAGATCCAAAACTTTTAAAATGCCACCTGGAGTCCTCAAAGGACAGCAGTGACAGTATTCCGAAAGAAGTATCAAGCATCTCCTCTTCTCCACTTTCTGTCAGCATGTTTCATTAAGAATAAAGCAGTACTGTTTATCAGTACAAACAAACAATAAATTAAATAATGCAGACATTTAATACATTACTTAGTAGGAAGTCTGGCTCATCCCATCCTTTAGTTCTTCTTTAGCCAGTAAGCAGTGTCTCCTCATTTGGTCACAAAATGGCTGCAGGAGCCAAAACTTCACATTATCACATGGCATCTGTCAGTAATGATTCTGAACAACTTTAAAATGGGCAAAAAAGAGTACTGCCTGTCCTGTGTAGTGCACCCTTCTTAATTATACTCTAATACATCTAAAGAAGAAAGGCGTACAAAGCTAGTCAGTCCTCAGATACATTTCTCTTTTTATGAAGGAAATATGGCTAAAATTGGGTCAAAATGCTATCTCTAAGTTGAAGAAAGAATGCAGAAACATCTGGCATTTTCAAATAGTAGGAGGTTAGCAAGCTAGATGGTGGATGAGCTGACTTGTGCTTGCTCAGCTCGTTTAATTCTCTAGAAGAATTCCTTGAGCTTCTGACTGGGACCCTTCTCCCCAGAAATAGCAGACTATGTCTTTGGAGCCTAACGTCTTAATAAAAACGTCTTAGACGAAATGTTTGCTATTTTCCAAATACTCTCCCCTCTTAGATATGTGTGTATTCCTGTGATGTTATTCCTGAATCCCACCCTATAAATAGGCTACTGGTAAGTTTTCCACCGTAGTGTATCATGAGTGTCGGTCTTGCCTGAAGAGTGGTAGTGAATGCAGCTTGATGCCAAGGTTGTAGTTCTTATACTCCAGTAAGAGCAATATCTTCTACCCGGAGACAGCTCAATCATGCGTCAAGAGTAATAACTAAATGGAAATGAATAGCCTGGGATTTGCTTCTGATCCTATTAGCGATAACTAGCATGAAAAGAAAAATCATGAAAGATGAACAAAAAAACCTGGTTTCTAGTGCCAAATTTGTCCAACTAGAATTTAACATCTATGGTCATTTCTTTCATCTTTAAAATAAGTGTTGAATTTCATGAGAAACTGTGACCTCACAGTTCAAGATGCCATAATTCTATTAAATTTAATTAATCTCTGGACCATACATCCTTTAAAACAGAGTGGAATAAAGCTGACCATTAAGCTAAACAAGAGGTGTGGAGAAGAGTTAAATGTAAGGTTATTATATTTTTCTTGGCAAATGTTCCACAATCTACCCAAACTAAAATTATGATATATCAAGGCATACTAAAGGAATACGGGGTAAGGCCTTTGACATTAACTAGCTATATGACATTGGTAAGTTACTTACCTTGTCTGAGCCTCAAATCCGGAGGGCCTAAGATCTCTTCTAGCTCTAAAATATTGTGATATAGGATGTGTTTCTTTACTATTCTCATGTCTCCACTTGACTTTCAACAAGGACTTAATGTTCAAAATAACTCTTCTCTTTACTATAATTTAAAAAGGCAAAGTTTGTGACAATAAAACCCAAGCAAAGAAGACCAAAAAAAAAAAAAAATCAGTGTATTATATTTGCCTTTATCAGGGAAGTGCATCCTTGAAAAGCTAGATAATTGATCACAAAACTCTAACAGCTCCCTATTTCTTATGTATCAGTTCAAGCAACAAGAAAATTATTTTAAAAAATAAATGAATTTAAGGCGGCCAGATGGCTCAGTTGGTTAGAGTGCAAGCTTTTAACAAGGTTGCTGGTTTGATTCCCGCATGGGCCAGTGAACTGCACCCTCCACAACCAGATGGAAAACAACAGCTTGAGCTTGGAGCTGAGACGCCAGTGGGCAGCCAGTTAGTTCAGTGGTTGGAGTGCGGTGTTCATAACACCAAGGTCACCAGTTCAAGTTCCACATGGGCCAGTGAGCTGCGCCCTCTACAATTAGATTGAAAAACAATGACTTGACATCCTGGAAAAACACACTGTTCCCTAATATTCCCCAATAATAATGTTGGAAATAAAGTTATATATATATATCTTTATTATGTAAAATTTACATATTACAAATCAATGTGTATCTTATAAATATAATATTGACAGACTATAGCCAGACCAAAGAAGACATATATGATTTCATATGCATGATTTTATTTCTATAATGTTTAAAAACAGACACAAATAATTTCTGATATTAAAAGTAAGAATAAGGGGAGAAGTTAGTGACTGAAGGGAAATAAGAGCAAAATTATCTGTGATGCTGGGGATGTTCTGCTTCTTGATCAGGATGCTGTTTATTGTTAAACAATTATGCTCATTTCATAAAAATACATAAAGCTGTATTCTTATGATTAGTGCTTTTTTCTGAGTGCTTATTATACTTTAATAAAAATATTTTATGTGGGCAAGTACTTTTATTGATCTATTTAAGATTCTTAAGAGTAAACGAGAATGCTTTTTTTATCATTTTAATTATCATTTAATTTAAAATGATTTCATTACAAATCATTTAATCATTATTTATTATTAATCCAAAGGGTACAGGTCATTAGTATTTCCAATAATTATTTTCTTAAAAAATACTGAGACAAATTACATAAAATTGTTTAAAATGGTTATCTGAGTGATGGGATTATGGTTAGTTTTCATTTTCTTCTTTATAATTATCTTCATTTTCCAAATTTCTACGTCAAACACATTAATTCTAGATTCATAAAATTTAATTTTATATAAAAGGAAATTAACAAAGAATAATTGTGAGAGGAAAATTTTTCTCTTATTAGAAAGTCTCCACATATGGTAGACAGATGGTAGGGAACTACTGAGACCAATTTATTTTTCAAGGTGAAAATTACATATTGTTGATGCTGTCTTTTCATTTTGTAGCTATGGAACAGTAACAGAAAATTTGGCACAAAAATATAAGTACAGTTGACCCTAGAGCAACACGGTTTTGAACTTTACAGGTCCACTTACATGTGGATTATTTTCAACAAATATACTGGAAAACTTTGGGGAGATTTCCTTACTATCATCATGAATCATTTGTATTGATTATACTAAACTACCAAAAAAACAGTCATCTTGCTGCTTCTTTATTATTAACATGTGAATTGTTATACCTGCAAATAAAAATTTCTTTTTCATATTATCTTTTCATTTTTGATGTCTAGTGTTAGCAATATATATAATATCTACAGTGTTTTGTATCATATAATATTGATGTAGGTACTGACAGATGATTCATCTTGTAAACAAACTTACAGTATTGATAAATACAGTATAGTACGGGAAACGAATTGTCTCTTCCTTATGATTTTCTTAATAACATTTTCTTTTCTCTAGCTTACTTCATTGTAAGAATACAGTATAATACAT
This sequence comes from Rhinolophus hipposideros, assembly GCF_964194185.1. Lineage (NCBI taxonomy): Eukaryota > Metazoa > Chordata > Mammalia > Chiroptera > Rhinolophidae > Rhinolophus > Rhinolophus hipposideros. Next base: position 44,588,922 of record NC_138050.1, on the reverse strand, counting down.
ATAACATACAAAATATGTGTTAATTGAATGTTTATGTTATTGGAAGGCTTCTGGTCAATAGTAGGTTATTAGCAGTTTTGGGGGAGTCAAAAGTTATATGCAGATTTTTGACTACTAAGCCCTGCATTGTTCGAGGATCAGCTGTAAGAGCATATCATTTTTTGATGCTCATTATTTTGGAGGGTCATTACTTTAGAGGGTCACACAAAGAACCCCTGCAGATTCATGGAAACTATTTATTCTGATACACACACATACACGTACACACACACTTGGTCTTGTTAGACCTAATAATCCTTTCCTTCTATGTTTAGTACTCACTTGCTACAGAATTAGATGCCTTAGTCTCATATCAATTTAGAGGAATCCTGGATACTGAAAAATATTTAGAATTGTATTGGACAACCTGTGGTTGATGTTAAACATTTTATTAAGTGACTATTTAAATGTCTAAATGTCGATGGAGCATGCAAGTTATTTATGAAAAATTACTATGGGTTATCAGTTTATCAGTAATAGCCTTTTGGCATTCCTTCTCACTTCCCTCCAACTTTTCTCCTCTTCTATTTTTTTCTTGAGTTCTGTATGTTGCTTATAAATTATAGATCTGTGATAAATCATCCCCTCGGTCAACATGAACAAGAGTCAAGGGTACTAACTAATGTTATCCTTAGGAAAATTTGCACTGGAAACAAACCACAAATAAAAGCACTAATTAGAATAATTGTGGCCATTATGATTTTAATGTCACAGCATAGTCTTAGTATCCAGAGCTGAGCGCTAAGTATCCAGAGCTGTCACACTTGCAAGCAGCATACTTATACATATTAAGATTTAGAATTCTTTTACTCACTACGGAAAATAAGCCACTTCTTTAAACCCTGCAAATAAGCACATCCATACACATTCAGAATGTCATGTCAAAGAAGTCTGACTAATACACAATGTGAAAGAATGTAGACAAGGAAAGAAGAGTGAACTTTTGATTTAAAAATTTACTTGAGACCCTTAGGAAGTATCTACCTGTGTACAGAATGAATTCCTTCTCTTATGTCCAGAAAAATTATAGCAGCGATGATATCAATTATAATAATGCAATCAGGCACTCTTCTGAATATTTACAAATACCATGTCCTGTAATCCTTTTAAAAATCTTACGCATTAGCTACTATTATTACCTCTCTTTTATATGTGAAAATACTGAAGTAGACAGGGATTCACTAATTTGCCCAAAGTTGCATGTAGTGAGTGGAAGAGCTGGAATTCAAATTCAGGCAGTCTGGCTCCTAACTCTGCACTATTCGTTAGAAGGCAACATGCCATAAATCAACAAGTTCCAATGTGCACTGTGAACCTATTCAAGCTGTGTAGGAAGTAAGAGTCCCTACGCCATATGCAAAGAAAAGTGTTTATCACTATTCCTCCACTGCTTCAATCTGGGAAGGCTTCCCTGTTTATGTTTAGGCCACCCAAATAACTAATACAGAGACTGTTGGCCTTCTATAACTATAGGCTAGATGTCAGTTGCCAAAAGAAACAACTGCACAAACAGACACACACACACATACAATTTCAGGAATTTCATACTATACATTAAACTGTGTGAGAGGTGTATAAACCTAAATTCAGTATTGATACATTTTTCTGTACTTTCAACCTCTTCTGTATAATCACATCAAACAGAAACCAAACTATTACCCAGATGTATTCATTCTGGGAGCCTATAACACTGACTTGACTTTTAGAGAATATTCTCATAAAAACTGAAGGACTAACACTGTGACAGCCAAAGAAGTGAAGGATAGGTTTAGGAAGAGAACTTCTCTGTGCCCAAGTTTCTCATTTGCAAAGGGGAATCATAATGACTCCTATCTCACAGGCATGCATGAGATTTCAATTTGTGTATACCCTTCAATGAGTTTTGGACACGTTGAACATGTTTAATAAATGCCCACTGCTGTTACTGCATCACCACTTCTCTCATCCACTTTCTTGTAAGCCTGGCCCTGCCAGTGTACATTAAATTCTTCCTGAGCTTTGAGAAATTGCATTTTTAATGGCCATTTATTTGGCCTGAGAAAATCCCTAATTACTGTTTGAATCCTGACTGTCTTGGGAGTTGTCAGCCCACAATGGGAATGCACATAGGACTGTGGAGACTGGACCCTGTCTTAGCTATTTAGTGAGTCTTCAGCTTTGAATGTGTAACAACAGTCCCTCTTGCCTTAAGTTCTCCTCATTAAAATAGATGCATCCAAATACTAGCAGAAATTTCAGCTAAACTCCAGTTTAATTGGCTTGGGTGATCTGTGACTGTAATATTACTGCATTCAATAAAAGTAAGGAAGCACCAGTAGTTGTGTGTGTGTGTGTGTGTGTGTGTGTGTGTGTGTGTGTGTGTGTTTGTGTGTGTATGTGTAAAAATACTATCTTGTTTTGGACAAGTAGTCAGTGTGAAATTCATTAGTGAGCATGTGTGTCTGGGGAATAGAAATGAGGAAAAGTGGTCAGGAGGAATGGCTTACTAGTTCCCATGGAAACAAACATAACAACCTGCTCAGCTTATTTGGGTCTATAATTTCAAGGATTTCACTGTTAACTGGGCTCCAATATTCCCTGGGAGGGAGGTCTGGAACTAATTTATGTACATTATGGGCTTTTCTATTTCTCCAAAGATCAAAGCTAGCTGAGCATTGCAGAGGTAAAAATTAAGTATTTCGTGAAGCATTGGGGGTAAAGTGTGACACTATAATTTTATTGGGAGCAATAATTTCTTATTGTATAAAAAGCCAGAGTGATGAGTGGAGTGAGATACCGAACTTTAAAATTCCCATATCTGCCTACTGTTTTCACTTTCCCATTCTGGTCATCTCCACTTCAACATCCCTCCCAATCTTACTGAGAGTTAAGTAGGATCATAGCCCTGATAGCATATGATTGATAACATATGATTTTCACTGGTTACTGTCTTAAATTATTTTCATCCAATTGAGTAAATCTCTTGCCATTCTTCTTTCATTTTTTTTAAATTACCTTACAATCATCACACATTTAATACAGTAACCTTGTAAAAATATCCAAGTATCACAGAAGTAAATATACCATTTCCCCCTACTTTTCTCACAGTCCCTCTCCTTAGAGTCAGCCATTTTCAGTAGCCTAACGTGCATTTTTCCAAAACTTTCTCTCCATTTAGTCACACATACATACAGATATTTGTGTATGCATGAACAAGTATACTGGATACTTTAAAAAACACAATTGGGACCCTCTGCAATTTACTTCTATAACTCAACAATAAATTGAAAATATCTTCCCAGGTCCACACAAACATATCTACTATATTCTTTCCCAATATTGTCAGCATACCACACTGTATTTTAAAATTAGTTTTCTTTTAAATTTTACAAAGCTTGCATGCATATTATAAAAATAACTACAAAAAGTAATTAATGGCATAAAATGAGACGTACTTACTTCCATTCATACCTCCTACCTTTAATTTTCCTTTCCAAAAGCCACTAACGTCTATCATTATACATTATAATATAAATACCCTATATATGTATACATTATATATACACATTATATTATAAATACCATATATATACATATATATATACGTATATATACGTATATATGTGTATACATATATACGTATATATACGTATATATATATGTATATATATTCCTGCTATTTGGTCTACCAATTTTTGTTGGTTCTATGTCTATTTCTTCATTTTTAACTTTTTAAAAATTTAGTCTCTTCAGTGAATATAATTATACCTATAAGTATAAATATGTTAAACAAGTGGTGTGAGTGAACTAACAGAAAATTACATGTAATCCTTTGTCATTAAACTTTACCATTCAAAGGGGGATCTTTTAAATGTTAAAGACCAAATGGGTCCTCTTTGAATTTCCGCTGACATCCATTCTTTTTGATTGGAAGAGGCAGGACAGTAGAATGGTTAAGAGTATATAGCTCTAGTGCTGGATAGTCCTGGGCTCTGGCACTTAACCACAGCGGAGAAATTGGTGAAGTCACATAAGTTCTCTGCACCTTGAATGGAGATAATATCACTACCTACCTTCCTGATTTATTTTGAGACTAAATTTATATGCTCACAGCATGTAAATGTCTATAGGGGTTTGCAATCATGATTAATCACTACTTCCTGTATCCCATGTCATTTTTCTTTTCTTAAATTTCTTGGACTTTAGTTTGTTGCCAATATTTTTGCTGCTATAAATAAAATATTTTTGTAAAATTTGGGGGAAAAAACAATTTTGCTTTTAGAGTAGGTTACTATTTTGGCTGGTAGAGAATTCTAAAGTCAAAATATTTTTTTTCCTAAAAACTTTGAAGACTTTTTAATTTCATTTCCCCCCCAATATTGGGTAATCTGATGAAAAGTATAATGCAGTTCAACTCCCTTTCCTTTATAATTAGTGTTCTTTTAAATAAATTTTTCCCATGGAGAATAGTTTTCATTGTGAATGTTTATGATTTTAATCAGTTTTGTGAAGTGGATTCCCAAGCAAATCAGGGGAATCTTTCTTTTCCATATTGGTAACCCTTTCACTGCATTAACAGATTTCAAGTTTTTTCTCCAAAATGTGTCAAAAATCAACAAAAATTAATTACAGTGTTTATATTGTTAAGTAAATACAGTTAAGGTGTTACATTTTATTAAAATAAATGATTACTTTAAAGTATAAAATATCCTATTGTTATGCATTATTGAAAAACACAAAAATATAAAGAAATGTACATCTGCTTTCCTAAACTTCCTTTCTGAAACACTGACAAGTTTTTCTGTAGTTTGAGCTCGTGGGGCAAATAAAGTCTAGTCAGCGGCATGGAAATATCATTCGACTAGAGTTTAACATCGCAGCAAATGTTTTTAGGTCAAAATCTGTAGAGAATTTTTTATGAGGTCAATATTCAGAAAAAACTTATAGCTTCATATTAATAAGACAGTTATAATTTTTTCTGACAATTTCAGGATTATAAAATTGCTGTAAATATAAAATAGTGCTTTTCTGATAAATTTTCTTAATTGGTTTTATTTATCAATTCCTGTTTGAACAGAATGTGGATTAAAGTTCTCATTTCATGAAGTCACCTGCTTCATGAAACCCTGGAAACCTGGCTGGGTACTGGTACAGTCTGAGAAGTGTCTGCTTATAGTGATGATATTAACTTATACTGGGGAGCCTGAACACATGAGTCTACTTCATGCAGTATCTTGGAGGAACCTGGTTATAGTCCTTTGCAGAAGATATGATTCTTCTGCTGTTGCTTCCAAGAGATTCAGTTTCTGACTCATAGTTTGTAGCACAGAACTTTGGGTAAGCGTGAAAGAATAGCTGGCACCATCAGATGATGATAAGGTTGAACAATTCTGGTTAATTTATTATAGTACCAATGATATGGAAATAAAAGAATATGGAAAACTCCTCATGGAGTATAACATAATTATTTCAAGATTATTTACTACAATTTTTATCCTGATGGTAAAAACTATCATGTATAGTAATGGTATTGATGCATTTCCAGGTCCGTCCAATGGACCCTTGATGCCCATCACCCCAGAACACTGTGGTATATCATTTCTACAAAAAAACATATTCTCCCACATAAGCACAAAACAACCATTAAAATTAGGAAATTAACATTACTACATTACTACTACCTAATCTATAGACCCATTAAGTTTTGCCAAGAAAAGGATTCAATTTCAAATTGCATATTTGTCCTATTCCTGATGATGTTTAGTTTGATTACTTGATAAAGACATTCTCACCTCCACTGTATTTTGCAAATAATACAGTGGAGTGCAACACACCTCCACTGTATTTTGCAAATATTAAGCATTGGAAGACGTACTTTGAGAATACATAAATTGTCTGCTCTTCATAAAACATTCAATTTTTTTCATTTTCAAAATATGACCAAGAATTCATGTTTTCTATTTTAATCAATGTGTTATCTCTTACAATTATTATTTATTTTGATACTTAAACTGTACTATTTGACCAGTGAGAGACTCTTTAAGCTTATTTCTATGCCCATTGAAATATCCCAATCATTTTTCAGCACTTCCATACTTTCTGGCACAATATGATGTTCTAAGCTCATCTTACATGTTCCCTGTACAAACCCTGGAATTAGCTAATTTTCCCAAGGAACACTAGATCTATTTATTGGAAAATGGCACTTAAATAACACCATCTAGTTGCTAGGTATGCTTATTGCTATATACAGTTATAAGTATGTGCATATATATATTAGATGTGAGCATGAACTTTGTATATACACATTATTTTTTAACCTATATTTAGTTCTATAGTTATAAATGCATTGAATGTAGTGAGTTCATACTGATACTACTAATTCCTACCTAATATCACAGGTCTATTCTAGTTTTCTCCCTTTCCAATTTGTAACTCCATTCTTCCATTATGAGAAATAGTTCTCATTATCCTTATGGATTTGATATATTTCCTTATAGGTAAATCATCTCCAGTGGCCAGAGCAACCATTCCTAACTCCCAGGTTGTCTCTTCACCACTCCTTAGCTCTGACACCTCCTCAGGGCCACTGTCCAGGTCCCCTCATCCATAAATCCTTCTCATCCTCTTTAGGCTGCAATACCCTCCCTGCTGGACACTATCCACACCCATGTGAGACCCTGCCTTCCTCTCTCAGGCTGACATACAACCCCTCCAAGTCCTCCCCCACCCCAAGTCCCCCTCACTCCACTCAGGTTCCCACCCCCTTGCAGGGCCACCATCCCCCTTCACAGTTGCCCTCCTCATTTTTCTTGGGCTCCAGACACACTCTCTGTGCCCTTTGTGTGGGAATATTCTTGCCCTGCTCAGAGTCCTATAACCTGTGCTGGGTTACCTTTGAAAGAAGATGCCTTCCTCATCCTGCACAGACTCTGACATCCCCTCTGGTCCACCGTGGCTGCCATCGCTGCTGATACCTCCCTGACTCAGAGCAAAGGGCTTTGAGACTGAATTGCTCAGAGAGAGAAGGCATGGTACATAAGCAGAATAATGGCACCTCAAAGATGTCCATGTCATAATCCCCAGAATCTGTGAACATGTTTCCATACAAAACAAGAGACACTTTGCAGGCATGATTAGGATTAAGGATTTTGGGATGAACAGAGTAGCCTGGATTAGCCAATCTATTCGGTTGGTGCAAATGTAATTGCGGTTTAAAAGGTTAAAAATAATTGCAAAAACCGCAATTATGTTTGCACCTACCTAATAATCATGAGTCCTTAAAAGCAGAGACTTTCTCAGCTGATATAAGAGCCAGCAGGAGATAAAACTACAGAAGAGTGGTTAGAGAGATGCAACATTGTTGGTCTAGAATATGGAGGAAGGGACCACAAACCAAGGAAGGTACATAACCTCTAAAAGTTGGAAAACACAAAGAAACAAATTCTCCTTCAGAACCTTACAAAAGGAATACAAAATTCAGCCCCGCCAACACTGATTTTTTCCCCTGTGATACCTGTGTTGGACTTCTATCCTTCAGAACTATAAGATAATGAATTTCTGTTGTTTTAAGCCACTACATTTTTAGTAATGTATCATAATAGCAATAGGCAGCTAATACAAGAGGGCAAGGCAGGGGAGAGGGAGAGGACAGGAGGAACTAAATTACTTTCTTTTTATTGTGGTAAAATATGAAGGACACAAAATTTACCATTGTATCTATTTTAAAGTATACAGTTCAATGGCGTTAAGTATATTCACATTGTTGTGCACCATCCCTACCAGCCATCCCCAGAATTTTTTCATCGTCCCAAACTTAAATTCTGTACCCATTCAACAATAACTCCCCATTCCTTCATCCCTCCTGCCCCTAGCAGCCACTGTTTTATTTTCTGTCTCTATGATTTTGACTACTCTAGGAAGCTACTATAAGTGGAATTATATATTTTTCTTTTTGTATCTGGCTTATTGCATTTAGCATGTTGTTTTCAAGGTTCATCCATGTAATAGCATGTATCACAATTTTGTTTCTTTCATGGCTGAATAGTATTCTACTGTATGTATAGATCAGATTTTGTTTATCCACTTACCTGTCCAAAGGACATTTGGGTTGTTTCCACATTTTGGCTATTGTGAATAATACTGCTATACGCATTGGTTTACAAATATCTGTTTGAGTCTCTGCCTTCCATTATTTTGAGTATGTATCCAGTAGTGGAATTTCTCCATCATATGGTAATTCTAATTTTACTTTTTGGGGGAGCCACCATAATGTTTTCCAGCTGTACCAAATTTTTTATTATATTGAAAACATTGTAGATGAGTAAATAAAGCAAAACTTAGAAAGCTTATAATAAAATAAGTCATCTGACCCATCTTTGGGTCAGATCTTAAACATCTTAAGATTGTTTCCTCCATACTACACTCTTTATAGAAGTATTTTTTTTCCCCTGTACTTTGATGCTTATGCTGCAATTTCTTGTTGTTAAGGTCTGTGTATTATTCATTGAGCTCCTTGTATGGAAAATACAGAATTTTGCTCTCATAATTACCCCAAAGAGTATCCAGGCATGACACAATATTTCCATGCTTCCTAAGCAGATAAAAATCAGCAATTATTGTTAACTCTAAGTGTAGTATATTTATTAATATCGATGATTTAAATGTTATCCACAGCTAAGCTGTATCGTATTATATGACTGTATTTCCTTTATCGTATAATTTCCTTCACTCCACCCCATTCAACACTTCCCTCGTCATTCGGCTTGCTTAATTACGTACCTAATAGACATTTGTCAGTGGCTGTGTGACTGTCACTCTGGGATCTCTGTTTATCAGTGCCCTAGGAAATTCTTTCTCTCTCTCTCCTTTATAGGCATTTCTCTTTCCTAGAGCCTATGTTTCATCTTTCTTGGTTTACTTTTCAAGTAAACCAAGTGTAGAAAAATCTCCAGTAATTCTAATGAAAGAATATATGAGAGATTTTTTGACAATTTAAATATTTAAAAATGTCTTTATTTTCACATCACGTGTGAGAAGTCTAATACCATTCAGATTTTGGCTTTTCTTTTTTTAAAAATAGGAACTGTTTGGCATGTATGTATGTGCGTGCGTGCATGTGTGTGTGTGTTTTAGAAATTTTTATTTTACGGGCTGTTCAATTCTAAGATATGTTATTGGATTTTTGTCTTTGATAACTTCCTCTCTTTTTCTCTTTTCTGTATCTGAATCTCTTATTGTTTGATTGTGGAATTACTGGATTGAAACTCTAATTTTCTTCATGTGTCCTATTTTGTATGTCTGGGAGAGTCTAAGAGCTTCACTTCCCAATGGTTCTATCACACTTTCCATTTCTGCTATTATAGTTTTAATTTCAGGAATTTTAAAAAGTTCCTTTTAAGATATACCATATTTTTGTTTTGTGAATGCATTTTCTTTTCAACTTTGTCACAGAATATTAACTGTTTCTGTTTGCTGTGGCAATAGTTATGTCATTTTGTTTTGTTCCCTGCAGTACCTGCACTGCAAGATGAAGTTTCAGCATTATCCTACCTTATATGTCAGTTACCATTCACCTCTTTGCTTCAGATATTTTTTTTCTTTGGCCTCTTATCCCTGTGCTTTTCGACCCTTTCCTGTCATTTTAGAGGGTTTTACAAGGAAGTAGAGATAAGAACATGCTTTCAAGTCACCATTTTCAACTTGAAGACAGAAACCAAGAGACCTTGCAATTTTACTCCTGAAATTTACAAGACTTTCTATCCTTCCTGTGGTGATGACATTTCACCAGTATGTGCCTATTCATAAATAAGTTTCATCACAGTTGGTGAGCGGTTACTAGGAAGGGAGTTTTAATCAGAATTTCTTTCTTTCTTTTGTTCAAGGAAAAAAGTTCTGGCATTTTCATAATTTTTTCCCTCTTTCCATTGTGTCTATCTTCTCCTGTAGTTCTCATTAGATAAACGTTTAACATCTTGGTTATAGCTTGTGTATTTGTTTACATTTCACTCATATTTTCTTTTTTTCCCTAACCCTGAAATTTTTTCCTAAATTTATTTTTCATATCACTAACTTGATCTTTAATCATGTCCATTTTATTATGGATAAATATTTGCATTTCTCATTGAACTTTGGACTTACATTAAATTTGTCTAATAATAAAAGAAATATGTTCTCATTGTGATTAAAATTGGAAAACATTTTAAAAAGTACATACACTAAAATAAATATAATCCGTAATTCACATTAGTTAATATTTTGATAAAAAGTTTTATTAACATAAGCACTCATGCATTTTGTTTTTTACAAAGATTTATGCAAGCTAGTTTTTAAACCTTATTTTTCACTCAGCAATGTAATATTGTCATTCTTTCTTATGAACACGTTGTTATTTACATTGTAATCTTTAATTGCTATATAGCATATCTTTGCTTAGATGCGTCATAATTTATTTTTCATTTCCTATTAATAGGTATTAAGGTTGTTTTTATCTTTTCTTTATCTCTAACATGTGATGATAAATACACAAATAAATTATTTTCAGCACTTTTCAAATGCTTTCCTTAAATCTTTTCATATATATTGCCAGGTCATCCACCAGAAATGTTAGACCAATTTACATTCTTATCTATAGTGCCATTTTCTCCATACCCTTTTTGATTTGCTTTTTCCTAACAGCTAGTGAGGTCCAGCAGTGCATGAGAAAAAAAAGATAATTGGATATAGAAGATGCTGTACATATATACATATATACAATAAAATATTACTCAGCCACAAGAAAAGATGAAATACTGCCATTTGTGACAACATGAATAGATCTTGAGATTATCATGCTAAACAAAGTAAGTCAGACAGTGAAAGGCAAGAACCATATGATTTCACTCATATCTGGGATATAACACTGAAATCAACAAATGAACAAGAAAAAAAAAAAAAACGAGCAAAAACTCAGACACAGACAACAGTTTAGTGATAACCAGAGGGTAAGGAGGTAGTGAGGGAGATAGAAGAGTTGAAGGGGAATCAAATATATGGTGATGGAGGAGATTTGACTTTGAGTGGTGAACACCCAAATGGGATTTATAGATGATGTAATACAGAATCTCACACTTAAAACCTATATAATTTTATTAACCAATGTCACCCCAATAAAATTAATTTAAAAAGATGATTAAAAAGGAAATTTATTTTTACAAAAATAGGAAATATTATTTTTCCAAAAAAATAAAATTTGTAAAAGGACATTTATTCACCAAAACTGGCTTCTACAATATACAGGTACATGACTCTTCAACTTGTCTCATTTTTAATTATTAAAACTTTCAAGCATATAGAAACTTACTAAATAGTAAAATAAATACTATCTAAACTCCACCTCCCATAATTTAAAAATACTGAAATGTGGGCTTATTTTCATGTTTTAAAGAAACAATGTTAAAGATATGATTGGCATCTGAGCTAGTCCTATTACCTAGACAACTACTGCCATATATCTGGTTGTGAATCTTTTCTGTTTAAGTTCTCACACTTTTTCATATATTTCAAGAAATATTTAAAACACACACACACAAACACACAAAACCTCTCCTATATACATGTGTAGCCATGAAAATATATTAGGTTGTTTTGTGTTTTTTCAAAACACATTATTTGTTAAATTGTATTTTTACTCAACGCGTTTTATTTTTGAGATCTACTCTCTCTCTCTCTCTCCCTCCCTCCCTCCCTCCCTCCCTCCCTCTCTCTCTCTCTCTCTCACACACACACACTAACATTCACTTTAGCTTGTTTTAATGGCTCTACATAGTATTTTATTATATAAATATACCAAAATTCACCTACTGATGGAATTTAGATTAACAACAAAGCAGCAATGAGCATGTCTATATATGTCTTTCCATCCATATATGCAAACATTTTGTAGAGTATGCTTCTAGAGGTGAAATTGCTAGGTCGCAGTGGGTATCTATTATTTTGCTAGATAGTACTAAATTAAAGTACAAATAAAAAGGTCTCTTTTGTTTTCTAACCAGCTTGTTTCCCCCTAGTCTTGCCAAATCTTGGTATTGTCATAGTTAATTTCTATTTGCTAGACATGAAGTGATGCTGATAATATTTATTTGCTTTTTCTAATTAAAAAGAAGTTGAATAATTTTTCATGTTACTGATATACCTTGCCACTTTTGTCACTTAACATTATAAAATAATAACTGGTACATGCTAATTTAAATAGCTATTATAAAATGTATTTAATAAAATTTAGATGAAAACATCCATTTTCAAAGATGGTTCCCCTGCATCCTTGTTAGAACTAGATATACAATCTCTCCTTAATGGTTGTCAATCGTAGGATTGAAACAGAGGGAAATTTCATTTGTTTTTTAGTATCATATTAGTGAAGCTGAACATATTCTCATATATTTATTAGCCATTTCGATTCTATCTTCTGTGAATTGCCTAATCATGTTCTTTTTATACTTTTCTATGGGCTGTTTGCCTCTCTCTGATAAAATTATAGGAGCTCCTTCTACTATTAATTCTTAGCCACTTGATAAATTGAAAATTGTTCAGGTTATTTTTCTGTTTGCTCTGAATATGTGTCTTTCCAAAAATATGGTGGGCATTAAATACGTCTACATTTTTATTTATGATGGCTGAGTCTCTTATGTTGCATAGAAATGTGTTTTCCACCCAAGGTTATTCATATAGCATTTTTCTTAAACAGATATATACTTCATTTAAAATTATAATTAAACAATAGAGCTAGAATTTATTTTATTGTGGTATGAGGTAGAGGCTTAGATTTATTTTTTTTCATATAACTAGATGATTATTACAATATCACTTTATTATATAGATCATCATATTCCCACTGAATAGAAATGTTACAACACATGTTAAGTTCCCATATATGTACATACACGTGTGCCGGCACACACATGCAGATATGAGATAAATTATCCAATCTGAGGCCAATATTCTATTAGAGTACTTTGTTGATAATGACTTTATACGTGTTATTTTTAATTCAGTGAAGAATTTTTTCCTCATTGTTCTTCATTTATCATTTTTGGGTTATTCACACATATACATATCTCTATTTGGACATTTGAATTATTTTATTTAGTTTGGCAGCCCCCTAAACAATTTATTTCTGGAATATATATTTCATTTGCAAAAACTCTTTTTGTATTCCCTAATTACTCCTTTTTATATATAAAAAAAGTTATGTTCTTTCATACCCTTCTAAGAAAATCAACTAGGATTTTTATGTTTTCTTCTGTTCTCTGAATTAGCTTTGTTTCCTCTGGAATAAGTCTTACACATTCTCTTTCAAATATCTGGTGAGTTTTTATTGTACATGTCACAAATGAAGTATTTTATTGATTAGTTTAGAAAATGGCATTAGTTTCTTTTTCAGATCCATATCCTTTCTCAAGTTCTCCCTTACATGAGAAGACTGAACTGGGATAGGTAGTTTGTTCGGTAAGTGCAGAGTAGAAAAGAGTCAGAACTGGCTGGGTCTCATAAAAATTACTAAGTTAAGATAATCCTTACTCTGAAAACATGAGCATGCCCTGCTGCAAGCCTGAACATAGCTACCATGTCTTTTTTTCTCTCTCTACATTGCCAATAGGAGTGTTGGAATTAGCTCCACTTCTCTTCCAGGCTCCATTACCCTAATCAGGAGCCCTTCACAAGGGCTCCTTGATGGGACTTAGAAAGGAAGACAAATGCAGCAGCTAAGATGCCTGGGGAAACAGAAGTGGAGCCTCACTCTTCTAGCAGATTGAATATAGTTATTTAACGTATTCACCTTGTTTTCTCCTATACTTTACATAGGATAACTAAAGATTTTGGAAATGCAACAGTTTTCCTTGTCTGTTTCCTTATTGTTGATCTGATGTTTTAAAATAAGATTGCCAATACTTTACCAAACTAGCCCAAGTTGCTATATAGCTTTATATAAAACATTTTTCCAAAATTCTGAGCTCACTTCTTTTATCCAGGTGAGAAACTACTGACCGGCTCTCAATAATATAAAATTATAGATAGATAGATAGATAGATAGATAGATAGATAGATAGATAGATAGATAGATATAGATATATATGTATGTATGTATGTATATATATATCTCACATATTATATGATATAATATATATATATATATATAACTGAATTTTGTTACAAGAATTTGACCTTACATTAATTATGAAAGTCAAGTATGAAGTTTCTGTAAGGCTGCTGTCTTCATGTCTGATACTGGAGCTTGAAGTGTACAGGACAAGTAGTCAGACATGGAAGATGAATGTAAAGTGCTGAAGATCAGGAGAAAACCCACCAGCATAAACTGGAGACTGTGAGAAGCAACTGAAACCTCAGTTATTTTCTGTTATATTTGTGGTGTGACTGTCCTGCAGAAGCTGGAGTGCTTCATCATGGAGTACACATACTTGATCCAGGAGTCGGAAAAGCTAATGGAGGATCCAGGGGTAAATAGAGCACTTGCTGTCCCAAAGGCTGCCTTCTATCACAAAGAGACAACCTCTATGAGCTAAAAAAAAAAAAAAAAAAAAAAAAAAATGCCTTCTCTTCTGCCCTCCAAATCTCTTCAGAATCATATCTATTCTAACCAAAAACATACAGGGAGGAAAATTTTGGGAAATGTAGTTTAGCCTAGCCAAGATGACAAATCACAAAGTCACTACAAGTAGAGACAGCTCCATGAATTCAGACTGCCATTTGAATTAGAAGCCCTTTTCATTACCTAAGGAAAGATCCAGGATATATTCTGGATTTGGAAAAAAAAAAAATCTGATCAAATGTATAATATATGGATATAAATGGGTAGCACTCTGAAGCCTATTACTACACCCCAGAATTATTTGTTTTGCCTAGAGGCAAAGGATCTGGGCTTCTGTACACACACTATGGGGCAAGGGAGGGAAGGGACATTAACATCATAGGCTCTTCTCTACCTCTATTCATGCACAGCACCTAAGTGCCTCAGGCATCAGCAATTATCAGCACAACAAACAGGACCTGAGAGATAGGATCCTCAGAGCCAGTACAAGAATCCAGGAGTATTTGGGCAGGGCATTACTACAGAAATTTTATTTCATGTAAATCAAGACTTGCCTATTTGACTCCAAAACTAGCATCCTGTTTTCTCTCCACAGTTCTCCTATAGAATTATAACAGCTATATACTATGTCAGAGGGGTAGCAGATTGGGGGGGGGGGATTATCACTTTGTGAGGGGTGTAAATGTCTATTACATTGCTTTGTACACCAGAAACTAATTTAAAAAAAAAAAAAAACGAAAACATTTTAATAGTATATTTGTTTTAAAAGTTTATGTTAATGAAGACAAGAAAAGCTAGTACCTTTTGCTTCAACAAGACTAAAACTTAAAAAAAAGACAATTACCAAGTCACAGACATGTATAACAAACTTCTTTAAATGCTTTAACATTTAACAAATATCCAACCTGCTTTCCTATTTTTTTTCTTTTTAAAGGTCATTTACTGGACAAAGACCTAAACATAAGACCTGAAACAATAAACTGCATAGAAGAAAACATAGGTACTAAACTTATGGACCTTGGGTTCAAAGAGGACTTTATGAATTTGACCTCAAAGGCAAGAGAAGTAAAAGCTAAAATAAATGGATGGGACTATATCTAACTAAAAAGCTTCTGCAAAGCAAAATAAACCATAAATAAACAAAGAGGCAACCAACCGAATAGAAAATATTTGCAAGCAATGCCTCCAATAAGGGGCTAATATCCAAAATATATAAAGAACTCATACAATTCAACAACAAAAAGACAAATAATCCAATTAAAAAATGGGCAGAGGACCTGAACAGATATTTCTCCCAAGAAGATATACAAACAGCCAACAGATATATGAAAATATGCTCAACTTCACTAGCTCTTAGGGAAATGCACATCAAAACCACAATGAGATATCACCTCACACCTGTTATAATAGCTATCATCAACAAGACAAATAATAACAAGATTGGAGAGGCTGTGAAGAAAAAGGAACCCTCATACATTGTTGGTGGGAATATAAATTGGTACAAGTGCTATAGAAAACAACATGGAGGTTCCTCAAAAAATTAAGAATAGAATTACCGTATGACCCAGCAATCCCTCTCTTGGGTATCTACCCAAAAAATCAGAAAACATTTATCTGTAAAGATATATGTACTCCGATGATTATTGCAGCATCATTTATGGTGCCAAGACATGAAACAACCAAAGTGTCTGATAGACGAATAAAGAAGATGTGGTATATACGAAGGTCAGACAATTAAATTCGCAAACTCATCCTAGAAAAAGTGCTACATACCTCATTGCAGAATATCACTATGGTCACCTTCGAAGTACTCTCCTTGGGAAGTTATGCACCAATGCCAGCGCCTAGTCCACACTTCAAAGAAATTTTGGAACTCTTTTTTCTGGAATGGCCATCAGAGCTGTCATTGCATTACCCTTGATGTCCTGAGTATCATCAAAATGTATTCCTATCAATATTTCCTTTATCTCCAGGTAAAGAAAGAAGTCATTGGGGGCCAGATCAGGTGAGTAGGGAGGATGTTCAAATACAGTTATTTGTTTCTTGGCTAAAAACTCCTCATAGACAGTGACATGTGAGCTGGTGCATTGTCGTGATGCAAGAGCCATGAATTGTTGGCGAAAAGTTCAGGTCGTCTGACTTTTTCACGCAGTCTTCTCAGCACTTCCAAATAGTAAACTTGGTTACCTGCTTGTCCGGTTGGGACAAATTCATAATGAATAATCCCTCTGATATCAAAAAAGTTAGCAACATCGTTGCAACAAGTTGGCAAACTTATTTGTCACATATTCGTGTATACACAATGGAATACTACTCTGCCATAAGATCAAATACTGCCATTTGTGACAACATAGACGGATCTTGAGATTATTTTGCTAAGCGAAATAAGTCTGACAGAAAAAGTTGAAAACCTTATGACTTCAGTCATATGTGGGATATAAAACTGAAAGCAACAAAGGAATAAGACAAACAAAGAAACAAAAACTCATAAACAAAGACAACAATTTGGTGGTTACCAGAGGGTAAAGGGGGAGAAGGAATGGTAAAACAGGGTAAACGATGTCAAATTTATGGTGAGGGAAGGAGAACTGACTCTGGGTGGTGAGCACACAATGTGATATACAGATGACGTATTATAGAATTGTACGCTTGAAACCTATGTAATTTTACTAACCACTGTCACCCAGTGAATTTAATTTAAAAAATAAAAAATAAAATAAAAAGGTCATTTTCTTGAAGGCATAAAAATGCTTTGAGCAGTTTTTATCAATATTGTGTCACGCTTTATGCCTTAGAGAATATTAGTCCATTTAGTTGTCCATGGAAAATTAATTTATAATGAAATAGGGAAAAAATGCTGATGCTGAAATTAATAGTATATTTTAGATCATGTAACTAGTAGTGACTATAAAATATATTTACTGTAATGCTGCAATATACTAAGCATACCTAAACATTAAAAAAAATTCCAATTATTAAGGTGAGGCATGACACAAACCTAGAAAATACCATCATTTCAAGAAAGGAAATAAAGGACCTGTGGTATACTTTTCAGGAAACCTAAAAGGTCTTAAGATCCTTGAAATTAGGTCCTAGAAAATTTATCACATTTAGCCTTCAGAATATATCATACAAAATATTGGTTTGCAAATGAGGAAACAATTGGGTGTTTATTATGTTGACTTCCAAGGAATACATTTTATGATACTAACACCATTGTTTCTACCTAAGAATGATTGCCTAGCAGAATTTGTCTCAATGGATGCAAATGTTTTACGAAAATGTATTAAATAAACCCTCTAATGAGTCTCAAAAAAAAAAAAAAAACATACGTAAAATCCTTGGTGGTGCGTGGTGGCAGAAGATGGACTGGGGCTTAAACAACAGATGTTTGTTTATCACAGTTCTGCAGACTAGGGAATCCAACATCAAGGTACTGGCATAGTAGGTTCCTAGTGATGGCTCTCTTGCTGGCTTGCAAATGGCCATCTTCTCACTGTATCCTCACATGGTAGAGAGAGAAAGAGCTCTGATCTCTCTTCTTATAAAGACAATGATTCCATCATAGGGGCTCCACCCTCATGAGTTCTTATAAACCTAATTACCTCCCAAAGTTCATACCTCCTGATTTCATCACACTGGGTGTTAGGGCTTCAACCATTTGGGGGTGGGGGGTCAGGACACAAATATCCACTCCATAACAATGGAGTTTGGGATATATCAGACAACACTTGCAGTATATAGTTGTGAAGTATGCAGCAGCTGATGGAAACTAACACGGTGCAGAGATAGCATAATGTTAAAAGAGCTTTAGAGTCAGACAGATTTGAGTTCAAATCCTATGTTCAGGACTTACTTACTAGCTATTAACACAACTGCTTAGTGTCTTCACTTCCTCATCAGTGAAGTGGAGCTGATGATAGAGACAGTATCAGAGGGATGTTGTAATAATTATAAAATAGTATTGAAATCCCTAGCACAGCCCCTGTTACATAATGCTTAGTGCTTAGTTGCCTTCCTAGCCACTAATTGCTACTACTTGGAGAATTTCCAAAGAAATCAAAACTGGAAGCTCAGTTCCACACTCTCAGTTCCTGGGTCTCTCAAATTTTACGTTCGAGACAGAAAGAATAATCTCTTCTACACAAATTATATAAAAATTTCCACCAAAACATGTTGTAGATATGGCAATTCAGAAACCTGAAACTCAAGGCAAACGATAGAGACTCTGAATTTTATCTCAGGTTTAAAATGTTTAGGACATATTGGAGCCTAAGTAGATTGTCATCTCATTAAGTCAAGCTTGATTCAATATTTGTCACAATTCTGATAAATCAACCTTGCATTTACCCTTGCTCAGCAAAACCTATTTCAAAGATTAACGCTGTGTTGGAGATTTTAGGAAGAATTTTTAATATATTTTAAAAAATCAAATAGTATTTATAACCTACATTAATTGCATTTAAAATATACACCAAATTATATGTAAAAATAAAATGTTCTTATTTAGTCTTTAAAGCTGGTCCCCAAGGGCTATTTACTAAGCTATACTTTATCACTTTCAAGTGTGTAAAGAAAGTTAAATAAACATAATGTAAATAAGTGTTGCTAAAAGTATTCCAGATTTCTTACTAATTTAAATCAACCTCCCGTATTAGTCCAAACTGGCTTTCAGAGTAAATACAATTTTATGCCATCTTACAACACACATAAATGCCCACTTTATGGCACAGTCTGAGGATAAATAAATTATCTATTTACAACTACAATATGCAGAATGGATATTTTGAGACTGTTTAAAAGAATGTGGTAGGGACACAAGATTATCACAGGTAATTTTTATAAATTTGCTTTTAAAAATGTGGTTCTCTTGTGCTCCTTTTACTTTCTCTCTCTTCTACACATCTTTACATCGCATGGAGACAATTAACTACACCATTAATTGTCACCCTTATTGCTTAGCCTTATTTCCTCCTAAAACATGCTTCTAGATGCTACTATTAGTGTTTCTGGCTAGGGAGAAAAATTTTTTGTTCCCTAATGTTTAGCATAATAATAAAAATAACTAAGATTTATCAAGCATTTAGAACATGTCAAGCACTGTTTCAAGACCTTGATATGAATTAACTAATTAAATCCTTACAAACCCACAAAGCAATCCTTACTAGGTCAGTTATATAGATAAAGCAACAGAGCATTTAAAGAAGTCACTGAAGGTCATAAATTTGGAGCCATGCTTTGAATCCAGGAAGTCTAGCTTAAGAGGCTGCACATTTATCTACTACATTCTTTTTTCTTCCACACATTAAACATCTATGCTTCACCATTATTACTCTGTTATAACTAGTTATAACTATGACACTTTTCTTTAGAAAAGGGACAGTGATGGTTAATTTTGTGTCAACTTGACTGGGCCATGAGGTACACAGTCATTTGGTCAAACATTATTCCGGGTGTGTTTGTGAGGATGTTTCTGGATGAGACTGAAATTTGAACTGATAAACTGAGTAAAGTAGATTGCACTTCCCCAATGTGGGTGGGCCTCGTCTTATCCACTGAAGTCATGAACAGAACAAAAGTTTGAGCAAGAGAAAAATGGCTCTTTGCTTGATGGTCTTTGAGCTGGGAGATAGGCCTTTTTCTGCTTTCCAGTTTAAACTTGAATTTACACCATTGGCTCCCCTGGTTCTCAGGCCTTTGAACTACAGACCTTGGAACATTTCAGCCTTCATAATCACATGAGGCAATTTTTAAAATCTATCTATCTATCTATCTATCTATCTATCTATCTATCTGTCTATCATCTATCTCCTATCTTTATATCTACACATTGATTCCATATCTATCCTCTTGATTCTATTTCTTGGTGAACGCTGACCAATATAGGGATACAGGAAACATGACAATTCCCCAACCAGTTAACCATTTCCCCCAATATTCTGTATTAGGATATGAAACACCTTACCAAGATATTAGGTATAGGCATAGACAATTTGTAAATGACTCCTATTCCTTTTCATTATAAAATGAATGCAGATGTGGTATATCTCCCAATACAAGTGTCTATATACTGTACCAATTTTATACATTTAATCATTTTATGAAAGACATAAGAGTGAAGAGAAGGAAACTGGGATCTCAGAACTAGGAAACCATTTCTGTGACAGGCCTATTAACTAAGCTGAGTAGAGCAACTTAATTAGTGTCTATAACTATACCATAATACCTGTTACATGTCGCCCTACAATTAGTGGAGTAACATGGGCCACATTTCTGTTCCCCCAACTGCTGTGAAATAATTTCAAGTCTCATTCAGACTATATTTATATAAAATCAACTATTATATATTTGTCTCCTGTCCCAACTTCATATTTTAGTGATACATGCATATACATGTATGTGTATGAATGTATAGGTATACGTGGATGTTTTATTATACAATGCTTAGTATCTTTCAAATGAAGATTTTCCAGGCTTAATAATATCTTGCTACATACATCACTAAGATGAATAGAAAATACAGTAAAGGAGAAGTAACATGAACATTAGAACTAGCCAGATATGGGTTTGAATCTTAGCTCTGCTACTTACTGACTATAGAATCTTAGGATGGCTATTAAAACTTTATTAGCAATCAAGGAAATGGAAATGTCATAATAAGAAATCATTTTTATTCACCTGATTGACAAGAATTTTTAAATTTGGTAATACCAATTATTGACAAAGTTGTAAAACAGCAAAAAATAAAAGTAAAATTCCTGTAGACTGTTTGTAGGAAAACAATTTGAAGATGTATATATTCTATGAGCCGAAAATTTTATTGTTAAGTATGTATCTGGGATAATATCTTGAACTTGTATACCAAAAGATATTTTAGCAGCCTTATTTATAGTAGCAAACAACTAGAAACAAAATACTTGTCCATAAGCAACAGGATGGACTAATAAATTGTCCTATATCCATATAACAGGATATTATTTAACCACACACAGAAGGTTCTAGAGACACACACATAAGTATCTATGAATCTTTAGTTAAATCCCAAAAATAAAAAGATTAGTGAAGAAGCAAGTCCCAGAAGCACACATGCATTAAAGTATTACTTATATAAAGTAAAATCTTGCCAAATTAAACAATATAGTATTTAAGGATGTGTTCATAGTTTATATATGTATATATATTTGTTATACATTTCTATATATTATGAATAGTAATTGTATATTTTTGTATAATACATATTTTTTACATATAAAAACATATATATGGTGAAATAATTTAGGATAATAGTTAACATCAAGGAGTAGGAAATAAAAGGCTTTAGTGTTATCAAGGTTTAATTTTAATCTGGGTGTTAGATTTGTTTTTATTATTTATAGCTTAATATGTTTATATTCTTTTATGTACATGAATTTTTTTTAGTAAAAGGTTTGATAACAAAATATAAGTCAATCTATTGTTGTGAGGTTACTCTCAGTTCCAACTTTTCATAGAGCCATGAACCAATCTTCAAGACCTTTTGGAGAATCTCTTACTTTGTTCTTTAATTCTCAAAGAATGAATATATGTGTGTGTGTGTGTATACATACACATACATATATACATGTTTATGTATATATATGTATATATATATACACACACAGACACACATATATGTATGTTGTATATATTTTTTTGAAAGAGTTTTAAGTGTTAGAGGAATTCATGAGAACAAATATCCAATATGGTAAGACGTCCCATCAACAAAACAGTTATATTTCTTTCTTTTCAGTAATCTATGAATATTAGTGAAGCTCGATAATCATGAAAGATATTTTCTTAGCAAAGATAGAATTCTTGATGAGTTCTCTTGTGTTGTATAGAGGTAACTATTTTATGTAGGGTCACTGCCAAAGAATAAAAAGCAATATGAACTACTTAATTTCTACAATTTTATTTGACATACATGTTATAAAATATTAACCTATATTTTAAAAAATACAAAATAAAGGTTTGTTAAATAAATGCTTTAAAATGTACTTCTATTCCATACTGTGGCTGGTAAAGCATGAGAGAGAAAAACAGGGGAAAAAAGGTGTAAGAGGCAGAATACAGAGAGAAAGAGACGTAAGAAAATAGTTTGCACAGGAAGATGTTAGTCAAAACAGTGTGGAATGGTCAAGAAAGAGAGGATACATACACAGGACACACTCATGAAACATACAGTATATAATCAGGAAATAATTTATGCACCTCATGGTCTATTCAGGTCTACTTTGATCATTCTGAAAAACTTGTTATAGTGCAACCAAAAAATTTACTTGGAAATATCAAATGCCATCTTAGCCAATATCTCTGGCTCCTCCACTCCCATCACAGCTTTGCATCTGATCTTCAGTTTTCTTCCATGCTTCAATTCTGCTTATTTCCTTCCCTTGTTTCCTTTCAAAGATGATAGAAATAACCTTGGTTCACACTCTTAACAGTATTTATTAATGCCTGTGAAATGTGCTTGAAAGTTTGTCTTTTTTCCCCTTATATTAAATAAAAAGAGCTTTTCCCCTCACCCCAGCCCCCATGATCTGTAGGGTTTCATGAATATTAATCTAAGATATGATTTTGTTGTTGTATTAAGCCTTTTGTAGACATGAAAAGAGAAATTGAAATATAATTAATCTCTTTGTGAATGTAAAATTTGAAATGAAGCCAGTAAAGCCACCTAACTAGCCTTTAAGAGACTACAAACTGTTGCTTATATGATCGCGTGTAAGTGGAGGCTGGCTTCTGCTCTTAAGAATTCTTAGCAGGTGACAGATATGATAATTGTCTTTGAGTACATCTAAAAATGCATCTGCAAAGGAGTAAAGTTGCAAAACTAAAAGTGATAGTCTATTTTTCAATAGTGTTTTCATGAGGTTAGTTAACAGTTTCAGCCTCTCATTATTACAGAGGCAAGGGAAAAAGTGAAATTCTAGTATACAATTTGTAGAGTACTCTCAGAATGTTATCATCAGGCCCAGCATTAAGTTTTTGTTTGGAGAAAGCGCAGTGCCACACTGTGCAACCTAATACACCCCAACTCAAAGACTTATTTCCAGTTGCTCTTTAACATAAAAACTCAGCCACTAGAATTTGGTTTCACAGATTGTGACTTTCTAGACCTTAAAATTAAATACATGTTTAAAACTACACACATCTAGCAAAGAATGTATGGTTAGGCATCAGCCTTAGAGACTCCATTCCTCTCACCTAAAAGGGGACAGCAGTGAGTCTAGAGAAGTAAAGAGATTGTTCTAAGGTTAGTTTTAGGGCAGAGCTGGAAAGCAGACCCACTAAATAAGTTCCTGGTCCAGAAGTCCAACCCTAGCCACATGCTCCATGCTATATGATACGTTGGGAAATGTTTCCTCCTGTTTGTCTATAAAGTGCCCTTCCTTCAAATTCAATAGCTGACAAAGGCACAATGAATTCAAACTGTGGCTGAAAGGGAAAGCAGAAAAGCTGTGGATTTTGGCTCCATTAGAATAGATTCTGGAGAGCACCTCCAGCATTCCCTAAAGGCAAAAAACATTCAGCTGGAGCCCCAAGGGCATCTTTACTAATTAGTATGCTATTTCCTCCTCAAAGTAAAGGTTAAATGTTTGAACTTCATGTATCACTTCTAAGCCAAACCCCATTATGCTGTACTTCAGGGAAAGAAGAGGTACACCCTCTGATTCAATAGGTGGAAAAGCAATAAACTATCTGACTTTCGAAAGTGAGTTAACAAGACAAAAACGTAAGGTGACTTTTCGGGAGACAGTGACCTGAATTGGAGATCTGTTGAACTGAATTTCACGCACACACAGATAAACATAAGTTTTATGCTAGGTCCTGTGTTACCTGCCAGAGACATAAAGGCAAAAACAGACACCACCTCAGGTTTGAAGAGATTTACAGTCTAATTGGCAATAAAAGCCTCCTAAAATTCCATCATTATACAATAAGGAAAGTAAAATGATAGAGATGTGAGGAGAGCATAAAGGAGATGCACTTGGTGGCTTAGAGTCTAGGAAAAGCCTCTTGAAGGAGATGTCTAAGCTGAATCTTGAAAGACAATAAACAAAGAAAGGTAGGAAGGATTTTCCACACGGAGGAGAGAACATACGCAAAGAAAGACATGGACGAGTGAAATATGATAGAGAGTAAGAATTCTGAGGAATGTTGCAGGACCCACATATCCAGTGTGAGGCCTGAGGTCATTAAAGGAGGCTGAGAAACCAATCTCCTCCTGGTGGTCACCTAATGGAGAAGCTTGAAGGCCAAGCTACATGTCTAGATTTTATTTTGAAGGAGGCAGACGGGGCACTGTTGGGGTCTAACTAGAAAAAGGACAAGGTTAATTTACAGTGCATGTAGGTTACTCTGCCACATGGTATAGAGATCTTACAGAAGAAAGAACAAAAGTAGGGAGGAACATTTGAAAACTATTGAAAATAGCTTGTATTATAGCTGATGCACATCTGAGTGAAGGCACTAGTGGACAAGACAGAGAGGAGGGGAAAGGGAACAAAAAGTGAGGTGTGTGGATGAATTGGAACTGAGGGGTAGAAGATCAGTATTGAATGGAGATGGCTTTAATGAACTCAGCATCCGATTTTTCTATTTCCGTTTCTTGGGAAGAGGGTGAACATGTCTTCATTTTATAAAGAGCAGCTGCCTCCAATTAAGCAAAAGCAAAACGTATGATTGCTGTTGTATGGAAGTTCAATATGAGTAGAGAAGTAACTGTATATATGCTGACTAGCCAAACAAGTGGTTTGTATTGGTTTAAGGTGTTGTCTCTCAGCTATGACTAGATGCTCTGTGCTCTGCTCCATGGAGCTGGGGCTGGAACTCTGCAAATCACGTTTCTCCTTTGCCAGCTGGTTCCCTATAAGCCGGGCCCCAGGGAAATAAAAGACAGGCATAGAGAGAAGTGAGAACCTTGCTCCTTCCTGATTTACTTGCTATTTCTGTCCAGGACACTTGAGCCACAGCCCTTTATCCTCACTGTGGCACTGGCTACAATCCCCAGCTTGTTTTCTGGCACATACAGTAGCAACGTTTTATCCTTCGGGGATTTGTTCCAAGACCCCAGTGGATGCCTGGTACCACAGATTGTACCAAGCCCTATATATACATATTTCTACATACAGACCTATGATAAACTTTAATTTATGAATTAGGCACCGTAAGAGATTAACAACAATAATAAAATGGGATAATTATAATATATTGCAATAAAAGTTAAGTAAATGTGGACACTTTCAAAATATCTTCCTGTAACAATACTCGCCCTTCTACTTGTGACGATGTGAGGTGATAAATTACCTGCGTGATGAGCTGAAGTGAGGTGAACGAGACATTATTAAGTAAAATAAGGCTTACCTGAACACAAGCACTGTGATACCTCAACCGTGGACCTGAGACCAAGACGACTCCTATGTGACCGATGGGCAGGGAGCTTGTAAAGCCCGGGGACGCTGGATAAAGGGATGAGTCACGCCCTGGGCGGTGTAGACTCGCGAGAGTTCATCTCGCTACTGAGAACAGCTGCGCGCAATTTAAAACTTAGGGATTGTTTATTTCTGTTTTTTTTTTTTTTTCCATGTAATATTTTCAGACCCTGGCCGACTGACCGCAGGTTACTCAAACTATGGATAAGGGGGGGACGTCCCTGCTGTACCAAAGCATCCTCCTTGTACCTCGTGAAACGCAGCACCACCGGCTCCACAGCGCTTCTCCCTCAGAAGTCTGCGTGCCAGGTGTGGGCTCCTCTTCTGTGATGCTGAAACATTTAATAAGCTGCACCTGTCCCCTCGTCAATGGCCTGGGCTCCCGCTCTGCAGTTCTTCTCCCAGCTTGTAAATTCTGAGAACCCCTGGCTTTTTCTCGCCTCCCAGCTCTTGGTGGAAACTCTACTTGCAGGTACTGTTTTTATGTTTTTCAATGTTCTCTTTTGGCGTTTGTTCAGTTTAGTTTAGCCAATACCTTATATTAAAATCTCTTTGCTGTGACGCCGAGTGTACTTTCTACTTTCATGACTGGACCCTGACTCATTCAGGCTTGAAACTGAAGAATTTGGGGGTTTTGTTTTGTTTTGTTTTGTTTTGTTTTGTTTTTTGTCCAGATTGTGGTTGAGATGCCTATTCAGATTAAATTGCTATATCCAGCAAGTCATTGGTTTTGTCTGCAACCAGTCTGCAACTCAAAGGAGAAAACATAGATGAGTGTGAGATATTTATCTGAAACTCGTAATGTATCAGTGGTAGTTAACATTTTACTGAATATATGACATTACTCAAAAATCCAGGAAAGGAAATACTCTCCCTAATGGATTCTGTGGAACTACTAAGAATTTCCTAGAATCAAACATATCTAAGGATCATGACTCATTTGTGTATTTCCGTTAATGCCTTGCATTGTGTTTGACACAAAGTAAGACAATATTTTTTGAGTGAAAGGGGGAAAGGAAAGATAAAAGGAAAAAGAAAGCTGAATAAGAGAAAGTTCAGGTTGAAGGTCATGGTAGAGGCTACTCGTTGCTTACTCATCATCTATTCTCCCTATATTATATTATTAAGGAAAAGAATCATGATTTTACTGAAGTTATTAATGAGTCTATTTCCCAGATTTCTTCAGGTAGGGCATGGTTATGTGACTGAATTATGACAAATAAAAAAGAAAAAAAGTTGAGTATGACTTTGAGGAAGAATCCCTAAAGGGAACTGATTCCAGCAGGGATACACTTCTTTTATCTTTTCTCCTTCCTGATTTCTGCTGTGTGGAGGCAAGGGCAGGAGCTCCAGCAATCATTATGGACCATGAGGTGACTTTGACGATAATGAATTAGAAAGAGAGGAGTCTGGGTTTCTGATGGCTGAAACTGTCATACATGGCCCAAGCTGGCTACCTGTCTCTAAATGTCTTTGAATGAAAGAAATAAAGTTTAGCCAGTGTTTTATTATATATTGTTCAGTAAAAAGGGATACAAATACATCTTAAAGATTATCCGTAAGAGATATTTGAAAGACTATTTGACTTTTCATCCATTGCTCACGTCATATGTGTTGGCAGGAATACTTCTTGAAGAAATTACTCTAATTTTTGGATAGTTTTGAATGTTAACATTTTATTAAATGAGAAAAATAATTTGTACTTGTTTCTGGATCTAATTTATTGTGTCATTAAAAATATCAATTTCTTCTTTACTAGAAAGTATTCAGATTTCTAAGAACAGCTATTATGTCCTCACATCTCTAGGCTAAACTTCCCAGCTTCTTCCTGTTTTGCAATTAGACATGGTTTAAATTTCCATCCTAACTTAATCTCCAGATGACAGCCAAATGGAAGAACTCCTACATGTTGTTTCCCAATAGTTTCCTTATGACACTGTCATTGCTATTGATCCTATTCCAGTGCTAGTAAAAATCTTACAAATAGTGCTGCTCCCTGCAAGTGCCCTTCCGCTCCAGTAAGAGCCGAGGTTGGACAGTGCTACGAGAGAAAGAAAGATTTTCCTAGTTAACATTCTCATACTATTCGGCGTTAAGGAAAGATGATATAGGAACATTTGTGACAACATGGATGGATCTTGAGAGTATAATGCTAAGCGAAATAAGTCAGACAGAAAAAGCAGAGAACCCTATGATTTCACTGATATGTGGTATATAAACCAAAAACAAGACAAACAAATGAGAAACAAAAACTCATAGACACAGACAATAGTTTAGTGGTTACCAGAGGGTAAGGGGGGTGGGGGGAGGGAGATGAGGGTAAGGGGGATCAAATATATGGTGATAGAAGGAGAACTGACTCTGGGTGGTGAACACACAATGGGATTTATAGTTGATGTAATACAGAATTGTACACCTGAAATTATGTAATTTCATTAACAATTGTCACCCCAATAAATAAATTAAAAAAAAAAAGAAGATTGTCTACATGTATCAAGTAAAGGTTTAAGTTTTTTTAAGCCATATTGTCTATTGAGAGGCAGTGTCCATAGTGGCTAAAAGTAGACTCTGGGGCCAGACTGCTTAAGTTCAAATCCCACTTCTGCTTCTGACTCGGCCTTGTAAGTCAGCATCTTCACCTGTGAGAAGAAAGCCTAAGAGTATCACTTGCATACAATAATTGTGAGGATGGAATGTAAATTCCATGTAAATTCCTACATAAAGACTTAGAAATGCTGGCACGTCTGTTGCATCAAAATTTCAGAAAGATAGAATAGTAGTTACTCCATAAATGTGTTCTATTTTTATTCTTACTTACTGGTGGAATTTGGTACATTGACTATGCCCATGCTCTATGTTGTTTTGAGAATCGTGGTAGACACTCAGATTTCCTTCCTAAATTTGAGAACATAAAATATGTGTCTCTCTCTTTTGGGATGGGTTTCCCCTTTTCTTCTCAGTAAAATCCTACCAATACTTTAAGAGTCAACTTAAGCATGCCACATTTCTTGTTGATTGCCTTCTTCACTGACACAGCAAGCTCCCCAGGGACAAGTACCCCTGGCTTTTCCTCACCTCCTATTCATTTTTCTATTCATTTCTAACTACCCTAATTCTATTCATTTTTAACTACCCTAATGTCTCCTATAATATCTTCCATTCCACGGATGATGGCTACAAGTTTGTTGAATGATAATAAATTATTAAGTGATGAAAATAACAGCTGTTAATTAAATAATTATTTTCTATTTCTTCCTTCTTTGTTCTTTTAAGAACAAGGCTTTATGTTTTTTGAACCAGTATATTTAATTTCAGATACATTAACTCTCTTTTCAAAGGAACTAACATTTTTCTATCACTTACTATATACCAGACTCTGTGCTCAATGAAATAATATATATTATTTTATTTAATCTTTACACAAAAAAATTGAATAAAGTAGATATTATTAGCTTCATTTGACAAATGAGGAAACTGAGTCTTTAGAGAATTTCAGTAACTTCTCTAAATTACATGATTAGTAAGGGGTGGATTGAATATTCAAACTCAGTTCTCTCTAATCCCAAGTCTGTACCTTAAATCAGAATGTTATACAAGTGCTTTTTTAAACTTAATATGAATTAGACAAGTCACCTAGGGATGTTGTTAAATGCAGATTCCAATTCAGTGAGTCTGAGATGGGCCAGAGATTCTGCATTTCTAATACTTCCCTGGCAACGCTAGTGCTGCACAGGGACTACACATTGAGTATAGTGGTTCTGCTCTCCCTCCAGATGTGTCTGGGTTGCTTTACTTGACACATCCTACCTGATCTTTGGATTCCCTAACAGCTCAAGCAGGGACCCAATGAGAGATTTCCTTTTCTAAGTAGCAGTGATCTTAGTTGAGGTCTCAGTGTTACTCCTTTCAGGTCTGATTCCCATCTCATCTTTAACAGCACCCTCTTTCTTTAATCTGCCTTATCTGTGTGCTTCCTGTCTCTTGACCCCACTGCCCAGTTTCTCACTCATCATCCTGCCTTGACATCCAGTGCTTACCTTGCCTGTGATTCACAGCTCATTTATGAATGTTAGCCGAGAGACCTTCTTTAGCTCTTGGCTTTTTGAATTTAGAGTTGCTAAGAAATATTTTCAGCAACATGGAAGATTTAAACTAACATGGACACCCTTCCAGCTCCAAACACAAAGTAATCCTGGATTTAAAAAAAATAAAAAAAAAGAAAATCAGAAACATATAGCTGGATTTGAAAGATGGTGAAATTACTCTCTCAGAAATAACGAGAGAATTCATAACCAAGGCAGTTGTACAGGCTGACTCAGTGGCAGTCCAGAGAGTATGAGACCTAGATAAAAAGCCTGCACACTTTAGGGGGGTAATTATTTAACATCCATCAAAGAAAAGTAGCTGTGTCCTTGGATAATACATGAGATAGAAAGCTGGAACTAAGAACAACGTACCAAGTGAAATCTCTGGAAGATTAGCCTCCTCCAATAAAACAGACTCAAAAAACTCCACTTTCATTGCCAAGAAAAAAACATCTTCCAAGATCTTTCAGATGGAAAAATATATTGTGGAAATCAAAAGCCCAAGACTTCACCATGGACAGTTGTGAAATATTAATCTATGCCACACATGCTACAAGTATCCAACATCATGAATTAAAATATAGACTGAATTCAGAATAGAAAATTACATGAGACCTCCAGTAGAAACACATACTGCTCCATTTGTAAATTTCCAAAGGACACTGTGGCTAGCAGCCACATCACTCCAGATTGCCCCCAACCCCCACCATACACATACACACAAACAAACCCACAAACTTCCACTGAAGAAGAGCTCATAATGAAACGTTGTGAATCTCAAGACTGTACCATGGACAGATGTGACATGTGAATTCATATCACATGTGCTCCAAGTATCCCAGGGTGTAAACTATCATATAAACTGAATTGAGAGTAGTCATTTCCCCCCAAGAACTGAAATAGAAGCTCATGCCATAGCATTCTATTCAGAAACTACAACATCCTACAGACATTCCTTATGTGCACAAAGAAACCAACCAACCAAACAAACAAAGAAGCAATAAGACTGCTATTGAAAAAATGAGATCATAACAAGACATTACCTACCGATGTCAAGATTTATGTGACTTACGTGAGAATCTGTTTCTTTTCTCTTCTGGTTTCTAGTAACTGTCGCATTCCTTGGCTAGCAGCCACATCACTCCAATTGCTGCCTCCATCTTACATTACGTTCTCCAATGTCTCTCTGATATCCCTCTGCTTCTCTCATTTAAGGCTAATTGTGATGTAATTTAAGGCTTACACACATCACCCAGGATGATATCCTTATCTCAAGATCCTTTACTAAATAATATCTGCAAGGACCCTTTTTCCAAAAAGGTAATATTTTTAGGTTCTAGGGATTAATATGGGACGTATCTTTGGGGCTACTATTCATCCTGCTCCAACAGTAATAATGAAAACATGGTCTATCCAATAAGCAACAAAGAAAGGTAATAAGAGCAATACAACCAATGACCATTTTTTTGTGTGTGTCCACTTTGAATACTTCTTTTCCTTAACTTACCCTTTTACTGTGAAGATAGATTGGTGTAATGAAAAGCATTAGAGGCACAGTCAGCAAACTGTGGCCAATGGACCAAATCTAGCTCCCCACCTGTTTTTGTGAACAAAGTTTTATTGGAACACAGTCACATCAATTCTTTACATATTTTCTATGGAGGCTTTTGTGTTACAACAGCTGAGTTGAGTAGTTGTAACAGAGACCATATGGCCAGCAAAGCTTAAAATATTTACTATCTGGTCCTTTCCATGTTATACTTAGAATTAAATGATCCACTTTAAGTGGAAATAAGGAAAATTAATTAGATGGATTAATTGACTGACTCATGTGTGTGACACATATTTTGAATTAAGATCAATAGTCTGACACCTTCAATGGAGTTGAAGTTTTCTCAGAGAACTAACAAGTAAAGGAAAAAAGTTTTGCTTCCTTGGATTTGAAAATTTGGATTCTAGATTTTCTTCAACTCTGAAGAATATTCTTAGAAGAAAGATTTGCAATTAGATGCTAAGCATATTGGAGTAGAGGGATAAAGAGGAGTAAATACTGCCAAAAATTTTATGAGAAATATATGCAACCTGTATTTTACTCCTAATGTAATGCACATTTTGTCCTCATTTTGTTTTTAACTTCTATTGTAAGCTGGCCCAAATCATTTTGGTGCAAGTAGATGTGGTATAAATAAATAACCATACATGGACAGCACAAAAAAAAAAGAGAAAACTTGGAGCAGGAAAAAAATAAATCTCATAAGTAGCTGTATTTTAAGCAGAAGGTCAGCCTTTGCATTAGGTAGTATTTATAAGATATTTGTGGAGTGCCTTAAAATGCCACGGAAATGTCAATGATGGTCAAAGCTCTTAAAAACAATAGTGTCAGAATCAGCTTAGTTTTTTCCACTGCTTGGCTTTCACTCTTTTGTACGAAACAGGAATGTCTGTTCTCAAGCTCCATGTCAGGCTCTGAGATCACAATTCTCTCCAGCCCAGGTGCCACGACAGCTTTCACTGACATGCTAGATCAACAGAAAGGATAACATTGAGGTCTCTTGAATTTACAGTATTTACAATATTTAGGAATCTGACAGTTTGGGTTTCTTTCTTTTTTTTCTGTTAATTATAGGGAAAGAAAGATGGAAATTTCTATTTTATAAAAATATCCTCCATATTATTTACATTGATACCTGTCTGAGCTGCCTTGAAAATAAACTGGAGGAATTATCACTCTCTGATTCGAGACAGACTTCTTCATGAAGAAAGCTGACAAGAATGACAGAATTGTGCCACCCTTCACTCCACCCTCAGTTCATTATGCTTTGTCTTTCGTCTCTTCTGCCTATCTGGGAGATTTTCAGCAGAGGGAAAAAGTATCCCAAGCTGGTGTGAGTAAGCAGCACCTGGAGGAACAGGGAGAGGTCAATTCTGGACTCCCCAAAAGACACCGGAAAACAGATTGATGAAAGCAAACCTAAGTTTATCTGGCCCTTCAGTATGGGAAAATACCACCTCAATAGGGCCTTACCAGTGTCTCAGAAGAGGGAGTTCAGGGGAAGATGTTTGAAGGGTTGTGTCATTTAAGGCAGGTCTTTCAAAGCAAGGAGCCGATTGGATTCATATGGTGTTTTTACATATTTTAAGATTGATGGATAATATGAGGTAAAGATCTTAAAGTCAATCTTGATAAGGAAATTCTTTGTTGGATAAGTGAGCTGTTTGCCCAAGGGAACAATTTATTTATCCTGATAAGAGAGCTATTTACCCAGATAAGCAAACTGTTTGTTCCCATAAATTGATTTGCAGAAATTCCCTGAAGCAAACAGTGAAATTTTTTATTGCTTTACAGCCTTATCTTTCTGGAAGAGAATTGAGTCGGATTGACACATGTGGTCTCTGTTTAGTTCTATAGTTACATGGATTCAGGAGAGTCTCCAATTCTTAAAGGTTTTACCCTAACATGACATACACATTTATAGGCTAAAGTCATTTCCATTTCTCCACTCCTAGGAGATCAAACTTGTTCTTTATGTTTTTAAATATATTCTCCTGAATGAGTGAATCTAAAGCGTATCATTGTTTGGGGAACTTTGTAAGCCCCTGTTCTAGTCTGGTCACATTCAGGTATATGTCTAAGTTCTTTTCACAGTGTGCACTTGCCCAGCCTTCAGTGGTATTTCAGTTCTCGTAAAGAATTGACAATTGAAGGAAAAGCATTTGTCTCCTTGGAACTGGAAATATGGACTCGGGATTTCTTTCAGCTCTGCATTCTGCTTTTTTAGATGAAAGATTTTCAGTTAGATGCACTAGAGAGAGAAGGGGCAATAAACATTGACAAAAGCATGCCTACTAACCTGCATTATTTACTTACTCTACACATCCGGTGCCCAGTTTCAAGGAGAGGACAAATCAGAAACTTGGTCAATTGAGCGTGTTTTTGGAAGCCTGAAGGACTGGATCGTCTCTGTAATGCAAAGGTTGGCCTAAAATATGATCAAACCTATGTAGAAACCAAACCCTTTACTAGGCCAGAATTTTCATGCAGCCACTGCCCAGAGAATTTTGGCAATAAGGTTAGACTCCTTGATAATAAATGACAGTCAAAATCAGGCCTGAATTGGCTGTGATTATTTTATCTGTAATTAGAAATGATGGCACCTCACCCATTCTCCTGGAGACCATTGACTTCTTTGTTCTTTACATGTTGCTCTAGATTCTGAATTATTTTCTTTATTTCATCAGCCTACAATAAAATTCTAACATGCTTCTTGGGCATCGATCTATAACTTTTGGTAGCCAGGCTATGGGGAATGCTGCCATGTCCTGAGTGCATAGTCCACTGAGACTGAGAATGTTTGAGAATAAATCATTCCATCTGAACTGGATGAAAAGTTGACAAGGCAGCTCCCCTTCAGTTTCCCATTCCCCCAGTCTACTTTCAACCTTATTTGCTCTCGTATTAAGCTTCTTGATTACCATCTTTGCTGGGTCTACTTAGGGTTTTTGTTTGTTTTTTAATTTTAGAATGCCAACCCAGTCTCTTAGCTGGCACATATACAGAGGCCACTTCTAGAAATTATAACCAAGATTTATGTCCTACAATCATGCAAAGGAGACTGGCTGCTTTTGCACCATGCCCAAACATCCCAAGCACCACCCCTGAAGGCTTGAAGCATTCGGATTCTGCTTCTACATGGAGAGGAATCAGATACACCATGGGGCTTAGCCTAGTTACCATGGAAGTCCAAAGGAAAGAAATTACAATCTGAGTTTCTCAACTGGACTTTTCTCCTTTATTGGTATTTTGTTTGTTTTTGTTTTGTTTTGTTGGCCACCCAGCACCTCCTAACAATTCCTGGGGTGTTAAATCCTGGTGCTTGCTCTCCCATTATAGAAGCAAAGACAGTTCTTGAAGGCTTCTTGTCCCAACACTCCTTCTCAGTTCTCCTTCAGCCAAGATGTGGCTAATCATTCATTCATTTGGGACTCTTATTTCTCAGAAAAAAGATGGAAGTCTCAGAGCTTGTTTAGGCTACTGGGGAAATTGTGGAGCTCTTCCTGCTGCTAGTACTACCTGGAGCTGCCTCATTCCATTTCTTTCAAGCTTGACTCTGGCACCCCCTTTCAACCTCATGTATTCTCGCTGCCTTTCCTATGGATTCCCCCTTTTTTAAAAAAAGTTAGCCAGAGCCTGTTTCTCTTGCCTGAGTAATGTACCTTCCCAACTTTTGTTGCCTGCAAGAGGCTGTGTATTACAAAGTTGTATTTGGTGAAATCCAGTTGAGGCTGAACTCTTGACTATAGCTAGGCTGGCCCATGCCCTGCCGTGGTTATATGTATGCAATAGAACACACATATCTTCAGTCAGCTACAGCCTGTTCCCTTTACAAAATTCTATAGAAAGGGGCACACTTACTGTAAAAATATTTTGTCTTAAGTTGTATCTATATCTGGCTTACTTCTGAGCTCAGGGACAAACTACTTCCTCCACTCATATGATAAGCCAAGTGTGCAGTGAGACCATTTCAGAAACCAGTGATTCAATATCAATTTTGGCTTGAAGGTAGCTGATCAGAAACCAACTCCTTTCTGAAGTTTAGTTTATATTCCTGCATGTGTGTGTGTGTGTGTGAGAGTGTGAGTGTATATGTGTGTGTGTGTGTGTGTGTGTGTGTGTGTGTGTGAGAGAGAGAGAGAGAGAGAGAGAGAGAGAGAGAGAGAGAGAGAGACCCTAAAAGGAAGCAGAGCTAAGTTGAACAAACCAGCAGTGCTTGTTCAGTTTATTACATCCTTATCCCAAGAGAGTACTGCTTTGTTTTACTTTCATTTGCTTCTAAACTGGTTTTAAAAGCTCCTGTCTTTCTTATCTAGTCATTCTTTTTCAGTAAGGATCAAATGGCAATCCGAATGGCACTAAGGTTGAAATTTCCCAAGAGCCTTGTATCTTGAGATTTCCCATGTGAAGGGCAATGGCCTTTGTGGCCAGGGCAAGTCCGCTGGCCTTCATCCACCGCTTAGCTTCCTCCTGGATTTTTTGTCAGGTAAAATCCTGTTGATGTGGATTGCAGAGGCTGTTTTAGAGAGAAAGAGAAATCATGAAAGGTTAACAGTGTGGAAAGGGTTCTTATTTGCCCTTTGTCATGACCGTGACAGTGATAAAGGATAGATGTGGACTAGTGATTATTCAATAATATTTATAAGAAGCATTACAATATATGCTGCATTCATATGCAGACATATGTAAGCTAAACGTATAGTTCCTACTTTATTTCTCACAACATCCTTATGAAATAGGTATTCATGTTATTGGAATTATTAACCTCAATTTAGAAATAAATAACCCTGATGTCCCCCAAATTTAAGTGACTTGCTTCAGTCACAAGTTAGTAAATCAGAGCGGTAGGTCTCTAGAACCTTGCTAACTAAAGGATGTCAGTGAACCAGCTTCAGCATCACCTGGGAACATATTAGAAATATAGACTCTTGGGCCCCACCCCAGAGCTGCTGAATCAGAGACTGTATTTTAACAAGACTCCAGGTGATTCTTTTGCACAATGAAGTTTAAAGAGCATTTTTCTAGATCAAGTCTCTGTTATATGTCCCAGAGTCTTAGTGATTTTTGTCACTGGCTACCTCCTTATTCCTCAAAACTTCTTACCAGGATCATTTTCTAGGAGTCTGGCCATTAGAGTGTGCAATACAAAGTCTGCGGCCTCAGTTTATCCTTGGCTTTCCTTTAGTCTGAGAAGTCGTTCCTCATCTTTTCCAAAGGTATCACTGTTGGAAAACAAAAGTAAACATAGCTACAGAAGGGCAGGCAGAAAGCAAGAAAGAAAAAGAAAGTGTGCTCAGTAGATTATTTCCTGTTCTTTCTAATGTAAAGAGCAGCTCCAAAAAGCACAGACCATTAGGACTAAATTTTGAGTAGAAAGAGAACTGCAAATGGAGTCATTTTTCTGTCTGTTGTTAATGTAATCTACCAGGTAGGCAGACGTGATTTTGCTTCATTTGTCTCGGGGGTCTAGTACACTCTGTCCATTGTGAAATTTTCTCAATGAAAAATAGTATGGTTTAAGAATGTGCAAAATTCTATCTCTCACTGTGAGATCTAGGCTATCATACTGTATACTTATGTCAGGCCTCGACAAACATGTAAAATAGCAAAGACTGGCCCAGGAACCTGGAGGAGGCTGAATTCTGCCCTCCCTAGCCCTTGCCCAGCATGCTGCCTACTCCTACAGGGATTCAGAACTTTTACCTATTATCCCTAAACCAAAACAAACAAACAAAAGTAAAGTGAAATAATATGTCAGTTGCTCTTGTTCTAATCACACTGAGGGTATGGAATTAATTGATGTCTAGTCTATAACCTGATTGCTGAAGCTCAGAGTGCTGCAATGGTTTTAAAGTTTGACAATCTACCCACTCCCAAACCGAGCAATACCTACATACCAAGTCTTTCTGATTTCCCAATTTTATTCCATTTCCAGATATTTCATTCTTTTGATAGCTTTTCCTTGTCTGGTACATATTTTTATTTTAAATCAAAAGATTTTTAATGTTGTTTTCTTCGTTTTTAGTTTGTTCCCCAAAGCTAAAAGGCACAGTGCTGAAACAGGATCTGAAGGAGCTGCATGGCTGAAACTTGGGTCAAACTCATATGGTTCTTCTGGAGAAATCTCAAAACCTTCTTCCCAAAGGGAAATAAGATCTAGTTAACAAATGCAGATGTTTTCAAAATTCTTCTTGTAGGTTTTTCTATAAGCTCATGTTCACTGTATTGAACATATAAAAATGACGTGGAGGAGGACACATATGATTCTGAGAATTATCTCTTGTGAAAATATGGATCTGATAGACTAGAGGCCAGAAGAGAAAGACTTCATCTCTGGAGGGGAGATTTAAATCAAACACCTTCAAATTTGGGGAAGATCACACCGGCTTTCTCATGTCCACTTATAGAGTGTCACATTGTTTATTAGGGGGTTCTCTTTCATCCGCCCAGTATTTATGAAGTACCTTTAATGTGCTAAAGACTCCACTTGCCACTAGGTAAAGGGAAAGCAAAGCTGGCAAGGTTCCTGCTCTCTTGGCTCTTACATCCGAATTTTCTTGGTTATTATAATGGCAGAAGTGACCTGGGAGAGCAATAAGAATGACGCTTTCATATGGAAGGGAATACAAGTTATACTAATTTCTGGGAATATATTTATGGGGGCTGGTTAAGCAGTCAGTTTCTCTGATTTCAAGTGCCAGCATGAATCATGATGTTATAAAGCTTTAAGAGGTGCTGTCAGTCAGAGAGTTTCTGTCTTCACTTTTCCCTTAGTGATCAAATAGGATGCTACAATATTGAAGGAGTTCTAGTCCCTAAACCAGATTTCATTTAATTATTAAGGTCATTAAATTACTTAGGTTATCAAAAATAAAACATAAGGGAGCACTGAATGACCAGCCTCTAGAGCTCATGTTTTGCCCACCAAATTGATTCTCCCCAGGTATCCACTTTAAGTGGAATGAATTCTCACATTTACTCTGTCTTCCATGGAATAAGCTGCACTAGCAGGCAACCACAATGGCTGTCATCTGTCAGCAGCTATTACCTGCCATTAAAGCTAAAGGGAGTGTTAATGAAAAATATTGCAGCATGCTTTGTAAAATTCACAAGCTGTTTTAATATTACCCCCTGCCAAGCTAAATATAGAGGTTTGCCTCATCACAAAATTTTACCTCTCCCATCTTCTTCCCTATCCTCCTTTTCATATACCCAGCATCCATATAACCTGCAGTAAGAAAGGCTGCATTCAATTACTTAAAGCAGAATTTAGTCACATTTTACCCGACATTATTCTCTAAGAGTCTTTTGTGTTTTGTCTTTGCATATTCTGAAAAGAGTGTGCATTGAAGGTTGCAGACCATTCTTCCTGAGTTGATAGCTTTACGTGGACTCAGAAACCTCGTTGCAGTGTCTGACGCAGCTGTAGGGATGCTGAAACAATGCTCTTCAATAAATAGGCTTTGTCTGCCTGTGCTGGCAGCAACTGCTCCAGAAGAGTACACAGGCAATATGCTACTGTGC
Organism: Rhinolophus hipposideros; assembly: GCF_964194185.1. Classification (NCBI taxonomy): domain Eukaryota; kingdom Metazoa; phylum Chordata; class Mammalia; order Chiroptera; family Rhinolophidae; genus Rhinolophus; species Rhinolophus hipposideros. The sequence continues at coordinate 44,549,703 of NC_138050.1, read as the reverse complement.
ATTCCCCACAGGCACTTAACACTCCTGCACTCAGCTTCCAAATCTGTCATCTTTCTATTCTGCTTTTGCCAAATTCCTATCCTCCCTGGCCAGGGACATAAGACATAAGCTTTTTTTCCAGTCTCTGGGGTCCATGATCATTGTAGTCTTGTGAATGTTCACTTTCCAGAGGGGGGATATTATGGGACTAATTCCCCATGGTTTAAGAAGTAAATTGCACCTCAGTGCCCACAAAGTCATATGCTAGTCAGTGGTTCTAAATACAAAAAAAATTAAGGATCTTGGCTGTTGGCACAGTAGTCATGGGGATCATGGGGATCAACAGCCAAGATCCTTAATTTATGCCCCACATCCCATAGGGCATCGCATAAGGAATATAGTCAGTGATATTATAATAACTATGTATGGTGTCAGATGGGTACTGGATTTATCAGGGTGATAGAAGGGAGGGAGTTAAGGGCAGGGTGAAAAAGATGAAGGGATTAAGAAGTACAAGTCGGTAGTTACAAAATAGTCATGGGAGTAAAAAGCACAGAGAATATAGCCAATAATATGGTAATAACTATATATAGTGCCAGGTGGGTACTAGACTAGTCAGGGGGATCACTTTAGATATTTGGATGTTGAATAACTATGGTGTATACCTGAAACTAATATAATATTGTATGTTACCTATATTTTAATAAAAATCTCAAAAATAAGTAAATTGCAAACCAATGTCCTTCTGAGCTCTTGGTCATCTTAATGTCTCCCCACTGTGACTGTTCTCAGAATCATCTGAAGAAGCACAACACCCAATGAAGTTAGGTGGCCTTCCTCGGTACACACAGTTAGTGTCCAAGCTGGGATCAGAACACATGCTTCCTGCTCTCCCTTTGACCAACTTCATTTGAGTTAAGAAAATACTTCAGAGAGGAGAACTTTGAGCTAGGTCTTGAGAGTAAATATCTATGTGTTAGGAAAAGGAAACTCTGAAAAACTAAAACCATATACGCAAAGGCAGACATGTGCTAAAAGATGCCTTTCTGAGAACTCATCAAGTTGTCCAGTAAGGTGAAACACAGAGTGCATGAAAGAATAGCCATGAGAGACTGCAGAAGTCTTTGGGGCTAGAGATGGAGAGACATTCAAGCACCACCAAGGAGTTTCTATTTATCTCATGGGTTATAGGGAGTCGCTAACTGACATGATTAGATTTCAGTTTAGATAAAGCATTACACAGTTTTACTCATATAAAAACAATTGTCTTTGATACGCGAAGTTAAAAATATCAAATGTAGGGAGGAGGTCTAGCTATACACCAAAGTGTTAAGAATTTGCTAAGAAGTTTAGGACAGAGTTAATAGGGTAGCTGGAACGATAAAGAGACATAAGAGCAGCTCTTTAGAAATGTGAATTCAGGGGCCAGCCCGGTGGCTCAAGTGGTTGGAGCGCCATGCTCCCAACCCGTGAGAGGCCAGCAGTCATCATGAGCAGCCAGCTGTGCATGGGCCAGGGAGCTGTGTACTACACAACTAGACTGAGAAACAACGGCTTGAACCGGAATGGGGGGATGAGGCAGAAGAAGGGACAAAAGAAAGAAATGTGAGTTCAGACTGTGCCACGATTCAGCATTTATAACAAGCATTGATATACCATCTAGGCAAGTACAGTTTAGAGTGGTTAAACAGAGTTTTCGAAAGAAGTGAAATTATGTTTGGGTTTTGATGGATGTGAGAAGGTAGCAATGGAAGGGGAAAGTAAATATTAGAAAAAAGTTAATTATATGTGGGATCCATAGGGGCAAATTATTTGGTTAAAAATGATAAGCTATGAAGATGTTAGTGAGAAATGACTATGGGAGAAATTCTGGGGATGAAAGCAGTTGACTGGGACACTGGATGCAGGCCAATGGCCTCATAGCTTTAGAAAGTTAATTAACCCCAGGAAGGTTCAAGGAGTCCATCTAGTTTTATCAGATGGCTTGAGCAAAGATTTTTGTCACAGCCAGACTTATTTGTCAAAAACTCCTGAAATTGATACTGGCTAATATAAGCAGAAAAGGTATATTTTGAAAGGATATCAGGGAGCTCACAGATTTGCTGGTAATTCTGAAAAAAATAGGCACTGAAAATGAGCAGAAATAAAATGAGAATATCTGGCTTGATTGTAGCCAAGATAACACTACAGAAATCGTCCCCTGAGGAGGTGTTCTCAGTAGCTGAACACTAGGCCATGACTCATACCCCCATGATTGCCGGTACCAGGGCCTGACATCACTGCCAGTGCTGCCAGGAAGCATATCTCCTGTCCTGAATCTTGGTTTAAAACTCATAGCAGATTTGACCAGTACACTGAGGCTAGGTCATAAGCTCAAACATAGAATGGGATTCAGATATAAGGTAATACCACAAGAAATTATATCCACTACAGTTTTTTTGTTATTTTTATTGCCGTTGGGGTATACATTCTTGCATTGTTGTTGATTTTATGGGAATTGCTGATATGGTCTCTATGTTCTTTAAGTTATCTTCTAAATAATTTAACCGTAGTCCTTATAACAACATCAAAAACACCACCTGATACTTCAAGATTCTTATTTTAACTTGACCAGAACACTTAACTTACAGGAGGCCAGATTTCTTGTTTTTCCTTTTTTTTTTATATTAATTGAGATAAAATTCACATCACGTAAAATTCACCATTTTAAAGTATACAACTCCGTGGATTTTTAGTATTTCCACAGTGTGGTAAAACTGTCACCACTATCTAATTCCAGAATATTCTGATCACTCCAACAAGAAACTATGTACCCATTATCCAGTGACTCCTTAATCTCCCTTCCTCCAAGCTCCAGCAACCACTAATCTACTTTCTGTGTCAACAAGTTTCCTATTCTGGACATTTCCTCTGAATGGTATTATATAATATGTGACTTTTTGTGTGTGGCTTCTCTCATGTAGCATAATGTTTTTAAGGTTTGTCCATGTTATAGCATATGCCAGTTATTCATTCCTTTTTAGAGCTGAATAATATTCCTTTGTATGTATATAACACATTTGTTTAATTCATTCATCTGTTGATGAACAGTGGGGTTGTTTCTACTTTTTGACTACTGTGAATAATGGTGCTATGAACATTAGAATAAAAATATCTGTGTCTGTATTTTCAGGTCTTTTGGGTATATACCTGAAAGTGAAATTGTTGGGCCATATGATAATTCTATGTTTAACACTTTGAGGAATCAAACTGGTTTCCACAGCTATGCCATTTCACATTCTTACTAGCATTGTACAAGAGTTCCAATTTTTCCACATCTCTGCCAATACTTTTTATTTTCATTATTATTATTATTATAGTTATTAGTTTTATTGCTATAGCTATCTTAGTGGGTGTGAAATGGTATTTAATTACGGTTTGCATTTCTCTAATAGTGATGGTGAACTTATTTTCAAGTGATTATTGGCCATTTGTACATTTTCTTTGGAAAAATGTCTATTCAAGTCCTTTGTTTTTTAATTGAGTTGTTTGTCTTTTTGTTGTAAAAAATGCAAGATTTTTTTTTTTTAATATTCTGGTTATGAGGCCCTTATTAGATATACGATTTGCAAATATTTTAACCCATTTTACGGGTTGTCTTTTTACTCTCTTGATAGTGTCCTTTGATACACAAAAGTTTTAAATTTTGGTGAAGTCCAATATATATTTTTCTTGTTACCATGCCTTGGTTGTCATATTGTCTAATGCAAGTTCATGAAGATTTACTCCTATATTTCTTTCTAAGAGTTTTATACTTTTAGCTCTTACATTTAGATCTTTGACTCAGTTTTAGTTCATTTTTGTATATGGTGTGAGGTATAGGTCCAACTTGCATAGCCAGTGAATATCTAGTACTTCCAGAATCATTTGTTGAAAAGACCATTCTTATCCTATCAGATGTCCATGACACCTTTGGCAAAAAACTTTATTAACCATAGACCTTTTGGTTTATTTCTGGATTTTCAATTCTATTCTGTTGATCTAAATGTCTTGCCTTATGACAGTATCATACTGTTTTGATAGCTTTTAGTAAATTTAAAATCAACAAATGTGAGTCCTTCAACTTTTTTGTTCTTTTTCAAGATTGTTACGGCTATTTGTGGTCCCTTGCAATTCCAAAACAATTTTAGCATCAGCTTGTCCATTTTTGGAAAAAAAAAAAGAAAAAAAGAAAAGCTATTGGAATTTTAATAAGGACTAATCTGTAATTTAATTTAATCTGTAAATTTAATCTGTAAATTAATTTGGGGAGTATTGCCATTTTAACAGCAGTGCCATTTTAGGTCTTCCCATACATGAATCCAGAATGTTTTTTCATTTGTTTATATCTCTTTTATTTCAATATTGTTTGTTTGTTTAATTTGTAGAACACAAGTCTTGCACTTTCTTGGGTGAATTTATTGCTAAGTATGTATTCATTTTATACAATTATAAATGAAATTGTTTTCTTAATTTCCATTCAGATTGGTCATTGATATTGCATAGAAGTACAAATATTTTTGTATATTGGTTTTGTAGCATAAAATTTTGCTTTTTTTGAATTAATTTATCTCTCATAGTTGTATGGGGGGTAGGTAGGAGGGTTCTTTAAGATTTTCCAAACATGAGATTATATCATCTGCAATTAAAAATAGTTGCACATCTTTCTTTCCCATCTGTATTCATTTGTTTACGATTCTTGTCTAATTGCTCTGGCTAGAACTTCTAGTATGTTGAATGGAAGTGGCAAGAGCAAACATCCTTGTCTTATTCCTGATCTTAGGGGGAAAGCTTTCAGTCTTTCATCATTAATTATGGTGTTAGCTCGGGGGTTTTCAGAGACCTGTTATTAGGTTGAGGAAGTTCCTGTCTGTGTCAGGGATTGCCAAGATTACTGTCAGACTTGATGATTCACTAGGAGGACAAACAAGACTCAGAAGCTGTTATACTCAGAGTTGTGGTTTATTGATCAGAAGGATACAGATCAAAAACCAACCAAGGGAATAAGTGCATAGGCAACATCCAGAAAAAAAGAAGAAAGGTGCAAGCTTTCATTTGATCTTGCCCTGTAGCATTTCATGGGCATGCTTAATTCTCCAACAATGATGCAAAGTGTTGCCAACCAGGGAAGCTCAACCAAGCCTTGGTATCTAAGATTTTTATTGGGGAGCCATTCACAAAGGCGTGTAGTACCTACATGACTGATTACAGCTACTCAGGCTCCAGCCCCTCAGAGAAGAACGGGAATTCACCACAAATTCCATTTATTAGCATAAATTATCTCACCAAACTAGTACCACATGGCCCAAGGCCTCAGCCATGTAGAAGCAAATATTCACTATAAATCATATTTGTTAGCCAAGGGCCAGTCATGAAGATAGTTCTGTTGCTGTGAACAATTGTTTTTCTAACTGACCCATGATTCAGTTATTTCTGAGTTCTAAGTCAGTTGGGGACAAACTGACTAGGAATATATAGGGTTTGATCCATGCTAGCTAAGTGAACCCTTTCCTTCACAATCCACACACCCCTGGCGTTTGGCATAGAATCTTTTATAGCAAAATGGTCATATTTGATATAGTATTTGTATATCTGATACAGCCGTGGTATCTGCATAAATATGCTTAATATTTAGAGGAGACAGTGTGGAGATAGATTTAAGGAAACAAATAACCCATTCTGTAAAGCCATTATACACATTTTTATGTTTCTGTACTAATTTGATTACTTAACTCTCCATTGATTTACTGTTATTTGTATCTTGCAATAAATTTGTGCTAATTGATGGTTAGCTAAATCCCATTTTTCAGACGATTTATTTTCCATTAGCATTATATCCTGAGGATGCTTTAATCTCAATCTCTCATCAGTGTCAATATTATCATATAGCTTATGTACACAAGTTGAATCTTACCAGAATGCAAGTGTTACACCATATCACAATATGGTTATGGTTCAATTCAGTTTTAATAAAGAATAAATCAGTAGGAATTACTGAGGTATTTGCCATCCCTTCCCAACAGAATCACCCTTTGCCCTTATGTCAGATGTTGCTATGAACAATTGTTTTTACAACTGACCCATGATTCAGTTATTTCTGAGTTCTAAATCAGTTGGGGACAAAGTCAGTCGCCCTGTCTCAGTTCACTGGCTTGTAATTAGACTGGTATCAATTGTTTGCTCTTATATACCAGGACTCACTTCCCTCCCGGCAGTAGGACATAAGTGTTATTCAGAATTGTTTCTATCTCTGCTAGTGGTACTTTTGGATAATTCTTATTCTGGTATATTCTTGGAGTGAGTGCAGTCATAGTGCATCAATGTAAATTACAAGCACCCTTAGAGATTTTCCCAAAGTATGAAGGTCCATAAGATTTTTACAGGTGTGCCCTTTAGGCCTCAGCAGCCAGACAGGAGAAGCATTGCCACACAGCTACTTTGTCTTCCATCTTTATTAACATAATCAAAAGGTCCTATTGGGTCAGGATACAATCCTTTATCCAACACTACACCTAACATTATACATTAGTTCTTGAATCTCTAATCCACTTCATGGAAGCTGCATCATCTTTCCAGGTTTATTCCCATCCTTTCCTTCTTTTTTTTTTTTCATCTTTTAGGGAATCTTATTCAAATTTTAAAAATAAAAACCTCTGTACATAAATATTATGCATATGTTAAGATATTTTCTTAGGATAAGTTGCTTGAAGCAGAACTAACAATACAATGGAGTATTAAGCAACCTTTCCTTCCTCTTAAAGGAGAATTCCCTCTAATCAACTTATTCTAGTTAATAATTATTTTCCTCTGAACGCCACTCGTCACTAAAAGTGAATTCAGCTTGTCCCATAATGCCTAGACTGTGCCTATCTCTCCTAAACTTTGTTCTGTCTTGTGGGCCAGTGTTATTTAATTTATCATAAATGTTGTTGCCATTATGTCCTAATGGTCTGAGTACAGTTAGGATCCATGTTTTGTACCTAAAAATGTTGAGTCCATCACACTAGATGAGTGGTAGTCATGCCTAGATACAATGTAGTTGGATATGCCATCAGTCCTCCCATAGCCTTTCTCATCCTAGAGTGGAGAAGTTCCCTTCAGGAATTCATACTCAATATGGTAAACCCACTGCTTTATTCGCGTTGGGAACCCATCATTCCTTTCATTTATGTTTAATAGCTTTTCATCTACGAGGGTGCTATGTTTTTGTTAACAGCAGTTATACATGCTGCTGCTATACTTTTTCTATTATAACCAGGGACCTTTCTAAGCTTTTGATCATCAAGGTTTATATTTATAGCTGTCAGTCTGCCAGGAGTTGTATGCTACACAGTCTGATGGTCGATGGGGAGTACTTTCTGGAAATTCCTTCCCAGATGACATCCTTTGTGGTAAATATAACCTGGAAAATAAGAATCAGAAGATACTAGCACATTACTAGGGCTCCACTCAGTCATACACAACTGGTCAATTCATGATCATGTCATATGACAAACGTGTTTCCCAAAGCAATGCTGCTCATGTTTGCAGGCTTCCATTTGACCATGTCAGGTTCCAAATGCAGGAATGTCTTGGAAGACATATGGCTTTTCCTATTTGAGCATCTTATATAACCGTGCTAAGAGCAATAGCATTCTTTTACTCTGAGCCTCTCTTTAGGTACCAATAATACTGGATTTCCCTTGTTATGTAGCCCATTTATTCATTCCTTTACCCTCACCTACTATTTCTTCTTCTCTCTCTCCATTTATTACTCACTTAAATCCAAACTCTCCCACCTTTGAAAGGAACATGTGTTCAGTCACTGTGCTGGTCCATATTGCTGGCAGCCATACCTCACCAGCAAGTGCCTCCTTCTCACCCACTCCCATTCATACAAGGTTGGGTTACACACGTACAGAACTCGTGGACTATCCCAACCACGAGGCAATGCAATTGCGTTCACTGTAAGTCCCCGTTTTTTCCAGATGGCACAATTCATACCACCAGGCCTTTGGGAATGTTGGCATAAAGGTTTAAAAGTATGGTTAAATTTTCTTATTTAAGAATTACCCCTGTATCTGGTACATGTAGCTATAGCCTTGGTCCTAAAACCACGATATCAGGTAAGTAAAAAATAAATTTGAAGAGATGTCGGGAAGAATTGTCCAGTCACACCAGCATCCACCCCCAGTCACTCTTCCCCAGATCAGCCAGAAAAGTGGAGGGATTTGTCAAGTAGGGATCTTTCCTTGGCATCCTCATGTTGAGCGTGAGCCCACACTCATGAGCTATGAAAACCAGGCCTTCGTATCTTTATCTCTTCCCATTTTAGACAACAAATATTTTAGTTACCCATTCCAGTTCTCTAACTACTACTCTGAGGATGATATGCAACATAATATGTAAATTTGATGTGCTATCTCTCTTTCCCTATTGTTAGACACTCTGAGCTGTAAAGTGTGTTTCTCACAACACAGTTTAAAGAACTTGGCAGTCCAATCCATACAGTACCTTCAGTTCCAGCCTGTTTATATAATAGCATTTTGAGCATTTGTGTTATGTACTGAATTATACCCCCTCCATTCATATGTTGAAGCCCTAATCCCTAACATGACTGTATTTGGATAAAGGATATTTAAGGAGATAATGTCAAAATTAGGTCAGAAGGGCACAGTCCTAATCCAATAAGACTGCTGTCCTTATAAGGAGAGGAAGAGATGCCAGAGATCTTTCTCTCTCTCTTGCATGCCTAAAGTAGAAAGTTCATGTGAAGACATAGCAAAAAGGCAGCTGTTTGCAAGCCAAAAAAAATAAGTCTCATGAGAGACCATCTCTACTGGCACCTTGACCTTGTACTTCCAGCCTCCAGAACAGTGAGAAGATAAATATATGTTATTAAAACCACCCAGTCTGTGGTATTTTGTTGTGGCAGCTTGGGCTAACTAGTAAAATTTTTATCTTATCACAGAGTATGCAAATTTCAGTCCAGAACAAATGTCTATTTACTGTCAGGACCCATTTATAGTTTCCCAGGGTTGCTGGTAGTGATCCAATGCCATCTATGTGCCAGCTATGCTATGCATAGGGCCTACCCCCTGGGGAATCTGCCCCATAGGCACCTGCAGTTTCTGTCTCTCTTGCTGGTGTTTTGGCCTTAGAAGGTGCAAGAGGCATATATTGAATCAGCCCATCTTGACAATGCTGAAGTTCCTTCATATACACTCATTTCATGGACCCAGGTGGCCACCTGAAGTGCGTGCAAGAGGATATCCACTTACTGCTTCCAAGCCTCTTTCTGTCCTCGAAGGGGATTCATCTGCTGGCCATCCATATGCTCTACTTTAATGTGTCTCTTAAATTCTCATAGTGATTTAAATCAGGACTGTTCCCCGGCAGGCGTGTCTTTAATAATCCAGTTTTCCATTGCTAATATGCCGGACCCTATGGCCTGATCTTTGGCCACCACCCATAAGTCTGTACACGCCAAAACATTAGGACTTTTATTGTTGTTCAAGTCTTCCATCACTGCAAGGAAAACAGGATGCAATTTAGTTCACTGAGATGGTTTGTTCTTACCTTCTTCAATCAGAATTTTTCCACCAGTCAGATGTAGTATGACAGCCTTCTGAACACAATGCTTTCCATTCACCTTGGAACTGCCATCCACAAACCAAGTAGTTGGTCAATCAAGAGTTGTTAATAGGACACTGCCCATGTGATAATAGGATCCGAAGTCTCCAAAGTCAGCTCTAGAGGAAAAGAAGTGACCTACTCATGAATGCGATGAATACCACCCTGCATTCTCCGGCACCATGCTCCTGTATAAACCATTTACATTTTATTATGGAACTCTACTTGGCACTGCCTGCATTATTGGAGTGTTTTTGTGACAATACCCAAGACATTATGGGTATTTTAGGTTTTAAGATTATTTTTGGCTTTTAGTCATATGAGCAGTTTTAATTAAAGCCCGGTAACATTGTCTCTCAAATGGTGTGCACAATCATGACACATGTGAAAATGTTCTGGTCCAAAATCCCATTGGTCACTGATGGGCAGCACTCACACACTTTTGCCTTAAGCTCTAATTAGCATAATGCAAGTTGAAAATTCTTTCAAAATAATTTGAGTGTGGATCTTAAGGGCCCAAAGGAATTAACTGAACCACCACTCTTGCAATTCTGACATAAGCTTCTGTTATTTAGGTTTTCATTAAAATATTTCTTTCAAGTAGTTTAATGGATAAAACAGTAACAATATTCTGGTAACAATATTCTCAGATGTATGACATGCATCCTCCAAAATCTAAACACAGCCTGACCAAGTGCTATGCTTTTTCCTTAGTTCCAGGGCAGATAACAATAATAGGTTATTTTTAGCTGCCTGTGGAATTTCTGTCCTGGATGACTCCTGGTCAGGTTATTCTAAGAATTTCACCAGTTGGGCAGGCCCCTGTATCTTTATTAAATTGATCAACCAGCCTCTGTTAGTCATATGTGTCATCACTTCATTTAAGTCAGTTCTCAATTGTTCTTCAGTTTCTGATATTATGGTATCATCAAAACGTTGTGTATTATCACACTGGGGATCTGCATTAAGTTCAAATCCCTTCTAACCAAATGATAATAGAAGTTGGTGAAGTTAAATAACCCTATGGTGATACAGTAAATGTAAATTGGGATCCTTCCCACATGCAGGCAAACTGCAGTTGGCTTTTTACCAAGACTAGAATTGAGAAAATAGCATTTACAAGAAGAATCACTGAGTACCAGTCCCTTTCAGATTTCTGTAGTTTTTGTACTTTAGAAATCATATCATAGACTCCTGATGCTCTAGGCAGTATTACTTTATTTAAGCCTTGAAAATCGACTGTTAGTCTCCATGAGCCCCCTGCCTTTGTTATGGGCCATATAGGGAAATTGTACAGAAAATGTGTTGGTGCCAGTACTCCAACTTCTAACATCTCCTTTATTAAAGTGGTAATCTCTTTTTGCCCACAAGTTATCCAATACTGTTTCAAATTAACAACCTGTGTGGACTCAGGCAATTCTAAAGCTTCCCATTTAGCATGTCCAATTAATATTGGCCAATGTATTACAGTAATAAGTAGGGGAAGTGTTCACCCGTCAAACATAATATTCATCCCAATAATACATTTAGATAAATGAGACACATTCACTTCATATAAATTCTGTTCAAAGATTCCAGTTTTCATCCAAATTTTTACCTAAATCTCATCAACCACTGCATCCCTATATCCTCCCAATCTAATTGTAGTCCATGAGAAGATTTCACAAACAGTTTTAGAATCACAGTGCATTGTATTTCTGTGTCAAAGAGCGCCAGCAAGTTTCCTTCTGCACTCTTGGCCACTTTACCCATACTTGTGCATATGATTTTATGTCCCCAGCCAGGATTTGTGCCCATCAACCTTGGTTCCTTCATCAGTCTCCATTCTGATTAATTTTGCAGAAAATTGGCACTGGCAATTCGAGGTTAGGTTTGGCATTGTTCTTTTCTTGTCCAGATTTGTACATTCCTCCAAACTAAGGAAAAATAGAGTGGATTTATTTAGGGCTCTTCAATGTTGGGAGACTGTCAGGGGCTCCCATCAGCCCACCCAACCTGTGATAGAGTTACATTAAGATCTTTGTATTGACTCCATCAATATTCACATTTTTCGTATCATTCTTTAATAACAGTGGAAGCTCTTTCATTTCACTGGGTCAAGTCTCTTGATATGCAGTTTGTGTTACCTCTTCTCTTGTGAATTACTTTAACTTTCTTAGCAGCTATTATACCAATAAGAGAAAGCTGAGACAATGAAACTGATACGGCTTCTTGGATCATTGCTGATTTTTCAGCAGTAAGATAAGGTGAGATATATCCATGCAAAGGATTGCCTTAACCAAAGAATTTACCATGACCTTAGGAAGAGGAATATTAGGTGGACGAGCACACTGGTTATCATAAATCCAATCCAGCATGTCTTGCATATGCAACATATCAGCCGGTTCATCCGGGAAGTTCCACGTGGCATTAGAGGAACAGAAAGACAATTGCCCTTCTCAGAGTAAACAACTTACATTAGCTTTTATCTATTCCATCAAGCTAGCTGGCACTTAAGGAAAACCAGCTGTGTGTTTGGATCATAAACAGTCATCTGTGATGGTCAATAGTAAATTGTATTACCTGTGTCAATTAACCCAAATATGCTTCTCCATTCTGTTGCATTCAAAACCATGAATACTGTTCCTAAGTTAGTCACTCTCACAATCCATTTTGGTAAAGATTATTCAGGAGCTGATATCAATCCACAAAATAAGACAACTCCATCACACTGTAACTCCTGGTTTTAGTAGTTCCTTGGTTTTGTGCCCCCATGACTTAGACCGTGTTTTTTGGTGATCAGAGATTATAGAGGTGCTGTCTACTGATCTGGCATAGTATTTCCATGGTAGTGGCTCTGAGGCTAGTGGTCATAGCTTAGACTAGCTGAAATCTGACCTTGGCATGGTGCCAGGATCTGCCCCAACACGCTTCTTCACTCTTTTTCACTTTAATTTCAACTGTTACAGATAAAAATAAATAAGACGTTGTATATTAAGCATGATTTTCATTATTTTGCATTCCCTTATTTATATAGTGAACAATTTCTTGGGAATTGAGTTTATCATTTCTAAATTCCATTAGTAACTTTTACTCCAGTAACTGATTGTGGTGAGGCTGCTCTCATACCATGGGGGACTCAGTAGTCATCAGGTGTAAGAGGTGGGTAATACTCTACCCCCTCATCTTTCATTTTTCCAAATAATACTTCCCACAACAAATGTTTTAGTGAGTCAGAGTAATGTGAACCCACTTCTGATCTCGATTGTACCAATATCCCCAAGACCACTCTTACGCAAGGTAATTTGTTAATAAGACTCAGAAGTGTGATATTCACAGCTATAGTTTATTACAGTATTCAGTACAGATTCAAATAACCTAAGGGAAAAGTTACATGGGGAAAAATCTAGGAGAGACCTGGCAGAAGCTTCTAGGAGCTCTTTTGTAGTGGTCACAAAGACACAATTTCCCTAACAATGATGTGAAGTGTTGTCAACCAGTAAAGTTCAATCGAGATTTGATGTCTAGAGTTTTTATTGGGGTTTAGCTATGTTTGCATACATAAACCTGCATGACTGACCTCCGCTACTTAAATTCCAGACCCCAGAACAAAAATAGACATTCACCATAAATTACATTTATTAGACAAACTGTCTCATTAAACTGACACAGCATGACCCAAAGCCTCAGACACGTTCTTATCAGACAGAATATTCCAAGGGCTAAAGCTCTCCTTCTAGGAGGTGACTAAGAACTAGTCCTAAAGACAGATCTTTCTTGGGAATGTGCAGGGGTTGATCAATCTAAGCTTATATTGGTAAACCTTTACTGCATATCTTAAATTCCTAGTTATTTTGACTATTTTTGTAACAAACTACTGGATGCTGTTAAATGCGTTTTCTGCACTGTCTAGGATGCTAATGTGCTTTGTTCCCCTCTATTATATTAACATGGTGGACTATATTGATTGATTTTTATATGTCAAGACACCCTTACATTCCACAGGTGAATCCCGCTTGGTCATTGTGTATAATTATTTTTGAATGATGTTGGATTTGCTTTTCTATTATTTCGTTGAAGTTTTTGGATGTACATTCATCTGATATATAGGCTTTTCTTCTTGTGATGTTTTTGTATAGCTTTAGTATCAGGTTAATACTGGTCTCATGGAAAGACTTAGAAAGTATTCCCACTTCTTTTTGGAAGATTTTGAGAAGTATGAGTGTTGAATCTTTTTAAATATTTGGTAAAATTTACCAGTAAGCCATCTGGTCCCGGGCTTTTCTTTGACATTTTTTGATTATTGATTCATTTTTTTCTTGTTAAATGTTTATTTATATTTTCTATTTCTTCTTCAGTCAATTTTGACAGTTTGTGCTTTTCTAGGAATTCATCTTTTTTTTTATTTAATTTGGATACAATTGTTCAACTATTATCTTGAATTATTATGTTTTTAATTTACATAAGATCATTAGTAACATCCTTACTTTTATTCCTGGTTTTAGTAATTCAAATCTTTTTTCCTTTGGTCATTCTGGCTAAAAGTTTGTCAATTTTGTTGATATTCTCAAAGAACCAACTTTTGGTTTTGTTGATTTTTCCTAGTCTTTATTTTAGCTTTTTCGCTCCTAATCTTTGTTATTCTTTTTCTTCTCTTTGCTTTGATTGTAGTTGTTCTTTTTCTAGTTTCACAAGGTGAAAGGTTAGATTATTCATTTGTGGGGTTTTTTTTTTTCTTTTTCAATGTAGGTGTTTATAGTTATAATTTTTGAGCACTAATTTTTCTGCATCCTTATGTTTTGTTATGTTATGTTTTTGTTTTTATTTATCTCAAAGTAGTTTCTAAATTATCTTGTGATTTATTCTTTCACCCATTGGTTATTTATATTGAATTGCTTAATTTCCACATTTTTGTGAATTTTCCATATTTCTTTCTGTTACTGATGTCTAATTTCATTCCATAGAGATCAGAGAAGATATTTTGTACGATTTCATCTTTTTAAATTTATCGAGAATTGTTTTGTGGCACAATATATAGTTTATCCTGGGGAATGCTCCATATGCACTTGAGAAGAATGTGTATTTTTCTGTTATTGAATGAAGCTTTATGTGTCTGTTAAGTCTAACTGGTTTATAGTATTATTCTAGTTTTATATTTCTTTGCTTGTTTTCTGTCTAGTTGTTCATTATTGAAAGAGGGAAATTCATGCCTCTACCTATTATTGTTGAGCTGCCTATTTCTCCCCTCAATTCTGTCATTATTTGATTCATATATTTTGGGGCTCTGTTGTCAGGTACATACATATGTTTATGATTGTTATATTTTCTAAGTTGATTGACCATTTATGACTATATATTATGCCCTTCTTTTACTCTTTAACAATTTCTGTCTTTAAGTCTACTTTGTCTGCTATTAGTACAGCCACTCCAGCTCTTTTTTGGTTACTATTTGCTTGAAATACCTTTTTCCATTCTTTCACTTTTAACCTGTTTGTGTCTTTGCATATGAAGTGATGCTCTTGTAGACAGTATATAGTTGGACAATATTTTTAAAATTTATTCTGCCAATCTGTGCCTTTTAATTGTAGAGTTTATTCTATTTACGCTTAATGCAATTATCTACAAGGAAGTTCTTCTGCAATTTTTGCTATTTTTTTTTTACGTTTCATAGGTCTTTCTCCCCCCCTCAATTTCTCCATTACTGCCTTCTTTGTGTTAAATAAATACTTTCCTGTGAACTATTTTTATTTGTTTTTCTTTCACTAAGTATCTCAGTTACTTTCTTAGTGCTTACCCTGCTGATTACAATTTAAATTTTAATCTAGTTCAGATTAATATAAATGTAATTTCAATAGTATACAACATTTTTGCTCATGTTAGTTCTGCTCCCATTTATGCTGTTATTGTCACAAATTACATTTTTATACATTGTACAGCCATCAATGTAAATTTATACTTATTGTTTTATGTAGTTGTCTTTTAAATCATATTTAAAAAGGAGTTACATCCCCAAATATATTAATTTTTACTTCTGTTTTTACTTATATTGTTACCTTCTTGTTGCTCCTTATTTTTTCATGTGGATTAAAGTTACCATGTAGTGTTCTTTAATTTCAATCTGAAGGGTTCTGTTTAGTATTGCTTGTAGAACAGGTCCACTAGAAACAAACTGTCAATTTTTGTTTATCTGGGAATTTCTTAATTTTTTTTATTTTTGAAGGATAGTTTTACTTGATATAAAATTCAGGGCGGATGGGATCAGGGTAAATTAAAATGACACAAAGCTCTCTTACTTAAATTTAGCTGTTTTTTTCTTAAAGATTTCCCTGCTTGTTTCAAACTTTTGGCTAGTTTCCAGAGTTCAAAAACAAAGTTGATTCTGACAATTTTGCCAATTTATTTTCTGCTTTTGTTGAGGGAGAGACTTCTGGAGTTTCCTACTCCACCAACTCCACCATTTTTGCTGATGTCACCTTTTATTTTTTCCTTTCTGCCATGAGACACATTTGTCCAAAGGCTGAGTGATTCCTTCAGTTTCATTTGAAAGCTCATCTTCCCCCTGTGTTACCATAGAAGATGATGAGGACTGAACTAAGTGGGGACTGGCCACACAGGGTTTGTGGGGCACAGAAGTGTGCTGACACATAGTTTGCAGCTGGAAAATCTGCTCTGTTGACAGAGCCCAAGTCAGGTACAGGCAGTCAATTCAGCAGCTCACAGAGTACAGTGTCAGAGATCATACTGCACATGAATATGGTTCATTCAAATATGGGTTCCAGTAATTGCAATATGGAAGTCATTGCCAAGACAGCAAACAATTCCAAATGGTGGATAATTAGATTTATCTGGGTTACTTAGAAGTAAGTTATATACAGACAATGAAATAAAGATGTCAGAAGATGAAAGGATATAAAGGAAAAATAGGTCAACTTAAGAAGTTTGAGACAAGATCATAAAATAAATAAGAGTGATAATGCTTTATTCATTTACTTTCAATCATTCATTCATCACTCATCAATTAATTGAATAAGAACTATTTACCAAACCTATGCTAGATCCTGCCCTAGGCACTGTAGTAAAAAAAAATAGTCATATTTTACTAAATCTTTCATTCTGATAAGGAAAGCATATTTTAAACAAATAAAATATAAAATTATAAATTATAATAAAATAAGTATAAAAGAACAATATGCTATGAGAAAGAACCATAGGTGGGTTAAATTTGGACTAAGAGATACAGAATACTTAGAAAAGAGAAAGCTGATACTTAAGAAAGTTTGGCTAGGTAAAGAATTGAAGAACATTTCAATCAGAAAGAGTAGTATGGACTATTCTTACATACTTTCAAACTGCTTGATGTGACAGTATGTTTAATGGCTTATAAGAACAGGAAGAAATCATAGCTGAGTTCAAGTAAGTCTGTCTTTGACAGACTTAGCTAAGTAAATCATGTCAGAAAGTAAAATAAGAGCCAGATCTGGGTACTAATTAATATTGGGTATTAGGAAAGATATTCCCAAAGGTCTTAGGGCTACTTAGGCATCATTTTTAGTACCTGCAATATGAAATCTCCTCATTCACAAAGCCAATGCCAGCCTTAGTGTCCTTAATATCATTTATCCATCCTTGGGTCATTCTTGTCAATTGCCTCTCCCATTCTTCTTAGGTCCCATTCTAATTTATTATCACACTTCTCATTGTCCCTATTACCTCTCACAACACTCATAGTTTTCGACAAATTTCCCCTTTATTTTCATCAAGCATGAACTATCTCAAACACACACTTACAAACTTCTTTTACAAACTATTATATCCCATTTCCCAACATTTTCCTCTTTCTTTGAGACTCAGAGAGTAAATTAGGTCTCTTTCTATTCAGGACCAACTCTTCCTTTTTATTACATCCCCTCCCTTTGTCCTAGGGACTGTGATAAATCAGTTATCCCCTTGTCTTACATATGTCATACTCTCCTTTTCCTCTGAATCTTTCCTCAGCCTTAGAAGTTATCATCAAACCCTTTCTATTTAAGGAAAGTCCACAATTAGTCCTCCCATCCTACCAATTGTCTCTCTCCTTCCCTTCCTAGCCAAATTTCAGAGTTATTCTGAGTATAAAGGTGATTATACACACACACACACACACACACACACACACACACACAGATTGAGCATATATATATGCTCAGTCTATGTAGAATCAAGGTGAAATATTTTTCTGGTTATCTAATATTATTTCTTGTCTTTCTGAGTCTTGAATTTGACTTTTATAGCTGCAGTTAAACTTAGTGCCCATTCTAAAAGAGCCTAGCATGATTCAAGGGAAGACAATAATTTTGAGTTCTAGTTAGTGGTACAGGCAGCAATAAAATCTAACTCACTACCCATGAAAGACTTTGACCTAAATTGTGTAGTTTACAAAGGTTGTCCTTTGATCACTTTCCTTTACCTGTTGATACATCTCCCTCATTGCAGGCCCAATCCTACCCCAGAATTTCGACTTTGATGCAATGTGAACTCTGTCTGCTTCCGCTCAGAGAACCATATTTGCTAACTGTGGTATAGACCTTTCCTTACCTACTCAGCCCTGTTAATATGTACGAGTATATGTCCCATGATCCAGTACCTTAGCACTCTTTAAGTAAAAGTTATAAATATTTATCAGAAATAAAGAGTAAATGTAGTGAATATTTCTTACTGTGTTTAATTTGATGGCTTCATCAGATGCCATAATGATCTAATTCAACAATTTGTTCGTGTCTTCCAAAGCTCCCTACACACATTCACATACATACAAACACTCCACACACACACACACACACACACACACACACACACACACATTCTGATGATAACAAATTTATCTGGAAGTTTTTTATCAATGACATTCTTACAGGATGGGTTGCTGTCATATACCTTGAGACAACTAGTTAATAATTAAAAAGAAATGGAGCATTTTAAAATTTGCTCTTGAATATCACTCTGTTACCAAGAGCAGCATTTCATGTGGATGGAGAACGTTTGGGCTAGCTCAGACAAGAGTTTCCCAGTGGGTAGAGTCAATCCCTGATCCATCACATCAACTGAATGCAGTTACAGTTGCCATATCTACTAAACTCTTGCTGTCTACTTTCTTAGACAGAGTGTCAGTGGGTGTCTATACGTAGGTACTTCAGGAAAGCCCATACTTATAAAACTTTTTACCCTACCTCTTTTCCAGGAGCCAGTGGATAAACCATTTATATTCTGTCTTTGGGCTAGGTATAGCTAGGCCCCAGGACTTCCAGCAGAATGGGAAGTGAGTGGGTAAGGTAGCTTCTTGAACTAGATCCTGGCACCGTACATGGGGCAGAAACAGGTAAATGCCCCTGGTGAGTGACTCTGATTTGAAAAATATACATTTAAGTTATGTTCAGACAACCAGGGAGGAGTGTTTTTCAGAAGAATGATGATCCAGAGATAGGAAAAAAAAAAAAAGCAATCCAGGGCAAGTGACTCTGAGAATTAGGATCATTGTCAGCAAATTCTGTGAGTAGGCAGCAAGAACTCAGTCACCAGGTTGGGGTCTGGACCAGGCTTTAGTCGTATATGGGTGACTGCTAAGAATATGGCAGGTCCTTGGTCTGAAGGCAGCTGAGGCAATAGGAAAACCAGAAGTGTGTGCCATGAAGAAGAAAAGCTACCCAACATCTAAAATGCCCCATACAATTAAACCCAATTAAATTAGCACATATACTGTGCCCACTGAGTAGGAGAAATAGATAAGAGTGAGGTTAAAAGAAGGATCACATGGAGTCTTTATCTGTTAGACGGTCTTAGTCAATTTTGAAAGGCAAAACATAAATAGTATAAGTGTTGAATAATAATGTAAAAATCTCATTTATAAAGGCAAAGTACTAAGGTATGTTAGAAACTAGGACATAGTTAAAAGATTTGGTTTTGAATCAAATGGAATTTTCAGGCTGAACCATTAATTTGTTAAAAGTATTATTAATATTAACTAGGAGAAATTACAAATTGATTATGAAAGTGATTTCAGTTTACATTACTGGGTAACTTGCCATGTATTTTGTAACATTTTTAAAATCAGATATCTTGGGATGACTGTAACAACCCTTCCTAATTCCGCCTTCCTCTTGCACTTATTTTACCCAGAGTTATTGTGAGCTAGATCACAGTGAGAACTTCTTACCTGTTTTGACCATTCCTCGGGGCTGGCTACAGACAGGTGGCCTCCAGCGTTTGGCAGCCTGGCTTATGGAGAGATGTTTCCTGCCAGGTGTCCTCCAAGTCTCACTTTGGTTGTGTCTCCATGACAACACCCCAGGCTGGTGGATACTCTATCAATTATCTAGTTGCTATATCTCCATAGTGCCCCGTGACTTATGTGAATGACTCCCCTACTTGTTTGATTACAATGATCTCTTTTTAGCTTAAACATAGTCCTTATTTCTGAGTTAAATGAGTTTGTGTCATATTATAACACCGCACTAGTTTTGTTCACCAGTGAATTAGCTGCACTGGCCTTGAATATACCAGTTTTATGAAAATGAAATGGCTGTTGTTCTAAAAGACAGCTTAACGAGTATGGTTTATTTCCTCTCTATTTTCATTCTTCTCTCATTGCTTTCAAGTCTCTAAAGAGAAACTGAGCTAGTAGCCATATAACTAGTTGTTAAACGTGTCATGTTCTCAGACACAACTAAACCGTAGTAAACACACGTGGGCAACGGATGTGGACGAAGCATTTAATTTCTATCCTGTTTTTCTCTCCATCTATAGTCATGATCAAATATCCCATTTTTGAGTAGTACGTTTTAATGAATTTTAATGCACAGAACCTTTTTGAGGGTTTTTTAAAATCATTATTTTAATTACTGAGATCAACTTGAAGCAAAGGACTTGAAAGCTTTGCCAAACAGAAAAAAAAAGTAGTATTCTAGAAAAATCCAAAGTAAAGTGTTTTGACTTTATTTTTCTTCTGTTACCCTAATGGCAGTATTAGGCTGGCAATTATGATCTTTCAAGTAAAAACTTTGAGAATCACTAAATATCAGCTAATCAAGACGACACTGTGCAATTCACTAATAACTATTTAAATCCCAAGCTAAGGAGAAAAAATTTCAAGGTTTTGATAAACTCCCAAAGATCAACCCTTATCTGAAAAATTTGATGCAGTTAGAGTAGAATGGAATATCATAACAAACCAGAGCCATTTCTTTACTTGAATCATTTTATTGAACTTAAATAAAACTAATATGGTTTGAGGAGGTGACTTTCTGATTTCTCCAGTAGGATATTTTACAGGTCTACGTGAGATTATCTTTCTTAGAATCAAAATTAGGAGCATGTGAACCCGCAAATACTAAATTCAGGGTCAGAAACACATTTTTAAACAAAATTTGTTATCTAGTTAAAATGTTCAGGCAATGGGGCTTTCACTTCATCATAGTAGATTTTTTTATTGACATTCATTCCTTTATCTAAGAATAGGTTCACACTGGGATCAGTTAAATCACTTGAAAAATTTTCGTCAATCACTCCTTATAGAAAACATTCCCCTGAAGATGTATTTGCTATTCATTTTCTTCTTGAAGCAAGAAAACAAATGAGAATCCAGAGATGCATAATTGATTGTTTTATTATTAAGTTTAAGGAAAAATACTTTGAGTCACACTCTCATAATGTTTATGTAATTTTCTGACTTCATGACAGTTTCTCTGAAAGGCAAATGCTCAAGATAATAGATCATCAACCCTCTCTTGTTTTGTGTCATTGTGACTAGCGTCTACCCTCTCTCCTCCACCACCCTAAGTTGTGACCTTAGAAGTTATTTTGAGTACTGCTTGAATCAAAGTAATCAGTATGTGCTGGATTTTAAGTGATTTTCATAATTTATTAATTGTTTCCATTTTGGGTGGGGGCTGGGGGTATTATGTTAACAATTAGCATTAAGAGACTTAGTGGAACTCTGCACTTACTAGCCAAGCTATGTGACCTTAGAAAAGTCATTTAACCTCCTTGGTGCTCACCATCTTCACCTATAAGATTAGATGGGCGACCATGACAATAATGCCGGAGATACGTGCCTCAAAGTAGTAACTCCCAAAAGGAAATTTGAAACTACAGATGGTGGTACTGTATGGCAAAATTGTGGGAAATTTTAAGATTGGGGGAAAATAATAAATACCTGGGTAACCTTAGAAGCCTTTTGGAACTGACAGAAGAGTGAAGACTTGACTGCTGCTAATGCCATTGGATGTAATGTAAAACCCTATGTGTTTTAAGTACGGAGATCCAAGTGGATAGCAGTTCTGTGAACAAAATCCTACCAGAGGTCGGATGCAAACAGTTGTGGAAAGTCCAGGAACAGCCAGGGACTAAGAAGTGATTGAAACAGCAAGAATTTTGCTGCCTTTGATGTCACCCTCTGGCTTTTGCCTACAGGCTGGAAAAGAGGGAAAATTTGGAAGTATGGTGAAGCATGGTAGCAACCTGTAGGCCAAGCTGACGTGTAGAATTCGGTTCTATGACTCAGCACACAGAGCACCACAGGGAGGGCATGGTGGCTGAAGGCAACAGTGTGTGCAATGTGCAGCCCAAAGAAGCACACGGGCTTCGAGTCTTTGGGAGCCATGGTTATTGTCTGAGTCGGTGATAGGGCTAAACAAAAAATGGGATTTGGGTGTCAATCCTGCCCATCCTGGTTGTTTACAATAAGCTCCCAGTCAGCAGCCCAATACCTACCTCTCTGTAACCAGTGGAGACCATCCTCGCAGGGTACCCAGGGCTCTCACTTCTAAAATTACTCTAAAATTATTAGTTTCTTTCTTTTTTTGTTTTTGATACTCTGTTCTGGGAAGCTGAAATTTAAGGTAAATATCAGATATCTTGATATTTCTATGATAATATTCTATCACAATTTCTTCCTTCTTTTGGCCCAAGGCTCTACCTCAAAAGCCAATCTGTCCATCTATCCTCCTTCAGTTGTTTCCTGTGGTTTATCCCCATTATATGTGATTTCTGGTCCCTGAGGAGTCCTTGAACCTGCTTTCTGAGTGGAACATGCAAAATCTGTGTTCCAGCTAATCTCTTGCACCTGGTCAATTTTGTCTTTATTGAATTAACCTGCCAATTTAATTACCCCACCTATTTCACTGGGCAAATGCTTTAGTACTTTTCTAGAAGCCATCACTAACCCTGGAGATGGAATTTAGGAGTTAAATGGGATAAATGCCCAGAACTGTACCATATACTTTATATTGTATTTCTCGGTTAGTAATTTCCAACTACAAGCCAAAAAGTTCCCAATAAAACTAACATTTCTTCTCTCCTCAATCCCTTTTCAGAAACTCCCATTTCTTCTACCCTCTACATTGCTTTTACTCCTAGAGTCAGCAGTTTTGTTGATGTCCATTAAGAAACCCTGATATAGACAGCACTGGGGTTGGTTGTGGTGGATGGAATCAGAACTTGGGAGATCAGGAAGTAGGGACAAGGCTCTCATGTGAGATGTAATAAATGGGATAAGTCTAGACACAGAGTTACTGGGCAAGGCTTTAGTCATTCCGATGAGGATGGCCTAGGAAGTGGGACACTTAAATGCAACCATCAAAATATGAATGTCTGATACAACCAAGTAGTCATCTCAGTTTTGCAAACATGTTGAGTGAGGATCTGTTTGATGCCAGGCACTATGAACAAAGAGATGGCGACAGGGACAGTATTTTTAGGATCAAAATCCAGTCCATTTGAGAATTAACCAAATGTACAGAGCAGAATTAGGAGTCACAATGACTGGTTATGTTGCCCTCTCTATCTGATCCTTGGCCCAAAGTGTGGGATAATATACCGACTAGGTGTATTATCCTAGGTCCTTATCCTAGTCAAGGTCCTAGACTCTGAGCAAACAGGAGAAAAGTATAGAGATTGTGTTATTATAATCACCAAAGCTTGCATGCCTATAACTTAACTAGTTTATAACTTAATTGTACCATGAGAGGCAATTTCTTATTGCTTTCCTGGAATTCATTTCCTATCCCCCTCCTTTTTTTTTTTTTTTTTTTTGGTATATGTGGTCTCAGAGAATCCAGCTCTGTAGTCCAATTCATGGATAAAACATATAATCTAGGTTAAGTCATTCCAAACTCTACCCACTTGGTCAAAATGATTGGTTCAGGAAAGGGCATGTAATCTAAGCTGATCTAGTTAGTATGAACCTTAAGGATTTTACTGAGAATAGTGAGAAGAAGCAACTCTCTTTTCTTCCTGAATGTAAACAAGGAGGCAGGTAACTCCAGAGTTGCTGACAGCCATTTTTGGAGCCAGAATTAGAATGGAACTGACTCCAAAAGACAAAAATTGAAAACTGGAAAGAGGAAAACCAAACAGTGCCCTGATCATCCTTGAAATGGTCACTAATATGAGCCAGGGCACTCTCCCCTACTCTCACAAACCTTTTTTTCCCCTGTTCTTAAACTAGTGTAGATGGAGCTTTCCCTTGTTTACAACCAAATATGATGTTGATGAAATAGCTGTTCTTTCTAACCTGAGCTCCAGGCTCCCTCGTCTGCTATTAACTTGCTGTGATACCAACAATTTCTCTGTGGAACACTGTTTCCTTATATCTAAAACATGGAGATTGAACTAGGATACACTTACAATCATTTCCATACCTAAAAATCAGTGATATCCATGAACATGGTCTCAAGCTCACTTCAAAGTCTAACTAATTCTAGATCC
Organism: Rhinolophus hipposideros; assembly: GCF_964194185.1. Taxonomy (NCBI): domain Eukaryota; kingdom Metazoa; phylum Chordata; class Mammalia; order Chiroptera; family Rhinolophidae; genus Rhinolophus; species Rhinolophus hipposideros. Next base: position 44,525,376 of record NC_138050.1, on the reverse strand, counting down.
TACCTTGAAGGTAAGATGTGCTGAAAGAAAGAACTGATACCTGAAAGCCAAGGGAGAATAAAATGCAACAAAAGATATCCAGGATACACTTCTCTGGCTTTATTTAGCTTTTCAGCTAATTTGTGACCCCTGCTTAGGAAATATTTTAATAACAAATGAAAAATATGTTCACAGTGATGTGGAATTGTTGATTATTTAAAGGTATGAGCACAACAATCATTGAGACAATCTGACTGAGATATAAAACAGAGTGGACATCTTTGGTAGAGGAGTTAAAGCAAATTTGAAAACAATGAGCATCAAAATAAAGTTAGTCCTCTTCAAAACAGAAATGGTTTCTTCAACTTATCTATGGCGTCTATGGAACTAGCACAGCATTCGTGTCAATGCTTCTGCACATCAATTCCAGTGAATTATTTTCAGAGAGTATTGCAATTACTTTCTTATTTCCTTTCCTTGACCATCCCATCCAGCAGCATTCGTGGAAATATCTAAATCCAGGTCTGATGCTCTAATTGTAGTATTATCTCAGTGTAAGTTTGTGTCATGACAAAATAACATAATTAAAATCATATTTGCATTTTACATAATGCCAAAATGTGTTATCTGAAATCAAATCTTTGGATGGCACCTCTCCCACGTGAATAAGTTTTCATACCTTTTGAAAAGGTCCTCATCCCCCAGATCCACATGAAGACTAGTAACTGTAGGCCTTCCCAGAACCACAGGTGAGTGCCACCTATGCCACCATCTTCTCTGTTCCCTCAGTTACCTTTGCTTCCATGTTTCCCTCATTGCCCTCTATTGAAGACAGAGGGGAAATTATAATTGCTTCTCTTTTTGGAGTGTCACCTCTCCTTTCTTCTGCCCATAGTCATCATAGTTTAATCTTTGTGCAGCATTTCCTGGACTGGCCAGGGAATTACTACAAATTCCCATTAGGTATCTTTTTCTCAGTGGTCCTCTAATCCCTGTTAGACCTAGAACATCCCTCTATATTTAATCATACCCCTCATATGGTTAATTAGGACATTGTTATTCTTTGATGTCAATTCAAAGTGTTTTAAGAAGACACTTGTTTGTTATAACCAAGAGAATTTTACCCCAAGAACTGACAATCTCAATGTGTCTGTTGGATGCTAAATTGATTTAATGTATTAATGTGCTACAATGGTAACTAAAATCACAGTCATAAGTTGCTTTATATCTAATTTTTACAAACCAGATAAATTTGATTTAAACTCATTATGAACTTTGTCCCTTAATCTATTTTTAGAATACAAATAACTTAATAATGTGGTAAGTGTTTAGAAAATACAGCTTAGTGAACTGTGGTGCAAAGTTGGTAGATGACCAATTCCGTTATAATGATGATTAAACTTTAAATATCATATCACAATCATTATTCAATTCAACTGGGCACACATTTATTGAGCACCTGCTGTGTGCTAAGCATAGGGCTGAGTACTGTAAGAGGAACAGTGATATATAATCTCTTGTCTTCGTCTTCCAGAAGTTTACAGAACAAATCTCACAGTCTTCCAGCAGCTTACAAATACGGAAGAAACTAACATGATTCTAGCTCAACAGAGAGAAGACTATGACAGACATATAAGCAATGTGCTTTGGGTATGTGGAGAAAGGGATGATTAATTCTTTGACGGGAAATGGGTACAGGCTTCCCAGGAGATTTAGAGAATAATGAGTAAGGAAGAAAGGACAGAGCAGGCCAAGGAGCTAAATGAACAAAAGCTATCCACTAGAAATCTGTATTTCCCACTGTTGTGTTTGCCTATACTAATGATGAGAACAATCTATCAGAACACTAAACTATAAGTGCACACAATTTTATTTCATCTTAGGACCTACCTCATCATTGAGATGGCACAGATCATGGCAGGAGAATGAAACTGCACATAAAAATTTATAGCATCTCATCAGTTTTTAAGTTTCAACATATCAAGGAAATTGTTTTTAATGCATCTGAATGGGAATTTCTTGGAGCTATGAACTGTATTATATCCCCCACCACCACAACCCTCAAGTCAGGCTAATAAAGTACCTTAATAGCCCTTAATGTGGTACACAGCCTGTCTGTCTCAGCAATCTCGCCAGCAGCCACTTCCCTGTACAAAGGCTGTTTCCCAAGCCTCCTTGCTCTTCACCTTCATGCTGTGGTGTTTCTTGACCCTGTCTTTGTCTCTGTTGTTCCCTCTTAGAGGAATGCGCACTTCTTTTCCTCCACCTGCCTCTGGCTAACAGTTATTTATGATAGCTCCAGATCATCTCTTTCGGAAACTTTCAATGATACCCTGTTCTGGAATAAGCATGCTAAGAGACATCGGCCGTGATTATTAGGGTACTAGAGAGTAGAGAAGCTCTTGTAACACTTAATTTATTAGTATTTTTCTTCCACTAGGCCATGTGATTCTTGAAGATTGGACATGTGTGTTACTTTTGTTTATTTTTATTTGCTTATTGGTGCTTAGTCAGAAATAATAAGTGCATGGCATATTGGCCTTCATTCTCTTTCCTCACTCACTGCAGGCAGCAATAATCTGTCACCATATAATGTTTTACTGAGCTCTTTCTCAAAATCATTCTCATTCCAATTCTCCGGACAGATACTGCCAATCATTCAGAGTTGGCACCCCCAAATCTGTGAGGCCCTCTTGCCTTTCTTAGGCATTATCCTCAAATAAATGATTAACATATCAAAGATGGCCTCCTGTTTTCCTACTGTCACACCTGGAACTGGTGTAATAAGTATCTTCTTTGTTCATGCCATCTTGCTAGATTTTATATATACCTGATGTGACACGCACAGGAATATGTTTATGCTAATAATTAATTTCTTTATTTCCCACATATAAAAATATAGACACAGAAATGTTCAGAGTCTAAGGCTGTGCTAGTCAGGCTGGATTATAAACTGCAGATACAAAGCTTCAGTTATGCAAGATGAATTAATTCTAAAGATCTGCTGTACAACACAGTGGCCATCGTTAATACTATATTGTATACTTAAAATTTGCTATGAGAATAGATCTTATGTTGTGTTCTTATCACATATACACAAATAATAATAAGAAGAAGAATAAAGAAGAGAGTGGGAGAAAACTTTTGAAGGTGACGAATATATTTATAGCATAGATTGTGATGATGTTTTCACGGATGTATCCTTACCTCCAAACTCATCAAGTAGTATATCTCAAAAAATATACAGCTTAAGACTATACTTTCGGGGATCATTTCGATAGTTGGCTACTAGAGAAGTTTCTCTGAACATGTAGAGCCCCCAAAACCATGAGGAGGATGTGTAGTGTTCTCTCCTGAGTGTGAAGCTGGCTCTTGGTGTTGGTTCATAACTGCCATTAGCCATCGTTGACCGTTTTTCTCTTCCTTTGGGAGAGTAAGAGGGAGAGGACACAGTCTGAGTGGCTTTCGTAAAAAAGAAAAGAAAAATTCTACACACACACACACAGACACACACACACAGACACACACACACACAGACACACAGATTTTTGTATCTCTCAATAAAGTGGCTTAAAAATAAATAAGTAAACCACAGCTATTTGACTTTCAAGTTTAGGCTTTTTCCATTATCTGAATGAAACTTAGATTTGTTTTGCTGTTAGTTATAATCTATAGCTTCTAGCCACTTATACTCAAAGAATTCCTTGTCAGACATTGGCAGTGGCTGCCTTCTACCTCTTACCTGGCTTATTCTCTGCCTCCCATGCAACAGTACAGAGACAGGTAGAGCTGCTCAGTGTCAATGAGGAGGATAGCAGAGCTGGTTACATACAGAAAGTAGGTTCAAATCACCTGCATACGTGTTCCAGGGTCTTCATAACTCCATGTGGAATTGGCGTTTTCCTCACCTTTTTCCAGTCATGTTTTCTGCACTGTTCCTTATGATTGCCCTGTGGAGGTCTGAAATGCTGGCTGCTTTTCTCACCACATACACTCTCCTCTTCTGTCTCATACACAAACTGATTGGTTATTTCTGGGTTGTTCTTGACTACTGGGCTATTGTTGATCATTGATTTTGTTTTTTTCTTTTTTCTATCTCGGAAAAAGGAGCTGCAAGGCATTGACTTTAAAAGAAAAGAAAAAGAGCTAGGGAGAGAGAAAAACCACACACATCTGAAGGATTCCAAGGACTTTGTCAATAGATTTGTTTCCAAAAGTTCTCATTTTAATCCAATGAAAACATTTGAGCAACCTGAATGATGACTCTGCCTTTAAAGGAACTCAATTGCAACTTTACAACAGAAACATATTATTCTGAAGCTTAAGTTGATGTGGATGTGCCTTTAGATTTAGTCACGAGGAGTGGGAAAGGATCGTGGATAGTGGCAAAGTGTGTCTCTAGTCGCTGTTTCCCCTTTTATTCTCAGGGCATGATCTCCCCATGACGGCTTTGAACAGACGTCAGTTCTAAATCAGCTAGGTCACATCTTTCATCGTTCAAATCTCAGATTATATCAATATCCCCAGTTCTACTGGTTTAAATCTCTTCTCCCCCCCAAAAAAAAAACCTCTGGAGAATTAACTGTGAAGTAAGGGACTGGAGCTCATAGCACAGATATGTGAAACTCTGTTCCCTCCACCAGTGTCCCCATTGCAGCAGCCAATCGTCATCTGAAAAGTCTAGCTAGGTGGCATTAAAAGAATTTTCTGTTTTTGCTAAGGTGAGAGAATATATGCAGGTACAAAATAATTATCCCTTACTTTGCCGTATGCTTTACTGCGAAGTAAAAACTTAAACGTACATTGATTATTGTATTTATCTGTATAATTCTTGAGGTGAAGGATCAGACATTGTTACTTTATTTTAGAGATAATAACAATATGGCTGGGAATTTAAGGGCATTGCCTGTGGCATATTGCATTACTGGCTAAATTCCTCACCCCTCCCTCTATCAGTCCCCTTTGCCATGCGATTTTAAGTTCCTCCCACAAAAAGAATGGAGAATATTTGACAGCTTTTGCCTTTATCACTTGCGTTGGCCAGTACAACAGGAGGGAAGCCATGGTATGCCGATTCTGCTTCAGCCGCAAGAGGTCTTGTGGGTTTACATTTACGCTCTGACTCACCACTGACAATATGAGAACATGCCCAAGATAGCCTATGGGTCCCAGGAGAAAAACGAGAAGAACGTGGAGCCAAGCCTCTCTGCCTAGCCCAAGCTAAATCAGCTGACCCATGAGAAAACATAAATAATTGGAGTTTTAAGCCACTGAGTTTTGGCTGAGTTTTGTAGTAATAGCTAACTGATGCATTGCCCCAAGGTACAGCTCGTTAGGAGCAGAGTCAGAGATGAGTCATATCTTTTACTCCCTAGTCATTGATATTCCATTATACCAGACAGTGTACTGAACATATCACTAGAGGCTAGACACCTTTTCAGTTAGGAGACTAAGAAACTTTCTTTTGGTTGGCTGTATCTTACCTAGTCCAAGTTATGTCTCATTATCCCCTGATACCTCTGCTACAGACAGGCTGGTGTTCTTTCCAGCCTATACTTGTACCTTCCTCCATACACAGTCCTAGTGGCTGCTTTTCCCTCTCTGCTCAGGCAAACCTTCTACTTATTTAACACCCCCACTTTTAATACATCCATTTGTGAGTTCTCTCTTTTTTACCTATTTTCTGCTTACCTGGCATTTAGCATTTATACGCAGTCACAATCCATATAATTATACCATTAATCCCTGCTCTTGATGACTGTATGTCCTGGCTCTGTGCTTCCCACAGGGACCAAGACCTCTGCTTCCCTGGTGCACCTAGAAATAAACAGATGAGTGAATAAATAAATAAAAATTAAACAATACATATAAGCTGTACTATAAAGAGGCTAAATTAGTGCAGCATCTTTTTTACTGCTTGTGTAATTGCTTCTCATCTCTAGAATGCTAAAAAGCACGTGCAATGATTCTGTGGCATTACCTTGATCATCTGAAATATTGTTGGAAAAGCACTGAGGATACCTTACCCAGAGAGAAAAATGCTTTCGTCCTCCAGCAGGTGTCTCCTCAGGTCCAGCCATTTGCAGCCACATCTCGATGCAAGAGGAGGCTGTAGCGAGGTGTCACGAGTGAGCACCGCGCAGACGAAGCCCACCTACTGTAAAGGCCTGCAGGGCTCATTACACCAGAGCAAGGCAGGCAGAGATACGACTTCAAAAGGCTGCTTTCCTGTGTGTTTGAGCAATGTGGGCACAACAAGTATTTCAAAGAACACGACTTTTGAAAACACAGCTCATGGACCATTACTTATAAAAGATGACCAGTTTTTTTTTTTTTTTTTTTTTTTTTTTATGTTCTTGCCACCTCAGGGAAAAACTTAACTTCTATGCCTATCACACTCATTACTTTTGGTACATAGGTGGCTCATTAGCAGATTTTGTATTCTTAAAGATTGCTCTATTGGAACTTTGGCATTTAAAAGAAAACCAAATCAGCAATAATAACTCGGCATTTGCTCTGCTGTTCTTCTTTCTAATCACTGCGCTCCCAGTTGTAGGCATGTGAGAACTTTGCCCCAAACTGTCAACCTGAAAAGGGTGTCATAACCCCAAGTAGTGACCTTGTGGGTCCCACAAACGGAAGAGGTTTCCAAGATGCTCCCAGGGCCAGCTCATTAGAGCTGTGTAGTTAGTCTGTGAAAAAGAAGGAGGTGAATGTGTGAACTTGTGTGCAAAAGGACATGCGCTTCAGGTACCGAACTTAAATAACTAGGCCCTCCAGGCAAGGAGCTTTCCTTTTGTATATAGCATATGAGGCGTGTCACTATTTCTTGCTAATTCTTTTCAGGGTTGCCCTGGACATTTATTTTAACATAGATTCCCCAGGTGTGTGTGTGTGTGTGTGTGTGTGTGTGTGTGTGTGTGTAAGGGGTTGTGCATTCCACATGTACAAGACATCAAATACTGCTTTGTCTTAAGCACTATATCTTTTAGGGATGATCTTACCTGGTGAGAGGAAAGGAGAAAGCATTGTTTGACCCTTATCTGCCAATCTCTGTTCCCAGAGAAGCCCATGGAATCGAATGATTTCATCTTCACATTCTTCCTCTGATCTAACCTCAGGTAGGTCAGGTCAGAATGAGGATGGATACTGGGCATGATGGATGCATGGTGTTATGTGTTGAATTTTGTCCCCCTCAAAAAAGGTATCTTGACATCCTAAGCCCAATATCTCACAATGTGACCTTACTTAGAAATAGTTTTTATAGAGGTAATGGAGTTAGAACAAGGGCATTCAGATGGTCCTGACCCAATATAACTGGTGTCCTGATGAAAAGGGAAATGCAGACACAGACAGAGAAGCAGACACAGGAAGAAGGCCATGTGACCATAACACAGAAATCAGGGTGATGAATCTACAAGCCAAGGAACGTTAAAGATTGCCAGCAAACCACCAGAACTTAGAGGAAAGGCATGGAATAGATCTCTTTCAAAGCCCCTCCAAAGAGCCAACCCTGCTGGCACCTTGATCTCAAACTGCTGGCCTCCAACCGGGAGAAAATACATTTCTGTTGTTGAAGCCTCTCAGTGTGTGGTGTTGTGTTACAGCCACCCTAGGAAGCTAATGCAGGTGTGGAGGTAACAGATATTCAGCACTTTGGGCCTGATTGATAAAAATAGTGTAAACCTTGTTAAGAAATTTTATTTAACTTGGGATGAGTGGAATGGGGGTCAAAGAAGGTGAGGCAGGAAAGGCATTCCTGGTTGAGAGCTGTACAGCTCTAATAATATGTGTTAATCAAGTATTCTGACTCCACCAAAACCAGAGTAACTTTCATCTTGCAGTAGTTTGTATAATACAGTTTTTAGTAACTTACTAGTTATGTGTTGAATTGTCTTCCTATAAGACATAGAGTTCTGAACATAAACACTTGACATTTCCTTATTTTATTGGATACGATTTAATCCATTATGATCCTGGCATACAATGTGTCTTTAGGATTGGTTGCTAGTTGGTCTACTTGTCCTCTGTTACCCCCCTTTTAGTCATCAAATCCCAAGGAAATGCTATGGTTAGGATTATCATTATGTTAAGCAAAATTTCCACAAAAACTGAAGGTAAAATGATAATCTCTAGTGTCACTCTTTGTCCTGTATTTTGCCTTGTGCAATGAAGACTAGTAGCTGTGGAGAATTAGAATCAAATAGACGCTATTGAAAGTTCTAGTTCACTCATCATGTTTCCCTTAACTCTGTCTGACACAGGCCTGGTATGTGATCTCGGGGTTCTAACAAGGGCCTGGATTGCAGCATTCCTGTCTTTTATTACTGATTTCTAGCTCTGATTCCTAGATTTATTACGGATGCATCCCCATTTATATTCTGGTAAAATATGGAGTGAAATATTGGTATGAATATACAGTAATGATATTGGATACTCAAGGATCTGGTCTTACAACTATGTCATCTGGCCAGAGAAGTTCAAGAGTTAAAGGAGGTCTGAGTGAACAGCTCAATATATTTAAGAACATCTAGAAAGAAACGCTTACTTTTCAATTAACCAGCTCTACTTACTAGGCGGGAGTATTTCACAGGGCACACAGCACTGCTCAGGTTTTCATTCAGCCCAATTCAATATCTACTATACACCCACCACACATGGAATGTTACGTTGGGGTGTACGCGGTAGTTCTCATATTTTCTTTTCTTGCTTTCAAGAAAAAGAGTACTGCCAGATTTTCTCCCCCTTCAGATTTACTTCTTGTTTAAAAAAAAAAACGGTTTTTAAAGTAACAGAGGAAACTAAATTTCCTTTTGATGAATGTATTGGTAAGTGTCTCTTTCTCCCAAGACATGATTCCCAGGAATTTGAAGCTGGTAACCACTTTTAATGTATGAGAGTTTTAAGTTCCAGGGAGCTTCACCAAGGGTCAAGTGATAGATACCTCTGATTATGCTACTTTCCAAAAAAGATAGTTTTGGATGATTACACAAGAAGGCACACAGCTGGAAACTGAACTGCGATCAAAATAGTGTGTGGACTCTCTGAGGGAGACTCCGCAGAGGCGAGGAAAGCATCTCAGTTACCTTTAATTCCAAGTTAACAGACGTATGCGTAATGCCTGGCCCAAAATGCAATCTCATTAACAAAACTGAATAACAATGGTGGGTGCTTGTCACTGGACTTTTAATCATTGGGCTGCATACTCACTTCTGGATTTTGAGATTTTCTACCCTCAAAATATATTGCCTGTGTTACTCTTTGTCACTCAGAGTCAGAGTGAAATTGTTAAATCAACAAATTTCAAATCCTATATTGATTCAGACTTGATTCTGTTGGTTTGTTATGTGCTGGCATGGAGGAGCATGGCTGGTGGTATAACACTGTACTGTCTATAGTGTTACTATGGACAGTTGGGGAACCTTTCTGAAAAAATCCTACACTGACTGTCAGTTCCCTGTTTCTCCACCCTTGTCCACACATCTCCCCCAACACTGAAATAAAAGGGTTTTCACACCGTTGCAATCCAGCTCAGAGCAAGATGAAATAGAGTGAGTCATGAGCCAAACCCTGACAACTATAGCAAATTATGAGTAAAAAGAAGCATTCTCAGGATAGCAGACTGTGCACAGAGGAGAAAAAATTCAAATTTCAGCTTTCAGCATTGCTTGGATCTGTGTAACAGCCATTAGAATTAGCAGCAGCTGTAGATACAGAAATAGTTGATGTTGTGTGAATTATGAGCAATTGCAGAGACAGATTTCCCTGAAAATGGTCCATAACCTTCAATATGAGGAAACAATTACTTCAGGACAGGCAAGTTTAGGGCACAGAGAAGAATCAGCAGAGAGGCCACGACCAGGATTCTTAAAACATAGGAAGTTCCAAAAAGGCCCAGGACATAAACACCATCTCTTTATCTCATAGGGAGGCAGGATTTGATACTAACACTGGAACCACAAGCATACCATTTGCAATTGTAAATATATGTGTATTCTTCAGCTTAATTTATAGTTAGCTTAATAGACCTGGTCATTCTTAAGCTACCTTTGAGTGCTTACTATACTATCCCAAATAAAAGATCCAACCAGTTTTTATAAATTTTTCTCTCTTAGTGGTCTCCAATTGACAGTTGTAGCAAAGATTTTAGTTTCTAGGTGAGCAAAACAGGTAAAAAACACTTCCTGGAGAATGCTGGCTGACTGAAGGTGTGCTTTTCACCATATTGCCTCACAAATTCTGAATCCATCTGTGCCGTAATTGCTATTTGGATGGCTAACAATGCAAAATGCCGAGAAAAACATCTGCTTCTGAAAACAAATTCTGGTTTTGAAGCTCTAGGTAACAGAACTAGCCACGTAGTCAGTGGTGAAAGCAAGTTATTTTCTTTTAAGTTGTGACAAATACTAAATGTATACTTTTTAGTCATTCTTCCCTTGGGAAAATGACTGCCGCAGGCTCCCTGCTGACTAATTCATTTTCCTCTTTAACAATAAAAAACATTTTCCATAAATGGGAGTGAATTTGCTACATTATAACTCAATCAACAACGAGAAGAATTTTTCTTCTACATCACTTGAAAAACATTTAAACTTTTCTTTATTCTTCGCAATATAAGAATCTATATACTTTTATATTCCCATTTTTAACCCTAAAAAAAAGTGGATCCTTTCATTCTTGAAAGCCGGTGTGTTCTAGACACTTAAATTAAGCAAATCTCTCCCCTTATCTTTATAAAGTTGGCATGAGTTACATGCATCTGGGAAGGCACTAACTTTGAAGTTATTAAATTTGTCTAAGTGAATAAATCAGAGATAGAATTGGGAACCAACTGGAAATCAAACTGATATCCAAGCTTTCTGGGAATTCTTCTTTTCATTTATTTATTTTTTCTTATTTGTAAGTATTCACAATCTAGATTGGATGCAGTTGGGCCGAGGATATATCAGAAAATAATGTCCTTTGTTTATAAATAGCTAGGGTACAAGTGGGGCAATATTTTAAAAATGTGTTGTGTTTGTAATGATCATTTAATTCAGAAGACAAAAATCTGTTGTTAGGTAATTAAATGTTAGTTGATTGTTGAAAGACTATTTTGGAAGCTATGTGTGGCTAAATCTAGCTGTTGTACTACTATTTCCAAATGACACACGTATCAATGTATAATTAGGGTAGAAAATTGAAGGTCTTTGTGCTGCAATGATTTAAAATGGTGATCTGTGACTCTAGTGCCAAAGAAAGCCCCATGCAAAAGAATGAACCATACAACAAAACATCTCTTGTGCTCCGACTCAAGAGTGGTGTCTATGCAGTTAAATTTAATTCAAGTGGCATCGAGCATTCCTCAAGATGTCCAGGCTCAGCTTCACTGACATTCATGGCCTCAGAAATAACTCTGCAATAGGTTTAAAAATTAGTCTCCAAACTTTGCTACACACTATAATCAACTGAGCAGATTTTAGTGCTGACACCCAGGTTATACCCCATCTTAATTAAATCAGAATGTCTGGGGGTGGGAACCGGACTTTAGTATATTTTAAAGACGCCCCCCAGGGAGGGTGTTTACTGTGCAGTAAAGTTTGAAAATTACTGAGCTATAGAGGGGAAAAAAGGTTAAAAATCATCCAAATGAAACTAAATGTTTAGGCAAATAGTCATATTTCGACAGGATGGACATAAGTACAGAATCTGAATTTCTTATCTGAAATCCTCGGGATGAAAGTGTTTTACCATTCAGAATTTTTCAGACTTTAGAAGTTATGTAATACATATATTTACTAGTATAATATGTAACTCTCTGACTGGACTATGGGGTGGAACACCCTATAACCACAGAACTAATACTTTTGTGGAAAATCATTCACACTAATTAAGAAAATGGAGACTAAATAAAATCACATCTACTAAAGTTAGGTTTTGCCACCAAATGAATATTTCCAAGCTTAGAAAACCATTTTGGGTTTTCAGATCTTTATTTTATATTTATTGATAAGGACAGGTGGACCTATACTGAATCAAACTTTCAGAAAAACAAATCAGGATCCAAAGCAACAGAGTCCACGCCTAGTGATCAATAGCAGTGACCCCTGTGAGTCTTAGAGTGATGATGGTGATTAGATCACCCTCTCATTTAGCCTAAATCTGGTTCCCTTACCTCTAAGAACAATTCTCATGCATGAGCTAATAAATTTTCTAAAAACTGAATTCTTTGTTATATGTGTTTATGCACGTACTCGTATATACATCATACACACAGGTGTGTGTGTAATTAAAATGCCAACACATTGGGACCTATACCTTAAAGAATCAACTAGGTACATTCCATAAGAGTAATCATAGTGTGTACCTACCTCACATGGCTGTCAAACACAAACTTTACAATCATTGGCCCTACCCTATCATTTAGTATCTGTAAAGCACAGCAGTGGTTCGACAGCTCCTGGAGCTCTAGCAGCCAATCTAATCACATCCAAAATACAGCATGCTGAGTCAGTTATTAGAAGTAGCTTATGGGCTTTATGTCCTGGGGTGAAGGTGCTCAAATGAAGGGGAGACTCATAGATTTTTACTGGGGAAAGAAGTGTATGGTCAATGAGAACAGAACCAACCCAAAGATAGAAGCTTTTAGTCTGGAGGCATCTAGAGAAAATATAGGCTCATGGGGTTGGGTAGAATGTCCAAGCTGATTGTACAGCTTTAACAATACTTAAGTGGAGGACACCCCATAATTAGACTCTACAGGGATCTGATAGTATAATCAAATGACAAGAACTGCATTATGCTAGAGGAATCATCATTGTGGACTAAGTTCTCAAGACTTCGTTCAGGGACTCATTGAGAAATAGCTTTACCTGATGCTCTGGGTGTTCCCCCAATTCCCAGGGATACTAAACCCAAGAATCAAGGGATGAAGAAGGTCTCTCTTTCTAGAATTGTTCCAAACAGACAGGTACAGGTTTTATCACACTAAGAGAACTACCAAGGATAAGAACTATCAACTCCATTTGAAAACCACAGTTTGGTCTTCAGAAACCCTCAAACAATCTTTTACTTGTTGCTAGCTACCTGCCTCTAATTTACAATAACACTCAGTATAAGTATCATAACTCTTCTGAAGTTCTCTATCCAACCTCTCTCTTAGGAAATGAACCCACTTGACTGAACAAGTCTGTGATATTTGAAATCCCTCAGCTTCCTCTCCAACACCTACAAATTTATCTGTATTCACACCTACTTTTCTGTTTCCTTCCTTCTCTTTCCAAGATTTTCCCACTGTTTCTCCAAGCAGCTCAGGCACCTTTCTCCTAGATCTTGTATGTTCCCATCCCAAATAGATCGCTCCTTTATCTATAAGCATCCTCAAATTTTTCCCATCTAAAAAACAGCAAAAAGGGGATAAGACCTTAAGTTTGCCATAGCTTTACTTTACTTGCTTTTATAGCTTAGCTTCTTGAAAGGGGTGAATGGAAGGTGAGGAAATAAAAACACTTAACTTGGCTCATCCTCCCACTAGGACACTGAATTTGTCAATAAAGGGTCAATTATCCTAGTGGTTAAATTCAGTGGACGTCTTTCAGTTGTCTCATACCTCACCTCTCTGTAACATTTTTTTATTCTTTCTGAGCTAGAATTGGCCTTTTGTGACTCCACTATCTCTGAGTATTTTTTTCAGGCCTCTAGATAGATGCTTTTTCTCAGTTTGCTTTGTGAGTTTTTCTCGTTCCATCTACCGATTAAACGATTGTGATCCTATGGTTCTGTCAATAATTTCAACTATACTCTTAATATTTCCCAAACCCATCCTCTTCTCTTCAGCACCGTTGACATTAACTTATTAGAACTCCTCATTTCTACTTTGGATTTTAGCAACAGATCCCTAATTGTTTTCTCCATTGTTCTCCTTGTCTTGCTTCTCTTGCCAGTTCTTTGACAGCAAATATATGGCACACATCTGCATTTCTCCACTACTGTGCACCTTGACAGCCACAGTTGTTTCTGACAATGGAGAAAAATCTGATTTTTCTCGGAAGCTGAATGTTCTCCTGACTTATATTTTTATTAAATCTTTAATATGCCCCACATTTCCTAGATATTGAGGGTGAAGTCAGATGTATTTTTTGGAAGTGATGCAGTGACAGGAGAACTGTCATTTGGAAGTTGTCCCTGGAATAACAGCCGTCCCTAAGTATATAATGATGGCCTTTTTCCAGCTTTACCTAAATATAGAGTCAGAATCCTTCTCAACACAGTGGCAATTAGTGGGGGTTCACTGCTAGTTGAAAACTTTTTGTCATTCTTGCTTTGAATATTCTCCACTGGCTACAGTGTGGTCTTCTAAAACAAACAAACAAAAATGTGATGCTGTCACCACCCTGTCAAAATGTTTAAATTGTTCTTCTTTGCCCATAAGATACAGTGTATGATTTTATTCTGACACAGAAGTTCCTCCAGGACCTAGTTTTACCTGTCTTATTAGTCTTCCCTCTAGCACTCAGTCTTTCCTAGTCTAAACTGTGTATTTCACAAACTACTTACCACAATTGAAAGTCCCATGCACTCTTTTGTTTCTGTAAGATGTTTAAGAATTGCATCTGGTGACCACAGTTAACAATAACTGTTTTGTATATGGGAAAGTTGCTAAAAGAGTGTATCTCAAATGTTCTTACTACCACAACAATCAAAAAGTGGGTATTGTGTGAGGAGATAGATGTGTTAACTAATATTATTGTGGTAATCATTTTGCAATATACAAGTGTATCAAATCATCACATTGTACACCTTAAACTGATACAATATGTGTTATATGTAAATTATATCTCAATAGAGCTTGGGGAAGAGTTCATCTATAAGGGTAATAAATTAACAAAGAAATGAGCATTTAAATAGACAAAAGGACTCAGAAAAAAACAACCCTGGCAGAAACCTATATTAGAGGGATTGAAGAAAGGAGGAAGGCCAGACAAAGAATGAGAAAGAAAAAGAGAATTGTCAGAAAAACAAGTAAAGAGTCAAAGAAATCAATGGGAGAGCAACAGAAAAAAAAAAAAATGTGTGTTTTGTGTCAACACTGAAAATGCTGGGGGAGGGCTGATGAGTAAGAGACGAAGTAGATCAGAGGCCAGGAAGGTAATCAGGATTGCAAATACCACAAATAAAGTAAATGAGAATCAAGTGGAAGCTATTCAATGTGGTGCTTATATTCACATAACTTGAAACAGGTGTTTCAGCTGAATAGTGGGGACAAAACTCAAGATTGCAAAGGGTTATGGACTGAGTAGGTGGTGAAGAACTGAAGTAAAGTGAAGGAAAGATGGTCTTTTTTCCCATGGGTTAGTCAGCTTCTTGGAGGCAGAAACTAGCATTCTGTATGAAACTTATGCATGGAGTTCTTGGATAAATATGATTTATAAAATATCCAATTCTGTAAAGCTTGCAAGCCAAGACCTGATCATGTGTTTTCATGAAGCAGAAAACACAAGAATGCCTTTGATTGACCGTTATCGGAGCTTGTTGTGGTGAACAGGTAGACAGCCTTTGCTCCAGTGGATCAGTGGATGGTCACTTTTCATATTAAAGCAATCAGAGACTTCAGAGTCAATGGCCTTTCACTTGAAACCAGTTTAATACATTTGAGCGATCCAACGATAGACCATGTACCCTCTATTAGGGGAATATTTGAATGACAGAGCATTTAAAGTAATTTTCCTCTCCATTTTTCTGTTTCTTTTTTCTTTGTGCTGCTCTATACACAATATGGAGCTTGTTTTGTTTCTGCCTTCTTCCCCCTAAAACTTGGTCTATGATGTCCTCACAGTTTCAGTTACACCATGTCTTAACTTGTTTCTTCCTTTTTGTTTCCACTGTGCTACTTTATTCAGAACCTCTTTATTTTTCACCTAGATTGATTTACTAGACATTTTGAAGCTAGCAATTTCATGATTTTTTGATCCCCATATAATTTTTTTGCTAAAAAGTAATCAGAAGATCTTATGGTAATTCTATTCTTAATTTTTAGACATACCTCCATACTGTTTTCTATAGCAGCTGTACCAATTTACATCCCCACCAACAGTGTATAAGGGTTCCTTTTTCTCCATAGCCTCTCCAACACTGGTTATTATTTGTCTTGTTGATGATAGCCATTTTAACAGATGTGAGGTGATATCTCATTGTGGTTTTGATTTGCATTTCCCTAATAGCTAGTGAAGTTGAGCATTCTTTCATATACTGTGTTTCCCTGAATGTAAGACCTAGCTGGACCATCAGCTCTAATGTGTCTTTTGGAGCAAAAATTATCACAGTCTTATTGTAAGACCCAGGCTTATTTTAATATAACATAAAATAAGGTCTTTATAATATAATATAATATAAGTAATTATAATATAATATAATATAATATAATATAATATAATATAATATAATATAATATAATATAATATGATATAAGTCATATTAATTTTTGTTCCAAAAGACACATTAGAGGGGCCGGCCCAGTGGCTCAGGCGGTTGGAGCTCCGTGCTTTTAACACTGAAGGCTGCCGGTTCGATTCCCACATGGGCCAGTGGCCTCTCAACTACGAGGTTGCTGGTTTGACTCCTCGACTCTCGCAAGAGATGGTGGGCTCCATCCCCTGCAACTAAGATTGAACACACCACTTTGAGCTGAACCGCCTCTGAGCTCCCTGATGGCTCAGCTGGTTGGAGCACACGTCCTCTCAACCACAAGGTTGCCAGTTAGACTCCCACAAGGGATGGTGGGCTGCACCCCCTGCAACTAGCAGGGGCAACTGGACCTGGAGCTGAGCTGCGCCCTCTGAGCTGAGCTGTGTCCTTTCAACTAAGATTGAAAGGACAACAACTTGACTTGGAAAAAGTCCTGGAAGTATACACTGTTCCCCAATAAAGTCCTGTTCCCCTTCCCCAATAAAATCTTTTTTTTTTTAAAAAGATGCTTTAGAGCTGATTGTCCAGCTAGGTCTTATTTTGGGGGAAACACAGTATCTGTTGGCCATTTGGTATGTCTTCTTGGGAGAAGTGTATGTTCAGGTCCTCTGCCTGTTTTTTATTTGGATTGTTTTTTTATTGTTGAGTTGTACAAGTTTCTTTCTTTTTTTTTTGAGAAAAACACTTGAGCTTTAATGAACTTCCTTCCATGTGGCTTCAAGCTACCAGGACACAGCCCCCTCCAACACCCTTAATCTTCTTCACAGGTCTTCTGCTGAATAATTTGGCCTTCAGGATGACAGGCTGCTTTGGGAGCTTTCCCTTCCCCAGAACTTTGCAGTAGTCTGATTGCACCTCGTCAATGATAGGAGCAGCTCAAGTCTTGTTTTGGGCAGCATTTACCCATGTCTGCTCACTGACCAAGGTCCACAGTTTAATAAAGTCGACAGTTGGACAGAAGTTCTGATTCTTCTTTAAGTGGTAATGCTTCATACCAGCTTTCCAAAAATAATCTGGGTGATATTTGTCAAAGTTGATCTTTGATATCCTGGGTGTTTCCGGTGCTTGCCAATGCAGCCATGGCCATGGCTCACGTGGCCCCTAAGTTTCTGGGTCTTCCTCAGTCTGGATGGCAAGTTGACAGTCAAGATTAAAGAGCTGTCTGAGGTTTTTTTTTTTATGTATTTTGGATATTAGCCCCTTTTCAGAGGAGTTGTTTGCAAATATCTTCTCCCAATCAGTTGGTTGACTCTTTGTTTTGTTGATGGTTTCTTTTGCTGTGTAGAAGCCTTTTAGTTTGATGTAGTCACATTCATTTATTTTTGCTTTTATTTCCCTTGCCTTTGAGGTCAAATTTATAGAATCCTCTTTGAACACAATGAAATAATAATCAGCCATAAGAAAAAATGAAATACTGCCATTTGTGACAACATGGATGGATCTTGAGATTATTATGCTAAGTAAAATAAGTCAGACAAAGAAAGTCAAGGACCAAATATGTGGGATATAAAACTGAAAGCAACAAAGGAACAAGACAAACAAACAAAGAAACAAAAACTCAGTAGAAATAGACAATAGTTTAGTGGTTACTAAAGAGTGAGGAGGCAAGAGGGGTGGTAGATGAGGGTAAAGGGGATCAAATATATGGTGATGGAAGAAGAACTGACTCTGGGTGGTAAGCATACAATGTGATACATAGATGATGTATTATAGAATTGTACACTTGAAACCTATATAATTTTACTAACCAATATCACCAATAAATTTAATAAATAAAAAATAAGCAAAAAATAATTTTAAAAATTCTTTTGAATTTTGTTCTATTACCATCCAAAGAAAGTTAACCTGATTTTCAAGACTCATTACTCGAAGTGCTCAATTTAAATTTTATCTCCAATTACTTCTCTATATATTGTTCTTCATTCAAACCATTAAGGCCGATTGCTACCAGGGTCTTTTGCTCTGACTTATTCACATAGTTTTGTCTCCTTTTCCTACCTTTTGGATATGTCCACATTCTTTTTCTTTATATGATGGGCAAAGTAATCCACCCCATGGAATCATTCTTAGTCTTCCCCATCTAGAATTTACTTTTTTTCATTTTATGAATATTCACAGTCCTCTATGCTTTTCTGGTGAGATGTATTGTTACCAGGAATGACATTGTACCTCAGGTCTTTGTCTTCTTGAAGGAAAGAATTTGGTCAAGAGATAGAGTTTGTGCAGCAAATAATAGCAAGAAGTTTATTAGTAAAAGCAAGTACACTCCCAGATATGGAATGGACTGACCCAAGAAAGGGAAGCATCCCCACCTTATATTGTGGGAGATTTTTTACTTCTGTGGGTAGAATTGTCTCCCCCCTACCCCCCACAATACCTTTTATTTTCCTCACTGGCATGCCTCATACTCCCTTCTTGCCCCCAAGGTTACAGTGGCCCTGAGAAACAGGGTGTACATTCTGATAAGCAGGATGGTTTCTCTCTCTCTCTCTAGCTTCTACATCCCTTTGATTTAGGACATGTGTAAGCCTGGAATCCTGCTGCGCTAGTAAGACATTTATGCCGTATGTGAGGGCAGCTGCAAGAGGTCTTGACCTAAGTTGGAACTGTAGCAAGGGGCTTTCTAACTGGGCTAGGTCTCTTCTTCTGCTACTCATTTATATCTATCTAGCTACCCTATCAGTATTGTGTTCTGTCTATGTTATGGTTGTTTGCATATGTTTCAATTCTCCCACTAGATCTTCACATAGTTCTTAGCATAGAACTACTTTGCAATTACTCAGTACATATTGGATACACGCATGAATGAATGGATAAAAATAATATGCAAGAGTAACTGGAATTTAAAACCAATCTTTGGAGATTTGCTAGGCAGTTAATTTCTTTAAAATATGTGGACTTCTAAATTGGCTAAATTTTGCTAACAAAATAACAGAGTATGTCTTAAATTTTGCATTTAGTATTAGGTTCATCTAGGTAGACAAAGTCTCTTCATTCTTGACTGAATTTATAGGGTAAACAACTGTACCAACTAACAAGGATAAAGGATTGTAAAATTGTTTGAAGTCAAGCTAATCTTTACTAAACAGATTTATGTGTAAAATGTTTATTTCTACATGCAGACCAAAGATTTAGCAACCTTAAGTTAGCGGTGTTTCAACAAACAGTTCTAATGCAAATCTTTTAAAAGCACTTCAACAAATAGCTGTGTTTCTTTTTAAAATATTTTTCCATAAAAAGGCCTCAATATGTTTATTCACCAAGACTTTAAAACATATATTAGAAGTACTACTGGGAGTAGAATGCCAAAATGAACCAGCCTAGATCAGGACCAGGTGAATCAATCAGTTGGAACATGATGTTAATAAAGTTGGGGTTACATATTCATTCCCCATACAGATCAGTTAGCTGGCCTCCATTCAAGTTCCAAAGTGTAAACTTCAGTTCCCAATCAAATGAGAGAATAAAGCTCGATCAGCACACAATGTATCTTCATTTTTAGGAAATAAAGCAAAATACTTTATGTATAATGTATCTTCATTTTTAGGAAATAAAGCAAAATACTTTGTTTATGTATAAGGGGTCAAAAGAGCCATAAAGTTATAAAAGATACAGCTCATTAAATTGGGGGCATGTTTGAAGATAGAGGAGTGGGGATATCTTGGAAAGCAAAAACAAATTAAAAAATGTTGTTTTCTACACGTGAACAGGGAGCAAGATAGCTGTTGTATCCAAAAGAACTTTGAAAATTGAAGAATTGGGGTAGGATGGTTCAAAGTACCTTAATTTAAATATAAAAAAAAAAATTGAGGGAGATCTATGGAAGACTGAATGGCATGAAAAGCTAGAGGAAAATTTTGTAAATTCTTCTCTGGCACCTTTCTCAATTTTATGTATCATTGCATGCTTGTCATATGAGCTTATTGCATTTTTGAGGGGATAATCGGAATGAGAACATTACCAAAGGGTTTACCCTCCAGATAGTTATGCTGCAGAAAAACAATTGAGTGCAAAACTCCATTACTTGTAGCATGCAATGAAGCACTCATTTCCAACCCCCCACTTTTATTTTAAATTTACTAGGGATTTTGTCCCCGCAGCATATGGTATGGGTTGCAGTTAAAAGTAAACAATTAGAGGTTGGGAGCTGGACAAGCAGTCAGAAAATGTTACTAGAATTTGAACTTTTCCCAAACAAGTAAGCATGATTGTCTATAAAACTGCTTCAAGTGAGAAAAAGAAAGGACATTGATTGAGGCAAAGAAATCCACTGTGAAATGTTCATGTCTCCTTGGTGTGCAGCACATTTCAAAGTAACTAATGTTTCCAAATTACTTCATCCTGGGTGTGTATCCACTTCCTGTCTCTCCCTGCACCATATGTGTTTATAATGACATATTGATTTCAAGTCCAGCTTGAAATGGAATGAAAACCACCCCTCCACCGGAGAGGGGGGCATTTCTCCTGAGTCAGCTCACCCACTGCACATTCTCAATGTACCGTCTGTCTACTGGGTGATTGGTCCTTGTACCAGGTGGAGAAATGAGGTTGAAGAAGAGGGATGGGGGAGGGACAAGAAAAGAAATGGAACCTTTCTCATTTCAGAGGTGAATTGAGTTCTAGGCTTGGGTTAGTAGCTGTCTATCAAATTCTGTCCAAATCTTTCCCAAAGTCAAACGCTTTAAATCTAACAGCCTTGACAATTTAGGATATATATTTTAAACTGCAGAGCTCACTCAGCATTCTATCTCTGCATTGACAGAATTGCTAGAATTATTATCCTGTCAAAATTTATGTAGAGACTCATGAATAAGATACTGACCAAGGAAACAGAAGACCTCAGAGAGTTTCCATTCTAATTTCAGTTAAATGAACCTCTTAATTCTGAATGATTGGTAGCGGATAAAGTACACAGAAAAATATTGCAGCAACAAATCACAGAATATTATACAGAAAATATTAGTTATATAGAGGCCAAAATAAAATGCTTACAAAAAGCCAAAATTATGGATGTTTAAAAAGCAAACACAGTTTTATTACTTTCAGCTGCGTACAATAGCTATTACAGAAGAGTATTTACAGTTAGAGGGATGACTATATCTGCTATAATGAACAGAGATGAATTTCTTCCAATAATCCTCAGTTTTTATAGAAATACAATGGCATTTCTTTTAAAAGGTGTTTTGATCTGAAGCAAGTTTAGGAGCAACTACTCATGAAGCTTTACTAAATGGCGAGATCTGTGTAGATAATTTGCATGTCACCTCCTTTAACTTCACTTTTCAATTTAATTTAATTTAATTCTAAAGAATATTTAATATCTCCTTTTTACAGATGAGAAAATGAGGTTTCGGGAGGTTAAGTAAGATGCCCAAGTATATATAACTAGTAAGTGATAGAGCCCAAATTTGAATTCAGTTTGAGCTATTGAGTCCCACAGACCAGATTAAATGTGCCAAAGAATATATTTGTTTCTATTATTAAAATACACCATAGGAGATGTCACCAAACAATAAAGACTGGTTTAGTAGATAAGTAATACTATTTGTTTTATTTTACATGTATGGATAATTATTTAAGTGTTTTACAGAAGTAAATTTGGAAGGTTTTAAACTTATTCAGCTAATGCCAACAATCATTAAATATCTTATATTTTTGGAATTCTTCTTTGGAGCCAGTATGAAACCACATTTATGTTATATTTATTGAGCACCTTCTAAGTCATAGTCACTAAGTTAGGGAGAAATAAAAAAATATATAAAAAATACAATAATGCAATCCTACTCTCTTGTAACTTGAAATCTAGTTTGATGAATGGGATATTTCTGAATATACCCCAACACAAGGCAGGCTAGCAGTACATACACCCTGCACATGTCAGTTTTTGACGTTTCATGTGAGAATTGACAGATACTCTGTAATTAAATTTGAACTATGAAGAATTTCTGTTTTAATTTAGTTTAAATATTTTCCTTGAAAACTATTCTGGAGCAAACTCATCAAAATGGCGGCATGAAAATGGCCTTTGTAAAGCTCCCCTGGAATTTACAACTAATTG
This sequence comes from Rhinolophus hipposideros, assembly GCF_964194185.1. Classification (NCBI taxonomy): domain Eukaryota; kingdom Metazoa; phylum Chordata; class Mammalia; order Chiroptera; family Rhinolophidae; genus Rhinolophus; species Rhinolophus hipposideros. The sequence goes on along the minus strand of NC_138050.1, from coordinate 44,502,896 downwards.
GACAACAATAACTCCACAAAGGACTCCCTGCACAGCAGACGGGAAAGACAAAGAGGCCCACTACTGAATTCACCTCCAGGTGGACGAATCGCGCGAGCTGGGGAGGAGGGAAGGGAGAAGTGTGGAGACGGAGCCGAAAGGGCACAGGACGCAGACCTAGCTCAGTGCTCCGAGCTCGCTGCATCCCGGAACTACCGCTGCTGCGGGAGAGGGAAGAACTCGGACTGCTAGGGCTCCACTTATGGCCCACAGGGCTGAGGGGACAGCATATAACACAGCTGAACCCAATACTCACGGCAGAGACTTCGGAGAAAAGACTGAGGGAAGAAGCCTGAAAACGGTGGTTTAAGCCCTCACTGCTGAGCAGAGAGCGGAGGCCTTGGTCACTGAGACTATCCGCCCTCTCCCTACCCTCCCGGAACTCTCCCCATCCCCACCTGCCCCGTGCTGGAGTTCAGAACAGTGGTAGTGTCAGATCAAAGGAACAGAATATTTGCTGTTCTGAGAACTGTGGACCACAGGCACAGATTCACGGCCCAGCTGGTTCCGGCAAAAGGGAGGGAGCTGTGGAGGCAGGACCAGCTGTGGTGGTGGTCGCCACCACCATTGCGCTGGGCCACCTCTCATAACTCACCCGGCCCCTGGCCCCACCTATCTGGGCGGATCCCTGCAGGAGTAAACAGAACTGCTGAAACATATGGGCTCTGAATCTGGTACAGGAAGCGCTTTGGAATTTCAAAAGCTCTCCGCATACCCACACAGACACTGCTCCCTGTGACCCAGGCAAACTATTAACAGAGGAGAAGCCCGTCTCTCAGGGAATCCCTCCATTGTGTGAGAAGCTGGAATAGTGCAGAGAAAACAAAGCACTACCATGTGAGAGTGAAAAAAAAGGCTGCAGTCGGAGAGAAAATAAAACATTCTACCAACAAGTACTAGAAAACAAAAGAAAGACCTCTTCCTATCAACCTGTTGCAGAAGCCACTCCTGTAGATGTCTAGGAAGACAATTAATAAATCAGTAATTGCCATGAATAACCAAGGCAACAAGACAGCTCAGAAATAAAGTGAAAAGTGTCCAGAAAAGGAATTTTTTTTTTAATTGGTGTGACAATTGTTAATGAAATTATATAATTTCAGGTGTACAATTCTGTATTACATCATCTATAAATCCCATTGTGTGTTCACCACCCAGAGTCAGTTCTCCTTCCGTCACCATATATTTGATCCCCCTTACCCTCATCTCCCTCCCCCCACCCCCGTTACCCTCTGGTAACCACTAAACTATTGTCTGTGTCTATGAGTTTTTGTTTCTCATTTGTTTGTCTTGTTCTTTTGTTGTTTTTGGTTTATATACCACATATCAGTGAAATCATAGGGTTCTCTGCTTTTTCTGTCTGACTTATTTCGCTTATCATTATACTCTCAAGATCCATCCATGTTGTCACAAATGTGATAAGGAACTTTTAAGATATGGAAATATATGACTTAAGTGACAGAGAATTCAAGATTGCAGTTCTGAAAAAACTCAACAAGATGCAAGAAAACACAGAAAGGCAGTTTAATGAACTCAGAAACACAATCAAAGAACAACATGAGCATTTTATGAAAGAGATTGAAATTTTAAAAAAGAACCAAATAGAATTTCTTGAGATTAAGAACTCAATAGAAGAAATTAAGAAGAAAATAACCAGCTTAGGTAGTAGAGTTGACCAGATGGAGGAAAGAATCAGTGACATTGAAGATAGAAACCTGGAAATTACACAGATGGAAGAAGAAAGAGACGTGAGACTTAAAAGAAATGAAAGAACTCTACCAGAACTTTCTGACTCCATCAGAAAGAGAAATATAAGAATAATGGGCATGCCAGAAGGAGAAGAAAGAGAGAAGGGAACAGAGAATATATTCAAACAAATTGTTGATGAGAACTTCCCAAACTTGTGGACAGAACTGGATCCTCGAATCCAAGAAACAAATAGAACACCTAATTACCTCAATCCCAACAGGCCTTCTCCAAGGCACATTCTATTGATGCTGTCTAAAATCAACGACAAAGAAAGAATCCTCAAGGCAGCCAGGGAAAAGAAGACGGTAACCTAAAAGGAAAGCCCATTAGATCATCATCAGATTTTTCAGCAGAAACTCTACAAGCCAGGAGGGAGTGGAACCAAATATTCAAACTATAGAAAGAGAGAAATTATGAGCCAAGAATAATATATCCGGTAAAGATATCCTTTAGATATGAAGGAGGAATAAAGACCTTTCCAATATACAGAAGATGAGGGAATTTTCTAATGCACGACCTGCACTACGAGAAATACTAAAGGACGCTATTTGACCACCATCAACAGGGACAACTTATGCCAACCAAAACATAAAAAGGGGGAGAATAAAGGCCCGAACCGGAATGTGGGAATGGAGAAAGTAAGTGTGCTGAACAAAATGGAATACTCTAAATATCAACCTTTCTTTTACATAAACTTAAGGGTAACCACTCAAAAAAAGAATCCAGAATTGAAATATATACTGTAATAAAAGAAGAAACAGAGGGAAACATCATAGAATACTACCACACAGAAATAATAGACAGCAAAAAAATGGCAAAAAACAATGGAGACACAGCCTTACCAGAAAACTAAAGATAGAATGACAGGAAATCCTCACATATCAATAATCACCCTAAATGTAAATGGACTGAACTCACCAATAAAAAGGCACAGAGAAGCAGATTGGATCAAAACCTAAACCCAACCATATGTTATCTCCAAGAGACACATCTCAGCTACAAGCACAAGCATAGACTCAAAGTGAAAGGGTGGAAATTGACACTCCAAGCAAATGGTACCTAGAGAAAATCAGGTGTAGCCATAATGATATCAGATGAAACAGACTTCAGGGTGAAAAAGATAACAAGAGACAAAGATGGACATTTCCTAATGGTAAAGGGGACTATACAACAAGAAGACATAATAGTCATCAATATTTATGCCCCCAATCAGGGAGCATTAAAATATACCAAGCAACTACTAACAGAACTAAAGGGAGAAATTGACCAAAACACAATTATACTAGGGGACTTAAATACATCATTGACAGCTATGGATAGATCATCCAAACAGAAAATAAATAACGAAATAGCAGCCCTAAATGACACATTCGATGAAATGGACACAATTGACATATATAGAGCACTTCATCCTAAAACATCAGACTATACATTCTTTTCTAGTGTACATGGAACATTCTCAAAGATAGACCATATATTGGGACATAAAATCAACCTCAGCAAATTTAAGAAAATTGAAATCATACCAAGCATATTCTCTGATCACAAGGCTTTGAAATTGGATATCAACTGCAAAAAGAAAGCAGGAAAAAACACAAATACATGGAGATTAAACAACATACTTTTAAAGAACAACTGGGTCAAAGAAGAAATTAGAGGAGAGATCAAAAGATACATAGAAACAAATGACAATGAAAATACATCCTACCAAAATTTTCCGGATGCAGCGAAAGAAGTTTTAGGAGGGAAATTTATATCACAACAGGCCTATCTCAAGAAACAAGAAAAATCCCAAACAAATAACCTCATGTTACACCTTAAAGAACTAGAAAAAGAAGAACAAGTGAAACCCAAGGTCAGCAGAAAAAGGAAATAACAAAAATCAGAGCAGAACTAAATGAAATAGAGAACAAAAAGACAATAGAAAAAATTAATGTGACAAAGAGCTGGTTCTTTAAAAAGATTAACAAAATTGACAAACCCTTGGCTAGACTCACTAAGATAAAAAGAGAGAAGACACTAGTTAACAAAATCAGAAATGAAAAAGGGGAAGTTATCACGGACACCACAGAAATACAATGGATCACCCAAGGATACTATGAAGGACTATATGCCACCAAATTCAATAACCTAGAAGAAATGGACAAGTTCTTAGAAACATATAGCCTTCCAAGGCTGAACCATGAAGAATTGGAAAATCTAAACAGACCAATCACCAGTAACGAAATTGAATCAGTCATCCGAAACCTTCCCAAAAGCAAAAGTCCGGGATCAGATGGCTTCACTGGTGAATTCTACCAAACCTTCAAAGAGGATCTAATATCAATCCTGCTCAAATTCTTCCAAAAAATTGAAGAAGAGGCAGTACTCCCTAGCTCATTTTATGAAGCCAACATTACCCCTGATATCAAAACCTGATAAGGACAACACAAAAAAGGAAAACTACAGACCTATATTTCTGATGAATACAGATGCAAAAACCCTAAACAAAATTCTAGCAAATCGAATACAACAATGCGATAAAAAGATTATTCATCACGACCAAGTGGGGTTCATCCCCGGGGCTCAAGGATGGTTCAACATATGCAAATCCATCAATGTGATACATCACATAAACAAAATAAAGGACAAAAATCATATGATTATATCAATTGACGCAGAAAAAGCATTTGACAAGATATAACATCCATTTATGATGAAAACACTTAATAAAATAGGTATAGAAGGAAAATACCTTAACATAATAAAGGCCATATATGACAAGCCCTCAGCTAATCTCATAATTAATCGTGAAAAACTGAAGCCCTTTGCTGTATGTTCAGGAACACCACAGGTCTGTCCCTTATCACCTCTGCTTTTCAACATAGTGTTGGAAGTCCTTGCCAGAGCAATCAGGCAAGAGAAAGGTATAAAAGGCATCCAAATTGGGAGTGAAGAAGTTAAATTATCAGTCTTTGCAGATGACATGATGCTATATATAGAAAACCCTAAATTCTCCACCAAAAAGCTATTAGAAACAATCAACGCATACAGTAAAGTTGCTGGCTACAAAATCAACATATAAAAGTCCATTGCGTTCCTATGTACTAACAATGAAATCTCAGAAAAGGAAATACAAAAAACAATCCCTTTTGCAATTGCAGCAAAAAGAATAAAATGCCTAGGAATAAACTTAACCAAGGATGTGAAGGACCTATATGCTGAAAACTATAAGATATTTTTGAAAGAAATTGAAGAAGACACAAAGAAATGGGAAGACATTCTATGCTCATGGATTGGAAGAATCAACATAGTTAAAATGGCCATATTACCCAAAGCAATATACAGATTTAATGCAATCCCCATCAAAATCCCAATGGCATTTTTTAAAGAACTAGAACAAAAAATCATCAGATTTGTGTGGAACCACAAAAGACCCCGGATAGCCAAAGCAATCTTAAGGAAAAAGAACAATACCGGAGGTATCACACTCCCTGACTTTAGTTTGTACTACAGGGCTACAATAATCAAAACAGAATGGTATTGCCAGAAAAAACAGACACGTAGACCAATGGAATAGAATTGAGAACCCAGAAATAAAACCTCACAAATATGGACAGATAATTTTTGACAAAGAAGCTAAAAACATACAATGGAGGACAGACAGCCTCTTTAATAAATGGTGCTGGGAGAATTGCATGGCCACGTGCAAAAGAATGAAACTGGATTGCTATTTGTCACCATGTACCAAAATTAATTCAAAATGGATCAAAGACTTAAGCATAAGACCTGACACAATAAACTGCATAGAAGAAAACATAGGTACTAAACTTATGGATCTTGGGTTCAAAGAGCATTTTATGAATTTGACTCCAAAGGTAATGGAAGTAAAAGCTAAAATAAACGAATGGGACTATGTGAAACTTAAAAGCTTCTGCACAGTAAAAGAAACCATCCACAAAATAAAGAGGCAACTAACTGAATGGGAGAAGATTTTTGCAAACAGTGCCTCCGATAAGGGGCTAATATCCAAAATATACAAGGAACTCATGAAGCTCAACAACCAAAAAACAAACAACCCAATTGAAAAATGGGCAGAGGACCTGAAGAGACATTTCTCCAAAGAGGACATACAAATGGCAAATAGACATATGAAAAAATGCTCAACATCACTAATCATCATAGAAATGCAAATAAAAACCACAATGAGATATCACCTCACCCCAGTCAGAATGGCTATCATCAACAAGACAAATAGCAACAAGTGTTGGAGAGGCTGTGGAGAAAAAGGAACCCTCATACACTGTTGGTGGCAATGCAGACTCATGCAGCCATTATGGAAGGCAATGTGGAGGTTCCTCAAAAAATTACGAGTAGAATTACCATATGACCCAGCAATCTCTCTCCTGGGTATCTACCCAAAAATTCTGAAAACATTTATACATAAAGACACATGTGCTCCACTGTTCATTGCAGCTTTGTTTGTGGTGGCCAAGACATGGAAACGACCAAAATGTCCTTCCATAGATGAATGGATAAAGAAGTCGTGGTATATATACATAATGGAATACTATTCGGCGGTAAGAAAAGATGATATGTGATATGTGATATACCACTGATATGTGGTATATAAACCAAAAACAACAAAAGAACAAGACAAACAAATGAGAAACAAAAACTCATAGACACAGACAATAGTTTAGTGGTTACCAGAGGGTAACGGGGGTGGGGGGAGGGAGATGAGGGTAAGGGGGATCAAATATATGGTGACGGAAGGAGAACTGACTCTGGGTGGTGAACACACAATGGGATTTATAGATGATGTAATACAGAATTGTACACCTGAAATCTATGTAATTTCACTAACAATTGTCACCCCAATTAATAAATAAAAACTATTCTAATAATTAACAGAATGAAACTGTTATATATATCAGAAAAAATAGACACCAACATACAAAGGGAAAAAGTCAGGGAAAGCTTTTTTTTTTACCCCCTCTAGTCCAACAATGAATAGATAGTGTGTGTGTGTTTGTGTGTGTGTATGTGTGTGTCGGAAGAGTATAAAAATAAATTACGTTAACTGATCATGAACTTTATGAGGACTGTATTTTAACAGTTTTAATCAATCATCCTGTTTTATCTACTATAGTAATGGGTCTCCTTACTCTTGGTAAATTTCCAAGAGTAAAATTTCCAAGAGTAAGAGGGATTGAACTCCCTCCTTAATTATCAAATTTAAATTTCATCTTTTGATGATGTTTCCTTTTTTTAGAAATTAGCAAAATTGTTTGAGCCATAATGATTGCGAATTTTAAAAATACTCTGTCATAATCTCTGATGACAATTTTTAGAGTCAAAATTGTACATGACTCCTGGGAAAGGGACAACATGCCTTTGTCAGTGTATCAGACCTCAGATGTAGTAAAACCCTTACTCCGAAATGTCAAAATCTTTCAGTTGTTAAAGGCTAAACTAATGAGATTTTATTGTTGCCGTTAAGTAAAATGATTTTTGTCAGTTCTTTCCTCACTCTTCTGATGAGCAAAGGCAGGAAAACTTTTCTTGAGTTCAGAGACCTTCCAAATTGGCCTTTGTATTACCCACAGTGTCTTTTAAGCAACTGTTTGCTAAATATTTCCTCTTATATTAGTTAGTCCAATTCGATAAGTTTATGTAGGCTTATGGACAAAAAATTAGTGACATTTAGTAATTATCTGATTTCTGGTTGATGCAGAAATCCATTGCAAATAATTCGATAATTCAGTCGTGTAAGAGGAATTTTGGCCTGAGCAGTTCAACTGAGCTATATATAATAAGTCATGTATAACCACAAGATTTTCTCTTTGTTTAGTGTTGTAAATCAGTGGCAAAATTAAAAGAGTTCTTAGGTATAGTGTAGATAAAAAGGACACAGAAAGCAATTTTGCTTCTGCATTTTCCTTCTCTAAGCTTTAAAATTTCTGATTATTAATATGCTGTGGGAAGTTTCTGTTTGTGCTTCTTTCCAGTTATCTTGAGAATAGGTATTCCAAGAGACTTGCTCTTTCTAAATCTAACTTTTCAATGGATAAATAAATATTCTAGAGGCTGGGAAATCAACAAAACCAAAAACATGTTTTTCTCCACTAGTCACCAGAAAGCAGATATCAACAGCATATTATAGGATGGAAATGGTTCAGGTAACGCTCTTTATGTAGTTGAAACACCCAAACACAGTATGTCCAGAGCAAGGAGAAAAAGTAACATTTTATTGCTGATTTCCATGGTGCATTGTTGTAAAGATTTACACAAGATATGCTTAAGAAAGCCAAGTTCATTGCTGGATCCAGAGCTGAAGAAAAGTAACCTGGGGGATGAGGAGAAATAGTTGGAAAACATAATATAGTAAATATTTCAATCTCTTTGGCCATTGATTCAGGCAAGAACTAAATCAAATAAGAATTCAATCTCTATTCTGTGTCTTTCCCTACCTTCTATACCCATTCTTTCTTTATCAAGCTTCTAGCAGCATGCTTCCTCCCTTTTCTCTTCTTTACCAAAATCTTTCACCCTCACAACCTCCTTATAGATTTAGAAGCTACAGTTATGAACACTAAGCAGACTTTTGAGGCCCTCACTTTTGCTCTCTTTGGACAGACAGACTGTTGACAGAGGGAGGTGATGCTGTTCTCATAGGTCTAATTGGTGAGGAAGAGGGGCCTTCCCATAGTGGAAGAGACACAATGGAAGATATGTGCTTTACTATTCTCCAAACTAAGACACATCCTTATTTTTTGTATAGCCATGGACTTGCAGTAATTTTACTATTTTTACAATATCACTATAATTATTTAAAAAAGTAAAAATTAATCATGATTCCAAATTGATTAATTACCACTTGTGAACTGAATTCATTTTCTCTCTGTGTCTCTGCCTCTCTCTCTCTCTCTCTCTCTCTCTCTCTCTCTCTCTCTCTCTCTCTCTCTCGCGTGCGCGCGAGCACATGCGCGCACACACACACACACTCATGCCAAAATAAGACAAAGCACTGGTCTCTTGATACTTGTTAATGAATCTGAATATTGTTCAAAGGGCACCTGCTGTTCAGATGAATCAAAAAAAGTAGGCTGTTTTCCTAAGGTTAAGATCTTCTTGAAATTTTGGCTTTGGGGGCTGTGTGATGTTCTAATTATCTTCTAGTGTCCACAGTGTCATATAACCAAAGGATAATCTTGAACAACCACCTAGTCAATACATTTTTCTTTATAATCCAACTTCTAGTTGAAATATCCAAAGGGTTTGAAGTCTACTGCCTTCTATTGCATCTTGAATACCTCAAAACATTAGAATTTCCTTTCTTTTACTATTTATGAAATATCTCTCCTATAAGTACCATACTTTGATCCTGTATTACTCTTTGTCACCATGTAGTTTAATTCCTCCACAGGGAAAAGTTATGATAAATGTCACAAATGAAAAGAGTTACCAATTACTTCTAGAATTTAGAAGGAAAATATATGGAAAAGCTACCCACTTGCTGCTTTATGTGTATTTTTATAGTATCTGTTCTGAAGTAATTGTCTGTTAAGAACATGTAGTAAGGCCACACACATGGGTGGAGGTTAGGGTTTCCCCAAAAGGGGGAAGACATTCAGACTGTTGACTTCCCTAAAATGAATCAGAGCCTGGAAAACGGATTTATGACACTGAAGATAAGGAGAAAACTATATTTTCTCTAGCCCTGACTGCATTGAGGTTAGTTTGCTACAAATATAGAAAAGCTTAAACATACTTCTAGATGGTGGGGAAATCTACAATAAAGCATCCCTCTAGTTGGGCATGGAGTTTACTCTGTAGTTACCTAGAGTGGTCTCTTGTTAGAGACTCAAGGGGATGGGCTTCTGGGTCCTGAGAATAGACACATCTGGTAGTCAGTTGCAATATTTTTCAGGCTTAAAATATGCTTTAACCTTCAAGTGTCCTTTACTATCTTTGTAAGTACTAAGTCAGACAATTAAGTTTGTGAACTCATCCTAGAAAAAGTGCTACATACCTCATTGTTGAATATCACTATGGTCACCTTCAAAGTATTCCCCTTAGGAAGCTATGCACCAATGCCAGTGCCTAGTCCACCCTTCAAAGCAATTTTGGAACTCTTTTTCTGGAATGGCCATTAGAGCTGTTGACATATTTCCCATGATGTCCTGAATATCATCAAAATGTTTTCCTTTCAATATTTTCTTTATCTTCGTGTTAAGAAAGAAGTCATTGGGGGCCAGAGCAGGTGAGTAGGGAGAGTGTTCCAATACAGTTATTTGTTTACTGGCTAAAAACTCCCTCACAGACGGTGACATGTGAGCTGGTGCATTGTCGTGAAACAAGAGCCATGAATTGTTGGCGAAAAGTTCAGGTCATCTAACTTTTCACGCAGCCTTTTCAGCGCTTCCAAATAGTAAACTTGGTTAACTGTTTGTCCAGTTGATACAAATTCATAATGAATAACAAATTATTCATTCATTATTGAATGAATTCTGATATCAAAAAAGATTCGCAACTTTGGTACGAGTTTGCGAACTTAATTGTCAGATTTTGTATACAAATAAGCTGAGAGTTGGACTCCCAAGCCCATGTATTAAAGGTAACAACCTCTAAAGCAGTGGTTCTCAGCCAGGGCAGACCATTCTTGCCCCTCCAAGGGATATTTGGCAACATATAAAGACATTTTTATTGTCCCATTCGGAGTGCTACTGGAATCTAGTGGGTAAAGTCCAGTGATGATACTAAATATCTTGTAATGCAGAGGAAACCCTCAAAATAAAGAACTATTGCCCCAAAAGCCAACAGTGCTAAGGCTGAGAAACACTGCTCTAAGGATATGCATGCTGCCTCCGGCCTATAGGAGGTATACACTGTGGCCCATGTGTCAAGGTGAGACTGGACACTGGAGCCCAGTACAGAGAGTGGCAAAGGTGGGGGTTGGGACTGTATCAAAAACACATGTGTGACACCCACTGTGAACACAAAGGAGTCTCCTGGAGTGAAAGGGAGATTGCATTTCTTTTATCATTCTGGTAGCTCTGAGCCACATAAAGTTCTACCAGTTATCTCCTCCAGTTTTGCTCCTCCAGCAAAACTCTGCCAAGATTCTTTGAGTCCTAAACCACTCCGAAGCAGGCAGGCATGACTTGGACTTGGAACCAACTGCCTTAGGACTTGATCTGCTGCAACTTTTAAAACAGAAGTCAGTACCTCATTTACTAGAGCCTAGCTGTTCTCTTTGGCCTGTGCATGTGAAATGCATGGCCTTTCGCAATGCTGTAGTGTATGGCTTCATGGAACAGGAAAATATTTCAGTCTTCCTTTCCTCGGTTTATGTAGCTATTCGCTTAGCATTTGTCAGGATTTTTAATCTCTTTCAGCTGAAATATCTGATTTTTAGGCTGATTTTTAACTTGCATTTTGCTGAGTCTTTGAATCCAACTCAGTATATAGATCTGCATGTTTTCTGTTCTCTTGGCACAATAAATATTTGACTGAAAGGAATCACAATGACAATATCTTTCTTTAGCGTTCTAAGATTGATTCGGAAGTGTGACTGCACCATTTAGCCCGTTGCATCATTTCCATATCCTGCATTGTAGTTACTGATCTATTTGTTAACAGGACTATGGCCATTGCAAATTAAAACACAATAAATATTATGTTTAGTGTTTAGGATATATTTTTGCAACAGCACTGAAGTGTCACAAATCATTTGCTTTGTTTCTGAAATAGATGACTTTTCTATAGCAATGTAATTATTTAATATGTATGTATACCATTCTTTGTAATTTTTCAGTTTTCTTGAATAACTATCCTACTTGATCTAAACGTTTTGCGTATGTTTTTATATCAGTGATCATGCCATACTCATTGTCATTTATTTTTTGAAATCTCCTGGAATACTAGAACTTTATTCATCATTAATCAGAACGGATTAACTGTCCACTATGTCCCTGAGATCTAGAGGAGGGACATAGGGGACAGTTAATCAGTTGTTACAAACGGTGTGTAAAATCCACCGTTTTTTGAATTTAGGGGAATTATAATTTAGGTTGAAACCAAACCCAGATTCCACATTTCCTGATATCAATTGTTGCTGTGTAATGATTTTTCTGCAACTTTTTAAGGTAAGATCTACCCTTGACTCAGGTTTTCATATCATGACCTCCAAAAGGTCTTCATGAAAACACAGGGAGAATGATGATGCTGAGTCTATATATCCTTCTCAAGCTTTACAAAGTTATCTTGAGGACTCTCTAAGGTTTGGTAATCCATCCCCCTCATTTCAGTCTGGTGAGTCGATTTGGTAAACTTAGGGCTCTATGATGCAATTGGAAACAGAAGAAACAAAGAGAATATGGAAGAGTGGTTTATTAGAAATGTATTATATTCCATGCTAATGTCAATATAAATGCAAAATAAAAAGCCTTGGAAAGATTTTGTTATTCTTCAGAATTTCATTAAGCCAGTCACAAATAACAGAGGGCTGGTCTGTCTCCCCACCCCACCTCCATTCCCCCACCTTCAGTCATTGTTCATTTTAAATAGTTTTAATGGCTCTGGAAGTATTCATGAATTCCAGTTTCTTCACTCTCCTAATCATGTTGTTGGCTTAAAATTCACATTTAATTAACCTCTTCACCCAAGGCATAAATCAATAATAAAACTCCAAATGCTTACCATACCAATAGTGATTTTCATTTGGAGGAAACCTGTTGAAAATTAGACATTAGAACGCCTGAAGAAAAGCAGAGAATTAGTGGTGTGGAGCAAAAAGGAGCTAATACATAAATTGTGGTAATGAAAGCCCTGGATCTGAGAGAGAATATCCAATTATTCAGATTTCAGGGACAAGTGTGTTTAAGATGGCTTCAGAAAATGTTTTATCTGGAAAAATTCGAGGAAATCTAACTTATAGGAATAATGTAGTTCTGAAATTCTTAGGAGAGAAAATGATAAAAGAAGTGTTTAGGGAAAGGAACAAAGCCTTGACAAACTTGGTTCAAATTCTGGCACCAACATTTTAGGTATGTGACCTTCCTGATATATTTTAACATCTCTATGTGTTAATTTCCCCACCTGTGAGATGCAAATATTGACATCTACCTCATAGAATTATCCAAAGAATTAAGATTAAGTAGATTAAATAGGCGGAGGAGAGATTTTGTGTGTATGTTTGTGTAATTGAGGGCACATACACAAAACAAACACACACACACACAATATAAAAGAGAGAGCCTGACCTTCTAATCACTATTGATTTTTGATTGACAAAAAGGAACTTTGGAACCCAAAGCAAGACAATCAGTGTTCTCGGAATTTTTAACTGAGAAGAGAATTAGTTTCAGCCCTTCTCTACTGAGGATGCTATTAGCAATAAGGATGCTATTAAATATAAGCCAAGGTGCTATGTTTTCTGACGTGAAGAGAAAGTGGTATGTAGGACGTAGAGATCAAACACACACATACATGCACACACACACTCACACTCAAGTCAAGATGAGAGGTATAGAGAGTAATTCATGGTATTCAAGTCAAGGTTTACTATGGTTCCAAAAATACCAGCTACTATATTCATGTCTCACTTGTGTTCGATCGAACGGCCTTAACTTTTCATTCTCATGTTTTAACAGTTTTACTGAGGGATAACTTATATATCATAAAATATGCCCACTGTAGTATACAATTTAATGATTTTTTGTAAATTTTTAGAGCTATGCGACTGCCAACATATTTCAATTTAGATGATTTCTACCACTCCAAAAAGTTTTCTTGTCTTGGTTTATAGTCAATTCCCATCCCTCCAGTTTCAGGCAACAACTGATCTACTTTCTGTCTCTTATAGATTTGCTTTTCTATAAAAATTTTATACAAATGGAATCATACAGTATCTGGTTTTCTGAGCGTGACTTCTTCATTCAGTATAATGTTTTTCAGTTTCATTCATATTGAGGCATGTATCAATAGTATGTTCCTTTTAATTGCTGAATAATATTCCATTGTATGAATATACCACATTTTGTTTATCCTTCCACCAGCTGATAAGCATTTGGATCATTTTCAGTTTTGGCTATTCTGCATAATGTTGCTAAAAATGTTTGCATACATATCTTTGTGGGGGCAGGTTTTCACTTATTTTTCTTGGGTAGGCCTTAGAGTATAATTGTTAGGTTGTATGGTAAGGTTATGTTAAATTTTTAAAAAAACAAACCGTTTTTGAAAGTGATTCTATCATTTTACATCCCTGTCAACAATGTTTTGCCATACCCTGCACAATGTTTGATATTGTCAAACCTTTAATTTATAGCCATTCTCCTGGGCACATGTGTAGTGGTATTTTATTGTGGTTTTAATTGGCATTTTCCTAGTGACTAATGATGCTGAGCTTTTTTTCTTGTGCTTATTAGCCATTCATATATGTCTTTGGTGAATTGACTACTCAAATATTTTGTCCATATTTTATTTAGGTTGTTTGTCTTCTTACTAGAGTATATTACATATTCTGGACTCAAGTCCTTTACTAAATATATAACTTGCAAACATTTTGCTTAGATGCTGTGGTTTGTTTTTCCACTATAATAATTATGTTTTTTGAAAAGCAAAATTATTTTGATGAAGTCCAATTTATCAATGTTTTTTTTTTATGGTTTTTGTTTGTGGTGCCATATCCGAGAAATCCTTGTTTAATTCAAGGTTACAAAGATTTTTTTTCTTTTGTTTTCTTCTAAAATTCTTACAGTTTAGCTTGTGCATGTAGGTCTATGATCTATTTCAATTTTCGTGTGTTGTGTGACGTAAGAATCTATTTCTTGTGTCTGTGTACGTGTACATCTACACGAGTGCATATGTACATATAGGTAAAATTCTACAAAACGAAGCTTTCTGGGATTTTGATCAAGAGTGCACTGAACCTATTGATCAATTTGGAACCAATTACCCTCTTAAGAATACTGAGCTATTCGACAGATAAGCACAATCCCCATTTTATCTATGTTTGAATTGGGTTTCTGTTACTTAAAGGTATAAGATTCCTGAGTTGTACATGATTGTCTCTCTTTCTCTTTCTAAGTTCCTTTGATCAATTATTTGTAGACAAAATTATCCTACGATCAAATAAATCATCAAAATTTTCAAACAACTCCAGAAGTGAAGAAAAATCAGAATGGGGAGAGAATAAAACAGAACCCTAATTACTACTGCAGAGGAAGAAATAGAGTATAGACCACATGAGGTAGTAAAACTTTGCTTTCTGTATCATTCTCTGGTGATTGGAAAAATACTGCATTAGCCTATTATTGTTGACCACAATTTTCTTCTTCCACGAACATTTTATTTATCAATGCCCCATTTCATGGTGATAGAGCATATTTATAAAAGTGGATTCTAAGCAGGACAATATAGAATTACATAGTGATAATCATAACACTTTTGATCTGGACACATTTTGATGAAGGCCTTTCTTTTTTTTTTTTTTTTTTCCCAGACTGCATTTGAAAAAATAATCTTCTTGATATATCACCCCGCACAGTACTTTTCTACAATTATCAAAAGCCCTGAGATATTTTCACATAAATTGCTATTAAACCAGAGTTCCCATACCTCACTTCCCTTTCCATTTATTTAATTGATTTAATTTAGCCTAAATGCTGGAATTGATATTAACCCATATACTTTCTACTTCCTACTTTCATTGTGACAGGATATCCTTGCATACTGATTCTCTTGTTCAACGTCTTAGCTATTACTCTTAAATTTTGTAATTTGCACATTAAATGACCATGATTTTTTTGTGTGTCTTCACTTCATTAAAAAAAAAGTCCTCAAGAATAGGAATGATTTTAGACATGAGAAAATAATAGGGACCAAATTCATTCTCACATATTAAATAACTACAAAACTGGGAAAAAAACTATGTGAAACAATGGTTGTCAGACATTGGACAATAAACAGTTTGAAACTGTGGTTCCTGAAAGAAGAGAAACAAATGAGATAAGTTCTAAAATTACCCCAATTTATTGTCTAGACTAAGTTTTCAGGCTGCAGCATAGGGAGGGAATACCTGCTTATAACACGATGGTCCTCTTGAGTTGAAGAGATTGAGATCAGAGTTAAAAACAACAACAACAAACAAACAAGCAAAAAAACCCTAGACTTTGTGAAGCAGTTTACCAGAGAGGAGGAACCTTTCAGAGAGAACTCCAGAGATCTGCATAGGTGGGGAGGACCCTCCAATCTTTGGCATATGTGAGAAGTAACTATTCGAGGTCATGGAAAGAACCATGGAAAGCAGTAAGATAATTCTCAAGTTTGTATAGATTGGGAATCTTTTACAATCCAACCAGAGTGAAATGATCTCTTAATAAACAGGGCTTCAGAGAATATCCTGAGAGAATATCACCTTAGGAATGGGATTAAATTAGCCTAAGACGAAACTGGACCCACTCTAACAAACTTTAAAAGCAGGCCTTGAAACGATCAGACTGACTGACACCAGTAACTTAACTGAATGCCTGGAGAAAGTACAATACCATTTAAAGGAGTAAAACAAAACTCAGAACCCCAAAATATACAGTTCACAATGGCTAGCTCTTTAGGTTCTGCACCCAGTGTGTGTGGGGGGGGGGGAGGAAGAGAGGGTGGTCCCAAACCAAGAAGCAAGTTTCCAAACACCAGCTGGGTGTCCTAGAATTTAACTCAATGCTGATACTATCCACCTGGATATGGCATCCGATTCCGCAGATTAAGGACTCAATTCCCCAAGACCATCCTCCACTTCAAATGCCAATTGCAAACCCATGTTGTTACTTCTACTTCTGACCTACTGGCTTTAAATCCCATGACTCCCTCCTTGGGTTTAATTAATTTGCTAGAGTGGCTCATAGAACTCAGGAAACCCATTTACTCACTAGACTATACTGGTTTATTACAAAGGATATTAAAAGATACAAATCAACAGCCAGAGGAAGAGTTACAAAGGGCCAGGTCCCCAACAAAGAAGATTTTGTCCTCATGTAATTTGGGCCTGACATGATGGCACATCGAAGTGTTCTGTTTTCCCAACCTGAAAGCTCTCTGAACCCCAGCCTTTGGGTTTTTAAGAAGAGTTCATTACATAGGCATAATTGATTAAATCGTTAATCATTGATGATTGATTCAACTTCCAGCCCAACTCGCCTCCCCAGAAATAGGGAGTGGGACTGAAAGTTCTACCCATTTATTTCTGGTTGGTTCCCCTGACAATCAGGCCCCATCCTTAGGTGCTTTCCAAGAGTTACCTCATTGATATCAACCCAGTTGTGGTGGAAAGGGGCTTGTTATGAATAACAAGGCACCCATTTCACTTTTAAGGCTCTGAAGCATTTTCAAGAACTGAGGAAAAAAGACCAAGTATTATAACAAAAGATGTTCCTATTGCTCTTATCACTCAGGATATTACAAGTGTTTTAGGAGCTGTGAACCAGGAACCATGGATGAAGACCAAATATATATGAGAAATGACCAAATACATATTTCTTATAAATCACACTGACATCCAACAGAAAATTACCAGGTATTTCAACAAGTAGGAAAATATGATATGGTGGAAAAATCAGTCAATATAAACTAACTCAGAAATGAGAAAGATGATAAATTTAGGAGACACAGATATTAAAACAGCTATCATATATGTGATATACTAAATATACTCAAGAATGGAACATGTGAATATGATTAAGAGAGAAATAAATGATACCAAAAAGACCCAAATTAAACTTTGGAAGATGAGAAATACAATAATTGAAATAGTAAATGTGCTGGATAGAATTGATATCAGATCATATACTTAGCATGTTTAACAACAGATTAGATAAAACAAACGATTGGTAATCCTGAAGACACAGCAATGGAAATTGTACAAAATGGAGCACAGAGGAAAAAGAAAAGGATGCTAAATGAGAAAGCATCAATGACTTATGGAATAAAACCAAAACGTCTAACAAATGTGTAATGTGATTTCCAGGAAGGGAGGGGTAAAAATATTTGCAGATATGACTATTAGAAATATTCCAAATTTAATTTAAAAAAACTATACACTCATAAATCCAAGAAGCTCTACAAATTCAATGAAAAATAAATATAAGAAAACAACACCGTGGCATATAATAAAATTGTCAAAAATTAGTGTTAGAGAGATAAATATTAAAAAGTCAGAACAGAAAAGATTATGTATATAATTTAAAAAGTAAGAATGATGACATACTGCTCAAGAAACTATGCAAGACAGACAATGGAGAAATTTTTTTAAAAACACATTTAAAGAAAAAGAAAAACTGTTAACCAAGAATTCTATAGTCAGTAAAAGTATTTTTTGAAAATGAATGTGAAATACTTTTAAACAAATAAAATTTGAGAACACCTATTGCCAGCAGAATTACTCTACATGAAATGTTAAAGGAAGTTTTTTTCTGGCAGAATCATATACACAAAGCAATGAAGAATGCTAGTAACAGAAGTGAGCTGAGTAAATATATATACCCGGGGTGCCAAAAAAATGTATACACATTTTAAGAGATGTTATCTATGCTCAAGCAGTAGTCCTCCGTAATCAGAAGTGTCTGGATGCTGATGGTAACCCCTTTGAGTAACTCTTGTAATTGCAGAAGTCAAAGGTGACTTGTAGTCATCTTTTGTTATCGGTATATATTGAGCATTACAATTAATACAGTTTTTTTCTTTCTTACAATGTATATACATTTTTTGGCACCCACTGTATGTATGTGATATATATATATATATATATGTATATATATATATATACACATATATATACATATATATGTGTATATGTGTGTGTGTGTATATATACATATATATATATATACATATACATGTATATGTATATATATATATATATTACATATATATTAAGTTGGTGCAAAAGTAATTCCGGTTTTGCAATTATTTTTAACCTTTTAAACTGTAATTACTTTTGCACCAACCTAATTATATATATATATGTGTATATATGTATATTAGCATAAATTTCTACATATATACACATATAAATGTACTAATTTTAAATCTCTTTAAAAAATTCTCTGCTTAGGGTAAGCATAATAAAAAAATATACTTGGTTTATACCACATAGAAGTAAAATGTCTGACAATAGCATAAAGTATAGAAGAGGGGAAGGATATACAAATACTGTTCAAGTACTTTACTATTTGTGAAGTGCTCTATCATTTGAAGGTAAGCTGTGTTGGGAGGAAAAACTTTCCCTCTACCAACTTAGGTCTAGTAGTTGGGGGCCTATAAATGAACTGAAAATAGGCAGATTAATGGTAGGAAGTCCAGGTTTGTTTACTCATACATGTGAGAGCACTGGGATGAAGAGTCACTGAACAGGTAGAAAAAGGTAGGGGTTTAATAGACCAACCTAATAGGGAAAAAGGAAAGGGGAGAAGGAGATTCAATGGGAAAACAAGAGGACTTTTAGGAAAGACAAATGGAAGGTAAGACAGAGTGTGATAATATTTATTTATGCAATTTCTCATCCCACGCAAGTGGTCAATCTCCTACCTGGCTCTGAAGCTCCCTCTGAGAGAGGATTTATGGCAACTTCACTCTGAAAGCTTTGGCTTTAGTAAAAGAAGGGCATCTCTGAAAGGACTGCTTTTTGAATTTCTATATCTTAAATACAGTTCCTTCAACTATAAGTTAAAAATGTAAATTGTGAATCATAAAGCAACAATATAGACAATAAAGTAATAGTGGAAATAAAGTGAAATAACACAAAAGAATTCTGGTTTCAGCAGAAGACAGAAAAGAGGGAAAAGGAAACAAAGGACAACCCGACAAATAGAAAACAAATAACAATATGGTAGTTATGCAAGAAAATTATAAATTAGACTTTATCAAAATAAAAAAAAATCTTTTCGAAATTGTTATAAGAATCAAAAGGCAAACCACAGACTAGAAGAAAACATTTATAAAACGTATATCTGATAAAAGACGTGTATCCAGAACACGTGAATAACTTTCACGACTCAATAATAAGACCGACAACTTAAATTTTAAAATATGCTAAAGATTTGGATAGACCTATCACCAATGAAGATACACAAAAAGCACAAAATATGTTCATCATCACTCATCATTAGGGAACTGAAAGTTAACTCAAAATGTAAAATGATCAAAGTAAAATCAAAATGAGGTCCTACTACACACTGTTTAAAATGGCTAAATACCAATGAGGTATAAGGAGCATCTTGCTGATGGAAATACAAGACAGCAGAGTCATTTTGAAATAGTTTGGTAGTTTCTTACAAATTTAAGGCATATCCATACCATTCAGCAGAACAATCAAACTCCTACGAAATTAACCCAGACAAATAAAAGCACATGTCCACATAGACTTATTTGTTCATAGTAGCTTTTTAAAGAAACTGGAAATGACTCAAACACTCATGAGGTGGAAATGGGGGGAGTCATTGACTGCAAAGGATACTGGGGTATATTTAGAGTTATAGACCTGTTATATATCATGATGGTGGTGATGGTTACACATCTGGAACTCATATAGTACTCACAAAATTGGTAATTTTTATGGTATGTGTTTTAGGAGCTGTGAGCCAGGATTTCAATTTTATGCACATAAAGCTAATTTTTAAAAAATTATCAAGCCTTTCTTATGATCCAGGCTTTGTAATAAACAAGACGCAATCCTTTTTTTTTTGTGGTCTAGTTGGCAAGCTAGATAACAAATTTAGTAATTGTAATATTGTATGATATGTGATATAATAGGTGTATACACAGGGTTCTAAAGGAACAGAGTATTAGAGATTCAGGAAAAATTACCAGAGAGGGGTTAAGGATGGCAAAGCACATAGTCTTATTTCAGGAACCTATTCAGTTCACATCTCCCACTAATACACATCATATAAAAGAAAATAAATTTATATATCAGAATTTTGAAAATTTGGTAAACAAGATGATGTATTTAAATGTAAATTCTTAAGAGAATATTCTATTTTTTGTACATCCCTTTTATTGTTATTCTCTTATTTTCCTTCATTTTTGTGAATTATAATATAGATATAATAAGCCACAGAAATCTTAATTGTACCACACAGTGAATTTTTACTTATATATACATATATATCCTCATAACCACCACCATGATCAAGATTTAGAACATTCCTAAACTCTTGTCTTTTTTGAAGGCCTCTGATTGTCAGTTGATTATTTTTTGGCATTTTGGAATTTAAGATAGAGGGCAATGCTATCACTCTATGGAAAAACTATAGGGGAAGATCAAAATTGCCATTGCTACTTACAGGAATGGTTCAGGATGATTGATTTTAACTCTCTCAGCTTCATTATGAGGTTGACTAATTTAGGTAACATTTGTAAGTAGTCCCAGGGTGAAGCATGTCTTTCTAAGTGAGGTAAATATGGATAATCTGCCCTTGGGAAAGTCATTGGAATTTTTCATTTCACTGCAGGTAGAAAGTTATAATTTTCAATGGGAGCATGTAACACCCTGAGTAAGATGGGAGCCTAATAGTGAGTCTCCTCTATTGTTTCATGCAAGAACAAATACCTTTGTGATTTGACCTTTAATGCACTTTAATCTATGGCAGTAATCTATGGCTATCCACTTGAAATAATAATTAATGCTAATGAAATTGATAATTAGGAGCCATTCTCAAATTTAATTAGACATACAAGTATTCTAATTAACCAGTTTTGGACTTTGTCTTGAAGTTGAAGGTCTTCTATTCCTTGACAGAGGATGAAGACAGACCTCTCAGGAAAAAGAACAACTGGCACCACAACTTCTCTTATCAGTTCCAAATGTTCCACCTTCAGACTTTTTTTCCAGAACTTTCTGCTACTAGATCTTACCTGCAACTATTTCTGTCTTCAATCCTAAAGTCAATAGTGAATGAGAACTGTGTATGTGCTAAGGTCTTAGGGAGTGATGAAATACAACACTGGAAAGGTAGATAGGGGAAATGAATCGTAAATGTCACTAGCTTCAGGTTGTTCTTTTTCCTAATTATCATGAACCAAATGTGATTTGAGATTCTTAGTCTTTCTTAATCTTGCTCTGCTAATGGGACATTGATGGCTTGCTGACACATTGTTTCAATTAAAGAAACACTTTAAAAGATGCTTTCTAGAATCTATCCTAAACAAAAGGAGTGAATAATGAGAACTGCAAGCCCTTTTCAGCTTTAGCTGGGCAGTGTTTCTGGACCCCCATGCCTTTTGCCTTCCCTCAGATCACCCTGTGTGGGCAATCACCCATTCTACCCCCATACAGTGCAGGACTTGCTCAGGAGGCCAGAATGTCTCAGCATTTGGATGGCAGGTAGATGATATTGAGGAGGTCACGTCTCCCACAGAAAGAACTATACTTGACAGCTTGTTCAAGCAGTCTCCTCCTGAAAATATCTTTGGACAACATACCCTGCTTTCTTTGGTGGCTGGGGAAACTGGCAGAGCGTAGGGTAGTATCTTTTCCTAGAATCCTAGTGGCTTTCTCTGAGTTCACTCGAACTCTATCAGGACATGAAGGCTGCCTTGCTGCTTGGGATTCAAGCAGGTTAATTTTCATAGCGCCATCATTCCAGTATCTCTGCCTCATTGACTGGAAGATTATGGTCTTAGTATCCAGTTCCAAAGGCATAAGCCTGCAGTCACAAACATCTCAGGCTCTGTGCGTCCCCACTGAATTGGCACTCTTGTAATGCATATCATTAGAATGAAATAGCTTTGTTTCACTTTCAAACAAAATAAAGGGGCATGGCTTGCTGCCCAGTCCACTCACTCATTCAAGAATCTAGCAAATCCCTAAGCATGGTCTTTGCAAGACAGGATTTCAAAGTACCCTGGAGCATCAGCACTGAAGGAGATTGTGTAACCACCTCTGGACATTTTTACTATTTCTAATGGAGTATTTATTTGGAATAATTTGAATTTTTTCAAAAATTTGTGGTGATTTTAGATTTGTAGAAAACTTACAAAGATAGTACAGAAAGTTCCTCCTGTAGACCCTTCATCCAGTTTCAGTGCCCACTGGTGTCATCTTACATTACTGCAGTGAATTCGACAAAACAAAGAAACAAACACTTGATTGATATATTAACTAAACTCCAGACTTTATTTTAATTTTGCCAGTTTTTCCATTAATGTCATTTTGTCTCTATTCCAGAATCCAATTCTGACAGCTTTTCAATCAGTCCTCTTCCCACCTAATGTGAAGTCCTTTCTAGAATTTATCTTCAGATACGAATATTTTCTATCCAGTAATTTTTTTGGTCTGCCTTCAATCTTAATGGAAACAGTAATTAAGCCCTATACTCCTTATTGCTTGTTGTTCTGTTCTTTTCAACAGCTAACACACCTCCTTAAACACACTGCTCTAGATTAACCCAAAAGACTGTTAGAGGTAATGGATTTCTAAAATGTCCTTCATTCGGTTTTACCAAGGACACACTGGACATAAGCTAGCTTCCTTTCATTCTTTCTTCCTTTCTTTATTTCTTCTGAGTGAAAACATTTTGGTCAAATTTATCTGAACTAAAAAAGCAATTGAATTTTCCCTGGAATCCATAGAATGCTTCCACAGCATCCACATTGAAACAGAGAAAAGCACCCTTGATGATCAACATACTGCATGCCAAGGATTCTCTCCTTTTGGCATCCGAAGCGTCACTCTTATGCTGCAGCCTTTAAAACAGAGTCCTTGAGACCTCAAAGAATGTTTCCTTGGTCTGGGAAGCTAGAATGCATCATAATAGATTCAGTTTGCAAAACCATTCTTGCTAAGACACACTCACGAAGTATGCACCTTGGGTGTTATGTCTTTAAAGCTTATATAAGCAGGGACATTTAGATAGTCTCTTTTTTAAAAAAGCCTCTGAACCTGCAGTTTTCCTTCTCTCTAACCAAAGTCATTTCACAGTAACTCAGTTTATTGATGCGTGCAAAAAAAAAAAAAAAAAAAAAAAAAAAAAAGGAAGACAATTATTTCTGAGAGTAGCCGAACCTGTGTTCATGGGGTGGGGAGGAAATTGTAATGAGGATTTTAGTACATTTAATTCACTTATTCATCAAGTGAAGGAAAGGGCAAGAGGCAGGAGGAAATTAAATTATAGAGATTTTTTTGTTTTTTGTTTTGTTTTTCTTTTTTATGTCCGCTGCCTAGAGAATTATTACAGGTCTATGCTGTTACACTTAATGGACAACACATAGTTAAAATTATCACTTAGAATTTGATAATAAACTATATGGTTTGGTTTGAGTTTGGGTTTTATATTGCTTCACAGTAAATCTTCATGATTTCAGATCCCACTAACAGAAATCCAAAAATTTAAGTATGGGTTGGGTTAAAGCTTCATTGACACCACTGTAAAGGTACAGTGTTTTTTCTTAGTAAGTTAACACTGTGAACAAAGACTTGTGTGCAAAGGTTTAACCCTGTCAATAAGAACAGCTGCTTTCAAACAGTGACAGGTTTCAACTCATTGGGCTAAAACATGAAAATGTTTTGTTTTTCCTCTATTGCTCTGCTGAACTCCCGTCCCCCTTTCTGAGAGAGTAGGTTTTCTTAATTAAAATAAAGTCTGATTTTACAATTTTCAATTACGTTTGATTATTAAAACAGTAGTTCTATTCATTTAAACACTATTGTTATCATAACTGATTCAGAAATGTACCCCTTCCCACCCTTCTAGCAGGAGAATGAATTGGTGGCACCAATGACCTCCATGGACATATTCTGCACTCCCGTATGCTGTTCTCTCTCTCTCTCTCTCTCTCTCTCTCTCTCTCTCTCTCTCTCTCTCTCTCTCTCTTTCTCTCTCTCTGTCTCTCTCCTCTCTCATGTACATGCACCACACATGCCCACCACAGCCCCTATCTCATGCTCCCTCTTCCCTATGCTCCATGGCTATCCCATGCCCAATGTAAGATAGTACCAAGCTAGCCAGTGGATGGGCAGATATCAAAGCATAAACAAAATGTGAGACTCCCCTTTTGGCAAAGCCTCAGGCTACCAAGAGGTTCTCGTGTGGTTTCCCTCCTTTGGCTGCTATCTGTAGTAAGTGTATTAGTTAAAAAGTACTTATATGTATACTTAGCTTTCAATTCACATGTTAGTTAGAACTTTGAAAAATGACAAATACTTCACAAATGCTTAAATAAAATAAAGAAAAAAGAACAAATCACATCATTAATTTAAAATTTCAGTTGTGCAGTTGTTTTGTTATTTTTTTTCTTTTCTTCTTTTTTTTTTGCTATATCTCATTAATCATAAAGTGCATACATTGTTTTTGAGGAGAAAAGTAGATCTGCATTCTTCAAATTATTTGTAAAATAAACCAAAAAAGTTACGGTTAAAGTTCAAATGAGCTATTAGCCTAAATTTTTTAGCTTTGTTTCTTTTCGTTATCTTATCTATAGCAGTTACACAGCAAGGTTGAAATGAATGCACTTTAACTCAAATGAAATTAAGATGATGATAATGATAATGATGATGATGATGATGATGATGATGACAAAGACGATGATTATGATGATAAAGCTTTTTTTTTTATTTTATATGATTGATTTATTCCTATGCTCCATCTCACAGACCCTGAGGAGAGAGAAGTAAAATCATCCACTGGGACTTACTCAGGACAATCTAGATGTTTCCTTTCCCCTCATCCCAAAGGGATTTTGATTTCAAGGGGAAAACCAAGAACTCAAATCTGACATCTTGTGACTTGCACTGTTTTCCCCCATTTCTCTGCTTCAATAGAAGCTCTCTTCTTCCTTTTCCTGTGCAACCAGACCTCCAGATCTAGTACTATATTTTTTTCATCTTCCCTACTTATACACTTTTTAAAATTTATTGTTAGTCCTTTTCCTGGGTTCATAACATAATCCTCATGATCTAGCTTTAATGGTCAAGATATTACAAAGGAAAGAAA
Organism: Rhinolophus hipposideros; assembly: GCF_964194185.1. Taxonomy (NCBI): domain Eukaryota; kingdom Metazoa; phylum Chordata; class Mammalia; order Chiroptera; family Rhinolophidae; genus Rhinolophus; species Rhinolophus hipposideros. The sequence continues at coordinate 44,477,145 of NC_138050.1, read as the reverse complement.
AAGACGGATTGCTAACCAATAAAATATTTCTAAAATATTATTCTCACGGCAGAAATATTTGAGAATAAGATCATGGTCAGGGTAACGTTCTTGACTTAATTCTGTCTTTAATTCTGGGCTGTGATCAATTACTATGCTTTCGTTACATTGGAGCATGTGGATGATGTTTTGCACTCCAGGTCTTTTCCAGTGTGGCGGATAAGCTCAATTTTCATGCAAATTCATGATTGTATTTTGGTTCTGATTTATCTGGGAGCCATCCTGCTATGTAAATCAATATTTTCTAATCTTTATTTCACTTAAAAGGTCATAAAAGAAACCCACTCAGTACACACATAGGACCATAGGGTATATTCTCAGAGCCACTGTAAAACATGGTATTGCTAAACAATTGAGAAAGTAGTTGGTAGCCTGGGCATAAACTTGCATAATATTTGAGTAGAATTTACTTGACCATATTGCAATAATCCTATACAATGCTGCCTATTGAGGGAAACAATAAATAAATAAAAAGTTTGGTGGATAGTTTAAAGTGTGCTATTACAAAATTAGAGAGTGTATATTTCTAATAGAATTATTTCCATTGCTTCTCAAAGTTTATACATTTACCACACATCAATGAGAGTTGAGTATATTAATGTAGATCTTAAACGTTCTCAGCTGTAATTTGAACTTCAATAAATGTCTCAGCTATGAACTTCAATAAATGGCATTTAGCTGCTGATGTGGAAGCTTTAGAAAGGAATTGAAACTGTATTTATATTCCTAACTACATATAGTTCTCCTCCATAAGAAAAAAAATCCATTATCTTTGACCACCCAAGAGCTCAGCTTTGGGAGGAAAGCACATGGAAAATCAGTGGAAGAAGATAGTGGCTTTTTGGGTGAACTGAGCAGTACGTTACCTGGGGACATAGCCATAATAGAATACCCCTGAATCCATAGCTTCTTTAGTTTCAAAATCCATATTTTAATGATCAGTTTATTCTAAATGAGGGCAATTTAAAGATATCCCTTAAAAACAGGCTTCTTTAGGGACCAATATGTCTTATTATCCAACCTCAGAGATAAAAAGTTCATCTTCTTAAAATGAGAGATACTTTCCAGACAACATGAGAGATGTATAAAAGTGACAATTCTCTGGACCTTAGTTTCCTCAGAAGTTAAAATGAAGGAAAGAGAGAAGTGAGGTCTCAATCTTTAGCTTGTCTCATAAAGTAAGAGACAGATTTTGATCTTATTATTTTCTGACTGATTTCCTTCAACAAGCAAAATGAGGATAGAGCTCAATTGAAAACAACAATCTGATATGTATTTGCTTTGATGATTTCTCTCTGGTTTCTGTTCCTGCCTTGAGGATGAAAGAGTTTTGCCAAAGGTAGGAGTAGACCCTGAGAGCAACTCCATAGAGGAACCCACGGGCAGAAAAACCAGGATGACTTTTGCTTGTGTTCAGTCTGGGTGAGAGGTAAACTTAAATTAATTTGAGTTTCATAGTATTAAACAGCAGAACATCTCACTCAATTACAAGACCCCAGAGAGAGGCATTTTCTGAGAGCAACTGTCCCTTGACCGGGACTTTATAAACAGCGACACCATATAATGGGCCTGAGTGGCAAGGAAGAGCCTAGGGAACGGCCTGAGAAGAGTTCGTGAGAAGCCTCACCAGCATATGGGGCAAGTTTTGGGAAAACCTTGGGTTCAGATGCCCCTGCCTAGTGCCCATGGGCTTGGACAAGTCATTTGTGGGTTTTCCTGAGCCCTAGTTTTATCATCAGTAAAATGTAGAGGCAAGTGACTATTAACGACCTTCCCTCCCAGCCTCTGTTATTACAAGTCAATGGACTCATTGTTGCTTTAACCCTTTTGTTGACTAACAAACAATCCATGGATTGTTAAGTGATTACATCATGCATAGTGGGTTCTCAAGCAGGAAAAGGATGAGAATCCCATTCATAAAAACAGTTGCTGTTGAAGTAAATATTCTTTGGCTACCACCACCCAACCATCACAACACAAAACCCTACGAATGAAAAGGGGCAAAACATAACCATGCGAGTACAGTACCCTAGCGTTTAAAATACACACACACACACACAAACACACACACACAAATACAAATACTTTGGGACAAGGTGAATTTGAAGTATTTAAAAAGGCTGACTTTTAGGTTATTTTCAAATTGATACAATTTTATTATGCATTAGACTTCTAACAATTTGGATTACAGAGGCAAAATGAAAATCTTTAAAGTTTAAACAATTCAAAATAAACTGAAATTGAGACTAGTCATAGGAGTTTCAAAAACATTTGATACTTGTTACAAAAACTTTATCCTCTCAAACAGTTTGGACCTTTTGGTACCACTTAATAAAGATATAGATTTTTAAAAAATCAAATAAAAACATAGAATTACTATCAAGGTAAATTAGAGCTAGTCTTATTCTATTTGTCACCCACTCTGAATCACTGTAGTGTGATTTAACAAAGTTTACCAAAGAAAAGTATTAACTTTAAACAAACAAAAATTTGATAATAGGAGAACTCATGAAGGAAAGAATAAGCAAATAATCAAATATGTGCCTTAAATATCCTTTCTATCTTTCCAACTTAATATAGTATTACTTTCCAAATCAGTTGGGAAATGCTTTACCTTTTCATACCTTTTCCTTGCTCTCACCTTTAATTAAAGCAAGTGTCCTTCTTCACTGGGTATCATATTTCAATCTCTCCGACATGATTGGCAATTGTGGCTGCTGCTCTGAGATTTTACCTTTTGTCAACCAGGTGGTGACAATTTCAATAATAACCCCACATTTAAATAAATCGTATCTCACAAGGCCTCTGACAGTTCCTCACTTACTCATCTTTCCAACACTTCACAGAAGACAGGGTTTGGCTAATCATGTCCTGAAGTAGAGAAATTAGAGATCCATGTGGATAAAAAGATGACAGTACAATAGAATGTCACAAAGCAAAGACACCATAAGAAATAAAAAAATGCTGAAATATTTCCAAGGTCAAAATTCTGCTTCTAAATATATTGCCTCTAAAATCCTATTTCTATTCTTCATCACTTATAGAAAGGGAGATTCACAGTATACCATTTCTTGTTTGATAGATTGGTTTGCTTAGAGGTATCTGAGAAGCCCTTCACCCTTCTTGAGTTTTTGCCTGTAAGAAAGCAAGGAGATCCCTTTCTGTTTCCACATACCTAGACTGGTTTAATGCTTGAAGTAACTGTTTGTAGAAAGTTTACACCTTACCAGCTATTGCTCCTTGGTCTGAGCTACTCAAATGCCAAAGTATGAGCAGGACTATGAATGAATTTGCTTACTTTCTGACACTACAAGTTACTAATGGTCGTTATGTATACAGTATTGATAAGCACCTATTGCAATGCAAAGATTTTCGTAGACTGATAATGTAGGTACATGCACTATTTATTCAAAATTTTGTACTTTTGGGTTTATTGAGGATTAAAAACTGAACTTATGAAAAAACAAACAAACAAACAAAAAACACACAACACTGGTTTTCATTCCTGAATGAGGATTTATTTCTACTTATTTATCAGGTGGAAAGATAATCATGATTTTTTTTCCATGTAATCAACATTTATTGAGAATTCTGTGTTTGTTGCTAAGTAAACTGATGAAGGCAGTAAGGGACACGATATAGTTCAGTGTCCGCTATAATGAACTATGCTATAAGAAACAGATTTATTGAGAAGACTCTGCCCACGAGCTCGTTGGAGCTTGAAACCATCTTCACCTCTCCAGGGGAAAAATGGTCGAAGCAGATCGCCCAGGAAAGCTCTTCATTGGTGGCCTCAATACAGAAACAAATGAGAAGGCCCCTGAAGCAGTATTTGGCAAATATGGATAAATAGTGGAAGTATTCTTAATGAAAGATCGTGAAACCAACAAATCAAGAGGATTTGCTTTTGTCACCTTTGAAAGCCCAGCAGATGCTAAGGATGCAGCCAGAGACATGAATGGAAAGTCCTTAGATGGGAAAGCCATCAAGGTAGAACAAGCCACTAAACCATCGTTTGAAAGTGGTAGACATGGACCGCCTCCACCTCCAAGAAGCAGAGGCCCTCCAAGAGGCCTTAGAGGCGGAAGAGAAGGAAGTGGAGGAACCAGGGGACCTCTCTCATGTGGAGGGCATATGGATGATGGTGGTTATTCCATGAATTTTAACTTGAGTTCTTCCAGGGGACCACTTTCAGTAAAAAGAGGACCACCACCACGAAGTGCGGGTCCTCCCCCTAAAAGATCTGCTCCTTCAGGACCAGTTGGCAGCAGCAGTGGAATGGGAGGAAGAGCTCCTGTGTCACGTGGAAGAGATAGTTATGGAGGCCCACCTCGAAGGGAACCCTTGCCTTCTCCTAGAGATGTTTATCTGTCCCCAAGAGATGATGGATATTCTACGAAAGACAGCTATTCAAGTAGAGATTACCCAAATTCTCGTGATACAAGAGATTATGCACCACCACCAAGAGATTATACTTACCGTGATTATGGTCATTCCAGTTCACGTGATGACTATCCATCAAGAGGCTATAGTGATAGAGATGGCTATGGTCGTGATCGTGACTATTCAGATCATCCAAGTGGAGGTTCCTACAGGGATTCATATGACAGTTATGGTAACTCACGTAGTGCTCCACCTACACGAGGGCCCCCGCCATTTTATGGTGGAAGCAGTCGCTATGATGATTACAGCAGCTCACGTGACGGATATGGTGGAAGTCGAGACAGTTACTCAAGCAGCCTAAGTGATCTCTACTCAAGTGTTCATGATCGGGTTGGCAGACAAGAAAGAGGGCTTCCCCCTTCTATGGAAAGGGGAGGGTACCCTCCTCCACGTGACTCCTACAGCAGTTCAAGCCACGGAGCACCAAGGGGTGGTGGCCATGGAGGAAGCCGATCTGATAGAGGGGGAGGCAGAAGCAGATATTAAAAACAAAATTTTGGACCAAAATCCCTGTTCAAAGAAAGAAACAAAAAGGAACTTATTCTGGCATAACTACCCAAGGACTACTAAAAGAAAATTGTTACCTTTTTTAAATTTTCCTGTTAAGTTCCCCTTCCATAATTTTTATGTTCTTGTGAGGAAAAGCGTGAAAACATGTTTGATCTATTTGATTTTATGACATTGCTTTCAACAAGCAAATGTTACATGTGTTAAGACTTGACTTGTGTACTAGTGTTGTAATTTTCCAATTAAAGTGTCCCTAAAGGCCACTTTCTGATTTTTCCCAGTAAATGAGGCAAGCCACTCTAAGATCTTCCACAAACACCTAGCCATCTAAAATGGAGATGAATCCCTCTGCCTATACAAACAAGCTAGCTATTAGGGGGTGGTCCGGGGTATACTACTCTTAGGATACCAGTCTTCAAACTGAAATCTCAAATGTTCTCAGTATGAAAAACCTGAGATCAGGTGCTTATGTAAGGAAAGTGCTATTCACCCAGTAAACACAAAACTAATGGATAGTGCTGGCCATATTTTGCCTTTCTGACATTTCCTTGGGAATCTACAAGAGCCTCCCCTTTCCGTCTCCCCCAATAAGACCATTTAAGTGTGTGTTAAACAATTACAGAATACTAAATAAAAAGTTTGGCCAAAACCAACCATGAAGCTACAAAAAAAAAACCACAAAAAACATTTATTCTGGCCCAAACTTACAAAGGAATAATACTACAACACTCAGATATTAAAGTCATAGAATATAATAAAAAGCTAATATGTACTAGTTTAACAATGCCATTTTTAAATATTTAAACATTTTATTTTAGATAGTGTTAAATTTACAGAAAACATGCAATGATTGTACAGAATGTTCCCACATACCCCACACCTAATTTCCCCTATTGCTAAAATCTTACATTATTATGGTCTATTTGTCACAAATAATGAGCTAATACCGATACATTATCATTCACTAAATTTCATTCTTTATTTAGATTTCATTAGTGTTTTCCTAACCTCCTTTTTCTGTCCCAGGATCCCATTTAACATATCACATTAAATTTAGTGGTTATGTCTCCTTCGGCTCCTCTTGGCTATGGTGATGTCTTACTTTCCTTGTTTTTCATGACTGTGACTGTTTTAAGAAATACTGGTTAGGAATGTTGTAATATGTCTGTCAATTTGGGTTTTTCTGATGTTTTTCTCATGATCAGACTGAGGTTATGAGTTTGGGGGAGGAAGACTACAAAGGTAAAATGCCTTCTCATCACATCATATCTAGGGTACATGCTACCAACATGGCTTATCACTAATTATCTTAACTTTGACCTTAACTGTAGTGTTTGCCAGATTTCTCCACTGTAAAGTTATTTTTTTTTTATTTCACTGTCCATACTATACCCTCTGGGAGCAAGTCACAAAGTGTAGCCCTCATTTCAGGGCTGAAGAGTAATGTTCCACCCTTGATGGGGGCAATCTATAAAAATTATTTAGAGTTCTTCTATATGGGAGATTTGTCTCTTACTATTTACTTATTTATATTAGTATGAATTCACGAATAAGTATTTTATACTTTGGCTTATACTTTGAGTTTTAATCCAATACCGTGTTATATATATATATATATTTTTTTTTTTTTGCTTAAATTGCTCTAGCTTTAGCTATTGGGGGCTTTTGTACTTGGCTCCTGTGTCCTATCACATTGTTTTTTGAGTTCTTTCTTACTTTCCGCCACTATTAAGATGTTCCTGGCTCATCTGGAGTATTCGCTGCCTCAGTCCTCCTATCAGACATTTTTTCTAAGTAGTCCTAGTTTCTTTTATTGGAGAATGGTATTAGAAACGAAGATCTGAGCACTGGTAACCATATCCTATTATAGATTACATAACTGAAGCTCAGAGAAGTGAAGGGATTTGCTCAAGGTTCAAGGTGACTAGCTGCCAAGCTAATACTGCGACACAAGTATCTTGATGCCTGGGTCACCAATCTCGCCATTACACCACTCTGCCTTTCCGCTCACATCCCAGGGTATGCAGCCTTTATGGGAATATAAATGAAAAAGTACATCCTTTGTCCCTGTCGTCTAGATATTCTGAGAGTTCTGCAGTTACATGCATTTTTATTTATGCAGAACTTTGAATGCTTGCCATGAAAGAGAAAATGAAAGCAAGAAAAATACAGTTACCTTAATCATGACAAAGAAAGAGATGAAGGATTGTTTCCCCAAACAGGGTATGGTTTAGGGTACACAGAGAATATCAGCTGTGTTTTTTTATGGTCAGAAAATCTGCTCTGTCACATATTTATGTACATGCCTTATCACTTTCAATATCTTCATCGGTTTGTCACATTCCTTTTCTATGTGTGTCTTTAAAGTCATGCAGACCCAGAGTATATATACTTGCATATACTTCTATGAAGGGAAGAAATGATTCTTATAGCTGGACATATGAAATATGTTGTAATATAATAAATAGCAATGCTTATTGTTCTTTTTTAAGGGAGATGTAACACATTTCCCTATGGTCTTTGAGATGTGTGGGATTTAGTGACCAATTAGTACATAGAACATTATCAAAAACTGTGACAATGTTCTTTAGTACCAGAGAACACTAAATAAAGCATTGTACACACTCGTATCACCTTATTATATACATTATATAGCCCAATTTTATATTTTAAAGGTCAGTAGATCATTTTAATATTAGTGCTTTAGACATTTCTTTTTTATCTATACATGATGTGTTTCCAGTAGATCCTGTGCATTTAATAAATAATAATGCTTATTACTACTGCTAGTTATTACTAAGACTGTTCCAGCCATTCTGGAACAGGGTGATGCAAAGATGAATAAGTCTCAGATCCTATTGATAAAACAGTACCTTAACGTATATTTTACTGTTGACGTTCGTAGCTTCCAGTACAATATAGGACACACAGGAAGCATTAAGGAAACAATCATTGTTTAACAAATGAATAGTCAAACTGTATAGGTTGGTGCACAAGTAATTGCAGTGTTTGCAATTTTTAACCTTTTAAATCACAATTACTTTTGTACCAATCTAATAATATTGGGCTTTTGCTGTATTCACTGGTGATTATCTCAAAGTATTTACACTGCAATTGGTCAACAATGCAAATTCTGCATGAAAGAAGCTTTTAATAATTATTTTCATATGTCTGTCAATATCTTTGCGTTCTTGATAATAAAGCCTGTAAATTTGCAACAGAGCTATGGTGATGTGAATGCTTCTTTTCCTATTTATCTTGTAAGTGAAGAAGTAGTGAGATACTTTTGAGGTACCATTTTCTTGAATGCTTACACCTGTTGGTTATCCCAATTGTCCCCAGCAGTGAAAGACATAACCATTTAAGTTTTTCTTATTTTTTTCCTAAAATGGAGACTATATTTTAAATACACATCCTTGAAAGCAATTCCTGTCAATCATTCTCATTTTAGTAGCTGAAAGGATTTGATATACTTTTGAAATTTATGCTCATTGTTCAATTCCAAAATGTAAGGTTTTTCTTTTTTTTACCTTTTTATTATTTTTAATTTTATCTTAAATTTATATTTTTATATGTGATTGGGTTAATGCAAATGTATGACATTAACCTATTACTGGTCCTGTAGTAATCAACCAATTACTAACACTAAATGTTTAATGCAGCAAAGCCTCACTCAGTAGTAAGAATAATCATAATTTTACTTACATTTATCTCAGTTCATCAATATCTGTCTTTTATGTAATTTATTGAAACACTATCTGAAGGAATACAGTCAGAGGTATAGATAAGACAGTATTTTTTAAAGAGCTTCTTAAGAGATTTTTAGACCCCCAAATACATATATTTCTTGTTTTATCCTGATTTGTAGAAATTGAACATATCTATAACCTATTTAAAGCAATTTATCTCCAAACCCAAATGGACAAGGATTGTTGTTACTTCTATAACCCTTTTTAGTCTGTCCACAACCTTCATAATGAGTGGCTGAGTTTGGAAAGTAGCAGATGTACATTATGATATTGAAGGTACTTTTCCAGCTAGTCTGTATAAACCTTCAATCATAAATGTGAACTATCTGGTCAGAGTCGATGTACATATTGGCTGGAGGTATTCATGTAAAGGACACAGCATCTTACTATAGGGCTCTTGTGTTCCCTGCTTTCTCCCTCAGAAGAAAAGAGTTTCTCAGGACTAATTTCTCAGTGAAGAAATTAACACGCCTACGAAAAAGTGAGCTATACTTAACTTTAGTCTGGAATCTTAGCAAATTTTAACATTTTTCTTGCCTCATAATTTTTAAAATCCAAGCAAACTTCTTTCGTGTTAATTTAATTTCTTTATGAAAGTTAAAGTTAGTCCTGGTTTCTCATTCCTTTTAAAATAACAATAACAACAACATTTCTTTGGTAGAACAAACCCAGAACAAAATAAAAGCCCCTAAAATTATCAGACTGAAATGAACATATGAGAAATGGTAAAGACAGTTGTGAAATGAAATTCAAAATCAGTTTCCCCACATTCTAAATCCTGGTGAGTACTCAACAAACTGAAAGCTAAGCTCTGGTCTTTGGTTTGGTGCATTATTCTCTGAACTGGCATTTGGACTAACTTCACTGATCTGTAATGATTTCATTTTCCTCTTTAAGGATTAGGTGAAGTTCATCCCAACAAAGGAGCAGGATATTAATACACCCCACAATTGCTTATTTTCCTTTTGGTAAATGATTTGATTTGAAAACAATAACAATCCATAATTAATGCTGAGATTGCAGCCATATACTGAATATCTGAATGCTCAGCTCTAGAGAATTTTGAATATCACCCATATTTTCATGGTGCTAAGAGAAAGATATGAACCAAAATTTTATCTCTTCAGAACATATAAAATAAAATTGGATTTGTACAACGTGATCTTAAAGGAAGGTTGTTTGGCTTCAGTAGATAGAAGCTTTAGAAAAGCAAGTGGGGTTAATAGGTTATTTAGAGAGAATTTGGAGCATAGTAACAGGCCCAATGCCTAGAAAAGAATGCTGTTTGATACAGGATTCCTTCTTCTCCCTTCTGACTCTACAATCCCATCTTAAGCCTCTATTTCATGGCCTATTTATTCAGGGACAAGCTTTTAGTGGAATGTCAATAAAAGCAGGAGATGACAAAATATGGCCTATTAGCCAAATCTGGTCCACTGCCAGTTTTTGTAAATAAAGTTTTATTGGAAAACAACCACGCTCATTCATTTGCACATTACCTATGACTACTTTGGGATAACAACAGCAGAGTTTAGTAATTCTAACAGAGATTGCATGGCCCACAATTCCTAAAATATTTCTTATATGGTCCTCTACTGAAAAAAATTGAACTGAAGGATCAACTGGTAACTGGATTTGCAAACGTTATAGTATTTGCTAGCTCGAAAAGCCAGCACTAATCATACACATCACATATCTCTTCATTAAGTAATGTAGCATTTCAAATCCTAGATCATTTTCTCATTTTCACTCTGCGAAGAGAACTATGTGCAGCATGTTAGAGAAGAAAATAAATAGCCCAGCAGGAATGAAACTCGGAATACTTCATCTGACTTCATTACTTTTCTCCACCTCAGTGACTTGAAAACTCTAATAATATTGTGGACAATAGCATTTCATGTTTCTTTAGAACTCATCTTTACTGGTGTTGCAAGAATGTAGAGTCTTCTGGAGACTTTATGGCAGGGTTGAGTTCTTTTGTATGCACACACACACACACACACACACACACACACACACACACACACAAATAGTACATACACACAGAGCTGGCCTGAATTGACACCCAGCTCCTTTCCTCATTTTTTTTACGTCCACTCAGGTGCTGACTACCAGCTGGCATAAATGACAGCTGATGCCAACTTTCAACAGATGTCTTTCTGACCCCAAAGATAATGGAAATAACAAATAATAACTTTGTAATTACCTTAACTTCAAGCAAAGCATAAGCTGAAAAATAACCAGATGAGAACTACAGGGAGCATGTGGGACTGACTTCCCATTTAAGCATGTTTAAGTGTTCCCCGTGCTGTGCAGCTCAGGAACTGTGCCAAGAGAGTGGAGAAAGCAGCTAAACATGCGTTCAACCATAAATCTTTTTGGCCCCATGATAAACAAACAAGATTTCAGCATCTGCATGCACAGCTGACAAGAAATAGGAAAAAAAAAAAGAAGATTAAATGGGAACTAGGACAGTCAGAGCTTGAAATTTTACAGTGCTTTGGATCAGATAAAAGTCCTCTAATTAAAAATAGATTGTAAATGCTCACATTCTCTTTTCTGTTTGCTGGCTCTGGTTCTTGAGAAGAAATTATAAAAGACAAAACTGGCAACTAGAATTTTGAATTGATGAGAAGAGAGTTTGTCTTTTGTCAATATTCTTGATTTGGGAAATAGGTTAGACAACAATGGTGAAATGCAGTGCAACATTTCTATCCTTACGCAATAAATAGCATGACTGTCTGGGCTTCATACTTGGAGAAGAACAGAGAGACCTCTGAGCATACTGAGACTTTATTTTCAAGAATCTGGAGCTTGTTTGAGCTAAGTCTTTGAATAAACACCCAGAAGTGAATTTGTTTAGTTGGACTAGAATCTTGACTATGCTCTCTATTCTAGTATGGAAATCAACCAATCCATGGGTAGACACCTTTCTTACTTTTGATGGTTAATTTGATGTGTCAACTTGCCTGAGCCATGGCATGCCGAGATATGTGGTCTACCATTATTCTGGGTATTTCTGTTAGGGTTTTTTGGTATGAGATAAACATTTAAATTGGTAGACTGACTGAAGTAGATTGCCTCCCCTAATGTATAGGGCCACATCCAATCAGTTGAAGTCCTGAATAGAACAAAAAGGCTGATATTTCCCTAAATAAGAGAGAATTATTTCTGCCTGATGGTTTTCCTGCTTTTAGACTGAATCTGATATATCGGCTCTTCCTGAGTTTTGAACCTGCTGGCCTTCAGTCTAACACTACACCATTGGCTCTCCTGGGTCTCCAGTTTACTGGCTTACCCTGCAGATTTTGAGACTTGCCAGACTCCATAATTTCATGATCAATTCCTTATAATAAATTTATTTTTATATATACACACACACACACACACACACACTTACACTTATGCTATTGATATTGTTTCTCTGAAGAATCTTAACTAGTACGTTACTGAATCTGAGTCTGAGTTTGTTAGGACATTCATGAAATGGCAACAATCTTATTATTGAAATTCTCTCTGTAGCTTCCTCCCACTGATAGACATTATTCCCCTTGTAGCTCTAATAGAACTGACTACCATATTTCCCTGAAAATCAGACCTAGCCAGACCATCAGCTCTGATTGCGTCTTTTGGAGCAAAAATTAATATAAGACCCGATAGTATATTATGTTATGTTATGTTATGTTATGTTATGTTATGTTATGTTATGTTATGTTATGTTATGTTATATTAATTATATTATTATATTATAAGACCTGGTCTTACATTATATTAATTTTTGCTCCAAAAGATGCATTGGAGCTGATGGTCTGACTAGATCATATTTTCCAGGAAACACGGTGTATGAAGACAATTGCCATGATCACCTTCTGCAGGCTAGCCATCTCCATTTGATCTAACCATACCTCATTAGACATAGTTTAAGTTCTTCCACCCACAGTCGCTCTTCTCTAAGGATCCTACAGTCTGTTTATGTCCCACTTAGAGTGTGGTATAAAGCCTTCTTTAGGTACAGAGCAGCATTATCACCACCTAAATTCTGTTGCTATATATAGACTGATGAAGTCTATATTGGAAATTGTGTGTGTGTGTTGTATTTGTTTTGATCCACAGTACCCTAAATGCTTCTGCTACATTAAATGTTTCTGCTTAAACTACATCTTTTTCTTCGTGTACTAAACTGTTTTTAAGTACAGAAACTTAATCAGCCATAGTTTAAACTGTTACCTATAAGCTGTTCTCCCTTGGATCAACATTTCTAGGCCAAATCTCTCATCTAAGCTACAGCACCAATTCAGTCACATACTGGGATGTCCATAGATGCCCTACTAGAGATAAGTCTATGAAGGCAAGAATTTCTGTTTGTTTTATAAACTGGTGTATGTCCAGTGCCTAGAGTAGTCTCTGGCATCTAGTAGGTAGGTTCTCTGCAAATATTTTTAAACAAATATATAAATGAATCTAAAATCATATTCTAGTACAGTCTTATCACCTTATCCCACTTCTTACATAGCCTCTCGGGAGAATGATAACACCATGTATACATGTACCAAAGCCCAAAATTTGAGATTCATCCTATATTCCACTCTCAATTTCAACTCAGAAATCTAATTAGATCTCAAGGAATAATGATTTCTCTCTGAATGTCTCTCAACTAGATCCTCTTTTCTCTTTTTCACCATCCCTACCTTAGTTTAGGTCTTCATCTTCTCCCTACTGATATTTTTCAATAATCCCCTAAATAAATTATAACTTCATTTTTGCCTTTACTCTTTGTTTTTTATCAAAATGTTTTATATTATTTTCAGGTGTACAAAACAATGTAATAATTTGACATTTACACCCCTCAAAAAGTGATAACCCCCTCCCCCAAACTACTACCCCTCTGACCTCGTACATCGCTGTTACAATTCCATTGACTATTCCTTATGCTGTACTCCACATCCTGTGACCATATATATATACATATATATATTTACATATATATGTATGTATATATATACATATATATATGTATATATATATAAAATTATAGTTGACATTCAGTATTATTCAGCTTCAGATCAGGTGTACAGCACAGTGGTCAGACATCTACACCATCCATGAAGTGGTCTCCCTAATGAGACAAGTGCCCATATGACGCCCTACAAAATCTTTACAACATTATTGATTATATTCCCCAAACTGCTTTTCATATCCCTGTGGCAATATTGTAGCTACTAATTTGTGCTTTCTAACACCCTCCCCTTCTCCTTCATTCCCACCCACCACTCATCTAGCAACCATCAGTTTTTTCTCTATATCTCTGAGACTATTTCTGTTCAGTTTGCTCATCTATTTAGCTCTTTAGATTCCACATATAAGTGAGATCATATAGTATTTGTCTTTCTTTGTGTGACTTATTTCACTTAACATAATGATCTCTAGGTCCATCCATATCATTGCAAATGGTAAGATTTCATTTTTTTTTATGGCCAAGTAATACTCTGTTGTATAAAATTTACCATAGTTTCTTAATCCAGTTGTCTACCAATGGGCATTTCTGTTGTTTCCATATTTTGGCTATTGTGAATAGCGCTGCAATAAACATAGGGGTGCATACATTTTTTTGAATTAGCATTTTGGATTTCTGTGAATAGCTACCTAAAAGTGGAATTGCTGGGTCATAAAGTAGTTCCATTTTCAGTTTTTTGAGATACCTCCATACTGATTTCCATAGTGGCTGCACCAATCTGCAATCCCACCAACAGTGCACAAGGGTTCCCTTTTCTCCACATCCGTGCCAACATTTGTTATTTATTGATTTATTGATGATAGCCATTCTGACCAGAGTGAATGCCTCCATTCTTTTAATCCATCCATACTTCTGCCAAAGTTATCTTTCTAAAATGCAAATCTAATCAAATTATTATACTGCTCAAAATCCTTTAGCAGTTTCCCATGATGATCACAGTAAAATCCAAATTCCTTAGTACTACGTTCATCATTCTAAGCACCTTTATTATCTGACCTATTCCTACCTTTCCAGCTTTATTTTTATTTACTTACCCACCAAGTGTCTTATTGTCCCATTCTTCAGCCATAATGAGTATGTCACATTCTCACCTCTGACCTGTGCATGTGTGATTGGCTTTGTTTCTTCTCTTTATGTATAGAGTTAACTACAACTCACTAAATCATTCAGAAGGTAGTTGCCGAATATTCCCAGGCTGGGCAAGATACTTTGTGTACACTCCCAGAACACCTGTGTCTGCTTCTATTGTAAACAATCATAATAAAGTGCGATAAGGGCACTCTCTCACACTGGATTCTAAAATTGTGTGAATTTCTATTCTCAGTGCTCATCCCAGTGTTCAGGACATATTAAGTGCTCAGTTGAATGAATTGTGCTCTATTAAGCATATTTCAAAAGGTGGCAGAGGAAAAGTACCACGTGCCTGGGAGACATCCCAGAACAAGTGATGCATGTTAGCAAAGGCACAGGGGCAAGAGAAATCTGCTTGTGCCTCGGAGAGCCAGGCACTGGAGTTCAGGAAGGGAAGTGGGGAGCAGAGGGCTAGAAAAAAATGTTCTTTACAAAGAGAATTTCTAAGGTCAGTGAGTTGCCATCTGGCTGTCCTGCTGACCTAGTGTTCCGTTCTAGTCTCCCAGCAAGCAATAAATTATGTACATCACACAGACTTTCCTCTGAGTGTCCCATATCTCACATTTTGCACTGCCTACCCTTCATCAGCAATAACAAACAAAGCTGCTGAGTTCAGCACATATTATCTTGTTAGCAAGGTTTTCTCTTTAGTGCTGCCTCTTTGCAACTCAGTCTCTCTCATGCTGACTGCTAAAATGGCTTGATGTCCAGATGTAGATGAAACATCTGAGTCAGGAGCTCTAAAATCTGTGCCAGCATTGTGGAAATGTGTTGGCAGATGTGATAATGATTGATCTCTAGCCCATATATTAGAACATTCCAAAGCCCTGAATAAAAATAGCTCACATTTATGGAGTATTTGCCTTGCACTAGGTATCATTCTAAGTACTCTACATGCATTACCTCAAAATATTTCTATAAGAAATATACCATTGTTATTCCCATTTTAAAGATGAGGTCACTGAGTCGCAGACAAGTTAAGAAAACTCTACAAAGTGACACAACTGACAAGGTTTGGAGTTAGAATTTCTTAAATATAGCTTCAAATTCCATAAATTTCATCAATATCCTATGGTACCTCTTTAAAATAGGCAAGAAATATAAAACAAGAAAAAGAGCATGGCTTCTAATATGACTTTACTCTAAACTATGTGATTTTGGATACGTTAGAATCTTATGAAAATTTATTTCTCTATACAATGACAGAATTTATGTAGCAGAGCAGACTTCTAACATTTTTACTTCCACAGCCCCTAACAGAATTAAAAAAAAAAAAAATCATATCCCCTTGTACGGTTTTTAAAGGACATTTAGGTTTTTAATAATATGCTTAAATATTTGCAAAAAAGGTACTTTCTAGCATTATATAAATATAGATTTTTAAATAAAATTTTTCCATTACCTTTTTAATACAGGCAATTTAACACTCTTATAAAGAGTTACTGTGTGCGTTGTATACCTTTTTCCATCCTTTAACTTTCAACCTGGTTATGTCTTTGAATGTAAATTATGTCTAGTGTCCAGAGCATATAATTAAATCCTACTTTTCTTATTAGATAATGATTTGTGCCTTTTGATTGGAATCTTTAGTGCATCGATATTTAATGTAATTATTGATATAGTTGAATTTTTGCTTGTCATTTTATTTGTTTTCTACATCTCATATATTTTTGTCATTAATGCTCCACTGTTTCTCCTTCATTTTTTTTGTATTAAACCAATTTTATTTTTATTTTTATTTTTTAGTAAACCATTTTCATTACTCTTAGATTTTAGCTCTGATTTTTTTGAGTTAACTTTCAAAGTGGTTTACACTATGGATTACAACATGCATCTTTTTAAAAAAATAACATTTGTATATACTTAAAGTGTTCAGTATGTTTTGATATACGTATACATAGTGCAATGATTACTACAGTCAAGCTAATTAACATATTCATGTCCTCACATCGTTATCAATTTTGTATGCAGTGAGAGCACCTGAGATCTACTTTCAGCAAATTTCCAGTATTCAGTACAATATTATACAGTTGAATATTACTGTATATTAGATCTCAAGACTTATTCATCCTACATGATTACAATTTTGTATTCTTTGACCACCTCCCCAGTTTTCCCACCTCTGCACCTTAACTTATCACAATTTACTTCATATTCATACTGAACTAATTCTAGTAAGCTATAGCTTCATTTCCTCCTCCTTTGTGCTATTATTGTCATATATATTATATCTATATACGCTGTGAACATGTTAACCGTGTTATAATCATTGCTTTAAACAATCGATTTTTATTAGGAGAAAATATATATAGTGGGAGTATTTATATTTACCCTCATATTGATCAGTTTCTGCTCTTCAGTTTTTCTTGTGTATTTGACTTCACACCTGGTGTCATTTCTTTTCAGCCTAAAGAAAATTTTTGTAGGACAAATGCGCTACCAAAAAAATTTCTCTCAGTTTTTATTTATTGAGGCATACGTTTGTTTTGCCTCATTTTTGAAGGATAATTTTGCTGGATAAAGTATCTTTAATTGACAGTTCGTGAATATTACAACCCACTAAGTTTACAATCGACTATGTTGAAACATTAGAACTTTGATCAACATTCCACACATAACTATATCCTTTGGAATTCAGCTCCTATGGAATAACTTGTGTCTATTATAGTTGGAAAACACTGGTTTCTTTGCAATAGGAATTCTCAGAGTATTTCAAGTGCTAATACAAGGTCTGACAATTAAGTTTGAGAACTTGTTGCAACGATATTGCTAATATTTTTTATATCAGAGGAATTATTCTTTATGAATTTATACCGATTGGACAAACAGTTAACCAAGTTTACTATTTGGAAGTGCTGAAAGGCTACATGAAAAAGTTAGAAGACCTGAACTTTTTGCCAACAATTCATGGCTCTTGCATCAGGACAATGCACCAGCTCACATGGCACTGTCTGAGAGGGAGTTTTTAGCCAGTAAACAAATAACTGTATTGGAACACCCTCCCTACTCACCCGATCTGGCCCCCAATGACTTCTTTCTTTACCTGAAGAGAAAAAAAGTATTGAAAGGAAGACATTTTGATGATATTCAGGACATCAAGTGTAATATAACAACAGCTCTGATGGCCATTTCAGAAAAAGAGTTCCAAAACTGCTTTGAAGGGTGGACTAGGTGCTGGCATCAGTGCATAGCTTCCCAAGGGGAGTACTTAGAAGGTGGCCATAGTGATATTCAGCAAAGAGGTATGTACACTTTTTCTAGGATAAGTTCATGAACGTAATTGTCTGACCTCGTATATTACACTTAAAACATCCCTCTTTTATAATTACTGATTTTGATTACTGAGGCATTATCAGGGCATCGTGCAAAGCTCAACTAATGAAAACCTAGTACTTCTTTAATTCCAATCCCAGGAAGAGTTTAACTTGAAAACAGTAAGATTTATTTATGAGCCTGTAGATTATTTTCAATGCTGAGTTGCTAGAGTTATGCACTGTATACAGGGAGAAAACAAATAATCAGAAATTTCTATTGTTTCTACTCTTTTGAAGGGGGCAGGGAAAGGCATAATGCTCATAGCAGTCAGCTATGTAGTCTGGAACATGATGTCAGGAAATCTAGAAGATGATTGCAGAACAAATAGTTGTATCATTACATAAAGCATCTAACTACTCAGGTAAGATATATGAGAATAGGATTATGTCTTTTATAGAATTATAATTTTTTGTATGGTTAACAGTTATTGAGCTCTTGCTATATATAATTTCATCCACGTAACAATCCAATGAGGTAGCTACTATTATTTTTTATAAAGACCAGGAAATGAAGCTATAGAGCTTAAGTAACATGTTTAATATTTACCTTTATGTCTTGTCTGTGACTTTGCAGCTATGCTTTTAATCACATTGTGGATAACCGTATAGCAGTGGTTCTCAGTGTCATCCCTTAAATGCATCAGCATGACCTGGGAAGTTAATAAAAAGGCAAATACTTGGGTCCAGCCCAGACCTACTGAATCAGAAACTTTGGGGATAGGGCTCAGCAATCTGTATTGTAACCAGCTCTCCCGGTGATTCTGAGACTAAAATTTGAGGGCCACTGCCATTTAGCACAATATTAGGTAAATGTGTTTTTGGTTGAGGTATATTTTAAGAGCCAATACAAGGGATTATTTTACTACACATTAGAAATTCATCTCTCAAATGTTCAGTATCAAACTACAGAGCACATTATAGCATACACTTTAAGTTTTATTTATAAAAAATACAGTGCAAGATTTTTCTTTGCTTTCCTTTGTTGTTTCCCATATCAGCAAGTCCTTCCAGAGTGACTGCATTATATGGGCATATGATTCTATTGCCTTTGAAGAAGCCAGTCTTAACTTACATTCATCTTCTGAGCTTCAATTCCTTCATGTATCTACCTCATCAGTCTACTAGAATTCATCAGTATCCAGCACAGTCTTTGGCACATAGCAAAATATTAATAATCATTAATTAAATAATTTTTGAACTGCTATAAGCTCTGGTGCAAATTTTAAATGATTATTCTAGATGCTCTTGAATGGGGTTTCTTAATTCTTGTTGACAATTTGATTGATTTGGATATAACAAGAGTTTACCAAAGCCAGGCATCATCATATATCAATAAGGTATACTTGACAAATGTGGTCATTAGTCTTCAAAGATGGATTCCCCACTAAACTATGCTTCCCAGGAATCATGTCCTGTATAATCACATTGTGTTAATTTTAAGACTAGGTCATAAAACAACAACAACAACAACAAAAAAAAAAAACATGCATTTTCTGCACTGGTCTCTTAAAATATATATTCAAGGGAAAAATCAGTCACCATGTAAGTAGTGTGTACTGAGACCTCCGTGCTACAAGGAAGCTCAAACTATCGAGCCAAGTGGAAAATCTCTATGGATAGAGAGAAATGCCCAGTCATCTCCAACTGTTCTGGACTTCCCAGGTGAGGCACAAGAGTTATGAGTTAAGAAACCATCAGCTGGACCTTTCAGTTGGTCACCATCTGCCATCTGACTGCTGTTATGTGAATGACCTCAGGCAAGAATAACTCATGTGAGCTCACTCATTCACAAAACAGTGAGCAAGCAGCAATAAAAAATTGTTGCTTTAAGCCACTATATTTTGGGAGAAGTTTTTTATAGTAATAGACAAGTAGAAAAATAGATCAGTGTTTAAAAGTGTTTTGAATGTTGAAGTATGTCGTGGTGCCTAAGTATAATACAATGAGCTAAGGGAGAAGAGTTGGTTTATTCAAAATTCATTTTCTTCTGCTAGCTTTAGGAACACATTAGTGTAGCTTAAATGTAGACTGTAACTGCTCCTATAGTAAGAATAAAAACTACAGAGGCATTGTTGCATGTTGCATATTTCAGTTGAGTTAGAAATTTCATTAACAGCTTGGGGAATATTTTTATGAGTGTCCATGAAAAAAAAGGATAAAATTTGTATCCTGTTTAAAATTTTATAACCTGAGTTACACCGTACATTAAGTAGATCAGTTTCCAATATAACCTAAGAAAAGTGACTGAAGTTGACTGGTACTGCTTCTACAAAGCTATGAAGTCTTGTTTCACATGAAGTGGAACCCAGTTCTCATGTGACCGACTGTTCAGGGAGTCAGGTAGACAGACAAATGTTACACCTTCCATTTTAGGGCTGTCCTTGTGACACCTCATAAGCCCACCTAGTTCTCATAACACAGCCTACTATTTGTCAAATTCCTGACCCTGCAGAAACTTTTATATTAAAATTCTTTCTTCCCTACCTCCCTCCTTCTCTGATATATAGTGGACTAAATACATACCTTCGTATACCAACTTATCATTTATTACATAGCATATATGCTAGCTTTATCTGATATACAACTAAATAATGATGTATTTACAGGTAAAGATCATTTATTTTTATTTTCAAGTTTTATTGAGATATAATTGACATATAACGTTGTGCAAGTTTAAGATGTACAATGTGCTGATTTTATTCACTCATCTATTGCAAAATGATTACTACCATGGCATTAGCTGATACCTCTGTCATGTCACATAATTATCATCTCTTTTTTGTGGTGAGAATATTTAAGATCTACTCTCTTAGCAACTCTTAAGTATGTGATTAAAGTAATAATTACTATAATCACTGTGCTGTACATTAGGTCTCCAGAACTTACTAATTTTATAACTCGAAGTTTATACCATTTGACCAACATCTCCCCATTTCCCCCAATTCCCAGCCCCCGGTAACCACCATCTACTCTGTTTCTATGCCTTGAGCTTTTTTAGATTCCACATATAAGTGAGAACATACAGTATATATCTTTCTCTGTCTCTCATATTTCACTTAGCATAATACCCTTAAACTTCATCCATGTTGTTGCAAATGGCAGGATTTCCTTCTTTCTCATGGCTGAATAATATTGTATGTGTGTATCATCTTTTTTATCCAGTCATCCATTGAAAATCACTTAGGTTGTTTCCATATCTTGGCTATTGTGAATAAAACTGCATTGAACATGGGGGTGCAGACATCTCATTAAGATCCTGATTTCAATTGCCTGGAATATATACTCACGTGGATTTTTGGATCATATAGGAGTACTATTTTTAAATTTTTGAGGGATGTCCATAATGTCTTCTATAGTTTCTGTACCAATATACACTAAGTGCAAAGTTTCCCTTTTCTCCACATCTTTGCTAACACTTGTTATCTATTGTCTTGTTGATAATAGACATTATAACATGTGTGAGGTGGTATTTCATTGTGGTTTTGATTTGCATTTCCCTGATGATTAATGATGTCCAGCACCTCTTCATGTACCTGTTGGCCATTTGTATGTCTTCTTTGGAAAAAAATGTTTATTCAGTTCCTCTGCCTCAGTGAGAATCTTTTTCATGGTTTGCAGTCAGCCGTCATTTTATTGTATCCTCACATGGTGGAGAGAGACATCATCTCTCTCATAGCTCTTCTTATGAGGGTACTAATCCATTTATGAAGGCTCCACCCTCATGACTCAATTACCTCCCAAAGACCCCACCTCCAAATACCTTCAGATTGTGGGTTAGGGCTTTAGTATGTAAATGCGGGGGGGGTGGGGGTGTAGGGAGACACAAACACTCAGTCCATAGCAGTGGGTTTAGAGGGGTGGACACCAAGGAAATCTGTGAAATAGGGCAGTAGAGTAGAGTGATATATTTTGCTGTGAGATCTGGGATCCCAGTTTTAAAAAAAAAGTGAAATTCTGTATTCATTCTACTCAAATTATTTCCTCTCTCCACTCCACCCTCCTCCTCAGAACTGAGTTTTTAAAATTTATATGTGTAAAATTCTCACAGTACATATTGATAGCTCTGCCTAAGACTATAAAAGTTATGTTATAAGGGTAATAATGCCACTGAAAAAAAATTAAGTCAGCACTTTCTCATTTCCATACAAGTCCCAGGAAAGCAGCACATCTGTGCAGCTGCTTGAAACATCTTTCTGTGCTTTTCAAACCATGAATCCTTAAATCTTTCCCTGAAAATCACTGGTGAAGCTGTTGGGGATGTAAAGTAGCAAAGAAATACCAACCTTTAGCATCCTTACATTTCAATTTTTTTAGCTGTGTAAGTTACTTCCATTTTTTTAAATAAATGCATGCAGCTCAGACATTCAGATCCAATAGACACTCAAGTTCCAGTGATGATGAGCAGCTGATACAGAGATCTGTGTCCTTCCCACAGTTCAATCACCCCTCTTGTTTCATCTCAGTGTAACAAAAAGCCTTCCCCTCCCATCTCAGATGCCAGTGGTTCATGAGCATTTTTCTTCCCCCTCAAATCAGATATGCCCTTTCCTCCTGCACTTCCATCACTTGTGGCATTCATTTCATCCTGCCCTTAGATTCTACTGACTAGAATCTGCATCCTAGTTCTCTTTGTACACTGTCTACTCTCTGAAGGTGGGGATTACAGCTTGTTACCCTTAGATTTTAATACACAGTGGGTTTTGTGATAGGCACTACATTATGCCTTTCAGTGCACTATCTCAATTTTTAAGACCACAGTAGTAGCTATTGATGTCCCACCCATTGGGCCTGGAAATTTTAATGTTCTAGGACTTCCAGCTGCCAGGACCAACATTGTTCTGCCAAGAATTTACTCTGGAATCTGTTCTGCCCAAAGGCAACACAGGCAAAAGTGCTGGAGAATTAATGTTTGTTTCCTACACCCTCTCCCCAATGGTCCTCAATAATGACTGATGGGAGTTGGTGTATAAATATCCCAGCTACTTTTCTCCCCATGATGGAATAACTCTGGGAAAGGTGCTTTGCATATTCTCCCAGATTTCTCTAGCTCATCAGATCTCAAACTTGAGTGAGCATCAAAGTCAACTACAGTGTTTGTTAGACCAGATGGATGGGCCCACATGCAGAGTTTCTGATTCAGGACATCTGGAGTGAGACCCGAGAATTTGCATTCCTAACCAGTGCCCAGGTATGCTGATGCTGGACAACCATGAACCATATTTTGAGAATCAGTCCTTGCGCCAGGTATCACAATGATAGTTTGCTTCTTAGCTTATCCTTCATTAGTTACTTCTCTTCCCTCTATCCCTTGCTCTCTTACCAGTGTTTCTGGGATCATCCTGCAGTTAAACAATTTGTACCCGATTCTAATTTGGGAGTCTGCTTCCAGGGAACACAAAACAAGAGAACCACTATCTAGTGACTTTTGCCGTGATACACATGAGAACCTCTTTGTTTAGAGCACTTAGGTTCCTTGTCCCTGGTAACACAAGAGGAAAATCCCAGCGGTTAACTACCACATGATGCTGTCTGCTAGGCATAATGTTTTCCCCATATAAAGAGCCCTGTAAATCTTAGTAGAATTAAAATCAATGGTGTTGATCACCATTGTATCACACTTATGATTTCATAAGTATTAGAATCAGAACCTGCTTACTGGTTGGAAGTCTCAAAGGTATCACTATGAGTATTTCATAGTTTAGAGCGGAACCATGCATCTGGAAAGGCAACCATATTTATTTAAGCAAGTCTCCCAGCACCTAAAGAGTAGTATTGGTTTGGCTCTGCATTGATGCTATGGTCTTTTGGTGAAACTGAGTTCTGCTGTTGCACTCTGAACACACAAATGATACCCAGGAGAAGTTTATAGCTGCTTGACAGCTGGAGTCTGAACATTATAATGCCCCCCTCTGGAGATAATTAGACCCATTGTCTGCTGTCATTGCTGCACTTTGATTCATCCTTTTATACTAGCCAGGAGCCCAGATCCATCTCTCTCCAATGTGTATGATCTTTGCCTCAGCTCACCACTCTTAAAGAATTGTTGTTGTTGTTTTCTGTTTCCTTTTCTCTTTTTGTAGATGTTGGGAGTTGTTTTTCCCACATAGAACAAAGCGTGTGTTGCAGTTTTTGACTGGTCTTATTATTCAATCACACCACTCTTTAAACAGCCTTGTCAAAAATTTAGAGGTGGTTGAATACTCAAAGCTCAAAATCAGACAGGACTCTGGCTTCACAGATCAATCACTGAGCATTGGGCACCCAGAGAGAATTGTACATAACAGGAAAATAATATGTAATTGTGTGAAAAATTCACTTTATGAGTTTCCTTGGGATTAAACTTGTACTATCTGTAGTAGCTTTGACAGCAAAAGAAGAAAAACAGGAAAAACTGTGTAATTCTCATAACTTATTCGGTAGTTGAATGGAACTTGAATTGTGTGATAAGCTACAAAAGAATACTTAAAGAGAATGTAAGTTCAAGTTGATTTATTTTTAATTAACTTCAGTGATGGTGAAACAAGCCAGATTTCTAGCATCAGAGTTAGGACAATATCCAGAATAACAGAAAAAAGTTAAAAATAAAGAGAGTTTTGCATACTCCATGTAAGATATCAATAGCTCTTCCACCATGAGAAGAAATACTTTAAGTCAATGGCTTGGAGTTCTTATAGACAGCCTCATTGAACATAAGATGCCTCTCTATCAAGCCTCATTTCTTAATTTGTACAAAATAAAATGGGTATTTTGAAGTAACTAAGCATTTTGTTTACTAATGACTGATGTCCACAAAATACTACTACTATCACTTAAATATTATGTATTGCCAGTGCCAGCTTAATGGGTATGTGATCAGTATGTTTTCACACTCAAAAGAGAGACCTCCAATGAAATTTAATAGTCTGTAGCCACCATCTGAAAATTCTTCATAATCTTACATTTGAATCTGTGTTTTGTAAAAGAAATCCCATGGGACCATGAGCCTGTACTGGAAGTTTAGAGTCGGGGCCCATGCTCAGTGCCCCCTCCCACTGACCCCTTTGTCTCCAGGATATGTTCTCAGCCACCTGCTCTCCCACCCTGTGGCACTTGGGTACCCTGCTGGCCTCCCTCTCCTGCTCCTGCCCAGGGACCACTGCCACCCTGTATATCCAGTAGGGGCCTAAATCTGGATACAAAAGGAAGGTTGAGCCCTAACCCTTATTACTTTGAATATGGTAAGATATCATGCCCGGTATTATGTTATGCTACATGACAAAAAGGATTTTAAGAGGTAATTAAGGTTACTAATCAGTTTACTTTGAGCTTATCTAAAAGAATATTATTCAAGTGGGTTTGATGTAATTATATGGGATTTTTTTTTTAATTTATTGGGGTGACAATTGTTAGTGAAATTACATAGATTTCAGGTGTACAATTCTGTATTACATCATCTATAAATCCCACTGTGTGTTCACCACCCAGAGTCAGTTCTCCTTCCATCACCATATATTTGATCCCCCTTACCCTCATCTTCCTCTCCCCACCCCCTTACCCTCTGGTAACCACTAAACTATTGTCTGTGTCTATGAGTTTTTGTTTCTCATTTGTTTGTCGTGTTCTTTTGTTGTTTTTTGTTTATATACCACATATCAGTGAAATCATAGGGTTCCTTGCTTTTTCTTTTTCTGACTTATTTCACTTAGCATTATACTCTCAAGATCCATCCATGTTGTCACAAATGTTCCTATATCATCTTTTCTTACATGGGACTTTTAAAAGCAGTAAGTTTCTTTCTGGCTGAGAGTGTAAAGAGAAGTCAGACATATTCAAGGTATGAGAAGGACTTGGTGTATTATTGCTGCACTGAAGATGGGGGCAGGCATGAAAGAAGGAATGTGGGCCCCTCTAGGGGTGAAGAGTAACTTTTGTCTAACAGTCAGCAAAGAAACTGGGATCCCAGACCTACCAGATTCTGAAAACAACCTGGATCTTACGCAAAGATTCTTCCTCACAGTCTCCAGATAAAAACTCAGCCTGACCTTGATTTTGACCTTCTAAGAGCCCAGCCAAGTCATCCTGGGCACCTGACCTATAGAACTGTGAGATAATAATGAGTATTGTTTAAAAAGTATTAAGTAGGTGGTAATTTGTTACACAGCAATGGAAAACCAATATAAACTAAGACACTTCCAACTTCCTAAGTGGCCCTTTGGCATTTTCTTCTAAGAGGAAGCCAGTTATTATATGAAGTTAATAGTTAGTTAAAGTAGACTCTTAAAAGATAGCTTTTATATGTTTATACACATCTACAAACAGTATTCTTCTTTGAAATAATTTATGACAATTCTGAATAGTGTTTTGGGTGGTAGCATTTATAGTCATTTTAAATAAAGGTAATTTAAACATGCATTCAAACATAAGAACCCTGTAATGTTCTAAAACAAATTTCTGGTCTCACTCATGTCAAGCCCATATTTTGTGCAGGATATTTTAATTTTGCATCTCTCTGACAGTCATACTTATTCTACAAATTTGTCAGAGAAAGAGCGAGAAAGAATGAGACTGGTGGAGAGGGGTGTATCATATTTCTTTACTGCTGTTTTTCATATTAATCTGGTTATTTTGTCTTCTTCATAAAAATAATTTTACTGTGAAGTAAGAGGGGGCTGCTTAACTTTCAGCTCCTATAAGAATCATGTTGGTGAATAAATAGGGCAAGAAAAAGGAATGGGGATTTTTGCTGCAAGGAGGCCATTTGATGTGCAGCCAGGATTCAGGCTTGGACCAATCAGAGTTGGCCTCAGTCACCAACTTATCTTAATGCTCATCATAACTCAGTTTCTGTGCTCTCTTTGCCCATCAACCTTTCCTCCCCGGATCTCCTCAATGTGGGGTCCTCCAAAGGCTGCCTTTTGGAATGTTCAAGGAAAATGTTTCATCTAATCTTCTGAACCATGTTAGCCCCTCACCATCCCAGCAGCAGATGCTCCTCTCTTTGTGGTAGAGTGTAACCATCACAATTTCAAACTTCTCTTTTGAAGCATCTGGGTCTCCAGAAAAAAAAAAATAGATCAGTGATCCACTATGAATAAATGAAATTTAAGTCAAGACCCATATTATTATTTTACATGTAATCCCCAATGGAGGATCATTGATTTCACTTATTTTATTTATTTTTTTCTTTTTTGGTGTCACTCAGCCAGGAGACTCTTAAACACAGTTTGCTGCCAACCATTATTTATGCTCTTTTTCTGAACAGCACCGAATAACTGCTAATTAAGTCTTTTGTAGCCTGACTCTCAACTAATTAGGGTTAATTGAGCCTACTTGTGCATTAGCTATTCTAGCTGTTGTTCTGATAATCAGGATTTTGGAGCATGTTGAATATTTAGTCAGTCTGCTAGCTTAGACTTCTCTCCACTAGGCATTCTGCTGCAGTCCCTTTGTCATTTGTTAATGGGCAATAGTGAGCCACTCTCTGCTTGAGTTGCATCTTGCTTTATCTCTTGTGAATGTGTGTGTGTGTGTGTGTGTGTGTGTGTGTGTGTGTGTGTGTGTGAGAACAGCCAAGGAATGTGATAGATGAATGACTCTCAGAATGGAACAGCAAAAGAGTTGGTGTAATGCTATTTCAGCTTTGATTTTTAATCGCTAAGGGTTATCTCTTCGTGGAGAATGAGAACGGTGTTTATGAAGCTCTGTGTTTGTGGTCCATAAAAAGACTTTTTAGTCTTCCTTCCTAGTCATATACATTGATTAGATGGCTATATCTTTGAACTGATTCTGGATTGTGTTGTATCTGTTATTGAGGGACCAAAATACATGTTTTATTTTTATCATGGTTATTATTATTTTAAGCATTGGCAGTTGATTCATATTAATAGCCTCTATGAGAAACTCCGTTTTGCGTCATTTCAGACCATTGACAATCCATTCTGTTTTTCAAACTTAAATAAAAAATTTGATCATTTAGCTTGGAATCCCATTCAATTATTCAGCCATTTTTATCATCAAAACAATTCTATATATATATATATGTATACAAAAAAAATTAAACATATTTACTCTTTAGTTTCTTTTGGTCATACTTTCCAAGGCAATTAAGTTGATCAATATGAACTAAAAGATATTTTTTAACATAAAGTAACAACTTTTCTAATCTCATTAAGATGACTAGTTATTCAAAATTTCATGTATGTATGTTATTTGATGAACTAGAATTCAAAGCAAATAATCTGGCTATAATAAAGGTTAAGATGGTTCTCTGATGAACCTCTGATGGAGAGGTAGATAAAAATCATCATAGAAACAAAGAGCTCATTCTATTTTTCTTTCATATCTAATACATGCTTAGCAAGTGTTTGCTAAATAATGAGAGACTGAATGAATGAGGGGGTGAATGATTGTGGATGAATAACATAATAAATAATACAGTTACCTTCTTCATCCCTGTTCATATGTGCAATCTAGATATTTATGTTATACAATTTTCTAATGCTTTATTTTTGTTAGGTTAGCAGTTGAAAAAACCTAAGAGATTATTGATTCTAACCTCTCCCTTTACAGATGATGAAATTAAGGATTAAGGAAATTATAAAGGTCAAGTAATGGACCGAAGTTCATTCACAATCAAATAACGCAAAGATGAAATCCAAACTCAGGAGTAAATTTGGCCTGCTACAGGTAGGTTTCATTGTGAATAGAAATTCTGAGCACTGACCTTGTCTGTGTCTGGTCATCAGCTGGAAGCTCCTTACCTTTAGAAACATGACCAAGCCAGTTAGAAAGGCCTGAATTACAAACCTTCATCTCTGTACTAATGTTCATAGATCATCCTGTAGCAACAGTTTATTTAACAGCAGGCTATTAATGAATATTTATTTTACCTTATAAAATTTGCATAAACGTGGTCCAAAGAAAAGTTTTCATTGCAAAGCTTTTAATTTAGAATAGAAATCTTCCTTTAAAAACATAACCAAATAATATACCTAACTAGATATTTACAAATGTGTCCATACATGTCAAGGCTCAAAATTTATAGAGTATATAACTTATAAGTAAAGACTGGATAATTTTGGTCCCTTTTTAATTTAATCCAAAATTAATCAATATAATTAATACTTAATATATTGCCATTGAGCTTAAAAACCTTGTTTTATTGGTTTTAAACTAATGATTCTTTTATGTGTATTAAAAAAGTACTGCCAACAATTGGCAGTGTGTTGAAATAATATCTAATTACTGTAGTAGGTAGGAGAAATAATAGAATCTATAATTGTGGCCTAAAAAATGCAGTTTAAAGCATGCATACTGCTGTTAAGATTTATGATCATACTAATCAAGTTGACGTCAGGGTTTATTTTATAATGGGAATTTTATGATTCAGGAAAACAACTGTGATGGCTGAGAACAAGTTAAATGGATTTTGTCTGAAGTACTGTTCCAGAGAATGATGTGAACATATATTGCAGTGTTTCCCAGGGAATTCCTCCATTTCTTTTCCTCATAGCTCCCTTTATTCTAGTGTGATTAATATTACAGTCAATTCCTTATTTTTCTGATATGCTTACTATTACAGGCAGTTCTTAGGGGAAAAGGGAATGCAGTACAGTGATAATTAGAATTAATCAAATTCAAGGATTCATTACTAGTCCTTGTATTACTGACATGGAAACATTGTCTTGATTGTACGTGGAATTTAATTCATAGAGACTGACTTTAATTCATAGAGGTGATGGAACAGAGAGGTTATTGCCATTTAAAGAAGCTTTATTACTCACAATTCATAAGATAAGACATGCTACACCATGCAGGTTTATATGGGGAAGCCCCCAGGTTGGACAGGAGGACCAAAGGAGAAAGTGTGGCTCAGAACTTTATTGTGATTTCCTCGAGAAGGAATGGGCAAGGCAGAGTAGGCAAATTTGAACAAGTTTAAGATTGGACAGATTAAATACTTTCAGCAGGCTCTGGGCTATAAGCATGGTCTCTCCTTAACCCATACAAGACCCTGGGATGATTTAGGGTGGTGGTGGTGGGGATATTGACATGGTGTGTGAGAGCTTGATAAAGGCGGGGGTTGGGGTGAGGATTTTGGATTGGTTGGTTTGCATGTGAAAGGTATGCTCACAGGAGAGCCATTTTGTTTCTTGGAATTTGCTAGCCCTGGGAGGGACAGTTTCCCCCCAGCCAGCAAGGCACCAAGATGTCAAAGCATCATAAAATATAGAAAAAAATTTAAATGATTAATACAATCATTCTGTAAGCTTTCTCTTTACTCTCTTTTTTTTTTTTTTTTTTTTTTTTTTGTATAACTTTAAAAGAAAAGATTGGTCAAGGAAGGTACCAAACTGAAATGAGGGTAAACCAGGGGGTTTATTGGGTGTCATACATAAAATGATTATTTTCACATTTATCTATGTCATGAGTGTGTTTCCCATCATTTACATAAAACATTAAGGAATTGGTTGTATGTGTCATAAATGTCCCACAGAAGTATGTTACCATTTTCTAGTATTTAAACTTGTCATAGGGTATATGAAAACCACCACTTAATACATCTTCACCATCTTCTTTTTCTTCAGGAACATACACACACCAAGAAGCTCATCCTAAGGAGAATCTGGAAATAAGGCTTAGATTTAATAGCTGAGAATAGGCATGAATTAACTCCAGATTATTTTGCTGAGTCCCTGGACTCTGCATTTGAGGAACTGAATTCAAATCTTCATATTTCATTACCTAAGTGTCTATTTTGGTTTTCTTTTCTAGCTTTTTTCTTTTCTTCCTCTCTTCTTATCTACTTCTTCCCTCTTTCTTTGTTTGTTTCCTGTTATGTTCTTTTAACAAAATATTGAGCTCAAATTATGTAGTAAACTGGGCAAGTACTGGTGATACAAAGATGAAAAGACATCAATATCCTCAAAGAGCTCAAATGTAGGTAGAAAAACACTGCCGAAATATGAATGTTTACTGGACATTCTAGGACCTATTCTAAGAGCTATGTGAGGAGGAAGAGTGGAGAGGGGAGATATACGAAGTGTGTTGAAGGAGTCAAGGAGTTATTCACAGAGGAAGAAACTCAAGATGAGAAGGGGCAAGCCTTTGAAAGGTAGACAAAGGGAAATCTAATGCCTTTATGGAACTCCAAGTAAATGAAAGTGACTGAAGCTTAGGGATTACGGGAAATGGAAAAACTAAATAAAACATAAGGCAAGTCCCCGATCACGAAAGACCTTTTATGTCATGCTATAGAGATTTTATACCCTCCATTCACAAATATTAATTGAGAACCTTTTCTTAGACACTATTTGAAACATTGGGCATATGTCAGTAAACAATATATCCAAAGTCCTCTTACATTCCATTGCAAACTATAAACAAACAAATGTATAAAATTGTGTCAGATGGTGATACTCGAAAGGGGAAAGACTAAAAGTTGGATGCTATTTTAAACAGGGTGATTATGAAAGCTTCCTAAAGCACAAGTTATTTAAACAAGGGTTGATTGAGCTCTGGGGAAATGGCATTTGAACAGATGAGAAGGAAGTGAGGGGACCCAGAACTGTGAGAATGCTCTAGGCAGAGACAGGGAGGAGCTTGTAATATTTGAGACAACTCGGGAAGACCACAAGATATGAGCTGTGTGAGTCAGGGGGTCTCACTGCTAGGGGGAAAGATTGGAGAGGTGGCAGGGTCTCACCTATGTAATTACCTAGTTAAGAAGGGAAATTGAATTTCGCTCTATGATGGGAAGTTTTTGAGATTTATGACTAGTGACATACTATGATTAATGTTTTAAAAAGATAACTTTGATGTTTTATTTTTTAATTGGATATTAGTTGACAAATGTATATATGTTACATATATATTTGTCAAAACATGATATCTATGTGTTTTATTATATGTAAATTATGCCTCAAAATTTTTAAGAAGATAACTTTTCCTGCTATGTGTTCATGTATAGACAGATAGTGGAACTAGAAGCTGGACAGCCAGACTTTTCTCTTAGCATCAACTGAGTTATTGAAAATCGGCGAGATTCAGTATACTTTTGAAAAATAACCTGGACAATGGAGTGCAGAATGGATTGGAGAACCTGAGAACAGGAAATCTGATTAGGTTTACATGATTGCAGTAGCACAGATAGGAAATGATAAGGGCCAGTTTAGTGCAGGCAAAGAAAAGAGGAATAATCAAAGTATTCAGGAGATAGTACTGACATGATTTGGCCAATTGGATAAAGGAGATAAGAGGGAGAAGAGTCTAAAATGAATGATTCTCAGGTTTCAGGCTTTGGAGGTTGGGGAGGATCTAATACATTCATTATGCCGGAAGTTATAACAGGAGAAAATGATTTGAGGGGTGCAGTTCCATTTGTGACATGTTTAGTTTGGGATGTGTAAGGAACTCACAAGTACAAATGACCATTTGCAGTTGCAGATAGAGAGGTCCAAGAGCTGACAGTGGTCTTATGTGTAAATAAAAATATATAAGTTGTTAATCAATGAATATTGGTTAAAACTATGAATCTGAATGCCCTGAAGGAGCCCTGAATAATTGTCTACAGTCTTCAAAATGTCACAACAATTGCTTGGTGTAAAAGGATGATTTATTTCTCATAGCCCATATTATTTAAACCAATCTTTCGTAAGGATATATTATGTACTCAGAGGTGAGCTAGGCCATATGGTTGGTAAAAAGAACTGTACTTACATGGAATTTTCCCCTTAATGAGAAACAGATGCATAGAACAGCTACCAGAATCATCATACCTTTCAAAAACCTATCAAGTCTTCATCCCATTTTATATAATAATTGCCATTTATGATATGCCACGCATTGGCCTGGAGCTGGCTGATTTTCACATAAATCGTGTCACTTTGCAATAGGCTGGATTCTAAGATATCCCCCAAGATTTCTTGCCAGGGATGTATATGTTTGGCGTACTCTTGGGTCTGTGACGATGACAGATTTTATCCCTGTGATTAGGTTATGTTTTATGGCACAATTGTCCTTAGCATAGGGCAATTATCCAGGCGGGCGTGACCTAAGCATGAGAGCCAATTAGAGACTTTTCTCTGTCAAGTGGCAAAAGAGGAAATCAGAGAGATATGTTCTGTCTGACCTAGAAAAATATCAACATCCATCTTGTGAACTGCCCCTGCTGACCACATGGAAAGGAACTATAGGCAGCTTCTCATTGCCGAGAGCAGCCAAAAAGCTAGCAGGAAAAGCAGGACCTTCGTGCTACAAGTATAAGGAAAGGAATTCTACCCACAGCCTGTGGAGCTTGGAAGAAGATTATAAGTGTCTAGTGAAAACTGAGATCCTGGTCCTTATGTGTGTCTGTCCCCTGAAACCCTGAGCAGATACGCCAGCCATTCTGTGCCTGGTCTTAGGATCTACAGAAACTGTGAGATGATAAATGGATGGGAAGTTGGTGGCAATTTGTTATACAACAGTAGAAAAGTAGTACATACTTGATACCCAGTAATTCTATGTGCCAAGGTGAAGCAACACACCTGAGCTCCCAATCCTGGTAAGTGGAGCAGCAAGGACTGCAACCCAGGTTTGCCTACCTCCAAGTCCCCTGCTCTCCTCATACAGCTCATACAGAGCAACTCTGAGTCAGCAGCGCTAGCGTAAGGTGGTGCCGGGGGTGGAACTGAACCTTAGTATCCTCACCATAAGCCTTTGGTTTTTGCCTCTGACTGCACGACCTCTGCTTATATCTGCCGCAGAACCAGCATCCTCTTCAGCATCCACCTCTCTGACTCCAGGGAGAACAGCGAATATTCTTCTCATGTACCAATTAATCTTTGACCAGTAGGACTGCCTAACAGAGGCAGAAAGGGTGAAATGGACTCTTGTTTTTAGGAACTGAGCTGAGACCCCTGATTTATTTCACCTTGTTTGTGAAACAGCAGCTAATGATTTTGTTTCACTCCTCACTTGGACGAGATTCAGGGAAAAGCATTTGGATGCAATCACAGGAGAGCACACTTAGGGCATGAGCCAGCACACTTCTGTGTTGTCTGCAATTCATTCTCCCTCAGGCTCAAAAGACTTGGGTAACAGGGAAACATTGACTATGGTCTTATAAAAAGGTGTCAATACCTTAATGACTATTTGTGCATGAACCAGTGTATATTTCAGTTCTTACTATGTTCCAGACAAACCTAATGAATACTCCCTTTGTGTCAATAACAATATAATACCAAAAATCTCTGGTCCTTAGATTCCTTATCTTTAACATGAATAGAGCAACACCATATGGAAATATTGTAAAGATCAAATGTGATAATGTACATGAAAGTACATTAAAAACTACAAAATGCTATCCATACTTAGGATGTTATAAGATTAGGCTCAAGGCAGTTGGCTATGAAAAGCAAAAAATATTTGAAACTTTAAGCATGTAGAAACTACTGAAGATGAATCTTTTTTCTCTATGTTAAACATCTCTCTCTCTTTCTCTTTCGCCCCAGGGGTGCCAAAAAATGTATATACATGACTTATATTTATCTTTTGTTACCAGCATATATTAAGTATTACAATTTTAGTACAGTTTTTTTTCCCTTTCTTAAAATGTGTTTTCATTGTTTTGGCACCTCAAATATATATATATATATATATATATATATATATATATTTCGCTGAAATAGAATGATCCATTTAAATGTCTTCAATCCACCCTTACATCACCTTGAAGAATGCTCAGGTTATACGTTAAGTGTACTCAGTTACACTCAGGCTTATGCTCCTGACCTCTTAGAGACAAGGGTGGTATTACTGACAGCTGAGTTGGCACTTTTCTTAAAGTTGAGTCCTCTTGCCTGGAATTAATTGGGGGTTCTATTGGTTCCAGCTATATCAGAACCATATACTAGGATAGGGAGAAATGCCAAATAAGATGCTGAAATAGGTAGGGAAAATAAATAGAATTTTTCAGCTCCTGGAAGGGAATTACCCTCAATGGTGAGTGAGAAAGAAAGAAGAAATATTACTGAGGGAGTATTAGAGAGTTGCTTAAAACATATTTTTATGCATTGGACAACAGCAAGAAATTTGTCAGCAGTGGGCAGCATTATGGTTTGCCAGAGCTATAAAAAGGTTATACAAACAGTAACCCAAAAGGAATAGAAACACATTAGAATTTATAGGCCTAAATTACTCACTATGTAAATGAAGCTTTCAAATATATATGGTTTATGGAAATTAATGTCTTATATTTATTACTCAGCTCCAAGATTAAAATTGGAACCACACTGATTAGGTAACATTATAAATCAATTCCCGTAGAAAGAAATAATAATAATACATCAAAGTACAAATGCTCTGATTAAACAAGACGATATATAAGAAAAAGAAAGATGTGTGCTTGTCTTGACAGCTAATCCTGGATGCTAGTCAGTTTCCTTATTCTTACCAAAATAATGGGCTGGACGTAAACAGACAAGCTGGTTATGACACTTCCTATTTCAGCAAACATACAAGAAAGAAAAAGAGGGAGAGAAAGATGTGGGCTCCTTTCCCCCAACTTAAACATCATATTATGTGAAGCTTGTATTGCTGAATGTGGCAACACCTTAAGTACTACAATTCATGTCGCTTTTAGCCAAAGAGAAGACAGGAAAGCAATGTATCACTGGATCATCCTTCAATTCAAGTCTCTTAGTTTCCTTTAGTTCTTTCAGACAGGGGAGGATTATCAGGAAGAAAGGATAATATTAAAGGAATGAAGCATTAATTAAAAATTCAGTCAGATGTACAAATGACCTATGAAAACTGTTAGGTTCCATGATCTCCAAAAACATTGAAACATTTTATTCTAAAGTTGGGAAGAAAGATTTTACTAAGCGATGGCAGAATGAAAGTAAATTTGAATCTCAGTGCCTTTCAGGATGCTGTGGGAGGAGGCAGAAATTTCTAGAAATGTGTTTCAAAGCTTTCTGTAGGAGGATCCTTGAGCAGAAGCAATACTAATTGAAGCACATGTAGATGAATGATTTGGGACCAGATCTCCTTTTATGAATAGGCAGAGTGTCCCTATTAGGGAAAGTACTAGGAGATAAACAAAACAGAAAAATAATGTTATTTCTGTCCAGACCCACCCTAAGTGTCCCATTTATTACAGTAAATCATGATTGCTCACAGGTTTGCCAATGGGGAAGGGTTTTCCACCTCATTAAAGAAGGATGTGGTAGATTTTTAAAGCAGCTTCAGTATTTTATAGCAATTCTATTTTTTTCATCATATTATTCTTTTACTTTGATAAGTAAAAGAACAAAGAATAAAGTAAAAAGAATAAAGTCTGTGTTCGTCTCTAGTATTGGAATGACTTAGGTTCATGGAGAATTCTGGCTTCTTGCCAATTACACCTGAAGCTGTTGGTTGATATGCCAAGAGTTGAACCCCTCAGACTTCACTTAAATATCTGCCAAGGTATACTCAGAACTGTAAACATAATTATTGGAACTTGCTGTCTAATTAGCATGTGCCGTATTGATAGGTAAGGTCTGGTAGCTTCAGAACATCACCTTTTCATCTACGTACTGCCAAGTAATACAATCATGTTTATGGCACTAGACTCATTAGTCTTTGAATTTACTGTTTTGTCAATGCTTTAATGGCTTCAACATCATGTGGATATCGATTCCTTAATGTCTCCATTTTTAAACTGGGTGGTCTTGGCATTTTGTGCAGGGTACTGTGCCAGGTTCTTTAGAGGAAACCAAGGTAAAAGAAGTGAGGGCCCCAACTTTGATGGGTCTATAATCCATAGTGGAGACAAGAGAGATAAATAATAACCTCATTATATGATTATTAAATTTAGAGTCATAAAAGAGATACAGTGAAAGTGCAACCGCAGTGCAGATAAATCACCAGGAGGTACTGCCAGTAAGTGGAACAAAAGCATTGCCCAAGGTTTGTGTTAGAAAGAGCACAGATGTCTGCCAGGATCACAGAATGGACTTGTTACATCCCTTCCTCAAAGCCTGGCCCTACTGCAGAGTATTCCCACCCCAGGTCTTTACTGTTACCACTCTGTCTCTGGTAACCCCCCACTCAGGTCCCATTCACTCACATCCTGATATCTGTTATGGCATTGTGACTTCACATCACATGTTTACCTTTATTCCCAAACTAACTTGCCATTCTGTTCTTTTGGTACCAACCATAAACTCATTTCAGCTTTTGGTTTCATTATTACTTTTCCCGAAGGCAGTATTCTCTGAGAAAAGGAGAAGGCTTCATAAAGGAACCAGGACGGCATCTAGCCCTTGAAGAACAGAATGAATTTGGTCATGCAGAAATCTGTATGAAAGGAGGGAATAGACTTTCTTAGGAAAAAGACATCATGAATTAAGACAGAAAGTGGGAAACCATATAAGTTAAGGTATTTTGCAATTTGGCTGTAGTACAGGGACATAAAGGAGACACAAGGGAGAGAGAATTTGAACAATCATGTTAGGGCTAACAGGGAAGATTTCAAGTATCTGAGGTATGAGAGGAATTAATTTCATTCACATTGGGAAACCAAGAAAGATTTTTGAACCAAGGATCACAAGATCTGAGCTACTCTTTGGGAAAAAAAGTAAAAAAAAATAATAGCTAGGTATGGAATAGTTAAAGTATAAAGAGAGAAACCAAGTAATTATAACAGTTCTTGAATCACTATGCTCATCTAAATTAGGACCAAAGTTATGCAGAAGAGGGGACTCATTATCACTGCCTCAAGGGGAAGGTGTGAGTGGGCCAAGAAGCAGAGGCAGCCCATAATCTTGGCTTTTGCTTCCAAGAAGGTCTCCATAGAAGACCTTATAGTGTTTGTAGGAAGTAAATGGAATGGGGAATCTGGTGTGCAAGAAGAAGCAAGAGGGAGAGAGATAACAGACTGTAAAATGTGTTCCCCTGGGCTATAAGGGAGAAAGAGGTCTCTGGCTGGACCAGGGCTCCAGAGAAGCTTGGCAGCAAGGTCCAAGACAAGCACTTAGGCACCAGAGTCCCCAGCCTGAGAAGATGTTTTCCTCCCATGCATGGCAGGAAGGACCTAAAGGTACCCTGCAAACAGAGGACAGATATAT
The DNA here is from genome assembly GCF_964194185.1 of Rhinolophus hipposideros. NCBI lineage: Eukaryota > Metazoa > Chordata > Mammalia > Chiroptera > Rhinolophidae > Rhinolophus > Rhinolophus hipposideros. The sequence continues at coordinate 44,438,876 of NC_138050.1, read as the reverse complement.
CTCATCCTCACAGATATCTAATAAATGGGGACCCTCTCCAGATAGATGCCTAATCATACATGTCTTGGAATTGTGTATGGCATGACCTATGGAAATAGGATAGGGCGAAACCCCAGATATACTGAGCTTGAATTCCTTGCCAACACAGCAGGAATAGGACTCAGAGAGATATTAAATTAATTCAGAGGAAATAAAAAATGCTCTATTTCTTATCCACCTGGATTTGTGTACTGAAATTCATATACTCTAAATATCTTATATATTTTTATATTCTGGGCATATAGTACAGCACATCCTAAGCTGTCTATACTCAATAAGTAGGGGTGCATAAATGTAAGTGGACGAGATTCAAGATAAATCCAATTTACAAAAAAAAAATGCCCCACAGTACATAATAATGGAAACATTTGTATGTATTTTTACTACTAATAATTGCCTACTTTTTCCTCCAAATATCTAATTTCTTTGCTTTGAAAATTAAATTATCAGACCTCATACAAATAAAATCCTATTTGCTCCTCTGAAAGTTCCCGAATATTTTTTGTTCGTTTTATTTTGTTTTCCTTTCTTTTTTTTTTAACTCAAAGTAAGCCTAATATTGTTCATAGATTGTAAATCCTAAGAGATAACAATTGTTCCATTTACTTATTCGTATGACATTAACTGTGAGGAAAATTAAACTATTCTGCAAAACGGAAATTTAATTATGGCTTTAACAGCAACAAATACCTAATTTAAAAATATCAGATAATCACTTGTGTTTTTTTGCCACGTTTTACATTTTATCAATTAATGCTTTGCATCAATTTACATCAGAACTGAGTACATTTGCTGACAGAACCTGCCCCCAAATTTGTGTTTATTTACTAACCCAGCAATGTTATACAAAAGCCAATCTATTAATTTATTCCTATGTACTGAAAACATCTGGAAAATCTCACAGCGGGGATTCAACTGAGACCATCCTCTCTCGTATTGTCTGTGGGGCCATTAAAATGTGGGGCTACACATTTTTCAATGGAAGGAATACCTCTAGTAGAGTCTTTGAAACGTCATTATGCTAAATGCTGAACAAGAAACCTTCATAAAAACCTTTTAATTTTCCCCCAAATCCCAATTTGGTTATGTATTAGATTAAGGTTCTACTTGTCTTATAATAGAAAAGATTTTCTAAAGAATCTATCAAGTTTTTGTGCCAACGATTCTTATCCATGTTTCTGTGAAACTAAGGTTTCAAAGTGTTTGGGGGATCCTTTATCTCATATTTATCTTGATCTCCTGAGGTAAATGACATGCAAAACAATTTGAGAAATATAAAGGGACATATTCAAGGTCATGTAGGTCGCTTAAGGCATAGCAAAAATGAGCACATAATTCTTTATACCAGTTCAGTCATTGGTTATTCCACTAAAGCTTCTAAAGAGCCTATTATGTGCCAACTACATTCTAGGCCCTTGGAATAAAAATATAAAAATATAGTCATTGTCTTCAACAATTTTATGGTATTTTATAGAAGATTGGTCAGAAAAGTGGGAAATTATAAAATAACCTAATAAACAAAGTTTTCAGGGCTGATTTTTACTTTCTGAAGTGAAACATAAGGATTAGAGTTTAACCCAGGTAGTCTACTCTTTTTTCATTGCTTTTTGTATTATTAGCACTCATGCTTTTCAGTTCTAGTGCTCCAGGTATATGCAAAGCTGCAGAATCTTAGCCACGTATAATTCGGTCAAGAAATAGATATATCCATTATTGTTCATCTTCAGCTTCAGGTGAACAGGCATCTACATCTTTCCTGAGGTGGAAGCTGAACAATAATGAATGTCAACTACAATTTTATATATATATATATATATATATATATATATATATATATATATATACACACACACACACACACACACACACACATATGTATATATATATATATACACATACATACATATATATATATATATATATATATATATATATATATATATATTTACAAGAAGTGGAGTACAACATTATGAATAGAGACGGGAAATGTAACAGCTCTATGCGATGTCAGAGGGATAGTAGATGGGGTGAGGGGGGTTATCACTGTGTAAGGATATAAATAATAAATTTCTAGTCCATTCTTTTGTACACCTGAAACGAATAAAATAATAATAATAGTAATGAAAAGAAAAGAGATACCACCATAAACTGGCTCAGGTATCAGGGCACCCATTTGCAAGATAACAGAAGTAAGTCACAGAAGCTCAAAGCAGGAAACACAGAAGGGCCTGATGATAAACTAGGATTGGACTTTGAAAGACTCTGAAGGCTGCCAAGGACCAAGGGATTTTCTCTCCATATCTTTTTATCTGTTTGATGTCACCAGATCACTTATGGATCACTTTTCTCTATGCACATGTTCTATTTTTCTGTGTGAAAGATGAAATGCACTGAATAATGAAGGTGATTTTATTTAGGATATGGCCATAGGGAGAATACTCATTAATGAGGAACACCTTAAAAAAGAGGGAGAAAACTTGGAATTTTATGAAACAAGAGAGTAATTGAGGAAGACTGGAGGTGGATCTTACCTCTGATATGCAAGGGTAGGTTGGTTCTTTATGTTTAGCTGTTTATCCTAACACAAAAGGATCCCAAGAGGGTGAGAAGATTTCTCCCTTGCTCTGCAGGACTTCTCTTTGCTGAGAATCTTGTCTTCTTACTCACCAGCATACATGACCCCAAAATGGCCACCCAGAATCTACTTGATCTATCTCCAAAGACAACCACAAAACAACCCCTGATAAAAATTCTCAGGAAGAAGAGGATGAGAAAGGATCCTTTGGGTCAGATATTTACCCCGAGAACTAATACTATCTAATACTATCTAATACTATCTAATACTATCTAATATAGTATATAGATACTATATAGATATAGATATAATTTCTAGAGATTTTCAGTAGAAATGGAGTTAGGCATATTTATAGAATCTACCATCTTGATCAGTATCCTATCTGTTTTAATATGTAAATAACATTTTCCCCTTAAATTACCTAATATAGTAGTTTTGGCATTCCAAGAAGTGACATCAGTAATATCTATATAGATGTGGATATAGATATAGATATATGAAAAATAAAACTGTATTTCTATCAGCATTGGAAATCAAGAAAATATGCCAATGGCAATTTTGAGGATTTCCTGGAAGGAAAAAGCAGATGGCTTTGGAGCAACCTATTAAGAAATAAAACTGATTGACATTTATAAAAGTCCTTATCCCAGGAATGTAAAGATGATTTGATATTAGAGAATCTATTGATACATGTCACTAAAACAAACTTAGAAAAACAAGAGAAGTTAAAAATTTTAAAATAAAAAAATTCAAATCCATTTTCTATAAATATTCAAAACAAGCTAGGAATAGCAGGATTCAACCCTGATTTATTTTAAAGTGTCTTCCAGTAACCTATAGTAAGCATCATTCTTAATATTGAAAACTGATAAAAATCTCCATTGTAACAGAATAGCCAATTTCCTCACATTTTCTTCATTTGTCCAAAACTCCTTTGACCTCTTTCAGCCCCCAACTAATAAGTAGCAGGAGCTGAAGGACTTAGTTCAGTCCAATTTGATTTAAAATATAATATGACCCAATAGTGTAAACAGTTTCTCTAGATCCAACTGTTAGGTACAACAATAATTCTATGAGATGTTTGCTCAGTCTTTTAGTTTCCTCACCTTCCCTCCAGTTCTACAGCTGGCAACTGGTTAATGAGAGGCCTTAATGAGAGTGTGACATTGGATAGAAGGGGAACTTCTGGCATCTAATAAGCACATGGGTGTGCACTGTCTGCCCTGAGAAGCATGTATGAGTACATTCTGCTACTGTCTGCATTTAACCTCTGTGACTCATAGAACTGTGGTTTCTTCCTCCTTGGCTCTGTGAGGGCCTGATGACCTCTCCCTACTCAATCAGAATTTTTGTAGGTCTGTATGGTATAGCATCTCTCTGTGAGCCCTTGTCCCATTTTCCTTTGGACCCTGAATGAGGCCACCCATCACTCAGCAAGCCACTCCACCAAATGAGCCCTGTGGAAAGACTATGTGTCTTAACTCAACATCTAGAACACATTGAAACCAAAATAATCCCAAAGAATTCCTTGTACACTCTAACTCTGCCTGCCCCCAAGCTATACTTAACTACCTATTATATCCATTGTTGGTGTAAACCCAGCCTGCAGAACAGTAGAAAAAGAATTATTCAGCTAGAGGAATGCCAACAAGATAGCAGAATAAGAATTTTCAGTGCTCCTCCCCTAGCAGATACATCAATTTGAACAATTATCCTTCACAAGAGCTAAGGATTCCAGATGAGAGATTAAAGCACCTGGGTAAAGCATAGAACTAAGAAAAGAGGCATTTAGGAGGGTGGGAAGGATAGTTTCACTGCTCCCCCAAGCCTGGGAAGTCCATCACAGAGAGAGGCAACAGCCCCATAGGGGACGGAGAGTGGTATGAGCACCCAACTTCGGTGCAGACCCTAGCACCAGGCCCACCCCTGTGAACCACAGCACCAGGCCAGCCCCCATGGCCCCAGGCACCAGTGACCCGGCCTCCAGATTTGCCCCAGTGCCAGGGGCTGCCATAGCCCCAGGCTCCAGGTTCACCTCAGCTCCAGCCCAGCCACAGTAGACCCAGTTTCTAGGCCAGCTCCCATGGCCCCGGGCTCCCACTTTGCCCCAGTGCCAGGCTGGGATCTGGACCATGTCTCCAGATTGGTACCTCTAGCCCCAGGCTCCAGAGTAGTCCTTGTGGTCCCAGGCTCCCAGCCTAGCACCCAGCTCATCCTAACACCAGGTCAGCCCTCAGGCTCTATTCCAACCCCCATATACCCAGACTCCAGACCCATGCCTGCAGTCCCAGGCTTCAGGCCTGCCTCAGCACCAAGTCAGTGCTCAGAGACCCAGACACCAGCCTGGTCCCCACAAACCCAGGCTATCAGTCTACCTCAAAATCTGGCTGGCCCCCATAGCCACAGGCTCTAGGCTAGTACCCATGGAGCCAGGTTTCAGGCCCATTGCAGCCCCAGACTTGTTTCTGTGGCCGCAGGCGCCAGTGGAACCAGATTCCAGGCCTGCCCTGGTGGACATCAATGACAAAGCCAGAACCCCATGGACAAATGGAAGGGAGGGAGGGAGGAAAACAGGGAGGGCGGCATAAAGCCAACAGCTTGGAGTTGTGGTGACCAACTAGTTCATGGAAGTGGCCGGGACCAGTTTAAAAGGCTATGAACTGAGCAAGTTCTATAAGACAGCAAATTGAGCCTGAGAATGCCTCAAAAATAAGTGTGGCGGTTGAGCCTACTGTTGAAATTTCTCTTTTTTAGGAAGAAACGTATTCATAAGTATGGTGAATTCACTTCCCTCATTCTGTTCTCAGCCCAGTGTGTGACTATATTCATTATAGCCTCTCCCAGACCAATTCAATATCGTGAGTTACTCAGGTAAAACTTCTTCCCTGCCAAACTCCCTACTCCATTTACCCCTGGTAGCACAAAGCTTAAACTGTGATGATACAGGGTGTCCCATAGAAGTAGGCTACCCTAGCTAAATCTCTGAGCACAGCTTTCTACTACGCCTCAATCAAGGAGTCATAGTTAGGGAATGACCTGCAGGAAAGGAAGACTTTAATTAAAGTACAGATCCCCCATATGTAAAGGTTAGAAGACAGAGCTTTAGCAACAACTTTGTTAAGCAGATGCATGCCAGAGAAAGAACTCTTGGAGGCTGCAAGAGGGAAAAGTGGATCAGTCAAGTCCTTGAGTCCTTGACAGGATAATGGAGAGAAGTCAAGGCCTTACCAGCTGAATTTCATACTGACTTTGTTGATAGAAGACCAACATGCTCCTGGAGTCATAGGCTAAGTATATCTCTTTAGAGCCTCTTATTAGGGGAACATATATGTGCTTTATATGACATAGAGAACCAAGAAGGAGAAATTGACTACCCCAGAGTCATGCAGAGTTCCTGCTAGCCTCTTGTCACAAAATTAGGTTTATTGACTATTTCAGTCTTTGTTTCATGTGACTTATCTTATATAGGATCTTAGAATCCCCCACACTCCTCTCCCAATGGAGTGGATTTAGTAAGAGTCATATACCCGCTCTCAGAAGTGTCTTTCAGCCAATCAATAATGCTGAGAAGCTCTGTAAAATAGGCAATAGCCATCACAGCATGTCCGATTTCTCTGTGTTTTCACTTTTACATCTGTTAAAGGTCAAAGACTCTATTTATCACAACCAAACACACATGGATACTGAAAAGATATCTTTGCCCAGTATATTGTTTTGAAATGGGATGGGGTATGGAAAGTCTTTCTTGTGGTTTCTGAAAAATTCACATTAAATTAAAGTATGGTGCACTTTTATGTGCTCCTGTCCATCAAAAGATTCTAAATTACTTAAACAATTTTAATTAAGTTGTTCTGGTATCTCTCAGGAGCAAATCAATATTTTTCATACTCCTTGTTGCAGACTAGGGAAATAAAGTCCAGCCCCTTCCCTAACCTCAATTCACATTTAACACTTTCCTCGAAATATGGAAAATTTCCCTTGAATATATTTAATTACAAGGGAGTAAAATTTTCTTCTTAGTGTGCCTTACCTTTCTTTCCTCTGTGAGAGATGAGAAGAAAAAAGAGCAAGCCCTAAATAAGAATCTAAGAAACACACAATGTGATATATAGATGATATATTGCAGAATTGTACACTTGAAAACTATGTAATTTCACTAACCATTGTCACCTCAATAAATTTTAATTAAAATACATTTTTAAAAAGAAAATGTGATTTTTTTTGAGGCATGGATATTAAAAGCAAAATATATTTTTCATCTCTCAGGCAATATGGGAGCATATCTGATTTTTTTCAGGCTGTAAACAAAAGAAGTATAGACATATTTTCAGAGCCCTAAAAGATAATAGATCAGATAGATAATAGATAGATACATTATCTATGTATAGATACAAAGATGATAGATAGATGGATAGATAGATAGATAGATAGATAGATAGATAGATAGATAGATATACACATATAGATTCACAAAAGGAGCAGAACTAGCTCTTCACTTCAAGTATCACCAGAATGAATTAGAAATTGTTCCTCTCTAAACCTGCAGGTGAGGCGGGAGGGTGCTGACTTTTTCTGTTCTCTTTGTAAAATAATTGGGTTTCTCTGTGTTGTTTGATTGAAAATTGACATTCTCTGCTCTCAAAATGTCTAATTGTCCACTGGGGAGAGACTAGCCTTCTACAGCAGCCAATAGATGTTGGGCTGTACTTAGTATGGCAGGAGGACAGGAAAAGGCCAGTCTGACCTCTCTGAGGTGGCACCATGGGGACTTGGAAAAAAATAATCTAGGAGAAAAACAAGCAAATGAACTACTCACAGTCCTCCACCTGGGGGCTGCTGTTTGTAGGAAACAAATTGCTGTAATAATAGTTAACACTTCTGGCACCTTCCTAGGTTCACCTTGGAGACGGATTTAAACTCCTGAGATGGAGACATTTTGCTGTTAAAATGAAAGTGTGAGTGCCTAGTGGCTCCTGAAAATAAAGGCCTTCTGCATTTCCTGCCTCAGAAAACTCTGAATCTGAGAGCGTCTCAGCTGAGCTGTATCTGTCTAGACTTGTATTTAAGCAGCAGCTTCACTGAACAATGAAACAACCTCTACTTCTCTATTTATAGCATAAAGCAAAGGGAACTGGCAGCCATTGAGCATGATAAATTGGTATTTTAGGCTTATACCCATTTGCTCTTTGGTGATCTGTTCTGAGACACTTTATTCTAATATTCTCTAAAGTAGTTTTGGTAGATATTGGTGATAACAGGGAATTGACATTCTCCCTTTCTGTTTACACATGCTCTGCTAGGAAGAATAACTTTCTGGAAAGAGAACTGTTTTTTGATCTAGGGTACACAAATGTAATGGGATGAGTTAATGGAAAAAGCTAACCAAAGGCAGCATCTTCTTTTCCTATTGTCACCTCTAGTAGGAAAAAGAAATCAACATGTGTTTCTAAAGACTCACTTAGGAAGTCCTATGCTACAACAGGATAATTATATTCTATGGTTATATTTCCTGATGTAGTTATTAGTAATGCTTCCTTTTACACTTAGAAGTATCCTGATTTGGATGACATGGTCACATTCCGTGTCAATATCTTCCCCAAAATAAATGAGTAGGGAGAAACACTTGGAGAGTTAAAGATAGAATGGCTGGCCCTAGATAAGGAAAAGAGTTATAAAGACTGGAAAGGAGCGTTGGCCAATTCCCTCACAGCACCCTGGACCTGCCAGGTATATCAACTGAGCTTGGATGCCAGGTGCTAAAGCCCTAACTACATCAAGACCTCTGTACTCAAGCTGGCCTTGTAACATGTCTGTAGAGTGTGGGGGTCATGTGGGCTCGAGCAATGTACATACCAGACTATCGTAGTAGACTGAACCCTAGAGAAGATTTCTACAGTTTGTGGACCTTCACATAGCCACCTGTTTCCAAAACTGTTACTGAGTTTGAATTACTCCCAACCATGACTAGTCTGGACACAAACTCAGAACTAATTTGATTTAGAAAAATTAAACAATGTGGTATTTCTTAAAGCCAGCTGCAGAGACGGAAAATCATATGTACCACACAGGCAGTTAGGAACTTCTGTTTACATCACTGAAGTAATTGGCAGACAGGTGGCTGAAACAGGAGCGTTTATCTCCTTCAATAAGCACGTGAGGTTAGAGTTCTTAGTGGGCTGGGGTTTCCTCAGGGCCTGGTGAGCCAAATGGATAGGAAGGGAGGGAATTGCTCACAGAGGCAATGGAGGGTGATTAATTTATTCAGCCGAATTCCACAAGTATTTATTAAGCACCACTGACTCTTCCATGGCTGCGATGGAGTGCTTTGTCTCTTGCACATGGAGTCATTGGCTGTGCCCAGGTCCCTCCTACAAATATATGTTGTTTCAGATTGAAGAGTCATCTGTGGGAGAGATACTTAAACAGGAGAGGTTTTAGGGTATGGGTGATACACAGGACTTCACTACACATGGGTCCGTGGTTTCATATGTAGGATAGAATGGCAAAGGAAGGATCAAAGTCATAATAATTAAAAACAAACATATATTTAGATTTAAAAGACTAAACAGAGCTACCGTGTTTCCCTGAAAATAAAACCTGGCCAGACAATCAGCTCTAATGCGTCTTTTGGAGCAAAAATTAATACAATTAATACAATTTTTTGCTCCAAAAGACGCATTAGAGCTGATTGTTTGGCTAGGTCTTATTTTCGGGGAAACACAATATGATAGGAAAGTGTCTGGGGAAATTACCAATTTAAATATTGTTAATTAGCTAATTAATTGATTAATGTTCTACCCATTTTTCTTAAGTTACATAAGAATTCTAAGGTGTAAAAAGGATAAGGTAATTAAGAAGGTAGACCAAGAGAATATATACCCATGTAGTACTTTATATATGCTAGGAGTAAGGATGCAGGTGGTTTTTGGTTGCTATAGGTAACTTCCAGACTTGATATATTAAGGAGGGCCTTAAGGAAGGACTCCTTGGAAAAAACCATGATTGTTCAAATTAGGACACTGTGGACTTATATTAAGCCAAGATTCATGAGTCGATGAATCTGTGGAACATTTTAATGTCCTGCCTTCTATTTCCCACATGAGTCTCCAAAATTAGAGTACAAAACAATTTGAAATTATGAATGATAATGAGCCATAAGAGTATCCATAGACAGCAGAAGCAATTGGAATTCATGGAACCACATGGGATTACTGATCCTGAACAGCTTTTTTGTGGGCTTGGACTTGAGATGGACTTTGAAGTGTGGTTAGGACATTAGTGGAGCAGGACTAATGAACTTCTTGCTTGTTTGTGTATTCACCTCCAGCCATGCTGACAAACAGCGAATGAAGCTATGTGCTTTGTTTTTTTTCAAATTGGTATTCTGCTAAATGCCTCTTAGTGAGTATATAATAATAATAATAATAATAATAATAATAATAATAATAATCAGAATTAGCCATGGCCCTGACCTTGAGGGGACACAATGATGAGTGTCTATGCCAAGGTTGGTCCTCCTATTTGCAATAAGAGCCTTCAGAATTAGTCCTGGGTGGTTGCCCAAGAGGAAATTGGGTTAACCCACTATCTCATTTACTGAGGCCACAAAGGAGCTATCAAGTGAAGATGACCTTTGCTACTGTCTACTTTGACTAGACTCTAATGACCTTGAGGTGGGAAGCAGTAGCTACAGACTAACTATCTTCTCTCTCACAGGCTCAAGGGCTCTTGGCACATGGTTGATATAAGCCTTGCAGCTGTTGCATTAAAAATTGTGATGTCACTGAAATCCTCTTGCTCCTGCCCCCTTCCCAAAATAATTATCAGTTACAGCACAGATATTAAAATGGCACTTTAAAAAATTAAAATACAGTTCTAAAAAAACACCATATAAATGTAGAATTAATTGCTGTATATGCTTCAAATTACGGAGAGAATTTATTTTATTTCTGTCACAGCAGAAAGTGCTTCATCAGGAGGAATTCATGTGGAGATTCAACCATGTCCTAGTTATTTTGTATTTAATATGCTTGAGATGTTTAATTATTTTTGATTAATTCATTTACCATTAAACCACCCAAAGACTTTGACATGTTCTGTACGGGGTGGCTTTCCAGTGTGTTAGCTATATAGTCCCAGCCTTAAAAGAGTCAAGGTAAAAGCCCAGCATTGGAGGTCAAAACAGATTCGGATTCAAACCTGGCTCCATTATTTACCAGTTGTGTGAATTTTGACAGAAAACATCTCTGAGCTATGGTTTTGTCATTTGTAAAATGGGTAATACAATGAATCTGATTTCATAGGGCGTTAAGAGAACTAAATGAGAAAATGAATGCTAAGCATATTGAACCTGGCTAGTTTAGGCAAGCACTCAATAAATGGTAATTATTACTATTATTATCATGATGTAGAAATGCTAGCCATCTATATACACAGAAGTGAAATACACACAGTCATTGCTTGCTTTGCCCTACAGAGGTAGGCAGATTTCTTGGGATGAGCCCCAGCCCAACTCAGATAAATGTGAAAGAAATCAAGGCAGGGAGAGGTTTTTAGCTGGGCTTGAGTCACCTTTGGACCCCACCACATATTTTTAGTCTTGTCTCTTACTAATTCCCCCAAAACACTCAATTTCAGTCAAACTGGTTTTATTAGTGTCCACTAAACACTCCCATATCCTGCTTATTTCTCATGTTGTCTGAGAAGCCTTCTGTAATCACTATAACCTTCACTATAACTCCCTCTGGCACTTTCTGAGGAACCTCGGATAAAATCAGAGAATTTAGATTATAGAGGAACTCATGGCATGCTAAGGAGAGAAAGGACTTTGCAGGTCATTTACACTCTTTTAAAAAACAAGAAAACTTAGTCCTGAGAGATTAAATGACTTGCTCAAAGTCATACAACTAGGTAACGGAAGAAGCAGAATAAAGACCGGAGAGTCCCAACACTTCGTTATTGCTCTCACCATCCTTCCTCAGCTGCCTTACCTTGCTGATTTGTTTCAATTTGGCAACTTCCTAGACAAGATTAACTACCTAAAATTCCCTGAAGGGTGGACTTCGGGGTAGCTTAAGTTGCAGAAAAGGAATGAGAGGACAATGTTTTTGCCTTTGTCATTACTACTGATGTGTACTCCTATCTCTGGGGGAAAAAATACAAAGAGAAAGGAGATAACAATTATTGGGTCATTACTATATAGCTGGCACCAGATTGCCATGGCCTTCCATGGCCTCACATTCTCCAGGCTTTACCAACCTGGATCTAAAACTGGAAAAATAAATGTCCTCACTCACCATGATGGTAAGCCCAGATGTCTTCAACATCACTTCCCCTAAATCAGTTCTGGACATCCTGTGAAGATGTCTCATTTCTACTGCGATGTCTCACATCATCCCAGCTGCTGAGTGATGCCCACCCTTTTCCTCTTCTCTTACGTATCGAAAAGTATCTTTTAGTCTCACAACTCAACTGATATGGTGAGGACTGTGAAGCCTCATACCACAGTATGACATCTTTTGGGTATTACTGCATGACTGCACCCCACGAGTCAAGCTACTATGCTTTTCTTTATCGCATTGTGTTACAGTGGGAATTCAAAAAGGGGGAAATGCTGTGCAGCAGTACAAGTACAACACATAGTTATAACAAAGGAGATCTTTTACTCTAAAGTATTCACCTATTGAAATTAGGCTTTTTTGTTGTTGGTGTAGCCCATCTTTTAAGACTCAGAAATAAGTCCACATCAACTGTAATATGCAATGTATGGTCCTAAAATCACATCTCCATTCCAACACTTCTATCATGTCCTTAAATAAAATTTGTCATCTAGGCTTCTCCCTTGCCTTAGAATGAGTTACCTTCCCTGCCCCTCCTAAGTCTCTAACTTCACACACAAAGTTCTGCAGCAGAACTACACCACCAGCCACATCTGAACACTAAACTTATAGGCTTGTGTTTACACAAACTTTAACTTATTTGATTTTTACAAAACTGTTAGAAGTAGGAAGTAGTGCTTGCATTTTTTAGATGCCAACTCAACATCATAGGACCAGTACCTAAAGCAAGGAATCAAAGCCAAGAATTGACCCCCTGAGATCATGCTCTTAGCACTGTACCACTATGCCCCCTACAGGGTTGGGAAAGACTCCATTCTCCACCTCCCAACCAAAGTTCTCTACTACGCTACTGTCGGTTCTGCAAGCCTGCTGTCACAGCTTTCCTTGTTTAAGGGCTGTTTGTGATTTTTACATGTTCCTTCTGCGAATGCATTTATTGCAGTGTTTTTATCTTACCTCTATTACCCTTGTTACCTACTTGAAACTATTCTAGAGTCTCTGATGTTCTTTTACAATTCAGTAACTGATTTCAACTGTCTGCTTATTATATGTTAAAGACAAGCATTTTCCAAAAAAAAATACAACTATACCATGTTTCTGATGAAAACTTATGATGGACTAGGTACAAGCAAGAAAAGCTGTTACATATCCTGACAGGGACTAATAGTGGCTTGTGTGTTTATGTATCTTTTAGTGAATTATATATGCTGCACTGTTGATACAGAAGACAAACAATGTGATTTATCTCCTATTTTCTCTAATGTTCTGGCCCATAGAAATAAGTCAATCATGAAGAGGTCTTTTTGGAATGATAACCTGGAAATAAATTTTCATATAGGCACTCAAATGTAATTCAACATCCAAAGGGAAGAATGGACCCCTTAACTCTGATTTAGCCTGAAGTTACTGCAAGCATGTACAACTTATTGAGAAGATTCCTGTACTTTTCCACATCCAGGGGCCATCTATTATCATGAGGATTGCACACAGGTAGGGTTCTGACCTGCTGGTCTCTCAGTATTCATAAATAGAGCTTCCAGAAATTGATGCCATTCTGAATGATCACTCTGGACAGCAGATAACTGTGAAAGGCAAGTTCAGTCTATGCTCCATGTTGGTAAAGTGCCAGTTTTCTTAACATCCTGGAAGAGGTGCTGTTAGGTTGGTGCAAAAGTAATTGCGGATTAAAAGGTTAAAAATAATTGCAAAAACCACAATTATTTTTAACCTTTTAAACCACAATTATTTTTGTACCAACCTAATATTATTGATCAATTTAGCTTTTATCTCCTTATATAACTTGGGAAGCTGTAAAGACATCATAAACTGTCCTGTCTCTTTGGGATTAGAAATCCCTATTAGTGGTAAATGGTAGGGAAGGCTAGACTTGATACAGGTATCCCTATTTCTTTGTGGTATCTGTTATCCCATCGCTCACCTTAGCCTCAGATCATTTTGAACCATTAGTTTATTTAACCCTCACTGCATTATGTAATCATGTCTTCTCTAACTGTCCTGTCCTCTTAACACAAGATTTAAGCACATATTACCCAAATTTTGCTCTACCTAAAAAAAAACCAAAAAACAGTACCCATCCCTTGTCCTCAATCTAGCCTTGTTTTTTTTTTTTTTTTTTTTTTTTTTTTTTTTTTTTTTTATTAACATTATTTCTGTTCTAGCCTTGCTAACGTTTTCTAAAGGCTCTGGATCTGAGTTGTCCAATAGAGTAGTCACTAGCCACATGTTATGACTTAACTTTACTAAAATTAAATACAGTTAAAATTTTAGTTCCTCAGACACACTGTCCATATTTCAAATGCTCAGTATGTCTTGAAATAGTCACATGTCTGCTAATGGTTATTGTAGAGAATAGGGCAGACATAGAATATTGCCATCAACTCAGAAAGTTCTATTGAACAATGTTGCTCTATGGTAAAGAACCAGTTGTTGTTGATGTGGTCATTTCTTTGTTTTTCCAATCTATCACAAATTCTTTTCGATTACTACTCTATTCAGGAATTTCTCTTCAAGTTACAGTGGGCTAACAAGGACCATATTTATCCTTTGGTTTTAAACAACTAGAAAAGTGAAAAAAAATATGAAATCTATTTTGAGTTTTCAGGCATTAGAAAAGAGGCAGTACAGAACTTAACCTCTGAAATAAGTAAAAAGAGAAACAGTACCCAAAGATAGAAGGCCATATGACTGTAAATAATTTATTTAAAGAAGGAAATGCACTGGAATTGGTTCCAGCCACACTCTTAGTAGCCATAACCCTAAATCCCTCTGGAATCTTTATTTAAGGCGATGGCCTCCTAACATTGCTCCAAGAGAAATTAGAGCCAAAGCACCTGTCAGCCAATTGGGTCCTGTCAGTGTTGAGGTCACTTCTACCTCTGAGCACTGGATTCCTACTTCTTCCCTCTCTCTATCCCAGCTCTTTGTCTCTGCCAGTCTGAATCCTACCTATAATTCAAGGCTTAGTTCAAGTACTGTGTCCTTCAAGAAATGTTCCTATAATTACTATCTAATGATTTCTCATTATCTTCAGGATAAAATTCCAAGCTTCTTGATAAGACGTACTAGGTTCTTCATGATCAGGTCCTAGCTTTTCTGTCAATTTAATCCTTCACCATTACTTTCCTTCACCCCTAGCATTCTTATCTTCCAGTCCTAAGGGAATATCCTACTGTCTCAGACCTCTGGGCTTTGCATACACTGTCCTTCCTCTCCTTAACTCCTCTCATCCTTCAAGGCCAGCTCAGGTCATCTGCACCCCTGTCTGTCTGAACTGTTCCACCTATATATTGCTATCACTTGCCTTTATAAAATAATCCAGTTAACTACTATTTATTGAGCATTGATGATGTAGCAAACACCAAAATAGGTATTATATTACTTCTTTTTTTTGAATTAGTTTATTGGGGTGACAATTGTTAGTAAATTTACATAGATTTCTGGTGTACAATTCTGTATTACATCATCTATATATCACATTGTGTGTTCACCACCCAGTCAATTCTCCTTCCATCACCATATATTTGATCCCCTTTACCCTCATCTACCACCCTTCCCCCTCTTACCCTCTGATAACCACTAAACTATTGTCTGTGTCTGAGGTTTTTTTTTTCCTCATTTGTTTGTCTTGTTCTTTTGTTGTTTTTGGTTTATATACCGTATATCAGTGAAATCATATGGTTCTCTGCTTTTTCTGTCTGACTTATTTCACTTAGCATCATACTCTCAAGATCCATCCATGTTGTCACAAATGTTCCTATATCATCTTTTCTTACCGCCGAATAGTATTCCATTGTGTATATATACCACAACTTCTTTATCCATTCATCTATCGAAAGGCATTTTGGTTGTTTCCATATCTTGGCCACCGTAAACAAAGCTGCAATGAGCATTGGAGCACACGTGTCTTTATGTATAAATGTTTTCAGATTTTTTGCGTAGATACCCAGGAGAGGGATTGCTGGGTCATATGGTAATTCTATTCATAATTTTTTGAGGAACCTCCACACTGCCTTCCATGGCGGCTGCACCAATCTGCATTCCCATTATACTATTTCTTTTAATCACTACAGCACCTCTGTGACATACTATTATACCTATTTTCCAGAAAAGGAAAACAAAGTTTAGAGAGATTTAATAACTTGTCTAGCCTTATAGGTAGCACAATGAAAAACTGAAATTTGAACACAGGTTGATTTTACTCCGAGGTCTACCTACAGGTTGTACTTAGCACTCTGAACTCTTCTTAAGAATGAGTACATGATTACAAACTCCATCAGGGCAAGGACCATAATGAGCATCTTAGAATTTTCTTCGTATCATACAGCATAGTACCTGACTTAAGTACACAATAAACATTTGTTGAAAGAATGAATGATCTGTTTGTCCAATGCTTTTTCCATCATCTGTGTGTTTCTTGAAGATTAGAACAGTATATTAGCCATCTTTACATCCTGAGATACCAGCACAGTACTTGTTGAAGGAATAAATGAATATATCATATATTCTCTCTCTTTTTCTTTCTCTCTTACACACACACACACACACACACACACACACTCTCTCTCTCTTACTAGTTTTTGATTACTCATATAGGGCCGTGGAATCATACTCTGCTGGTTTGAGACATGTATTATTACCCAAGCAGATCTTAGACCTTTAAAAGTCAAGAGCTGTGTCTTCCAGTTTGGAATATCTCTGCATTGATTAGCACAACACTTGGCATATACTTGATGCTCAAAAATGCTTATTTTGTTGCTCCTCTTGCTGTCGCAAGAAGAAAAAGAGATGAATCTGTTCAATGGATTGTACAAAAAGCTTAGGTATTATTTGCTTGAGCAACTCTGGTTTATCCCTTCAAGTGAAACACATGTTTGGCTGTGGAGATTTGAAAGCCACCCGACACGGACTGGCCCAAATGATGCACTGGTGCTGACAGAAATTCTGCCAGGTTGTAAGCTCGGTGATTTCCTGTGATGAGAGTGTTCCAGAGAAAGCCATACCTGTTTCTCAGAGCCAGTGGGGACCAGGACATGGGTGAAAGAAGAGCATTAACATTTTACGTCTGGAAATTAGAGGTTTGGCATCCATGGGAAAAAAACGATGTGGCCTTTTAAAGCCTGCAGGAGCTGCTGCCAAATGTCTTTCCCCTTGAAACAAAAACTGTGTTCAAGTCTAGATAATTACCACTGAGCTGTGCCAAGCCCAGAAATCCTTCTCAGCCAAGCAGCCCCGCAGGGAGTAGAAATTTACATTTATAATCATTTACTTAAAACACACACACACACACACAAAAAAACACCTTAGTTTTCAAGACCAAGCTTCGCACACATAACCTTGGGGTTAGATGTGATTTAGACCTGAGGCTGGACCTACTCATATCAACCAAGGAAACCCATGTAAGAAAAATATAGCTTTTTTCTTTCTCTTTAATTTAATAGGGGATGTTTAGAGAGGAAATATTGAGAGTAGAACAGCTGAAATATCAGAAGCAAGATTACCTTTGTAGTATCACATAGCCTGTTTTTCTGGAACTTTGTAATCCCAGAAATGAGCAGGCTATTTCTCATCTGATCTCCAGTGGACTCTTATTGATGCAAGAGAGACTCAGTTCTCAAATCCATCTCATCCCTTTCGCCTATCTGAGCAGAATTGAAACACACAGAGGCCCAAATATTTGGCCAACCAACAGAACTAGCCAGGCAACAGATATTAAAAAAAAAAAAAAAAGAAAGAAAGAAAAAGAAAAAGAAAAAGAAAAAATAAAAAGATTGTTTTCTTCTGATAAAGATCCAGTCTTTATTGTCACTAAAAACATTCATCAATATTATTTATCTTTGATTAATGCAGAATAAGTCCCAGTTTTACGTTTTTGATACCATTGGTTTATGAATTCAGAATCATTAACAGTGTGTTAATGTGTTAATGTTAATGTCTTATAATTTTATCTTCTTCCTCCCTGAGAAAATTAATGTTAGTCCTTGTTGATTTCTCCATATTCCCCACAAAAAGTTACCAAAAAAAAAAAAAAAAAAAAAAGCATGAAGATTCACAATAGAGACGGGTGGGCATTGGTAGTTAGTTATATAATGTGTGGCTGGGAGAAGCATTCAGCTCTCAACATTGTCCTCTACTGGGATTCTCCAACAGTGGAAAAATAATCTAATTGCCCCTCTGTCCTCCTTTAAGTGAGGCAAGGGTAATATATTACTTTTAAACCTTGTGAAAACGTTAAGAAAGATCATTCCAGCTGTTAGAGTCAATGAGCAAAGCCATGAGTCTTGTCAAGTCCTTTTGCTACTTCACAGCATAAAACTGTCACTTCATTAATTAGAGGAGCATGTTGCCACACGACTCCAGTATGCTCACTCTTCATCACTGATCTTTGTCAATTTGGGTAATAAAACAGCAATTTAATAATCCCCTCTCACACATTAGTAACTGTTTTATGATGGAATTTCAGTTTCCTGGTACACTTGATTAATCAGTCTGGGGAGGTCTTAAATGGATATATTAGGAGTTTAATTAAAAGGCAGTCTGTAAAGAAACCAACTGGAAGGAAGGCACATTTCATAGAAAACAAGTTCAAGTGACTATGTGACAAAATTAAATATTCTAGGTAATCAGTTTATTGTATCAGTCTTAGGTTAAAGGTGGATGAATATACTCATGGGGGTGGGGCACTCTAGAAATCTCATGTTCTGTCTACCCAATTCCACAAAAGTGTGTTCTTTATTGCCTACCACCCCCACCGCACCACCCACCACTGACAGTGACTCAGTTCAGATGGCTAAGCAAGCTCCTTTGGAACCCTGTGTATGGCAACTTGTGATAACCCTTCTTGTATCCCTTGGCAACAAGAACTGAGATACCCCTTTCTTTCAGGCTATGAAGAGATTCCATAGAAGATTTTAAAATAACCTGATACCTCTTCTGTGGAGTGAATTATCAGGTACTATTAAGAGGATATACAAGGGAAACTTTGAGCTATAAATGGAACAGTAAAAAATTGGTTCCGACTCTCGGGCATACATAGCTGATGAAGGACAACATGGTGCAGTGAGAAGTGTATTAGTCTAAAGACAAGAGAAATGGTTCTGGTTCTGGCTCTGCCACTAGCCACAGCAATAGACCTTCAAATTAATCAATTAATCAACTGAGTGATTTGGGGCAACTATTTCCATCTCTCTCTCTACTTCAATTTCCTCATGTATAAGACCTCTAATATCCTTTCCGCCTCGAACATCCCTTGATTCTCTATGGTATTCCTTGCTTCCCCTGCTTTGACCCCTTCCCTTGACTCGTTTCCCGGCCATACACATGTGGCCTTGACAAGAGCTTTATAGCTCTAAGAGGAAAAGGGGTGGGGTTACATTTTAACTAGGAAAATGTGCAGGTACAACTTTACTAATAAAATTAACCAGGAAATCCATAAGGCAGTACCATTACATCTCTAAATTATGTATCACCATAAGATCAAAACTCTGGGGAGGGGGGAAATGAGAAGATGAATCTGAGAAACAACTATTATAATAGCTAGGTTAAAAGAAGTCACATAATTCAAGCACCGATAAAGAAATGCCAGAGACTTTTTAATCATTGGAGTACCTGAAATCTAGGATCCATATTAACAGGCAAATTCTGTGAGCCTTTGAATCAGATAATTTTGGCTAAACTTACCCCAACAATGACCAAGAAAGACACATGGAATGTATTTATTCAGATATCAGTGCATTTCCATGTACTTGTCACTTTACATCCTTATAAATCTGTTTCCTTAGAGGTCCTGCATAGTAATTCAGCTCATATGCATTCTTGTTATATATGATTTTAAAGAACCTCCAGTGTACAGAGTTGAATTAATTATAATCCTCAGTTCATGATAACCTATTACCAGTATCCATGTGTGACATTAATTTATTTAGTTTATTTATTAATTTTAGTAATATAATTAATATTCAAGAATCCACGATGCAATCCAATAATTAGAACTCTGACAACAACTTTTTTCTATTTACATGCTCTTCCCAATTCTGTTGCCCTTGCCTCCTCTTCCACCTCAAAATAAATAAAATTCCAAATTTTCTATTATTTCCTTTAATAGTTTTGGAAATACATAGGTATGCCTAAACAATGTATATATTTTTTATTTTGTAAAATAATATTATGCTGTTTACAGTCTTCAGGGATTTGATTTTTTTCATGTCTATTAAATTACTAAGATTCACCCATGTTGTAGTGATTGTAATGATGAGCGGGGAAAAGGAGGAGGGCCACATGCTAAAATGGGGCTAATTGATTATTTAGCAATATCTAATCAATTTATTTAGCAATATGCAATAACAAAAGACAAAGGCAATTAATAAAATGTACTAATGATGGAAAATAAAGGTGGTTAAGACTAAACTATATGCATTGATACCAATGTCATGCCAAAGGAGTACACATAAGTTTAAGAGATCCCAACATATGTTTACTATTGATCAAAAAATCACTTGGCTAAATACGCAAATATTAGTAAGGAGTATCCAAAAGCAGTAATAAGCTCTATAGGATAGTAACTATTACAGTAGCTGTCAAAAGCTCACCAAACTGGGGGAGAACAGCACCGAAAAAGTCATAAATCAAAACCTTGCCAGGTCTGTAGCTGAGAGTAACTCAGGCGTCCCCCACACCACTGCTTGCTAGTTCCCAAAAATGTTGCTATTGCCTTTGTTGTTGTTAGAAGTCATGGCATCTTCTGATGCTATGATGCTTCAAGCTGTATGTAAGTTTTCAAGGTGTTAACAATTTGAAGAATTTTGCTGTTGTTGTTGCTGTTTTTGTTGTTAGAAATCAGGACATCTTCTGATTCTGTAAGCTACAACTTACATACAAATTCCCAAAGATGCTAGAATGATGACAATTCACCAACAAAAGAAGTCTCTACTTTCCACTGAGGCAAGTTCCGATCTCTTACTCTAAAACAATCCAATCCTGAAAAGCAGTGCTAAAACAGCAAATCTTCTGCATAGCAATTTCTTGAAACAGCAATCAATCAATCCACTGAGGTCTGTTTTATATATCTCTTTAGATGCACCCCAGAGTCAAGTTTTATGTTCCTACCTCCCCTCTCAAGGAATGGCCAGTTCTGGGAGGGCTGGCAGTTATTGATATGAATGCTGCTCATCTGGCAGAAGGGCCAATTCATCCGGATAAGCAATATCTACTGTTCTTGCTTGGGACCATCAGCCCAAAGTCTTCCAAAGCCTGGTAATATGCCTGTCACATCGTCCTGATATAACTTAACTACTTCCTTACTTCATCTGCTGATGTGGGTGAAACAGACAGAACAAAGAGGGAATTCTGTCTACCTCTGATCAAGAATTTCTTTAACCCTAAGCTACCATCACCTCACAACAAGGACAGAACAACAAACATTATCTCATATCTCTCCTACTTGAGAGAATGAGACCAAACAGAAAACCTCATCTCATGTCTCCCCTGCTTGGGAGAATGAGACCAAAGGAGGACAGAAAAACAACCTCATCCCATATCTCCCCTGCTTGGGAAAATAGACCAAAGGGGGGATTTATTCAACCCCTGATCACAGCACAGAAATCACCTAACATACAGGAACAGATAAAAGCTAATAGACAAAAGCTCACATCAACCAATGAAGGCAAATTTTCTTCAACATCTTCCCTACAATGATGCATGGGGTTAATTCAGTTCACTTCTGTGCAATATTCCATTGTTTGAATATATTATAATTTAATTATCCATTCCCTTCAGGTTATATCCAGATTTTTACTGTTATGAACACTGATGATGTGAATGTTTTTGTTCATATCTTCTGGTGATCCTGTGCAATTATTTATCTTGGGTGTATACCAGAAAGTGAATTGTTGGGTTGTAAGATACGTAACTTCAAATTTCCAAGATAATAACTTTTTTTCTAAAGATGTTATATCAACTTACACTACTACCAGAAATTGATAAGAAATCCTATTGATGTGCATATTCTTTAATACTTGGTATCTTTAGACATCTATTTTTTTTTTTTAATCAATGGAATGAGTAAAACGTGTCATTATGGTCTTTTTTTCATTTTCCTCAGCACTGACAGAGCTGAATATCTCTAAATGTGGTTATTGGCCACAGACATCTTTTTTTCCGTGAAATAACAATTTTCCCATTTTAAAATTATGTTGTAGAGGTTCTTTATTAAAGAGATTATATTAAAGAACTATAAAGAGATAGTGACTCTCTTTTGTCATTTGTAAGTGTGGCACATATATTCTTTCCTATTTGTAGAGTTTGTACACTTTCTTTGTTTTTTCATTATCAGAGGTTTTCATTTTAATATACACAAATGTATCTATTTCTTTTTGGTTAGTAGTTTTGATATCTCGTTGAAGAAAAAGCTCCCTACCCATATGTCGTGTCTATTATCTGCAAAAATTTTACTTATGATATTTGAGTCTTCAATGCATTCAAGGTTATTTGTTTTGCATAGTATGAACTAGATATACAATTTCCTAGGCAGTTGACTAAGGTAGGGAAAAGAAGTAAGGTATAAGACAGAAAATTTAGAAAGGAAGAAAAAAACTGGCATTATTTGCAGCTGATATGATTACAGATGATATGAGGTTGTTTAAATAGAAAACCATAAAGTATCAAAATAGAATTATTATAAAAATATACTATACCATATATAACATTATAATTATTAAAATAATAGAATTGAACAATTTTTAAAAGGGCAAAATATAATATTCTATTGCATTTATCTACATCAGTAGTAAATAAAACATAAAATTTTAAATAAAGATATTAACATAGCAAGTAACACTGTAAAATATTTAGGACTAAACCGAATCAAAGATGTACAAGGCCTGAGAGCAAAAATTATGAGGCTCCACTAAGAGACATTCAAGAAGACCAAAATAATTGGAGAGGTCATGTTTGTGATAGAAACATATCATGGAATTGTCAATTTACTACACATTGCTTTATAGACTCAATGTAACTTCAGTCAAAGTCATAACAAGACTTTGAGGCTGATTCTTAAATTTCTATGGAATTGTAAAGGGCTACCAACAATAATTAGGATGTGTCTAAAGACAGCTAAGAGAAAAGACATGTCCTGTCAGATATCAGAATTAATGATGAAACTACAGCAATTAAGACTGTGCATCAATGCAGAAACAGACAAATTGACAAATGATATAGAGTAGAATAGAGAGCCTATGAAAAGACCAACACACATATGGAATTTTAAATCTGATACAAGTAGAATAGCAGATCAATGTGAAAAAAAGAGATCATTATAAAAATGGAACTGGAAAAATTGTTATTCACAATATCTGCAGGTAGAAAGTGGCTTAATGCCATTTATATAATCAGTTGGTATTCTTTAAAGTGGTATTTCAAAGCTTTCAGGCTTGTCTTCATTAATAACAGCCTCCTAGAAGTCTTTCTTTTTGAGGAGAGTCTGAATGTCTTAAACATACTGAATTAATATCTCTAAGGGACATGCTTGAATAACAACAGGTAGTCCCTATTTCTCTTTCAAGAAGGACCAGGCTGGTTCACTGAAAGCTTTTGGACTGGTAATTTGGAAGATGCAATTTGAGGCCGAAGTTGAACTCCATGAGGCAAAAAGGAGAAGCTGAGAGCAAACTCCAGCAATCATCTTTCTAGGTCTCCCCACCCCATAGTATACACTCTCTTCTTCAAAAATATGTTGAATAAGTTTTAAAAGATTTAAAATATTTAGTTTACCTGAAACACTAATAGATTTTGGTTTGCTTTTGCCTCACAGTTATTAATAAAGTCACAACGCGTTTGCTTGGGTCCATATTTTGGTGCATTTCCAAGATAATCACTGACATATGTGTCTCTCTCTTCACCCCTAAACTCTAACTCCCTGTAGTCTCACTATCTGAGAGTCTGTGCTCTGTGCTTATTAATTTATTCATCCCATAAGTGTTCTCTTGTAGAAATTTACATGTTGTCTATAGAAGTATTCACTTAATCATTCGTTCACCTAATCCATCAATATTTATTAAAGTGTCAATTCAAGGTTTCCTGGACAATGCTCTGTAATAATACAGTAGTCCACTCATATTTGTGGGGAATACTTTCCAAGACCCCCAGTGGACTCCTGAAACCACGGATAGTACCAAACCCTACATATACTATGTTTTTCCTGTACGTGCACACCTATGATAAAGTTTAATTCATAAATTAGGCGCAGCAAGAGATTAACAATAACTAATGATAAAATAGAAACATTGTAACAATATACTGTAATAAAAGTTATGTGAATGTGGTCACTCATTTTAGGGGATCCCTTGCTGAAGTCTTCATATAGGCTCAATGCCTTCTGGTGCAATATGTTACCATCAATTGGAACACGTTTTTGGTTCACGTCTTCTACCCACAAGTTTAATACCTTTTCCATCTTAACTAAGCACTTATCACACACTGTGGCCATAACTTTTGCCATTTGAGGTGAGACAGAACATTTAGCGCAAATTTATTGTTTTCTTCTTCACAATTTCGCAGATAAAAGATTGATACTTGCTGTAGATCTTAACAACCTCAGCATGATATTTTTTTTTTCTTTTATTAAGTTGGGAACTTTCACCTTTTTATTTAAAGGAAGCATTTTGAGGCTTCTCTTTGCCATACCTGAACTGCCAGCATTACTACTCTTGCCTTTGGGGCCATTATGAGTGGAACATAAGCACCGCCATAGGACCACAGACAATCTGATAACTGTGAGGGCTGCTAAGTGACTAATGGGCTGGTATTGTACACAGCATGGATACAATAGACAAAGGGAAGATTCAGGTGCCAGGTGGGACAGAGCAGGATGACATGAGATTTCATCATTCTAGTTAGAACAGTGCAAAATTTAAACCTTATGAATTCTTTATTTCTGGATTTTTTCATTTAATATTTTCGGACCACAGTTGAACTACAGAACAGGTAATGAACTACAGAAAGTGAAATCACAGATAAGGGGGGATTACTGTAAGTACTCAGACGTTTTTTTCTCACTGTATGTGACCTGAATTCTTTTGATTCATTACAACCTGTACTCTACTTACCAATAACGGGGATGCCAAAAAAATGTATATGCATGACTTGTATTCATCTTTTGTTATCGGTATATATTGAGTATTACAATTTTAATAGTTTTTATTTCCTTTCATTTTATTTATACATTTTTTGGCCCCCTCTGTATGTTATTGATCTTTTCTTGGCTTAATGCTTTATCTCCTATCTGTTGACTCAAATCCTCCTTTTGAACATCGGGCTGATATCACTGCTCAGATACTTGATTCTTTGTGTCAGCTGTAATTGTAATTTCTCTTTGTTTGTATCCTACATTTCAGGATAACTTTGACTGTATTCCCTAGAAGCAGTGTCAAAGCATCCTACCCTAATCCAAGTGGCCAGCTTTCCCAACAGGCTTGTTCCATTATCTGATAAAAGAAGTAAGTCACATAGCAAAAAGCATAAGCCTTTTTGGAAAATGTACAGGTGTGGGGAAGCAAAATATATGCATTAAATAATTAGAGAACAATCTCAGGTTAGCATATATATATCTTCTCCCACATCTCTGCTTCTTAAAATACACTCCATGTTTCAACTGCCTGGCTGAATTCTACCTCCTATGGGAAGTCTTCTTTTTACTTAGTTCACAATTTAGATGAGAGCTTTCTCTACCTAGGAAACAAAGAAAAAGTATTCCAAAATCGGATAAGAACTTAGAACGGATTTGTTATCAGGGATTCTTTTTTCCATGCTGGAATCTCTATAGTCATTAAGGACTGTTTAACTCATTTGACACTTAACAGATACATTAAAGATAACTAACAATAGGTTGTGTATATATGGCTTGTTTCTCCTATTAGCTCCTTGAGAACAGCTCTTCCACCCTTCAAAGTCTTCTTTGTATCCATCAGGGTCTCGGAGGAACCAGATGGTACATTCGAACTGGGATAATTTGAAGAAATTTAGTACAGAGGCTATTCACAACCCCTAAGAGACAGTGCAATGTTCAAAGACTAGTAATTACAGGATTGATTCCTTGACTAGTCCTAAAAGGCAAAAATAGAGAGCAGTTGTCATAGCAGAGAAAGCTCTGTGGAGCAGCATACTGACTGATCTTTGTTCAAGGGAACCATTTAGGAAAGGAGTAGTGATCTTACAAGGAGAGTACTAGGGGAATTAGTACCCTGGTCACATATAGCTCACCTCCTTCCCTCCAGTCTCCTGGCAGTGCTTCCAATTGAAAAATCAAAATCAAAGCAAAGGCAAAAGAGAGCCTATTGTTGTAATCCACACACATAATGTCCCAAGGCACAAATCAAAGTGGAGAGTAACAAATGGATCTGCAGGGACAAAGGGAAAACATAGAGCACATCCTCTGAGCCTCACGTTATTTACACACAAAATGGGCCCAATCAAAATGGAATAAATTAGAAATAAATAACCGAAATATATCTGTAAAATTCCCAAACATTTCCCTAACTTATCTGAAATTAGAAAGCACAACACATCAAAATCTGTGGGATGCATATAAAACAGTATTTAATAGGAAATTTATAGCTTTACAATTATATTTGATAAAAAGAAAGACTTCAACCTAATGACTTCAGTTTCCTCAGTAAACAAGCAAACAAACAAATTTTGAAAAAGAACAAATTAAATCTTAAATAAACAAAAGAAAGGAAATAATAAGGTATGAGCAAAAAGCAATGTAATAGAAAATAGCAAAGCATTAGAGAAAAACAATGAAACTGAAAGTTGGTTATTTGAGAAGGTCAATGAAAATGATAAACCTCTAGCCAAACTGATCAGGAAAAAGAGAAAAGATACAAATTGTCTGTATCAAGAATGAGAAAAGTGACGTTACTAGATTCTTCAGCTACTAAGAGGATACTAAGGGGATAGTATGAAAAAACAATATGCCTATAAACTTGACAACTTACATGAAAGAGCAAATGCCTGAAGAACACAAACTGGAAAAACGTGCTCAAGAAGAAACAAATAATTTGAATAGCTCTGTATATATCAAAGAAATTGAATTAATAGTTAAAACTCTTCTCACCAAGAAAACTCCAGACCCTAGCTTCACTGAGGAATTCTATCAAACATTTAAGAAGTAAATAATACCCATTCTACTGAAATCTTACAGGAGAAAATTAAAAGAAAAAAAATAATTTCTAATTCACTCTATAGAGCCACCCCTCTCTGATACCAAAACCAAAGAAAAATATTGCCAGAAAACAAAACAAAACAAAACAAAAAACTGCCTATCAATAATCTTCATAAGAATAAATGCAAAAATGCTTAACAAACTTTTAGCAAATCAAATTCAACAAAACAATGAAAAGATACTACATTATGTCCAAATGGGGCTTATCTCAGGAATGGAAGGTTGCTTAACATTTGAGAACTTAATTGATGTATTCACCATATTAAAATTTAAAGAGCAGCACCATATAATTATCACAATAATTGAATGAAAAGCATTTAACAAAATCTAACACCCTTGAGCAGTGTGAAGTAGAGGCCAGAACTACCCCCGGGATTGGGATCGACTGCTGCATCCCGCATCCAGCGTCTATGTTTCGCTGCCTTGGCCCATCATGCCCAAGAGAAAGGCTGAAGGGATGCTAAAGGAGATAAAGCCAAACCACAGAGAACATCCACAAGGTTATCTGCTAAACCTGCTCCTCTAAAGCCAGAGCCCAAGCTTAAAAAGGTCCCTGCAAAGAAGGGAGAGAAGGTACCCAAGGGAAAAAAGGGAAGGCTGATGCTGGCAAGGATGGGAATAACCCTGCAGAAAATGGAGATGCCAAAACAGACCAGGCCCAGAAAGCTGAAGGTGCTGGAGATGCCAAGTGAAGTGTATGCATTTTTGATAACTGTGTACTTCTGGTGAATGTACAGTTTGAAACACTAGTTTTTATCAAGTTTTATAAAAATACAGAATGTTGTTTTACTTTTTTTTTAAGCTCTGTTGTTAAAATACAGAACACTTCATTGTTGTTTTTTGGGGAAAGACATATGTTACCAATAGAATGTCTCCAAAGCTGGATTGACATGGGGAAAAATACCTTTCCCATATAGTTTTGAGAGACCTCCTCTTGGTTCCTAGGAGGAGGGATCACTTGATGTTGACACACATTAGCCACCTTGGCACAAACACCTTGTGTGGAAAAACTCAAACTCGTTTTTATGTTTTTATCTCCCTCTTCCTCTCCACAGTAAGCATAGATTTCCTTAAACCCAGAGGCCTGTTGGGACCTGACCCAGAAAAATTGGTTATGAGTATGTCAGACAATCTGGACTTTCTAGTGTTGATACAGGTTAGCCAGCATGTCCCTAGGTAGACAGGGAGGTCCCTGGTGGAATAAACAAAGACAGCCACATCCTAAAACTTCAGGTTTTGAAATCACTCCTTCGCTTCAGGACGCAGTGTAACAAGACCTTGAGGTTAATCACAAAATTCCTTTTGGCCTGACAAATGGAGCACATCTGATAGATAAGAGTGGGTTACTTTGCTAATTCCTTTAGAATGGGCAAGCAGAACAAACCTGGTAGACGAATTTCATTAGAAGGCGCCAGTTTCCTTCTTCCAACAAGTTCCCTTCTTCAAAGAGCTCCCCTTCCTCAAGCAGACAAGGGAAGGTATAAAAGTAAGAGCTTTTGCCTCAGTCATGGGGCACCCCCCATTCGGGACCCCTTCCCACTCGGGAGCTGCAACCTCTTCTCCTGCCTCTAATAAACTATCCTTTTTAAAAAACTCTTTGCCTCTCCCTGGTCCATGTTTCCATTCTTCGGCTTCACGAGACACGATCCCGGCCCACACTCAGAAACTGCCGGCAGATCCAACATCATCTACATCATTGTCACCATTGAGACGGCATCCCTCAAAAGAGCAGCAGTTCCATTTTTAAATTGTGGACCTACAGATTGATAATTCTGCTATTTTTATTTTATTTCCTGAAAGTCAGGGTCTGCTTGTGAAAAGTTGTTAAACAACATGCTTAATGTGAAATGTCAGCCCTCACTCTAAACTACCTGTTCGGAGCATCAAATGGAGACTTCATTGCGTTTTTATAGTGGCTTTCTGATTTTGGTAGTCCATTGAAGAAGGGAGTATGAAAGTTGTATACTATTACCAATCGTTTGCCCATGTCCTGCCTGAAATACCATGGTTGTTTATGAAAAGTATCTTTAATAAAGCTCGATACAGTTGGAAAAGAAAATCTAACACCTATCTAAGATCAGATCTCAGCAAACCACTTGCAGAAGGGAACTTCCTCAACCTTAAAAGGCAATCTACAAAAACCCTTACAGGTAACATTATACTTAGTGATAAAAGACTGAGTGCTTTCCAATTCAGGAACAAACAAGGACTTAGATAGACCTAAGATAACTGTCATCATGCAGATTACCTGACAATGGAGGAAACACTCTAATGTTCCATTTAGGCTTATAAACATAAGTCAGGTTCAAAATTCCTTTTAGTTCCAAGAAACTGTATTCTGTACTCATGTATTCTGAAATTTCTGTTATAACTCTTGCTCCTCAATTTCATCATGTCCTTCTCTGTCCTATCTCCTTGACTCACTCTCTGTATCCACATACATAGAAACTCCATAAACGCTGCTTAACCTTTTAAGTACTGCTTACTTCTCTGCTCAGAGTTATAGAAAGAAGAAAAAGAAAAAAGCCCCAACAAGTTGTCTGTAGTTACTGTCACCATTTTCTCCTCACCCATTTTCTTTTTGTCCTATTCCAATTAGGGCTTTGTGCCAGCACTTAATTAAAACTCCTCTTCGAAGTTCTCTTCACAACCTCCATTTTGCCAAGGCAATGTTAATTCCCTGGCTTTATCTTCCTTCACCTGTGAGAAACATTTGACATATTGATTGTTCCTTGCTTTTCTTTCTGCTTCTAAGACAGCGTAATTTTAAGTGTTGTTTTTTTTCTCCTACCACTCTGGCTGCTCCTGCCCTGTCTACTCTGCTGGCCTTTCTCTTTCTTGACTATCTAAGGTTGCAGCACACAAGAGTCTCTGTCTCTTTTTCTAAGTATACTCATTCCCTATATGATTTTACCTAGTTCTGTGGCTTTCAATGTCATCTATATGACCAGCCCTGGTCTTACTCCCCTGCTCTGGATGCAAACATCCAGTGTCCTACTTGGACGCACAATAGGAGTCACACTTAACATGCCACCTGTCTGAAAGAGACTTTTTTGTGTTCATCTCCTATCCCCATCCTATCCGCTTTTGCTCTGGTCTTTCCCATCTTGTTATCTGGCAATAGCATTCACCCAGTAAATTAGGCCCAAAAACTAGATATCACTCAGGACATTTATCGTTTCCTTACGCTCACATAAAATTCACCAGCAAATGCCATTGGTTTCACCTTCACAGTATGTTCTGAATCCTACAATGTCACCCTGCCTCTACTGCTGCAAGTCTAGTTCTAGCCAGCATTACATCTTTCCTAGACTACACTCCCTTCTTTTACTCCTGTCCCCTTAAAATCAATACCCCTCCATTAAGCAGCTGAAGTGGCCTTACTCCCGCTCAAACCTAAGGCTCAAAATCCATACATTTGACCATTATCCATGCTGTGATCCATAGGGTACCACATGATATAGCCCTTCCAACTCTTACACCTTATCTCCTACCTCTTTCTCTTTTCTCACTTTGTTCCACAGTAAGCATGGTCTTTTTTCTGTTCCTTGAATACACCGAGCTTATTCCTGCCTCTAATACTTTGAATTTGTCACTTCCTCTGCTTGGAATACTTTCCTTTCAGACACCCGCATCGCTTATTTCTGCTCAAATGTCACTTACTCTGAGAGGCTTTCCCTGACTATACTATTAAAACAGGCTCCTCTTTCTCATATTGTCACTTTCTATAACATTTCCATATCCTCTTTTATTTCACCTTAAAGCACATAAACCAATTAAAATTTGTGTTTATTTGCGTGTTTATGATCTCTCTCTCTAATAAGAAATTTAAGTTCCACTAGGGCCAGTTCTTTTCTTGTCATGTTTATCCCTATATGCCCAGTGCCTAGGCAACGTCTGGCCCATAGTAAATACTCAATATGTTCTAAGAATAAAACATTGGGAAAAATATTGTACCAGATCAATATATTCCATTAAAATTTGACCCTGCTTTGAGATTTAGTTATTCTCTTTTTATATGGCCTTTTGTTAATTCCATTCTATAAGATAAAAAGAAAAATAAGCAATTTTAATAAAACAAAAGAAATTCAAGGCAAGTTTAGATTTAAATGTTAAAAGCATCAATCATAATAATGTCCTATGTTTCAATAACACTTAATGGTTTTCTTGGTACTTTCTTATATACTATCCCATTTAATCCTTATAACAATTCTTTATTAGCATCTCCATTTTGCATATGAGAAACTGAAAACTCAATAGAGCTGAGGAACTTGAATAAGTTCATGCTGCTAAATAATGAGAGACCAGATTAGAAGCTGTGTTTATCAGACTTCTCATCAAGGATTTGTTCACTGTATCACACTTCCAAAGCTAACCTGAATCCTTTCTACTCTGACTGTACCAGGTCCAAGGTAAAAAAAAAAATAAAAAAAATAAAAAAAAATAAAAAAAAATTAAGTTTAAAAATGACATTCCATGGCTTACTTTGTGAAAATGTATATCTTCTTGAAAAGCCAAACTCTAATACGAAAAAAGTGTTTTGTTCTTTGTTTTTGCTTGTTTTTTCCTGATTCTGGATATCTGAGGATGAGCGAGAAGGGGAGCTTGGTTCTGTGAATGCAATTCACAGTAATGGGCAAGAGGCTATGACTTGGGTGTCAGGACGAGAAAGCCAGCAGGGTGGGGGCATGCTTGAACACTAGCTGGTACAAAGAAGAGTAGGTGGGTCAAGAGTCAAGTGATTTAATACAGAGGAACAACTGGAAATGTGTAGTTATGGGCCATATACAGTCTATGTATTTTAGTTTAGGGCTTTATTTTTATTTGTTTTATATTAGTAAAACATAGTTTTACTAAAATAGTTATTTATTTTAAATTAGTTTTATATACTTCATATTCAAAGGACTTCACATAAAAGTCTGACTTTGTCAGCTTCCTTTTAAAATTTGGAAGATAGAAGGAAAACTATTTTACCGTGAAAATCCATGACAATCCGTCACATGGCATTGCAGCTACCTCTTTCCATGTGGCACATACTTTCCATTGGGGTGGTGCAAAAGTAATTGTGGTTTAAAAGGTTAAAAATAATTGCAAAAAACACTATTACTTTTGCACCAACCTAATATTTGCCACAATCCCCATTATTTGCTCATGAATTCCACCTTTTTGCTTTGCTTATATACATTGTTTACGTGGCCTCTGTGAATATTTGAGTTTGTGACCTCTGATTTAGGAATTCCTAGCTATGAAGCAAACAGGAAGATAGAGATAATCATCTATGAGCTGTGGTGGTATGAATGAGCGGCAGGAACTTGAATCCCCAAACTAAATATATTTTTTGCCTCTTTGAAAAGAGTGTGTTCATAATAAACATATTGTAGCTAGGCTAGGTAAGGAGCCAAAAGAGCTACTCACCTAGCAGGGAAGATTCCCCAATGTAATTTGCTGCCTTTGTGTGTGACCTGAGGGCATTTATTATGAATTCCTTCCCTTTAGGCATCTTCCCCAACAGTGTCTCATAAAGTCTTGGAGGAAGATCTCCAGAGGTACAATGTAATACCTTATTTATTAAGGGTGGAACACACTACCCAAAATACAGATCAACCATTTTTTGTTGGTAGTATATAGAACAGAGCTGAAAGGAAATGGGAAATAAGAGCAGGAAAAGGGGAGATCATTAGTTATTTTTAGCAAAGACAGCACTCGATAGGGTGATCTTCTGAAAGTCCCTGTGTTACTTAGGATAACACTTCGGCATTGGGTGTTGTGAAGAGAAGAGAATGGTACCTGCAATAGGAGGGGATTTCTACTCCCTACAAGAGAAAAGTATGGGAAAAACTCTCTCATACTTCCTTGCCCAAAGAGAAGGAGTCACTTATATTATGGGTGTGTTTAGAAGAAAACCTGCAACATGTTCAACTCAGCCTCTTATTGCTGAACTTCAGCCTGCTGCAGAGAAAATACATTTTGGTATGTTCCCTACCATGTGATAAATTTATTACAAACTTATCAGGCATTACCTTCAAAAGGCAAAGCCTTTCAATCTAGGGGAAGAAATTTAATTCAAGGGTGAATATAGGTTGTCCAGTATGACCACACATCTAAAGATATTGTCTCCAGTTTGCACTATCATCATTTTTTATCTCCATTTTTTGTTACTTATGTCTCAACACCTTATAAACATGAGAGGGGATAAAAAGGGTTACTTATTATATAAAGGACCACAGAACCCTAGTAAGGATAACAAAGAACTGAAAGAATTGAGAAGTTACCTTTCTTTGCCTTGTGTCTAGAGTTCCTCTTGTTTAACTTGGAGGTTTGCAGACAGATGGGCTTGTGAAAGAGGGGACATTTAATGTTCCTTTGAACCCTAATGTTCTATAATGGTATAATAAGATGTACTATTGGTACTTGATGTTTTCCGGTGAGAAGAGATGGGATCCATCCATAATAACCCATAAAGAGAAGCTAACAACTAGTTGTTACAGACTCATAGAATCTATAAGCTAGGAAGGAGCTTATAAAACCATTTAGTTCTCAACCTGATATCAGTGCGTCCTTTTTTTCCATTCCCAGCTAATAAGCCCTCTACTTACACTTGAACATATTCTATGACTGGAAATGTAAATCCATTTGTTGTGAATGACTGATTCTTAGGTTGCAAGCTACAGGAATATAGATTTATTTTTAGCACTATGTCAGGAAAATCATTCGTATAACAGAAATGTGTTGAACTTCCATAATGTGCCAAACACTGTGCAATATCCTGACAGTATAAAATCAGTCTTTTAAGCCAAGAACTTCACAATCAGTTTAAGAGAACACATGTAGACAAGTAAATAAATTTTGTTTATGTTAAGTAGAAAGATGCATTTATACCTGACTGAAGGTATAAATGGAATCTCTGAAGTGGGGCTTCCACATCTTCTTTGTAATACACTTTGGGTTTTCTTTTAGCAATACATTCTCAAATTAAAAAAAAAAAATGCTTTTCATGAATTGAAGTTTCTGTTTCCATTTTCAGTCAATAACTGATAATGAATCATCAATCATTTATTAGAAAACAGTCAGAAAGTTATTAGATACTGTACCTATTCTCAAGTGTCCCTTCATATTTGTGATACTATGGTTTGGATTCTCACTAATTTAAATAAATGGCAAGCCTCATTAAAACATTATGACTAATCACCAAGTTAATGAACTTAACAGATCTCCAACGGCCTTAACATAGCACACTCTGCTTCAGCAGCCCAGTCCAGGGTCATGGTCACAAAATGTAATCATCAGAGCTCATACATCTTTGAAATCTTAAATTTGAAAACCTACTCTCTTATCACTACAACCCTTTCAACTCTTGTCTCTTCACCTACATTATATTTGATTTCAGCCTCGGAAGGACTAGAGCCCCGAAGAAGTCAATCAGTTTTCTGGCTTCACTTTTTTCTTTGCCTGGTCAAATCCCAACAGTCCATTATGTTAATCATAACTTCTTTATCCCTTTCCCCTTTACCAGACTGTGGGCCTGGTCATAGTAGCCTCTGGACTTCTCTGTTCCTACATCAGGGATGCAGAATTATACTTGAGATAATTTCACCATATGTATTGGTGACACTAAACATTCATGCCTCAATTGTCAGCCTCAGCCCCAGAAAATCTTTATTTTTTCCTTTGTCAGTATTCTCTTTCCCAATATCTTCAATAACTATTTCATTTCAAATAAAAAAAAAAAACAACATAATTTTATTAAATAAAGTCTGGGTTACAAATACTATAAGAAAATAAGCATCATATATAGTCTCTTCAAAAAACAACAAAAAAAAATTCACAGGTTGATGTATTCTTTTAGGTCCCCCCCCCCAAACCCCACTGTATAGGGTACTTTCATATTGTGTCATGCAGTACATGCAATTTTTGTATCCTCCTGTTCTAAAAATGCTATAGCATGAGCAATTTCCCTTGATATTGTAGTACTTAAGCACCATTTTAAATGACTTCACAATATGAAGAAGTTTGACCATGGTTTTACCATCAAATTTCTTGAAAAAGTAGAAGTCACTTACTGCATTCCCTTACTCATATACCATGTGCTGAATAACCTAGAGTGATAAGGCTAATGCCTATAATTTCATGAAAAATACTACAATAAAATTCATTAGTAAGGACTGGTTCAACAAGTAGCATTAAAACATAAAATAAAAAGGCATAAGTGACACAGAAATTTATTTCTTACTCAAGATGTATTTTTAACATGGAAGTCTAGGGACAGTATGGCAGAGCTGCTCTATGAAGTCTTTGGGGACACAGGCTCCCTGGATCTATGGCTCTGCTACATTACAACCATTCACAGGACCATACTGCAGTCCAAGATGGCTGCCCCATCTCCAGTAATCAGGTCTCCATTTCAAACAGAGAAAAGAAGGACGGAACAAAGAAAAAGAAGACAAAAGGCCTGCTTCAGCTGCTTTTTAAGGGAATATCCTGGAAATGATAGAATAATTGTTCTTACACCTTCTTGGCGAAAACATAGTCATTTGGCCACAGCTAGCAACACTGAAGGCTGAAAAATATAATGTTAATTATAAGGCAGCCACTTATCACCATTAAGAATGGGAGAATAAATATTCTCCTGTAACAAGCAATCTGTGATCTATTTCCCAATTGCCAAACTGTACTTACCTTACTTAATCCCTCAGCATTATTTGCCCCCATTATCCCTTTATTTAGTATCCACTTCATGTAGTTTTGAGACTTCTATGATCATAAAATTTCAGAAGTTTCTACTATGGTAGCTTCCTTTTTCTGTTCATCACAAAACATTAATATTCTCCAGCATTTAGTCCTTGAACCTCTTTCTTCTTTCATTTTACTTTACTATTTTCATTTTACTTTACTATTATATATATGCTGATGAGTCCAATTTTATTGGCACCAAAATCTTCCATCAGAAGCTCAAAACCGATGTTTTTGTCATCCTATTTTGCATCTTAATGGACACAGTAGAAATCTCAAACTTTCAAGTCTATATCTGAGCTCCTTTTTTTCCATACAAATCTGTTTCTCCTCATGGAATTTCTGTCATGGTTATTTCCACAATAATGGTAATAAAAACCTAGGGTCATTCTCAACTTTTTATTTTGTTTTCACTACTACTCAGCAAATCAATGACCAAATTTTATAAACTATATCTTTAATATAGTCTCTAAAACCCATCTCCTTCTCTACATATTCAGAATTGCATTCTTAGAATGTAATTATGATTGTAATTCTGACTTTAGGATATCCCTTTCCTAAACCATGTTATACACTGCCCAAATGATGTTCTTAAAACAGTTGTTCATGCCACTCTTTTTAATCAAATCTTTCAATGACTATAATTCATCTTAAGAATAAAGTCTGAATTTATTAGCATTGTTTCAAATGTCACTTGAACTCAAATATCTCTTAAACTACTCACACCCATTCCCCATTTGTACCTTAACTAATACCTGCCGTGTTTCCCCAAAAATAAGACCTAGCGGACAATCAGCTCTAATGCATCTTTTGGAGCAAAAATTAATATAAGACCTGGTGTTAATTTACTATAATATAAGACTGGGTCTTTAATATAATATAATATATAATATAATATAATATAATAATATAATATAATATAATACAATACGATACCGGATCTTATATTAAGTTTTGCTATTAGAATCGATTGTTCAGTTAGGTCTTATTTTCAGGGAAACAGGGTACGTCAGTCCAAAAGACTATCAAACTTCTTCAGAGCACACCGTATTATTAAAGGTGGTCATTTTCTACTATCTTATCTCCTGTACCTGAACCTCCTTATAAACATTTATCCACCTATGTTGCTCATACTTAACTTTATAAAGATCATCTCCTTGGTGGAATTTCCTTGGCTCTACTTCCTCCAACAAACAGAATTAGGTACTCATTTTTCTGCATTCACTGAAGATCTTATGTGTACATAGTCACACTTGTTGCACTATAGCAAGTATGCTGGTTTTCATCCTGAGCCCTTTGAATTCGTGACTGCATATCCAATGTGTCACCTAATGTGTGGCACATGTAAGTAGGCTTCATCTGGAGAGAATTTGGTAAAGATTGCCTAGATTTACCTCTTTTTCCATTTCTGGTTGTCAAACTCTTGTTTTCAATAGGTAGGGCCCATCACCAAGTAAAAGTGTATTTTTAAAAATACTTTAAAATATTTAAAATTAGGAACTATAAAAGCAATAATATTATTTATTGAAAATAAACCTATATTTTAAAATGAGATCTCATGTAAATAGATATCTTTTATATAATTACTTACAAAAAAGAGTTAAGGTTTGCACATAAAATTCTAGTTCCTTTTCACTACAATATTGGTTACGGCAACATCCAATCAATAGTGGGGCTACAGGAACAATTTTGGTTCAGTGTGGGGCCACTTCTGTGTGGTGCACATTGTTCTCAATCCACATAACCTGGTCTGCTCAGAAGTATTTCCTTCTTATTTCAAGATCCTTATTAACTAATCACCCATAGTGCTTGGTCTTTTTTAAATAATCCTAGAAATGGATTTTCAGCCTCCTGAAATGTGATTTTCAGCCACCACAGCCACAGGTGAGAGACAGTACTCTGCCTATAGGATGATAATTTTTTAGTTCTAGCCTTCACATTTTTCCTATCATCTCTACATTATTTTATGTACTGTAATTCTGGGAAGTGGTTTTAAACTTCTTTCAGAGATCTGTATTTCCATACCTACTAGGAGTGGGAGCTAAAAATTGATCTCCCCTCTATTTACAGTCCATGAAATTTCCTGCATTTCATCATAAAAATAGTGACTCAGAACATTACTTTTTAATCACGTCATGCCTAGTTCAGTGGTTTCCAAATGTCTTTGTGTAGATGGGCTATATCGGAATTTCTTGGAAAGTATGTTAAAATTACAGATTCCTAGCCGCCAAACCAATCATTTTGGGAGAATTTCCAGGTCTGAGGGTTTTTAATCTGTGTTTTAAATAAGAACTATGTCAATTCTTATTTCAATCCTGTTTGGGAATTTATAAGAGCACAACGACCATCATACACCTAAAGTCAGCAGATTATAGTTTCTGAATTAAGATAAAGAAAAAAAAATCAATGAACAGGTGACATTGATAAACATTAAAAAGACATAAAGAACTCTTAAGCCTTCTAGTACCTTGATTCCAGACAAGTAAAAGACTATAGCATCCGTTTGAAAAAATAAGGTAGCCTATACCTTTGCACACAGGTAGAATATCGTACATAATGGTAGGCCAGTGCTTTGCAATAACAACCAGAAAAAATCAGATATGTTACCAAAATCCACGTATTTTAAGGTAGCAAAGAGTTATGAAAGTAATGAGGATCAGATGATCTAAAGTTCCAAAATGATGGAACAATGACCTGTTCGTATCCAGCCTCTGTCTTCATCTAAGAGCATTTTCTACTTCTGGGCATGGGTTCATGATAGCACTTGCTGAGTGCCTCTCTTGGGGGAATGAAAACACAGTAAAATTTGGGGGAGTTTTTGTGGTGGTGGATTAAATTTAGAAATTTGAGGAAACAAAAATGCCTGGCTAGTTTTCCCTATGAGACACTTGCTAAATTTTGGTTTTGTATGGGTGGTTTCTCTGGTAAATTCTTCTGAATATTTAAGGAATAAAATATACCAATTTTGTACAAACTCTTCCAGAAAAATAGAAAAAGAGTGAATACTTGGCCTCTATATAACTATAGTATAACTATACTCTATAAAATATAGTATAACTAACATAATCTCAATTTAAAAAATTTTCATAGAACATTTACAAGACAGGAAAATTATAAACCAATATCTCATATTATCACAGATGCAAAAATCTTTGACAAATGTTAGCACATCAAATCCAATAACATATAAATATATTTTTTAAAAGATGTATATCATAATCAACTTGGGTGTTCAGAAGTGCAAGATTATTTGAAAATTCAAAAATTAATCTTTTTAATTTACTGCATTAACAGAACAGATGAGATATGGTCATCCAGATAAATGTAGAAAGAATTAACAAAATTCAGAACATACTATGATTTAAAAAGAAAAAAAAAGAAAATTTTCACAAACTAGAATTAAAGGATATCTTTAAAAAAAAAATCTATAGCAAATGTCATGTTCAATAATGAACTATAGGAGACTTTTATCCTGAGGTAGAAACAAAACAAGGATGCTCATCATAGACCACTCTGTCCTAAACAGTGTAATAAAAGAGTAAGAACCAAAAGGCAAAAGATTATTAGAAAGGAAGAGATAAAGCTATCATTAGTGGCAGATTATGTGATTATGTATATAAAATCTGCCAATACATAAAGAAACTTCCAAAAATATAGTGTAACTGATAGGTGAATTTAGCAAGGTCGTAAGATACTGGATCAATATTTAAAAATCAATTTTATTTCTACATACGAGCAAAATAATTTTTTTAAATTAAATATACCATAAATGCCTAGGGAAAAACATCATTAAATATACCTTTAGATGCTTAGGAAAATATCTCCTGAAAGATATACAGAACTTACAAACTAAAAATTGCAACATATTTTTGAGAGAAATTTTAATAGACCTAAAGAAATGTAAGAACATATCACATTAACAAACTGATGACTCAGTATTCTAAAGATATTAATTTTCTGCCAATTAACCACTGAAATTAACATGATTCTGCTTTTTAAAAAAGGAGGGTTTTGGTTGAACTTGAAAAGCTGA
Organism: Rhinolophus hipposideros; assembly: GCF_964194185.1. Classification (NCBI taxonomy): domain Eukaryota; kingdom Metazoa; phylum Chordata; class Mammalia; order Chiroptera; family Rhinolophidae; genus Rhinolophus; species Rhinolophus hipposideros. The sequence continues at coordinate 44,398,926 of NC_138050.1, read as the reverse complement.
TTCTAAAATTTATGTGGCAAAGGCCCAAGAATATCAGGGCCATCTTAAAGAACCAAAAAACTGAATTGCTTTTGGGCTTGATAATTGCTTGATATCAAAATTTCTTATAAAACTCTTATGCAAGGATAGACAAACTGGCCAATGGAACACAACAGAGTCCAGTAACATATGCATAGCATATGCAAAAATAATTCTACTTCTAGTAACACATTTCACAAATATACATATGCATGTATACATGTATTAGAATATTCACAGCAGCAGTAACCATACCATGTTTCCCCGAAATAAGACCTGTCAGGACCATCAGCTCTAATGTGTCTTTTGGAACAAAAATTAATATAAGACCCAGTATTATATTATATTATATTATATTATATTATATTATATATTAGACCCAGTCTTATATTAAAATAAGACCGGGTCTTATATTAATTTTTGCTTCAAAAGACACATTAGAGCTGATGGTCCGGCTAGGTCTTCTTAGTTTCAGGGAAACACGGTAATAGCCCTAAATTGGAAATTATCAAAATTCCCATTAGCAGTTTAATGAACAAAGATATTATGATAATCACATGATAAATACTATATAATATTATAAGTGAATAATTTACAGCAATACTACCTACATAGAAAAATGTTAAAAACTTAATGTTGAGCAAAGAAAGCTAGTCAACTATAGAAGTCAGGATGGTAGTTATCCTGGGACAGGCAGGTAGTGACTGCAAGAGAGAGAAAATAGATTCTGTGGTACTGGTAAAATTATATTTTTATATCTAAGTGCTGGTCATGTAGCTATATTCAGTTTGTAAACAATCAAGCTGAAAGCTAAACATTTAAGATACGGGTTCCTCTATGTATATATGTGTATTTATATATTTAAATAAATAAATATAAAGCTGCCTATATTACTAAAGAACTGTAAACTAAAAGTCATTCCAAAGCTTCATGTATGAATACCTAGTATTGAAAGCACTTGTAAATGTTTAAATGCCTGTGAAATGAATGAATAATGAACATACAGTCTTATAGTGAATTAGACAATCCGACAAAAATGTATGGAGAACTTACTGTGCAAATGCTGTGATAGATGTCAAAATGAACTGACCAAAATCTCTTTACTCAAAGACTTTATAATATAAAAGAGATTACAAACTCATAATAATATTATTAAAAGGTCTGATATAATAAATGTCATATGATAAATACAAATAAATTATTATAGGATAGTATCTAATTGAGGATGAGAAGAAAGAAAGCCCATGGGAGAATGGTTTTGAAATAACCCTGAAAGCTAGGTAAAATTTCAACTGAAGATGAAGCCAAGTAATGTAGCATTCCAGAGCTATTTGTTTTAATCCTCATTTTATTTTATAATCAAAAAAATAATAGTTCATAAAACTACACATTGCTATTTATTTCAATTTCCTTCCAGGTGAGACAAATACCCCCTCCATATATATATATATATATTTATATATAACAAATATATATATTTGTTATTCTTGAAATACCTCCAATTCTGGCCTCATTTTTTTGGTGCACATTTCAGCATTGTATTTTTCACCATTGAACTTTATTCTAGTATTTTCAGAGTCATTTGGAATTTTTTTCTATCTTTCAGATTGTTACCACTTGTCACAATTTACACCAGGTCTCTATGATGGTACAAACTGTCTGTAGCATGATCAATTTCACATTTTTAACCCTCTTAGCAATTGGCCATGTAGCAATTGATTGAGTTGAAAGTACAAGGATTCAGCAATTTTGATCACTGTAGAGTCAAAATGGGTCATATATCAAGGTTTATGTATTTTGATTGTCTAGCTTTGGTGTCAAATTTAATTGCAATAAAATGATAAATTAGGAAAACACACTTTGCTCTATTTGAGACAAAATGCAATCTCTATGGTGCCTCTACATGCTGGGATGTTTCTTTATTAGGTAATGGATGAGAGATGTTTATGCCTGTCCCAGGCCTGTTTTCCCTCAGATCCATGTTTATGCCTCCTCTGCTTTACTCTGTATGCAAAAAAAAAAAAAAAAAAAAAAAAAAAAAGTGCAGAAAGCCTCTTTTCAGCTGTTTTTAGTCAGTTGAAAGTCCTAGTAAAAGACTGACATGTGAAAAGAAGAGAATATCCAGGTTTTTCCTCCCCTCCCCTTTCTCTTTTAGGCAACATCTTTAGATGCAGCTGCAAATGACATCAGCAAGATGACTGAATAAAATGTTTCCTTCTATTTTTCTCTCAGCAACAACAATTAGCATGCATTTATGGACAGAGTGCTTTTGTAGAAGCTATTTGATGCAACACCATTTGCCAAGGCACCCAGGAGGACTCTTACTTACCCAGGCATTAAGTAATATGCATACAGGCCTCCGTCCCAGCTGTGGATCCTTACGTGGCCCATGAACTGGCTTCATCACCTCATGGCCGCATTCTGGGATCACCTGGAGAACACTAAGTCAGATAATCAGCTATAAATGAGAACCTTTTTAGAAATCCAGGAGTCCAGTGAAGAAATTCCAGCACACAGTTCAAACAAACAAATGAACAAACAAAACTCTTTGGAGAGAATAAAACGAATAGTTTAACTTTAACCTCATAACCTGTCCCTCAAGACAGCACAATTCAGTGCTAAGAAAGCTCTTCTAAATTCCCAACTAAAAGCAGGTTGTGGCTGGTAGTCACATCCTTGGCCTGTAGCTTCCTTGACAAAGGTCAATCTTTATCTTAAGTGACCCTGTCTATTATTTGTTTTGCATCATAACAGACCCTTGGAATGTCAGAGTAATCCCTTTTTCCATAGCCCCCAGGGCACAACCCATCACACCATAGCAGAAAACTACAGAATCCCTCATTATTGTTCCTGTTCCCTGATAACCACCTCTATGTGCTATAAAATGCTATTAACTATTCTGTATCAACCAATGTAAAAGAAGTATCTATCTCTCCAATTTACTTTTTATCCAATCCCAGAGATTTCCCCACTTTGCTTTCTCCCACCCCCTTAATCTACCACCAATGGATTTCATATAACCGTCCTTCTCTGCTTCTAAAGTATAAAATAAGTTGCCATTTTCTGGAGCATTTTTTCAATTCATTGAGATTTTTCTTTCTGGATATTGCCATCAGTTTGGCTCAAATAAACTCTTACAAGCTTTTTCTTAGCCTGAATGACTTTTTGTTGACAGAGGCCTGCCACCAAGCTGCAAAGGCATCTCACCTATAGATCCCCCTCAGGTGTGTAGACATCCCCAGAACTCTGTGAGCTTCACCCACACACCCCTCCACTCTGGCCCCCATACATGCTTCCAATATTGGCAAAGGCAAGCTTTGGTAGAAGGCAAGTGAGCACACGCAGAAAGCTGGCCCAAATCTGCAGGCCAGGCAGTGACTTCAAATTTGAGCAGTTAGCATTGCCTTAGGGAGAGCATAAGGGAGTCTGCCAGCACCTAGTATGATGCATTGTAGGATCTAAAGAAGGAAAGATTAAGAAATCTGCCATGGAGGGAGCAAGAAGTGGGGAGCAAGCATATCCATAGAAGAGCTGAGGAATCTTCAGAATCCAGAGCATAGATATGGTGATATAATACTTGACAAGGGAGCCAAGAAAACCAAGTGAGAGAAAAATATCTATATAATAAATGTTGTTGGGATGACTACATGCAGAATGAAATTGGACTCCTATCTTACATTACTCACAAAAATGAACTCAAAATGGATTAAAATCCTAAACATAAGACCTGAAACCATAAAATTTCTAGTAGAAAACATAGGCAAAAAAATCTCTTTGATGTTGGACCTGGCAAAAATTTATTGGATGTGAAACCAAAAGCACAAGCAACAAAAGCAAAAATAAATGAGACTGAATCACACTAAAAAACTCTTCCCAGCAAAGGAAGCCATTAGCAAAATGAAAAGGCAACCTACAGAATTGGGAGAAAATATTTGCAAACCTTATATCTGATAAGAGGTTGATATTTAAAACATATAAAGAACCATACAACGCAATAATAAAAACCAAGTAATCCTATTAAAAAATGAGCAGAGGATATGAATAGACATTTTCCCAAATAAGACATAAAAATGATGAATAGGTATATGAAAAGATGTTCAGGATCACTAATCATCAGGAAAATACTGTTCAAAATCATGAGATATCACTTCACACCTGTTAGAATAGTTATCACCAAAAAGACAAGAGTTAAGCATTGGCAAGGATGTGGAGAAAAGACCACCTGTGCACTGTTGGTGGGAAGATAAATTGGTGCAGCCGCTATGGAAAACAGTATGGAGGTTCATCAAAAAATTAAAAATAGAACTACCATATGATATAGCAATCTCACTTTTGCGTATATATATCCAAAGAAAATGAAATCAGGGTCTCAAAAAAATTATCTTTACTCCCATGTTTATTACAGCATTATTCAGAATAGCCAAAGTATGGAATATATATATATATATATATATATATATATATATATATACACACACACACACAATGGAATATTATTTCAGCCATGAGAAAGAAGGAAATCCTACCATTTGTGAAAACATGGATGAAACTTGTCAGCATTTTCTAAGTGAAAGAAAGACAAATACTATATGATCTCTCCTATACGTGGAACCTAAAAAAGCTGAACTCACAGAAACAAAGTAGAATGGTGATTTCCAGGCCCTTGTGATTGGAGGAAATAGGGAGCTGTTGATCAAAGGGTACAAACTTCCAGTTATATGGGGATCTAATGTAGAAAACATCATAAATCTAGTTAACAATCCTGTATTATATACTCGAAAGTTGCTCTATCTGGAGATCTTAAATGTTCTTAACTCTTTTGCTGTGACATTCAGATATGTTTTCCTGTGGCTTGCACTATCAACAATAAAGATGTTTTGCATGCCATATTGTGTAACATTTTGCAATGAATATTTTATGTCATCAGTGCCATTAGGTTCTAATTTATCTATACTTAAATTTAATTGATGCCTCTTAGTATGTTTTGAGTATTTTTTGCTAAAATTCAATATAATGGTAACTTTATTGCCATATAACAAAGGTTTAAAATAAAAATGTCATTTATGTACAAAGCAGCTCAAAATGTTCTTAAATGCATAAAATAGTCAAAATATCAACTTTTTATTTTTTGTGCATTTTTTGACACATTTTGAAACAAAAAAAGCTTGCACTCAATGCAGTGAAAGAATTATCACACACATGTAATTGTGAGGCCACAGAGATGTTAACTAAGCCTATTACAGTAATCACTTCACCATACAGCATTATATGCCAATTATATCTCAATAAGCATGTAGCAAAAAAAAACAAAAAAAAACAAAACAAGAAAGGAGCTGCATCTCCTTTATTGTTTTCACTACGCGCTGACATAATCATCATGGTTGTGACCTCCTCACTCTTGGCTCCTATAAAGCTGCCTCCTAACTCTGTTCCCTTGACTTTCTTCTGAATGACCTTGCTGCCAGTTTTTGATTTCTCACCTCTTCTATTCTATCCTCTGTAGAATATAACCAATTCCCTACATTTACTACTTTCTATTACAAATCTCTAAATACTGTTTGATGAATAGATCCTGACTAATATCACTCTTCATGTTTCCGATTACAAATTTACAGTCACATTTTACTCACACAAGCATGAGTTGATTATTTCATTAATGTCACAAGGGGTAGGAGGCCAATACTCTTATTTTACACAATCAACAGATTATGAATCTGGAAATTATTGTGCTAGTTAAATTAGCCAGAAAAGCTCACCACTGCTTAGCATGCGTCAGCATGTCATCACGTATATCTACCAAATTCACAACAAGATAGAGAACAAGATTGCATTACTTCCCTTTTTAATAGATGCAAAAACTGAGTCCCGATAAGGTGTCATATTCATAGACTCTTCAAAGAGATCATCTTGAACAGGGTCCTCAAATCAGCGGAATGTCTAGATACTGTACTGGCACTTAATCTAAATACACTGAGATTTCTCATCCAAATATCTTATTTTATAAATACATAAACTGAGACTCCAAAAGGTGAGAATGTTTGTCTATAGCCAAAGTGTAGGCTGAAAACACTGTAACTCTTACTTCCAAAACCATACCCCAATCAAAGCAAAGCTTCAAAATGACTCTGTGTTTATCTCCAATATCCCCATTCTTATCCTGAAAACCAAAGAGAATTAAGTTGTGATCATTCACACTAGATATTAATGTCATAACGGCAAGACCCATGTTTCATATGACTCATAATCCTTGTAGATTCTGGAACAAGGCTTTCAATTTTGGTGAATACATATTTATTAATTTTCTACTACATTCAAGATACTATGTTATCCACATCTATAGCCAATCAAAATTTACATCAGATTTCCTGCTACATAGTGCATTTAGCTATATGAATAGATAGTTGGACTAATAAATAAAATAGATATAAGCATTTATTCATTCATTTATCCATATATTTTGAATACCTACAATGAAATAGACACTGTTTTGTCTACTGATGATATTGCAGTGAATAAGCTACACATAGTGCCAGCCTTCCTGGTGCTTCTCAGCTGGGGAGGAGTAAGCCATAACAATTTCAGCATGCAGTAAGTACTGTGAATGAAACAAACTAGATGCTGTTATAAAGGATACAGGGTTGTGGGAATGGTGTGTACAATCATGCATGTTTTACCCAACACAACTCTAAGAGGCGCTATTCATGTCACATTGCAGATGTGTATATTTATTGCAAAAATTTTCCGGCAGATGGCAGTAAAGTGTCTTGTTCAAATAAGTTGGTTTGTGAACATCATTGTCTGACAATGTAAGTAGAGACTTGAGGAAGGATTGCTTTTGTCCAGTTATGGCAAAGATACCATGTGGACTAGCTGAGGCCCTGAAAGGGAGAAGTAACTTTGAAAAGAAAGTCAGATAAGACCACTTTGATAAAATGACATTTACATTGAGGATATAAATAAGGGCCAGTCATTTGGAGAGCCAGAATAAGAATACTCCAGGAAGGAGGAAAAACATGTGCTTGACATTTTGGATTGGTTTGTTTTGACATTCTAGTCATACAATTAAAAATCATGAAGTTCTTTGTAGATGAACATAATTTTCATTAGCAGAGTCTATGTTTTGCATGTTTTGTTTTTTCACTCGTGATAACCTAGTCTCCTTGCTTTCTCCCTCAAGCACACAATTCCAGAGGTTTTGTTGAGATTGGGAATTTAATCTTTGGTCACATAACCTAGCTTGATGACCTTGTAAACCAAGGACAGAGGAAAATAACCCTAGTAGCAAAAAAAATTAAGAAGTAATTTTCCTGAAAATTACTACCAATTGTTGAGTATTTACTAAATCAAGGCAATATATTAAACTGAAAAAATTACTCTGACCTAATTAGTCACCACCAAGGAAACTTCATAGCTATATATTTATCCCTTCCGTCTCCCTTCCTTCTGTGTACCAGATACTTTGCCTTTCATCTAGAAAACAGTTAAAATACCTACAACTTAGTGTTATTATAACTATTAACATTTGTAGAGTGTTTATTAAATGTCAAGTACTATGCAAAGAACTTTATTAACTTTAGCTCACTTAAACTTCAACAACCTAGACCAGATAATATTTTACCCAATTCACAGAGGAATCTGAGGCTTAGCATGCCTCAGATTTGTTGAGTTGGAATTTTTCTGCAAGTAGCCTGACTTCAGGCTTCGGGCTATTAATTCTAAATATGGTACGTGGTCTATTGAAAGACTTCAATAAATGTTTGCTGTTATTAGAGGCAGAATAGCATAATGATAAAGTATATATACTCAATAAATGGAGATGCCTACCTCCCACGTGGCTCTAATAATAAACCTAAGAGGAGACGTTTCAAGTCACCAAGATTTCCTTAGAAAAACAGGCTAATCTAACACAGCTACCATAGGAGTTTAATTTTTTTGTGTGCTTTCATAGGTTTTCTGACCTCCTTTGTTTCAGAAAGAAGTCTTCACCTTTACCCCGTATACTCCTCAGGGTGAAGCTGTGTTCATTTTCTCCTAAAAAATACCTGATTTCAAGGAAAAGGGGGTGTAGAATTTGCCTAAACTTGTCTGTATTCATCCAGGTCCACCCTCCCAAGAGATTCCTACTGGAATCCCCTAAGTGACAGAAGTAAATGACAAAGAACACCAATTAGCAAGAAAGTACTTTCTCCCCTCTCATGTATTGCAAAAATACTGTTAGAATATCTACAGTGTTATGTGGCAGACCTTGCAGAAATTTGCAATTCTGAAGGTACAAGGAAAACACACATCATGATATTAATTTGATAAAAAGACAATTCAAAGCCAAGAGACTATTTAGACATGTCATTTTATTAAACATCATAAACTCTGCTGTGTTATAGGCACAGTGGAACCAATAAACCATTAATACGGCATCATGCAATAGCCAAGAGCAGAACATGAACCAGCTTTGATCACGAGCAGGTGTGAGCACAAAGCAGAAAGTAAATTGTTTAATCAATTAATGGAACACAGTTAAACACTCGTGTCTATCGTTAGGTTATAAATCATTGCATCTCAGTGGGAAAGGCTATAATAATTCCATAACAAAACTCAGCAATTCTAAACACTCTGCAGTAAATCTTTCATCAGCTTCAGCCTGGCATCTCTGTCCCAAGAGGCAATTTGTACTTTGTGCATTCAGCCCAAATCAATGCCCAGAAAAGAAGATTTCAGTGAAAGGGACTTGTGAGCAAACCTCCAAATGTTCACATACCAGCTCTGGATAAATACCCATAAGTTCAGTGGCTTATGTTAACTGTTGAAACATGAAAAGCCAAGCTGGAATATGTGAGAACAGGCATTTGGGGTAGAACTAAATAAGCACTTCAGAGAAGCCAGGGAAAATTAAGAGTCACTCAAGGAAACAGGCATCCAGACATGTTCAATTTTTTAAGTTACTATTGAAAGATATTTTTCCTTTTGTTCCTAAAGAGTGTGCTCCTGAGTCTCCAAATATGGCTCCCTAAAGCTGAAAACTCTCTCCTGCATCACAGCTAAAATCTGAAACAAGAACTCTAAAAAGCCGTGGCTCACACTTGGAAATCTGGAAATTTAAAAATCACAAATCAAACTGCAACCTACTTAGATCACCTGTGATTGGGTTCTTTTGTCTTCTCTGGTCTTTATAGTTTCCATCCAACTCTCCAGTTTGACAAGAATAACCTCAATGTGCTTTGTGAAATCGTGCCTAAAGTCCCAGACTCAGGACTAACCTTCACCTTAAATAAGGGACATACATGAATTGCTGAATTGTGGCAGTAACTCACTAGCTCAACTTCACGGTTAGTCTTACTATCCAGTCTTCTTGACCTAGGTAATAAGGTTCCCAATAACTGGATTCTTGGCATGTTACCGAGTTATAATGAAGTTGGTGCCTTGAACTCCTGAAACCAGTGGCCAGATTATGTTCCTGAACCTTAATTTCCCCAAAATTTGTTCTAAGTCTCTACATATGCCCCCTTCCTCTTTGCTTGTACTGTTTATTGCTCTGAATTACCTGGACCTGCATAGATTTTTTTCTTTTACACTAACAAGTCTCTCAGCTTTAGAGTTAAGTTCTTATTCTTTCTTCTCTTTCTTCCAAATATTTACTGAGTATCTATTTGGAACTGGGATTAGAGGGAGAAAATAACCAGATCCCTGACCTTAAGAGTAACTGTAAGCAAACCATATCAACATCAGAAGTCTGACTTTGAATAAAATCAGGAAACTGTCTGGTCTTTAGGTCCTATTTTACTCCAGAGGGCCTGAGAAACTGAAGACCCTAAAGGGACATTAGACATATTACTTCAGCTAATATAGTCTATGGTAATAAGCCTATAGTCTTAATGGATAGCCTTTCCCAATGATGTCTCTATTGCTAACTGATGACTTGAATTGGTTTCCTTTTTTGTCTATTTTGCCTAATTAGTTTGGGCGATTTCAGAGTTAGAGTTCATACACAAATTGTCTGCATTAAGGAAAAATGTTTAGTAATTTTGATATATGTGTAAATTTGATCCCTAACAAGGATAGTTCTGTATTTCAGTCAGAACATTTTATCTTCTGTTCTGTTCTGTTGTATCCTTGCCAAATAAAAGCTTGAGGTTTTTTAAGCACGTATCTGAATCATGGAGACTCACTCAGTAACCCACCCAATAGCTCCTAGCGCTAATTTTGATTAACAACACATACATTTACAGTTAAACTCAGAAATTATGTTCCTTCACAATAGAAGGAGAAACATAATCTATTTTCTTATTTTTCTTTCTTGCTGTGAACATTTGTCAGTATCTTAAGTCAAGTGCAGTCTAAAGCCTATGTTGTTTTGAGGAAACTCAAGCCAAAATATTCACCCTTCTTCATTTCTTTCCTTCTCTCTCTCTGTCTCTCTCTCTCTCTCTCTCTACACACACACACACACACACACACACACACACACACACACACACACACATTTTTCAAACCCCATCCGCTCTCTTCAACAGAATATAAAGCTGAAAAGCAACGAAAACATCACAGTTCCTTTATGTTTTTGTACTTTTGGCAATAATGGAAGACACATTCAGAATTGCAGATCTCAACACTGAGAACAAACACTCTGAAGATCATACCAGAAAACTAACAACACATTATAATGGGAAACAAGCACTATGCATCAGATCATTATTATCTACTTTTGAGAATTATGGATTTTATCAATTAGCAAGTTCTTGGTAAACATCTTACTTATTCACTGAAATAGATTTGATTTTCTTCACCAAACCATCAGTTACCTTATTTAGTTACCTTAGAAATGATAAACCTAGGGTTATTTTGGGTCCTGGGGTGAGTTTGTAAAATGTTTTGTATTTCTAGGAAAGAAATACTAGGTTTTCAGTCAGAAGACATGCGGTTGAAGCTTAGTCCTTATACTCCTTAACTGCATGATATTGTGCAAGATATTGCACAAGATATTTAATCTCTCTGTGGCTTGGCATTTCCATATATTTTGAAGTTATTAACAATATTAATATTAACTGCTCTATCAATTTCACTAGACTTTTGTAATTTTTAGTACATTTTTTTATTGTGGTAAAATATGCTTTAAAAATTTTTTACCATTTTTGACTGTACAGATCTGTGTCGTTAAACACTTTCACATTATTGTGCAAACATCAGCATCATCTATCTTCAGAACTTTCCATCTTCCCCAACTGAAACTATGTACCCATTAAGTAATAACTCCCCACTGACTGACACCCCAGCTCATAGAAATCACCATTCTATTCTCTGTTTCCATAAAGTTGACTACTCCAGCCACCTCACTTAGAGGCACAATACAATATTTGTCCTTTTGTGACTGGCTTATTTCACTTAGTTTAATGTCTTCCGGGTTCTTCCATGTTGTAATATTTGTCAAATTGTATTATGTATTTACATACCACTTGTTATTTATCCGTTCATCTGTTCATGAAACCTTGGATTACTTTCACCTTTTAGCTATTCTATCCAAATCCCTGATTTCACTTTTTTGGATATATGTATACCCATAAATGGATTTTCTGGATCATAAGTCATTCTATGTTTAATCTTTTGAGGAATTGCCATATCATTTTACTTGTTCATGTTTTAAATAAGACAAAATTTGAAAGAGCTCTGAAACTCTTACTCTCTGTAAGAATAAGTTAGGTGATAGCATAGTCTGTATTTTTAGATAATGTTTGGAAATGTCTTCTTTGGAATTTTCCTCTCATCTCTAACTCAACTTCTCTGAGACTCAGAATTGTCACTATAAAGGATCATAGTATAGACCTTGCAAGTCTTTTTGTGAAGTTTTAATGTAATAATAGTAGGTTGAACTATATAAATTGTTGTAGGTTAAACTCAGTCAAATGTTGGCAATTCCATATACCTCAACCCAATATATTTGTGTTAATATTTATTTGCATTTCCAGACCCACTCTACACATTTTGACATATACACTGCTCTATGAACAATTCTCCTGCTATCTGGTTTCCAGTATATTCAGAAAGAAGAGATAGGAGATTGCAGGGCAGGAAAGTGTGTTTGGGATATTTATTCCCCATCTTCCTCACTGCCACATGACAGTTTGGCCAGCAGCTGCATTCCTCTAGAGAATTCCAGAGCTCTTCTAGAAGAACACCACCTGGGAAGAGCTCTAGCTCTAGCTCTAGCTATCACTTCAGCTTGATCCATATGTTAAGCCCCTCTAGGCCTATGAATGTTAAGAGCTCTCCAACATTGATAGTCTCAGGGTACTCCACCATTTTTTGTTGTCTTTTCTTAAACATGTCCTCACTAAAATAATTCCTTTAAACTCTTTGGAATTATACTGTTTGAATGTGCCATGTCTTTCCTGCAAGGACTCAAACTGATATACATAACATCTCTAATATATTGCCTTGTTTTTAATAAATGCTCAAGAAATGGTAGTAATTGTCATGAAAATTACTTCTAATTTTTTGCTGCTATTATTTCTCCCTGTCTTAGGTTAACCATACTTCTTGATCTCAAGTCAAAATTACTCAAACACTGGTTGGATGTCCAGGGAATCATCTTTGTCAAAACCACATATAAAGGTAAGATCTTCCTTCAAGTATGCATATTGGGTTTGCCAAGTAGCCAGCAAGATGAAAAACAAAAGAAAGGTAGCTGAATCTAGCTCCTGAAGTCCTTAATCCTATCCTTGTTCCTGTTGAATATGTTGAACAGCTTAAAAAAGAACTTATTTGAGAAGCTAAACAGCCTGAAAGTTACTTTTGATTTCTATTTAAGGAAAGCAATTGACCTCTTGTTGAAGATGAACTGTCCCTTAGCCAACAGGTGTCAATATGTAGAAAAGCCTAATTGCAATGCTAGTTCAGACAGAAAAATAACGGCAAAGATGGATTTACTGTGAACTCATGAATCTTAAGCTGTGGGGACACTCGCTTGTAAAAGTTCCTTTCAAGACTCTGGCAGGACTTCAAGAAATATGTGCACAAGGTCATGTGTGTTTGTAAATCTGCAAAAGTAAGACAAATGTCTCTTGCTGCTGTCACTTCTCCTCCATTACATTTTCTCTTATGATGGGTAGAATTGAAGTGGCTGTGGGTATTTTGTGGGATATGTCTAAGAGCAAGTTGAACTGGGCATTCATTGGGTTTATGGGAGATGTTTATGTTGTTTAATAGTATGTCTTAGTAAAGTTAATTTACTGCTAGCTATTCCATAAAAAATGGCTTAGGGAATTTTATTTCTGGCCACGTTGCTGACTCAACCACTGTGACATTAAGATGCGAAAATAGAAGCTGTATCACAATGTAAATAGGTCCTACAACACCTGGCACAGAAATCTGTGAGTACTGGAGGGAGAACAAGATTTGCAAATAAAGAGCTACAAGCTCATCTATATAAAAATTCTTTCAATCATTAGACAAGTAAAATTATAAGCAGAGAACTTAGTTCCCATCAATATCTAGTCAAAATAGGAATATACTCAATAATGCAATATATAAAATTATAAAAACACCACATATTTTTATTTTTGTATAGTAATCATGCAAAATAGAATGTACCTGAATTATTGTTATTGTAGAACACAGAACAATAGGAATACTACAATTAGCAATATTTATGTCTGTAATAGCTCAGAAATGAAATAAACTTAACAGAGGTTAGAAAATTTTGGCTACCCCACTAAAATTTTTATATGGCATTACTATGATTGTGAAGCAAAAGAAGAAACTTTGCTAAACCCTTATTTATAAAATAACAGATAGTGATTAATCATTTATTACTATGATTAAATTTGTTGTTGTCCCAGAGACTCCTTATACTTTCTTCATTTTTTTTGATTCTTTTTTTCTTTTTGCTGTTCTGACTGGGTGTTTTCTGCTACTGTACCTTCTAAACCACTGAATTTGATCTCCTGTTTCATCCAATCTACTGTTGATTCCCTCTAATGTATTCTTTACTTCAGTTATTGTATTTTTCATTTTTCACTGGTTCTTTTTTTATGTTTTCTATCTCCATTTTTATGTTTTCTATGTCTTTTTTGAAATTCTCCCTGAGATTACTAAGATCCTTATAACCAGTGTTTTGAACACTCTGTCTGGTAGATTGCTTGTGTCCATTTTAGTTAGTTGTTTTTCTGGAGCTTTGTTCTGTTCTTTCATTTGGGACATGTTTCTTTGTCTCCCCATTTTGGCTGCCTCCTTGTGTTTGTTTCTATGTATTAAGAAGAGATGCTATACCTCCTGATCTTGGTAAAGTAGTCTTGTGTAATAAGTGTCCTTGGGGGCACAGTGGCACAGTTTCCCTAGTCACCTGAGCCAGGTGCTCCAGGTGTGACCCTTGTATGGGTTGTGTGTGCCCTCCTTGATTGCTGTTTGCATGCTAATAGAGGGATTGACCCTTGGGCTGATTGGTTGTAAGGACTGGCCATGACTACAGTAGAGGGGCTGTTGTGCAGAGGATGACCCTACAGAGAAGGATTCACTTTAGCAGAGCCCTGATGGCTGCCTAGTCTGCCCTATGGATGTGTCATCTACAAAGGCAGTTGGGTGGTACTGGGGCTTGGTCTGAAGTTGGCCACTGGGAGTGCTGGCCCCGAGGCTTCCTAAAAGTGGCCCTGCTACAAGCCAAATTCAGCTGCAGCCTATGTCCTGCCTGGGAACATTTGGAATGAGCCACAAAGTAATACACAGATGGCTGTCACCTGTCTGGGAGAGGCTAAACTGTGAAATGAGGCCAGCTGCCACTAGTGCTAGGCTTGGCGCTAATTAGCAAGAGATACGAGGCATGCCAAGGGCAGATATTGCTTGTTTGGGATTTAAGAGATTTTAGTAAAGTCCACAGCATGAGCCAAGACAGGCCATTTGTATGGAAAAACCACTAGAAATTCCTTGGGTGGGCTCTCAAGTTGGGTGGGGCAGGGTCTCATGGAATATCATGGCAGGGCAAAAGGTGTTAGCCAGGTTGATGGAGACTTAGATATGGTGTCCACCTAAGTAAGTGTGCACACTGGAGGCGGGGGCAGGCTCAACAAAGAAACAATGGCTTCTGCCAGCACTTTTGTCTGGGAGAAAGCTGCCTTCCCAGCCCTTGCCCTGAAGTCAGATGATTCAGTTCCTCTTCATAGGTCCCTGGCACATTTTGATCTACTACGCCAGCACTGGAGCTCAGAACAAATAAATCCATCAGCAAGTGAATCTGTGTGTGGACACTTTAAGAGGAATGTCTGGGACTCCAACAGCCCCCATCTCACTCACCCACAATTTCTGTTGGTTTGCACAGCTAGAAGTTGTGGCTTCTCTTCCCAGTTCTGGAACTTTGGGCTAGGAAGCTTGGGGTGGGGCTAGGCCCCTCATTCCTTAGGGGGAACCTCCATAGCCAAGATATTCCTTTCAATTTTTAATTACCACTCTGGGTATGGGAGCAGCCCTTTTCGTGTCTCTGCCCCTCCTACAAATCTTGATGTGGCTTCTTCTATATGTCCTTAGTTATAGGACTTTTGTTCAGCTAGATATCAGGTGATTCTCAGTGATGGTTGTTCTGTAGTTTAGATGTAATTTTGATGTGGCCATTAGAGGATGCAAGTAGTGTTTACTTACCTCCCCATCAAGACAGTGCCAGGTGCCCAGGATCCATGTGTCAGCAGTCCTAGAGGGGAATACTTTAAATAAGGTGGCTAGAGATTCCTTTTCTATTTAAGTTGAAAAGAATGACAAGAAACCAGTTTTGTGAAGTAGTGTCATGATGATAATCTGTGTCATCCTAAGCATAATGGCAAGTGGGAAGGCTCTGAGGCAGAAATTGGGAAAGTGATTGGAGGATAATGGGGATGGAACCATAATATGAGATTTGGAAATGTGGGCATAAACTAAAACATATAGATTTTGAAGGTAAAGAATATGTGATAGATTCTAAATACTGTGTGAGGCCATAGAAGGATTTTTAAATAAGGAGTAGTATGACATTTTAACATAAAGTAATATAATATATTTCAAAAATATGGTTCTGGAATAGAGAATGGAGTGGATGTAGGACAAGAGTGGAAACAAGAAGACCATTTAGATGATTACAATATCCACACCAAAAGTGGACACATTTGAAACATATTACAGAGGTAGAATCAATAGGGTTTGTCACTAGTTTGGACTTAGAATATAAAGTACAGAAGCAAAACTTGGTGCCTTTAGGGTTCTTGCTTGAGCAATTGAACAGATAACAATAACTTATACTAAGATGTAGAAGTTTGGGAGAGGAAAAATATTATAGAGGAAAGAGAAATC
Source organism: Rhinolophus hipposideros (assembly GCF_964194185.1). Taxonomy (NCBI): domain Eukaryota; kingdom Metazoa; phylum Chordata; class Mammalia; order Chiroptera; family Rhinolophidae; genus Rhinolophus; species Rhinolophus hipposideros. The sequence goes on along the minus strand of NC_138050.1, from coordinate 44,382,609 downwards.
AAGAGTTCAAGTTTGGATATAATACTTTTGGGAAATCTTTGAGTCATAAGCATATATATAGAATTTAAAGACACATGAATGAAATATTTCACCATAAAAGAGAGAGTAGATAAGTAAAAAAAGTCCTTGGCAACTCCAACATTTAGAAGTTGGGTAGAAAAGGAGGAGCCAGAAAGAGACTAAAAAGAAGAGAACACTGAAGTAAAAAGAAAGTTAGTGTAGTGCAGTAATATGAAAGCCAAGAGAAAACAGTTTTAAGAAAGGAGTTGTAGTCACTTGTATTGGAGCTGCTAAGAGGTTGAGGAAGGTAATATGTCTTCAGAATTGTAATGACAAAGGTAATTAGCTGTCTTGACAAGTGCAATTTTATTTGAATGCAAGTAGTTGGAGGAGGAGGAAAGAGAGTTGGGGAAAATTTATCAAATTTAAAAAAATAATTTAAAATAAAGGGGGATAAAATAGTGAATTACACTGGAAAGGTAGAGAAAGCATGTGTAGACAACTGTTTCAAGATCTTTGTCTCAGAAGGGGTCATAGGAATGGGACAATGTCGCAATCAGGACAGGATGTCAAAGAAGGTTTTTTAAAAGATTGGAGAATCTAGAGCATGTTTATCTACTGATCATAATGATTTCACTTCTATCAAGAAGTGAAAGAGACTAATGATGCAATCCAAAGAGAGACTGTCTCTTAGAGTAGTATTCCTGAGAAGTTGAGAAGAAATGGGATCCAGAACACAAACAAGGGATTGAATTTCAATTGTAGAAGGGAACCTTTAGCTACTGTAACAGGAAGAATGAGGAAAAAGAATGAGTGCAGATAAATTTATAGTTTGTAGAACAAATCCAGACTTTACCAACCCCTCCATGGTCAGAAGTGTGACAAAGTCATAATTTTGTAGTGCAAAAAAAGAAGATAAATAAAATAACAAAGTAAAAGAATAAACCAATCAGATTTCTCCTTACTACCAGCTCAGCAAAGCCCTGGATTCTAACCTCTCTAGCTGCTCTCTGGAGGTCAGATGCCAGATTTGGGATAACAATGCAGCAGTGATAGTAAAAGATAAATTGTGTTTAGTGTCTAGGATAACTTTGCCTGCATTGATTCACATACTGTGTACTTGCTACTATGAATCCTTTCTTATCTGTGTTATAAAAACTCATTTTGTTTTAGCAATAAGGGTTTTAAGTTGTCACTTTTGTTTTAAAAGTCTAAAAATAAAGAAGTACACACACAGACTGGGAAAGGAATGCAATATGTCTTTTGACTACAGAACCGCTGCACCAAAATGCTGAAGAATAAGACAGCAGCATGGCTTGTAAGCCATTTTTAGTATACTTTTTTAAAAATTATTTTTTTACATTATCTTCAATGCAGTGCCTTGGGATTTTGAGCCATGACTGGTCTAGCTAGCTGACACTGACATATTTCGTTATAGATACATCTGACAACTCATAGACAGTTTACAGTAATTTTATGGACACCTTTGAACTCAATCACACAGCAAGTAAGACATACAGAAGAAGAAAAAGCAATGGTAACTGCTAAATAACACTTGTCTTATTTTTCTTAGGCATTAAGTCAAGGGTTAAATGTACTCATTAAGTGAGGTGGGAGCAGGAATGCCTGCTATTAGGGAAGAGTGAACTGTGGTATAGTTAAAGGAAAATTTCAAGAAACATCACATAGTAGAGGATTTTCTTTCCCAAAAATGAAGCATCATTTTAGGTTTCCACCTACATATGTCAATTTAATTATAAAACAGATTTTATAAGTCAGAAGCAATTATGGGATGTTGGGTGAATGTGTATGTGTGTGTGTGCGTGCATGCATGTGTAATTTTTAAATATTCGATGTGAAGATTTTGCACTCCAGAGAATTAATCAAACTGTCAGGCACAAGACCAAAAACTGAAAAGCACACACAGTAGTGTGTCATGGTAACTTAGCAACCAGAGCTGAAGAGGTTAAGGCAGAAATTGCTATCATTTTCTTATATTTAAGAATTTCTACCTTATAATCTCCCTGCCCCCTTCCCCAAACACACATTCTGATTCCTCCAGGTGGTAGTTCACTGAATCAAATATTTCATATATTTTAATGATCTTGTGTTTGACAATTTCTATTTGTGGAAGATAAGAGGAATCACCTACTGAGTATGGAATTTCAAAGCATCTGTGGAAGTCTTCATTGATTAAGACTCTAAATCTTTTGTGCATAACACAGGTGTTACCAACTGGACTCACAATTTTTCATCAGATCATGAAACACACACAGATAATGAGACATTTTTATAAGTACAGGATCAGAGGGATGTGACCAGTTCCCTGACAGGTCTGTCCTAGTACGAATGACAATCTCCTCTGTCAGGATGTTGTTCAGCAACCCCTGAATGGGCACTGCTATCGTGCCTTCATATGGTGGGTCCTGTAGATCAAGGAAATTCTGGCGTAAAGTATGTAAAGGAGATCCTTATCCTGAGCAAAAGGCAAAAATTAAGTACTTGCAAACAAAGGAGAAAAAAAAGCATTATTAAGGTCCCTAAAATGTTGATATACTTAGCAGTTGGTATAATGCCCTAAATGGACTTGGATTAGTGAGAAGACACAGGAAATGCTTACTTCATTCCTCTTACTCTCATCAACATTGGCCTGTCACATTGAGCACTCTTTACACCAAGTTCCTATATCAAAGAAAATAAGTTTATTTGAGGGTAGGAATGAGCAATGGTGAAGTGGCACCAAATGCATAATCCTTTTTTCCCTGCGCTGACCCTAGGACAGGTTGCTTATAAGATCATTATTCCTGTAAAATAGATGTGGTTCATGGTAGATTGAAGATTAGTAACCCCTCTTGACTATAGCATGATTGTGCTGGGTTTTTGGTAGAACTTCTAAAAGTCAGAATCTCAAGGTGCTCTGTGAAAAAGGAGAATGTGTTTATGCCAATCATAGTAGCTCCATTTTATGACTTGAGACAGTTCTTTTAGTGTCCCTGGTCCCACCTCATCCATCCAAAATAATTGCGCCTGGCTCACTTGTCCATCTCTCACAAGATATCTAAACTCAGAAGCAGGGTTTGAATGTTCATTGGTTTATTTACTCTTAAGGTGAGCAACAACTTAATTACTGGTTCATTGTTTCATCTTAAGTAATAATACAGTTGAAATTATAAAAATAAAAATATTCTGGGGCCAGAAGTTATTGGAAATATGTCTATTATGATTTTTTGTTTGCTTTTGTTTTGTGAAATCATAGTTCTTGCAGTTCATAAAGATGTTAATACTGTTTAAACTTTTTTCTTATTTTCTATGTGAGATGGTCTATGGAAGCCATATAATTAGGCAGATACAAATCATAACAAGGAGAAGAAAAGCTATAAGGCTTTTTTCTTGTCTCTTCCTACACTGATCTGTGTATTTTCTCTTTGAGGGTATGTACTTCCCGAGCTTTAAAAGTTGTTGACTACCGATATTCTGCTTACATCTAAAGTCTGGTGTTCATGATGCTGGGTTTTATTTCCCTTGCATGAGACAGTTTTGTTCCGTTTTCTATCATGGATAAGGCTGTTTCACAATGCCTTTTCTTTCTGTGTAGTCATTTATTTATTCATTTATTTAAGGGGTAAGAATTAAGCTCCTTTTGGCCCAGGTTTTACAGTCTCAGAAAGACATAGGTAATTTTCTGTACACTCAAAGAGCTGAAAATAGATATACTTCATGTTATAAAGCATTCCACATCAACCCAGGCCTGTGCTTTATCCCAGTGCGACTCCCTGAGTGTCTCCACTCTTGGTCAAGGGGCACACTGGTCATCTTGCCTGTCTTCTACATTAATGATGCCCGAAGACAGGTGTGTATACTTCCTGGATTTTAGAAGATGATCCCCTGCAATGTAGGAAGAAACTATTAGAACTTTTCTTAATATATATTTTTATTCAGAGAAAGGTAAGAAATTATGTATAGAGTTGTTCTTGTTTTTTCCCTACTTTCATGGTATCACATGTCATATGTAGTGTATCAAGTACCCAGAAGAAGTAGGAGGAGTCTGCCGCACAGATGGTTTAACAATGGTATCCTCATTTGCTTTTAGAAGGTTGCAATATTGTGCAGTTTACGTTTTCCCACTTACGTGGATTTATAAATTATATTGTCTAGTTTTAACTAAACTAACCCTCAATAAGGTACAACTGCCTTAATATATACCTGAATAAAAACACTGCTGATTAAAGATGATAATGCAAGTACAGGGAACAACAAAAATTGATGAAGTTGACAATCTACATTTTCTTCACATTCTCTCTGTAAAGTTTATAAGAGGAAAACAATGGCAATGTGATGAGGGCTCATGAGAAGTTGCCAAAATTATGGAAATTATTAAGAAAATCATTTAAAATACAGATTTACGAAGGTCTGACAATTAAGTTCATGAAGTTGTTGAAACGATGTCACTAACCTTTTCTGATACCAGAGGAATTATTCATTATGAATTCGGACCAACTGGACAAACAGTTAACCAAGTTTACTATTTGGAAGCGCTGAAAAGGCTGCATGAAAAAGTAGGACGACCTGAACTTTTCGCCAACAATTCATGGCTCTTGCATCACGACAATGCACCAGATCAGACAACACTGTCTGTGAGGGAATTTTTAGCTAGTAAACAAATAACTGGCTGAAATAATTGGAACACCCTCCCTACTCATCTGATCTGGCCACCAATGACTTCTCTCTTTACCCGAAGACAAAGGAAATATCGAAAGGAAGACATTTGGATGACATTCAGGCATCAAGGGTAATATAATGATAGCTCTGATGGCCATTCCACAAAAAGAGTTCCAAAATTGCTTTGAAGGGTGGACTACGCACTGGAGTCAGTACATAGCTTCCCAAGGGGAGTCCTTTGAAGGTGACCATACTGATATTCAGCAATAAAGTATATAGCACTTTTTATAGGATGAGTTTGCGAACTTAATTGTCCAGCCACCCCTCCCCATGTGGAGGTTGATGGTCAACCCGAGATTCTGTCCACATTTGCCTCTTTCTCACATCCCATTTCTTCAGTCTCTTGGCTATGTGGCCTATTGTAGGTTTGCAAACCTTGAGAGCTTCCTGGGTGAAATCTGAAACTGGCCCCGTACATGGAGTGTGAGGAAAGACTGAAGAAAGAAGCAGACCACTCCAGATTGGTAGATGGCAGGTTTAATAAGCAAGGAAACTTAATGGAAGGCTTGTCCTCAGTAGCTGCAAGATGAGCAGATCTCTGCACTTGCCCCCAGAATCTTAAAAGTTTATATAGAGTGGTTCTGTCACATGCACTGTCCAGATGGTCTCAATAACACATTGCTCTCTCAAGGCTGCATCCCTGAAAATGGCTCCCACTGTGGGAACAGTAGGTGAAACATATGCTTCAAGGACAGGGAAGGGGGTGAGGAGTCTCCAATTGCCCAGGTCTAGCTCAAGGGTCAACCAGTGGTCATACCCTCTTGATAACCTCCTCCAACAGTCAGGGTTTCTCAACCTTGGCACTATTGATACTTTGGGCCAGGTAAACCTTGTTGTTGGAGCTGTCCTGTGCATTGTAGGATGTTGAGTAGTATCCGTGGCCTCATGCCAGTAGCAAGTCCTCTCCTGCCCCCAGAAATATCAGCAGACATTGCCAAATATATTCTGGAGGACAAATTGACTCCCAATTGAGAACCACTATTTTAAGGGCTAAAAAGTAAAGTAAAATATTACTATCAGAAGGTATTAGGCAAGGAAGATTTAGATAGGACTATCTGAAAAAGCCACTCTGAGGAGGAGACATAACAAGCAAATACCTAAAGAATCACAAAAAGCCAGTTTCTTAATGTGGATGGGGAAGAGCTTCCTAGGTCTGGGGAGGCAAGTGTGAAGGCCCTGAATCTTGAGTCTCATGGACTCAGAAACTGAAATAAGGCAGGGGTAGCTAGAGTACAGTGGTGAGGGTTAGGGTTGGAGATGTTGGCAAAGGCCAGATCACACATAGCCTTGTAGATTACTGTAAGGATCAGTTATAGAAAAATCCTATCTTTAGCCATTCTGTGCTTATTCTTTGGGTTTAGAAGAAAACTACCATGCATAGCATTTTGTACTATTTAAAGAAATAATACTATTGGAAATTATAGATGAGTTAATATTTCCAATCATTGAAGAATTTAAACTTTGGAGCCTGAGGGCAGCAATTAGTTAGACACACACACACACACACACACACACACACACACACACACACACAGAATTTACTTTATGGGGTGAAGGGTTGTTTTCTGCAATCAATTATTAATTTGGCATTAGTGAATATTCAGAATATTTAGTTGTTGATAGAAATGAAAGAGTTGGTGAGGGGAGAAAATTAAACTGTTATTTCTACAACTTAGGAAGCGCATTTGCCAGTTTCTCTAAGAAAATAACTTGAGAAATTAATCTGCTATGTTCCAATTTGCATAATTAACTGTCCAACACCAGATATCTAAATTTACCTACTTCTCTGGGGGAAGGTACTTGCTTGGCAGCTTCAACCATTTGGACCTCAGTTTCTTTATCTGTAAAATGCTAGCATCTTTAAGGCGTATTCAATATCTAAAATGCTTTAATTCTCTGAGCATTTATATTTGCCCCTCAAAATAAATACAATTTAATTTTTACTGAAATCTTGTCACTATGTAATGTTTGGGGGAAAATTGTTCTCTTTGATCTCTCTTGTGTAGATTACTTGGATTTGAGTTTGAGATGGGATATGACACCACAGTCTTTTTCATACCTCAATTTCTTTATCAAAACCTAAGAGGAAACTAGCAGGTATCTTTGGTCCAACATCCAGCCAAAAATGTGTCCAGGAGTAATTCACTGAAAAGAGATAAGAAACTTTCTCTTCTGTCAAACTTTCTCATGCCTGCTGCTCTTGAAATGTATTTCTTCAAAATGAAAAAAAAAATCTATAAACAGATATATAAAGAGCAAGAGTTGCTTCTATTCAACTTCCCATGACACGTGACCTGATTTTTCAATCCTGTGATGTCTGGACCCTTGTTTCCCAGCAAGAGCCAAAGCAAACTGCTTTCAAGTGTCTCCACCTTCTGTCTGTTTGCAAACCATACCCAGTTTGCCCATTAGGCAGACATCTGGCATGGACACAACAGCACAGCTTCTTCATGGAGCCTCAATATGAGACAAGGGCCAAGCTGTAGTCTGTCAGAACTCATCTGAAGATGCAAGAGGTCAGTGTCAGGTAGGATAAATGAACTTGTTTTTGGCATTAGAACTAAACATAAAACATTTTGGGACAATGGGTGGCCTGAGGCTGATGCTGTTTTCTGTAGAAGAAGGGTAAATAGTACAGTAGACTACCCTTGAAAACCCTGTTGCAAAGGGAAAGAGTGACTCTGTGTGTGTGTGTGTGTGTGTGTGTGTGTGTGTGTGTGTGTGTTAGAGGGAATATGAATATGTAATTAATAACTGAAAGCTGGAGACTATCATCAAATCATTCTATAATAATTCCCTAATGCCTTCAAACCCTTCACAAAACCTTTTCTTAAAAGCTATTTTTGCAAGAAGATACATGAACTTAAAGTCTATTTTGCTATCATTTCTACCTGCTCTTTGCTGTAGTCATTTACTGAAGTTACTTCCTGACATTTTGGACAAAACTGGTGCTTTCAGAGCCAGATTTAAGATTTTGTGAAAGGATGCTTCCATACTCTGAAAAAGAAAATTCTGCAATTTGTGTGAGAGAAAATTATGATACCTGGAGTTGCTTCAACTTAAGGTAATGTCCTTGATAATTTAAACATTCTAATGAAAATACTGCTTCAGTATCATTATATTTCAACACAATCCCAAAAGCATAATGGATTAAACCAACATGCATTTATTTAGTTAATATTCATGTAGGTTGGAAATTTAAACTGCTTTCTCTCGTGGTTCTTTTGGCCTTGATGGAGCTCCCTATGCAGTCAATGCATGTCAGGAAGTACATCTCACAAATATAGTAAAAAAATTTGGTTTAAAAGAAATGTGCGTGTCAGCTAGGCAGCACTGCTCTTAAGGTTGTCTGCCTATTAGGTGAAGTGGTGGTGATAATACGCTACGTTTCTCTCATTTTCCAGAAGCTAGCTTAGGCTAGCCTTGTTACCCAGGTGACCACAAAGGTCCAAGAAAGCAGATAGAGGTCTTAACTCAGAACTAGTGCAATATCTATTAACCCAAAGGCTATTCAATTCACCAGGCAGTATTAGACTCCATGGTTTAATAGATGCAACATTACCTCCCAAAGGGTGTGGATACAAAGAGGGGATATTCTTGCAATCTACCTCACTACTCAATAGTACATATGACATGCTAGGTAATTTACATACATTTTTACCAATTTTTTTACAAGAACCCACTAAGTTAAATATCATTTTCCCATTTTAGAGTTGAAGAAACGAAGGTTTAGAGAGACTAAGTAGCTTCTCCAACATCATAAATAATATGCAAGCAAGCTTAGTCTTGGACAAGGATTTGTGTGACCCCAAGTCTTTAATTTTTTTTCTCTTGTTTGATGTATTTATTTCATAGTTATCAAGTTCTGTTAAATTCTGTTATTAAATGCTAGCATCTTTATTCCTCCATCTCCTCAAAATTTCTTTTGACTTTATTACTGCATCTATTTAATTTATTCCAGTGTTCTCTTATTAAAAGAAATTTTGAGAGTTGCTACATGTGGTAAAGATGGAACATTTTCATCTTTTTAAGTAAAGCCTAAATAGTAATCTACCATAGATTTATTTCATATTGAAAGTATTTCTTGGTTATTCAATCCTTGTGGCTACACTAGAGTCTGGGGTGGGAGCAGAGGGTCCAAAAGACAAGTAGGTATGTTTAGGAGGATGAAAACAAAGAGATAATGAATGTTCTAGAATAGATATGTAATTTTGTTGCTTTCTCATGTCTTGACTAGCCTCCAGGAAGATCTTCTAGGGTGAGTGCCTTGCATGTGGTAGAAAAGATGGAAATCGCTATGTCCTGGAAATCAGATCATTTGCATTCTGTGGCCTCTACATGACTAAGTCATTGTTTGAAGTTGGTGTATCATTTTACTTCTTCAGACCCCATTTTCTTCACTAATAAATCAAGAGTGTTAGAGTTTTAGGCAGTATTGAATACAAACTATCCCAGCATTCCTATTCATTGCACAAGGACACTTGGACAAGGGGACTTCTTCCATTTTGGGCTCTGCCTGCCAGAATACAGTATTTCTTTTCCAAACTTTTATAAGAATCAGCTTTTAACAAAAATATAAATGGTTCATGTGCCGACCAAAAGAGATGCCTTTTTGATTCTCATAAATTGCCATATGGTTAACCTTGGTATTGCCCTTAATAGTCTCTACTCATTGTCTCTAGTAAAATGAAAGCGAGACCTCCACAAGTTTTATGTTCTCCTATTGAACTGTGGATTAATGTAATTATCATTTCCTTCTAATTGAGTACAAGCACATGGTGACAGCAGCAATGCTTTATCCTTATAAAAATATCACTGAATGTTCACTAATTGTTAGTGACATAGAATGTCTCTCCCTGCTAATACCTTATATCTGAAATCAGCTTCCTTTTGAAAGGAACTAGTCAAGAGAAAGCCTGAGGGGAATGTTTAGGGGAACAATTTGTTGGGCAACTTCTCCTCTAGGCTTCAGGAGGGACACTCTTGCCTTGATGTCTTTTTTGGTGTCTTCTGATCCTCAAAGGACTTATGTCCTTAGCATTTCAGATGAAGGTGTGAGCTAGGGGATAAGAGCATGAAGAGCTCTATTCTTGGTGAGAGGTTGTAGAATAGCAAAGAATCCTCATACCCAGCAGATGCCAAGTCAGGCACGTCAGGTTTGGGCTTCTAAAGAGTGCTTGGAACCAGAACATCAGTTTTGCATTAGAATATACATTTGTGCCCTGTGTAGATCTCCCTTAGGAATCTGTGACCTCAACAGAGACGTACAGGTTCATGTTGTCAGATCCTGGTCAGTTTGGGTCCAAGTGATATAAGTAAATACTCAAAGAATATTACCTGTGTAAACTCTGTTTTGGTAAAGTCTTACTGCTGATCCCTTCTAAAGCTGAACTTTGCTACATCCATGGGCTAAGCCTTTCCATTTTCTTATTTGCTCTTACCATCTTAAGTTACTCTTTTTCTAACATGGCTATAAACTATTAGAATGCCAGAGCTGGTATAATAGTTCTGAGTTTTAAGGTATTTTTTTTAAATCAAATACTTACTTTTTAATAATAATGATAACAGCTGTTACTGTATGAGTCTGTTAGGGCTACTATAACAAAATTCCACAGACTGCATGGCTTAAACAACAGAAATTTATTTTCTCACCGTTCTAGAAGGTAGAAGTCCAAGATCAAGGTGTGAACAGCTTTGGTTTCTTCTGAGGCCTCTTTTCATGGCTTGTAGATGGCCACCTTCTCACTGTGCCTTTGCATGGTCTTTTCTGTTGGAGAAAGTAACCTTGGCGTCTCTCTTTGTGTCGTAATCTCCAGCCATGTTGGATTAAGGTCAATACTAAAGACCTTATTTTAATTGCTTCTTTAAAGACCTTATCTCCAACCACAGTTGCAGTCTGGGGTCCTGGGGCTAGGGCTTCAATATATAAATTTGGAGGAACACAATTCAGTCTATAAGAGTTAATTAACTTTTTTTAAATTTCTTTCAGGTATAATTCTAGTCACTCTACATAAATTAAATCCGAGGTTTCTCAAACTCAGCACTGTTGACATTTTACACTAGATAATTCTTTGTTGGGGTTGGATGGGAGGCTGTCCTGTGAACTGTAGTATGTTTAGTATCATCCCTGGCTTCTACCCATTAAATGTCAGTAGTATCTTCTCCCCTAGTAGTGACAACCCAAAATGTCTTCAGACATTATCAAATCCTCCCTGGCGGACAAAATTATTACTATTGAGAACCATTTATTAAGTCTAATCTTTACCACCACATTACAAGTTAACTTTTAATATCCCCACATCATAGAGAAAGATACTGAGATCAAGCAAAGGTAAATGGTTGACCAAGGTCACATGGAGACTAATGGCAGAGCCAGAATTTGAACCTGTTATTTTTTCCCATGACCTTAAGCTGCTCATTAGTGGCTACCTTACTACACTTCTTCAACCTTCAACTGCCTCTAATCCAGTTAACTCAAACTCTGAATCAAAAGTGATAATAACTAACCAGTAACTAAGCATGTGATGATACTTTCTACGTTCATTGTGAAAATTCAAACTATACATTGATTGCGTCTTCCCCAAATACTGACCTATTGGTATTGCAGATTGTCGACTTGATATCACAATGACACTGCCCTCTAAGATGATCATTAGTAATTGAGAGCTAGACTGGAGGGTACACTTCAAGGACAATAGATTATAAATCTTAGCTTAATCTAAACATCCACTCACCTCTAAAATGTATGACAACCCAAATTTTAAGAAGAAGAATGAGACAATTTAGGATATTGGCATTTGACTATGCAAAGAATTAAGTACAGAATTAAGGATTAAGTTCTGCCTTGTGAGAAATTATTTAAAAATGAAAAAATCTTTGGACAATGCACCCCAGAAAATATGACTTCAGAGTGATGTTCATGTTTTCTTAAGAGCCCATGGGTTTATCAAATATTAACTGAACTTCTAATAACCTCCAGAAAGGAGAAAAAACTAAATGACTGTGGAAGTGTGTGTGCTGTGGTGTTCTGGGAGAGATCCTTTTCTAACTCTTGAGAGGTAATCTTTGCTTCTTTACCATGAAGCACAAGACTTATCTTAGCATACCAATAAATGTTGCATTGGCCATAAAAATAGTCGGCTGTAGTATAAATCCAACTCCAGTATTTAATTCCTTGACCTTCCCTGTCACTGATTCCCACAAGCAAGCTACATGTCCTATGAAGTGTCTCCTTTTTATTAGCTCTAAATTTACCGTCTGATCACTTTGTAGCTCCCACACTCATCGTGTCATGAAACAACATAAAAAAGGACTGTTCCAGAGACCTTCGTATTTTGGAACATCTTCATCTATCCTACTCTAACTATTCCCTCTGTCCAACTCTTTCATATGGTAATGAATCTCCTGGGGAAGTTCTGTGTGTGTATTTTTTGTTGTTTTTTGAATACAGAGTTGAAGCAAATGAGAGAAAATTTTCATTTCTATTGAGAATAATACTAAGCTGAGTCCTCTGGAATATTGTTTCTGCCTTATTCATTACTTTATTAGAAATATCATCATTTACCTTAAAAGATTTCCAATTCTCATTGTTCATGCTACAGTTTTTTCAAAGGGTGTTATTCAAAAGCATTAATTTTGGAGATAAATATTTTTTTAAAAAATAATTCTCCGTAGTGATTACTAATAGAGCCATTATTTATTTATATTGCATTTTAAACAGTATGAGAAAGATACCTGCTCTATTTCTCTCTAATTTTACTATTTTAAGTTCTATTTTATCACAATTTATTTTTTGTTAATTATAAATTTACCAAGGGAAGTTTAGACATATTGTTCACCCTAGTCTGGGTGCATTCATGCCTATGATTTTTAACCAGAGTATGTCAAAATCACTCCTGGGGATTTTTCTAAACTATACCCACTAATACTTCTTCCTGCAAAGGTACAGATACACCCTGATATGCTACAAATCACAGAGTTACTTTTACCAGTGCTAGCCATATTTCTCAGATATGTCCATGCTGTAAAATAATATTAAGAACCACTGGTCTGTATTAAAGAAAATGTTTTGTTGAATGGGGTTTGTTAGAAGATAGAGTTTTAGATTTTTCCCTTGAGTGCTTTATCCCCTTCCTATGTACCCTTACACATGCTGTTCCCTTAATTCAGATGTCTTTTTATGCTCTTCCAATTCATCTTTAAGTGCCCTGCACAGCCATCTCCACTCTGGAATGCCTACTCCAGGCTACAAGGCAGAATTATTTGTACTGGACTCCGTGCTCTCATTGCAACTTGAAGTTAGTTCTTGATACCTTGCATCAGAGTAATTACATCAGAGTTTGTCCTTACTCTTTCTAGACTTCAGGATCATCTTTATATCCCTAATACAAAGAAACATGTCTGAAATATAGCGGGGGCTCAATGAATGCCTATGAATGGATGGAAATTGACACATTAGGGACAGGAGAGGCTGAGTTTGAGGAAAGTGAAAAATGGGTTGTGGGGAGAAGTGTGAACAACTCAAAGACAATCCTATGGGCCCCTAACATGGCTGGGGATGAAGAACAAAGACAAAATTTGTCTGTTACATAAATCTAGCCAGTTACAAAAAGGTCAGCAAGTAGGAAAACATTTCACTTCTAGCATCAAGGTGTCAAGGTTGCTTCTTTAGCCTTCCAGTGTCCAGTAGATTGTTCTTCCTAATTGGAGTGAGAGCATAAATAGTAAAATTGCACCCCACCTAGAAGTACCGATGCTTTTCTTGCTCCAGCCTCAACATGGTAAGCCAGAGGAGATGTCACTGGCACTGGGTTAAAGACAGTAAAGATGTTCTGAAAATTTGATGAAAGCTTCAGGGTAAATGTTATTTTAACAACAGAGGTTGCAGCACAAAGAAAACTAAATCCTAAACTTATGAAAAAATAATGAAAAGATTTGAGAATGTTGTTTCTAATAATAAAAGAAAATAATAATGTTATCATTTAAGTCAGCCAAACTGAAAGCCTGACAGGCCCCTTAAGAAGCAGAATCCCAAGAGCAGATGAAGACTCCCTTTGTTTTGCACAGAGTGGCACAGGGAAATGTCCTCTCCTCCTTTACCTTTATAACAGAGAATAAATGCCAGAGCAGGACTTGGAGCTCTGCAGTAAGAAAAAGAAAAGGCCAAATGCCTTAAATCTTTTCTGACTTTATAGATAATTACTTGCCCAGCTGCCCAAGGCTAGTGAAAACTAAAATGATCCTCCCTATAGTAAAAATAAGATGGTTCCTCCTGAAATATACTTTAAAAATATATACAGAAGGGTGCCAAAAATGTATACACATTTTAAGAAAGGAAAAAAAAAAACTTAAAATTGTAATACTCTATATATATCAATAACAAAAGATGAATACAAGTCACGTTTGACTTCTGCAATTACAAGAGGTACTCAAAGTGGTTACCATCAGCGTAATTTTAATACAGTTTTTACCTTTTTTAAAATATGTATACATTTTTTGGCACCCTCTGTATATGTGAGTTCCTCTACCCCTTCCCTGGCTTGCTATCCTACTTCTCATCTGAATACCCTACTTTCATTCTTTGAGTCCCAGAGCTCTTTAAAAGCGAGTGAAAAGGAAACACAAAGTTGGCCAAGTCACAAATTAGGAGAAAGTTCTGTTTAGAAAAAGCCTTGGGTAAAATTACACACACCTGCATGAGACCTGAAAATGGAAAGCGAATGAGAAAGCACAGGGAGGAAACACTCCAGCTTGGGAGGAGTGCAGCGAACTTGGAAACCTGGGAAAAGTGAGAAATGCAGTGAACCAGGTGCTCTGGTGGCTGCATTTGTAGGGTCCCTGCATATTCCCACAGCAAGTGGGTATTGGGATTGAAATGGCAAATGGGGCCTTTTTTCCCCTCTTGTTTACTAGGGCTCCTATCTACAAATCACAGAACTGAACAAAACACCTTGCTAGAATTTGTGTTAAATCATTATCACAAAATTTAATACAATAATGACAAACTCATGACATTGAGGTGTGCCTGTCAGAATTCAAATTTTCAGATTTGGTCAAAGCTCATTTTGCTGCTCTGTTATCTGGCTGTTTCTGAAATCCTCTTGAGAGAAGCTGTGACTTTTTAAATGACTTGGTGGATGGTTAATAAATGGAATTTATGAATATGCCCTGTCTTCTAGGGATATTCCCTATACTGAAGAGTTGGTCTAGCTGAATTTAAAATTGGAGCTAGTAATGACTAGCAGCAAAAGTGAGGTAGTCCAATGTAGAAAGCATCCAAATGGTGCTTATGATCTGTCACTGATTGCAGCAGAGACTGCTATGTGTTCTCATAACTGATCTCATTTTCCTGCTGGGCACAAGCTGGATCACATTTGCAGACTCCTTTGCTGTGAAATGTGGCCATGTTGGCCAATGAAATGAGAGCGGAAATTATATTTGTCACTTCCATGCCTGGCCCATAAAAATGAACTCTTTTCCCCAATCTGTTGGCTGAATGAAAAAGACATGTGGAGAAGGGTGTAACCACAAGACAGAGGATATTGGATCCCTGAATGGCCACATGGAATGCTTCTTCCTGATTGCAAAGATATATACTGGACTTTGAGTGACTGTGAAAATTTTATTTGTTAAGCTAGGGGTTTGTTAGCACAGGTTGCTTCATATACCCTAACCAAATGGAGTACTCATGGATGGGTTTCTCAGTTTCTTCATCTGTAAAAGGGAGCTACTATTTGCCCGTCCTTCTCTTTTATACAGGTTGGGGGCTATTAAGTGAAAGAATATAAATATTAAAGTTTTGAAACAAAAAGTATGATATAAGTAATTATTGCTTTGATTTGATATTTGACATACTCCAGCATAATATTCCAGTATCCAACATTTTTACTCATCCATTTGCCATCTCTGTGTGCCTGAGCCACAGTCCAGACTTCTTCTAAGTAGGGGGAGCAGTTGATTCCCAAACACAGCTAGGAGACAGGAATCCCTGCTTAGTCGTTCTTGGTGATTCTGTGATGCTTAATGGTGAATGAATTCACCAGATTTCTTCCCGAGAGCAGGATTTAGTTTTGTTGGTTTGATTTTGTTTTTTGAGAAGGGAAGGTAAGAAATTGAATTGCTCCAGATAGGTAACAAGGACACTATTTTTGACCAAGGAATATTTCTGAGACAGTTCTCTAGGAGTGAGAGTATGTGGTATCACCTTCTCTGGAAAATCTCTGGCTGTTGTCAGGACTCTGGAATAGGAAAGACAAAGATCACCTGGTTTTTGCTAAGAACAAGCATCCAAAAGAAAGAGAATGGAAACCAGCCATAATAGTGAGTGAATTAGGTGGAAAATACCATGATTTAATTTGAGGAAAGCAAAATAAGTACATCTAGTTTCTAAAATGTTTCCTATGTTGCCACCAAAACAGTGTCCAATGTTTTATCCAACACACATGGGTGTGTCCCGCTCCATGAGTCCCTTGTTGAAACGCATCAATTACATTTGGGAGTCATCACTCTAGCCTATTCTCAGCCTGAAGGATCTTAAAAGTTATCGAGTTGGTTTGTTTTTTCCCTCCGTTTGTATATGTGACCCAAGATGAGAAATACTTTGTGCAATGTCAGGTAGCACCAGAATCCAGATCTCTTGACTTATTATCCAGACTGCTTCTTACCTCAGCACACTCTCTACTATCCAGAGAGTAGTGATATTCTGAAAAGCAAAAATAAAAACAGGATTTTTTATTTTTAACTTCACAGATACTGTTTCTGTGCCTCCAAATACTAAAGTATCCTCTATGATCTTGAATGTAGTGTACATCATCTTAGTTATTCACCTTTTTGGAAGAGAGGTGGGGGGGGAGTTGGGGTAGAAGTAAGGAGCAAAACCTCTCATACATTCCCTTCTATATGCAGTACATATGAACATTATGGAGAACAAAGTTACCTTAGATATGCAGAAAAAAAAAAACGTCGTAATTTCTTAGTTAGTGAGAGTCACAACATAAAAATATATAAAGGTATCCACATCAGATTTGTTTGACAATTAGCCTTTTGCATTCACCATAGGGAAACAGTTGGAATAGAGGTATTGACATAAGAACACCCAAATCTGTAGAGAATTTATATAAGGGTTTATTTGAGCCAAATAGAGGACATGCCTGGAAGCAAGAGCTCAACAGACTGAGAAAATGCTCTCAAGAATGACAATTTTGCAGTTCTTTTTATATATTTGGAATTAAGGTGAGAACATAAGGAAGATTACTTGAAGGTGGGAGAAAGCAAGATGGGGAAATCTCTATGATTGGATTACAGGATAGTTAATATTATGTGCTCTCTTGAGAATGGTTACACCTCCCAAAGGATCTAAAAAGAGGATTACTCTGGCATTTCAAAGATGTGTTAATCTAGATGCATAAGAACAATGGACAGGGTTTGCTTGAGGCAAAAATAAACCTTGCATAGGCCTTGGGTGTCACTACCTACTATGACCTGTCCAGTTAGGAATTTATGATCAGATCATACTGTGAAGTTACTTTCGATCACTGAACTTGCCAGATTTATTATAGAGCCCCTTTTTCATTCACAGAGTGAACTTTAAGTTATATCATTGATGGGTAGATGCAGGACTCTTTGATGACATAAGACACAATGAATAATGTTGTCTCTTGGCTGTTGGCTGATACAGGCTAGCTAAAGTTCCAAAGACATGGCCACATTTCTACAGGTTCATCCTGTAACAGAAGGCTGTGTGTATGCTAAAACTTAAAAGGTTCGGAAAGGTTCACCTTAACTATCTTCCTTCCCAAACTTGCTCCCCATTTTGGTTAATGCCAAACAGCAAAATTGGTAAAACAAACAAACAAACAAATCAACAAACCCAGCTTAAACTTGTCCTGACTGCTCTCCTTTTCTTATTCTTCACATCCAATCTATTACCAAATCTTGTCAACTGCACTCTCAATATATGTCCCAAATCTGACTAGTTTTTATCACCCCTATTACAATACAAACCATCATCATCTTTTGCTTGGATTATTTTAATAGCATCTTCATTGGTCTCTCTGCTACTATTTTTGTTCCCATCAATCTGTTATTCCAAAGCAGAATAATCCTGTTAAAGCAGGTCAGATCTTGTCATCTCTTTCTTCTCAAAACGCTTCAGCAGCTTCCCATCTCTCTTAGACCAAAAGCCAAAGTACTTATGATAGTCCACAAAGCCACACCTGACATGGATGCCTCCTCTATCTCTGACTTCATGTAATACTCCTCCACTCCTCACTCACTCAGCTTCTGTCACACTGGCCTTCGTACTGCTGCTCAACCATGCAACTCACTCTTCTGTCTTCAAATACTGAACACTTGCCATCTCTTCCACTTTCTTCTGGATAATCTCATAGCTTTCCCCCTCACCACCAGCCTTTCTCTGAAGCCACCTTCTCAGTGAGGTCTTTTCTAAATTCTAATGACTATATTTAAATGGAAACCTCTCTTATCTTACCTGCCTTATATTCCCTATCTATCCTTCTATACTGCATTTTTCTCCATTCTTATCATCATCTAGTATAGTATATTATTTATTTTGTTAATTATCTGTCTCAGCTCTCCAGAATGTAACCTCTGTGAAAGCAAGATTTCTCTCAGTTTTGTGTTATGGTAGTATCTCTAGCACTTAGAATAATACCTGGTAGATACTAAAAAAACAGCTATCGAATGAATGATGGAGATGTTAAAGCTTAGTATGTCTTGGGATTTGGGCAAATCTTTATATTTTTGCTGTTCTTAGAAATCAGTGTTAGGGTAATGAGTTCTACATTGACAGCCTCCAGACTGAAAGGTGAGCAGAACTGTCTTTTGTTTACACAGTACTGTCTTTGTTGTTGTTTTCATTGAATTAAATGCCTTTAGAGGCAGATCATGGATTTGCCTGTTTACCACTCTTCCTGCCCTCATAAGTCTTATACTTGGCTGATTAACATATTTATCTTACCCGCCCACTTGGTTTTTGAAGACATTTGAGTTTGTGATCATACTAATTTCACTTTGAAGACCACTTTATAGAGCAATGTTACAAAGGCCAAAGCCATCTCCAGTATTACAGAGGCCAACGTTATTCATTCATTGATTCATTTGTTGTGAATTGAGCATTTGTCATGAACTAGGCTAATGCCAGAGGACCAAAGATGAAGATGTTCCTTCCTCAAAAGCTAGCCATGTAATGGGGCTGTTACAGAAAGTCTGTGTCCCACACCCAGTAGACCCTCAAGTTTGACACAAACAGCCCTTCTTTTCTCTCCTGGAGGAGTCCATTTCAGAAATACTGTCATTCCAACATATCATTAGATGTTTCCTTCCTCCTCACTCTTCTGTCTCAGCGTTTTTTTGTTTTTGTTTTTTTTTCCCCTCATCTTAACTAAAAAATAGGTCTCCCTCTGAAGAGTATGGGTCTTCAGAATCCCGTGCGTGAGCTTTTAGGTCAAACCAGTCTTTGCCTGTTAGACCTCAGGAGGAGAAGCTGCCCTCCCCAATACAGACTTGCTGCACAGCCAACATCTGTAGTTTTCTGGAGAGATTTGCAGTCAAGTGCTCGCCCACCCACCCACCCACACCCAGCCCTGGCCCAGCCATGCTCACATGTATGTCTGTCTACATTCCTAGCCCAGGTGCCTCCATTCAGATGCCTCCTTCTCAGGGCACTTGACTGAAGCACTTTTCTCTACTTTGACTCAGTACCTTTCTATTCCTCATCCTCCTGCCAGCACAGAGAGGCAGGAGCCTTCTGTTTGGGGCTCCTTAGTGGTGAAAAGGATGTCTGTTTTCTACACTGCTCCCACCTGACCCTTGGCCATTGCTGGTCAAGGGGGGAAATTGAACACTAGGAAGCCAGCCCTTCTCTGTGCCTTTTGCCTGCACTGTCACAGCACATGAAAAATGGCGTGATTGTTACTGATATTTTGACACTCTCTGTATCCAAGAAGGTTTTGGGAAACTTAAACTGACACCTAATTCTCCTGTGTCTCCTCACTTCTTCCCCTTTTCCCTCCCTAAATATCCTGAGACCAGTAAAATGCACAGCATTCTTTTAGCTTTCACCTATCATTTTCAGAATGATCTTTCACTTCTGTTTAACCATCCTTCCTACTTTGGAGTTAATTCCATCCCTGGAAACCACTAATGATGTCCAATTGTACCTAGAATGACATTTAAATTCCTTATTATGGATAATCATCTCCCAAATATTTGACCTTCACATCCTCTGAAAACTTACCTCCTATCACTTCCTGTCTCATTCATTACACTTCAGCCCTACTGGTCTTCTTCCTTAAAACACATGAAGCTCTTTCCTGTCTCAGGGATTTTGTACAAATTTAACCTCTGCCTAAATGTTTTTTACCCACCTCTTAGCATGGTAGCTTCTCATGCCTCAGCTCAAACACCACCTCCTTTAGGAGTTGTTCCTTTTCTGATGTGTGCCTCATCCAGTCATTTTTAATTCCACTACCTTGCTTCATTTTTATAACAGTTAACATTACCTTAAAATATGTTGTTCATTTATTTACTTCTGTTTTACTAGACTGTTGCTCTCATTTACCTCATGTTCCAGGGCTAAGGACAGGATCTCGTGCATAAATAACTGTACTTCCTTCTGATCCTCGTAGTTGACCTCCACCAATTTCCATTGTGTTCCTAATGCTCAGAGAGTGGGTCCAGGTCATATTAATGGCCTATTCAGTGCTGTGTTGTACAGTTCTGTTAATTTCTCTCCTTAAATGTATTTCATCATTAATCTACTCACTGAGCCATTCTCAGAACCATAATTTGCCATCATCTCAAACTTCTAAAATTCTTCTCTCTTAGACAACAATAAACTTTCTACCACACCCTTTTCTTAATTCCTACTGGTTTTTTTTTTTCCTTGAAGTTCGTGTTTTAGACCCTGAATCTACTTCTTAACAAGTCTTCTAAATTCTATTTCTTCTCTCCTCTGCTTGGAACTCAAGACTAAATATTTTGATTCACTCTCTTAAGCTTTTAAAAGATTCCTTTGATACATGACTGTACATTGGACTTGCTTTGGCAATGTACTTGGACTGATCATATCAATGTAATGGACTTAACAATGATGATATTCTTTTTTCTCTTATCCTGTTCCAGGATAGAGAGTACAGCTGGAATCTCAGCTCTGCTTGGTAACATTTCGATTCACCCCTAATGTGCTCTTGCACTTTTTCAAAATAGATTATCCTCTTTGCTCAAGCCTTTAATGATACCCTAATGCTTGCCATAAGACCACATCTTTTCTATTGAAAAAAAATAAATTATATTAAACATGAATTATTTCAATTCCTTGCTACCTGGGTTCCAAACTTATCTAAAGCATCTCCTGTCCTTGTTTTCTTCTGATCTATCTCAGAGCAGAAGTGCACAATTTATTCATTTATGTTCAGTAGGGAGTACACTTTCTGGTAGGCATTTGATTGAATAAATGAAATAACGGTAGATGGGCAGTTCAAAACTTTATTATCAGGAAGTGGGATGTTTAATATTCTGAAAACCAATACAGATATGCTTGACAGATCTGTAATAGAACAAAGCTAAGTAATGAAAAGCCTTTTGACTTGGTGAAATTAGTAGGAATACTTAGTCCCACTGTCACCCTGGGTCACACGTGACTGGGTGGTTAAACAGATGCCACACTGGTCTTGGAGGCAGGGGACATAGTTCTAATCTTGATTCTGCTACTAGCTTCAATAACCTCATCTCAAAATGAGGGGCATGATAGTCTCTAACTTCTCTTCTGGCTCTAAAAGTTTATGTTTCTTTAAATCCCTTGTCATTGTATGTAATTGACAGCTAAAAGTGAGGACTTCATTTTAAAACAGGTAAACCTAGGTGACAGGGTAGATATCTCAAGCTGGACTCTTGGAGGAGAGAAAGCACCAAGGACATACTGAGTTTACCTTACTGTTTTATCAGGGCCTCGTCATAGTGGTAGATATGAAAGCTTGAGGCCTGAACCTTAGTCTTTAGTCTTTGTATTTATTATACTTCATAAAGAAGCAAAGTCAGCAGTTGAGAAGTGGATCCCAGTAGGAACATGTGTTAGAAAAGTCTTGTACACCATGCAAATAATCTTGTACTTTTAGTTTTGATGCAAAATGAGAATACTGAGGGCTTTTACACAATGACATAGATTTTCATTTTAGATATCGTAGATAGTCTGAAACAGGGAAACCCATTAATTTTCCAATGATTTCAAATGGACTATATAACAGAGTTAAATATTGATTGTGAATGTTAAAGCTCTCAATTTGCTATTTAATCACTTTTTAGTTATGGCCAATGGAGTAAGGATGGGTGAAGTGATTGTATCCTGTTTTTCTGAAAGTATTAATGTTCATACCCATCAGAGGCACAAAACACATGACTTTAATTATTATTTGTAAAACTTGTTACATTTTTTTCTGTCACTTAGTTCTATCCTAAAGCTTTGTATTCAGCCCAAAAGAAATATGTATGGAACTCTGCATGTACTGTTACTGATAAGCTCTGCCAAGACCAAGAGAATACAAATAAGCAGAACTATATTTCTCCCTTTCACAAGTATATTGTTTTTATGTAGTTCTGAAGGTTGAGAGTGAACTCAGTAACAAAGTTAGTGAGAAGGTAGATATTTTTGATGTTATTATTTAGGTTGCATGAACACGAGTGTGTGTGTGTGTGTGTGTGTGTGTGTGTGTGTGTGCGTGTGTGTATTTATTCAAAGATACAAGTTAATAGACTTTTTATATAATCAGATGCAAAATGGTAGGCACCTTGGTGGGGAAAAAGAGGGCGTGGGGGCCCTACCCTAATTGGGTTTGTTGATTCAGAATGTGTTGTGAGACCAAAACCGTATGTTCCATTTCCATCTGAAATAGCCAACTTTAAAGGAATAGCAATTTTGATTCAGGCATCTAGATAATAGTGTTGCCATTGTTCTTTTCATAAGAAAAATTGGACAAGAAGGGGTTACTATGAGGACATATCTCATGAACATGACATCATTTTTACATAAAACAAAAACTACGTCTCTGTTCATGTGTCCATTGCCATGTATCAGCAGGTCTGCTTCATTACTGGTTACTGAAGATGATGCATTTTGTACAAGCAGGAGTGGAAGAAATGAGTTATGCCACAGTGGAAAAGACAGGTGGATGCTTAATTAACGATTTTATTTTTATAATGATGGGAGCCACTTTTCAGTTGTGTTTCGTTTATATTTACTTAGTGGCTATGGGATGCCTGACATTCTGCAAATGATACATTCTGCAAAAGCGCCTACCCTTGTCATGCAAATGGTCAAATTTGGACAGATATGCAGTCAGAGCATTTCACATACCTACAAAATGCACTTATCTAAATACTACATGGATTGGGCACAACTCTGGTCAACTCTGGATGGATTAAAGTGGTACAAAGCAAAACAGAAACTGGTTTAAAAGAAAAGGCAATTCAGCTACCCTTTAACTTCCCCCTTAATAGCACTAAAAATGATATAACATGGATTTATTCATTGTTTACTTGAAGGAACTTTTGCATCACCACATCAAGGCGTTCCTATAAATATCCATGAGACATGTATTTTAAAACACCTGTAAAATTATCCACTCTAGCTCCTTCAGGCCCACGGTAGATGAAATAACGAAAAAAACAAAACTAATTTCCAGTTTCTTCTTTTTCCTAACAAGCAGGAAAGCCTACTTTAAATACCTGAATATTCAGTTCTAATGTGTATAATTTTGTAGTCTTGCTGTAAAGAACATATTTCCTCCTTGTACAAAGACATAACAGATGCAATTAGAGGATATTATATTGTCATATGCATCAGAGGAATACAGTTGGTATTACATCTTCCACAAGGCACTCAGGCAAAGGCGTCAAGAAAGAAATGGCATTACTCAGAACCCCTTTCACCTTTCAACCCCAGGGGGCCTCATTATATCTGAGGGAAGGTATTTGCAAAAGTCAAATGTGGAATAGGCTATAAATTGTCATAAGGAGTGGTAGCAAAAGAAAGAACGCTCATCATGTCAGAAGCAGCACCTTCGGACAGAACAAAGTGCTGATTTTACATGCTTTGTTGATCCTCCAAATACTGTGAGTATAGGAAGGGGAGATTTGACAGGTAAGACAGCCCATTTAAGATTACAGACAATGGTAGGTGATGGTGTTGAATAACAATGACCAGAAAACAGTACATGCACCACCACTTATAAATCCTGATTACAGACAAGACACCTACAAATGACTCTGAAATTTGCAGGTGCCATAGTACATGTTTCATCAGCAACTTGGAGCAGCTTCTGTAAGGTCATCAACTGCCAATCTTCATTGTATCAATATTCTAGGTTTCATATTCATTCAGATGAAAAAGTAATAAAACTTCAAAACAATGTAATCATATTATAGTATGTCAAATCCTACCTTCTAAGAAACCCCCTGTGCTTTGGATAATGCTTTGTGTCATTCAACAGGACATTTTTTTATGCTGTATTAGATAATGAAAAATAAAGCCAGAGAAATAGCAATGTCTATGAAATGTTTCTGGTGTATGTTTCTCAAGGCCTAGAATAATAGTAGCTTAGGCCATGTTACTGGTAGCAGAGATGGAGAATGGTGGATGCTTGAGAGATAATTAAGAGACATAGTTGGCATGATTTAGTGATAGATTACATATGGAGAGTAGAGGTAAAGGATTTTTCAGGGAAGACATCTGGTTTTTTGGTTGTATACTAGGATGAATAGGATAAATGGTGCCATTCACCGAGATGACTAAGTTTGAGTGAACAGTAAAAATTTACAGGCCATGATGAGTTTGAATTGCCCTTTAAACATTCAAGTAAAGTTGACAAATAAGTAGCTATTCTCCAGGTACTGTATCAGTCAGGGTTCAACCAGAGAAACAGAACCAGTAGAGGATATATCTAGTTGTTTATATAATATGTCTGTGTATGTTATAGGGGATTAGCTAACAAAATTTGGGGAGTGGATTAAGCAGTCAAGTATCTATAAGAATGTTATCTCTGTACCTGATGCTGGAGCTTGAAATCCATAGGACACAGTCAGAAGGGACAATCACAAGCAGACTGGAATCTACGAGTATGAAGAGCTGGACCCCCATGAGAACAGATTGAATCCCACATTTGTTTTTATTTTTCTTACCTTGGTGATGAGCGTATCTTATAGAAGTCAGGACCATCATCACAGACACACACACACCCACTCATACCTGGCCCAGGGGTCAAAGAAACTGAAGGAGGATCTAGGGGAAGGAAGAACAATTCCTGGCCCAGCTGCTGCTTCAT
Organism: Rhinolophus hipposideros; assembly: GCF_964194185.1. Classification (NCBI taxonomy): domain Eukaryota; kingdom Metazoa; phylum Chordata; class Mammalia; order Chiroptera; family Rhinolophidae; genus Rhinolophus; species Rhinolophus hipposideros. The sequence continues at coordinate 44,357,554 of NC_138050.1, read as the reverse complement.
GCCAAAAAAGTGAGTCAGCAGATTAGCAATGTATGTAAGATACAAAATGGCTGCTGTTTCTTGTCTGCCTTTTACATTTCCCAAGAACTTCTCCCTTGTGACCCACCCTAACAGGAAATACACAAAAAATCAAATTCTTGAAAATGTAGTTCAGCCTCTCCAAGTTAACATATCAATCACAAAGCTATCACAGGCACTGTGTTATTTGGGGTGAATACTACTGTTTTTCCTGTCTTTGCATAACTGACAATTTTCTATCCTATAGGGGCTTTTTTCCAAACCTGAGAGTTTAAAGAAAATTCTCTAGACTTAGTTAAGTTTTAAATAATATGTGTGAAATAAGGTCAAATAAATGCTAGAAATGGAATTGCAGACAAAAAGAGCATCAAAGTGAAGACACAGAGAAGGTGTGTGAGTCAGCTTTCATTAGATTGTACTTTGACAAATTCCGTAATTTCAACATAGGTTTGTTTGTTTTGCTCTTATTAATGTCCATTGCATTTGGCTGCACCTTTCCTTCTAATCTTCTTCATTCCAAACCCAAGATTGAAAACGCAATTCTCTCTTAAAACACACCTGCCTCAAAGGAGAGGGTAAGAGCAAATAACCTGATGACACAATGGCTCTTAAAGCCACGCGGGAAAATTACAGATTTCATTTTAACTCATATATCATTGGCCAAAGAAAGTCACATGACAAAGCCTGACCTCACTGAAGTAGGGATGTTTAATCATCTACGTAGAGGGTAGCAGATATTTTAAACAAATAAAACACTGGTGTCTTGGTCACAAATATTCACTTCCTTCCTTTCTGTACACTAAGTTCACTCACTCCTGTTTCAAGTGAGACAACCCAAAAGTCTCATGCAGGCTCAAAATCTAGGATCTTTTCGTCGTCTCTGTATTAAATTTGGGTGTGGTTTTTCTTGATTCAGTGAACTGTAAATTAAAAAGATAAATCATATTGCCTCACATATCCAATATTTATAGTGGAACAGGGAGATTGTAAGTAAAATAAAGCTTTCCATCTGGAAAGGGGCGGAAAGGAGACACTCATCATTTGTTGGTAGAGAGCAAACCAAAAGTTTCATGGGGTAGAAGTTGTAAGGTATCCCTATCCTGGAGATCTGAAATTTTTTTTTGGTTTTTCCCAAGTTCTACAACCTAGGAATAGCTCTTCAGTTTATCATCCTCTGTAACCTTTAACTCCACACTTTAGGAGGTCATTTATCTTCTTTTTATTATTATTGGCTACATCTGTACATGACACTGGAGAATGCGTCCTTTGAGGCTCAAGAGCATTCTATGCCTGCTTTCTGTCAGTAAAATCTCAATTATATGTGGAATCTAAAGAACAGAATAAATGAGCAAACACAACAGAAATCGACTCAGAGATACCGGCAAAAAGCAAATTGATTGTTGATAGAAGGGAGGGGTTTGGGGATGAGGGAGAAAGTGAAGGGATTAGAAAGTGCAAATTAGTAGTCACAATATAGTCATGGGGATATGAAATATACTATGGAGAATATAATGAATAATATTGCAAAGATTATGTAGGGTGCCAGATGGGCACTGGACTTATCAGGGGGATCACTTTATAAATTGTGTAGATGCGTGACTACTGCGCTGTACACTGAAGCTGAAGTAGAATAATATTGAATGTAAACTATAATTAAATATATATTATATATATTATATATATGTGTGTGCATATATATATACAGACATATATACCTACGTGTATATATATATATATGTAAAATTAATAGAGATGTGGTATTATATTATATTATATTATATCATATTATATCCAGTCTTGTATTATAATAAAATAAGACTAGGTCTTATATTAATTTTTGTTCCAAAAGACGCAATAGAGCTGATTGTCTGGCTAGGTCTTTTTTTGGTGAAACACAGTATATATATTCACAGGATGTGGAGTACAGCATAGGGAAGATAGTCACTGGTATATGATGTCAGAGAGGTAGTAGATTGGAGAGGGTTATCACTTTGTTAGGGGTGTAAATGTCTAACTACTATGTTGCTTTCTACACCTGAAACTAATTAAAAAAAAAAACAATCTTTGTGGCCCAACATTAACTATGTTCTCCATATCAATTCAGAAATTTTAACAGAATTTGGATTGTGCCATTATGCTGTTTTAATTGGCCCTTGGTGTCCACAGACCTTCTATATTTGATATCTTACTAGTTAGAACTGGCAATCAATTGCATCTTCAAACTTTTTTTTTTTTTATTAAATTTATTGGGGTGACAATTGTTAGTAAATTTACATAGATTTCAGGTGTACAATTCTGTATTACATCATCTATAAATCGCATTGTGTGTTCACCACCCAGAGTCCGTTCTCCTTCCATCACCATATATTTGATCCCCCTTATCCTCATCACCCACACCCCACCCCCTTTCCCTCTGGTAACCACTAAATTATTGTCTGTGTCTATGAGTTTTTGTTTCTCATTTGTTTGTCTTGTTCTTTTGTTGTTTTTGGTTTATATACCACATATCAGTGAAATCATAGGGTTCTCTGCTTTTTCTGTCTGACTTATTTCACTTAGCATTATACTCTCAAGATCCATCCATGTTGTCACAAATGCTCCTATATCATCTTTCCTTAACGCCAAATAGTATTCCTTTGTGTATATACACCACAACTTCTTTATCCATTCATCTATCGAAGGACATTTTGGTTGTTTCCATGTCTTGGCCACTGTAAACAAAGCTGCAATGAACATTGGAGTACATGTGTCTCTATAGAGAAATGCTTTTATATTTTTGGGGTAGATACCCAGGAGAGCGATTGCTGGGTCATATGGTAATTCTATTCGTAATTTCTTGAGGAACCTCCACACTGCCTTCCATAGCGGCTGCACCAGTCTGCATTCCCACCAACAGTGTATGAGGGTTCCTTTTTCTCCACAGCCTCTCCGACACTTGTTATTATTTGTCTTGTTGCTGAAAGCCATTCTGAGTGGGGTGAAATGATATCTCAATGTGGTTTTCATTTGCATTTCTCTGAGGATTAGCGATGTTGAGCATTTTTTCATATGTCTATTTGCCATTTGTATATCCTCTTTGGAGAAATGTCTCTTCAAGTCCTCTGTACATTTTTCAATTGGGTTGTTTGTTTTTTTGTTGTTGAGTTTCATGAGTTCCTTGTATATTTTGGATATTAGCCCGTTATCAGAGGCACTGTTTGCAAAAATCTTCTCCCATTCAGTTGGTTGCCTCATTATTTTGTCAATAGTTTCTTTTGCTGTGCAGAAGCTTTTCAGTTTCATATAATCCCATTCGTTTATTTTAGTTTTTACTTCATTGCTTTTGGAGTCAAATTCATAAAATGCTCTTTGAACCCAAGTTTAGTACCTATGTTTTCTTCAATGCAGTTTATTGTGTCAGGTCTTATGCTTAAGTCTTTGATCCATTTTGAATTAATTTTGGTACATGGTGACAGATAGCAGTCCAGTTTCATTCTTTTGCACGTAGCTATCCAATTCTGCCAGCATTCAAACGCTTTAAGTCTCATAATTTCTGGATTTTCTGTATTCCTTTCATTTCTATGCAAATAGATTGGTTCTTTTCTGGGCTCATCTTTTTCCTACAATACTTTATCAAATAGAGCCAATAGCAATCATGTTACCAACGTTCTTTGTTCCTTTTTATTTCCCTAAAGCCACAAGTTCATTAGGTACATTATTTGCCTTCTGAGATATCACAAGTGATGGTTTTACAAAATGGAGGCTGGAAAAATAGTAACAAAACATGCTTCCTCAATTTCATCAACTCCCACTATGTGACCCAAAAGCCAAAGCTACACACTTTAGTTCTATTTTTTATGGAGGCAGCAATTTTTGTGTTAGTCAAATTTTCCTAGATTATGATACAATAACAACCCTCACCCCCACATACACACTTTGGTGGCTTACAACAATGAAAGTTTATTTCTCACTTACATTGACGTTCATTGTTAATTGGCTATGCTTCACATACTCTCTATTCAAGGACCCAAGATGAAGGAGCAGCTCCATCTGGAACATGCCATTCTAATGGAAGAGGGGAAAAGAGTAAATGATTAAGTAATTCAGTGGTTGTTAAAGATTCCAGTTTGAAGTGGCAAGTGCCACTTTCACCAAATCCTATTGGCTAAAGAAAATCATATGATCAAGCCTAATATAATGGAGTAGGGGAGTATTATTTTCTCAAAAGACAGAGCAACACATTATTTTGAACAAATACTGCCGTTTCTCACAAAATTTAAGCTGAAGGGTGATGTAATAAAATATAAAATGAGAGAACAGGAGATAATACTAGAGCGTTAAATAGAGACATGTATTTAGATGGTGCCATATATGATGCTTAAAATGTACTTTGGTTTTAAAAGCAAAGGAATTATTGAAGGTCTTTAAGCAATCACATACTGATACTTTTAGTTTATATGCAGTATTCTGCCAGTGGTAGATACAGGGAGACCAGTTAAGATATTATTTCCATAGATTCAGTGAATGATGATAAGAACATGAATTAGAGCTATGGTAATAGGAAAATATGAGGTTGTGTTGTATTCTTATTTGGTAGATAAAATAGTCATATGAAAAAAAAAAGGTAAAGATTAGGAAGAGAGGGAAGATTGACTATATCGAAAAGAAAGAGGATAATTGATGATCTTAGGGGACACAGCAGGCCATAAGTGCAGTTAAGGATACATTTTGTAGGTGGTGGAAGGATCAGACTTTTTGTTCCGGAAGGCTTTAGCTTTCTATGTGAAATATGGGATGTTCACTTAGATTAAAGGCTGTAGAAGTTGGGTAGCAGGTTTGAATATAATGCCAAAGACAGTCTCTGAGAGGAGTGGGAGCAATAACAAATGAAAGTTAAAACTTAAGGTAATTAAGAGCCTTGCCTACTGAGTTTAAAAGGCACATTTGGTTAATTTTCCCCACCATTGCTAATCAGCCTAGGGGTTTAAAGAGAATATAAGGTTAGGATTATGAAGGGAGGGTACAGTAGAAATACTGAGTTTCAAGATAATTGAGGATATTTGTGAGAAAGTGATTGAGGTAATAAATGAAGTAATTTAGACTAGTTAGGGAAATGAATGAGGTGGGCCAAAACACAGCAGATAATCTGGAAGATGATGGAGCAGTCATGGGACCTTTAACTGCCTATCTGCTGTGAGAGTAGATGCCATTGCAGTAAAGACACGAGCGTGATTAGTAAAAGTCTGAGGTTAGAGAAGGAATAGTTGTGTTAACATTCTTAACTCAGTACAGTTCTGATTTCTGCTTCACGATGAGATTAGGACAAAGAAAAGTGAGCAGTTTGAGTGGTACTCAGGAAAAAAAATCTTCAGGTTGAGTAAATAAAATACATGGGAGAATAATTGGAATAGTTATGAAAATTGATATTGAAGTCATTCTTCATGATGTGAAAGGTACAAATAACTGATATGACTTTTGGGGGCAGGTACAGTTGTTGCAAGGATGGCTAGGAAAAAATAAGAAAATTGCTGAACTTGTTGATTCCTCCTTGTGGTTGGAAGAATTCTAAAATTACCTCTAATGACCCCCCACACCCTTATGGAATGGTATGGTTTTGAATGTAGATGGGACCTATAACTTGCTTCTGACCAAAAGAACAGGCAAAGCTGATGGGAGATCATTCCCATGATTCTGTCGTGTTATATGCATAGGTCGGGGATTTTGCAGATGAAATTACAATCCCTAACCAGTTTGACTTTAAATTAATCAAGGAGATTATTCTGGGTGAGTCTGGCCTTTTCAGGTGAGCCATTAAAAGAGGTTGAGAGGTCAGAAATGGAAGGAGTCAGAGAAATGCTCTCCAGCTGGCTATTAAGAATCCAAGAGCCATGTGGATAATTTCCAGTGTGTGTGTGGGGGGGCGGGGCGGGGGAGGAAGATGGCAGGGAGGGGTAGCCTTTAGGAGTTAAGGGTCTCATTCCTACAACATAAGGAAATGGATTCTGCCAACCACCGCATGAGCTTAGAACAGGACCCAAACTGCAGATAAGGCTTCATCCCTGGACACCTTGATTGTAGCCTTGTGAGATACTGAGCAGAGGACCCAGCTAAGGAAGGCCCAGACTCCTTACCCATGGAAACTGTCGGATGATAAATGTAAGTTACGTAGCAGTAGAAAACTAACATGCAAAGTTGAATAGACCACCTTATGTTAAGACACTGACGTGTTTTCATAAATCTGATGTCTAATTCTATTAAAAAAAGTTTTCAAATATTTCTTTTTACCTTAAACTTTTCAGAAACAAACATGAGATGCTTTCTAATTTAAGATTATAGATTATAGCACAAGAAGCAAGCTGTGCAGTAGATGGCTATAGAACAATGGCACAGATCTCAGTCATAATTCTCATAATTCCTACTCCTGTTGGTCAACATGTCTGCATGGAGCAGGAACAAAAGGAACAGGTGTGTCCAGTCAGAAAGGCTGCATCTGCTGACAATTAAACACCTCAGGAAAGGAAGCTGGGTGAGGAGGGGAGTAAAGGATGTGAAGTTGGCTGAGAATGAAAAGAAAGTGGTAAAAAGGGAAACAGGGACAAAGGAAGGAGAAGAGGGAATCAGCTCAGTGACTGCTTGATAGATACTTGATGTCACAATGGCTTCTGTCATTTGCCATCTTCCCTAAAATAATTTATCTTTCTAACCAGCAGAAGAGAGCTTGCCCAGCTAGCAAGCAGTGATAATGCATTTTTTTCTACATTCTGAGTTCTATCCCTGCAAGATTATTAACAGTAACGTTTAGCAATTCCAAGACATCAAATAGGTATGTTTAAAAGCTTCTATTTTCTTTTATTCTATTGTATCTATGCGCTTCATTATAAGTGAGCAGGAAGAGGCTTAATATCTGTTGGCTACAACAAAAATTAATGACCATGCAGGAAGAAAGCATTAATGGTTAAATGGAAAGAAATATAAAAACCTTTAGTAATGTATGACTTCACATCACTTCTACTTACATAAAACACATTTAACATTTCAGTTCTGTTCTAAAAGTTCACTTTAGAGCCAGAATGCAAAACTTTATGAAATTGCTAAGTGTTTCAGACTAAATTATGAGTAATACTTTGGGACATGGTTAAAGATTTGTTAAACACACCACAGAGCAGTTTAAATTGTGCAATGATTCAATAAGTACAGGAGATACAGTGGGAGTCTGATTCATTATTTATGGAATTACACTTGAGCTATTGCTACAGAGTAATTTTTCAATGGTAGACGCATTTTTTTGACTGTTGTGACTCATGGTTATGGGTAGAGGGAAGATGGAGTTGATTACCAATTCAAAATGGAAGAAAATGTCTTTACTGAACTCAAAATGCTCTGGTGATGCACTGATAAAAGGCAGAAATTAGGGCAATAGCCAATGTAAACTTTTCACGGTGTGTGATTTGAAAGTAATTTGTGTATTTAAGACACTACTTTTAAACATAGTCCATTTATTCATTCAAGAAATGTTTTATAAATACATATATATTCTTTATTTAGAGTTATCTTGACATAACTTTCAGTCAAAGAGATAAATTAATCCCTCTTCCCCGTTTATAAAAACTATTTGAGTAGTTACATTATATAATAGACTTGACAAAAGACCTTTATTTGGTGAGAATTCAATTATGTAGTGTAGGCAGAATTAATTACTAGTATTTTACGGTCTATGTATCTAGCTCTGTGGGAAGGATAGTCAGAAAGGAAATTTAGTTGGTCAGTAAATTAAAGATACTTCTGTTGCTAGTCTGTAGTATGTATATTGAAGGAGGTTGGTGTGGGAATGTAAATTGTTACAGCTGCTGTGGAAAACAGTATGGAGGTTCCTCAAAAAATTAAGAATAGAATTACCATGTGACCAGCAATCCCTTTTCTGGGTATCTACCCCAAAAATCTGAAAACATTTATCTGTAAAGATATATATGTACCCCTGTGTTCACTGCAGCATTATTTATAGTGACCAAGACATACAAACAAGCAAAGTATCCTTTGACAGATGATTGGATAAAGAAGCTGTGGTATATATACAAAATGGAATATTACTTGGCCATAAAATAAAATGAAATACTGCCGTTTGTGACAACATGGATGGATCCTGAGATTATCATGTGAAGAAAAATAATTCAGGCAGAAAAAGTCTAAACCAAATGACTAGATTCATATGTGGGATATAAAACTGAAAGCAACAAATGAAAACAAATAGAAAATCATAGACACAGACAACTGTTTAGTGGTTACTACTTGGTAAGGGTGGTAGAAGAGGATAAATGGGGTCAAATGTATGGTGAGGGAACAGACTCTGGGTGGTGAAGACACAATGCAATATATAGATGAAGTCTTATAGAATTGTATACTTGAAACTTACATAATTTTACTAACCAGTATCACCCAAAAAAGTTTAATAAAAAATATGAAAAAAGAAATGTATGATTGGACTCAGCTAGAGTAGAAATACAAAATTTTATAGTTCAATACTTTAAAAAGCTAGATAAAATATTTTGAACCTAATATGTTAAATACATGAAAAATCAGTAGAAAAAATAATCCAACAGGCAGGATTAGAAAGGAAAAAAAAATGATCCCAGTCAGTAAGTTTCCGGTATGGACCATGATTAAGTGTCTGAAGAACTGAAATGGGACCAAAAGTTAACTGGAGATGGCCCAGTGGATACTGGTCCTGCCTCTGAGACAGATTTTTCAAATGGGGGTAAAAAAGGCATTCTCAGCCTCAGTGGCCTTTTCCTGTACTTCAAAACCTTTCAAACCAGAGAGCACATTTTCCTTATGCTCTATCTAAGCTCATATGTATTATGAACTATTTCCATGTACAACTTCTCTATCTACATTTATAATACTTCGTCAGGAAAGAGAAGATGATTTTTAAAGAACTTTCAAGCTCCCATCCCTTTCAGAATAAAAAATCCCAATTCCATTAGACATTTTTAGCAGCCATTATTTTCCCTATCATTTAATCATCTCTCTTGTTTTTGTTCCTGGACTCCATGCAATTTCCAGACATCTCTTTTAATATACTGAAATTAAAATTAGTACACTGTTCTTTTAAGATCTTGGCCATTTTTGAATAGCATCTATGCTTCTGTGTCTTATTAAAACTCTAGTCATTGACAGTGAGACCTTTTCATGCTCAAGGTTAGTATAGCCTGGCTGAGCCCTCTTAAAACAAGAATAGTGCAAGTGAGAACTGTCTATCTGTGCTGGCCAACCAAAGGAAGTAGTTGTGGGTTCTTAGAGAGACTCTGGCTCTCTCTAGACGTTATTGATATTGTTAGCTCATAGGCAAAGCACTTTAAGCAGTGTTTATTTATAGGCTGCCCTTCAAAGAAGTGACATGAGGTTCCCAAATGCTGTTCAAATCGTTACATGATGAACTGCACATCCGATGATCTTATGGCACTTCTAATAGTAACTCCCAAAATCACTTTAGATACGTGTATCTCCTTTATACAAATGATAGAAATATCAAATAATGGTTTTTTGACTTCACAGGATTTAGAGCTGATATACAATATGATTTTTTACCGTGTAGGTGTAGTCATCAGCTGGATTTTCTCTGGTAAAGTAATTAAGCTGCACAGAAATTCACCATTCACAACCTAAAGTGAGGGAAAGATCCCAATTGCAGAGGCCTTTTATGTTTGTTTTTCTTTATCCCTAATGGTTATCTGCATGCCTTGCACACTGCTGTATTTTTTTTTAATCACAAGATGTTTACATTCCTTTAAGATGCCCTGACAATGGAATTGGAAAGAACCGTTGAATTAAATGTTGCACAAGTATCCAGTGTTTTAAAGGGGTGATTACAGATGGGATTTGTATCCAAGCCATTTTCCCCAAACAACTTCTCAGCTGCAGGCCCCTAAAGTGCAGATAATTCATTAGAACAAGAACTTGAGTTAAATACATTAGTGATGAACTGTTCATCTGTAATAAGGCTGACTCATGCTGGTAATTTCTTGCATAGTTATTATTCAACATGAACTCTAGAGTCCTGGCTGAAGGAAAAGAAAACAATGAGAGATGCAGCTTGTCTTTTAGTATCTGAATTTAAGAATATTCGTTCCATGGTGCTGGCATAATTTGAGTATCTCATTGTTACACTTTATAGACAGGTCACAATTAAAACAGGCTAAGCACATTTCTATAATACCAGACCATTCAGAGCAGTCTGGAGACCCAGGAAATTTAGGGAACGATATTAGTGGATGGGTGAGGTTATTCTTAAAGGCTCATGTCTTCAACGCTGAACCTTGAAATTATCTCTTTACAACAAAGTGAGCCCTTCTCAGAGCCAATGACTCCCCAGCAGTCCCTTATTCCCTGAGCAAATGAATTAATTTGGCAGCTGCTATTTCTCCCCAGACCAGCCATGTCCTATAATTGCCTATTTCCTCTTTCCCAATTTGGAATGAAATACTTCCCTATCACTTCCAATGCTAAATCAAAACACATGTCAACATCTGGTGGCCTCTAACAAATGCTCCCACTTGTTCTACTGCTCTCCAACATGCCTTCCATTCTAGTCAATGGATTCGGGTTGCTCTCCCCTCATCCCATGTCCTTCCTAGAGATTTAGAGTTTTCAAGATCAGGCTTCCAAATATCATTATTTCTTTTTTAGGTGTTGTGCCTATAAAACTGAAACTTATAAAGTTATAATCAATAACCCGAACAGAGATTCTTTAAACCCCATGATTACACCTTTAAAATCAGTGCTTGCCTTTTAGTGGGTTTATAAATTTCTCTAAGTCTCTCTCCAATCCTAATCACATATTTAGAAATGTGTGCATTGCAGGATCTCTATTATCAATTAATATAAATTCCACTTCCCAGGGTTAATGTCTAATATTAAGATAATCTTACCATTTCTTCTAAAATTTAACTTTTAGAAAACACTATGTAAGATGTATTCAAGAATGAGGACTTAAACAGCATAAGCATAATGAATTTCAACATGTTTAGCAGGAGTCAGCATTCTCTACTGCAATGGAGTCAAGTCAAGACCAAGTATAAAAATGCTACCTGGGATCCTCGTTAAAAATACAGTTTCTATAACCCAATCCCCTGACCTGTAAAAGCATGGTCTTACAGGCTATAAGAATCTTTGTTTTCAAGCCCCTCAAGTTCAATATTTTAATTGTTGTGTGTCTTATTTTTTAGAATATGGGCTCTTTTGTCTGTTTTATTTACTGCGAAATCTGCAGTGACTGGCACATATTGGTTGCTCAATATTTACTAGTTGAATGAATAAACTCTCATCTGGAACCAGATTTGGAAACTTCTGGATTAGTGGATGGAATTTGGAGCCAGATAATTGCTGGTTTGAATACCAGCTTTGTCAGTTATTACCTGTGTGACCTTGGACCAGTCCTTAATCTTTCTGAGCTTCTGTTTCCTCATTTTTAAAATGTTGTTCATAGGTCCTAAAATAAATATTTGCTAACTTAGTGAACGAAAGTCAGTGTAAGGATTGGAGATGATATATGTTCAAAATAATGCCTCATTCAATAAATGGCATCCATTATTATAATTTGGACATGGAGATAGAGCAGATTGGCCAACCAGGGGTTATTTTCATGAGGACCTGAGGAAGCTCATGGGAAGATCAACTGAATACAATGAGGGTAATAGCTGGCCCTAAGAAATGAGACTGCTGTACTTAGCTCATGCCATTTAAAAAAAAACAAATAATCAGGCTCTCTCTAGTGATAGGAGTTTAGTGTAAAGCCGCATGGGAAATAAGAAAGGAGGTGAATCAATCTCATTGGTAATTCCATGGAGTCTTATAAAGAACTGGTACTTTTAGAAACCCCTGAAGCCCCAGTATCCCCACAACATCTGCCTCTACTCTGCAGTTGTCAAGTGCTCTTCAACATAATCCATGATTTCTCTTTCAACTCCCTTTCTGAATCTGTGCCTTTCTTTAGAATTCTATTATTTTTCTTTGTATTTCAGAAATAAGTGATAAACTTAGATCCTCTCTTAAAAGTTTATTTATAGTCTAGTGTAGACCATCCATACTGAGTAGGTTTTTCATGCCAAGCCCCCTCAGAGATCCTGGGCAGCCTCTTTAGGTTACTGCTTGTGGCAGAATTTCAACCCATAGCATAGTCCTCAGTGGTGAGCATGGCACAGTTAAGTTTGGCAATGTATGTATAAGAAGTCACTTTTGGTCATTTTATCTAGAATTAAGAGGTTGTCATTTTGCTCTTATTGCTTGGATATTGTATTAAAGAGGTGTTGGGAAATGGCCAGGAGAGCAGTTTCCAGGCTCTCGGCCTCACATGGAAAGGTGCTGGCTCAGTTATTAGTTGGCCATCAGCTGTAACCCATTGGTCGTTAGCCAATATTGTTTTGCATATAACTGCCATGGCTATGTTAGCAAGGGCCGATGGCATGGATTGCGGATGGTGCAGATCTTGCGGATCCTACTTCCTGTGTCTCGACCCACGCGCCATCAAGACTGGTACAGGAAGACCCCTTGCTGGGAGATGTTTGATTTTTGTGTTTCGACTAGCCACCATCGAGAATAGAATATAGTGCTGTGAACCCCCTATCCATGGCTCCGTTGTTCCTTTTTGGCCTCAACATCTCTTGTGTTCATTGGCCAGGAGCTGAGACCCTGCGTTACAAGAGATATCTAGAAACTGTCTGCCTTTCACCCTACTGATTGCTTCAGGACAGATTCTATTGAGAAAGAATATTTCATATCATTATAAATAACCACTTATGGTCATGCTAAACTTTATATACCTTATGAAGAAATCATCTAGTAAGAGATTTTAGATCATATCACTATCCATTTATTGGGTTCTTAATCTTAAACAGTCTATCATCGTAGTATCATACGTGTGTTAAACTTGTAGATAACACACGTTTAACTGGATTACTCAGAGGGAGATATACAGACACCTGATCTGGGCCATGGTCAGTAGTCAAAGAGTAGAGAGAATGTTAAGTACTTCAGGGTGTGTGTCTCTCAGACTGTCTTCCAGACTTGCCCCTCAGGAACAAACTGTTAGCTTTTCTAGGAAAGGATGCACTGAAACTTAAAGCAGGCAAATAAATGAGTTATATTCTTAGAGACCAGGCTAGATTAAATATGTAAAACAAACAAACAAACAAACAAAAAACCTCTTTTGTTGCTTTAATGACGGACTATAACACAGGTGAGGAGGAAGAACCTTTCTCTTTTTACCATTCAAAAGCTCTTTTCTTGTTTTTTTAATAATTGTTTTATTTTTCAATTACAGTTGACATACAATATTATGTTAGTTTCAGATGTGCCATATAGTGATTAGACATTATATAACTTACAAAGTGATCACCCTGATAAAACTAGAACACACCTGACACCATGCATAGTTATTAAAATATTATTGACTAGATTCCCTATCCTATGCTTTGCATCCCCATGACTATTTAGTAACTATCAATTTGTACTTCTTAATCCCTTCTCCTTTTTCATCTACACCCCAAACTCCCTCCCAACTGACAAACATTAAAATGTTCTCTGTATCTGAGTTTGTTTCTGTTTCATTTGTGTGTTTATTTTGTTCTCTAGATTCACATGTAAGTGAAATCATATGGCATTTGACTTTCTCTGTCTGACTAACTCCATTCAGCACAGTACCCTCTAGGCCTATCCATGTTGTTGCAGATGGAAAGATTTCATTTTTTTTTATGGTTGAGTAATATTGTATTGTACATGTGTGCCACTTCATATTTATATATTCATCCACTGATAGACACCCAGGCTACTTCCACATCTTGGCTTTTGTAAATAATGCTGCAATGAGCATATAGATACACATATCCTTCCAAAGTAGTGTTTTGAGTTTCTTCAGATAAATACCCAGAAGTGAAATTACTGGGTCCTTCTTTGTCTCTTGTTATAGCCTTTGTTTAAAGTCTATTTTAACTTTTGTAAGTATTGTCACCCCAGCTTTTGTGTTTGTATGCTTGTTTCATTTTCATGAAATATCCTTTTCCTTTCCGTCTATGTGTCTTTCAATCTGAAGTGAATCTCTTGTAGGCAGCATGTGTAAGGGTCTTGTTTTCTTGTAGGTTCATCCACCCTATCTTTTGGTTGGGGCATTTAATCCATTTACATTTAAAATAGTTGTTGACAGATATATAGTTATTGTCATTTTGTTATTCATATTTTTTTCTTTCTTTTTCTTCTTCTTCTTAAAGAAGTCCCTCAGACATTCCTTCTAATACTAGTTAGGTGGTGATGAACTCCCTTAGTTTTTACATGTCTGGGATGCTCTTTAGCTGTCCTTTGATTCTAAATGATAGCTTTACTGGGTAGAGTAATCTTGGTTGTAGGCCCACTACTTTTCATCACTTTGAAAATTTCATGCCAATCCCTTATGGCCTGTAATGTTTCTGTTGAGAAATCAACTGGCAGTCTTATGGGAGCTCCCTTGTAGGTAACTAACTGCTTTTCTCTTGCTGCTTTTAAGATTCTCTCTTTGTCTTTAACCTTTGGTTAAATGTTATTATGATGTGTCTTGGTGTGGACTTCATTGGTTCATCTTGTTTGGAACTTTCTGCACTTCCTGGGCTTATGTTTATTTCCTTTGCCAGGTTAGGAAAGCTTTCTGTCATTTTTTCAAATAAGTTTCCAACATCTTGCTTTCTCTCTTCTCCTTCTGGTACCCCAATGATGCAAATGTTGGTACACTTGATGTTGTCCCAGAGGCCCCTTAAACTCTCCTCATTTTTGTGGATTTTTTTTTTTCTTTGTCATTTTGCTGTACTGATTGAGTGTTTTCTGCTACCTTATATTCTAAACCACTGATTCAATCCTCTGACTCATCTTATCAACTGTTGATTCCCTCTAATGTGTTCTCCATTTCAGCTATTGTATTTATCATTTCTGACTGGTTCTTTTTTTATGTTTTCTATCTCCACTTTTATGTGTCCTATCTCTTTGTTAAAATTCTCACTGAATTAGCTACTTTTCCCCTAAGCTCATTACGCATCCTTATAACCAATGTTTTGAACTGCACAGCTGATAGATTCCTTGTCTCCATTTTGTTTAGTTCTTTTTTCTGGATCTTTGTTCTGATATTTCACTTGGGACATGTTTCTTTGTCTCCCCATTTTGGCTGTCTCTTTTTGTTTGTTTCTCTGTATTAGCTAGGGTTGCTATATTTCCTGGTCTCAGTATAATGGCCTTATGTAGTATGTGTCCTGTGGGGCCAAGTGGTGCAGTCTCCCTGTTCACCTGAGCTGGGTGCTCCAGGTCTGTCCCTTGTGTGGATTGTGTGTACCCTCCTGTTGTAGTTGAACCTTGGTTGCTCTATATGCATCAATGGAAGGGATTGATCCTCAGGCTAGTTGGTTGTGAGGACTGGCTCTGAGTACAGTGGAGGAGGTATTATGCAGGGGCTGAGCAGGATTCATGTTAGCAGAGCTCTGGTGCCTGCCTAGTCTGCCCTTTTGGTGTCTCATCCATGGAAGCAGACCAGTGATGATCTCACTTGGTCTAAAGCCAGATACCAGGCATGCCAGCCTGAGGGCCTACCAGGAGAGGACCTACCATAGACAAAGTTCAGCACAGCCCATGCCCTTCCCAGGGCCACCTCAGATAAGCCACAAAGCAATCCACAGATGGCCACACCCATGCTGGGCTTGGAGGTGCCTGGGAAAGGCTAAGCTGTGAACCAAGGTCAACTACCTCCAATTCCAGTTTGGGGCTGCTTAGCAAAAGATACAGGGCATGCCAAGGGGTTTGCTGTTTGCAAACAGGGCTGCTGTTTGGGGTTTGTGATCCTTTGACAGATTTTAGGAAAGTCCGCAGCGTGAGCCAAGACAGCCTGTATATATGGAAAAGCCCATGGAAACAGCTTAGGTGGGCCTTCAAGATGAGTGGGGTGGCATCCCAGGAAATTGCCAGAGTGGAGCAAACTATGTAAGCCTGATTACTACAGACTCAGATATGGTGACAGCCTGTGTCTGCATGCCTGGAAGGTGGAGGGCTCAACAAAGAAATAATGGCTTCTGTCAGTAATCTGTCTGGGGGAAAGCTGCCCTTCCAGTCAATCTGTGTGTGGGTCCTTTATGAGGAATGCCTGGGACTCCAGCAGCTTCCTTTGTCACTGAGCCACAATCTCCACTGGTTTTCACAGCCAGAAGTTGTGGGGTTTTCTCTTCTGGCATTTAAGTCCTGGGTTGGGGAGTCTGGTGAGGGGCTGGGACTCCTCACTCCTCTATGGGGACCTCCACAGCCAAAATATCTCTCCCAATTTTTAACTGCCACACTTGGGTGTGGTACCAGCCAGTTCCATGTCTCCATCCTTCCTACCAGTCTCAACGTGGCTTCTTCGGTATGTCCTTAGTTGTAGAACTTCTGTTCATCTAAACTTCAGGGATTCTCAAGACTGTAGAAGTCTCATGTTCTGTAGTTTACTTGTAATTTGATATGGTCATGAGAGGAAGTAAGAACAGCGTTTACCTACTCTGCCATCTTGACTGGAAATCTCCAGAAGAACCCATCTCTAGATCAGTATGATGAGAGTTGGCATATGATAAGATAGTATCATATGACAGTAGCATATGGGGTGTAGCAGAGAATAAGGCCTCTAATGACCAGAAGAGGAAAGCCAGGTGGAAACAAGAAAAACAGCATCATTCATGAGCCCTGGAATTCTGCCCCATCCCCCTCCCACACATGCACATATCCCTGATGGAGAATTTGGGACCTTGGGTTCCAGTGATTCTGCTAGAGGGTGATGAGTCTTATATTGTTTACATATTGGTGCATAATGGTTTGCCTCAAAACTTAGTGGCATAAAACAACAAACATTTACTATCTCACAGTTTCTGTGCATGATGAATATGAGTGGTTCTTGCTCAGGGTCTCTCATGAGGTATAAATGAAAATGTCACTTGGGGCTGCTGACATCTGAAGTCTTGTCTAGAGCTGGACGATCTGTTTCCAAGCTCACTCCGCAGTGTTTGCCTGGAGGCCTCAGTTCTCACTCCGTAAAGCTGCTTGAGTGTCCTTGTGATATGGCAGTAAGATTTCCCCAGGCAAGCATTCCAAGAGTGAGTAAAAGGAAGAAGCTACAATGCCTTTTATGACCTCATCACGAAAGCCACATTCTGTCACTTCCACCCAGCTATATTCATTGGAAATGAGTTCAACCCCCACTTAAGAGGAAGAGGGTTAAGCTCCAATCTTAAAGAATTTCTAGACATGTTTTTAAACCATCACGATTTATACTCTGGCCACAATTTATTTTTATTTGTTCCACATGCAAAATATACCCACACCCCAGAAGTACCCAATAAAGTTGCAGCTTGAAATCTAAGATAACTCTGAGGTGTGAATGAAGCTTCATGGATGTATTTCCTTAACTACAGATCCTTGAGTACAGTTTCTCTTGACCTAAAATTCTGTGAACTAAACAGACAAGTTATTGCTTACTCCCCATGCCCTACATTCAGTGGTGGGCTAGGCAGAAGATATTCACTACAGGCATGGAAGATAAACTGGAATCACTAGTATATACCAATTCTGAAATCCAATCTAGGTTAGATTGCCAGTTTCTTGACTGTGACTCAAGACTTGGGAATAATTTTTCATATTTCTTGGCTCCTCTCTTGTTTTTGCCTTCTGAGTCATCCTTTCTTTTTCATGAAAGATAACTTGTGTTTTTTTGAAATGTACATGAAAATTCAGTGCTTTTGTGAGCCTTATTCCTGTCAGTACAATTGGCAGTCGGGGGGGTGGGGTTCAAAGGCCTCTTTTTATTGAGTACTATCTGTATCCCTTTCGGTTTAAACTGATAGTGTTTCTGCTGATTTTTTTTTTTTTTAAGCTTTGCAGGTCTCCTGCAATGTTATTGGGCTCCAATGCATTAGATAAATCTACACCTATAAATCAAGATAAACTCTTCTCTATGTAGGGCTTCTGGTGAAGGACAATGTCCTTAAGCTTCTTAAAGCCATATTGTTTGATTGAAGGGAGCTCTGGGACACAAGGATCTTCAGAGGTCCCTATTATTTTTGACTAAATGGTATTCTGAAGCAGCACCATTGATCCTTCTGAAGTCTTAAGAGATTTTATAGCCACACCCCCAGCTACATTGTTAGACCTGGCTGAAACCTTGATTTGATATTTGGACAGAGACTACTTCTTAATTTTATCATCTTTCATGATCTGGAGAGGCTGGACAATTTTAAAGCTAAAGTACTAGCTTCTTTTTGTTTAGCAGATCTTCCATAAGCTTATCTCTCTCCTCTCACATTTTACTATAGGTAGAAAGAAACCAAGTAGAACCTTCAACATTCTGTGTAGAAATTACTTTAGCTTGTTCACTCAGTTCATGAAGTCATTTTCTACTTTCCATATTATTGCAGGTGACGGTGTTGCTAACTTGCCTGTCATTATCTAACAAGGCTCATCCCTTCCTTTCAGTTTCCAATAAAATAGTCCTCACTTTCTTTTGAGCCTCACTGACAGTCTCCTCAAAAGTCCCAACTTCTACTAACAGTCTGTACATGAGCTTTCAAAGTCTTTGTGGATTCTGCACATTATTTAGTTCCAAAGTCACTCCAAATTTTTATGATATTTGTTATGACAGCTCCTCACTTCCCAGTACTAAAATATGTATTAGTTATCTATTTTCAAGTAACAAGTTATCTCAAAATTTAAAACAATAAACATTTATTACTTCACAGTTTCTGTGAGTCACGCATTTGGGAGTGGCTTCAGCTGTGTGGTTCTGGCTCACAGTATCTCATGAGGCTGCAGTCATGTCCAGGAGGAAGCCACAATAGTTTCCATCCTAACTGGCAGCACACACTTTCACTTCTGTCACATACATTAGAAACACATCATTAAGTCCAGCCCCCCACTGAAGAGGAAGGGAACTAAGCCTCATCTTATGAAGGAGAGTGTATCAAAGAATTGAGAATCGTATTTTTAAATCACCAGAAACCTAAAGCTATGTTATAATTGGTAATGAAACCATACTGTACCCCTAGGGAAATATGACACAGGAAAGTGATGACTACATTCATAACATCAGAATTTGCCAAGGCTTTCAGCTACCAATAGACTCTACATAGCTAAATCTAATGAAGAATCTCAGTCGTCATTACCTCACCTTTTAGTAACATTGGGCATAGTTGATCACTCTTTTAACTCCTTGAAACAGTTTTTTGTTTTTTTTTCATTTGGCTTCCAGGACCTCACACCCTCTTGTCTTTACGCTTATGTATAACTAGCTACTTGCTTTCAATATCATGTACCACTTTCTCATCTCTCCACTGTCAAAACATTAGAGCCCTAGAGTTCATTCTTTGAATTTCTTTTTAGTCTATATTCAGTCCCCAAGGCTTTAAACATAATGTGCACTTACAACTGCCAGATTTTATTTTCCTCATGTAACTTGTCCTCAACTCTAGACTCATACCCAACCACATTTCCACTTGACTCTCTGTATCATCAACTTAACTTGCCCTAAAGTAAGCATTTGATCTTTACCTCAACCTTCCTCTTACAATCTTCCCCTTTCCAGTTAATGACAACCCCATCCTCCCACTTGCTCAGAATTCATTCTCATTCATAGTCTCTCTTTTCTTTCTCTCCCTTCCTCATTTCTTTCCTCCTTCTTCCCACACTTTTAACCCATCAGCAAAATGTTTTACTCTGACCTGCAAAGTTTGATGTTTCACAAGCTCCGCAACTACCACTGTGGTCCAAACCACCACTTTCTGTCTCCTGAGTTATTAAAGCTGCTGTCTAACTTCCCACCAACAGTTCCCTTCCGTTCTTGCCCTTTGTAGTCTATTCTCAGCAGAGCATCAAGAGTGATACTGTTAAACACAAACTAGTCTGTTATTCCTCTGTTTTAACTCTCCAGTGCCTCCCTATCTCACTCAGTGTAAAAGCCTGAATTCTTCAAGTAAGCCATGTAGTCCTACATGACCTGGCTTTTGTTACTTATCTGATGTCATCTCCTATGTTCTCCCTTTTGCTCATCCTGCTCCATCCACACTTTCTGGCCCACTCTTATTCAAACATACCAGGCATGATTTTGGCTCAGGATCTGATCATGCCATCTCAATGCTCTGTTCTTAAATCCATATTATTTGCTCCCTCACTTCTTCGAATCTTACCCAAATGTCACATTTTAAATGAGACCTATCCAAATTACTTTATTTAAAGTTGTTTCCTCCATTCCCACATAGTCTTTTCTGCTTTATTTTCCCCATTGTTCTTATCCTCATCTAACAAACCATTCAGTTTACTTATTTTTATGGAATGTAAACTATAATAGACGTGATTTTTTTTTTTAATTTTTATTGCTTTGCTAGCTACTGTACTGTTAGCACCTAGGACTACTTTTGGCACATAGGCATCATTCAGTGTTTTTTTTTTTTTAAATCAATAAATGAACTATTCATTTCTTCATCCTTCTCTGACTGGGATTTTCTTCTTTCTCTCATCAGACTATCTAAATCCTGAATTAACTCCGCAGCCTAGTCAGTCAGATTTGTCTTCTCCAGAAGGCTTTTCTCACTAATTGAGCCTTACATTGCTCTTCTCTATAACTTTCTTCAGCACTCACAGTCACTGTCAGGTCACATTATTGTACGTTTGTTTACTCGCACCATTGTTCTCCATCTTGCTCATATATTCATGCCTTGTTTGTCTAAGTAGATCCTTGAGAAAGCATATTCACTTTCTTTTCCTTTTTTTTTTTACTATTCTTTCACTGCTTTGTAATTATACAACATGCACTTTATAAATCCCTACTTCAGAGAAAACTGCTAACCCACTGAAATGAACTTCCTAACCTCACAGAGCTGATAGAAGATGCTACTTCAGGACAACACACTCACTGTCTTTGTAAGACACATACAATCATTTTCAGTTTAACAGTAATAAGTTTCAGGCAAAATGAGCTGAGCTACACAAGCAACCTTGTTCTAAAACTCACACACTTATTGTACTCCCTTTAGGAAATGGAATCCACTTTTCCATATGGACTGGAAACCCTTAGATGTTAAAACAAACAAACAAACAAACAAACAAACAAACAAAAAACTGAAAATGCTCCACTGAGATTCAACTTCTTGCCATGATACTCTAAATTATTTCAGCATTACGTTAGCCATTATAAAACACTGTGATTTATCTGATCTTGAACAATGCTTCTTAGAGTGTTTGCCAATTAGTTTGTTTCAGAACCTGCTTCTGATAATCCTGAATGTAAGTGAGAAAAATCTCTTTGTATGCAACCTGAGTAGTATAAGACAATATCAAAATCACTTATATTAGCCAAATATTGTCATAAGAACAGTTCTAAATTTTCTGATATTTTGAAATCTTAGAGAAGCTCATCAAATGATTATATGAAGAATTATGCACATAGATTTTTCCTTCTGTGAATTTAACATAATCTACTTTTTTCTAAATTAATCTTATTATATCATGAATCAGATTTTGCTTAGAAATGAGATAGATTGAAACCGTCTCAATCAGATCATTTTCCTCTATCTCACCTCACCTTTGATACCATGCATGTCTACTTTGGTTACAATCAATCTTCTTAGGTGAAGACACACAAAGTATAAATATTGAATTAGGAATATTAGAGCTTGTGACTAACTCTTCTGGGAGCAAGAAAGCGAATATAGTAAAAAGAAAACAGAAAATTTCCCAACTATATTCATGTGTTGAGTTAGGATTCTCATCTAATAGCATCTGACCCTAGTTCAGAGTTTATTAAACTTTTTTATTGAGTTTATTTGTAAATTAACTCTACTAGATACTTATTTTTCTCATAAATAAAACTAATTAATCTGATCCTTTATGGTAAAACCTATTAATTTAGTGTTTTAAAATAATCCTGGTGAATATGCAAAACAACTTGAAAAATATTGAACCTATACATCACTTTAATTTTATGTAAGTTCCTGGTATTCTCTTACACAGATAATTGGAATCTGTTTTCATCAGAGCTACTACTAAAACATCATCTTAAAGGAGGTTAAGGTAGGAATTTACCACATGTAGTTACAAAATACATATCATAGATGTGTGTATGATCTCAGAGCTAAACAGACCTTAGAGGTTGTTTAATCCATGGGTTTGTGACCTTTCTTTCACCCAGTGTACCTGAGAAACATGCTGATCATCCACACAAACTCACTATGTTATTGTATTATTTTCCTATTGCTGCTATAAAGAAAATTACCACAAATTTAGTGTCTTAAAACAACACAAACACATTATCTTACTGTTCTATATATTAGAAGTCTGAAATGAGTCTCACAGAGCTAAAATCAAGATGTTGACACTGTTGCATTCCTTCTAGAAACTATAGGGGAGAATATTTTTCCTGCCTTTTCCATCTTCTAGATGCTACCCCACGTCCATCCCTTGGCTTGTGGCCCCTTCTAGTAATTGCATCACTTGGACCTCACCTTCTCTGACTCTGACACTTTTGCCTCCCTTATAAGGACCCCTATTGTTATATTAGGCCCACCCAGATAATCCAGGATAATCTGCCCATTTTAAGATCCTTACCTTAATCACATATGCAAAGTCACTTTTATAAATTTCAAGGATCAGGATTTAGATGTCTTCTGTGGGGTTAGGGTAGAATTATTTTGCCCAACATAGGTAGTGTTCTCAAATAAGGGAGGGGAGAGTATGAGTACATGCTATTCGAACAAAGAGGCAGTATTGCATCATGGTTAAAACCATGGAATGTGGTGGCAGATGGCCTGACTTCAAATCCCAGTTTTGCTATTCAATATCAATGAAATCTTAAATTATTTAAACTCTGTTCCTCAGGTTTGGAATCTGTAAAACCAGAAATGGCAATGTTAGTAACTACCCCATACTGTTGTTTTAAAGACTCGATGAATTTATACATGTAAAGGCACTTAGAACAATTCCTGACACATCATGTCCAATGAATATTTACTATTATTATGTGCCCTCTTGGTGTGAAAAGGTTAATTCAATCCAAATGTCTTGTATACATGCTGATATGGAGTTCCAAAGAACTTAAATGACTTACACAAAATAAAATAGTGGCATTAGATTATAAAACTTTTCACATTAAAATTATTCTCTATTGTTGAATCAGCGTCTGATAAATCTATGTTTTCAATGGTGTCAGAATTTTAAAAGCACCTATTTTCTTATTACTGAAAATTCTTAATTAATCTGGTGACATTAACACACTTCACTCACTTTAGTAATGGGAATCCTAGAAACATATTTTATTTTTTTCCAATTTTATGTAGCTTGATAAGGTTATATTATATCCTGTAGAGGGTGAGGTATTTTGACAAATGACAAGAATTTGAAAAGACCCTATGGCCTCACATTTTACATAGTAAACTTGTTTTTTACCTAGATAATAGGGCATATTGACATTAAAATATTTAGATGACTTTAAACCTCTATTCAAAATGTTTATAACATTTTCGTATATTTATAAATTTGATGTCAATCTAGAAATTCTGCAACACAATCAACCAACTATTCCATATACCAGACTGACCATTAAAATGGCTAAATTAAACAGACCATTCAAGATGATGAATTTTGGTAATTTTCATTATGTAGAAATTCTCATTGGTTCCTAATTGTTTAATATGCTTAAGAATGTTTTCAATGTAAAATTAGAAGTGTGAGGGTAGATGCTATATCTTTTATATTTATGATCCTTCCACCTCTATCAAGCCTGAAATGATTTTTGAAATCTTTGTTTACTGACATGTTAAGTGCAAAGTACAAAGAGAAAACTATTTTATATGGAAAATTACTAAGGCAAAACATGTTATTTTATCTTTCTGGTGAAATATAAATTCTACTGAAAGTTAAAATCTCTCTTTTCCCCCCTTAACTGACAAATTGAATAGAGTCATGAAATTAAAGTCATGAAATTAAAAAGCTATAAAGGAACATAGAGATTACTTGGTCAAAAGCCCTCATTTTGTGGATGAGGAATGATGCAGGAAAATATATAATTGAGCAAGTTAATTTTAGTCATCTAAGAAAAAAAAAATTACAGAATGTGTTTTTTGGCTCTAGACCCAAAACATTTCATTTGATTGTGAATAAGACATTTTCATTCACTTTAAGCTTTTTCCTCTTACTGTTTTACTCTTTAGGAAGAGGCAAGTAAGTGTTAATCATTATACAGGGCTTCATGGTACTATACCCTTTTTTAAAATGATTTTTGCTGTTTTGCTGCCAGCTAAAGATGACCTTGTGCTCTTAACATATTTTAAATAACTGTTCTGTAAGAAATATTTGTATATTCCTAAACTACAGTGTTTATTCAGTTGTCAAGCATCAACTTTGCATTCTTCTCTTTTTAATGTCAGTCTGTTATTTAAGTCAACTCTGAAGGAAAAAATATAAATGCTTCTTAGATTCTACAATGAGCTCTACTGGGTTTTCCCTGAGTGACCTTGTTTAAGTCACTTAAATAAAGTGTTTGACCTTCCTCATCTGTAAAAGGAGGGCAATAATGCATACAAAATTAGATAATTACAAAATGAAGGTAGTTTTCACATATACTTGTTATGTGTAATTTCTATTAATTCCTATTGTCAATTAGAAATATTTATTTGGGGATGGCACCCTCATATGTTGCCCATAAACCTGCTGCCCAGTACCCCCTCCTCCCTTACTGACTACCTGCATGCTGTGTGCTCTACCACCTCTCCAGGAAGTGATTGGCTGTGAAATCACAGAACTAAATATTCCTTTTTTTTTTTTCTTTCTTTCTTTCTTTCTTTCTTTCTTTCTTTCTTTCTTTCTTTCTTTCTTTCTTTCTTTCTTTCTTTCTCTCTCTCTCTCTCTCTCTCTCTCTCTCTCTCTCTCTCTCTCTCTCTCTCTCTCCTTCCTTCCTTCCTTCCTTCCTTCCTTCCTTCCTTCCTTCCTTCCTTCTTTCTTTCTTTCATCTTCCTTCCTTCCTTCCCTCCCTCCCTTCCTCCCTTCTCTCTCTCTCTCTCTCTCTCTCTCTCTCTCTCTCTCTCTCTCTCTCTCTCTCTCTCAGCTGATTCTCTCTTTATTATGTCTTCTTTAACACAGGATGGCCAGACTGATTTCATCCCATACATATTCAACTTTGTTGAGTACTTCCTTAGTTCTACATAACTTCACATTTAGTATGTCCTTTAATCTTCAAATAAACCTATGAAGGATATGTTACTATATGTTACAAATGATGACCAAGGCTCAGAAATATTAAGTGACTTGCACAAGGTAATTAAAAATGAGTGGCAGTATCAGGATTTAAACCTGGCTTAATACTAGGTTCCTCAGAGTCCTAAGGAAGATTAGAACATTCAGCTAAGGGTGTAGATCTGGAAAGGCCAACACTTGAACCATCTTTGGTCCTAATTTTAACAGTTATATGGTGACATCACCATGTCTCTGGAATAATCTCGAGTTTTATCCCTAACCAAAAGAAAGGTAGTTCCCTATATCTCATCCTCACTTTAAGATGGTTGTGATCATTTGTCCATACAAGAAACATCTGAAAAAAAATGTCTGAAAGCTATAGAAAGTTACATTAACACATGATGATCACACAAAGTAGTTTAAGAGAAGGTGGATAAAATGAGATTTTAAATCTGTCCTGCTATTGTGTGATGTCATCAGCCAATGAGAGGAGTTTTTGCTCAGGACCCAATGTCCTAATCGCTTTCCTCACCCCAACCCCCCAAAAAGGTAAGTTAATTGAAGAAAGTAGTGTTTTCAGATCCACACAGGGTAACAGATTATATGTTCAGGAATTCTCTTGCAAATCATCTTATCACATTTATACAAATGCATATTTAGATCTCCTATTAAGTAAAGCCACCTTTTGGTTAGTCTCAGTACTTTCAACAGAACTGAAAAAGGAGCAGTCTCAGAGCTCAGCTACTCTTCTTTTAGGATGCATTATTGTAGATCAAGTGGGACTCTCACATACTCAAATTGTACCTCTGTCAGTATTGAAGCCTTCGTCAGCTGAAATCAAGAAGCAGCCTGAGCTCTTGATTTAAGACTGTTTCTTTGCCAGCTAACTACCATACTGATTTTTGTACCATTAACCATGAACTATTTCATAAGATTATTGTAATAGCCTTCTAATCTCCCTGCTTCTGCCCTTATCCCACTACCATTTATTCTCAACAAAGGTACTGATGTCATCCCGTTAAAATATAAGTCAGGTCATGTCACAACTCTGCTTAAAACCCTCCCGTGGTTTCACATCTCACCCAGTGTAAAAGCCAAAGAAGTGGCAATAGCCTACCAGGTCCTACACTATCAGCACTCCTCCTCCCCCAACACCGCAGAACATATCTCCTTCTGCAGGAAACAGTAGTACAAAGGTTTCATGATGGGAAGAGCATGTTATTAAAAAGGAGGCCTGTGTAGTTCAAATGTAACACAGAAGTAAAGAGTTGTAATAAGAGGACAGAGAGGTTTGCAGATACCTTAAAGACCATTTTAAGGATTTGGTTTTTATCTAAGAGCAATGAGAAAGCCGTCAAACACATTTCAGCATAGGGACAACTTCATCACGTTTGTGTTTCTAGAAAGTAACTCTAAATATAATAAAGGACGAAAAGAGCAGGACTGGATACAGGGAGTTTATTATAAGAGTTAGGATTTCCATGTGAGAATTCTTTCCCACATTTCTCGGGAAATTTGTTTTTTCCGAATCCCAAGAAAAATTAGTCAAGAGTTCAGAAAAACAGGAAAAAAATAACATAGTCCTCCTGTGAGATTTACAGCTCCACAATCCACTGGAGACGCTGGTTTGAAGGAATCTACCGACATCAAGTGACAAGCCAGAGTAGGAAATGCTGACAGGGACACACAAAGTGAAAGGTTAAGGTCAACATTTCTAGGACTGAGACATAAATACATAGGAGAGAGGGGGTCACAAATATAATGTCAGTCTTGTAATTCTTGTCACATTGCAAGTATATATCTGCAGCCCCTTGTGCTGATGAGGCTGAGTTATTACAAATAAAATCAATTAATACATTTATTCACATGGTATATTTTATACAAATCCTATATTTGATGTTCCAAAAAATAAGTTTTGGATGCGAAGTCCTTAATTTGGCAGTTTTGACACAGGATTCTGAGTAGTGTTATTAAGTTTGCTAGGAAATCCGAAGTCATGTTATTTTAATAGTTTGCAATAAATTATTCACTGGTATTTTCCACAGTTTGAATATTTACTATGGGCTACAGTTCAATGCAATGACTTTAACATAGGAAATGCAAAAAGGGAGGATATTATTGTGGGTACTTCAACACAAAATTAGAAACTGATCTAAAATCTGAATTAGCGAAAGCAATATGGATTTCATGGCAAAGCCGTAATTTGAAAAGCGGATAGAATTCTTTTATTGATAAAAAAAAAATAATATGAGCCTATATGAAGCAATGTATACCTTAAAGCCCAGTTTGAAAATGGTTCTGGAGTTTTAAAAATTTAACTGCCTGTGAACAATGTAAGAAATATTTCTACATCTGCAATATTTGTCATGATACAAAGATCGACGTTATAAGGGCAACCAATGCTTTGTGTATGTTCAAATTTCATTTTAAGAATACCTTTTAATTCTTAAATATTTGGAATTTCATATTTTAATTTTTAAATAATTTTTATTTGGCATTTATTTTGTATTGTTTCTTTTATTTAATGTTTTTTTGTAACCAAACATTATCAGGAAGAGATCACTTTTATTTTTATTAAAATATAGAATCTTGTCACATGTTTGTTCATGATAATCATAAATTATGTATTTATTATTACATTTTTATAGAAAATATATGAAACTTTAATATAATCCTGTCAGAGAAAAATGCATGCTTTATTGTTATAGTCATTTATTATTTTAAGTACTTGTAAATGTTGTTAAAATTTATTACAACTCTACCATCAAAAAGACACATAAATTGTTATGAAAAATACAGAATCGTTTCCAAGGAATTCTGATTTTTTTTCCCAAATCCTGAAGTTTAATATATATCAGGAATTTGGAAACACTAGCAAAAGTGTAAGAGAGATGGTAGCATCTTGATCTATACTGGTAGCAATGGAGATGGAGAGAAACAGACAAATTTCAGAAATATTAAGGAAATACAGTTCAGAGGAGCTCTTGATTAGCTGGATGTGGAGACTGAGATAGAGCAGAATGTCAAAAATAACTTCTAAGTTTCTAATTTTTGTGATGGTGGGTGACATTTATTAAGGTAGAGAGCACTAGAAGAAGACCAATGTATCAGTGAGTTATTCTTCAAAAACAAGCAGTCTCAAATTATTACTGATGTAAACAAAACAGGTTCAAGTAGATAAGCATTTGCCTGAAGCTAGAGGTACCATGTTTCCCCGAAAATAAGACCTAGCCGGACAATCAGCTCTAATGCATCTTTTGGAGTAAAAATTAATATAAGACCCATATTATATTATATTATATTATATTATATTATATTATATTATGTTATGTTATGTTATGTTATGTTATGTTATGTTATGTTATATTATATTATATTATATTAAAGACTGGGTCTTACATTATAGTAGAATAAAACTGGGTCTTATATTAATTTTTGCTCCAAAAGACGCATTAGAGCTGATTGTCCAGCTAGGTCTTATTTTTGGGGAAACACAGTAGAGAGTAGGGTAAGTGAAAATGGGAAAAGACTGCTAATGTACATCAAGTTTACTTTGGAGGTATTGAACATGTTCTAAAATTACATTGTGCTGATGATAGTACAACTCTAAATATGCTTAAAACCACTGAATTAATTTTATGGTATGTGAAATAAATCTCAACAAAGCTGTATAAAAAAACAAAACCAATCTGTGGTTCATTTCTCATTCACACTACATGACCATTTTATGTAAGATAGGGGGTTTGTTCCATTGTATACGCATTTAGGAAACTAAGTTGATGATGTCTCCACCATCTAAAATGTTAGTGATTTCTTTGGAAGGAGGAAAGGGAATACGACAGATTGTATAGCAGCTCTTAATGGCTTGTACTTGGAAGTGATATAGGACAATTCTGTTCATTCCCATGACCAAAGCAAGTTATGTAACCTCATCAAACTTTAAGGGCACAAAGAAGTACAATCCACTAGAAAGAAGAGATCCAGAAACAGCATTAATAACTATTACCACCAGCACTGAGTAGAAGATCAAGAGTGCAATTGTAGACATGTTCAATTTGAGATGCCTTTAAAATATCCTAAATAATGTGTTAAATAGGCAGTTGGCTTTGTGGGACTAGGAACTCAGAGGAAAGGTCTGCACTAAACATACAGGTCAGGTAGTCATTGATATATATGTGGTTATTTAAAGTCATGGACATGGAAGTGATTGCAAAAGTAGGTGTCATCTATAAATATCATCTAAGGTCACATTTCTGCCTGTCATACACATACACACACATGCACACACACGTCACATTTTATTGTGGCTTCTCTCCTGAGCCATCTGGAATTATAACTATTAAGGGAAATGGAGAGGGTGTCAAACTCCCAATGGTGTCTTAGAAATATTGAAAGTGACTAGAAAGCAATTGATATTTTATGTCTGTCAAACTTTATTTAAAAGGCCATCTGCTCAATGAAACCCCTGAGATTACAGATGCTCTCTTTGTTCTTTGAATTCCATAACACTTTATTTAGATCTCTTTTATAATAAATTTCATACTCTATCACTAAAATTGTTTATATGCTGTTTTATCCCTCTTACTAGACAATAAGGCTCTTGAGTTGATGTCTGTGTTTCAATCTTTTTTATAGCCATCAAAACACCTATTGCCATACCTTTTACATGGTAGTACAAAAAAAAAAAAAAGTGTGTTGCATAAACTTTTTCCCCCAAATAAACTATTAGCTCTCTAAGGACAGATAATGTGCTTTTTATTTCTTGGTGTTTTGCTTTCTGCCTACCATAGTGATTTCCACATAGCCCAATATATCAATAAATATATTGATTGATTAATTAGTTCAGAGAAAAATTAAAAACCTTCAACACATTAATTTTAAGATTATCTGTGTTGCTTCCAGGTGAAAATATATGGAGAAAAATACCTGACATGTTCCCTTCAGTTTTCAGTAATTCAAACTTAAATATTCAAAGCTATTTTCAACTGTCAAGTACAAGATCCAAAATAAGTTTGCTTTCTCTGTCTCTGAAGTCTCAGGCAAATAAGTTATTATTTTGTCATATACTTTATTCTCTGTAAGATATTCCCTGCTCCTGGAATCTTATATTCAAAATTTTAGCAATGCTCAGATCATTTAATTCTTACAAGTTAAATTTTAAAGTAAATATTGAATATATTTATATACTATATACACATGTTCACCTATATAGACATATATTTTTATGATCATTAATTAAAACATCACAAGTGACTTAATTTATACGCACTTAAAAATATAACAAAATATTAGAACCACATAGACTCAATATAATTACATGTGTAATTTAATTATATAGCACATATATAATAATTGATAGTAATAATCAGTTCAAGAATATAAAAATATGAGAAGATAAATGATCAAGTAGAACAACTTACCATGCAAAGGTTATTAAGAAGTATCAATTTCACTGTGATATCAAAATGTTATGAAAAGTAAAAACTAAGAATAAAAATCGCTAGAAAAGTAATAGTCAGATAATGTAATAACGTATACAGAATCTAAGCCAAATAGTTAAGAAGGCTAGAGAACTAAATTTTATTTGTGTATTTTATAGAATATTTAAATAAATCTAAGTCTAGAGACCCAGGGGAATGGTCTTAAAGACATAAAACTAACTGAGCTAGTTTGTAATTGTTGCATCATCTTCCAGGCCTCTTAAGAAATTGGAAATTGTTCCCACCATAAGAGATACTCCCAAGACAGATTCCCTCTTTGATTTGTACTGCTTCACTCACTGCTTTATAAATCCAATGTAAATAAATATTTATAAATTAATATATAAATTTATATTTATAAAAATAAACGTGAAAAAATATAAATAAATAAATACAAGTAAATAAATATAAATAAATATAACCACCCAGAATAAGCTTACTATAGTAAATTAAATATACCTGTGGGTATTGAATTAGGGTATTGAATTACAGAAAGTTGGGATTGAACTGGACAGTGTTAAAACAAATTCATTACAATCCTGAATTGTGATTTGGCTTTTTTTTTTTTTTAAATCATGCTTAAGTAAAATATTGCAAATGTTTATTGAGTGCGTACTAGGTACCAGTTACTCTTCTATGATACAAAAATGAAAGTAGAGTTAGTCCTTGCCCTTAAGAATTTAGGGTCTAATACTACTGCAAATGCTAATTACTTTGAGAGTTGATTTTTTCCTTTCACTAAAGACTCTGAAATTCTAGTTCCTGCTTCCTTACAAAATACTACTGTAGATCTGTGCAGAGCATTTTATTTAGCAAGATAGGTAAATGCTGACTCTTCCTTTTGTGAAGAGGACAGTCTAGGGTGCAGCTGTCATAGTTAATGTGCAAGAATAACCAATCGCCATACTGATCCAGCAACAAATTATCTCTGTCATTTTTAATTAGCCCAGCTTTAGCACAATGGAAAAAAAATGCCTCCCTCTTCCCTTGTTACATATAAGCCATGCAGGCCGATATCTCCTGAATGCCTTAGCAGGGCCCCTCCAGGCCCCCTGAGAAATCTAGTCACATATAATGAACGGTAATGGAACCAGCTGCTAAACTAAGCCTGATAATCCCAGTCCTTGAGACTCACGCAGGTGAGGCAGGGACTAACTCTCAATCAGATTCCAGCTAGCATTTGCTGCTAAAGTAAAATCATTTCCAATTACCAACAATGTCTAAAGATAATCATGAAAACTCACTTAGTCACACCCATTTGTATACATGGAACAGATGGAGCACACATGGACACACATTATTCCTGAATCAAAGCAGAGACCTACTGAGTCTGAACAATTCAATAAATGGCCACGAATCTAAATCTTGGCAGCAGATGTTTTTGCTGTTAGAAAGGCAGGGTTTAGACCGACAATTTAAGACTTAAATGCCTTTACTTCATTTGGTAGGTGCATTTTAAGAAATGTTTTCTCCCTGCTCCAACTCCATTACCCAATCACCAGCCTCCAGGCCTTCTACCAGCACCTACAGAGAGCCTGCAGGTATCACAAAGTTAAGTCTCTTGACACTGATCACATTTTATTACCAGGAAGCAATAGAGGTTTGGACTTGTAGTCAGAAGTCCCAACAGATTCTAAGCTTTATTTTTTTTACCAGTTGGGTGAACTAGAACAAGAAATATAACATCAGTGAGCCTCAGATTTCCATCTGTGAAAATGGCTATAACAACACTTAATTGTCGAAGTTCTAAAACAAGAGGAAAATAGCAAAATACATTTTTCATAGAAAAGGCTGTTAGACTGCTGTGGCAAAGTCCCCACAGAGTGGTATTGTTATTACAAGTGTTACAAAGTCCCACTTTTCATCTCCATCTTGCAGGCTTAGTGACAAGGAGAATGTCTAGTCTTTGCAGTGAGGCTTTGCATTAGCCACGTACACAGAGACTGAAGTATAACCCTTGAAAGCCTATGCCTAATTTCAAATGAAAACTATAACTACTGAGGGGCACTGGAGTTCTCTGACCAGCCTAATCGCAACCTAAAGGCAGGGTCCATAGGAAGCCAGATTATTATTAGAAGGGTGTTTTCTAAATATGCAGAACATTTAATTATCTGATTCTCGATATTCGAGTAGAATATATTCAACCTATGAACCTATCCTCCTGACAAGGATACATATGTCACAAAATTGGATAAGTCAAATTATTGGGCACCCTCTCCTGGGTAGCACTTAGTGGGCACTGATGTAGGAGAGTTCAAAAATGCTCCTTTGCCTAAGCTTTTGGTGGCCAAATCCCTTCATAATTGTCATATTCTTTCCTTAATAGTGGGGAATTCTGTCCTTCAATCAAGTTGATATTTCAAAATTGTAATCAAATGTTTCTACCTGGAAACATTCCTGACTCTGAATGGGGATTTTGCATACCTTTGCTTTGATCTGTTATATGCTGATTTTAAAGATACTCCTCAGAGTAATATCTTATTTCCATTATTACATTTGTGAGATTTAGAATGGGGAGGAAATTGGAAACTAGATGTACAGAATCTCATTGATCTGTTAAAGATTAAATTAAATATATGAAAAGATTTTATGCTTCTATGTGCTTTGTATAATGAAAGCACTACGGAAATATAACTTGATAGTGCTTTGTTGTTTAGGCATTTTTCGGGATAAAAGAGCATGTGTGGGTTTTTCTTCTTTCTTGACAGACAATAAACTGTATATATTTAAAGAGTACAATTTGGTGAGTTTTGATATATGTATATATCCCTGCAATAATCACCACATCCAGATAATAAACATATGTCCACCAGCACCCAAAATTTCCTAGTACTCCTTTACAATCTTTCCTTTTCACCCCTCAATGTCGTGCCCATTCCCAAGTAAATAATGGTCTTCCTGTCACTATAGATTAGTTTGCATTTTCTAGAATTTTATGTAAATAGAATCACATTATCTGTACTTTTTTGTCCAGCTTCTTTCAAGTATAATTATTTTGAGATTCATCAGTGTTGTTATGAGTATCAATAGGTTTTTTTCTTTTTATTGTTGAGTAGTATCTCATTGCATGTAGATACCACAGTTTATCTTTTCACATGTTGGTGGACATTTGAGTTGTTTCCAGTTTTCATGTATTACAAATAAAGCTGCTATGGACCTACGAGTATGCTTTCATTTTTCATAGGGAAATACCTAAGAGTGAAATGGCTGAGTCATATAATAGATATATGCCTAGCTTCTTAAAAAAAGTACTTAACAGTTATACTATTTTACAGTACCACCAGCAGTGTATGGGAATTCCAATTTTTTCCATATCATTGACAACATTTGGTATGGTCAGTCTATAATTTTAGTCGTTCTAATAGATATGTAGTGGAATATCATTATGGTTTTCATTTGCATTTCCCAAAAGACTAATGGTGTTTCATGTCGTTATTTGCCAGTCTATGTCTACTTTGATGAAGCATCTCTTCACATATTTTTCCTATTTTGTAACTGTGTTTTTGTTTTCTTATTAAGTTTTGAAAATTCTTTATGTATTTTTGGATACTAATTTTTCATCAAATGTATGATTTGCACATATTTTTTTCATTTGTGGCTTGTCTTTTCCTTCTCTTAACAATGTCTTTCACAGAGCAGACATTTTTAATTTTGATGAAATACAATATATAATTGTATTATTTTATGGGTCATGTTTTTGGTGTCATATCTGAAAAATATTTGCCTAACCCAAAGTCACAAAATTTTCTTCTATGCTTTCTTCTAGTAATTCTATCATTTTAGGTCTCACATCTAGATTTATGATTCATTTGTAGTCAATTTTTGAATATATTGTGAAGTATGAATTAATGTGTATTTGTGTTTTTTGTATATAGATATCCAATTGTTTCAGCATTATGTATTGACAATACTTTACATTCTCCACTGAATTACTTTTGTACCCTTGTTCAGAATTAGATATTCATATTTGTATGGTTCTGTTTCTCAAATATCTCTTCTGTTATTTTCATTTATATGTCTATCTTTATACCAATAGTATTCTGTTTTCATCATTGTAAGTTTATAATAACTCAAAATCAGGTAGTATTAGTTCCCCACTTTTGTTCTTTCTCAAAGATGTTTTGGCAATTCTAAATTATTTGCAGTTCCATATAATTTTAGGAATATAGATATTACTTCTGTGACTTAATTTAATCCCATTTTGGTCAGAGAACAGAGTGTGTATGACTTGAATTATTTTAAATTTTTGAGATTTGTTTTATTCCCCAGATTATGTTCTACCTTGATAAATGTTTCCTGTAGACTAGAAAAGTGTGTGTATTCTTCTGAGTGGAGTATTTATAAATGTCACTTAGATAAATTTATGGGTGGAGTTGTTCAAATCTACATTCCTATTAATTTTCTTTTGTTGACTTGGTCAATAAATCATTGAAAGAGGTAGTAAAATCTCCCACTATAATTGGGAATTTTTCTATTTCTTCTTATGGTTGTATCCATTTTTGCGTTACAAATTTTGTAACTTAGCTATTCAACACATAAATATTTCGGTGTACAGTATATTTTTGGTGAATTAACACCTTTATCATTATAAACTTCTTTGCCCATGGTCATATTATTTGTTCTGAAATTTGCTTTGCTTGATATTAATATTGTCAGTTCAGCTTTTTATTTTATTATGTAAGAATGGTACACTTTAAAACATATTTTACTTTTAAATGCTTTCTGTTTTTATATTTGAAGTACATTTATTCTAGGCAACATTTAATTGTATCATTTTTAAAAATCCTGTCTAATAATCTCTGCCTCTTAATTTGAGTATTTAGACTACTTATATTTAATGTGATTAACTAATGCATGAGTATAAACCTAATATCTTGCTATTTGTTTTCTATTTATCCCATCTGTTTTTGTTCCCTATTTCACCCATTATCTGTGTCTTTATGGATTTTTTACATTTTATTTTATCTCCATTGTTGGCTTATTAGGTATTAATCATTTTCAGTGTGTTCTATAGAGTTTATTTCTTTTTAATTTCAGCTTGATTGAGGTTTAATTAGTAAACCTCAAAAGTCCTATGAAAGTCTATCATTTAAAACTGAAGGAGAGATAAAGAACATCCCAGACACACACACACACACACACACACACACACACACACACACACACACAAAGTACTTCATCACCACCAAACCAATACTACAGGAAACGTTAAAATGACTTTTTTAAGAAGGAAAATGGGGGCGAGGACATAAATATAAATAGTAAAATGGCAATAATTATGAATCTATCAATAATCACTTTAAATTTAAATGGATTACATGATCCAATCAAAAGACATAGAGTAGCTGAATGGATAAGAAAACAAGACCCAGACATATGCTATCTATAAGAGATTCACTTCACATTGAAATACACACACAGACTGAAAATAAAGCTATGGAAAAAGGTATTTCATGAGAATGGAAATTAAAAAAAAAACCTGGGGTAGCAATACTTATATCAGACAAAATAGACTTTAAGGCTATCATAAGAGACAAAGAGGTGTATTACATAATGATAAAGGGATCAATCTAACAAGAGGATATGACCGTTGTAAGCATTTATGCACCCAACATATGAGCACCTAAACATCTGAATCAAATATTGACAGACATACAGGGAGAGAACGACAGTAATGCAGTCATAATAGGGGACTATAACACTCCATTAACATCAGTGGATTGATCATCCAGACAGAAAAACAACAAGGAAACAGTGGCCTTAAATGATACATTAGACCAGATGGATTTAATTGATATTTTTAGAACATTTTACCTAGAAGTAGCAGAATATACATTCCTTTCAAGTGTGTATAGAACATTTTCCAGGATAGACCACATATTGGGCCACAAAACAAGCCTCAATAAGTTTAAGAAGACTGAAATCATCTCAACTGTCGTTTCTGACCACAGTGGTATGAAACTAGAAATCAATTACCTGAAAAACACACAAACACGTGGAGGCTAAATAGCGTGCTACTAAATAATGAACGAGTCAACAACAAGGTCAAAGAAGAAATCAAAAGATACATTGAGACAAAAATAAAAGCACAATGACCTAAATCTATGGGACATTGCAAAAATAGTTCTAAGAGGAAAATTCACAGCAACACAGGCCTACCTCAAAAAACAGAACAAAAAACAAACAAACAAACAAAAACTTCAAATAAACAATCAACCTGATGCCTAAAGGAATTAGAAAAAAAAAAAGAAAACAGCAAACAAAGCCCAAAGTGAGTAGAAGGAAGAAAACAAAAAAAGATTAGAGCAGAAATAAACAAAATAGTCTAAAATGACAATATAAAAGATCAATGAAACCAAGAGGTGGTTCTTTGAAAAGATAAACAAAATTGATAAGCTTTTAAGACTCATTAAGAAAAAAATAAAATGTAACTAGTCTTACACCACATATAAGAATAAACTCAAAATGGATTAAAGACTTAAATGTAAGACCTGATACCATAAAACTAAAAGAAAACATAGGAAGTAAACTTGCTGACATTACTCTTAGTAATATTTTTTTCTGATTTATCTCCCAAGAAAAGGTAGCAAAATAAATAAATAAATAAATAAATAAATAAATAAATAAATAAGACTACATGAAGCTAAAATGTTTTTGCACAGCAAAGGAAGCCACCAACAAAATGAAAAAAAAATCCTACTGAATAGGAGAAGTGCCAATGATACATCTGATAAGGAGTTAATATCCATAATTTATAAAAAACTCATACAACTCAACACCAATAAAATAGTCCAATTATGAAATGAGTGGAAGATCTCAATAGACATTTGTCCAAAGAGGACATACCCATGGCCAAAAGACATAGGAAAAGATGCTCAATGTCACGAGTCATCAGATAAATGCAAATGAAAACCACAATGAAATATCATTTCACACCTTCCAAATAGCAATCATCAATAAATAAAAAATTATGACAAGTGTTGGCGAGGATGTGAAGAAAAGGAGACCCTCACGGACTATTGGTGAATTTGCAAATTGGTATAGCCACTATAGAAAACAGTATAGTTTCCTCAAAAAAAAATTGAAAATAGAACTATCTTATAATCCAGCAAATGGACTTCTGGGTATTTATCCAAAGAAATACAAAACACTAATTTGGAAAGATATATGCTCCCTTATATTCAATGTATCATTGTTTACAATAGCCAAGATATGGAAGCAACCCAGGTGCCCACTAATAAATGATTGGATAAAGAAGAAGTGGTACATATATACAATGGAATATCACTCAGCCATAAAAAAGAATGAAATCTTACCATTTGTGACAACATGGATGGACCTGGAAGATACTGTGTTAAATGAAATGTTAGACTGAGAAAGACCATGTGATCTCACTATATGTGGAATATAAAGAACAAAATAAAAGAACAAACAGAACAGAAGCAGACTCCTAGATAGAGAGAACAATCTGATGGTTGCCAGAGGGACTGGAGTTGGGGAGCTGGGTGAAAAAGGTGAAGGGATTAAGAAGTACAAATTGGTAGTTACAAAATACTGTAGTCACAGAGATGTAAAATACAGCATAAGGAATATAGTCAATAATACGGCAATAACTATGTATAGTGCCAGGTGGGTAGTAGACTAATCAGGTGATCACTGCATAAATCATATAATTTCTAACCACTATACTGTATGCCTGAAACTAATAAAATAATATTGAATGTCAACTGTAACTGAAAAGAACTAATTTTTTAAAAAAACCTATAAAATTGTAAGTTATTTAAAGTTTACATCATGGTGATTTGCATTGTGAAGAATTGCATTGTGATAGAATTGCATTGTGAAAGGATTCCACTCACCTCATCTAGTTAATTAACACAGTCATCACCTCACACATTTATCTCTTTTTGGGAGGTGAGGTGAGAACCTTTAGGTTCTACTCTCATAGCAAATTTCAATTAAACAATACAGTGTTATCAACTATAGTCACCACACTTTGCATTAGACCTAAAGAACTTCATTTTATAGCTGAAACTTGTCTCAACCTCTCCCTATTTCCCCCAGCACCCAAATAATGTAAATAGAAAGAAGGCACTCTAAAAACTAACAGTAGAAAGCCATCTAAAATAGTGTATTATCACTAAAAGTAAAATAAAAACAGCACAGCATTCAGGTGACCTCTTCCAAGAACAGGCTAATCACCTCCAATTCTTGTTTGTAAACATCATTTTTTAGTTCTATTTAAGCCTGTATTGTATAGCTACTGCATGGACAGTAGTGTAATCTTTGTTACAGAGAACTAACTATGGTCTGAGATCCTAAGTAACTTACCATGTAATAGGAGAGACAGACATTTATCTGCATTATTAATAAAAACAAAATGTAATGGAGGAAAAATGGCAAAAAGTATACCTAATGTATGTTAAAAAAAATAAAAAATTGAGCCAGATTCATACAATATTTTTTCAGTAAATTAGTAGTTTGAAATGATTAGCTATACATTAGAATTCCTGAAGAGCTTTTTAAAAACATCAGTGCCAGGGACTAAGACAAAGTCTGATTCAATTGGACCAGGGTGAGGCACTGGTATCTTATATAGGTTTCCCAGGGTATGCTAGTATAGAGGCAGGGAGGAGGACCAACGCATTAAATATTCTGGTAGTCCCCACCAGGAAGTAGATGCTCTGCATCTTCAACACCTGTCAAAATGGATAAGTTGTGATCCTGCTTTAAAAGAAATCACAGTCTAAAGAGGATCTTGTGCAGTTATTTACATTTGTAACCAGCTGAGTGACTGGACCATTATGAACTTGAAAGAGAAGTCACACAAAATAATACAAGGCTCTGTCTTCTACAATGGCCTTGATTAAAAAAGAATAAAGTTTGTATTGATCACATCTGTGGATCATCTGAGACTGGTAGGGGGATATTTGGAACAATTCAAATTCAAATTCAAGAATATTAAAATATACTAGAAAATAAGATAAATCTTAGAAAGATGGGGTCCCAACAGTCAACTGCCTTATTGCTTGACAGATGAGTCATAGCTTTGCAAATACTAGAGAATCAATTGTGAACTTATTTCGAGTCAACGAAGGGCTGAGGCTACTGAAACAATTCTGAAATCATAATCTGAACTAATAGAATTATAAAATCTAAAATTAATAATGACATAATCTCACTCTCTCTGTCTTGTCAGACTAAACCTGAACCAAGGCCTTCTCCTCATGCTTTCACTCTTGAAAAGAGATACGGATAAATGTGAGGAAAACAAATGTAAATTAACAAAGGCAGTGAAAAGTTTTGCACCCAATTTATATGAAGAATATTGAAGGACATGGTGGAAACATATGAGTTAAAATTCTTTTGGCTGAAAGTAGCATAACACTCAATTAAAAGTGGCTTAAAAATTGTCATGGACTGAATATTTGTGTCCCCCAAAATCTGTATGTTGAAGCCATAATCCCCAGGATGATGGTACTGGAGGGTGGGGCCTTTGGGAGCTAATTAGTTTTAGATGAGGTCATGAAGGTGGAGCTTCCATGATGGGATTAGTGTCATTCTAAAACAAGAAAAGACCAGAACTCTCTCTGCCATGTAATATATATATATATATATATATATATATATATATATATATATATACTAATCTAATCTATTTCCTTTTGTTAATTTTTTTAAATAACTAGAACGATACCATTGAAACCCCTGTGTACCTTTTTCCCCATCCCAGCTTCTTCTGGGGAACTATAAAAAAAATATTCTTTATGGATCTTATTTTTCCCTAACTGGAAACAAGTTTATCTTTCTTCTACAAAAACAAAATTAAAGTTTAGGGGTTTTGTGTCCATTATACCACTCAGCTGTTTCATAAAAATATTTTTATATGTAAGTGTAATCAGATTCCACTCAAAAAACTTAGTAACCTTTGAACATTCTATCATATATGATGGGAGAAAGGGGAAAAGCTAATCTTGAATGTTTCTCAAAAGATCTGATTGGCTATTCACATTGACCTAAACCACTCAACCATCTTTTGGCAGGCTGTCACAAAACGTCTGTGAAAGAAAAATGTTTAAGAATGGAAGGTGAGTATGTCATCTTGGATAAGAAGATGATATAAATGACCTAAAACCATTAATTTGTTCTTTTTTTTTTCTCATTGGTTTTGTGTTTATGAAGATTTTTTTCTCTTTTTACCCTTTTTTGTCTGTTCAGCACTCAGCCCACATTTGTGACATTGTCTCCTCTTTTTGGTCACACCATTTGAAGCCCTGGCTATTAGAGACACAATACTTTGTCAACACAAATGAAAAAAAAAATAGTCATGAATTTTAAAAGATGCACTTGGGGTTTATCTCATTCTATCTAAAATAGAGCTACTCACACACACAAGTGTATGTGTGAGCATGTACAAATACAGCTGCAAATATAGAGGCAGAATTTTTTTTTTAATACAAGTTCACTGACTGTAGAAAATATCTATCCCCAGTGAAGCAGTAGTTCAAATATTCTTTTTAGTTTCTAATTCTGATTAAAGGTCATGTCATTGCCTTATGTTTATGTGCAAGTAGCAATTTCATTGTGAATTGTTCTGGCAGCCTTCGAAATTCAGTGAAGGATAGAGAGTTTCTTCTGGAAATGAATGACGTGTTGAAGTTCCTAATGAAGGACATTCTAGTACGAATTTAAAAGTCTGCAAATGTTTATTTGGCATTTGAAATCTACAACCTTCAATTTCTTTTTCAAAGATTACTTTGCTTAAGGAACCACTGAATTTCAATTGTTAAAAAAAAAAAAAATCAGAGGCCAGAAAGTAAGATATTTGGCTTTTGAAGTATAGGTATACAAAGAAGAATATATTATTACTTGTGTTTTAATATCTACTTTTTAACTAGATGGGGGTGGGAGGGAATGGTGATAGCTGCTTCTGATACAAAAACACCATTTATTTCCACTGTGATAATTTGAAAACTACTGAAGTAGTTATCATCAAAGTTTTCAATGTAATTTGTTGCCAGCACTGGAACAAAAATAATGTAGCCTTCACTCTTAAAATTGTATATGTGGGTGTGTTTAAACACATACAATTCTAGTAGAATTGTACTGGTATGGGTAGAAAAGCTTTCATTTGGCAAGTAATTCGATATATGTTGAGACTTTCTGATTGAGTGTTTGAATCTTTAGAATCAATGGTCATGTAAGGGTCTGAGAGTGAAACTTTTCAAGATCTCAATTATAATCACCCCACTCTCCAAAGGCCATGCTTTGTTTTCCTAGCTTATAATTTCTGGTATGCTAACTCCAACAATCCATTGACATCATTAGGACCTACAATCCATTAACCTACCACCTTCTTATCTCTCGTGTTCTCCTTTTCCTCACCATCTGTTCAAATTTCATGGTCTCTCGGAGCTGTCTTACCCTCTAGCTTCATTTATTTTGCTATAATGTGCAGCCAGGATACCCCTTTCAGGACAAAGACATTCATTTGCCCAACAGCTAAGACTGTTGGCTGTTCTTGGCTCACAACTGAGTCCCTCCAATTGGCCTCCACCAAAGAGAGTTGATTTGCCCAAAATTATACCTCGTCCCCGGGGTACCTCACATCCAATGACTGATTGATGTAGGGGTACAAAAACTAAGCTCTTTTTGGCTCAATCTGAGATATCGCTGAAGGCCATCCTAACTCTGTTCTCCCAGTGGGATCAGCTAAGGACTCTGCTCTGTTAAACTACATTGCATTTCAACTTCTCCCTCTGCCTGATCCTACTCCTTGTAACCCCATGCAGGTTTACTCCCCAGATTTATTCCCCAGATGGCTACTCTATAAAATACCTGGACATAAATCTCCATCTTGGAGTCTGTTTAGCAAGGAAGGAGACTTAAATAGTTTGTATGAGGAGTGTTGCTGGAGAGTAGATCCTAAAGTCCAATTTTGGAGCTGGATCATCTGTCTCCAAGTTGGCAATAGGACAGCATCACTGGTGGGAAATAGAATTATGATAGGTTCTGGCATGTTGCAGTGGAGTGGTTGTTAAATTACTTTTGGTGGTAAAATGAGATAGAATACCCATGGAAGAGAATGCACTAAGAGATACAATGTATCAAGCATTTGAAAGCTAGAGGAAATTCTAATTATGAGAACTATATAGTTGGATAGCTGTTACTGCGGGTTGTTAAAGCATTATAGAAAGATAACGAAAGGTCAAGGGAAGTAAATGATCTATTTAAGGCAACAGTTAAAGCCTCCTTGGTAACATGCAAAGAATCTCTCATCTGCTGCAGCTGGAGAAAAAAGAAAGCTAAATATCAGGCCGAGGGCCTAATTGACAGTGGGGTGCCATGTAAGGTTGAATTATGAAATCTGGCAAGTCAGCTACACCAACATTAAGGTCTTGATTGGAAAGTAACGTGACTCTGAGACTTGAGATGGGAATATATACACATTTGAATGTTTATTTTTAATTGAAGAAATACTGTGTATTTCCAGGACTTTATTGGGGAATAGTGTGTGTTTCCTAGGACCCATCAGCTCCAAGTCAAGTTGAGGTCCTGTAATCTTTAATCTCAGTTGTGGAGGGTGCTGCTCAGTTTCAAGTCCAGTCGCCCTTTTCAATCTAGTTGCAGGGGGCGCAGCCCACCATCCCATGCGGAAGTAGAACAGAAAACGTTGTTAAGAGCACACACTCTAACCAACTAAGCTATCCGACTGCCCCAGTATTTGAAAATTTTTAATGCCTGGATTTCCCTGAACGTTCTGCGGCTGCAGGAATGGCCCATTTCTTTCCGTTAAAGGCTAATGTTCTTCCCTTGCTTGACTCGGAGAAGAATCAGCTTCCAGGTTGTTGGCAGAATTTATTTCCTTGCAACTGTAGGACTGAGAGCTTCAGCTTTTTTCTGTTATCATCCAGAGGCTGCCCTCAGCTACTAGAGGCCATCTATGGTTCCCTGCCAGATGTTCATAGATGGTTCACAATGTAGAAGCATGGCTTGTCAAGACCAAGAGAGAGCAAGAATGAGTCTATTGTCAATACAGTTTTATGTATTCTAATGTAATCAAGGGAGTGACATCTGATCACCTTTACCATACTCTATTGGTTAAAAGCAAATCACCCCAATAAATTTAATAATAATAAAAAAAGCAAATCACAGATTCTACCTATATTTCGGGGAGGAAATTGCACAGGGAATAAACATCAGTAGATAGGCATCATTGGGGATAACCTTAGTGTCTTTCTGCCACAGAACTCTCTTGTCAACTTTTCAGTTAGGGAACAGGTACAGCAGGCATGACCCTTGAGGAACATGGTGACCATGGGTTCAGAACTCTAATAGATTTGAATCCCTCTACTAGGTGAGCCATCTAGACTAACAGAGGTGCTTGTCAAGGATAAGAGTAGTCTAGAATGGGTGACAGAGGATGAAGATCAGTGGATCCAAGACCAGCTGTAGCAGCAGC
Organism: Rhinolophus hipposideros; assembly: GCF_964194185.1. Taxonomy (NCBI): domain Eukaryota; kingdom Metazoa; phylum Chordata; class Mammalia; order Chiroptera; family Rhinolophidae; genus Rhinolophus; species Rhinolophus hipposideros. The sequence goes on along the minus strand of NC_138050.1, from coordinate 44,313,376 downwards.
GACTATAGTCATCCTACCAATATACCTCCTGTAAACTTCCCCAGGAAAAGAGACCATCAGGAATCCTGGAGAAGCTAGTCTCAGATGGTGAGAACTTATTATACACAGCAAAATGGAGTTGAATGGCACAAGGAGTGTACTATAATCAATGCCGTGGAATGCTTTTCAGATCTCCCCTTTTAATACTGAGGCAATCATTTTACCTGCTACCAGAAGTATTGCCTCTGATGATTCACAACTAACTCTCGCCAGGCATTGCCCTCAGCCAAATGGAACTACATGACCTAAAGTGGCCCTCCATCCTAAGGGCAGACCACATCTAGTGACTGGTTGATATGGGGGTATAGGCTCTCTGCTTCCTTTCCTCAACTGAGGACGTTTTTCAAGGGTCATTCCAGTTTCAGAATACTGAGGATCTCTGAAAGGCAATACCAGGGATTGTCAACTTCTCCTTCTCCTCAAATCTGCTTCACTTACTCCCTCAGAAGTGTTTTCCCCCAAGAATAGTCCCTACAAAACCACCTAAGCAAACGTCTGCTTCAAAGTTTATTTCCCAGGAAACATAACCTATGACACTTGCTAAACCATACCCTGGTTTTAAATACAATTCTTTTTCCAGTCACGAAGTTAATGACGGCTAGAGAAAAATGCATGGCAATGCTTACTGGTTTCACTTTAAATTCATAACCACTAAACTCAAATAGGTGCTTAGTGCTGCCTGGAAATATTACTATATTTTCTTTGTTCATTAACTCTCACATTCTTTTAGATTACTTCCCTTTCCTTCCTTTCTCAAAGCTCCAATACTTCCTCTCCATTCTCATTTTCAGCTGACAATCTTGTTTATATATTAATGAGAAAATAGAAGAACAGTGATAGAACTTCCATAACCTCCCACCATCGCATCTACTCACCTGCCTGAATTTATGCGTGTTACTATTCATATCATCCATGCTCCTGGCAAGGGCCACTTTACATGTAAAATGTTATGCCTGGTGCTCTTTCCTCAAGGACATTGCTCCAGAAATTCCCATTTCACTGTCATGTGTAATACTGTTTTTCCTTTCTATTAGATATTCCCCATCTGCACACAAACATGATGCTATTTTTCTCCTCAACACCATTTGATTATCCAGTTACGGCCCAATTTTCTGTTCTTCTTTTCAGCAAAGATCCTCAAAAGACTTGTCTATATTCTTTCCTCAATTCATCTCTTCATATTCTTTCCTGAACCCATTCCAACAAAGCTTTTATCTTATCCACTCCTTAGAAACCACTCTTTTGAAGACAACCAATGGCCAACATGTTAGTAAATCCAACAGACAATTTTTAATCTTTGTTTTGTAATATTAGGAGCATTTGACACAGTTAATTACTCTCTCTTTCTTAAAGCACTGTATTCACTTAACTTCCAGGACTCGATAATATCTCGGATTTCCTTCTACCTCATTACACTGTTAGTCTCTTCTACTCATTCTTCCTCATCTTCATGATGTGTTATTGTTGGAGTACCCTAAAATTCACTCCTCTGGCCTCTTCTCTATTGAGGCTTCCTGCCTTGGTAAATTCATCCAGCCTAATGGTCCCCCAAACAACATAAAAGCTAATAAGTGTCATATCTATATATTTTACCCAGGATTTCCCTCTGAGCTCCAGACTCATATCTCTAACTGCCTTTACAACATCTGCACTTGAATGTTTAATAGACATCTCAAAATTAATATGTCCAAACCTAAAATCTAGTTATTCACTCCCAAACCTTCTCCTTCTAACAGTCTCTCCTATTTCAGTTAACATCTACTCTGTTTTTCCATTTTCTTAGTCTAAAAGCCTTGGAGTTATTCTAGAATGCACTCATTCATACACTATCTTAGTACATCACTATCTTAGTGATAACAAACTACCATAGTCTAAGTGGCTTATAAACAACAGTAATTTATTTCTCGCAGTTCTGGAGGCTGGGAGTCCCAAGGTCAAGGTGCAGTAGATTTGGTGTCTGGTGAGAGCCTGCTTCTTGGTTCACAGATGACCGTCTTCTCACTGTGCCCTCACACAGTGGAAAGGGGCAGAGAGTTCTTAAAGGTCTCTTTTATAAGGGCACAAATCCCATTCATGATGGTGGTGCCCTCAACACTTAATCATCTACCAAAGGCCCCACCTCAGATTACCATCACATTGGGAGTTAAAATTTCAAAATATGGATTTTGAGGAGATACAAGCATTCAATCTGTACTACACACTATATCCAATCTAGTGGTACATCTATCAAGTACTTTTTTTCAGAGTGTGTCCAGAAGCTGACCACTTCTCATCTTCTCTTCTACCACATCCTTGCTCCAAGCCACCAAAATCTCTCCACTTTAATTATTGCAATAGCCTTCAAATTGGTCTCCCTAATCCCATACTCTCACTCCCTTTTAGTCTGTTCTCAATGCGACGTCCAGAGTAATCTTCTTAAAAACAGAAGTTTCATAACTTATTCTTCCTCTCAGTACCTTCCAATGGCTCCCTGACTTACTCAGGGTAGAAGTTAAACTTCTACTAATGGTGTATTTGCCCAGTGCATCCTGGCACCACCTAACCTCTGTGATCTCCCAGAACTTGTGCCCTCTCTCATTTTGTTCTAGCCACATAGTCCTCACACATCCATGCACTCCCTGCCTTTAGGCCTTTGCAGTTGCTATTTCCTCAGCCTGTAATGCTTCCTTGATATATAAGCTTTTTTTTTTCTCTTCTCTTACAATTTTTATCCAAATGTTACCTTCTCAGTGAGACCTCTCTTAACCACATTATCTAAAATTACATTCTGTCCCTTCCTACACACATGCCTTCCTATCCCTCTTCCCATCTCTATTTTATCTTCATAGCACCTTCCACCTTCTAACATACTATAATTTAGCTACTTCTTTTATGTATTGTCTATCTCCCCTAACTAGACATAAGCACCATAGGGGCAGAGATGTCTTCCTGGGTCTTTTTTGTTTTGGTTTGGTTTTTGTACAGTGTTTATACTCCTAAGGTCCAAAATAGCATATAACACATAACGGATATTCAATATTTGTTGAATAAATGAATCCGTAAATGAATAAATGAATTCATGAATGAATAAAGCTAAACTCTTCTGTATTAGTCAGGGCACCAGCAGGAAGCACATGGAAAATTCAAATGGGGAAATTTAGGTAAGTTTAAAGAAGGGAGTATTTACAAAAATGTGGACAGGAATGAAAGAGACCAATAAGGAAGGTGAAATAGCCAGGGGTCAGGAACAATGGGGTGTAGCTGTTATCCCTGTACCTAAAGGAGTAAGGGCAGGAATTAGATGCCACAATATGAAAAGAGAGTTATATGACAAAGCTGCCCAACAGGAGTTGTAGATTTCAGTAGAGGGATGCAGCCAATCAGAGGTGACCCAGTGGGAACAGAGTCTAGAAGATAAATACCCAGACCTCTCCCTCCTCTTGGCCTCATATATCCTGCTGATGACTCCCATTGGCCAAAACCAACTTCAGGTCAGAGGACAAGGAAGCCCGTTAATACAGTCTCAAAAGCCAGTGCCCAAGCAGAGAGTGAGGTAGGAAAGGTTGGAGGGAAAATCTGGAAAAGAAAATGGAAACTATCTGCTTTACCCTCTGTGACTTATAATATATTATGGGATGGAGTAGAATGAAAGTATGATTTTTAAATTAGCATACATTTGCTGTAGAAGATAGATTTTATTTATGCTAGGTACTTCGTATCTCTTTTCCTGTTGCCTGTTGATCACTCATTTCTTTCCTTTTAAAATAATACTATTCAATCCTCAGAGAGTTTAGATTTTTTTTAACTTTAAATCACTACAGTTCAGACTATTTTCCTTAAATCAAATGCTAACCTTTAAGAGAATGTCTAAAGGCTGCATTCTTTGGCCTATTCTATTTAGGTGACTAAGAAGAAATAGCATTGAAATTTGCTGAAGGCATCTTTAGAAATTTCTTTGAAATGAGTCTTTTTTTAAAAAAAATGGAAGTGAAATAAAAGGAACACAAGCAACATCCCTGTTGTGGAAAGATAAAACTCAGCCCAGGCTAAAAATAGTATCCATAACTGCTGATGAGAAACAGGAACATCTGGTAGGAAGAATGCATTTATCAGGTGACACTTTTGAGAAGGTGCCTAAAGCATTTAGGATATCATAACCATACCAATATGATGATACCCCTAAGAAACTGGAGCAGAAAACAGACAAAAGCTTGACATTCTTCATAATGTTCCTGGTATAATGCAAATGGCCTTAGGTTTCTACCCTGTAGTATTGGGACTTCCTACTTGTGAAAGTCTTCCCTGATCTTCATTGTGCCTTTACTTTAAGGGAGACTAAAATAAAAGAGAAACACATCCCCACTATAACTGGTGACTCCACAAGGAGGGTAGGTAAGAGGAATCAGTTACTGAAATGACTGAGGCCCAATTCTGGAGACTCAAATGTGAGTTCTGGACACAAAGGATTCTGGCATAACATAGGGTTGAGTAATAGTACTAGAGAACTCTATAGTGATTTTGTTTGGGGACTATTGATTGTGGTAGTACTACTTGTGGGCCCTGAGAGGCATGCATTTGCTGGGGAAATGCTCAGAGGCTTGTTTTGTTTTCCTTCTAAATTGACTCTGCAATGTCTCTCTCTTCTTTATGCCCTAAGCTCCTGGGATTTGTGATCTATTTCTCTTTTCTCCTATTTTTCTCTTACAACTCAAACATGCTACATTTGCTCCCTCTTCTTGTATCTGTGATTTCCTCTCTACCATTCTTTATCAGCAAACAACTTGTGCTCAGTAGGATGGTGACTATTCATTCAGTAAATGTTTGCTAAATTCCAGTAAATCCTACCGCCAAATCATTTGGTCACTTTACCTTTTCTATGAATTCTTGGTATCTCTGAATCAGTGACCCTGCCATATTGTCCTTTCCAATCTCAGTAAATTATAATTGCAAATGTCAAAGAAATTTATGTTTCTCACTTCTCTTAAGCCTGGAGACTCACTCAATATGCCATTTTCTACCTCCATATACAGCCCAGACCCTTGCTTGTACTATCCAGGCCTTTAATCAGTTTTATCTAACTTACTCCTTAGACCTTATCCAGATTATTTTCTCCATCATTATCTACAAAATTAGGTACTAACACAAGACAAACTTAGAACCACTTTGTTTGGGGAGCCATTGAGTTGGATGTTACTGCTTCCGTGCCCACATAGACATACGTTTGCCTATGGAAACAACATGTACTTCTGACAAGGCCCTGCTCCACTAATGATCAGATCTAATCTTTATAACAATGCTGCAAAGTAGTTATTGTTCTCACATGCCACAGATAAAAATCCTAAGAGTCAAATAATTATTGTCCTAGATCATAGTGTCGGTAAGTGGAAGATACACATAATGAAACTACTTATCCAATTTAGTATTTCTCAACCTTCATTGTTCATTGGAATCACCCATGTCAGTCTTCGCTGGTATTTAGTGTACACACAAATCACCTGGGCATCTTGAAAAAGTGCAAATTATGATTTAGTATTAGGTCTAGAGCAGAGCCCAAGATATTTTGTTTCTAACAAAGTCTCAGCTGATGCCAGTGCTGCTGGACATGGGACATACTTTGAGTAGCAAGGACTTAAAGTGCTTTTAAGAAAATATTTTTATCAAACCCCACCAAACTAATGAAATGTTTGAATACAGAGGGCCAAGCAACTCACTTCAAATGACTGAAAAACAAGACAGATGGGTACAAAAATAGATATGTGATAAAGCAAGAATATAACAAAATATAAATTTTAGAAGCTACATGGTGGATATATGGCCATTCACTCTAACATTCTGTACATTTAAAATTTTTAACAATAAAATATTGGAAAAATGGATTGAGAAGAAAATCTTTTTGGGGCTCTGAAACCTTTCCTCTCTTTTAGTATATACCAACTATACCACTCTTCTTCTTTAAAATAACCCCATCTGATTTACCTTTAAATAATTTTTATTTTGTTTTTACTATAAAGTTATTCATACTCGTTTCACTGATGGGGACAGTTTAAATCTTTGAGATGATCTAGCATATTGCAGAGCATGGGATTTGAGTTCAGCTAAACATACGAAGGTTTACATTTAAATCCACTCTGCCCTTCACTTATTAGTATGCTATCTTAGCCACGTTACCTAGCTGCTTTTAATTTCATAATCTGAAATTTGGTAATAATGATAACAGCAATAATAATTTTATCATAAAACCAATGTGGCAAACTGACATGTTTTAAGATAACTTTGCTTTTTATATACTTTTTAAAGACATTGAAACCTGCCACATACTATTTGCTGTCCCAAACAGCCATGTTTTGTACCATATGGCTTGTTACTGAACTTGCACCACCCTCCCCAGTACTCTCACACAGAGCAACAACTCTGTGCCACGGGCCCTAGAAACTTGCTATGTTCTCAGTTCTTTTTCAAAACACAAATTTGATAAAGTTCTTTTCCTACTTAAAATTTTTTAATCTCTCCTTATTAAGAATAAAGTCCAAATTATGTACCACAGCTTACAAACGCTTGTCCTACTTTTCTTTCTGGATAAGCCTTAGATTAGTAACTAGTAGCATTGACTAGCGAGTGACATCTGGCTTGTGATTTGGTTCAAAAAGATGGACTAAAACCACAAATATATCTCTCAATAATATAAACCAAGTGACTCAGAGAGAATTGGCAGTTGGTAGTAGGTTCTGAGCTAGAGGATCATATGGAGACAAAAGCTGGAGATCATCCCCATTTGGGTCATATTTATGATTAATGAGTATAAAAAGTAAAGAAGGAGAAAAGAATAATAGCAGGTACACAGAGAGAAGCAGAAATGTGAGGCTATGCAGCTTCTAAGATATGAATAAAATAGCACCAGTCCTTGCCTTTTTAGTTCCCTGTTCCAGTGAAACCAAAGTGTTCTTGGTGCTGGTCTATGTTATGCCTAAGATTTATTCAATGTTGAATTTTTCGCAAAACTCCCCATTTTTGATCTAGGTTGTGTGGATCTATATTAGTCAGGATAGACTACCATATGCTATTGTAACACACACACAATTCTCAGTGGTTTACAATAACAGATATTTCTACTTCTCACTCAGCTAAGTTAGAAGGGGATCTGTTCCACAGTATTTGAGGTCTGGGTCAAAGGAATCTTTTTGAAACATATCAATGATCAATTACATGGCAAGCCATGATGATCTGCTTCACACAGCTACTGCATAAAAGTCACACTTATCATTTCTGTTCCCATTTCACAAGACCATACCTGAATTTAATAGGGCAGGGATGTATACCCTTAGTGAGGGGCACTGATTATTGGCCAATAAAACAATCTATCACAAGATCTATTTTTTTTTTTCAAAAAAATAGCACTAAATGAAAGATAATGTATAGAAAATGGCTGGTACATAATAGATAATAAATCAGTATGACATTTGTCCTTGTGAAGTTTTTGCCCATTGAAGGCCTTTCTCAAAGTGTTAGAATGCTTTTTATTCATTCATTCTTCAGATATATACGGTGTCTGCTTTATGTCAGGGAGGGTGATAAATGCCAGAAATAAAGTGGAGACAAGATAGACACAGATCCTACACACATGGTGCATAGAAAATAATGGATCATATAAACCAACAAATAGGCAATTCCAATGCCTATTATGAATCCTATAATAAAACAAGTACTGGGTGACTGAAAACATACAAGGAAAATCTAATTGAGATCTGGGACACACAAAATGTTTCTTAGAGTAAATGGCAACAGCTGAATACAGATGAATGAGAAGGAATTAGCCAGTCAAAGGATAAGCGAGAAGGGGAATATTCTAGATAGACGGGCCAGCAAAGTTACACACCCAGATGTGAAGAGAACGTGGAACATGCAAGGAAGTGCAAGAAGAAAGAAAAGTAGGGCAAGCGTTTGTAAGCTGTGGTACATAATTTGGACTTTATTCTTAATAAGGAGAGATTTAAAAATTTTAAGTAGGAAAAGAACTTTATCAAATTTGTGTTTTGAAAAAGAACTGAGAACATAGCAAGTTTCTAGGGCCTGTGGCTCACTGTGAAAGTCGTGCATTTATTGGCCAATGCTTACATCCCTTGCACACACCTGTGCTTATAAGTGAAAAAGAATGGATTCATGCTTCTACTATGCTGTTTTCTCTATTTTTCATCACTACTATTTTGTATGTGACATGCATCCATATAGTGTGCTAAACTGGGAGCAAAAGCAGTGAGATGGAAATCAGATTTACAGGCTCTAATCCGAATTCTATTACATCCTCAAAATGTGCTTTGAAGCAAGTCTACAAAAACAAACAAACAAACAAACAAACAAACAAAAACTACTACTCTACAAAAATAAAAAAATAAAAAACACGGTGGTAACATTTTTGAGAAATATAAATCTATTTCCTATGGGTACCACTACTGAGAGGTTTTGAACGTTGTTATTCAAAAAGAAAAATTACTATAATCTAGTTGTGGAATGAACTAGATTAATGAACCACATAATTTACTCATATCATGTGGAAGCATTTTATCAATAATCTCTTTGGCAAATAAAATACTAAGATGATACTCTTCAGATATTATTCAGCTGTATTAATTGAAATTTTTCTTCAGCTACATGAGTCATAGAATAAAACAGAGACTTTGGGAGACTTGATTAGTCTGACCCAGGAGCCATTTATGAATACTGAACTTAGTCCGTTTATACACATTGTCCTTTCCTAGTTTGTGTTGGATTTTCCAATTTGCATTTGAAATTCAAAATGTCAGGCCTAATACTCTTGCTGCATCTCTGAGGGCATGACATGGCCTTTATAACTAAATGTTAAAACATAACTCTATGCCTGATAGTTGCAATTCCATTTTCCAATCCTTGGTGCTGTCAAAGGCACTGTGCGATGTGCTGTCAAGCCAGGTTGGTCAAGTTGCCCAGAATACAGGCTTCTTTCTGGATACTTACTCCTCTTGGAATAGGAGTATTTCATAGGCACTCCACTTGTCTCACAGCACACCAGCCGTGTGTAGGATTCATCTCTCTTCCTTGCAGAGAAATCCTGTTAGAGGATCTAGAGAGAGAAGCACCACAGAAGTTGCTAAAACTCATTATTTATTTTCCCTGTTGAACAATTCATTTGTTTTTTGTTTTGTTTTACTTTACATGAGGAAATTACACAAAGGAAAATACTAGGTAGATTCATATACATTTCAAGGACGGCCGTCCACAGTCTGTAGTAATCTGTTTGGGTGAGATCAGAAGGATAGTTAAAGTGTGCCAGGATAAAGGTAGCTTAAGGATTCACGAGAAACATAGTTAGCAAATGACTTTGAATAAGATGTCCATGTAAAAGCTAGAACTGAAATTATTTTTATTTTTAATTTCAATGAACTAGCTCACTGTGGAGATTATCAAAAAGCTACCTTAGTAGGGGCTGAATAAAGACTGGCAAAAATATTTTTGCCAACATATTAATGAATGATGAATCTTGATGAAAATACAAACATAACAGACGTTATAGCTTCTCTTAAGGGAAGTAACACGAGTGGAGGAAAAAAGAGGAAATAATGTTTATGGTCAGTGAAGCTTAAATAAATGTGGAGATTTAGAAAAATGAAAATAGTGTAATAAAAAATTCTCCTTCCTGGTAGTGGAGGAGTTTGTTGTAAACCAACTGTCCAATCTAATTAAAACTAGAAAAACTGGGCAATTTTTTAAAAATGTGTTTGAACGTATGATGGCATTTCCATGGCTTCCAGAACTTGAAGGCTTCGGATTCCAAAGAAAAGACTATTGAGACAGGTGAGTGTCCCTTCAGGCATTTAGCAAGGGTCCAGGACAAAAAGACAAAGAAGCTAAGTAGGAATCAGTGTCTAAAGATTGGACAATTTATCAGAACTCTCAAAGTTTCATGGGAACAGAGTAACGAAAACATATTTCAGGGCCCACCGAGTGGTAGGGGCCCTGGTAAACATCACAGAGTGCTAGTGAAGACCCAGAAGGTCTGTATCCTAGGAGGAAGAGCAACAAAAAATAGACCTGTTGCAAATTTTAAACCTTAACTTGAAATAGCATGTCCTAAACTCTAACTGCCTGTCCAAAACAAAAGTAAATCATCTCTGGAGAATGACAACCTGAGCCAAAGCCTCAAGATGTTTATACAATTTTTCATAATAATGTCTGGCATTCAGTCAAAATTTATTAGATATGCCAGGAATAAACAAAAAAAATGACTGAAAACAAGGTAAATGATATTCAATACAAATAGATTCACAGGTGATCCAGATAATCAGATATAAGATATAAAATAACTGTTATTAATATGTTCAAGATAATGGAAAAGATGGATAATTTCACCAGAAAACTAAAAACTATAAAAGTAATCAAATGGAAATTCTAGATCTAAAAAAATAAAATAAAATATAGAATTCAATAAATGTGTTTAAGATAGATTAGACATAGCAGAAGAGGACTGAACTCAAGCTAGAACAAGAGAAGCACTTAAAAAGAAATGAAAGAATGTAAGACACATACGGAACAAAGTGAAAAGCTATGATATATGTGCAGTTGAAGATGAAAGGGAAAAAGCTATATATCAACCAAGATTTTTTTCAAAACTGATTTAAAAAAAAAAAAATCAGGCCACCAAAACAAAAGGATTTCTACATTCATCAAGCAGGTTAATTACAAAAAAAGCCACACCTACACATTTTAGTAAAATCTCTGAGGACCAAAGACAAAAGGGAAAATCTTATAAGCAGCCAAAGGAAAAATAAAAAGACGTATATGCTTTAAAGAATTAAGACAATGGAAAAGATTCTTTAAAAGGATGGGGGATTGGATAAGTGCCAACATAGTATTCTATATCCAGTGAAAATATAAAGTATACTTCAATAATTAATTTTTAAAAAGATGTTTTTAAATGATTAAAAACCCAAACGAGTGATGTTTGTCACCAGTAGACTTGCACGGAAAGGACTATTAAAGTAAATAATTCAGACCAGAGGAAAATTATCCCAGAAGGAATCATGAAAATGCACAAAAAATGACAAACAACTGTAGGAGTAAATATATGGATAAACATATATAAATACTAATTATATTAAATCAGTCTTGAGTGGGAGAATACAGGTGGAATATGAAACATGACAAAATTGCACAAAAGGTAAGGTAAGACGAGTAAAGAGACTTAAGTGTACTTAGGTCTCTGCATTGTCTGGAAAATGGTAACTATTTCTATTTATACCAGATTTAATAGTCATGAATTCACTTTATCACGTCTAAAATAACACAGAATGAAGAATTGAAAAAGAATAACTTGCAAACTAACAGAGTGGGAAAACAGAATGATGAAAAGAATACTAATTGATCTAAAAAACTGAAGAGAGCAAAAGGAATATGATAGGTGGGGTAAAAAGAAAGCAAATCGTAGGGTAGTAGAATTTGAATGCATTACTAATTACATTAAATTTAAATAGAATAAATATTCCAATTAAAAAAGAAAGATTACCAGACTATATTTTTAAAATGTTTCAATCACATGCAGTTTATCAGAGACTCACCTTAAATTTAGAACAATACAGAAAGATTGTAACAGTAACTAAAAGATAACTAGAGCATATCAATCATTTTTAAAAAGCAGACTTTAAAGCAAGGAGTATTACTGTAGACAATGACATTAATGATAAAAGTGGCAATTCACCTAGAAGGTGGAATTTTTTTATGGAGATAGAATAGTAGATTGAACTTTGAGCTCCTGTCAAGTTTTCTCAACAGTTCACAAAGTTATGATTTATTAAACATTTGTTTCTATAATTATCAGTTTATGATTTGTCTCCCTACTTGTATTATAAATTCACTAAGGGTGGAAATTCCATTGATTATTGTATACCCAAGACCTAGTACAGAGACAGCATAGAGTAGGAACTCAATATATAATTTTTAATTGCATAAAATGATTGAATGGATGGATGGATAGTCAGTCTAGGACCCAGAAAATCACAATGTTTATTTACATGACAAATAAGATTATATTGATTCTGGACAATGAAAAAAAGCACAATATTTTATTTACATGACAAATAAGATTATATTGCTTCTGGACAATGAAAAATCTACAATTATAAAAATTGTAGATTTTTAAATTCTAATTATAGATTTTTATAATGTAGTGAGCAAATACTAGGGACATCTGAGTTACAAAATTAAAACAATAAGTTTTAATAATTATAATAACTTTACTTAATGAATATGGCATGTTAGAAACTTTCTCAAACCTGATTAAACTTGCCCACTCCACCCTCCATTTATTTCACTTGCTACTAATTCTTTGTATACACCTTTTTAGGATCTTTAGGGGAAAACAGGTTGTTAGAAAGGAAAATGTGGACAGTCTTGAGTCCTCTGGCCAAATGTCATTAATTTCTCACAATTTTCTCTAACAGTTATTTCAGCCAAACTTATTGGTTCTATGAGGTTTTTCAAATTATTTTTCCACTGCCAGCTGTTTTCCTCTCATTTCTTATATTATTTAGACCTCAAGTATTTAGATAAGAGGCTAGCAAAACACAAATGGTCTATAGAATTAAGACTCTTCTTCAGTGGGAATCACAGAGTCCTAATTCAATCATTTACTATGGTTTTATTGCTGATCATGTTCCTAATTACCTCTTCTTAATCTATCACGTTCACGGTCCATGTCACCAAACCAAGTATAAAGAAAGAAAATCAAGACATTGTTTAAAGAAATCCATCCTGATAACACTGTGTTCTCTCAAACATTTAAATTCTTTAGGCATCTGCTCAGTTTTCATTTGTGCACAGAAAAGTACCTGCTTCATAGTCATAAATACACTGCACCTTCCTGCAGACCTATAATTGAGTTAGTTTGGTTTCCCTGGCAACCACCACGATTAATTAGAATACTTGAGCATGGTAAGTTTATAGAGGCAGAAAATATTTCATGTATAAATAGTGCAATCTGTTTATGCTCAAAGGAATGTTCCCCCTCAGTTGAGAAATGGGATTTTTTTTCCTTTTTGTGTGGATTAATCACATTTTCTTCCCCATAAACTCTGTAAGTAATATTCAAGGATTAATGTTGATTGCACCCTTCAGCCAGCACTGGCACTTAGGTAGTTTCTGGCCTGAGTCCTGGGCCCCTGTTGGGTGAGGCCTGATTTTACCTACACTGTATTTAGTGATAAAGCTGATGAAATCATCTTCAGAGTCCCATTGATATCGCTGTTTTATTTGTTTCATAAAATTAGCATGTGGCACTAACAATTGTGTGTAAGAATGTTTGTGTTAAAATTGATTTCTCCCTATGGAAAACCTTGCACAACACAAAAAGGAGCACATCAATTTGTTCAAATATCTATATATCTATATATATATATATATCCTCTAGGCCATTAATATTTGGTTCACATTAGGAAAGAAGATGTGGGCACTATCATTTATTGAATTTTACTCAATGAGTCCATCATTTATGCCAGTATATCATATAGGTTATTTATTTATTTTTAAATCTTCACAATATGCCTATGAAATGCGTACTATGAACCTCATTTAGAGATATGCACACGGAGACCTTAGCAAGTTAGGCAAACCACTCAGGGTCACTCTTACACTAGCACTAAGTTTGGAGTTATAACCTATGGAGGTTCATCTAAATCAGAAGCCTAGTCATTCACAAATCTGCCCTGGCTGTCACCAAGTTCTCTTTGAAGTGGCCATGGATAATGGAATAAGAGAGATTCTGACTTTATATCAAAATAGGACACCCTGATTTTCTTGGTTTGCACAGAATCCATTTCCCCCCTTCTTCTGAAACAAATGAAATGGGGTACATATGTGATATGTCCTTTTACTGAGACATACCTAGCCCCAAAGTGACTTTTCCAACCAGCTGTAACTGGATTTTAAGCTGGTTCTCAACAAATGTTTCTCAGTCTGTATGGATAACTCTTGTGCACCCAGATAGGGGTCTGAGGGGGTGCGGCCAGCAAGGTAGAGTGGAAAAGGCACTGAACTGGTGGTGTTAAGGGGTTCTTTCATGAACCACTTGTTCATTCTAGCGAAGCACACTTCTTCAGTGTTCAGAAAGATAATCATAGATTGCCACTTAGAATTTTAGAGCTGGCAGAGGCTCTAAGAATTACTCAGAGGTAACAATGTGAACTCCCTTCCATTCAATCTATCTAGAAATTACTCTCTGGAGCTATCCCATTTCTTTCCAAGCTATAGGTATAATGTTAACTACAGAAATTCACCTTCTTCCTCTCTTGGCTAAGTTTATTACAGTCCCAGAAAAAAAGTTAAAACAATTCTAGACACCAACTGAAATTCTTCCTGTGGTTCACCCAACTAAGATTATGTCTAAAATGATGGCATCAGGCATTTTGGAGAGAAAATGGTCATCTTCCATGGCATCAACCTTTGAAGTTAAGGAGCTCCCTAGATCATAAACTTCTACTGTGTTTCTCCAAAAATAAACCAGACTATAATATAATATACTATATTATATTATATTATAATATTATATTATAATATACTATACATTATAATTATAATTATAATATATTATAATATACTATAATATAAGACTTGGTATATATATATATATATATATATATATATATATATATATATAATACCTGGTATAATATAATATAATACCTGGTGTAATGTAATATAATATAATATAATATAATAAATATAATATAACATAATATAATACCTGGTATAATACAATACCTAGTATAATGTAATATAATACTTGGTCTTATATCACATAATATAAGACTGGGTCTTATATTAATTTTTGCTCCAAAAGACACATTAGAGCTGATTGTCCAGCTAGGTGTTATTTTTGGGGAAACATGCTACACTAAGTCATTATCTCAAAAAAGAAAAGTGAAATAAATCAGACAGAAAAAGTGAAAAATCATGTGACTTCACTCATATGTGCATATGAAACTGAAAGCAACAAATGAACAAGACAAACAAAACTCATAGACACAGACAATAGTTTAGTGGTTACCAGAGGGTAAGGGGGAGGGTGGTAGAAGAGGGTAAAGGGGATCAAATGTATGGTGACAGAAGGAGAACTGTCTCTGGGTGGTGAACACACAATGGGATTTATAGGTGATGTATTATAGAATTGTACACTTGGAAACTACATGTTTTACTAACCAATGTCACCCCAATAATTTAATAAAGATTAAAAAAATGAGTGTTTTTAAAAATTCAAAAAAAAATAATAATAGTTAAAAGCTCTATAAAGACTTGGGCAGATTATTTATTACTTCCGTGTTACGTTACTAATGAAGTGTGTACCATTTTCTCTTATATGCTTTTTTTGTGTGACTTTTAAATGAAGCCCCCTAATTATTTTAGCCTATGCTTTGGTAAACATATGTCCGTCTTATCCATGCACTTTGCTTTTTTATAGATATGTTATTATATCACCTTTTGTCTATTGTTTCTATACTTAAGACTCTTAGACTTTACAGCATTTATCTTCTTCACATGGCAGCCACCAAACCTACAATCTCTTGAGCATTTGAGATTCTCTCACCAAATAATTGCATATTGTGAATCTACAGGTTTTGACCCCAGAAAAAAGACCAAGTTCGGCCCATGGTTCAAGGAATTAATCCTATAGAAATGCTTATTAGCAGACCCAAGTAATGTCTGAGGCAGGCTCCAGATAGATAAAATTGATGTTGACGATCTATATGTCCTATTTAATTAATAAGTAGCAGGAGTCACCAAACATCAATGATTCTTCATCATCAAATAGGTGGCAGAATTGTGGCTAAAGTATAACCTGAGTTCTCTTGGCCTAATATCCTCTAAATGCATAATACATATTTGTCCCCTTTGGTGAGTATCATTTTTTATTTATTTTTATTTTTTCTGGTAGTTTCCAAAGTGGTTCCTCATATGTGCCAAAGACCAATCATTTGGCAATAAGCACCCTCTTCTACTTCACATGCCTTCTTCTACTCTAGCTCCCACTTGTCACATCCATGAAGTCTCTCTACCACCACTGCTTAGGCTATCATGAGACAGGGGTACGGCCTCTGATGATCCCAAAGCTGCCATTTCTCAGGGAGCCAAAGCAGAGCTGTGTTCTGTGCAGAAAGCAGAGAGAGCATCTTTCTTTCTATCTCTGAGCAATATTTTGTCACCTGGTACCTAAAGCAGCTTTGCTTAAGAATAAAGACTGATACATTTTCTCATAGATAGTTTCACAATGAGCAGATCCCATCTCTTCATCATAGACTCACAACCCAGTCCACCGGACAAGAGGTTTGGAGATGTGTCAATTTTTTTCTTCATCCTTCAGGTTACATTAAGAAGTGTCTCCCTAAAACACATGATCTCCCCCAGATACCTATTTTCTGTCTCTCCTGTAGAATCAGAGTTCTTAAACATCACTATTTTAGCAGAACCTACGTTTGGGGGAAATCAATAATAAATGAGCCTTTCAGTTATGTAGAAAAAAAAACCAAACCTCCATATGTGAAGAAGCAGAACATTCTCTTGAAGCTTTTAAGCAACAAATTTTTCAGTGTCAATTAATCGAGAATTCGAGAAAAAAACTCAGAATCCAGAACAGGATCATATTAGAGTAGAGAATCACCATGGATAATTCTTCCAATGAACTGTGAAGGTTCAGTTCTTTGAACTGAGCTTAACATACTGTGGGAAGGATCTACTCCTTACAGAGAGGGAAAGAGAGGAGCCAGGTCACAGAGTTCTAAGGGATCCAGTGTACAAGCCTAGAGCCAGGACAGAAAGCTGGGCACCTAGACCAGACTCTTCCGATGGGGAGTAGAGGGAAGAGCCATCCCTGCAAAGACTCTACCAAGGCCACAGATCAATCAGACCCCAACCTAGCAGCATGGCTGGCTCAGCACTTGTTGACTTACACTCATAACTGCAGATTTCTGATCCTCCTCTGCGACAGCTGGTTCTCAGGCAATGATTGACACTCCAATTGTGTCATATCTTTTTTGGTATATATATATATATAGTAAACAGAATTGAACTCATTAGCACAGTTGAGAAAAAGCCCTCCCCACACCCAAATAGTACGGTATCAAGAGAGCAGTATTTGCTTTTTTGTTTTCAGCATCCTCCATGGTAAGATTGTGCTTCTAGTGGCCCGTAAATCAATCCTTTTGTTCCAAAATCATTGGTTCTGTAACATCTCAGAGTGACCTTCAGCTGGGGTTCTGATACAGCCTTTGAGAAGTTACAAGGTATTTATGAGAATGCTAACAATATTAAAGATAGTAATAAAAGTTACCTGTTCTTGGGTCTGTACTAGGGGAGTAGAGAGCACTGGGCAAAGAGCACCACGACCTGGCTGTTCCCATACATGCTCATGGGAAAGTTTTCCTCTTCAGTGCTCCTCTGAAAGCATCACCTGCACAGAGACAAGTTCCCACCTGTCGATTGAGTTGGCATTTCTCATACCTTATGATTAATGACTAACTTGTGATCACTAGTCCAGTTCATACAGCATCTTTCTTGATACAACAACCTGAGAAGCACATAAGATAACCTTTTCTTATCTCCAGACCCCCACCTTACCACACACATGTGTACACACTCTTCTTTTTCCAGAAGAGGAAACTAAGACTTCAAGAGTAAGGTTGTCCAACGCAGTGTGTGCAGAAGTTGTGTGAACGGAATTTGTCTTTCCTCGCACATACCCTCTCCTCCTCCTTGCTGTTGCTCTCTCCTTCCCAGGCCTCTGCCCTTTGAAGAGGGCAATCTCTGGTGGCTTGCAGTGGGAAAGGAGGGGAGCTTCTGACCATCTCAGCACCAACAGGCCATTCTTCCTTTTTCCTTTTTAAAATCACATATTTGAAGGTCAAAAATAAACTCTTTGGTGGCAGGTTTTCGTTTTTTTACACTTTGTTTTTTTCATCCCCTATTCTGGGTAGGACAGGCGGTTGGTGATCTCTGTGCATTTGCTCAATATACTCTTGGCCAGCTGCAGAGATGCAGAAAGCTTGTGTGATGGATCAGATTTCAAGGGCACATCGGTGGAGGAGCTGCCTGCTTCCTGTTTGCCTGCCTTCTCTGTTATTTGTTTGCATTATTTGGTTTAAATTATCCAAGTACCCCTGCACCAGCTCCCATTGCCACTTACTGTTGTATGTTTATTCATGATAGTTGCTATCAAAGCACAGAGCATAAATAAACTACTTAGTCAATACTTTCTGAACCTTGCACAAGGAATTGTTCAGCAGTGTAGAAACAGATGCTTATTTACTCCCTGAAAGTTTCTGAACACAAGGTTCAGTGCACCATGACAGAGGGATGGGGAGAAGAGTGGCTATTCAGCAGAGGGTTGGGCAGTACAGTGACATGCCTAATTCACCAAGTATCCACCACCAGGTTATTCCCCACTCGGGGCCACAGGGTGGGTGGTGCTGTCTTCATCTTCTCACTGTAGATGCCTGAGATAACGGGGACTGCCTTACTGCATGCACCCATGACACAATGGGCAGTGACTGAGCAGCACTGAAGAGGAAAGAAGCAACTTCAGAGTTCCTCATACTCTGGACAACATATCTTTCCATCAGGCCACTCTGAGTCACCTGCGCACATATGGACACAGCCTCGATGCCCCATGTCTATGTGCCTGATCTCTCTCTCCCTCTCTCTCTCTCTCTCTCTCTCTCTCTCTCTCTCTCTCTCTCTCTCTCTCTCCCCCCCTTCCCCCCTCTCCCCCTCCCTCCATACTTCCCTCCCTCCCTCACTCCCTCTCTGTCTCTCTCTCTCTCATTCCTGACAGAAATCTGCCAGCCTGGAGCTACCCAGTCCTAAAACAACAGATTAGAGAGATATGTTTCATGCCTGAAATTGGACAGACCTCCGTTCAGCTTACACCTTGAAAAGATGCCTTTAAAAGATTTTATAGTCCACACAGATGATTGGTGTAGAACAGGTGGCAGGAGGCAGGTCATGGCCAATGTCCCTGTCAACCAACTAAACTCAACAGGCTCAGGCCTCTGAGCATCTGTCAGGAGGGAGAAAATTGAAACAGAGCAACAATCAAGTCTCTCTAGTCCAAACCGGTGAATAAAATACTCATCTTCCTGTAACCACTTATGAAGAGGAAATCTTCTGTTACAATTCCTTCATGGTGCTGGATGCTATTGCGTGTGAGATATTCTACAATTTGCTCTAGCTATTTAATACCAGCTCGGTATGAATTGAGTTGAATTCTTGACATTTGTTAGCACACACAAATCCATTTATCTCTGTCCCTTTTTTGCTTCAGGAACCAACCTTGCATTGCAAAAGAAATGTACACAGAGCCCATAAAGACCCACAGATAGAGTGATAGATCTTTTTTAAACACTGGGGCATTACAGGATTTTATGAAGCAGTAAAACTTTCTCCAGGCATGAGAAGTGCAGACTGACAGAGACCATTTTATCTATAAGGCATTAAAGTATAAGTGCCACATCTGACAAGCGTAATAGAGGAGAGAAAAATAATTTCAGGAAAGGCGGCCAACTCCTGGAGCAAAAAGGATCAGACCAGGAGGTACCTAATGATCTTCAAGAAACCTGAGACAGGGCTAGCCTCTACAGTGCCTGAGTTTCCCATCACAGGGACATTCACTGCCCTTCTGCTGTCCATTGCATTGCAAAAAACAGCAGAAAATTAAAGTAATTCCCAAAAGTCTTTTTTGAGGTTAACAGTTTAGACACTAAGGAAAAGATAGGATCCTGTTTTCTCATTTCATCTTACCTCATTTCTCCCATCACTTTAGCAACTAGATGTGTCATTTTATTTTTCCACAATCATTTATTGAGCACTTACACTATACACAAAACATGGCATTATACAGTGGGGAGGTAACGGCCACTTCTCTGCCCTCGTGCATCATGCATTCTTATGGGAGAAGAAGCACTATACTAGTTACTATACAAAATAAACTAGATAGTTTCAGACTAGCATTAAGAGCTGTGAAGGAAACAAAGGAGGACATTATAAGCTGTTGACAAGAGGAATGAGGAGAAGGAAACTTTAGCTGATGTGATCTGAGAAGCAATGTCAGAAGTAACTATACTGTGAGCTTTGCTGGATGTCTGTGTTCCTTGGTCTCATAAGACCCTGTTTTTGAAAAGAATCATCAGTCTGATTCATTCCACTTCTCTCTCTTTAGATAGCTTCATTCATAAGCCATTCTTTTAGGGGATGACTGTCCCATTTTAAAGGAAGTGGCTTCCAAATATTGTTTCTCTACCACTCTTTTAGTCATGATGTTTCTACTTTGATCCAGTTTCTAGCATTGCTTAATTTAAGCATCTATCCAGTTTTCCAGTTTTAGTAGAGGACCTAAAAACTGCTATTATCTCACTAGCAAGCCTTCTGTTCTTCAGATAGATATATTATCTTCTTTATTTAACCTTTAAACATGGTTAATATTTTCCAAGGTTTGTTTTTTCTAAAGTGACCTCTTCTGAGACATCTCAAGTATTCTATCTTGCTCTATAAAGAGTGCTCTATTTGGATAAAATAAGGACATACAGTTCTTGATTCACTCAGCAACTTGGAGATAGACTCAAATCACTGCCTCATCCAAAGATATAGATCATATCCAAGATTGCTTAGAACAGAATTATTACCCCGGATTCATTTCATCTGTTTGCCTCCCTTGATATGACATTAACAAATTGAAGTTTGAGTTGGGGAAGTGATTCCTTAAAACTGGCTATATCATTTCTCTTCACTGCTCAAAAATATCCTGGGGCCTCTCATGGCCTAACATACTATGTTCCTCTGTCCCCCAAACAGTCAAGAGGCTATGCTTCATTATAAAGCTTTCTTCAGGCTGTGCCTGCACCTACTATTCATTTCTCTCATTCTCTATGATCCTGTATCCTACTCTACACTTCCTCTTCCATGATGCCACTCTTGTTTATTTTAGACTACATTGTTCTCTGTTTTTCTGAAATAGTATTATGATTATATCCAAATTTCTCTTTCATAACATGTCATGTATGAAGCTTTTACAATTAAGTTTGTGAACTTATCCTAGAAAAAGTGCTACATACCTCATTGCTGAATATCGCTATGGTCACCTTCGAAGCACTTCTCTTGGGAAGCTATGTACCAACACCAGTGTCTAGTCCATCCTTCAAAGCAATTTTGGAACTCTTTTTCTGGAATGGCCATCAGAGCTGTTGTCGTATTACCTTGGGTGTCCTGAATGTGATCAAACTATCTTCCTTTCAATATTTCCTTTATCTTTGGGTAAAGAAAGAAGTCATTTGGGGCCATATCATGTGAGTAGGGAGGGTGTTCCAATACAGTTATTTGTTTACTGGCTAAAAACTCCCTCACAGGTAGTGCCATGTGAGCTGGTGCATTGTCGTCATGCAAGAGCCATGAATTGTTGGTCAAAAGTTCAGGTCATCTAAGTTTTTCATGTAGCCTTTTCAGCACTTCCAAAGAGTAAACTTGGTTAAATGTGAAGCTGGTACAAATTCATAATGAATAGTCCCTCTGATGTATAAAAAAAGGTTAACAACATCGTTGCAACAAGTTCGTGAACTTAATTTTCAGACCTTCATATAGCTACATAGATGCTGTTATGTAACTGGGGTTTGAAGGTCCGGACAATATACAAACACCATCCATACTGATATATATTAAGTAGCTATATATGAAATGTACCAAAATACAAGTTTAGATAATAATATATAATTATATATATTTTACATATATGTATATATATAATGCTATGAATACATATTAGATGTTGTACATTATATATAACTCTTATTTCCCTCAATATGTAACTTTGCGTATTGTAGGTATCTACTAAATACTTATTGAGTGACAAAGATTTTCTGTGTTATACCTTGTTTTGAAATCCTCACTGGGTTAGGTTTCAATAAATGGGTGTAAATGTTTCCACAGAAAATTTTTTCCTGTTTGGAAATTATTTTCACGTAAACTAATTTGTAAACGTTGGGAAAAAAGCATGTTTTATAGTTGGAAAAGGAGATTGCGTAATATCTGTATATTACATAACATCCTCTGAAAAAATCCAGGAAGTATCAGAAGAACAGTTGAATCTAATTATAAAACTGTTTGATAAATGTCAGTGGAAGGTAGCCAGAGGTCACTAAATTAAATACATAAATATGTAACTTTCACCTGTCCTGGACTTGCGCTAGACATTTAAAAGCGACTCATCCTCTGAGGACACCAGTGTATGGATCATAGTATCCCAAGTCAGTTTGAGTGTGTGACGTCTGCGTAAGAGAAAGCCATCTCCATAATAACATCGTGCTCTTAGTTATACTAGTGCCAGTTGATGGAGAAAAATGTGGCCATCCTGTCGCATAAACTTTTGTTTTTCTAGTACTTTTGTTGACCCCCATATCGTTTAGCCATTGTCCTCATCATCCTGTAATGAAACACACCGAGGAATTGTAAATAGTATATAAAGTAAACATCTGCCCACTTCAGGATAGGCACTTCTGCACCCATTAATTTTTCATCATTTGCCCAAATCAGAGGTCAGATGTTCACAATGTGCTAATGTCTTGGTATCTCTTTGTCATGAATTTCATGCCTCTGAAGCAGATCTTGCAATTACAAGAAAATGGTGTAGCTCTGGCAAAGAATTCATAGAGTTGTGGAGAGCCTACCTCCTACTCTCAATGGGGGGAAAACCATTTTAAAATACCTCATCTTCAAAAAGGATGGAAACAAAGAATCTGGTTGCTGCTTATTAAACATGGGATTATCATCTTTATTATTTCCTGTATGATTGTTTAGAATAAGCATGATTTTCTTGTTTGAGAGCTCCCTCTTTTGTATTGTTCTTAATGTAATGGTCCGTGACATTATCTTACTTTTTTTTCACCTGCTGTCAGAACAGCTTACAGTTATCTCTTTTTTCCACTATGTATTTCTCAGTCTTTTACTGTTTACTTCATGTTTTGTCTTTTTATTACAAAGAGGAAGGCAATAATCTGGTGCTTCTGGATACATTCTCTTAGCTACTCCACTTGGTCAGGTTTTCTGGTCCTTTCCCTTTCATTGTGTCATATTGGGTTGGGTACAAGGTAGAGAAACAATTTATAGCAATACAAATAATCATGACCTTTGTACATGGTTGACAGAGATTAAACTCTACAATGAGCTAACAAGCATTTACTGTAGGGGAGAAAAACTCTCATGCAAATATTACTTTCATCCATAGAAACAAACTATTCTCAGAAACACCGCCTTGGTTAATTATGATCTCATGGTGTGTTAAATATCTAAAAATAACTATTGATTGCCCTTCTTTACAGAGAGTTGAAATCACAGCAGAGGGCCACAAAGAGAAAAGATGTTTATAAAACTTGGATGGTTTCCCAGGATGTGTGTGTGTGTGTGTGTGTGTGCGTCTTCCCACTTTCCAAAAATACAAGGTAACTTCAGAGATTCCAAGCTGTCGTGAGGTTTGGAGAGAGCATGCCAGCATGCTCATTGCCCCTTAGGAAACAAGTTCTCTGGTTTTCTTTCCAGCTTTGCAGTTCATGTAAGCATTTTGTTAACAGCAGGTCAGCTGTTCCAAACTCACAATCACTATCAACATAGATCTTGTTATCAAGGGTACGAAAATGTTTTTTCTCAAGCCTTGTTTTCTTGAAGTCTCCTTTTTGTTAGAAACTGTAGCCATTACTGCTTTTGTGAATATATTTTATCCAACCCCCTTCCTTCCTTAAATAAATTATCTGGCTCCATGCCACTTTTTTCATAATGACTCTAAACCACTGCCAACAGCAGCCAGTGGCACCTTCAAGATAATTATTCAGTTGGACATAGTCAGCACAGGACTTTAATTCTGTTTTTTTAAAATTAAAAAAAAAAGTTGTACTTTGGCACCCAAGCATCAGTTGAAGTATTTGAGTACTTGCTCTTTACTCTTTATTAGTCAATCACTACAGACTTTCTATTTATTTCTGAGGGGCTAACTTTAAGCTCTTATTAGATGCAAAAGAAAAAATAATGATGGCATTGTAGATATTTACAAGGTGTGATCACAAAATGGGGTGAATGCTGCTGCCGAGTGCCATCTGATGGAAAGGCTGGGGTCTTTAATACGGGAATTGTAGATTTGAACCTTTGTAACAGTGTGTGACAAGTTTCAGCTTGTTTGGTGTTGTCAGTTGGGTGTGAGCTACGGTTGAAAGAGGGTGTGTTTTAAAGTGTGCCGCAGATCATCCTCCATTATGACAATGCTGCCTGACACACATCTGGTACGGTGATTTCTGTCAAATAAAAACATTATGGTGTGTCCTCATCCACCTTATTCACTGGATCTGGCACCATGCAATTTCTGGGACTTTCCCAAAGTCAAAATGACCATGAAAAGTAAACATTTTGAATCTATTCAGGATATTGTGGCAGCTGTGACAGTGCAATTAAGGACACTCACAAAGGAAGACTTCTAGACCTGCTTCAGAAAGTGACGAGAACACCGGGATAAGTGTGTTTGAAGCGAGGGGGAGTATTTGGAGGGGGATTATGGCAATGTATCTTTTACTGCAATAATTGTTTTTTTCTATTTAGACATTCACCGTATTACTTGATCACACCTCATATAGCACTCTGCTATTTACAAAACATTTTCATAGATGTTTTGCTTCAAATAACATATTAGATAATGTAAGACGCAGTAGCATTCCATTTTAGGACATAAGACTTATACACGTTCACTTTTTCTAAATTAGGGAGGAAGCTGATATTTACCTAAGATTGCACTGGGTGTTGTGGTAAATTTTTACATATAGTATCTCATTTTTCCTCATACCACCTTGTAAGATAAATTTTACTGTCCAAATCAGCCTCGGCAAAGTGAAGTAATGTCCTAAGTCACATATTTGAAGCCAGCTTCAACACCAGCTCCTTCTAATAAATCACATAGACTAATATTGGTAACAAACATTTTCTGCAGGAATTAAAGAAAAAAAAGAGTATTGCTTCTGAAGAACCACAGGGTATCGGTATTTCAGTGCTCCTCATACTTTGGCGATGTTAGTGAGGTCGGTGATGGAGTGGGCCAGGTGAGATTTCATGGACCACGGGGATCTTAGCCCAGACTCTCAATCTGAGCTTCATGATATGACTGAGAGCAAATGGAATTCCTGTTCTGATCTCCATGGCCAGCTTCCTAGGTCATGCGGAAATGTTCAAGTTCCTGTTCTACCCATAAGGCTGGGCAATTCGAGTTACATAACAATTTAGATAACTCAAAGAAGATTTTATTTGGCGCATTCTGATAAATGGTGAATAGCAGTCCTGCACATGACTCCTTTTTTTTGTCTTCAACCTCATAAGCACTATTTCCTAGAACCAGACACTGTCTAATGTGGGAATGAATTGATTCTGCTCTATTTACTAATTTCCCCAGAAAAGAATTGTATAGACTACAAAATGAGTTTAATTCATACCGGTTTAAAAGGATGTACAAATAAAAGTAACTTCCTAATTATCAGAAAATGAGCATACATTTATACTTCTAGTGGGATTCTAAATATTAAGGTCTATTTTAAGGGCAGTTGTACAATATGGGCCCAGAGCTCTAAAAAGTTCACACCATTTTTTCCCCCAGGAAAATAGCCTCCAGGAATATCTTCTAAGAAATGAAGTTTTGTAAAAACAGATTTATGAACTCAGTTGGTCATTACATGTGAACATACTGTTTTCAGACCAAATTGCGGAGTTTTTAAATTACTTCCTGAGGTACCATTTGTGTACACTAAACAACACATAATTCAAGTGTACAACTCAGTGAAGTTTGATTTATATTTCCACCCATGAAACAATCAGAAAAGTCAAATACTCAGCATTTCCATCACCTCCAAAAGTTTTCTCATGCTCCTTGGGAATCCATCCCTCCCTTTACCCTTATTCTCAGGCAACTGCTATCACTCTAGGGTATTTTATAATCTATAGGATGTACATAAATGGCATCATACAGCATATCTTATTTTGTTTTTGTATTCTTTTAGTCTGCATAATGATTTTGAGATTCATCCATGTTTTGTATGTATCAACAGTTCTTTACTTTTTGTTGCTCACTAGCATTGCATTATATGTATATACCACATTTTATTTATTCATTCACCTGTTAATGGACATTTGGGTAATTTTCAGTTGTGTGTATTACAAATAAAGCTGTTATGAATATTTGTGTATAAGCTTTTGTATGGACAGATGTTTAGTTTCTCTTGGGTAAATATCTAAGCAGTAGGATGGCTGCATCATGTGATAGGTGTGTGTTTAACTCATTAAGTGAAAAACTTTACACTACCTAAATAAAAAACAATAATTAAGTAAATTAATATGCTATCTCCAAATGGGACACTATATAATAATGTATAATTTAAAATTTATGATTCTAAGAATATTATGAACATGAGAAAATGTTCATATACATTGTTAAGTGAGAAAAATTTAAAACAGGCTCTTAATGTATATGCTATTTAGAAAAACAATGAAGTATGTTTTGTACAATAATGTCAACAATGGTTATCTCTAAGGGTAATATTCATTTTTTTCCAGCTACCTTTCCTTTCCAAATATCCTGAGCCAGAAATGTACTAGCAGAGAAAAAAGTAAATATATACATATAATATATATATTAGGTTGGTGCAAAAGTAAGTGCAGCTTCTGCAATTTTTTAAAATTAGTTTCAGGTGTACAAAACAGTGCAATAGTTACGCGTTTCACCCCTCACAAAGTGGTAATACCCCTCCCCCAATCTATTGCCCCTCTGACATTGTATATCTCTATTACAATTCCATTGACTCTATTCCCTATGCTATACTGCATATCCTGTGACTATATATATATAGTATTAAATATATATACATATATATATATATGTATTAAATTACAGTTGACATACAATATCATTCAGCTTCAGCTTCAGGTATACAGTGCAGTGATCAAGCATCTACACCATCCCTGAGGTGGTCTCCCTAATAAGACATGTGCCCATTTGACACCCTACAAAATCTTTACAATGCTATTGACTATGTACCCCAAACTGTCTTTCATATCCCCGTGGCAATATTGTAGTTACCAATTTATGCTGTCTAAGCCTCTCCCCTTCTCCCTCATCCCCACCCCTTCCCTTCTAGCAACCATCAGTTTTTCCTTTATTCTCTGAGACTATTTCTGTTTACTTTTTGCAATTATTTTTAACCTTTTAAACTGCAATTATCTTTGCACCAACCTAATATAATAAAATATATATTTAAAATATATGTATAACATATATTTTATATACAGAGGATGCAAAAAATGTATACACATTTTAAGAAAGGAAAAAAACTGTATTAAAACTTTAATAATATATACTGATAACAAAAGATGAATACAGGTCATGTGTATACATGTTTTGGGCACCCCTAGTGTGTGTGTGTGTATATATATATATATATATATATATATATATATATATATATATGCCCATATATATATATATATATTAGTCTTCCCGAAAGGCACATCTTCCCTCTGAAGGAAGGAGTTTTTCAACATAGGCACTCTGGGGAAAGATGGTAGAGTCAGAATAAATGTTTGAAGATAGTATCTCAGTTGCTTTGCTCTTAGCTAAAAGGTAAATGGCTAGCTATTAATTGAAATATAAATAATAAGTCTTACCTTCTGTCTGGTGCAAGACTTGGAATGAATAAATAAAAAAATTCTTCAATATACCTACTGTTTTACAATTTACCAACTGTTTTACACATATATTAACCAGTTAATCCTCATAACCACCCTGTAAGTGATCCAAAAGTAGTTTATTGCTAGAGTAATGCTGTAAATTGTGAGTTTAAAATTTGCTAGCCGATGAAGCTACCTCTTCAAGTGTTTTATTCAAAAGTATAAACTTAAAAATATCACTTTACCATAGGCTTACTTTGCACAATCTATGTATATAGGTGTTTGAGGAGAAAAAACATCATGGTGGTGCTAGAAAAGGAAAAATTCTGAGATGGCTTTGTGTTGCTGTGAGCAATCATAGAGATGGAAGTAGGAATCTAGGTTCTGTGTCTCTCCATGACTATAAATTTAAGCTCAGAAGTATGTCCTGACATAAGAAGATGAAGGATGCTTTTTATGCATATACCTCCTCTTTCCCTTAAATCCGCCACCTTCTGCTGTCTCTCTATCTCAAACAATGTTTTGCTATGAATGTTGAGTAATCCCAATTCCAAGATCTAAGTTGGGTAAATTGAGACCACGAAGGCTTGGTCATTCTTAGTAGATCTTGAAATGAGTGTTTTCTTAATGTCCTGCTCCGACCTTCTTCAGGGAGAGGCTTGTCCATTAACTTTCCATTGGAAACATGCAGACTATCTAGAGATATGGAATTCACATATATAGAGCCATGCTAAAACAAAACAAACTCACCTAACTTCCTTTTTAAAAAAAATGTTAATCCCTTATTACTTCCACCTCTTTATTTTTATAACATTTCTACAATGTATTTAACTTACTTTATTCAGACTTGTAATGTGATTTCATACAAATTTCCCCACCCAAATTGTAAGCTGCCTCTTATTTCTCTTTTTATTCATCTCTGCATCATTTGTAGAGCTCAGCATAGTGACTTTGTACCTAATAGGTGTTCAATATATTCAATATGTTACTTGAATTGAATTTGTTCCATTGATTCACAGTCCATTTTACAAAATGCTAACAAATTAATGTACCTTAACAAACTGCTTTCATCGTACTTTTTCTGGCATAATGATCTTCATGAGCTCTCTATTGTCACCTAATATCAGTCTCTTTAGTGCTAGCTTAATGTGGGCAATGGACTTACTGTTTGCCCTATGGATTTGCTCTATGTTGCCCTAAAAATTCCTCTTCCTCCCACTCCAGCAAAAGAGATTCTTGCCAAGGTTTCAACATCTTTAGAATGATCAGTCTTTACTATGATCAGTGCTATTTCTAGAACCATCATGTAATTCCTCTGAACAGTATCAAGACCTATGAATTTTACTTCACTTGCGCAAACAAGTTAGCCTGCCAGTTTTGTGGATTTGCTGGTAAAAACCACAGCACTGCTGTGTCAGACACAAAGGATATTTATTCCTCACGGCAACAGCAAGTGCCAGAGTATTAGCATTTATGCTGGTTCTCTGACACAGTGACAGAAAGAGGGCCGAATGGAACCATCACAGAAGTAAGTTCCATTACAAAAGAGGAATACTGAGCTTTGGGAACTAGAATCTTTGATAATGGTCAGAAAGCATGAATAATACCATTTGCTCCAAAGGAATAAAGACACCATCTTTCAAGATTCTCAGTAAATCTGTCCTTTGCTATGGAAGGGAGCACAATTTCGACCTTTCAAGGATGTTTGCTATGCAAGTCTACAACAAAGGGCAGTCAATTCAATGTTTTGCAGAAATGCAAGAGACCCATTGTCTCTCAACAATGTTTAATGTCCATCCCTCATTTCCGTCTTCTCTACTTTTGGTAAATTTTCCTATGAGTATCCCATTCCAATGCCTATTCTGATTAATCTGACCAACAGAGACTGGGACAAAATCCATTAGGTTTGTTTCATACAGCATATAACTATGGGCAAGACCCTAAGCAGCAGAATGAGGCCAACTTGCAGTAGTAACTTCAACCATGCCTCCCAGGGTTCCAGATCTAGCCAGCTGAACAAACCACATCAACCATCAGGTTCTACATTAGAAACTCAAGTGGCTTTCTTTTAAAGTTTCTGTATTAACTTTTCCACTTAACCTGAGACATGAATCTAGGTGCAGCAGGATGTATTAGGATTTTCTCAGACTCTGTGCCTTGGCCCATAAGGAGGAAGTTTAGATTTTATCATCCATAATGACTCCATAGCCAGAAAACTGGGGCTACACCGAATGCTTTCTGGGTAAAAATTGTGTAATTGGTAACATCAGCTCATGTCAGACACAAATTTCTTACCAACTTTTCTAATTAGATGGCACTTATCATATGGATAACTGCCCATCATCTGGATGACTGTCTACAGAGTGAACATAAATAATGAGTCAGTTATGTCTCCAAGATATTTCCTCCAATATCCAAGGGTATTTACTTTAGAGAGATCTTGCAGTCATCTGAGGGCTGCATGATTAATTGTTGGTGTTTCCTTAAACATTTGAAGGTCTCTTATGATCGCCTGTAAGGTACCTGTAAGTCACCATATTTTTGGAGAAAGGCAAATTAATAAATGTCTGGATTTCTCATGAAAAGTGCAGTCCTAAGTGCACAATAATATCGGTCATCCCCATGTCTCCCAGGGTTTAAGGTTTTCCCTCCCCAGGTGCCAAGATTGTTGTTCCTATTTCACTCCAAAAAAATGTGGCCTGTTTCCTACATACACTCAGAACTTTTGTTTGGGAGAGTCTGCAAGAGGAAAAAGAAATTTTTTATAAATCTTACAGAGATCCATTTTGCCCCCAAATTTTAGCCCACATGGCTTCCATAGGAAGATACTGTAAGCAGTATACTCAATCAAGTGGTTATTATCTTTAAGATTTTGAACTCTATGAGTTGAAGAGATCCAGGGGACTCAGCTTGAATTAAGTTTTAATCTCCTAGGTCCCCTTTGGGCTAAATTGTCATTCAAAGGATTTGCCAATTAGGTTGACCTGGTGTTATCATTAGGGAAAAGAAAAAAGCATCATGACCAAGAATAATCAGGGAGGAATCCCAAATTTTCAAAATGTGTCTATGTTATTTCCTACTCCTTTCATCCTTACCATTAAAACCAGGAAGGAGCTAAGAGAAAACAAACCCTCTCTGGGGAGAATTCATTCCTTGACCAAACTGCCTTACTAAGGTGTAAAGCAGGTAAGGGAGATAGAGTCATAAATCTTTTTTCAGTCAATTTTTGAGGATACCATTCCAAATTAAATATAAGCAGATGCCATTGTATGACAAGGAATGTTGAAAATCTATCAAATATCTTTACTATTAGCCCATTATTGAGTGGTATACCACTGCACCATATTTTCAGTCTGAAAAATGATCTGGAAAACTGAAAACATGGCACAATTAGTTTCAAAGGCCACATGGTGTGGCCAGAGTTGGCTGATTGGACTGGCACAGTAACATAGTTACCCTTTGCAAGAGGCTCTGCTTGGTAAAATCCTAAGTCATAAAGACTTGTTGTTTAAAGTGATCTTTACAGTTAAGGGGCCCCAAAGGTATAAGTATCTCCCTACATGTGATAATTCCTGATCAGAATAACCCTCTCTGGCATTTATGGGACAGAGATGTCAAAGCAAGTAGCATCATGTCCTCCTGTACAGGTGCAGAAACAACACTGGTACTCTGAATCTGCCCAAAGCCTCACACACAAGATCATGTTAACTTCCCTTGACTAATAATCCTTTACAAATCCCATGAGTTGAATTCAGGTGCCTCCTCTCTTCAAAAGATTGGATAAGATGGGAACTTGGATGTTTTTTGTTTGTTTGTTTTTGTTGTTTTGTCTACCCCAAGTCCTCTATTTCAATTTTGGGAATCCTTTGACTCAGTCGCCACACAAACATTATTTTTTTACCTAGGACCACAGTGTTTACATTTTTTGTGGACTTGGGCTTGACTTGTATAGTAACACCTTTTATTTTTTTTGATAGATAATAGGATATAAAGATTTATTAAACAATTCCGTAAATTGATTAATTTCATAAATTGACTACATAACTTTCTACTTCTTAGAGAAGTTGTCCTTTTTACAATAGTTTTATTGAAACATAATTCACTTGCTGTAAAACTTACCTTTTAAAGTATACAATTCAGTGTTTTTTAATATATTCATAGAGTTGTGGAACCATCACCACAATCAATTTTAAAACATTTCCCTCACCCCCCAAAAAATCCTCATACATATTAGCAGTCACTAACCATTCACCACCATCACCACCAATCTCAGCACCTGGCAACCACTAATACACTTTCTGCCTTTATTGATTTGCCTATTCTGGACATTTCATATAAGCAGGATCATACAATATGTGGTCTTTTGTATCTGGCTTCTCTCACTTAGAATAGTGCTTTCGAGGTTTAGCCATTTTTTGTAATTTTTATTATTGATACAATTCACAAAACATAAAAGTCACCATTTTAAGATATGTGGTTCAGTGTTTTTTAGTATATTCATGCATCCATCACAACTACTTAATTCCAGAACATTCCCATCACCCCAAAGGGAAACTCTGCTTGTTAGCAGTGACTCCCAATTCCCCACTCCTTCCATCCATTGGCAAGATTTGTCTATGTTATACGATGTCTAAGGACTTCATTCCTTTTTGTGGCCAAATGTTACATTTTTTGAATACCATATTTTATTTATCCATTCACCAGCTGATGGACGTTTCAGTTATTTCTACTCTTTTAGCTATTATGATTCAAGTTGCTATTAACATTTTTGTACCAGTTTTTGTGTGGACATATGTTTTCAGTATTCTTGGGTATATAGCAAGGTGTGGAATTACTGAGTCACATGTTAACAATATTTAACTCTTGAAGGAACTGCCAACCTATATTCCAAATCACCTACAGCATTTTATCATCCCTCCAACAGTGTATGAGGGTTCTAATTTCTCCATATCTTCACCAATCCTTGTTATTATCTGTCTTTTTTATTATAACCATCCTAGTAGGTACGGAATCATACCTCAATGTGGTTTTGATTTGCATTTTCCAAATGATTAATAATATTGAAGATTTTTTTCATATGCTTTTTTATGTGTTTATATATCTTCTTTGGAGAGATGTCTGTTTATATCCTTTACCCATTTATTAATTGGAATATTTATCCTTTTATTATTAAGCTGTAGACATTCTTTATGTATTCTGGAAGAAAATCCTTTATATAACACATGATTTTCAATTATTTTATCCCAATCTATGGGTTGTCTTTTTATTTTCCTGATGGTGTTCTTTGAAGCACAAAAGACTTTAATTTTGATGAAGTCCGATTTATCTTTTTTCCCCTTGTTCTTGTGATGTTATATCAAAGAAGTCTTTGCCTAAGCCAAGGCATGAAGATTTACTCTATGATTTCTTCCGAGAGTTTCAAAATTCTAGCTCTTCGATATAGGTATATGATCCATTTTGTGTTAATTATTTTTGCTTTATTTTATTC
The DNA here is from genome assembly GCF_964194185.1 of Rhinolophus hipposideros. NCBI lineage: Eukaryota > Metazoa > Chordata > Mammalia > Chiroptera > Rhinolophidae > Rhinolophus > Rhinolophus hipposideros. Next base: position 44,280,126 of record NC_138050.1, on the reverse strand, counting down.
TTTTTAAGAGTTTTATTAAAATATAGCTAACATACAATATTATATTAGTTTCAGGTGTTCCCAATAGTTATTCAACATTTACATACTTAAAGAAGTGATCACCATAAGTCCAGCAATCATCTGACTCCTTACCATGCTATCACAATATTATATTCCCTATGCTGTACTTGTACATTACATCCCTGTGAGTTATTTGTTTTATACCTGGAGATTTGAACCTCTTATTTCCCCTTCCCCTTCTTTTTTTCAATTACAGTTGACATTCAATATTATTTTTATTAAATTCAGGTATATAGCATAGTGTTAGACATTTATAATGTAAGAAGTAACCCCCCTGACTAGTCTAGTACACACCTGGCACAATACATAGTTATTACCGTATTATTGGCTATTTTACATCCCCATGACTATTTTGTAACTAACAATTTGTGCTTCTTAATCCCTTCACCTTTTTCACTCTGTCTCCCAATCCCTCTCCCATCTATCACCCTAGTAAATCTAATACTCATCTGACAACATGAGTATATAGTTATTACAATATTATTGACTATGTTATTTGTACTATACCCTATGGAATGCATATGTGCCCATGACTACTTTGTAACAACCAATTTGTACTTCTTATTCCCTTCCTATTCTTCACTCACCCTAAACCCCCTCCCATGTGGCAACAATCAAAATGTTATCAGTATCTGTGAATTTGTTTCTGTTTTGTTTGTTTGTTTATTTTGTTCCACATGTAAGTGAAATCACATCACATCTGTCCTGTCTGACATAGTTCACTCAGCATGATACCCTCTAGGTCCGTCTGTGCTGCCTCAGATAGCAAGGACATGTTCCCTTCCCTGGCCCAACAATATTCCATTGTGTATATGTACCATCTACTCTTTATGCATTCACCCATCAACAGACACCCAGGCTGCCTCCACGTCTTGGCCATTGTAAACAATGCTGCAAGGAACATATGGATGCACACATCCCCTCCAAGTAGCATTTTGGGTTTCTTCGGATAAAAATCATGAAGGGAATCACTGGGTCTTTCTTTATCTCTTATTATAGCCCCCTTTGTGTTAAAGTTTGTTTTGTCTGGTGTAAGTATTGCTACCACGCTGTTTTTTCATTTCCAATTTCATGAAATATCTTTTTTCCAACCCTTTACTTTCAGTCTGTGTGTGTTTTTCGATGTGAAGTGAGTCTCCTGTAGGCATCATATGTAAGGGTCTTGTTTTCTTATCCATTCAGCCACCCTATCTTTTGATTGGAGTGTTTAATCCATTTACATTGAAAGTAATTTTATTATTATTATTATTATTATTATTATTATTTTAGTTTTAATGAAAAGAGAATATTCCTTCAATTCTGAATGACTTTACAGTAAGGGGAGGCAGTGAAACTTGCATGGAGGAATGGGCTTGCAAAACTGTTTATAATACAGTAGCAGTAGAAGTGGGGAATTAAAATGCTGTACTTCTAATTGAGACAGGAGCCACGGGAGCCTGCTCTGTATCCTCAGAGATGGTCTGGCACACATCTTAAATAATCAGATAAAGTCAGTGTCCATTTCCACTGAACTGAATTGAAATTCTCCATTCTCATTTCTTTTTTTTTTAATTTATTGGGGTGACAATTGTTAGTGAAATTACATAGATTTCAGGTGTACAATTCTGTATTACATCATCTATAAATCCCACTGTGTGTTCATCACCCAGAATCAGTTCTTCTTCTATCACCATACATTTGATCCCCCTTACCCTCATCTCACTCCCCCCATCCCCTTTACCCTCTGGTAACCACTAAATTATTGTCTGTGTCTGAGTTTTTGTTTCTCATTTGTTTGTCTTGTTCTTTTGTTGTTTTGGGTTTATATACCACATATCAGTGAAATCATAGGGTTCTCTGCTATTTCTGTCTGACTTATTTCGCTTAGCATTATACTCTCAAAATCCATCCATGTTGTCACAAATGTTCCTGTATCATCTTTTCTTACCGCCGAATAGTATTCTGTTGTGTATATATACCATAACTTCTTTATCCATTCATCTATTGAAGGACATTTTGGTTGTTTCCATGTCTTGGCCACCGTAAACAAAGCTCCCAGAACTTTTTAAAAGACTATCCTTTCCTTCAGTGAATTGTCTCCCTTTTCACACTGAAAATCAATTGACCATAAATGTAAGGGTTTGTTTCTGGCTTTTTTTTTTTTAATTTCTATTCCATTGATCCATATGTCTATTCTTATGTCACAGTAGCACCTTTTTCTTAAGGAGTCCACCTCAATCCCAAATATTTTCTACCCTGTTGTCATGATGACTCCTTGTAAATTCTTGCGTGATTTAAACACAAGAAATAAGGGAGTATTCTAGGACAATGAGGCTGATCACAAGAATGTATCTGAATTCATTGAGATGGTTTCTCATTCTCCAATGGGTGAACTTAATCAGCATTGAAACCAATCCTGGGGCAGGAAAAGCCCAAGTATTTTGCACTGCCTTCACTATAGTTTTCCACAGGATATTTTCTCTCTCAGGGAAATCCCCCCAAGGAGGCTAAACAGTCTGATAACGTCCAAATCCTACTGCAAATAATTCTGACACCTTTTACTATCATCTTCAAGTAGATTGAAGGTTTGCGTAATAGGCTTCAGGAAGGGCTAAGCCATAAAATGGTCTTACTGTTACCTTTTTTCATTCACAATAATTACATGTTCTGCTCCCATTCTCCCAGATGAATCATCAAATTTCTAACAAATTGCCTGAATTCTGACCATACTGGCTCTAAATTTCATGATTGTATAGACGCACATCTTTATATCTGTGAAAAGTCTGAAATTTTACTTTACTTACAAGTAAGTTAACCTGCATTTTTATGGATGCTAGCAGAAGACAAGAGACCACTAAATCAGTGACAAAGAACAATTTATTATTCATAGCAATATCGCTAGTCAGAGTAACAGCATGTGTACTAATTACCCAAACCTGTATTCCTACATGGTGATATGAAGAGGGACATACAATATCTCCGCATGCAGTGGATTGCATTCCAGGAGAGAAAGCCAGTGCTTTGGGAACCCAATCTTCTCTAATGGGTATAAGCATGTTTAACCTTTGTTCTGGAGGGAAGCATTCTCTTTACTTTTCAAGGCTTTAATCAACCTGTCTTTTGCTTCAGAGGGAGACACTCTATCTTCTAAGGATGTTTGCTATACCAACATCCTTAAGAAGATAATTTGAGCAAAGGCTAGATAATGTGTCACTTAGCAAGATGTGCAGAAATGTGAGACCCATAAACAATTGTTTCTCAACAACAGAGACTGCCAAAGTTCAGTGTTTTTCTTTTTCTTGTGGGATCTTTCTTACGTGCTTATTATAAAAACACCAAGCACACCTCTCCACAGAATGGCAATAAAATATGGAGCCATGAATCCTGTTTTGTTGGCCATTTTTTCTTGCAAGTTTTTCCAACCAAGCCTGTTAAGTGCCAAACCAAGTGATTTTTTTTATGGTATTTGGTGTTTTACAAAAGTTTTCATTTAACTATTCCTCCTCTGTCAAATACTTTAGTGGATTTTTGTTTGTCTGGTGGTAAAGGAGGACTTGTAAGAGGTGTGTGTGTATGTGTGTGTATGTGTGTGTGTGTGTGTGGTGTGTATGTGTGTGTTTACTTTTTTTAAGACTTTATATTTTTAGAGCACTTTTAGGTTTACAATTAAATCGAGTGGAAGATAGAGATTTCTCATATACCTTTGCCCCAACATATGTATAGACTCTTCTATTATCAACATTACTCACCAGAATGGTACTTTTTTTTTTACCAAGAACGTACATCTACACGTCATAATCACCCAAAGTCCATAGTTTATCTTAGGGTTCGTTCTTTTTTTTTTAAGTTTATTGGGATGACAATTGTTAGTAAAGTTACATACATTTCAGATATACAATTCTGTATTGCATCATCTATAAATCACATTGTGTGTTCGAAAACTCATAGACACAGACAACAGTTTAGTGGTTCCCACAGGGTAAGAGCTCATTCTTAGTGTTGTACATTCTATGGTTTGGGACAAATATATAATGAGCAGTCCGACAATTAAGTTCGTGAACTTTGTTGCAGTGATATTGCTAACCTTTTTCGATATCAGAGGGATTATTCATTATGAATTTGTACCAACTGCACAAAGAGTTAACCAAGTTTACTATTTGGAAGTGCTGAAAAGACTGCGTGAAAAAGTTAGATGACCTAAACTTTTGACCAACAATTCATGGCTCTTGCATCACGACAATGCACCAGCTCACATGGCACTGTCTGTGAGGGAATTTTTAGCCAGTAAATAAATAACTATATTGGAACACCCTCCCTACTCACCTCATCTGGCCCCCAATGATTTCTTTCTTTATGCGAAGATAAAGAAAATATTGAAAGGAAGACATTTTGATGACATTTAGGACATCGAGGGTAATACAATGACAGTTCTGATGGCCATTTCAGAAAAAGAATTCCAAAATTGCTATGAAAGGTGGATTAGTCGCTGGCATCAGTGCATAACCTCCCAAGGGGAGTACTTCGAAGGTGACCATAGTGATATTCAGCAATGAGATATGTAGCACTATTTTCAGGATGAGATTGCGAACTTAATTGTCTAGCCTTTGTATATCCACTATTATAATATCATACAGAGTATTTTTCACTACCCTAAAAATACACTGCGCTTCACCGATCATTTTATTATCTCCATAGTTTTGCCCTCTCCAGAATGTCACATAATTGGAATCATTCATTATGTGACCTTTTCAGTTTGGCTTTTTCCATGTAGTAATAGGCATTTAAGGTTCTTCTATGTCTTTTCATGCCTTCATAGTTTATTTCTTTTTACAGCTGGGTATTATGAAATTGTCTAGATGCACCACAGTTTATTTAACAATTCACTTGCTGAAGGACATCTTGGTTGCTTCCAAGTTTTGGCAATTATGAATAAAGCTGCTATAAACCTCTGTGTGCAGGTTTTTGTGTGGACAGTTTTCAACTTCTTTGGGTAAACACCAAGGAACACAATGGTTGGACTGTATAGTAAGGTTATGGTTAGTTCTATAAGAAACCACCAAATTGTCTTTCGAAGTGACTGTACCATTTTGCATTCCCACTAGCAATTATGAGAGTAATTGTTGCTCCATATCATTCACCAGCATTTGGTGTTGTCAGTGTTTCAGATGTTAGCCACTCTAATAGGAGTGTAGTGGTATCTCATTGTTGTTTTAATTTGTATTTCTTTCATGGCATATCATATGGAGTATCTTTCTATATACCTATTTGCCATCTCTGGATCTCTTTTGGTGGGGTGTCTGTTAAGATCTTTGGCTCATTTATTAATTGGGTTGTTTGGTTTTTAATTGTCTGTGGTTACCTTTTAAATTTCAGGACTCTACATTTCCCCTTTTCGCTTTTTTTTCCTATTATCAAAAGATGCTTCTTTCTTCCTTTTTGCCTCTCTCCCAGAATCTATATGTTTGAAGCCTGAATCTTCTAACTGCACATTCTTTTAAGTTGTTTCCCTGTAGTCTGTGTTCTGATCTACCTGTATAGATTTTCAGTAATTTTAGACATAAGATAGACTCAGTCTCTCCAGTGATATATTGAGATCGACCCACAGCTCCTTCACTGCTTCCCTTTTCTATATTCCTAGCAGTTTTCCTTTGTCTTTGCATGCCACAAACCCTGCTGTGGAGTAGAAGTGGGTGGGAACCTGGGAAACAGTTCACTGAAATTTGGTCATTTTTCTTTTTTTATTTACAGTTATTTTGAAATTTGGGCATTCTCTGTCTTTAAGTTATGCTGAGGCCAAGGTTTGTGTGTCGACTTATCTTTCCCTTTTTATTAGTCTGTATTCTTTTCTGGAGGAATATTGGGGGGAGGGAAGCTAGGCAACCACCATCATCTCTAGGTACATGGAAGTCCTAGAGGTTTTATTAAAACAGATTAAAATACTGATATTAAAGCACTCCTAGAGTATCTGATTCAAAAGTTCTGGGTGGTGCTTGATAATTTGTGTTGCTAACAAGTTCCCAGGTGATTTGTGATGTTACTGGTCTGCAAACCACATATTAAAAAGCACTTTTCTGATGCAAGATTAGCCATTTAAGAAAATGAAACAAGAGGAAAAAAATTATCCACATAACATGGGAGTATTAGATTATACTTACACTTATTATTTCCATCTGACATAGCTTCAGGAAAAACTATATATATATCTTAACAATTGAAACTATTAAATTATGGCAGCAGAATATAAAGCTGAAATAGTAACTAGAGATGGGGTCATAGTTATGAGACCATGAGAGTAATACCGTCAGAGCTCAAAGTTTGAGGAAAGAACATACAGAGAAAAAGGAGAGAAGCCAAGACTGAGACATATACCTATTTTAAAATAATTATAAAGGCTATAAAGAAAATAAAATACGATTACCTAATGGAAAGTAAGTGGTTACAGATTTAGGGTTGGGCAATGAGTCAGACAGCTTGAGATTTGTAGAAATAAAAAATTTAAAAAAAAAAAAAGGCCCCTTCTCAGGAGGTGATATTTGAGCTGAGGACTGAATGATTAGCATCAGTCAGCCATGCAAAAATCAAGGGAAGAGAATTCTAGAAGGAATACCAACTGTGAATATTCTGAGTGAAAGTAAACAATAAAAATGGCAGCTGTGAATTAACATCTTCATGAGCCTATGACCAAAAACCAAAAAGTCTCTTTCACACAAGAGCTTACCTGAAAAATACTGCAATAGGAGACCTAGTGGAGTGATTTGGTCCATGTGCTTATCATTAAACCAATTATTGTGTCCAGATGGTAGGATTTTATCTGAAGAAGAGGGAGGAGGTGTGGAAACAGCCACTGGGGATGTGCTGGAAGCCAGGTAGCCACTCCAATTTGTATCTGTTAAATATTATCTCTATGCTTCTCAGTGTATATATACATGCAGGTACACACGCACGCACACACACACACACACACACACACACACACACACACCCTTTCCTATACATGCAATTTGAGAAATGTCCTTGCTTATCATAACATGATGCTTTATAAAATACAAAACTACTGATCTTTCCCACTGAAGCAAAACCAAAATCATATTCACCTTCTATATCTCATTTTCAAATGTAATTAGATCCATACACATTCCTCACAATTTTGTAATCGTTGAGCTAACATTGCCACCATCTTTAATACTTCCAATTTACAAAATATAGAAAAAGTGGAATCATGACATTAAAAACACCAATGTAGAAAAAGGGAATGTGGAAAGCAATATCTAGTACCATATTTTGCTTTCTAGAAAAGCATGGACTTCTTATTGAACTAACCTGGCCACCTGCAGTTATATTCTTTGGAAGAATTTCTCTTGTCCATTATTATTCAAGGCTAAGAAGGGCACTGAACAGGGCTTTTCTGTTAGGGGCCATTCCCCTTTAGCAGACCCTTTGTTGTTACAGTTATAGAAACCTAGAGGTTGCCTGAAAGAAAATGAAAGTTATAGACCTTAAAAGGTGATCCTGACTGAGCCAGTGGTAACTATATTGAGAGAGTATATCATCTCTGTTTAATTTACCTCTGAGATGAGACTCAGTCCTCTTAAAGCAAATCTTGGTTCATCTAGTCAATGGCTATTTCTCTTTATAGTCTGTGGAAGATCATGGCTGTTGAAATCTGTGATACAATAAATGAGAGAGTAGAAACATTTCTTAAATATTCATAACTTTGCCATTATGGATTTACTAATCGTGAACGTATTTTTAATCTCAGTCTTTGGGTATAGATTATACCTGATGAAGAAAATAATCTTTGTAAAGAGATAATTTTCTTATCTAACCAAATTTAATGGATCCTCTATTTACAGACCACTGGGGGAAGAGGAAAGTATCACCAATTCAGAAGCATATAAAAAGTAAAGAGAAAATGATCTGCAGAATTTGATTCTAATAGAGATCCTGGATAAGTTTTGTAAAATCCGTGATATACACATATATACACATACACATACATACATCATACGAGGTCTGACAATTAAGTTCACAAACTTGCCACCCATGTGCTTACATTGGCAGCACCGTACAAACAGCTCGGTAAGGTTTCATAACTTTGGTATATCAGTGTCTCACAGCTGGGTTTATGTCGGACACATGATGGTGTCTTGCTTAGTGGCATTCATTATTGTTGTTGCATGTTTTTGTGTGCCATCACAAGAATGTCTGAGCTTGAATTAGAGCAATGAACAAACCTTAAATTTCTTGTCAAACTTGGCAACAGTAGAAGTGAAATCAGGAACATGTTAGTCCAAGTTTACGGGGATAATGGCATGAAGAAAACAACAGCGTACAAATGGATTAAACTTTTTTTGAGGGGAGAGACCATATCACTGATGAAGAGAGTCAGAGCATCCAGTAACAAGCAGAATTGATAAAAAAACATGAGAAAAATTTATCAAATTTTGTGTCAAAATCATCTGCTGACTGTGGGAAGTATAACAGACCAAGTAAAAGATCAATAGAGAAATAGGAAAATCTTAACTGAAAATCTTGGCATGAGAAAGGTGTGTGTAAAAATGGACCCAAAGGAGCTCACCAATGAACAAAAGCAAAGTAGAGTTGAAGTTTGCCAAGACCTTTTGGAGAGGCAAGAGGATGTTTTTGGCCATTTTATCACTGGTGATGAAACATAGGTGCACCAATACAACCCTGAAACAAAGCATCAAAGTGTACAATGGAAGTCAGCCAATTTTCCATGATCAAAAAAGTTCCATCAGTCCAAATCAAGAGTCAAAACAATGTTGCTAACCTCTTTTGATATCAGAGGGATTATTCATTATGAATTTGTACCAACTAGACAAACTGTTAACCCAGTTTACTATTTGGAAGCACTGAAAAGGCTGCATGAAAAAGTTAGACAAAAATGACCTGAACTTTCTGCCAACAATTCATGGCTCTTGCATCACAAAAATGTACCAGCTCCCATGGCACTCTCTGTGGGAATTTTTAGCCAGTAAACAAAAACTGTATTGGAACACCCTCCCTACTCACCTGATCTGGCCCCCTGTGACTTCTTTCTTTACCTGAAGATAAAGGGAATATCAATAGGAAGACATTTTGATGCCATTCAGGACACAAAGTATAATATGATGACAGCTCTGATGACCATTCCAGAAAAAGAGTTCCAAAATTGCTTTGAAGGGTAGACTAGGCACTGACATTGGTGCATAGCTTCCCAAGGGGAGTACTTCGAAGGTGACCATAGTGATATTCAGCAATGAGGTATGGAGCACTTTTTCTAGGATGAATTCGTGAACGTAATTGTCAAACCTCGTATATCAGAGTTTCTCAGCTTTGGGCCTATTGACATTGAGGCCTAGATAATTTTTGTTTTGTTTTGGGAACTGTCCTATAATTTGTAGAATGTTTGGCAGAATCCCTAGCCTATATTCACTGGATGCCAATACCAATGCCATCCCCTCCCTACTACCACAACCAACAATGTCTCCATATATTTCCAAATGTCTGCAAGGGGGCTAAATTGTCTCCAGTTGAAGACCACTGATGTGTATATATAAGACTAAAACAAAGGTAAGGATGAGAGGGGAAGACCAATTTACAATGTTATCTATTTTGGCAAAATAGAATTAATAGAGAAAAGCTAAGTAAAATATTCGATTGCTCTATAGGTAACAGGTAGGAGTTAAAGGATACCAATAAATAACAGAAAATAAAATATGAAATAGTAAAGCAATGGACTAAGTGATTTAAAAAATATAAGCACAAGACTAGAATAAAAATACAAACATTTCTAAATACAAAGTTGGGGAATGTATCTGAAACAATAGAGAAATGTTCCTAAAATTTTATGTAAACTCCTGATAGAAAATTATATAAAAGATGTTAAAACAAGTCAATGGGGAAAATAATAATCTTTTAAATAAATAAACTGGGAAAACTGGATATACACATGCAGAATGAAGTTGTGTCCTTTCCTTGTATCATAAGCAAAAATTAACTCAAAATGGATTATAGCTAAAACTTTGAAACTTTTAGGAGAAAACATAGAATTAAATCTTCATGATCTTGGATTAGGCAGCTTTCTTAAATGTGACAAGAGCACAAGTAAAAAAAGAATCAACTTTACCAAAATGAAAAAAACATAATTTGTACTTCAAAAAAAGTGAAGACAACTTTCAATAAAGTGAAAAGGTAGCCCATAAAAATCTGGGCAAAATGTTTGCAAATCATTTTCCTGATTAGAGAATTGTATCCAGAATATAGAAAGAACTTCTACAATTCATTTACAAAAGGCTACATCACAAATTTAAAAAGAGGCAAAGGATCTGAGTGGGCATTTCTCCAAAAAAAAGCTATATCAATCATCAATAAGCATATGAATTAATACTCAACATCATTAGTTATTAAGGAAACGCAAGTCCAAACCATAATGCGGTACCACTTCACATCAACGAGGATGTCTATAATCAAAAAGTCAGATAAATGTTGACAAGCATGTGGAGAAATTAGAACCCTCATGTATACTTGTGGGGATGTAAAGTGGCGCAGCTTTGGAAAAGAGTTTGACAGCTCCTTAAAAAGTCAAAAATAAGGTAACTATATGCTACAGGAATTCCACTTCTAGATATGTATACAAGACAATAGAAAACATACATCCACACAAACACTTGTTCACAAATGTTTAAAGCAGGCTTATTCAAAATAGTCTAACAGTGAAAATGACCCAAGTGTTCACCAACGAATGAATGAATACATGAAAATTGTGTATCCATAAAATGGAATAGTATTCAACAATAAAAAGTAATGAAGTGATATATGCTACGACACAGATGGACCTTGAAAACATTATGTTAAATGAGAGGAGCTAGACACAAGAGAGCTCATATTGTGGGATTGCATTTATATAAAATGTCCAGAATAGGCAAATTCATAAAGACAGAAAGTATACTAGTAGTGTCCCAGGGCTGAGGGATTGGGAATAAAGAGGGAGGGGATGTGGAGTGACTGCTGATGTGAGGCTTCTTTTTGGGTGATAAAAATATTCTAAACATTTTTGTGGTGATTCTTCCACAACTCTGTGAATACATGAAAAGCCATTGAATAGGTGTACTTTAAATGGTCAGTTGTATGGCATGTGAATTAAATATTCATATGAATATATGAATCAATAAACCTGCTTTAAAAACAGAGGAGAAAAGAAAAAAAAAACACTTATACAACTATTACGTGAAAACTTAACTTCAAAATCTTTAAAATATTGAGCATGGTTATTTCTAGGTGATAAAATTAAAGGTTGTTATTTTCTTCTTTATGCTGCTACTATATTTTCAGCATGCCCAAATACTATTTCATTTTTAAAATTTAAAAAAACCCACAACTTTATTTTAACTGATTAAAATGGAGGAATAAACCTAACATAACAAGTTTCTCAGCATACCAGGTAGAACTATTTGTGGTAAAAAATATCAGTATCAAAGACCTATTAATCAAATCCTGGGATGACAGTGTCTCAGCAGTGGAATATACTTGACCCAACTTCGAGCTAGCTGTGAATGATTGACAAACTTGCTAGGGCCAGTCCTGAGAAAGATCTCCTTTCTAAACACCAACACATCAGGTTGCCTAGAGTTGAAATCAAAACTCCTGGAACCACTTACTGTGTTGAGGCGTTTGTTAGCTCATCTACAAAATGTAGACAGAAATAAATATATAAAATGTAATGATCCAAATGGACTAGATCTGGGGCTCTCAGCGCTGCAGCATCAGCAAGTATCCCCTGTGAACTTGATTGAAATGTGAATTCTCAGGCTCTACCTCAGACTTACTAAATCAGAAACTCTGGAAATGGAGGTCAGCAATCTCCGTGTTAGCGAGGCCTCCTCATGTGTCTGATGCATGCTGGATTTGAAAACTACCGATCATTATTTCTAAGGGGTTGAGAAGGAAAATCAATTGGTACCTGGGGAATATTTTGAAATCACGTATCTCCAAACCACAGGCATTCTGAGAAGTTCGTTTAGGGCTTTTCATTCTCTCTCTCTCTCTCTCTCTCTCTCTCTCTCTCTCTCTCTCTCTCTCTCTCTCTCTCTCTCTCTCTCTCTCTCTCAAAAGATACAAAGGCAGAAATTCCAAAACAAATTGCTTTGCCCATTGGAAGGAATCTAAATTCGTATTTTGTTTACTCATATGTTTGTTTTTCACTACTGCTCTGTTCTGAGAGACTCAGTTTCTTTGCTCAGCACATTTTGCAATGCCTAGGACCTTCTATAAGTGCTTTGATCTGAGAACTACACAGAAAAGATTTTCAGACTGAGGAAGAAAGTGATAATGGACCTCAAGTTAAATATCTTCTCTCACCTTTAGAAAATAGCACAAATAAACAGATGCAATTTGTTCAACTCACATTGTTGACAAGATTACCATGCGTGCTACAGGCAAAGACAGTGGCAAAGAGCTTGCTTCATCTGCCAACTGTTCTGTGTCTTACGGGCATGTGTTGCCTCGCTGAATGACTGAACTAAGCCATTTTGGAGAATATATGAATCTTGCCTCTGATCCTAGCACTTGGCTATGTTGCAGGACTGTGTTCTCCATGTCAGACACGATCTGTAACATGATAACAGCATTATCTCCTTTCCTCACATCCTCTCCCTATTTTTCTAAGTCTAAAGAGAAAGATTCTGTCACCTACCAATAATATTTGAATCTTTCATCTGCTTTTCACAATCCAGCCTAAAAGAGGGTGCTGGACCTCACAATTTTTAGGTTTTAGTAATAATACTTAGGGAATTTTATCATAATAAGGTAATATTTGTCTATTTGTTCACTCCTGTCAGATCAGAGATCTGGACAAATATGTTTATAACACTAAATCAACTGGGAAAGGCAATAATATTCAAACACATCTAAGAGAGTAGAACATAAATGTTCTCACCCCACGCCCCCAAAAAGAGATAAATATGTGAGGTGATGGATATGTTAATTAGCTAGATGAGATGGGTGGAATCCTTCCACAATGCAATCCTATGTTAAATCACCATGATGTAAACTTGAAATAACTTACAATTTTATAGAATTTTTAAAAATTATTTTTTCAATTACAGTTAACATTTGATATTATTTTATATTAGTTTCAGGTGTACAGTATAGTGGTTAGAAATTTATATAATTTATGCAGTGATCCCCTGATTAGTCTACTACCCACCTGGCACTATACATAGTTATTACCATATTATTGACTGTATTCCTTATGCTGTATTTTACATCTCTGTGACTATAGTATTTTGTAACTACCAATTTGTACTTCTTAATCCCTTCACCTTTTTCACCCAGCTCCCCAACTCCAGTCCTTCTGAAAACCATCAGATTGTTCTCTGTATCTAGGAGTCTGCTTCTGTTCGTTTGTTCTTTTATTTTGTTCTTTATATTCCTCATATAAGTGAGATCATATGGTATTTGTCTTTCTCAATCTAACTTATTTCATTTAACATAACATCTTCTAGGTCCATCCATGTTGTCACAAATGGTAAGATTTCATTCGTTTTATGGCTGAGTAATATTCCATTATATATATGTACGGCATCTTTATCCAGTCATCTATTGATGGGCATTTAGGCTGCTTACATTATCTTGGCTATTGAAAATAGCACTGCAATGAACATATGGTTGCATACATCTTTTCAAATTAGTGTTTTGGATTTCTTCAGAATAAATACTCTGAAGTAGAATTGCTGAGTCATAGATAGTTCTATTTTCAATTTTTTGAGGAGCCTCCATGCTGTTTTCCAGTAGCTGTACCAATCTACAATCCCACTAATAGTGCACAAGGGTTCCCTTTTCTCCACATCTTCGCCAACACTGTTGTTTGTTGATTTATTGACAATGGCCGTTCTAATAGGTGTGAGGTGATATCTCATTGTGGTTTTAATTTGCATTACTCTGATAATTAGTGACTTTGAGCACATTTTCATATATCTATTAGCCGTGTGTATGTCCTCTTTGGAGAAATGTCTATTCAGGTCCTCTGCCCATTTTTTAATTGGATTATTTGATTTTTTGTTGTTGAGTTGTATGAGTTCTTTATAAATTTTGGGTATTAAGTACTTATCAGTATATCATTGGTGAATATCTTCTCCCATTCAGTAGGTTGTCTTTTCATTTTGTTGATGGTTTCCTTTGCTGTGCAAAAACTTTTTAGTTTGAGGTAGTCCCATTTGTTTATTTTTTCGTTGGTTTCTCTTGCCTGAGGAGATAGATTAGAAAAAAAATATCACTAAGAGTAATGTCTGACAGTTTACTGCCTATGTTTTTTTCTAGCAGTTTTATGGTTTGGGGTCTTACATTTAAGTCTTTAAACCACTTTGAGTTTATTCTTCTATATGGTGTAAGAAGGTGGTCCAGTTTCATTTTTTTTGCATATATCTGTTCAGTTTTCCCAGCACCACTTATTGAATAAACTGTCTCAACCCTACTACATGTTCTCGCTTCTTTTGTTATGGATTAAATGACCATATAAGCATGGGTTTGTTTCTGGCTCTATTCTGTTCCACTGATCTATGTGTCTGTTTTTATGACATACCATGCTGTTTTGACTACTATAGCTCTGTAGTATAGTCTGATATTAGGTAGTGTGGTACCTCCAATTTTATTCTTTCTCAAGATTGCTGTGGCTATTCAGGGTCTTTTGTGGTTCCATATACATTTTAAGATTATTTGTTGTAGTTCTGTGAAAAATGTTATTGGTAGTTTGGTAAGGATTGCACTGAATGTATAGATTGCTCTGGGAAATATGGACATTTTAACGATCTTAATTCCTCCTATCCATGAGCACATTCTATGCTTTCATTTATTTGTATTGTCTTCAATTTCTTGCTTCACTGTCTTATAGTTTTCTGAGTACAGATCTTTTACTTGGTTAAATTTATTCCAAGGTATTTTTGTTTTATTTTTTTGAAAAAAAAAAAAAAAAAACAATTGTAAATGGGATTGTTTTCTTAATTTCTCTTCCTGACAAGTCAATATTGGTGTATAAAAATGCAACTGATTTCTGAGTATTAATTTTGTATCCTGCTACTTTACCGAATTCATTTATCAGTTCTAATAACTTTTTGGTGGAATTTTTCAAGTTCTCTATATATAGTATCGTGTCATCTACAAATAATAGTTTTACTTCTTCCTTTCCAATTTGAATGCCTTTATTTATATTATTAATTAACTAATTAGTTAATTTTTCTGATTGTTGATGCTAGGATTTCAATACTATGTTGGAATAAAAGTGGTGAAATTGACATTCTTGTCTTGTTTCTGATCTTAAGGGCAATGACTTCAGCTTTTCTCCATTGAGTATGATATTAGCTGTGGGTTTTTCATATACAGCCTTTATTATGTTGTCATATACAGCCTTTAATATGTATTATATTCCTTCTATTTCCACTTTGCTGAGTGCTTCTATCATGAACTGATGTTGGATTTTGTCAAACACTGGTTCTGCATCTATTAATATGACCCTATGATTTTTATCTTTCATTTTGTTTATGTTGTGTATCCTGTTAATTGACTGGTGACAATTGAACCAACCTTGCATCCTAGGAATAAAGCCCACTTGATTATGGTGTATGATCTTTATAATGCATTGCTGAATTCAGTTTGCTAATGTTTTGTTGAGGACTTTTGTATCTATGTTCATCAGGGATATTGGCCTATAATTTTCTTTATTTGTAATGTCGTTGTCTAGTTTTGAAATCAGGGTAATGGTGGCCTTGTTAAACAAGCTGGGGAGCTTTCCCTCCTCTTGAAAATTTTGGAATAATTTGAGAAGAATAAGTGTTAATTATTCTTTGAATGTTTGGTAAAATTTACCTATAAAGCTACCTAGTTCAGGACTTTTGTTTGCTGGGGTTTTTTGTTTGTTTGTTTTATTACTAATTTGATTTTATAGTAGTATAGTAATTGGTCGGTTTAGATTTTCTGTTTCTTCTTGATTCACTGTTGGAAGATAGGCTATTTTCTTAATGGTACAGTTCTTAGGAAAATAACTCATTTCCCTATTCTTGCCTCTGTAGCTTCCCAGAAAGCACAACTAACAATTAGAGATGCAACCTCTATTCATAACTAATCCCTGTTATGTGGTTCAAACTGCTCAATATTGCTAAACTCATTTTTATTCTAAGAAATTATTGACTCCTAGACATCTTTTGAAACCATATTTTACATTTTATACCATTTGTGTAAAAATGAAACAATTTTGCTATAGAAGTGAATATTATTAAAATTGCTGATACTTTTTAAAATCTCTATGATTCAAAGATTAAATTCTTTATAAGCATATTTATTCTCTGATTTTTGACCAGTTATGGGCTGAACTGTTTTTCACTACTAAGTCTGAAGGCCAGAACTTTTCTCTGAGTATCTGCATGTCTGCATTTATATACTATGTATAGCTAATCAAGGTAAATGTAATCATGAGGACTTGATGTTATTGTCAGAGCTAATGACCCTCAACCTTAAAAACTAACACACCTTTGACATTTATTTAGTTGGAGTAAGTATAACACTGAAAAGCAATTAAGAATCTATTTCTCAGGGTCTAAGAATCTATTTTTCAGGGTCCTGGAGCAGCAACTATGCACTGAGTTAATAAATGAAACTATAGCTCTCAGATGTTATTAAATCTTTTGTGAACAAAAATGGGGCCACACACTAAACCTGACAAGCTCAGGAGAGGCCTGCCTGGTGGGCCTTAGAAACTTGGAGACCAAAAGTTACCACATAGGATGGTTTAGAGATAAAAATTCCTAACTAAAAGTTTGTCATAGCTTGTAGTCACATCCTAAGCCTGTAGCTTCATGACAAAAGTCAGTCTTTACCTTAAGTAAGTGTGTCTATTGTCTTTTTTGCATCTAAGACAACATACCTTTGAAATGTCAAAATAACCCCCTTTTCCAGACACCTCAGGGCACACCCAAGCACCAGAGCACAAGGCCACAGAACCCCTCATTGTTATCTTGTTCCCCGAGAACCATCTCCATGTGCTGTGAATGTTAAGTATTAACTATCCTGTACCCACCAATGTAAAAGAAAGATGTGTCTCTCTGTTTCACTTTTTATTCAATCCCAGGGATTTCCCCAATTTGCTTTCTCCTGCCTCCTTAATCTATTATCAACAGATTTTATGAAACCCTCCTTAGGTTTCTTCCTTTGATTCTAATGTATAAAATAAGCTGCAAAACTGCCATTTTCTCAGTCCATTGAGATTTTCTATCCCAGAAATTGTCATCTGTTTGGCTCAAATAAGCTTATACAAATTCTCTATAAATTTGGACATTTATGTTGACACTACTACTTGGTTTTTCACAAATTTGTTTCATATTTCACTATATTTTGCTCCACATTTAAATTAGTGAGGTAATACCGTATTTCCCCAAAAATAAAACCTAGCTGGACCATCAGCTCTAATGAATCTTTTGGAGCAAAAATTAATATAAGACCCAGTATTATATTATACTATATTAATTTATATTATATTATATTATATTATATTGACTAGGTCTTATATTCTAGTAAAATAAGACCGGATCTTATATTAATTTTTGCTCCAAAAGATGCATTAGAGCTGATGGTCTGACTAGGTCTTATTTTCAGAAAAACACGGTATGAAACTCAAAACTCTGTCGTTTTATAGGGAAGTGCCTGGTTGGAGAAACTTCTACTTCTGAATCAGCAACTTCTGTAAAATCACAGAGAACGGTGTGAAAGGGAGCCTGGGGTCATCGTTTCTAGCTTGTATAGGTCATCTCCTCTGTAAACATTACCCACAACAGATAGACCTTGTTGATTTTCAAGGATCCTTAAGCAACAAAAATTACAAAGCAATAAACACTGTTTCCTTGGTTCAACTCTCATTTGTCCAACTTTGAAAATGTCACCTCATAACCTAAGAGTCAAGGTTTATTTTTTCTAGTCAAATCTATGAGCCCTATAGATTGATTTTCTCAGCGATTTCTTTCCCTCTGAAATCACAGTTTTTAAAGAAAACATCCAAAAAATTTAAGTTAGGCACAATGCTTTTATTTGCAACTAAAATCAAAACAGAGGAATAGTCAATTCTTCCTGGTAGTCGTTTCTGATTATCACACTCTGTTGTCTGTCATCCATCTTCCTTCAAAAAGAAGTTGCATGCATGAGAAAACAGGAGGCGTTAAAATCGTTTGCCTGAAAGGAAAGCTTGTGTCAAGAAAAGGCACAACTTGTCATTACAAGAAAAGAAGAAAGAAAGGAAAGGGTGGAGTTGGGGGAGGGAAGGGAAGAAGGAAGGAAAAGGAAAGCAAGCGAGAAAGAAAGAGAAAATAGAAAAGCAAGGGAGAATTATTATTTTTTGTTTGTATTCAGGTTTTCAACTGTCAGAACTGACAAGCCCTGTGCAATATTTAACTCAACACTCTTCTTAAACTGTTGGGTTTGTATTGATGAAATTAATGCTCTGCAATCAATCCTTTGAATGTAGATGGATTTCTAGTGCCCAGTTCAGCAGATCTATTAGGAAGAAAGTTGGGATCTTATAAGCTACACCTATCAGCTTTTCTTTATTTAGTGGCTGAAAGATGACAAATTTTATTGCCTGCATTGACAGAATTATTCAAATTATAAATGCAGAAATATAACTTTAATTTGAATTACATGCTAATGTTTTTTCTACAAAGTAATTCCAAAGTGGTAATGTTAATGGGCATTCTATTTCCTAATCTGATCAAGAAATGGCTCTTTGAATCTCTCCAGAGAGCCTGTAACATTTTATACCTACTTCATCATCATTCATCAATATTCATAGACACATCTATAATTTTCAAGACATTGAACAGAGCTCTGTTGGTGCTGCAGAAAAAAAAAAAGTCCCCTTACATGGCAGTATTATGAAGAAAGTAAAGTGTGCACTGCGGGGCTTTCTACTCCAGCCCCACTCTTGCCCTGATTCGTGTCCCTTCCCCACGTATATAGTGTCTGGTCCCTGTCCATGACTACCCATAGCCTGCTGTAAATGCTGATGTGCTCTGCTTTTCTCCCCCTCTATTCCTTAAACACCTTGCTGCAATGCTAAAGTGATTATAGTTATTTAATTTGCATGCACATGTTAATGGTTTCATATGTTCCTCTCCCAGGCAACATGCTTACATACTCTCATTTTTGCTTGAGCTTCCAGGGCTTTCATCTAAAGAAGAAACCTAACAATCTCAAGGTGATATTTGCTGATTTTAATAATGTTCAGGCCTAATTCACAGACCACCTCATATCCAGCCACTTGTAGGAAGAGTAACTTCATTCCACCTCCTTTTTTCTGCAACATGAAAAATCAATAACCAGCTTCTCAAAATGGTTCTTCACTGGTGAGTCCACCCTGAGCAACAGAAGTCTACTGCTCAGGTGACAGCCTGTGGACAAACACATCAGCCCTCGGTAGCACTACTGGCAGAAGTCTAGATGTATTTGTCACTCTGACAGCATTGCCACGTGAGTATCCCTCAGTCACTACATCCGATGAAAGGTACAGGTGTTTCAGCCCAAACATAGAAAATCACCTTCAATAGTGACTGATGCTAGGGAAGGTGTATTCAGAAGAGCATGCACTCTCCAAGTACTCTAACCCAAAAATTCCTAGGGCTAATAACACGTATCCCAGGAGTCCCGCTGCAGCCCTGACCCCTCCCCACTTTGCAAACTTCCTGGCACCATCCCCTTTACCCTCATTCTCTATCATCTTAACAACAACACGAGACTAGGATCCATTTTAAAGATATCTAAGATGTTTATCCTTCTTTGTCATGCAGAGCTTTGGAGCTAAAGAATAAGGCATTTGCAGACCTGATTATTTTTCAAAGAAGGAAAGATCTGCAACTACTTGGGAAGCTTTTCTTTTCTCCCAAACCCCTAGCTTCAGCTATCCATTGTATACACCTCTTTGGTGGCACTGTTTTCTACTTAAGACACTGTTTTGTTGATATTTTTTCCTTCCCAAGTAACTGTGGAACCATCTGGCACATAGTAAATAGGCTTAATCGTTAACTGACTGTGCTCAGAAAACCTAGCAGTTAGCAATTAATTTTATCCCTGAATAATGCAGTGGAAATCATAATCGATGGGACAAAACTGGACAGCATTGAAAAAGAGCTTAGAAAATACTGCCTGTCTATAGATGTAGAGGTTTCTATGAATTCACTCAGATCAGAAATCAAATCAGCGTCAGATTATCTTGTAGTTTATGGACACTAGTCGCTTGCATAAACGGCAGCCCACTGATCATAAATTTCACACCATCTTCCCTTAATGACCTTAATGAGTTGCCTTTATTTCACTGTGCTATCATTCAAAAAAAGCCCATCTGGTATTCATAAACACATGCAGAGGAGGGTGGACTTTGACATTTATAAATGTTCAGGTGGAATCAGGAGCTCTCTGGAAAAACAGTTTTTCCCTCAAAGAGTTTCCATAATTTCTTCAATAGAGGCATCAACCCAAATTCCCATCACCAGGGACTGATTAAATAAATCACGGTTGTTTTCCATGATGAATTATTATTTTAGAGTATATTTACTTAATCTTAAGGATTATGAAAATAGTTAAATGACAAAATGATGATGCAAACTGCATATGTATCATAACCTCTACTGCGTAGACCTATTGGCAATTGACTTCCATTCTCTTGGTCTCATTTTCTTTCTCTCTATGATGAGTGTCCTGGTTTGAGTTCTTCCAGAACACACCCTGTATAATAGTGTATTGGGGCAGTGACTCCAGAAGCACGGTGAATAGTGATGAAGTAAGATACAGAAAAGAAAAAGGTGTTGACCATTGATATAACCGTGTGGAAAACTGGAGATAAATCCTTCTGGAGACCCTCTGAGATGATCACTTGTCAGAACTGTCCACCAGCATATTTATTTATCAACACTTCTCCCTAATTTCTCTTGGGACACTTGGTCCTATCCCATTTGAACCTAACCTGCTTCTACGAGCAGAGTACAGAGAGTTGCGGGAAAGCATCTGAGCATAGGAGAACTGCCTCTAAGGTGGGCTGAGGACAGGCAGGGTACCACAGTATCTGCTAGAGGTAATTGGATTAGATGACCTCTAATACACCTTCAGTCCCTGAAAGCTTGTTTAGCAGACAGGGATGATATTGAATGATCTTGTACTACATCTTTAGAATTTTCTACAAAAGTTTTAAAGGGCAAAAAATAAGCAAGTGATAGGAACTTAGTAAAATTTCTGCATTTGTTTGGGTTCTCCAGAGCTTTCCCTTAGTCAGAGATCAAGTGCAAGTTGTTTAGCTAGGAAGCTATTTTAAGAAAAATCATAGAGGCACAGGGAAGTGAAAGAGGTAAGGGATAAATCCAATAAAGAATGTGCTATTAATTGGTTATTAGTTACCACATTTGTAAACTAGCCCTCAGTCCCACTGGTGGATTCAGGAAGACAGTCTAGGTTATGCCCCAGAGGTATTCTGTGTGAGAACTAAGGAACCTGAGTGTTTATCCACCACCTCCCTCCCATCAGTCATTCATGGAAGACTGCTTCAACTGGGGCATTAACTCCCCAGTATTTCTGGCCTACACCATGGATGGCAGAGTAAGCCTGGCTAGTCAAAGAGCATCTGCAGGGAAAGAGAGTAGCCGCTTGGCATTAGAATCAAGCCAGATTTCATGGAAATGGTGAGGACAAGGGAAGCAGTGGGGGCACACAGATCATCTGCTATAAAGGAAGTTAATTTCTCAAAGCTCTCATGGTATATATAGAAGCACTTGAGGGCCCTACTGTGTGTTGTGTACACATCCTGTAGTTTGTTGCATTAATCTAGGGAGGTCACTGGCAGGTGGAGGGAACCCAAATCTGAACACTTCGAAGCCAATGCAAGCCGATTGCCTTCATTTCATCAAGGGTAACCACAGCTGAGCATGTTTGTTTTCTTCAAACTCTTCCCATGAGAGTATTGTCTCTATCACCCATCCAGAACTTGTGGTACCCTTTTTGATTCTATAAGACAATGACTTGTCTTTCCAATTATACTTTAAGTTTCTGCAGAACAGAGCTTCTGTCTTACTATTCTATTTCACTCTTAGTGCCTAAGACACAGCACTGTTCCACAAATACTTATTGTCTTCAGTAAACTTTAAAAATTAAGTATCGGAAAAACTAAAAGGAAACATGCTCTTTAAAATGGTATCTGTGATTGGTGTAATTGTTTTCCGTTTTTGTTTTTGCTTTTGCTATCTTCTATTTTTAACTTTTGTTTTTCATAAAAGCAATATGTGCTTTTTTAAGAGAATTTGGAAAGTATAAAAGAGTAATTTTTTTAAAAAAATCTTACACTTTGTACAATGATGCAAGCAAGAAAACAGTCTATTTCTTAAAATCTAATTTAGCCTTACTTCCATGGCTGGATCTGTATAATATCAGAATTTTTCAACTGAATCTGTATAATATCAGAATGTGATAATTTGTTTTTCAAATGATAATTAGTTTTACATTTATTTTATTTTATGTGTTTATTAGTTTCAGGTGTACAAAACAATTTAATAGTTAGACATTTCACCCCTCACAAAGCGATAACCTCTCTCCCCCAATCTATAACCCCTCTGACATCGTATATATCTATTACAATTCCATTGACTCTATCCCCTATGCCATACTCCATATCTTGTGACTAGATATAGATATAGATATAGATTGAATTATAGTTGACATACAATATTATTCAGCTTCAGCTTCAGGTGTACAGCACAGTCACCAGGCATCTACACCGTCCATTAAGTGGTCTCCCTAATAAGTCAAGTGTCCATCTGACACCCTACAAAATCTTTACAACATTATTGATTATATTCCCCAAACTGCCTTTTATATCCCCGTAGCAATATTGTAGCTTTCTAATTTGTGCTTTCTAATCCCCTCCCCTTCTACCTCATTCCCACCCCCCTCCCATCTAGTAACCATCAGTTTTTCCTCTATATCTCTGAGACTATTTCTGTTTACTTTGCTCATTTATCCAGTTCTTTAGATTCCACATATAAGTGAGATCATATCGTATTTGTCTTTCTCTGACTGACTTATTTCACTTAGCATAATGTTACCTAGGTCCATCCATATCGTTGCATAAGGTAAGATTTCATTCTTCTTTATAGCTGAGTAATACTCCATTGTATAAATGTACCACAGTTTCTTAATCCAATTGTCTACCGATGAGCATTTGGTTGTTTCCAAGTCTTGACTACCGTGAATAGTGCTGCAATAAACATAGGGGTGCATATATTTTTTCAAATTAGCATCTTGGATTTCTCTGGATAGATACCTAATAGTGGAATTCCTGGGTCAGAAGATAGTTCCATTTCCAGTTTTTTGAGATACCTCCATACTGATTTTCATAGTGGCTGCACCAATCTGCAATCCCACCAACAGTGCACAAGGGTTCCCTTTTCTTCACAACCTCACCAACACTTGTTGTTTGTTGATTTATTGATGATAGCCATTATGACCAGAGTGAAGTGGTATCTCATTGTGGTTTTTATTTGCATTTCTCTAATGATTAGTGATGTTCAGCATTTTTTCATGTCTGTTGGCCATCTGTATGTCCTCTTTAAAGAAATGTCTCTTCATGTTCTCTGCCCATTTTTTAATTGGGTTATTTGTTACTTTGGTGTTGAATGAGTGTTTTATAAATTTCGGATATTAACCACTTATCAGATGTATTATTAACAAATATCTTCTTCCATTCAGTAGGCTGCCTTTTTGTTTTATTGATGGTACATTTATTTTATTTTATTTTTCAATTAGAGTTGACTTTCAATATTATTTTATATTAATTTCAGGTGTACAGCATATTGGTAAACATTTATATAATTTATGAAATGATCCCCCCAATTAATCTAGTACTCATCTAGCACTATGCATAGTTATTATAATATTATTGACTATATTTCCCATGCTGTACTTCACATCCCTGTGACTATTTTGTAACTACCAATTTGTACTTCTTGATCCCTTCACCTTTCTCACCCAGCCCCCAACCTCCCTCCCATCTGGCCATCATCAATTTGTTCTCTGTTTCTATGAGTCTGTTTTTATTTTGTTTGTTCTTTTATTTTGATCTTTAGATTCCACATATAAGTGAGATCATATGGCATTTGTCTTTTTCAGGATCCATCCATGTTGTGCGCAAATGGTAAGATTTCATTCTTTTTATGGCTGAGTAATATTCCATTGTGTATATGTACCACTTTTTCTTTATCCAATCACATATTGATGGGCGCTTGGGTTGCTTCCATATCTTGGCTATTGTATATAGCACTGCAATGAACATATGGGTGCATACCTCTTTTCAAATTAGTGTTTTGGATTTCTTCAAATACTCTTAAGTAAAATTGCTGGGTCATACGGTAGTTTTGTTTTTATTTTTATTTTTTTTTGAGGAACCTCGATACTGTTTTCCGTAGTAGCTGTACCAATTTGCAATCCCACCAACAGTGCATGAGAGTTCCGTTTTCTCCACATTGTTGCCAACACTTGTTGTTTTTTTGATTTATTGATGATGGCCATTCTGACAGGTGTGAGGTGATACCTCATTGTGGTTTTAATTTGCATTTCTCTGATAATTAGTGACTTTGAACATATTTTCACATGTCTATTTGTCATGTGTATGTCCTCTTTGGAGAAATGTCTATTCAGGTCCTCTGCCCATTTTTAAATTGGATGGTTTTTTTGTTGTTGAGTTGTATGACTTCTTTATATATTTTGGATATTAACCCCTTATCGTATGTGTCATTAGCAAATATCTTCTCCCATTCAGTAGGTTGTCTTTTCATTTTGTTGATGATTTCCTTTGCTGTGCAAAAATGTTTTAGTTAGATATAGTCCAATATCTTTATTTATTTCTTTTATTTCCCTTGCCTGAGGAGATATATCAGAATTATATATATATATATATATTATATATACATAATACATATAATATATATACATTTATATATAATGTATATATACATATTATATACATTATATATATATGTATATATATATATATATATTATATATATAAAACTAAGAGCAATGTCTGAGAGTTTACTGCCTATGTTAAGTGATAATTACTGTTATATGCCCACCTAAAATGACAATGCCATATATCAACAAAGAAAAGAAATGGTAAGGTTGAATAGATGACATAAATAACCCATCCATGTTAGTATCCAGATTCTCAAAGTGTAATTTTCCTTGTTGCTTCTGGACCTCTCCAGATAATATAGACTACTTCCAGGTACAAAGCTTGCCTGATTTAATTTAGAAACCAAAATAAAGTTTAATGTAGTGCTAAGCTTGAAATGAGCTTTGAACTGTAATGACCCTTCTTAATTTCAATATATCTTTATAACTACCAATTTAATTTTTCATGTTTTAGAAAAACCTAGGGTTCAATCAGCACGTTATTAACAATTAATGGTCAGATTTAGGATAGGATACTCTAATTTTAATAAAAGTCTTCACAAGAAAGGTCAGTGAACTCAACAGAATCAATCATTTATAAGCAGTCTTTGGTTTTCACTGAAATATTTATGAATGATAAAATTATTTTGACAAGGCAAAGTTCGATAGGAAGGCCATTACTGACAATATGACATGGTTTCATAAAAATTCCTGGTTACAATTAATATAAGATAAAAAGCTAAGCCCGAGGAAATGGATAATTCCATTTTAAACTCTTCAAGGAAGAAGAGCATCTAATGTGAACATCCACATGATCACATGTGCAACATGTTCTCACCAAAAGAGGCACCCAAGAATCAATCTTGAAATAAATATATGAGACAGTGAAACTATTCAGTTCTTAACAAACAGATCTTTGGATGTTTCTACAATGTAAGAATCGCATTCAGTCGAAAAGCACATCAAGAATCAAATAAACACTATTTTTTTAATATAGAATTGCCTATCCCTCCCATGACCAAGTTACTATAACAGAAATCGACAGCATCATGTTATTCAATAGAACTGTAGTAGAGATTATAGCAGGTTAAATTAATAATGTGCACATAATGGGCATAGTGAATTGGGGCCACCACCTTGGGGATCACTGAAAGAAAGAGTTGCCTTTCCAGCTCCTTTGTTTCTATAACATATGTATAAAATTAGCCACTAGACCCTGGCAGCATTGCCAAAAAAAAGGCAGCTGATGTTTATTTTAACTTAATTTCACTTGCCTGAAAACAGGAATCCATAAGGAAGCCATTCATAAGTGGGCTGAGCTCACAGTGATTTGCAGCTCACCTCTAAGCCACCCAAAGGTCGAAAGTCCCCATGGTGGATCAAATCAACAAGGCTTTAGTGTTCAGCTGAGAACTACACTTTAGTTGGGGAGCAGAATTAGGTATGGTGAAATGAATTAAACAACCTTAAAGGTCGGCATCTTGGTTTACTTTCTTTCCATATCATCCCATAATGTAAAACATAGCTAAATAAACTTTAGTCATTTAAACTTCCTGAAACTAGTCTGAGCTTATTTAATCTTGTTTTACTTTGTTTAAACATAGGACTCCTTGAGTATGTGGAATGTTAAGAAAAAATAAAAATATTTTATGGATCTGATATATAGATTTGCAGTGTCAGTAAACTCCCATTAATTTAGAAAAATTAGACAGAAGTGAAATATCCAGAATACAGAAATGTTAATGTTATTTTAAATACACAGACATATATAATATATAATGTTTCCAATAGGAGTCTGTGAAACCCTCTAGTTGTAATATTAATGAAACTTTTCTATTTTTTAACATTAATCATATGCCATTGATTGTTTTTCAAGTGGTTTCAAAATACATGAAAACAATTAATTTCTTTGAGATTTTGGAGACAATGTTGACCTGCCTTTACTAGTAATCTTCCTAAGGAGTAATTATTTTCTACAGATGGTACAGAATTTCCAATTAATAGACCCTCTTCAAATGATCACAGATTTCAAATTAGTAAAACTAGAGTTTATCAGAGTATTTATTCTATCTTCAAAATAATTCGTTTCTAGAGAAATAGAGTTCAAATTTTATCAAGACAATTACTAGTTCTCTGATTATGAGAAAAATGAGTTTGAAAATGTGGATGCTTGCTAAATGAATGGTGTTTCTGCCAACCTACCGTGAGCCCTACCTACATTTCCTATGCCTGTTCCTTTCTTCTCCCAAGCAGGTTCATCTCCAGCATATTTGAGATTTCTCATTTACAGTCCTTTCAAAAGCATCCCATCCTTTTCTGTTCATTCAGTATCTCTCTGGTGCTGTCTCTTGTCCCTCCTGGGGACCACCCCTCTATCTCTTCCAAACCATTCTGGATATTTCCCCAAACAAAATACACAGCCCTGATCTGGGTATTTCTCTATTCGGAAATCAGTGGTCCCCATTGCCTGAGATATAAAGTTCAAATTTATGAGTAGTAAGTGAATATTGGTTGCGTAACACATGTATACAGTTATAGTAGTACAGTGGAAAAAATTGCGTTGATTTGGGATTTTGCTCTGTATTAATATTCTCATATATTGAATAGCTACATTAACTGCATTCTAAAATAATTGAGAAGGTTAATTAAAAATGTGGACATGAGAATGCTCTGAAAGGTGTAAAATTCTAAACACATGCAAGTTGTCATAGTAAGTATGTTGGCTACCTGTGCTCAACAAACTTCTAGTAGTATCAGGTTTCTGAAGTTATCAAATACAATATGAGGTGACATACTTCCTTCACTGGTCCTTAATTTCTCTTCTGACACAGAGGTAAATAAGCTGAAGTCAGATACACTCAGCCCCCGGCTGTGAACACCATTATTTTATTATTCTTTTGTATAATTATTGTGCTTACAGATTTTGCAATTCTTCCCTTGCATTTGCCATGTCACTTGGTACTCTGTGTCCAATTTTTGTGTAAATCAATTCAACTTGATCTCACCATCAGCCGCTTGAAACAACAGTTTTAAAACACCAGGCTTCAAAATCTCTCTTTCTCTTGCCTCGGACTCTTCGTGTGTCATTTCTAACATTCATACAGTCTCCTTAGAGATCACCACATAAAATAAAGGATGCAAAAGGCCATAAGGAGACACTCCAAGATGCTTGTAAACCTAATTTTCTGGGTCCTCGGTAAGAGTCACATGTATAAAATATGCACTAACAAAAGCTCAGTTACCTATTATAGTACATTCAACTTAATCCTCTATGGACTTTTCTATTAGACTGAACTCCAGTTTGATTAGGCAGAGGAGAATCCACAGCATTAAGGCTGTCTAAAATGGATGGGAACACACACATACGACACCCAAAATCTAGTTGCTTGGAATCCATGCAGAAGTCATTCTGGCAAAGGTCTCTCAAGGTTTGACCTTGGTAGTTTTTACCTATTGCATTTATGTGGATTCTCATGTTGCAGATAATTTTGTTGTGTTTTATTTTTCTCCACTGAACTAAAAATGATGGGAGGAAGGAGGGAGAGAAAGGAAGGAGAGTAGGAAGAAGTGAGGGAGGCAGGAAGGTAAGGAGACAAGAAAAGAGATAAGAAAGAAAATGGCCAGTGAGTAAATAATATATATATATTTTTTAATTCAAAAGAGGAAAGAAAATATCTCTTTGAAGGGTCAACCCTAGTGCATCCCCTCTGTCTTCTACATAAAGAACAACTTAAGCAGTCTTTCATTTTCTGAGTTCACTGCGAATCTGATTTTCAGTGCTATTAATGAGAAAGATGTTCTCTCTCTGCAACTGAGAAGTATAATAAAATAATGTTGTTATCACATATATTTGTGAATTAGCATGGGCAAACTGTGCTCTTGCATTAAGGCTCAGAGTAGTTCATTCAGGTTTAAAATTTACTGAAAGACAAACACTTAACCTTTGCTCCCTTCCATTCCTCACGTAGAGTTATTTGGTAATTAGGCTAGAAGCATCAACATATTATATGTCTGGATTCTCTAATGTTCACTCTCTGTGGTTGCTGCTGGCACTTTACATTGCATTATAAAATAAGGACAAAATATGAGTTGTATTAAGAGTCTTGACAGAAGACATGAAGTATAATTTTCAAAGGAAGTAAGGAGTTAGGACCTTCTTTCCTACTCCAAAAAGGCCTGAGTAAGTTCATTTAAAAATACATATAATTAATGTTTTGGTCTTTGCATTTGGAAGATACAGTGATAAATAATATCATTAAGATAAAGATGTTTTTTCCCTAACAGATTATTGAAAGTTATCCTAGTTTATTACTCACCTAAATGACACGATGAACAAAGAAACTGAAATCAATAAACAAAGGAAGGAAAGTGAAAGCTGACTGAATTGCATTATAAAACATAATCTACATCACAACAGGAGAACATTAATTTAGAAGAAAATTAGCAAGGTTCTGTTAACAGAATAATGAATAGTTTCAAAGGTTTACCATATCAAAAAGCACTAATTGTGTTCGTCATTCCCAAGCCAACATTACTGTGGGAAAACTAAATGTGAACAAAACACTAACGTTCTTCATATTCTCAGAAACCCTTACAAATGCTTGCTATCCATTACATTTACTTCGGAATGTCCCATCTTAATTACCATGGCAATGTGATGAATACAACAGTCTCTAAGATGAGGACATGCATTGATTTGAAATATAATTCTCAAGGGTTGTATGGGGAGAGGTTGAGAAGGATATATGTGACCTTACAAGTCAAGATAGAGTTACAGAGAAAAAAAACAAGGTAGTGTAATTGAAGAATTTATACCATATAGGGTAGATTTAAATCTGTTGTACCCCAAATATGAACAAGAATCTAGACTCTCAGAGGAGAGTTGAATTCATAAAATTCAGTGGGAAAAACAAAATTAGTCAAATTGGTAATTTGGAAGCGTGTGGACAAGATGTCCAGATGAGTGACTGGCATTTTCCCTTCTCAAACTGGTTGTTTTGGCAATATTAGACTCAATATTGATGTCTGTGTTCTGGGGGAAATAAGTTTCTCTGTTGCAATTTTTCATTTTTAATAATATTAGTTCAAATTTCTCCAGTGCCTTTTATTCCATTAGCTCAAAGCACTTTTCAAACCACTAATGAATTACATTTCCTGACATTCCAGCAAGGCAAAAAGCATCCCATCCATTTTCATAGCAAAATGCTTCACTTCTAGCAGTGGCAGCCATTAGAGGGTACTACAATTTTTAAAAAAATATTTTTTATTATGTTCGCACATCCCATTTTGTCTTCTGCTTCATGAGTAATCTAAAGCATTAAGAAGTTTAACAAAATCATACAAAAAAGGAGAGGTCAGACCCTCAATCCTCAATAATTTTGTCTGTTTTACAGTTTAAATTATCCACAGTAAATTGATCCACTCAGAATTTCCAGAACTCTCAGTGGAGGGCAGAGAACAAAAGAAGGATGTTCCCAAATCTAGTCTCTTATCAGTAGGCATCTCCATTATCCTGTCCGTATTCATCAAACTGAAACATAAAGCATTGAAAAGAACAGGTTAGGTGACAAAAGTTATTTCCCAAAACTGAGTGAATCATTGACAACATCATCCATTATACTGTGAGAGAAAGCAATTGCCAAAGAGAACATCATTAATTTCAGGTTCATTTCAATCCCAAGTCACTTCTTTATAGAAATCTATGCTGAGTGAGTCCTTTTGGGTTTATAAACAAACAAGATGAAATGAGAGCAACTGAATGAGTCCATTTGTTTCCATTTCAAACAATCAAATATGATAAGTTCTATAGTTATGATTTCTGCAATTTTTGTTTCTAAAAAATTTCACCAAGATTAAAAAATGATTTTTATCAGTTCTACTTCTACTGTATTGACCATATTAAAGCATGTAAAATATGTAAAATAACCATGATATCATTGCCCTCAACTTACTGTCCCCAATTACTGCATTTAGATCTTTAACTGTATGTTTTCATACTAAAAAATTAGACACTTTGTTCTTTTAAACCATAGAGGCCTTCCTTTTTTTCTCTAGGCCAAAAGGAGTGGGAAGAGTTCCAGGCCCTAAGTGACACAATTATGGCTCCATGAACCTAAGGATGTCAGAATCGCCCAGGCAAGAATGGTGTAGAAGGAGGACTTCACATTCATCTCAGAGGTCATGATATTTCTGCTTGGTATGAAGCAGAGCAGACGGGATGAGCAGAACAAGAGGACTCAGTAGGAAAATACAGCAACTTACCAGTCTTCAGAATCAGAATTTTGTACAATTTAGATGATAAAATCTAAAATTATCAGACATATCCATAGTCATATGGTAGTTCAAACATATTCTGAAGTCAAATTTAAACCCTATAGAAACTTTACCATAACATAATAAAAATAATACCAAAAGGTACCAAAATTGCTCCCAGTTGTGGAGGTAAAGAAGCGCCGACTGTACAGCCAGTCTGGATGTGTATAACGTGTTTCAAAACACACGCTAGAAAGCAGATGAGGTGGAAAACATTTCCTGTTTCCACAAAAACCTGTAGTTACTCCCCAACTACACTAGATGGCCATCCAGAGTCAAGTGTTCACTTCGATTTTCCCCCCACGTCAAAGTGACGAATATTCAAAATGTTGCAATAAGTACCAAATATAAGTGTGTTGTGGCATTTATATCAGCCAAATTTAAAGCTATAGGGAAGCTGAGACTACCTGTAAAGTTTTTTTAAGAGCTCAGTGTAATATTGATGTAATTCTATTGCATCACTGATATTCATAATAATTTCCTTTGGAAATAGAAAAATGGATATTACTCTTTCTGCTTGACTAATGAAGATCAATGAGATACATACAAATCAAGTTCATGGCTAGAAGAAGTCAGTGAAAAAAAAAAGAATTTAGAGGAGTGGAAATCACTTGGACCTTGGAAACCTAGGTAAAATTTGGATAAAATATAAAATAATAAAGTCACCAATATGTCATTTTCTGTCTTCTTTGTGAAATTACCTTTCAAAGGAAGATCAGTCTTAGGCCCCAAGCAAAATATGTTAAGATTCCAGAATAAAACATGGCTTACACTTTTTTTTTCCCTTATACTCCTATGCCCTGCCTTTTCTTTCTTTTCTTTAGATGTTGCTAACTCTGGAGTATATGCATTTGTGATGCTTTGCTCAAGACATGGACAGCACAAGTCACTGAGATATTTTTGTTGCTGTGTAGCTCAGACTCAGCATGAATAATTGAAGCAGATTAAGATGGAGGGACGAGCTGAATTGCCCTTGAAAAGTTTCCATTCATGCTGCTGAAGAAGTAAAGTGCATCTTCAAATATCCCACTTGGCACATACACCTTGATCAAGGACATGCATTAGACATCCCCAGTATGTTTTCCGTGGTAGTATCAGGCTGTTAAAATGATGTCACTAACAACTTTCTGTGGCTATGGTTATTGTTTTTAACTTGGTTGATGTGTGTTATTTTAAAGATGGATACATTGCCCAAAAGAAGGAAAAACAAACAAACAAACAAAAAAAAACTTGGTGGCATTAAATTGGCACTTGGCATGTAAATTCTGTATCTTCAAAGTTGGCTTTCAGCTTGCAAAGATCTTCACTTCCTGTGTTCATCCGCTTAACATAGTGCCAAATACCATAGTTACCTTTTCTTAGAGCACTTCCAAAGGGCAGGGACTGTATCTTTCCTGTATCTATATAATGAAAAGAGGAGATAGGGCCAAACGAGGTGCTCCTTTGTTTTCCTCATTCTCTATGGGCAGAAACAGTGCCTTCCCCCTAAAGTCACTCAACAGAAGAGAAAATGGGAGTGGTAATTGCAAATAACAAAAAAAAAATCATTATTTTTTAATTTTTGGGGGGCGGGGGTTGGGTTTTAAAGTGTTCTAGCTAAGTTTCTCTTTAACATATGGTTTTGGCTTACAGATCAAAGGAAGAAAGGCCGTATACACCTGTGTGGTGTTTTCAGGACCCATGAACCTAGATTTTAATTTCAGCTCTACCACCTACAAATTTTGTAATCCTGGACAACTTTACTTTCCCTAAGTGTCTGTTTTTGTAAAATAGAGGTAACACTTCATTTAGTTTTAAGGGTAAATTTGGGGTTATGATGAGAATTAATATAATATGGTGATTAAATGAGATTTTTATGTGTAGAGGATTTTGTACTATGCATAGAACATAGTGAGTACTAAGTACATGTTGGCTTTTCTTTTCTTATAATCTAAGATGAATTAGGTCTCCATCTAGTCTTTCCCATATTTTGCAGCAACATTAGCTTATAAGGCCACAACATCTAATTTAAAAACTAAGTTCCTAGTTCTAGTTAGTATCTTGTAAAAGTTAGAGAAAATTATTTGGTTTGCAGAGCATAAAAGTTGAAACATTTTCCAGTTTTTTTCATCGAGAGCTCATTTTGCATAGAGCCTCACAAATCATCTTCCTTTCCTTCTTCTTTCCTTCCCTTCTCTCCCGCCTCCTTTTCTTTCTCTTTTCTCCTTCTCTTCCTTCCTTCATTCCTTCCTTCTTTCCTTTCTTCTTCCTTTTCTCCTCTCTCTTTCCTTCTGCCTTCCTTTCTTTCTTTTGTGCAAATGTCCCTTTATTCACTCTAATTCCCTGTCACCTTGCATTTGCTCCAGAGGCTCACATCCAAACAAAACAAAACAAAACTTTCTTCCAGATTTTTAAAGCAAAACAACATGTGAACAAACATATGTGCATTCTCACTATGGAGCAGAATACTGAGTCACAGGATACATGAATCTTTTTAACTTTTCTAGGTCATGCCAAATTGCTTTCCCACGTGGTTTTAAGAGTTTCACTCCAACCAGCAGTATATGAGCATTTCTGTTCTTCCTGATTAAAGCCAACCAAGATGACATTGTTCAGCGTGTTAATTTTTGCCAATCTTGTGCAATCCAATAGTTTAATTTGCGTCACCCTGATTTATAAGAGATTTGAGTTTCTTTTCGAGTATTCTTTGGCCATTGTATTTTCCCTTTCCCAAAATGTTTATTCATGTTTTTTGGCCATTTTCCTACACAATTACAGGAGTTCTCTTTTCATTTTTGATACAGCCCTTTGGCAGGTATGTGTGGCAAATATCTTTTACCACTCTGACTTGTTTTTTGCTCTGTTTATGGTATCTTTTTATAAATAGGAGTTCTTAATTTTAGAGTAGTTATTTTGTTAATCATTTTCTTTATGGTTAGTGCTTCTTACCTCTTTTTATAAAAAATGGTACTCTATCCTAATTTTATCAGTTTAATTCTCCTTCCCTTCGGTTTTCAAAGAAGATTGAGTTTACTAGGCACTTGAAAGCTGCTGATTCAGGCTTGATTCAACAATGCTAAAGCATACTTAGAACAATACTTTTCCATTAAATAGAAACTGCTTCACTGGCAGAAATAATGTTTTATCCTTTTATTGGTATGATGGCATTGTCAAATGTTCTCAATGCGTGTAGACCTATAAATTTGCTGGTTTAAGGCAAAACCCTTGATAGGAAATCGTCAGTAAAAGATGCATTCCTACTGATAGCTAGATCTTAGAAAAATGTTTCAGAAATATTGGTTCTTTACTGAGTAAGTGGTAAAAGCCAGAAGAAATGGCAGGATCATCAAAGTATCATTCAGTATGCTTCAGTTTTATTCAGGAAGTGACATCTTCTGTGCTAATGAAGAAGTTAAAAGACACAATTGGTACCATCGCTCTAAAGAAGTTAAAAAAAAAACAACTGACAAGGCTAGAATAGCAA
Source organism: Rhinolophus hipposideros (assembly GCF_964194185.1). Lineage (NCBI taxonomy): Eukaryota > Metazoa > Chordata > Mammalia > Chiroptera > Rhinolophidae > Rhinolophus > Rhinolophus hipposideros. Next base: position 44,245,349 of record NC_138050.1, on the reverse strand, counting down.
AATGTCTAGGACATTGTTAAAATCTGATAATACCATTCAGCGTCTTTCTGTCTGGTCTATAACACCAGAGAGGTATAGTATTCTTCACTCTGTGGTTTTCAGTTCTAATAAACATAGTGAAGACCTTCCCTTTAAAATATACCATGCATTTACTGACTGAAGTGAATGTTCCATGCTCCACTTACAAGTGCACCATCCTTGCACAATAATTAATATTTACCCCTGGGCTCAAAATGCCCATTCAGATTGCTAAGGCTTACAGGCACAAATCAGGAAAATACAGCCACAAATCATTCTCCCTAAATAAAAAGGTCAACTGGTATTAAATTAGTTCATTTACAAAACTCATTGAGATTAGCAGCATGTTCTTAAATTGCTTCTTGATTGAGGACATTTGCCTCATTAATTCTAAACAACCTGTGAAGACTATTAAAGTCTCACAGAAAAAAATGACCAAAGGACAAGATGCATAATACACTTCACTTCAGGGGTAAATGCAAAATGTATACACAGAGAGAGAAATCCATGATGAGGGAGTTTAATTTCCACATTCTACTGTGGAAGTCCTCACCTTTTTTTTCTACTTCCTTTTTTTTTTTTTGTACTTTCATTTTTCCCACTAGAAAGAACTTTCTAATGCACAAATTTAGTCATATAATTATTTGATTCTATGTTTCCTTTTGTCTTTAAATAAAGCCATGAGAATCTAACTCTGGTTTCCCCGCCCAGTTAGTCTTCACCACACCAGACTCTTTATTCCTTGAGTTTGCCATTCTCTGGCTCACCTTTGGGGCTTTTTATATTTGTTTCCTTCTGCTCTCTTAGCCTAGGCTAATATCTACTCATTGTTCAGGACTCAACTCAAATATACCTTTCTCTGTGAAGCCTTCTCTGAATCCAACAAGCCTACCTGAAGAGCCCCTTCTCTGTAGTTATCCTTATCACAATGCTATCACACTAACTTAATTACCCGTTAATTCTTCTGTATCACCCACTGTAAGTTTTGTAAACACAGAGACTATGTCTTATACACCATCTTATTCCTAGCACAATTGGTTGGGTCTTCGTAAAAGCTCAATAAATAGCTGAGTGAATGAACAAATGAATAAATTGATTAGATCAGTGCTTATTGAGCCCTTTTCCTATACAAAGCTCTGTGCTTGTGGAGGACACATGAGTCACTGCTCTGGGACCTATCCTCAATAAGTATTCAGTATTTTACTGGAGAAAAGTCATGCATACAGGCACTAGAGTATAAGGTACCAAAAGCTTCTAAAAATGAGAATTCTGAAGAAGGAGCAATTATTTTAGAGACATCAGGGAATCCTGGTATGGGAGGAAAGGGGCAGTACGATACAGTTCATTTCAATATCAACTAATGATATGTAGGATTTGGATAAGAAAAAAAGGACAGGGAAAGACATTCTGATTACAGGGAAGGGACAATATGAGCAAAGAGCCAAAGGAAGAAGATTATTCATATATTCCTTCATTCATTCGCTTATTCATCAGTCATCAAAAATCATTCAATACCTCTCTACTATGGGTTAGATGTTCTTGGCACTAGATATTTAGTAATGAGTTCAACAGATTCAGTCTTTTCTCTGGGACACTTTTATTAAGAGGGAAGAAAAACATCGTATAGTTAATTATATAATTACTACCAATCTATAATTATAAATTTACTATATACTATAGGTAAGAGGAATTACATACTTATCAGGAGAGTAGGATTGAGGAAGGGTATTTTTATAATGGATGAAATGTGAGTATTTTCTAATCCCGATAGCAGGAATTTAGAAGAGAAAATTAAGATAGAAATCAAAGAGAAGGTAACCAATAACATAATGTCCCATAAAACATGGAAGGGAGTGATCTCTGGAGAACACGAATGACCCTGGATTAAAAAAAGATGAAGAAAAAAAGAAAAAAAAAAGGAAAAGAAAAGAAAGAAAAGATGGATATCAGGTTTAGAGATTTGGCAGTGAAAAGTTGAGGATGCATCTTTGGTTCTATTTCTCTGTGAAACTGGAGGCCAGATAATTTCCTAGTGGCAAGAAAAAAAGTCAGAGAAAGAGAATGTTGTACAAGATTTGAAGAGTATGAACATGGGCATTTGTGGAAAGAAAAATGCAGTTCAGTTTGACTTAGGTTTTGAACTGTGGGAAATTATATTAGAAGTAGAAATTAGGGCCAAAATGTAGGGAACATTGGTTATAAAGCTCAGCATGTCTGACCTTCAGCTTCTGGCTGCCTTAGTGGGGAAGTAGGAAAGGAACCTGTAGCTAAAAGTTACTTTAAAAATATATAAAAAAATAAAATAATAATAAATAAATAAAGGAGACTTGAAAAGAAAAACACACACATTTAATTTTGGTTGTGCTATGGGAGAGGAAAAGGTCTTGTCTTTCACTCTATGCTACTTCTGGACTGGTGAGAGAATAAATTCTTGGAAGAAAAGAAGCACAGAGGAATTTCACTGAAAAAGTGCATACATAAACCAAGTCACAATCTCTGCGTTCTCAGTGGACAGAGACGATCCACCAATGGTCCATTACAGATGATCAGATGGCACCATCACAACAGATAGCTGGAACAGAACTTAGATACCATTACCTTCATTTGCCTCATATCTCAGTTCGCAAAGCACTGCTGGGAAGTGAAAGCCCACCACAACATGCATCATGATACCAGAGTTCTAGTGCAGCTTCTGTATGACATTAAAGAGATCACTTAAATCCTGTCTTCTTCTTTTTGCAAAGCACTCCTTTGATTTGTCCAATTATTGAGTTTTAAATTGCAAATATTGTTAAATCACTACTTCCATCCCCAGCTCAGCCTCCAATCAGTCATGTTTTAACCATGACTTTCCACACCATGTAAGTCAAAGAGTTTTAGTTGGCCATTTTATAGCAACCCCTTCATTCTTTGAATCAGTACAGTGTCCTTCTCTCGATCCTATCAAGATGTGAAATCTATTGTGAAACATAATCAAGTGCAGAATCCAATACTGGAAAGGCAAACATGATTTAGGAGGAAGGTAGGATTATATTTTATATTTTCTTTCCAATCTTTCTCAGTGATGCCTCAGATTGTGATTGTGTTTCAGTTTGCAGAATAGCTGTGAGCTAGAGTCTTCGAGGGCCAATCTATAATGTCTCTCAGGTATCATTTTTCTGGCTTATTCACTGTTATTCTTTGATATTTTTTTCCTCCTGGGAACATTCCCTTGAATAGACCCACACTGAAAATACAGAAAAATACCCCACCATCTTTTTAACCAGATTTTGGGAAATTACCTTTGCGTTCCTGTCCTGAAACGCAAATAAAGTAAAAGAAAAGCCCAGACGAGTCTGATCAGCATCTTGCTCTGCTCCTGAGCTCTACCAAGACCTTTGCTGAGACAGACTTCAGAGAGAATCACGAGGGGCATAACTGTAGAACAGATGTCTATTTGTTTGCACATATAATTATGTGCAAGATCATTATTGATCTCTACGACTAAACACATGTACACACATTCTATAGATCAAAATATGAGGGCACATTCTGGGGAAAATTTGAATAGTGGGTGTCCCATCATCCCTTTCTCTTTGTCCCCCAAAGTTGCTACTTGCAATAGAATCATCTTGAATTTTGTTTTTTTTCCATCATACTTAGAGATCCTTTTAAGTCAAACTACATAGTGTCAACCCTAGAGGAGACAGACTTACTGTAAAACTGCATGTTCTTAGGTTGAGTTATTAATTTATCCCCAAATTTCAATTTCAGACAGCCTGAGGCTGGCCGCCCTAGTTACCAATACTCTCATCATCCAAAAGCTCTCTGCACCCCCTATAACCTCTGGCTACCTCATTACCCTCTCTTGCATAAATATGAGCATTGGGTAAATGAGTTTGAAAGAAAATGGAGCAAAGCAATGTATGAGACAGCCTGGAGGGGGTTCTCTACTCTGCCACCCCAACTTGGTGACACACCGGTCAGCATAACATGAGTGCCAAAATAATTAGTGAGAATGCTCTTTATGGCTGCACAATTTCCAGCACATCTTAAAAAATATCTCCACCTGACACTGTGTTCCAAGGTTACTTTTTTTAATGAGCTGGTATGTGTGAAATATTAATCCTGACAAATGAAAATGGAACCACTGCTAACAAGAAAGCCCGTTGTGGTTTTTCCAAACCTTATTTTTATCTCTTAGTTTTTATATGCATATTATAAGGTCTGGACATATAAAGGATGCCAGCCTCCAATAATACAAATTCACAATGTTCAGGCCAATTGAGTGAGTTACATTTTATGGTTTCATCACAGCAGACTTTTATGCATCCACTGATTGAGAGTCTAAAAATCCCTTCCTTTTAGAGAACAACATCTTTTTGCTATCCTATCATTTCTGCATTTATCTTTGCAAATAAATAGGAATACATTAAAAAAAAAGATATGAGAGAGTTCCATCTACAGCTGTATTTTCTTCTTTTCATGACCCCAAAATGATATTCAGCCAAACTGCTAATTGCCAAAGATGGTTAAAAGAAAACACTGGGGGGGGGGGGAAGAAACTATAAAGTAATCTTTGGATTTAGTTATCTAAGTTATGGGGACATGTCACTTAGGAATTCTCTGGCTGTATATCTGAGAGTGGAGCAACTAATACATATATATTGGTTATCTCCTTTAAGTGAACTAGTGGTGGACACTTCTGGGCTGATTAATAGTTCATCAGTGACAATGGGACTGTCTTCACGTTCTGGCTGCTCTTTTTCATGATGTGGTCTCTTCATTGTATGGCAGTCGCCAAACTTCTTCTACAAGGAAGTCAAGGCGAGAAATAGGAACATGGGAGAAAGACTTATTCCTAAAGAGGGTCTGTCTTTTTATCCTGGAAGTGAAGTCCTCCCATCTCCTACACTTCACTTTATGTCTTGTTGGACAGAATTGAAGTTTGAGTCCACATCTAGGATGAGCTCTATTGCAATGGATGGGATTGATTTGCTGAATTACACCAAGCATAGTTCATCTCCTGGGTCCAGGAACAGAGCTGACTTTCACTCGTACGGAGGGCCTCCTTCTACGTTAAAATCAGGGGTCTGTGAGCAGAAAATAAGAAAAGGTGGCTTTTGGGTGAGCAATTAATCGTGTCAGCCATACAAAGTGGACATTGTGCTTCCAACTCCTTGGATTGTTGAGAAGGTCTTTCTTCCATTGACAACCAGTTTACTTCTACACGCCTTCACCCATTAACTTCAGCTCACAGTTCACGCTGGCAGACCTTGGGCTTCAAAAATCAGGACTCTCATTCTTGAGTCTAGCGCACCTTCTAGCTCTTAGACTAGAACACCAGCCATCTTCTCATAACATGTAGTATAGGAACACTCTCCAAAGCAGCACGGAGAGAGCATCCAGGAAATGATACTTGATATCCTTCTAAACTTCATAGTACATAAAGTTTTTCATCGGTATTATTCCATTTTACCATTAAGAAAATGAAATTGCTATTTAGGAAAGACCTAAATAAAACTCAGGGGATGAAACTGGCTAGTTTGTCCATGATTATATAGCTATTTGGTTAGAGAAAAAAAGTTGAACCAGAAAGAGACCAAAATAGAGGGCATTTTTCTCTGCTGCTCTGAGGCTGCTGTACCTGTGACTAGAGCCACTGCATGTACTTACTGCTATAGGTCTAGCTGTCACTCCCAGCCATTAGGCTGATTCCATACATACAATGTATTTTTATAGTCCTTTCGATAATTTTTTAAAATAGCTATAATTATCTTCATTTTTTAGACCAAGACAAAGAGATGCAGTTAAAGCTAAATTTACTTGATCAAAGATGGAGAGAGTATCAGTAGAGAGATTAAAACCCAAGTCCATATTGCTCCAAATTTTATATTCTTTCCATCACGTGGCATCTCCATCACTTTTTGCCTCAAATGAGGGGGAAAAATTAAGAGAGGAAATGAAACCGGAAATGCTACTTTTCTCTCTTAATATTAATGTAAATTCTCAAAAACTAGCTGATTCAACAAGCTTATCATCTTGAGGTTGGGAGATTGGGCAAATGGTCATCGGGAGCTCATAGAAAATAGGATGACTTTATAACTTATTGTACTAATTGGAATGTTTTTGAAAATGGAATAAGGCTCTTTTGAAAATTATATCAGGATAACAGGTGCAAACAAGGCTTGTCCTAGGAAAATTAGGACATATTGTTGCCTGAACTATAAACTATAAAAATAAAAGCTTACAGAAAACAAAAGCTCAAGGGAACAAAATCAAGTAATATCCAATTTAAGGTTCTGGCATCAATGTTCACTTTCTATGCTCCAATTCTATCTGTAAGAAACTATTTCCACTACTGCGCCATGTACAAAGTGCATCTGAATTGCTTTTACAAACTGTAACTCCCCTTATAAGATTTAAGTAAGGGATGTGTCGGCTTTTTTGTTCCAGCAAATCTTGTTTATCTGCCTTTCTGGTCTCCCCAACCTCATTCTCAAGGCCAAGCTTTTAGGGAGGGGAGGTTCCAGGAGAGCCGTATGATGAAAAGAGCTTTATCTGCTAAAACTGCAGGGAGCAATGCACCATGGATCTGAAAGAGATTTTAAGAGTTCTGTTTGTGCTGGTTTCCCTTCAGTACCCTCTGGGGAAAACTCACTGGGAAGAACACTGGCACTAGAGCCTGACAGGATAGTGGGAAGATCTTTGTTCAACTTTACAGACTGTTGAATTATTTGGGAGCTTTAAGGAAATCCAGCTAAAAGGGAGCTAGCCAGGAGTCCCTATCAGTAAATGCAGTTGTGTTTCGAGAAAGACGATAAAACTTGGTGTTTTTATTTTTGTTTTCCATTGCTCACTGGTTGTGTAAGTGAAGTCAAAGCTTTCAACCATCTGGTTCTCAGGAAATGGGGAGGGCTAAAGGGAAGTGCCATCTCACTTAGACTGACTTCCTGGGAAAGCTGGAGGAAATCAAAACTAGCCATGCTGTTGCTATGTGTACATTATAATGACAGTGCTATGCTATCGTTTACATATCACTATATCAGCAATCATTTCACAATATATAAATGTATGAAAGTAACATGTTGTACACCTTAAACTTACACAATGTTACATGTCAAATTTTTTCAATTAAAAAAAAATGTAGCAGTCTTGAAGGCAACTCTGACTTAGACCATCCTGATGGAAATTCCCGAAGACAAAGGGAAGACTGAGCTCTCTGGTCATGTTCACTCTTCTTGCAGCTGCAGTGGCATCTTGTGTTCATGCCAGCCCTGACTGTAGAGATAGGATGTGTTGACTGGAACAGTCCAAGCCCTTCCGTTGTTCAGCAGGAATGGAAAAACACATTTGCGACTCTGACCAACTTGGCCTGACGCTGCATATGCTGCTTTCCTGATACTCAGCCCCTGATTGATGAGAGAAGGTGGTTGGAGGGGACAGGGAGGCGAAGGGGAGTGCTTCAGGTGCTCCAAATTAGGGATAATTCAGCATATTAGCCTAATGAAGTCAAAAAGTTAATTTGTAGCTGCCAGCTGTTGAAAGGAAAGTTGTAAGCTCCACAGCACCACACAGCCCATTGGGGGGAACACTGATGCAGAAAGAGACACGCAGAGGACTTTGAATAAACACAATCAACATTGTCCGCTGAGAGAAGCTTGGCAGTGGCCAGGTGGCCTCATGGAAGAAGAGATAATGGAAATGTTGACGGTAGGTGGCCAGAACTCCAATGGGGAGAGAAAGGAATATTTCTTTGCTCTGGCACTGGATCTAATCCCTGGCTTACAGCACGTTGATGTCAGTTGGTGCCAGGCTTAGAGGCTCCTGTTACTACAGGGATAACATAGTTAGTGTCATTTCTTGGTTTCCAGCCTCCCCTTGCAATTTATATTCAGCTCCCTCATCATTTTTTTTTTTTTTTTTTTTATATATCTACCAACTGGATGCTTTTTAAAAGCTGACTCATTCCCAGCACTGACTCAGAAAGTGTGCATTCTAAGACAAAAGCAGACTTTCAGTTATCACACAGGAAGAGGTGTGGGTTCTTTCCTTGCTTAGTGTCAGGTTCAGGTTACCAGGAGCTCTTTAACTTACCACCAACCATCCACATGTAAATCTTACTGGACATCGGGTGGACTGCAAATAAAGGCAATCCTCCACCTAACTTTTGAACCTAGAGAAAATGTAAGTTGTCTGGGAAGGTAGTAAGTGGATCATGCTTCAAAAATGTGAAAAAAAATAAAAGAAGTTTGCTTTATCTGTAAAGATTTCTAAATCCACAGAACTACTCTTAACCAATCCACGGCTTTTAGTAGACATTAGTAATATAGCACGTCTCATCCTGTACTGCATTCATATCTCATATATCTTCTCCAGTATACTACCATTTCCTCCCTGGAATTCCAAGTGCCTGTAAGGAAAAAAATAGGTCTGAGTAAATACCTACTGAATGAATTAAAATAAACGCTACTTGTGGGGACAGAGCCAGGAGTGCAGTTTCTAGGCTCTTGGCCTCACGTGGAAAGGTGCTGGCTTAGATAGTAAATGGCCATCGAGTGTGATCAAACGGCTATCAGCTGTGGCTAGTTGGCCGTCAGCTATAACGAATGAGCCATTGGCCACGAATATAACTGCTGTGGCTACACTAGCAGAAAATGGGGGCTAACAATAAGATGGTGGCTGGCAAACGTGGATTGCAGTTAGGATGGCGGGTTGCGGACAGTGTGGCTGCTGCTTCCTGTGTCTCGAATCCAGCTGCCAGTGAGAATACAGTGGTATGACTCCCCTACCTATGACTCCGTGGGTGTTCCTTTTTGGCCTCACCATATCCTGCGTTCTTATGTGGGGAGCAAGACCAGAGACCTCGGGTGAGTCCCTGCACAACACTACTCTTTAGATGGAAGCTATCACAATCAACCCTGGTTCTTATTTTTACTGCCACTGGATATGGAAAACTGTTCACAGCATGTGTTTGAACATTAATCATCCACAAATTTTGTTAACTGCCTTGTATTCTCCTCTGCCCACAACACTGCTCCTTAAGAGTGTTGCAACTAATTCAAATGCATATTTAACTGGACTGCTTTCTCTGGACTGAGTTTGGGTCTTAATTTTAGAAAAGAAAAATGCTTCCATTAGATCAGGGACTGGTCCTATGCAAAAAGATGATCTCCATGCTTGTTGGAAAGTTATGTAATGTTCTGCTTGTAAACCTGGGTCTTAGTATCTGGCTAGTAATTAAGTCTGTAATCACCCACTCAGTGTGGTGATTTAGGAACTCGGTAAATGACTATTGAGGCTTTTTACCCTGGGGCTGCAGACTGTACCAGCGGCAGTGTTTGTAATGGCAACTAAGAGTTCCATAACACTTAGATCTGGCCGGGCATTGGTACCTCTCAATTTATTAAGTCCTCATCACAACTTTGCAATGTTGGTTTTCTTCTGAAAGTAGTGAGGATGGTCACCACTTTACAAATAAGGTAAATGAGGTTGAGAAAGGTTAAGTAAATTGCCCAGGTTTGCATAGGTTGTAGGTGGAGCTATTATTTGACCCATAACCATATAGATTCTAACCCATTATATCTGTTTTTTGTTGTTGTTGTTGTTTGTTTTGTTTTCTTTCCCAATCTGGGGCACAGGACTCCTATTCCTTCAGGTCAGTGAGATCTTTAAGAAAATTTGTTAATTTTGTGTTTAGTTATAGTAATCTACACAAAAAACATAGGTAAGCTCTTTTACCACCACTTTGACCATCTTCTAAACCAAACGTAACCATGCAATAACCATGTTACTTAAAAGTCTGAGTTGGTATTTATTAGTATATTCTTTCCAAGTGATAACAAAATAATATCAGGAAATACCTTACAAATCAGTATTTTACATTGATTTAAAGAGGAAAAAGGAGTGAGAAAATGGGGCCATCCCAAGCCCTGAAATCTCATACAATAAAAGCTGTGTCAAAGCTGTCTGGCCCACAGGCAGATTCCAAAGACATTCTGCAGAGATACCCATCTCTATGTGTGTCCACACAGTAACAGAAAGGTAGTAGTAAAAACAAAATGTCGACTACTGTGTTTCCCCGAAAATAAGGCCTACTCCGAAAATAAGCTCCAGTTAAGACTGTCAGCCAGATGGACGCATGTAGTAGTTATGACGATGTTCCAGAGAAAATGACATGACTATATTTGAATAAATGTAGATTGTTGTACATGAAAAAAATAACACATCCCCTGAAAATATGCCCTAATGCGTCTTTTGGAGCAAAAATTAATGTAAGATCCAGTGTTATTTTTTGGGGAAAACAGTGTGTTTATTCTTAATCCTAGTGAAAATTGACAATTTGAAAGCAGACTTCAATAATGTAGCAATGCTCAGATTACCAGTATCTTTAATTGAATAAAACAATTTTACAGAATGAAACTTCATTAAAATTTGCAATTATGAATTGATTGGTGGCAGTTTTGATTAAGTATGTGGCCTGATTAACTTGAACTAGCCAACAATGCCTTAAAGGTATTAATACTAATTTGTAAAACACAATTAGAAATTAACATTTCCTGTATTATTGAAGTAAAAAATACTGAGAAAAATTAAATATAGGACCAAACTTGAGGCTATATCATTCAATCATTAAACCAAACGTTAGTAATTTAGTTTCATCAAAATAGCATCATGTATTATATCAATGGTATTAATTTGAATGTTATTGATTTTACAGTGTTGTTTTAACATTTAATTAATAAACTTGCTTTGTTTTTTTACATGAGAGATGTAAACAAGAAACATTGAGTTATATGTTAGTATATACTGTTACATTTTAATAAAATAACTAAAGTCCCTAATCAGAGTTTACAATAATTTTATTTTTACTTTAAAAAAATCCCAAATACTCAAGTATGAGAGAGATTGCACTGCTTCCTTTAGGAAAAAGACAAACACTGGAATATTGAAAAATGAACCATCTAGAAAAAGTTATAGATAAAATATTGTATACTAGATTAATACCCTGGTTAGAGAAGCTTCATTTTTATTTCTTTATTTTTAAATAGATTCAATGATAAAAATAGCATTTATCAAGCTGTCCTATTCGTGTAAAAAATATATATATACATACAGACACACACACATACACACGTGATCATCAACAAGCTGATGGTAGTATCTCAGATGGTGAGATTTTAATATCTCTCATTTTTCTTTTCATATTTTATATACTATTGATTTATTTTTCATGAAGCATAATTGAGAGCTGGGGAGGGAATCCACTTTCATTGTGGAAAAATGAAGTCAAAAGTGGAACACAAAAATAATACCTATGTTATGTTTATAATTTTAAGATTGTACCTGCATATGAGCAATGGTTGGAAAGGAACTTTGGATATTGAGATCAATATTGAAAGCCTAAGGAGATGAGAACAGTGTTTGATTTTGTTAAATTTAGGTTTCTGTTCATTGTTCAGTGCAATTATAAAAGCACACACTTCAAGGGAAGAAAGGAACAACAAAGAGAGGGAGGAATGGTGGGAAAATGAAGCAGCAACTGGAATACAGACCAGATTTCCCATCTCTAAGTTCAGAGTACTTTGCACAAATAACTAACATTCACTCAATAAGCATGTGTTGAATCCCTATGCTGTTGTAGGTGTCAAGCTACGAAAATCCCTGCCCTCCTGGAGCTTCATTGTAGTGGGGAGAGAGAGAATCAGCAAATAAGTAAGTTCATTAGAACCTGGTATGTGTTATAGAAAGTAAAACAGAGCTGGGAAAGTTGATTTGCGAATGAGGAGGAGGACATAAAATTTTAAAAGAGGGCCTCACTGGCTTTTGAGTAATGGTGAAGGAGTAAGCCAAGTGATGGGGGAACCCTGTGGGTTCCCCCCATTTGGAAGAACATTTCTGGCAGAAGGAGTAGCCAGTGCAAGGACCCTGAGACTGGAGTAAGCCTGATGAGTTCCAGTATCAGTGAGAAAGCCAATGAGTGAAGGGAGGATAGAATGAAATGAAGTGAGACTTAATGGGTAGGAGAAGGCAAATCACACAGAACATTCCAGATCCTCATAAGGACTTGGATGTTTACTCAGTGCAAAATGGGGAGCCACTGGATTTTGGAGCAGATGAGTGATATGACTTGATCCTACCAGTCTTTGCAGGATCATTCCAGCTACTGTGTTAAAAATAGACACTGGGTGGGGGTGGTAGGGTGAGCATAAGGCAATTGCTATAATCTAAGTATTTCAATCAGGATCCCAGAGGAAACAGGGGCACATGAAAGTAGGTAATTTGGAGAACAGTTTAGTAAAGGGACTATTACAAGAATGGGCAGGATGCCAGGAAACTACAAGGAATAGAAGAAGCATTTACTGTTACAGCTCCTAAACCTGAATAGGTAAGGGAGCAAACTGTCATAAAGGCCCAGAGACAGAGGACTGTGCTTAGAAGGCTGCTTGAAGAAAGCCGAGCTTTTGCTTGAGGGATGGAGTCAGGCTGCAGTGATCCTGCAGGTGCCTGCGGAATACACATGCCAACCTTCACTCCTCTCTCCCTCTCATTTCTTGCCAATGTTCCCCTGTTGATCAAAACCAATGGAAACCACAGGGCAAGGGAGGTCTTTGAAACAGTCCAAGTGTTGGTCCACTATGGCCCACATGCCAAATCTGGCCTGCTGCCTGTTTCGTAAAAAAAGTTTTACTGGAACACAGCCATGTTCATTCCGTTTCTTATCATCTACAGCTGCTTTCACACCACAATTGCAGCATTTAGTAGTTGCAATGGAGATCATTTGGCCTGCAAAGCCTTAAGTATTTACTACCTGGACCTTTACAGCAAAGGTTTGTTGATCCCTAATTGCCCACACAAGTTTGCCGCCGGGGCACAAGACAGAAAGTGTGGTAGATAGTGGATCAGGAAGGGTGAGGGGTGAAAATAGTGCCTCAGGCATGAGGTAATAATATTTCAGCTGTGTTTTATTTTGCAGTATATGGTCTATGTTGGTAAATGTTTTTAGGACCAACTGAAAAGCATGTGTACTCTTCTGTTGTTTGGCAAAGTATTCTATAAATGTCAACTGTGTCACATTTATTGTTAGCAGAGGAGATAATGAGAAATGACGGGATTCTGGAATTATTTTAAAGTTAGCCCCCAAAAGACTACAAGTGAGTTGGATTTGCATTTTGAGAAAAAGTGATGGGTCATGGACACCTGCAAGGCTGATTGCCTGAGGAAAGGGAAGGTAGACCACAAGAGGAGACAGCCAATGAAAGGATGAAGAACTGAGTTTGGGATGTGTTAAATTTCAGATACCTGTTAGACGTCCCACTAGTAGACAGTTCGATATACAAGTCTGGAGGTCAGGGGAAAGATCTGCTTTAGAGATATAAATTGGGGAGTCATCAACATACAGATGATGTTTGAAGTCCTGGGGCTATATGAGACCACTAAGGGAGTGAGTGTCCATAGAGAAGAAAAGAGGTCTAAATACGGCATGCTAGTCCACTTCAAGTGCGCCATGCATAATTCATTCTCACAATAATCCCATCATATAACTAAGTGATTGGCCCAACTTTATAGATAAGAGAACTAATGCTGAGACGGCAACCTCTTCAAGAGTCACACTGCCGGGACTACTCAAATCGGGATTTGAACTTGACTCTGAACCTCAGAGCCTATCTCTTTAATATTCCCGTACTAGCCTTCCCATGCTGCTGCTCTGTAAGGTTCTTTATTTGACAACCTCAGGCAGGAGCTTCCTTCCCTAGGTTCTTCCTCAGTCTCTTGGTGTTTGTTCTCCTCTAGGACACACCTTCTGTGAGTCTCTTTAGGCTGTTGCCTGAAGAACTGAGAGAGTGAAAGGAAGTAGAATTAACTAGAAGAAACGAGGAGAGGAGGAGAAAAGTAGGAAACAAATATTTGGTTAACATAGGATGCTATCTAACTTACAGTAATGGTAATTTTTATAATATGACTATTAAAACATCTGTGAAGAGTAGTTTCAAATGTGTTTGCATGGTCATTAGAGGCGTGGATAACCTCTCAATTAAGCTATTTCAAGGCAAAATTAATCTGCATGTAAATGCATATGTGTGTCTATATATGTATATAGATAGATAGATAGATAGATAGATGTGTATACATACACACACAGTATATATATGTATGTATATATATGTATATATATACATACATATATATATATATGATACCCCACTCTAAAATGCACTGAAAGACGATGATAACCCTGTCATACAGCAGCCTGTAGAGTCTCTCTGGTTGAAATGGTAAACTTTTTCAAGTTGTGACATCAGAATCAATTTCAGTCTTGAACACTTCGGAGTTTTTCTACTATTTAAGCTAAAAGTATGAGACTCCTCCCTGACACTAGGCTGTGAGGCCAAGTATCTAACATAAATGAGATGACAAATCAAGAACCAAAAGAAGTAGAATCGCATGAAGACTAATTCCTAGTTTTACTGCAAGAAGCTATGGTACGAAGAAAACAAGATGTCACAACAGAACTTTGTCATAGTTACTCATAAAGCCATGCTATGACTCTGAATATAACTTCTTCAAAGATGCTTGTAAAGATATCTAAGCAAGCCATTCTGATGAACTTTTTCATTAACCTCCTTATTAACCAAATGTTCAAATGTAAAGTTATGTTTAATGGAATACCAATTAAAACAACAAGCACAAAGTGCAAATGAATGGTAAAAAAATTTACAGTGATTCCAATGATACTGTGTCCTAGTAAATATAAATTCTATGATTGCTTATACTGCCTTATCTAATCAATTTATACACAAGGTTTGTAATGCATAATATATATAAATTTGGTTTCCTAACCCTTCTGGAAACATTGGCCCTTGGCCCTTTGACAGAGTGAATACATTAAAGGCTCTTCTCACACTATATTAGGGTTTCTATAGGAAAACCATATTGACTGACAGCCCCTCTGCCTGGAGTGTAAAGGGCTATGTATATAGAGGCTCTTCTCATGTTGCTTTGCACCAGTGTTTTGTCAACTGGCGTAGGACTGCGGCAATAAAAGAAAGTCAGCCAGTCAAACTCTGCCACTTCCCTGCAAAGATATATGAAGGCTTTCTCCTCCCCATCATCAATTCACAGTCACCGAGCACGTAAGGCACTGTCCAAGCCTCTCCCTCCCGGAGTCTGGGTAGGAGAAAATGATGGCTGTGCATTCACCTGTGCCCTGCTAGCCTGATTGCGTGGGGAGAAGTCAGCAGAACTGCTCCGGGTCCAGCTGCTTGAGCTGGTGTTGAAAAATGTTGAATAATCAAATTGCCCATTTCTGCTCAATTGCTCTAATTTATTATCCCAGGCATTCTGAATGCTAATGAAAACTACCTATCATGCCAGTCCATGTCACTCTACTTTATGATCTTATTAAAATCTCAGCGTTTCTTAGCCCAGTTGACAAGAGCAGAGAGTGGGACAGCTGTCCCCTGCCTCCAGTGTGGTTCATGCACCCTCACTGTCACTGCTAACGGCTGAATGAATGATTTAGGCCACATGAACAGCCTTGGAGTGATATTTTTATACCTGTGACAGGATTATA
The DNA here is from genome assembly GCF_964194185.1 of Rhinolophus hipposideros. Lineage (NCBI taxonomy): Eukaryota > Metazoa > Chordata > Mammalia > Chiroptera > Rhinolophidae > Rhinolophus > Rhinolophus hipposideros. Next base: position 44,229,778 of record NC_138050.1, on the reverse strand, counting down.
TAACTTAGAGAAAGACGATTAGGTACTACAAAGGAATAAGCATAAGGGGGGATCAGGTGAAAAATGGGCAAGTAAATCTTTGGATTTGACTCTTCATAATAAAATGCCCTTCACATTTAGATTTAATGAGCTGGTTATCTCACCAAAAGGGAAGGGGGAAATCTGTCGCCCAAGCTATCCAGCTTTTCTCCAGATTACCCAATTACAAAAGGGAGACGCAGTAGACAACAGATGCCTGGTCCTTCCGGGTGCACGGAGGCACTGCAGCTAGAAATCAGCCCCATGGGAACAATTAGCGGCCCTCAGATCTCCAAGACTTTGACTGGGAAGGGAACCCAGGAGGTCATGTGTGTGATCCAAATAAGATGTAAAGCGAATGAATTGTCATTTAGGCTTTCAGCATTTTTGTCAGTTCTTTGTATCTACTTCATTGAAATGGAAATATGACTATTTTGTTAGCACCATATGGTGGGAACTATTTGATAAAGTGGCCTAAAGCCATATTGCCTGACTGGGACATGGGGGGCAAACCAAAATTCTCCATCTCAATATTTTATTTTAGTATTAACTATGAAATCTATACAAGTACGATGTGAAAGGTTCCAAAGAAAAAGTGATACCATTTTCACTACCATTTTGCATTCAAGAAGTACATGCATTTAGTTTCCTCTTGGAAATGATTCATTTGTAAAAGAAACATAATATATTTAATACTTATATGCACATATTAATAATCATTTCTCAAATTTCCGTTTTTTTAGTTATAGAGCAAACATTGATTTTGTTTTTAGATGAGGCTCATGCATAAAACATTGTGGTTTTTATAAGTAATATGTAATGTATATGTATGTACATATTTATGTGTGTATATGTGTAAGTAAATATTAAATTTCCTAATGCCTCCTAAACTCCTAATGCCTCCTAATGCCTCCTAAACAGCTTACGGGTCGTAAGTCTGATTCCTGTAGTCATCAGACCCTCCATCCACAATGTTGATAGTTTCCTACTGAGGAGCAAGAGTTTGTTGTATTTCTCCTGATGTTCAGAGAAAACGTAAACAGAAAACAAAGTAAACAGGACATGGAATTTATTTTACATTTATTTTGGCCCTGGACTACAGCTCTCCTTTTTTTTTTTTTTTTTTGGCCAGCCCGCTATGCTTTAGTGCTTGCCCACCTTTACCTGCTTTAAGTGGGTAATGCCAATCTTCTTACCTCCCATCCCTGCCCACAGACACATACCCTATTCACAGTACTGTGGGCTGCTTCACATTTAGAATTCTTACTTCTTCACTTCAGATGTCTGACGTTTATCTGTCTCTCTTTGGCTTGTAAGGAAATCCCTTCATTCCTCTTTTCTAGCATTGTAATTTGTACTGAAGCAGTGGAGGGCTGGTTGTAACAATAGGGCATCTCCCAGCACAGGTACTTGTCACTACTCTCAAAGAACGCACTCCGTAGAAATGTAAGATACAGACTTCTCCTCCCAAGAGAGTTGAGTCACCTTCAGGGGCTGAATTGGGATGCATTTAAACATAGCCTCAGTGTATTTAGATATGCTCTTCCCTCCAACTTAGTCTGTATTATTGGGGCCAGGCTCCTTTCTTTTTTATGTTGATGCTTTCCCTCAAAACCCTACAATTCCTCCCTGCAATCTGGTTTCTATCAGGACCTACCTACTCAATCCCTTATACATATCTGTACTACTCTGAATCTCAGTTGTGTCAAAGTTTTAATTCTACTTAGTACTGGAAACAACTCTGCTAGAGAAGGAGAAAGACAGGATACAGCATTTGTTCTTACTCAGCAGGCCAAAATCAAGCCACTTGGTGTATTTCAGCACTCCTGCGGGTGGCTGTCTGTGTGCAGAGATGTGCTTGTGCATGCATGCGTGCATGTATGTGAGTGTGTGTATGCTCTAATCACCACTGCCATTCACCTGTGAAGAGAAATATTTTAAGAGAGATTAGACTAATAGTTGTAGCCTTTAAAAGCAAGACATGCTTACTGTGCATTCCAGTGGATGAGAGGTCATAAACTGCTCTCTCACACCTTATGCTCTCTCCTATGCTTGATGATTCAACAAGCATCAAGAACCCTATGGCAGAGTTGGGCAGCATGAGTCTGGGAAATTAAGGAGCTAGCTCTTTCTCTATTTCTGCTTGCCCCTTTCTAAGCCTTTCCGTGCCACACTCTCCGTCTGCCATAAAAGAAAAGATGTAGGATCCAGTCACACTACTGTGTTGGTTTTTCAATGTGTTCTTTTTGTTAAACATGCACACATTTTCAAAGAAGGTCATCAGGAGACCCTAATAGGTAGTAGAAATATGAAAAGTGTTGAAAGTGAATCCAAAATATCAATGAAGACAGTGGGATAGATATTAAAAGGGAGTAGAGGGAGACGTGCAACCATACCTCCAAATTCCTCTATGTAGGCTGTCCCCTCCCTTGTCAACATGAGACACTGCATTGGAAAAATGAAGCTGATAGACTAAGTTTTGCTATATTGAGATAACTTTTCCAGTTTGGGTAGGGATCTTAATCAATATTAAATATTTTAAAACAAAACTACACAAAGGAAAAAAAAAATGAGGCAACTGTTATCTCCAGGGAAAACCAATGATACAAGAAGACAATGTAATATATGGCCCCACTTGAGTCATCTGTAAATACTGAATATTTACTTAATTAAGAAATATGTTGGGAGGGTAGGAATGGTGTAAGAGTTATGTGGAAGTTGTAGTGTAAGAGTTAAATCCTCATCTTTCATTGAAGAAATTTGAAATTTTCTAAAATTGTAAATTTAGAAATAGCAATGTTATTTGGAAACATGGAGGAAAACAAGAAAATTAAAAGTGGCTGCCTCTGCTGAATGAATATTTGGAAATGGATGTGGCAGGGAACGGCTATTTATTCTGCTATTTATTATTACAATAAGTGTTGTAGATCATTTGATCTTTTTCAAGTATGTACATGTATTTTGATAAAAATGAAAACTACATTAAAATGTTTCCTAAAAGCCTCAAGACAGGGAAAGAAAGGATTGTCATCTTGCAAGAATATGCTGTAGTTTCAGGAATACAGACCAGTGGAAGAAAAGACATGTGTTTTCCTTGTATCTCTCTTTAGAAATGAGGAACCTTCTCCCAGAAAGCCCCCAATAAGTCTCCTTTCATATCCTAGTATCTAGAACTGATCAGATACCTATCCTCAAACCAACTGCTGGCAAGGAAATTAGATACCCTGGTTAACTTAGGCTAATCAGCATTTAACCCTGACTCATGTGGGGGATGGAAGAGAACACCCAAACACAACAGATGCTCTGCCAATAAGAAAAAACAGAACAGAGTTGGTTGGGTGGTCAATCAAAATTTGTCTATTGTCACACAAAACATTTTTTATAAGACCCATCCTTTATTGCCTTTTCCTTTTTGTTTTTGTTTTAGATCAGTGGGACAATACTCAAATGCTATAGGAATAAGATACATTTGGGCTCTTAGCATTGTGTGTATATTAGGAGTTGCTGTTTATGGGTTTTAGGCATATACTCAAGATGAATGAAAAGCATTACATAGGTAATGCCAATATGCCAATATGTAGAACTAGGTGTTATTCAGTTTTACTTAGTTTTTTACAAAGGACATCTGCTTTATTTTCTGGTTATGCGTTGGTTCTTAGTACTTACGGAGTTAAACAGTCCTATCATTCTGACAACTAATGTCAAGTCACCAACTGCCTGAGATGTTTAAAGAACATTGGAACTACACATCTGTAATATGTACCAAGGAGTCTTAACTGTTACAAACCATGTACTTCCAGATAATGCTTTGCTAGAAACCACACTTTCTAAAGGAGGAGACTTGTCTAGCATTGATGTGCATGCAATGTATATTACAATGGTACGTTATTCATCCATAAATAGGAAGGAAATCCTGTCTTTTGTGACAACATGGATGGATGTTGATAGCATTATACTATGGGAAATAAGTCAGACAGAGAAAGGAAAATACTGTATTTTCTCATTTATACTTGTATGTGGAATCTAAAAAGCTGAATTCATAGAGATAGAGAGTAGAATGGTGATTGCCAAGGGTTGAGGGATTGGAGGGATGGGGAAATGTTGGGTAAAGGGTATAAATTCCCAATAAAAGATGAAAAAGTTCTGGGGATCTAATGTACAACATGGTGACTATAATTAATGAAAGGGTATTATATAGTTAAAAGTTGTTAAAAGAGTAAATCTTAAATATTATCACCACACACACTCAAAACACAATTATATAAGAGTGAAAGTGTTAACTAACTTTATTGTGGTAATTGTTTCACAGTATATACATGTTTCAAATCATGTTGTAAACCTCAAATTTATATATGAGTATGTTATATATGAAGATTATCTCAATAATGCTGCGAACAAAGCAATACGCATTTATTATAAACAGTTTGGTAAATATTGAAGGGTATCATGAATGATACTAAAATCACTAGGGATCTCTCGACCAAGAGATGACACCATTAATGGTGTCAGCATACTGAGGAGTTTCCTCCCTTGTCTTTTAACTGTGTGTATACTACAAAACTGGAATAATAATTTGTAACCTGCTTTTGTTTGTTCCTGAACATCATGAAGATCTTCAAGTCATCAAAGTCTTAGACAACAACAGAGATTGAGAGAGGGAGGGAGGGAGGGAGCGAGGGAGGGAGGGAGGGAGAGAGAGAGAGAGAGAGAGAGAGAGAGAGAGAGAGAGAGAGAGAGAGAGAGAACCTGATTGACTCAGTCCAAAAATAAAACTTTCAGTGAAGGACAGCCAAGAAAGTCACCTCATTGTACCTCGCCTCATTTAGTATCAGCCATAACAAAACCAATGTGGGTAATGCTCCATTTATTAGGAAATCAGATTTCAGGCATCATCAAACTGTCTGTAACAGAAGAATGATATTTTTTGTTTTGTTTTGTTTTGTTTTGTTTTTGAGTAGAGAAGAATCCAAACACAATATACCGTGCAAATGATTCTGTTTTACGATGTCTGTAGGGTTGCTCCTTTCATTATCATATATAGATTGCATTCCTTTTAACAAAGAGAAATTAACTTCAGTGTATGTCATATGGTTGTGTTAATGTCTTAGATTCTCTTTTGAAGGTTCTTTGTCTCTTAGTGGTATGTTACACTAATGATGATGGTGATACCAAGGAGATATCTAATTATGTTAATTGTATCAAATATATGGTAGGTGTTCCATAAAGATTCATTGTTTTATACACATTATACCATGTTTCCCCAAAAATAAGACTGGGTCTTATATTAATTTTTGCTCCAAAAGATGCATTAGGGCTTCTGTTCAGTGAATGTCATCCTGAAAAATCATTCTAGGGCTTATTTTCCAGTTAGGTCTTATTTTCAGGGAAACACAGTAGTACTTGCAGTTGTGCTCAGGAGTCCATGTCTTGTTTGGTCACTTTTGACTATATTGTTAACATTAAGTCTTTAGCATAGTCCATAGGCAAGGTGGAATTCTTTTCTTAAAAATGTAGTTTTCTATTAAACTTGACATAAAATATTGTATTTGTTTCAGATGTAAAACATAGTGAATAGACACTTGTATAACTTATAAAGTCATAAGCCCAGTGAGTCTAGTGCCCATCTGACACAAGGTGGAATTCTCAATGCTCCATTCATGCTGAATGAGCAGTTGAGGTATCAGGAGAATAAGTAGATTTTACAAGATTTTATGGTGATGGAGATACATGAGTATGACAGGAATCCAGGTTCTTTGACCTGTAGATGTAAGACCCTGCTTGGAACAATTGTAATCTCTGCATACAATAGAAGACTTAGGACAAAAATTTTCTGAGTCTTAACCCTAATTTCATCCCCAAAAGATGTTCCAGTCACCATTATTCAAAACATAATTCTGTTAAGAAGCTCTGCCTTGACATCATGGGTGTAATAATATCTTTAGATTGTACTGAAGGAGCCATCAAGCAGGAGAATGACAACTATAGTGTAATTCATGTGTTTTTCCTAGGCCTAACAATAATAACAACTAACATTAACTGAGTATTTGTTATATGCTAATTGCTGTTAGGCACTTTTTAAAATATTCTCTTATTCAGTCTTTAAACAAAACAAAACCTCACTGAGATAGTACGCACTATTATTTTGCCCAAATTATTGAAGAGAAATATGACTTTTAGAAAGATTAAGTAGCTTGCCCAAGTAGTAAGTGTAATGAAATGGGAACTCACATCCAGGTTTTTCCAATTCTAAAACCCAGGGTCTTGGAACAATTAACTCTTACTTCTCCCTGCCTATTTCTACAGACAACTTCCCCACTTAAAATGCTATTTAATTCTAAAGTTATCTGCTAGACCTTTTGAGCTAAGTCTTAGTTCTCCACTTTATGAAGACACAGTCATCTAATCCTCATGGACTTGCTCTACAAAACCTAAAGAAAATGCAGTTCAGGTGTTTTCAGGGAACCATACACCTGCAAACCTCCTCCTTAGAATCTCAAAACTTCTCCATTTTCATTAACTTGCTCCCACTCTGATCTATTCCCGTTAAGCTGTTACTAAGGTGAAATGGGGATTTGCTTACCTTACCCCTTATGATACGGTGGTTATAAGAAATATATATTTGGTCTTTGTCCCTGTTGCTGGCATGAAACTCCCAAAATCTTTGTAATTTCCTGTGATGGGAGTGATCAAGGTGGCAGGTGTCTTTTGTTATGTTAATGAGGTGACTTTTGGAAAGCACCAGAGGATGTGGGCTGGCTGCCCGTGGAGGCAATCCCTGTAATTGGAGGGTTGGAACATTCAGTCTCACCCCCAGTCTCTGTGAAGGGGAGAGGGGCTGGGGGTTGGCCAATGATTTAATCAATCATAATTAAGTAATGAAGCCTCCATAAAAAGCCGAAAGGGCAGGGTTTGGAGAGCTTCCATGTTGATGTGGACCTGGAGTTTGGGGGAGAGTGACCAGCACCGAGAGAGCATGGAAGCTCCTCTCCCTTTCCCCATATCTTGAATTTCTTCCATCTGGCTGTTCCTGAGTTACACCGTGTTGTAATGAACCTGCAATCTAGTAAATAAAATGTTTATCTGATTTGTTTGAGCTGTTCTAGCAAATTAATTGAATCTAGGGAGGGGGTAAAGAGCAGCTCCCATTTATAGCTGGTGGATTAGAAGCGCAAGTGACACTTTGGGCTTGTGATTAGCATGTGAAGTGGTGTTAGGGGGAACAGTCTTGTAGGATTGAACACTTAACCTAGGGGATCTGATGTTATCTTCAGGTAGCTAGTGTCAGAATTGAGTTGAATTGTGGGATACCCAGCTGGTGTTGGATAATTGCTTGGTAGTGTGAGAAAAAACAAAAAGCAAAACCAAAAAAACCCTGCATGCTTAAATTGGTGTCAGAATTGAATACCTTTTCTGGTTGCGCATTTTGTGTATTGCATATTTTGTGTATTCTTATTGGCTCAGTGTTGGCTCCTTCTCTGATGGTCGTTCACTCTTGCTCAGATGGTTTGTATTATTGGACTTCCCCTACCATTTGGCAGATGGTATTAAAAATTTTAGAAACACTTTGTTCCCTTGCTACCCCAGCTTCCTTTTGGCACCATTAAACTTAATAATTAAAACAATTATTGTCCCATCATAAGAATTTCCAAAGATAAGACGTTCACATTTAAAGAAACTTCTGTATACAACTTCCCCTTTTAGGTGGAAGTTCTGGGCTGATGCTTATTAATATTTACAAAATGTCCTTGGCTGTTCCTTAAGCAGATCAGAAAATCTAAACAAGCCACAAAGGGTCATGTCTGAATTAGTTTATTAACTTTACCAGGGCAAAGACTAGGTGAAAGTCCATACTCTGAGAGGCAGTTTGAGGAACTGTATAGTTGAAAAACGTTAAAATGAAAGAACAACAAACTCCAGGCAAGTGCTACATACAGCCATGTTATGCTTACCTAGCTAATAGGAAAGGGAAGAGTGTGGGATACTTCTCTCCAGTGTCACTTTTTTCCAGCCATCAGGAGAGTTGCATGTAGTCATTTTATCACTTGACTAATCCTTACAAGTATCTTGTAAAATCTCTGTTTACAAATATTTTAAAATTGGGTGTGATCAAAGGCAAAACTCTAAATCTGTATTGTTTATGGACTAGCATCAGATTCGTAGAAATCATTCTTATTCCTATTTAGCTGCAACCCGTTCTTAGCCTTGTATGGATGGTTTAAACAATAGTATGTGGAATCAAATGACAAGTGGACTGACATGGTTAAGAGAAAAATGTATCTTTCTTCTTTTTACTAACCTTGTGTGATTCATTTGAGATTAGAACTACCCATGACTCACTTCTGTAGGCCTCCATGATTTCTTCCAGCTATCTGAAAAGGTGAGCAGTAGGGAATGTAGTCCGTTGGCACCTGGCAGAGTCTCAGAGTCTTTTATAGAATGGTTCTCAAAAGCCCCCAGGGAAAGCAGTGGCATAGGTTGCTAATGGAAATACCTTGGCCTTGGAGAAGTGATACTTCCAACTTGTGATTCGTTTCCCCCTATCTTGTTTAAAATTAATGGCTGATCACTTTCAAATGCGTTCTTCACCTCCCAGCCTACAATTTTCCACTGGATTAACCATTCAATGGTGTATTTGCAGTGAGCAATAATTTTACTAGAGAGATGACTTTAATATATATATATATATAAATTACTGTTGCAATAAAGAAAATTTAAAAGTAAGACAACATTGACAAATGTTTTACCATGTGGCAGCTGCTGGGCATTAGGTAATTAATGTGGACAAAGTCTCCCAAAGAGAATTAAAGGATATGTAGGGAAATATACCTAGAATCTAGAGTAAATTGATAAAAAATAAACATGATACACAATTCTGAGCAGTTCCCTGTTTTTCCCATCTCCTACCCCAAACTCTGTGATTGCTTCCAACTAAAGTGTGTAAACTACAAATAATTCAAACATCTTCCAGTCACTAACCCAACTCCCTACCTATTCTTCAAACCTCACTCAGAGCCACTTTATGAATCTTCTTGCTCTTAATTTCCTTGTTCTGAATCTTGTGTTGTACAAGTTTGCTTTTAATTTTGGATACCTATTATTCTTTATAAGAGTGTCCAGATCCTTTCTTTACCTGTGGTGAATGCTAGTCATGTCTCCCCAACTAGACTGCATATTTGAGAAGAGGAACCATATTGTATAGTCCCTCCATTTCATAAAGAAGCTAGCACAGGGCCGGCCCAGTGGCTCAGGCAGTTAGAGTTCCATGCTCCTAACTCCGAAGGCTACCAGTTCGATTCCCACATGGGCCAGTGGGCTCTCAACCACAAGGTTGCCAGTTCGATTCCTCAACTCCCTCAAGTGACGATGGGCAGTGCCCCCTGCAACTAAGATTGAACACAGCACCTTGAGCTGAGCTGCCACTGAGCTCCTGGATAGTTCAGTTGGTTGGAGCGTGTGCACAAGGTTGCCGGTTCGACTCCCGCAAGGGATGGTGGGCTGTGCCCCCTGCAACTAGCAATGGCAACTGTACCTGGAGCTGAGCTGCGCCCTCCACAACTAAGATTAAAAGGACAACAACTTGATTTGGAAAAAGGAAGTACACACTGTTCCCCAATAAAGTCCTGTCCTTCTTCCCCAATAAAATCTTAAAAAAAAAAGTTCTTAAATATAAAAAAATCTTAAATATATAAAAAAAAAAAAACCTTAAAAATAAAAGAGGCTAGCATAGTGGGAAGAGATAGATGATTTTGTTGAATGATCTAATTCCTAGCATAGCTCCTGTTTCTTGATCAGGCTATCATGAGCATTCACATTCTGGGCTTGAAATACATTTAAAAAATTTCAGAATAGATAGATGTTTGATGTGTGATGAAATACTTTGTTGTTTGTGTTTCTGGTTTATAACTCCATGTGATTTTAGTCAATTTATCTTTCTGCTACTCTGGCTCTCACCTGTCTTGGCTCCCACAGCCTGAAGTAATGTTACATCATTGATCTGGCTTGGATTGAATCTTCTGCGTGTCAGAAAAAGACATCTACCCATAGTATATTTTCAGTCAGGCTTAAGACACGTAGCAAACCCTAAAAATACCACGTAGGTTGAAGAAAAGTATAATTTTAATAGCACCTGTAAATGTGTGCTTGTCATTGAACATGGTGGAGGAAACTTGTAAAACTTCAGAGCAAAGTTATCACACAGTTAATCTTTGGCCTTATAGTGGTTTCTGCTCAGCTCGATCAAGAATTTTAAGTGTACTGACTTTATTGGTAAAGTTTCTTTTTTTTTCATTCTCCAATTTAAAGTGAACAACTAACTACACATTGGAAACATTCCACTTCAATTAGGCAGTTATTATTTCCTTCTACCATAAATTGCCTTTGCCAAGTAAATCTTACTTTTTATGAAAATGCCTCATTGTCTTATGTCTTAGTTCCTTTTCCTCTCCCCCCCCATTTTTATCACAGTAAAATATAAATGTAAATTTTATAACGTTATACGGTACTTCTAAGCTTATACTAAAAAATAGCGGTGTTTTCCTCCACCCTATTCACTCCTAATTCTTGCTCCCCTTTTAACTTTTTTAGCTATTCTTTTATATTTACCGCTGTATCTGTAAATACTATTTCTATACTACTCTTTATTGATTTTTTAAAGCTTTATGTATTCTCCACTGAAGGCCCACAAGAGAGGATAAGAACTGAGTTCTTTTAATACTTAACAGTACACCCACTCATATACACACATACACAATGACGTGCACACACAGTGCAACCATATTTATTCATAAATACCCTATTTTCTCAATGTAGTTATACCACACTTTTGTTAGATTAATATTATGTGTTTATATAACTAAGACTGAAACAATAATTTACAGCTGAACTATGTAGTTCATCATAACCACATTTGATTTCTTGTAGAATGTTAAGTCCTTCCTGAGATCCCTCATTACCACATTTTGATTTTGCTTAGTTATCTCTGTATCAATCACAAATTTATCTCTAGAGTTTCTAACAATTTTAAAGATATCCCCTGAATATATTCAAGTGCATCAGGTATTTTATCTGTTTTATTTTCTCATTGGAGATACTGCTTGTGGGATGCAGATTTCTTTAAGCTTGCAGCACATCAGTCATCCTGGAACTTTTGCCATCATCCTGGGAATTCCTTTTTTTCTCTTTTGTTCTGAATCTTTGTTTTCTAGATTCCAGATTTACGACTTTCTAATTTCTCTTTTGTTTGCACGTCCATGTCTTTTTGGAGTTTCCCTAAAAAACAAACAAACAATAGTGATAAGTTGGCTAGATATAGAATTCCAGAATGTAAATTCTTTCCCTTAGAATAAAGCAGTGCAATGATATCCTTTCTCATGTTCTCTTGTCTTTTTTACTCTGAAAACATTAGACATCAAAGTAGTATGTTTAATTGTGGATCTTTCATTTTCTTTAATTTAGTATTTCACAAATGTTCTCAATCTATGTCATGCTGACATATGAGTTGTTTTTTATTCCTTCGGCAATTTGGCTTTTAATATTTTATCTGTTCTGTCTGGAATGACTATTAATTGAATTGTTATTTCCAAGTTTAATTCCTTAATTTGCTTATAAGTTTTCATCTAACTTTTATGTCTTTTTTTCTAGGTTTTGGGACTTTTTCTCAACCATTATGTTGAAATTACAATTATTTCTATGGAATTATTTTAAATTTTGGTACCATTTTTAGGTTCTCTGAGCTCTTTCTTGTCTAATACTTTTAAAATAGACTCTTTTTCATGTTTCATAGCTGCATTTGTTATCATTCTAAGAATATGCATCACATTTTCAGGTTTTTTTGTTTGTTTTGCTTTAGTTTTAGCCTTAATTTTCTTCCTCTCCTATTTTTGCCATTTTTTCCCTCAGCTAGTTTATTCTCTTTCAATTTTGGTATCTTTTTGGCTTCTTGAGGTTTTCCCCAAATATCTGGTCATCCTTGACTTTTCATTCATATTTTAATGTGAGGCAAGCACACACTAACAATCCTATTCAAAAGCTTTTTAAATGGGCAGGGTTTGTCAAATGATAAGCTTCAAGGTTGGGTAATCAGATTGACCCTGCCTGTCTTGTTGGAGGACCTCCAAATGTCAGTATCCAATGTTCTTTCAAGCTTGTCCTTTTCCCCATAGAGAAATTCACCAATTTCCTGCATGAGTGATATAAGCATTGTAGGAGACAAGTCGGGGTAGGAGGAGTGTATGGTGGTCTCAGTGTTCAATGTAGTCTGTGTGACTCTCACTGTTCTAAGCATGGTACACACTTCTTTCTGTAGCTGCACTGGAACTCTTTATCTAGAGCTTGTTTGTTTGGTTCAACTTCTATAAAGTAAACAACCTCTGTGTGAGGAGCACAGGGCCACCACCTAGTGTGATAGAATTGATGGAAAGTATGTCAGAGTTTACCTGCAACTGGTAAAGCCTGTTTTAAAGTATTAAACCCAATCCTGCTTGCTAACACTCTGTATCCTCACCTTCACTACTTGTTCACTGCATATCCCCATTTCTTAGAACAGCACTTAGCACATATTAGCACTCAGTAAATATTTGTTGAACTAATGAAATAAATAACTTTATAACATTTACCTCTGATTGCTGAGCATTTTTTATGTTTTATTGTAGATTCTACCCTAGAGGTCCAGGGTTCAGCTTTCTCAGATATGCTACTTCAGATACCACTTCTCTATCCAGATTAATTTCTCCTCATTGCTCTTTGATCTTTTTCTGTTTTTTTCCTGTCTTTGTCGGCTTATGGCTGGTTTATTCCTTTGCTGTCACTTTTGTTGACATCGGGGATGGGAGAGATGGAGACTAATATGCATTTAATCTGCCACACAGCTTCATAAAAGATTCTTTGCTTTAATTTTGTCATAATTATATATATATATATATATATATATATATATATATATATATATATATATGAAATATTTTAAGCCTTGAGTAAGTATAGAAAATAACACATGTAGCCACACCTGCTTTGAAAAGTTTTATCATTTTAGTCATCTTTGCTTCATATTCCTCTTTGTGTGTGTGTGTGTGTTTGTGTGTGTGTGTGTGTGTATGAAATTTATATATATATATCATTTTTAAAGAACCAAAATATCACACAGATGTACAATTAGACGCTTTACTTCAATTTTGATTTTTCCCTCATTCCCCATAGTTAATGATTTTAACTTCATTTATTATATCTTATTGCCAGCCATATTTATATCTTAATGTCCATGTATGTAGTCCTAAATAATTTGTGGTTTTATCTTACATGCTTGAAATTCTACGTAAATGGTGTCATATTTTACGTATTGTTCTGTGATTTTTTTTTCACTGAACTTATTTTTGTGATATATGCATGTTGAGGCATTCAGTTGGACAGCTGTGAGACATCCAGGCATATATTCTATATCCTATACTCTGGTCTATCTTAGATTAAAAACTGTCATGGAACGTGCTTCAAGTCCTTAAAGCTCATTGCATTCCATCACCACAAAGAGGCAGCATAATTTAAGAGCCTGCACCCGGGTGTCAAGTAGATCTGGATTCATACGTAGAATCTTTCATTTAGTAGCTGTTGTATTACATAAGCTCTTATTACTTGGCATCATTGTTTATAAAATTTAAACACTAATCGCATAGACGTTATTGTATTAAAACGTGTAGATTTCAGGATGGTATTTGACAATAGTCAGTGGTCAAATAATGGAGCTGCTGTTATTATATTGTATAATCGCCAACAACTCACTGACTCATAGAATTTTAGAACTGGAAGTTCAACTATTTTAAGGTTTTTAAAATTCTCTTAATAAAATTCCTTCCAAGTAATAGCCTGACCTCTGTATGAATATCTGCAGTGACTTGAAATTCTGAGAGAATTTACCCCAGATTTAAACAGCTCTGTGAAAATGATGCTCACTATAAGAAATTTAAAAAACAAAGCAAAACAAAACAAAACAAAAAAACAGAACTCTGTACGTTCTGCAGAATTTGTTCTAATCCGGTAGAACATGGGACCAGGCAACCGTGGCCTAATCCCTCTTCCACATGACAGACTTTCAAATATTTAAAGACAAAAATCAAGTTCCCTCGAGTCTAATTATATTCAAAATGGAAAAAAAAAATTAGAACAGAAAGAAAAGGAGGGTTACTGGTTTATATCAGTGATGGATGAAGCCTCACATATTGAAATAAATAGGTAAAAGGAGTGATAAGTACTTTAGATTTTCCCTTCTACTAGTTTCTCCAAAATGAAATATTGTCATCAGAACCTCCCTTTGAGGAAATCTTGTAAGTGCTATTGAAATATTTTGTTACTACCTTTCGGGGGCATTCCTTGATGATATTAGCATAAGTGCAACCAAATGGACTGGGAAATAATCTTTAAACTATCTTATAAAGAGACTCTTTATTGTAATCTATTATACTTTAAGCCTGAAATGGATAATAATAGAAGGGGATGCTCTCATTTTACAAGGCAATAATGTGGTGTCTGAGCAGTCAAACTTTATTGTGAGGGAGTTTGCAGTGTATGCCGAGAAGCTCTCTCTGACAAATGTAAAACTGCTACCACTCTCGAGGTGTGATCAGTCTCAGAAAGAGTTTTGGTAGCAAATATAGTTCTGCTTCCTACTCTCCTACTTGAATTTCTGACTTATACAACAGATATTTTGTACAAAATGTATACAACAACAAAATATCTTCAACTGAAACCACTTTTTAAAACTTCCCACATAGATGAAAACCTTAAAATATGAAGACTTCTGATTGAGTACGAGGACTTTTTTCACCCCCAAATCTCAGCAGATTCTCAGCCTGAGATATTAGTCTGATTTTGTCCTTTAGACAAGTCTATAACAAGAGACTAGGGTAGGAAATGGAAAACTATGGCTCTGAGGCCAAATCCAGGCTATTTGCTTAGGTATGACTTGAGAACTAAGAATATTTTTTAAATTTTTAAATGGTTGAAAAAAATCAAAAGAAGTGCAATATTATGGGACACGTAAAAAGTATATGGAAATCAAATGTCAGTGTTCATAAATAAAGTTTTATTGCAACACAGCCACACTCATTTGTTTAGGTGTCATCTGTGACTGCTTTCCTGTTATAGTGGCACAGTTGAGTAGTTTCAACAGAGACCTTGGTGGCCCACAAAGCCTACTGTTTATATTCCGGCCTTACCAACAGTTTGCTCATCCCTGAACTAGAGAATGAGGATCTGGTTAGTGGGAAGAACCAAGAACCTCAATCTGAAGAGAAAAAAAATATCCTAGTGGCAGCCTGGCAGCCTGGGAGGGAAGGACTTACCCAAAACTAAAAAAAAAAAAAAAGTATCGGAGCTTCTGGGTCGGTGAACATGTGGAGATTTGGGAAGAGTGGTACACCTGCGGAGGGCATGGATGCTCTGAGATTCTTTCTCCATACCTTGCCCCATGCATCTCTTCTGCTTGGCTATTTCAGAGTTATCATTTTATAATAGCTAGTAATCTAATAAGTAAAATAGTTCTCTGAGTTCTGTGAGCTGCTCTAGCTAATTAACCAAAGAAGGTGTTGTTGGAACCTCCAGTCTGTAGCCTGTTGGTCAGAAGCACAGGTAAAAACCTGGACTTGAGATTGGCATCTGAAGTGGAGGAGAGGCAGTTTTGAATGACTGAGCCCCAACCTGTGGGATGTGACACTATCTCTAGGTAGAGTGTCAGAATTGTGTTAAATTGTAGGACACACAGAGAATTGGTGTCAGAGAATTGTTTGATGGTGTGAAAAAAATCTTCCCCAAATTATAATTAGTTATCAGAATCTTAGTGGCAGGGATGGAAGATCGGTGGAGGTGGGGTACAATGATCCATGTTATGCAGCTGCAAAGGGGAAGTAGGAATAAACAGAGAAGACGGATTGGCCCCGCTGACAGATCATGCCCAACAGACCCAGCATTTGTCCAGTGCTGACTGTATTGTATTTTGAGGTTGCTCACATTTTAACTTGGACCTTTATTGAATGAGTTTTCATCTAAAATGATAATTGTCTCTACCTGCCTATCGTCAGATATCCAAACCAGTGAATGGGTTAAATACATCTTATGTATGCCACTTCCAAGAGTGCAAAAGTGAAAGCACAAAAGGCTATTATAAAAGTACATATAGGGGCGGCTGGTTGGCTTAGTTGGTTAGAGTGCAGTTTTTATAACACCCAGGTCGTGGGTTCGATTCCCACATGGGCCAGTGAGCTGCGCCCTCCACAGCTAGAGTGAAAACAATGACGACTTGGAGCTATTGGGTCCTGGAAAAACACACTGTTCCCCATTATTCCCCAATAAAAATTAAAAATAAACACACAACAATACATATAATTGACATGAAAGTCAATAAAACATAATAAAGGTTCTTCTAATTATTCTTGCATACCGATGACATGTCTTCATGTATCAATGTCTTTCTCTTTTCAGACTTATCTCTGCAGTGAGAGCAGGGGCTGTGCTCTTTGTGTTTTGTAATTATCCACAGAACAGATTGGGTGCCTTCCACATGTTGCTGGCTGGCCAACTAAGTTGTGCAGCTTTGAAAAGGGAAGGGATTGTCTAAGATCAGGCTAAGCAACAAGCTGTGTTATGCACATAGGCAATGATGGCAGCTTTTTAGAGGGTGCTGTTGACTTCTGATCAGGCTTGGGTCAAAGTCTAGCCTCTGTGCCCTCTGGTCAATAGACTCAATTCCTGTCCTCAGCCAGAGCAACACACACACGTAACCTCTGCTACTCAACTTCATTATAAACTGGACAAATGGCGTGCAAGGAGTTGAGCTTCTGAATTCCTTTGGGTTCATATTAAAGATGAGTTGTTGAGAGTTTGAATTTCCTGGGTTCTGCTTTTCATCCTATTTCGACCTTGCTGCTTTCTCTTCCCTCAATGCTCTGCTTTCTTCAACCCTTCGACATTGAAATTTAATATGAATTTCCCCTTCGATTGGATAAAATTCTACCTTTTAAACATATTTCCTTTGCCAATTAAAAGAGATAAAATAACTTCTTTCTAGTTTTGGCTTATCTTAACGTGCAACATGAAGACTTCCCCTCCGTTAATCCTTTCTTTTCTCCCATCTCTCTCTTTTTCTTTATTTCTTCTCCTTCCCTTTAGCTTGTCTCTGTGTCCCTTGGCTTAGCCTGCTTGTGTTTTTTCTTAGTATTGATAGGAGTTCAGAGGGCAGGGATTAAAAAAAAAAAGTATCAACGAAGAGAGTTTGACGCTATTTGCATATTTCCATGAAAGCCATGGATCAAAACGAGCAAAAGCTTTTCAAATTCCTTATAAGCTCCTCCTGGATTTGGAGAGCTCTATGAAAATTATGCTCGCTATAAAAGGGGAAAAAAGTTTCCCTGTAGTTTCTGCAAAATTGGTCTTAGTTCTACCACTTGGGACCAGGCAGCCCTGGTCTAATCTGTCTTCCATATGACAGACTTTCAAATATTTGAAGACAAATATGAAGTCCCTATGCGTCTAATTATATTGAAATGGGAAGAAATAGGAAAGAAGGAAAAGGAAGGGAATGGGTACATGTCAGTGATGGATGAAGCCTCACACATTGAAACAGACCCTCAGCACCACCCCAAGCTCACCATTTTATAGTAACTATAAAAAAAACCAAATCTCAAGTTCAGGATTGGCAATTGCTTAGATTTAGACAAGGATGGAGATATTAGGAGAGGCCATGCAACTTCTGTCTTCCCCTAGTGGCTTTAGATGTTCGGTTACTGATATTGATAGCAAGAAGGGAAACTGGCCTGACAATTCTTGAGGTAACAGAAGGAAAAACCAAAACAAAATAGTAGTGACTTGCAAAATTGTTGAGAGATGATGCACAAATAAAAGGCTCCAGTAGATTTCCAGAACACACTGAGTATTCTCAAGAAAAAGTTATCAAAGACTTGAACTTGGGCAAAAGAAAGTACTGAACGTCTTTTCAGTGAAGTGTTGGCTGTTGTTTAACTGACCATCTGGGGATTATGTGATTCAAGGTGTGCTCCTTTGACTGACTGCTTTCAACTTGGTTCCATTCCAGCTCTGTAGGGGGAGAAGTTAAACCATAGAAAATTGGAAGTAATGCAAATGACTTCTATCCATAACCATGAAAACAAATTTTGTCCAGATATAATTGAGTTCTACTCTGTAGAACAGATAATTATAAATATTGCATTTTTATTGTTCCATAAGATATTAATTTATAGGTTATTATAAATTTGGTGAATATCCTATAGAGCATTATTGCCCTGTAAGATATTAACCAGCTTTGTCTCTATTAGCATTTTTATTTCTAAATTTTCATTTGCATATGTACGTACATGTGCCTGTCTTTTCTTCAAATTCTTTTTTGAACTAATAAAGCCAGTTTCTTCATCAAGAATAAGTTAAATAAATCTTTAACATGTTAATTTTGTATGTGCATGTGAGATGTTTTTAACTGTGAAAAACTCTTTCAGTAAAACAAACAATTATATCAATATATTCACTGGAAAATTTCTAGATACAAAACAGAAAATATCTAATTGTATGGATAAACCCAATGGACTTTCATTCAATCAGTTCCTTAACTTATTCTGTCTTGATGACTACTTTTTTTCAATTATAGTTGACATACAATATTAGTTTCACACGTACAACATAGTGATTAGACATTTGTATACCTTACTAAGTGATCACCCCGATAAATGACTTCTTTTACGTCCTTTACCTCTGCTGAGGTCAGTCACTAAAAGATGCCCACATCTCCCTTCCCCTAGACTGTGGTCCTCATAAGGGGCTGTACCTCTGACCCATCTCCCACTTTTCCCACCTTCAGTCCTGTCAGTCATCAGCAAAATGTTTGATATCCTGATGGGGTTCAGGCCATGCTACCCCAAAGTATAGCACCTTGGCACATTGAGTATCTTAAGTCAAAAGAGTTTGAGAAAATAGCAGAAGCAGGTGACTGACCTCTCCCCCTTCTTCTCTGAAGGTAAGACATAAATCTTCCAGGTTAAAGTTGCTCTCTCTGTACCAGGAGGAAGGGAGACATTCTTATCCCCAGAGACAGGGAATTTAGGGTCCAGGAGGTTTACCACTTAATATCA
This sequence comes from Rhinolophus hipposideros, assembly GCF_964194185.1. Taxonomy (NCBI): domain Eukaryota; kingdom Metazoa; phylum Chordata; class Mammalia; order Chiroptera; family Rhinolophidae; genus Rhinolophus; species Rhinolophus hipposideros. The sequence goes on along the minus strand of NC_138050.1, from coordinate 44,210,639 downwards.
CTTGCTCAAACCCCTTTGTCTTTCAATTCTTCACATATTTATTATTTCTTTGTTTAAAAGGTATGAAAGCTTCCACCTCTGGTCATTTCATCAGGTCTTCATTCTCTGATGAAGGTTCCCATATATGTGTGAAAATTCAGTAAATTTCACGGTTTTCTTTTTTATATCAGTTTAATACTTAGGCCCAGCTGGAGTCCTAAAGAGGGTAGAGGGACATTTTTTTCTCCCCTAAAAATCATACCTCTGGATGTTTCCTTCTTTTTGTTGCTCTTACTGAAACCTGGCTTTTTTTTTTTTTTTTTACGAAACTCCTTTCTTTGAGGGCCTTTTAGGTGGCTTCTATTTCCTCTCCTATACTTTCTGAACCACCAGAGGTGGGGGATGAGTTCTCTTTCCTTCACATGGTTATTTCTAGACCATTTATCCCTCTTTTCCGTGATATTTTCCACTTTTGATGCTCATATTTGGAGATAATACTCGTCACTCTCTCTCCTGGTTGAAATAATCTACAGATGCCTAAATCAATTCCTATTATTCACTGAAGAGTTAGCTTTTGACTCATTGGCATTCTATGCAACATACTCATGTTTTAATTTCAGTGTACATGCAGATGATTCTTCTACCTTCCTACTCTCTCAATTCCTTGAATTTTGATTCTCCAATGATTTTATCTTTCACCTTAACCTCAACTACTTACAGTTACCTCTCAACATATTATAGACCAGTGGTTCTCAACTGTGATTGCTCCCTAGAGGTTATTTGGGAATGTCTGAGAAGCTTGTTTGTCATAGTTGGTAGGTATCAGTATTTAGGAGGTATTTAGTAGGTGAAAGGTCACAGATGCTGTTAAACATCCTACAAAACAAAGGGTAACCCTCACAACAGAAAAATCATCTGGCCCCGAATATCAGTAGTGATGAGACTGAGAAACCCCCATATAGACCTTGTTGTTTATAACAAATACACCTCTCCCTAATCTCTGTTTCAAGAGTCTTACTTTCTAACCTCCGTAAAAAATTTTTCCTTTATAGCAAAGCTCCTAAAAAAACTTGATTATACTTGCTGTCCCCCTTTTCACTTCTAGTTGTGTTCTTAAATCTACTTTAAATAGGCTTTCCCCAACATACTCTATCTTGCCATATTCATAAAGGATTCCACATTTCTAAATTTAGGGTTGATTATTAATTCTCAACTTACTTGACCTATTAGCAGCATTTGATACTGTTGATCATGCCTTTTTTTTCTTTTTGTCCCACATTTTTTACTTGCTTTGGCACCCTTCTTCTGACTGTCCTTTTACCTTACTGGCCACTCTTACACAGTCTCCTCAGATTCTTTCTCTTCTCCTGAAGGTCTAATGTTGAGTGCCCCAGGGCTGGCTGCTGCCTCATGATTTTAAATGCCATCCATATTTTGACAGCTACAAAATGTATACCTCTTTCTTAAACTCCAGACTGGTATATCCAGCTGTATGTTCTAAATTTCCACTTGGATATCTAATGGTGCTTTGAACCTAACACACACAAAACAGAGCTCCTGGTCTCCACTCTTCCCCAAATATGTTCTTTCTACTCTATCTCCATCCCAGATAACAACATCTCTTCCTTTTACAGCCATCTATACATTGTATAGGAAAATTATGCCACCTTCTACTTTCCAAATACATCCGTTGTTCAAACACCTCTCATCTTCTCTACTGCAACGATCATGAACCAACCCACAGTCATCTCCCCTTCCCCCATTATAAGGGGTAACCTCCCAGCATCTATCCTCCCCCCACTGCAACATACTCTCAAGCCACCAATGTGATGCTGCCAAAGACTACCCGTATTCTTCCAGTATCTTCCCATTTCACAAAGATTACAAGCCCAAATCCTGCAAGATCATATTGATCGATTCACCTTTACAAGATCACATTTGATTGATTCACCTTTACATCTCTGAGCTCATCTCCAGCTCTCTAACACTGCTCCAGCCTTAAAGACATGTTTTCTCTTCCTTGAATAGGCTGGAATCATTCCACTTCAAGCCTTTCAAATTACTTCTTCCTCTGCCTTGAACCCTCTTCTGGGGATCTTCTTAATTCATTCTTCACCTCCTTCAGGGCTTGAATCCAAAGTCACCTTTTCAGTGAGACCTTGACTGATAACGGCATTTAAAAATATAATCACATGCTGAAACCCCACTTTGCTTTCCTGTGTCCAACTTACTCTGTATTTTACTTATTTAGTCTTTATACTTTGTATCCTCTCAGAAGAATGAAATCTGTGAAGAGTGGACTATTCAGTTTTTTTGGGTTCACTGTTCTATTTCCGTTGCTTAGTAGAGTGCTTCCCCCATAGTAGACAATATATATATATATATATATATATTTAAATAAATTCAATAGCTGAGTAAAGTAGTAAGCCAATAGAAAGCACATTTAAAATGTAGATTGTTTTTCTCTTTTTTTATGAAGAATGTAAAGGATGATAACAATAAACAGTAGTTTGGGCTCATAAAAGCCAGAAAAGAAGTGATAACAGAAGGATAGTTGACTTTATCATTTTATGTAATTTTTCACTTATGATGTTGTCAAGAATACTCTCATTGATGATTTTTGTCAAAGTATTTGGATTTTTAGAGATACAATGCTAGGAGAAGAGACCATCTCTGTCTGGGTATCCTAACCAGATTCTTCAGGGATCAGAGATAAAGGAGCAACTATGGGTTACTTACAATTTTTACCTGCATGTCTAACAATTAATTTGGTCAAAAAGTACTGAATTTATGATCTTTTGTTCACCATTGACAGTCACTGTGTAGTTCTCATCTGTTAAAAACACCTGCATAGCACTTACTAGAATATAAAGTGTTTTTTTTTCCACATACAGTATTTCTTTTGATCCCTGCCAGAGCCAAATATAGGTAATGGGACAAGCTATTTATGATGCTGTTTTACAGATAAGGAAATTAAGATTCAAAAAGTAAAATTGTCTGAGAGTCCACTGGGAAGCATGAGAGCTAAGATTAGAACTGTCTTTAGTTAGTACCTTCTTACCTATTCTGGGTCTTTCCATTTAAGTGTACAGCATTTTTTCCATGGCTATACACCCAACACTCACACCTTTACAATTCAGTTCCATTGAATTTTTCTCTGAGCTTAGAGAGAGCAAGGTTATTTGATACACATCATTTAATTGTTTGTATAGATGCCTCCAGCTTTTAAAAGGAGTCTTTATAAGGTTGAGCAAAATAGTTACAACTCATTCTTATCAGTTTTAAGTGTGCATTTGTAATTAGTTATAAAGGAACATGGTTAAATCAAGCATTCACAGGCAAGAATTAAAATGTTAAAAATGTTATCATTGATTAATCATATGTTTAGAGATAAAAAAAATTTACGAAGTGCAAGAAATGGGGTGATAGATGAGTAGAAAAGAAGTTGAAGAAAATCTGGACTAAATTAATTTAGGATGGAATACCCCATTTATCTCTTACACATTTTTATAAAAGTGTATCCCAAAATGTGAACTGTGAGATATTTAATGACTACCACACAGTCATTAAATAGGAGTTAGTAGGTGATAAATATTTTTAAAATGTTGCAGACAGTATCCTTGGCTGAGTGATTAAAAATGCACGTTATAGTAACTTCTCTTTTCTTCAGGTTCCCTATTTACAAAATGTGAGTAATGATAGTGTTCACTTTACATGGTTGCTAGGGGATTAAATGAGTAAATCCATGTAAAGTGCCAGCACATTGAAAGTACAGTAGGCCTCCCTTATCCGCGGTTTTGCTATCTGCGGTTTCAGTTTGCCCAGTTGGTTACCCACTGTCAACCTTGGTCTGAAATATTAAATGGAAAATTCCAAAACTAAGTTTTAAATTGCACGCCATTCTGAGTAGAATAAAATCTCTCCGTCCTGCCCGAGAAGTTAATCATCCTTTTGTCCAGCATATCCCCGCTGTAAACACTCCCTGCTCATTAGTCACTTAGTAACCTTTTTGGTTATCAGATGGACTGTTGCTGTATCACGGTACTTATGTTCAAGTAAGCCTCATTTTCTTATATTTCTTCTATTTTATTATTGTTCATCTCTGCCTAATTTATAAATTGAACTTTATCATAGGTAGGTATGTATAGGCAAAAAACATAGTATGTATAGTATGTATAGGGTTCGATACGATCCGCAATTTCAGGCATCCAATGGGGGTCTTGGAACATACAGCCGGTAGATAAGTCCCCCCTGGTAGATAAGGGGGGACTATTGTATTCAAAAAGTGTCAACTACTATTATTATGTATAAATCTTTGATAGGTCTTAAAATAAAGAAACCTCTGTAAATGTGATTAACTCAGCTTTGTCCAAACATGTCTAAGCATAGGATTAGTACCTAATAACATAGCGTAACTAACAGTTTGGAAACTTATTGTAGAAAATCCAGTGCATCATAAGGACTAGAGGCATGTGAAGCAGTATGGCAGCCTCTTCTGAATAAAATGCGTACTAATATGTGTATCAATGCTAATCTTCCTGTTTGAATGTTCTTCCTCCTTTGTTTTCATCTGACAAATTCTTACTCATCTCAGATGGAGAAATTGAAACCATGACCCAAATTCTCTCCATCCCTTCCTTTGTACTATGATTTTGTAGCAATTCCCATCAAGAGGTCCTATTTTCCTATCTCTGAAATGGGGCTTATCTTTTGTGTTATTTTGGCCATTAGAATATCACAGACTCTGCTTTTACCATGAGAATATACCCAGACGAACCCATTGGATCATGAGACATGGAGCAGAGCTTAGTCAGCCCTGCTGCTCTAGCCAAGGCCTTCAGTCACGTAAGGAGTCTCGTCTGAAAAGCTTGTCCAGTTGCCCTCTGAGCTGACTGTAGGTACATGAAAGAGCTAAGCTGAGATCAGCTAAGCCACAATTAGATCAAGAGGACCTCCCAGCTGACCGATCCTTTTGTAAGAATAATAAATGCTTCTATTAAGCCATAAATTACGGGGTGTGTAACAGAGCATTATTATAGAAATAGGTATTAATTAGGGTTTCTAGGTGGGAATTCCCTCCTGTTCTCAGGAATTTTTTCACTATCCCATTCCTGAATCCCGAATTATAAACTGTTTTCTGTTTTCCACAATGAATTGTTTCCACAAAGTCATGACCGATACTACCAACCACCTGGGTTCAAGGAGCCCGTCTTCCCGATTTCCAGACCAACTTTTCTAGGACTTCGGGAACAGAAAAGCAAAACAATTTCCCAAGAATGGGTAGGAATTCCTACTTGGAAACCCTAGAGATAAATAGGAAAAATGTCTAAGAGATGCATTGTGAATAGTACATTTATTTCCCATTGTGGTTATTGCTTGATTTAAGGAGCCGATTTTCCTGATTTCCCGGCCAACTTTTCTCAGGATCCGGGAATGAGAAAGGGAAAAAATGAGAATGGGCGGGAATTCCTGCCTGGAAACCCCAGTATTAATATATCATTTTTAAATCTTAGCCCTGTGGTAACGGGTCCGTGTAATTTTCCCTCACACAACACAACCTGCTTTTAATGCTCCTTCTTTATTCTCCCTTAGCAATCTGTGCTCACCTCTTTCATAACTTAGTTGATAGTATGATACTCTTTTGAGGCAGAGAAAGTAAGCTTCTTGGAGGTTGAGTCATGTGTTTTATTTACAAATGACTGACTTGTAGCTGAGTGACTGTCACATAGCAGGCAATGGTACCCAAAGTAAATCTTTAATGTTTAATTTGTGCACACTCTTAATGCTTTTAAGGCCCTCGTGTTATCTAAAAATGAGAAATTGAGTCATCTCATTGATGGAGTACCAACTCTATGTAAGATCACGATTATTTTAAACAAAATATTATTTGTTTTAGTCATAGATACCCTTTAAATATGCATTTGCCTCAAATGCTTTCTCTCTTAAAATCATTCTATGTGGATGGATATATGGGACCTTATTAGAGTATTTTTAAGCTTCCTGTATTAACATTAACCTTTATATTTGAAAAAAAAATTTATTTCACTTATTTCAAGGATAGTAAGACTTTTTTTCTTAAATAACTTTTAAGTATCAGAAAGATACTAGAGTACGTGTTTGGCCCTGTTGTCACTTTGCTATGTTTATATAATGAACACTCTAGGATGTCTCAGAACCAAACCTAACCAGAGACAGCTGGAGATATGTTTAGCAATTACAATCATGCGCCCATAACATTTTGGTCAAGAATGGACTGCATATACAATAGCAGTCCCATAAGATTATAATGGAGCTTAAAAATTCCCATTGCCTAGTGACATTGTAACCAATGTGCCATGGCAGCACAACACATTACACATGTGTTTATGGTAATGCTGGTGTAAATAAACCTACTGCACTGCCACTCTTATAAAAGTATAACACATACAATTATGTACAGTACATAACACTTGAAAATGAATGACTATGTTATTGGTTTATGTATTTACCATACTATACTTTTAATTTTATTTTAGAGTGTACTTTTTCTACTTATGAAAAAATACGTTTTCTGTAAAACAGTATCGTGTGTTACACCGGCAACAGCCTCATACATCTTGTGTTTATGATGTCTCTCGATTGTATCATTTCACTTATGCTTTATTTAAGCTCTTGTTTTGTACAGTAACATGCCACACAGGCTTGTAGCCTAGGAGCAATAGGCTAGACCATGTAGCCTAGGTGTGCAGTACGCGATGCCGTCTAGGTGTAAGTGCCCTCTGATGTTCACACAACAAAATCGCCTAGTGACACATTTCTTAGAACTATCTCCGTTGTTAAGCTGCACACAACTGTATACTACTTCTTGAACATTTATTTTGTGCCCAGTGAGTTTGATATAATTATCTCCCCTTTAAAAATAAAGGGTTTTTTGGCTAAAATCACGTATCCAGAGGATAGCAGACAGGATTCCTATCTCAGCGTGTGTTGACCCAACACATTTTGTTAGCTACTATGCATAGAGCCTCTCGAAAATAAGACAGGAGCTTATTTTAGAGATGCAGTTGGTTGCTTAAGTGTCATGTAGCATGATAGGGCTTTACATTCCTTTTTTTTTTCCCATTTAATCTTCAGACTTTGGGAATAATCTAAACATTTTTATCATCCCTATAGAATAGATGAAATAGAAATATTAAATATTTTGCCTGATGTCAAATGCTGTATGAGTCAGAATTTGAATTCAGACTCTTATCACGTAGTGAATGCTAAATATTTTTTTAAATATATGAGTAACCCCTATCAGAATTAGTTTGATCAAATTCTAACAAATATTGGCTACAAAGAACAAACATAAATTAGCCCACAGTAGCTTAACCTATTGAAAATCACTTTTTAATAAGATAAAAATATTTTAACAAAATATTTAAAAAATTATTTTGAACAGTTTATTGCAGATTCATGTTGATCTGTTGTTTTCATCAGGATGAACTAGTTATAGCTGGATCTTTATGTCAGTTACAGCTTCTTCTAGTTAAAATCTGTTTTGACCAACTCATATTGAATTTATTTGCTGTTAACTATGCCAATAATTCTGAATTTTCCGTTTGGTTCTGCCGAATCATACTGATTTACCTAGTTTAGTTAATTAGAACCAATTCTCATTCTACTAGTAACTTTAAAATATATTTCAATCAGCTTTAAAGTTCTGCCTAACTTAAAGTGGTCAGAAAGAACAGTTGGAACCATTCATTGCCACTTTGTGGATATTCACACCCACTCTTACTAGTTCTGTAAGATGATCCAAAAAGAAAATTACATGGTCAAAAAGTATAGGGAATGTTGTATATACTCCCCTCTTAGAGACCCATTATATACATTAGATCTATCATACACATAAAAGGTTCCAGAAATCTATTCATTTTATTTCATAGCTTTCCAAACTTAATTTGAAAAACAAAAAACAACCAACCAACCAACCAAACAAACAAAAAAATACAACACGTGTTATATTTCTATGGGAATGGTATGTTGTTTAAAAAAACATTTTGGAAAATATTGGTTTAAAACAATTTTTAATCTTCTTTTAATTTATGACCAACTAGTTTAAATAGATCAGAAACTGCCTTTGAGAACATCATACTGTTTAAACTGGCTCTGGCCAGCTCTAGGTAGTTATGGTTAAATTCTTGGGAGCTTTCAGCATTTAAAACCATTTAAAATAGATTTAACCTGTCATGATGTACATGAAATGTGAAACACTGTAGTTATTTTCTTAACATTTCCCCCATGGAGAGGCAGAACATTTTCTATACAGTCTGTAAAAATAACCCAAGCATTTTGAGGAATTAGGTGAACGGTTATCTCAGTTGTGGTATGGCTAAGATTATCTCAGAGTGTATAAAACGATATCCCAAGAAAGTTATGTGTGTGTATGTGTGTGTTGGAATGTTAGAAGATATTCTTATCTTTGCTTCTGTAGCCATAGTTTCTCCTTAAGACCAGAAGGAGAAATTAGGTCCAATATGTTAACAGGTATTTAGAAATTGTCTTTGATGCGAAGGACATTCCAGCTCCTGCTAGGATATGGCAGATGTGTAGAGGGGTTCCTCATTGGGATTTCAGAGTGCCACTCATGAAGTATCCTAAAATGTCAATAAAAGACTCTTTATTCATAAATAACTGATATGCAGTAATTTATGTCTGTACATTTATCTTGAAAAGTCTGTAACCATCCAGTTTTTTTGCAAACTCTACATAAAACATCCAAACCGTCCATTTTGTTCAATACAATATAACACAGCTGTTTGGCATTACCAAATATATATGTATATATATTTATAGATATGTACATGTGCTGAAAAAGAAGCCAGTGCAGCCTTTTCTAAGAAGTCCATCCAAGTATTTACTGTACAACATTCAGAATTTACATTGATAATACAAGGCACAAAAAGTGTGGTATGAAGCCAAGGCCATGCTTTATTCAAACTTTCTCCTCTGGCTTGCTCACTCCTTCAGCCTCATGTCAAATGAAGTGTTCAGTTTTTGTGTTGTTTGTTTGTTGTCAGCTTTGAATACATCAAACAAAAGTTGAGGGTGGTATGAATTTGAGACATGAATCACTTGAAAGAACCACCCCCTCTCCCTCACTCATGCACCGTCCCCAAATAAACAGAACAAAATGAAATGTTTTGAAATTCTTCCATATAGAAATAGAAGTGAACAATAACTCATATTTTTTGAGTTTGGGTCAGAAGAATATGCCAGCTTCCCTCTAATTGCTTCTATTTGCAATGTTACTAGGTCGACACGTACGGGATTGCATGTACCAATTAGAAATAATTATGAAGAATGGGAAATTTTAGTCAGTCTTTATTTCAATTTAGAAAAGGAAAACATTGTTTTCCTGACCAGAAATTTTTCAGACTGAGTTTTTCCCCACTTTCTCAGAGAGAGATTTTGAATGGGAGCAACCGACATAATCTAGGACAAGCTTTAGAGAATGTTTCTGATTGAAATTTTTTAGTTACCCTCTGATGACTCTTAGATCAAAGTCTCCTGGTAAGGGGTGATCTCCCTTTACATCACCAGAGTTCACTAATGGAGGGATATTACAATTATTAGACCTATTTCTGATTATAATGTGTGTGTTTCAGTAATGGGGTCAAAACATGATATTCTGCTTACAAACTCCCTCAAATATCATCTTTCCTTTATATGATTCAACAGAACCACTGTTAAATCTACCATATCAAATTTTAAGGGAATTGTACAATTTGTCCACTTTGGAATTTGTATGTAAATAATGCTTGAAATAGTGAAATACTTTTTTGGGTTTAGCAAAATTTGAGGCAAAAGGACATTTTCATTGTAACCATGCCTTTTGTAAAAATATTAAACATACATTTCCATTCATGCAAAGAATTACATTATCAACTTTAGTGATATATTTTATAATTTAAGGCTATAACTTTTTGGAAAAAAAAAAGATGTACCCCTTGCCAAACTCAATATTAGGGGTCGGGGAGCACATTTTTAAGCTTAGGCCTAAACACGAAGCTTACTGCCTTTTTTAATCTTTGGGTTCAGATGGAGGGTGGGTTCTAAGACATGAAGTTTAATGTTACTGTCTTAGGCCCACCTCATGAGGACATTCCAAATCCATGATCTTCATAGCAAAAGGAAAAAGCAAAGTAGCTGCTTCAAAAACCACAATTATTCTATGTGAGTTAAATTTCCTACTTCAGATCACAGTACTACACACTAGTGACTAACAGCCAGGTCTGATTCCCATCCCCTTTTATCTTTTGCAAAAAATACAACATACAAATTGCCATTTTGATTTTTGTGGACGACCCTGGAGTAGGGATGTGAGAAATCCGTGGTAGACACTGGCTCTCCTAGAACTGCTTTTGCAAAAAACACCACATGCTGTCAATACAGCCAAACAACTTTATAACTGCAGCTTTTGAACGAATTTGGAAAGTAAAAACACAAAATATGCAACACATCTAAGATTAGTAACATTTTTCACTTTGTGACATTTGACAAAATACATTTTTGTTTGTAGTTCAGAAAAATTCTATGCAGACAAAACAGTGGAAACTGCAGAAACGGTGGTCATTCAGCTTTTGGCTAAAGCATCAATTTTCAAATACAGCATTATGGCAACTAACATCAAAAGGCTAATAAAATTTTGTCACTTTCTGTAGGACAACATTTTGCTCTCCCACTTGCTGTGGATGTCACCTCTGGTCCAGTCAATGGGAGTTACTAGGGATTCATAACTTTGCAATGTTTCATGAGGAAAATTAATGAAAATGGGCCACAGAGTGGGCCAGAGAAGCACATTTCTCAGCTCCGTCCTGGTTTCTGTGACCTTCACATGTCTGGAACAAAGACCTCTGAGAGAACTTCACCTTCAACACATTTGGTAGCTATATTATTCAACACCTTTACAGAAGGACTAAGAAATTGAAGAGAAAAATGGTGAAGAGGAAAGACAAAAGCACATCAAAAGAATTTCTGACATTTTGAAATTCACAGGTAAATTTGCCAGAAGTTTGGCAAGTGGAGAATACTCTCTAAAATCATTTATACCATTTTAATATTCCATCTTAGCGTATCAATCCTGATGTTGAGATAGTTGTACTAAATCCATAACTTTTAATCCAAAAATAATATTTAGTTATTTGACTTAATATCCCTTTCCAAAGTTAACTGAAAGAACACTATAGGGAATATGGCAAAGCATAATTCTTGCAGTTGGAGATAAAAATAATAAAAATAAAAAAAGAGAAAAGTTCTCCTCTTTAAAGAGAACTGTGTCAATTCCTATTCATCTCTTACAAAAAGGCCAATAAAATTTTTGTGGGAGTATGTTTGAGTTTTATGAGACTTTCTGGACCGGTAAATGAAGTTTGCATTTAAATCCATAGAGTGAGCTTCCTTTTGGCTTAAAGGATTTTAATATAAAGTGGTAAGATTGTACAAGCAATGTTATAAAAACTAGATTATCTTTCTGATGCTGCAGTCTGATGAAGCTGTGAAGTGCGCCATTTGGATGGCATGATATTAAGTCATGTTTAAAGCATGACTATTAGACTTAAATGGCTTTGAGGTCTTAAAGACTTGGCATTAAGTGGGATGTTTTGTAAAAATTTTAAGTAACCTACCAAGTAGTAAGGCCATTTTTAATTTCTTCGTTCATTTTGCGTTAGGACAATAAGACTTCTAAAATAAGTACTTGGACTGACGAGTAAATCTCTTTCAAGAGGGACATTTGTATTATGCAGGCAAATATTAAAATAGAACAAGGGTTTAGGTCACAGTGAGTAACCACAGGTTTAAGTGTCATACATAAATCTATCTGATCTGCAATTTCATGTTCGCCTTGCACCACACACACCCACCACCACACAGGTCTGTAAATCTCACAAGCATGGGTTCTTTTTGGAAATCTATTGTAGAATACTGCACAATTCTAACATGCAATGGCCACATAATTTCATACATTTTTGTAGAAATACTATGAAGTATCCTAGCAGAATTAAATAATAGAGAACCGTAAAGAGGAACAAAAGGGACTGAAAGGTGGACTTGAGTCTTGGGCTGAAATCAGAGGTGAATCATGTTAATTTGCTTCCTTTGTCACTGAATGTGATAATCAAATGTGTTTATAAAGCCCCCCCCCCCAAAAAAAAAAAAATCCATGGAAGAAATTCCAGACATTCAGGGATCGATAATAACCTCTTATCTTAAAAACAGTCTAGATAGATTCTAGGGAAAACATTAAAATTTTTCATCTGTTTTAAAATATAAAAAATATATCAAAAATCTAAAAAGGATCTGTGTGGTGTCACAGAACAGATGAAACAATTATAAGGCCAATTAGAAGGGAAGAGGAAAAAAACGGTAGGATGGTTTAAAACAAAAATCCTGCAAGAGAATTTTGCTAATAAAATCTCTATAATGTGTTTTCTACTAGTTATTAGTTAACAATTAATGCAGATTATTTCTTCATCCCAGCCGTGCCAGTTAATCTCAAGTTTATTTTGGGTGATTGACCATCTACTTCCACTTCTTTCTCTTTCAAGAATCATATCAGGGATGTGAAATGATTTACACTTTCATGCTTTCTCTCTATTGTTCCCTAGAAGGAATAAACAAGTTGAGCATACTAGCAAAAGGGTGTTTTCATGATCTAGATATGGTATTCTGAAAATATGCTTGACAGTTCTAAGAGGAGTTGTTTGTTCTATATAACATGCCTTTGGTTCCTGAGAAAAGCAAGATGCTTTTGAATGTCATGTAGCAAAGCCTTCTGTTGCATACAGGGGACCATATATACCACACTTTAGTTAGAGAAAATAACCAACCCATTCAAGGGTTCTTCAATGCCTTACCCATGTATCATACATTCATCCTACCTTTAGGTCTTTTTTTGCTTAATTCACAGCATTTTTTTAAACATGGGACCTACAAAAACGTTGTTTAAAAAAAACTGATCATATCCCCAATGCCAAGTACTCCCCATCTCCCCCATTTCCTGACTAGTTTTATTTTAACCCAGTGTGGCCAACCTCTAAGTAGCTGATCAGCCTTGTGATTAATCTAGGTCCTTGACTTTGGTTGTCCTAATTGTGGACAGTTGATTAAAGCATCCGCCAGAAGATGAACAGGAGCAGGTCTTTTCATCTTTAGTTTACCAGGACATCTTGTCAAAATGATTAAATAGGATAAAAGACAAAGTGTTAAGATGGGGGACATGAATTGTCTGAATTTCAATTCTCTACAATATTAATGCCTCTTATTTAAAATATAAAGCAGTATGCTAATGGTGCTATAGAGAAAGCATACTTGGTAAGGTTGAGTTGTCAGAATTTGATGGCTCCCTGAACAATGCATATGGTTTCTAGGACATTGTGGTAGAGGTCTATTTACTCAGATATTGTTTAGAACAAAGACTATTTGCTAATTTCCCAAGAGGCAAAAGGAGGGTTACCTATAGCTCTCTGGAGAGATTTGGTGATAACATAGTACCAAAAGACTAGGAAATTTCATGAATTTAGATTGAAAAGTATAGTAAAAACTTCTCATTCTCTTATAACGACAATGTTGGGGAAGTGGATCAATGCTTGCATCCTAGAAGTACAGCTTATATGAGGCCTGTGGCATCTGCAGTCCATATGTTTCCTTGGACCTAATTTGACCTCTCTCGTCTCAAAATCCATGTAATAAGCTGTGTGTGAACAGTACTCTGCAATTTGAGTGGCTTAGCTGAAAATAGAGATGGCCTGCTTTGTTGAGTTGGAAGAAACACATTTCCATATTGAAAAGTCTAATTATGTTGCTTGAAACTTCTCCTCTACCATAATGGGTAAGGAAGGTGAAGAAAGAATGGGGTAGATTTGTCTTAGGAGAAAATGAAGTTGGGGTACACTGCAATAACTAGTTTGTGGTCTATATCTCTTGATCTTATTTCCATTAAGTGCCTAGGATAGATAAGGAGTTGGTTGGTGCTGGTGTGATGTACTCAGATTCTAAATTCTAAATGACCTCCTTGACGTTGTTGAAGTCACACAAATGGGTTGACAACCCTGTTTCACTTCTGAAAGCCAGTTTTACAAGGATTGCCGACATCACAGATGCCAGTTGGTAGAAAACTCTCGACAATCTGGTACCAGAATCAGCTTGCCCTTTTGGGCACATCATTAAAAACCTGTTTTCAAACATGCACTTTTCATTTTCTGCCTTCCCAGCTTTATTGTAGCTCATCTTTTCCCATAGTTACTTCTATTTAGATATGCCCTCACTTTTATCCTTGCCACCCCAAATCTGAGAAGTTTATCAAGTGTTAACCCCAGTGTGGATTCTGAGGAGACAGCCTTCTTTTATTTAAGAGAGCTTGTACTTTTCCCTATTAACATATTTTACCTATATAAAATTCAGTTTCTTCAACCAGGGATTCTCACTGATTGTGAATGAAGGCTGAATTTCCAAAATGCCATGGGGCAGAAAGCTGCCTATTTCTTCCACTTAAAGCCAATGTCCCGAGGCTGGCCATCGCTCTGTCTCTTGAGAGGAAGTGGACTAGAGTCCATTTTGCCTGCTGTAGTTAAAGTCGGCTTCATCGAGCTGAGATTCTGTAATGTTCGAGAGTTTCGTGTGTGTCCTTCCAATCTCTTCAAGGGCACAGGCCAGGGAGTCAAGGTCACCATCATGTTGATGACGAGCTTCCCACAGGTTCAAAATGACAGCAGATGGGCTACTTTGGGTAGCAAAATAAGATAAATTCCTAGACAGACAGTTAAATAAATAAAAAGAATATTAAAACAAAAATGAAAATAGAAATAAAGGAACAAATAAAAATCACTTATATGAGAATTAAAAATGAATTATGAATATTGTTCTAATAGGAGTGCAAAGCTCCTTTGAGGCAGGTCTGGGGCACTCTAATTTATATACCAACACTCAACTGAAATTGTACTCTAGAACGTTACTAATGACCTTCTTACCCTCTAATTTTTTTTGAATCCTTATTTTCCTTGAGTTGTGTGTGTGTGTTTCTCCTTTGACTACATCCTTTGAAAAACCCTTTCATTAGCTTATGTGATGATGTAACTCATTACTATTTTTTCAAAATAGCTGACCCCTTTTTATCTCTCCCTTGGTAAACATAAGGGCTGTCAAGGTTATATCTTTGATTTCTTCTTTTTTCCCTGCTCAGTGGGCTCATGTACTAAATGGATTAGTTATCAAATCTGAGTGGACAATGTGTAAATCTGCACCTCCAGTCTTAGAGGTTAATGTGAGTTCCTTACAGATCTCTAAATGACCTTGGAATTGCTCCAATTAAATGTCTCTCCACATCTTCAGACTTAACACATCCGAAATTTTTATAATCTTCAGGATCCAAATGGCCCCCATTCTAACTATAACAAATATCTCAGTAATTAACTATCTTTTCAATCTGTCACAGTAGGGCATTTATTTTTGTGTCTTCCCTTTATGTTGTTTATTTCTTTTTGACATGTTCATAAGCTTCACATTTCTCCATTCATACTACTTACATTTAATTTATGCTCTATCATTTTATGGCCTGAATCACAGCAAAAATCTTACAGCTCTTTATGCCTCCAAACTTTAATATGCCCTGCATTCTTTCTTCAATTATCAGATATCTACTCGACTTGTTTTCAACGACTTCCTTGGTCTAGCCTCAACATACCTGAGGCAATATGTATATATTTTTACTTAGTATTCTTTTGTCCTTTCAGCCATTAGTGCTGACTCAGGTTACACTTTGCTTTGTGCTTTCAGTCAATCTATTCTGTTCACTAGGAGTGCCCACTTTCTCTCTTTACAGTTTGTTTATCAAGATCCTATACTCCTACAATGCCTGGTTCAGTTCTCATCTCCTGTTTCCTCAATATGATTTATTTCTTCTCTGAATTCTTTCAATGCTTGTGCTTAAATTTTCATGTGAGTACAATGCTTATATATTTCATGTGAGTGCACTTGGTCTTCCCAGTTGGATTACAGACAAGGGGAAGGAGCATAGCTAATAATTTTCTGATTCTATGACAGCACACATCATAATACGATGACAGGTGTTTATTCAATATCCATCAACTGAGTAATTGATTGCCATGAGTTTTTTTTTTTTTTTACAGACTATATAGGATCGTCAGTGAAAATAAATGGTAGCCTTTTAGGTAATAACTTTTGTATGATGAAGACTAAGGCAACATTAAGGATTAAAGGTCACAGTTTTTCATGGGTAGCTTTTACAGCAAGATAGTAATGTCACCTCTGGCAAAATTCTGATGAGTTGAAAAGTTTCCCGAGTCAACCAAGAATTGCCTATTTTGAAGATGGTAATACTTTCCATCACCACACTCGGCATATAATCACAAAGTAGACTCATAGCAAAGGACACTTGGAAGAGAACACAAGCTTTTAAGGGCACTTTACCATTTACAAGCAACACACACACGCACATACACACACAGAGTAATTTTGAGTAAATTTTATTCAAAGGTCTTAAGGGACTGTTTAAAGCTAGTTGGTTACCAAATAGCATAAATATCAGGTTACTGGACATATGTTCCACAACATCTGAATCTTTAACCGAGAAAGGGAGAAGGCCAGCTTAAAAATGTTCTCTCTAGTATCTTTGTCTTTCATCTTCTCTTTCCTACTTTCTCCACCCCCACCACATCAGCCCTAGAATCAAATATCGTTATTAATTTCTACAGTAATAGAAATGGCCAAGGAAATTTCTTTTGGGTAGTTGAAGTGATTCTGCTTTCTCTTATTTAAGAACTTGTTTTGAATATTGCCACATTTTCCTGGTCATGTGGAGCTGTTTGTAGAGAAAGTTGTTGTATCAGGTAAAGAAATTGGTACACCGCAACTGGTGCTCAGGCAGAACACAAACTAGAGAAACAGCTGAGAAAGAGGCAAACAGACAGTAGGTCTGAGTGGATCCGGGGGGTAAGGACTGTGTGACAATCTCTTTCCATAAAATTTATGAGAATAATGACCATGAACATACATTTGTTCCTGGCATGTAAATGATAATTTATGCTCTCCGTTTCAAAAAGAAAAAAAAAATAACATCAGAAAACACAAGAATAAAAGCAGCACAGATTTCTCATCATGTTACTGAGAGCTTATATTTTGTACCTGCTGTTGAACAACATGAACTCGTTAGTGTCCTATGAATGTGACAAGAATCACATTCTACAGTGTCACCCCAATGTTACACTTTATTCGATAGCAGTGGTTAATAAGATATTTCTGTAAAGGACCAGATAATAAATATTTTTTACTTTAGGAGACACATATGGTATCTACAGCACAAGTAAATTCTGCCAGGGTAGTGTGAAAGCAGCCATAGAGAGTACATAAGTGAACGATCATGGCTGTGTTCCAATAAAACTTTATTTAGAGACACTGAAATGTGAATGTCATAGTTTTCACATGTCACACAATATTACTTTCTTTCATTTTTTTCCCTGATCATTTGAAAAATGCAAAACCCATTCTAGATCCTGGAGTACATAGCAGCAGGTTGTGGGCCAAATTTTGCCTGAAGGCCCTGGTGCTGATCCCTATCCCACACTGTCTTAAAGCCTAACCTAGATTTCCAGAGGTGGTAGCAATTTGAGAGAAAATTAAACTACAGTTTTTGTTTTGTACTACATTTGAAAATAAGAACCTAGAGGGTCAACATTGCTACATCCCAGAGCTACAGGTTCTGCTTCAAACCCTCTGAGAGCTGTCCGGGATCTTTGACATTTCAAGAGATGAGAGGAAGACCTGGCCATAAAAACATAATACTAATACTCTAGGAGAGGCCTACAGAATATGGTTTGGGGATTATAATGAATCTTTTTCCCAACACAATATTTTAAAACATCATAAATCCATGGTGTTATAAACACATCTGCCTAGAGGAAGAGGAGCAGAGTGGAGAATGACTCCTGCCAGCCACTTAGTTCTGAAAAGTCCTGATCTATAGAATAGATACCAAGGGTTAAAGGAAACTAAGTGATCAAAAATGGCAGAAATATAATTCTCATTTGGCACAGGTCTCTGAACATATTGGTGCAGTGAAATGTGTTTCCCAAAGCATGTTTCAGATTTATTCCCTGAATTTGTTTAAGGACACTTGCTCAGCATAACACACACAAATCTCAAATTCCACTTAATTTTAGTAGATACATATAGGAACATATAAGCCTTATTAAAAATGATTCAATAAGCTTTGTGATAAACAGACATCCTATTAAACTGTATTCACCTCTTTATACCACAATAATTAATATATAAAAGACCCTAAATCCTAACGAAATAGGCTATTCCTCAAATACAGTTAAATTACTTTACTGCTTGCATGGGTACAGATGCATTATGATTTTTTGAAAATTGGTATACCATATATTCATTTGGTTATCTTCAAACCACGCTTTTGAAGTTATTCTGACCCTATTCGATGGGATCCATTTCTCTTCATAATTACGCTGGTGCATTTGGACACAAGCACGTAGGTGCACACACAATTCAGGAAGCATTGCTAATACTAGAAAGTAGAATTCATAGCAATAGTTTTAAGCAATGTCCTGAATATCTTTGATATGTGTATATATAAAGGGGAACATTTAGCAAACACAGTAGTCCTGAAATTCAGGTGAATGCCTTTAAATAAAACTTATTTGGTTTTCCCTTTCTCTTTGAAACATGTTTAAAGAAGTGAATGTCTGATCTCAGATGCTTCAAATTGTTACTTTTTTATGCACTGAACTTTGGGGAACCTTTTTGCCATAGCCTTTTCAAATTCTGATTGAGGAAATTTCTAAAAATAATATATTTTTTTGTGGTGTCACAAAGATGCTGTATGCAATGCAGGTAAGATTATCTACTCTGTACATTTTAGGAATTTACTTAGAATCATTATAAGTCTTCAGTTCAATTTATTTGTCCTAAGCCCTATAGACTCAATGACTTTATCTCTTCCTTTGGAACCCTCACTGAAAGAGTACAGATAAACTGTAAAAAAACCCACATGCTAAGACAGTGGAATAGATTTATCCATAGAAGTTCATTGAGTAGAAATGGTTTATTAAGTTTAATTTCATTAGTTGAGCCTACATGCTTTCTATTCACCTGAGTTCCTGAGGGTTTGTTTTATTACCTCGATGAATTGTATCTGTCTGAGACTTCTCTGTCTCAGTCCTGATCCCCAGATAAAATCCCACGCTTTCTGTGGAAACCAGGGAAGAACTAGGAATATGAATCTTTATCTTAGTGATTTTACTACCTAGACACAGGCCAACTTATAATGTTGTACATGGATCACAAACTGAATTTTTATATAGACCCTTCAATTTTCAAAATACATCTTCAAATTAATGACCATGTTAAACTAATAATGGAAATTCGATTAGATTTGAGGGTTTTTAGAAACAGCTACTGTGCCGTCTGTTTCCTTCTTTGGGGACAAACAGGAGAGGAGAATTGATGGACCATGATAACATTCTGTCATATAAAGCATTTATAGACTATTGTAACACAGGGCTAATTTTATGAAAAGGAAACATGTCTAGGTGTCTAGTCAATGAGAATTTGTAGATACCACCTTTTCTTTAGTACTTGAAAGCGGTATTCAAATGCAAGAGTCTTAGGGAATCCAAGTCCTCAGTTAATAGAGACTAGAAAATAGTAATGGAGGAAGGCACAGATCTGAGAAATGCACTGTAGAGCTACCAAGGGCACATTGCACTTCTATCTGGATTTTTGCCTGACTTAGTGTTCTTAGTTCTATCAGACTGTTCTGGCCTATAAGGGTCTCCTTTCCATTCTGGATCCCACATAACAAAGCTTTTATTTTAGTTATTCAGAACCATATTGCCTGGGGCCAATATACCTATTTGCAAGCTGTATGCTCATCTTGTGACTAATTGTGAGAATGAATTCCCCACTAAAATATAGCAGGGGACCACATTTGAGCTGCAGCATAATATCCTTAGCATTGATGATACCTCATACCAAATACCATAATTTCATTTAGAAGTTAGGATCACACATGACAATTTCAAGTAGAAGGGAGTACTTATAGCTGTAACATGAAGGCTGCAAGTTTGTTTATATTCTACAAACCATTGCAATTTACATCTAAGTCTACTTTTTTATTTTAGACATTAAAAACTATATTTAAAAATATCTTCTTTCTGAGTGGTACAAAAATTGAAAATTAAGTTTAGCTGCCTATAATAAATTAGGAAATATCATTTTAAGAATAGTGCATAATCCTACTGCATAGTACCAAGTAGGAAATTGAAACATAGTCATAATGAAAAAAAATATTAATGTCCCAGCTATCATCCTAATTGTCTCATATAATGAAAGCCTCTAATGTGACCAAAACCAACTCTCCATATGGTTCTTCATATGCAAATAGAAGACAAAAACAAAAACAAAACATTTATTCTGAACGGTAGTAATTGGACACACGATACACATTTGGCCCATTCACCAAGCTTTCATCTACAAACTTCAATCTCACTGGGTACTCAACAAACAGCAAAGGAGCTTTCAGGATAAAGCAAGTCAGTGTTCCATTTTTTAAGAATACGCACAAAATGTGCACCATAATGTCTATTGCTCCCTTGTGCTTTCAAAAGAAAGAAAGCTGGTATGGAGAACCTAAAAGGAAAGAATATAGGCAACTGAAAACATGCTGAGTATCACTTTGTCTTGCCCTAAGAGTGGTGACTTAATTCTTTTAGGCCAATTAATTTGGTAATAAAATTCCCCTCATAGTTCTTCCTTTTGCCAATTCTATTATCTTGTCCTTGAAAGGAAACAGCAAAGATTCTTTGTTCTTTGGAAATGTATCGAAAACCCTAGAGCTTTCAGGACCACCTATGAGTTACCAAATGAAAATAAAGCCAATTGCAGACCCTGTTTTCAATGCTCCAGTTTCATTGCTGACAGGATAAGCTTATCAGTTTTTCATATTTGGAAATGAAAGGCATCGAAAACTATCAACTCAAATCTCTACTTTTCTTTGAATTGGGGTATATCATGGAAAAGTAGGCTTCATTTAAATTAATTTTCTATTTCAATAACCTTGAGACATTTTCAAGCATTTTCAGGGTGATACAGAATGACCACCATTTGTTCCGAGAGGAAAGACCACTGTGCTAATCCTGAATGAGAGAAGGGTGAAATATTTAGACTTCTCCCTTTGTAAAATACTCAATATGTGTTTGAATAAAACCTCAAAAATAATTGAAGAGAAATAGTTAATCACTTAAAGCGTACTCCAATAAATTAGGTATAATCATTCCTATAATTTCATTTTCTCAAATTATGAAAACATCATATTCAGACATCCTGACATCGTCAGCTTTTCTAGTACAGCTTGAGATAGCACTTGTGAATGGGGATCATTTAGACTATAATGGGGACATAGCATGTCCATCTTTTCTGAAAACTATATTAGCTTAAAGGAGGAAAACTTATTCCATCAAAGACCAGCACAAATTCTCCCCTTGCTTAGAAGGAACACAATGCCCCGTGTCATCACCCCCTGGAGTTTACAGTGGGAGCAAGACTTTGGTTCTCCTGGAGGAACATAAAAGCTACTTTTCTATATTGCTTTTAGGTTGGACACCTGACACTTACAAACCATATACAGCTCCTTCATGGCTGAATTTGTCCCAGGGCTCTCTGTTTTCACTTTGTATTAGTGGGTAGTTTCATGAGTCATTGAATTTGGTGGAATGAAAGCCAAATACCCGCCACTTTGCTGTGTTGGGTCTCTCTGGCCTCACTGTAAAGGCTCTTTCGATTTCAGACCCTGCATAAGTCAGAGCCACAAAATTGGATTTGAGCTTCGTCATATCTTGCCTCCAATGACCTATGTAATGCTAGCTATCCCCCTATGTATTCATTCTCCTTGGAAGAATCATGAAGGTCGTTTTTTGGAAATGGGAGCCTCACATCCATTTTTACGTTTAAAGGTTAAGAACGTATTTTCTAGCCTCTAGATTGGAGAACCAGGAAAGCTTAGTTTGGTGTAATCATAGTAAATGCCAAAACACAGGAATGAAAATATCCAGTCTTAGTGATCACTGAGTGACATCTTTAGTTGAAGCAGGCATTCTCCATCCATTTCCTCATTATCTTCTCTCTTTGTCCTCCCTTCTTCCTTTACCCAAAAGAAAGTTGGCACTGGGACTATTCCACTTCTAGTGAATTCTCAAAAATTATTCAGAACTAGAATAATAAGCTGCCTTGTGACCTTTGTCTGTCCTCTCCCACTGCCCTCTGGCCATTTCATTGTTCCTGTGCATCCAATTAAGAGTGTGGACAGAGGGAATGAAAGGATATGGCTTTAATGTGAGACGATTCTGTTTCTCATTAGAGATCCTGTTAAAAGGTTTGATGGAAAAACAAGATATTATAGTACTGCTTATCTGCCATGAGTTTTGAAGAATTTCATTTGTTCATGATTTCTTCATTACCCATGAAAACTAACATCTAAAATACATTTGACCTATTTTGACCAGTTGACCAGAAAGAAATATGTTTCTCTGGAAGTGCTTAAAATTTTCAAATAAGTATACTATTATAAAAAATATTAATAAGATGTAATTTATCTGTTATTTCCTATTTTGGAATCCTTTCTTCCATTTCATATCAGCTTCTCCCCCTCTATCCAGCCTGTCATATCTCATGCACTTTATCCAGCATCTGTTCCCATGGTAACTTGGTCAAGCTGGCTATGTTTTCACAAGGGTTTCGGGAATATGAAAATCATGAGGCCTAAAAAAAGAATGCCCTGATGGTATTCGGTACTATCTATGACCTGAGAGAAAAGACAGGAAGTCTCCACAATGTCAGCCATGTAACTTGTTTTCTTTTGAGGTCAGCTTTCAAAATCCTTTGATGCTTATTCATATCAGTTCTATTCATTAGGAGGCAAGTTTTTAAGGTCAAGTATGGTATCCAGTGAAAAAGGTCATGTCATTCACTTAAAAACATTTATTGAATTTCCCCTAAGTAGATATGTTTAACTGTAATTTTTTAAAAAAATTAAAAAGTATCATAAAAATACAAAGAGCTATGGAAGTGTAGAGAAGGGAGAATACTTCTAGCTGAAGTAGTTAGTTTCCAATATTATTTGTTTAGTCCTCAGCAACACTCCCGGCCACCTACTCCTGTGTAATGAATTCTTTATTTCTGAGCCCTAGCCACCTACCAGTCACATGTGACCAAGAACACTGAAGTGAAGAGTTATTGCACCTGAATTTATAGAATAAATGTGCCATTTCAGCTTTGACATGAAGCAAGTATGGGCTCTGAGTAATAAAGTTTGCTCACAGAATCTATGATTCAACTTATCTATGACATACTTTGCTAGGCTGTGGAGTTTATTGAGCATGATCCATATTCCATGCAAGTTGCAAGGCCACCTGCGTTGCCACTTTATAGCAGACACCACTGACATTTCTTACATTCTCATGGATTGCTGAGCCTTTCACTTTATATTCCATGTCTTTTCTCTCCTATTCAGACCTAAGTAGAAACTTGTTTGGCAGAAAAGCAGATTATCGTTGATGACATTTGCATTTACCAAAAGGAGGTTAAGAGAGTATTTTCTCTGGCAAGAAAATAAAAGCCAATGTTTCCCTCCACTTCCTTTGCAAACTCCTCCTTCATGATTTGAAGGCTGTTGCTTTACAGCTTTTTAAGAGGAAGGGAAGAGTTAGGTAAAAGTGTTGTCACGAAATCAAAGTAGATAAATTCTCTGAATAGAAGGACTATCTATGTGATTTGGGATCATTCTCTTGTGATCCCAGAGTTGATGAAATCTCAAGTACAGAACAACTTTCTTACCCAATAATATTGGCCTATCGACAATACCAGATTTTTGTGTTTTAACACACATTGAAAATTATTTCTATACTATATGATTTGTAACCATAAGAGGGCATGACCAATGATTTGGGATTACACAAAAGGAAGTTGTGATAAATTACGTCTGAAAACCCCCTTCATCTACATGTTTCTTCCCGTGTAGAAGAAGATACATTTTTGGTCCAGTAATGAAAACATAAAAGGAACCCAACAATTTCTGGAAAATGAGAATGAGTTAACATGGTGCAAGGTGGTTTTCACTAGTCTTTCTCTTGTTCTACTTCTCTGAATGCCTTGGGGCCCATCTCTGCTGGAACCACACTGTCCTATGCCCCTTTTCTCAAGAAGCTTAGATGCAGAGCGGAATGGAGAAGCCTTAGCTTCAGGTGTTACTCTGACTGAAGCAATAAGATCCTGTGGAAGTTTGACTAAGTGAGGGCAGACTCACTTAAATGAGGGGTAGCAAACTATTATAGGCCAGATATGGGTCATTGCCTGTTTTAGTAAATAAAGCTTATTGGAACACAGCTTTGCCTATTTGTTTATGCATTTTTCTCTGGCTGATTGACACTACAGAAGCAGAGCTGAATAGTTGCCGAGTAGTTGCAACAATTCCCATATGGCCTAAACAATTTACTATCTGGTTTGCTGACCCCTAGATTAAATCATTCTTACTCCATAATTAGACCACTTTTAAAGACTTAAGCTAGAGAATAAAGAGGAAAGTGGGAAATGCCATTCACTACAATTGAATATGTTAACTACATTAGATCTAAAGATAGAAATAGATTACATGTATTCATGCTATTCTAATTTGCTATTAATTGTTGACTTTTCAAAGGGAGTAACTAACATTTATTGCAACTTGACACTTTCTGGGCACCATGTTAGAAACTTTCCATAAAGTAGGTCATTATATCAAGGAAATTTAGGCTTTCCTGGAGAAGAGATCTTAGGGAAAAACAAAAGCAAGCAAACAGACACACCAAGTTTCATGACCTGGACACTGGAGGGGGCAGTGTGCTCCTGTGTAGTCATTACTGCTCATTAGAGCTCAGAGACAAAAGGATGTTAACCTTAGTCTCCCAGTTTGAAATGCATCTTCCCTACTTTGTAAGGTCAGAAACCGATGACTTTGGAGGCACTCATTGTAGTTCTCTTACATATACTGTAAATGGAGGATAAAATAAAACAAGGCAGGAAGATGTGTACGTTCGTTCAGCAAATTATTGACAACATCCATGGGTGCACAGAGAGCTTGTGGCAGTTATTTTCTTAGAAGTGGTGAATTAAAACATCATAAATGCTATAGCCAGAATGGACTAGAACGTCAACATAGTTCGAATTCTATAAATTACATTTGTAGAAAAGAAATAGGGATGGTAAGTGATTGTTTAGGCAGACTAGTATTGTTTGTAGAACCAGGAGTGCCCTGCAGATCTTTTGAGTCCCTGCCCAGTGTTCTTTTTAAACTAGATTCTGTTCTCTGGGTTACTTTTTCATTCTTGTCCTGATACTGATCAGAAAGTGAACTTCTCATCTTCATGCTGTTTATATATTATAAACAAGACATTCTTTTTCAAAGGTGCTGGGAAATATTCAAATTATTTTTTTCCTGTACATTCATTCAATTTTTGTATTCTTTCATTTTTAATATATGTCTTTTCAAGAGTATGACTATTCTTTTTGGGCCTGCCTGTCTCTGTAAATTCCATTTTTTCTTGCAGGAATGTCTCCTCTCTCACTTTTCCACTCTGAGCCTGACTGCTTTCTAGTTGGACCGTTCGTTCTTGGATTCTGGTCCCTTTTGAAATAGGGAACAGCATTATATTTTTTCTTGGCAGACTTCTACCCTCCATTTCAGAGAAGAAAGAGTCAGGTAGGATAGCTGTGAAAATAAAGAACGAAATAAAGAACGGAAATGACAGAGAAAGCCAAACAGTAAGAAAATAAGGCTTTGCCTCAAAAGAAAAAACAAAAGTCCTAAGAAAAAGAAAATAAGATGGTCTGGCAAAACTGTTCTCTTTTCTATTCATTCTGAGGCATGCCACGTGAATTAGGGAGAGAGGAGGTATTATTGGTCAGTGCCTTCTCCCTGTACTCGTTATCCATCAGGTGGAGCTAAAACCTGCCTGCCTAGCTCTGCTGCTCTGGATAGCATCACTCCTGCTTCTTCTCATCTGATGGAATAAAGTCCATTATGAATCTCTCTATTCCACTCTCAACTCAACCATAATGTCAGCACAGTAATGAGAAGTGCCAGCTTAAGCAGCAGACTCATCCACGGCACCTAGGTAAACTTTTGCTTGTTCAATGCCCTCTGCCTTCGGACTCGAGAATCATCATCCTCAAACTCCTTTTTTTTATATTGAGACACCCACCTCTGGAGACTGAGCATGTCCCCATTCAGAGTGCAATCATGCTTACGGTTACTGGAGGCGAGGAGGAGGTATGAGAAACTTCTTTATTTCTGTATCTGTGGCTCAAGACTGTGCTGGGATCCCTCGCAAGCACCAAGATGATATAGTTTAACCTCTCCCCACCCCCATTTGGTGGCCCAGCTAGCAAACCTGGAGATAGGACCAGGACCAAGGTAGAACTTTTCCATAATGTCCCCAAAGGCAAAGTGTGTTGGCAGGAAAGGCCACACACAGTGTCATATTCTTGCCCTTGTTCCAGTTATTTAGCTGAACCTCACTTAAAATATGGCCAAAGGAATCAGGTATTAGAGCCTGGAAATAATAAGGATACATCCAACTCACTTCATTTTTCACAGCTCATTGAGGAAAATTCTCTTTCAGAAGTTGCCCCAATTACCTGTTGATGCTGTTTTTCTGTGCTAACATCTGCCAGTCCTTTCCTTTGGCATTGGGGGTATCAAATGTAGCACAGATCCGCTGTCTGATGGAGTAGGGGATTTTGAAGGCTTTAGGGCCAGTCTGTGCAGGAAAAGTACTGTCCTCTTGTGCAAAGAAAGTGATGGTTTCTCTTTCACTCTGAAACAAAATAAGGAAAGCATGATCAGATCCAAGTGGAAGCAGTACTGATCAACTCTTTTGTTCCTTAAGAAAATCTATGTAAACACACATGCACAAAATGCTTGCCTATTGTGATGGACTCTATAAAATATATTGACAAGTTCCCCTCTGTTCTAAAATAGTAAATGACTTCTCAGTAGTCTAGTAAATCGTGTACTGGAGATTTATAACAGTCTCTTCCATTCAGAGGAGTCATAATCATCAGCTTCCTACAAGAGATACCAGGTGAGAACATATTTGCTTTTTTGTTTCCTTCGGAAATAGATGTAGGATTAGTAGGAAGAAGCTACCAAACGACAGATTTCAGTTCAATGTAAGGAATGTCCCTCTGATAGAGCTGATCAAAGATGAATGGGCTGATCGAAGAAGCTGCTTGGGAAGCCACTTGTCAGAAAAGCGACAAAGGGGAACTGACTGTATGTTGATCATCGTCAAGTTTATGTTTCTCCCCATCCTAAAGTTGTCTGTGATTCTATTGTAAATATTTTGGTCTTGTTGCAGAATTAAATTGCTTTTATAAAATATGAGCCAGCCATGAGTCAGTGATGACATCTAGACTAGTGTGTGCTGTGGTGTAGGCTGGAAGGCTTCTGCCTGCTGTCTGCCCACTGTGCTTCTGATTCAGTGCTGTCCAGTGAGGACCTGTTATTTCAGTACTTCACAGCAATTAGGTCATCCTATCCATCACGAAATCACAGAGAAATGGGTCCGATGGGAGGGGTGGCTGGTAAGTTTATGTGGACTAACCCAATTGGAAGGCCTGAAAAGTATTTGATTGACTCACTCCTATGATTATGCTCTGTTACAAGACCAAAGGGGTTCTACAGATGTAATTAAGTTTCCTAAACAATCGACTATGCATTGATCAAGAGAAGATTCTGGGTGGGTTTGACCTAATCGGGTGGCGCTGAAAAGAGAGAAGGGGCAGCTCCTATCTGGAGGCATCTCCCCTGCTGTCCTGCAAGAAAATAAGCAGCCATGTTGTAAACTGCCTATGGGAGGGAAGATGGGGAATAAGCTAGGACGTGAGGGTGCCCCTTAGGGAGGGAGCTGAGACTGACAGCTGTCTAAGAGCCAACAAGGAAATGGGGACTTTAGTCCTATAGCTGTAGGAAACAGAATTTTGTCAACAACCTACATAAGCTGAGAAAAAGACTCTGAGCTCCTTCCTGATGAGAACACATCCCAAGCCGCCACCTTGATCTCAGCCTGGAGAGACTGCCAAGCCTAGACTTTTGATTTATGAAAAATGTGAGACCACAAATGGGAGTTGCTTTAAGCTGTTAAACTGATGATACATTTGTTATACAGAAAAAGAGAGCTAATATAAAGGGAAATTAAAACATAATTTGTGATTGGGTTAGGTGACTACTTAGGACTGTTGAAACCCCAAGAAACTATCCTTTGTGTTAGGAACTCATTGTCTTGTGTGGTCCTTCAACTCATCACACGCTTTTTCTGAACTGTCCTGTGACACTGTCCTGCTTTTTCCAATCATTACACATCTTTCTACTGAGGGCACCACGGCCCTTTTTGTTTGGTGCCCAGGCTCACACAGTTATCACCCTTCAGAGTTGATGAGTATTATGACCTTGAAAACTTAGTTGAGGAAACTGGTTCATGCAGAGATCTTATTAATGACGAATAATGTGTTTTATATTTCTATAACCATTTAGCACAGTTACATTTTGAGGGCTGTCATTGGGAAACAATGCCTTAACCCAGCATTTCTAAAAGGGTACCTCAGAAGATGATCCAAGGAAGAACAGCCCCATGGTCAAATGTATTTGAGAAATGCTGCGTGTTATATCTTCCTTTTGGAAAATCAAAGCACATATCACATTAAACAGATTCTACTTACTGGTTTTAGTTCCATTCCCTGGAATACTATTAAACAATGCTCATCAAAATTCTTCCAGTATTTGAGGGTAGCATGGGGCAATAGAAAAAGCATGGTTTTCAGAATCAGAATATGAGTTTATACTTCTAGCTTAGTGACCTTGGATGCTACATGATTTCTCTCGGCCTCAATTTCCTAATCAGTCTTTTGGAATTTTCTATAGACTCCACAGAAACGAAAATTGATAGTCACTCAGGTGGTTTGTGACATAGCTAAAAATAAAATTCTGATATCCTGATACTTACACTAGGACTAATTTCACTATATCACCCTGCTTTAATACAAATACTAAAAAATCCACTGAGCAGGGTGGGTAAGAAAAGTGCTCTCTGAGTGATATTAGCATTATGCTTCAGGAATTAAGAGTAAGGAGGGCTTCATGGAGGAGGCATTTGAGTTGGCCTTGAAGGATGGGTAGCTATTGATTGAATAGAAATTGAGTAGATAAGTGGTTATTTCAGACTGAGTGGAGAATTTTTTTCTGATATAGAGGGTGATTATAAAATAAACCAACTCAGGCCTCTTACTGAATAAAATAGGTTACAAGATATATCACTTCTTTTTTTTTTTTTATCATGATTTGTAAAATTTCTTCTGGTCTTTAACAATGCAAATCAAGTAGGAATGGTTTCCTTAAGTAGTCCCTGACTTAAGGAAGGGTAATATCCTTAAAAAGGATGGTAGAAACCAGAGATAACTGAAAAAAAAGGAATTCTATGCAATTACATGGTAGTTATTATAAAAATGGCACCAAAGCATGTTAACACATGAAAAGGTGGCTTGCCAATAAAACTGAAAACACTGACAGTATTTGCTGAAAAACTGCAGTAGACAGAGAACTGGCTTTTGGAAGCCCTCATGGCATCTATGAATTCACTACATCCACCAAACTTTGTCTTTACTGTTGGCAGAAGGAAGACCACCTTGATACATAAAGTCTGCAGAAAAAAATTAGACAAAATGGTACAATTTGACGGTGACAAAATATTATGAGACTAATTATAAAAATAAGTATTTTTTCTATTTACTACACTTTAATAAATGGCTCCCCATTTCCCTCATAAAGTTTCCAAATTTAAATATTTTCCATGCATAAGGATGACACTTTATGAAATATTTATGATGCATTCTAAAAGACATCTGGGCCAAGTAATAAGAATCCTTAGGTATACTACATTCTCTGATTGTTTAAATATTCAGAGGAACAGTAGATTTTCATGCTCTGCACATCTGAGATAAGCAGCTGCTACATGGTTAGCTTGGGAGTTGTAAATCAATGAGAAATTCCAGGTATTCTATTTTGTAACAGACAAATCATCTCTAACTTTCACCACTTTTGGAAGAAAGATAAGAGAAATTGCTTGAAGGTAAAATAGTTACATGCAAGATTCCCATTTAAGTTGTTTCTACCAAAAAATAGATTCTTCAATAATATTAATAAGGAATGATGAAATAAATCACTTGGGGATTCTTCCCTTCTCTTCAATATTAGCAAAATTATTTTGCTTCCATCTACAATTTTCAGATAGGTGATACTGATGATTTATAGAGTATCAATTGCTGATAATCATGAGGTAATTGACTTGGCTTAAATTTAAGGAGAACCAAACTGCTCCTAAAGATTAACACAATAATTAACCACCATAAGAACAGAAAAGATATATTATCTTGTTCATTGAAATAATTCTTAAGTGCAAAAGTGATATGAATGATTGTATTTATTTGGTAGATAGGAGGCATGGAGGAATATGATGGATGGGAGATTAAACATAAAGAACCAAATGCCTTTGACAAGAATAATCACTGCATCGATTTAGATATTTAAAATCAATGTTATTTTATATACATAATTACATATATATATACATATACATTGTGTATATATATATATATATATATATATATATATATATAGTCTCTTTTATGTCTCATGTTTCTATTGTTAAATTTGTGAAATAGTGACGCTAAGACAAATTATTAAAGTAAGGTAGGAAGTGCCCAACTATGCAAAATTTTTTTTGCAGGTGGGCATTAAAATATATTCCAGACATCTGTTGAAAGCTTCAAAAGTTTCTTGAAGCATACACCACAAAAACTAGATCATTTTTAGGGAGAAGAGGATGGTTTTTATTCAGCACTTCTATCACCAGATGTATGTTCTCGCCAGAAGTGAGATAATCCTAGGGTTGGAAGGACCTAGAGTGATTATTCAATCAAGACATCTCTTGGCAGGCAGATCTATATGTAGGAAGTTTATTCTATTTTTGAAGATCTGCAGAATGATTCCAGCCCATTACACACATAGTTACATCTCAGCCTCCCACAGTCTTAAGGAAAGAACTTCCTGATTTTCACATACTTTCATACTAAAAGACAGTTATTGGTGCTGTGATGTTTGTCACTAGTGTCTAAGCCCCAAAAGAGAAGGCTTCTGTTACAGACAAAACCCACAGTTAGGACTGATAAATTAGACCTCATTGACTGTGATTCTGAAGTAGCATAGTATGGAAATCCAGACTTTGATCTTGAAGTCAGGTATCTCAGTCGGGAACTTTGATTAGCTCTATAATTTTGGACAAGAAGTTGGACCTCTTTGAGATGGTTATGTCGTGTAAATTCTTATACTACAATACTAATCCACAGAGTTGTGATGGTTTATGTGAAAGCACATGACACGGTACCTGAAATATGGCTTTCCAATGTTATTAATTTTCTTCTGACATAGAAAAATTATAACAAATTAGATTTACCTAACAAGTAAATCTTATTCCAAAGAGATGGAGATGTATCGGGCCAAATTCCAGCAGGAACATTTGAAGCAATTAATAAAATGATCCTTATAGGATCAAAAGGGTTCAGAAAGCTTCTAAAATGCAGCAGCCTACAAATTGGATGACTATAGTCCAACATTGAATATCTAAGTATTATTCTCATACTTGCCTCCTTTTATCAAGATATACTGTGATGTTATCTTCTTCGAGGATTTCAAAGTGATTGTAAACTTTGTAAAGCATTAGTAAAGGAACTGGAGAGTAAAGGATAAGATTATGTTTATTAGCTCATTTTCCTTTCAAACACTTCAAGAATTTATTTAAGCAAGAGCAAAGGCACCAGGATGTATGAGCCCTGTCACATTCCTTTTACATAAATATCCTGTAATAGTGGAAGTTGAGCCTCAAAATCTGAGTGCCTTCAAAAAATAAAAACCTTTAAATCTGGAGTGCTTTTGTTGACCTGTTAAGAGACATTTAGGGCAGCCTGCATCAGAAACATCTTATCTGCCTTTTCCTGCTTGCTTCTGAATGCCAGAAGGAAAATCTTGGATTTTCCTTTTGTTTTTATTTCAAAACTTTCCTACAATTTTTAACTTTACTTTGAAATGTATTGTGTTAAATATGCCATGACTATTTAAGAAGGAGACTCTAACAATATCCGATCCTAGGTTTCTGGATATACCTTCCCCATCAAAACTACTTTAGCACTAATAAGGCTAATTAGTGATAATGAATGCAAATACTGTATAAACATGTCAGTTAAGACAGCTGTCAATTTTTGAGGCACAGTCCTTTGGAAAGCCATCCACTCTTCAGAGAAAACTACTTGGGAAATTAGAAATACTCATGGTGCATGAACAGTGAATTGAAATAGGGATGGAGAGAAGTGTTAATGCTACAAGGCTACGAGTTTTCAAAGAAAAAAAAAGCTGACACTGAATTGTATGTATACAAAATGAGTTAAACCTTCTGCCAAGCCAAAATGAATAAATATGTATTATTTACATATTTATACATAAATATATGTCTGTCTGTATATGTGTCTATATGTGTATATACAGACACACGCACACACACACACACACACACACACATACACTTACTCACTCACTCACTCACTCTATAGATGAATAATAAAATATCTGTGCTTTTCTAAGCTAACCAGGGGTTACTTTACTGTTGCTAAACAGAAGCATCACAGGCCTCTCCTGATTCTACTTCTCAGCTACTCTTGCCCCTCAAATAACCAGTCATAAGGGAATGCTGTTGTCTATAAGCTCAAATTCATGAAGTCAGTCAGAATCATGGCAAAGATCAGGTATGATTTTGCAAATTTCTCAAGTGAATTCTCCTTTGACTCCCATTCTATCTCTGCCCTTCAATAGTGATATGACCTCAGACAAAGTCCTTTCCTTCTTTGCACTTCCATTTCCTTACTTTGTAGGATGAGATTAATATCTACTCTATCTTACATTATTATATTGATGGATCTATATTTAATGGAAATTGAGATGTGTGGACCCTGAGCCTGGAGGGTCTGAGAAATTGTAAGACAAGAAGCCAAGACCCTTAAGCTGAAATAACATATATGGGGCCATTGACTTCTGGAAGACTAGTCAGAAGCAGCAGAAAACTGGCCAGTAGTAACCTTGTGCCTCTCTATGTCACATGGCTCAATTGTACCGTCAGCAAATAAGGAATTTTAGCTAATATTCCAAGTCTACCGTGGACTATTAGAGTATTTATGGTTTTGTGTGTCAAAAGCCCTGTATCAGTTTCTATCTCAAAGGTCCCTTCACAGAGCCTAAGTTCTGATAGGTTGAGTTTCCCTGCAGCCTGAGAAAAAGTTTATTTTCCTTTATCAGTCAGGAGTATTAAAAGACCTGATGAATGACAATGAGAGTGAGATGGTGATAATCAGTTTTCAAAATGTAGAGTTGCCAGAGAATAGAAAGGCCAAATAAAATGATTTGTTCAATCACGAATGAGGATGGAAAGCATGAGTGCATTTTGAAGCTCTTTTGTGCTGTATGTTCATCATGGCTGTGATAGGTATATTATTCTTATTGCCCTGTAGAAGCGGGGTCAGGTGACCTATAGACCAGGGACTCACCTCTAGGATCGATGTCTGCACTTGGAGGATCTGTTCATGGCCTTTGAGCTGCCGGATGCAGATTTTGCAGGACAGCTGGGTGGTGGTGGGCGTGTAACGCTCCAGGGAGAAGGCACAGTGCAGGGGCTGCCGGTTACTGCACCACACGCGGGAGAACGGGACTTCCTGCAGGGAGACAGGGAGAGAAGAAGGCTGTGGTTCACAGAGCCTGGCTGATATAAGCAGAGACCAGGAGAGACCTAATAGCAATAATGATGGTGGTGATGATGGCGACTGCACCAGAGATAATTGCCTAAGCGACTTGGTGGAATCGTTGTAGAAATAATGTTCCAGCATATGCCAAGTAGCACAAAAGTAATTAATGTCAATTCCAACTGATAATATTTGTATATCCAAGCCACACTGTCAGAGCTCAGATTTCAGTTGTTGACACACACAATTAGTAAGAATGCCATCAAACATGAATCATCATGTTTTTCCTCTAAAAACAAATATTCTTAGAACACCTCTATGGCCCATCCTTCTGCCTACGCCTGGGGGTAGGAGGATATCTTCTCACTTAAATAAAAATTGTGCTAAAGAATTGACTCACAAGAATTTGCCCCCACACCACAAAATCATACTGAACTGTGCAAACAGAACATAATATTGCTAATGTATCCAGCTTAAAAATTATACCTATAGCAAAATCACACACATATACACACATCCGAGAAAGACACAACACACCGGAGCAGTCTAGTTTGCCACCTCCTCATTCAGTTCATCCATTCCTCAATTCTGTATGGTGTCTGCCAATGATAAGACAATGTACTAGACCGACTATAAGAAATAAAAAGAAATTAGGTAAGTCCCCATTTTCAAGGGCTTTGCAGACAATGGATTGGCAAAATAAATTTTTACTAAACGAGGAGGGAAATTATAAAATCTACAAAGATCACTTTTTCCCCCAATACTAGTTAGTGCTTGCCACTGAATGCGCCATGCTCAGGCACGTGGCTTTACAACAATGTGAAGTGGAGGTCAGTCATTCTGACCTCTGAGGTCAGATGATATTCTGCGGCAGAATATCAGAAATTGACATTCCTTCATCTACTAAAAAGTCTCTGATTCCTAGTCAGATCAGGCTGGGTCCTTGGCAATGACCATGTATGTTTAGCAATATTCATCCTCACTTTTTTCTTTTTCTTCTCTGGTTAATTTGCACTTTTACCTGTTGCCATAAATATACTTTTCTCTGATACTAACATTGAAAGGTGATAAAAAGATACATCAAGTCTGGAAGTTCGATACTCTGAAGTGTGACTGGTGATGAAGCCAGCATGAGTTATAAGACCAAGGGCCATGATTAAAATTCAGTCTATTCACTTTGCAGAACTATGAATTACCTAGTTATTCCTGAACTCTATTATACACAATGTTTGTTTTATAACTTGGATACTTCTGGGGAGGGGGATAGCAAGGAGGGACAGAATTTAGATTGTTGCACACTTGAGAAGAAGAGAGTCAGCTTTAGAGACTATGAGAAAACAAACTCGGGCATTAACCCCTACCACACTTCCCAGCAATGAATATAAAGGCTTTGTGATTTCGTTTTATTTGTTCGTTCTTAATACCGAATCAAGGGGAAGGCAGTAGACCTTTTTCTCTAGAAGTAGAAACAAGGACTCAGAGAAGGGCTATGTGTGTGACAGTATGTGGTGTTTCATTGACTTTATTCTTGTGCGAGATGTGGGCTGTTAGGACGCAAGACTGTCTTTAGGGGAGGATGCTCAGTTCTCAACTTCATGGCAGGGGCTGGAAGCCTGAAAACTACCTTGTACAGACTTACTTGCCAGCAGAGTTCACATTTCTGTTCTGCGAATGCTGGACTTGGATGGTAGAGGAGGAGACAAAGCCATCTCCCCCTCTCACATCAGCAAGCAGGCCCACAGACTTCAGCTGTCAGCACATGTGAGGTTTGCAGAGGCATCTGGCCATTCCCCTGAGAACCATCTGCTACAGTGTTGTTTCCTGAAATTCCTGAATTTGCTGGTTTCCTAATATCATTAGTAGCTCTCTGAGTCTGAATCTACCAAGGCTTTCTACAGGTTCTGTAAGCATATCACTCCCTTGAAGTATTTCTCCTTTGGAATATCTTGAGTGGTTGGTGTTTTCATGACCAAAACAATTCTGATGAAACTCCAGTGGATTTGAAGAAGTCCTTTTAGAAACTGATATAAGCTGGATAACACTAAAAGGTGCTACTAGTGTGTTCCACAGGGAGGCTATCTTCTTCTGAGGGAAACACTGGGGGAAGCAGTTATCTAATGGTCACCAAGGAAGCTCTTGGCTGGCACACAGCTTGTTTATACCACCAGTAAGACAGCACAGGTCCATTCTTCCTAGACAGTGAGTTTTACTTGTGATTTCTTCACTTTCCCTCCTGGTAGTAGTCATGCAGCAGAGGGCACTTCTGATTGGTACAGCCTCCCAGGAACGTTTAGAGGAAGTCATTTTCCCTAAGTCACTAAAAAAATGACTTTGCACCTGCACCAAATTCTACCCCAGATAAAAGAAATAATATGTATTTACAAGTTCTGCCATTTCTCCTTGTTGTCCAATCATTTCATGCTTCTCTGTCCTAGCCTTCTCAATTTTGTAAAGTATGAGTAACCCTTACTTCATAGCTCAGGCTCAAAACTCTTCTTTCTCTGTCTGCTGAACTCTACAAGGTCTCATCTGCTCTCATATGCCCAATTGCCATCTCTCTGTGGAGGACTCCAAAGCTACAACTCTGGTATTTATTTCATTTCTATCTGTCACTGGTATTATATACTCAATCACGATAGATCATTTTATTTGGCTTTTACTTTCTCTGGAAACTCTACCTTTTGAAATCTGATTATCACCATCTCACTCTCATTATCTTCCTTCTAAAATTTTCCTATTTGCGTTAATGATCCTCTTCTCTCATCTGATTATAGGCAACTGTAGTAACCTCGTCCACCAGTCTTCCCACTTCAGCCTGTACTACACAGAGTAAATGAGGTGGTTAGCGCTTTACTGAAGAGGGAAACAGAAAGTGATTGATATTCTTCAGGAAATAGCACCGTGATCTCTCTTATACCTCTAATAATGAGTAGGGGACATTGATGTAACCAGATCACCTTTCATTACAAGATATTTTTGTTTGGGGATGACCAGAATGGCCCTGTGGTGCTTGCTATGTTAAACTAAGTTCCCTGCCTGGCCCTCAAGGGCTTTCATCATCTATGGCCCTATCCTTACTCTCTCCATTTTCATGGTAATAGCCTTCAAATGAACCCTCATATCCAAGGTAAATGTTTACAGAGTTAACTTTGAACTATCCCCTTCAATGAAAGTAACGTAGGGCTCGGTGGTTAATAGGTGGTTTTGCCTAACTAAGCTAGGTAAGGAAGTTTTGCTCTAAAACTAAAAATTGAGTCATGACAGCATTTATAACTTCCTGCACTGCAGCGCCAAATAAAGCTAAATTCAAGGTCCAGCTCGAATAAACCTATTTATCTGTAGTGCATTAGAATCCTTGGCAAAACTTACCCCCTTCCCCAGTGACACTGACCTAACCATTTATTGAAAAGTGTCTTCTCTGGTATCACTGCTAAATTTCTTACATTTTCTCTGAAAACACTGGAAGAAAGGTAAGAGTGTAGTGCCCACTGCAGAAATAATCTTTCATTGCAGAAAGATGTAAGAATCAGCACTCACACACACACACACACACACACACACACACACACACACACAAATCCTTTTTTTCTATTTCACTGCACACAATCAAGATATTTTAAAAATCTGATTTTAAGACAGTATCAGAAGAATGTGTTTTTTGTTGACTTGAGTAGCAGCTGCCAACAGTGCTCAACAAAACACTTAAAAATAATAGAATTAGAAGCACTGTGATTAGTATGTTTTTCAGGGCAATCATCACTGTTTTCATTTATTCAAAAAAATAAAAATAAAAAAACAAAAACAAACGCAAAACACCAAGATTCTCACTGACCTGAGAGGAATCATGTGGAAAGTAATATAGGAGGACAAAGTGTAGCAAAGTTATGGGTATTTAAAGAATTCCGGAAATGTTTTCATTTTGATTCCCATTATAATTACGTTCCTAGCAGATGGAGAGAATGTAAATCACATCCTAGCAGGAGACAGACTCTGGGTTCTCCACGATACATAGCATGTTGAAAAGACAGCTGCTTTTATCTTAGGGAGGTGATACCCTGACTCGGTGATTTGAAAGATTTTAAAAAAATAGATTAATATTTTATTGTATACTGTTTATTATAGCTTCTCCATTCCATAGTCAGCAAAGAATACAGAAAACCCTGATTAAGTGGCACTCGGGTCTCAGTAACCTATTGAGAGCAGAGTTATTTACCTCCTAGAGGAGTATTTCTACGTCTGAGGAGGAAATAATAGCATAACCCTATTGTGGTAGATATTAAAAAGCCTGAGAAGAAAAGGGGGCATCATTAATTGTGGATTTGGGGAGGGCCAGCATTGTGGACCTCAGTTTTTCTTTGATTCAGGGTTGATGGATGCTATTGCCACCAGATCTAAGAACTCACGTAGCTTTCCCTTCCCTGTCACCCATCATGCCTGGCTTTATATAGTACCGCATTCTATAAAGTGTAATCCTCCAGAACCTAAACCAACAAGATTTAAAACCTAGTTGGTCCTTCTCTACACAGGTTCTCATGACGCAGCTCTGGAGCCAACCTTGAGCTCACACCATTCGAAAAACATTTCTTGTGTAGTTGGTTGCTGTCTGACAGGGCAAATATCCTATATACTGGAAAACTCCCAGACCTGTGCCTTCCTGGGAAATTCCACCTTTCCCAGAAGAAAACAGGAGGGTTTCTTAGGAGAGTAGGACTTGGGTATCAGTTGGAATACAGTGATTCCAAGATTCCTGATTTGAAGTTAGAGAAAGGGACAGAGGAATAAGAAGCAAGGATACCGGAAGTCTCCCATGCACTGAGTTGGAGGATGACAGAAAATGACAGGGAGGTTGACCAGTTGAAGGAGAGACCCATAAAGGATATCAGGAATAGTGGTGTGATTCTCTGTCCTGCAACAGTTCTCTATTAGTTCCTGTCCACTACGTCCTAATGAAAACCATTCTCTGTTCTCCACGCCAAGTTTGTCAGTGCACGCAATGTTCTACATGAAGTTCAAGCAGGCTGAACACAAACCCTCCCCAGAGTACTTATATTTGATGCCTGGGAGCAAACACAGCCTGGCCATTGAGACAAGTACAATATGTATTCACACAAGCTGAGGGATGTCAGTGATGACAGGAGCAAGAAAACTGGTGGTAGGGGTGGTGAAGAGATAGGAGGAATAAAACAGAAAGCCATTTGTGGGTAAGAAACATGAAGTGGAAAGAAAAACTCAGTGGCAAGTCTCCTGGTGCAGAGAAAATTAAATTGTTTTTCAGCCTTCCAAGACTCTTTCATATTATGCTCAATTACATACAGAAGGCAAATATTTATACATGTTCACAACCTCCATGCAATGCAACCCATCCCAGCGGTAAGCTTGTTGTGTTTCCTGTGAGCCAATGCCCTTTGGCTTATCCCGGCCCTGCTATATCCTCTGAGTTGGGCTGACACTTAGCCCCCTAAGCCTTTCCTGCCTGAGGCTCTCTTTAAAATCGCTGGTGTTGGAATTATCATTTAAGAGCTGCTGCAAGGTTATGGTTCTTTCATCTGATTTTTTATCTCCAAGCATTAAACTTAATAGTTACTTTGGTCTCAGTCCCTTGTATTAGATCCAGTGACGTGACAACCGTAAACCTATAAAGATTAATACAGAAAAATTTACATGACTATTAGTACTTGTTTTAACAATACTCTGATGCTCAATTTGGACTAAAAACTTGGAATACTGCTTTGAGATACAAACATTGGTCTAGAACATCCTAAACATGTTCATACAAAACCTCCTTCCATAAGGAAATATGCTGAATATGCATCTCCCCTCCACTGCCCCGCCCCAAAATAAAAATTGTTCAGGTCCATGAGCAATGTTCTTGTTGCTTTGAAAGCACTAGAACTGTATATAGAGGGGGCAATTCCCAAGGTAATGAGAGGTCTGAAAATTAAATAGGAAAGTATGACCTTGTCCAATTAGAACATTCTGAATTTTAGAAGTTGAGAGGGTTGGTAGTTCAACTTTTTTCTCTATCATGGTCCAGTCAAGGTTTTTCTCTGTGTGATTTGGTTTGTTCCCATTCTGACAAGCTCATATACCCTGTGCAAGACTTTTTTTTTTTTTTTAATGAATGCTGCAAGGATAAAAAGGTTAAAAATCCCACAGGGTTCTACAGGTTGTTGACGGGCAGAATAAAGAAATTTGAAAGCGTCCCGTGATTATAGATCAATGTAAGTCCACCAGAAGCTTTTCCAGATTAAGGAAATGTCCTGTCACTTGAAGCACAGATGACTCTGGCTTAAGACAATATAGCAGACCAGCTGGCTGCTTATGGTGACAAAACGTAGATCACTGGAAATTACTGTAGAATTCCATGGCAGGGTCTTATATTGATAAGAGATCTTTTTATGCTAAGCAACTACTCAAATTCCCTTAAAGTTATCCAAGGAGACTCTTAAGTCATTTTGCAATCTTTTTGTTTTAAATTCTCTCTATAGAGATATGGGAACAATAATGTATAAGTGTCTTTACATATTTATAAAAGGATTCTAAGAGGCATTATTCTTTCTTTGCCTCTCAGTTTGGAATTTCTTTACAGCTTGCCCAAATTATTTGGCAGCAAGAACTTCATATATTCAAGACAAAAATTGCTTGTTCCCCCCTGGCCAGCCATAGCACTGTACAACACAAAATCATCCTTAAAAAGTTTCTCACTGACAGGTGGTTCATTCACTGATGAACATGATTAAAACAATGTCTTTCAATGAACTTCTTTGAATGGAAACAAACCAACCAAACTTGCTCTAAGACATTTAAATTACTACCTTCAACCTATATCGAGCAACAATTTAAATGGGAGGAGAAATGTCACATTACCTGACACGCAATTTCCTTTTTCCCCACCTGTTAGAAACTTGTGAATTTATGACAGTGTGTTTAATTCCCTGTGTGTAGCCCCAACTGCTACATTTCTGTGACAGTTCTG
Organism: Rhinolophus hipposideros; assembly: GCF_964194185.1. NCBI lineage: Eukaryota > Metazoa > Chordata > Mammalia > Chiroptera > Rhinolophidae > Rhinolophus > Rhinolophus hipposideros. The sequence goes on along the minus strand of NC_138050.1, from coordinate 44,169,757 downwards.
AGAGTCAATCCATACTTTTAAAGGAGGAGGAAAGTCAAGAGTACCCTCGCCAGAGTTTCTGACAAACTTGCTGGTGAAAGCAAAACAATTTCTGTTAGAAATCCATTTGGTCAGTACCTGGCATGCAGTGAATGGTTTAATTCTCCAGAGGAATGGAGGGATATCGAGGACAGAGATCTGAAGACTAAAGGTATTCCCTTTGAAATGCAGCAACTTTGGTTCTTCCAGTAGCTGTCCACCTTGATGCCTTTCATCTGAAACCACTTCCTACAGGACAGGGAAAAGAGAACAGGCACAGCGATGAAGGATCCAATCGTTTCCACATTTTCTTTCCATAGATATGTGTGCTCACTACCATGTGTCTCCCAGAAACAGACAAATAGCATAGTGGTCACACTTTTCTTTTAGACCCCATGCTCTTGCAAGGTCACGCCGAAGGCCTCAAAGGAGCTGAGTAATAAGGATTTGGGCAGAAAGAAAGCACTGTTTTTTATTACTGTCCCTTAGGCTTTTAACACACCATGCCTTCCTTAAAACTAGAAGACCTCCTTTGTCCCAAACTAGTTGTAACACTGTTGAATTTCCAAAATTGTATTAATTTCATTCTGATATGACCGTAATCAGGGAAGGTTTTCATACTGAATCTGACACATCATCACATTTCACAGTAAAGGTAGAAGCAGTCTCCTCCTCTCTGGCTCACTTATTTAGCACTGACATAGGCATTATCCATATGTATTCTTGGGCTCAAAATAAATGTTATATAGTGCACATATCATGCTTATCTGAAGTAATGTTCATAAAAGTTATTATGCCAAAGGCCAAGAAACAATGAGCCATTAAGTCAGTTTTAGCTCAGAAAAAAAGAAATCAGTTTCCTGAGATAAATACTTTTGTATCTTTCACTGAGAAATCTTTATAAATATCTCATACAAGCATGATTCACACACATTCTATTGAGTAAACCATTTAATTGGTTCCAAATTTATGGTGTTCAGAAACATTGGAGAAATGATAGGACAAGTGAAATAATAAATATCAATTCTGTAAAATCTTAAACTACTGTGTGGGTGAGGCTGTTAGTGTTACTGGAGATAAGAGACTTTCCTAACTGTATTTTTAAAAAATCACCATTAACTTAGTTATGACTTCCTTGAAGAGCTAGGATAAATAGGGTAATTGAAATCCCTTAATTATGTCCCATAATCTTCCCAGATGCTAAAAAAGAATGTATCAAGTCAGGCAAATAGGTTTCTATACAATATAAATAAATTTCAATTATAAATATAAAATTTATCAGTGAATAAAAGCAGCTTCAAAGGTTATCTTACATATCTCTTGTCTATGTATAGAATCAGTAATACAAGCATTTCTAAGAAGCAGCTGTCTAGCTTTTATCTTTCATGTACACATAAACTGTTAACAGGTTGCTAGTATCTTTTCTCAGGACTAAATGATTCAATTTCAATGTCATTTTCTCCACCTCTTTGTCTTGCTAGGGGTGTGGTGTTTCTTGGGGCCCTTAGGTAGGCACTGAACTTTCTGTGATGATGGAGATATTCTCTGTCTGCACAGTTTAATACGGTACCCACCAGCCAGAGTGACTATTAAGCACTTGAAATGTGGCTGGAGTGACTGAGGAGTGGAATTTTTCATTTTAATTGATTTAAATATAAAGACCCATATATGGTTAGCAATTATTGTACTGAACAGTGCTGTGCCATGTGATTCATAATGCTGTGGACCTACGAATTGGACAGAACAACATGGTAGCCAGTGTCTAGTGGGGGGCCACAAAGAGTGGAAAGAAAGTGGCAGGGTGGTGAGGAAAGGAAATTCATTCCAAATGCTGACTTTAGGTCTTTTACAGATGCCGGACACTAGGTCCTCTTTTGAGATTGAGTGTGGCCTGGAGCTATGCTTGAGCTGGACTTTGAACATATAGAAATGAAAAAATCTCTGCCACCAAGGAGCTCACAATCTAGTGAGAGTGTCAGAACAATAGGCATATGATTATCACAATAGCGGGGTGCCAAAAAACAATGTATATACATTTCAATAGATGTTAACACTTTGGTCAACGTTGCTCAAGTAGTAGTCCCCCATCATCAGAAGTATCTGGACACTGAGGGTAACCACGTTGAGCACCTCTTGTAATTGCAGAAGTCAAACGTGACTTGTATTCATCTTTTGTTATCAGTATATATTAATACTTTTTTTTTTCCTTTCTTAAAATGTGTAAATATTTTTTTGGCATTCTCTATATATGTGTGCCTGGGAGGTTAAGGCAAGACAGAGAGTGCCTAAACCAGATGGGAGAAGAGGCCAGGAAGGGAGTTAGAAAATTAATAGAGGAAGTAACTGAGCTGAACCTTGAAGTAAAATAGGGTCTAGTCACAGGAAAAGGAGGGAGAGTACCTTGCAGACACTGAGCAGGGTATACACAAAGGCATGGAGGTCAGACAGAGCTGGGATAGAAGGTTAGGGTAGAAAGTGTGTGGCTGGAGATGATGACAGTGTAGGGCGGAGACTAAGTCATGGAGTCTTGCTGGTCATGTTGCAGACTTGTATTTTATTTTAATGTTGCTCAGGAGTTAAGTTGTGTAAGAATCTTCTGGGGGCTACATACACTTCAAAAGAGTACTAGTCTTGCAAACGGAAAATGGAAACAGGATTCCAGTCATATTTCTATGTGGTCTTAGGCAAGTCACTTATTTTCTTTAGGCCTCAGTTCCTTACAGGAATTTATTTATAGCCAAGCAAAATAATTAGCATGATAATATACTAACCTCTTTTTGCAATTCTAGTGCAAGGTTAGAAACAAGTATAAATAAGAATCGTGCTTATTAAAACCATATTAAAGACAGAATAACAACAGTGTTGACTCTTCGAAGTATATTTGATTAGGCTCTCTAACGTGTACCTCTTTTCTTTAAATCTAACTTGCCTGAATGTACAGAGAAGTAAACTGTGATCAGGAGATTAAATGATTTGTTTGAGGTCATGTATTATTTAGCAGAGAGCTAGGCTATTTTAATATTTAGACACTACATAGAATCGTCACACCAGAAGGGAACTTTATCAAGTTTTCAATTACTAAGTGCCTTATTTACATGGAGATGTACCCCTCCCCTCAAGAAGGTTATTTGCCTAAAGCTGGGTCACATGATTAGTGACCCAGCTCAGATTAGAACAGGGCATATTTTTCATGATCTAGTATTTTTTCTAGTAAAGTTCCCTATATTTTCCTATTCTATGCTTGATTTATTTAAAGAAAAAAAATCGTGTGATGGTCAGACTGCTATTAGCTCTGTCCTATAAATTATTTTTCAATTTTTATGCAAGATATATGTAAAGATACATGTAAGGATGATGTAAGTCAGTCTATATTTGTCCTAGGGTTATATATACTAAGGAGTCCCTGAAATGCAGAGTGGAGAATACTGGGCATTTTAAAAATAGATATCTACTTATAATTACTACAAAGGGAAATGGTACCTTTTAAATTTTTCTGCTATAGGGCTCCAAATTTAAATACAACCATGATTTCTTTTTCTTTTTTAGCTTACTTAATGTCCACGCATGAACCAACTATATACAATTAACAGCATATCATAATCTCGCACAAAGTATTAAGCAATCATTGTTATTCTGTAAAAAAACAACTATTAAAATGAAGAAGCCTAATAATGAATTAATTATTGTATTTATATATTTGTAAAGGCACAATTGGCTTCAGAATTAGAGAAATAAACTCCTAAGTACAAGCTTTAAAACTCTCCATATAGAATAAATTGTACTCAACACAAAATTCCCAGTTACACCCTTATTGTATTCGTCTCATGGGCTGGGCCTGGACCTCTGGAGTTTTAAATGCTCCTCAGATGATTCTGTTGCCTGGCTGGGTTTAGGAACCAATGATACAAACAGCTCTGTTGAGCTAGTTGTGAGTCACTCACTGGGATGTATCATTCCAAGAGTGAGGCCTTTTTCCTATCTGCCTCCTATATAACAAGGAGCTTCTGTTAAATCTCTGGTTCATTGTTAAATTGATATTTGTATTAATTAAACTAGAAAATAGGGTCTGGCCTGTTTCTTGTATCTAAAATGTATCTAAAGTCTCTGGTTGGTAGTTTTTCTAGTATCTCTATGTCATCATTTTACATTGGGGGTTGCTAGTCGTCAGTTCTAGGAGTTGCGGCCAAGAAACTTGTGTTTTGTGCCTCACTGAGCTCTTTATGTTGATTTAATGAGACAGGCAGTTATATTCAGGTGTGCTTCAGGGATACTAAAACAGGTAGGACAAATTTACATATCTATGAGACAAAACTGTTTGAACTTAAAGCGCACACACAAACACACAGAAATTATGTCACTGTGGTGTTTTCCTTTAAATGCTTTACGTGAACAATATTTCCCAAGGTTGCATTATTGATAAACACAACAACTACATCTGGAGGAAATCCTTAGAAATTAGATTCTAAATCCACATTAATGCCAAGTAAGTAATGAGTACCGAGAGGTACTGAATAGGAGTGCTGGGAGAGACAGAGAAAAAAAATAGTTTTTCTTCTTTCTAAGATAGGGCAAGTGCTTAATTCCTTGCTTTCTCTCTGTCAAGGTTTGTTTAAGCTGTGTATGTGGTGAGAGAGAGAAAGAGGGAGAAAGGGAGAAATGAAACACAATAAGAAAAACCTAGCTCTTCAAATGTTACTGCTTGAAAATACATCACCATTCCTCAACCTTTGCTTGAGTTCATCAAAGGAGGCGATGTCAAACACATAAACACAAAATGGCAGCTCTAATTACTACACAAACACAAGAGCAGGAAGGGCAAGAATCCATTCGGTCCTTCTCACTCTCTTCTCACCTTCAGGCAGATGGCATTTTTATTTTTAAAGAACATACCTGAGCTGATGAGATGTTTTTAGATGTATTTATCAGAACAGATCTTCAAAAATCTGAAACTAATTTAATTATGTTTTGCCAAAGTGTTTGAGGAATTTGTTTTTGTCATTCAAATGTACTGCTACTGTGGTTTAGATAAAATACTCTTAAAGCAACTGAGAAGCAAGCATCCTAGCCCTGCAGGAGGTATAGGGAAGAAGGGCATGGCTGAAAATGGAGAATGTTTCTAATTGATTACTAAAATCATCTAAAGAAATATTTCTTGGTGGGACCATTATATCGCCAGGCCCCCACCTAGTTCTAACAGGACAGGAGAGTTGGGTCTGAAAGATGTCCTTTTCTCAATGTTTTCCAGGGGACATTGAAAGGGGACATTTAAGGATTTTTTATGGGACATAATTTCCCAGTGAGTTATGAATTAAATGAAAGATGCAACCATGCCCAATAACCAGGCTTTTTTCTTGGTTAAAAGCATAGCTCTAGTTGGGCACATATTTGTTATCATTTTGTTGAGATATGAAAAAGGCACCACAATAAATACAGTGACTGTACAACCATGCTTGTATCTATTTCCAAATCACAGCAAACATTTTCATTATAGTAATAACTGGGGCAAATTCCAGGATAGGCAACTTCTGCAGAAAGGCTTCATGAAAAACCATAGATTAATTTTGATGAACAAGTCAGGGTTCTATTGGAGTTACAGAAAATGAGTCACCACCATAACACAATATTTTCAGCTCACACCACACAAGTTGGGGGAGTTCATTTTAATGTGTGAAGTCTTTTAGAGTTTCAAAAAGTGAACTGATGTTAAGGCTTTCTTAAAGTGAACAGTTTTAATGGGTCAGTAATTGTATATTCCCTCTAATTAAACACTGCATAGGAAGCCATGAAAAAAATCCCTGGATGACTTTGGATATTAAGGTGGTTTAAATGAACACATTCACTTATCAAGCTGAAAATCCAGAAAGCAATAGCTTTTCAGAAACAAAACCCAGAGACTAAGACCAGGGCATAAACAGTTACATTCAGAAAAGCTACAAGTTATGTTTTAATCTTTCTGTGGGTCTGAAAAGTTACTTGACCAAGGCCGATGCTCTCTCCGAACCCCAAGGGGGAAGCATGGCCCTTGCTGCTCATGACAGCTGTCACATACATACCATCAATAACAAGTACAACCAAACCCAACTGTAAAATCAACTTTATTTGACATAATAGGAGAGAGAAAGACTCACTGGAGGTAAATAGATTATGACAAACGGGGTCAAAGGATTTTCGCTGGAAAACATTTCTCCAAAGTAAAATTAAAGAGTTTTAAGAAATATTTCTAAATGATGAGATTAAGGTATTTGGTTTCAGTTTAGAGGGAGAATACCATTTTTCCCTAGCATGGATTAAGAAGAATATGTTATCCACAGGAATGGATAAGTGGTTTGAAAAGCTGTGTGGAGGGCCTCACTTACATGACTTCCACTGTGATTCCTATTCATCTATGAACAGTTGAGCTGTTGCAGAATCTGGTAGCAATCAACAGGAATGGAAACAGATTATCTGAATGTCTTAGAATAAACTCTTTAGGCAAATGTTTAACTCACTGGTATATACATCAGCAGTGAGACCATTATTCAAAGAAAATTCCAAATTGGTTCTAAGGGCTTACTTCCAAGGCAGTTGTGCTGAACAGATCGTCAGTCAGTCATGCTAGGCAGCAGTGGGCTACCCATATGAGCCAGAAGACTGGAAATCATCCATGGCCCTCCATGTTTACTTCAGTTTACTCAGCCTTCAAAATCTGGCTGAGTTACTAAACATTTAACTTGAGTCACGGTGCCTTTTATAATTGTTAAGTGGTAGTAACACTGAATTCATTCTTTATTTTTGATTATTGGATGTCTTTGATGAATTTTATCTTGGAGAAAATCTCTTATTAGAGGTGGTGAAAGTAGATGAAGAATATAAAATGCCAATCATAGTATGAGGTATAACTACTTACATTGACATTCTTTACAAAATGGCACCCCTGTGGCGGGGAAAAAACAAACCTATAGGCAGCCAAATATGAAGTGTGCCCTTCAAAATGGCTACCTGAGAGACAGGGAAAGTTTGGAAAGAAAGGTTGGCACTGTGTCACCTTTACTGGCTTTTGTTCAGGATTCAGGTCATTGTATCTCTTCTCTTGGTAAACATGAGTTTTCCAGCTCAGTGTCTTAAAAGCTAGTTATGGAGGAAATGCTCTGCATAATGGACTTAATGATCCAGGACTGGAATAGCAGAGATCTTGTATGAGGTGTGTCAGGAGAGCTATGCTATTTATATATGGGCAAAGCTTACACAGGCACTTCTGCATTATCCTTGCTGCTATTAATAAACCAGCACTCTTCATGAGTAGCTAATTTAAAATAAATCTTACATGATTAATAAAAGTACTAAAAATGGAAAGGAACCTTGAACCATCTCTGCCCTAGTAGCTCTAATAATTCATAGACTATGTGTCCAGGATATAATATGACTACCTTTTGATAGGTATGATTTATAATTGTTGTTCCCTAACTACAACCTTCAGTTGATTCAAGCAATTTTCTCACTGCCCCCTGCACATCGAATAATTCTCATGTCTGTGACTCATGCCATTCTCCTGTCTTGGAATGGTATCCCTTTCTTGTTTGCTCCTAAATCTCATCCATCCATGAAGGCTCACAGAGCTCTCAAAGACTCTTCTTCCCTACTGCAATTGTGTCGCTGTTTTCTGAACTCTGACTACACTTCTAGTCAGTTTTATAATTGACCACAGAGTTCTCTCTATACATTAATTTAACGCTTCTCTCTTCTTGACTGCCATGTTCCTTAGCACCTTGTTGGACACGTAGTAGCACAGCTGTTGCTTCAAGATAGTGGTGTGTTCATTTTCCAGACCCACAGCAATAGAATTCTCTATGATACTAACCATTAGGAAACCCTATGCTTTCATGACACCAATAGAATTACAGACGAAAGGCTGACCTGAAATGCACAAGGGGTATTGTCCACACAGTAGACTCTCAAGTTGTAATCCAGAGAGTTACAGGACATGCAGCCAAAAACTGCCACCTTGAGTTGCTTCACGGCACAGTCTGTGATTGGTTCTCCAGTGAGGGCATACGTTCCAAAGCTGTCTAGGAGCACATGACATGCAAAGGGGTCCAAAAGGCAGTAACATGATGTGGATTCGTCCTCCACTGACATCACTTCCTGTTGGGGAAAGGTGTGTTAAATTCAATTTGGAAATAAGATGTGATGTAATAGTTACTTTCCGAGGACATAAATATTTTTTTCAGAACACTTTTATTGCTCTAATTTTCTTTATGTTAAATGCTCATCTATCAGAGTAATTGCTTACATCAGAAACTCGAGAAATGGTTATATTCAGAGTTGGAATTCTACTTAAGATTATAACAAACATCCCCTTCAAAGTTCTTCTATTTTTGGTTAATTTGTTCAATGCTGAATTTAAAAAAAAGTCTTAAACATTAATATCAATAAGCAAACATTCATGTTTTTAAAAAGGTCTATTTCTGAAAACCTCTTTTAGTATCTGTAATTTTTTTTCCAAATATTTTATCCTCTTTCATTCCATCAAAATCATTCATGAGGAATCATAAAATAAATGGTTTGGATAAGATGTACTAAGAATATTTCAGCCTTTCTGATAAGAACTTAGGTATGTGTGTCTGGTTTGGTAGAGCATAAATATAACACCATCTGGATGTAAAAGATTGTGAGGAAGTGCTGAGAAGAAAAACTAAAATGGTGAAAATCTAGGTAAAGCAAAACATAATGAAAAAGAGACCCAAACCTGGCCCTGTTAGGAGACCCATGGAACTTCCTGCCCCAGGAAATTTGCCTGTTGTTTTACAAGGACTGAATAAATAACAGAATGCATTTTCAACAAGGAATATAAACTAGTTTTAAGATATAGCTAGGCAGGGTAAATGCAATTCACTGCAGCAACTGGGATTTTTCTTCTAGAGAAACATGATTTTCTTTTCACTCCTTTTGCTGGAAACACCTCCTGGGAGGTAAGACCCCAGGGCTAGCTGGAACAGGTCATTGTGTTCCAACAAGATAATTCACCTGCTTTCATGCAAACTGACTTCAGACAGACATAAAAGGAATCCCTATCAGAAGATAAATCAGAGGTTTCACTTAAAACAGTAATTCTGCTGCAGTCTTTCTTTGCTGTGACCATCTCCCTTGCTGTTACTTTCCTCTCAAGTATCCTCATTTTCTTTCCTTGTCTCTTTTGTTCTCTCCTTGTACTGTAACTCTTTTAAATATGCCCATCTACACAGGGAAACAAACACTCGGAATAATTTTCAATGCATTCATTAATTCACCAAAGTCTATTTAGCACCTACTGTGTTCCTGAATATGTAAACATAGATTTGTTATAATCCCTATGATGACAAAAACATATTCTGACCAAATTGCATGTACCAAAGACAGGGTACATGTCTTTGTGGTAATTACAACTGTATTCTAAGACCAAACAAAGCTCTAGATCCTCTTATCTCTCTTTTTCCATTATCCTAAAAAATCACTAGCCAATAACTTCAGAGTATTATAAAACACATGTCACGAACACTGAAAAACAAAAACAGGCTCACAAATCTCATAGTTGACTGTTGGTGTTAAGAGAAGGTAAGGTTGAGTCTATCCCAGACGTGGTATCCCAAATCTTGTTTTTTGAAAAGGAAGAATAGGGCCTCACCTCCCATTTGCCCTGTTGTGTCCTCTTCTTTAAATGGATATTCCAGTGCTCAGAACTGACGTCTGCACAGTGTGGTATGGTCAATGCAAAGGGAGTGGTGACAATCATGTCTGGGGGACCACAGGTGACTTCAGGACTCAGGAGCACCTCCGATCCATCTGACTGGAGGCTTCAGAATTGGAAAAGGATAAAAGAGAGAAGCATGTGAAGGAGGGGGCATATTTGCATGAGAATTGACTTAGAGTGGTGTTTTCTTCAGGCTGAGCAGACCTTTCCCAGGATTCCTCCAGGAGAGTACCACGCATGCAGAGAACAGGTCTGGTCACTAGTCATCAATCCTGAGCCACTCAAGCACACAGACTAAGCTTAAGCCTAGACTTCAAATCTATGTTTTGACAAACAAAATGACAAATGCTTCTGCAGAAATATAGGGCAGAACAGAAGAAAACAAAGATGAGGCTGGTGTGTCACACACTAGCTGCTGAATCTTTTTTTTTGATAACATTATCAATGACTAAGGCCAAGGACGTTACAGAAATGACTGATCTGGTATTTGTACCATCAGATTCCTTTCTCCTAACAACACATTCTACAAATATTTTTTAATGCTAGGAAGCAATAAAACAAATTATTATGGAATAAAGCAACACTTCAAACACACCCGAACTGAGTATGTCTCGTCTGGTTTTGAAAACATTTATTTCCACCAATACACAGACAAATAGGTTAGATAGTGATAGCACAAAAGACAGTTCATTATAAATGTGCATAATCAAATACATAAATATATATCTTTCAACTCTTTCCTGTTTTAGATCTAAATTTAAAATCATTCTACCCAAAGCTAGTGTTCAGATTTTTCAGTATTGTGAATTATTTACATGGGAATGCAGAGTCAAAGAGATAAAAGAAAGTGAAGTTTCATTAAATAACACCACCTCAGTGAATGCCTCCCTCTTTCATTGTCTTTCTTTTTAATCTCTACCCCAAATAGTAAGGTGGGGTACTTTATAGGACCGTAGTCAATGAGAACTCAGAAACGCACTCATTTTTTCCCAACTGCTTATGTGTTTTTGAACAGCTATTTGATATTTTTTTCTTGATGGATTTTCACTTCTAAGAGATATAGTAATATAGAAGATAGCCAATGAAGCAATTTAGGGCTCTCAGATGAACAAAGCTGTACCAGAGCTAGGATTGGTATTATGTATTCTTTCTCTCAGGACATTTCTCTGGAAAGGACATTTAAATATGTCATCCCTGGTCAAAAAAGCAACCTCTTGCTCAAGATAAAGATGCAAATTAGTGTTAAAAGATACCACATTTTCTATGATATTGTATAAACAGTTCTAGGAGTACATCTCACATACTATTAATTTCGGACTTGCTTTTGTTGACATCGCTTGTTCTCGCTCAAGTCAGTAATGGTCACACTCTAGTTCATTATCTATAATTTGCTGCTGCAATAAAAGTCATTGCATATAACTGAGCAGAAACATCCTTTTAGCTACTGCGTCTAAAACAGACTTGAATGTTATTTCACAGTCTCCCTCCCTCTCCAGGTAGCACTGGAGATGACTGCAAAAAATTCAGTCTTTCACACACAGGCAATCATAGTCCAAAGCTGACAATTCTTGCTGTACAAGCAAAGCATAGGGGAACAGAAAATGTCTGCATTTACCTGGAAGCAGGGCAGGCAAGCTAAGGGGTAGGTTTGGAAAGCAGTGACTTAGCAATAACAAATGCTCTATGAACAGCCTAGAACAATATACTTGAGGTTTGAAAGAATAAAAAAGAAGTAAAATGTCAATGTGATCTACAGCCAGCATGAAGTGGCAGCCTCCATGTAGATGCCTGCCAGTGGCCATTAGAGGGGTTAAGCGCTCTCCGTGTAATTGCCGCCTGCATTCATCACAGACAGGAATAGCAGAGATGCTTATGAGTGACCGATGACAAAGTCTCCTAAAAGAACTATTTAACTGCTTTCAGAGAATCATCCCCCTTGTTGAACATATTGTTCAAACATATGGGAGTCTGGGGAATTATTTAATGCCAAATGAACTGAAATCAGCTAATTAGATGAACCCTCACACTCGTGAATAGCAAGGCTCCTTTCGGTAATAGCTTAAACAGCATTAGGAGTCAGAGGCAGTGCATATCCAGTCTTAGGCGGTGCATGGAATGGGAGCTCTGCATTAAGTAGGCATTGGGCATTTCCATACGTGCAAAGGAAGTAAATCAAGATTTATACCTAATCCTCCCACTGTGAAAATAGTGTCTGTAGGTGTAGGTCTATCTCTGGTGAAGGAACAAAACTGAAATCTCTCCATTTTTACCCAATGATTAATAATAATTTGCCCTTTTCTGCTACCTTTTATCTGTGGCAATCAGGGAGATTTACCAATATTAATTAAAGCTCTTTATACAGCTGGCGAGGAGGGGATAACAGCAGGTCACAGAGAAATCAATCAAAGCAATGGCAGCAAAATAACCCTACATTTTTAGTCCGCCCTATGTGACTAGAAGTACTTTCCTTCTGTTACCACTAGGGGATTTCTCATCAAACTGCTGACTCTTGGGACATCTCAAGGAAAGACCGAGGGGAAACAAACTCTGAGTTCAGTCATGGATACAGGACTTGGTGCATTGAGGACAGAGGCCTGGGAAGAGGTGGCTTTAATTGGGCCTGGGAGAAAATGAAGGTTCATAACGAAAGCATGGATGGCATTTACATTTTACCACGTTGTATAGTACATGACAAGGAAGTATTCATGCTTCTGCTAGGAAAAATAAAAAAAGGTAACATAGACTTCTGAAATTCATGTGAGCTAATAATAACTGTGAACTAATAACAGAAGTGATTTCAGGACCGTAATATTATACAAACCACTTTAGTGCATCACATACTGTAGTGTAGATTGAAGTCTGGTTGCATGGGACTTTCGCTGCTTATTTCATTGTGTCTCTTTATATATTAGACATATATATGTATTATATACTGTATATATATTATATATACATATGCATGTTCATGAATGATTATGGATAGAAAAAGATCAATAATTTAAGAGTCAGGGCTGTGTAATCAGGTGGCTTGATGAGCACCTATACGGAAATAAGGTTGTGAATTCAAATATCTGCTCACACAGTGCATCTGAGGCTTCTAGGGAACACTGACAGCTTTGCAGCTTTGATCCCTCCAACTGCAAAATATACATGGTAGGAGGGTGCACAAGAGCATTTTTTCCTGGTAATCTGGTAAGACAGGGAAATCCACATTGCTAACTTATTTAATTACCAGAAAGGGACAGCAAGCATAGAAAAGGAGCTGCAGAGAACATATGTTGTGGATCAAAAGAACATTATTGTGTCCTCACTGTGCATTTTGTGGCATCACGCCTGATACCACATTCCTTATTTCACCATTTCTCTGTCCTCAAAACCATACCGTGTGGCAGAAGGAAAAGCCCATGCCTTTCTGGGCCTCTTTCCTCACACGCAAAATAATACCTCCTCTGAGATTGTTTTGAGAGTTAAGAAGTAAAGCATAAAAGCACCTAGTGTGTGCTCATTCAGTGAAGGTTCTGCTTTCCCAACCCCAAGCTCCCACTGCCCTTTTATGAGTTTTATTTCTGTTGGAACTATGCTTTCAAGAGGTGGCTTATTTATTCATTCAATTGTCATTATATCAATATATACTTTGACAAATGTTCAGTGCTTTAGAGATGTGCACTGTGGGAATTTAAGGCACTTTGGCAAGGCTTTCATCCTCACCTCCCACAGTCTGTCCTCAATTCAGCAACCAGAGGAATGCCACTGAAATGCCAACGTGTTGCCGCCTCAAGGAACTGCAGCTGTTCTTGCTGCTCCAGAGCACTCAGTGCTGCTAGTTTTCCCCGATCCACATGGCCAGCTCCCTCATGTCTTCCAGGTCTTTGCTCAAATGAAGACTACTAATTCCCTGACTACGTCTGAGCAATACAACTGCATTCCCTCCAGAAGAGCCGACCTTGGCTTTTGTTTTTTTTTTTTCTCCACGATACTTACTGCCCTCTAATGCACTATACCATTTGCTTATTTTATCTTCCACAAACTTGAATATAAGCTCTACGAGGCAAGAGTATATATTTTTTTCTGTTTTGTTCATTGTTGTATTCCCGGTGCCTAATATATGCTGGTTGTAAGCACTAAAATATATTTGTTGGAAAGGACATAGGAGCCAGTGTGAGGTGGTTCCCACTGACCAAATCTGCATATTTTGAGCATCAAAGTAAATAATAGTAGTAAAGGATGATAATCCATTGAATAATATAAGAAGCCATTAACAATATGGCTATGAATGAATGAGAAGAGAAACTCTTCCATACAGCAGAAAGCCAACTAATACATGTGGAAAGTGATAATTTGGCAACCAATCATATTAATATTTGATTCAGTCAAGAATTATGAATAGATGGTAATCTAATTTTAGAGAATAATACAGAGTTTTAATAATAATAAGACATTATTTACACAGTTTCAAAGTGTCTTTCCATAAGATACTTACTAATTACAAAGGGTAAAATATTACTTTATAGTGGGGAATCTTGGCAAACACCATCTAACCCAAGTTATCAAAGCTAATGTGACCAGTAATGGCATGAGTTGACAGAATATACCTCCTGTCATGACACAGTGAGAAGATCTCGGCATCACTTCCATAACATTCCTGCTAATAATACGTAACCTGAATCTTATTATAAGAAAATATCAGACAAACCCAAACTGAGGGGTATTCTGCAAAATAGTGATCTGCACTCTTACAAACCATCAATGTCATGAAATAGAGAGAGACTCAGGAATTGTTCTAAAATAAAGGAGACTAAAGGACACAGGGCAGTAGAATGTAGTGACTGGACTTGAATTTTCATTTGCTGTAAAGGTCATTATTAGGATAACAGGTGAAATATGAACAAAGTCTGGAGTAGATGATAGTATTGTATCAATGTTAATTTTCTTGACTTTGATAATTGTCCTCTTGTTAGGTAAAATAATTTGTTTTTAGGATATACACACTGAAGTGTATCTGGGTGCAAAGGACATCTTGTTCACAATGGTTAAAAAATGTGTGTGTGTGTTTATATGTATCTTATTTATTTGCATGTATATGTATACACACACATACACATGAGAGAGGGAAGAGAGAGTAGAATACAGCAAATGTTAACAACGTTAACATTTGTGAATCTGGATGTGAGATAGCTGGAGATTTTTTATACTATTCTTGCAATTTTTCCTTAAGGTTGAATTGTGTGAAATTAAAACAAGTTTTTTGTTTTTTTTTTTTTTTTTTTTGAATGAATAAATGAATGAAGATAGAGGCCCAAAGAGAATTTTTCCGGAACTATTACAATGAAATCAGCAGGGTCGCTGACTGCTGTATAAAATGTGTTGTAGAGGTTGACAGATCTGCTGCGGTAGGTGGTGGTATGGTGATGGTCCAAATCTCGCCACATTGTAACTCGTATTCTGCAGACCCTGCTACCACACCACTGCCACCAGAAGGTCACGCTGATGAAGGTCAGCTACAAGGCAACAACTGCTAACCATGGCGGGTCTGGAGGTGTATCTGTGCACATTTTGTTTTGGCTTTCAATGTCTCATGACCTGATTCTAGACTTGTAACATTTGATTCTCTTCAAGCAAAATAACCAGCTCCATATTTTGAGATGAAATTTTCATTGTTGTTGTCTGCCATGCTGCGCTTGGTAATTATTGTTTCCTCCGTTCCTCCTTATGGTCTATATTATAGATTAATGTCAGTTTGATCACCTTTACCCAGAGTATCACTCAGGAATGCAGGCAGGAGAGTAATGATAGTTTTACAATGCCAGACCCTGGGTCGATACATAATTAAATCATATTTTAATGGAATAGACATAAAAGGCAGATAAATGGAAGCTGTACTTAGTCTTAAAATTAGAACTCAGAAAGCAAGGTAGCTCCAGTCTCTTAGTTTTCTACCTAAGAAGATATATAGTTTTAACTATTATTATTTATTATTTTTCTCTTTTCATTAAAACCCTCATGTATTGATTTAGGGTGCTAATATTGCTGTGGCTAAAAATCAACATTTTGGGTGTATTATTTCTGTTGCTTTTTCTTGAATCAGAAACCTCACTGTTCAGCTCTGACTAGAGCATTCAGATCAGACCCAGGAAAATGACATCATAGAATCTCCTGGAAAGATGGGCCCTTTAAAGTTAGTTTGGCTATCAGTCAACCCCACACCGTGACTAGGTCTCCTGAGGGCTTTAATTCTGTAACTGCCATGCATGATTTAGGAAAATAGACTTCTGGAAAGGGAGAATAGGGGATGGAAAGCAAAATAGAGGAAAAAGAGTGAAGCTGAGCAGAATCTTCTCTTTATCTTAATAGATTCCTCTTTGAGTCTTTAAATGGTTCTAAAACTGTAGCATGCTTCAGAATTTCTTGGGCAGCTTGTTTAGAATTATATTCTTGGATGCCGCCAATGAAGATTTTGATTATTTCAGGGATAGTGCCCAGGAACCTGAACTTTTTTTACTTGCATTCCCTTTGTGCAAGGTAACCTTGGAACTAACATTTGAGAAAAGTTGCATAGTTCTTGAGAAAATATCCAAAGCAATACTTCATGCAGCGGGGGCTTGGTGGTTTGTCAAATATAGATAGGGTAGGCTTCCAAAATGGAATTTGGATGCTGGTTAAGTTTAAATGCTCAATATTAAGTCCTTGGATGACACTACTATGATTGAAAATTCAGCTGCACAGGGATTGGTCCCACAACTCTTTTTTCTAAGTAGCATGTGCATTAACAATAAGCAAGGATGTCAGGGGAGTTGATTAGCAGTACTGGAAATCCCATGTTGAGGAAATCCCAATACTGGAAATATGTCTAGCTCATCATGCCACTATATTCCACTAGTTGGGGCAGGGAAAGGAGCAGTTAGAGAAGTGGATTACAATCAGCAACAAGCGCAATTCGCTGAGGATGGCACATATGACTCTACTATCACAAGGTTTAGAGATCTGGGTCACTCACAGGGTGTTATTTGAAATAGGATCACAGGATGGAAGCCGGTACAATAGGAACTGGGGCTGGAGGGGAATTACATACACACTGGAGTATCTGAATTTGCTAAAATTTGAGCAACACCAAACTGAGAGATTAAACTGTTTGCATATGTGAAACGGCTTTCATTTCCACACACATTTATAGGGTGTTTACCAATTAATATACTAAAGGAATCACAAATCATGTGTAAATCACCGTTCCTAGATACAGTTTAAGCCTCATCTTTCATGCAGTGTCAGGCTCGTGTTTAACTCATTTACTAGAAATGGAATGATAGCTCACTGAAAGTACTTTGAAGCAAAAGATAGTGAAGAGAAAGGGAGAAGAGTGAGCTATGCGACACATTGCTGTGGCATTTTTTATATCTATTAAGTTGTCTATTCATTTACATTTTGAATGGAGAAAACAGCCTTCTCTAGAGGAAACCTGAATCCTATTTCACAGTCATTTCATTTTAGGCAGGGAAAGGACCTAGGTGTAATCAGGCCCAATACCACGGTTCAGATGAGTCAACCGAAGGGCATGGCATCGGGCAGAGTGACATGGCCAAAGTCATACCTCACTGTGACAGAGCTGGGACAAGAATCTCCTGTCCTGTTAGTGTTGGTGGTCATGGGGTGTGTGTGGGAGGGTGGGCAGCGAGTGAAAGGAACAGATGTTTTCTGGGACATAGTCTGCAAACCTGAAATTTTTAAGGTAAAATGTTGCCATGGGAGTTGCTAAAACTGTATGCACAGACGCTGGAGAAAGCCTTAGGAACACAGGGCCTGGAGGTACACAGAGTGGTCAGAATGGAGGTGGGTATTAGTTTCCTGTTAGTGCCGTACCACAGACTTCCTGGCTTAAAACAACAGAAATGTATTATCTTACAGTTTGGTAGGTCAGAAGTCTCACTGACCTAAAATAAAGGTGTCATCAGGGCTCGAGACAAGAATCTATTTCTTTGCCTCCTCTAGCTTCTAGAGCCTGCCTGCATTCCTTGGCTGGGGTCCCTTTGTCTCATGTGTGAGCCAGCAGTGTAGCATCTTCAAATCTCTGTATCTGATTCTGATACCCCTTCTTTCCTCTTTTTATTTTTAATTCGGTTCATGTTCCTGCTTTCCTTTCATAAGGACCCGTACATGGGTGCATCTGCATGAGCCAGTATAACCTCTTCTTCTCAAGGACCTTAATCTTAGTCACAACTGCAAAGTACCCTTTGCCATGTATGGCAACATAGTCCCAGGCGCCTCGCATTAGAATGTGACATCTTTGGTGGGGGGAGTATTCTTCTGCCTACCACCAGGCTTTTCCTGGCTTGTTCACGTTAAGGTTAGAACCTAAAGAGCGTTTTGCTGCTGCGTCCTGATCCATTGTTGTCTCCCAGATGCCACATAATTGGACCATGGTGTTGGTTGACCTTTGGGTTATCTTTACTGTGTCAGCTGCCAGCATGCCCCCCTCCCCGCCCCAATAATTTCCAGAGTGAAGCTTCATGTCTGCATACAACTTTACGGAGTTCTGGGAAGTTTTTCTGCTTTGTCTTAACGATTATCAGCAAGGGAGTTAGGAAGTCGATCATGCAGGCTTTTAGAGGGCTGTGTGGATAGTGTTAGAGAGCATGGTGGGCAGCCTCAGTGTGGGCTGCTGTCCTCTCCCAGAATTTTTATTAGGCTATCACTAAGTGAAGTAGAGAGAATGAGACATTTAAATATCTTAATAGGATGGGTTATTTCTACTTCCAGCATTGGCAATAAAAGAGATGGCACATACAAATAAAAATAATTACAGTATGTAGTATTCCTGTACAATATGCAATCAAACTCATGAACCAGTGACTTTCCTCTATTGAATTAAGGTGCACCTTCCGTTCACATCTATTAACAACATTTACAAACCATTGTTATCTTGTCAATGGCATCTTTAATTAAAGGGTCGTCAGGACCACTTTAATCACTTCCCATTGTGAGCTCACAGGGGCTTCAAATACACTTCGATTAAAATGACAGCAATTTTTATTTATTCGTGTTTGTTTGTGGACCAAGGGGGGTGTGAGGTGGAAGGGACAGTAAAGAGCATGGTATGAGGAAATTCTCCTTCCCCCCAAAAAAGCAGATCATGAAATGACAATGTAAGAATTCCCACCGTCCTTTTTTTCTTTTCCCTCTTTCTCTATTTTTCTCTTTTTCACCTTCTCACTTCTTTGGGGGCAATGGCCTTATATTCTAATCTATGTGACTTTGTGAAGAAGGCATTGTGATGTTACTGCGGAGAAAAGGCACGACCTTCAGCTAAAGGTGCATTAACCCTTGTAGGCCATTAGGGTACCATTTGATAAATTGCCCCTTGTATCACACCGCATGGTGCTGGTAGCCTGAAAGAATTAACGTGGTTCTGAAATGGTAGCAATTTACTTCCCTTACATGAGCAGAAAGAGCCCCTTTATTCTTTAAGAAGCACCTTTCCTCCTCAGCAATTCCCTGTGCCTGATGTTAATTAATGCCAGATCGCCATCAATTTGACTCTTCCAATAAAAATTTGTAAAACTCACTTCAAACAACAAACTGGATTCAAATCTATGACCACTGAGCAGAAATGGTGACAACAATAATTCACTCATTTCTATTTATCAGTAACTAGCAATGAAACCTGGAAAAGTGAACAGTGACAAAGTTTGTTCAAGATGGCATAAGCCACCTGCCAGGTTTGACTGCTCATGGATCTCCTAACAACAGGCCACCTGGAGTTCGTTGTTGGACCCATAAAACATACCTTTAACGTATAAATCTGAATACTAAGAGAAATAGAGGTAGACTCAGTGGAATTGATGCAAGATGTATTTTGTATCTTCATAAGGCTCTGATTTTAGAGTGAGTAGTTAATATGTTTGCTATCACTGAACTAATCTTTCCTCTGAGTCTAGGATGTGGTAGCAGCCAAAAGGGAAAATCATAAATTCTTTTATATCACTGGCATAGAGCTAAGGCAAATTCCATGGACTTTAGAGAACTTATCTATGTAATAAAAAAATAAGGATAGACAAAAGAAAATAATATCAAAATGTAGCATTTATACAGCACTTTATATTTTGCACAGAACTTCTCATATATGAAATCACTTTATTGTCCTCACCAAAATCCTGGAATGTAGTGAATAATAGACATAATTTATACGTGATAAATTTGAAGCTTAGAGAAAGAAAATGACTTGTTCAAAGCAAGGTGAATTTGGAATTCAGGCCTTCTAAATCCCTGTGTTCTCCTCACTCTTCCATGTTGTCACATTTCTGAAACTTCTTTATTTCTCATGTGATGCTAATGACCAAGTCTGTGCTACTTGCCTGACAAGTTATGCGTGTTATCAGCTCACTTCAGTGAGCTCCAAGATGGGCAGATTCTTACCCAGCTAGGAAGGCAAAGAAAACAAAAGAAAGCAGCAGATTTCGCCCCGCATGAAGCCGGCAAGCATAGTCTCTGCCCGATATTGTGACATTTTGCTGTTAAGTAGTACTTCTGTCATGCTCTCTGGCTAAAAATTTGACGTAGGATTTCTATTCAGCAGTCGCCCTTTTCCTTGGTTATAAATGTTATTTTTGCCTTTTATTTATTCTTGAACTAATTTTATCTCTACCCCTTTTCTTATAAATCAAAGAGCTGTGTTTATTCCCTGGAAAGAAATCCAGAGTTGCTCCCAGAGCAACTATTGTCCCAAACTCTCAGGTAACCTTCAGCTGGTAAATCTCTCTCTACTAATTCATCATTAGTTCCTAAGCCAGAAGTCTGGGAATTATCTCCAACTCCTCCATGTCTTTCACCCCACATCAACACACACACACACACACACACACACACACACACACACACACACACCCCAGATCTTGCTGAGTTCTTCCCTCACAGCAATGGAGGATTACAGAAAGGACTTAAAATAGAGACAAGGATACTCAAAAGCTCAGTGACTATAATTTATTGTCCACTGTCCATATCAAGATATTTTTAATGGTAGAAAGGGGCACTATTAATAACTTTGCTATGCAAAAAGGAGGCATATTGTCACTGTGTTGACAAGGAGGATGCAGGTATAATGAAGACTTGAACTTGGGGAGTGGCAGTGGAGACCAAGCAGAAGATAATATATCTAAAATGTAAATATGACCTGGTCTCCTAAACCTTAAGCCTCATCAATACCTACCCACCAAGTAAATTTGTTTCCCCAGTTTCACTCTTCTTTTCATACGTTGTTGATTTGCTTAGTTCCAAAATATGTGATGCTATTTATCCCTCTGTGCCTTTGCACATTCTATTCTCTGTGCCTTTGCTCATTTGATTGGAATGCTTTTCACTGTCTTTCAATTTTAAGTCTATTGTCACTTCCTCTCTGAAACCTTCCCTTAGCCTTTGGACAGGGTTCACTCTCTTTCCACTCCTCGTTGATATTTGTGTACCTTTGTCACCACATATATCACACCACGATATTATTATTCATTTTAGTAATTGGGTTTACTTACAGGGCTTCATTTATTATTGTATTAAGTTGTTCTAATTTCCCTAGTAATTGCTACCAAGCATGCTTAGTGGAACCACACATGATAGCTTTTTTTTTGATTCTATAACTTTTCGTAACATGTAATTATTAAAATAATTTGATTTAGTTTTTAGGACTCATTTTTACTTATTTTAAAATTGTAATCTTACATCTGATTCAAAATTTCACCCCCATGCAGTATCCATGCACACAGATACACTCAAGCACACGCACAAGCATATTTGCACACACATATTTGTACACACACAAGGTTCTGGATATTTGGTCTGGAGAGGAGCGAGCAGGTTGTCTGCTCTCTCATGTATTCCATCTTCCACGAGTCTATCCCTATGGCACTGTGGTAGGAAGGAAAACGAAGGAAAACATACATCGTCTCCTTACTTCACCTGTAGCAAGATGATCTTTTTCTTGGGTGACTTAAAAGTTTCTTAACATATTCCTTAATGGACTGTGTATAGATGGGTGGCGACTCCAAAAGGTATCACTGATAGAGGTGCCAGGTGACTAGATGGCCAACAGTTGCCCCTAAGCACCTATAGTTCTTTGTGGGTATTAGTTACATCTGCCAACTGGCCCCCAACTGTCAGCACCGTGACCCTGCTCTCTGAGCATGTCTGCCTCACATTGCGGTGCCCCTGGCAAACAGTTCACCCTTTCTGTCTCCCAACTCCGGGACCTGGAAATTATAGAAGTGCTCTTTGCCCCTCTCTTCTTGGCTTCAGCAGCATGCCCTCTCTTCTCAAAGCCTTTTCTTTTCCCTGTTCTCTGGTAGCATAGAATGAGTCAATAAGTTGATAAACAATGAGAAAATCAGGTATCCATGTTCACTTCCTGCAGGTGACCCAAATTTTGAGTAATTCTCTTGAGGCTATTCACTTTGGTGAGGGCAGAGACAGCCATTTTTGATACTTGTGCTCATCCAAAGTGTGACTTCCCTTTCTTACATCAGTAGGGAGGGAGAGGGCATGGTGCATGACTGGGTGGGAGCGTGCCCATTTTGATAAAATGATGCTTCTCAGGGAGGTGGGAGTATTAGCCTCGGCATTGTAGCTGGCAAATCTCTGAAATTGGAATGTTGGAGTATTTAGTTCTTCCTTTTTTCTTCCTTTCTTTCTTATAAATCAATTCTGAGTGTTGTCAATTTCAGGAAAACAGAACAAGTCCACGGTGCCCGCAAACGTCATCCTGCTATGTATATAGTGCAACCTATATTCTCCAACCAACACCTCCACCAGAAATAAACTTGCATATAAGGGATCCTGTTTTTCTCCATTCACCATACCAAATACACTTGAAACTTAATAGTCATTTTCTGAACTGAAGTCATAATATCAATTGTGAAAACTATTCCAAAATCTATGTTTTTGCAGTGAGAAGCTGTAGTGTTTTTTGTCCGAGCTGGGGGATGGTTTGAGAATGAACCTAGTAGTAGTGAAGTCCTCCAAGCTGGAGAAGGTGAACCAATCCAGAAAGTTTTAGCCAGGTTTTCTCCCTCGGTAATGTCCTGGCCAGCTAGGGAGAGAATACAGCCGAAGGGAGATACTCTTATTTTGAACTCAAGAGGCAAGTTTTTGACGCACCACTAGAGTAATTGTAGTAGTCTGGTGCCAGGGGTTTCTTATCTTCTGAGAAGTCAGAGTCCTCGGAAACTCCAGAAAAAGTGTATGTATGCAGTGTCATATTTTACTGGTATGAGAGGTTTTAGAATGGCCTCAAATATCTGCTTGACATAAATAATAGTTTACTACAAACAAATTCATTTCATTAAAACTCCATTTTTTATAAGTAGAATGGTGACAGACATCCACGTTCCTTTTTACTCTTCTAGAAATGAGGTCCTCCCAAATAGTCTCAGGACATTTCTGATAGGATTCCTACGATAGGTCTGATATGTGAGGAAGTGTATGTGTGTGTATGTAAGTGTTTATAATTTTATTTTTGTGGGTGTTCCTGCTACTGTGGAGGAAAAGCACATGAAGCCATTCCACAGGAGTAGCCTGTTACTGGGAAAAAAAAAAAAAATCTTTCTACTCTCTTTCATGTCCCATAGCTTTTTTCTATCATTTTAGTCTTGTATTTGGTCTTATTTCTTGCTTTGCAATTAACATCACTGCACCACCAAGGCACCCTAAAAAAAGCTAAAGTTTTATGACACGATCATGTCTACCTTCCCATTCCTCACCCTGAGATGTACCCACTGGGCCATACCACTTGATAGCAGAAAGAAAGAAAGAAAGAAAGGAAGGAAGGAAGGAAGGAAGGAAGGAAGGAAGGAAGGAAGGAAGGAAGGAAGGAAGGAAGGAAGGAAGGAAGGGAGGGAGGGAGGAAGGAAGGGAGGGAAGAAGGAGAGAGAGAGAGAGAGAGAGAGAGAGGGAAGGGAAGGGAAGGGAAGGGAAGGGAAGGGAAGGGAAGGGAAGGGAAGGAAAAGGAAAGGAAGAAAGAAAAAGAAAAAAAAAACAGAAAAAAAAAGTGGTTTAAATATCCCTCTGGGATGAGCCTGAATTCTAAAATATGTGTCTTTTGTAAATTCTTCAATAGATTGTTTATATTCCAATTCTAGTCCACGCATTTGGTCAAGAATATCCACATGGCAGTGTAATTGGAAAAAGAAATGAATGTTTACCTTTGGTTTCATTTTATTGCTTCTTAGAAGAAAGCTCCATATAATAATTTTCTGGTCCAGTTCTCTACTCTCCAACCATGGGGTGGGGAGGGGTACAAATGGAGAGCTGGGAGAGATGTGCTACATCTAGACCATTTTCTTATTATAATATACATGGGGGAATCTCTGAAGAAACAACTGATTGTTTTGATTCTCTTGTTTAAACACCATAATTTTATTTAAAAAAAAATATCAAAACTTGGTTAGAGAGGATAAACATTTTCCCCCCAAAAGCTTCTAAAAAAATGTAAAAAAATAAATAAAAAAGAAAACCCGAATTCTTTTAAATTGAAGTTTGGGAAAAGAGACAGGCTTTTTGAGAATGATTATTGCCAGTTTCCTGCCCTTCAAAGGGGTTTGTAATAAAGGAGGCCACGCTTAGCATTGATATAGTCGCTTAAATACCCTTGATCCAAAAGAAGCCCAAGGGCTTCTCACCACAAATACTCTGGCAGCCCAACTTCATGCCATTGTGTTTCTGTGAGTCTACTCTAGTTCCTGTTCCTGAAACATCACTAAACAGCCTCTATTTTGTGAATGGGTCAGCGCATGAAACCTAACTCTCTTCCTTCTCTCTGTGGAAAAGCCTGGAGAAGAGTAGGAAGGAAGCTGCTTAAGGCAATATTCTGGCATCAGAGTGAGTTCAAAGCAGGGGAAATGTCTGGATTTAGCCACTCTTAAAGACTCTTCCCTAACTCCCCCTGACCCCCTACTCCCACCACCTTATACTATATAGACACTACAAAATGTATCCTGGAACTAGAAATCATTAAGTTATAACCCTTACACCTTTCTTTGTCTGATAATTTCTACTGGTCTTTTAGACTCAGTTCAAGTGACATCTCTTGCAAGCCACCATCCCCTCTGAAATCTATCCTACAATAGATTAAGGGCCCTTCACTATTTCCCCATGCTTTGGGTGATATCCTCTATTGCAGTGTACTCGTAATTCCACATTGAATTACAATGTTATCATTTTCTTCCTAAATAGGGACCTCTCTCTGTCCATTTCATGGTGTATTTCCATTATTAGGCATAAGCATTGTCCCTCATCAAGGATATGTTATTGGACTTAAGAATAATATGCCTAATTATGTCTAAAGGTGTGGGAAGTGCTATGTAGTCTAAAACTACATTATAAATCAGAAAATCTTACTTTGGTGCTACAACCTAAGGCATACTTACTAACGTTTCCCGGTCTTAATTTTCAAATCTATAAAAATTAAGATAATTCTATTATTGTTTACTGTATAGGACTGATGTGAAGGTTAGAGGATATACTGTAGGTAGAAAGCTTTATCAAATGTAAATGTATCGATTAGGTTTCCTTATCATCTTTCAAATTGTTGTATCACTGTGTATCATGCAATCCCACAATATCCCTACAAGGTAGACACCTACTGTTGTTTTTCAGATAAGGACAGAGAGTCACAAAGAGCTTCATTCACTTACCTAAGGCCACATAGATACTAGCAGTGAAGCTTACATCTGAATGAAAGCCTCTGATGCCTGAGCTCACACTCTTAGACACTGAGATTAAATGTTTCTTAACATTGTGTCCACTAGGATTCAGCACTGGAGTGAGACTTGTTTCCAGCCTTTCTTCTCTGAAGCCTATAATGTAACAACAGCAATTTACCCCATTCACTTCTAAGAAAAGTTCAACTTGATCCTACCTTGCCTGGTTCTCAGTGCTCTTCCAGAGCTATTCCAGGGGATGCCTCTTTACAGGGGCCAGGAGTTAGAACGCACTATCAGAAAGCTGTTTCCTTAAAGTCTATACAACATCAAGGAGAGATGGCAGGCATCCTTTAGTACATGAGCATTGGAATTGGAGTCAGATATACTGAAAGTACATCTCAGCTCAGCCAGTAAGTAACATGACTTAGAAAGCAGCTTTGCTTCGTAGGACTTTTTTTTGGATTTTTTTTTCTCACCTCTAAAATTGGTACAAAATCCTCCTCTTTTGAACATTACTTTGGAGATTAAGTGAGTCAAATGTAAGTGACAGCACTTTGCAAATTATACTGAAATAGAGGCAAGTGATATTATAATACTTTTCCAAGGATGCAAAGTCCCCTTCCAGCAAACCATTTAATATGTATGCATGCACAAAAAATCAATAGAGATAATTTCCTAAGCATTAAAACCAATCAAAGGTCCAGATTGCTGGAGGAGATTGGAAAAGATTCATTAAGATGGTTGTTCAAGTCTGAAAGTATAGACAGAGCAGGGACATCGAGGAAGGAATATGACATCGTTCCACTTAATGGAAAGTACAGTGTCTTCTCTTGCGGGCTTCTCAGGGATGCAAGTAGGCTCTCCTAAGAGAGACACGGCATATTCTATTCAGACAAGGACAACCTTACTTAAAACTTATCAACATATCAAAATATACCCATCTGAAACTATTTGAGTACAGAGGGTTATTTTGAGTCTGTGATTCATTCCACAGAGACATATTCCAGGGAATCTGGTACAGAGCTTGGATCAATGATATCAGTCACAGTTCCTGCTAAATTATCACCCTGCTACACCAGAGATTAGTGTAGAAAGGAGCAACAGTAATGTATCATCAGTAGGAAAATGGAACAGGCTTTAACTTAAATATAGCATAAAGGTGCTGTTTAGAAGATCCCATTCTAATTCTATGTGTGTGGAAGTGGTAGAGTCACAAAATCCAGTTCTCACACGTGTGATATGAGATGGAACTGTGATGGCTCCAGAGGTAAAGATGAAGGAAACAGAGAGGTACTGTTCCAATTCTATGAACTTTGAGGAGGGAGGGTCTTGTGCAGAGCACAAGCTCAGAATGACAGCAGGACAGTGAAAAATGAAATGGGTTTTCAAATAACATTAAAAAGATGACACTAAATAGCTACATAAATGGCCTTCTCCTGATTAATCACAGGATTGAAAGCTGAAGAGCTGAGATCCAAACAGCCTCCTGGCAGCAGATAGGAAAAATTCAACCAGAGCTTAAAAAAAAAAAAATAGAGAAGCATTTACTATTTTTAATGTTTTTCTGAGTGGTTTGGAGCGCCTCAAAATGGAGTGAGGATTGCCAAAGAAGTTAATGGGCAGTAGCCCAGGGACTGGTCATTCCCCTAAGACACAGGAACATCTGGAAGGTTTTAGCACCGTTAAAAACAATGTGTGCTTCCTGAAATTTTAATTTATCCTCATTTTAATAGATGGAAAAATTCTCCCACCTCATAGATCTGAAGGCTTGGGTACACTGTTTCTGTCCACCTTCCTGGACATCAGTAATGAACTCACATCTTAGATAAAGATGGATAAACCAAACTGGTTAACATGGAAATTACTAAGTTAGAGGTGGTCCGGGGGTGACCACATTTGGCCAAACCTGTCTTGCAAGGTCTGTGGGGTCTGGTGAGTTTTTATGTATTCTCCATCTTATTTTATAATTACAGGATTTCGTAAGTGATAATTCCCATATTTTTGAGCCATTTTATTTAAATCCTTGTATGTTTGATGCCTTTTGGCACATACCCGCTCTGACCTCCTAAGAAGACCCTTCTAATAGGTGAGAGGGATTGAGGTGAGTTGTAAATTAGGTCCTTTGAAAATGTGAACTAGCCTTAAGTTGGTTCTCACACGATGAGACGGAAGACTTGGAAGATGCGTTTGAGAGGATAAATTCTGATGAAGGGAGTAGGATGCAGAAGTGAGGGTTTGCAGGAGGCTGTAATTTAGACCAGGTTGACTGCATTCTGCCTCAGACAGTTATGCTTAATGATGAGGATATGGTCTGAGAAATGTGTCATTAGGCAATTTTGTGGTTGTGCGAAATTTCGCGTGTACTTACACAAACCTAGGTGGTACTTTTCTATGACTGGTAGCAAAGTAGGTTTGTTTACAGCAGCGTCACCACAAATACATGAGTAATGCACTGCCTTATGATATCACTAGGTGATAGAAATTTTCAGTTCCATTATAATCTTATGGGACCACCATTATATATCATTGGTCCATCATTGATTGAAAAGTTCTGTGGCACATGACAGTACTTGATTTTTGCAGGATGATGCATTTACAAGCATATGTGTAATTGACCATGACCTCAATTTTAAACAGACACAGTTTCTTATAAATATCAACCAAAAGGATTAAAAAAGAGGTGATTTTTATCCAGAGAACGTCATTTTTAGGTCTGCTTACCTGATACAAGTATTTTGAGTAAACTCTTCAAACCTCTCTATGCCTTAGTTTCCCCTATTTGCCAAGTGGATATTTAGACACTAGCATGTTTTCAGGTGCATAGGTGAAGAATCTAGTTCTACAGGACTGAGAAATGACACGAGAGCCCAACATAGTACAGGTTACACACAAATCCTCTCAGAGCCTTACCAACAGCCAATAGCAGAGCCTTTCCTTCTATTCCTCTCAAGCCCCCTAGAACATTAAATTAAAACCACTGGGTACCAACAAATTCTTTTATGGAGACAGCTATCAAAATCTGTTCAAACCATCTGTTTCTCTGGCTGTATTCCTTTCAGTGTTTTTCCTTCGTGCGTTCTTTGCTAACAACAAAATATCTATTCTAAGATAACTAAGACGTAAAGACTGAAAAATGCCAGAGGTATATATACAGTTTATCAGAGAAATTGCTTTCTAAGGAGGAGTTAGGTTTATCTTATATGGAGGAAGGCAACATTTCCACAAATAATACAGTTATGCTAAGAAAATAACCAACTGATTTCATTAAAAGAGTATGTGACAGGATTTGTGTTTGTTCATGTAATTGAATTTAATGCTGCTAAAATTTGTCAGACCTGAAAGATATTGAAGCGTAGGCCATATTTTCACATGAGGAAAACTGCCTAAGATGTTGTGTATTTGCTTACAGCCGGTCTTCTGCTGACCTCAGAACGTCACATATCAATCATTGTCTGCATTTGCCTAATGCCTATCTCCAGAGAGTGCCTCCAGGGTTGATCCCCCCCACCCCCTTTGAGAGGAAGACTATGGAAGGGAGTCAGTGTTTGTGAAGAAGACCTGGTTATGACTTGCCTGTCAATTCACTGTTTTACATTTGGTGTCTGCTGTCTGGATATCAGTAACTTAGGTTAGTTACCTAAAAATGTGCATGCTTTCATTCTAGACAATGGTTTTAGCACTGGTTTTCCCCTCTGTATAGTCAAGTAACTATGTCACAGACATACCTCCATGTCACATATCTTAAAAACTTCAGATTTTCTGCAGAAGCTCCATTCCATATTTAAAATGTAATTAATATGCCATCCTTCTCTCTCACCTGGGTTCACCTTGGTTGATGGACATATAAATCTCCCAAGAATTCTCCTCTGGGATGGCGCCATGTGGTATGAGTAAACTCACCCCTGAAACGAGAAAAAGCCAAGAGGTTATTCGTAGATTTCCCAATTATCGTGAAGCACCTCAGTCGGCACCTTACAGCTGCTCACCAAAGAGGGCCCTCTCATAGCAATTTGTAAAATCCCAATCCTTGGAAAGTTTATAAAGTCCAAGATAATAACAGGGAAAACATTATTTTGCTAACAGTGACATCAAGAGGGACATATTATTCAACTTTGTGTTCAAACAATTCTTTTTCTTTTTTTTTTTTTTAAATTTAGAGTCTTCCTAGCATTTTTTTATTCTCTTAAAAAATTGGGTATCCCAGACTGTCAAACATACCTGAGACTATAAGAGTTTATCAATACATCATTTAATCTGCTCCAAAATTTTAAATGTGTTTCTCTATCTTGTTTCCATCCGTTCATTTCTGGAAAAGGTATCCATGGAACATTTTGCTATAGCCTAGTATGAAACTTTTATGAATTGTGCATCTTGAAGTAAGTTTAGGGAGGAGATCAGGGGAGTACTGCATTTTGTCAAGAAAACTGGAGAAAGAAAAAGCCCAGATCAGCTTAGGAAACTTAGGTTGTTACATAGCCACTATTTGGCTCTATATTTGTAAACAGAAGCCAGAAAAGGTTAAGATTAAAGATGACTTGACCATATTTATGTCAACGTCAAATTGAAAAAGAACTCAGTAGCCTTACTTCAGTAAAATCATGTAATGCAGGGAGGAAGGCACGGGAGGGCATATCATGCTGATTTGAAATGTCCCCTCTCCTTTTGAATGCTGTGAAGTAAATATTTCACTTTGGTCAACACAGAAGAGTCTAGAGAGGGCAGAAATTCTCTTAATGTAGCTTCTTGTTTATGAAAAGAAATGAAATAGATACACAGTAAGATCTTTACAGAATAAAATCTTAAGGCATCCTCTTATTCTTTGAATAATGCAGTTCTCACCTTTCCTCCTTTCATTAGAGCTAATGTAATCTCACAGAGAGCTTTCAGATTGCTGATGATAATTTAAATCTGGAGACGACAGGCTTTCCTGATAGCCTTCTATGTGCCTGTTAGCTGCTATAGACTCAAGGGATACAAGACTCATTGCAAAACAAGTTCTTTCTGATTCATATTTATGAGCATTATTCAGTAATATTCTAGCTATCATCAGTATCTTTCACTAGCACTAAGGATGAGGCACATTTAAATCTTGCTTACAGCTTTTCAACAAGGGTATCCATTTATATTCTGGACCTTAATGCCAATAGTAGGAGAACTATAATTGCCATTATTAAGGGCCTCTGATCAGGCTCCTCCTTTCATTGCCCATCTTCCTTAAATGTAGTTGCCAAATGAAGTGGCCGCCATTCGTCTGTCCCTGCAGTTGAGAAGAAGTTGTGATACACAGGGTGTTCAGTTTGTGTGGATGTCAACCTCAAAACACACCTTAGCCATTGTGTATTCTCTCTCAGTTTGACAAAGTGTTTTCTCTCTGTTGTTTCTCATTTATACTATGTAGGCCATTACGACAAGAGACATTAAGTCATTATTCTTTAGATATAGACACACAGGAGGCTATTATCAAGCAATAATGCCATCGTAGGCAATTAACCCAAAAGAATAACTTTATACGCTCACATTTTTCCTTTGTTTCCTTTAGTGAGATATAATTCACATGCAATAAAATGTACCCGTTTTAAGTGTACACATTGATGAGTTTTGACAAATGTGTACTTTTATGTAACCATCACCACAATCAAGATATGGAGCATTTCCACTGCCACGGAAAGTTCCCTCATGACTTTTAGAAGTCAGTTCTTTAATTGCAAGCTCACATGACCACTTACTTGCTTTCTGACATGTTGATTAGTTTGCCTACTCTAAATTTCAAATAAGTGAAATTACAGAGTGTGTAAAAAAAAAAGGCAACAATGACTTAGTACATCAAAAACGTGTAGCATAATGCCTGGCACAGAGTAGATCCTCAAAAAACAAACCATGGATATATGAATGGATTAATAGGATTCAAACTTATGATTTAAAAAATAAAAAGGCCAGACTTTGAGAGACATGCTATTTCTGTAGATCATGAGGGCCTGACGGTCAACTCTCAGATCAAATCAGAATCAATATGTGTGCAGACTTTTGGGAAAGGGCTGTTTATACAGCAGATCACATCTCATTCTTTTCAAGTCAGCTTAATTCCCTATTTTTAGATTGAAACATTATTCATAATACTCCTAAATTCTACCTGAATCTACAGGATCATTGGAGCTTTACACTATTTCATCTTTCCTTCAAACAGAAACTGTATGATTATCCTTTGAAATCATTTCCCTCCTTTTAGCCAGACATGCAAATTATATATGGAGACTGAAGCTAGTCAAACAGAGGCCAAGGTTGTTGTAGTGTTGGTGGCAAGTTACATTTCATGAAGGATGAAAGCACTGTGGGAAACCTTTATACCAGTTGTCCCCTAAAGAAGTATCTATTTTTAATGTCATTTCCCCAGTTACCTCTGATTAAACAAAAATATACTCCTTCTCAAACTCCACCTGCTACCTTGACAGCCTTTTATTTGATATGATAACAGAACCACCTGTCTGAGTTTCTTGTTTCCTATTTTGCATAATAAATGATTTCTAGAGTGTGGGGACCACCCAACCTTTTTGAGAAATCATTGCCAGGCACCAGACAACAATTTGGGATGGATGGCATTAGGACAATTTAATTGCTGTACCTTGCTTCTTTACACTTTAGCTCCCTAGGGCATATTTTGCATTTATGTTCTGCAAATAACAGAGCATATGTTTCAGTTCCCCACACTTACTTTTCCTCAAACCCATTCCCAGTGAACAGCTTCAATCTTGTGTGGGGCTTCTTGTTAGGAACTTTAAAAAATGCCTCTTCAGGGAGGAAGTATTTGGGAATCACAGACAATGCTCTCAGAACTTTTCATTTTCAACACAAGTGCTTCTCAAGTCAGAAGAGAAGAAAAAGAACAATCTGTTTCATCATGATTGCATCTCACTTTCTTTGATGAATATTAAACAAACATAGCCAGTGAATGGGTTGAGCTTCACACTCCCTCCATATGTATGTGAAGCCATACACATGCATACAAATACACACTAACGAATGAGGATGGGGAGAGGGAGGAAGAGTGTGGTCCAATTTGTTCAACCAACAACTACTGAGAGCCTGCTATTTGAGAGACATGCCAAGCACTGGGTTAGAATGTGGAGATAAGATGAATGCACACTAACTCGAAGTGCAGCTTCTAAATATGATGCTGATGAGTATGTCCTATTGTCTTTGAAAGGACAGGGTTTGCATCTTTTAGTTTTCTTTTTTCCAGAGCTCACACTTGCAGTTCATAGATTCTGACAAGAGGAGTACTGGGTAAGTATTCCACATTGATCTACCTGCCAATATCACCTGGGAGGATTACATCACGCATTGACACTCAGACAGAGCTAATGTACATATTTAAACAAAGATCCTTACCATATGCTAAAACGCCAACCAAGGGACATTTAGAGAATTGGACGTTTAGAAAACAAAATCATTATTACGGCTGCATTGGAGGGTTATTTGCCTGAAATGAAGTTTTGAAGGAAGCAACTGATATAGGGGATCAAGACGACACTCATCAACTTGAAACGAACTGCACTCAAGTCACTAAGCCAGCGGAGGATCAGTTAGCTGGAATGTAGCATCAGACTACTTCTATTACAGATTTTATTTTACAAGATAAAATGTTCTACTTGGAGAGGTTGGTTAGCTCTACTCTGGAGGAAAGTCTGATGAGGCCCTCAGCGTCCTACTCCACACTGACCTGGCACTAATACTTGCAGATCCGGGGCACTCTCTCCTCTCAGTAGCCAATAAGGATGAGTCAGAGCACTATTAATCATTCTTAATGCCTAGAAATCAGAGGAGAGAGTGCCCTCTTCTACCATTCAGTTAGTTCTTAGATGGCAACTCTGAAGACTAATCCATACACAGAATGTCCTTTTAAAAGTGATTTGGGCTGTACACCTTAAGTATTCTTGTCAAAACATTAAGAAAGCCTTTCTTCCAACAAAAAGGAAAAAACAAATCTTGAGAACGAATTGTACTTATGATATCGCCTTGGACCTGAAGTTTTAATTCAAAAAAGCAACTCCATAATGATCCCTCATCATTGCTCATCATAAAGTAACATTACAGCAAGGTCTCTGGACACTGCCATCATTTTTTTGGTCAGTTACTGAGGAAGTTCAGTGCTGAGTATCAGTTCATTAAATGACATACTAGTGCATAAACCACGCTTGGCTACAAACGTAGTATGTGTTGGTCATGTCAGAGAACGTTGTCAGTGCTTCCTAATTATGTTCTAGGAAATATATATCAAATGGGGCTTAAACTCTAGGGACCACTCAACTCTTTTGGGCAAATATGGCTGTCAACTATAATAGGGCATCAAATGAACTGTTCCGTCCATCTGAGATGAAGACTGCAGAATCCAATCTCAGCACTGGTTCTGGTTTGCTGTATAAATCAAGTAGACTGATGGAGCCGTGGTGTTTGTAGTTCTGATAAAGGGATGGTAAACATCTTAAAAGTGAATCTGGTGGGACGTAACTGTGTAAATAAAAAATGTTCAAACAAATGTTAGAGAATACACAAACACACACTTACCACCCACCTGTATTTGGCATTACTAAGCGTCCTCCTAAATGGCCAAAGACCCCAGTTGTCCTCAGCTCTGTCCTTGTGGGGAGCGATGACAGGTTCTGAATGTAGGGTGTTTTATTTCTGGGATGCACTGTACTGAAGTTGCGGTTGTTTCCATGGGGAAAAGTCCCAGAATGATTTTTGCCATGGTACTCGGCTCTCTCGGACACTCCCAGGGAAACCATGAATGAGCTCTGAACTTTGACTTTGATGTCTGACAAAGGGTTAAAGAGTGAGGACTCTGTCATGAGTTCCTTGTCCAGAGGATCCTGGAGACAGATGGGCCCACTGTATGTTCGACTCACTGTCAAGTCTGGTTGCATGGCGGAATTCAGGAGCAGGGAGTTACCTGGTAAAAGAAAATTGATCTGTCACTCCGAAATTAAAAAGCATCACAGTTACCCTTTTACATCTGCTTCTACTAACTACACAACAACCAGGAAGCTTGCTTTCTGCTCCAATCAGAGCTAGCCATTCAGGGCCAGCCTGACTGTCCAAAGTAGCTTTTAGCCTGATCATTAGTGACCAGAGCCTTGGTATCCTGGAATCTGGCTTTCCCAGGTGATTCTCTGAATGCCACTGACCAAAATCTTTCACTTTCTAGAGTTCCTTACATGCTTTCTTTTCAAAACAAGTATTTCTGGCACTCCATCCGGCAACTAGCTCAGGTATTTTTGTTTATGTGATTTTAACTGGCAAAGAGAAGCTTGAAAAAAAGGGAAGATCTTTTATAATTCAGTTCAGAGCAAAAATAACATCTGTTCATTTTAAAGGGCAAGAGATGACACAGCATGGTGACTAGGTAGTTCTGTTTATAACCGAAGCTGTGTCGGTGCAAGCACATCTCACGTGGAATTCTGAGCAGTTTCTGGCACTGGGGGAAAGAATGATGTGTCCTTTGAGCAAAGGGGTCAGGAGACCTCATGAATCACTCCATGTCTGAGTAGCCAATTTGCTCCAATAACGCATCTGTCACTCTGAGAGGGAAAGGAGGCACCACACAGGGACAGGGACAGACTCAGATTCCATGTGGGGAGGAGCTTAGAATGGCTTCTTTTCTGTCAAAACAAATGGAATAATAAAAAAAAAAAACAATCTTTACAAAAAACACAAGAAATTGGACTTTCTCAGCTGTTGGAGCTTACCAGTTTTTCCTAAGCCAAATAGTACAACGAAATGCTGTGATATTTTCTTGTGATGAAGTAATCTCATTTATTAGTAAATAACAAAATAACCCTCAGTCCCAAACCTCCCACCCATATCAGTCCGTCAATGTGACATCTCAAATTGAAACCCAAACCGTATTAAACAATATTCCTTTGGGGCCTGACAAAATTGTTTAAAGTATGATATTTTTGAAAATATTGCAATTCTAGGCCATATTGTATTAGTCTCTATTGTTTTTTCATTTTCATAATTTGTAGCACAGCCAGCAGGGAATCTGTAATCCTGACACTTCCCACCTCTTGTTCTGATGCTCTAAGAATCTGGCATCATAGAGAAAGAGGTTCAAAATGAGATGAAATAACCTTGTACACCTAAAGCCTCCCTGGCGATATTTGTTCATGCTGAGGCTCTTGTGCCAAGGCACAAGCACAGTTAATGAGCTGTGCTTTTTAACAGAACAGCATTGAATTCTACAGACACCACCTTTGCTCTTGTTATGGTTTTCCCAGGCAAGACACAGGCCTTAAGAGCCATCTCACATCTGAAAAGAGTTGGGAGCAGCCATTTCCACTGAGACCTGAAAAATCGTATCACTGAGTCCCACGGTTATTTCATCATAAGCCTTCACCTTCTGAAGTTTAATTTCTGGCTACTCTTAAAAGACCACCCTAACTTATATGAATCCAAGAAGGAAAAACATTTCCTAGAGTTAGACTTTAGCCTAACTTAAGCATTTAAATGGAAAATGCAATTATAATGGTAGGTATGAATGCCAGAGTTCACAGTTGATAAAAGTTGCCTACCAACTTGATTGAAGTCTGGTCAGGACACTCATCCGATCACCCCAAGTTTCTCTTTGGAAATCCCTTTTTTAAAGTTCTTGGTCTACTGTAAGTGTGGTATTCTATTTAAAAGTCTCGCTGTTCACCTTCCTGGGCTCTGGCTGTACTTGCTCAAGAAGGGATATCTCTAAGACAATGGAGGTGAGAACCATATGAGCATCAATATGAGGTGTTAGCAGAATAAATATAGTGTAGAGTGGAGTTTTTATAAAGGATTTTTGCTTAGATCACTAGTTTTGTGAGATTCCTGGTCAAAAGAAAATTAAAATGATAATGTAAATGTGGAAAGGCTACATATTCTCTCAGAGATTTATTATACATACAGAGAAGCCACACGCAGTAAGGAAATGTGTTTAAGCGTATGCAAGTCTGTATTCCTTAAATGAACCACCCCTTCTTGCCTGTTTCCTGGTGCTTTATGGAGCACACTAGTATCCTGTGCCAGGGTAAGAGGAAACAACCAGCTTGTAGAACAATATTTACTACAATTTATTGAGCACCTTCCATACACAAAAGGCTTATAACTCATGTTATTTCAGGTAACTTCATCCTCACAAGCACCCTTTGAGGTCGTTGTTAGTATCTACATTTTATAGCTATAAATTGAGACTCAGAAAATTGATTACCCAGGCAGTATAGCAATTTTGGACTCATCTATATTACCTCAAAGGCTCTGAACTTGTACATAAAATTCTCACACCTTTCCTCTGTTTTCAAGTGCTATGGTCTAAGACACTGATATCTTATTATTTGATGGAAATAAATTTCTAGTTTATTTACATTTTTTTTCAATTACAGTTGACATACAATATTATATTAGTTTCAGGTGTATAACATAGTGGTTAGACACATATATAACTTACGGAGTGATCACCCCAATAAGTCTAGTACCCATCTGACACCATACATACCATGTTTTCCCGAAAGTAAGACCTAGCCAAACAGCTCTAATGTGTCTTTTGGAGCAAAAATTAATATAAGACCGGGTCTTATAGTAAAATAAGACTGGGTTTCATATTATATAGTAAAATAAGACCCAGTCTTATATAATATAATTATTAATATAGTAAGACCGTGTCTTATATAAGACCTGGTCTTACTATATTAATTTTTACTCCAAAAGACGCATTAGAGCTGATTGTCTGGCTAGGTCTTTTTTTGGGGGAAACACGATAGTGATTGTAATATTATTGATTATATTCCCTAAACTGTACTTTGCTTCTCTGCAACTATTTTTATAACTGCCAATTTGTACATATTAATGCCTTCCCCTTTGTCACCGTTTCCCCAACCCCCATCCCATCTGGCAATCATTAATTTGTTCTCTATACATATCAGTTTGTTTGTTCGTTTATTTTATCTTATAGATTACATATATAAGTGAAATTATATGATATTTGTTTTTCTCTACCTGACTTATTTCACTTAGCATAATAACTTCTAGGTCCATCTATGTTGTCACAAATGGCAATATTTCATTATTTTTATGGCTGAGTAATATCCCACTTCATCTTTGCCCATTTGTCTACTGATGGACACCTAGGTTGCCTCCACATCTTGGCTACTGTAAATAATGCTACAATGAACAGAGGGGTGCATATTTCTTTTCCAATTAGTGTTTTGTGTTTCTACGGGAAAATACCCAAAAAGTATAATTTCTGGGTCAGATGGTAGTTCTATTTTAATTTTTTAAAGGATGCTCCATACTGTTTTCTATACTGGCTGAACCAATTTGCAATCCCACCAACAGTGCACGATGGTTCCCTTTTCTCTACATCATCACTGATATGTGTTGTTT
The DNA here is from genome assembly GCF_964194185.1 of Rhinolophus hipposideros. Lineage (NCBI taxonomy): Eukaryota > Metazoa > Chordata > Mammalia > Chiroptera > Rhinolophidae > Rhinolophus > Rhinolophus hipposideros. Next base: position 44,131,954 of record NC_138050.1, on the reverse strand, counting down.
GTTGATTTCTCAATAATAGCCATTCTGACAGATGTGATGATATCTCACTGTGGTTTTAATTATATTTCCCAGATGATTTATGATGGCGAGCATTTTTTCATATGTCTATTTGCCATCTGTATGTCCTCTTTTGAGAAATGTCTGTTCAGGTCCTCTGCCCATTTTTTGACTGGACTGTTTGTTTTTCTGTTGTTAAGTTGTATGCTTTCCTTATACATTTTGGATATTAATAACTCATCAGATTTATCATTGGTGAAATCTTCTCCGATTCAGTAGGTTGTCTTTTGGTTTCCTTCGCTATGCAAAAACTCTTTAATTTGATATAGTCATATTTGTTTATTTACTTATTTTTTCTTTTGTTTCCCTTGCCTGAGGAGACATACCCCCAAAAATATTACCGAGAGCAATGTTAAAGACTACTGCCAATGTTTTCTACTAGGAGTTTAATGGGTTTTGGTCTAACATTTAAATCTTTAATCCATTTTGAGTTTCTTCTTGTATATGTTGTAGGAAGGCAGTCTACTTTCATTCTTTTTCATGTGTCTGTTCAGTTTTCCCAATACCATTTATTGAATAAACTGTATTTACCCCACTGTACATTCTTGCCTCCATTGTCATTTAGATTAAATGACAATATAGATGTGATTTATTTCTGGGCTCTAGTCTTTTTGTATAGTTTGATATCAGATAGCATAGTTTGATATCAGATAACAAAGTCCAAGGTTGTTCTTCTTTCTTGAGATTGCTGTGGCCATTTGGGGTCTTTTGGGGTTCCATGTAAATTTTAGGATTATTTGTTCTAGTTCTATGAAAAATGCCATTGGGTATTTTGAGTTGAAATTGCTTTGAATGTATAGATTGTTTTGGGTAGTAAGAACATTTTAATGATGTCCATAAGCATGGTATATCATATCTTTCCATTTATTTGTATCGTCTTCAATGTCTTACAGTTTCCAAGTACAGGTCTTTCACCTCTTTGGTTAAATTAATTCCTAAGTATTTTATTCTTTTTGATGTAATTACAAATGGGATTGTTTTCTTAATTTCTCTTTCTCATAGTTTTTTATTCGTGTATAAAAATGCAACCAATTTCTGAATATTAATTTTGTGCTCTGCTATTTTACTGAATTCATTTATTCTAATAATCTTTTGATGGATTCCTTAGTGTTCTCTATACATAGAGAACTGCAAATAATGAGTTTTACTTCTTTTCCAATTTGGATGCCTATCATTTATTTTTCTTATTTGAATTCTGTTACTAGGACTTCCAATTCTATGTTGAATGAAAGAGGTGAAAATGAATATCCTTGTCTTATTCTTGATCTTACAGAAAAATGCTTTCAGTTTTTCACCATTTAGCATGACGTTAGCTGTGGTTTTATCATATACGGCCTTTATTATGTTGAGTTATGTTCCCTCTATCCCAACTTTGCTGAGTTTTGATCATAAAAGAATGCTGGATTTTGTGAAATCCTTTTTCTGCATCTATTGATACCATCATGAGTTTTATCCTTCATTTTGTTTATGTGGTGTATCACATTAATTGGTGGATGCTTAACACCAATATTGTATCCTAGGGGAAAAAAATCTCACTTGATCATGATATGATCTTTTTAATGTATTGCTGAATTCAATTTGTTAATACTTGTTGAGGGTTTTTGCATCTATGTTCATCAGGGATATTGACTTATAGTTTCTTTTTTTATAGTGCCTTTGTCTAATTTTGGTATTAGGGTAATGATGTTCTTGTAAAATGAGTTTGGGAGCCTTCCCTCCTTTTAGAATTTTTGGAGTGTTTTGAGAAGAATAGATATAAATTCTTTGTTTGGTAAAATTCACTTGTGAAGGCATCTGGTTCTGGGATTTTGTTTGTTGGGAGTTTTTTTGATTACTGATTTATTTTCATTAGTAGTTATTGGTCTGTTCAGATTTTTTGTTTCTTTCTGATTCAGCCTTGGAAGATTGTATGTTTCTAGGAATTTATCCATTATTTCTAGGTTATACAATTTGTTGGCACATGATTGTTCACAACATTTCCTTATAATCATGTGTATTTTTGTGGTATCAGTTGTCCATTCTCCTTTTTCATTTCTGATTATATTTAGTTGGGCCCTCTCTTTTTCTTGATGTGTCTGGCTAAAGGTTTATCAGTTTTGTTTATCTTTACAAGGAACCAGCTCTGGGTTTCATCGATCTTTCCTACTGTTTATTTTAGATTTTATTTTATTTATATCAATGATTATTATTTCCTTCCCTCTGTTTGCTTTGGGCTTTGTTCTTTTTCTAGTTCATTTACGTATTCATTTAGATTGTTCATTTGAAATTTTTTTTTGTTTCTTGAGGTAGGCCTGCATTGTTATAAATTTCCCTGTTAGAACTGCTTTGGCTGTGTCTCACACATTTTGGGATATTTTGTTTTCATTTTCATTTGTCTGTAGGTATCTTTTGATTTCTTCCTTGATCTCATTGCTAACCAATTTATTGTTTAGTAGCACATTCATTAGCATCCATGTGTTCGTGTGTATTTTCTGTTTTCTCCTATAATTGAGCTCCAGTTTCATACCACTGCGATCAGAGAAGGTGCTTGCTATGATTTCAGTCTTTTAAAATTTATTGAGACTTGTTTTTTGGCCGAAAATGTGGTCTATCCTGGAAAATGTTCCATTTGCACTTGAGAAAAATCTATATTCTGTTGCTTTGGGTGAAATGTCACCCAAACATCAATTATGTCCATCTGATCTAATGTTTAAGGTTTCCGTTTCCTTGTTGATTTTTTTGTCTGGATAATTTTTCTAATGGTGCTCCTATGCTGGTTTCATAGGTTTTACGAGAGTTATGTACTCTTGTTGGATTGATCCCTTTGTCATTATGAAATGTCTTTCTTTTTCTCTATTACAGTCCTTGTTTTAAAGTCTACTTTGTATGCTTCACTACCTCAGGGTTTTTTTTTTTTTGTTTGTTTGTTTTTTAGTTTGTTTTTCACTTCCATTTAATATTTTTGTCCATTCCTTACTCTCAGTCTGTGTGACTCTTTCAATCTGAAGTAGGTCTCTGTAGGCAGCATATATACAGGTCTTTTTCTTTTTTTTTAATCCACTCAGCTTCACTATGTATTTGGATGGGAGCATTTAGTGCATTTACATTTAAAGTAATTATTGATAGGTATGTAGTTACTGTCCCTTTATTGTTTTCTGAATGTTTTTGGAGTTCTCTTTTCTTTATTCTCTTGCTCTCTTCTCTTGTAGGTTGATGATTTTCTATGTTATGTTTGAATTCCTTTTTATTTAATTTTGTGTATATCTCTTATAGATTTTTGGTTAATATATTCTGTATATATACCAAGCTATATTTATAGCAGTCTATTTTAAGTCTATGGTCACTTAAGTTCAAACATTCTAAAATCACTACAATTTTCACCCACCCCCTCAGTGTTTGTTTGTATCATTATTTCTTACTTCTCTTGTGTGCATGTGTTTCTGTATAGCCCTTAATGTATTGTTGTAATATACATGATCTATTACTTGTGTGTTTTAACCCTAGTAGTACCATTATAGTTTGTTGATTGACTGCTTTAAGTATTTTCCTTTGTGAGTGAGAATTTCTTTTTGTCCTATAATTTCTTATTCATAGTTTTGTACTGTCCTTAAAGAAATTCCTGTAACGTCTCTTGTAATACTGGTTTGGTGGTGATGAACTCCTTTAATTTTTTCTTTCCTGGAAAACTCATTATCTCTCCTCTAATGCTAGATGATAACCTTGCTTGGTAGAGGCATCTACCAAGTTATAGGGCTCTGCTTTTCATCACTTTGCATATTTCATGTCAATCTCTTCTGGATTGCAGAGCTTCTGTTGAGAAATCAGCTGAGAATCTTATAGGAGCTTCCTTGTAAGTAACTAACTGGTTTTCTCTGGCTGCTTTTAAGATGCTGTCTTTGTGTTTAACCTTTGGCATTTTAATTATGATGTCTTGGTGTGGGTCTCTTTGGATCATCTTGTTTGGAACTTTCTGTGCATCCTGGACATGCATATCTATTTCCTTCACCAAGTTAGAGAAATTTTCTGTCATTATTTCTTCAAATAGGTTTTCAATCCCTTGTTCTCTTTCTCCTCCTCTGGTACCCCTATGATGCAAATGTTGTTATATGTGATGTTGTCCCAGAGGTCCCTTAAAGTATCCTCAGTTTTAACATTCTTTTTGCTGTTCCAATTGGGTGTTTTCAACTACCTTGTCTTCCAAATCACTGATTTGATTCTCTTGCTTAATCTAGTCTGCTTTTGCTTCCCTCTAAAGTATTCTTCACCTGAGTTATTGTACTCTTCATTTCTGACTTTATATATATATATATATATATATATATATATATATAATATGCATATATGTAATGTATTAATATATATTAGGTATTCATATATATATATATATATATATATATATATATATTCTCTTTTTTAAATATATATATTATTTATATGTTTTTCTCTTTGTTGAGGTTCTTACTGAGTTCATGTATTCTACCCCTAAGGTCATTGAACATCCTCATAACCAGTGTTTTGAACTTTGCATCTGGTAGATTGCTTGTCTCCATTTTATTTTTTTTTTCTTTTTCTGGAGTTGATCCTGTTCTTTCATTTGGGACATGTTTCTCTGACTTCTCATTTTGGCTGATTCCCTGTGTTTGTTTCTGTCTATTAGATAGGTCTGTTAGGTCTTCCAGTGTTGGCAGGGTGGCCTTCTGTAGTAGGTGTACTGTTGGGCCCATTGGCATAGTCTCCTTGGTCACCTGAGCCAGATACTGCAGCGTTATCTCTTAATGTGGGTTGTGAGTGCCCTCCTTTTGTAGTCGAGCCTTGATTATTACTGGCACATCAGTGGGTTAATTGGCACATCAGTGGGTTAATTGACCCAGCAGATTACTCAATGTGAGGAATGGCCATGACTATAGTGAACAAGTTGTTGTGCAAGGGTTGACCCCATCTTGTGGGATCAATTCAGTTTGGCATTTTGGGTATGTTGTTTGTTCAGCTGGCTGGGTGGTGATCTGGTGTGGTCTGAAGCTCACCATTGGGTTTGGGGCCTCTTGGGAGAAGCTGTGGTGCAGGCTGCAGTCAGCTGCTGCCTATATCCAGCCTGGGTCTACCTGGTAGGAGCTACAAAGTGATCTATGGTTAGTTGCTGCCTATGCTATGTTTTGAGGCACCTGGAACACTCTAGGCCATGAACTGAAGCCAGCTTCCACTAGTACCAAGTTTCGGACTGCTTATCAAGATGTATTGGGCATGTTTAGACCAGTTGCTGCTTGTTTGGCATTTGTGGACCTTTAAGAGATTTTAGGAAAGTCTGCAGCTGAGCCAAGGCAAGCTGCTTATGTGGAAAAGCTGCTGGAAGTGGCTTGGGCTTGGCAAGTGAGCTGGCTGTGGTGGAATCTCAAAAAGTCACCAGGGCAGGCCAATGGTGTTAGCCACATTAACAGAGAGCTCAGATTTAGCTGTTGCTTGTGCTTCTTGGCTGGGTGGGTGAGGGCTCACCAGAGGAACAATGGCATCTGCCAGCACTTCTGTCCCCTGAAAGAGGTACCCTTATCCCTGTCCCTCTAGACCTTCCTTGTCTTGAAGGTAGTGAATTCACCTCCTACCTGTATGTTCCGGGTGCTTTTTGTGCTGCTGTCCCTGCACTGGAGCTCAGAGTGAGTGAGTTTGTGAATGAGAGAGTCTGTGCATGGTCCCTTTGAGAACTGCATCCGCTAGGTCTCCAGCAGTCCTCTGTCTCAGGCACAATCCTGCTGGTTTTCACAGCCAGATATTATGGGACTTCTCCTCCCAACAGTGGAGCTCTGGGCTGGGGAGCCGGGTGTGGGGCTGGGACTCCTCGCTCCTCAGGGGGACGTCCATAGCCAAGATATCCCTCCCATTTTTTAACCATAGGTGTGGGACCTGCCTATTCTTTATCTCTGCCCCACCTACCAGTCTCCATATGGCTTCTTCCTCATGTCCACAGTTATAGGACTTCTGTTCAGCTAGTCTGCGGGTGGTTCTCAGTGATGGTTGAGGGTTGTTCTGTAGTTTTGTTCTAATTTTGATGTCGTTGGAAGAAGCGAGCACAATGATTACCTCCTCTGTCATCTTGACTGGAGTTCTCTATTTCTAGTTTCTTATGCAGTATAAAGATCAGTTGTTCATTAAATTTATTTCTAATTAAATCATATAAACTAAACCGTGTATTAAGCCAAGCAGATTCAGATTCAGACCTAAAACTTTGGTACTCAGAAGTGAGTGGCAAGTAGTAAAGCATTTTTTCTCTCCTGGCCATTTCCCAATTTCTAGCATGCTTAGGTTTCCACTTCAGAACCTGGTCTCTACTCAGTCACTGCCTAGATGTTAAAACTTCCTCTACTCCTGTGGTACAAGTATTATTGACACACAAGAAGCAGAAATAAAGATGAAAATATTGACAATGAGGGTCAAAGTAAAAATCTTCATTCGCTGAAGGAAGTTTCATTTGTTTCCTAAAATAAAAGCTGTGTATGTCTCATCCCTATCTTGCAATCAGAAATAAATTTGGTGCATGTAAGAAAATTAAATGACTCTGTTTTAAAAATGAGTATTGCTATAGGTTGATATGATAGATTTACCTTCCCCCACAACAAAAGATTGCCTGACTTGGCAACAGCTGAAAATTATTTAGGTTGGGAATTTCATTTTTTTCTGGCTAACTGACCCATCATATATCCTCTAGAGTCCTTTTACTTATTTAAAACAGAAGTATAAAAATAGTAAACCTAGTAAACAGTGTAATAAATATGCCTGGGAGGTTATGGTATGGTAGTAGTTGGTCCTCAGCCTTTAATAGTCAGTATTTTAGTTAACTAAATATACATCCTCAAAGCAGCTTGTTAAAATAGAAATTTGGATAATCTGAGATTAATATAAAAAAATAGAAATGCCTTGCTTAAAATGTTGCTAATGGTAAATTGAGAGCCATTTGTCCTCACAGTAGCCAAGCACATAGGCAGATTACTCTATCGAGCCAAGTTTCCTAATGTGTGAAGACAATTTGGTAGCGGCTCCCAGTGGCAAGGGCTACGTTCACACAGAGCCAAAGAGTATGGGGGGCCTGTGTGAGTGTAGTCTGTGGTCCTGAAGACGAGGTGTTAGGGGGACCTACGCCGCTGACCTTGACGGACTGTTTTGAAGTTGAAGGTCTGGAAGCCACCTGTCAATGCAGAAGAGTCAATGACGTCCACGCCATAGTCACTCTGGCTCCGTCTATAAAGCGTAATGCCAATGACCAGGACTGCAACGGCCACGACTGCAGCGCCCAAACCCGAGTACAAAGCAATGTCGCTGGCATTCTCAATGCCTGAAAGACACAAGAGAAATCCTAAATGGCCAACATGGGCACAGAGACAAAAAGCCACCCCAGGATACAAAATGAAATGCTATCGGGAGTTTGGAGCTAATGCTCATAGAAAATGACATATGAGGCTAGCCACAAGTTAAACTCTTTAACACAATAAGCAGATTCTAAAATACCTTGTATAAATCAAAAGGATGCTAGTCAAATATCTTAACTGCATTAAGGTAGCTTACCATGTAATAAAATCTTGAAGAACATCAATTTTGCAAGTAACATACTATTTTTCAAGTAAAAACAGGCAACTTCTTAATTTACTTGTTTTAGGAAGTCAAATTTACCTGACAAGTGTTTTTTATATTTTATTTTTATTTGAGAAAAGATATGAGACCCACATACAATGACAAAATATGGGTGAACGGCTCTGCTTTTATATGACCTGAGGCACATGCATTCACAGAGAACGGTCTAGGGTGAGAAGATAACACATGGTCTATGAGTCAAGAGAGAGAAGACCAGCGCTCACAATTATGACTTTTATCTTTGGCACACATCATTCAGTTTAAGAGAACATTGACAACATTGCTTTAGGAAATATACAATCATTATGAGAGACTTTCTGTTGTGAGCTATGAAAAAGTCTTGGTCCTAGGTACTCTTATGTCCATGGTAAATGTTTTCTAGCACCAATGAAATGCTAGAGTCTAATACTTTTTGGTGGAAGAGGACTGGTCTCTAGGAGGGCACATGCTGTTTTCTCCCATACCTCTCCTACTCCATCCTATTGAATGCATGGGCAAAGCAAAAATAAAAGCGTTAGTTTGAATTTAAAATGTGCGTGTCTTCCCATCCCCCAAGATAAGTTGTAGCCATTTTCCAACTCTTTTGCTGGATGCACATTGGGTGTGGTTCATTCCTGAAAAGATTCATAATGAGATATATTCAGATTGAGATTTATCCAATACTACATAATCTTAAAAGAGGTATAATCTTGGAAAGTGTGTGAAAATGGAAGGTGGCAAATGCTAACTACATAATTAATTTCCCTACAGATTATGTGGTCAGTACACTTAATAGGTCCAAAAGTAATTACTGTGTCACCCTGTGTTGGGCTTAGAGGATAAAATAAACCCATTGTATATTTACCTTGTAATTGCATGGCACTTACTATGCATTCACTGTACCCTAATATGGTACTTATGGTACTTATGCTATCAAATGAGTAATACTAACCACACAAGTGAATTTATTTTCAACAAAGTTAGTGTACTGTAAAATAAGATGTTACCAAACGAAAATGTGAACAAGGAAATCAAGCAAAACCAGTTCAGCAATAAGGCATTAAACATACAGAAATAATTCGCAAGGGACAGCATAATCGTCAGGTTCTAAAAGGTCATAGGATTATCAGACACTTTTAATAACCGCAACAGCCTTGGAGGTGTTGAGAAACAGGGTATTGTTTAAACTTTGGTTCCAATTTGTGATGGCCCAAATGGAGGAGGGGTAGAGACGGAGGCGTCTGTGACCGTCTTTTCTGACCATCCAGAAACATGGGCATGATGGTTGACACCAACTTCAAATGTCTGCCTATGTCACAAAGAGAAAGGTAGCTATCGTCCTACTTAGGCTATCACCCTCCCTGTACTCAAATTCCTTGGAGGGAATGATTAATTATGCTCAGAGGAGAGAGGACACAAAACCTGACAGAAGGTGCCAGCCAGGGTACCAGGAGCAGCGAAAGAACTTTGGATTGAAACCAATTAGTCTTTTTTTCCCCTTCCCTCCAGTTCTTTGGGCACTGATGACTGATGGCACTATCCTCTTAAAAGGTGTATCTGGGGAGAACACACCTGCTCAGCAACTGAGCACATACAGAGAAACAGGCTGGCAGTATACTGACTACAGCTGCTCTGTTGCTGAGTTGGCAAAGTGCAGACAAAGACACTGTTGCTTCCTAGGTAGTAAAATAGGAAGGGTCAGCAGCCAGGAGGATGGCCAGGGCAAAATACTTTTGCTGAAAATGAATATCACTGGGCATGAACATCCTGAGATAAAACTGAGCAGCAGGAACAAACTGTCTTTGCTTCTCTGAATTCTCATCTTTGTTTTCACTCCCTTCCTACCCAGGTGACCAGGTACCCAGAATTCTCCTCCTTCCTCCAGATATAAGTTCTATTTTTAGGAATGGACTATTTTTCCCCCCTTCTTCCACCCTCCTTCCCCCACTCCCGTTCAAGCCGTTGTTTATCAGTCTAGTTGTATAGGACACAACTCCCTGGCCCATGCTGGTATTATGAGCCTTGCGCTCCCTGCCTGGCTGAGGCAGTTGGTTGGCTGCGGGCCACTCACACTGGCTGCCAGCCACTCACCGTGACACAAGGCAGCCCAGCTCCAGGGAGAGCTGCTGTTCACCATTTTAGCTATAGAGGGCGCAGCTCACTGGCCCCTGTGGGAATCCAACCAGTGACCTCAGTGTTAGGAGCACAGCACTCCAACCGCCTGAGCCATCAGGTCGGCCCCAGGAACGGACTTTAAATATGCATTCAGGTTGAGGTTTAAATGAATACTGAGCTTTTACATGGATCATTGTGTTTCCTCTCCCAGGAATGTTTGCAACATCTATTTGAATTAAGTCAAGGGAATGAAACACTGAATTATAGAATTATATATATAAAAAAAAAATGAGTAGAAGGACTTTGGTGATAGAATGTGGAAAGAAGGGAGAAACCTGTATGGGGAACACTGCATGCTTAAAAGGCTCACCCTGGCACTTGGTAGAACAGTCTGACCTAAAAGCCAGAAGTCAATGGACTCCTACAGAAAGATACGCAAAGTGGTATTTATTTTGTAAGATAAAATAAAGTTAGAAAGTTCAAGACCTAATATTTTCATTCACTCAACAAACATTTGTTGAGAGCCAACTATGTAATGGGAATGAGGATGCGTGGATGAATTAACACATGGTCCATATTCTTAGTTGTTTCTTGTACAAAAGCAGTAAATCTTGGCATCCAGGTGCACTTACCGAGGTAGATACAAGCACTCAAAGCGACATGTATATATCTCAAGAGATTTAACCAGACATCCTTACCCAGAGCTCAAATTCTTCTAAGGTTGGATCACAGTGCTTCTTTCTCTTCCTCTTTTTTTTTTTTTCTTCTCTACTTCACCTCATTCTTTTATCTCTGTTTTCCCCCTCTACCCCACCATCATCTAACTATGTCCTTCCAGGAAAGTAGAGTAGTTTTCCCTGTAAGGATTTCTGTATGTTTACAAACATCATTGATTCACTTTGCATATGTGTTCAGGACTGTCCCTAGAAAAACCTGAGGTGTAGTTCCACATTTTTCAGTAGTCTCATAGGAGAAGGGAGAAAGCTGGATGTATAAGTGTCTGTGAACACATGGGCACTTGGAGGGGTGCCACTGCAGAATCATCACATACATGTGTGAATGTGTGTACGCATGCACGCAGGCACACACTCAGCTATTGTCAGAAGGATACCATAAGCCACTACTGCTCCTTCCCAGGGGAATTGCTCTAGCCATGTGACCACATGGTACAGGCACTTCCCAGGGCCTCAGAGCTTCTCCAGGCCCATTCCTGTGTTCTTCCTCTCTTTGCTGCACTGCCATATACCCCAGATTCAATTATAATTAATTTCCTGCTAGGTGGACGCCTGCTAACGAAAGGCCCCTGTGTAGCTTTCATATTACAGTGACAGGTCATTGTGATATATCTCCTCCAACCCCATTACACATCTAGGGACTAGCCATCTCTGTCTACCCATCTATCAGATGCCAGCTGAAGGTCCCCCTCCCCCAAGAAAGTCACTGTCCTGGCCAGTTTGGCCAACCATGCCAACCTATGGTCTTCTAAACTCTTATGTCACTTATGGTTCCTAAAGCGCATTTTGGATCAAAGTTTTTATTGTTAACTTTATCTGAATGCTAATGCATTCTTCCTAACTGCTTTAAACTACTTAACAGCAAAATAGCGCTATAATTTTCTACAGAAGTTTGCAAATCATTTTGTGCAACTATTTATTGATTGCCAGCTTGACTTCAAACTGTGGGAAGAGAAGTATTAAAGAAATCACAGTCTGAGGTTGATTTTAGAACCCCTGACACAGGGATTCTTTTTTCCTTTACATGTATATACATACATGTTTATATCTGTCTGCTTGCTCACATACACATGTAGTGCTGGTTTGTTTGCTCAAAGTGATTTGGAACAAAAGTGTTGATACCCATGTCCGACCAGGCTAGTCTGCTTTTTATGGGCACAGGACACTTTTCTCTGACTTTCTGTTTCATAGACAAAGCTATATATATTAATGTCTTATTGATGTTTTCCCTGTGTCTTCATCCCTATTTTCCTCTATCCAAGAGTCACAAAAGCTTTAGGCAAAGCTTGGAAGGACTCAACACATGGTAGAATTAAGGGTTGTGTATAATCTACAGGTTAGAGAAAAAACAAACAAAACAATCTTTGAGAACTGACTGAGAAATCACTGGTAGTCCAAATGATTCAGAAAATACTGACAAATATGTTCAACAAAGAGTTGGAAACTAGGACCCTGGGAGGAAATGTTTATGGGTTCATTTGGCCTGGAGAAAAGAGTTGTACAGTGACTGTGGAGATCTTTAATGCAGAAAGGGTTGTTATATGAAGAGAATAAGTCCACAGTAGGTGCCCAGTGACCCTTCATTTATGATGAAGCTAGTAACCAACTCTTGCGCCATCTCTAACAAGAGATGAAAAGGAGGACATGGCCTTTTATTACAGCAATTGGGACTCTGGTTAGATATTAAAATGACCTTTTCCACAATGAGGGTTGTTAAAAATCTGCACTGTATTTCTGAGAGAGATTGTGAAGTCTCCTTTCAGAAAGTCTCTAAAAAACAGTGTGACTTTACAATAGTCTGCATTTTATTTTTTGGTCAAAGCTAGTGAGAAAAGCTAAATGACCTTTCAAAGCCCCTTTGAACTTCAAATTTCAAAGAATAGGTATTAACGAGTTTGATGGCTTTTTGAATTATAATCATACCTAGTCATTTATAGTGTCTAGTGTCCCCAAAGGATTAAATAGAAGGCCTGTTGACTTAATTCGCCTTTCTCTCTTCACATGACTCCCATCTGAAAGACACATTAATGCCACTTGCTAATGGAAATCTACCTAATTCCAATGTTACACGCTTAACTATGCATTAGATTAGAATCTATTTTATAGCTACCCAAAATTAATAAAGGAGAATAGCAAATGCCTTTCAAAACATATGATATTCTGTTTTAGTCCTAGTAGATATTGGAGAATGACCATTGCTCCCATTTCAGAAAAACGAAAAATAAAACAACTTGGTATATATGAGTCAGTGAATTACCAAGGAATCCACACAATAAATATTCCCAAAGAGGGAGTGAGAGAGGCAAACAAATGGAAAACTAAAGAATCAGCGACAATGCTAGACTCCCACAGAAGGCCTGGAAATGGCCATCTCAGCAACCTGCACCCCTATTCCACCCCTGCCCAAAGGAGCGCTAGGGACACAGAGTGATGAGCCAGAAGATTTAATTGCATGCTGAAATATGATATTAACAGAAGCTATTGTTAGAGTTGTTTATAATTGCTGTCAGCGAGAAGCGACGTTTTTTATTTTATTTTATTTTTTCCTTTAACACATGAGAAAATAACTTTTACGTTGTCAGCCATTGTGAGCAATTCCAATTATATATGCATTGCTTGGAATCTCATAAGCCCTTCACCAATCAACATCTGGGCCTCTTTTCCAATCTCCCATGCTCAAAAACCTCATTATTGTTATTGTGATGATTGTTGTTTTATTAGTGTAATTGATGACAGTAATAGCAAATTCTTAAATAGCACCTCCTATAATCCAGGCATGGTTCTGGTACTTTACACTTATTAACTCTTTTTAATGTTTCAACAACCTTGTAAAAAGTCCTCATTCAGATGTGTAAACAGAGGCGAGAAAATCACCTGCCTTGTTCAAAGCCTCAGGATTGTTAAGGAATGGAGCTGGAACTCAGTCCCAGGCAGTCTGGCTCACGAATCCATGGATTAGGCCAGGCTCAGTCCCTGTCCAGCAGTGAACTTCTGTGCTGATCACACTACCTGACTCCCTCTTGATGACAAGAGTAACCCAGTACTTGAGCACTAAACTTGTGCTCAATTCTCTGAGAACCACAAATGTACCACATTCTTCTCCTCACAACCAAATCTGTTTGAAGTAGGTATTCTACAGAGGGTGCCAAAAAATGTATGCACATTTTAAGAAAGGAAAAAACTGTATTAAAATTGTAATACTCAATATATACCAGTAACAAAAGATGAATACAAGTCATGTGTATACGTGTTTTGGGCAACCCCGGTATTTCCTCTTCTACAACTATGACATGTTCTGATAAGGTCGAAATTTACTCAAGGCTTCATAATTAGGTAATGGCAAAGTCAGGGTTTGAACACACATCTGTCTTCACTCACAAGCTGTTTAACCATTACTCCGTATGGCTTCCTTGCCTCTTCCCTCTGCTCTGTATATGCTGGCACACAGGTTAACTCGCCCTGCTGGAGGAAGCCACAAATCATACTGGCAGCTATCATCAAGAAACTGATGCTATGCAACCTTACCTGGGCCTTCTTTGCAGTTGAATAATTATTTTGTTCATGTCCTATGACCAAATAACAGTTTTTATCCAAACAGTTACTCTGAACTTTGTTTCCTGTCTTCAAGACCCCCACTTCTTACGTGCCCCTCTTTCAGCTGAAAAAATAGAGGTCCTCTTATGTGAGCTTACTCCCGTACAACTCAAAATTCCTCTGCTCCTTCACACATTTTTCCTTTTCTCTGTTCTCTGAAGAGGCGCTCCTCTTCTGTGTCAGACCAGCTTGGATCCCACCCTCTCCTGCCTCCCCAGGGACCTGGCCTCATTCCTAATTCCCTTTTCGTCTTGTATATTCAAACTTTTCCTTCAAACCTGAGCCTTGCCCTCTGCCTACAAACATAGTCCAGCCTCCCTCATGACTTCTCAAGTCCTTCCCCCAACTTACTCTCTAATTAAACTAATCGAAGATGCAGTGTTCTTTATGTCCACAGAACTTTCAGCTCTTTGTTTAAAATAACTTGAAGCATTTTTTAACGTAAAACATTTCTTAATACAGGTTCCATAATTTCCCGAACCTGCTAACCTTTGTCCCTGTTAAAGTAAAAGAATAAATAGAATAGATATATGAGATGAGAAGATGTCTTAGGATACACTTCACAATGGGAAAACATATTCTTCAACTACCTTTTATCGAAAAGGAACTACTCTGGATAGTATCTTTGAGAACATTCAGGAAAAAAAAAAAAAGAATGTCCTCCATTTGTTTTTACTTCCTTTATAGCACTTTGCTTGCTCTTTTTTTTTTTTTTTTTTTTCCATGTACAATGTCTTGTAGCTCTTCCCTTATTGGAACCTACAGACTTACTTCATTTCTTTTTACAGTTGCCTAGCCCATTGCCAGAGTGTGGGATAATTTGACAAGTCCACTGTTTCTCTATCATTTGATTGTTCTCTTATCCTTTAAAGTCTATCTTTTGCCCAAACAACTGTCCCCTCTTGAAAGTTGTTTTAAACCGCTGCATCAGCAGCAATGTTCTCTGACTTATTCTTTACCACTGCTCTGCAACAGTAGACAAGGATAGCCAACCTTCCTTCTAGAAAGAAAAAAAAAAAGTCCCCTTAAATTTGATTTTCTTACCTTCTCCTTTCTAATTGTTTAGTAGCTACCCTTCATTCTCATAATTCTACAAAGGGGCTTTAAAGTTCAAAGTTCAGTTCTTGGCCCATTTTCCTTTTTCTGTGTTCATCTAATAGGATAATCACTCACACATCAACAGTTCCCAACTCACACACTAACCATTCCCTTGATATCAGTTTCAAATCAAGATCTTCTGCCTCATCTCAGTCTGAAGACCTCATCTCATATTTATGTCCTGCTTGATGGACCAAACTACCTGCATGTTGTTCCCACATCTCAAATTTATCATCTGATTTACAAATTCATTATTCTCTTCAAATATTTTATTCTCTGAGTTCTTTTTCTGGTAAAGACACCACCAGTCAACAGGCTTGAGATTGAAAGTCATCTTTCATTCTGCTTCCAAAGTGTGTAAAAGGTTTTCCCCAAAACCACTTACATGCTTTACTGACTGTATCTCCAGTGCCTCTCACATTTCTGTTTCAACAGGAGAGACTCCAGTTGACATCGGCATTGCAGTATCCTCTTACGTGGTACCCATGCTCCTTATCTTTGATCCCTGAACCATTTTACACGTGGATTACTCTTCCCAAACACAGTTCTGTACTTCTACTCCAATACCTTTCAATGACTTTCTAGTATGCACTGAGTCCACTCTAACAGGGATTTAATCTTACAACTCAACTAACTTTATGTTCTGCCCATCCCAGTTTTCAACTGCTTTTGCCTACTTCTCATCCATGTGGACCCTATCCTGGCCAAGTCTGATTACTCATTTTTTTTCTAGAACTTGGACTTCAGTGGACTTTTGTTGTTGTTGTTTTTTTCCCCTCTTACCTCTCAGTAAGGTTCTCTCCTCAAATATCTATTTCAGTTCTAACCATTCTTCTAAGATTGGGAATAAAGGTAATCTAATTTATAAAATACTTCTTCATAGTGCATACTATTCAGACATGTTTTATTCCTTCTTTTAACTAAAGTTGCCAGATTTCACAAATAAAAATATGACAGTTAAATCTGAATTTCAGATCAAAAATGACTTTTAGTATAACTATTTCCCATGCAATATTTGGGACATGTTTACGCTAAAAATGCATATTTTTGTTTATCAGACATTCAAATTCAAGTTGGGGTCCTCTATTTTATCTGGTAACTCTGCCTTTGACCGCAAAAGAACTGTGCTTTTTCTCATCAGATAGGAAGACCAAGTTGAAATGGGGGACAGAATGAAAAAGAACAGGATTTGAACTCCAGTTGTTGACAAAATAACTATTTAATTTTCTATTCTAAAAATCAAAGATATAAACTCTATAAACTTTGAATATACTAACAGGTAGAGAGAAGGGTCTGTGAATTCACATTTTTAATAAGTAACCTGTGTTAATGTGATGCTGAAGAACATACTGGTCGATCACTTTCTTATTGTGTCTGGGCTTCGTTCTGAGGTAGTCAATGAACAAAATCCTATTATGTCCATTAAGGGCAGAGTCAATAATATAATTGAAAATAGTAGCTAGAAAACGCATACACTAATTCTGGGATAAAAATTTGATGATAAAAACTTGAAAGCAGTAAGAAAATTACAAATGTTGGACATATATATGGGTTGAATTGATTCACAGTAGGAAAGATTGTGAAGGACAAACCAACTCATGGAATTTGTGAAAAGTGCTGTAGTTATGTGATTGAAAATAATCAGCCGGAGATGTAGAAAAATAATGGGCAAAATAGAGGAAAAATTGTTTTTTTAAAACATTTGATCACTCTGATCACTAGATCAGCAGCGATGCCAGTAGCCTAATGTTAACTTAGAAGCACCTAGAAGAAGTCTGCTGAAAATGTAAAGGTATGGCTCAAAGTGTCAGGCAGTTGTATGGGTTGGAGGTGCTATTTAAGTCTACACAGCCTGAAAAACAATGTCCAGGTTGTCAGTGTAGATGTCTTATCTTCGGAAGAGTTCCTTACCCTGTGAAGATCATAAAGGGTAGGAGTTCCCATTATTCCACTATAGATGAAGCCAGTGTATTCTGAGAAAAGATGCAGAATGGAATGTGTGTGAGTGAGGAGAAGAGCATACCTAGTTTTCAGACTTTAAGGGCACATTCAGGCCATTCTTTGATGGAAATAATTCTGGGAAGCATACATTTTGAGTTTTAACCTAATACCTAGCACAGAATAGATGAATATTAAAAAAAATATATTTATTTTCCTTTTCAAATCGCTTATCTTACTACCTTGTATTGAAGTTGTAAAGAAGACGCATTTCTTATTTTCTCCTTCATGTTTCACTGGGCCAAGACTATTTATATAGAATAATTGTACAATAAATATCTACTACATGAATGAGTAAAAATGAATATATAGAAGGAGAGTCATTATTTTCACCTTAACAATAAAAAGCTCAGTGAGGAGTTAACAGGAAGATGGAAGGCCAAAACTCAAAATATTTATTGAACATCTACTACACAGTGGGCACAATGGTAAATGCTGCAGGCATAAGGATAAATAACTCTATACCATCTACCAGACGGCAGAGATCATGTCTTTTAGAAAGGGAATCCAGGTTAGTATAAAGGCAATGGAAATAAGGTATGGAAATGGGGAAATAGTCTGATACTGAGCAAGTTAGAGGAGCAACTAATCCAAACTTGGCGTGGGTGGGTGGTGGTGAAGGCCTTGCAGAAGAAGTGACCCCTAAGCTGAAATCTGAAAGTTAAACAGGTTTAGGATTAGGTTGAGGCAAAGAGTTTTCAGCAGAAGTAACAGAATGTGTAAGTATTACATGCCAAAATGGGCACAGGGTTTTCAGAAAACTAAGATGCTTTGTGTGGTTGAAGAATATAGGACGAGGGCAGGGAAGAAAACACCTAATAAATAAATGATCAAGCAAAACTGACATTATTTAAAAAAGAAAGTTGAGACCAGATCATAAACTTATTAAGTACTTTGGATTTTATATTAAAAATAATGCTGAGCTATTGAAGAGGTTTAAACGTGCACGTGATGTCACCAGAATTTATATTTTAGAAAGATCAGGTACATTGACGTAGGGCAAGACAGGGAGGAAACTAGAAACCCTGTTTAGGAATGAAGATGGCCTGGACTTTAATACTTTTCTCCTTGGTCACCATTTTCTGATCATTTAGTTTTTTTCTTACTATGCTGGCTGTTACTTTGCTGTCTCCTCTACAGTGACTTCTGACCTCTTCTACTTCTAAATGTTGATATCCTTCAGGGCTCAGTTCTCAGATCTCTTCCTGCCTCTATTCATATTCATTATCCGGTGATCTCATTCAAACTAATGTCTTTAAATATCATCTGGCCACTGACAGGCCCTAGATTTATATCACTAGCCAGGACTCTCCTCTGACCTCCAGACTCATATATTCAACTGCCTACTCAACCTCTCCATTTTTATGTTTAATAGGTGTCTCAAGCTTAGTATTTGTAACACCGAACCCTTGATTCTCCCTCTATATTTGCTATATCAAGTTTTTCCCATATCAGTAATGGCAACTCCATCCTTGTAGTTGCTTAGCCAACATTTTGTAATCGTCCATAGCACCTTTCTATCTTTCATACTCTATTTCCAATCCATCAGCAAATCCGTTTGACTCTGTCTTCAAAAGATATGCAGACTATGACCTGTTTTAACAATTTCTAAGGCTATCTATCTGGCTCGAGCCAAAATGATCTCGAACTAAGGTATTATAATAGTCTAGATTATTGTAATAGATTATTATCACAGTAGATCATTGCAATAGGTCTCCTTGCTTCTGCTCTCATTCACGGTTATGTTTACACTCAATATAGCAGGTACAGTTTATCCTTGAAAATATTAAATATTGTCATTATGAAAAAAAACCCTCAATGACTTTCCATCTTGCTCAGAGTAAAGGTCAAAGTCATTACAATGGCCTATGCTACACATGGCTGTTTCCCTCTCACCCCACATCTCTGATCTGAGCTATGATGACTCCTTCCTTTGCCTCTCTGCTCCAGACATCCTAACCTTGCTGTTCCTCAGACACTCCACACAAACTTCTATCTCACAGCCTTGCATTCTGCTGTTCCCTTAGCCTGGAATACTCTCCCTTAAATATCCACAATGTATGTTTCTTGAGTTCTCTTCTTAAGTATAACTTGGAATTGTCATCAAAAACCTTCCCTGAACACTTTATACACAAAGACCAGCACAACCTCCAACCCTGCCTGAGCCCCTTACCCTGCTTTATTTCTCTTCACAACATGTATTACTATCTCCATGGCATTTAATGCTATATATTTTCTCTTTGTTTCTACCTCCCCTCACTAAAACCATGAGCTTTGTACAAACAGAAACTGTATCTGCTTTGTGCAGTGCTGACTTGCCATCACCTAGAACATTTCCTAGCATGTGGTAATCACTCAATAAACAGCTGTCAAATGAAAGGAAGGATGTATATGACTAGAATAAAATTGGAATGAAGTTGATGAATTTGAGATCTACTTAGGTAGTAGAACAGACTGTAATGATTTACTGAGTGCTGAGCAGGAGAACGGAGAGGGAAATGATAGAGGGGTGTAGGAGGCTGTTCACATTTCTGATCTAGAGAGCTGAGTTAGTGGAATGATAGAATTCACTGAGCTACAGAAGGTGGCAGCAGGACTGGAGTAAGAACAGGGAAAACCAAGGATACATTCAACTTTGAAAATGTTGAGATTAACATTATTGGGACATATTCAACTGGAGATGTCCTGGAGGCCGCTGACTCTAGGACTATTCATTGGATTCATATGTAGCTTGCACCTCTGTCAAGTACAAACCAGCTATGTGGAAAGATGATGAAGAGAGAATGTGGTTCTGAGTTATTTTCAAAGGGGAAGCTAAATCATTTTCACCCCCACGTGAACTTGCTGAACTAGTCACTCCTCAGCAGCTTACAGCTTCTCAGAAAGCCACATCCCGAAGCCTCCAAGGAGTCTCATTGTCTGAACGCAACCATTTTTCAGTCTTACTCTGGGGGTGCGTGTTTGCCATTCAGAACCTACTATATTTTACTGCACCTCCTGACATTGTTACACAACATTTATTGAAAGCACATTTGATGGTAATGAAGTTTCTATTAACTATGATTAAATCTCATAAAGCACCTGAAGATAATTTAAGATGTGCAGAAGCAGAAAATGAAACATTCAGTTTAGTACATTAGGAAACATAATTGATTAAATTATCTCATTTACAATAAGTGCTTTCATGAGCTATGCACTGCACATATTTCCCCCAGTTTGTCATTATAATTTGCCAACAGATATCTGAAGACTTCACTTTCTTTTTACACCTCCCCGCGACTCCAAGCTGGCTCCTCGGCCCTCCTGCTCACAGAGGATGGTGTGCGAGGCTCTGAGTGAAGTTTTCTATCCGTCAGACCTCACAGAGGATCATGTGCACAGCTATATAGGAACAGGTTGTTTCTCAATTATCTTCATAATTGACTTTGATTTTGCATCAGTGATGATTCATGTAGTCTTAAACTAAGCCCCTCTTTCACTGCACAACTGCAGCCTGAATGTGTATAATGATTCCTAACCATGCATCTTACAGAACCCCGATTGGATTCCTCTGGGAGCCTTTTGCAATCACATTGATTTTGTTAAGGTTTTATTTTTAGGAAATGACAAATTAAAACAGTTTAAGTGATTCAGTGGCAGTCTCCAGCAATTAAGCATGGTGTTCAGGAGCAAGAACCCCAAACAAAAACTAATTCAGGAGTCCCTGAGGACTAGAAATAGCTACTGTGGAGTTTATGGCTGGAAGTACAGATGTAACCAAATTAGAAAGGCACAGGACTCACAAGCTAAGCATGAAATTTATTTTTAAAAAAACACACATGCGCTTCTAAATAACTCTCACATTGGTCATCACATGGATACCCATGGCCTTGCCTGTGCTATACCAGAACCAGCAAATGGCATGAGCTCTATGACCAGGAAGCAGCTGGGGGCCCACTTACTCCAGCTGTTACCCTGAGGTTCTGACACAGGCACAAGCCAAATATTCACTGACCCGTTTTTCTTTCTCCATCCCTCAACATGCACATACACAGATGCAGAAACACACACATACACAACCAAGTTTTCCCACCTTCAATCTTCCTATGAGTTCAAAATCAAGGATGCATGTCAGAGGGCCGCTACCTAAGTACTGATAATTACTTTACAGGTAGCAGACAGCATAGAAAAGAAGAAAGTTTGTTTTTGTTGTTCTGCAAAGTTCTCAGAACTCTGCAAGTAATGACATCTTATATCTCAAGCCTGCCTGAAGCAATATAATGAAGTATGAACACAATAGCTTTACCAGATCTTTCTCTTATGTCTCCTCACCACGGTCCTAAGGTACCTATTTCTGTCTGTCTTCACAGGGCCTAATTCTTTCATAGAAGGTGGCTAATAAAAGCTATTAACTTTCCCGAGCTATTTGAATTTTAATGCCCAAGATTTAAAAGATCAAAAGCCACCCCTTTTAATACCAAAATGGGAGATGCCTTCCACAAGCTTTACAAACCAAACCTGCCAGATGGTTGCTTCCCTCTCCTGTTGCTAAGAGAAGTCTTGCTGACACCCTTTGATCTCGGGGTTTCCTTAGGATGCTTCACATATTTCTGGGTGCTTGAGAACCATTTGGGGAACATATTGCAATGTAGAGTCTCAGGTGCCGGCTTGTCTCCGTACTGGGGACTCTAATTCGTTCGTTCTGTACTGAGTTTGGGCATATTTAACAAGCTCTCCCCACACCCAAAGATTCTGGTGCATGTGTCGCTGATCCACCTTTGGAGAAATGTTTTTCTAAGACAGTGGTTCTCAAGCCAAGCTGCACACTGGAATCACCTGAGTAACTTTTACAACTAGGGATTCCTGCGTTATAACACCCCTCTTTCTGATTTCTTTGGATTGAAGTACAGCCTGGGAATTGGGGTTTTTAAGAGCCCTTCAGATGGCACTCAAGTTCAGCCAAGGCTGAGAACCATAGGGTCAAATACCGAGCTGCCAACCATTCATTCTGGGCTCCTTCCCAAATCTACTGGATGTATATGATGGAGGTAATGCAAAGGCCTGTCCAGGAGAGTGCATGGCAGAACCCTCCCCCAATTTTTCAATTCCTGATAATTTCACTGTGGAGTACTGGTCCCTAATTTACCCAGTTGCCATGGATTACACAGTTCGCCTCTCAGCCCCCCTCCCCCCACCACCTCCTAGGTGGAGAGGTGTGTAATCAGGCTTTTGCCCAAGACTGCTTTCATGAAAGTGTGTACTGACAGATACTTATTAATTTTAATGCTGTAAATCGCCTCAGAGATAAGAATCCTAGATGACATTTGCAGAGAAATGGACTTCTAGGCAGGCAGAATCAAGACGAAAGATTTACTTTTATTCTAAGGTAGGGGAGGGGTGTGCATATTTCTTTCTGATTTAAACCTCTGATATGTGACTCCAAACCCAATGAGCAGAAGCCCCGAAAGCCCTGGATATTTCGTACAAACTTCAATTCTGTTTGGCTCCTAAAGAAATACAACAGCAAGGCAGCAAATATGAGAATAAATTATATTCACAAGAGGAAAAATAACTTACTTTGGGGTTTTATTTCATGAAGAGGTTTTTTATCTAAAAGAAAGAGAGAGAAAAAAGTTGCATTTAATAAATTTACATGGAGCAGATATATTTCCTATATCACTTTATGTCTACCTCTATAAATGAAATGTTTTCTCTATTTTTGCAGACACTATGGATTAAGATATCCGTATTTTTCCTTTTTATTTTAATTTTTTATTTTTCTCTTTGGCAATATTTTTCTAAGATGATTGCTTCATCCTTTAAAAAAAAAAATCCCTCAGGCTTAATAGTTTCTCTCTGTTGCAATTGCTAGATTCTTATCAGCATGATGACAGCGGTGAGCTTGCAGCCTGTCCTTTTTTATAAACAGCCAGAAGACAGCTCAGGCAAGGGATGCTATGTCACTATATATGATAGAAAAATGAACTAGGGAATAAATATTTAAAGGAATCCTACAGTGGTCTGTAGTTATCATGGCCTGGATAAAAGTTCCAAACGATGTGGTTTATTCATTTTTGTTTGGTATAAGTGCAATATTGTGAGCACATTGGAGGTTTGCTTTTAAGAAATCACACTATGTTGTTTCAGATCTCTGTTTTCTGTAAAAATATGTACAATCTCTCCTAATGGAAAAAGTGTCATTTTTGCAATCATGGTATTGAGTAGTGCAGCAGTCAGATGAGGAGGATAAAGAGAAGACATTCAGCCTTTTACTTAAGCAGGGCCACAGGACCCCGACTTCAGGGGAGATGTTTTTATTAATCCTTCCCCTCGTCCTCCATTCACCCTCTCCTGCCCCATCTCTTATCACCAAATAATCTTGCAATAATATTGTAAATCACTTTGAGACTCGGTGCCTCTGTCTGACTTTGTTTTATACCACAGCCCCTTCACTCCCCATTCCCGCTGTGTGGCCCCGTCAGTCCCACAGCAGCACAACGCCACACTGCAGAAACCTGGGAAGCCTACACTTCAGACAACAGGTCAAGGTTCCAGAAGATCTGCATGGTGAGTCATCCCTCTTATTATATCAGTCTCTCTGAGGGCTTAGACAGAACACTGGCAGACTACAAGCACTGAGACTGTTGCTAGCTGGTCACAGAATCACACTGGGGTCGGGGGACCTTGAAAGGTCACCTTGTGCAGTCCCCTTCTTCTGTTTGCCTGAAGGTGAGCCAAGCGGGATGACAAACTGTCATTTTGGATTTTTTTTAAACTGAATCAAATCTAGTACAGTGAACATTTGAGAACTTCATATATATTATCTGACTGACTGCGCCATAACCCCTCCCAGGCAGACAGATGCAGCTATAGTCGGAATCCTTCACGGAATATCTCTTACACTACGCAACTCCTGCACTAAATACTGATTTTGACAGAAAACTTTGTGTGATTTAAGTACAACTCTTTGTATGTTTTGCCATCTGATTTGTTAAGGGAGTAGCTGTTAAAAGTTATATGTAAATCACACTTTTACAAATGGGCCATTTTTTTTTTTTCACTATAAGGGAAAAGTTAATCTGAAAAAGGTAATTTCTGACAAATCTTTCTTTAAATGAGAAATCCTCATAAAAGATAATTTGTTCAAATTGGTACGATCGTATTCAGTAAAACGGGAATGATAATGTCCCTGAAGGTTGGTACTGGGGATTAAACATGATGAATGTGAAGCATGCAGCACCGGGGTGACACACATTCAGCATCAATACATGAGAGTTAATAACTAATGCTATGACTTGAATTTGTTATGAACAGGACCATCATCGTCGCTGGTTCAGAGTTTAAAAAAAAAAGACTCTTGGAGACGAGTCACAATCCCAACTCAGAAATTCTAGTGAATTTCAGAGGTGTTTGAAAGGGAGTTAAGACACTTGTTTCCATTCCTGGCCTCTGTTTTATGAGATCGAGGGCAATCCAACGCTTTAGTTTCCTCATATGGAGAAAGAAGGGCAGGGACCAGAAGCCCCCCATGGGCTCCATGGCTTTCATCAGCTATAAATCAGAATAACAACCAATGACATTCCATTTGATATCCATTTGAAATGATTTCCTAAAGCAGAGTACAAATTATTCAAAGGCCTGCTGCTCTACCACGACATCCATTATGCTGAGGTCTAGCCTATCTTGTGTGTCACAAAAAAGGCTGGAAGCGTCTGGTGCCAAGAGAGCTTTAGTCCCCTGGCATCAGCATCAAAATTGGGTCCTGTTGTATTTTGTGAACTACCAGTATCATGTCAGCAAGCTGCTATCACTGCACATTTTCCCAGCTTGAAATGTCTGATCAGAGACTGTTCTACCATAAGCTTGAGTGAAAAAGGGCTGCCCTCTGACCTCACCATCTTTTGCAAAAGAACTGCCCACCCACCCCTTGCTACATGTTCTTTTATTCTGTTTGCATAATCATTTCCTCAGAAGGCTCAGGGCCATGCATCCACTTGGCCTTGGTCAACCAAATCCTCTCGGCTTTAATTTTATCTCTCCAAGGCCATGTTCAAATGACCCTTTAGTAAATTAATCCATTAGGGCCATGATTCTTAATGCTGGCTGTGCATTAGAATCACCTGAGGAGCTTTTTTTAAAAAAAATACCCATGCCTGGGCCCCACTCCAAGAGGTCTTGATTAATTGGGGTTTGTTTTT
The DNA here is from genome assembly GCF_964194185.1 of Rhinolophus hipposideros. Taxonomy (NCBI): domain Eukaryota; kingdom Metazoa; phylum Chordata; class Mammalia; order Chiroptera; family Rhinolophidae; genus Rhinolophus; species Rhinolophus hipposideros. Next base: position 44,106,606 of record NC_138050.1, on the reverse strand, counting down.
GTAATTACTGAGGGCACCGCCACTTCCTGTCAACAAATCTAGACTCTGTGTACTGAACTTCAGTTAGACTTTGGGATAGCTATAGTATCCAGATGGGTCTAGAAGTACCTCTTTTGTATCCTGCAGGCAGAGAAACATGATTTTGAGCCAGTGGTAGCTGAGTTGCAGACTGTGAAAATCCAGTTTTCTAAGGTCGAATATACACTGAGATACCTTCTGGGTAAATGGATATTGATAATAAGTAATTAAAACTCATTTTTATTACTTTGTGTACTTATAAGCAAAAGATGCAGACATGTTATTTTTAAAATTTTAATAGTGTTTTAAATTGTTATGTGTTCTTTAATTTACATACAAGTTTAAGTTTTTCCCCCTTATGACTATATATGTGTAAGATTATGTGCACATATCTACGCTTATACATATATATTAGCTGGAACTACATGAAATTAACAGTAATTGATCATTTTTACCTAAAAGACATGGAATTGTCTTTCATATATTATTACTCTTCAGTCTGCTCTTATCTTAGTAGTGTAATGCAAATATTGCTTTGCCCTTGTGTGTATGTGTGTGTGTGTGTGTGTATTTATGTATGGGGTGAAGAGAAAGAGACAGAGAACAATCTACCTTTATAAATTTTGATGGTAATTCATTTCTTTTCCACCTTTTTTGAAATTTATTGCTTTCTTTGTTATACCCACACCCTACTTTCCAAACCACCCATTCACCGATACCCAGCCTTATTCTTTTTCTGCCAGAGAACAAATGTGGTCAGCTGTGTGGGACCCACATCCTGGGGCTCTAAGAGAGCAGGCCTGAGGGCACATAGTACATGTCAATAGACGGGATCAATCTCCAACCTAGAAACTGGGCAAGGGTGTGTTCCCCAAAACCTATGGGTTGTGATTATGTGAAATCAGCTCCTATGAGTTTTGACTACTACACAGATAATTTTGATACCAGAGTTTACATTGTTTTTTTTAAGACTCTTTCCTAATCCCTTCACCTTTCCCCTTATCCCCCAAACCGCCCATCTAACAACTCTCAGTTTTTTTTTTTCCTTTTTGTCCCCCAAACTGTTTCTGATTGGTTCATTCACTTATTCTTTTCTTTAGATTCCGCATATAAGTGAGATCATATGGTACTTGTCTTTCTCTTTCTGACTTATTTCACTTAACATAATGTTCTCTAGATCCATCCATGTTGTTGCAAATGATAAGATTTCTTTCTTCTTTATGGCTGCGTAATACTCCATTGTATAAATGTACCAGTTTCTTAATCCAGTCATCGACCGATGGGCATTTCGGTTGTTTCCATGTCTTGGCTATTGTGTAAAGTGCTGTAATAAACAGGAGTGCATACAGATTTTTGAATTGGAGTTTGGGTTTTCTCCGGATAGATGCTTAGGAGTGGAATTACTGGATCATAGGGTAGTTCCATTTTCAGATTCCTGAGATACCTCCATACTGTTTTCCATAGTGGCTGCACCAATCTGCAATCCCACCAACAGTGTACTAGCGTTCCCTTTTCTCCACATCCACGCCAGCATTTGTTGTTTGTTGATTTATTGATGATAGCCATTTTGACTGGGGTGAGGTGGTATCTCATTGTGGTTTTTATTTGCATTTCTCTGATGGTTAGTGAGGTTGAGCATTTCTTCATATGTCTGCTTTCCTTCTGTATGTCCTTTTTAGAAAAATGTCTCCTCAAGTCCTCTGCCCATTTTTCAATTGGGTTGTTTGTTTTTTTGGAGTTGAGTTGAGTAAACTTTTTATAGATTTGTGATATTAATCCCTTATCGGATATGTCATTGGCAAATATCCTTTCCCATTCAGTAGGATCCCTTTTTGTTTTATTGATGGTTTCCTTTGCTGTGAAAAAACTTTTTAGTTTGATGTAATCCCACATGTTTATTTTTTCTCTTATTTCCCTCGTGTGAGGAGATATATCAGTGAAAATCTTACTCCGGGAATGTCCATGAAGTTTCTTCCTATAATTTCTTCTAGATATTTTATGGTTTCAGATCTTACATTTAAGTCTTTAAGCCATTTTGAATTTATTTTTGTATATGGTGTAAGGAGGCGGTCCAGCTTCATTTTCTTGCATGTGTCTGTCCAGGTTTTCCAGCACCACTTATTGAACAGACTGTCTTTACCCCACCGTACATTCTTGCTTCCATTGTCGTAGATTAGATGGGCATATAGGCATGGATTTATTTCTGGACTCTCTATTCTGTTCCATTGATCTATGTGTCTATTTTTATGCCAGTACCATGCTGTTTTGATTACTGTAGCCTTGTAGTATAGTTTGAAGTCAGGTATCGTTATACCTCCCACTTTGTTCTTATTTCCAAAGATTGCCGAGGCTATCCAGGGTCTTTTATGGTCCCATATAAATTTTAGGATTATATGTTCTATTTCTGTGAAAAAACGTCATTGGTAGTTTGACAGGAATTGCATTGAATATGTATATTGCCTTAGTCAGTATGGACATTTTAACTATATTAATTCTTCCTATCCATGAACATGGTATGTGTTTCCATCTATTTGTATCTTCTTTCATTTCTTTCTTCAGTGTGTTATAATTTCCTGAGTGCAGATCTTTTACTTCTTCGGTTAGATTTATTCCCAGATATTTTATAGTCTTTGAAGCAATTGTAAATGGGATTGTTTTCTTAATTTTTCCTTCTGATATTTTATTATTGGTATATACAAATGCAACTGATTTCTGAATATTAATTTTGTATCCTGTTACTTTACTACATTCATTTATCAGCTCTAATAATTTCTTGGTGGAGTCTTTAGGGTTCTCTCTATGTAGTATCATGTCATCTGCATATAATGGCGATTTTACTTCCTCCTTACCTCCATCATCATTTCTTGAAGTAGATTTTCAATCCCTGTTGTCTCTCTTCTTCTGCTACCCCTATGTTGTAAATATTGTCTCATGTGATATTGTCCTAGAAGTCCCTTAAACTATCCTCATTTTTTTTCTTTCCTTTTTTCTTTTTGTTTTTGCTTTTCTGATTGGGTGTTTTCCTCTACCTCATCTTCCAGATCACTGACTTGATCCTCTGGCTTAACCTAATCTGCTTTTGATTCTCTCTGAAGTATTCTTAATTTCAATTAATCTAGTCTTCATTTCACACTAGTTCTTTTTATAGTTTCTATCTGTTTGTTGAGGTTTTCACTTAGGTTATCTATTCTATCCTGAAATTCATTGAGTATCTTTCTAACCAACATTTGGAACTCTGTGTCTGGTAGATTGTTTATCTCTATTTTGTTTAGTTCTTTTTCTGGAGTTTTGTCCTGCTCTTTCATTGGGGCCATGCTTCTTTGTCTCCTCATTTTAGCTGATTCCCTGAGTTTGTTTCTTTGTAATAGGTAGATCTGCTAGGTCTCCTCTTTGTGATAGAGTGGCCTCATGTGGAAAGTGTCCTTTGGGACACAGTGGCATCATCTCCCTGGCAACTTGAATGGGTACTCCAGGGGTATCCCCTGTGTGGGTTGTGTGTGTCCTCTTATTCTAGTGAGACTCAAGTTCTTTTGGTGTGTCCATGGGTGGGATTGTCCCTTAGGATGATGCGCTATAGGACTGGTCATGACTACAAAGAATGAAATGTTGTGTAGGGGCTTACCCCACAGAGCAGGCGTAACTTATCAGGGCTCTGGTACCAGCCAAGTCCATGCTTCGGATGTGTAATTTGTATAGCTGTTTGGGTGGTTCTCTGGACCACCAGCTGTGTTAGGTCTGAATCCTCCTGAGAGGAGCTGTGGTGCAGGCCAAAGTCAGCCACGACCTGTGCCTGGCTTGGCACAGCTTGGTAAGAACTACAATGTAATCTGCAGTTGCTTGCCACTTGTACGGGGCTTGTAGGCACTTGGGAGAGGCTACACTGAGAAGTGAGATCTGCTGCTACTTGTGGCATGCTTGGAACGCTTTGTTTGGGCACCACAATGTGAGTTGAGTCTATCTGCCACCTGTGCTGGGCTTGTGGCCACTTAGTTGATGTTACATTCTAGGCCAAGACTGGTTGCTGCTTAGGCCAGGCTTGGGGGCACTTGTTAGGAGTTACAATGCACAGTGACTCTGATTGCTGCTTCTGCTGGGCTTGGGGTTGCTTAGCCAAGAGCTACAAGGCACACCAAGGCCAGCTGCTGCTTTGGGGGGTTTTGTTGAACTTTGAGAGATTTTCGGAAAGTCTGCTGCAGTAGTCAAGACAGGCTGCTTGTGTGGAAGAACTGCTGAAAGAGGCACACCAGGCAGGCAAGTTGGGTGAGGCTGGGTCTCAGGGAATTATCAAGGCAGGGCAAACTGTATTAGCCAAGTTAACGGAGGGCACAGATTTGGTGCCTGTTGTGCCTCATTGGATAAGTTGGAGGAGATTTCAACAAAACAGCGAAGGCACCTGTGAGAGCTTCCATCCCTGAAGAGAGTTGCCTTTGCCCCTGTCCCTGCAGTCCTTACTATGAAGTTAGTCAATTTAGTTCCTCTGTGTATGTCCCTGGTGCTCTTTGACCTGCTGCCCTTGTGCTGGAGCTTACAGCAAGTGAGGAAGTTTGTGAGCAAATCTGTTTGTATACTGGTTCTTTAACATCTGTAGCACCTCAGTCTCTAGCAGCCCTTTGTCTTTCTCTGACACGATCCTTACTGGTTTTCACAGCCCGATGGTGTAAGGACTCCTCTTCTTAGCACTGATGCCCCAGGTTGGGGAGCTCAGTGTGGGGCTGGGATGCTTCACTCCTCAGGGGATATCTCCATAGTTAAGATGTCTCTCCCGATCCTTAATTGCCACACTGTCAGGTATGCGACCTGCCTGTTCCCCAATTCCACCCTTCTACCAGTCTCAATATGGCTTCCTCGTTATAGACTTAGTTACAGGACTTCTGGTCAGCTAGTCTTCAGGTGGTTCTCAGTGATGGTTGTTCTGTAATTCAGTTGTAATTTTGATGTGGTCACAGGAGGAGGTAAGCACAGCGTTTACTAAGCCACATTGACTGGAAGTCAATCAATTTCTGATTCCTTCATGAATTCCTTGGTGATTACTCTGTTTGCAGGATCTCTCCCTTTTCTAGATAGTTTATCTTATAGACACTAAAATACAATTTGGGCATTTCCCCCCCCCCCCAAATATACTACTTCATAAGTGTTCATTTGATTTATATTATACTTTTGTAATCACTGTTCATCATCAGTCCCTAACATGTAAATCATACTTAAATAATTAGCTCATGAATAATTGGCACTGCAACCAGAGAATCACAGCAAGAAAAATAGGGGGGTGGGGGGGATGAAATTAAGAGCCATTTGCTTGATTATTTACTGACTGGTAGAAACGAAGTTATTGATTATGAATGTATTTCGTTTCTTCATGTTTTCCCTCTTCCCCATAACTAGAAGTAATTAAGAACCGGTGTTCAGCCTATGAATGCTATCCAAGGCTTCAGGAAATCCCAGGACCTGGCAGGTCTTCCTGTATTAGTACCGGCAGATAATTAGATAAACACGAAGTCTGCTTTGCATTGGCAACACCAGTGCGATTGAATATGTCAGGCAGAAACTGAAGATGACAAGTGGGAATTCTATTCTATTCTCCTCTGGATGTTGAACATTTACTTAGGCTGTAGAACATGCAGAAACACGACCAACTCTTGTGAATGCCTTAAAACTCTTCCAATGATCAAAAACAGAAAAATCGAAAGAACATAAATCATAACCCATGTGTAGGTTTTATTTTTAGTTTTTAATTTCCTCATTGTATTTTTCTTTCCATTTCATTTTTAAAGATCCTGCTGAGAAATTACTTTCCAGAGACCATATTTACCCCAGGTATAACTAAGTTAAATTCTTGCTTCCTCATCCTCCCCTTCCCTACCCCCAGCCTATACAGACTATCACAAAATCCATTGCACCTTTTAAAATGCACACTGAGCACATCCATGGAGGACAAGTGCAGAGGATATAATGTTTTTAGAGATTCCTCCCAGGGTTTTCCAGTTGGTAATGTTAGAGAAATCATTAAAGAAATTCCAAGACTGAATGGCTAAACCACTACCTGAATAAAAACTCATAAGGTTTGATATACACGCTAGTAAATTAAAACAGCTCTATTGACATTTTCTACCTAAAAACTGTTCACGATCCCATCATGTTAATTAGGGGAAATCATATGGGTACCACAACAGATGGCTCAGGGATGTCAATTCTGATGGCAGTGACCTTCCACAATTGCCCCTCAGCCAAAGCACATGATTAGTGTGCACTAAGAGATGTAGTGCTCTTTCTTTCTTCTTTCAAATTTGAAGTCTCTTTATAGGAATATCCTTTGCATTTCCTAAACTCAGACAAATAAGTGTCCATAAAGACCATGCTCACAAGTACCATTTGTGTATTTCATTTTTTAGCTAAATCATTTAAATTTCTAGATTTCATATGACCTTTGTTATGAAGTTCTATCCATTGCCATTGATTCTGCGTCTTTGTTTTTGTGATGAATACACAGAGTAAAATAGGCTTTTGTGTCACTGAAAACACTTGTAAGTATGTATTTACAAAGACTTTCTTATCAGAAATTGGCCTCAAAGTGATAAAATGCAATGTTTCCAACTGTGCTCCAAGGGAAGATACATATTAAGATCGTTTTTCCATCCTATGAATTATTTTGCTGTGATTCCCTCTCTTTCATCCACATTAGGAAAATATTATGTGTATATAGCGCGTGCGCGCGCACACACACACACACACACACACACACACACACAGAACTGAGCAGAAATGTTCAGAGTCTATAATTCAAGCTCAAGGGAATAATCTATTGGCTAACGTCATAATGATCACTTTCTTTAACTTAAGGGAGTGATATTCAAATTACTTAACAATTACTTAAGTACAAAAACAGTCACTATAAGTGCCAGCCTTGACATAATGTCATGGGTTGCTGGATCACAGGGAGGCCTGTGTGGGGAAAGGTTTGGGTGTGTGGTGGGGGAGGGGTGAGATTGGGAAAGATCATTGTTATAATGACTATCAATTGCTAAAGAAATACTTGGCAACTGATATACAGAAGCTACCAGTCCTATCTTAAAAAAACAAAACAGAAACAAAAACAATAATGCTTAAAGAGAAATTGTGACTTGAAAACCCTTGACTTGTAAATTTATTTTAAGCTTCATCAGTCCTCATGTTAGTAACACATTTCCCTACCATTATAGACTAAATACCTTGCACATAGAGTCTACAGTTGTATTTTCCATCTATTCCCAATACCAAGAACAGTAACGGAATATAGTAGGTACTTAATAAATATTTTTTGAATTAATGAATACTGCTTAGACTTGCATGTAATTTCAATACAAGTGTTACAAAGTCAAGGTCCATATATTTCCTATGTTCTGTATGAATTCCTACGACTTTGTGCCTTCTCACTGAAGGGATTGGAGTGGAATGCTAGAGGCCTAATTTGATGATTCAGTTCCTAGGTGAGGTTGGCAACCTGCTTTGTTGGGGTAGGGTATGGAGTGACCTTTGTTTCATATCTAAAAGTTTTCCCTCGTTCTGTATAATAATCATTCAAATGGTTAATTTTATGCATGGCTGAACTAGAATTTCTCCTCAAAACTGGCTAAAAGTAAAAAATCTGAAAGTACTGACATGTGCATAGTATTATTTTACCATTTTATATGCATACATGTATAAAATATGTAGAAAATATGTGCACATGTATAAAATATGAAATATATATACACATGTATACACAAATATTTGAAAGCTTCTATGCTAAGCAAAATAAGTCAGAAAAAGTTGAGAACCATATGATTTCACTGATATATGGTATATAAAACTGAAAACAGCAAAAGAACAGGACAAACAAATGAAGAAACAAAAACTCATAGACACAGACAATAGTTTAGTGGTTACCAGAGGGTAAGGCGGGAAGAGGGTGGTAGATGAGAGTAAAAGGGATCAAATATATGATGATGGAAAGAGAACTGACTCTGAGTGGTAAACACACAATATGATATATAGATGATGTATTACAGAAGTGTATACTAGAAACCTATGTAACTTTACTAACAATTGTCACCACAATAAACTTTAGTTAAAAAATATATACGGGTATGTGTGTGTGTATGTATATGTATACATACACACATATATATACGTATATGTGTATATATGTGTGTGTATACATATACATATACATATACATATACATATACATATATATATATGTAATAATGATTTTAATTTTTGTACTGGGATAAGACTTGGAGATCATCTTGCCCAATCTCCTTTTTTATAGCTATGGGCAAAAGGCACAGGATCATGAGAGATTTGCTCAAGATTAAGTGCTAAATAACAAAAAAAAATACTGAACTAAAACTCCAGATTCCTGATTTCTAGTTCAGAACCCTTTTTACTACCCCATGAGCTCTTTCTGAATAATCACGGCAATTTTCCATTCCACTGAACACTGACAATGTCCTCTACCAAACATAAGACCAGGTCTCTTCCAATTATAACACTAACACTTTTCTGGAGAAAGGGGATGGCCAGGGTTAATGATAATGTCTATTGATGAGGTAAATATCTTCATTTTATGTACCACCTTTCTCAATGATCTTGAAGAGATGCATGTATTTAATTTATAATTTAGGGAGAAAAGGAAGAATCAAAACAACGAGGTTTCCTCTGTCTCTGTTAAGTCAGTTTGATCAGCACACCCCAAAGGCCACTGAATTCTTTACAGGAGTAGATTACTCAATTTTAAATCTCTTGCTGGATTGGGTGCTTGCCATTTCTTTCGTCGCTGACTTCTCTATGATCTCAGACAGTAAATCTTTCTCTAGTTCAGACTAATATTCCTCACCCAGGGCTTTGTACTATTGAATCTTGATTAAATACACTGCAAATGCAAAATTTGAAACTCACAGAACCAATGAAATAAGGGTAGTTTGTTTTATATGAAAGAAAGCCTGTATTTTAGAACTTTTCTGAATAGAAGGGACCTTAGATATCAGTCATAATTGACAACCAAACCTGTTAAATATTTTTAAAAATACAGAAAAACTATGGCAAAATTGCTACTTTTGGGATGTGGAAGTATAGAATATGGGAAGTACTGGACAAACATCATTGATCCAGAATGATTGGTAACAGAGAGTAGTCCAGGGATCTGCATATTACTGAATAGTCCAGTAGCATGTATGTTAGTTTTTTCCCCCCAAATCAGAAAGGATTTTTGAATTTATATTGACAAGTTAGTATTTGTTTTATAAAAATTTATTTTCTTATGAGGTTGTTAGAACATGTATATTCCAAAAATTCTAGTGTCAGTATTGTGAGGATTGATTTTCTCACTTGGGAATCATCCAGCCCCCTCTCCTCGGCCTTCCCCTTGAGTTATTTTAAAATAGTGGTTAGAATTATGGAATTTTAGAATTGGTTGGGACCTCATAGATCATGTGGTCTGTCTTCTTCTCAGGATTAAATCCCACCTGCAACATTAACTGTCACTTACAAGAAATTTTGGTAAAGGATGTTGAAACTTTGATACAGTGTTTAAGAATCCTCACAATTACATAGTTAGGGTCCTCCTAACTCTGTTTTCCTACAACTGACCAGATGTCTCAAATGACCACTCATTACTGCTTTGTATAAACAGCACGATTTGTGTCTCTTATAGGTTTTAATGAGTAGTACATTTTATTTCCTTGACACACTGTGTTAGATACATTAGGAAATGTTTTAACCAAATATCTAAAGTGTCACACTGGGAATACTTTTGCAGAACATGAAAAACATACTTTTTCTGCCACAAGAACTCATTTACTAGACCACACACACATATGCACACACACACACAATAGTTATTATTATTTACACAAATGGAGTGCTTATTGTGGATGCTAAAAGCTTTGCATGGATTAGTTCATTTCCTCCTGAAAAAGAACACTTTCTAATAGACACTATTATAACGTGTATTTTACAGATGAATAAACTTAGGTTTAGACTAATTAAGAAACTTGCTCATAGCACTGCAATCAAAATTCAAACTCAAGCAATCTGACCCCAGAGCCCTGAGTCTTCAACCTGTTCTTATCTATGGGATAATTGTTTGAATCCTGTGGGCCCATCTCATTATTTCTCCCAATTATAGGTTCATGTCCATTTCTAATTGTTCAGAGAATAACCAGTATGAACTCAGAGTCGCAGAGGATAGTTAAAGCCCATTCACTCTTTGCTCTGAATGCCAAAACAACACAGGCCTCTCTTGGGTCAGTTCTCATGGAAGCTGATCTTCTGTACCTTCTAACAATGCTTCGTTCAGAGTCTCTGCCTTCCCTACGCTTCTTTGGGATACCATCTACAAAATTTCTTTTAACGTTGTAGTGGATTTGCATTCCCTCTAACTACCTGGTTCTATGGCTAAAATTTCACTTCCTTAAGAAATGTTTTTAAGTTTTCTAATGAGTTTTCTGTCTCCAGTTTACACTGTTATGGGGATACGTTCTTATTTGTCTGTTTAGTTTCCATGGGCTTTTGTTTTATTTGGCTTTGTTTTTGTCTTTTTCCTCTCTAAATAATGTGATCTGGAAGTAATGTATCCTGCTTTCCAGCTGTCCCAATTTAATTTTAAAGAACTTCCTATTTATAGTGGAGGTGTTTTATTTCAGTTCTTCTTATAAAATGGACAAAGTTAACAACATGTGCCTGAGATAAACAGTCTTCCAGAAATCATGTTTTTAAAGCAGGACATGCATAACATTTCCTGTCCAATTCCACCAAAAGAATGTAAGCCTAGTGTAAAAGTACATATGATATATGTTGCGGGGAAAAGCAGACAGGAAGAGAAAAAAGTGGATATAAGAGAGAGACAGAATAGTTGCCTTGATTTCTATTAGTGGAGAAAGAAATTCTTAGCTAGGTTACTCTGTCATGACTACATACAAGTAGCTCAGGTCTATGAGGAAATAAGGAGAAGATGGTGACAATGAAAATTTTGAGGATGAAAACAGATATTTTAAAGTGTTTCAGAGCTGCCTGATAAGATAGACTAGATTTTTAATGTTTTATGAAATACGCTTCTATCATCGCCCAATGAATCCTTACGTGGATGGAGGATTATGTTAAAAATAAAAATATATTAGATATCTTTATCTTTTAAAAATATTCTTCAATTTTAAAATTTTCAATTACACTTGATATACAACATTATAGTAGTTAAAGGTGTTCAACATAGTGATTCAACATTTGTATAACCGACAAAGTGATCACCCCAATAAGTCTAGTATCCCCCTGACATCATACATAGTTTTGAGAGTATTATGGACTATATTCCTTATGCTGTACTTTACACCCCTGTGACTATAACTGCCAATTTGTACCTCATAATCCCGTCACTTTTTTACCCAGTCACCCAATCACCTATCTGGCAACCATCAATTTGTTCATGGGTTTTGTTTTGTTTGTTTACTTTGATTTTTAGATTCCACACATGAAAGAAATCATATGGTATTTGTCTTCCGATGTCTGACTTATTTCACTTAGCATAATATCCCCATCTTGTCACAAATGACAAGATTTCATTCATTTTTTTTTATGGCTGAGTAGTATTCCACTGTATATATGTACCACCTCTTCTTTATCCAGTCATCTATCGATTGACGCTTAGGTGGCTTCCATATTGTGATTATTGTAAGTAATGCTTCAATGAACATAAAGGTACATATATCTTTTCAAAGTAGAGTTTTCAATTTATTCAGATAAATACCCAGAAGTGGAATTGCTGGGTCATATGGTAGTTCTATTTGAAGTTTTTGAGGAACCTCCATACTGTTTTCCATAGTGGCTGCACCAATTTACAATCCCACCAACAGTGCACAAGTGTCCTCTTTTCTCCACATCCAAACCAACACTTGTTGATTTATTGATGGTAACCATTCTGACAGGTGTGAGGTGATATCTCGTAGTTTTATTACGTACTTTACTAATGATTAGTGATGTTGAGCATCTTTTCATATGTCTATTGGCCATCTAGATGTCCTCCTTAGAATAGAAATATCTATTTGGCTTCTCTGCCCATTTTTTAATTGGATTATTTGATTGTTTTGGTGTTAAATTGTATGTGTTCCTTATGGATTTCGTATATTTACCCTTTATCAAATATATCAGTGGCAAATATCTTCTCCTATTTAATTGGTTTTCTTTTCAATTTGTTGATGGTTTTCCTTCACTGTGCAAAAAATCTTTACTTTGATGTAGTCCCACTTTTCTATTTTTTCTTTTCTTTCCCTTGCCGAGGAGACATATCCAAAAAATATTGCTAACAGCAATGTCATAGACTTTACTGCCTATGTTTTCCTCTAGGAGTTTTATGGTTTCAGCTCTTACGTTTAAGTCTTTAAATCATTTTGAGTTTATTCCTGTATATGGTGTAAGAAAGCAGTGTAGTTTCATTTTGTTGTGTATATCTGCCCACTTCTGCCATTGATTGAAGATACTGTCTTGACTCCACTATGTATTTTTGCCTTCTTTGTCACAGATTAATTGACCAAATAGGCGTGGGTTTATTTCTGGGCTCTCTATTCTGTTCCATTGATCTGTGTGTCTGTTTTTATACCAGTATCATGGTGTTTTGATTACTATAGCCTTGTAGTATAGTTTGATATCAGGTAGCATGATACCTCCACCTTTGCTCTTTTTCTCAAGATCATTTTGGCTATTGGAGTCTTCCGTGGTTCCATATATATTTTAGGATTTTTTGTTACAATTCTGTGAAAAATGCCATTGCTATTTTGATAGCGATTGCATTCAATATGTAGATTGCTTCAGGTAGTATGGACATTTTAATGATGTTAATTCTTCCTGTCCATGAGCTGTATATCTTTCCATTTATGTGAATCTTCTTGAATTTCTTTCTTCAGTATCGTGTTATGGTTTTCTGAGAACAGGTTTTTCATCTTCTTGGCTAAATTTATTCCTAAGTATTTTATTCTTTTTGTTTCAAATGTAAATGGGATTGTTTTCTTAATTTCTCCCTCGGATAGTTTATTATTAGTGTGTGTAAAAATGTGACAAGTTTCTGAATATTACTTTTGTATCTTGCTATTGTACTGAATTCATTTCTTCTAATAGTTTTGACTGATTCTTTAGGGTTCTGTATAGTATCATGCCATCTGCAAATAATGCTAGTTTTACTTCTTCCTTTTTTATTTGGATGCCTTTTCTTTTCCTTGTCTGAATTCTGTGGCAGGGACATCCCATACTGTGTTGAATAAAAGTGGAAAAACTGGACAACCTTGTCTTGTTCCTGATCTTAAAAAAAAAGCTTTCAGCTTTTCACCACTGAGTATGATGCTAGTTGATGATTTGCTATACATGGTCTTTATTATGTTGTTATGTTCCCTCTATCCCCACTTTGCTGAAAGTTTTTATCATACATTGATATCGGATATTGTCAAATGTTTTTTCTGCATTACTGATATGATCATATTATTTTTTATCCTGCATTTTGTTTATGTGGTGTATCAAATTTATTGAATTGCAGATATTGAGCCAAACTTGCATCCCAGGAATAAATCCGACTTGATCATGAGGTGTGATCTTTTTAATGTATTGCTGAATTTGCTTCGTTAGTATTTTGTTGAGGATTTTTAAAAATCTATGTTTATCAGGAATATTGGCCTATAATTTTTATTTCATTTAGTGTGTTTCTCTGGTGTTGGTATTAGTATAATGCCGGCCTTGTAAAATGAGCTTGAGAGCCTTCTGTCCTCTTCAATATTTTAGAATATTTTGAGAAGGATTGGTATTCATTCTTTTTTTTTTTTTTTTTTTTTAATGTTTGGTAAAATTCACCTGTGAAGCCATCTGGTCCAGGAGTTTTGTTTGTTGGGAGTTTTTTGTATTACTGATTCATTTTCATTACATAGAAATGTAATGAAATCATTTCATTTCATAGAAATGATTACTGAATCATTTCTTTGTGATTCAGTATTGAAAGTTTGTCTATTTGTAAGAATTTATTCATTTCTTCCAGGATGTCCAATTTGTTGGCATATAATTGTTCATAGTATTTCCTTATAATCATTTGTATTCTGTGGTGTCAGTTGTCATTTCTCCTTCATTTCTGATTTTGTTTATTTGGAATTTTCTCTTTTTCTTGATGAGTCTGGCTAAATGTTTATCAATTTTGTTTATATTTTCAAAGAATGAACTCTTGGTTTCTTTGACCTTTGTTTCTTTTTAAGACTTGATTTCCATCTTTTTACTGAGTTTGGGCTGTACTTGTTCTTCTTTTTCTGTTTCGTTTAGGTATAAGGATAGATTGGTCATTTGAGATTTTCCTTGTTTCTTAAGGTACACTTATATTGTTACAAATTTCTCTCTTAGAAATGCTGGGACTGTGTCCCATAGATTTTGGATCATTGTATTTTCACTTGTCTCAAGGTATCTTTTGATTTTTTCTTTGATCTCATTGTTAAACCCTTCATTGTTTAATAGCATATTATTTAGCCATAATGTGTTTTGTTTGTTTTCAGTTTTCTTCTTGGAATTGATTTCTAGTTTCATACTATTATGATCAGAGAAGATACTTGATATGATTACAGTGTCTTAAATGTACTGGTAATTGTTTTGTGGCTTAACATGTGGTCTATCGTGGAAAACGTTCCATGTGCGCTTGAGAAGAATGTATATTCTGCTGCTTCTAGGTGAAATACTGTAAAAATGTCAATTAAATCCATCTGGTCTAACGTGTCATTTAAGGCCATTGTTTCCTTGTTGATTTTCTGTCCAGATGATATATCCACTGATGTCAATGGAGTGTTATAGTCCCCTATTATGATTGTGTTACTGTTGCTCTCTCCATTTCTGTCTGTCAATATTTGCTTTATATATTTAGGTGCTTCTATATTAGGTTTACAGATATTTATGAGAGTTATGTCCTCTTGTTGGATTGATCCCTTTTTCATTATGAAATGCCATTCTTTGTCTCTTGTGATAGCATTTGTTTTAAAGTCTATTTTGTCCGATACAAGTATTGCTACCCCAACTTTTATTTTGTTTTCCATTTGCATGAAATATTTTTCATAGCCCTTTACTTTCAGCCTGTGCATGTCTGTTGATCTGAAGTAGGTCTCTTCTAGACAGCATATGTGTGTATCCTCTTTTCGTATCTATTCAGTCTCCCTGCGTTTTGTTTGGCACCTTTAGTCCTTTCATATTTGTAGTTACTATTGATAGGTGTGTAGTTGTTGCCATTTTATTGTTTATGATTGTTTTTGTAGTTCTGTTCCTTTCCTGTTTGCTTACTTTCATATGTTCATGACTTTCTGTAGTGCTGTTTAGATTCCTGTGCTTTATTTCTTGAATATCTCTTGCAAATTTTTGGTTTGTGGTTACCATGTGCTTCTTATATACCAAACTATGTTTATAGCAGTCTATTTTAAGTTGATGGCTGCTTAAGTTCAAAGACATTCTAAAATCAGTACAGTAATTACTCACCTCCTGAATGTTTGTCATTTTTTTACTTCTTTTGTGTGTATCCCTGAATTCATTGTTGTAATTACACACGAACTTTGTACTTTTGCCTTTTAACCTTTGTACTAGCTTCATAGTTGATTGATTCACTGCTTTTGTTCTGTTTGTCTTTGTCAGTAAAAATTTTTTTCTTTGCTATTTTTCTTTGCTATTGAATATATATATACACACATATATATACACAATATATATACATATATAAAATGTATTTTATATATGTATATATAATATACGTGTGTGTGTATATATATTATACACACATATATATATATATATATATTTTTTCCTTAAAGAAGTCCCTTTAGCATTTTTATTCTTTAAATTAAAATTTATTGGGGTGACAATTGTTAGTAAAGTTACATAGATTTCAGGTGTACAATTCTGTAATACATTATCTATATTTTACATTGTGTGTTCACCATCCATTGTCAGATTTCAGCATTTCTTATTATACTGGTTTAGTGGTGATAAGCTCCTTTCGTTTGTTCCTGTCTGGGAAACTCTTTATGTCTTCTTCGATTCTAAATGATAGCTTTGCTGGGCAGAATAACCTTGATTGTAGGTCTTTTCTTTTCATCACTTTGAATAGTTCATGCCAATCATTTCTGGCCTGCAAATTTCTGTTGAGAAATCTTATGTGAGCTCCCCTGTAGTAAATGAAATGAAATGGAACGAGGACAAGCAATATACCAGACACAGAGTTCCAAAAACTCTTAAAAGCAGCAAGAGAAAAGCACTAACTAACTGCTTACGAATCTCTCTTTGTCCTTAACCTTTGTCGTTTTAATTATAATATGTCTTGGTGTGGGTATCTTTGGGTTTATCTTGTTTGGGAGTCTACTTCCTGGGCTTGTATATTTATATCCTTTGCCAGGTAGGGAAGTTTTCTGTCATTATTTCTTCAAATAGGTTTTCAATTCCTTGCTCTTTTCTCCTTCTTGTACCCCTATGATGCAAGTGCTTGTAAACTTAATGTTATCCCAGAGATCCATTAAACTATCCTTTAATTTTTTTCCCTATTGTTCCGACTGGGTGTTTTGAACTATCTATGTCATCTTCCACGTCACTGATTTAATCATTTGCTCCATCATTTGCTTCATCTAATTTTGATTCCCATGAATGTATTCTTCCTTTCAGTTATCATAGTCCTCATTTCTGCCTGGTTCTTTTTTTATGGTTTCTATCTCTTTGCCAAAGTTCTCACTGAGTTCATCTATTATTCTTCTAAGTTCATTGAGCATCCTAATAATCACTGTTTGGAACTCTGTGTCTGGTAGATTGCTTGTCCTCATTTCATTTAGTTTCTTTTCTAGAGCTCTGTCCCATTCTTTAATTTGGGAATTGTTTCTTTGTCTCACTTTGGCTGACTCTTTGTGTTTGTTTCTATGTACTAAGTAGATCTGCTACATCTCCCAGTCTTAGCAGAATTGCCTTATATAGTAGGTGTGTGAGGCTCAGTGGTGTAGTCTCCCTGGTCAGCGGAGTTGGGTGCTCCTGGGGGTGTCTCTTGTATAAGGTTATAGTTGAGCCTTGATTGGTGTTGGCATGGCAGTGGGTAGAACTGACCCTAGGCTTACTGGCTGTCTGCAACTAGAGCAGACGAGCTGTTGGGTGGGGGCTGACCCCATGGAGTGGGAGTCACCTTATTTGGGCTCTGATGACAGCCAAATCCGACCTTCAAATATGTAATTTTTGGAGCTGGTTGGGTTATGGTCTGAAGCTGGCTACCAAATGTGTTGGTTCTAGAGACTCTTGGGAGGGGCTCTTGTGTAGGCCAAGATCAGCCTCCATTTGTGCTCCGCTTGGGGCCATCTGGTGGAATGTATACAGTGATCTTCAGTTGGTTGCCACTTGTACTAGGCTTGGAGGCACTTACAAAAGGCTACCCTGCAATCTGAGGCTGGCTGCCACTAATGCTGGACTTGGGACAATTTGGTTGAGGCACCAAGAAGTAAGCTGAAGCCAACTGCCACTTGTGGCTACTTAATTGAAGGTACATTCTAAGCCAACATTGGCTGCAGCTTATGACAGTCTTGGAGTCACCTGATAGGAGTTACAATGTGTGTTGAAACCAGTCATCGCTTGTGTCAGCTTGGGGCTGCTTAATCAGAGTTACACCTTCTGCTTGTTTGGGGTTTGCACCCGTTTGAGAGGTTTTAGGAAAGTCTGCAGCAGGTACCAACACATGCCACTTATGTGGAAAAGCCACTGGAATTTTTTCCAGCTAGGTGAATGATTTGGGTGGGACAGGGTCTCCAGGAATCACCAGTACAGGGTGAATAGTCTTAGCCAGGTTAATGGAGCATTCTAATTTGTTGCCCACTTGTGACTTCTGGCTGGGGATGACTCAACAAAGGAACCAAAGGTATCTGCCAGCACTTCTGTCCCCAGAGTGAGCTGCCCTGACCCTCCAGCCCTTATCCTGAAGCCAAATTTATTTCCTTGCCATATATTCCTGGTACTTCACAGGCTGCTGCTCCTGCAATGGAGTGAGTGAGTAAATGAGTGAGTGAGTGAGTGAGTATGTGTGTGTGTCTGTGCAAAGGCTCCTCAGAATGTCTGGGATTCCAACAGCACTTATGTCACGTGGATGCAATCCCCGCTGGTTTTCATAGGCAGATGTTAAGGGAACTCCTCTTCTAGGCATTGGCGCTCTGGGCTGGTATGTGGGGTGTGGAACTGGGACCCCTCACACCTCAGGGAGGTTTTCAGGGGAAACCTCCACAGCTGTGCTATCCCTCCCAATTCTTAATCAGCACACCAGTGGGTCTGGGAGCTGCCCATTCCGCATCTCCACCCCTCCTAACCAGTCTCATCGTGGTTTCTCTATGTCCTTGTAGGACTTCTGGTCAGCTAGTCTTCAGGTGGTTCTCAATGATGGTTGTTCTATGATTCAGTTGTAATTTTGATGTGGTAGTAGGAAAGGCCAGCATAGTGTTTACCTGCTCTGCCATCTTGACTGGAAGTCTACCTTTTTTAAAATTATTATTAACAAGGCATCAAAGTGGAAAACTTTATAGCAGATAGATAACAAAGGTGGGATATTTTATGATTATTTGTTGTATATGGTTAATTCTCCATCTTCTTTATGATGAATTCCACTCAGGATGTGGCACTTGACTTTAAGTCTTATCAAAAGGCACAAAAATGACAGTTTTATTCTTCTATAGTTTTTAAAAATACTTTCACTAAGACACATGAGTATTGTGCTATCTCTGCTTTATTTTCCTTTTTAATTAAGCACAATGGAAACTTTAGTTGTGAGCCACTCTATCTCATTAAAGCTTGTTACTCACTGGTCTTCTTATTGGTAAGTGTTTATCAGGGCACGGGGGAGAGATTGTTGCTAATGATACCATATGTGTACAAATCTACATACTTATTACTCTTGTGGGTTTGCAATGTTGTATCCACATTTGCTAAGCAGTATACATGAAGGCAACTCTGAATTAATCAATCGTTACACAGAAAGCAGCAATTGGGCATGTATAGGAAATGTTTTTTTATGTAAAAAGGAGCACCTCCTATGTACTATAAATGGAATGGAAATGGGTTTTTAATATTGAAACTACTTGAGAGAATTAGCACGCAGTAGGACACTTCATGACAACAGGCAGCCTTGTGCTAGCAGAGTGACAGCACTGTACGAGCATGGTGTCCTTGCTACACAGGGTTTCACTAGGCGATAATTCAGCAATTGTGTAGTGCAGCTGGTTCTGAAATATGAACTTATTTCACAGAATGTTTAAGAATGAGTCAAGTATGATTCTTCACTCTTTGCTTTAAGAAAGGAAATAATGGGTTTTGTTTCAGTAAAGGGACAACCTTCTGTCAGAATCCTGCATACAAAATAGGCATTCCATAAACCACAAACAAAAAGTAAGCGTTGTTTCAGACGCACTGAGTTAACTTCAGAATGAAAATTCTCTTATATGGTGCTCCAGGAGAGACAGGGAAGGGACCCAAGTCATCACCGTAATGCATAACAGTGAGGTTTAGAATGGTCCTGGAAAAAATGCTCACCAAGGCAACCTTTAATTTGATATGAGTGTAGGCTCACCTTTTCAGGTGCTACCTTGAGGTCATTTAAGTAGATCATTCAATAGACAATGTGGTTAGATTATTAAACGTATCTTGGGGATGTTTATTTGAACTTGCTATTATATAGATGTCTTTATCCTTGCTGTGGTTTCCAAACTGTCAATTCAAACTTTTCTTATCAATGTAGCCATCAGAAATGAAAACAAACCAGCATTTAACTGATATTTCAGTTTTTGATCTATCAGTGTTGAACTGTCCTATCTTAACATCTTGACAAGAAAGATGGATTTACTATCAGGTAGCTTAGACTTGAAGATTTCCCCTCTCTCAGACCCTGTGGCATTTCTCTGGCTTGAGTCTTACTACATATTATCTGGGCACTAATCCCCTCTGAAGCAGATCCATTTAATCTTCTCAAGCCAAAGCCCTTAGTTTTCTATCTGCTGGAATAAAGGGAGAGAGAGCAGGCTTTTCTTACTCCTTAGGATCAAACTAAACACCCCACCGTGTTCACCCTTCTCTTCCTGTCAGTGAGGCATGTGCATGTTATTTAACTCTGGCTGTGATCCTTGGAGCATAGAAGCAGCTAAGTTCAGCAAGCAGAAAGGAAAGGGGCCAGAAAACTACTTGATTCTGGTGTTTAAGCTTAGAAAACAGGGATCCAAAAGTCCTTGACAATCACATTGCATAATTATCTTTCTGGAAAAGAGATGTTCTAGGATGAAGTCATTGGATGTTTAGCTTATGCTTGCAATTTGGATCCTTGCACTAACTGCTATTGGCAAAAAAATGCCTAATCTTACTATATCACTAGTCTTAGGACATTTATTTTCTTGTTGAGAGCATTTAGGTGTGTGGCCATCTGTGATAGCTTAACACTAAGGTTCTGTGCTCCAGTCACAACTGACCAAGCCACAATGACACCCAAATATTAAAGTGATCATTCAGAGCTGGCAGCTTCACCTCTAGGAGAAATGCAGTCCTCTGGGACAACAAAGGAAACCCAGATGCTTTGTTGAAAGCTAAATAAAAAGCAAATAATTGTAGGTCACCCAAGAGCCAAGCAATGTCATTGTAAACCTCCAAGAGAAGTTGGGAATTGAGGAATTGCTTTAGGGTGTTGTTTGGCATAGAGGAAACTCCCAAACTGTAACGTGACCTAGATCCTTCACAAAGCTACTGCTTCCATAAAGCTGTTGCCAAATGCTATTTTAATCAAACCCAGCCTTCATTGGATCTCTAGTCTGAGAGCATAGCTAGTTTCACCAAGAGCACTGGAACACAGTACCAGCGAGAGGCTCAGTGTGATGTTGGCATCATTTAACTAGAATGCAGCTCATTGCTTCCTGCAGAGATAGTAAAATGTTATTCATTTTTGTTGCCATTGGTAGCTACTCTCTGCCTAAAAGGGCAGAATATGTCCCGGTGTTGAGCTCTTGCAAACACACCCCTTCCCCACTGATATATAAATACAGAGGGTGCCAAAAAAATGTACACACAATTTAAGAAAGGAAAAAAAAAACTGTATTAAAATTATAATAATATATACCGATGTCAAAAGTTGAATACAAGTCATGTGTATACATGTTTTGAGCACCTTCAGATTTAACTCATCTCTTATTTCATAGGCTTCACTCCTTTTCCCTCAAAAATCTTAGTCACTGTAGCCATCAAGATTCCCTGATCACATTTGAGAGACATATTAATATGCATACTATGGAGACAAAGGATGCTAGAAGAAACATTGCTTAAATAGAAAAGGAATAGAGTAATGAGTAAATTGACTAGAAATAACAGGTTCACAAAGCATTTTAAACTCTTTGTGGGGTGGTTTAACAGAGATCCCACTTCCAATGCTGAACATGTTCCAAACCTCATTGTCGTCCTAGCAATTTTATTTCTACTATGGGAAAGTGGAATGGAATACCCATTAAACTACACAGGTCTGACTAAAACCATACACAGCCAATGTCCATAGGAAGGGCTCATGCAGTCAACCAATTAATTGTTTAAAGCAACTGCCTGTGCTATGGCTGGTTCATAGTACTTGTACTAGAACATTCTATTTCTTGGCTCCAAGGAAGGAACTAAGCTTTAGAAATTCACAAGTACATATGTAGCTGTGATGATTAATTTTATGTGTCAATTAGACTGAATGATCAGGTGCCCAGATATTTGGCCAAAAATTCTGGGAGGATATTTTCAGAGGACACCAACATTTAAATCAGCAGACTGGGACATTGGCTCTTCCTGGTTCTTCAGCAGCCTGCCAGCCTTTGGACTTGAAATAGGACATTGGCTCTATATATTTTGGACTTGCCAGATTCTGCAATCACATGAGTCTATTCCTATTCCTTAAATCTCCTGAATCCCTGTCCTATATCCTCTCTCTCTCTCTCTCTCTCTCTCTCTCTCTCTCTCTATATATATATATATATATATATATATATATATATATATACACACACACATATGGTTTTATATAGTTATATATATATATATATAACTACATATATAGTTATATATAACTATATATAACTATACATATAGTTATATATAGTTATATATATAACTATATAAAACCATATATATATTTATGTATGACTATATCATGTATTTACAGTTATATATATGACTTCAGAGTTAAGATATAGGCTGGTCAGCACACTTTCAATCCTGGTAATTCCTTTTAAACGTAAACAGAACTCATACTCAATGGACAAATGCTGATATATCATAATAAAATGCAAATAAGTATTCATGTATTTGATAACAATTCTTTTTTACCTTAGGAGCTAACCCTTGTCTATCTTCAAAAGTAACACTAAGTATTGGACAACTAAGGTTGAAGCCTGATATCCGTTGTTTATTTTTTTCCCAAGTGCAAGCCCAATCTGCGGTTTGTAGATAAGGTTATTACTATGATTATTTAAAGATTTAGTTGGTAACAAAATAGTTATATTGCCAATGCCTCTTTAGAAGACTTGTGAGTATCACAGTCCTAACTGGATCAATTAAAAAATATGGCTACATGTTAAAGAACAGTCAAAGGTGTATTTTAGAAAAATCTGGTGGCAGTCAGGGTGTTCAGAAAAACATTTCCTTAAACCTCATGCTATTGAGTTTGTGTTAAGTTTCCCTACAATTTGGAAGGTTGAAGACATTCTGAAGAAGGCAAAGGGTTGGAATGTCTTTATTAATAGAGAATAGAGAACATGGCCCTTTCATTATTGAGACTGGTGGCTAGGTTGCCTTCTATTACAGTCCTGGGTATTGTATCTGACACATACATAGATTCAGTACTTGTACTAGCAAAAAAAGGCACTCTGTGCTATTAGCGATCGTTAAAAATAGTGATCATCTTAACCAATGTGTTAACCATGTACACTTATTTTGAAAAAAGACAACAGCATGTTTGAAGATGCTTGCTTTCAAGAATACTCAATTGTATTGATATAGAAAAAATAAATCCAACTTACATATTTCCTGTATACTGCCATCTTCCCAAATAAAAAGTGACACATATTCAGGAAAAGATGATTAACTAGTGTTGAGCTACATCATGTTTTTTGCTGGATATTTTCCAAGAAGGATACCTAGTTCTATGCCCTGATGTCCTGAATCTCTTGCTTTTTAAGGACCTAAGCAAAATCAGTGCACCTTAGCTCAAATGAGTGGGCAAGTGGAGAAGGGAGTCATATTTACTGAGCACCTACTCTGTCGTGAAATATTAAAGTATATTATTTTACTAGTCTTGAGATTAACTGAAAATAGTTATCAGTTGGGGTACTTACAGGCAAAGAAGTAAAGTGAGAGCACCAAATTAAAACCTGTCTTATGTGACTACTTTATCCACCCATACTTTCTTCCCCACGTGTTGTCCCTTGGAGGTGGAATAGTGTAATCTCAGGAATAAAGCAAAGCCTTGAGTATTTTGAAATGAACATGCTAGTTCTTGCTCTGGTAGACCAATTTGATACAAACCCAGGCAACCTCCTCAGGTATCATATGTTCCCCCCCCCTTTTGTAAGATAACAATCACAACACATGTCCCTTGCTACAAAACCATGGTCTCTGAAGATTATTAAATACTTTATCGTGCTGTTAAATTCTTGGGCGAAATACAAACATGGCGATCAGTATCAGAATTTAAACTTAAAAATGGTGGTTACTAA
The DNA here is from genome assembly GCF_964194185.1 of Rhinolophus hipposideros. NCBI lineage: Eukaryota > Metazoa > Chordata > Mammalia > Chiroptera > Rhinolophidae > Rhinolophus > Rhinolophus hipposideros. The sequence continues at coordinate 44,082,844 of NC_138050.1, read as the reverse complement.
AAGAAAAGAAGTGCTGAGCTAAAAAGTCGAAAAAGTTTTCTTAAAACCTTATCTGGTTAAATTAATAAGTGTATACATTTATGAAACTTAGTGATAAAATATTTTAAATTATCCCATCTCTACTAAAAATGTATTTGTCAATTTTCCTGCACTTTTTATCCATTTTCATTTTGCTCTTGCAGATTTTGCTTTCTGCTAACTTATGTAACCAAATTAATGATCATAATGTTTCTTTTCATATTATAGACAAACACTGAAGATGTTAAACAGAAGGTGTTACCTAGAATGCAGAGACCATCTGTGCAGTTTCTGGATTCCTGGCTTAGACCTTCACAGAATTTGCCCCCATTTCTTGGGGGTGGTGCTGTGCACTCCCGGATCCGCAAATGCTCACACTCTGGACTGCAGACGGACCATTCGCTCCACACTTCCCAGCTCCCATCCACTTCAAAGGAAAACAAAAGGAACCATCATTAGACTGAATCCAGCAGCTATCAGGAGACTCACCCCAGGACTGCTATACTTCTTAGAGCTGGATTTTAAAGAAATCACCACCACAACAAAAACAAAATAATAGATTCGTTTCTCTCCATGGTTTCTTTCCTAAAGAGATAGCTTCACAAAAACAGTGGTGTAATTTTCTGTTTCAGGATGAAACTAGTTATTGAATTTAGGCAAGCATTTGAAATATCAGTGCCCTTGCAGTGGCTAGTGCCCTTGGATTGGCTAACAATGCCATTATCTGTTCTTTCCCCGTCTTTCATGTCGAAGTGTGTCTTTGATGGACAGATAAACTATGTGCAGTAACCACTGGTAATCACCACTTCCTTGGGTGTTGACAGTTTAGAACAGAGAGCAAAATGAACTATCTTCAAGCCCCTAAACAAAAAGTTAAATCCATATATATTGATAGTAATACTAAAACAGGTCAAACCCCAAGATACCACAACTTACATAACTAGAATTTCTTGGGTCATGGATCGCTGCTGTATGTAGAAATGAACAAACTGAATTTAATTCCACGAAAAATCAACCCTAGAGATTACAGCAGCTGTTTGAGGCAATTGTCCCATTACCTCCTAGGAATAGTCCAACCACACTTATGTGGGTTAAGATACTGCAATTTTCAATCTAGAGTGATTTGTCAGGAATAAGGTAACTGATACTGAACTTGAAGCAAAATGTCTGAGTCCTTGTCTTGGTTCTGTCAATTTATCGGCTGAGCAACCCTGAGAGACTCACTTAGCCTTACTGTACTATTTCTGAGAATACCCACAACACAGAATTAAATGACATTACATGTACAAAAGTTACTTGCACAGTACCTGGCACATAGTAAGCACTCAATAAATTTTTATTGACTGTGAGTTCAAAATGAAACTCCAAGAATATGCTGCTGGTGAGAGACTCACCTTAGCTTTGCGTGGAACTAGATTTGAAGTTTTAGATGCAAGCCTCTAGTCCGGTGTCCTGGGAGTTAACATTTTATAATGCATGTGAGACCCAGGATCAATTTATTTCTCAGTGGGAGGATAATGCTTCCATAAAGTCATCTTCCAGCTCATCTATTTCTCATTGTATACATTGGGTCAGAGCCAGTAAGGTGAGCAAAAGAACTTATAAAAGCCTTATTTGGCAAATGAAGTCTCTCTATTCAGAAAGGAAGGCAAGCATAGACTAGATGTAAAATAAATTGCTGTAATACTGTACAATCTCTGCCAATTGTATTGTAAATAAATACAAAGCTAAAATTGATAAGGTTAGTTGATTGATAATTGATGATAAGTGTTAAGTTTTTGCTATCTGTTTTGTGCTCACAGACAAATCACTTAAGTCCCTGCTAGCTATTATACAAGTGAATGCCACAAAATGGGAGAACCAAGGAGAGAAGGGGATGGCTTAGTCCAACCAAACACTGGTGGTATAATATTACTTCAAAGCACTTGGCTTATTGATGGTGAGTGTCCAAGGTCATCTAAATATACAGCGGGTGCCAAAAAAATGTATACACATTTTAAGAAAGGAAAAAACTGTATTAAAATTGTAATACAATGAATGATGTTAGATTCATTTGATTAACACTGTATTTTGAGCAAATGTCATACTACACATTGCTACTGTAATTCAATTCAACTTCGAAAAGTAATACATAGATAACATCTCTTAAAGTGTGTACATTTTTTTGGCATCCACGGTATGTGTGTTTGTGTGTATACATATACATGTATATATACATACATATACATGTATATGTATATATGTATACATATGTATATATATAAATACATATATATGTACATGTATACATATGTGTGTATATATATGTGTATATATATGTATATATGCATATATAATGTGTGTGTGTGTCCCAAAACAGAGTTATTTCACCCATCTTCTTGCTATAACATTGAGTTCTACATTAGCATTTTGGACAAATGCTCCATTCTAAGAATTTCGGAGAGGGTAACTTTGGAAAAGAAGGTTATACAAAATGCTTCACACCAGCTTAATAGTGTTGGTGTATCAGAAGGGAAAAGGGAATCTACGTATATCTCACCAGGACAAAGAGAAGTGCAGGTAATTTTCTGCACTGACATTCCCTCACAAAAGGCCCCACCATTGAGAGGAGCTGGGTTGGTGCAGGTCCGGGAACGTTTCTGCCATCCTCTACCACAGCGAACATTGCAGGCTGACCACTCTGTCCAGGAAGACCAGCCTCCATTCACTGAGAGAGAAAAACGGGGAGGGGAGAAAAAAGGAAAAAGGTTTTTACTGATTGCCTACTATGTGCAAGCCATTGTGCCAGGTGTTGTGAGTTGGGCATCCAGGATCCAGGGACAAAGAGACAGTGCAAACCCACACTGGCTGCTCCATTGTGAGGCAACAGTGGGGCTTACCTCATCTCCGTCCCTCAGTCTACTCTTCTGATATAAGGAGGGACACCGATAATTTTCTTTGCTGGGAAATTACGAAAAAAATAGAACTCATCAACATATTTCTAAAGCACTTGAAAATACCAGCATTTGCATTTCTATTACTTTAAGTGCTTCAAAAAACCAGGGCTTTTCTATTGTGGAAGGGACTGCCTTTACTTAAATAGCTGGGAATATCTTTTGTACAATACCTGAAATATTCAACAAATACGTAGTGTTTGTTTTTGGTAGATTTCATATGCCAGGAGAGGAACTGCTGACAGCAGATCTGGGGAGAATGGGGGTGGACAGTAGGGCTGGAGTGGAGGGGTGGAATGGGAGGGGGGGAAGCAGAAGTTGCCCACTTCAATTCTTTTCAAATATAAACACAATGGAAGAAAATAAACAGCTCTTAAAATTATTTTTTAAAAGAGAGAGATGGGAAATGTCACTGACTACTTCATCGAAGTGCAGAATTGGATGGGAGAGCAAACATTCATTTCAATAGAATGTGTTCTCACCTGCCAAATGGGAGAGGCAGGGGAAAGCGCTGTAGTGGAAGACCCCCTCCCCCTCCGAAAGACTGTTTAGCTCTAAAAGTTAAAATTTTAATGAAACACATATCCCTCTACTACTCTGCTTTCCGCCCTCCCTGTCCTGTCCATTCCTGACCTTTGGGTTGGTCTTACCATAAACCACCACCGTGGCTGACAGGCTCCTTCTCTTGGCCACAATGTTGGCTGCCATGCAGGTGTAATTCCCTGAGTCAGAGAGCCGCGCCTGCCTAATGATCAGGTTGTGGTCAGCCCTAGTGTCTATGTTCTCATCTTGCTCAGAGTCAATGGGCTCCTCATTCTTCAGCCATTCCACCTATAGGAAGAAAAGGATGTTCACTTTACAAGTCATTAGAAAACAAAAAGAAAACATAAAATTCTTTGTGGAATTAGAAGGTTGAGCAATTCTGCTGTGGGAGAGAGATGTACCGAACAGAGCAATAACAATGACCTTTTTCTCTGTACTCCATATCCCATCCCCTTTATTTAGTAAACTTGGTATAGTCAGGAAATGAATACTCAAGTTAATAAACTGGAGGCAGGAAAAGGACATAAATATCCTACTGACTTTGACCCATTTTCTAAAAATGCAGTGGAAGAGACAAAAGAGGAGACTGCAATTAGGTCATTTCATTATAGCTCATTTTAACTCTGATGACAATGTTTCAATAACTAGTGCAAAATGGAGCTCAGAAGATCGACACATTATGCAGAACTTGTATTTTGTGCTGAGAAGATATTATGTTGTCAGACAAGGTTTGAGGTCAGTATATTTACATTTAAACAAATTTTAATAGAGGTATGACCATGTAAAATGGCTAATTAATACATACTTGGGCAAATCTCAATGTTCCCTAGTTTTGGGTATAGGTTTCCTTGGTGATCATTTATGTCACTCTTTCAGTGATTTAATGGACACTTAGGCTGGGCTAGATGCCCCACACATTTCAGGCCCATCCTTTGTTCTGGGGGAGCTCATTTCTCACAGCCTCTGAGTATAGGCTGGTCTCATTTCAGATTTGTTTTTTGTAGCTTGCTTCTGGAGAACCTCTTTTCCTGTTTCCACTTCCATTCTAATCTTATCTTTGGTTCAAACTTCTCTTTCTGTAGACACCTGAAGAGGATACAGACAGAACCTTCTGCTCCCTAGATCCTCATTCTCCCCCATGTTGGGGTGCACCACCCTTAGCTCACCTATTTCATCAAGCAGACCAGCCTTCCCCTGAAGTAACTGATTTCCTTCCCCTTTTTGCCCTCTGCTTCCACATTTAAGTGGCATGTGCACTCTCTCGCACTGTTATGGTAGCTCTAGACACATCTCTTATTTGAAAGTAACCATTTAGCTCTATTTATCAGCATATGTTACACACAGTAATTTAACAGTCACATAAAAAACTAATTGAACACAGAAAGCAAGGGCAGTGACTACACCAAAGAGACATCACACAGAAGCATAGGCATCGGGGGACTTTTTCATCATACACTGCCTACCATTAGCAGAGATAATTGAAAGTTGGTTTTACAATAAAATGCCTCGTTTCGTGTTTAAATCTAAAGAATTCTAATTTATCACCAAAAAACCAAGTGGCATCTGTTACATAACAATTTAGTTTATAAGGAATTACTGGTCTCTATAAAAAGGGATTTACTTTTCAGAAGAAAATGTATAATGATCCTTTATAATGATATTCACCTCAAGTACCACCCCATTAATGAGAGTTTAGGGTACCACAAATCATCACCATCCCAAATCTACCCTAGACAAGGTCAATTTTAGAAAAGAAAATGATAGCAAATAGCCAAAAGAAGAGAACTTAGAACTGCTTTAAAAAATCAAGAAGAGCTGAGAAAGCAACTGATACAGAGCCATGAAAGAAAGAAGCATGCTGACTACCAATCCCGGCAGGTCCTGCTGGCATCACCATGTTCCAGACAGATGCCTGGGACTGCTGATGACCCAGAGCCCAACAGTACCGATCTGTTTAACAAAGTAGGACAGTGCAACCAATTTTAAATCGCATCTGACCACCGGTCTGTGACAAAATATCCCCCATTCCCCACTAACATTGCATGTTTCAGTCATTCATTTATTCATCTGACAAGTAGTCAAATATATATATCGAACATCAGAGCTTATCCTGAGAGCTGGGTAAAGCGAGCATGGTTTTGTTTAAGCAAACAAAACCCGTATAGTTTCTTCTTTCATGGATTTTATATTTAATGTGTACGATGAAAATAAACAACTAAATGAACATTACCCCCTGAAAATAAAAGCTGGGAGTAATACTGTCACCAATATCTGTGATGAAACATTTACTGTAAAGACAATAGGATTGGATTTTTAAAATCACCGTTACGGCTGTGTCACTGGAAAGAACAAATCGGTCTCTAAAAGTAGGTCTGAAGAGCTTTGTCCTTCACTACTTTCCTACTGGCTCAGAAATTCAGATCGGAAATTGCCTGGCTCTCTGATTGTTAATTCCCTACTTTGTGCTATTTGTAGCACCTAGAAAGCTGTTCCCTTATGTCCCCACCTCAGTCATCTCCTGCCTTCCCCCACCACACACACACTCCTCCCACAAACAGCTGGTCATGAAGTCCAGAAAGTTTGGCCCTGATCCATAACAAAATTATTCCTGGTGAGTTCACTGGCCAGAAAGAGCCCTGATGGCAGTGCCCCTGGAGATAGAAACCAAAAAAGTCCCAGGACCTGCACATTAAAGAAAGCTTTCCTTTACACATCTTGGCCCAGAAGAAATTAAAGCTACAACCATTAGGTAGAGGTTTGGTTTCAATTTAAAAACTTATCTAAAAATAAATCACACACATAATTAAGTGACCAACAAACTAGGAAATGCCACCAATTTGATAGATAAAAGGTTAATATGATAATCTAAGAAATAATAATCTGAATAGTTCAAAAATCATTGTGTGTGTGTGTATCTCATATAAGTTAATGGTAAAATCCCATCCTAGATAATATCCCATAAAGTATACAGTTCATTAAAGGGAAAACACATGGCAATTAAACAATTGAATATTCTACACCACTAAGAAAAAGTTAAACAGTATATTTTTTTCCCTGTCAAAATAGCAACGATTAAAATTATACACACAGACACACATATGCAGGTAGTTTGTATTTTTGTGGTTGGCTTGATTTTTGCCGAGAATGCAGAGAATGGACATATCCTCTATCACTGCTCCACCATTGTTGCCTTTCCGCAATAGCCTCTTAACTAACTGGGCTGTCTGCTGCTTCCATTGTTGTCTCCACAGTTGATTCTCCACAAAGAGATCAGATCATGTTACTTTCGAGCTTGAAATTCTTCAATAGCTTCAAATCTTACTTAGCTTTGGTAAGTATTTGCAATTTTGTTCTAACAAAGTTCTTCTGAGATCTAGCCCCCTATCAGTTCCCTACCTCTGATCCTCAGTGTAAACTGTGCTCACTCCACTCCAGTCATACTGAGCAACTTCCTGTCCTAGAAAGCTCAAAGCAAATTCCAACCTCTGGTCCTCAACACCTGCTGATTCTGTTGCCCAGAAGAACTTTCCCACAGGTGTCTCCATGGATCGATCCCATTTTTTCATTTAGATCTCAGATCGAATATTACCTCCTCAGAGATGTCTTGCCTAACAACCCTTCTAGTATAGCAAGTGGCCTTTACTCCACCCATCCTGCTTTAATTTTCTTACTAGTGATATGGGAGAGCCACCTCACTATAGAAATTTTAAGTCTCCTTTTCCCTAGTTTCTTAGCTCTTTAGCCCCTGGCTTTGATTACTCTTCTAATTTGTTTCTGAATCCTAGACCAAAGATTGCTCCAAGCCTGAATCACAGAATGTCTCTCACCCCTGCTTCAGATAACTATTTAAAAGCCCGTGACTTCCCAATATCCCCCAAGACATTCCGGACCTAACTCGGATAATTCCATCCCAGAGACCAAATAAGTTTTAATATTCCCCCAGGCCAGTATACTTGTTGATTGTAATCATTAAAGTCTAATGATCTTTCCAACCCTTTCTGGGCCCACATCTAGGCCACCTAAATGACTTGTTGAATGGCCACAGGCTCTATAGAGCTAACAGATTTATTAATTAAAATCTATTTTTCCTCATTCAGGGGTGTTGGGGATACAGAGGATACCCCATCAAGATTGCCAGTTGCAACCAAAGAAGCTAACATGGTCATCCAGGTGGATCTCGAGACCCTTTCCTCTCATCTGAGATCAGATAGGGTGAAAATTCTGTGAATCTCCCAATAGGTAGGGACAGCTCTATGCCCCTGCCCAGAAGGAAGCAGATACAGAAGAAAAGACCTCCTGTCCCTCAATTTTCCATAGAGATTTTATGGGGATCACATCTCTCAAGGGGAAAACAAGGCAGGCAGTTAGTGATAGACATCGGGTTTCTGCATTCCTGCACGTTGAACATCACCCATAGAAAGGGACCATGAAAGACCTCCCCTCTCCGCCCACAACTTCCCCTTCTCACTGTAATTATCTCCCTTATAAGGAAACAAACGAGTACAAAACACCTGACTGGATTAGACCAGTCACTCACACCTGTGCAGTAAAGGCCACAATGACCTTCATTTCACCTGGGCCTCATTCTATCATACATATGCCTAGAAATTCATTAATATCATTATAATAGACTAAATTCTGGGAAAGAACATGCACAGTCTAAAAAGATGAGGTAATAGCCTTTTGTCAATCACAGGTGTCAATCAAGTGGTCCCACGCCCGGAAAGAAACAGCCCATTCTAGAAGAAAAAGGGAGAACAACTCCAAGTCCTCGGCATTCAGGGTCTTTGAACCTCTTATTTTGCTTGGCCCACTCCAAACTCTTTGGAGTATGCTTTTTCTCCTAATAATGACACCTGTGGGCCTTTGATCCTTGCCTTTGCTCAGGGCCCGTGCCAAACTCTTTGGAGTGTACTATGTCTTTTAATAAACTACTCTTTTACCACTTTATTTCTCTCTTATTCAATTCTTTGCTTGAGATGCCAAGAACCTGGACATAGCCGAGACGGGCCCACTCTCCGGTAACACTAGTACTTATCTCCATCTGATAGTCTTAAAGATAATGGCTTTTGTTCTTATAATTATCTCAGGAATTTACCAAAGGAAAATATTAGAGCTACAAACAAAAATTTAACCACAATAAATTATTTTTGGTAGAAACAAACAAGAAAAAGCGAAAATAAGAAAACATATGCTAGGAGGAACCAAGATGGAGTAGTAGGTAAAAACAGTGTTTACCTTCTCTCACAACCACATCAAAATTACAACTAATCTACAAAATAACCATTAATGAGAATCGCCTAAAATCAAGCTGAACTGAAGCCTTTCAACTAAGGATGTGCAGAAGAAGCCACCTCTAGACTGGTAGGAAGGGCAGAGACATGGAACGGCCTGGTCCCACACCCATGTGTGACCATTAAAGATCGGGAGGGCTATTTCGGCTGTGGGGGTCCCTCACCATTACCTAGAAGGACAAGAGATTCCAGCCCCACTCCAGCCCAGGTTTCCAGTGCTAGGGAGAGAAGTCCTCATAATCTCTGGCTGTGAAAACCAGGGGAGATTGTGACTGAGTGAGACTGAGAACAGCTGCACTCACAGGCGCTCCTCTTAAAGGAGCATGTGGACTTACCCACCACAGAATCACTTGCTCTGAGCTCCAGCGCTGGGACAGCAGCTGAAAAGGTAGGAGGGAAAAATGGTGGGGAATTGAGTTGTCTGGCTTGGGATGGGGCCTGGAGAGAAAGCTTTCTCCTGGACAGGCGGAGCTGGTGGAGGCCATTGTTTCTTTGTTGAGCCCTCCCCCTTCTCAGTGCGTGAACACAGGCAGTCACCATTCCTGAGTCACTGCTGTTAGTTCACCACATCCAACTTTCCGGCACACCCAGGCTGCTTCCAAAAGCTTTTTCATGCAGACCACCTGCCTTGGCTCAAGCTGCAGATTTTCCTAAACTCTCAAAGGTTTGTGGAACCCAGACAAGCAGCATCTGACTTGAGCGTGTCCTGTGCCTCTGGCTGAGCAGCCCTAAGCCAGCACAAGTGGCAACTGGTCTAGGTTCATAGCTTGGCCTCTCCAGGCACTTCCAAGCACAGCACGGGTGGTAGCCATCTGCAGATTTCTTTCTGGCTCCCTCTGGGTGTCCATGGGTGGGACATGGGCTGTGGCTGAAGTAGGCCTACAGTGGATCCCCCTGCAAGGTGGTCCTGGGGCTGGTTCCCCCAGTGGCCTTCTTCAAAACAAGCTAGATCCATAGTGTCAGCTCCTGCACTACAGCTCTTCCACTGTAGTTAAGGACAGTCCACAACCAGTGAGCCCAAGGGTCATTCCCTCACACTGATGTGCAGTTATCAACCAAGGCTCAACTATAAGAGGAGGGCACACACAACCCACACAAGGGATGAATCTGGAATGCGTGGCTCAGAAAGACTGTACCACTGAACTCCACAACACACCTACTACATAAGGCCATTCTACTAAGACGGGAAGACATAGCAGATCTACCCAATACATAGAAATAAATACAGGGAAGCAGCCAAAATGGGGAGACAAAGAAATATGTCCCAAATAAAAGAACAGAACAAAGTTCCAGAAAAAGAACTAAGTGAAACGGAGATAAGCAATCTATCAGACACAGAGTTCCAAACACTGGTTATAAGAATGCTCAATGATCCCAGGGAGAACTTCAACAGAGAGATAGGAAGCATAAAAATGGAGATGAAAACCATAAAAAAGAATGAGTCAGAAATAAAGGAAACAATAACAGAAATGAAGAATATATTACAGGGAATCAACAGTAGATCAGATGAAGCAGAGGATCCAACCAGTGATGTAGAAGATAAGGTAGTAAAAAATACCCAAGCAGAACAGCAAAAAGAAAAAAAGAATCCAAAAAATTGAGGAGAGTTTAAGGGCCTCTTGGACAATATCAAGTGTACCAACATTTACATTATAGGGGTACCAGAAGAAGAAGAGAGAAAGCAAGGAATTAAAAACCTTTTTGAAGAAATAATGACAGAAAACTTACCTTGCCTGATGAAGGAAATAGATATACAAGCCCAGGAAGCACAGAGTCCCAAAAAGATGAACCCAAAGAGGCAGACACTGAGACATATCATAATTAAAATGCCAAAGGTCAAATACAAAGAGAGAATCTTAAAAGAGAAAAATTCTCTTTTAAGCAGCAAGAGAAAAGCAGTTAGTTACCTACTAGGGAGCCCCCATAAGACTGTCAGCTGAGACGTCATCAAAATGATGGCATGAGGTGAGCCTCTGGAAATCTCCCCTGGAATTTACAATAAATTAAACAGCTATAACTCCACAAAGGACTCCCTGCAAAGCAGACAGGGAAGACGAAGAGGCTCACTACTGAATTCACCTAACGGGATGCGGTGCCCTATGACCCAGGCGAACTGTTAACGGAGGAGAAGCCCGCCTTCCAAGGAATCCCCCCATTGTGTGAGAAGCTGGAATAATGCAGAGAAGACTGTCAGCTGATTTCTCAACACAAACTTTGCAGGCAAGAAGGGAGTGGCAGGAAATATTCCAAGTGATGAAAAGCGTGGACATACAACCAAGATTGCTCTACCCAGCAAGTCTGTCATTTAGAATCGAAGGACAGATAAGGAACTTCCCAGACAAGAAAAAGCTGAAGGAGTTCATCACCACCAAACCAGTATTACAAGGACTCTTAGAAGGACTTCTTTAAGATGGGAAGGGGTGTTAAGGATGGGTGAAATGGGAAGGGATTAAGAAGAAAAAAAATGGGTGTTACACAGTAGTCTTGGGGACGTAGGGTGTAGCATAAGGAATATTCTCAACAATATTGTAATAACTAGGTATGGTGTTACAAAGGTACTAGATCTATCAGGATGATAGTTGGGAATGGGTTCGGGGACAGGGTGAAAAAGGTGAAGGTATTAAGAAATACAAAGTGGTAGTTAATACAGTATGGGGAATATAATCAACAATGTCGTAAAGATCATGTAAGGTGCCAGATGGGCACTGGCTTTATCAGATGGATCACATCATAGACTGCGTAGATGCCTGACCAATGCACTATACACCTGGGGCTGAAGTAGAATCATTGAATGTCAACTATAACTAAATATATAGGTATATATAGTCACAGGATGTGGAGTGCAATATAGGGAAGATAGCCGATGGTACTGTAATAGCTATATAAGATGTCAGAGGGGAAGTAGCTTGGGGGTGGGTGGGTTATCACTTTATGAGGGGTTTAAATGTCTAACTATTACATTGCTTTGTACACCTGAAACTAATTTAAAAAATAAAAAATAAAAACAGAAATTCTTATCATATCTAGTGCTAATGACCCAAAAGTAGATGAGAGAGAAGAACCCACAAAGGTAGGTAGAGTTGATTAAATAGAAGCTGTGTGGGCCTAATAACTATTCCTTGGGAAAAAAATAAAATAAATTAAAAAAAAAATAAAATAAATAAAAAAATGTGCTAAAGCAATATACCAATTAATTGAGCTTTGTTTAAATAAATCCTGGTTTAACAATATGATTTAGTATTACATAAGCATTAAAAGCCATAATTCCTACTAATGAAAACAAAGAAAATGCTCATAATGCATGAAAGATCTAAATGCAAAATTGTATGCTAAATGTTATCATAAATTTATAAAACAAAATGAAATCACAAGTAAACATATACATGCTTTAAAAAATGAAAAATGATTGGAAGGAAAAATGTTCACAGAGGTTTTGAGAGAAGACTAGGGTAACTTATTTTCTTCCTGTTGGTTAATAGTGGCAACCTCAAAGAAAAGCTACTTCGTAATCTGAAAAAAAATCTTAAAAATATCTTTTTTACTTAATCATGTATCAGTGGTTTTCAAATTTATGTTTTGCCATAAAATGGTTCCTCAAAGTTTATCTAAAACTCAAAAGAAAAACAGATTAACAAAGAAAGATCTTATGACTGAATCAGAAGAAAGGGTATTGCAACCACAGAAGTGAGGGGTCCTAAGTTGTATAAGCTTGACCACATCCAGGACCATTGTTTGTGTAACTGTGGGGCAGATCATTCACAGGCTTCCCCTCTTTTGTCAATCATGCTCTGTAGAGATGTTCAGTGCACACCTTAACCACCATATAAGTTGACCCAACCGTCCAATCTATCCACTACCTGCCCATGTGTACTATGGCATATACAATGGTCTTCTGCTAGGTCTCCCCAGGTTGTAGTTGGAAAAAACATTGATAGCGGATGAATGAGGTGTCATAGGTATACATACATTGTGGAACAGAGGGTGTTTATGGTGTCATGACTGAGGTCTATCAATCCAAATAACAAGCGTGATTGGATTTCTGTGAGAAAACAGAGAAGGCTGAGGTATGCATTCTAGCTAGTGAGGGCACTAAAATGAGATGGCATACAAACGCACAGGGGTGGGGACAGAGTGGACCAGGCAAAGAGAGTAAAGATAAGGTTCCATAGCAACCATAGGGGAACGTCTAGGTTTCTATAAGCAGTCAGCACATTAGTAGACTCCTAAGTGTGGGGCTGTTTTTTATTCATAACCTAATAGTTTATCCATTTAACTGATGACAGGATCTTTATGAGGAAGTCAGTTTGGTATTTTCTGGGCTTATAAAAGTGACAAATTGCTCTTGGATTTATGCTTTTGTCACTTAGAGAAATTTAAAAACATTTTTGATGAGCTAAGTGCTCCTAATGTAGAATAGTTTAATAAATAAGATAGAAAAAAGCATTCCCTACACCAGCCGCTGCAAACTCAAATGGTCCTGAGGGCCAGGGAGGTAACATAAATTACTGAAGTGGTGCTGAGTGCAAGACATCCATGTGCATTACTTGCATATTAAAGACAAGGAACTGTTCTTCATTTCCATGAAGGAATGAGCTTGCTCTCATTTTTCTTAAAAAAATGTTACCGCTTTCCGTCTCCTTTTGTTTTCCCACTTTAGATAGAGACACGAGTATTTTTTTAAAAAAATAACGATAGTACATAGAAAAAAAATAACAATGAACTAATTTTTCCTAAAAACAAAACAAAACACTTTTGCTTTTAACATATCACAGTGGTCTTCAAATTTATGGAGTATTTAGCGTCAGTGTCACTATGTATGGGGAAGTGGTGGCGACTATACGAAATGAAGATCACACAACCTGCGCGAATGTGCAGCCGCCAATCAGGTTCAGACAATTGCTACCAGTGTAAATAGATCTTCCATCTTTCACGAGAAACCAAGGATGTGTATTTTAATATACTATTTCTTGATTCTAACACGATGGCTCATATATTACAAAATATATTGTAAGAGCCAAACATAACATATGAACCAGAAGTAGATTTACTTTGGCTTCTCTACAGATACTACAAGACACCAGCTTTCCGGATCCTAGTAAATGTTATCACAGGGAAGAAGTCAATGTCCTTCCCTGAAGTTAATTCCTTTCCATTAGAAGTTAATTTCTTTTCATTAAGTCTGATAACCCCATCATCCTAGAATATTATGGTTCATATGCATATATTACATTGCCCATTCCCAAGGCTTTCTAATGGAAACGACGGGAAAGCATCAAAGAACTTTGGAACTTATGTACAGTATTATTTCTGCAAGTATCATAAAGCATGCGTACTGAGTTTAGAAATTGAGTTTGCCAACACTGGAAAGCCCTAATTAAGCTCTTAGCAAAAGCAATACAAATTTTCAAATTAGCATAATGAGATCAATTCATTGACGACCTGGAGGCTAAAGAACATTTGTAGCATTGATCCAAATGACCTCTTGCTAATAGATCATCTCTTTGACAGAGAGGTTTAACATTCCAGAAGGTTGTTGGGAGCATTCACCCCTCAGAGAAATAATTCTTCATTTGGTTTCTATTTATTTGGTTTACATGGATAATGCCAGTTAGGGGCATCCTGAAGAAACTAGTTACTTAAAGGTAATGAGTTTATGGATTTGCAGAATGCCTGCATTCATTAGCATAGTGTTATGTACCGATGGTCTGCAATTTGTAGATTTTTCCAGTTTATAAACAATTCTGGAAAAGCAGATCATCAAAGACAATTAGATTTCATGCCAGACAGCATGATCAGATCCTGATCAGTCATTCTGGGGACAGAGAAATGTAATTGACAAGCCTATAGATTTCACAACAATAGGCAGCATGGTGTAATTGGATAGGGAGGGTACCTCCTTTGAAAGAGTGATGGATTGATGCTTTGTGGGAGATTATTTTATCGGAGACCTGAGTTACAGTTGAAAATGTTTGCATGAGTCCTAATATTTCACCTCTTCTGACCTTTGGCAAAGATATTTATGTATATCTATACATAAACCTTATACATAAATGTTTATTTCCATCAGACAGTATGTCAGAATTCTCATGCTCCTGTCCCTAATATTCCATAAAAGAATGAGAAGGTGACATGTTATTGACCATTTGGAGGTGTGTGTGGGGGGAGGGAGCAGAAACTTGAAAGAAAAAGCCACTTTAAGAAGCCAACTCTCTTTCCATGCAGGATCCAAAACCTTTTATCCTTTGATCCTAGACAATATCACGTTGGAACTCTCCCTTCATATTCCACAGAAAATGTCAATGAGTACTAGTCACTGATATTGTCTGACAAGTGATCTATCCCCCAATTCCAGTCCTCTATCTTAAGTTTTGCTAGACTCAATATAAAATCGAGTTGCTAATATATATTATAGATGTAACCTCAGATTTATGACTTTTAAGGATTCTCAGTCCATCTGCTTATTGCCTGTGATCATTTCTCGGCACTACTCCATGGCAAGCTTCTTAAGAACGTGAACATATGTTAAATTTCCTTATTACATAGAAACTACTTCTGAGGATGTTCAATGGCACCTGTTGAATACATGTTCTAGCCCAAATTGAGGTACCTGCAAATTTAATGACTGCTGTGATATACATACACACATGCAATAAAAATTCAAACAGCATTTTAGGGGTGGAGCCAAGGGAGAGGGAGGGATATCATTTTTTGCTTTAGGTCCTAGGGTTGAGCATAGATATGATCTAGAAACAAACATTTTTTTTTTTTTTTAAATTTTAAGACAGTGCTTTATTGTTGGTAGAAATGCCTTATTTACCATAAGGGTAAACAAAGACCTAGGGAGTCACTGGTCCAAACTCCACATCTAAACAGAAACATTTTTAATGTAGTTGTACTTACATATATGTTGGGAGTCACTAATATTTCCTAATGGCTATCTATGGTCTCATGTTGACTTTTATGTATTTGCTCAAGGTATGAGTTATATAAGAGTAATAAATGTGTTTTTTTGTTTGTTTATTTGTTTGTGTTTGTTTTGTTTTCCCCCCCATTACAACTAAGGATGACTCGGAAGGCAACCTTGTCTGATGGGACAGGGTAGAGAGGCATGGCCACACTGGGGGTATGAGAGGTGGAGCTGGAAATACTGGAAGGCCACAGCAGTTCCCAGTGTGGTCATCTACTTCACCTCTCAAACATTTTAGTTAATTACCATCTTACCAAATAACAAGTGTGATTGGATTTCTATGAGAAAACGGAGAAGGCTGAGTCATGCGTTCTAGCTAGAGAGTGGCTAAAATGAGATGGCATACAAAGACACGGGAGTGGGGACAGAGTGGACCAGGCAAAGAGAGTAAAGATGGGATTCTATAGCAACCATGGGGGAATGTCTAGGTTTCTACACTCTAAGAGATTGATCTAATCAATAAATTTCTCGTCACATTAAGTCACATCATGAGTTTTGATCAAATTGATATTTCCTAGCCTAAAATTAATGTGACCTAGCGTTTGTTGTACACTCTCTAAGTGTCAAATACTCTTTTAAGCAGTATACATGTGTTAACAATTTAATCTTTAGAACATTTCTATGAGGTGAACCCCATTTTTATCACCCCCATTTTACATAGAAAGAAACAGGAGTGTTGAATACTTTGTCTAAAGTTATATATTTAGTTAATGGTAGAGCCAAAATTTGAATCAAAGTTTCACTCTAATTTTGCTTTTAACTACCTTGCTCAGTCATCCATATCACTTGCCAAATTTCAGTGCAATGACCACATGCTATTTGCAAAATAATATTCACTTATATGTAGAATCTAACAAAACAAAACACACACAAAAAAACTGAGCTCATAGATATAGAAAGTAGATTGGTGGTTGCCAGAGGCAGTAGGTGGGGGGTGGGAAAAACGGGTGAAGGGGGCCAAAAATACAAACTTCCAGTATAAAATAAGTAAGTTATGGGGATCTAATATACAACATGGTAACTAAAGTTAATAATAATCTACTTCATTTTTGAAACTTACTAAGATAATATATCTTTAAAGTTCTCATCAATAAGAAAAAAAACATTTTGTAACTGTAAGGTGACAGATATTAACTAGACTTATTGTGGTGATCATTTCGAAATGTATACAGTAGTGAATCATTATGTTGTACACCTGAAACCGATATATGTCAATTATAATTGACTAAATAATATTACTCAAACAATATTTGTCCATGCATAGCTCATGAGAAGTTATGATAGCCCTTCTCAGAGTTATGTGGTATTTCATTTTGGTAATGTGCAGAAATGAGTAGAGCAAGCAGTCCATAATATCTTGCTGTAATAATAAAATCTGCAGTCTTAAAATATTTAAGAGGGCCAATTATATCTAAGTCTGTTGGGTGACTTACAGGAAAGCATTTGCTTTCCTGAGGAAAGGGGTGGCATTTCTGGTCTTTCATTTTTTGGGGCAGGGATGAGATTCTGAACAAGTGGCAGCTGTTTTATGACCATGAGGAAAAGGCAAGGGAACCCACAGAGGTCTCCATCATTGTCTATGCGGTGTCCATCACTCCAAGTTCACAAACTGATATTCAATACATTACCTCACTTGATCCACACGATAATCACTTCCTCCCAAAAAATAGTAGGTTGAGAAAATCTTATTCTTCCCATTTTACAGATTACATTTTTTGTCTATGGTAGCATACTTGAGAAATGGTTGAACTGGAATTGGTAGTTTTCAAATAATTTTTCTACCACAAGAGAGTAGCAATTTTGTTATGTTTCTTATTGACCAAATTAAGTGCTGCTCCTTAACAATTCCCACCATTTGAGCTGGCATACCCGAATAAGTATTAACTGGGTCTTAACCATTGCACTGAATGACATCCCTCTACTCGTAGTGGAGCATATTATCTTCTAATATTAGTTTAGGCCGTTACTTGATTTGCCATTTTCAGATTAGATGTCACCTGTCCTCCTTTCTCCTTGTTAATATTTTCTTCAAGTTATTTATAACAGTACTATCCTGTTTCCCCTTTGTCCTCCTTTGCTTTTCAGACTGTATAGATTGGTTTTAAAGCAACCCACACTGCAGTTTCTTCAATTTAGCTGTACTTATCTGATTATGCATCACAAAAGGAAGCAGAGATTCAGCTTAATTGTGAAGCCTCAGCAGCAGAACCAGGTAAATGATAGAAACCTAAGGATCACAGAATCACCCTCATTGACGCTGAATGAAATGACAGAAACGAGTACCTCTTAGAAGCCTGAATTCTGATTATGGAACTTTATGTTCTAACATTGTGTGTCTCTTGTCAGATCAGTGTTGTCCTTTCACGTCCTGGTTCAGTTATGAAAGTCGGTTGCAGACTCATGTTATATTTTAAATTCATTTTGACAGGTAAATGGTCTCTGGGAAAGTGAACACCCTGGATTCACAGCTAACTGAACCTGTAACATTGTCATGAGTGAAGGCTGAGACATGTTTACATGAATGTAGAGCATTTACAAGGATGATGATCAGAGAAAAAAGACAACATTAAACAGAGGAAACATAAACATAAGAATGGAGAGATATGTGATCAAAAGACGTTTTGTAAGGGAAAGTGCTGCTGCCATTTGCTTTTCAGCTGTGTTTTCCATAGTGCAGCACATCTTGCTTTTGCTAATTCTACCTTTGCTCGCTGCCATCTGCTAGGGGAAAAGGAGTTCTGATTTTGAATCTTTGATGAAGCAACACGTATGAGATGGCTTCCAAAGCCTGATATCCCAAGGAGTGATCTTAAAATACAGAGTAACGTGCTGCTTCATTTTAAGGGAATATTTTAGGATGGGAAGAACTCCCTAACCAGATAACAAAGAGTTGGCTTTCAGAGAGCTTCAAAATTGTTTCTGTATTCACATTTCCTCCCACAATTTCTGGTATGTAAATAAGGTTTTAAGGTGGTGGTGAGGGAATATGAATTAACAGTTCCCTTTTTTTGTTCCTTACGACCATGTAATATACACTCCAGTGCCGAGACAATAGCCGTCTTATTAAGGATTAAAGCATTAAAAACTCTAAATGTTCACATCACAAACTGGTTTTAAATACTGATATCAGAATTACACACAATTAGATAAAGAATGCAAACACGGATCACTTATACATACACATATACACACCATCTAGAAATCAATTCTATTCAGAATAACAGTTCCATCAGTCACAGTGAAAGACTAATCATGTTATGATCTACAAAGGAAATACAGGGACAGGTATGGATTAGCTCAGCCTCCATACACTAGGTGGTTGAGAATGAATTAGCATAATCATAAATTTGTTCCAATTACAGAGGCAATTATCAGAGACCAGCTTATAGCATTATCAAAATGAAATCAGCAAAGTGCACTGAAGTTCCAGGTAGATGCCATTGAGTTAACTGTGCTTAAAAAAAAGTCTCTGCCCGCATTCATCTTTCACCCCTTTGACTATTTTACACTCTATAAAAGTTTCCTTTCAGCTAACAGACACAAAGCAACCATGAAAAAAGAAAAAAAAAATACATGTAAGGAATAAACAAAACAAAAACATATGCTTAATATAATAACACAACTTCAAATTCAAACTTTAAAATCTTGTGTAAATAATTTCTCGAGATCAGTGGTTCAGATAGTGCTTTTAAATTTTAGACAGCAATTCCCATCACCACTTGTGTTCTTTCCAAAATATTGATTAGGAATAAAGCTGTGACTAAGCTAGTCATTACCTGCTCCAAACAAAAGTTCTTTGTGCAAAAATGTAGTGCTGTTTTGCAAAAGTAGCCCCACTGCTGTTCATATTTCTTTTCATTTTGCCTTCCCATTATAAATAGAACCTGTTGCCTTGCTAACCACTGCCAATCTGGAAAGTATGCAGGACGGTCAAACATATTTTGTAAAGGAGGCAACAACAGGTTTAGTCTCCAAATTTTAGAGCTGAAAAGGCAATTCAATTTAAAAGCTAAGATTTTACACATATATTTTGCCCAAAACTTAAGGAAACAAACATTAAGGAGATACTCAAGAGATGGCCCATTAATAAGAAAGACAAAATGGTATTTTTATTGTAATTAAATACAATGGGTTTTACTATTACAAAGGATGGTAAGCCCAGTGGAGTTGAGGTAGGAAAACAAGGAGGAGAAGGAAAGGTAGACAATCATTTTATTTTTATTGATTATCTGCTATGTGTAAGATACTATTCTAGGCCCTTTCATATCTTAAACTTGGTGAGGTGGACATTGTTAACTAATGTTTTTACAATTAAAAAAAATAAGCATCAAAGAATTATTCAAACATGTTCAAAATTCTGCCATCTTAAAACAAACAAGTAAACAAATAAAAAATCCTTCCTTTCCTTTTATTCATAGTTGTCTCTCTTAAGTTCTTTACTCATGCCTTGTCATTTCAATCTGGTTTCCACCCCATCAACTCACTGAAATTGCTCTTGCCAAGGTCACCAATGAGCTCCAGTTGTGACATTCAGTGCACAATGTTTTGTATTCTTACTTGACTGTCAGGGGTGATGAGGACCATTCTTGAATTTTCTCTTCCACTGGGTTTTATTATACTTCATATTCTCTCTTTGTACCCCTCTGGCCACTCCTGCTCTGTTTCTTATGTTAGGTTCTTCTCTGTTCAAACATGAAGTGTTGTATGTCTTCAGGTCTCAGGATTAGGCCCTTCTCCACATCGTGCCATATAATGTCTCTCCACACAACAACACCAGACTCCTGAGTCATTCATGGCCACACACTGAACATTCCCAAATTGGTATCTTCAGTTCACTGACCTTCTTGAGCTGCAGTCTTTTATATTTGGATGCCTATTTAGCATCTACTTTTGTATGTCTCAAGGAAACTTCAAGCTCAACATGTGGAATTGGATTTAGATTTTTTTTTCTTGCAGAAATAAGAAAGAGATAGATGACTTTGTTACCTGTCTGACATTAAAATATTTGAACATTATCATATGAAAATAGGGATTCACTAAAAGAAAAAAAAATGAGTTTGTGAAATAATTATTTCACATTAAAAAGAATACTCTTGATATAATGTATACAATATATGGGGTGGGGAGGGGAAGGCAAAGGAACATAGAGTTCATTTGGCGACTGCAACAATAATCCCGGGAAGAAAGTGTGGTGAAGTGAATTGGAAGGTTATGATGGGTATACAGTAAAGAACCTTGACAAGATGTTAAGGGGTAAAATAGAATGAATAGAAATTTGTGACTGATTTGATATAAGATTTGAAAAAGGGAAATCAAAATTTGACAACCATATAGGATCATTTCTAGATGCTGTACTGATATGCAGGTATTGTATATCACCTTGGCCCCTAGTATAGAAAGAGTACTCTCAAATCAATAGGAAGAAAGAAAGACCAAGCATTGTAACAGAAAAATGGCTAAGTACTTGAATAACTCAGTGATACATATAGTTAAGTTTAAGATGTATACAAGGCATTGATATAAGCATCTTCAACCCAGATCTCTCTTCAGCTCCAAACCTAGATAGGGAACTACTTTTGGGGCATATTTACTCCACAGTCTTCAGCATAAATTGTATCCTCGGCCATATATGAAATCATGCAGAAAGTACATGATGGAAAAAATAAATAACAGAAAGTTAAAGATACAACCTGAAGAATAGCAGAGGTTTAAAATCAGAAAAGGGAAGAGGATGCAGCTGATCATGAGGTAAGGGGGAAATCAGAAATGTATGTATCATAGAAACCAAGAAAGAAAAAAATTATTTTAAGTACAATCATACACTGCTTAATGACGGGGATACATTCTGAGAAATGTGTTGTTAGGCGATTCATCATTGTGCCAACATCACAGAGTGCACTTACACAGACCTAGCTGATACAGCCTACTGCACACCTAGGTGATATGGTGTCGCCTATTGTTCCGAGGCTACAAGCCTGTATAGAAAGTTACTGAACAAAAGAACAAGAGATTAAATCAGGTACAAGAGAAAATTATGCAATCAGGAGAAACAGCAAACACGAGATGTATGATGCTGTTGCTAGTGTTAACACAGCATATTGTTTTTCAGAAAAATTCTTTTTGTAAGTAGAAGAGTGCTCTCTAAAATCACAATAAAGACTCTAGTATAGTAAAGACATTATAAACACCTAACCAGTAACACAGTCATTCGCTATCATTGTTACGTATCGTGTACTGTATATAATCGTATGTGCTGCAATTTTCATAGGATTGGCAGCACAGGTTTATTTATTCCAGCATCACCACAAACTTGTAATGTGTTGCACTATGACACTGTGAGGACTATGATGTCACTAGGTGACAGGATTTCTTTTTTCTCCATTGTAATCTTATAAAGTTTGTCCTTGATGCGAAAGTCGTTCTGTTGTGCATGACTGTACTTGAAACATCACCACTGAAGTGACAGGTGAGTGTAAGTACGGTCCCAGGCTCTGTTTGAACATGGAACTCCTTCTATAGCATATTAATTAAAGGTCTCTACTCTTGTCTTTGTTATTTTTAAGGCTAATAATAGTAAAGAAAACACTTTACTCCATTCACTTTTTTCAATATTCACTAAAACTTCCCCAAAGTCAATAGTCCACTTGAAAAAAAAGTGGTATCTCTATCTCATTTCTTACAGCCAAAAAAAACCCCAGGCATATAAAATATAAAAAATATAATAAGTGAAGCCACAAAAGTACTGTAAGGAAGCATGGGCAAATATTTTGTAATGTTAGAGTAGAGAAGGATTCCCTGCCTGGTGTAAAAGCTACATTACTAAAGATTGACTATTAAAGTTTAAAAGTTCAATATAACAAGAAGATGCCAAAGGATAAACATGAAAAAATGTTTGCAACAAACAAAAAAGCTATTTTCATTAAACAAATATATGTTTCTCAAAATACTTCTAATATTCCTGGTCTCTAAGAAGTAATCAAATTATTTTAAATTGCATATCCTTTTTCATAAACTAATACATTAACTAGAAAAAAAGCACAACCCATTTCTAGATGCCTAGCAGGCTAAGTGACTACCCTCATTGCACCTTATCTTCATAACTGTCCCTAACTGGCTATTTTAGACAACTCTTTGATGTTTGCACAATCTTACACAGTGTAGTTCATGGATAACGAGTCATTGTGTTAAAACTCTAACCTCTAAATTCAAAAAGGGAAATTTAAATGCAATTCTATTACTTTTACATGTCATACTTACTTCTGTTGACTATACAATTTCATTAATGAAATTGAGTTTTTCATTTCTGTTTTTACTTTTTAAATAACACAGGTAGTTTCATGGCTTACAAACATTCCAAGAGAAATCTAAAAAGCAGTGACTTTGCATATCCAACATATTCTCATTTGGGGAGGGTGTTTACGTTTCTTATTTTAATCAGCCTGGTCAATTAAATTGGATGGTTTCCTATTTGTTTCTATCCAG
The DNA here is from genome assembly GCF_964194185.1 of Rhinolophus hipposideros. NCBI lineage: Eukaryota > Metazoa > Chordata > Mammalia > Chiroptera > Rhinolophidae > Rhinolophus > Rhinolophus hipposideros. The sequence continues at coordinate 44,059,607 of NC_138050.1, read as the reverse complement.
TTTATCCTTCTCTTCCTTGCATTCTGGTTTTTATGAATTAGCTCAAAGCTGCTGTTTGGTCTTCACAACACTACAGGGAATGTTTAAAAAATAAACAAAATTGCCGTCGTGACTTTTTTTCCAAACTTGCTGAAAATGAGATTCTTCAACAGCCTCTATTCCATAACCTCCTCCTTCCTTTTTAATTTAAATTTTGGTACTAAAATGAGTTTGCGATATCCCATTAATGTAACCAGGGGAGACACTTGTTTCCTATGCATTGTACAGATTAGTCTACAATTCTCCTCACTCCTATCCTTCATTGTTCAATGACTTTACAGCACTTATATTTTTTTAGCAGTTTATTTGCCTTAAAAAATCCACCTTTCTATATTATTCATTGCTTCATGTTTGTTCATTTACAAAAATGCAAGTGAAATTACCTTGCAACCCCTAGTCCACCATAAATTGTTGTTTGGAAGAGGTGGTAAATATAGATTTATTTCAAGACAATGAAGAGTCAATCCCAAATACCACATTCAACAAAGGAAAACCATGATAGAAACTGTTGAAAAAGAAACGTATAACCAACTTTGAAATTAAATGTTTCATTATTTTGGGAAAACTAAATGTACATACATGTATCTTAAATGGGTGTACAGTTCATAAAGAATCAGCTGAATATAGAGTTCAGCAAAACAGTAGGATAGTAGACCATAAAAGTATCCATTGCACCCCACAGATAATTCACAAATTCCACAATCTACATAAAGATTATCAAGAGTTGATTTTGTGTTTTATTTTATTAAATCGGTGTGGAGTTAATCCCCTATTCTTCCTCTGTAAAATGAAAAAAATGGTACCTTCTTTCCTCGACCTAATAGGGATCTTGGAGGGTTGAAAATGAAACTGTGGATTAATGGACTTTTGTATAAAATAATAAGTTAATGTCATGTGGTAGCAGATTCCAGGAACACATAGTCTCATGGGACTTCATTCAGGGTGCAGAGTCAATAGTTGAGAAAGATGAGGCCACAACAACAGTGATTTGATCATGGGCCGTGCATACCACTTCAAGGGGTTCAAACTCAACCCTGAAGGCACGAAGAAGCCACTGATGGATTTTAACTAAGGAGTTTTGCTTACGAAAAATCATTCTGGCATCAATGTGGAAGGTGCCAAATGACAGTGAGCATTAGAGAGGCCAGACAGGAAGTCATTACTCTATTGAGGGACAGAAATAATGAAGGCCTGGATAAGGCAGGGTGATAAAGATGGAGAAGATAAAATGCAGAATAAATAGAACTGGAAAGTAGTGATAGTTAAAAATGAGAGAAAGACTAAACAAAGGAAATGGGCATAACTCCAAAGTTGCTAGCTTGGAGAACTGATACCTTAACTAAGACTAGGGGTCCTGGATTTTCAAAGTGTTTTGTACCTGTTATCGCGGAGGTACCATGGGGCACTTTAAGTAAACTGATCACTGACTTGAGCAATGGGACCCACCCTGCTAAACCGATATCCCAGCAACATGCAACAACCAGTGTTTCTGGTTTGAGAAAAGAGTAATCTTCATGAAAACAACACTTGTTTTGGGCCTCAGGTTGGTGGTGATAATTTTGTAGACCAAACTGTAAAATAACTGTATAGTTCTTGAGTTAAGATGTCGCTACTCTGACCTTTAAATATATCCAACTGCTGACTGTGGTCAATAAGTGGAGTATACAAACATCAGAAGCATCACATCCAGAATGTCAGCACTCCTGGAAGAGAGCAATCAATCATTTCCTGGAGGCAACATAAAACTGTAACAGTTTAACATAGAAAAGGTCAACATCTGGCTAGTGGTCACAAAGAAGTGGTCACAACTTACTTCCTTACAGCCTGCTCTTTTCAGTTTATAAACCATGTTCTTGTTAAAAAATAAAAATTAGTAGAAGGTTCTCTACCCTTTATTTTCTTATTTTTAAACCAGCCACTTCTCATCTGCATTTTCTAATGTATGGTAAGTAGGACACATCAATAAAGAAAAAGAAAAAAAAAATCACTCCATACTTCTTTTAATCATTTTACAAAGTACATAGTACCTGAGATAGAAATGAGGGCATTATATTTGGGAATAATTATGATCAAATTCTTCCTTCCATTTTGAAAAACCATCCTCTGTCTTTGTCTTTCTGTGTATCTACACAAAATCACCCTAACCACTACACACCACCCTCCTCATCACCACAACCAACATCACCCAAGTGGTCTAGACAGAACTACAGACATGATTACTAAAAAAGGGTACCTTTGTTATTTTCCTGTGGATTTTTATTTTGTCATGAATACTCATGTTACCTTTAGACCAAAAGACACAACCCATCAAATGCACTATGGTTGTCATTGCAATCAACAGTGTCAATCTGTCTCGTGCATCAGAGCAGCAAAAACACGAGCTGACTGGATCTGTCTTTATAGTACAATGAATTAGAATAAGGGCAGGAAGGTTGTTTGGCCAGGAGATGTTAAAAAGATCAGACAATCATCTTCTACCTGGAAGGCAAGCTGTGTTTCCTCTGCCCTGAGTACCATCTCTGGCACACCTAAGAGGCTTATGTCTATCCATTCATTGATGTGTCTGTTCACACTGGTTGGTAATAAATAAATCTCTTTAATAACACCCTAAGGAAGATGTATAACAGCCTCTCCCCTTCCAGCAAACTTGCCACTGCAATTTGTTGGTTTATGACTTTTCCTTTTTAGCCTGGATTTGTTTATTTGAAAATGTCAGTGAGGGTGTGATAAATTTGTGGGGGGAGGCGTTGGTGTTACCATGTTTCCCTGAAAATGAGACCTAACTGGACAATCAGGTCTAACGTGTCTTTTGGAGCAAAAATTAATATAAGACCCGGTCTTATTTTACTATATCATATCATACCATATCATATATCATATCATGTCATATCATATCATATCATAATGTAAGACAGTCTTAATATAATATAATATAATGTAATGTAATATAATATAATATAATATATAATATAATATAATATAATACTGGGTCTTATATAATAATAATATAACATAACATAATATACAAGGTCTTATATACTGTAAGACTGGGTCTCAGTCTTATATTATTTATTAATTTTTGCTTCAAAAGACGCATTAGAGCTGATTGTCTGTCTAGGTCTTATTTTTCAGGGAAACAGGGTACCCGCTCTGGTTCTGCATCTTCCCCTCCCAGCTCAGGACCCCGGAGTTATGTGATCCATTTGCTTTCCCCGTAAGTATTTTTTTGCTTTTAACAAAGACTCATCTCTTACCAGCTCATCTTTTTGCACAAATCACAGACTGAGTATAGTTGCTCACTTGCTCATCCACACATCCGCACTCCTTATGAACCTTAGTGGTAATGCAGTATCACCAGAGGGCATCATCACCTTTATAAACTACTTCAACTTCAATAACGCACAGCGCCTGCCTTGACTCTGCCAGTCTCGTCTGCAGCTCTAACTACATATGAGGCTGCCAGACCGCATCTCATTACAGAACCAGATTTCACTTAAATCAGTCTAAACTACTCTGCAGTTTTTCTCCCCCCAAGCTTTTGTTTTGTTTCCTTTTGACTCTGTAAAAGCAATAGATACAAAGAAATATACTTCCTCTGCAGTTCATATGGAGAAAAGTACTGGAATCGATACACGTTTATGAGAGTAATCACTCCTGGCAGCGCAAAGTGTGTTTTGCCAACCATTGCCCTTTTTCCGACGAGAAGATAACGTTGGCAAAATGATGCTAGGTCCTCAGCCACAATCTGGAGTGGCGGGAAGGAAGCCGTAGGAAAGAGGAAGTAAGTAGAACGTTCCCTCTCCGTCAAAATAGCCTCAGGTGTCATTGCTGGGGTCCTGTCAGGTGTCCCAGACAAGACACCTGTAGAATAAGAAAATCATAATCTAACTAAATAGATACAGTGATTTGTTTGTTTATTTAATAAATGACATGTACTTCACTTGTGACTAACGGTGGTTACTCAAAAGTGGTAAAGTGGCAAGACAGGGACAGATAATAGGCTGACAGAAAGGCTGATGTGTCCAGCATGTCTAATGGGTTGGCCCAGGGCTCCTCAGCTTTCCCTAATCTTGCAGAGGATTGGTTCTAGAATCTGTCGTAAAGATCAACCTATATGTGGGGACCAAGGTCCTGAATATAAGGTGAAGGAAAACTAATCACTCAGATATAAATGTGAAAGTGGTAGATTCTCTCTTCTTGAGGTTTCTTTCCATCAAATTCTGCCAATACAGGGCCCATACCCAAATCAGATTAAATCAGAAACAAGAAAATTAAAAATTAAACCAGAACAAAACTTTTAACATTAAATTTTAAAAATTAAATATTAAACCGGAAGCGAGGAAGACAGTAGAACTGACATGCTTAATCCAAAACTTGGATTCAAGATCCTGAGATTTGTTTTCTCTTTTCTCAGCAAAGGAGGTCTCATTATTTCAACCAGGGAAATGAGCGATGGATCCGATATGCCAGTACCTTTCAATCAAGCTTCTTTCCACATCAATGAATCTCATGAACATTTCTTGTCTGAGGCCACCCAGCTGTGTCTTATAGTATTTAATCTGAATGGAGTGTCAGAGGAATTTACAAATCAAGTTTTCATTGTCCTTATTTACCTAGGACCCTCACCCAGTGATCAGACCCTCTAAGTATACACACCTTAGGCCTGGAGGTATATGAGAGGGAGAATGGTAGCTTGCTCTAAGCTCATTTCATGAAGTGAGAGAAATTAGAACCCAGCCAGAGTCCGGCAGTAAGCAGTTGGTTGTTGTCAGCCAGAATTGGCTGTAAATAGACAGCCCTGAGGGGAAGAAATCCATCTATTTCGAACCTTTTTCCTTAATTGTCTAGTTTCCTGGCATTATTTTATCTCAAGGGATTTCTGTCTGTCTATCTATCTATCTATCTATCTATCTATCTATCTATCTATCTATCTATCATCTATCTATCTATCTATCTATCTATCTATCTATCTATCTATCTATCTATCTATCTATCTATCTACCTACAACTCTGTTCCCCTCTGGCTTGGTTCTTTCCCATTTCCCCTGTTTTACAACATAAACTAACTCCTAGCAGAATCAGAGCGATAAGGGGTTGTCTTTGGTTCTGCAGACATTACTGGGATCAAAACTAAATACTAGGTGACAAGCATCACCAGAGAGTACAGAATGCTCCAGGAGAAAATGATCTTTAATGGAGTTGCTCTTAAAAGGATCTGCATGTGGCAACGCTAAATACCATGAAGTCTCAGTTACAGATCACAGACCTGAAATGCATGAATATTAAAGAAGAAAACAGCAGTGGGGCAACTAAAAGAGAGTGGAGGAAGATAGTAAGAGAAAATCGCATTTGTCTGCCTTACTTTCTTTCATATGGCCAGCTCTGGGCAAAACCCCAATATAAATACAACTGTTTCTTCTAGATACATTGTTTTATCCTTTCTCTCCTCTTTCCATGCTCCTGAGTCATGCCATTTCTATAATGTTCCGCCCAGAAAGAGGATCTGAAAATCATTATTTGGAAAGTGCATAAATGACACAGCCCTCATATTTGCATTTAAACTGGGACACAAGGTTTGATGTAAGACATGACTCTTCAATAGTGGAATTTCAGGCAAGAACGAGAAAATGAAGACTGGGTGGGAATGGATGGAAGTTTTGGGAAATGGAATCTTTAAATTATACCACATAAATGGATTTCTTCATTCACACAAATTCTTTTTTGCAGGGCTGACTGCTACTGTAACTCTCTTCTTTTCTCTTCTAAGAATGGGTGGCAGTGATGGTAGTGGGGTGCTTAGAACTTGAAAATATCAAGCTTTACAAGTGTTAACCCTGTAAAAGTCCAATTACTACTCATGCCCTTAATAATAGTTTCTCCATTGCTCCAGCAACGTGGAGGTATCTTACAAACGATTCTTGTTGAACGCATACTTGCTGTGAGGACAACACCCATTTAAAGAGCTGTTACCTACAAGATGGGGCATGAGGTCATACCTCTGTGTGTGTGTTTGTACGTGGGTGTGTGTGCATGCACACATGCAAGCAGGCGGTTGCAAAAATGTGCCATGAAAATTTGTTACAGGATAAATAGAGGTGCATGACTGAATTGCTACAAGGAAGTCAGCAGTCTCCTAAAATGTAACGTAGGTGATTAATCTAAACAGACCTCCACAGTATCTGGAACACATCACTTGGTTTACTAGGTCCATCTTGTTCATGTCTGTTTCTATGATCATATTGTTATGTCATCAGAATAATAAAAGACATAAATCTTCATTTCACAGAATTGATCACAAACCTAGGAGAAGAGGAGGTCTGTGTACCTGCTCTATTGTCTAAACAAATCCATGGAGGGATCTTGAGTCATTTAATCATGGTGCTGTCATTTGGTTTGGGTAAGCATATTTTCCCTTCATTAGATTTAATATCTAATCTCATTATAGAAATGTGACACTCTGCACTGACTCTCAACTCATAAATCAGCTTCTACTTCTATTCCTAAGGCCCAAGGAAGGAAAAACAAGAAGCAACAAAGTGTGCTAAAAATGCATAGCAGAACACAATTTTAGCCATTCAGGCAATGCTGCCTTGCCATTCCACTTCTTACTTTCATTGTTGATTTATTCTAGTTCTATTGCCACCAGGACTATCATGCTGACTTCCATTTTTCTGTGCAGTCAGATATTTAAAAATTATTTCACTCATGAATCTTTCCAAAAGGTCACTTCCTAACCTTTCCCCCATGTAATCACATCAGTTATTCTTTTTGCATAACATCATGCAACATGTGGGTGTTCTCAGACCCACATACTATATCTATGTATAGAGCAACTACAACATGCCTATACTTTGGTGTTAAATGGGATGGAAAAGAAAAGACATATCCCTCACTTCAATATATTTGGGGAAAAGATATCATAATTTATATTTAGAGGTTTTTCTAAATGTTGGTATACCCGTTTCCCTGAAAATAAGACCTAGCCGGATATCAGCTCTAATGTGTCTATAGAGCAAAAATTAATATAAGACCCAGTATTTATTATATTATATTATATTATATTATATTATATTATATTATATTATATTCATATTTATAATATAATAAAATAAGACCGGGTCCTATGTTAATTTTTGCTCCAAAAGACGCATTAGAGCTGATTGTCCTTCTAGGTCTTATTTTCGGGGAAACACAGTATTTATCCTGATATATCTATAATGAATATACATCACTTACAAAATACCTTTTTGTGGACATAATCTACTACTTACAATTTAAAAAAGAATGTTTAAAAATGAATAATTTCCTATATAGACAAAATGAAGTTGTTCTTCCATTTTATAATATTTTGACCCCTAAAAAAAATCATTGGTTTATTGAGGCCAATAAACTATGGTTTAGCTCCGTAAAGGAACAAAGTTAACCTAAGAAGATGTGAATTCTACTAAAGATTAGAAAGATATTAAAAAATACATTTGAGAACTCACAAATAATAAGATTACATGTCACATATATGTAGTCATTATGTCTTTGATGGTAACAAGTTACAGAGCATTTTATTTCAAACCTTTCTTGTATCGCATCTTGATTTTCCAAGCTTATTTAAGTTTTCATTTTACTCATGACATTATAATACTGTGACTGGTTGGTCCAATAATCCCCTTCTCTTGGTTTCAAATGTGTAGATCTACTAATATTAACGTGCTATAAAAATAATCACGATATCAGGCAAAGTGCTGGAAATGTTCAAGAATTATAGTTTATAACTGAACTTAGCCTTTCAAGTTTTTTGGATAAATATTATACATCTTCATACTGCCCCCTTCTGCATATGGAGATTAGTATAAGTACATACTGTACCCAAGAATCTAATCTGGCCCAAGGTGCAAACAAACAAACAGACAACAAAAAATTTCCAGCAATTTCAAACTTTTAGCCAGGCTTTTGTGTAGACAAAGAATGAGCATCCAAGAGCAACTTGTTCTAATATATATTGGGGATGCCAAAAAATGTATATAAGTGGACACTTTGGTCAACGCTGCTCAAGCAGTAAGTAGTTTGCTGTAATCAGAAGTGTCTGGACACTGATGGTAACGACTTTGAGCATCTCTTGTAATTGTAGAAGTCAAATGTGACTTGTGTTCATCTTTTGTTATTGGTATATATTATTACAATTTTAATAGAGTTTTCCTTTCTTAAAATGTGTATACTTTTTTTTGGCTCTCTCTCTCTCTCTCTGCACACATACACACACACACACACACACAATTATCATGGTTAGGTACTGACGATGTTTCTAGACTACTGTATATGAAAGTTAATGCTTGTTTGGGGAGAGAGAGAGAGAGACAAAGAGAGAGAGAGAGAGAGAGAGAGAGAGAGAGACAGAGAGAGACAGAGACAGAGACAGAGAGACAGAGAGAGACAGAGACAGAGACAGAGACAGAGACAGAGAGAGAGGCTGTCTGCCTGTTTGTTATATTACTAAAAAGCTACTGGAAAATAGGAAGAATGAGAAGGCATGTGTACACTGTACTCTTTCATAGGGATTGACTAACTATAGCACTAAATTCCACTCTGAACTGCAACGCTAAAGCTTCTCTATGTGGAGTCTAGAGTGAATAATTCAGACTTTGGGAAATGTACTGTTGTTGATACTTTTGTTCCTGGGATTGCAAAAGTAAGGGGAGGGAGATAGATTCTGGACTAAGTCCAAACCCTACATTGGTGGAGCTTTGGGGTGCAGCTCCCTCAAGAGGGTTAAGATGTGCATTATGGAAGTTCAAAGGTGACTCTCTCTGTGGTCTGACTTAAGGACAGGGAGAAAGGAGAACAAGGAAAGATAGGAAGTAAGGTTTATTCCAAAGGGAAAACCCTGTGAAGTGTTTAACTCTTCATGCTTTTCCCTTGAATGATGAGGGAAATCATAGTTAATCTACTGTATTCGATTTTTTGCTTTCTATGCTAGAATTCCCTTTTCACTAACCTTCAACTTCCCAGTAACAGCCTTGTCTGGTTATACTGGAAAGAATAAAGGTTGGGGACAATGAAATGAAATATGTATGGCTAAACACAGGACGTCCATCAAACTTGACTATACTGTAGCAGTTTCCAGAGGCCAGGAGTAAAGCAAGCAGTGGTCTGTGTTGGAGAAGGGAGTGGTGATCAGGAGCTCACGACACCTCCATGTCAGCTGAGGCAGATGGCTCAGGAGTGGACGTGAGACAGATTCTGTCTCTCCCAAATAAAGAAGAAAGAGACTTGAGGGAGGAGGTTGATGCTTGGATCACATAAGAATAACTTGAGAACTGTAACATGTCTTTTCTTTTCTTCTGAACATAGAAAGGGTTAATATCAACAGTGCCCAAGTGGAGTGTCATTCCCATGCGAATTCAGATGGCATTACATATAAATATATGACTAACATTGGGCCCAGCTTCAAGAAACTGTTCAAATTTAGAATATAAATTTACATCTAGCAAAATTGGTGCAATTTAGACAAAAGCCTACACATTATAGTTGTTTATTATGATTTGGCTTTGGTACCTTTTCTTCTCATTTATACCATGTGATTTGGATGGACTGCTCTCCTTGTAATAACTTATTTGTCTCTATTTTACTTCCCTCCTCAACATTTCTAGAGCACTTACTGTCTATACCCCAAACTGTGACATAACATTTTCTAACTGGTATTTTAAATTATTATTTTCATAAATTCTATCTCTTTAACTAAATTGGAAACAACCTCTTCTTCTTTTTCTTCTTTTTTTTGAAGCTTATTGAAGAAATGATATCTATTTCTCGGGACCCCTGATACCCAACTATGTTTATAATAAAATAGTTGTTATTAAAATGTAACTATGAATAAGTGCAGAAATAATCAATGTCATTCTAATAGAGCAGCTGAAGTACAAAAGGAGTTAGAGAATCATTATAGTGTCCATTATTTCTATGCATGACTCCTTAGATACCTATTAAATACCCTAAAGAAATGGGCACTCACCCAATATCACTAATTGAGAAGACAGCGAGTATGAATACTTGGTACCTAACCAGAAGACGTTCATCTCAATAAGAGATGATGATCTCTTTGGCTAATATCCATATGATAGTTGGCTACACTCACATGAATATGAAAAAATGATGGAAAGAATGTACCTTGAACATTTTTAGAGTCCATGTGAAACAATTGATAATCCAACAACTTAAAAAAAAAATTACTCCTGAAACAGGCTGGAAGAAACTGTTGTAATATTATTACTGTTTTTCTTGTTAGGAAAAAGAAAAACTGAATAGCTGAATTTTGTGAGCAAGTATATTACACACGGCCACTAATTCCTGTTCAATGTCCTAGTGCATCCAGTAGTTGAATCTGTCTTCCACCTTGGAAAGCAGATTTTGTGCATCATTTTCACAACCATCAAGTCATAGGATTTCAGAGATGGAAGAGACTTAATATCCATCTAGCTTAATTGCCTTGCTTTTGATCTGAAAAATCTGGGGGCGAAGGAGTGACACAAGTTACTTGAAATCACGTAAGTGACCTTTGATTTGTGGCCTAGTATATTAACTGAAGTTAGCCATGGAAAGATATACTAAGCTCTGCAACTACTACAACCCCCTCCAAAAAAAAAAAAAAAAGAAGCTTGGCTATGCTGGTTCTATAAATATGGTAGAGTGGATGTGCAGAGAAATCCTTACTAGTACAGAACAACTAGAAATAATAAGTAACATATGAAAAAAAGAAAAGAAAAAAACAACAACTTTTTAACAGCATGGCTAAACTGATGATTAAAGTAAGATAAACAATTAGAAGCCAGATATCTCAAGGAGTTTTCTGGGTAAGTGAGCCTAGGAGCAGGCGTTGGCCATTGGTATGCCTTCCAATCCCCAGGGTAGTGAGTCAGCACACAGGACAGGAACAAAGCCTGACATCCAAGTAAACTAAGAGGTCTTCAGAGACCCCTGCACAAAGCAGGTTCCAAAAGAGGGCAATAAATCACAGAATCTGCACTAGAAAATAACACAGTCCACAGAAAACTTTTCTTTTCTTAAAGTTGTTATTAAGTGTAACAGAGAAAGCAAAAGTCTCTCTTGAATGTTCCTTACCCAAGGTCCACTTTCCAAAGAAGCCACAATCTCATGAAAAAACTTAAGTATCACATGAGTAGTCTCCCTAAGTACCTAATAGAAACAAGTAATAAACACTCTCTAGATAAAGACATTCTAAGCATACATAGGCCACAAAGAATTCCTATAAATGAATTCTAACAGACATGAACTCATCATAAAAATATCTCTTAAGTACATGAGAAAGCAGGTCTTATGAATTAATTTGTAGAAAACAAAAAATGAAGTCTCAGAGTTGTAATACTGATGACATATAATTAACAAGTATAGAATATAAAATGGTCTTGATCTATTTGAACAAAAGAATATATGAAGTATAAAACACGAAAATGAGTCTATCAAAATTGATCAAGAAATACTGAAATAGGAACAAATAGAACTTATAAAAATGAGAGGTATTCAAATATAAAACTCAGGTAAATAAAATTCAAACTATAAAATTTTACATAGTTGAAGAGGAACTTTGTGAACTGACACATACATATCAAGAAATTACATACAAAGTAGTACTGAGAGAGAGGAAAAGGGAATATATGAGCAAGTGATTGAGAGGCATGGAAACATAGAGATGCTCTAACACTGGTTGGTCCATGTGTGGCCCACAGGCTAACAGTATTGCTATGAACACATTCTCAAAACCCAACGTGGACCTACCACATGGTAGAAATTTGTGTAAATAAATGAACAAAATCCAGATGATTTTTTTTTTGTAGGTTAAGTTTGAGAAGGATTAGTCTAATATATCTCTAATCTGATTTCCAACAGAGAACATGTAAAATATTGGAGTGGTAACATTGAAAAAAATAGTTGAACATTTATTAAATTAATAATGATACCAGTTCTCAAACTCAAAAAGTTCAGCAGATCTCAAACAGGAATAAAGATAAATCTTCAATTATAGTGAAAATGAAGAACACCAAGGATAGCAAAACAATCTTAAAAACATTCACTGAAGAAATTCAGTTTAGAGTTATAGATCACAAGAATACAGTCCAGCCTAGAGAGCAATCAGTGCAGATAAAGCAGATGAGAAGGCTGGAGGAAAGATTTCTAAACACTCAATACCTAATATGCTTAAATGTATAAAGAGAAGATTTTCATACCTGGTAAAAATTTTAGGGGTTGAATAACCACATAGAAAACTAAGAAAAAAAATCTCATAGTTACTCTCCAGGGAAAACAAAATATTGTGTAATAAAAGGAATCGTGCTATACCTTGCTCATATGTGAAGAACTTTTACACAGTCATACTAATATAAATATCATATAATGCTATAATAAAAAGTATAACATAACTGTGCTGGGAAGAAGGGCGGCTGGGAAGTGTGCAATACATAATGAGGGACAAAAGGAAAAAGAAAGATAAATCCTTTTCTGTTGGTAATACAATCAGTAGTATCCAATTTGAGAAATCAGGACATAACAAGTGAAACATAGATGGAAACACACACCAAAAAAATTGCTAAAATGATTATCAGGAGTCAACTCTGAGGAGCGATGAATACTCGTATGTGTTCCTTTTTTTAGCAAGCTTTCTTAAACTAGTTGACTAAATGAAAGCATGTTTAACTTACATAAAATACCATTTTACCTCACTGGCAAAACATTGAAAGTTTGAATATATAAAGTATTTCTGAGTATGTGGAGCACTAAGATCAGTGAGAGTTTACTTTAAAAATATAATTTGGCATCGAATGGCGAAGCTGGATATGCAGAGACTCCCTTTATCCAGCCTATTTCATGAATGTACCCTAGAGAAACTCCTGCACATCTGCACAGGAAATATGTCAACAGAGGAAATAACAGTATTATTTTCATATATCTAAGAAATGGATACAATCCAAAGGTTCTTAGGTAGAAGAACGTCTACAGGAACTGTGACATATTCATACAGCAAAACAGTACACAGCAGTGAGTATAAACAAACTAGAAGTAGATACATCCACATGGATGAATGTCACTCCTATAAAATTGCATGAAATAAAGACATAGAAGTGTACAGTGTCACTTATATAAAATTCGAAACTAGACAAAACTAAGTAACATTGTTTAGGGATACATTGTATATGTTAAAATAGGAAAACTACATAAAAGTAAAGAAATGATTAGCCCAAATTTCAAAATAAAAGTGATCTTTTTTGGGTAGAGAAAGGGCTGCAAGGAGGGGTGGGTCACCCAGCAGTGTTTTATTTTTGTAAACTGTTTAGTGAGTTTTCTTATGCTTATTTAAGCAGAAAATATAAGTTATATATACTTTTATATTTCCCATTAAATTAAAGCATAACCTGATTCATGCCACATGTCAAGAGTTTGATTTCTCAAACAGTCTAATCTCAGCCTCTCCTAACTAGCTTCCAGCTCTGTTCTCAACAGTGTTCACTCCACTTTCTCTTCATTCCCTGCTTCCACCCTTCCCTTCATTTGTAAACCTTTGATGGTGACTCTTAGCTTCTAATCTTGGGTCCCTCCAGTGATGCTTTTCTTCTTCTTTGCTCCCTATATTTGCACACAACCTTCCAACTCTGGGCTGGGAACTCCTACCCTGAGAACTCCTATTCACATAAACTATTTCCAAGGACAATCCCACTTGGATTGAACCCGTTTATAAATATTAAGTTGGTGCAAAAATAATTGCCATTTTTGCCATTGCTTTTAACCTTTTAAACCACAATTTCTTTTGCACCAGCCTAATAGACACCAGAAAAATAAAGGTTGTGTGTCTTTACTCCCCATCCAGAGCTGTCCTTTAAACCACATTGATTCTGTTGTGTCAAGCAATGCAACAGGGACCAGACCACTTGGACATCCCACTGTAACTGATAGATAAAGGGCGTTCTAAGCCTGTCATCTGACCATGGAGCCAAACACGGATCAGGCTACTGGGAACACACGACCTTGAAGGGATTTAAAGGAACAGATTAAACAAACAAGCCTATTTCTTAACAATTCTCAATAAAAAGCATGATTGGCAAAGATGCTCTTGATTGTCAGCAATGTAAATTGTAGCTCTCTGGCTTCTTTGCTGCAACCTCAGGCCCAGTATTGCATCAAAAAAAAAAAAAAGTAATTTTTTTTCTACAGTACCTTTGCTTTGTAATCTATGTTAGTGATATTACTCCTATTCTCAACAATCTATCATATCAGAAAACTATTATCACGGTTAATGGAGGCTCTGAACCCCCACAGGAAGTTAACACTACCTCAGTGAGGAAGCAATAAGAACAGAAGGGGCCCAAGTGACCACAAGGCTCACAGGAAGTCAGTGACAGAGCAGAGGCCAGAGCCATCAGCCACTCAACCATCAGCCACTCTCCATGCTAAATTCCTGACGCTACAGAATCATTTTTTAAGATATGGGTTAAGTGGTTGCTTTTCTTAATCTCAGTCTTCACGGTCTGAGTGGAAGGTTTGCAACTTCCCTTGCCCTCATTATAATAGTTCCCCTATACTATTTTGAGAAATTTTCCCCATTCCAGAAATATTCTCCCTCGACAATTCTAAAAATCTGATATACAAATGTGATTTTGGAAATGTAACAAGATTCCTTTCCTTTGTTCTAAGAACATAATCTCTAAAACAAGTTCAATCTTAGTATGTTAGAAAAATATAGTGTCATCCCCTTCTGCTAATTCTTGTTCTTGACATTGCACTGCCTCACTAGAGCATATACAGTTGCTGGTACTTTTTAATGACTATCCAAATCAGTGTTAGGTATTTTAGATTATAATCTCTTGGCTATAGAGGCAGGATTTACCTTGTCTAAACAGACTACCTTGGCATAATACCATGCCAAAGTATAATGAACTCCATTTGCCAATGATATAACTTTACAATATTAGACCCTGACGTGAATATTGCCAAGCGTTATCCCTTTAACACTTGTGCTCTGCAACTTCTCCCACTATTGACTTTAGAAAGAGGTGGGCATCTTTAATTTCTCTAAGGGTTCGGTCCCATGAGGATCCTGTGGGAGCAGGTACCTGTGTCCCATTTGATAACGGGGTTAATAATGAACGTTATTGCAGGATCTCAGGTGCAGATTCCAGATCTAGGCCACAGAATTGCATAATAATTTTGTACTTTAAAGATGAACTGAAATGATGGAAGAGCACATCCTACAAGAGGGGATAAGTTTTAGTTGTAAGCAATTCTTTCCTTTCTACAGATGGATACTATGATTCTCTGTTGGCAGAAGGGACTCCAAATAGTTCAGGAGGTGTATATGACACACTCTCAAGTGATGCACAACGTAGGAAGCAGTTGACCTCAATAATTTTATTGTAAGAAATAAATGACATGACTATTGCTGAAACTCGGGATGCCTTTACTAGAACTCATGGGAATGAGAAGAGCAAATTATCTGAGTTGCCTTTGGGAAATGACTTTATTTTGCTCACTTGGGAAATAAAGATACACAGAAACACAAAGCCCTGCTTTTTACAATGCATATGTGTGCAGGTTTCTAAAGTCTAGATTAAAGACAAAAGAAATCCTTAACCATTGTCTGTACTTATTTCTAGTTTGTCTTCATTATAATTAACCAGAAAGTGACGGCACAGTGCCAATAGAGAAGCGGTGGAAAAGGACAGCTGTAGATAAGAACGTGGTAATTGTATTTGTGCATAATCTACTCAGAGCATTTGTCTATATAACACTCGTTTCAAAGATTAGGATCTGGACAACAATCAGAGAAAACTAATGCTATAAATGAGTGAAATTCTCCTTGCATATCTCCTATTCCCTAACATGAAGATTAAGTATTACAAAGACTAAATACAATATAGAAAAAAATTAACGTAATACTTGTTTAATGCTGGAGGTTGCTAAAGACACATAATTGAACATATACAAACATACAATCGCGCGCACACACACATACTTCACAGAGCTCAAAACCAGGACTTTTAGTGATGATGAAGCATCTGGATAAATACATCATGGTCTGAAGAAATACATTATTTTTGACCACTGGCTCATATGGTCCTTATTTTTTATTACAGCAGCAAATTGAATATTTCTGTAGTGTGTATAAAAGCAATAGAGTCTACATATGATTATGCTTAGAGTTATAGCTAACTGGGAAGGTGCAGATATAAGGCATTTTCCATTGATTAACAGTTACTTTCAAAGAATACATTTTTTGTTTGTTTAAAAATGCAGGTGAAGTCAGACAGAAACATCATTAAGATCTGCTAATGAATCATCCTCCTATTTGCACTGGGAATACGTGTTTGAACTCAGTGCTATATCTGAATTTGAAGAAATACAATTACTGGTTAACAAATGTTTTACATTTAGGTGGTATGGCTGGATGAATACTAACTACAAGCTAGCATTGGGTCTGTTATGCTAGAAAAATACAGTACATCAGTGGCAACATTCCATTTTCATCTAAGCAAATGCACATTGATACTATTATGTTAAATATATTTATCAAGGCAAAGTTAGTCTTTTAAAATTAATACTGCTCTTTTTCACCAACATGTTTATCGTAAAAAAAAATGTAGAAAAACAAAGAACAAATAATCCTTATCAATGATCACATCATTCATAATTTTGGTGTCCATGCTTTTACTATAATACACAATGTACCCGTATTGGGAACAGAGGGAGAAGCATATGTACATAAAGAAGTACTAGTTTTTAAGTCTTACTATACTGTATTTAATTGTCCCCCAATGCATTACTGGCAAATATCAATCATAATCCAGGTGTCCATAGTTTTACAATCCTGAGTATTTCAATGACTGGGTTGAAGCAGTGTGGGGTAATAATGTCCAAACTAAAGAGAGCATCAGGAAAAAACAGAGATGGATAATGGCGAGTTGGTTTTCAATGATGAGTTGGTTTTAATTGGCTCATGTCCACCATCCAATGTCCTTCCAATGTTCTCTCTGTGCTTCATTCACCGTTTTTGTTGATTCACACTGTTTCTGACATCTCACCACTTCTGTAAACAATGTTTTTTAACTATGCATAAAAAAGTGTAGTGTGTTTCTCTTTGATTTTTCCACATATAAATAGGTAACTCTTGTTTCTCAACTTCACTTATCCACTAATTATCTGCAAGTTTCCAGTACAGATTATGTTCCATCTGCCTCTTCTAAACCTAGCATAATACCTGACCCATAGTAAGAAAGCTCAGAAAGTGTTAAATTTGCTAAATTGTTTACCAATGCCTGCATTATTAAAAACTTTCTTTAATTAATATTGCATACTCTCTTTTTTCAGATGTTCTCATGTTATTTATATCACCCCATGGGTTAACAGCCTAGTGAACACAACACAACACATAGATGATGTTGTTGGGTTGGCTTGATATCCTTAGCACAGTCTCTTGAGTAAAAAGATATATAGCTCCTAAAAACAAAACCCTCAAAAGCAAAATATTTTTAGGGAATTAAAGCCATAAAAGAACACAGACCTCACTGGACCAGTGGCTAAATACGAAAGGGAGTTGGGTCTAAGTTTTATCATTCTTTGACTTAAATGTCTCATCTATCTTGCCCTTGACCAGCCAGAGTCCAGGAGGGCAGAAAAGAGAACAACAATCTCAATATAATAATATAATTCCTTTGCTTGTCATTATGGATTTTCTGAAGAACACCTATATCTACTTGAACGTGTTCTAGTTCAAAGACCCTCATATAATGCTACTACAAAGAAGTGAGGCTCCAGATTTTCTGCCCAGGAAAAAACACCTCACTTAGATTACATATGCTGAAAAGAAGAGTGGACGTACTAGAAACAATTGATAATTCACTTAAAAAATATATATATATATATATGTATGTATATATATATATATGCATATATAACATATATAACATATATATGCATATATAACATATATTGCATATATATAACATATATATACATATATATGTATATATATGCATATATAACATATATATGCATATATAACATATATTGCATATATATAACATATATATACATATATATATATATATTTTAATTTTTTTGATGGAGAATTGTTACAAGTGGGTTAAAGGAATCTTATGGTTTGCATGCATTTCTTTCTCCTGTTTCTTTCATTGTTCTGCTAAAGGGTCACCTGGAGGCTAAAATTGCAAACCAGGCAACATGCATACATCTTCCTAGCAGAACACAATATGTGCCCAATGGATTCAGAAATTAATTAATTAGAGGGACCAGATTGCTGCTTCAGCTTCCTCAAAAACAGTAAATTAAACCCAAAATAAGGGGTCTGTCATCCATCCAGAGGAAATTCCCCTATGTAGCTAGCTCAGGGTCCAAGGGTTACAAGATGCCTGAAAGAGACATTTATATTAAGACAATAAAATCAGATTTGTGCAGAAAGGAGGGGCGGAAATGTGGGCAGTTTACAAAGTGTCTGTGTGAATTCTCAAAATGCCAGAAGTGGGAGGCATTAAACACAGCTAGGGGATATTGCAACTCCTCTGTCCAAAAGTCACTCTCTGATTGCTTGGATTCTTATAGTGCTCAAAACAGGTCTGTGGGATGGAGAGAAAAAGATCTTCAGAATCCATAGATATTATATTTATACCAGCTATTTTGAAAAGAATCAGTCCATGAATGTCACTAGTTACTAAGTCTCACTGTTTGATGCGTGTCTACGTCAATGGAAATTCCAGGCATAAAATATCTGGCTCTTTAGTGATTTTACCTCACTGAGATTACATGTGCTGAACAGAAGTGTGGAAGTGTAAGAAACCAGTGGCAATTTACTTAAACTTATTTTTTTTTTTTTGACAGAGAAATGTTGCAAGTGGGTTCAAGGAATCTTATGGTGTACAAGTGTTTTTACTATCTGGCACAAATGTCATTAATCATAACCCTTTAAGATGATCAGAGAAGAACTTACATAATTAAGGGAGAAAATGCTATGCATTGTTGAAATAGAATCTGAGATGCTCTTTCTCAATGAGGGAAGAACAGACTCATAACCTGAAAGGGGGTTATAGCAGGAGCATTCTTAGTGCTCACTTAGTTCTTTTCAGTCTGATATAATTGGCACGGAGGTCTTTAAAAATGCTCAAAATGTGCTAAGGTTGTAGACCCAAGAACTGAGTGTGATGAGAAACTTTCCACTCCGAGGTCCACAATCACCTTTCCTTCTCAAGGTCTTATAAATATCTGGGGGAATGAAGGGAGAAGGAGGATAATTGAATCATCATAAATCAATGTGAGTAAAGTGAAGACAAACTTCCTGGTTCTTCTGTTGATGGATTACTGACATCAATGGTGTTAATGAGAAATAAGTGTTTTCTTTAAATGCTCAAAACATGGCCATGGCCATGTCTGCAATAGGCCCAGGGGAAATCCCATTCCTTCTTTAGAGAAAGAAGTTAACCACTTATATCTCTATCCTTTCTATACTTACTAAAAAGTGTCAGGAGATCAAAAACCCTGACTCTTGTAAGTGTCAATTTCAACCCAGCAGAGCATAGATTTTTGACTGTTTGTTAGCAATTACAAATGCCCATGATACACTATAATTGCTAATTTTGTGGCGGGACATATTTCAAATTTACATAGTGTAACTGTGTGCTGGAGTGAATCTCTAAACTAGTGAGAAACATAGCTGATGATTGTTCTCCCTGTTTCCTGGAGATATTATGAGCAAAATGATGGGCCCCCACTCGAGGTTGGAGAGTGATGATGATCTCAGGCTATTAGCCAGATAAAGACCAGAGGATTGTTCTTTATCACATATCAATTTTGTGGATATTGCTTAAGTAAAAGGGTAAAACAACCTGCCTGGATTTCATTCACCATTCTTCACCATTCCCTTTCTTGACCTGTTAGCATTCTTAAAAAAAAAAAAAAGAATTTAGAAGCCACTAAATGATTTTGAATCATGTAACGACCAATCTGCTTCATAAATCTCAATTGTAGCACTTTTAAACAGAGATGGGCTGTGTGAAGAAGGGATTCAAGAGATGAAGACAGAATTAGGACAGTGGTTCTCAACTGAGGGGCAATTTTGCCCCTGAGGGACAATTGGTAATGTCTGGAGACATTTTTAGTTGTCACAACTGGAGAGAGGTACTAGTGGCATAGAGTAGACAGAAACCTGGAGTGCTATTAAACATCCTACTATGCACAGGGAAACCACCCACACCCCAACAGACTTATGTGGTCCCAAATGTTGACAATGCTGAAGTTGAGAAACCCTGAATTAGGAAGACAAATCACTTTCCCTTTCTTATAGACAAGAATACACAGGATGACCAGAAGCTAGTATGTGTCCCTTTCCTTGCGGATGACTTCCTAGCATATTTCTAAGTCTGAGATATTCAACTGCTCAGTAGGTGTTAAAACTGTTCAACAAATGGCCCATACTTTTTACCAGATTTGGAGTGGGGCGGGGAGAAGAAGAAAACAATTCTTTGTAACTAAAAACAGGGGAAAAAAGGAATTTGTAATTATGTAAAATGTATCTTTTGAGAGTTTAAGTGCATCTCATTAAAATGGCTTATAGGTGCTGAATGCCTCATTAAAATTGAATCTGTACCTGACAAGAAACAGTACTTTCCAGTAATCTTTGGAGTACATACTAATTAAATTTAGCAAATGCTTTGAGATTAGCCAGGAACCCAGCTAGAGAAACAATCTGTTAATATGCCTCCTCTCCTGATTGATTTGTATTAGTAGGGTTCAGAGGAGAGCAGACTTGGCCAGTGGCACCTGGGTTATCAGGAGAAATATACACCCACTGATTAAAGCCTGACCGTAAACCTTAATGAACAGCTCGGTTTGTACAATGAAAGATTTGGTATAAGAGAAGACAGAAAAAAATCTCTAAAAAAAATATTGTCTCGTGTTGTTTCTATTGTTTTTGTGATGAGACATGTAAAAACTCAAGAATGTGATATATAATACACTACTATTAGCAAAATATGGACAAAGAGAAAAGACATAGTAGAAGAAAAAAATCTCTTGATCCCAGGACCAGGGTTCTAACACCCCTTAACAGCTGGGTTCCACAGATCATGTGCTTAATTTACAGCTATAAAATGAGGTGAGAGGCAGCAGCACCCCTGTTAATTCCTATCATATTAATGTGAGGATATTGCATTAAGATTTGTCATTTCTATAGATCTGTAAGAATAAAATCAACTCTAAGAGTAGTATTGTCAGTCTCACCCAGAGGACATTACGACTGAGTCCGGTGAGGCAGGCAAAAGTTGAAAGTCTCGGATTGAAAAGGTGAACTAAGGGCAACAGGCTTTATAGAGAGATTCCAGTGCCTTGCTTTTAACCACCTTTCTTAGAGTGTTTGAGAGGATTGTCAGGTATTAAATTGTGAGCTGGTGCCACCATATGTACCCAGGAAAGGACCTGGAGAAATAAGGTCCTTATGAAATTGTGCCAACCATTTATATTTAGATTATAGAAATCTTAGCACTTGAAATTGGAATCTGGAGTTTCAGACAAATAGTATTGTTTTCAAGGTCCATCTATTTAGAGGTCCGGCACTCCTATTTTCTCAAACAATCTTGAAATAGTAGTATTTTTGTACAGGCTCTGAATGGAGTCCAGGAATCTGAGTCTCATCTTCTCTTTTCCTTTCTTTCTCTGAAATGATACAGAATATGTTGTACGGACTGTCATAAAATATCTACAAATTGTAGAATCTCCAATGAATGACTCAACCTCCAATGAAAGCTAACATTACTTTAAAAATAAAGGCTACGTGTGTTTTCATTGAAGGAAGGGTAATTATGCCTTGGTAGGCCATCAACTTAAACAGTTGGC
Source organism: Rhinolophus hipposideros (assembly GCF_964194185.1). Classification (NCBI taxonomy): domain Eukaryota; kingdom Metazoa; phylum Chordata; class Mammalia; order Chiroptera; family Rhinolophidae; genus Rhinolophus; species Rhinolophus hipposideros. The sequence continues at coordinate 44,037,674 of NC_138050.1, read as the reverse complement.
AGAGATGTGATCAGGCTCACCATCTCAGTGACCTCTGAGTTCCCAAATGTTGTCAGCTCTTCTTCTTCTTCTTTATTATTTTTTTTTCCTAGTAGGCAGTAAGATAATATATAGCTATAATCCTGTTGGCCTAAAACTGCAAAGAGAGTGAATGATGAGAAACTTTTGGTGTAAAATATAGCTTAGACTTTGCTGTCATAGCAGATGAGATAAATATGAACATGGGAAAAATTCTGCTCAGTAGTGAGACTATATATATATTCTCTCTCTCTCTCTCTCTCTCTCTGTGTGTGTGTGTGTGTGTGTGTGTGTGTGTGTGTGTATATATATATATATATATATATATATATATATATATATATATATATATGTCAAATAATGGCTTATAGAAGTCTAAACATGTGAGATATTTGCCTTTTTGGAAAACTTTCTAAACCCTAACCTATATTTTATGAATGTCTATATGAAACAACTTACAGTCCTAGGCTTTCGTTGGGCCCAAATCTAATCTATTTTCATGTCTCCGTACAAGTGAAAGGCCATCGTACAAGTGAAAAGAAGCCAAAAATGCCATCATACAAGTGAAAAGAAGCCAAAAGGACATGCTTTAGGGGTTAAAATTACAGCTCAGAGAATTCTTAGAGAGAAAATGAGAGCAGAAGATAGAGTTTGGGGTGGGTTATTGGTCAGATAATTAGGTTTGAACTATTAAAGAAAACAAAGGAAAAAATCTGTTTTACAGAAAATATTCTTTTACTCATATGGAAAGAGTTAGGCGTGTTTAAAAATTTGTAATCTATTAAATAAGAAATGTTCCCTACATCAGAATTCAGGAGACCTGACAGTTACGATGACAAGTATGAAAACACATCTGAGTTTCCAGGGACTTTAGATTTTGAAAGGCACATTGTTTGGAATCAGAGCAGAGGTTTTAGTTGAACCTTTGATTGCAGCACCCCTCTGGGTTATACTCTTTCTCCAGACTAATCTATGACAGTGGAAGTTGCCTCAGATTCCTAACACCAGGGCTACTTGCTCACGTGGTCACTCAGGACAGCTGTCTGTCATCCTTTAAAGATTAAACTCTGATCAAACCTGAATGTAAGCCACTCAGTCCATATGGCATCACATCAAGAAAGAAAACAAGCAGTTTTGACCACGTGCAATTTTGAGTTTCATTTTTTTGGGTACACGAACTATTGAAGAGCTGTGTGCTCTCACTCCACAATCTGAGTAGAAAGGTCATAATTTGATCAGGTTATGAAAACTAAAAACCAGGGGGTAAATGAATCTTCAATTTTGTGTAACCAAGGAACTTTGAGAGCTGGAAAACATATGGCCTGGCCTGGGTTTAACCTCGCTACTCATACAGTAGGAATGGAAGAGTAAGCAGAAACTGGTCATTTATAATTGGGAGAAACCACTATTTTCCCTTTCTTCAAAAGCATTTTTTGAAAATTTTATGAAGGCTTATAGGAGATACCATAAATATTTTTCAAAAGAATAAAATGAACCATGTACATAATTTTAAAAGCCAAAAGATTTCACATGACTTAAATGAAAAAGAGTAGTTTCCCTCCCCACTCCTCCCTACTTAAGTTTTATATTCCGATATTCAGATCAGTATTTTTAAATCATGGATTTTAGGTTTTAGTAATTATCTATTTGTTTCTCATTGAGGATGAGGATTTAGTATTATAGGATCCCTCAGTAACACATTTCTCAATCACTATCTACCAAGATAATACATATGTTACATGTTTGATTAAATTAATATTTAAGTTTTATAGTATTGTGACTACTATCGTGTTTCCCGAAAATAATACCTAGTGGAACCATCAGCTCTTAATGTGTCTTTTAGAGCAAAAATTAATATAAGACCCAGTCTTATTTTACTATAAGACCGGGCCTTACATAATAGTGCACTGCGATTACCTTTCTTTCTTGAGACACCTTTTCTGCTCCTGACATTAATAATCCCATTAAGTTTTGATGGGGGCAGTTTTTCTTTCAAACCTCCAAAGCAACTGTAAATCTCTCAGTATGTACAAATAAATTAGATAGCCTATTGTTCCACTTTCTTCTTTGAGACACTCTTTCTGGATCTCCCTGTCCTGCAATTCTGATAGAGGCTCTTGCCTCTCGGCCTGCTGCACAGGCCATTTGCTTAGTCAGGGTCCCAGGATTTCATCTACCATCATTCTTAGAACTCCATTTACCTCTCTTATACTGGATCCAATATGTGTTTGAAAGATTTTTATTTTCCTTTACACTTGAGGTTTGCTTTGGATACAATTCAAAGCAAAAGGGTATATTTATCATGACATCTATAGCCCCTTTCCTAAATCTGATCTATAGGATACTTAACAAATGGTAGTTAGAAAAATGAAATAAAGCAAAGTAGGATAACTTGTATACCACTGTTTTTACCATATGTTAACTTTAGTAAATTTCAATATTAAGAATGTGCCTTTTAGAAGAAACAAAAACTCATAGACACAGACAATAGTTTAGTGGTTACCAGAGGGTAACGGGGGTGGGAAGGGGTGGTAGATGAGGGTAAAAAGGATCAAATATATGGTGATGGAAGGAGAACTGACTCTGGGTGGTGAACACACAATGGGATTTATAGATGATGTAATACAGAATTGTACACCTGAAATCTATGTAACTTTACTAACAATTGTCACCCCAATAAACTTTTAAAAGAAAATAGTGTGCATTTTAGTTCATTTCACCTACTCTTGATACCATGACAGAGGCCAATCTTATATTAAACTTTAATCTTTTCTTTATTAGAGGAGAAACAATGAAACATGAAATAAATTAGATACAGGAAACAGTCCGTTCTTGTAGTTGTTATTCATTTAGTCAAACTGAGTATCTATTATGTGCCAGGTAGCAGTACAGGCAATGCATTCTTATTCTGAAAAGTATTTCTGTACCTAAACTGGTCTGCACATGCAGACACTGTACCTATTTTAGTTGAGTCCCATTATCATCTTTCTCAAAGCCTAGCATTTATGCTCCTCTGCCTTATGGCTTAATCACTATGAGACGAGTGTTTGTTCTCAGAATAAAAATTTGTGTAGTAAGTGTAGGTGAAATATCTTCTTTCACTGTGGTGGATTAAAGAACAAAATACCTTTCATAAAGATGAAAATAGTGTGAAAAATCCTTCATTGGTACATATGCAGTTCTTGGAATAAAAATATATGAAGAAAGATTCTGCGCAATGATGCACCACAAACTTTCCTGTTTTCCTCTCCATCCTTCTCAAAACCAAGAAAGCACCATCTCAGAGACAGGTTCAATGGTGAGGGCCCAGAATGACAGCTGGTCCCAAATCAGAAACGTAATTAAGGAACATAGTCTATCATGTACGCTGGTTGGCTGCTGCATGAGGACTAAAGAGCAGGGTCAGCAAAATTGATAGTTTGAAAAGCAGTTCTTGAATAATATCAAAGGGTGAGTGTCTCTTGAAAGATCCTCATTACCAGGCAAGGATGAAGGCACCCTCTTAGGAAATGGAGCACACCATTTTTTTTCCTCTTTAGTTTAAATCTGTGAAAAATTCCAATTAGCACTAAGAGACGTCAATTCCAAGACAGTAGGCTGAGTTCGTCTGTTAAGATATTATCACCATGTATTTGTTTCACCATCGGGGTTTAATATACTGATACTACCCAATCTTGGACACCCCAGACCAATTAGAGAGGCCTATGAAAAGGTGGACTCTAATCCCATCTCTCAATCCCTAAAATGGGCTCATTATCACCGGCTCCCTCTCAATTTTACAGACGTATTATAAAAAGGGCTACTCCAGGAGTGCTTTGGAGATTTTTACATGGAAGGTGAAGTAGAACTACATAGAAACTCATTTAGTCTATGTACCTGAGAAGCTTGGCTTTCACATGACATCTAAATAAGACAATATTTTTGTTTGGTGTGACAACTGAACCTGAGCTGAGCTTTTGAGTCAAGTTGTTGACTCAATCAGGAAGAAAAAGTATGATTATAAAACAAGAAGACAAAAGAGGCAATCTGTGAATGGAGACTGTGACATACAAACAATATGTACTACTGATTAGGAACTACTTTAGGAAACCAGTGATTAGACTTCTACTTGAAAAACTAATAGCAACAGAGCATACTATATTAGCTTGGGCACGATCGGATTGCAATTCAACTTTCTATGTTTTATACATTTCCTCCTTATTGGTTGAACTAGAGGGTTTATTAGAGTTTTCTCCACAGGAAGTCAGAATAACGCAGGGACAAACCTCAGGCAGACTTGAACAACTGCTCCCACTAGGGAATGGAACCTAGGACTTGCAATTTATCAACTGTCAGAATAAACATACAGGAAGGCTGCTGGGGTTATTCTGCATCTACTGTGTTAGCGGAAACACAACCAAAATGTTTGGATGGGATACATCAAGGCCTTGGGAGAACGGGAGGGGAGGATATGCTTTTAGAGGGTCAGATGGGAATCCTCACACCATGAGGCACTTTCTTTGGCTGAGGGATTCCCTCACTCTGGATGAGACAGCCAGAGAAGGATTCTGTGGTGTCACCTGCTCTGTGAGACAGCCTTTGCACAGGTCTTTACCTAAATTGATAGTTACACTGGGGAAATGTTGCCCACTACTCAGGGGGAATATTCTTGAACGTCGAGAGACATTTCTGATGGACACAACTGAGGGAGCTAGGTTCTACCGTCATCAAGTGGGTGGAGCCCAGGGATGCTACTGAGTTCCTACAATTTACAGTATAGCTTCCATGACAAAGATTATTGGGCTCAAATGTTAACAGTGTTGAGGTCCAGAAAACCTGATCTAAATCAAAAGAACGCATCCTTTATTGGTTTAATCTTATACCATTCACCATCTCCTTTGTGACAGACATTCAGTTATTAAAAATTATTACTTGTAGGTATGACATTGATTTGCACAAATGAGTGTAGAATAAATCACGAGCTCCTGCATAATCCCAGGTTAGTGCAAAATAGAACTGGGCAGTAAGTAATTAGAACTCTAAATGATTAGGAAAAATATAATCACCATGTAGTTTTGCTTACTCTATGTTCGTCCTTCTACACCTCCTCTCAGCCAAAACAAAGCTCTTCTAAGAGTTCCACTTTCTTCTTCCTAAATACAGTTCCCTCCCCGCTGTCCCCTGTAAGAATTTTACTTGTCTTATTTCTGAGAAGGGAGACTTTCGTGTCTCCTCTTCAGCACACCTCAGTGAGTATGGGAGAGGGAAGGCTGAAAACATAATGTTCTAATTGCCTTGATGAGGAGGAAAAACACTACAAACATAACTCGTTTTACCTCTCTCCCTTTTCCATATGATTTTTGGTCTTCCATTTCTACCTATGTAACAATCTTATTGTATATGTGTCTTTTCTTGTCAGCCAGCTTACATCCTTTTGTGACAGTAGGCAAGTATAAATGATGAATAAATAAACGCCACATGGAAGAACCCTTTACTACATGCATCATGTGCTATTTATAGCAGGTTTCACTCAGCCTTCATCAATGAACTGCTACCAGTCAGTACTGTTAACATGATTTCTTACAACTAAGGAGCATTATCATGTTTTCCAAGCAGGCCAGGCAATGAGTTATTATAATTTTTGTTCAACTTCTTATTAAGAGCTGAGCTGCCTCAGCGTCAGAGTGGGTTTCCTGGAGAGGTGAGTGGACCTTGGATGGGTGACAGGAAAAGTCAAACACTTAAGAAGTTAAGGGAAAAAAAAAAGTGCATCCCTTTCTAAGTCAAAACACTGTTGTATATGGATGTGCTGGGTGACAGCGACTGAGGGTATGGGTCTATAGAAGTACTACTGTAACCCAAAGGAAACACGGGGGTGCAGCTTCTCAAGACGAGACACCTGAAACTCAGTGAGGCAGGGAAGGGAGAGTGAGAAGGAAAAAGCGAATAGGGGTAGGGTACACAACAGGATTAGATTATGGTGTCAAAGGATAGCAGAAAAAAAATAGAACCCTAGTGGGCCCTTTTAAGAAATCTGTTTTGTGTAACTTTGTAGAAAAATCCAGGGGGCTTTGGGGGGGGACATAAAAATCGTTTCCTTATTTACATTATAATTGCAGAAAAAGCACTTCAAAATCAGCATGTGCCATCTCATCATCTCTTTTTCCCCCTGCATCAGTATTTGTAACCTTTCAAAACTAAATAATTTGTGTCTCTGTGCCCTGAAACTCAGTATATTTCTTCTAATGCTCTTAACTCTACCACATAGATAGATTTAGGTCACCCTAGGCCCAGGAAATGAATTCACACAGCTCTAACAGGAGCTTTCTAGTCAGAGCCAAGGACCTTATGATGCAAATCGTTCTCATTTTAGTGCTCCCATTAGTCGGGATGTGTTTTGCTCCAGTGTTTCTACTATGTAACCTTTGTTACTCCTTTGTGTGTCGCCTTGTTTAGTTTACAATTTAACACAGAAGTAAAAGCATGCGAGCTTCTTGTTTCTTAGGGAAAATGAATGCCATGTCACTTGTGTTGCTTGAATGGAAATTCTATGTGATTCTGAAACAATGCTTAAACTCAACACAAGCAAAAGGGCTAATGTTTTTAATCACACTGATGAGTTTATAGACCATTTTCCAAATGATACTGATTTATAATAAAAATTTTAACTGAGGAAGATAGATATTATTACCTGGACTGAGATTTGGAAACATTATAATCATATAGCTCAATAAGTGTTAGAGTGAAAATAAAATTCTAAGATTTTTGTTTTGTTTTGTTTTTTTCTTTTTAAAACTACAAAGGCTGTGTTCTTCTCTGTAAATTCTAATGGATGACTGGCTTGGACCAACTACTAGGCTTTGATCCTGCTTCTTGCCAAGTTTCTAACTTCCGCATGACTGTTCTTGGCTCTGTGGGCTGTGACCTGTGGGTGACATTCTTCCTTGTGCCTAACCCAGGCTCTGTGACACGACATCACTGTCTGGCCCCACAGCTCTGGGCCTCCACTATGACTGGAAGTTTATACTGGATACTAGAAACTGCAGGTCTAGCCATTCTGACTAGATACTTTAAAGGCTATACCTGGGATTTAAACAGAAAATGATTTTTCATTTCAAGAAACAAAAACAGGCTAAAAAAATCATTCAGTATTGGAATACAAGGTGTATGTGCTCTTAAAATTTTTACCTGTGGTTAAGTCTGTAAATCAGGAAAAAGGTGGGACATGAGGGACCACTTACAAGGGAGCATTGGGTTTTGGACCTGGCAGCAAGTTAACAAGCATGTAAAGACAGACTGTTGATTTACCTAAACATTGTGAAGTTGTAATCCCAGCTTTCTGCACACGGAGTCATATCCCCAGGGCAGCACACAACATCAAGGAGCACGGAAACATTGCCAATGCCTGGCTGCAGGCTCTACTGTCAATGGCACTGCCAGAGGGAGGAGACTCAAAGCACACTGACTTGGTGAGAGTTACTTGGGACCTGGACTATGGGAAATGCAAGTTGGCATCTGAGAACCAACTTCTCTTCTATAAGGAGGGAGCTGATTATTAAAGGTATAGAGTCCAAACAAAGGGAGTGAGAACCCAGTAACAGGTAATTTGTAGAGATGTGGGATGTCAAAGGGTAGTTTTGGACTAGGACAGGGGCTCTAAGGAAACGACAGTCAGTAGCTGAGAAACAGAGACAGGTATTAGTACAGGCTAGACTATAACACCTTGGTGGTATAGGAATGAGTCAGCCTAGACTCCTCTCTTGCCTGATCCCTCCTGGCCTGTAACATGGTAACAGAAGAAAAAAATACCCCTGTGAATCTGAGTACACCAAAGCAAAGTCAAGGTGTGACCTTGGATTGGCAGTGTGCACTGTCCCACAGTAGGCAAGACAGAGAAAAGAGGCACAAAGCTTGGCTTAAGGGCTGTGACCTTCAGAGGACAATTCCGTTTCCCCTTCTTATCTCTGAATGCAGCAACCGCAGAGCACAGGGATGTGGCCTTGGCTGGTGGAAGGTTCTCTTAGTTCCTCAGATTAGAGGTGACCTCTGCCAAAGGACAATCAGACAAATTTGAAGTCAAATGACACTCAGACTTCAGGAATCCCAGGCCCTCTCCCTTAGCTTTCATAGCCACTGTGGTCCCCACTGTAGTCACTAAGAGGAGATTCCTATGTCATCCCACATAACAGGCAAAACAAAAAGAGTTGTGTCTTTCTTTCAGTTCCAGGTTATGATGGGAATCAGTGCCATGGTAAAGAGATTTGTTTACCAAATAATGTAGGATTTTGTTGCTCATGTCTCAATAAGGAAGAATCAATAGGAAACAGACTGAATTTCACCTCAAGCAGAAGAAACAGAAAACATTTCTGTCCAAAATGAATGCAGATTAAAATGAACAGCAGGGTTAGATATGCCACTGGTTTCATCTCACATATGCAGATACCAGAGTAAATAGTTTGCTTGTAGCTGGTTCTTGGTCTTAAGCAAGAATGCCTTGCTTGCTCTGTGGGAAGGCAATAGATTTTTGTGCCTGGGTCTGTGAAAAATGGCAAGGCTTTTATCATGAGCCTGATGGATAGTGAGCAATGCAGAAACATGCAGAGTGCAGATACCTACATGGAACCGTTAGGAATTCATCTTGTCATTAGAGTATTGGATACATGATGCATAGGAATTATTTACGTGGCTGATATAAAATCATTTTAAGTGAGAAGATAGTCATGTTAAAACACACATTGAAGAAAGAGCAAGAACTATGACATGCGGATCCCAAAGTGAAGCTCTCTAACAACTGTAAAAAAATCCCCATACATAACCATACAAGGTCAGGTCCCAGGGTCATCACGGTCAATATCATATATTACAGGTGAAGAAACGGAGTCCCAGGGAGGCAAAACATATTGCATAAGAGCTGTAAGCAGAATCAGAGTGAGCTCTTTCTTCACCTACTCTGTTCAGACTACTTGCTGTGGGAATGAACATCTTAGGCACTTTTCTGCTTCAATAAACTCTAATTCCCCTTGTCTGTACATGTGCTGTAGTGACAAAAACAAATGAGGCTTGACACCTAATGATCTGAGGGGACTGGGTCAACAACTTTCTAACAGTGGACAGTTGGAGCCATCTAGCAGCGCATGGTGCAGCTGAAAGAATACCGGACCAGGGGTCAGAAGAGCTGTGTTGAGTAGCTGCCATGACACTGACCAGCTGTGTGACTGTGTAAACTATCAGGCCACTCTGGATCTCGTTTCACCTTCAAAAAATGAGGCAGTTGGGTCAAATGATTTCTAAGACTCTTTCCAGCTCGAATATTCTGTGTTTCCACAAGCGGAGATCACAGACCCAGCATCCAGAGAAACTGCTTCTGTTCACAAATGATGAGTGCTAAGCACAGAGACATCAACATTTTGTCTTGATTCCTGATGCCCCAAATTGTGCCCTTGGGAAAAGCCTGGCTTAAATTAGGAATAAACTTTGTAAACTTCTGGATGATCTTTTTCCCCTTGTAAACTATTCTGCCTATGAATTAATCAAATAGCTTTGTAGCACTTTAAACCAGCTAGCTGAATTAGATGGAAAAGATTTAAGTAGCAATTTTTTTTTTTCCCCTCTAGGAACCATTAGATGAGAAAGAGAGAAATTGGGTCAAAAGGTATACTCCTAAAATTTTAGAGAAAATCCTGGGCAATTACACAAGAATTAGACAAGAATTTGCAATGTAGTTCCTAGAGAGATCCAGATAGTTATCAAACACACTTACCTGCCAGGACATTCCTGGTTTGCTGACACAAAAACGGAGAAGGACATTTTGCTTCCTAGGTGCTAATAAGACTTAGCTCTATTCCAGGTGTAACCAGTCTGGATGACTCGTCAATGTTAGAGGAACCAGTAAACTCTCCATAAATTCCGAGATCAGGACTGCTCAGAATTCAAATGAATACCTACTAATCCCTGATCATATACTAACCATACAAAGCAACTGCAAGCAGGGGCGGGAGGGTGCGGGGAGGGAGAGTTGCAGATCAATGGACACAAGAAAGTTTGTACGTGGTCCAGGTTGCTGAAATACAATCTCTCCCACTAATTCCGCTATCATAATAATATTTCCTATGAGAAGCAAGTAAAGTACACTATAAAAAGCCCTGAGTTCATCTGTTGTCAGAGAAGCAATTTATTAAACTTACTTCATTGGATTAATCAACTACAGTTAGGAAAAGGAAAGACCAAAATAAAACCTTTCTTACATGTAAATAACCATTATATGTTTATTTTTTAATGTATAACAAAATACAACCAACAAACAAACAAACAAAAAACTCACAGAGGTTGCCAAGCAAGAAAAGATTCTAAACGATGCAATAAAAAATGGAAATAAAAAAGCAGGAAAAAAACTTATGTTTGCTCCAAAATTACAACACAACTCCGGGTTTAGGCATCATACAATTACCTTATTTGTAATGATCTCAACACTTTTATGACTTGAGGGAAATTTAAGATTGTGATAAATAGACAATACATTAGAGCAGTGAAGTTACAGCTGAGTGCTAGAATGTGCATTCACTTTTGTGAAATTATGGGATGACTGAGCGATTTAAAATGGAATAAAGTGCCCATGTTGAAGTCGCTTCTACTCCTGGATTTAAAACAACACAAAACGTTACTGTCATTTTTTAGGGGAGAAATAAGGTTTGCTATTGAAACAGGGCTGGGAGTTTGGGAGAAAAATGGCAAATACAAAAGGCAAGGGCTAAGAAGCTCTGGGTAGAAACTGTACCATGGGTTTGCTCCCTATCTTAGCACCAAAGAAACCCACAAGAATACCCACACAGAGGACAGAGCACTGGACTAGAATCTGACAGAGTTTGCATTCTGACATCAATTTCCTTATCTGTATAAATAGGTGGTTGGACAAGTCTACATGATTATTATGATTCTATACAGATTTCACAATTGCTAATTTCATGAGTTATATAGATATTTTCTAGGAGGTATCACTCAGTTGGAAATCTCTAACTACCCTGCTTCCCCAAAAATAAGACCTAGCTGGACAATCAACTCTAATGCATCTTTTGGATTAAAAATTAATATAATTTTCTGTCATTCTGTCTTTAGTTTTCTGGTAAGGCTGTGTAAGGGTGGGGGGTGGGTGATGAGGGTAAAGGGGATCAAATATATGGTGATGGAAGGAGAACTGACTCTGGGTGATGAACACACAATGGGATTTATAGACGATGTAATACAGAATTGTACACCTGAAATCTATGTAAATTTACTAACAATTGTCACCCCAATAAATTTAATAAAAAAATTAATATAAGACTGGGTTATATTATATTAATTATATTATATTATACCCGGTCATATAGTATAGTAAAATAAGACTGGGTCTTTTATTAATTTTTGCTCTAAAAGATGCATTAGAGCTGATTGTCCAGGTAGGTCTTATTTTCAGGGAAACAGAGTATTATATGAAGGGTAAGTCTGCTACTGTGATACAGCATTAAGCCAGCTCTTCATAGCGTCAACGATAACATGGTTGTTTTTATCCCGTTCATAAACCTAACTTCTTTTTGAACCCATAAAACCTATCTCTCTAGGGTTATGTACTTCATCTAGGAATTTAACACCTAATCCATTTCCGAAATATTAAGAGTATTTTTTTAAAAGATGGTTGTTTAGCAGCAAAGTTTCTAAGTTTCAATACTAAGACAAACGAAAGAAAGCAAAGTCAAATGAGAAAAGTAAAAACAGTACCCGTTTCTCTGATTCTACAATATACAGGCAGACTTTTTACATTGACATTTTTGAAATAAGGATGTGTTTTATAGTTGCTAACATCTTGAAATTAAAAAGTAGCCTAGTTTTAGTGGTATGTAAAGTAATGGTTCTTCTTATAATTGATCTCATCTTGCAGTCTATGAAATATGGCATTATCTGTCACATACAAACCAAACTCACAGCTTTCTTCTGAGAGAGAGAGAGAGAGAGAGAGAGAGAGAGAGAGAAAGAAAGAGAGAGAGAGAGAGAACACAAGGAAAGTTTCTGTTTGTTTATAAAGTACTATCAACTGGAGAATGTCATTTGGAACTTTCTGCAATGATGTCTATTTGAAAATATTGGGTTACTTTCTACAGAAACAAAGGGCTGGATTTTGCTAAGTAAAGATGGCCACATTCTGAGACAGAAGAAGACCCACATACTATAAATTATTCACCAGGGCAAAAGACTGCATGACTGCTATGAAGGGAATGGTAACAAATTAATATAATAAAGATGCCCCAAGAGTGCTAAGTATCTGCAGCCCCTTTTCCTCTCTGTCATCACCAAGATGAAGACTCAAACAAATTCAGGCAGAAATTACTAGATTAATTAAGCCAGGTGAATATGTCTGAACGTTATTATTTGGAACTGTAACTCTCTCTGAAAGGTCATTGGGTTTTACTCTAGAGAGTGTGTACAAAGCTGATAAGAAGGATTAGGGAAGAAGAGGCTAAAGTGCTAGAAATCATGGAAAGCTTTTTTCACTTGGTCCCATTTTAAACTAAAGAAATCCCTAAATAAATTTTATTCATATCCATGATTAATTTAGAAAAAATGAATGAAGTTGTTACCTTTTCAACCGTTTGTTAATAGATGGGTGTTGGTTGGGATAGTTGGACATGGGGCATCCATTTTGATAGATGTGGAGTTATTAGAACATACTCAGTTGTGAGGAGCACTGAGTGTTCACCTATGTGCTCAGAGCCAGTCCAGATTTTTACTAAGTCAATATATCTCTGGTACCAACAAGTCAGATGTCTGGGAGAAAACACAAGCAATTACAAACCAGCAAGACAGTTGCGTATATAGTTTGGACTCTACATGTGTACGTAGGTTTGCCTGAGAGTATTATCCAGAAAATGTTTGAACTCGTACAGAGAAATAATGAAACATCTCTTTTGCTAGAGCACTGGGGATGCCTCGATGATACATATGCCCAGCTGGTGCTCTAGGGAAAGTAATAGCAACACAGCAAGTAGAAATTGTACCTCGCTAGCTCTGCTTTAATCATTTTCAAGCACTTGTATCTTTCAGATGGCTTTGAACCTAAACGAGCTAAAGGCTACATTTGCCCTGCTATAAACGCAACACCTTACAGGATCTAATTAATCATTTTCATTCATTTCTAGCCCGGGAGCACGGTTTCCATGGTTTACCAAGCACCGTAATCACATATATGTATCTAGTTAACCAGAGAGTTAAATTCCAAGGGGAGGTTTGTATTTTAATCTATTCATTATAATTACAGTTTGGAATTAAGTCTTACATAAAACACATACAAGTATAGATATTTTTATGGGTTTCTAAGGTATTATGATTATTATTTTAGCATTAGTAAGATACTCTGGAGTATTATATAATATGAGTTTAGACCTAGAGACTTTCTTATACATTGAAATTTCCTTTTTTCTTTGTTTTTGTTTTGTTTTTTTAAATCTGAGTAGTCCAAGGGAGAAAAGTCCATGTGGTATTTTGCAGACACAATGGGACATGGGGTCAGCTGCCCCTTTACTGCATACAGGTCCCATTAGTATTAAATGGAAATGACACGCATACATCAAGAGGAAAAAGAGATCCCACAGGTTCTCAACCCAAAGCTGAAAGACAGCCCTGCTATCTGTCAAGGAGCAATTTAATTAAACTCTTATTTATTACTACATACTCCAGTTTCGTGGATTTCAGAGAGCAGCAGCCGAGTTTGCTTACTGCAAAACCAGTCTTGCTTACTTCCAAAAGGGTTTTTAGATCAATAATCATTGAGAAATACATTGCACAGCCTGACTTGAGAACTGAAGGCAGTATGGCTTCAATGAAAAATGAAACACACTTATTGTATTTGTAACTAATGTTCCTTAAAAGTAAAGCAAATATTGATATTCCAGGCACACATAAAAACCAAGATCTATAACTAAGTGTATAAAATGCAACTGCACGCGTTTAATAATCATACTCCATTTTCAATAACGGGAAACAACGTACAATGACTGCTATAATTCACCAACCCCTTTTTTTCTTCAGCAAGCACCACATTGTTTTATTACAATATAGCAATCCTGCCACATTACGTTTTACAGTATGTGTACAAGAACCATAAATACACTGGCCCATCTAAAATATGCAGCAACGACTCTCCCAGCTTTAGTGATACTTGCAACTTTGCTTTTTATGTGGATTTCACATTTTGTTGATGTGTTTGCAATGAAATCAGTCCTGCCTAGAAGAGACATTATTTTACATTTCCATTAAAAGCTACAGTAGTAAATAAACCCATCAGAGTTTATGTAGATATCCACTAGAACATCGAAGGGAGCCCGTTAAAGTGCCAAATTCTGTGTTAAACATTTGATAAAAGAGTACCTACAAGGCACATTTCTAACATTTTTTTCAAGTGATAGAGTTTTAAAGATATTTTATAATACTATACCAACCTCTGCAGAACACTCAAAAATCAAGGGAAGTTTATGTTTGTCAGTAAAGCAGCTGTACAGCTCATCACCACGGAATGCCCTGTCAGGACTGGAAATGAAATGGTGATATTGGAAAACTGATAAAAGACTACCAGAGATGGCTGATGTTCAGAAACTGCTGGCAGAAAACATACACACGCACACACACACTCAATATAAGCACGTTGTCGATTATAATCGTTAAGGGCTGATAAATAATTACTAACATCCCTGTAATTGAAAAGACCCTATTTAAAGAATAAATTAATAAGGAGGTTTATGTAGGCAAATACATATATGGAATGTGAGTCTAAACAGCTGGCTGACTAAGAAGAGGGAAGAACCACAGCAATTAGTTAATTTTGAGAGATACTGTAAATGTTTTTGAGATATCCCATTTAGGTTTGCCCTTAAAAAATGTGATTGCAGTTAAATGAAAAAAAAAAAAAAGAAAGAAAAAAGAAGGGAATGTGTCGGTATCCCATACAGCTATGTACCAAGCAATGTACTAGTCATTCTTGTGATTCTTACATACTCCCTTTCATTGAAATCTTAGAACAGTCTGGAGGTGGGCATTATCATTAGTTTTATTTCTGTAAGTGAGGAAATCAGCTAAGAGGGAGGAACTCATCTAGGATCACACAGCCAGTGATTGTCAGAAGTAGGGTTTGAATTTCTATAGGTTGATTTGAAATTTCAGGTCTTTGGTGTGTGAACATGCAAGTCCAAACTAAAACAATTATCATAGGTCAGGAGTGCTGTGAATGACTGATACATGATATTAGTTGTAAAGACCAGTCACGCTCTGTCATGTAATACTGGTGTTTAATGTAGGGTTTGGCTTTTTAATGGGCTTCACTGGACGTTCTAGTGGGTATCTACCTAAACTCTGATGGTTTATTTACTACTGTAGCTTTTAATAAAAATGTAAAATAATTTCTCTTCTGTGCAGGACTGATTTCAATGCAAATACATCAACAGAATGTGAAGAAAACTGGAATAATGCATAGGAATTGATTAAAGAACTAAAGAGATCTTCAGTTGTTCCTTCTACTAACAATGCCCTCTAGCCCTGTTATCTCTAATCTATTGGTATTGCATGAGTGAAGAGGGCTGATGCCATATATCATTCATTCACAAAAGGTATGATCTAAGATGACTTTTTTTTAGTTTTGTAAAGAAAAAATGAGAAAAGCAAAAACAATATAATTAATTTATTACAAAGCTAAATTTATTTAAAATTTATAATTCTGAGATTACATGTTTGTGTTAAATGTCCTTTTC
Organism: Rhinolophus hipposideros; assembly: GCF_964194185.1. Classification (NCBI taxonomy): domain Eukaryota; kingdom Metazoa; phylum Chordata; class Mammalia; order Chiroptera; family Rhinolophidae; genus Rhinolophus; species Rhinolophus hipposideros. Next base: position 44,021,907 of record NC_138050.1, on the reverse strand, counting down.
TAAGTGAAATAATGGTTATGGCAAATGGTAGACAGTATGTCTTAATGCCCTTCCCTGAAAAAAAAATTAAAAGTTGGCAACACTCAGCCAATTCCTCCTCTTAGAGAGGGGAAAGGGGAGTCATTTTACTGTGAAATCCCGAAGTCTGGGAGTCATTCCCTGAAGGACAAAGGCCAAGGAATGGCATAAACTCATTTCCATGTAGCTGGAATAAATAAACGGAAAAACCAAAGAAGAGGATGCTAAAGAAAGAGGAAGGGAGGAAAACAACGGTGGGAAAAAGTCAGGCCTAAGGGAATAATGAAGTCATCTCAAAACATAATAAAAATAAAATAAAATGTACGCCTCGGGTGTTCACAACACATTCTCTGTTCCTGAGCCCAAAGTAATAGAGATTTTACTCAGCCAAAGAAAGTAATAAGGGGAACAAACAAACATAAAAATGACTCAAAGCTTGATACACTGGATGTATTGACCAAGTGCTTCCCCGTCTTGGCTTGTGACTGGTCTGACAACCACTGTGGAGAATACTACAACGACTATCACAGATCAGACAGTGAGAAAAAATTACCATCCAGGAGGCCTGGGGAAAGTGATAATTTATCCTTCTCACTGACTCTATCACTTGGAGCTTGGGTCCATTAGTCATTGATTCTAGATCTTTCCCCTCAACTGGGACAGAGTATTTGCTATGACAAAATCAAGTTGTTCACATTCTTCATTGTTTTACTTTGAAAGTTAATGTGTTTGTCACTGAGAAAACATGACTCCAACAGTTGCTACATCCCTAAAACCAAAAGAGGTCATGATTGTTTGGAGGAATGCATCGGCCCTGACTGGAATAGAATGAGCTATTATGGAATAAGTGGGGTAGGGATGAACTTGGACCAAATGGTTTTAGAAAGAGAGTATAGTGGATACAAACCTCAATATGACCTCACGTCAACAACATATCACAATGTGTGAACAGCAAAGAGGCAGAACTAGTTCCCCGAACATGCCAGCAGTATGGTATGGACAAACAGTAAAATAAAGAAATAAAGAGTTAATGAATTTTATTATCTATCGAATACTACTAATAACAATCAATAACCATCTACTGTGCTATGTGTTAGGAGCTAGGATAAACGTTATCAAGATATCTCAGTTAAATTAATCTTCACAGCATCCTTATGAGGCATGATTATTCCATTTTGCATATGAGAGCCCTGAAGTTCAGAACGGTTATAGAATTAGCTCCAAATCAAACAGCTAGTAAAAGGATGCACTTGGATTGAACGCAATCTGTCTGCAAGGTCTATGCTCTTAAATAATATACTTATAATAAATAATGCCTCCCTTGGATTTTAGAAGGCCCCCCAAAGATTGTTTATTTTACAGCCCCTTGCATTTCAAGTAGGACAAGCAAAAGCGCCACTTAAAGCAATCCCAAGGCATTGTAATTTTCCTAGTTATGAGGTTGAGAAGGGGATCTGGAATCTAGATCTCCTGCCTTCAACATGTCACATTTCCTCTAGTCATTTCAGTGGAGGTATGGAATAGTGTGTACATCTTGGATTTTGAAGAGACCCCCTCCTAGTGGAGACCAAGGTACATGTTCCAGGAATATGTTCCACTCCCCACTGTGTACATTTTGAGGTTTTGATATGGTTCAGCAGCCTCTCTACTTTGAAGTGATTTCCTCTGCAGGGTGGTGGCCTGATGTGATTCATCCATGGTGTGCGTTTTTGACCCATCAGTTCAAGGCCACGGGTGCAGGCTACAGCTGTGCAATATGTTTTTTTTTTTTTTTTTCTCCCCATGTGAAGCAAATTGGCCATCTGAGGAGTAGAGGTACAGTGTAGACAATGACCACTCTTTGGTTAAGAGACTGTATACCTGCCTGACTTGCTGTATTTCTCATACTGACTTCCTCTTTATCCATCTCTTCTTACACAAATTCATCTCAACCTTCACAGTGCAGAGCTCATACCCACCCAACACATGAAAGTCTTTGATTAGTCAGCAAAATCTAACATTATTTTTGTTGGAGCTTTTTGCCTACTCTTTTCATTTAAGCATTCCCTCAACATATATTTTCTGAGTGACTATTACATGCCAGGTTTTCTGCTAAGGGCTGGCTATAAAGAGATGAATATGGCATAATTTCCACTGTGTGCAATGTGATCACAAGCCAGTAGGCACATGTTAACAACTTGATGTTGGGCTCAATTCAACAAGAAAATTATGGAGCACCTGCAATATGGCAGCCACTATATTAGACACTTTGTACAGCATCTTAGTGACATTCTAAACTATATGAGAGCAGAGATTCTGTCTCAGGGATTCTCAATGAGGGGTGACATTTGGCAATGTTTGGAGACATTTTTGGTTGTCACAACTGGGGATGTGAGTATGGAGGTGCTGCTATCCTCTAATGGGTAGAAGCCAAGATGCTGCTAAACATCCTACTCCAAGCAGGACAGCCTCCACAACAAAAGACTATCTGACCCCAAATTTCCATAATGTTGTCGAAAATCCCTATTCTGTCCCATGCTCCCTCGAGTCCTGAGCCAGAGTTAAGTATTGACTGGACAGTAGAAGAAAAGGGAAAGAGATTATCTCCGATAGAATCTGTCCTCACTTGCCTCAGGGATCTGTAGTACCTTCCAGAAGTCAGGAAGGAAATAGAAATCAGGAAACTGAGGGATATAAACCTAGTAAAAACATGATTAGGCCTGTGTAGAAGTGATTTAGAGTGAAATTTCAGACTTCAAAGCAGGCAAATGAAAGGAATAATGGTTCTGGCACTTTAAATGCAGCAGATAAGGTAAGCTGTAATAGCGTGAGGGACACTTGATTAAATAAGCCCAACTGAACAAATGTGTACAGGGTAAGAGAAAATGCAAAGGGTAACTGAGACAATGGGGAAAGGGGAGGACAAGAGGAGAAACGATCTTCCAATGATGAATCATAGAAGTGATCACGATAAAAAAAATCATAAAATCTCTTTCCGTGACTGCAGTACCAAAGAACCTTTGAGAGGATATCTACGCAGTCTGCATGAAAAGATCCTGCCTCATGGAAACAATGATGGCGACACTCCCCTGTCCTTTGTCAACCCTGAACCCAGGCTTTAGTGAAATGCGCAGATGACTGGTAGATAGTCCTAAAGGCCACAGCTTTACACATGCCTCTAATGGACTCAAAGTCACTGAACCAGTACAAAGGAAGACAAAAGGATACTTCAAAGGCTCTGTCAAATAGTTGGGAAGTCCATGCTGAATATAGAGGTGAAGGGCACCTAACAGAGGGGAATATCTAATGACATAGAGATCTTTGACCCCTCCCTTCAGCTGCTACCTATGTTCTGAATCAGGGAAGAGAAGGGTGCCCATTACGTAAGCTGTGCAGAGTGAATGGAGAGAGTCAAGGTCATTTTGCTTACCGGCAGCAACATCATGGCTGGTGAACACAAATGTCTACATTGTCTACACTTCTTCTGGTCCAGTCTGAGTGACCCCTGCAGCAGAAAGGACAGCAGGGCTTGGAAAGACAGGCCTGCTTCTTGCTGCAGTGGTGGAATCAAGTATGTTAGTCACAGCACTTGGCAGGGTTCTATTGAAAGTAGGCTTCTGCTGTGTATTTCTAATTTGGAATCTTGGGACTTTTTGGCAAGTTCAAAATTATTTACAAATAAATAATTTTTTTTTTAAAAGTTAGTTACAACAATGACATAGAGTCATACATATTCAAAACTTCCTACAAGCTGTCCTGTTGCAATCTGAGTACTAGGTCCTTGAACTGAGAAATAATGCTGAAAAAAACACAAATTAATCTGGCATCTCATTTCTGATTCACATCCTTCAGTGGCTCCCTGCCCACCTTTGAGCAAAAATCAAATTTTCAGGACAGCAAAACAAGGCTTTCATGATCTGGACCCTGCCCATTCTCCTAGAGTTTCTACTTCAGCAATTCTCTTACTTGTTCTTTAGGCTGTCTCAAACTGAAATGAACTACTTCCTGGTCAACCATGTTGTTTCATACCTGTATGCTTCGACCAGGGCTGATCTTCTGCCCTGAGTGCTCTGTGTAACTTTCCAACACAATGATCTCTTATTCATCCTTCAAAACCCTGTATGGGAACCATTCTGGCCAACAGAAACAATTACGCCCCTTCTATCTTACTGTGTTTTCATTATTATAGATAATAGATATAGATAGCACACTCAGTTTTAGATAGTGAGTTACATATTTATTTCATGTATTGAATGCTTCAGTTTGTCAGGAATAGAAACCATATCTCATTTATTGCTATATGCCTTTAGGCAAAAAAGCTATCTGTTAAAGCAGTAGTAGGAGAATAAAGCTGTGTTACACCGAGCAAGAGACTGTCCATGAATTGTCTTTAAGTCATGCTCTGATATCAGGTACAACAAAAGATGACCCAGCATCAATGAGTGAACAGTGTGATATAACAAACAGAAAGGACCCAACACTGGAATCAGATGTACCCCTGCTAGAATCTCTATAAGTGCATGGCATATGGTAAATAACGAGAGACACTGTAGCACGGTCTCAAGACTTGGGCTTTGAAATGAAAGAGAACTAGGCCCCTTACTATTGAGTGACTTTTGGGAAGTCACTTAATCTAAGCCTCAATTTCCACATCTGGAAAATGAAAATGATAATTGTACCGAACTCAGCTGGTGGAATAGGATGACTTGTGGTAAATGCCTAGCAGAGAGCCAGGCGTGTAGTCCTCAGTATATGGTAACTAATGATCATTAATGAAGATTCTATCATCTTGGCAGATGGCAATATTGAACGAAATGACAGAAACACAATTCAGCATTTGTCAGCTCCCATCTATTCGGAGGTCTTTTCTCCCCATTAGCTTTATTTTCCTTTTTCTTTATCTATCGTTATGATTACCCCTCTATAGCGCCAATTCATACTGGTTATTATTTAAATGATTTAACTAAAAATGAGTATGGGAGTTCTCTGGCTATCAAGAAGGAGAGAAAATTTTCCAGACAAATGTGCGATGTTCATTACCATGTGGTATTTCACTCCTTCTAAACATACCCAGCTAACATAACTAAGTCATTTAAAGCAGTACAGTAGTCCCCCTTTATCCATGGGTGATACCTTCCATGACTCCCACTGGATGCTTAAAACCACAGATAGTACCAAACCCATATATACTATGTTTTTATTATACATACATACATTCATACATACCTTTTTTACTTAAAGGAAACACTTTACATCTTCTCTTTAGCATGTTCAGATTGCCAGCATCACTACTTTCACACTCTGGGGACATTACTTAAGTAAAATAAGGGTCACTTGACCACAAGCTCTGGGATACTGTGACACCAAGGTGACTACCACATGACTAACAGGCGGGAGCATCTACAGGGGAGATATGCTACTTATTACGCTGTTCAGAATGACGTGCAATTTAATACTTACGAATCGTTTATTTCTGGAATTTTCCATTTAATATTTTAAGACTGGGGCTGACCGTGGGTAAGTGAAACCACAGAAATTGAAACCATGAATATGGGGGAACTACTGTACACAGATGACAATGTTAAAAGGGAAGGTTAAACTGACCACCTAGCCTCACACATAACTGACGGACCAGTGACCGCTCCTGTCGAATGCTGGTAGTACTACGCAGACTCATTCTTTTGTTTCCCTGTAGTGGCATGCCAGAGCTGCCTCCTGAAGGTGATCTCCAAATGATACTCTTGACCCAGCACATGATTCGTCAGTCTGCCACTTCCTGCACACAGAAATCAAGGTTTCAACCATCACTTGTAACTAGCAAGGGCCGGCACTGGCAGTCCATGCAGGATGAGGAATATCACACATGATTAATAAATACATCTATAGAGAGAATCTGTTGGGAGGATCGACAGCCAGATCAGGGAGCCAATACTGAATCAACAATTAAAAGAACAGTTCCAATTCAGTTAAGCCAGAGCCAAGAGAGATTCAGTTATATTTAAATCAAAATTCACCACAGCAGGGGATTATCATCTGTTCAGCTCAGAATGTTGGATGTTTTTCTTGGAAGCTTAACTGATATAACCAAGTGAATCTGAGTTACGTGTGGATGAGAGCTGTGCAGCTGCTAAGCTAGGGTGGCGTGCCTGTAATCTTTGTGGAAACCTCTGCAAATTATATAACCCCAAGCTCTGGGAGTTTCAATAAGTCACTCTTTCACTCAATGTACTGACTGTGCTGAATCTGAGGTGGCTTCAAGAGAAGATCACAGCTCCTTACGATTTTTACAGAGTGGAGAAGCTTGAGAGCTGTGCAGCACAGTGAAAGAGGCCACAGATTCTGGAACTGAAGCTAAACTGCAATAAGAGCAGCTGGGTGTAGTCAATAGTACCTGTAGGCAGGGGCTTATTCTGCAGGTCTCTACACTACTTTATGAAGGAGAAAGGGGCACGCTCTATTTTACTAGCACTTATGTGAAAAATAGCCCATGGCGCTGTGTACCTTCCAATTGCCCACATTTAAATAAAAGCAAACGGCATGACAGAAGGTGGCATTTCTTCTCAAATAGACTCTATAGACAGCAGTTAGGATTTGGAATTCATAGCAAAAGATTACCGGGGACTCTTGTAATGCAGTGGCGTGGCTGTTTGTTCCTTCTGTTTTAATAAGTTCTGCCTAAAAAACAAAAGCAGTCTATAGTTGCTAAGTGAATCAGGATGGTGTGCTGAGTGCATCCTAGGAACATTAAAACCCGTGCTGCCTCAGCAGGATTGGGATGGAGTTCTTGATTCGTGCCCATGGAGCATTCCTGCAGAATTACAGAACTGCAGCTCTTTATGTGGAGGCTTCCCAGACTGCTTTTCCTCCTGCATAATTCAAGATATAAAGACCATTTATTGCTGCTAAACTGTGTAAGGAGGCACAGGACAAAGAAATAGCTCTACGCCTTCCTTAATTTAGAAATCGTACATTTCCTATTTCTTAATAGGTTTTTCTTTACATTTTTTACTGTTGATTGATTGCTGGCCTTCTAATTTTTTTTTCCAAACTGCCTTCCCTCTTGATCCATTTGCATCTTCTCCCAATTTGAGAAACCTCAAGCACAATATGACAATTTCATATTTTTGAAATATAAAATAGATGTAATTTCCTGCCGGGGGAAAAAAAACGGGGGCGGGAGAGGATGGAGGATGAAGAGATGTTTTGTTAACAGTATTTCTCCATCCCGTCAAAGGCTGTTGAAAGTCGTCACTGGCACTGAACAGCTCTGCCAAATAATCTCTAGAACTTGAGCACAATGTCCAATGTCATCAAATACAAGGTTTAATTGCAACTGGGGAACAATAAGGCTCAGACAAACCTGGAATCACTGACTGAGCCACAAAACAGGAGAACAGTAGGCATGCTTGTGTGCACATACACTGGTATGTACGCCATTCTCTTATCCTAATGCTCTCAGCTGTACAGGTATGAAACAAGATGGTGGGTTAGTTAAGGACAGACATGCCGTCTTACTCGGCTTGTGCTCAGCATGCAATCTCCAACACAGAAAAGTCTTCATCACGCAGACTTTAAGAGAATAGGCTCAAAAACCAGGCTACCTGGGTTCAATTATTGACTCAGTTATTTAGTAACTATACCCTCGAATAAGCTATTTAATCCCTCTGTGCCTCAGTTTCCTTATGTATAAAACTGGTATATTATGAGAACCTACCTCAGAGAGTTGTTGGGAGGATTCAGTGAACAGGGCATGGCATAGAGTGCATATGCCTTAGATGTTAGCTATACAGTAGTTTCTCCATGAATTTATAGATGAAATAAATTATTCTGTACAACAGAGATATTACTATATTTGCCTACCCACTTATGATATTTAAAGGATCAAATGAGTCAACATATGTGTAAGTCTTTGTAAATTTTAAAGTAATAATTTAAATTTAGGAGTTTATTATTATGTGTACTCACAGCAATTTTGTAAGTATTCATCCACTAAGTCACAAATGCTTCCCAGATATCTACTATATTCCCTGGTGCATTTGTATTACCTGTTAAGGGAAAAGATACTGAAAAGTATAATTTGCATTTCCTACCCTGAAAGAAATTACCTTGAGGAAATATGACACAGTCATGGAAAGTTAAATACAAAAAGAAGAAGAAGAAAAAAACACACAAAAAAATGTTCAAAGCAATATGCTATAACAGTTTAGAGGGAGGGAGAAAAGGCTATCCTTATTTGAGCAGTCCACACCAATTAAATTAGGTATTTCTAAGAAATTTAAAAAGAGATCAGCGTCAACCTGGATGATTCGGGAAGAAGTCAAAGATGGGCTGGGTTTAAATAGATCCTCCAAGATTGTGCCAAGTACAGGTAAATGGAAAACATCAAGGACATTCCTAGCCAGGAGAAATGAGAGGACAGGGAGAGAGAACTGTAAGTAACTCAGAGAGTAGTGCTTAGAAAGAAAGAAGGCAGAGGTACAGAATTGAGGAAAGCAACTAAGACCAGCAACTAAGCAACATTAGTGATCTCATCTTGAGCCTCTACCCTTGGTTTTATAAGTGTACAGTATTCCCCCCTTATCTGTGAGAGATATTTTCCAAGACCCCCAGTGGATGCCTGATACCACAAATAGTCCCAAACCCTGGATATACTATTTTTTTCCTACTTATCTATGATAAAATTTAATTTATAAATTAGTCACAGTAAAATATTAATAAAAACTAATAATAAAATAGAACAATAGAACAATATACTATAATAAAAGTTATGTGAATGCGGTGTCTCTCTTTCTCAAAATGTCCTATTGCACTATACTTATCCGTCTACTTCTTGTGATGATGTGAGATGACATAATGCCTACATTATAAAATGAAGTGAGGTACTCAGATTGCCACATAATTTAAACTTATGAATTGCTTTTTTCTGGAATTTTCCATCTGATATTTTAGAATCATGTCTGACCATGGGTCACTAAAACCACAAAAAGTGAAACAGAGGATAAGTAGGGACTACTGTAATTCTATCTTCCATGTTTCATCCCCTCCAGGAATACAGAACGGGAAGAAAAAGGAAAATAAATACAAATTAGGAACTTTAGATAGTTTCTATCCTTTTCTTCCACAGTAGGGAAATAGAGCTTCCCAGATAAGGATGTGGTTAAAGGGAGCACATTAATACAATTTACTTAAGGACCAGTATTAATGATGACGGTATTTGATGGTATTTGGGTTACAGACATTCACTTTTTAAATAACTTATATTAACCTCATTTCCTGTCTCCCTTACGATAGCAAATTTTTTGCAGAAATGTTTTTAGAGAAGTAATTTACTGGCACTTAATTACCAGTGTTTAACCAATTCAACATTCTCTTTTCTTAAGAGTCCATTAGGTTTCTACTACAATATTATACATTCTAATCAAATGTGGCTTTCTGCAAATGTCCTCGTTGTCAGTCTCCTCAAAGCAAGGTTTATCTGGACTATTAGACATTCTCCCTGCTTTGGCTGCACCAAATTAGATTAATTATTTATATCTGAGGTCCATTGCTTCAGAACCTGGGCACCTCATTTCACATTTCTCTGGTGAATTATTAAGAGTTTAATTTTTAAATAAAATCTTCATTTCATTGTCTGATTGAGGTTAAACACAATAGTCTAGTGATTCATGTATTAAAGAGTTCAATGTCATAAGATTCTCTCTGGGTTTTATGCCTAGGAACACATTTGAAACATATAAACCTTTCATTAAGAATACCCGCACAGGGAAGAAGGGCAAAGAGCTTCTGACCTGAGGACTGTCTGGCACCAGTCTGGGCAGAATTATTAAAATAAGTCTTAAATAGTATGAGGATCCTACTGTTTATACATCGAGAATAAATTAGAGACATGAAAGGGGATCCAAGAACTTTCTGGTCCTCTTCCTGATTTTATAGATGAAGAAAAACTTTATAGATAAAGATTAATACCCCACAAATGGTCTTTAGTTCATGACTTGCTTTGTTCCAATGGCCACTTTTAGATATTGTTCAAAGGCATCCTTTAAGTAGTAGGAAAAGGCACAAGCACTTTTACGGGCAGGATCCTCAATCGCACACAATGAAATCTGCTCTGGCTAATTTAGGCAGAAAAAGGCTTTATTAAAGATTAAAAGTAGAGCCCAAAACGTCCAGGCAGGCCCAAGGGCCAGGCCAGTCTGCCATCCAGCCAGAAACAACATCCAATGACACCGTAGGGAAAGGGACAGCCTCTTAGAAACACTCTCGTACTTCAAAAAAACATGGCATGGCTCACAACCATAAGACTTGGGAGAGATGGCCGTTCTTCTCATTGCCCCTAAAAGCTGGCATCTCCACCACCATCCTCTCCAAAGAAGGGTTTCCACATGAACACCACCTTACACTGCTCACTTCTCCATCCTATCTTGTGTGAGAACACCTGACCAGCGGGGCCTAATCACAAAGAAGACTAGAAAAGTATGTTTTTTTCTTTCTTTTTTTTTAACCTTAGGGAGGTAAAAGTTTCAAAGAAAGTACCCAAACATTAGAAATCATGACAAATATTTACCAAGTCTACTGAGATTAATAGAGCTTCTTAAAAAATCTTTGATTTCCACATAAATATCTAAAAGGGGAATGATATCCTTCCCCTACACTTCGCCCTCCATTCTTCCCCCAATAATTAGGCTTCTAATACTTGTATAACTCTGGCACACTTTATAAAATAGAAAATATATTCTTTCATTCCACTCCTGGAACCTCCCCTAGATTTACAAGCATTCTGACCTAGTGTCAATGACAAAACTAATTTGGTGGCCAGCAGAAAGAAGGGAATCTTCTCCTTACTCATACTGCATTGACCGAGACACTTGAACTTCTTGAGTTTTCTAATTCCAGCACCGTCTTGAATCCTTGGTGAGATTAAAAATAAGACTAGTGCCTGGCACACAGTGGCTCAAGGCTAGAATCTTACAGTTGCTTAGCTTTAGGGCCTTAATTCTCAAAGACACTGAATTATTTTGAGTAGGCTGTTTACCTCGATGTGAGCAGAATTAGCCTTAGACACTAAGCCTTTATGGCAAGTTTTATTGTCCAAGGCAAATATAACCTGTTAAGATTTACAGACTTTATTAACAGCAATAACCATTTTACAGCCAGCATCAGTAAATCAGGGTTTATTGAGAACTCTACAATTTTAATCTGTGGAAAACCATTAAAATGTCGGATTTTCATTGGACATAATTTCTAACTTTTATGAAAGATAGATTTTCCATTTAATCGGGGAGTATAAAATAGTGCAGTGTAGAATAATGAATTGTTTTGAAAACAGCAAATTGGTTTTAGCTAAACAACAAGTGTGAAACACTAAAGTGGCTACCTTTAGTTAGAACTGCCCCAAGGTTAAGGTCAAAAGTAACTGTAGTGGCAAATATGCTCTAATACATCTAGCTATCAGATGAGCTCACGGAGTTTAGAAAAGCTTAAATTTATCATCCGTTCACATTGCAGGTATTTTGAAAAAAGTGCGTGACCTATTATTGCATCCAAACAAGGATCTAAATGATTCTGGTAAAAATCTTCAAGTTCACATATCATTTTTTAAAAAGTGTTTTTACTGACAATAATACCATTCACAAGACTCTTTAATGGGGTGAGGTAAACGAACATTGATAGTCACCAACTCCTGTCAATAACCCTTTATTTCCTCCACGTGAGAGATTACAAGAGAGGGAAACAGGAAACTTTCTGGTAGATGTCTTTGTCTTTGATGAACTTGAAGAGCAAGAACGGAGGGCACAGGCTGGAGAGTCATGGGCAGTCCAGGGTAAGAAGGGATGGTCTTAGCACCCTGTTTCTTCATGGGGCTGAAAATATTTTAGACATGGCAAGAGTTTCAGTTTTAATCTATTCCCCAATCACAATGGAGTCCTACGTCTTTCTTTGAGAATCAAAGGTTCATGCAGCTTTAGAAAGAAAAGACAGTAGAAATCACAATAATCTCTACTATTTATTTAGCATTAGAAACTGTGCTAAATGTTTTGCATATTCTTGAGGTTGTTTTCTCTTTACCTCACAGTGATCTTAAAAGAAAGTATTGTTCCCATTTTAGGATGAGGAAATCTGAGGTTCAGGGTGGCTCTCTAACTGATATAGGTCAGTTAGGAAGTGCGAGTCAGGGTTTGATCCTGGGTCTGTTTTACTCCAAAGTTCATACTTTCCCCTTGTTGCACTACAACTAATAATCGTTACCATATTTCCACGAAAATAAGACCTAGCTGGACCATCAACTCTAATGCATGCATCTTTTGGAGCAAAAATTAATATAAGACCCGGTCTTATTTTAATATAATGTAAGACTGGGTATAATATGATATAATATATAATATAATATAACATAAAATAAAATACAATATAATATCAGACCTGGTCTTATATTAAGTTTTGCTCCAAAAGACGCATTGGAGCTGATGGTTCCACTACATCTTATTTTCGGGGAAACATGGTAGTCCTGTTTCAACCATTTCCCTACCCCCACTGATATCTACCAGGATAGAGAACTCTGTTTTACAGACATCAGTATACACTTATCAGAATATATCTGGGCCCTTTATAACAATGAGATATGTCAGAGCCTTGGCCAAATGTGGGAAAATTGTAATGAGGTAGAGATTACCCTTTTATATGTGCCATTTTCTTCTCCTCCCAGGCCTCCTTCTTGTAAGTTTAGACATCCTAAACTTCCTGTCTCCTGGGAGAGCATCAAACCTGGGCTACTGGCTCTTGGGAGCACAGAGGCTCCATGGATGTCGAGCTGCAGGCTTGGCTACCTGTCCCCCTCAACTCCCAAAGCCTCTATTCTCTCAGTGCTCTGTTCTTAGTTTTATCACCAGATTACCTATTTCCAACAAAGAAATAGAATTTACAGCAGAGTTAGGATTAACATATTAGCTAGAAGATGCTTTAATCCAAAGAAATTCAATTTCTAAGAGTGGACTGTCTGGCAGTATAGCAAACAGGTACACTATCACTGCATAGGGGCTCCCAAGCTTCAAAAACGCTTGGGGAAACTAACTAAACACACAGTCTCAGTAAAAACAAACAATAACTATTAGAGAAAGGAAAGACCTGAACTTTAGAGTTAGATTGACTTCCTTGTTCTTTGAGAGCTTGGACAAGTCCCTGTAAGATGGATGTGAAAACACTGATAGTTTCCTAGCACCTCAGCAATCTTTTGCAATTAAGTAACATTGAGAAACCATTTAATATAGTACCATACCTGGCACATGGGGGCATTCCATCAATGGTAGCTCTTTCTATTCTTGTACAAACCACCTTCTCTGGTTAGGTAGATGAGTTAGTTGCCCCCCAAAAGTTCAATCTTACAGAGAGATGTTTGCATATGTCTTGTGAAAACAAGACTTGAACTTGCCCCCAAGGTGCCTTTGAGTGTTATCAAGTTGGAGATCATCTATAACACTGCAGGACAAAACCACCTGCCCTCCAGCCACAGTCCCTTCTAGCGACGTCCCCTTGGGCCCCACAGGAGGTGGGCAGAAAGGGAACTAAGTAGTACAGAGGAGAGGGTGGAACATACCCTGCTCAGGGAAGATAACTGGTAATATTTCACAGTGACAATTATGTAACTGATCAATTGCCAAGCACTGTCATACCAACGAGTGTGCTCTTCACATGACTGTGAAGGCAGTCAGCATACAGACTCTTTGAAGTCTGAAGACCATGCAACGGGCATTGGCAGACCTCTGCCCCTGGAGACCCCGAGTACTAGGAGGTTATACATATTTTCACTTTCCTTCCTTAGCCTTCTCTTTCTCTCTCAGCTTTCTGGTCTCATCTTGCCTTCCCTTCCACAAAACACAGGTGCAGTGGTAATAACTACTGTGTGGCTATTGCTGAAAGTAAAAAAAACAAAAAAACAAAAAAAACAACAACTGTAAATATTGGTGCACAGATCTAGGTAGCACCAGCTCATAAATAAGTGAAATTCCAAAATAACTCCAGTGTTTGGAACTGGGATGCTTTCTCACCTTAAGATGATGCTATAATAGCTTGTTAGGGCCTCACAGTAGTCCACTGACACACAGTGTAGATGAAACACTCTCCATATCCATCTACAATACAAAGTGTAGAAAATAAAGCTTTTTTCTCCTCTTAGTTCAGCATTTCTGTTTTAAATCATCCTATGTTCCCCATTGCTCCTCAGAATGGCTCTCTATTAAATTTTAGCCAGCCCAGCTTTAGAATTTATTCCTAAAATTTATACATGATTAAAATGAAAGAGTGACAAGTCAAAAGGAGAATGGGAAGTGGATCGAGGTGAACAGGGATACCCCTCCAATTTCAAGTTCTAGTGGAACCTGTGCATGTGACATTATTGGGAAATAGGGTCTTTGCAGATGTATTGTGACCCAGATACAATTCCAGAATATTAACAGGAAGCCATACTAGATTAGGTATTAGATTAGGGTTGACCCTAATCCAATGACTTGTGTCCTTATAAGAAGATGGATATTCAGACATACAGAGACAGAGAGGACAATACCATGTGAAGACAGAGGCAGAGATGGAGTGATGTGTCTACAAGCCAAGAGACACCAAATGTTGCCGAAAACCACTATAAGCTGGGAGAGAAGCATGGAACAAATTGTCTTCCAGATCCTGTAGGAGAAACTAATGCTGCTTACATCCTCATTTCTGATTTCTAGCCTCCAGAACTGTGAGAGAATACATTTTTGTTATTGTTTTAGGCTATCTAGTTTATAGTAATTTGTCACAGCAGTCCTAGCAAGCTAATATAGAAAATGAGCATCTATAGTTTGGAAATTTGGCAGGAGGGTGGATAAGTACCAGACAAGAAAATTGACTTTTTTTTTTGATACATCTGTATTGTGTTCCCTCATCCCCTGTTCAACAACTCTCCCACATATTTTTTTCACTGACTGGTGTTTGTGGCTACTGGAAGTTTTTCACATCCTGGTCTGTTCCTGTGGTCATAGCTGAACAGCAACATCAGAAGCAAATAAAGATAGGACACGCACTGAATCAATAGGCAGAACTCATTTGCCTTCAAGAACAGGGACAAGAAATATGGAGGAATGTGCAAAGAGATGTTTCCAGGCTTAACCCAACTTCAGCCTTTCTCAGTAGTTGAACAGAAAGAAATGCTGCTTATTTCCTGGAGGTCAGCCCACATTCCCACAGGAATCCCCCTTACCAACCATGTCCTGACGAGCCTTGATGTCTTTATAACCCATAAGTCACCTGGACTCTCTAGGAAGATGCTTCAATGTGTGGATGGGTGTGTTTGTGTGTGTATTGGGGGGGTGGCTTGTGGATGTGGGTATGGGTATGTATATGCAGGCATGCGTGCACTCTCATAGACGCAGTACACATCAACACATAGTTTCCCCTCAGGCTATTATCTTACCAGACTGCACATCCTTTGTCCTTCTCTTCTTTGTTCTGTCTCATATATATATACATATAAATATATATATATATATATATATATATATATATATATATATATATATATATATATATATTTATTTATGTCTTCAAAGAGAAGGTAGGGAATGTTTTATTCACTTGCTAGTACCAGAATGGGAGACAAAGGAAAAAAAAAAAGTCTGATGGATTTCACAGTTTTGTCTGGGGCAGGTCCTGGTATGCCCTCGGATATTCATCAATACAGGCAAGAAACTAGTTTTTATTCATAGTCAACAAATATTTATTGAGCACTTGGATATGAGAAGCAGTGTTTTATGTTCTCGGGATACAATGATAGAAAAAATAAACAAAAATGTCCCTCATGGAGCTTAAATTCTAGTGGAATAGACAGAAAATAAGCAAAGTAAATGCAGTAGTATGTTTGTGATAAGAGCTAAGGAAAAAATACAAAGCAGAGAAAGGGGGCTTGGAAGTCTATGTACAGAGTGGGGAAAAGAGACTTTCAATAAAGTGTCCAAGCAGGCCTCACTGAGTAGGTGATAGCTGAGCAAGCCTTAAAGGAAGGGATGAAGCAATATAATAGCTGGAAAAGAGCATTCTAGCAATCATGTGCAAAGGCCCTGAGGTAGGAAGACGGCTGGTGCACCTGAGGAAGAATGAGGAGGCTATGTGGCCATAACACAGTCAGACGCAGACTATAGGAGATGAAGTCAGAGGTAACTGCAGGCCAGATTATGTTGGGCCATGTAGGGCACTCAAAGAACAGAGACTTTTACCCCGAGTGATTTGGGAAACCTTTGCAAGGTTTTGAACCTTTAAGTTAGCCTTTAAGTGGTTGTAAGACCTTTGGTAGGTCATTGATTGGATCATCAGTTTTTTTGCCTCTAAAATGCAAAGGTTGTGCCGGGTAATTATCAAAGTTCTCTTCCAGCTGTAAAAATTGATTACTAGACATCTAGAGAACGTGAAGTTCCCACATGCAGATAGCTAATAAAACCATGACCTTCCTCCCACCTCACTCCTCTCATAAGCAGCCAAAGTTGATGGTAGGGACACAGCACAGGCTTGGAAGGAAACTAGGCTGTACACACACCCAGTATGACATAGGTGAGGCATTTTTCTGCATGAAACATTTTACATTGGGATTTGGAGAGATGGGTAGCAACCGTAGTGAACTCCTGATACCAAAATTAGACTCCCAGGAGTGCTCAGGGTGCTCTAAATGAGACCGGCACGTTTACCTGTTCACTGAACGCCCTGCTGCCTGTCACCCCCCGTTAGGAAACTAGGGCACACTCTGAAAGGAACAAGGTGGTGGCAAAGAAAGAAAGGAAGAGACAGACAGAGAGACAGAGAGAGAGAGAAAAAAAGAAAGAAAGAAAGAAAGAAAGAAAGAAAGAAAGAAAGAAAGAAAGAAAGAAAGAAAGAAAGAAAGAAAGAAAGAAAGGAAAGAAAGAAAGGAAAGAAAGAAAGAAAGAAAGAAAGAAAGAAAGAAAGAAAGAAAGAAAGAAAGAAAGAAAGAAAGAAAGAAAGAAAGAAAGAAAGAAAGAAAGAAAGAAAGAAAGAAAGAAAATCAAGTATCTTTTGGTTTCACATTAAATACAAATCTAAAAAAAGCATTTTCCATTTTATTCATTTCATATCATGCATGGAATGCACTTTAATTTTCAAGTCTGTTTACTTCATTTGTCTGAACCATTTGAGCTTTGAATAGCGTCCACCCACCATGCTTTTTATCTAACTATGCAAGAGTCTGTGTCTTTTTGTTCCACTTTTTTTTCTCTACTCCTCTTTCCTTTCAACTATGAAATCCCACAGCAACTTTAACTAAAATGTGGGGCAGAGGTTCCTGTTGTTTTATCTTGTCTTGTTTTGCTTTTTTTGTTTTCAAAGTTTTGAAACTTTGATTATGTTTTTCAGTTACAGCTGACATTCAATATTATTTTATGTTAGTTTCAGGTGTATAGTATAGTGGTTAGACATTTATATAATTTACGAAGTGATCCCCCCAATTAGTCTAGTTCCCACCTGGCACCACACATAGTTATTACCACATTATTGACTATATTCCCTATGTTTTACTTTACATCTTTGTGACTATGTTGTAACCACCAATTTTTATTCTTAATCCTAGTTCCTCAACCAGTAAATAAACTATAGCTCTAAAGATAGTTTCCTAGCTTCCCAGAGAAAAGCCACAACTGGACTATTTACTGCTCAACACAGGCCTACGTTCATAAACGTATACTTCTGAGCGCCCCCACCCTCCACCAATACTGCCTTAATAACTCTATTACTAGTCTATCAGAACATCTTATAATAGTGACTGGAAAATTTAGGAAATCTTCCCTATTAGCATAGTGTCCAATTACTGACAATTATATTCTAACAATATGGTATAAGTTCTAGCAAACATGCAAGGAGTAAAAAAACACAATGACTGAATTCTAGACACCTCACTGTGAAGGATAACAGATCAGAGACCTGTGGCTTCATCATGGTTTATATCTCTCATACCAGCACCATGCCCCTTACATCCTAAATGCTGACTGAATGTTCCATGAGCACATGAAGGAGTAAGTGCAAACACCACCGAAACTTGGCACTAGGGTCGGAACCTCCTTTCCTGAGCACTTCCTCCCAGGACTCTGCTTGTTGGCGCTCCGACTGATCCATAAGCCATGTGCACATCACGATGCTCAAGGTGACTGAGGGCAGGGGATGTTACCTCCGTGATCTGAAGTCACCGAAAACAAGCACACAGACCAAATCCTACCCAGGTTGCCTAGCAAGAGCTTAGCGTCAATGGGAAAGTAGATGGGAGACGATTTCCTCTTCCAACTTATTTCCTTCACACCTTCTTCATCATCTTTATTAATTGAATCCCCACAGCAGCAATGTCAGACACAGGCTCTTTTCCTTCACATAGGACCACACAGGATTCCGTCATCCCTCTTGGGAACAGTTGAGGTCCCAAGAGTCTCTTACCTCTGCCGCGGGGACGCCCTCGGGCGGGCGGCAGTGCAACACGATCATGCCTTCAATGGGAACCTCCCTCCCCTGCGGATCTTGTTCAAAGTTCTTCCGTAAATCTGCAAAGAAGTGTGAGATATATGAGATTTCACTCTAGGGCCAGCATTATTCACATTTACTCCAAATACAATAACATAGTGAGCTTGCTGTCACAACCTAGACACACACACAAAAGTCACTTGTTGTAGGAGTTCCAGAATAAGAGAATCATTTTCCAAAATATGCACAAGCCCATTTGAAATAAACCTTAACAAAACTGTTCCTAATGCTCTGCATTGATGCGAAGGATAAAAGAGATTTACTGGGGAGCAGGGAAAACAACAACAACAACCACAAACCACATCATTGCATGAGTCTTTGCCAGCATTATCTGCTCAGCCACTGATGAAACACTTGGTCTAATAAATCGCCATCCACAGCTATTATGCAGTAGAAATGCATGTACTTTTTTTTCATTAACTAAAGAATACATTATTAATCTGTAACCTCTGCCATTCCCTTAACCCCCTAGGGAGCTCTAGAAGATGGTAATAGGGTGAGGTTACCTATTAGTCTTTTCTCTGTAACCAGGCAGAAGGGGCAACATCGAACCACAACAAAATCTATAACCTATCCAACCAAACATATAATTAAAAAATACAATGCCCTCCACTCAAACACTAATGCTGGGTCTCTGTGTCCTGCCCTTCATGGACGGCTCTAGGCACTTTGCAAACGAGCTGCACCATTAACCTACATGTGCACAGGGGAGTCTTGGAGAGGTTAATTAATTGGCTTGCCAATGGTCCCAGAAAGCATCAATGCCAGTGACAGGGAAAAATTCACCAACCTTCCTGATATTCTGTCTGACTGCTAACCAGCAAAGTTTTCTCAGGGAAAAGGACATACAGATAGTTCAGACAGAGCTTCATTTGTGTGGCTTTCCTCTTGAGCATATGCTTTATTAACAGCAGTA
The DNA here is from genome assembly GCF_964194185.1 of Rhinolophus hipposideros. Taxonomy (NCBI): domain Eukaryota; kingdom Metazoa; phylum Chordata; class Mammalia; order Chiroptera; family Rhinolophidae; genus Rhinolophus; species Rhinolophus hipposideros. The sequence goes on along the minus strand of NC_138050.1, from coordinate 44,002,457 downwards.
GGAGTTGACCTTTGCTGCTTTTTAGGCATCAATGACGACACTTTGATAATTTTACAGCACAAGCCTAATTCTTGTTGTCACTTGAAAGGCTGGGATAGCAGAGCAAAGACAGTTTTACAAGTCTTCCTCAAAGTGAACCATTTCCCCCTCCCTCCCTGACAACTTATTTTTCTTCAATTGAGTATCTCAAATTATAGGCTGTGGATTTATTGATTTAATTTTCTTCTGTGCTTACAATAACATGAAATATGCTCCCTGTAAAGAGCAGAGCTCCAGAATCAGTTACATCTTTATAAATTTTATAAATACATTAAACTTGCTTTTAGCAAGTCAAAAACACTCAATGAATAACAAGTACAGCAATCCATGTATTCACTTTCCTTTGAATTTTACTCTTAATGTTTCCCCTCCCAGAGGCAACCAATTTAACCAATGTCTTTGGTCAATAATGCTATACTCCTGTATTCGGAGATCTTCATGAGCATATATGAGGCAAAAGATCCTAAAAAAACTTGCATTGCAGGCAGATGGTGGGATCCATCTTCTCGTTTCTCTGCTGTCCGCTAAAACATAAAGCCAGCTCTCTTCTACTGGAGATCCATACATTGTCACAGCCCTTATGATTCAGAATTTCTGACTGCATGTGTGATAAACGCCACAAAACTGAATGAAGGGACTGTGAGTAAACACCAGAATGAAAAATAATCTCATGTTTCCTACACGATTTTGTCACAAATTCTCCTCGGCTATCTCACAAGGGATCTTTGAGTCAAAAATCCTTTTCCACGTGACTCATTTATTTATCAGGATTATACATCTAGTCTGTCATAGAGTGTGAGTGACTCTAACACATGACATCAGTTTGCTAATGGAAAGAGGTGTGTTTTTATGGCAACTTTTGTTTGATTTGTTTGCCATTCTTTTTTTTCTTTTCCTCAATTGCTTTGGTTTCTAAAGGAAGTCTCCCTCAGTGCTGCTAAATGATGACTACAGTTTTGATGACACCAAATAATCTGTATTCAACTAGATGAAGCACAGAAAACTAATAGTGGGAATTCCTATTTTATCTTCTTCTATTTCCTTTCTTTGTTCAACAAAAATGGAAAATGTAGCAAAAATGCAGTTATCCTTATCTCCACACTCCACTGTATTAACTATATTGGCGGATGAAAAGACAATTAGAATGGAGTCATTTTGCCTCCCCATTCCCAACCACTCAATAAAATAGATAACTAAATATGTATATATAAAAAAAAAGAAAACCCTATATCGGCACTGAAATGTAGGAAAGGGTATTATCTATAAACAAGATATGTTGAGGTATTTCTAGTAGATCTCATACAGCCAGGATCAGATTGAAGAAAGGATCCATCTGACCTCTAGCTCTTCCCAATTGACATTTGAAATCACTGGAAAAGTTCCAACAAGAAGCATATATGTATATGTGTGTATGTGTGTGTATATATATATGTAAAAAAAGAAGCATGTTAATACCCCTCAATATGGAGATACAAAGATTAAAGACAATGGGATAGGGGGTTAGGGAACAACTGGGATGTCATATATCTGGATCCAACTCATAACAAGTAGCCACTCATGTACCAGATATCACACCAAGTGAGAAACCAAGTATCACCAAGGCCTGGTCTACACCTAATATTGGTGGCAGGGATACTGGCGTTTCCAATTCCCAAAAAGGAAAAACATACCAAATATTAACCAGCTACTAAATATATTAAAAATTATGGAAATAAACTCTCAGATTCAAAGGTAAATGCTTTCAACTCTCCCTCTGATTCTCACCATAAGTCACCCAACCTAATTTCTGAATGGGCAAACTAAATGCCTTTATCACCTATGTGATAGTTCCAACACTTGAAAGATTCAGATAGGAACCTGTGCAACTTCTAACAGTAGAGAAAACATCCCCGGCCATGTAAAAATAATTGTACTACAAATGAAGGAGACAAACCATAGAACTAAAATGAAATGGCTTCCTCTTAAGATAAGAAACAAGAGGCATTTTTAGATAACTTGTAATTTAAGTTCTTTAAAGTCAAAAGGAAATAGCAACTGAGACTCTAGAGTCAGGAGTTATAAATAGGATACCATCTGAGATCAAGAAAACCGACACCATGCAGTAAAAAACGAACAAACAAACAAAAAACCTGCTGAATTAGTAATGTATGTATCATAGAGTCGGTAAATAGCATACTTGAATATTGCAGAAAAGTGAAGTAATGAAACAGAAGACAGATGTACCAGTCAGGATCCAAGGAGTAAAACAGAAAACACAGTTGATTTTACAAAGAATATTAATGTAAAGAATTGGAGGACTGAAAAGGCAGAAGGGGAACTGCTAGAAGCAGGTCCCTTCCTAGAAATGAGGGGGTGGGTAGGGGAACAAAGGAAAGAGGTTGAGGTTATAGAACTGACGCTTAGAGAGGGATCAAACGTCCAAGGAGAGGCCACTGGGTGTTGGTACTGGCACCTCAGAACACAAGGAGGGAACCAAGGAGTCAAGATCCAGACCTTCGAAGAAGGCCCAGACTGGTGCTGGCCTCTCTAGGGGGCATAATAACGTTGGTTCTGGAAGCATTTGAAAAAAAAAAAAAAAGCTGAAAATAAGCAGCAACTGCTGTTTCCCAGATGAAGAAACTCTGCTAGGGTGATGCTGCCAGGGATAGAAAGCAGTATTCTTTCTTGGAGGAAGCAGTAGCCTTTCTCCCACTGTCCAGCTCCTCTGGTGCCCCCTATTGGTGGAGCATTACAGGGAGAAAGGATTTGACAAGGGAATTCCAGCCCCAAGCTTCACAGATTATAAACTAGTGGTTTTAGAGGTGGTCAGTAATATTTGATAAGGGAACTAAGTATATTAAATAGGGAAAGGATAATCTACTCGATAAATGGCGCTGGAAAAACTGGATGGTCATATGCAAAATAATGAAATTGGACCCTTATCTTACACACCTCACAAAAATAAACTCAAAATGAATTAAAGACGTAAATGTAAGACCTAAAACCATAAAATTCCTAGAAGAAAACAAAGGGGAAAAAAGCTCATTGACATTGGTCTTGGTAACATCTTTTTTTTTGGACACGGTACCAAAAGCATATACAACAAAACCAAAACAAACAAGTAGGACTATATCAAATTTAAAAGTTTCTACACAGCAAAAGAAACAATCAATAAAATGAAAAGGTAACCTATAAAATGGGAAAAAAATATCTGTAAACCATATATCTGATAAATGGTTAATATCCAAAATATATAAGAAACTCATCTAAATTAATAGCAAAAATACAAATAATCCGATTTTTAAAAATGGGCAAAGGACCTACATAAACAGTTTTACAACGAAGACATACAAATGGTCAAAAGGTACATGAAAACATGCTCAACATCAGTAATCATCAGAGAAACAAAAATCAAACCACAGAGAAATATCACCTCACTTCCGTTAGACGGCTATTATCAAAAGGACGAGAGTTAAGTGCTGGTGAGGGTGTAGAGGAAAAAGAACTCTTATGCACTTCTGGTGGGAAACTAAATTGGTGCAGCCACTATGAAAAACAGTATGGAGGTTTCTTAAAAATTTAACAATAGGACTACCATATGATCCAGCAATCCCATTCCTGGATATATATCCTAAGGAAATGGAATCACTATCTCAAAGGGATATCGCACCCCCATGTTACTTGCAGCATTATTCACAAAGACTTGAAAATAACCTAAGTGTCCCTCTCTGGATGAAAATGTCTCAGACACACACACACACACACACACACACACACACACATTCATTCAGCCTTAAAAAAGAACCAAATCCTGCCATTTGACACACACAGATGGACCTTAGGGCATTATGCTAGGTGAAATAAGTCAGACAGAGAAAGACAATTACTGTATCATCTCATATACACGTGGAATCTAAAAAAGCCGAATTCATAGAAACAAGTAATAATCTGGTGGGTTGCCAGGGACTGGGGGATGAGGGAAATGGAAGACAGTGGTCAAAGGGTAAAACTTCCAGTTATAAAATAAGTAAGTTCTGGGGACCTAACATAAGGCATGGTGATTATAGTGAACAATACCGTATGGTATACTTGAAAGTTACTAACAGAATACATTTAAAATGTCCTCACCATTAAAAAAAAAAAGTAACTATGTGATGTAATGGATATGTTAACGAACGTTATTGTGGCAATTATTTCACAATATAAACCTTTTCTAAATCATCACATTGTAGACCTTAAAGTTATACAAAGTTTTTTGTTAAATATATCTCAATAAAGTGGAATATATTTTTTAAAGTAACTGTCAATGTAAAATATAATCAGCCTATGACTAGAACTTTTCCTTATATTAGTGATTAGCAGAGTATAATCAATCAAATCTATATCTTTGCTTTTTAGGAAAAAAACATGAGTACTAACTTTCTATTCCCAGACATGTTATATTCATGAGCAAACTGACAACAATACAATCTCAGACATTATCAGGGCAAGACACTGTGATTGGCCACACTCCCTTCCCGAAAACATTATCTTTTTAAATTTACTAATGGAAAGACACTCAAAATAATGAATTAAGTATTTGGAAGTTGTGGTTTTTAAAAAAAACCTGGCAGTGGGCAATAAAAATTACTTAAAATTTTTAAATCTAAATACTTTTTATAACATACCTAAAATATTCATGTAATTATCCACAAACTCTGGAAAAAGAAATGCGGAACATATCATTAATGTGAATAATAACTAACAATAAGAATTTAAAGTGTTAGGTCATGTGTTCCAGAAATCCAGCAGGCAATACTGCATACCACTGAAGAGAGTGGCGCTAGAGCCTGAGTATCTACTCGAATCCTGGGTCCTCAACTTACTAGCACCTTGATTAGATAAGCATCTTTATCTTTTTTGGCCTCACTTTCCTCATCTGTAAAATAAGGATAATAATTCCTATTACATATAGTTTTTGTGAGAATTAAAAACTAATATGTGTAAAATCCTTTTAAGAACATTGGCTGCATTATACAACTTAATATAGATTATATATTACTAAAAGCCATGATGAGTAAAAGGGGGAGGTTTTGTCATAAACCAGATAAACAAATTAATTATAAAATAAAGCATTTTTTCAAATAAAAGTAGCAAGTTAGTATATGATAAAAGTGACACATAAATGGAGTGAGAGAGGCATTACGATGTTCTTTCGGAGAAAAAGATAAAGTTGGATTTATGTCTTACTTTAATACCAAAATAAATACCATCTTAATAAAAATATTTTTTACACAAAACCACAGAAGTATTAAAAATACTTATTGGATCTTAGGACAGGGAATGCCTTTCTGAATCTAAAATTAAAGAACAAACACTTAAAGTAATGATTGGTAGATATCATTCTGTCAAAATTAAAAATTGCTTTTATCTAAAACGTTATAAGCACAATTATATACAGAGGCTTACCAGCCTGAATGTATAAAGAATGGTTATGAAACAAAGTGAGAAAGATAAATACCTTAAAATCAAAATGGCAAAAGGGCATGGGAACATAAATGGCTAATAAAGATATTTAGAAGGGCTAATATCAGTAATTATTAAATAAATGTCCACTTAAACATTATGTTAAGTGAAATAAGTCAGAAAGAGAAAGACAAGTACCATATGATCTCACTTATATATGGAATCTAAAGAAAAGACTATGTGAATGAACTAATCAGAGTCAGTTTTGGGGACGCAGAGAAAAAACCGAGAGTGGTTAGATGGGTGTGTGGGAGGGGGTTGGGGATAAGGGGAAAGGTGAAGGGATTTGGAAGCAGCTGGTAACCACAAGATGGCCTCAGGGTTTTTCTTTTGAAAATTAATTTGGGGAAGGTATTCTATAATGTTGTAAAGATTTTGTTGGGTATCCGATGGACATGCGTCCTATTTGGGAGACCACCTCAGGGATACTGTGGATACCTGATCATGGCATTGTACATCAGAAGCTAAACATTAATGAATGCCAACTATAATTTTATATATATAATGTGATGGTTCAGTGTGAGGTCGGAGGGATAGTGGATGGGGGGAGGGGGGTTCACAGTATGAGGGATATAAATGATGAATGTCTAAGTATTACCTTGTTTTGTACACCTGAAACTAATAAATAAATTAATTAATAAAAAAAAAAAATTAAATAAATTTGCCAAAGCTAAGCAATTAAAAAAAAAAAAAAAAAAAAAAAAAAAAAAAAAAGCATCAGTATATTTCTTGACTCTCGCAAATAGTCTTTGTGTTTCTTTGATTCAAATAATTTCCAGTGTTAGGAAGAGTATGGAAACTACAAAATCTCAAATACTGCTACAAAAAAAACGAAAATAGGTAAATATGAAAGGCAAGCTGAAATATGTATAAAATTATTTTAAAAGTTAATTTATATGTTCCTTATCTAATGAGTGAACAAATAATGTATGGTATATCCATACAATGGAATTTTATTTGGAAATAAAAACAAATGAAGCATTGATAGATATTGCAACATGGATGAATCTTGAAAACATGTAAAATGAAAGAAGCCAGACTCAAGATACCACATATTGTGTAATTTCATTTATATGAAATGTCAAGAGTGGGAGAAGCTATGCATTTAGAAAGTAGATTAGTGATTGCCCCGGGCTGCCTAGGTGGGTGGGGAGAAAGAGGTATCACTGGTATTAAGAACAGTTTTATTTTTCTGGTGTGATGAAAGTGTTCCAAAATGGACTCTGGAAATGGCTGCACAACTCTGGGAATATCCTATTAACTATTGAATTGTACACTTTAAGCAGGTGAATTAATTACAGGTATCATGGATTATATCTCAATAAAGCTATTATTAAAAAGAGTTCATTTATATGAGTCAGTAATTCTACTTTAAATTTCCTAAGAAAATAATTAGAGAGCTATATCGAACAATGTAGTACAGTTGTATAGCTCACATCATCATTTATATCGTTCAGCAATTGCTGACAATCTAACTATTTCACGATGTAGAAATGGTTAATATCTATAAGTGCATTCATATAATGGAATCCTATTCAGACTTTCAAAACATATGAACTATTGATATATATACACAATAACGATCAAGATGTATCGTCAAGGAATACTCAGTGGAAAAAAAGCCAATCCCCAAAACTTATATACTGCACGATTCAGTTTTAATATATTCTAACTTAAATGACAACAACATAGAAATGGAGGACAGAGGAAAGGCTACCAGGGGTTAAGGAGGGGGTAATGGATGTGCCCATAAATGGGCAACATGAAGGATTCCTGAAATGATGTGAATGTTCTCCACCTCAACTGGGTCCCTGTCAAAAGACTATAATAAGCCCACAGTTTTACAACATATTCCCTTTCAGGGGAGCTGGCTAAGGGTACGCAGGATCTCTTTTTATTAGCTCTTATGATTGCATGTGAGTTTACAATTATCTCAAAATTAAAAGTTTAATTAGAAACATTTAAAATTGCAAGTGTTTCAAAAAAATTGCTAAATAAAATATTTCGTAGTGAATGATCTCTGTCTCTAACATATATTTTAATATGTAACAATGGTCCTCCTGCAGATGTAGTAATTATATTTTCATAGAATGTATCTACTTCCAAATAAAAGTAGGTACATCGGCATTAAGAACTTTTTTCGGTAGGGAGCAGTTAATTTATCTTCAGGTTTTCAGTAAATGTGCAGTAGCCTCCTTCCCTCACACACTGTTGACCATGGGCTAGCCACTGTGCCAGACAAGTTACAGAACTTGACACAGACGACTCCATCCCTCCCACAGTGTATGTTCCAGCAGGGAGAATAGACATTAAACAAGAAATTATAAGGTATATGGATGAGTAATGAAATGGGGAAATAGAAAGTTCTGTAAAAAATATATCACAGTGGGAACTACCTTAATCTAGTGAGTGATTCTGTTATTCCCATAAAGTTTCCCAGAGAAAAATAAGCAGAGGCACAGCAGCTCACAGGCCTACACAATACACACCAGACCTCACTTACTGTTTCAATCAGGATTTGACTGGCTTTTTTTTTTTTTTTAACATATATGTTTTTCTTTCTTGCAAGTCTCTGCAAAATGCTTGCCTAGCTACCTCTCTTTGCATAAGTTATCACACCACATAAGGACACTCTTTTATTAGACTTGGTCTTCTATTCATACATACTGAGAGGGTGGAATATAAACAGATTTACCCCTTCTGATCGCACTTATATTCATGGTCTATGGGAAGGAGAAAAATAATAACTGTCGCGTTATTTTGTATAAGGGAACTGAACCAAACTGCATACATGCACATCAAGATTGAAGATTTAAAATTTGTAAAATAGCAACTGGTGTGGGATTACTATAGACATTCTGTGAAAAATCTTAAACAGAAATCACTCAATATTTCCAAGATTTTCTACTGGATGATTGTGGGTATATTAATTACCTTCTTCATCTGTTTTCTATATTTTCCAAAATTTCTGGGGTGAACATGGATTACTCTTATAACCAGAAAACAAACAGACAACAAACAAACAAACAAAAGCATCCAAAAACCCTTTCCTATTAACTGTTGAGATTCTCTAAACTAGACCAAACTCAGTCAGAAGCCAGGGAAGAAATACGTTTTCCTTCATTTTATTGTACCAAGTTTCATTCCTACAATGCCTATTTATTAAAGAAGGAAGAAGGATGCACTCTATTTTTGAATCATTAGTGAACTCTAAAATATTCTTCTTTAATTTGATTTTAGTTATGAGAATCTGTGCACATGAGGACAAAATTTTTCATCTGTTTTGTTCACTGCCTTGCCTCTAGCACCTGGAAATGTATGTAGTAGTCACTCATTAATAAATATTTGTTGACTGACTGAATGAATGAGTTTCCACTTCAACTCATCTGAATGTTTACTATAAAATGATATACAACTAAGTCTCCAATAGTTAAGGTGACTAGGAAAATCAAATACGTAAATAAATGCACTACAATGATAGTAAAGTAACACTTATTTATCCTCACTTTTATATGTGTGTGTATGCATGCACGTGTGTGTGTGTGTGTGTGTGTGTGAATGATACTAACAATCATCAGCACTGGCCAATTTGCCTCATTACCTTACTTCTGCTCCTTCTTCAGTCCGTTGCCCTGTTCAGTTCTGCACTGAAATACCAACAAGGCCCCAAATGACTGGAAACAAAGATGTCAGAAGGGAAAAGGAGGGAAAGGTGATGAAGCCAGGTGATTGACTAACTTGTAAATCGTGTCATCAGCAATAGGATCATCCTGAGTCAGCCGTGCCTGCCAAATACGCAGTCCACGTGGGGCTAGGCCACGGGAAGCAGCAGCCTCCCTTTCCTCACTGCATGCCCTATTTGGCCTTTTCCTCATTTTCCTTTCAAGCTACCATGTTAGAAAAGTCATTGTAGCACAAGAAAATCAATAAAAATTCAATTGTGAATAATGGTTCTTTGCAGCTCAGCAACGCCAGGGAGTTATCGGCTCATTCAGTGTTCTAGCAGTTAACGCAATGGAATAAAAATAATTTACACATTCAAACCAAATCAGCCAGTGAAAAATCATAGTCATTTTTTTTAATAGGCATGGTCATAGTCATTTGTTAAGATTGCAGGAGGATGGTACAATGTCCCATTAATGTCCAACTATGCTTATAGTCAAATCAGATTTGAATCTTTCCCACCCATATTTTTCTGAAGGAACAATAAACCCCATTTGTCATACATAAAAGGAATTTGTAACTTAGCCAAATACAGATCAATTGTAATAAAAAAAGGCTGGTTCAAATGTCGAACAGATGGACGCCAGCAAAACGAAAGTCAAGGCCTGGTACCCCCATTTGGTTCTGCCTCAATCTCCAGCTCTAGATGGTTACAGCCTGAGAAGTCAGTTACTAACTCCAGTTCCCAAAGGAAGCATAGAAAAAGCTTCCCGTCAGGTCAGTTTTTTCCTCGATGGTAGTCTTATTGTATTTAGCACATGATAGTTGCTTCTCTTGCCAACCTGGCTTAAACCTTGTGCCTTGCTTAGATCCATGGATTCTACGTTTTTCTTGACCCACTGATTCATAGTAATGCTACTCTGCTCCTCTCATTCATTTCATGTGTTCACCGTGGGTCTTCTAGCATTGATTTTGAGGGTCTATTTGAAGGACAAGAGGCACTAAGGAATAATTCCACATGTAGATCCCCATGTCAGGGACATACAGGTGACAGCTTTTCATTTCTAAGCTTTCTGAGCAGTACAGACTTAACTCCTGCTGAGTAAATCTTGCAGCAATAGAGAAGAAGGGACACCTTTGGCCATAGGTGAATTGCATGGGCCTCTTCATGTTCTCCGAACCCCATGCTAGTGCCATGTAATGAGCAGGCTTTGTTTATTGGGACAGTAAGGAGTTTGGGGAAAGGCGGGGGGTCCTCTCATGCAGAAGCTCCTCAAGGCTGTTTTTCAGGGCCACAGAACAACGTCGGGCTTTGTTAGATCCCCTGTGCTCTACAATTCCTTTGCTGTTATCAATAAATCATTTTATAACTAGCTTTGCGTGTCATTATCCCTTTCACAGCAAGTAGTATAGTTTGACAGGCAACAGTGATGCTGCAATGACAGTATCCAATAGTAGGGACACACTGTGCTGGGCAAAAACAGACCCAGTTTTACCGAATACTTGAAGCATGAATTTGACCTGCTCTCTGCTGAGCTATTCCCAACTCAATACATCCCACTGTATTTGGCCTCTTGTTTAAAAGAACTCTCTCTCTCTCTCTCTCACACACACACACACACACAAACACACACACACACACACACACACATCATTCAGATTCCATCAAAAATTGAAGATTTATTGAAAGATAGGAAGACGAGAATCTTAATATTGAATCCAGGACTGATTACAAACCAAGTAAGACCACAGACCAGGCTTGAAAGAAAGAGTATGGATCACGAACAAACAAGCAGGTCTCAAAGAGACAGTAACATAGCCAAGCGAGGGGATGAAGAGATCCGATATACTTCCATCAATTGGATGATTTCATAGTCCTTTTAGCACAGATGTTGCTTCTGTCACTTCTATCTCATCCTAACTAATTGCCTCTTGCTCAATGCTGTCATAATGGCTTCTGCTTTTCCGTTGTTTGCATTTACTCATGGCTTCTGATATCTCAGGACCAACACTGTCTGCTTCTTTGTGCCATTCCATTTCTGTTGCCACTATCAACAACTGATACTTTCAGGATCAAATCATACTCTGAAGAGCAAGACTCCAAGTGCACAATCACTTTCTCCTTCTTGAGTGAGTCTCTTGAGTGAGTCCACTTGAGTGAGTGTACTCATGCAGCTAACCTGCCTCAGTGTACATTCTTGGTCCAATTAACACACTAGTGGGCACATGTGGGATATAACACAGTAACCTATGTCTCAGAAGCCACTCAGCACCACTTCCCTCAGCAGTGGGGATTTGTAAGGTTTGCTTTGTCTCCATGTTCCATAAAAGGTACTTTCTGTGCATTGATTATATTGATTTGTCTGTGTCAATATATAAAGGGCAGCTGAAGTTTGACCTAAATAGCAGATCTCCACAATCTTTTATAGGGAACAGTTATTAGGTGAAAAATTAGAAATTCTCAGCTCCCTTCTTTTCAAGGCATTAAATCAAATTAAAATAAAGCTAATGACTCACATTTTGTATCTTTACATCATTTTCCACTGAAAGCTCTGGGGACAAAATATCCATGTCAGTCTGAGAGTACTATTGTTCTACTTACTGTGCTGATGGGAACGTTGACTCTTAGATGAATACAGAAATAGCCACTGAACCAAAGTGCTTTTGATGTAAATAAACAAACAAATTAAAAAACAACACAAAAAAGTACAGTTCCAGAAACCATTGACCATTGAGGCTGCTCAGTTCTCAAGAAGTGTACAGAAAGATGACGCTGCCTATCTTTCTACTGTCAGGATTCCCTACCCATGATGTTGCTGAAACCCCATAGCCTGACAAGCAGCACTAAGTCTCATCTGTAGCTTAGCACCCTGATGAACACTCAAATGCAAATCAAACTCCATGGTTGATGGGACAGAGTTTCAGGAGCAACACAGACACGGAGAATCATTCTGGACTTTCCTCGGTGCTCTCCCAGCCCTCCACAAGAAATTAGAAGGATATGAACTAGCAAGGAGTTTAAAAAGAAATGACCTAAAAATAACCTTAAGCTTTAATACTCACTACCTCATTATAATTCAGTACTAGTACTGAAGAGAGGTGGAGGGTTAGGAGGGGAGAAAGAGGCAAAAAGAAAAAGCCAGCACAGCAGCAAAAAGAAATACATATTTTTAACCACACTGTTAGCTTTTTGATCCTCCTCCCACCCCAGGTCTCCTTGAGGCCAGGAAGGTCAGCCAGGACAAGACGTAGTCAAGTGTCTTGAGGATGTAAACGAAGGGATACGCCACGAAACATCTAGCACTCCTGACTCCTGCTTGGCTGCATAGAGCAACTGAGTACAGGAAGCTAAACTGCATTTTGCTTCACCTTCAATCGATCTTGCCAGAACAGGAAGGATCTAATAGATCACTTTAGCCAGAAGTTCACCTTACTGGTAACAAAAATCCATATTTTATATTAAATCTTATAAAAAGACCTAACAAATAATGCAGGTAAAACTAAAACTGACAAGAAAGAAACAACCAATCAGAGGTATGGGGGATGCTTTCCAGGAAAAGGAAGTGACAAAAGACTCTGAAATAGGGACAATAAGGGGTATCTGAGGAAGAAAAAAGTCACTGTGTCTGGAACAATGAAGGGGAGCATTGCAGTGTAAAGGAAGAGTAAGAGGAGGCTGGCTAATTCCTATGGGGCCAATATCAAGGAGTTTGGAAAGCCAGTGGGAGAAGTTCGCCTAAGAGAACAGTATGGTCTCGTTTGTATTTAAAAATACATACATACATACATACATACATACATACATACATACGTACATAAAAATAATAATCCTTCAGGCTGCAGTGTGGAGAATGAGTTTTAAGGTGGCAAAAGTGAAAGCAGTGAGATAGTCACAGTAGAGAAATAACAAGTGTTGGTACCAGATGGAAAGCAGTGGACAAATTCAGGATGTGTTTTGGAGATAGAGCTGGCAGGACTTGCTACTGGGGGGGATGTGACCAAAGGAAACAGAGTTATCAAAGATGTGACAGCTAGGTCTTGTTATGAGCTCCTAAGGGGCCAATACTGAACCAGGAAAGGAAGGACCAAACACAGGTTGGTAGGAGAGTTGGAGTGAAAACCAAGAGAGCTTTCTTCGGGACATATGTTTGAGATACCAACAGACATCCAACTGGATATTATATTAGGTAGTCAATGAGTAAAGAAATTGAGAGATAAGATGCAAGGTCAGGACTGAAAGTAAGCAGAATATAGACAGTGCTTACAGCCATAGAGTGAAAAATTTCACCTAGGGAGAGTCTGTGGATTAAGGAGAGACACAGTACTACAATATTTAGAGGTGAGAAGAGAGGGCAGAATCTGCACAAGAAACTGAATTATGGTTAGCGGGAAGAAGGCAAACAGAAGACAGCCAATTTACGAAAGCATTCCTGGTTCTCCCTCCCAGTGATTGGGATTCAATAGGTCACGAACATGGCCAAATCACCTTAAATTTTAAGAGCTCCACATGTGATTCTCATGTGCAGCAGGTTTTAGGAAAGACTATAATAGAGTACAAAGCTCCTTAGTTAAGCGCAGAACTGAAACCCATATCTTCTGAACTTTACTTCTTTATTCTTTCGGCCACTCCTAGTCCCTGTTGGTAAGTATTTAAAATATGAGCCCATCTAATCTTCATGCTTGTATGAAATCATCACCTCTTTCTCACATGGTTAACTCAGCTGTTGCTCAAGCTTTACTTTCTTTAGTAAAATTTTGGAAAGGGTTGCCCATACCATCTCTGCTTTCTCATTCCTTATTGAACCTAGACACACTCTAATCTATCATTCTGTCTCATTACACGGCTTTGCCCAAGTCCATATCATCTAACTGACCCTTCTCACTGCTTACCTTAATCTTGTGATGACAATCCCACTATTGACCATTTATTTCTTTATGAAAACCTCCACTCCCTCTTGGATCTCCTAGTGCCTCTTCAACATTTCTTTCCCCCCTCAGTCTTTCTCATGCCTTAACCATTTACAGAATTTCACTCAAGGCCTACTGCTCCTTCTCTCCTCACCAGCAGTTTTGTGCTGGAGAGTAGGGTGGAAAATACATCGTACTGAGAAATATCTTAAGTAATTCTGATAATGCCCTGCTCCTCTTATCTTCCTGATGGAGATTTACTATCCTAATGACTACTGACTTGCCAAGGACTCTCAGTTCTGTGTTTGATGTTGATTCCCAGGTTTCAGACTCAAAAATACAACCGCATGATGAAAACAGTTCACTGAACATCCATGGGTAGTTTACACATAACATGATCAAAAACGGAACTCAGTATCTTGTTCTCCACACTAGTTTCTCCTATTCTGTTAGTGATCTCATTAATGGAATCACCTTCAATCCAGTCACTTAAGCCAAAAACGTTAAAAGCCCCAAACGTGGAGTAATCTCTAAACTCCTAACTTATTTCCCCTCAGCTGTACAGCCAAGCAGCCACTGACACTTCTTGGAACCTCAAATTTGCCTCTTCCTTTTTAACCTACACCATCTGTGCAAAAGTTCAAGTCCCATCAGTGGGCTCATAGATTGGCACAAAGCTTTCTTGCCTTGAGTTTTGTTCCTCTTAAATCTCTCCAGCTATGGCAAATAGTAATGTGGGAGATTTTGAAAATATGACCAAATCACTGCCATCACTGCCCTACTTATGACACTTCAATGGCCCCAGACCACATAGACTCTTAGAGAACACAAACACCCTCCATAATCTGACCTATCTCGATTTTGTCCCTGGTAGCCCCATCTCCTTGTTTTCCCACACTATTTCCGTGTGGTTTTGATACTGTTCTTTCTGTGTTTTTTACTCAAGCTTTTTCATTAACCTGAAAACAAATTCTGTAAAGTGTAACCCTCCTTCTTGCTTAAGAATTAGCTCAGGTAGTGCATCTCAGACAACGAGGATCAGTAAATTGTCCCTTCTGTTGACTCCTAAGACATACCATACTTACCGCTAACCCTGCTCCATTGAAAAGACTTGTCTAAATATATCCTTTCACTAGACTTTCAACTCTTCAAAGGAAAGGATGGAATGTGATTGTTGTGCTACCCAGAACATGGTAGATAATTATTGATGGACAGATGACACTTCCATACCTTACTTAGTATTCCTGTGACACTTATTTTTCTAGAAGGCACACTCTTTGCCTTTAATCTGGTAGAGAGATGTTAAACTAATTTAAGAATAATATCACCAAGTTCGAGGAGTCCTTAAAGTTTAAGAAATATAAGTTTTTGCTCTTTTGCTACCACATAGTTCTCATCTTTAAAGGTTATGTACTCAATTGTGTATACGATAAGCAAAGGTAGCACAATTTATATCAAATCCATACAGATCATCCCACTCTGTTCATAGAATCACAATTGCTTAAAGTTCAGTGTTTCTCACACTTCCTACTGAAGTGTCCATACTGGCAGAGGAGAATAAATTGACATCCTCAAGACACTTTATGGATGGAACCTAAAAAGATGTGGCATTACACACAATAAATGGCTTTGAAGTTTCAAGATGCCTCTTCACAAGTCAAGAAAAGTTTGCATTCTACTCCATACAACATTCATGTTTATATTTTACTGACCTAAAGCAGAATATAATTGATGCTTCAGAAAAATGTACCATGTCTATTTGGTGGCTTCTTATATCCGCAGAGCACCCACCAGTGTTCCACACGAGGCTGGCATTTTGAGGGATGTGTGTAGTTAAAAATGGCCTATTATGTAAAATGTTCCTCAGTTTAGGTTTGTCTAATGTTTTCCTATGGTTAAATATACATTAAATATTTTTGGAAGGAATACCACTGAAGTGATGCAGTCTTCTCCATTAGTCACCTCAGGAGACATATACTGAATATTTGTCCTACTGTTGATGATATTTAACTCCAATCACTTGATTAAAGTGGTGGATGGCAGGATTTTATGCTGCAAAATCCTCCCTTTGTAATCAGTAAGTATCTCGCAGAGAGATACTTTGAGATTATATAAACGTCCTCCTACTCCTGAAACTTTCATTCACTAGATTTAGCATCTGATACTTGTCTGAATCAATTAAATATGATAGATGCTAAATAATGATTTTCCAGTTCCACATTCTACATTCCTTCTACATGTAGGCATTCATTCTTCTATAAGGAAGAGCTCTCCCTTTTTACCCATTTAGTTATTCATTCATTCATTCAAAACATATATCAGTATAGATTAATAGATTTGTCCCCTCAATTGTCTTTATTAAGCAATTCATAAGTTGGGCAGCATCCCATCTAGCTATTAGACTGGCGCTCCCAGATTCATGGATTCCTACTGAACGAGTTACTATACTTTATTATTATTTATTCTGACGCTCAAATTGTCCCTGATTTGGCGGGGGGTGGGGGTGGGGTTCTAGGTGGCTGCTGTTTGCTTTTTACATGTTCAAACTGAGGGACATTATGAAAAATAACTGACATTTACACTTCAAAAACTCAATGTAAGGGAAGGCAGGGATTATTATTTGGATTAAAGAAGGCTAAAGAAAGCTCAAATGAATGTAAGCCATGATCTAGTATTTTTATTATTGTTACAAAGGACATCACTGCACAACTGATGAAACATAAACTAGGTTTCTAGATTACATAATAGTATTGTGTTAATGTTAATTTCTTAGTAATTCTACTAGAGTTATGTCAGAAAATGTATTTTTTATTTTTATTTTTTTGTAAAAAACATACACAATGAAGTCTTTAGGGGAAAGAGAGTATCATTTCTGTTATTTAAACAAGTCAAAAAATAAACCATAATAGTCTATATAAAAATACACATAAAGGTAAACACAGAAAGAGAGATAATGCCGAAGCAAATGCGGTAAAGTGTTAACATTTGAAAATTATCAGTAAAGCGCTCCAGGGAATTCTTTGCACTATTTTCCAACTCTTCTGAAAGTCTGAAATGGCATCCAAATGAAAATGTTTTTAAGAAAACCCTATTAGTGCATATGGCACCTACTCATCTAACGCAGTGATTCCTTCTACAGGCTACATTCCTCTACCAGACATACATCCTTGTCACCCATTCTCACAGGAGAATGTAGCCACAGGAAGAACATTCCATCACTGGGCAGTTCTAGTGGTCAGCTTAATCCCAAATATGTCATTTTAAAACTCAGGTCCTGTGGTGCTGCCTCTGACTTTTGGAGCAAAACTCTGGCATATTTGGGATTAAGCTGACAACTAGAAATGCCCAGTTTAATCCTGTCTCCAATTCTATGTGGAGCCAAAGCCTATGTCCCTTTCTAGGCCAATTATTCTCTTTTTATAGAACCATGACATATATGAAATCGTTTACTGAACAATCACCACTACTGCTACCCACAGCCAGTTTCATGGGTGTGGGACCAGTGTGGTTGAACGTGCCCCACATGATTTAATGTTCTCATGTTGATGGCTTGAAATTCTTTATGGTTTTTGAACAAGGGGCCCTGCTTTTTCATTGTGCACTCTGTACCACAAATTATGTCCCCAGTCCTGTTGTCACAAGCCTATGTGGCACTTTTGTGTAAGATGGACCCCTGTGAGCACAAGGTTTGGCTAGAAAACAGCACCTATGTGCCTGGAAAAAAACAGCCCCTTCCTTCATGTGGTGGAAACCCCATTCCAGAGTGCACAGCCTGGCTGGTGGAGTGCAGGCTGCAGTTCAGCCCTCACTCCCCTCCCCTCATACGTTGCACAACTTTATCTGCAGGCCTGGACTCTCATATCCTACAGTGATAGTCGTATAAATTAATTTCAGTCCAAAGGAAAGGATGGGCCTTTGGCAGAGGAGAATAATATTTTCTCTGGGGGAGGAGAAGGGAGGTTGCAAACTTTTGTGCAATTTCTACCAAGTGCTGAGAATTGGTCTTAACATATTTTCCATAACCCATAAGTGAATTCCATGTTGCCAAATGGGAGGAAGGGAATCATCCAGGTAGAGCTGGCTGCCTCAGGCTGTTCCATAGCTGTATACTGCACACCACAGAGTCCTGAGGTTGTAGTGACTCCCTTACTCCCAGTTGCCGTTTGACTTCTTTATTGCAGCAATATTATTAGGAGTAGTTCTCAAGCCAGGGAGGACAAAGAGGAGCCTTATAATAATGTCCTTGTGAGCTAGGTATTCTCTCAGAAGCCAGATGCCCTGTTAGCCCCATGACACAATTGTGACACACAGCTAACAAATTGCCTTTCATAAAACCATAGCTGGTATGGACAGGCATGGGTTTTCAAACCAAACAAGCATTGCTAATGCAAACGTGATATATACATCACTGTACTAGGCTCAGAGAACAAGACAACGAGGGTAACGCAGTTGAATCCTAAATCAAGCTACATTCTGACAAAGAAAACAAATCCACAAATAACTTCAAAAGAACTATGATTCTGGGAAAATTATAATAACTACCATGGGGGAAATACTAAATGAGTGCTATGATAACTCAGAGATGGATATTTAGATTTTATTATTTTTGAAGCTGGAAATGCTAGAAGGTTATCTTTTTCAATGGCTTAGTTGGTATGTCAGGCTCTTGAGGACAATTAGTAAGGTAGTTGCTAACCTAGGTTTAATAATGGAGACAGCACGTAAGATGGGGCTTAGATGTAGGAATTAGGTGGGAAGAGATAGGAAGAGTGTGAGACGGGCCTGAGACTATGCACCAGGGAGGGGAAAGAATATGAGCATGTCACAAAGCGGGAAATCGAGTCACGTGTCCCAGAATCCAAGCTGTGCTAACTCTACTGGCACTCAGCACACTTGTATGAATGAAGTGGGAGATGAGGCTGGAAATGGAGGTTCAGGCTGAATTTGAATACCAGGCAGATGTGCCTATATTTATTTATTTTTATATTTTGCCATTCGGAGGAGGTCACTGACAGTTTTTTAGCTGATGAAATTATTTATCAAAGCCAGGAAGCTGAGATCCATACTTGAGGTTTAATTGGATGTCTGTCTTCTATAGTTTTCAAAAAGATATGACCTCCTCTTCCAAACATAAATGAAATGATATCATTGTTACTCTGTGCCTATAAAAGTAGATACAGAGTTTAATAGCTTTTAAATGAGATTCTCCTTTTAGGTTCTTCACTTATTCGTGACATAATTGCATAGATATTTTAGGAGTGCCTCAAACAAACAGCATATTCAAATTATATTTAGGATGTATCATTAGATACATAGATAGATAGATAGATAGATAGATAGATAGATAGATAGATAGATAGATAGATAGATAGATAGACGATAGATAGATAGATAGAGACATAGGTATAGATATATATTTTTTATTTACTTACTTATATATTTCTTTATTTAAATTAACAAAACAGTGGTTTCCTGCTGTGTTTTATTCCAAGTAGTCAACTTGCTATGTGACTATGTTTCACATATGGCAAATGTTTCCTTTATTCCGCCCCCAACCCAACCCCAACTGCCATAATGAAAAAAAAAGGCTCAAGAATCAACAAAAGATTGACCGACCAAGGGTTAATGATATAGGCAAAACATTTTGTAAGCAGATGAAGAAGGGGGAAAAAGAGGAAAGAAAAGCAATGGCTAAGCAGCCAAATGTTCACCCATGAAAATAAACAACTATGCATAATTGAATATTCCTGGTTTTGACAACTGTCCAGCAGCAGAAGTAACAGATGTCACAGCAGCCCGACTCCCTCCAGCTTGATTGAATCAGACAAACAGAGAGAAGGCCTGTGGGAGTCATTCCCTAGAGATGAAATTCTGCCAACTTGGTGGGAGTAAAATGGGGGTTGGCTTTATTTATTTTTACCTTTAGAAAATCACTTTTGAAATGGGGCCTTGGCTATCTCCAGCCCCAGGGCGTTGGATGGGTAGCCAACATCTCTGACACAGTGTGGAATTATTAAGGAAAATACAAGTTTAAGGTGACAGGAACTTTGGGTGCATACTGTTTTATGGCCAACAAGGTAGTGATGTTTAGTTATTTCATATATCTATATATACATATATATATGTGTATATATATATATATAAATAAATAATACATATACACATATATAATAATATAATATATAATAATATATATACAATATCTATAAATACAAATGTGTAAATATATAATATATAATTATATATAGTTAAATATATAAGTACATATATATAAAAGTATATAAACAGATATATTGCATATGTGTGTGTGTGTGTGTGTATGCAATAACTTGACCATGAGAAAGAATGCAATTTACTCAGAAACTCAATAGGGAAGTAATCACTGTTTCATTCAAAAGCACACAAACTTTTCTATTATGGTTCTCAAAATCCCATTTAGCAGAAGAAATTAACATGTCTTAGGAGCAAGAACACTCAGGGAGGGGTGAAAGGACATAAGATCTGGCTCCATGTCTGCCATCCGCTGGGTGACCTCTGGTCAAGTCACCTAACTTTCCTGAACATATTTATATCTGTAGCTGTATCTGTACCTGTATCTGTATCTATATCATCTATCTATGTATAATGATACATCCTAAATATAATTTAAATATGCAGTTTATTTGAGGCACTCCTAAAATACCTTTTCAATTACAAGAATAAGCGAACAGCTATTAACTGATGAACTTGGATGAATGGGTTAAATCAACATTTCCCAAATAATGCTTTCTAAAGGTTTTCCAGGGTCTTGCTACTCAAAGAATGGTCCGCACACCAACTGGCAGGATCAGCATCATCCCGGAACTCTCAGAAATAGAATCTCCGATCTGGACTGGACTTACTGAACCATTGTAATTAAATCATCTGCATTTTATTAAGATCTCAGTTGATCTGCATGCACATTAATTTATGAAAAACACTGTTCCTGGACAAGCATCCCAAAGTAACCTGATCATAGAATCATTGGAGAACTTCATGCAAACGTAGCTTCCCTGGTCTTCCCTCCAGAGTCTGATCTAACAAGTCTGGGGTGGAAACCAGAAATCTATGTATTGAACTGATTCACCAGATTGGTCCTTTTCAATAAAAATATGAGTTATGTAAACTAATAAATGGTGTTTATGTTGTTTCTCTTTAAAAATCAAAGGCTTTCTAAGGGATGTCAGGCCAGTGAGTTTCCTGGGCTTTGCAGAGGTTAGTTAACCTGATCATATCAAGACACTCCAGTCAATACATCCCTCAGTTGAATGTCCCAGCAGCCATGAAGTTTTTGCCCACTGTGGTTCTGAAATTGTTAAGTTTTTAATGCATCATTGGTTAAATGGAGAAAGCATTAGGAGCTCTGATGTTGAGCTACAATAATATAATGAATAATATAAAAATGATAGTAATGTTGCAAAGTTCCCTCAAGAAAATTGTCATCAGATTCATAAAATACATTCATCTATCAAAATCTTTATTTAGCACATTAAGATGTCTTTAGTACTTTAAAAACCAATCTTAAAAAGAAAAAACATGGTGACAATTATATCCAATTTGGCTTTTCATTTATTGGGAATAAAGACTATCCTCATGTGCAATGTGTTATTTGCTGGGAATTGCTTGCAAATAGCAGCCAGGAATCTCTTATTTCACAAAACATGAAAGTTATTAAAAAAAAAGAAATGTTTTTTGTTTTGTTTTTTCTACAAGCAAATCAAGAATTCCAAGCAAGGTCCTAAAGGCAGTTTTTTTCCCCTCCACTTACGATGCCATTAAACACAGTTAAATTTCAATTTACATTTTAATGTACACTGGTCCCCAAGTCAGATGCAATATTTAATGACAAATCATGTCTTGACTTGCATATATAATTTTAAATAAATTAAATAATCTGTAACTTACTCCATAGGAAGAAATTAAAAATATGTTGCAAATTACTATTAGAGATTATATTGTTAATTACATAATATAGGCTTTAACGATATTCTGTTTTTATTACTTAAAAAATCCTGTCTTTATCATATTCATATGTATATATCATATACAAGAATGACAAAATTGTTATTTTTTCAATTCCTGAAGAGATTTATTACCACAAAAGTATCCGATGCCTCTAAAAAGGTGCAAAGTAAGAGAAAAGTGTTTTGTATTTTAAACATGCTTTGATCCTACCATGGGAGAGTTGGATAACTAGAGCTGGCCTAGAATGGATTTTTAGAGTCCATATAACCATGATCTGCAGAAAAATTACTAAGGCACTAAAATTGTAATTCAATTTAATCAGTTTAAGTATTAGCACTCCTACTGGTGAATTGTGCTGATGTTAGGGAGGATCAAATACTTCGTAAAATAATAGCTAGTAATTGATAAGGGCTAACTCTGTGCCAGGTAAAGTTTTAAACACTTATAGTTATCAATACTTCTAACCCTTGCAATAATTCTGTGAAGTAGGCACCCTTTCATCCTTAAAGACATTGAGACACAGAGGGGTACATTGTCCACCATCACAAAAAACTTAGTAGTGGAGTTGGAAAGGGATACCAACGGGACTCAAGTGTCTGGGTTCTTAACCACCAGGGTACATGTGTGAACCTGGAGAATGCAGGGGCAAAAGCACATATCAGCAAGACAGGGACGTGCAGAACAGCCAAGGGCTTGCTTGGAAGGATGAAGCTCAGTGCACGGGATCAAAGGTTACACAAAATCAGTAAAGGTGGGTTTGAGCCATTTTTTGCCAAACTTTTGTAAGCGAGGAGGGAATCACTGGAGGTTTCTAGCAGGCTTGGGAAAGGCTCGGTACAATCAGGAATTAAATGAGCATGTATGGAGGTGAGAGAGACTGGAGGTGGACAGCTGAGTGAGATGTTATTTATAGCAATTCAAAGAATAGATCACTGTGGGCCTCAGAGAAACAAAGGAAGAGGAAGAAGGGGGAAGTGACATTGAGAAGGAAACTGATGTAACTGGTGTTGAAATCCTATATGCTATTTTGTCTCTCATTTCTTCAGACAGAACCCGGAGGATAATCTGCTTCACCCTGACTAGTATCAAATACCCCAGCTAGCCTGGCTAAGGCCATGGAGAGAGTTCAGAGCTGGATGAGTTAAGGGAAAGTAAAATCAAATATATTCCCTCTCTCAGCTACTTTAAAGTCATAAAGTATCTGTTAGCTAAAATTAACTAAATAACTATAGGAAAAATGTTTCCCATGGCTCTCACAGCAAGAGCACAGCTAGCAAGATGACCTCTTCTTCTTAGACTCCTAGGGCCCAGTCAACACCCAGGAGAGGGCCTCCTAAATTGCCAGTACAGTGAAGGTAAAATGCATATTTTGAGAGGAAGATTTCATTTCCCAAGAAACATAAATGTCTCTGCAAATAGCAATTCACTCCTATTATTAATCCCTGAACCATTGACATCTGCTATGAAGAATTCCTTGAGTCCTCCAATAAATCCCCCTTGTCCCATATTCTTTATGGCACTCTCAAAAGGCAGCATTTGAATAAAACAACAATAACCATCTCTGCTCTCCACCTCTCAATTTCTTTCTTGAGGGGCTTTTACACTCCTGAGCACACAAAGGAGGTTTTATGGGGACCCATCGGGGTAGGATAATGGAGGTGGGTGAGATGAACACACTTTAAAGGAGGAGAAAGGAAATTTGTGTATTTCTCAATATGTTTGAGAAGATAAAAACACTGACGCTAAAATATGATAAATCTTGGACTCTCCTGAAAAGCAATTTTCTTTTCTTCCCCCAAGTATCTTTTTTTTTTTTTTTTAAGTCCTACTTGGGTCAAACAAATGCAGTTTTAAAACCCATCTCCATGTTTTAAGATTCAGAGAGAAGAGGTTTAATAGTAGGCTATAAAAATCCCTTAATCTTTAATGTCTTATTTTTGCAGATTTGCTGGCAAGTACAGTAAACAGTCATTGCTCCGTCTTTCCCCTCAATGCCCCTTGAACTTTGTCATTGATGACGAACAGCAGAATCCATTCGAATGGGCTTCTTTCTCTGGAAAACCGTTTTGCCGGGCATTGTTGACACACCTGCACTCTGATAATCTAGGCAGAAGTTCTTCACCAAACTGATGTGCTGATTGTACTCCAGAGGAAATTATCAAACATTTAAAGCACAATTTTAAAAGAGTAAATTCCGTGGAGGGAGAGACAGTTCTGATTGTTTTCTGTTGTCCTTGGATCTATATTCTGCAAAAGCATCCTGGCATGTCAAAGCCCCACTTCGACTCTACTGAAGTTCTATCTGTGTTCCCACAGGGCAAGGTCACCCAGGATGTACTCACAGGCTATGCGCACGGAGGCCTTCCTGCTCTTGGACGTCCCCAGGTGGCTCCACGCCACACACTGGCACCAATAGTCTTCTGGGCCATGGAAGTCTTCCACCTGCTGCCTGGTGACATTGATGAACACTTCACGGACCCGCAAGCCTGATGGGAGAGAGAGTGAATCCACTGAGGCCGTTACATTTTTTAAGCAGAGAGTTAAAGCTAGCCAAACATTTTCTTGTTAATTAAACAATTCTGTTTTTAATCAAGGAGAGGTTTTAATTACTTTGACAATAATATATCACTGCTAATTAAATCCCAACAGCTGAGGAGGCTGGAAAGAACAAGTGTAAAAATACCACCCACCAATGTGGCTCCAATACAATAGAACAGTTTCCACAGTATCTGGACTTAATGCTTTTTCTTTGTCTTTCTTTGTGTAAAATCTACTACG
The DNA here is from genome assembly GCF_964194185.1 of Rhinolophus hipposideros. NCBI lineage: Eukaryota > Metazoa > Chordata > Mammalia > Chiroptera > Rhinolophidae > Rhinolophus > Rhinolophus hipposideros. The sequence goes on along the minus strand of NC_138050.1, from coordinate 43,977,602 downwards.
GAGAATGTAGTACCAAATGAGTTTCTGGGATGCTAACGAGCTGGGAGGCTAAAGAGGCCTCAACACATCAACCCCAGAGACATAGCCAGGGGGTACTAAATGTACCTACCCCTGAGTATGGCAGCAGGAGAGTGTCACTCTAACAGTGTGATTTCGAAGACAGAGGTGACATCAGATATGCACGAGGTGCATGCACCGGCTGGGGGTCCGAAAAAAGGGCCAAAGCCTCTGGACAACAAATGCAATACATACAGTTGAACTAAGTCTTAAAGCTCTGTGAGGAGAACTCAGGGAGATCCGTAGGAGAAATGGCATGAGGAAATGAAGGAAAGAAAGACTTTTGTAGAAAGAGGGGCTAAGGCGGCATCTGTGAAATGGGATAAAATGAAGACCTTCACTTTTTAATATTATTCTGTTATTAGTGTTGTTATTATTATTATTATTATTATTATTATTATTATGTACTTTGCATTCTCCTTTTGGTAGTCAGAGAATGTGCTGGTGCTTCTTACTGGGGAGTGTGAGCTTCTTCCAAACCTCTGAGCAAGGATTCTTGGCCGTTTTTCCTTTGGGAAGGACAGTCACCTTGCATAGAGTGCCGAGTATGGAAGGGCACCCTCCTCACTGGCAATATTAGTTAAATCATCCCTGGCAGGGCAGCAGCCGTTATAGTCAGTATGCTCTCTCCATACAGCGAACATTTGCCGAGGCTGGGCCTTATTCTGGGATAGGCAGCATGGGAGAGGAAGGGCGATGCGTATTCAGTTTCCTTTCAGTGCCTAGCATCATGACAAGCCTCTCACCTATCCACTCGTTACATTTCCACAATACACTGATGTGTAGAATGCTATCATATCCCCACTTTGCAGAGAAGGAAACTATGACTTAGAGAGACAAAGTCTTTTGTCCACAGTCACACAAGCTGTAAATAGAAGACGTGGGGTTTAAACCGAGATCTGTCTTCCACCAAAACCAGTATGTGCAGGCCACTCTCATAAATTCAATTCTGTCCCGAATTTTAAGTGCTTATACTTAATTATGTAAATAAGACTCACATGGAACATTTAAAAAAAATTAAATATATAACTATGCTTTTTTGCCTTTAAGTTCAAAAGGAGTTTAAGGGACAGGATCCTCTGTATAACCTAAATGAGCCAGGAACTTGTGCTAGAGGAGGTGGAACATGATGGTATCTCGGGTGGTGGTAGTATTTAAAGAACAAGAATGGAGGTGTAGGATTAGTCAGGCTAGGGAAACATTCACTTACACCCAATCAATAACATACTATTTACAGGGCATGATGAGAGATAGCTTTATGGTCACATATATCACCTTGTACAGTTTGAGTGGGAGGTACCACAAATTTGTGGGAGGTACCACAGATAGAAAAACCACCTTAATGACAGTTGGTAATTCACATTTCTGCTATTTGTGTAAGGTGAAGAAGAACACCTTTTTCCCTGTCAGAGATGGAAGAATCCAGAAAGCTGTCTCCTGTATTGAATAGAAAAGACGTCTGAGAGGTGTTTTTATTGTTGCTATTGTTGTTACAGCTTTTGTTCCCCTCTTTGAACTTAAAAGTGTGAGTGGTAGGACAAGGGCAAGAAGAAGGAGGAGTTGGAAGGTGAAAAGGAAGAGACGATATCACAGAAAAGGAGGACATACTGAGATTTTAAAAAAAATGGCTAGGACAGCAAGCAGACGGGGGTGCAGCACCCATATTGGGGGATTAGAAAGTAAGCCTGAATACACAAAAATAAGGAACTAGTCTGCTTAATATTGTTCTTTTGATTTGGTGCAAATCTACTTTGAATAGTGAAAGGGAGGAGGGAGAAAATCAAATCAGTGCATCTAGGTGTAAAGTGGACTAATTTTAATATGATAGAGCTCCTTTGTTGCAGGATGGGAAGACCTATCGAGACAGAATACACCCATTTGGGAATCAGGGGTCTCACTGAAGAAGCATTCAATAAGCTTGAAAGGTCAGAAATGTGTTCAAGCTAATGAGAAATAAGTCTGTTTCTACTTTCTCCATCTTCTAAGAATATCTACGCTATCAGCTTTCGCTCAGTTGGAAATGAAGACAAACACCATTTCAAAATGATTCAGGATTATCATGTTTAAAAAGCAGGAAGTTTCCACATTGAAACCTCAAAACTTACTATGATTTAAGCTAGGCACCATGACGCTTTACGGGTACCTGGGATCTGTTTTAAGGAGATATGGTAAGACATACAGAAACAGAAATGAGAGTCATAAAGGGAAAAAAAAATCACACTCACAAATCCCTAGAAACGGGGGCACAGCACATCATATTGGGCCACACGAGGAAGCATTAGGATCAGTCAGGAGGCAGAAGGTAGGGGAAAATATGGGCAAGAAACTTTTTTGTGGTTTCCATGGAAAGGAATGGGAGAGGCAGGGTAAATAGGTTTAGAATTGCTTAGTTTCAGTGGGCTTGACACATAATGATTGTCCCTAGTTGTTTGCTGGGGTTAGGGCCGGGGAATACTGATCCAGAGTATAAGAGCTCAATAAAACAATTGGTTGGGGATAAAATAGGCTCTAGATTGGCTGGTGTGTATATGAAAGGCATGAGTACAGGCCAATTGTTTGCTCTCTCTAGACGTTAGCCACCCCTAAGCAGGGCAGTCCCTCCAGGGTCAGCAAGGCCCCAAGATGTCAGAGCACGAAATATAGAAATCAGAAAACATAGTTATTACACATGACAGACAGCAGTACATTTGCTTTGTAAAGCATAAACAGTGGAACATGGACCCTCACCAGGAAGGTCATAACTGACTGTAACCCATTCTTGTCAGGCAGTTTTGCAACCCCTCATTCAGACTAACCACAGATGAGAGGAAAACGTTGGAAGTCATAATTTTAATATTAGGATGGCTCAGTTCTAGGTCATCAACAGAGGTTCACCATGAGACTGGAAAAACAAAACAAATACAGAACAACTATTTCCAAACAGTGAATTTTTCCTTCAGGTATCAACAGGGTGGAAGGCTTCCTTAAAAGGCCACAAGTGACATCATCATTTCCCCAAAAGTATATTATCTCTCTGGATTAGGCCTTCTTATTCTAACATAGGGTCATCAATCTTGTCAAACCAGCCCCTCTAGGAGAACCATTGGAAAATCCTGAATATTTTGTATCTATTCTATTTTTCTCTACAATAACTAGAAATAACTCTACTAAAAAAGATGAAAATATTAAAACTAGTATATTCTCTCTCAAATCTTCACTATAGCTCTGTTTAGTGAGGAAAAAACTATATATATAATATATAATATATATTATATATTATATATAATATATAATATATATTATATATTATATATAATATATATTTATATATATAATATAATATATTATATAATATATATATATATATATATATATATATATATATAATATTATATACACACATGAGAAACATCCATGGAAAACAACTCTATTTAAGAAAACCTTCACCCACCCGCCTCCACTGAAATTCACCCAGTAGTGCTGCAGAGATAGCCATCTACTTCTGCATCTCAAGAGATGGCAGCTAACTTGTTCTTAGGAAATGCTACATGGGAGCAAAAACTCCAGGCAGATAGAAGATGGCATCTCATAAAGAAGAGTAGCATTGCACCTGATAACTTGTGTAACTCTAATAAGCATGGAAAAATCCAAATCTCTAAATTGTTGTGCAAATTATAACCATCGGCCTTTGTTATGGAACAGAGTCTTACAGAATATAAAAATATGAGTATAGGACTGATATGCTAATAAGCTTTCTACGCTGTTGGATGGTTTAGTTGTAGATAGACTAATGTTGGCAGCAGTTGAATAATTGCTCTGCATGTACTAAACATAACAGAACAGCACAGAGCTTCATCATTTGTCAGCTTTATTTGTTTAAATGAGAAAAATGCTGACAGCCATTATTGCTGTAATACCCTTACTTATCAGATAGAAAACACTAGTTACTCTTAGCAGGTCTAATCCTTTTGGGAGACTAAAAGTCAGAGAATTTTCAAACTAATTGAAGGTATATACTTCACTGTTCAAAGAAGAGAAATATAGAAGACAGGAAAAAAAATACAGAAAGAGAAAAAGAATGCAAATAATTTATTTCTGCTCAAATTTTAATAAGAAGTGTTCTTAGTCTCAGTGCTAACTTGCTCTGTAGAGAAATCATTCTGGAACAGTATTTAACATTCAGCACCATGCCCACTGCAGCCCAGTGCCTACTAACAGCTGTCCCCACGCCTTTTATCTACTGCTCATTATCATACTTCCACCAAGCCCATCAGCAGCCTTGTGCCCTGGCTATCGTTGTTGCCAACCAGTTATTAGACACACCTGGTGATGGGCACTTGGAGAAGAAGTCGACACAGTTCTCCCGATGTTTACCACCGCTCATAGCTTTATAGTCTTCAATTGTTTGAAAGTTCTCTGTAGTAGGCTGCTTGGCTTACTAAACTGAATAACTAAATTTGAGAAAGGAATTGATGTTCCTCCTCCAAGATGTTTTTTAATTTCCCAAACCCCATGGAAACAGTAAGAGACCAGCAAACTAGGTTTTGATGAATTGTTTCCTTACCCTAGTCTCAGTGCCCATTTCTGGGAGCCATTTTAGCCCACTGTTTCAACCTGCTCCTGGATTTTCCACATTGTAATGTTTCATGATTGAGGATTAACCAAGAGAATGATTATATAGCTTTCCATAGACAAAGTTCCAAAAACTATGTCAAAACAACTTCATAGATAGCATAGGGCCTTGCTCAATTCTCTGGGAGAAAAAAATAATCAAACTCCCCATGAAAAGCAACCAACTCATACTGAAGAGCCTTCTCCAATGGACCGTCATCTTCCTAGGTAGCTTAGGCCCTCTCACGCTTGGCTTTGGTTCTGAGCTAGACTCTCCTTACTCCACTGTCTTCTGAGAAGGCAGAAAGCAACCTATTCAGAAAGCTGGAAGAAGTGAATCTACGACTTACAGGAAAAAAAAAAAATGTTTTTCACTTATCTCTTACTAGTCCTGGGTTAGAGCCTAGAAAATATTCTTGAGCAATGAATACTCATAGGGTCCCCATAATTTGAATAACATATTGTCATTAGCATTATTAATTATTATATCCTTTATTAATGCCATCATATGTATTACATTATTCATCTTAACACCATGTTATTATTTCCATTTCTATTATTATTTTGCCATAGATCCCATACCATAGGAAATAGATCAAAGATTCCACATCATTTGTGACATAAATTATTTAAAAAAAAAAAAAAAAGGAAGAAGAAATCTATTTAGTGCCTCATGCCTCATGTGTGCCTGCCACTGTGCCAGGTGCTCTACCCTCAGGGAGATTACAGATGAAAGGGGGAGATATTTCAGTCTGCCCTGACAATGCGGTATAACAATCGCTTTGATAGAAGTGCAGACTGAAACAAGATCACATGAGAGGGGCTTCAATCCTTTCCATAGCATCAGCAAAAGCTTCTGGGGATGTGTGCCAGTCTACCTACCACTTGAAGGCTCTGTCCTCACCTAAGATTTAGCTTGTGTCAGGGCAAGGCTCTGGTAAGGACACATAAATCTGATACATATTTGAAGTTTCATAACTCTGAGATGTAGTGCAGCATTTTCATGGAATCATGCCTCGTTTCTTGGGAGAACTTAGATGTCTTCAGGCCAACAAGCTACTGAAAATAATAAATTAAATGTAGATAATTAAAAGGTAGTACTATATTTCATTTTACTGGCAGATGCTTAATTAGGGCTAAATGTCCTTTGCCACTTCGTCCTAGCAACAAGATTAAAACGTATTTTGATTAAAAAAAATAGTCACACTTTGAATATGCACTATGCCTAATGAACTCTTTAGTTTCCCCTGGATAATCACCACTTCACGTATTCCTCAGAAGTACCACAAGTTCAGTCTTAAGTACAGAAACTAAGAATATACCCAAGCTCTCCAGTTTCTTCTGACAGAGGGAAGCAAATTAACTTGATAGTGTTGCAGGATAACAGCGAGAGGGGCCATGAGTAGATATGATAGGGTTATTTAGAGGACAGCACCCTGTGAATGACTCATTCAGACATCATACTCACAACTTGGTGAGAAACACAGTCATGCTTTCCATCTTTGCTGCGCCAACCAATGACCTTCCATTCCTGCAGTCACTAAAATTGTCTCTTGTTAGAGGAGTTCACACCCTGAGGTCAGGGCATATAGCATATGAGTACAGCTTCTATCTCCCACCGGCTCTGAGAATAATGTGAAGACTAATGTAAACTAGGGTCAGATGGGCACTTGTCGTATTAGGGAGACCACTTCATGGATGGTGTAGATGCCTGACCACTGTGCTATACACCTGAAGCTGAATAATATGGAATATAAACTATAATTTTATATATATATATATATATACACATACATATACATATATGTGTATATGTACACACATATATATGTATATGGTCACGGGATGTGGAATACAGCATAGGGAATAAAGTCAATGGAATTGTAACAACTATATACAATATCAGAGGGGTTTTAGACTGGGGGAGGGAGGTTGTCATTTTGTGAGGAGTGTAGATGTCTAACTATTATATTGTTTTGTACATCTGAAACTAATAAAAAAAAAAGAGAGACTCATGTAAGCTGAATGAGTGAATGACAGGCAAGTAAAATGTTACTCTGGAAAAGGCAATCATTTACCTGTTAATAATACTAGAACTTTTTTTTTCCTGGAATTGTAAAATACCATAGTTTTCTATTTGTGTTTTTGAAGCATAGTTATCGGCCACTTGACCCATTAAAATATTAGCATTTTCATATGTATCATTTTGAAGCTAACCTTAATTGAGTATTTGCTATATACCAGGCTCTGAGCTAAGCATGTTGTGTATATTGGGTTCTATAACCGTCACAATAGTTCTATGTGGTAGATATAATTACTACTACTATTTTAGTCTTGGAGAAACTGAGGTGAAAGGAAGCTAAGTAATATTTCTACCTGAGAGAGTTTGTAGATGGAGAGTCAAATTTTAAATATGATATCATCTAACACTAACACCCATACTCTTAACCATTAGACTATCTTCAGTTTCTTTTAGGTCCTTATAATTCCTACTTCAAATAAAGAAACACACTTTTAAACGTTGTATAAACAGAAAAGACTGAAAAAAATCCAAACCCAATGGTTAAAAATTTAGAGTTTAGAACAAATCTCTGCTCAAATCAGGACTTGCAATTAAATTACATAAAATGGTTGGCGGCTTTCTATTTCTGCGAAGGATGGAATGAGAGTATATGATCTCCAGATTTTTTAGGAAAGGTTAAATTAAACACAAGAGAAAAGTCCTTCACACTCTGTCACAGGTTTATGGAAGGAATTCATGATGTTTTCCTGAAAACCTTTTAAGAGTCTGTCAGCCCTCTCTGAGAAGTGGAGTGATGAACAAGATGAAATCTGGGGCGGGCTAGGAGAATGTTTCCAGAAAAGTGCATTTTAAACCCACAAACTGTCAATGGGACACTTGAGAAATTCATTATTTCTGTGTTATGTTGTCTAAAATATGTGCTTCCCAAATGTACCTTCATGATTTGTGAATCACTAAAGGCAACTTCAAATGAATTGGTTTTTGAAAGATACTATATTCAAATCCCCATCATCAGTAAAGTTCTTAGATATAAACTTTAAAGATTTAATATATTTTTATTTCTATTCTTCTGCATCCTCTCAACACAATCCATTAACCTTTTATCCGCAAAGTGACACTAATCGTTTAAAAAGGCATTCAGATACAATGAAATTCCTGAAATGATATTCTTTAAGAAGAAAAATATTAGTTTTCCGAAGTTGAATCTTTTCCCATAACACATTGGAATACACATTATTTCACTCATTGGAGTTTGATATCTCCAAGTTAGAATAAGATAAGAGCCATGAAGCACTGCTAAGAGAACTTCTGTTTTTACTAAACAATAAAGAAGTCTTTATCTTATTGATAACTCAAGCTTCTCACAGGCTACATTATCTTGATAGATAACCATAGGTTTTGCTGGTGGTGGTGGTTGTTTTTGTGTGTATGTGCCTGTCTGTTTGTTTTATTAAAGCTCTTCATTTCTGTGTTACTGATCACTCCACCCTTTTCTCAGGGGCATGATTCCTGGGTTGGGATTACCTCTCAACTCCAGATGTTAACAGAGGAAAAAACATAAGGGATAAGAGTTCCCATATTTCCAGATGAAATGAGGCAGAACAAATGAAAGGATCCCCCGCTTGTGCAAAGAACAGAAAGTGTACATTACTAAGAGGTATAGCCATGGCTGTACAAACACACTAACTCATGTCAAATAAATTGTACTTTTTTGTGGGAAAGAACTCTAGCTCTGGGTTTTTCAAGCTAAATTGCATGAAAACACACAATTCTTTTTCTTCTTATTTGAACTGTTAGATGACGGGGCCAAATTACCAGAAAGACCAAAGGCAATTTGCAGCCTTTTAACAACTGAAAGGACTTATTGCTTCCAATTTGGAAATACAAAAGACTCTATGTCTACTCCAAACACTCCCAGGTCCTATGCATTTCCCATTAGTTCTGTGGAAAAAAGAAAACCTATAAGTAAAAAGAATATCAAAATTATCTGGAATTTTAGAAATGGAGAATGCACTGGCCAAAGATATATAAGCAATTACATCCAACTTCTGAAAAGAATGAGGACATTTCTCTACCTCTTTTCAAATGTGGTCCCACTCACTGTCCTTGGCTTCTCAGCGTCATTCACCCCTGCTGTACTGGCAGGAATTATTTTACAGACCCAATCAAGAGCCATTAAGTCTGTAAAGGTAGTCAAGCTCTGAGCTCAAGCTCTGCTCTGAAGAACCCAAGGGAAGTAATGCATCTATTTTTCAATACCTGAGGCCATTTTGTTTCCAACTTTAATTGCACTCATGTATTGGTTTTGGGTATAATATCTCCACTCATCTTGCTCTGCTTTCCACTATTCCACTATTAATACAGAGCTTAGGAAACATAATTGCCATGTGTGGTAGACAGCGGTTTTCATTAACTGCACAGACAAAAACTGTTTAGGGAGAGACATTTCTTTCCTATTGATTCAATCAAAATGACTTGGAAGAAAAGCTTGTGCTTATTAAATTCTTTCCAAGAAGGTAGCTGCTAAAATTTAAATTCTTTCTCAACAACATTTGTAAAAAATGGTGTATAATCTTTTCAGATTTTGTCATTTATGAATTTTTGTTCTTCCCAGTTCCTTAATTTGTGATTTTTTTTTTTTTTTTTTTTTTTTTTGGAAGTAGAGAGGAAAGGCTTTTACATGGAAGCAGAGAATGTAATCAACATTGCTATCTGCAAGACATGGAGTTGCCTAGCAATGCTAGGGGAATTAAAAAGGGTAAGCAATAACAAAACAGAACGTTATGAAATTACAAGAGGGTACAGTGTCAAATTGGCTCACAATACTTATCAAGAGGTCTTAAAATGAGAACGGATATAGGATTTTCTAGCAGTGGTATAAAAAGAAAAATAGCTGATCATTTTTCAATGTTCATCCTGTCTTTCATTTGGAGCAGTTTACCCAATGGGACTCTGCTATTTTGAGTTCATTACTGGGTGAAATCTAGGACAGAAACATCTGAGGATAAAACAGACAGCCCCACTGAGCCACTGGTATTTGGGTCCTTTCCAGTAGGATTAATTGAGTATAAGATACATAAACCTTTCATATGCTACCATTGTTTTATCAACTTTTGCTCATGTAGTAATGCCATTCTCTTTGCTGCCCTCTCCCAAATTTCAGTCTTCCTTTGAAATTTTCATGGCCAGCTAAGTGAGAAGGCTATTGTTGGTGACTCAGTCTTTCCCAACACATCTATCACGATCTGAACCTTGGGAGCACAAAAGCAGAAACTTTCCTGACACCAAGATTTGATATGACCTCTTCTTTTGCCTTGCTTATGCCAAATACTTCTTAAAAAAAAAAAAAAAAAATCTGTACCTGGAATCCTGGAAATGTACCTATATCTTTCGTTGTAATATACTTTTGTCTAACAGCGCCAGAAACACGATATAGAATAAGGAATTGGCCCTTACAAAGATGATGGAAACAGTCAGGAATAAAGAAATTCCAAGGGAATAACTGTAGGACTATGCACTAGGGAAACTGAAACACAGATCATGATTGAAAATGAGGAGTCACGTGCTGAAATCCATCCTTTCGTCAGTAAGGGGATTTGTCAGTATTTTGATAGAGAACATAGAAATCTGGATGTAAAGGTGGCTTATGGTGTCAAGGAAATAAATCTGAAGTGGAAATTAGGAGATACAGGTTCTAGAAATAGCTGTGCCATGAACTAGTTGTATTTTTTGAAACTTAACCTTTTTAATGTATAATATAGGACTGACAGGTTATCACTAAGATCCTTTCCAGCTCTCCCATTTAGATTCCAGAATTCTAAACATACTTTTGGTCTGCAGAACAACATCTCTAAAACAAGAATATTTTTATTTCTTCCTCATACTAGTTCCATACTGGAATAAACAGGGGATTGTGACAAAGCTTAAGTGTTTCTCTATCTTTTGAAATTACATATTTATACAGCAATCCCAAATTAGTTCATAACTGTATAATGTTTTACACTGTTTACATGTATGTAGCTTTTTGCTTTCTTTATTGATTCCTAGGCAGAGACAGAGTATTACCTGAAGATGTTTTTGAAATAATTTTCTTGTTCTGCTATGGAACAAGAATATTCTGCTTTCTTCTTTGTTGGCTATTGATATTCCTCTCCCTGACTCCTAAGGAGATTTGTCTCTAGATAAATCTCCTTTTCATATTACCCATTCTCTTTTTGACAACTCCTCCATCTCCATGGCTTCATTTTTTATTGATGATTAGCAAATCTACTTTTCTATCTCTGAACTCTACCAAGTTCTGAATCTACATCTCTTCATTATATCCCATAAGTATTTTAAATTCAGCTTGTCCAAATGATGATCTCAGACTTTTCTCCTTGCTAATGTAATTAATTATATTAATTGGATTACCCTTCTGCTTCTGTTAAGAGACTAATCTTTATTTCTCCATCTTCTTTATTCATTTATTCAGTCAGCTATTAAGTCTGATTTGTTAAAGTGCTTCTCACACCAGACATCTAGTTCTTATTTCTAAGGCCAACTCTCTAGAAGCAGGCCCTACTTTCTCTCAACTAAATTATACAAGTCTCCTAACTTCCCCATCCTTATTTCTCCATACCATTCCTAACATTGTCCCATAGGTACCCTTTGAAGCAGAGCTCCAGCCATTGCATTCCCATATGTCAATGTAATCAGTCCCCACCAATAATAAAATAGCTATAAAATTAAGAACTCCTCACTCTGCTATTTGAAGCCTTTCATGCCATTAATTGGACTGTTTTCCAGCTATCAGCTACTACTCTGCTACATACATTTTATATTTCAAGCAAACCAAATTTCTTGTTGAACATACATAAACTTTCTTTCATTTGCTGATATTGAGCTGAAGACCACTGAGACTCCTCTTCCCACTTAGTATAGCATCAATTATGCCTATTTGATTTCAATGTCTTTTCAAATGTTATTGCTTCCTCACCTTTCCTGGATAGTCCTAGTTAGGTGTGATCTTTTTTCGTAGATGTGATCTTTTTTCTTTAAATCGTCCATAGCACTATCTACCTCTCTTCAGATGTTTAGCATAACTTCATTTGTCCTGCACTTATGGGTATTGGTCCTTCACCCATTAGTAGGTGTAAGCTCTACAAATCAGTGTTTGCATCTTATCCTTCTTTGAATACTCTGAATGGCCTAGCTTAGTGTATTGAATAGCACTGGCATATAGTTAATAAATTATGCTGAATTGAAACTTCCTAATTATACTCAGGCTTTTTGACTTATTCAAAATCTGTTACCTAGTGACTGAGTTGGGTCTAATAAAATCAATAACCTAGGGGACCAAATTGGATTCTGGACGAGACTAAATTTTCAGGTGGTCTGAGGAGTCAAAGTTCAAAAGCATGGACTGTTTCTATTATACACTAAAATATAAATGTTATAAATTTTGGAAGTTTTGAGTGAAATGATTTTGCTCTGAGATCCAGGACAAGCCCATAGTTTACTTAATCTCGTTGAGGCTCAGTTTCCTTATATTATAAGAAAGCAATTATAGCATTATTTAACTCAGAAGACTATTCAAAGACAGTAAGAAAATGTCTGTCAAATGCTTAGATAAGGACTGGGCCATAGTAAGTGCTCAATAAACATCAGCTAGTAGGATCATTATCATCATTACTCATCAGCCAAAATAACCAAAGAAAAGATGGTCCCCGATTTTTCTCATACTGGAGAGCCTATTCAAGTTTGGTAATCTAATGTGGGCTCTGTCATTACACAGTAATCTAAAGAATTTAAGGAAGACTCAGAAATCACCGACTGTGGAAAATGAAGTACACTAGAATAATATCTAGGAGGAAAGATTAAAGAAACTGAAATTATGCTGCTTCAATAGGGATTTACTTAGTGGAAGACTTGTCTTCAAAATATTTAGAATTCAAAAAAATGAAAATGGGCTTCCTGGCTTTATTTCCAGTGAGAATGGTAACTTACATGCAAAATTAGTTGTTAAAGTTAGCAAGAGCAGGAAAAACAAATGTCCCTGTACCATACTGGAGTAGACAAGCAAGGAAGCTGTGCAGTCATTTAAACATACAATTGCATCTTATATTCCTGGGATTATGTCATATTACAATTGCATCTTATTCAAATAAGTTAATGGTGGGTGGCATACACAGTGTTTTTCCCAGCCAGAGAACAAGTGAGAATCTGTGGGGCTAACGTGGATTCTCCTGATTCCTTCACATTCTTACCTGAACTCTCATCCAGACTCTCCTCAGAGACATGCTCGTTTTGATGAACCCACTCGCCATTGCATTTGAAGAATATCTGCATGGCTGGTCTTGCTTTACACCTCAGGGCAATGGGGTTACTCTTGATGATATAAGCGTCGTCTGGCTCCTCTATGAAATGAGGCAGTGTCCCAGGAGCTGATGGGATGGATTCAGGGAGGGCTTCACCATTGTCGGTTCCTGCAAAATTCAAGAGGGTGTTAGAACACAGCCTATGCTGGAGGCACATACATCAGGACACAAAGCACAACCTGCACCAGCTCCAAGAATCTTTGCCAGAAACCTTTGCATCATATTAATACAGCAAGCCCTGTGTAGAGGAATTATCTTTTAGAAGCTGAACTAGTGGGATATGGTACCTTTACCCATAACGTCTTCAATGGTATGGAACATCTGAAAATAATGAATAGGAGACCCCCCCCCCTCACACTACAGTTTTGAGTTTTCATGTCTTTGCTGAAAAAATTGAGATAAATATCTGTGTAGAGAGAGGCTGACTCTTAAGATTCAGTTTGGTGAGGGGTTACCACAAGATGTTCTTTGATAAATGAGTGTGAATAATGGTGATGTTGGTGGAGGATAATCAGTCATAAGAAATGTCCAAAATATTTCAAATTGTCCATTTTCTTTACCTATGAAACTTTTAGGTAGGGTTTCTTCCCAAAACTCACCAACTTAACTAAACCCTGTAAAAGAAACACACATTTGGTCTGCTTGTCTTAGGCCATCATTCTTTGCCTACAGCACTGTACCCCACATACTATGAATCTCACCTGTAAGGCTAAGAAATAAAACAAATCACTAATATAGCTATGCACTTTTAGTTTAGGACCTATAATGACATTTATTCAAAGGAAGAAATAGATCTGATTCGCCCATACACTGAGAGAACTGATAAGTGCAGGGAAGCAATATGAAAAGGGAAAAACAATAGCCCAGACTTTGCTTCATTGTTTCCTCACTACATTTGGCAAGGAATTAAGTCTGAGGAAGCTAATGCAATGTCAAGGGAAGAAAGAAGTGACTGATGAGCAATGTGGATCCAGGGGAACAATATCATGTGCCTTCCAATGTCCATTCCCGAGAACAAACGAAGAACGCAAGGATTTGAATACTAAGATTAACTGTGCCCTGGAAAGGTTTATTGCCATTCAAAGCAAACTAGTCCTAGGACAAAGCTGGGGAAAGAAACCTAGTAAACCACTGGAAGAACAACCCAGTTCATCAAGAGAGAGTTTAGGAGACGCGGCATATCCTGTGACCTAATCTGGCTTTTTGTATGTTACCAGCGTAATTCTGAACAAACAGAGCCTCTTATTATTCACACTGAAGTCAACAACCTAAATTGGTAAGCAAAAAGGTAAACATAAATCACAACATTAGGGTGTCCTGTTTTAAGAACTTTCAGGGGGTATTCTCAAATGTAGAAAGAAAAGGGGTCTAGGACCCAAGAGGTATAACTGCCTATAATTATATTTTTGTGTAAGAAAAAAAAAGAAAAGAAACAGTTATGAAAAAGACTCCTTGACAATACGAACATGTCACTAGGAAGAATTAAACATAAAAATAGTATGATCCTCCAAACTATTTTTTTTTCCATTAAATACATCAACTTAAGGGGGAAAAAAGCCTCACATAATAAATAACTTAAGATACTATAAGCTTTAAAATGAATTTGTAACAGATAAATTAACTCATATCTAAGTAATTGGAAGTACCAAAAAATCATCATAAAGCAAATATTCTAAATAGTAAGAGAGCAAACACTTTGTCATAAAAGTACAATAAAGTCACTCAAAAAATAAAATGTGTATATATCACATGGAATAAGAAAGGTTTAAGAATAGAATCTGAGAAGTTTTTTTAAAATGCCTTAAATTATATTTACAATAGACTTCATAAAAATAGCATGTATTAATTAATTTTGTTACTGACTGCTCATGCCAATTTCCATCTTCAATAAACACCAAGTCCCCTCAGGCTTTTGCAAATCCACACATTAGAAGAAATTACAAAGATATTAAAAGATTTTAGATGGGCATCAAACAGCTCACACTCCCATCAGGATCTAGAGTTCTGTTCAAAGTAATTCACTGATGCTGAAAAGGGTCACATAATAAATTATTTATATTGAACCCTATGGGTGTAACCTGAGTGGACAGCCACAGGCATACGATTTGAATGATGCATTTTTGCTTAACTAGTAACAATGTATGAATGGCTGACGTAACTACTGAAATGTGGGGTAAATAATGAGACCACATTTATGGGCATAAATAAAATGACAAAGGCACTAGATCCTAAGATACATGAAGTTTTAACCATCCAAGTCACAAAACACAGAGAGATCTGAAAGCAATTAGGGTTACCCTCCTGCTATTTTAATACATGCCCTTTAGATAAGGTAACAAGTCAGCCTTCATTGAGAGACTAGAATAAGAGTGGAATGGAAAACTCTGCAGGTAAGTGTCCTGGCTATCTCAAGGACCTCCATTAAGAATCAGTTAATCTTAATAGTCAGAGGAGAAAAGTGTTGAAAGCCAGAATGCAACATTGTATCTTTATTGTTGAAGCCATATCAAAATCATGTATGTATAGGAAAAGGGCCCAGAATTCATGAAAACGAGAAACAACTACAACAAAAAATCAATTTATTAGGGTGGCAGTGGGAAGGTGAGAGATCATAGGAATATATATATATATATATATATATATGTATGTATATACATGTAATATATATACATATATACATATATATGTATATACCTATACATACATACATATGCATACATATATACATACATATAATACATATATAATATGTATTACCATTTATTTGCTACCTTCCAACAAAAAAATGAAATAAGTGAAAGCAGTTGATATATATATATACACACACACATACAAGCACACATACATGTAAGAACATATGTGTGTGTGTGTGTATTTTTTATTTTTTTTCCTTCCCGCTTACTGAGCTCAGCCTCCAGTTCCTGGTGCAGCACTACCCTGCCCTTCAGAAGGCTTCTTTAGCAGCAGGAAGCTAGATTCCCCATAGCAGGCTCTCCTTCCTTACCCCAGAGGGCTGAGTCTCCTTCCTCCTTCTTGCCCCCTGGATGCCTGTCAGGCTCAGCCCCACCTAGTGGCTTAGAACTGAACTTTTCAAGCAATTGCTGGGATTCATCAAGCAAAAGGGAAGTGAATGAAAGAAAGGAAGGAACTGAAGTGGGAACTTGTAAAGGGCCTAGAAGTTGCTGACAGATCTTGTTCTTTAAAGGGGAGTAGGGAGGTGACACCTTAATAAATGGTTTTCTGGAAGACTGCATGAATACTTGTTGGCTTCCAGGTAAATTTACTTGTAATCTCAAGATACTTGACACTGCTTTATCATTCAGAGAAAAGTTTTAAACCTGGTATGAAAAATGCGGGGACTGTCTGACCCAGCCAACTGCCTTGTCTTATGCCACTTTTATATTAGGTTGGTGCAAACGTCATTGTGGTTTTTGCAATTATCTTTAACCTTTTAAACCGCAATGACGTTTGCACCAACCTAATAGCAGAAACTGGAAGAGTCGTAGATTCAGTTTACTTTTCTGTAGGTAGGAATAGTCATGTGGCACGATTGAGCAAATGAGATATAAATTGAAATTTCTGAGAAAGCTTTTATTTTCCTGATGAAAGGAACAGGTGTGGTCGGTACCTATCTTTCTCTCTTTTGATCCTGACTTAACTGGAGAAGATGATAAGGAGCATAACGACGTATCGACTCAGACAACACCAAGAGGCTGAACAAACACCAGGAGGCCTCCACCTTGCATAATTTGTTTATTATTATTATTATTATTATTATTATTATTATTATTATTTTAAATCTCTACTTATTTAAATGACTAATAGTCAGGCTTTCTGTTGTTTTTGCAGAAAACATTCCTCACTGATACAAATATATCTGTCTTCTTAAACAAAGCCAGAGCCCCAAGCTTCAATTAATTAAATCCCAATGCTCCAAGTGTTAAAGAATTTTGGTAAACTGAAAAATGTGGAAACTGTAAGCAGAAAGTATAAACAGGAGTTGTCATTTACTGAGGGAGTGCAGGTTATGGTAATAAGCCTTGTACGTGGATTAAGTCATCGAAGCTTCATAGCAACACTCTAAGGTGTGTACTGGAAGCATCCCACTTGGCATTTGAGGAAATACTTTGTGTGTTTTCTCTAAGGTCATACAGCTAGTAAATGGGGACAAAGAATGTGAACACAAGTCTGATTCCGACCGCCTCACAATTCCATCTCAGTTCAGATGAATGAACTCTTGGAAGTCTGATACTGTAATTTAGTGACTGCCTGCCTTATGGCAATAGTGTATAGTTCATAAAAGTAAATGATGATGATCTAAATTGATATATTATGTGTGTGGTACCTCACCACTTACATTAAGTATGACGCTCATCTTAAAGATCACTCAGTCATTCTGCTAGCTGGACTGTGATTCCAGCTTAGCATGGGTGTGCTATGGACACGTTCTAGAGAAGGTCTTCAAAAAATAAATATTTTCAAAAAAACAGCACAGCAAGAACTCAACTAATTATAATATATTCAACTGAGTAGCCATCCTCACTGAAGTCTGAAAAAAAAGAAGTCAAAGAGTAAGTGTTGCTGGAGAATAAGATAATGAGAAAGGATTTTTCATTATTTCATTTTTAATGTTTCATCCCTTTTTATGTAGGCATATATAACCACTAAAACTCCAATTAAAAAAAGTTGTATAACAGGAGAGAGCGAACCTCAGCAAGAAAAAGGGATTGACACTAAGCACTGTCATTCCATTAGATTTAGCCGTAAAGCTGCCAACATTTGACCATTTGATCTGTTAAATCTGTAATGGGACTGGGCACACTGGAGGCCAGAGTCATTCTAATCTGGGATTTGTAAAACACTGCACAGTCAGTGAAGTATGCTGGCATTGCATGGGGTTAGAGTATAGATGAAGTTGAGCTTCACCAGGTTTTGAGAAATTCTAAATTATTTTCATACATTTTTCCCATTCATACTTTTTTCCCAAGTGTACTTTGAAATAGTTTTCTTTTTTGTTCTTTTTCTTTTCCTTTTCAATCGCCAAAGTATGCTTGCCTTCTCACGGGTACAAAACATTCATATTTGTTCCAAAGTCCAACCAGTGATCCTGCCATAAAGTAAATTCTACAGCTGGTAAACACAAAATAACTTTAGAATCAAATAACTTGACTTAAAGTTTGGGTTAACTCTGTGACCTTCGGTGAGTAACTTAATTCTGAGGTTCCATTATTCTCATTCAAATATTAATAAATGGGTGATTAAAATTTATTAGTGCTTTGTGATGTTAAAGTGAGATAATATGTTAAAAATAATAAATGGTTAAATGTCATGTAAACACCAAATGCCATCACTACCACCATCATCAGCATCATCACCTGGACAAAGAATAGTCAACAAAAGATCTCTATGACTTCCATTCCCAAAGTTATTATCCTATTATTTATATTTCAATTTTGTGATTATGTTATTATTTTTATCCCAGAACCCTTATGATTTGAACTGTAGTTTATAATATTTCTTTACTATTTGATATTTAAATGTATGTCCGAAAAATTCTGTTATATGGCAAAAACTCTGAAAACATGCTTTGAAGAATTTATTTACTCAGTAAACATGCAGTGAATGGTTACACCATAAAACAGGTACATGGTTGTCCTACAAAGCAGCGTGATAATACAAAATGGATTTCCTTTTGGCCAGATCTAAAAACTATTGGTTTTAATAGGTGAGCAGTTATTAAACATAGGAGATTTCATAGTATTCCAGAGCACCTCTCACTGCAATATTTAAATGAAGCAAGACACCTTAGAAATAGCTCTTTAAATTCTACTCAATGTCTATGAGCATAATGGTCAACAACAGTATGCAAGTTGGAGCAGAAAGCCTTACCAAGGAAAACAAGTTACATAATCTAAGACAACACAATAGAACTGGGTTCTGTGCTTTTGTTAATGCAAATGTGGTTTGTCTCCATATGGGTACTTAATTAGATGGGTGATGCATTGTACCCATTTAATGCACAACAACAGCCAAAATTTTACATACCAAATATTTAACGTAATTTATGAAACACAGACTCTTTCTCTAGGCTCTAATAAAAGTTTTTTTTTTCTTTTTTTAAAATTCAAATTATTCAGCCTTCTTCTCAACTTCTAATGAAAATGGAAATGTTTTATATCACTGCATTTGCATAGTTCCCCTCACCTTTGTCGATCTTACATATTGTCAGGCTAAGATATTTATTCCATTGAGCAGATCTTAAATTCTGCAGAGTAGATGGTAAACAATGCTCACAACACATTTAAAGATATCTGAAGAGCAATTCTTAGATCCTCAAACAAGAAAATTCAGATTCCAGTAGAGCTTATAAAAGCACATCCGTCATTCCCCAAATTATCAAAATTTACCTTAATATATTCATTTTAAAAAATTGACATATGAAGCATGACTACTAGGGTTAGACAGTGTTCTAGGTACTGTGGATTCAAAGATAACTCAGATATAGTTAATTTCCTCTAGGAGCTCACAGACTAAAATCAGAGACAAATAATTACAGAATTTGCTAACAGTATTTACAGAATCTGTTAGCAGTATACTACCATGTCTCCCCCAAAATAAGATCTTGTCAGACAATCAGCTCTAATGCGTCTTTTGGAGCAAAAACTAATATAAAGTAAATATAATATAAATTACTTTATATAAATATATAAAGTAAGATAAATTTATCTTCGAGTAAAATAAGACTGGGTCTATATAATATAATATAATATAATATAATATAATATAATATAATATAATATAATATAATATAATATAATATAATATAATATAACATAAATATATTATATAATACTGGGTATAATATAATACAATATAATATAATACCAGGTCTTATATTAAGTTTTGCTCCAAAAAGACGCATTACAGCTGATGGTCTGGTTAGGTCTCATTTTCGTGGACACACGGTATACTGGAAATATATACAAAGTGTCACAGGAGCACAGAGAGAGCCTCACTTTCCTTGGAAGGTTTTGTGGTGGGCATCACAGGGAAGATTACATTTCAGCACAGTTTAGACGTATGAGTTCAACAGTGGTATGAACAGAAGGCACTCCAACAAAGGGTATGGAGATGCGCATGTGTGCTATGAGAACATGGCCTGGAACATGAAAAGTTAGGTAGAGCCAAGTGTCATCTTCATTAGAATTCACATTTTACGTCTACTTCGACAGTTCTACTAAACCATTGGATGTATTTAGCTCTAACATACGGTGTTTCTACGTGCTTTTCACTAAAGGCTTTCTGACTTGTAGTAGACACAAAGTAACCACCAAATGATAGACAGATAGCTGTCTTGGTTTACAGTATGGGACCTGAAGCTAGTTTAAAGTAACTCTGTGTGTATACTCTGAATGATGGAGAAACTAAGTTTGCTCTAATACACAGCACGGTTTTACTTTTTCAATCACATTAACAGCGATGACATATCTCCCAAGGCCACAGGGGAAGTTTTTTGTTTTGGTTTGTTTTTTTTTCAATTGCAATGACCATTTTAGCTCTTGCTCGAGTCATCTGCAAAATTGAGTTCTGAAACTGGGTCTAAGCCAGATATTTTATACTAGCTCTTATAGCAGGTCTTGTTCCTTAATGGAAACAAGCAGTGTACGATCAAAGTTAGTATGAGGCACCTGTTATTATAATAACAGTTTCTCTGAAGGGACTCTGCAGTTAGAGGCCACATTTAGCCCAATGGTTTTCTACGAAGGCCTGACAATTAAGTTCGCGAACTTGTTCCAACAATGTTGCTAACCTTTTTTGATATCAGAAGGATTATTCAATATGAATTTGTACCAAATTCATAAACAGTTCACCAAGTTTACTATTTGGAAGTGCTGAAAACGCTGTGTGCAAAAAGTTAGGTGAAAACGACCTGAACTTTTCACCAACAATTCATGGCTCTTGCATCACAACAGTGTACCAGCTCGGACAGCACTGTCTGTGAGGGAGTTTTTAGCCAGTAAACAGAGAACTGTATGGGAACACCCTCCCTACTCACCTGGTATGGCCCCCGATGACTTCTTTCTTTACCCGGAGATAAAGGAAATAGTAAAAGGAAGACATTTCGATGATATTCAGGACATCAATGTAATCCGACTATAGCTCTGATGACCATTCCAGAAAGAGTTCCTAAATTTCTTTGAAGGGTGGACTAGGCACTGGCACTGGTGAGTAGCTAGCTTCCTAAAGGGAGTACTTCGAAGGTGACCATAATGATATTCAGCAAAGAAGTATGTAGCACTTTTGCCAGTATGAGTTCGCTAACTTAATTGTCAGACGTCATATATGTTGTTGAATTATTTATGATTTAAATTTGTATTGCTTTGCTTCTTCTATATTTTAATGTGTGCTAAAATAAACTTAGAATCAGAATACACACATACACAATTCTGTGTTCCAGTGAAGGAGCATAAAAGGTTCTGTAAACTATGGCAACTTCTTCTAGATTTTACTTCATGGTGTCTAACTTCTAGTGTATTAAAATTCATGAATCAGGAAAAAATTAAATAACAAGTGTTTCCTTAGGAAAAAAACGTAAAGAATTAAAGATTAAAAATATTCATTTTAAAATATAAGAAGAGGTAATATTGTCCAGAAAATAGTGGATGAGATGAATCTTATAAATTGTTTATTTTTTATCCAGAACAATGGCTATATTTGTGTATGAATATGTACCACTGACTAGTTTTCAAATCCATTTGAAAACCTAGTGGGATTTGGAAAAGGTTTTGCTTTCAAAGTGTTATCGCTTTTCATTTGTAACTGACAGTTTTCAAGAGCAAGGCCATTCATAGTTATGGAAAAATGGTTGTTTTAATGCAACATTGAATGACAGAAAACCAAACAATCAAACACCATTCTCCTATTTTTCATTCTTGGAAAATTACCTTTCAGGAAGAGCTCTGTGTTTTATGTTCTGCACACTGATACAGCAGGGGCTTTCAATCTTTTTATGACAAAAAGGAGAAACAAAAGGGGAGAAACTAAAGCATAAGGAATAAACACTAAATTCCCCTTGAAATAAATACATCTCTATTAGATGTCAGGTCACACTTTAAAAACTCAGATTGTGACCATTTAATCACATATCTCAACATTTGAACGAGGGTGAATTTGACTGGAATGGGGTTTGATAGAATTTTTTGTATGTAACCTGGACTCAGAAAAAATAGTGTGGGAGTTTATCTTAGATAAAATCTGGGCCAACTCTCTTATTTTAGAAGTTATCCAGGCCCTCAGAGGTTAAATAGCTTGTTGAAGAGTTCTATCGAAGCAGACTTAGTTAAAATCTCTTTATTGATATCTAGAATAGTATTTTCCCTACTATACTACACCACCTTTGTTTGGAGGGAACACAAAAGATTAAAGTGATAACTGAATTTTGTGTTATCATCTATTAATTTTACCCAGAAAACACTCTTGGAAAATCTCTTTTATGATGACCTTGTAACTTGAAAAATATTCTAGTAAAATCAAGTACGTACAATGGAAAAAAATAATCTAACATTTTATGATGTATTTTCTATTGTGAATTCTGGCTTTAAAATGCTAAACTACAGAAAATGTTATATATAACATATATATATATATATATATATATTTATATTTATATTTATATATATAAATGTTTGGTATATATATATGTGTGTGTATATATATATATATATATATATATATATATATATATATATATATACACACCAAATTACCAAAGACTAATACTATTGATATTTTGGTACATTTCATTCTATTTATTTTCATACTGTGTTTCCCCGAAAATAAGACCTAACTGGACCATCAGTTCTCATGTGTCTTTTGGAGCAAAAATAATATAAGACCCAGTATTTTGTATTATATTATATTATATTATATTATATTACATTATATTATATTATATTATATTATATTATATTATATTATATATTATAATGTTATACCCGGTGTCATATTATACTAAAATGAGACTGAGTCTTATATTAATTTTTGCTCCAAAAGACGCATTAGAGTTGATGGTCCAGCTAGGTCTCATTTTCGGGAAAACATGGTATGTGTATTTAATATTTTAGCTTTCTATGCATAGGGTATATATATATATATATATATATATATATATATATATTTGTAAGATGTTATCTCATTCTTCATGGTATTATTCATTTTTCATTAAACCAATTCTTAATGACTGAGAGTAGATATGTCAGTTTTTATCCTGCCATTTCCCTATTATTTAACATTTAGTTATTTCAAAATGTCTGTTTTTATGATATTATGACTCTCCACTTATCTAAGTCCTGATTATGCCCAGATTTATATCTTCAGCACATTTTTCTCTCTGGATCTTCAAACTGTGTGTTAAATTGCCTCTAGATGTATTCACCTAAATGCTCCCTCAAAGGTCTCATGCCTAAAACAGAACTTACCGCTTAGCCCCTCAGACTCATTCTTTGCTTTAGGGTTCCCTAAATCAGAGAATGGTGCTAATAGTCACTGAGTTCCCCATGCTAGAACCTGGGCATCACCTACTTTTCCCGTGTTCTGCCCCCACATCACATTCATCACTCAGCCCTACTGGTCCTGTCTCCTAAATATTTTCAAATTCAGTGACTGCTCTCCATCCCTATGCTACTATGTTGGTCACCACCATCATTCCCCTACATCACTAAGATCGGTCTTATCTTCACCATCACTCTTGCTTTGCCCTCCTTCAATCCAGTCTATACACTGCAAGCAGAATGAGCTGTCCAAAATGCAAATTTGAACGTGTCATTCTGTCTTAATATCTTTCCATCCTTTGGATAAGATCCCTGTTTGACAAGACTTTCAGGGCCTTTCATGATCTGTTTACATCTCTAGCTTCGTGTCTAATCACCTTACTACCAGGAGGCTATTGGGACTGTCTCTCACTTCTTTTGGGGATCAAATGCTTTTCACCTGGGACCTGCACCCATGCTTTTCTTCTGCCTACATACTAATTTCCCCTTTGTTGCTTATAATCTGTTCTCATCCTTCAGGTTTAGCTCAGTTGACACATAGTATGTAAAGCCCTACTGGGACAACACAAATTCTGAGCTAATTCCTCTTTTGTCCTTCCGTAATACTTTGCAATACCATATAATTATTCATATATATCAATGTACCTTCCTCTGGACTGTAGGTTTCAGGATGTGAGACTCTAAATAAATGGATAAATGAAACTGTGATGAAACTTTGTGACCACTATGTCTGCAATAAGCATGTGTTAAGCACATACGATGTGAGGCTGAATTTATTTTTAAATGGACTATGCAAATTGAAACAGGCATCAACATTATTGGAGTTTACCAATTTTCCTCATCTTCACCAGCATTAAGTACGATATTTGGGGATATTTGTTAGTTGATAGGTAAAATGAATAGTAATTTTTTTAATATAGACTTCTTGATTACTATTAGAGTTTAATACTAAAACATGTTTGTCATTTATTTTCATCTAATAGTTTATGAATTGCATATTAATATTTTTACCACTGATTTGGTTTTATAGAGTTTAAGAACGTAGCTGCATAATCTCTAAAATAAAACATAACTTGAATGTATAGATTGCATTGTTTCAGTATCAAGTGCTTAGAAATACCAATAGCACCTTACATTTTATGTTATTTCTTCCAACCCATTAATTCTTTCATTCATTACCAATTTGGAGTTATAGCAATCAAGAGATCAGTTTCACTATTCAAAAATAAACAGAATTTTTGCTAGAATGGTTAGCTCTAGACAAAAAAAGGTCTTATGCCGGGAAGAACTTACATCTTAAAAAAAAAAATCAATAATTTATGTGGAGAATTCATAAAGAAAAGCAAAAGGAACTGTCTTCCATTTCTGAAAGAGATGACTCTCTTTGAACAACAAAGTCCTCCTAGAAATCACCTAAGACATTGACATGAGGATGAAGTTCGGACGCTCATATGAAATCCTTTAATTCCTTTGTTATTTTTCCTAATATGCAGATTTAGTTGAGCCTGCTGGGATGTGGTATTTAGTAAAGACTGATAATATACAACACGGCACTAATGACCAGCATAGAAGCGCTGTCCTGATTTGAAGTGAGGCATCTGATCGGGAGGTGGAACTTGCACAATAGAGGGGGGCTGAATTTCCTCATTCTCCTTAGAGAATATGCTAGACACTGTCAGACACAGATTTATAATAATTTGTATTAGAAGCACAATATGTTGTTCCTCCTGATATCTTTTATCAAAGGTAGCGTGATAAAAGGTAGCAAGGAAAACAAAGGTGGGCTTTGGAGTTACAGCGCTAGATTCAAATCTAGACTTTCTTACTAATTAGCTAAATGATCTTAGGCAAGATATCTAACCTACCTTATCCTCCATATTACCCCAGGTAGAAAGAGAATATAGTACCATAAGACTACTGTGTACATTCAAGTGGGTATATATAAATTGACTAGGATAATATATGTCATATAATAGGCAATTGGTACATAATAGAACTTACTGTTAACTAATTACTATTAATTATTAAAGGAAAAGTAAGGGATGGATGGATGGGTGAAGGATGAAACAGAATTAGATTTTCATCCTGCAGATTGCTTTGTTTGTGAGGAAAAAATTGCTAGAGCAAGAGAGCCCAGTCTACTCAGCAGCACTTCAAGAAATGCCTGAAAACTGTATACACTTTTTCCTTGTAAAGCAGTATCTAAGATCATAACCCAGTGACCAATTTTGAGGACTTGGATATTCTCAGAGGATGAAGGCCACTTATCTTTGCTATAATGTGTTTGGTAAAGAGCTTTATGTACATCATCTGAAGACCTGAAATTGTATCTTGAAAATTTGGCATTTGACTTATGGAACATTAAAAAAAAAAAAAAAAAAAAAAAAAAAAAAAAAAAAAAAAGCAGCAACAACAAAAAATGCCTACCACATACCTGAACAGCTTAGTATTATCTATTCAGCTTAATTGCACTGGGGTGAAGCCTGGTATGCATACTGTCAGCAAGAAGAATGGGTGGGGGGGAAGAGCACTCTAATAGAGTAAGTTTAATTACATTATGTGATTTAATTATTTAGCTATCTCAGCGCCCTACCTCCATGTATAAATGAATATGAATCAGACAATCATGTACATATTGTTAGGCCATTCCTGTTTGCCATTTGTCATCAATAGGTTGATAGCTTGCAGGTATCTATGGCTTATAGCAAGCACTTAATTTTGTTGGCATGTAGGGTCTTGGGTTAGAAGATTCGTAATGACCTGTGTTACTACTGAACAGGTTTTGAAATTAAAATAAACAATTGACACTAGTGGGTACTTTGGGTGAAGATATTAAACCATCAATCAAATGGGTCAATGTGGCCTGGAAGAAATAAAATATTTCCTAACATTTCCTAACCTCGAGGTGACTTTCAGGGCAAAGATGTGGAGAGTTCAGACATGATCAAAATTGGCTTAGATAGTAAGTGGGGATAGGAAGGGAAAGGAAATAATGGATGTGAATACCATTATCCTATCTTTTTTCTTCCTCCTATCTCTCAGAATTTTTTTATAGCCCTAATATACATCAAAGCAAGTTTGATTACAGAAACTAGTCAGATAGTTTCTGTGGCCATGTCAAATATTAAAGTAGAGAAACAATGACATTGCAAAAATCCCAAGAAAGAATACTTTCTGGTATTTTCACTTAAAGATGGGACTATATGCTTTTCAGATATAGTGCCAGATATATCTAAATCATCAGCTATATCTGAATGAATTAACTTGCACTGATTTAGAATTGATCTTTAGGTAAATATAGAATCATCAACCCAAAGGCTCACAACAGGAGGCCAATGGGAGTGTTTATAGTTGATTAGAGTTAGAATTTAACATAACTACAAAATAAAAATAAAGCATACTTAGTAACTAAGGACAACATAATGTCAAGACATTAAAAATCAGTTTTAAGATTATGCTTAAAGTTGACAGTATGATGTACACAAAGGCACATCAATGGCAGAGAAAGCTGGCAAGAATATTACAAGTCGCTCATTAGGGAAATAAAAAAAAAAAAACCTAGATATGGGCTGCATTACCAGTTCATCCTACAATACAATTCCTAAGATGAAAAACTGAGAAAGCAAGCTGAGGCTTAGAAATGATTTCTTCCACTAGATGGATGATACTATGTAGACTATAAAAATGACCAGTTGATTTCAGAAGTCACAGTAAACATGATTAGATGTTGTCTATCTTTTGGGAAAGAGCTTCTGGAGTACAATGATTATCATCTCATACAAAGGATTCAAAGCAAAACACCTCCTTGTTCATTGGCTGTGTATAATGCCACTGGCAATGATAGGGAATAGCTCCGGAGGTCCTTTCCACAAAGGGGTAAAGAGAGATCCTAAAAGTCTCAATTTGGAACAAATGAATAACAGTAACCAAGGAGCCTACCAACTGTTTACTATTCAATATCTCATAATGTAATTTATATGGTGTTTTTAATTTTTAATTTTTTCCAAGTGACTGCACAGAATAAAATATGACGAAAGCAGAAGTGAAGGCAAGAAAATTTTGACTCATTATGAATACTAGTAAATAATCATTTCTCCTTCATACACAGACAGCATCAGGGAGAAGGCCAGTGTGTACCTGGCCATGTAGCTGGAACAGAGGCAGTCATGGAGGGTACTGAAAGATCAGATATTTCCATACGCAACACACTGGAGCAAACTCAGCATTCGCATGTCATTAAACAAAAAAATGGGGGTGGTATTTGAGTATTCAGAGAAAAACAGTATTTTTGAGATAAGTATTTATCCTTCCTGGTTAATTTTTTTTTTTTTTTTTTTTTTTTTGGAAAGCAGAAAGTAGAAAGAGTTTCTTCATATGACCAACAACAACAAAAAAAAAAAAAAAAAAAAAGAAAAAAAATTCTTCATTTTTCAACACTTAAAGTTCAGGAATAATTCTGTAGAGCTTAAAATGTTAACATTGTAAAAAACAAAAGAATTCACTCCTCTTACATTTTACCCTCTGTCTGCAGTCCCCACTCCACCCTAATCCCAGATGAAACAACTATGACAAGCACAACAATTCAGGAAGAACAGTCCCCAATCTAGGAATCCACTTGGACACCAGTGGCACTAAATGCTTTTGAGGCCATGTCTGCACTAGAGAACCAGCCAAGATGGATGAGGCAAGTCCCTACTCTTATTATAACTCTAGTGTCCAAGGACTCAAGGAGCCACTTTCTGAAGAATATGCTGCTTCTTCCTATGACTGCAGGGAACAGCACAAACCTTCAAGATAAATGTGGACCCTAGGTTTGGTTGAAGGCCCGGGCTTGTTGCAAATGCAGATTACTGGTTTTCTAATAGTAAGGAGAAAACGCTAGACTTCACTTAGATTAATTATACATCAAAGCAATGTTCTCAATGGACAGCAATAGACTTAAAGGTAAAGCTGCTAGAACAGAATTATGCTTTTTTCCTTTGTTTCACAGGGAACTATTTCACTGCTGGGCCATTGTCACACTGCAGTGAGTAACAGAAGAATGCAATTCTTAATGAGCCAAATATGAAGATAATTATGCCAGTTATATTTAGGACACACACAAAATAACAGACCATATTTGTAGACTCTTTATGAACATTCTAGGGCAGACAGAAAAAAGAAGATTTTCTTTTCTAATAGATGAACTGGATTTTACTATGACTAAATACCTTTGAAATAACACATGTAATTTTTATCTTAATTGGGCAGAAAAGTGAAGAGTCAAAAGAGTGTATTAATAATTTCAGAGGTTCCAAAAGGAATTTTAAGATACTCTGAAACTCCATGTGACCCTCAAAGGGAGTAATCAGATCTGTCATTACGTGAGAATTATCTATGATACAGCAGGATATCTTCCCAGTTGCTTTTCTTCAATGTGAATTAATGTTCTTGATAAACTGATTCAACAATGGCATAGTATGAAGAAAAAAAGGTCTTAAATCTTTAAAAGCAGTCGAAGAAGGAAATATTTCTAAATCCACTTAATAAAATATATTAAGCTTAATAAAGTATATTAAGTACATAAAATGCTTAATATACTTTATTAATATACTTTATTAAGCTGGTAACTAGCAAAAATAATTATTAATTGGTAAGTACTATTAATCAGGTTTCTACAAGCAAGTTTTCAGAGCAAGGGTAAAAGTCAGTATTATGCTATGTTTTGAAGAAAAAATGTGCTTAAGAAAAAGACTACATGGACATTTGGCCCGTCTTTGTTCTGGTAAAAGCAGAAAGGTGCAGAGTAGTCCAAATCTATCTTTGGAAACTTTGCATGTTAATGCTAGAAGGTACTGTAGAAATCATCCAATTTAACTCATATTTTACAGACCCAAAATAGTGTCAATCACAGAACCTAAGTTACTTGTCTAGATGTACTCAACTAGTTAATGACAGAATGGAGATTAGGTAAGTAGAACCATATCTCTTAATAATTAAGAGTTCTTTCTGCCATGTAATACGGATATTCAAGTGAAAAATATCTGACATTTAAACCCAAAGTTGCCTTAAACTTTTCTTTCCTGCTAGATGAAACTTCCTCCCTTTGCATAAACAGCTTGCAAGGTAAAAATATCCCAAGGCATTTAGGAATTGGTTGAAATCACAGAGCTCATTATAATCATCTTCCCAAGCTCTTGGAGTTTTGTGAGGGTTCCACGGATCAGAAAAAGGGCAAGTGAAACCTTTCTCTTTGAGGGATTTTAGATTTGGCTCCACATGAGAGCTCATCAAAGACTAGGAGTATTGAGTTTGGATAAGATCACTGCCAAGTAGATGCACAACTGATCAGACAAGTGATTCCTAAAATCTGATTTTAGACTTCCAAGTACAACAAGAGTTATCTAAAGCAAGTCACAGAATTTATTACAAAAAAAAATAGTCTTAGAGCAAAATCAACACTTTTAAACCTTAATGTTTAGATTTAGCAAATATTATATGAGGATACTAGGATTAGTAGGGGGTGTTGTATACACCCCCTTTTGTTGGGTGGAGAATATGGTGTCATGGAATCTAAAACTTGGGATACTCAAATAATCATGTGAATTGTTCCTCAATGGATATAAAGTTTAATACCCAAGGGCAGCACATAGAACCTGACAGTGATCACTGCTCTAATTTTTAAAAGCATTTTGATTAAGGCTGGGTTGCAAAGAGTTTGTTCATTAAGGTACTGATGAGTATGTAACCAATTTTGATAAGTATGTAACAACCTTAGAGAAGTTGCTTAAAATACTGTATAACTTTTACAATTTAAAAAAGTGTGCATATAAAAACAGAAAGACATATTAAAACAGTCAATAGAAATGTTTCACATGGAAGGATAATCTTATAACCCAGGGAAATACTATATTATAAAATTCATATGGGATTTCAAATGAAAGTCTCACCAATAACTTCATGGGGTTGGAAATCACAACATTAAGATCAAGTGCTCCTAATCACCATATTTCTTAGCTACGGTCTTTTTCTCCCTTTCTAAATTTGTTTTATCATGAATGCTATTGCTCTTCTGTGACACAATCCTAACACTTGGTCTTTTCCTATGATTTCTTTAAAAAACAAACCAAAAAAAACTGCATAGCAAAGAAAACCATCAATAAAATGGAAAGGCAACCTGCCAAATGGGGGAAAATATTTGTAAATCATACATCTGATAAGAGGCTAATATCTAAAATATATGAAGAACTCATACAACTGAATAGCAAAAAACAAACAAACAAAAAAAACAAAAAACAAAAAACAAAACAAAACCCAACAATCCTATTTAAAATGGGCAGAGGATCTGAATAGACATTTTCCCAAAGAAGACAGATAGCCAGTAAGTACATGAATAGGAGCTCAGCATCACTAATCATTCGGGAAGTACAAATCAAAACCACAATGAGGTATCACCTCAAACCTATCAGAATGGCCATTATCAAGATGACAAGAAATAGCAAGTGTTGGAGAGGATGTAGAGAAAAGGACATCCTTGTGCACTGTTGTTGGAATTGTAAATTGGTATAGTCACTGTGATAAACAGTCTGAAGTTTCTTCAAAAAATTAAAAATAGAACTACCTATAATCCAGCAATTCCACTTCTGGGTATTTATCTGAAGAAAATGAAAACACTAATTCTAAAACATATCTGGACCCCATGTTCACTGCAGCATTATTTACAACACACACACAGATATTATTCAGACATGAAAGATGAAATCCTGTCATTTGTGACAACATAGATGGACCTTGAAGACATTGTGCTAAGTGAAATAAATCAGACAAATACCATATTATCTCACTTGAATGTGGAATCTAAAAAAAAAAATAAAAAATAAAACAAGTAAAAAAACCCAGAGTTAATTGATACAAAGAACAGATTGGCAGTTGCCAGAGACAAGGGGTGAGAGGTGATATAAATGAGTTAAGGGGGTCAAAGATACAAACTTCCAGTTATAAAATAAATAAGTCACGGGGATGCAACGTACAACATGGTGACTATAGTTAATAACACTGTATTGACTGAAAAGTTCTCATCACAAGAGAAAAAATATTTAGTAACTGTGCGGTGATAGATGTTAACTGGGCTTACTGTGGTGATTATTTTCCAATATATAAAAA
The DNA here is from genome assembly GCF_964194185.1 of Rhinolophus hipposideros. Lineage (NCBI taxonomy): Eukaryota > Metazoa > Chordata > Mammalia > Chiroptera > Rhinolophidae > Rhinolophus > Rhinolophus hipposideros. Next base: position 43,945,884 of record NC_138050.1, on the reverse strand, counting down.
TACTGAATCATTATAATGTATACCTGGAACTTATACAATGTTATGTGTCAATTATACCTCAATAAAATACAAAAAAGTAAAAAATAATTAAATGTCCAATTTACTCATACAACATCTTTGTTGGACAGCAGGATTATTTTAATGCCCTCAGAGCTGGAAAGCATTTAAATGTCAGGCAAACAATTTAAATTGGGTATCAGACTGTAATTTTCATAAAAGTAACTTGTCCATTCATTCCACCATGTAGTTTTGTCATTTTTCTGTCACCTCTAACCCTTACCCATTACTCCTCTGCTTATCTTCTCATAAAGGATAAAACAAAACAAAACAAAAAATACAAAACAAATCAAAAACTTACTTTTAGAAAAAAAATTACATTCCCTTCATTTTCTAATACAAAACAATTCAGACTTGTACAACCAAAACCTCATTCATGTACTGGTTAAGCAATGGGTTACGTCCATTGGATGTCACCCTTCATTCCTCCCTACCAGTCTCCCTGAAAAGGAACAGCATAAATATATATTGTACCACTAACATAAATTTTATTATCTCCTTCAAAAGGTAGAGAAAGCTGCATTCAGATTTTTATTATAAAATATTTTATGCTTATAAAATATTTCGTAATAAGCACTGATTAAAACAATGTATGTAATGTAAACATCAGGAATGAAATGATAATAAAAGTAACGTACCACTCAATCTAATAGGATATTTTCAATGCTATCGCTATGTGATGCTCTCTGATATGATCCCCTTTCTGAAACTCAGTGGTAACAACTGTTATTCTATGCTGTTTTTTTTTTCTTTTTTTCAGATTAATTCCTCTTTTATGTTTATGTTTTTACCATATGGGTATATAACCCTAGACAACATATTGTTTAGATGATTGTGTTCGAACTTTATAAAAACTATAATAGAGTATATGAATTTTTCCCATTGCTTTTAAAAATTCTTTGGGTTATAATTTTGACACCATACAATTCATGCACTTAAGTTGTCAATTCAATGGTTGTAGTATATTCACAGTCGTGTAACCATCACTATAATCTAAGTTTAGAACATTTGTTTAATTATCATTAGTTTCAGGTTAGAACATTTTCACCAGCTCAAAAAAAAAAAAAAAAAGACATCTATACCCATTAGCAGTTACTCCTCCTCCCCCGACCCCAGACCCTGGCACCCATTAATGTATTAGGTTTGTGCAAAAGTAATTGTGGTTTTTACAATTATTTTTTAACCTTTTAAACTGCAATTACTTTTGCACCAACCTATTACTTTCTGTCCCTATGAATTTGCTTATTACACACATTTCATATAAATAAAATCATACAATATGTGATTGTTGGTGCCTGGTTTCTTTCATTTAGCAAAATATTTTCAAGGTTCATGCATGTTGCAGTATTTCTCAGCGTTTTCTCATCAAGTACTTATTCCATGGTATGGATATACCATACAGTGTTTCTCTGAAAACAAGATCTAGCCAGACCATCAGCTCTAATGTGTCTTTTGGAGCAAAAATTAATATAAGACCTGGTATTATATTATTATATTATATTATATTATATTATACCCAGTGTTATATAATATTATTGTATGTATTGTATTGTATTGTATTGTATTGTATTGTATTGTATTGTATTGTATTGTATTGTATTGTACCTGGTCTTATAATAAGACTGGGTCTTGGATTAATTTTTGCTCCAAAAGACGCATTAGAGCAGATGGTCCGGCTAGGTCTTATTTTTGGGGAAACACGATGGTATGTCTATCTATTCATCAGCTGATGGACAGTTGGGTTGTGTTCAATATTATGAATAATGTCACTGGGCATTTGTGAACAAGTTTTTGCATGGACATGATTTCATTTCTTTTGGGTATATATCTAGGAGGCAAAACTGTGGGTGGTATAGTAACTCTATGCTTAACTCTTTGAGGAACAGTCCAGCCAACTCTTTTTTGCAGTGGCTGCACCATTTTATGTTCCCACCAACAATGCATAAATGTTTAAATTTTTCCACATCCTCTGTAACAATTATCTTTCTTTTGATTGTAGACATCTTGGTAAGCATGAGGTAATATCAGATTATGGTTTTGATTTTTATTTTCCTAATAGCTAATGATGTTGAACATCTTTTCATATAGTTATCAGCTATTCCTATTCTTCGGATTGTTCTTTATTAAATATTGTTCTTAAAATTCATCCTTGCCAATGCATGTGGTTAGAGTTTATGCATTTTCCCTGTAATATTCTATTTTGTGAATATATCATGATTTACTTATCTATTCTCCTGTCAATGGCAATTTAGGTTGTTTACTTTGTTTTCTCTTACTTTGCTTATGAAAATAATCCTGCTATAAACATTCTTTGCTTATCTCCTGGTATACTGTAAATAATTACATCTTCTTTTTTTATTAACTAAATAAATGCTTAAGCAGTAAAAAGTGCCTTTGTACAACATATCAGAAGTCATCAATGGCCAATCTAAGAGACCACATGCTAAATATAACCCAATACGGTTGGTGCGTGCATTGTGTGCTGAGTGTATGTGTGTTATAAACATATAAAGCTTGCTAATCAGAAGGAACACAATATATATTTTCTGAATAAGGGGATGGATATATTCACATTTATACATAAGTTTAAATAAAGAAAGTCATATATAAAAACTGTGAGGTATTCCTGTCAGCTCTGTTCATGGAAATCATAAGAGCATACATATTTTTGTTTTAGTTTTAAGCCCTGTAAACTAAATGAGATATGGATAAATAAGATAAAGCCTTGATTATAATTACACAAATGACTTAGGGGAAGGAATCCTATGAGAAAGGCTAAAGAGAATGGAGTCATGATACTTAAAGGAAAAAAGAACTTCAATTCAGCATACTGGAACAGAAGGGGTTATTTTAAGCGTAAAGTAGCTGGGTTACATTACTTCTACAGAAAGCAAAAGGGAATGGGGCATCAATTATGGAAGTAGGATTGTAGGTCAAATTCTATAAAAAATTTCCTAACTCTAGTGTTCTGAGACACTAAAATATGTAACCAAAGGGATTTGTGGACTCCTACTCTGGTATTTTTTCAAAGGGTAGAGAGAAAAATTCTAAGATGACTTAAGTCGAGTCCTGTTCATAGACAGAGAGGTATATTATATCAATGACATCCAATTCCTTTGACCATTTCTTCCTTTGGAGTTTATAATTTAAAGTATCCTGCCTAGCAAACAGCATTTGTTAATTAATAATTCCCCCAAATGCTTTTTTAATAATTACGGCCATCTAGAAATTTCTCTCAGGACATGAGCCCAAGTAAGCATGAATAAATATGTTCTAGATGTTTTTCAAGGAAAAAATTAAAATCCATATGCCTGTCTATTAAGAGTAGAATAAATCAAATAAGGAAAGTTCATAGACTAGAATACTATCCTGCAGTATGAAGTTATCTATCTACTAACATGGATAAATGTCAATTTATGTTGCATGAAAAAAAGAAACATGTTACAGAAGGAAATATTCTGTAGGATTCCATTTTTAAAGTTTTTATAAATCATAGTCAAAAGCAATGTAATACATATTACTCACAATACGTAAATATATGCTAAAATATAAAAATAAAATAGAAGTGTATTACATTACAGAGAGGAGCTGCTCCTGAGAAGATAGGGAACAGAAAGGAAAATCAAAGGAGTATGGAAGAAAAAGCATTTTATCTATATTGTTGATTTTTCTTGTTAAAATATATAAGCAGCTATGGAACATACCACCACCTAAAAATTCATAGTAATTAATAATCACCAGGGCTAAAGATAAGTATACAAGCACTATTGTTCTCTCATTTTTAAAAATCCTCAAAAACAACAATAATCCAAATCTCTAATTAATCCATCATTACCACCCATACATCTAATTCCCAAATTCTTTGAATAAGATTCCATGACAGTCTAGATGCTCTATAATCCTTCCAGCTGCATTGGTCAGAAAAATAAAAAAAAGGCACATTTCTGAAGATGGGGGAGAACCATTGGTTTTGGGAGGAAGACAAATGAAACTAAAGGGAAAATCTTGGAAAAGAAGACAAAGAGAAGGGACAAAATCTATCAACTACAAAAAGTCTCGATAATATCAAAATCTTAAATAAGTGCCTTTTTAAATTATTGTATTAATAGTAAAATAATCTTAATGGAAGAGAAGAATGACTGCAGCTCTCTTAAGTGTGTCAGTGAGAAAGGCTGACCACAAACAAGACCTTTCTCTATTATCTATTTCATCTTAAAAGTCAGGCAAACTGAATTTTGCTTCCTAATATATCTACTTAATAAAGACAAAAACAAAACAAAACTAAAAAACCAAAAAAAACAAAAAAACGGCCTTGTATTTTTAAGTGAAATTAACACTGCATAAAAGATGTGGCATGTTTAATTTGGGATTCTTCATACACTCGCACAGTGCCACATACCCAGGACAGCAGAGCTCTTCTCAGGAGAGGCTCAAAATAAGTAAAGGTATCCTAGGACTTGTGCCCAGATGGAGAAAGGGAGAAGGAGCCCAGAAACTAAGCCTGAAGAGGAAGGTCTGGGCAGGTACATGTGGGAGGGCCAGCAGAGAGAGAGAGTTAGGATAAAAACTGAAGGATTCATGATCAGCTTTCCTATTGGGTGTCTTGGGTGTACCTAGTGTAAATATTGTACTTCTTCTATCAGTGCATAATATAAGAAAGATTCTGATCAACACAGTGGCTTCTGTCAGATGGTTGAAACCCTCAACACACTGGAGTGGCTCTGCTAGTAGGGTATTGACACCAAATGACAAGCCAGATGACATTAAAGAGCAGAATAAAGTACAAACATCTCATACAAACAAGAGCAGATTTTCAGAGGAAAAACACCTAATTCAGTTTGTAGGCTATTGCATCCACATTAACAACAACATAACAAAATGCTGTTCATGATAGATTCTGTCTTATTCTATATTTGTATGCAACTGATGGGAATAAAAAACAAACCAAAGGATTCCATAAACAATGTCTATGAAGTGGTCTGAGTTCAGAAAGTAGGGAGCTGCATGCATCAAGGAGAGAGTAGAATTTGAGTTAGGCCGTGATGGGTATAAAATATAAATTTGATAAATAAGTAGGATGAGAAATAGCATGAACAAAAGCATGGGGATTAGGTACTTTGTGAGGAATATGCTGGAAATAATAGTTTAGTTTGACTGGCTTATGGTTTGACATGGGGGAAAATAAGATAGAAAAGTCAAGTCAGCATCTCATTACCCAGGGACATGAATTTCCAAGAATTTCAAGGATTTCAAGAATGACCAAGAATTTCAGCCCTTCCTCTGAGGCAGCTAGCTGAAGCATCTGATATGGCATGGTAAAAGCTATACTTCAGAAAAAGTCTTCTGACAACAGCAATGTTATTATTACTTATGATGTTCATAAAGTATTTGAAGAAACAAGGGAAAAACAGTTTTATATTTATTCTGACAGTTTAAAAGGTTGCTGCCATTATGTGTGAATTTTTGAAAACTGTTTTTGTTGATTGTACTGACTATGCTGGCTATATACCTAACAGACTACAGAGAAATGTAAAACTCGGTGGAAACAGTAAATTACTTGAACCTACAATCTAATGACAATTTCATCTATTCCTTCATACCAGTGCTTCCTTTTGGTTCCATTTACCAGAAAGATGAACAACAACAATTTCAGGCAATTAATTCATATATTGGCAAGGCCACAATAGTTTTGATGAATATAAGAATTCTATTACAGCATAAAAGATGAAAAACATCCTTTGCCATGTGTCAAGTTGAGCTCCGTGTGTGTGTGTGTGTGTGCGTGTGTGTGCGCGAGCGCTCGTGCATGTGTATGTGCCATTGAAGCTAGTTTTTCAGAAATTGCCCTAACTACAAGAAATCCATCCACAGCTTCATAGACACTTTAGCAAGCTGGACTCTGGTATCAGAGTAGTTTCATTACGCTCTCTCACTTCCATAGGATCCACGATATAAACTTTCAGAACCAGCAACATAATCCTACTCATCAAATATTTGGGCGACAGGTGGAAAATTGTTCTGCCAGCTGAAGAAGACAAAATCCATTCCTTCTGGCAATTTTCTGCAATGAAAACTCCAGAAATGAATGTGCAATAACTTGTGGAAATAAATTTCAAATATTATCACACAAAAGCAGTGTGCCCAAAATCTTTAACTGTAAACTCCTGCTTATCTGAATTTTAAAATGTTGATTTCTTGTTATGTTTGAATTGCCACTACGACAAGACGAAATATTCTCAGACATAAAAAGTCAAAGAAATGCTGAATTCAAACAAAGGAAAGCCAGGAAGAAAGCTGTACTTGGTTAGTAGCATCTCTTAGGCCAGGAAGGAAGCACTAAAAGGTCATTTTCTACTATTCCCTCATTCCTAGCAACTGTGAGACTATCCCCTCAATTACAATGCCTTGCACAAGCCAGCCTGGGAATGTATGTTGGGTTTTGATTCTTTTTGGTTGGTTACAGCAACTTCCATCTGCTCTGTGATGCAGAAATGGAGCTCTCTGGCATTCAGATAATGGATCTTTTAAAGGTTTTTCTCAAAAGCCCTCATTTGCTCACTGCCTAACTATGTAAGAGCTTGGCAGATGGGTATGTGATGGCACGGACGGGCCAAAATGGTTTGCAGCAACTTAATAACAGAGAGAGGATTGCACACCAGCTTTCTGGGTTTGTAGTTTGTACCTGAATTGCTCGCCCACTCTTCCTGTATGGGACATCTGCATGTCAACTCACGTGGCTGCTGAGATGCATAATGGATTCAGTTAAGGAACAGGTGGGGAATAAGGGTTCTACTATTGAAACACCATATTGAACAACTTAATTTAATGTACTTTCTTTTATTTGGATAATTTCCTCTCCTTTCACCTTTGGTTTTCTTACGTGGCTTATGTTTGTAATGATAACCAATTGATTCCAGTTTACTTTGTTGGAATTTTATGCAGTCCATTGGTGAAGTGTATTTTTGCAATAGCTTCAAAATGTTTGTGATATAAATAAAATTACCATTTTAATGTACTACTAGTTTTGAAAAACAAATGCTTTTTTATAAATTTTAAAAGAACAATTTAACAGGTAAACAACCATTTTACATACATCATTCATTCATTCATTCATTCAACAACAACTTCTTTGTTTCAGGCATTGTACTTGAAGAGGGATATTAAGTGATCAAAGACGACAAAAATCCCTCCCCTTCAAGTACCTGTCATTTTGGGGGGAGATAGAACACACACACATTTTGAACATATTTTAAAATATATATAGCATGTTAGATGATGATAAAGTACTTAATAGAGAAAAAGAGAGCACAGAAGAGGAATGAGGACTATTGAGTGAGGGGAAATTGCATCTAATCATAGTATAGTTAGGAAGGGCCTAGGAAGGCAAAGGGCAGAGGAGGTGAGGTATCAACACATATGGATAGTTAGGGAAGAGCATTTTAAGCACAGGGGTGCATTTGTCCTGAGGTGGGTGTACACCTGTACTATAGACCTTCCCACTTAACTGTGGTTTCACTTCCCATGGTTTCAGTAACCCACAGTCAACCAGACTAAAAATATTAAATGGAAATTTCCAGAAATAGACAATTCATAAGTTTTAGATTGTGCACCGTTCTGATTCGCATGATGGAATCTCACAGTCTTGTTTTGTGTGACCTAAATGCGATGCCTTTGTCCAGCATCTACATGTTGTACATGCTCTCTGCCTGTTAGTCAATTAGTAGTCATCTCGGTTATGAGATTGACAATTGCAGTACCATAGCACTTGTATTTAAGTAATCTTTATTTTACTTAACAATGGCCCCAAAGACTATCACATAATTTTATTACAGTATTATTGTTATGATTATTCTTTTGTATTATTATTTTTGCTAATCTCTTATTATGCCTTATTTATAAATTAAACTTTATCATAGGTGTATACATATGAAAAGAGAGTATGTATAGGGCTTGGTACCATCTGCGTTTTTCAGGCATCCACTGTGGGTCTTGGAAAGTACCCGCTGCAAATAAGGCAGGATTGCTGTAGTCATCTTAGAGGAACCACAGGAAAAAAGTGTGGAGCAAGGTGTATATGGGCGAAGGGTGGGAAGGTGGCAAAGCCCAGAGAGGAGAAGCAGATGAGAATAAAGAAAGGTAGAGGAGATTACACACACAGGGCCTTTTAGGTCACTGGGTGTTGAGTCTGCGCGATATGATGAACCGATGCAGCTTCTGGACAGAGGGGTCATGATCTCACCTTCTTCACATCAACTCAGATGTTACCTTTTGACTGAGGTCAACCCTGCCAACCCTATTTAATACTGCAGTTGGTGTGAGACCCTCTTCATTCCCGATTCCTCATGTCCTAACCTACTAACGTTTTATTTTTCCATAGTACTTTTCTCCTTCTAACTTTCTAGATCTTTTTGTTATTTATAAAGCACATTGTTTATTCCCTGTCTCCTCTAGTAGAAGGTCAGATGCACAAAAGCAGAGACCTGTATACAGTTGGCACACTAGCACCTCGCCAACCATGTCCCTGGCACTCAGTAGGTGCTCTGTAGGGCTGTGAACCTTGTAAATTCTTCCTGAGTCATGAAGGCAGATCTTAAAGATGCTAAGAATGATTTTGAGACCGCTCTGGAAGGCTTCTATATGTTGAATGATAAAGGGACATTTTGACGAAGTGGGTACTACAAAAAAAGTTTGTTATCACCAAAGTTTGTGAGGTAGAAGAGAAAGCGTAGGAGGCTGAAACTCCTCAAAACTTGAATGAGTCACTATGATAAGAAAATAAAATAATTTGCCTGTGTTTCTCGTCAAGATTTTAATCCCCTCCAAAGTTAAAAAAAAAAAAATGCTATTGGTCAGATTATAAGAATCCTGCCTAATAATCTGCAAAGGAAGAAATGTAAATTATTTTTAGTAAATCTAATTAGTTTTCTTAAAGGTAATGGTAAAATTTTCTAAGGTCCAACAAGAATGCTTCAAAGTATCTAATAAAATGACGACAGGTCTGATTATTTTTTTAGTGTGTTAAAATGTGGTGAGGTAGGTTTCCTTCCCTTATTCATGATTTCCATGTGAATGTGTGTCTTTGAGGAAAGGTCCTCAGAATGCATGGTGAATCGACATCCAGTACAACACAAAATCTGCAACCTGGTCTCAAATTCAATAACTTAATAGACATATACATTGTAAAGTATCTTTAATTTATACCCTAATTAGACATTATGATACTTTACACGGATACATTCCTATATTCTCAAGAAAAGGAGAGTTTGCCAAGCAAATTAAAATGTAAATAAGACCAAGGGAAGAGGAGCCTGGTGAAGCTAGTTAAAAGACTCTCATTTTTCAAGGACTTCAGAAGCCTGCATTCTACACAGAGTGTAAGTATTTCCATTTGGTAATGTATTCAGATAACTCTTAACTTTATTTGTACAACTACATAAAATGGGAAAGCTAACAAAAATCTATTTTTTTTAAATTTATACTTTGTATTTCTAATGTGTTTTACCAGATTGCAATCTCTATTTGTTGATGTTCTATGGGGGTTGAGGTATTGAGTTAGGTGTATTTTCTGCTTAGAATTATAGTATCTCAGAGTTGGAATACAATTTAAGTATAAACTCTTTTCAGTATCCTTAAGCATAAACTCATTTTGTCTTTTGCTAAGTTACATCTGATGATGAGGTAAGCATTGCAAGGCTATCTCCTCCTCCTCCTAATAGATGCACAAAGATTCTGGCAGTGGTTTAGTGAATCAGTTTTGGAGTCAGAAGGCCTGGATTCAGAGTCTCCCCTACTACCACTTGCTAGTATGAGACCTTCAACAATTTTCTTAACCCCTCTAAACCTCTGTTTTCTTATATATAAAATAGGTATAGAATTTATTAGGGTGGTTGTAAAAATTAAGATTTAAACCACATAAAATGTTTTTTGAGTAAGAGAAGCTGGAATCAATATTACTCTTGTTATTGTTATTGGTATTGACATAGTTCTGCACAATGGCCCTATGCTACTGCAGGTTAGCAAGAAATCATACTCATTATCATACAATATGCACCACATAATTAAGTTTTGGTCAACGATAAATCACATATGACAGTGGTCCCATAAGATTACAATGGAGCTGAAAAATTACTATTGCCTTGTGACACTGTAACCAATGTATGACAGCCTACTCACATGTTTGTGGTGATGATGGTGTCAACAAACCACTGCACTGCCTGTCATATAAAAGTATAGCACATATAATTATATAAGGACATAATACTTGATAATGATAATAAACAACTATGTTACTGGTCCATGCATTTACTATGCTATGCTTTTTATTGTTATGTTAGAGTGTACTCTTTCTATTTATAAAAATATTTAGTGTAAAACAGTAAACCATGTTACACTGAGGGCAGCCTCATACATCTCATGTTCTCCGCATCTCTTGATTGCATCATTTTCTCTTGGGCTTGAATTAATCTCCTGCTGTTTGGTACAGTAACCTGCTGTACAGATTTGTAGCCCAGGAGCAGTAGGCTATGTCATATAGCCCAGGTGGGTAGTAGGCTAGACCATCTAGGTTTTTCTAAGTGCCCGCTATGATGTTCGCACAACGAAATCGCCTACCCATACATTTCTCAGAATGTATCCCTGTTATTAAGTGGTACACGACTATACAAGACTTTATCTTAGTATTTTCTTGGTGTTTCAGAATTTTTCAGCCCTTCGTGAAGCTAGGTTGTAGGAAAGATCAGAGTTCAATGAAAGAGGTAGCTGCTCTTGGATTGGCCTGAAGGTGTAATCTAGAAATCACTTTTGAGAGGGAAGCCCCTAAAAACTTGATTCCCTAAGAGTTGTGAATGCTCTTACATGTGTAGGAAGACCCAAAAATTGATTAATTGAGGTCTTGTTAGTTGGGTTCCTTAATGGAGGCTCTACTATATAATTAGCCTTTTCCTCAATTACTCCAAATTAGTAAATTTTACTGTACATTTGTTCCTGTCAAGAATGAATTAATAATTTAAGCATGACATTAAATAAATACCGACATGGATTTATGTGTGTCATCTTTATATCTCTAGTACACATCAATTTTCCTGTCGAGTCCTTGAGTACGTCAAGAGCAAAGAGCAAGCAAGGTGATCAGGAGAAACTTTTGTGGGACCTCTGAAAACTATCCAGAAAAAAATAAAAGGGCAAAACACATCTTCTTAGAGGAATAATGGGACTGAGCCGATTTATGGATTGCTGACAAGCTGTCGGTGTTTGAGCCTACCGGTGAGGCTACAGGGTGGTAACCACCTGTTTCTTGGGCTCTGGGCAACCTCATGGGCCAGAGGTTGGAAGAGGCTATTTGCCACAACCTCAACCATGAAGTTTTATTTTCCCTAAACAAGTCAGAGCCAAGAGGTGATAAATGGTCACAGGTATGAAAATGTACAAGCATACAAATGGTGTTTTTATTTCAACATAGGAAGTGATGAGAAAAGACGGGGGCATGGGGGAAGTATCCATTGGGAAGGAAGAATGTGAAGGAAAAAGTCCAGCAAGTGGTATGTCCTAAGGTCTTCAAGAACTACCTTTGCCCAATAAAAAAACTATACGCGCGTGCACGTGCACACACACACACACACACACACACACACACACACACACTCCCCCAGCAAACCACACAAACTAAAGATTTTCATATGGGACCTATGACGCCCTGTGTTCCCTTCCTGGCTGCAGGGCCCTCATAATTTGTACTCATTCCTGGATCTCCTTTCTCCCACTTGTTGGCCCTGGTGCATCGCCCAGTATCCCATGTAGGGCTGACACCAGGCCTCTCACCCTCAATTCTATTTACTTCGATGCAATAATGTATTTTTCTTGATTGATCCACATGAAATGAAGAAGTGCACCTCGCAAGATTCTGAAAGTCCCTTCTCCTCCACACTCCACCATATGGCCACACAATTACTGAGTATAGACCTTTATCTTATGACCCAGTAGTATGGGGAAAGGACATGTGTCAGCAGCCAGACACACCTGAATGTGCACCATTTCTGTCCCCAAACTTCCCAGAGCCTCCACGTCCTCCTTATCTATTAAAATGCAATTTACAATGTTGACCTTGGGAAGTGGCAGCAAGAATCAAAGAAAATAAGTCACTAATTTTGCATTTTCATTAGACACTAGCTATTACTATTAATAAATTCAAAGTATTGTTGTTGTTTTTTTCTTTAAATATGCTTGCTAAATCAAACCTGAGGCATGCACAGTGCTAAATTTCATTTTCTGAAGATGACAGAATTCTGCCAAATACCTCCAGTTCTTTCTAGGCTACAAACGAAGCCATATATCTATATTTTCCAATGCTCTCCCTCGCAGCTCTGCCTAAGCTCTCACCAGTGTGTAATTAAGGGGCTTAGCGCTTCACTGGCATTCCAAAAGGCACAGCCCCTACCCTGGTGCCACCTGGCAATCTATCAGAATTTGTTTTCTGCCATTCTGCCATTTCCCTCTCTGAAATCATCTTTGAGGGGAGGAAGTTGGAAGAGATGCAAAGCCAGTTTCTACTTCCCAGTGGTACTTCAAAAAAAAAAAAAAGTGTAATTTGTCTTTTTTTGGAGCGCTCACTGTTGACTTCCCTATTTAGTAATTAGAGGAGACTCAAAGGCAGTAGCTTGGTATAACCTATCCCTGTCTTTGTCTCTCACTGGTCTCTGAAGAGAAATACAATCTTGCTCATTAGAAAGCTCCTGGTGCTCTCTGATAAAGTCAAAATGTCAGGCCCTCAGCATATGAAGACAATTTAAAAAATTGAAATGATGTAGACTTAGGTCAGATTTGTAACTTTTCTTTCCAGCTGAATCTGAAAATAGCCATTAACTTTCAATAGGACAAACAAAATACCTTTCAAAGTTGCCGGATTAAAAATGCTATGGAGTCCAAATAGTAAGGTAAGAGACTATCAAGGTGCCAGGAAGTTCTCAGGTGGATGTTTTGAACTTTCAAAGCATTCCCATATATACTAGCCAATTCTTATAACAGCCTGGCCATTGCCAATATTAAACTCATTTTACTGAGGAAGAAAATTTGTGTCACATTTGCCATCTCAGGACCAGTGAGTGACAGAGTGAGAGCTTCTCATTTTAGGTCCTGCATTGTTCCATTACAGCAGAGCCCTTACAACCTACTCAGCTCCAAAAGCAAGGTGCCTATGTTTTTTTTTTATTATTAATTTATTATTACTATTATTCCTGACTCCTCTTTTATCAACAACTGACACCCATGACAATTTATCCATCTGCCAGACTGTACTGTCATTGTCCTCCAGCATCTTCGCCATAAAGCCACGCTTAATTACACAGAGTCAAAGACAGACTGCCTCTAATGGCACCAATAACCATGGTATTTCACCCAAACTGTGGGTCTGTCAGCAGGGACTGATGAGAAGGAAAGCTCTGATGGAAATGTTCTCCAAAGACGCACCCCTACAAAAACCACCTTCAAAAAGGATAAATGAATCTGTCAAACATGATTCTGAAAAGCCAGGACAACATTAAATAAATCCGTTCAAGCAACATGGCCCGTCGCATTTACTCTTGAAGGTTGACAGCCCTTTTCCAACAGCCTTGACCCACAAAGTCATGCCTGCCCCACTCAGGATTCACAGCTTCTTTCCATCTCACCATCCTTAGATGTCTACAGAGTCACCAGCCGATGCTGGACCAAGCTGCCCTGTTCGGAATGCTCTGGTAATATTCCCTGCAAGGATTTAATTAGGGCTCTCAGACTCCAAAATAGATGGGTGTCCTACCCAAAGCAAATGTGTCTATCAATTATAAGTTACAATCTTTAAAGTGTGAGCTTTAGAGTCAACAACTTCAGTTCAAAAACCAGCACATCGTTGCCTAACTGTGTAATCTTTGACAACCTATTTAATTTTTTGAACTGCAGATTATTTGTCTCTGATGCTGAATGGTTATACCTATACCTCTCGTGGATGTCACTGCTTACTAACTTTTTTTCTCCATTTGAAGAGGAACCCTATCTAGTACTCTCCCTTAAAAGCCTCTGCAATGTCTTGTGATAATCAGAATAATTCCAACTCCATTTTCCTTACCAGTAATAGGCAGAGGAAGCAATTTTGACCATTATGATGTGAATGACGGTATGTTAGAGGATTCCGGGCCTTAGCAAGTTACAGCCGAGAAGAAAGGACCTTGTTCTTCTAGGCAATGTGTCTGGAGGTGATGGCTGGAACTGCTGTAGCTATCTTGTTATTGCCAGCGGAGCCAGCCTGAGTACGCACTCAACTCACTGAAGATTATAAAGTTCAAAAGTATCTGGTTTTCTGATATCCTTACTGAACTGCTGAATTAATAATTTAAGCTTCTTCAGTGATAAATGTCCTAATTTAGATCACCTGACTCATTTTTTCTACCACTTAAAGCTGGAAGACAGCATATTAAATGAAAATAATGACACTATGTAACATCAACAAGTTTCTCAATGTCAGTATTATTTGAAACATTTCAGTATATTAACTTATTTAATTATCAAAACAATCCTCTGGGGCTGTTACGAAACAGCACAGAGAGGTTAAGTAACCTGCAAAATTCACCCAGTAGGATGCAATAAAGTGGGCATTTAAGCACAGTCTGGCACCAGAGCCAACCACTGGGCAAAACCTCTTTCCTTACTTAAATACACTATCTCATATGGAGGTAATAGGCTTACCACTAAAAATAAAACCATTGAGACAGTCACTAATGCAAATTTGGATCAATTCAAAGGTGCTAGTAATTTTGCAATAATGATGTATTCATACGCTTTGTACAGTATCACACATCTCCTCACCCACTGTAAAAGCTCCCAGTGTTATCTTGATGGTCTAAACTCTTATCACAGATCTGGCATCATATTAGGTCCTCTTATGCTCAATTTTCAATGCTAGCTTTCCTTCTGTCAGGAGCTTCCAATGCAGGCCACTCAAGTCATTTTTTTTAACTGATTCAGTTTCTTCAAATCAGCCTACCAAAGCAGCTTTCCACCATTCAATTGTATTTGGATCCATTTTATTTTTCTTGTCTCCAGTATAATCCTACAATTTGACATACTTACCCATTGTTTCCAAGGAATTTGAGCCAGATTATCCTGAATCAGTTCATATCATCTTATCTTTGTCGAGTCTAGAACAATGTCTCTTTTATCTTTTATGTGCGTAGGGGAGTCTGGCTCCATTTGCAGAGGGAACTGAGGGGTGGAAATGGAGCTCAGTGAGAAGGGAAGAGGATTCTGTTGTACTGTGAGGGAAGAAGAGCCATCATAGAACGACAGGGACAGGGCTATGGAATATACATTTAAACTATTCCCCAGATGATTCTGATGAATACTAAAATCTGAGAATTTCTGTCATAATGGCCAGGAAGATCAAAGAAGCCAACACAGTAGAGGGTTTAAATGGTATCGAAGCACCTTCACACTGAATTTAAGCATGAGGCAAAACTGCTTTCCTTATCTTCTCTTCCACCATTCTCTTACTACAGTAGCCCCTCCACTCTCAATGCCCCCTCCACAGAGGATATTTTCTAAGACACCCTTCCCCCAGTAGCTATCTGAAACTGTTGATAGTAAAGAACCTTACATATTGTGGGATTTATTCCATACATACATATACTTTATGGCTTTTCTTTAGCATATTCAAATTGACAGGATTTCTACGCTCAGGCTTTGGGGCCATTATTAAACAAAAGAAGAGGGACTTGAACACAAACAACAAGCACTAAGATACCAAGACAGTCAATCTGATAACCTAAATGGCTACTATGTAACTAATGGGCAAGGAGCATGTACAGGCTGGATATGCTGGATGGAGGCGTGATTCACGTCCCCAGTGGGACAGCGCACAATTTCATCCAGCTATTCAGAACGGCACGCTGTTTAAAATTTATGAATTGTTTATTTTTGGAATCTTCCATTTAATATTTTCAGACCATGGTTGAATGCTGGTAACTGAAACTAAAGAAAGCAAAACTGCAGATAAGGGGAGACTACTGTATATCTAACACTTCTTGGTTTTCCCAGTATCTTGTAAACTGCTAACACTTACAGAGCACCTGTGATAGGCAATGACTAAGCACTCATGTATAATAACTCTTATCATCACTCTTACAACGATAAGTATTTTTCCATATTACAAAGATCGAAACAGAAAGGTTAAATCACTTGTCCAAGGTCACACAGCTAACCATGGCTAATGGAGGATTCGACCCAGGTGTCTGGTTCCAGAGTCGGTGCTCTTTTAACAACAGTCTGTAATGCCAGAACTACGTGAGAATTTATCAACGATTATCGCTTCACTCCAACCTGCAAGTCCTGTGAATATGTGACACTCCCTCCCTCTGAGCTTTATCTCAGAACCTTCCCCTGCCTGGGATACCCTCCAATGTTTATGCTCTTTCTGCTTCTTATCCATCCTTCAAGCCCTACAGCTATGCAATTAAGGTCAGCCAAACATGGCAATCATTTCATTGATTAAAAATCATAGGAGATATTTTCCGCTTTATAGGTTTGCTTCTGGAAGTTTAGATCCTATATGTTAAATGCTAATAAGCACTGTACTGGGCACACAGAGAGCACACATAGCAGGTAGCTATATTTAATGTTCTTTTAACTGTCCCACTCTCTTTCTTTAAATCTTAAGATAGCATCAGACACAAGGAGGCACTTTTTATACCTACTTTTCCATGATGATGATTCAGAGAGAGGAATGCCAGGAGTAGGAGTGGGAATTAAAATTCTAATTCTCTTCCTATTAAGAAAACTTCCAGCGTAGCCTTTAAGAATTCTAATTAACAAAAATTTATGCTACTCATTACTTTAATGTCTCCATTAAGAGAATGCAACTATGACAGAGTGGAATATACAAAGTGTTGAACTAGGATCAAATACTCTGACACTTGGTAACTATGTGATCTTGGGCAAGAGATTTTACCCGATTATGGATTTGGTTAAAATCTCTTTATTTGAGCCCTTGCTTTGCCATGTTAATTGAGCCCTTGCTTTATTTGAGCCCTTGCTTTCCCATGTTATTTAGCTTTGTGAATTTGGGCAATGCTGCAAGTCACCCAGGGATCTTGTTAAAATGCAGGCTCATGGTAATTCATTCTGGGGGAAAGGCATGACATTCTGTATTTCTACCAAATTCCACAGTGATACTTAATGGCTCATGGTCTATGGACCACACTTCAAGAAGGACAGTTTCCTCGTCTGTTAAAGAAAAATGAAAGTAGCAGTATCTGAGTCATGGAGTTTTGAGATTCAAAGAGAGAACTCATATAAAGCACTTAGTACACAGCCTTAGAGGACACTAGGGTGCCCTTTGAGATACTATATGCATATGAGAAAGAAGGCTAGTTATTAAAGATTAGGTGGACCTTGCACAGGGAGCTTTCACTTTCACCCAGGGTAGTAGGACATCCCTAAAATTGGATCTTGCTCACATACAGCTGTGACGACTCTGCTTAGATATAAATAGTACCTATTCTTTATATTAAGAAAGACTTTGGTTTGTGAGAAAGATACAGTAAGTACTTACTTAACGACAATAGGTTCTGTGACTCTAAGCTAAGTGATGTGTAAGGAAACCAATTTTACCAGAGCCTAATTGATATAAACAAGTTACTACAGAATCTCATCAATGTTATAATGGAACACCATTGGAGGAAACAATTTATTCGAGGACCCGTTGTATATACCTTTACTGGCAGCCCTCATCTCTAAATTCATCCCCACCCTGTGACTCTATTTATCGAGTTCTCTGTGTACATTAGGTAAGTTCTGTCATGATGTCGTTACCTCAGTGAGACTCTGCAGAAATTAAGAGGGAGTAACTTCCCACAAAACATGTTTATGATTGGCTGTGGGAGACTAACACATTTACATTTAACAATGACGGTTAATATGCTCATAAAACACTGGTAGTTGTAATTTCTCTTGCTTGCTGAAAAGAATGCATCATCCCATTGCAGTCTCTTTTGTATTTTTAACATATACATACTTACAAAACACTCAAATTTTAAATATTAAGTAGAATACGAGGTAGAACAAATAAATAATCATGTCCCCCACATTTATTTAATGCCCAGGTTAAGAATGGAAACCACATTCAATGAACATGAATCAGTCCCTCAAACACAGAGTTTTATTTGTTAATAGATCAAACCAAGCACAATACAGTATTTGCTCATAGGTAAAATGGCTGAGAAGGAAGTCTGTAAGGCTCGTGGGGATTTTGTATTTATTAAATGCAGTCTAATGATAAGAATGTGGTAATTTAATCCAAATGGTTTCTTTCAATTATTTCACTTCTGAATGAAAAGAGGGGTGATTTTAAACTTTTGTTTCTTCCTTCCTTCTTTTTGTCTTTTAAACTTTTGTTTCTTCCTTCCTTCTTTTTGTCTTTATCCTTTTTTTAGGATGTCAAACTACCCAGGAGAGGCTCCCTGACATGTTTGTTTAACATCATCTGTCTGTGTGCTCCTGCAGAGACTTCAAAAGTCAAGACAGACGCAGTTAAGCTTGGACTCTGGGAAACCTGAGAGATTCTCCCTAAGAGGAGCTCATGTCTCTCTCCCTCACAGCACTGAACTGTCACCACCCAGCGCCTGGACCCATTGTGACCAGCATTTGAGAGCTCTCATCCCCCTTCTTTAGAACCTCTTCTACAGAAACCTGAATGAAAGCAGCCATCAGCACAGAAGCAACATCTAAGGGACAAACATGCTGTAAGCTAGCTACAGAGGGCTCTTTTGGTTTAAACCATGGTCAGGCAGTGCCTGGAAGTTATGGAGTTCTTAAGAGAATTTATTTCTGACACTATGTCCCTCTATATAGATGGACTTATTTTGGCTGTCTTAGCAATCGCATTTTGTGAACTGTGTAAACTTTTTTACAGAGCACTTTCATGTCTGACTGTCTGCCTGTTTTAGGTAATCAGACACCACATATTTATTGAGCACCTACTATATACCAGGTAATGTACTAGACACTGGTGCAGAAATCACACATGGTCCCTGACATCACCGAGCTTATGGTACGGCACCTAGAGAGGCACTACTAAGAACTATTCTAAATAGCTTCAGAAATCTTCCTTGCTATTTCCCATTCGCCCTTTATTTATTTTACAACTTTAACAGTTTTATGAACCCCATTACAGAGCTTTTCAGTTTTATTTTTAACTAACCCATTTTTAAAATGTCATATTGACCCACCCCTTAATCCCCAATATAGACAATATCTGGTGAATTTCACAATGATCTGACCTGATCACTTGCTTTAATTCATTATTTCACATGCACACATTCAGCCATCAGTCCTTTTTTGATCAGCCATGGTGTACAAGGCTTTTTGCTAAGCATGAAGATGACAATCAGCCCTCAAGATGCTCGTGAGCTAGTTTGCAAGGTGGAAGGACTCCCAGTGAATGTGATTTGATGTCTAGTATAATGGGAAGTTCAGAAAAAAGGTGTCAAGGGTGGTTTCACAGAGGAGAAAATATTTAAATCACTGGCTCAGGTATACACAGCTTGACTAGAAACATAAGGGTGTTAATAGAAGCATTTTATATCTTCTAAGCATAATACTGTCAATAAAAGAGGTAAAGACAAATCTTGTAAAGTAAGTAACATTAATAGAATACATGGCTTAATGCCATCCAAACATGAAATAAATTATTTAATATTAAAGGCGAGCACACTAATTTGTTTTTGTTGCTGTTTACTGCTGTCTCAGGTTTGAGGGGTGCAAGATAATGTTTATCCATTCCCAACTTGATATTTTCACTTGCACAAAATTCAATTAGAATATCAGATGTTTTGCATTTCCAGCATGAGCTTCAACGAAACATTGGGGGGCTGGGGAATGAGAAAACGAGATGTTTGAGTCTGCATGATTCACGGCTGTTTTTCAGTCTCATGCAATGCTCCAAATAATGAGCAATAGCCGAGAAGCAATGCAGGGTATTAACTGTTCCATATTAATAATGCCCTGGCTGAGAATGAAGACAGGCCTTTCACATACTGCAGTAAACAGCGTGTACTGCTCCTGCAGCTTCTCCTGTGTGTGCCCCATTCATCCCTCCAAGCTACTCTTCTCAAAAGCTTGTCAACATGAAAACCAAAATTTTCAAGGGAGATTAAATGGGCTCCTCAAAATTACTTCCTCTGGCTAAATGATGCCAGAACAGACATAATTAAAATATATTTACAACATTTGTCTAAAAGCCTTTTACCTCAGAGTACAAAGTTTTCCCAACAAATGAACTCGATGTAGTCACTGAATCATGTGGTTTGTTTGGTGGCAAGACTTCTGTCATTTGGGTCAGTTAAGTTATGATGAATCAAAGAGACAAATGTCCATGAGAGGACTAATCAACAGCAAGGCTAATACGCCATCTTCCACAAAAGATGACTAAGCCAAGTTTCCTCCCAAGGACAAGTATTGACTTAAAGTAGGTGCTTATTGGGCCTCTGGTCTCAACAGTTTGCTAAATAAATGCACTTGCAAACTGGCAGGAGGACAGTAATAAATGAAACTGAATTCTGCCCTCATCAGAACTGGTCTGTGATGTGGTGTTGATTCTTAGTTCGGGAAACATTTCACTTACTGAAGCTTTGAGTCTGATCCAATCCCCAAGTCTTCCCTCCACTTTATTTGCAGATTTATTGTCATGATTAAAGTTAGGGGACATAAAGGAGCCAACTGCTAATTCAAAATTTAGAGGTGCTTACTGCAGTGTTATTCACATCCTATTTTAGACTACGTGGCTTGAGTTTCTGTTTCCAAGAAAAGAAGTTTCAAAAAAAAAAAAATTGTTGAATGCTCGCAAGCAAGTGTTGGGGGCCAGATTATACCCAGGGAAAGAAGAGTATAGGAATGAAAGTAAGGAAAATATATAGGGTAAGTTCCTGAAAAACTGATTTTTTTATCAACTATCGTAGGGTTTCATATTTCTCTTGGTGATTATGACTTTTGAACTAATGAAGCTAGGTTTGTGGATCCTCTATAAACAATCATGGCTCTTTGGTCATGCCATCTTTTTTTTCTCTTTTTATCCATGCTCAGAGCTTCAATTACCACCTGTAAATTAGACAGTTCCATTGGATGTCTAAAAGGCACCTCACATGGGACATGTCCAAAATTCAACTCATCATTGCCAATCCTGCCTCTCCTCTGGTGCCACCTCCCACCATGTTTCTCATTGCATATGTAAGTTACAACATGGATGCACTTCCTGTATTGTGCTGAGTGAAAGCAAGAAGACAGACAAAAAAGGAACACAGACTGTATGATTCCATTTTTATGAAATGTCCAGAAAAGACAAATTATAGAGATCAAAAGTAGACTGGCTGTGTCCTAGAGCCAGATTGGAATAGAGAGTGACTGTAAACAGGCAGGTGGTTTCTTTTTAGGGTAATGAAAGTGTTTTAAATTAGACTGTGATGTTGGTAGTACAACTCGTAGAATATAGTAAAATTTATTGAGTTTTACACTTGAAAATGAGTGAATATTATGACACATAAATTGTATCTCAACAAAACTTACATTACATAGGTGAAAGTCATGTTTGACTCCCTCCTATTTCTCTCTCATCTCTACTTTCAACCTATTCCTAAGTTCTATAAATTAGACTACCAAATATTTCTCAATTTATTCGTTTTTCTCTAAAATGTTCTACTTTAAATTAGCATCATCTTTTCTCTGATGACTGAAATAGCTTTTTCACCAGTGTCTCCCATCAGTTCTGGTATCCACAAAAAACTGTTCTCCACACTTCCGCCAGAAAGATTTTTTTCTGCCTAACAACCCCATATTAGCTTCTAAAAGTCTTTATCTAAAGAGCACATTCCTGAAATTGACCTAAATATCCCAGCATGACTGCCACTGACTCCTCTCCATTCTCTCTCTCCCTGGTCTTCCCTTCTCTCCACCTCTCTTGGGTGAGGTATTAATACATATTTTACTCTGCAATACGTTTCCACCGCATCTTCACTAACTCAATTCCTATACCCCCTATGGTACCAATCCAATAATTAGTTTGAGAGGAATTACACTGATCCCTAAGTCTAAGTAAACTCCATCGGCTGTTGTTCTCATGGAACCATAATTCTTACCTTAAGAAAGCTAATTTGAGTTTACAATTAAACATTCACCAATGTAATGATTTGGATTAGTATCTGCCCCTCTTCTCCACCCATGTAAATTGCATGAGAACAGGGAGTGCATATGTTTTTACCCTTTTGTTCACATGGTATCTTCAGCACCTAGACTGCTGCCTGACTATAAATGATTATTCAAAGAATAATGCCTCTGCTAACAATAGTTAATATCAACACAATTTATTAATGTAATTTTCACATAGACATACACACTACTCTTAATACACCTATGAAATCTAGTTTCTTTATCTCCATTGAAACCGGGTAAACTGAGGATTGAAGTGAACAAGCTAGCTGGTCTCTGAGAGGCCCAGAGAAGAGCAGCCAGAATGGAAATAGGTTGAAACTTCACCTCTTAAAATCAGGAAGAACTTACTTTAAAGCTTGTCTCTAAATCATGGTTTTTCTCCTATTTAATAGAAAGAACTTCTGCTAACCAAATAGAAATGTTCACACTCTTTCAAAATTCTACTAGGAAAAAAATGTTTTGACTTTTTTTCCTTATCTCTATGTACACCGACTTTCCCCAGTGCTTTTTGTTCCGGGGTATGACAGCATCTACAGCAAGTCCAGATTCCTGTCTCTCTGTTTCCTGTGATTAAAAATAAGCTTCCAACTATCACTTTGCAATACGGTTAGCTATCAAGCATCTAGTCCTGACTCAGTCACTCCTTTTTATGCCCTAGGCAAAAACCTTGAGCCTAATTGGGACCCATCCCTGAAGTACCATCCCATCCAGAGCCTTAGAAACCATAGAGAAACCTAAAATACTGGGTAGAAAAAGTGCCCAAACTACGTTTCTAAGATTCTTCTACCAGGGACTTTTAAAATAAAAGTTTTTGAAAAAAGAATACAATTAAAACAGGACAAAAGGAAAACCCCTTTTTAAAAATAGAACTGAAATGCACTTGAAAGATAAGAACTAAAGTCACAAAATTTTTGTAACTGACACTTATTTTGACACAGATGAGCAAAATTCTGATGTGTCAGAATTATTTTGGACAATTGCATCTGAATAGATATTTCAAACATTTGTCTCAACTTATGCAATGCACACACTTTAAAAATTAGAATTCTGCCAGTGTGTACAAATGGCTTGAATAGCAAACAGTTGAATGGAGAGTATGCTTTTCATTATGGTCACTATCTGTAATTCTTAGGGAATCAATTCTTTCTAGAGATTATGGATTTTCTATCTGTAAAATGAACATAATGACACTTGGCTTTCCGTAGGATTTTTTGAAGAGGAACAAAAATATTGTAGTGTAAGTAACAGTTCTAGGAGTTTAGGGAAGGTATTATATAATATCATATTTCTGACATTAGGGTAAATAATCCGGTCATGTCAAAAAAATTCATTATAATACAAAATAGTGTCTGAGAATAACAGAATGTTTAATGCATTATTTAATTTTCCTTAGAAACATTTTGCACTAAACTCTTAGAAACTGTTCTGAAGATATGCCAAAGATTTAATTAGACAAGTTATTATTGGAAACCACATAATTTTATATTTAACTGTAACTCTAATACTAAGTGCCAATAATCTTGTGGAGAAGGTAGTTTGTATATTTGTTTAAAGTTCAGGAGAGAAAAGGCCAACAACAATAACAAAAAAAAAATAAGCATTTAGAACAAATAAGACAGAGAAAATGAGAAATGTCATTTTGAGAATTTGACTCTTCAGGCAGCATCCATTTTATTAATGGGGTCCATCTACTAGTAAAAGGTTACTTAAACCATCTCAATGTAATCAAATGTTGATTATTTAAAAACAAAATAACTGAAAATCAAATTAATTTCTAAATATTTTCATGGATGTTCCCTTTGCTCAAGAGCAAAGGTCACCTATCAATTTCACTAACTTTGTCCCTGCTATACTCTAGTAAAACCTAGAAATTCAGGATCTCCTGTTCATAGAATATGGTAGAGAGTTTATCATTTAAAAAAAGAGAACAAAGTAGTCATTAAAGCCCAACATAAAGCATTCTACACATCAGACATAATATAGAAAAACTCAATACTTTGTTTAATTAAAAAAGTCCCAAATACACAATATTAGATTTTTTTTTTTTTCATATTTATGATACCAACAGTTCTGTCTTTTTGTCTTAACCCCATCTGTGGGATTGGATTTCTTTATTGGTTTGTTTACTTTTTTGGTTTGATGATCTAAACAACCTAAAGCTACCTTTAAATTATTTGCCAACTGGAAAATCAAATTTAGTTATTATGAACATGGGACCAACAGCATAAGGAAATGCTATGGAGTTTGAAAGCAGTTGGCTTCCAGAGCCACTGTGACTCAACATTTCATAACACAGGCAACCCAGACCCTCCCTCTCAGTGAGATGGGTAACACGCTCCCTGGTTTCAAGATTAGGAACAGATGCTTAACTACAAAGCAAACTGCTTTTTGTCACAGGCTTCACTGAAGCAAATCTTAATTGTCAATGAAATGAAAGTATAGATAAGAGCAAATGTTCAGTGCCATCATGTATATGACATCTTCTGGGACCTCAAGTTCTCAATCACTGATGGCCGGCCAACTTTAGCTTTCTCTTGATTAAGGGTGAAAATGCTAGTAGTCTTTATATTTCCCTCCTTTGCACTCTGGTAGAGCAGCATGCCACACTGACAAAGTCATTTATTCTGAATTACATCCTGTCATAGTTAAAATAAAAAGAAGATGGACAAAGAATAAGAAAAAGAAATTGCTAAGCTCTGAGAGCAGAGTAATAACATAAGTATGTGTTTCATTTGACCTAAACTTGAAGTTCATTCTTTGCTTAAGGAAATAATGGTGAGAAAGTGCAGACTCACATTTAGACTCTAGGAAAGAAATCAAAAAAAGAAAAGTACAGCTATTCAGGAAACAATGGAAAAACATTAGCTAGCGAAATATATGAGCTGATTTAATTATTATTTATCAAGTACTTGTCCCATGAAAAGCCATATACCAAAAAGAAACTGAAGGGCACTTTAGTCCTCCTACAAGGGTTACAAGCGTAACAAGAAGAAAATGCGGGGGGAGGGGGGCTCTAAGGAAGGGACCTGATTAATAAGTATTCCCATAAAGCTAATGACAGTAATGCATATGGTTGATAGACAGTAAGATTATAGCAAATAAAGGTCTGAGTGTATAATAAGAAAATGCAATTTAAATACCAGAAGCATATGGCAGGTTGGGAGGGAAAAAAAATCAAACCAAAAGATAAACGTGTCACGAAGTACCATTTTGTCAATCCCTACAGACCATTCCTAGAGGCTGCAAAAACAGAAAATTATTTTGTGTTGTGGATGACCGCCCACAGAGAAACAATTTCTAAAGTATTGCCTTCCTCTTGGAGTATATTTTTGAGTATTTTCTGTTACAAGCTACCAAGGATAATAATGCTAGGGTTCTTACCTTTATGGAAATAAACATATAAAACATCTAGTTTTCAAAAATTAGTTCAAATGGAAGGATATGGTGATGTAATGATCTAGTATTAGAGTCAATACTAGATCATTTAATGACAAAAGATATCTAATAATGACATCTTTTGTGTAAGTTAGGTGGAATCTAATTTACCAAACATGAGCCTATTGTTTAAAGCCAAGTCTGTCATGTTAAGAGTCATATTAATAGTATCTCCCTAATTAATTTAATTTTTATTTTGAAAAATTACACATAGTAAATTAATGATCACATATTCTCTAAAACAAAGCATTTATATATCACTTTCACAAAAGCTTCAAACATCATGAAGAGATATCTTCTGGAGATATGTCCTTGGCTTGATGGTACCTAATTATAAAAATATGTTATATAAAGTTCACTCAAAAGCCTTATCTATCTAAATGTAAACAAGCACACAGAAACCACCGGTAATCTTCTAAAAATTAATATTCATGCTGCAAAGTTCTTACACTCAAAATTAGGCCTATCATCACAACCTATTTGTGCTTATTTTGCAAAGAACTGTAGCCAATGCAATAATTTAAGTACACAGTGATTTAAAAACAAGCAAATAAGGAAAAGGAAAAGCAATACTATAAGTGAGTGGATTAGAAGGAAGGGAAAGAACAGATGAAAAGGAAAAGCAAGAGAGAAAAATAGCTACAAAAATTTTTGGTTAAATAAAGTATAAAACTCCAAGGGGTGACAAAAAATGTATATACATTTTAAGAAAGGAAAAAAATATTAAAATTGTAATACTCAATATATACCAATAACAAAAGATGAATAAAAGTCAAGTTTGACTTCTGCAATTACAAGAGATGCTCAAAGTGATTACCATCAGCCATCCAGTCACTTCTGATTACGGCAAACTACTGCTTCAGCAATGTTGACCACAGTGTCCACTTGTATACATTTTTTGGGACCCCCGGTAATCTCAAAAAGTATTCTCAACGTACAGAGAGACCTGAAGCCATTTGGTGACGTGACGACCAGGACTAAATTTTTTCATGTTTCCTGAACCCCTGTCTCTTCCAGACACTAGTAAAATAGTAATGTTCATAATGAAAACCCTAAAGCAAACAAAACACTTAATGCATATCCACTCTATCTGATATACCAAACTAAGGCATCATACAACATACTTAAAGACATTTCCATCTAAGATTATTGGGGTGTTTGCTTCAGTTTTGGTATGTAAAAGGAAAGTTTGGTTATCTAGCTATTTCTCTTGCAAAAACTTCCAAAATCCTTAATAAAGCCAAAGAAATAGGCATTTCTATAGTCATATTTCTGGTGGCTGTCAAAAGAGAGAAAATGGAATTGCTACATAAGAAAATCTCTGGTTATAAATAATAACAAACTCACAATTTTAAAAAGAAACATATTATAATAAATATACTAAACATCTTTATAATTTATCCTTTCTACTGAGGTTATACTTAAGTGAAGTCAAAGACTGTGTGAACAGTGATCTCTCCCTCTTTTAAATGAACAATATTATCTATGGAACCAAAAATAATCTTCCACAAAAATATACATAAATACAATCAATTTGACCACAATTGTCAAAGCATAAATCTTTGATGGACCTGTCTCAGATGATGTTTTATGATTCCAGAATAGGTGTAATACCCCGGGTAGCAATGTGTAACTTCTGCAGTAATCCAAAGTATCATGTTAATCTCATCCAAAAACACCTTCACAGAAATATCCAGAATGATATTTGACCAAATATCTGGGTACTATGGTGCATCCATAAATTATCCAATACATCAAGTATCTTTTCAGTTTCGTAAGGCATATGAATCAGGTGGAATGCCATGATCCAGTATAAGATCAGCAATGATTGTAAGGTTCCACAGACTCTGATAATCTTTCCCTTCTAAGAAGAGTAACTGGACTAAAACTGCTTAGGCATTGAGCATAGGGAGAAAAAAATCTCATCCATTATGACTTGGGCTTGATAGTACGGTCTGGGATTCTGTCACTGTCCAGTACAAAGGTCCCATGCAGGGAGTCTTAAGATTCAGTTTCCAGAATCATGAGCAGTCACTTGTATAACCCGCAGAAAGTCACTTCCCATCTGTCAGCCTAGCCTGGGTTTCCGTAACTGCTCAGTCAGAGGGTGCATTAGAAGGTAAGGCATCTTCCATCTCCACAGTACCAGTACTCAGGGGAGCCTCTCCAAATATCTCGGGGAATCTCCCATGCGTTAGAAATTGGGAATATGACTTTCATATGACCAATAATGATATTGAATTCAATGAAGTAGGTACTCATTTTGCATCTTTATTTTCTAGTTTTAAAGATAGACATACTAGCTAATCACATTTCCTTACCTGATTCCGTCGTATGACAAATCATAGACATGATGACTATCACAGGCTTTCATCTCATGGAACAAACCAATGATTAAAATAAAATCAAGTTAATAGTTATACGTTGAATCTATTTTTTTTCAGACTCAAACCCTTATGTTTCCCATGGAGTAGGAAAGGTCAAAATCATTTTTATAATCATCAGAAGGAGACTCAGACTGAGATTTCAAAAGTTTATTGGGCCCCATGCTAAATCAGTGTCAGTACCCAGGTTGAAATTCTTCTGGCACACTCTCCTCCCTCTGGGCAGTGAGCATGTGTTTAGGAGTTGGATCCTATTAGATGACATGTGCTGCATGAATTACTATGCAGAGGGAATTTAGCCATACGCGTATGTATGCATAACTGTAGTTAGAACGCACTCCTTACAGATTTCGGAAAATGGCTTTTATATCTACTTGAGCTAATTAGGAAATTACTGAAAATATTTCCCATATTTAAAACAGCAGCACTCCTCATTGATATGCCACTCTCTCCTTATATGGCAATGCTTCTATGAATCAAAGCTGAATAATAATCCATTGCTGTCAAAGGTAAATGACTGCGTAGGAAAAAAAAGAAGTATGACATTTAAAACAGTGAAAAGTAATCAGCTAGTCCCCCATGTGATTCTCAAACTGCAGAAAGGAGTGGATGATGTCAGTACCATGGAGTATCTGGAGCCAAGAAAGGCCATGTGCAACTCATACCTGAGACATTAAGGCCAGCAACAGGGTTCCCGATGAGAAACCACAATTTGATCACCTCGCCTGTACCCACCATGATTTTACATACACTGCATCATCAATTCTTGAAACAACTCAGGTTCTGATATTCTCCATTTTATGGAAACCAAAGCAAACCAAACCAGAAAACCAAACCACCGAAAACCAAACTAGAGCAAAATTAACTGTGCTCAGGGTCTCACCGTTAGTAAAATGGGGAGTCAAGATGGACAAGCAAAGTCTTTTTGAAGTCAAAGCCTTTGTTATTTTCACTATCCCATGCTGCCCATGCTATTTGGGAGATTAGAGGTATTTTGGTGGGTAGTACCACAAGGCAGCAGGGTAAGTGTGTTAACACACTGGAAATTAATTTAGGCCCTGAAATATCAAATTACCTAAAGCTTTCTGTGTATGAGATTCACCACTATATAATGAAGTAATAGTTACCTATCTTATAAGGTTATAGAGATTAAATGAGATACTCTTCACATAAAGTCACAGCGCATGGCCCTTATTAAAAACATGATAAACCAAACCGTTTTTTCCTCTCAGTCTAAATTTAGAAAATATGAATACGTTTTAGAGAAACGTATACTAATAATCTGGCCATCTCTCAGTAATGCTAAAGATATATTAGAAACAAATACTGTCTCAGCCCTGGAGATGTAGAAACACTTATTATCATTTTGATCATTAGCACCAGAATGATCTTTAAGACAAATAGTGAAGAACCGTATTTTGAGGTGTATTATGCACACTTTTTTACCCAAATTTGTGAGGGAGAAATAAGGATGCACATTATACATGGGTCATACTAATTCCACATCTATATAAGTATTTTAATTATTTTATGCTTATGAGTTAAAAGTGTAATTCTAGAAATCAATAATAATATACGTATGCAAAATAATACCCTGAAATATGATAATCGGTTTTGCTGAACTTACAATGAACTTGCAATGATAAAGAGTTCTTGGCCTTCTATGATGTGTAAATACCATAAATTTGTTACTGGTACATAAAATTTCTTGTACCTTATATCTGTTCTTGTGTTTTGTAATTATATGTTACATAACATGTCTTGCACCACAATATGTTAAAAATAAATGCTAAAATTCCTTTGTAATGCAAAAAAGTACCTAAATGTAAACAAATAAAAAGTTGAATTAAGAAATTACAGCAAAACACTTTTTTCCCTTAACATTTGGGCCAAAAACGTGGGTGTGCATTTTACAAGGGAGTGCATTATACATGGTAAAGTATGGTAGATGGTATCAGTCTTTAATTATTACATCATTAACTACCCTCTTTCCTATCCTGTTTTCTGAGTGTCTTACTTCTCAGGGCTGTCTCATGATGTTATGGATTTCTCCTGTCATGAATAAGATTGAACCAATGAAAATATATAAAATATTATGGTGACTTTGAGGGTTATTACCACAACATCTTTGCCTCAGTAAAACAATTTTAAAAAGGAGGCTCTTTAATGAAACTCTATTTATTAGTGTTGTTGAGACCCAAGAAGAGGTCTATCAGTGTGATAGGAACCAAATGGTACAAGCCCTTGAAGGATAAAGTGTACATCTTACTGTAAGGTCAGTGATGAGCCATTCAAGGTCTAAGGACAGGAGTGATACAACACAGGTTACCTCCTAAGATCACTTTTCCAGGTAAAGAGTGAAGTAGAGAATGGGTATCAATGGGGCAGTGTGCAAGTAGGGAGAACAGTTAGGAAGCTGTTTCAATGATGAGAAATATGAAATGGTACTTAGCACCAGAAATTGGCAGTGAGGATGGAGAAAAAGAGACTAGACATATATTTTAGAGTATAAGTAATAAAATTTACTGATAAACTGGGTAGACTGAGGAAAAGAGAGGCAATGAAAATAACTGGAGATTATGGATTAAATAGCTGGCCAACCAGCCAGTCCCAGTGAAAACCTAAGCAGTGAGCAGAAGCAACACCATGCTCTTTGGGAAGATCCCACCAAAAACAGAATAGAGAGGTTCTGTGGAATTGCAGTGGTGACCATTTTTTTAAATTGTTTTCTTTCCCTTCTCCCCCTTAACAGGCTTTTGACAAGGAGCTTGACACTGATGTCTTGGTGATTGAATATAAATATGCTTAATTCATTACAGGCAGAGATAAAGGAGCTCAGCTTTCCCTTAATGGTCATTACCTAGACATGATTACATTATAAATTGAAGCCAAGTCTCTGGAGGCAGCCAATCGATTGAGCAATTCACAAGCTCCTCCCCAACTCCCTTCATTTGGATGGCCCACAAATTTCCTGCTCCAGCGAACCTGTGTTAACCATTTTGAGCCTCTCATGTCAGAAAAGTAGTCTAAGTGACTGCCTCAAGAAAAATAATTAAAATGCTTTTATGTGTTCATGAGATTCAACCTAAGCTAATATATTGATTTAACCACTGCTTCTGTGAATGGTGTTTTTCAATCAATACCTCTTAGGCCCATGTACATTGTGGATGGATATAAATAAATAAATAAATAAATAAACAAACAAACAAACAAAACAAAACAAACATAACCCTCTTGTGCTTCTTGACTGATTTATCTGTTACAATAAATGGAAAGATATGCATTCTTGGGTCCCTCTGTTATTAGGGAGTTCAACATTGGGGGAAGAACTATATTGCTATTCAGAACAATTTAAAATATATCAGTTTCCACCTTCTATGCCAAATTCCGTTGATAACAGCCACTCTGATGGGTAATCCAATTTAATCTGTGCTCAGAAAGACTAGTCTGCTACCAAGTGTATAAAACAGAGATTAGAACCAATCTTGCCCTCACCCCCCCTACACGCCCCTCCTGGTAGTTGGGGATATATAAAGATTGAATATTTTGAACTCTTTATGGCAAATAAACTTAGCAGACATACAAAATCATTTCATTTGGCCACCATTAGTAGGTGTCACTAGTAGTTGGTTGTGAGATGTCACTCTGAATTTAGCAAGGAAGGGTCTTTCAGAACCTAATTTGTTCACAATGATTAGAGGAGATGTATCTAACTTTGTGCTGCTAATGGATGACTGAGATTTGGAGGCCTGTCCACCAAGACTTAAAACACTTTTGGACCGATATCTCTTTCCTAATTCATGTGAGACTGAACAGAAGCACTAAAATAGTTGGAAGGATCTCTTTGATGTCAATTATAAGTTATATTGATAACAATGTTCATTTTTAAATTCAGTGTTTTGATTTGTGGTCTTTCCTAAGTTTTATGAAGTTAGTATGTGTCTGTTTCATACATTATTTGTCTAGCACATATTGAATCAGCATGATGTAAGTATTGGGAAAAATACTGGTGAATTAATAAATTCTATTTTGTCAGGCCTCATTTAGACAACTGTTTTTAATTCTATGGTCCGTTATTTTAAGAGGAGTTTTAGTGTTTCCAAAACTGCCTGACCAAGATGGCAAAGGAACTAAAAAGTTTGTTATGTTAGCAACATGAAATTCAGCAGGTACATCTAGGATTGGAATGGAATGGGGATATAGTAGTATTCTTTGTGGATTAGAAAATTATGTTTTGGAAAATTGTAGGAGGACAGACAATTAAGTTTGCCAACTCATCCTAGAAAAAGTACTGCATACCTCATTGCTGAGTATCACTACAGTCACCTTCGAAGTGCTCCCGTTGGGAAACTACTCACTGATACCAGTGCCTAGTCCACCCTTCAAAGCGATTTTGGAACTTTTTCTAGAATGGCCATCAGAGCTGTCATTGTTTTACCCTGGGTGCCCTGAATGTCATCAAAAGGTCTTCCTTTCAATATTTCCTTTATCTTTGGACAAAGAAAGAAGCCATTGGGGGTCAGATTAGGTAAGAAGGGAGGGTGTTCCAATACAGTTACTTGTTTACTGGCTAAAAACTCCCTCACAGACAGTGCTGTGTGAGCTGGTGCATTGTCGTGATGCAAGAGCCATGAATTGTTGGTGAAAAGTTCAGGTCGTCTAACTTTTTAATGCAGCCTTTTCAGCATTTCCAAATAGTAAACTTGGTTAACTTTTTATCCAGTTGGTCCAAATTCATAATGAATAATCCCTCTGATATGAAAAAAAGGTTAGCAACATTATTGCAACAAGTTCGTGAACTTAATTGCCAAAACTCGTACTTATTCTGGAACATCAAAAGTCATTTTTTAAAAATGTGTGGAAAGCAATGAAGGCACAATTAACTCAAGTTTAGGGAGACCATGCTCATAATGAATTACCTAAATATTAAACATCTACCTTGGGAAGAAGTGTATATCCCACTGATACATGTAGCCAAGCCACAGCTCAGTAAACACAGCCATCTGAACTGCTAGAGAAGATGCCTTGAACTAGACAAATGTCCCTTCTTTCTCACATGCCACGACTCAGTGACTTTCAGTCTCTAGATTAAAAAATGTATTTTGGCTTGTTTTAGATAGAAAATGATATATATCAAGCATATTCTAATAGCTTAGTTTGGTATATGGTAGGATATATTTGGTGAGATAAAGACAAAAGTATGTTTGGTTTGAAGTGATAAATATCTCAACTAAGATGATAAAAGTGAGAATAAATAGAAAAGAGGATTTGAGGAATTTGGGCAGAATCCAACCCACACATCCTTGCGATTAACTAGATTATGAGGTGAATATGTTGTTTAAAAAAAAAGTACAGGGGTGATAATCAAGTTTCAGACACAAATGAGTAAAAGAATATTGGTAATACTGCCTTTTTTCCCCCTTATTTATTTATTTATTTATTTTTATGTAGGGGAGAACTAGGTTTGGAGGAAAGACTCAAAGTTTAATTTGAGTCAAAAGTTTAGTATGAAATATTGCACATATGAAAATAAACACCCTAAGGTCAGACACTGGTCTCAAATTCAAGGGGAATCTTAAGACTCAAGAAGTGTTATAGCTGTTCCAGAAGGAGAGGAGGAGGAAGAAGAGAGTTAGGGAAGTCACAGTAAATTTTAGAGCGTAGGCTTAGGAGAAAGAGAGAAATATGCTCAAATTTTGACACCAGAACTTCTTATCTGAGTCAAATTTAAATTTGTCTGTAGTAAGAGCTATGATTTATTGTGTGCTAATTCTAGGCCAGACACAGCATAAAGTGTTTTACAAGCACTACATTCAGTATAAAAACAGGAAAGTCATCTTGATTGTCCATTCATAGAACAATTGAAACATCACAGTAAATTAATAACATGAAATATTGTGTACGTATTAAAAACTTTATTACATCTGTATCTATAGACCTGTAAGTATTGGGAGAGAGATACTCACTATTCAGCCTAGCTATAAATAGATTTATATACTATGATTCTAAAAGGACCACAAATTATATACATTCTCTACCTATTATCTACCTAAATACCTCTATGAAACTTCGACTCCGATTTTTCTGGACATTCTTTTGACTCACTCTTTAATAGACTCAACAGCATACATAAAGGTGTGGACAGCAAATCCTCAGGCTGTTAACACTAGTTATTCTTGGAAACTAGAGGGTGTTGAAGTGGGATATTTAAAACCAAGCCAAACCAAAACAAAACCCAACTGAACAAAAAGACTATATTATAAAGTTAAATAAAAATTAAAAATATAAAACTCTATTCATATTAGCATAAAATTCAATTATCACTTATGCATAATCACTTATGCAATTATTATTCATAATTACAAGGTAACATTTTTTAATGCAACTATTGACTTGAGGAGATAAGATTGTGGACAATTTTATATATACATATATAATATATTACATATATACATATACTATGTATATAATATATATACATTATATATATAAAATTGTCCACTATATATGTGTGTGTGTATACATATGTGTATATATATATATATAGATATAGATATAGATAGATAGATAGATAGATAGATAGATAATGTTTTCACCTTTTTTCAATATTATATTTTTAAAAGACTAATCTTTATTTTATACCTGAATTCAAAAAGGATGTATGGCTAGAGAAGAGTTTAGAGTTTTTATTCTTGAGTTTAATAACACAACACAGAAAAACTACCGTGTTTCCCCGAAAAAAGACCTAGACGGAAGGTCAGCTCTAATGCATCTTTTGGAGCAAAAATTAATATAAGATCCGGTTTTATTTTACTATAATATAAGACCGGGTCTTTAATATAATAAATATAATATAATATAATATAATATAATATAATATAATATAATATAATATAATATAATATAATATAATATAATACACTGGGTCTTATATTAATTTTTGCTCCAAAAGACCCATTAGAGCTGATTGTCCAGCTAGGTCTTATTTTCGGGGAAGCACAGCAGTAAGTCATCAACTGTTAAAGTATGTACGTACAGTACAAATCTACTGTATAAAGAGGGATTTTGCCTCTACATTTTCTATTTTTTGCAGTTGTTTTCCACTGCACTAATTGCAGAGTAAAGAGCAAATACACACTGCCTTAGCTCTGATAAGAACAGGAGTAATATTACCCCTCTGCCTTTGGCTCACTAGTCCTCTGCCGCATCAGATGGGCTGTGAGCACTTCTTTCAAAGGTGAAGGTCAATCTCCTCTGGTAGACTAGGTTTGGCCAATATGTGCACAGCTTTATATGTTGAAAAACAAATAGTCAGTTGGCTTCAAAGAAGATTATTTTCCTCCAAGAAATCAACTAAGAAACTTTGCCACAGAAACCTTTTGCAAGAACCTACTGACTTCTCAGGTTTTCACTTAGTTTACAAATTGCAGATGCTTACACAAAACTCCACATCTCCATTTGGGATCTCTCCAGTTCGAAGTCTAATTGTCATCTTAAACTACACACATCCAAAACTGAAATCCTCAGCCCCCATCCCAAAGTACTGTATCAGACTCTTTCCATCTCAGTTAAGGCAAATTTATCCTTTTAGTTACCAGACGAAGAAGTCTGGAGTCACTCTTGATAGATTTAACTCATATCCTAAATCCAATTTATGAGAATATCTTGGCTCTCCCTCCAAGATATATCCAAATGGGACCTTTTTCTTGCCATATCCACTGCTCTTACCATGATCAAAGCAATCATAATTTCTTCAATAAATAATTATAAAAGCCTCATAACTAGTCCCACTACCTTCTCCCTTGTGTTCCAGCAGTCTGACAGAAGGCAGAGTGATGGTTATAAAAGGCAAATCGCAGCATTTCACACTTCATTCAAAACACTCAACTGATTCCTCATTCTCAAATACTTCCCGTCAACTGTACACGCCTCTACAACCCCACTGGCTTCTCCCACTGTAGATGTTCTGCTGGAGCGCTTCCCTCTGCCTGGAATGCTCTTATTTGATATTTACATTGCCAATTTTCCCTTTGAATTTCAAAGGTTATCTTCTCAATAAGGGCTACTCTAAGCAGTCCAAATAAATGGTAACCTCTCCTGATCTCCTTTATCTCGCTCTGTTCTTTTTTCCATAGCATTTTGGCCTTCTAGCATTCTTCATAACTCACTTAGTTATGAGATTTATTATATATTTCTTGCCCCGCCCCTGCTAGAATGTAAGGCCTATAGAAACAGATCTGTCTGTTCTAATCACTGATGTATCCCAGCTATCTGGAAAAGATGTTCTCATACAATAGGCCTCAATTTATATCATTTAATAATGACTTCTGTTTGTTTTATCGTACCAACCAGAACTAAACAATGAAAAATATTTGTCTTAGTCTTTCTCTACCAAGGTACCTCTTCAAGATTCCTCAGGAACTTCACCAAAGATCTGATCCTTGTAATACCTAAACAAAATAATTCTCAAAAATCCAGTGAGTTTTCAATCTCATTAACAACTCTAAAAAAACAAAGGCTTTCTTCTTCTATGTATTACAAAATGCCTCAGGTTCTTTTGTTTAGGTTTCTTTCTTTTTTCTTTTTTGCCTTAATTTAGAATTTTCATTATTTTTAAGGGACAAAGTGTGTGGATGTATTGCTGTTTATAACTTTAGTGTCCCTTTTCTTCAGGTGAATAGTTTTATGATAGTGTAATCACGTTCCTCTAAGAGCCAATATAGGGAAATCAATTATCGATAACGACTATGTGTTCAATACTCTACATCTAAATCACAAATTTATTACTGAAATACCACACAATAAAATGTTGGAGACTAAAATTATCTTGAATATATTTTTAGCACTTCATTGATAACTCAGAAGAGACAATAGTAATTTTTCAGAGATCACCATTAGCACTGTGTATAGTAGAGGTGAGTCAGTTAGTAGCACATACCAGAAGACTGAATGAAGGATTCTCCATATTTTCATGTACATATGGTTGATGCTAATCCTGTATTACCATTCATCCAGTCATGGGATCGACACTTTTGCCCAGCAATCAAATATGGAGAAAAGCAATTACTGATTTCAATTCCTTTGTATTCCTTCTCTAATAAAATTACAGTAGTGCCCCCTTATCCATGGGGAGGTACATTCTAAGATCTTCCGCGGATGCCTGAAACTGCAGATAGTACTAAACCCTATATATACTATTTTTCTTCTACACATACCTATGGTAAAGTAAAATTTATAAATTAGGCAAAGAGATTAACAATAATAAAATGGAACAATTATAACAAAATACTATAACAAAAGCTATAAGAATGTTGTGTCTCTCAAATATTTGATAATCAATCTGATAACTAAGGTGACTACTAGTTATCTAACTCAAGTAACTAACAAGCATGGATATACTGGACAAAGGGATGATTCACATTCTAGGGGGGACGGAGCAGGTGGTGCAATATTTCATCATGCTACTCAGTACAATTTAAAACTTATGAATTATTTCTAGAATTTTCCATTTAATATTTTCAGACCATAGTTGATCATGGGTAACTAAAACCAGGAACAGCAAAACTGCACATTGCGGAGTGGGCAGGGGGGCGAGGTACTGTTCCTATATAAAGAATCACAGCCTCTCAAAGGCTAACAAATAATTTATTAGAAATTTCAGGAGACTTTCTGCTCTGGGTTTGAGGCAGTGCAGGCTTACTGGTTCTGTGTGTGCCCTCACCATCAGAAAGCAGGAATAAAGCTCTTCAAAGCCTCTAAGAGCAAACAGTATGGGTTAGACAAGGAAATGCAGCAATTCAGAACTGGAGATGTTTCTACAAACTGCATTACTATTTCTGAGCTCCAAAGACAAATAACATTTCTCTAAATCTCTCTTTCTAAAACAAATCATTCTCTCCAATGGGTTGCCCTTTATTTCACTCATTTTTTTTCTAAAACCCCCTTCTACAATGACTAGTCTGAAAGGTAATTTAAATAAACTCAATAGCTAAGAATGAGAAGCTGCAGTGTAATTCAACCAATAGAGCCTTAAATCCCTAATGATCTAATTAAAAGCAGGTTAAAGAATGTTGTACTTGACTTTTCTGCTTCCTCAGATACCTACTCTCGATCAAAAAGCACAGAAATGTTTAATGTTATTAACACATTTCAATACCATCAGCTTCAGATCTGATATTCAAAAACATTTAAAATAAAACCCAAATTAAGGATCAGAATCCAGTGTTGATTTCTTTATTCAGCGATGGATATACACATATAAGACAATCATGGTCTTCTGTTTAAAATTTGGTTCCTTTATGAAGAAATAATTTTAGCACCAAGCTGAGAGAGTTGGGGGACCACAGGAATTTGAAATAAGAATCTTAGCAAGAGCAGATATTGAAAGCTAAGTTTGCTTATGATTTTTTTAATAAATTATTAAAGTACACTGCTGCAACTTTTTTTTTTTTTGATGATAACAATTCACTTTTTGCAGAAGCTGCTGAGGAGAAGGGGCTTTCATATGTGTGCTTTTAATCTATGGACTGTTGATATGCAATGAAAAGTTTAATCACGAACCTGAAAGAACAAAGTTGGTATATCGATATTTAAACTAAGGCCACTGTGTTGACTTTTTCATGGGGGCTCACACAGATTTTATCACATTGTGAAATAATCTAAATAAAAATTCTAAAGTTTTGAAGTGTAAACACTTGATTAGTCTGGATTTTTATCTTATTTTATAATAGAGAATCTGAATATTTGCCAGAGATGTGTCAATATCTAAGGGTTATGACAAGGAAAGGCATTGGTTAAATGTGTGAATTATAAATCCGTGTACAATTCTATTCCTTCTTAAAATGAAATTCTGTTGATTAATATAAAGCCTTTTATCTGTCTTCATTAGTGATGTTAGTTTGGCACGGAACTCAGAATTCCTTATAAATATGTACTTTTATTTACCAATGTTCATGCTCAAAGATTGTCTTCCTACTTAAATGTCTAGTTATGGAAATAAAAATATAGAAACTCAATAAATAAAAATGGCTAATTACTTTGTGTGATTACCAGAAAGAATTCACGACATGGTAGAATTATGTAATTTGTATAAGTTGCACTGTGCATCCAGAAGTAACCACTGAGTAATGATTAATGGGTGTTTGGTAAAAAGTGCAGAACGATAATGCAATATTAGATTTTTGGTTCATGAGACACTGGATGTGGTTAGTTCTCCGTTTTTGCTATATTTTTCCTTTCTGCATTGCTGAATGGTCACACATGATTGTCTTTGGACGGGTGTCAGAATAGCCTGTGCATAGTTCCATTCAAATTTTCTCCTCACACACAAATTCAAAAATAATTATTTTTGACACAAAAGCATCATTAATGGCATCTTTAAACAGTGAGTATCATAAAAATCATTCTGTGAAGGAAAAGCTGACTTTCAATGATGTGATAGACTTTGAAATTATGCAGGTAAAAACCCAAATGATATGTAATGGCTGAGAAAGAGAAAACAAACAAACAAAACAGACAAAAGAGAAGATAAAATACCATGAGTCTCAAGCTTATGGAAGCAACATGTAGACCAGGAATAATTACTATGGAAAAGGAAATTCTTAAACTAATCAGACAGAGAGAGAAAGAAAAAGGTTGCATTCTAATGTTTGAACACATGAAAATTAGGCCCCGGAATAACTTCAAAATTAAGTGAAATGAATCATAAAAACAGGTAAATGTCTTTGAAAGTATAAAAAAAGGACCCTAAAAGATTAGGAGTGTCATTTCAAGTGCAGCACATCAGATAACCCAGAAGGACCACAAGGGGGCTGACTGCCTGGGAAAGGCAAAGGGTGCTGCTAAACATTCGAATGAATGTCTGGCTATAATGATCACAGAACGAATGAGATGCAGACACTGGAAAGAGGGACCCAATTCCAGGAACAGGGGAGAAAAAGAGAAAATAAGAGGAGAACAGAATGAAAATAAATATTAACACCAGAATAGGTGATCAAAGCTTCACAACTCAATGTCCAGACCTTGGGCTGTGAAGCTTGAAAAAAATGAAAAGATACATATGCATAACCATTCATTTATTTTTCCAGCCTGAGTTTTGAGGAGAAAAAATAAACAGAAAAGAACTGCTGTAAATGGAGGCTGTCTTGACTTTCAGGAAAGGTCTGACTTTCACTTAAGAGCTAAGCTAGGACAATGCCCTTGAAGAGGGAAGGATGGGAGATGACAGAGAATGGAAACTTGGCCTGAAAATGAACTAAGGGAAGCAGCTTGTCTGTGGTGGTGCTGAGGACAGATAGTTACTGTTCTCAATCTGTGTCGTGAGGTTCCCAGTTAAAGCCAGAGTGTGTTCATGTCCATATCACAGAAGAGATCCCTTTCTCCTTATTAATCTTTTTTTTTTTTTTTTGGTTTTCAGATTTTATTTATTTATTTATTTTATTTATTTATTTATTTTAAATGAGATACCACCTCACTCCAGTCAAAATGGCTATCATCAATAAATCAACAAACAACAAATGCTGGCATGGATGTGGAGAAAAGGGAACGCTAGTGCACTGTTGGTGGGATTGCAGGTTGGTGCAGCCACTATGGAAAACAGTATGGAGGTATTTCAGGAATCTGAAAATGGAACTACCATATGATCCAGTAATTCCACTCCTAGGCGTCTACCCAGAGAAATCCAAAACTCCAATTCAAAATCTGTATGCACTCCTATGTTTATTGCAGCACTTTACACAATAGCCAAGATATGGAAACAATCGAAATGCCCATCGGTAGATGACTGGATTAAGAAGCTGTGGTACATTTATACAATGGAGTATTACGCAGCCATAAAGAAGAAAGAAATCTTATCATTTGCAACAACATGGATGGATCTAGAGAACATTATGTTAAGTGAAATAAGTCTCCTTATCAATCTTGATACACAACACCCCAAATCATATACATAGGGAAATGCTGATATGAATGAGAAGATAATCAGAGATTCATCAAATTTTAGATTGGGAAGAAAACTCTACAAGCATTTAGTAAGGTACCTTCATATGATAGCTAGATGAATACACTATTACCCAGAGGGATGATACGTCTGGTTGATTTTACATCAGAGCCAAGACTAGGCCTCAGGCATCCCTCCCTGGAGGCTGGTATTTGGCATTCCAGTATGCTTGCGAAGATCACTGGCCTGACTCGGTGGTTCTTAAAATGTGTGTTTGCAGCAGTCATTGGAAGGCATGTTAAAAGGTGATTCCAGCAACATTGATTCTAACCCAGTAGCAAGAGACAGCAAGTAGGCCTGAGCCAGAAAGAATTATGCCAGCTCCCATACAGCACCACTACCTTAAAAATCCAACATAAGCGACGTTAACTGACATCTTGGTATGCAAGATACTGCCTGATGATGCCATCAATGCTGACAAAAACACTGCCTCCAAAGAATTTTCAATATAGTAACTACACTACTTATTCCAAGCCAAGCACCCAGGGGCGCTCTGTAAAAGGTAGTTGAAAGGGATAGGTGCCAAAACCTGTCTGCTAGTGCTCCACACATGTTCGCTAGTAGAATGAAATGATACCTCTCCGGGTACAATATGGATGGCAAACTCCCCACATATGCTCAGAATAGAAACTGGCTGAGTCATCGTGGTCATAAGTTCCAACAGCATATACTTATGCCACAATGTTTAAAATTTTAAATAAGACCAAGAAATTAGGACCCAGACTAATTTGTCCCCATCTTCTTGTTGGGACAAAATGCAAAATGGAAAGTTTGGGGACAAATAATTCTCAAAGAAGGTGTCGATTTGCCTCCCTCCCACCCCCTCCTTCCACACACCTGTTCAGAGGGGTCGGGCCTGCGTGATGGCTGGGTCCCTTTGGAAATCACTGGGAAGGGGCTGCTGAAACTAGAGGCACATATAAGCCTGCGGCACTTTAGCTGGCTGACGGTCCTACCTACGAAGTACAGAGCATTGGCAAGCCCGAACTTCAAATTCTGAGATAGGTCAGCACAGGGAGGGAAAGAAGTGGCCAGGCTCTGGGTGGCTTTGATAGCTGCTTTGGGCCTGAATGTGGCTGCTGTGTAGGCCTGTCTAGCCAAAAAGGTCAGGCTGTGGCAAAAAACAGATGTGCAGCAGTCCCAGACCCAGCCCTCCTGTGTCTCGCTGTCTCATCGGGGTGCTCTCATTATGATTGTCGCTAATAGCACCAAGGCCAGATTCCTGAATTAAAACCCTTGTTTATTTAATTTTTTTTTGTTACCATTTAGGAAAAAGTAAAGAAAACAAAAAAAACAAAACAAAACAAAACAAAAACACACACACACACACACAAAGAAATAAATACTCTTCCCCTTCCTGCTGGATATCTTTTCCTCTTCCCCCAAATGTGAGAATTCCAGGTTAAGCCTCCCAGACCCCTCTGGGGAGGACACTGAACTCAGTCCCTGTTTCCTCCTCACAATTCAACCTCCCACAATTGAAGTAATTTACCCAATAAATGACCTCACGTACTGAGGCTCACATAATCAATACCAACCACCTAAGGAGATTTTTATAATTCATTCCTCTGGTGGGCCGCCTTTCCACCACTCTAAAGTGGTTCAGTTCACTGAAGCCTTATATAAAACTTTATTAGTCAGGAAAATTTATCTTAGCTACTGCAACAAGCAATGAATCTCAGTGACCTAATACAATGAAGGGTTATTCCTTGCTCACCTAAAATCCAAAGAGGGTCAATAGGGGATCTCCTCTGTCCTGCACTCAAGGACCTATAATCTCGCCATCTTGTGATGCCACCATATCAACAAGTGGCCCTCAAGGTTGCTGAGGCAGAGAAGTGAGAGACGAGGCATCATGCTGGCTTTTAACGACCTCCACCTAAAAGTAATATAGTACACTTTTGTTCAGACACCAGAACTAGTCCCATGGCTTCACCCTAATCCCAAAAGAGACAAAAATAAGGAATATTAAATGTGCACAACTCTATGACAGCAATAATTCTTACATATAATATTAGCATACATCTCATATCTGGAAGGGTCTTTTACTCATGTTCTTATAGTCTACCTCTCAATAGTAGTTATCCCTGTTTTGGAAGCTCAGAAACATTCTCTTTGGGTGTTTTAGTGAGGTAGCTGGGTAAATTGAAATCCATTTAAAAAAATCAAACAAAAGAAACAAAATTGAGTGTCAAACAAACAAACAAAAAAGAAAATGTCTAAAGTATTGTAAAAAAAGAAAATGCCAGAAAGTAGACAAGATTAAAAATGAGCTGTGGTAAACATCAGGATAAGGGTGAGTGGAACATAAAAAGGAAAAAAAAAAATCACAATTGATATTCCTGGTGAACTCATCACATGGATTTGCATCTGAATATAAATATCCTGTGATGAAAGTACCCACACCCACCCCAACATAGCCAAAAAATACCACTGTTAAATTGCCAGTTGTGTGCACAAATGGGTCTTACTTGATGCCCCAAAGAAAAATGGAATTGAATTATTATCCTGCTGGTTTTTATCTTTCACCATTCAGTATCTTGGGTTGAGAATGCTGTCTTAATAAAAAAAATTAGATGTTTTTTCATATTTTTTGAGCTGTAGAGGGCTGTTGAACTTGTGAAAGGAATTCTTTCAAATTCTTGGTAAGTGCTCATTGTGCAAAGGTTGGGAAAACGAGAGTGTCTGAAGTATTTGCTCACCATCCACCTCTCCACTCATCATCCATCCATCCATCCATCCATCCATCCACCCATCCGTCCAGTATTGAATGACTGCCATGTGTCAGGCAGTATTCTGAAGTTTAGTGATACAGCCGTGAATAAAGCTTACACAAATCCCTGTGTTTACGTTCTTTACCTTCCAGTGTAAATCTGGATTCCCTAGTTTGTAAGATATTTTTCTAGTTGGTTGTTTTCTTTCAGTCTTCCTTTTCTTTCACCGCCTCTCACAGATAAACTAGATAGGCTTGTTTCCAGATTCTACACCCTCTCTCATTTTTCCCCACATTGTCAACTAAGGTTGACACTTTCCCTGTAATCGAGGTCATCAGCTCATTGCTTCTTAGAGGTTCTGTCACCCACTGTCAGGAAAATCACATTTAAAGAAACACTACGTTCCACAATTGACAACTTGAATATTATTTTCACATTTTGCTTCACTTGGTTCACTGCTTGATTAGTCAGGCAGGGCAACGACTCTGTTTTACCTCTATAATTTGCTTTGGTTACTCTCACACCTGTGCCATTAACCCCCTGTGGAAAAGTTGGCTTTCAACACTCCACCTTTATGCAATGCCTTTCATCCCAGTATCTTTATTTTCCGTTGTTCCTTCTTTCTTACTCTCTACTCACAATTCTGTATGTCAGGATAAGTAGTGTATTAGAGAATGGTTCAATAAGAGGAATCATGGGATCTATGCTCATCATTACTAAACACTCTGAGAAAGTTTCTTTTCCTCTTTTGCGTTTCCAGAGGATTCTCAGTTCCGAGTTTCTGAGCAAAGAGCATTTACTCCATCTTTTATTGGCCAAGGTGTGTTATGGTAATAAAAACTACATGCTCTATTTTTATTTACCCAGAATGGTCTCTATTTCACACATCTCTTCCTTTAAGTATCCTATCATTCTTGTCAGACTGTCTTAATTGCCATTAAAAACACAAGGTTACAGTTCATATGGTTGCTTACCAGGGCATTTTGCATTCAGATAAAAAACTTCCCACTTTTCTCAGAGTTTTTCCAAATAGACCTTTTTCTAGCTTCCTCCCACTCTACCATTTATCTCAACTTAAGACCACTTATCAACTTACTGTTCACCCTGCCAACCCACTCAGGTCTCCAGGAATCGCTCATCATTCCCTTATTTGTGGACGGCTTTCCCAGGCTGATAC
Source organism: Rhinolophus hipposideros (assembly GCF_964194185.1). Lineage (NCBI taxonomy): Eukaryota > Metazoa > Chordata > Mammalia > Chiroptera > Rhinolophidae > Rhinolophus > Rhinolophus hipposideros. Next base: position 43,900,899 of record NC_138050.1, on the reverse strand, counting down.
TCACCAAACTCTCTCCCACTTTTTCCACTACAGGTTCTGAACCCTCCTGCACTGGCACCATCAACTTGACGATTCCCCACACCCCTACACATACACTCTCCTTCGTCATGAAGTTTTTTTCTGACCTATGGGAATAGTTAAGTGTTCTTTTGAGGAAATCATTTTGTCCGACTACCCAAATCTCAAGACTTCTTTTGTTTTCTTAAAATAGATTTAATCCCTAGTTTCTACATAAGTGGAAAACTTCATTTAAACACTGGGTATTTGAAGTATGTCTTGAGGTCTTCCTGCCTCTTTTGACTTTGTTCTTATTGTCTTAACTCCTTAAAGACAGGGCCTGAGAAAAGTAAAGAGCTTTACTTCTCCAGAACTGAATCACAAAGCAAACACTGAAGCATTTGCTCATTTTGTTGTAATTTATATAGCCATTAAATGGTTGGCAGTAATCCACAATAAGGCATCAATATATCTAATTGTAATGGCAGCTTCCTCTTTTAATAACTCAGTGGATCTTTAAATACTCACCAAATGCCACATTCTACAATAGCCATCAGGCAAAAAAATGTGTCTACCCGTACATATTTGTTTAATTCATTAAGTAAAACATATAAATGTGGTTGTGATCTCCTGCATCATGATAACATTGCTAGCTCCCAGAATATTAATTAAGGCTTAGCCAAACTGGAGGGAAGAGCAAAGATACACACTAACAAGAGGAAGATGTAATATGATGGAATGCGCTACGGCAGCAGTGGGATGTTTTTACTATTTTTCTTTTGGTATTAATTACTTTAAGGTCCACTGGGGAACTTGAATTAATCCAGTAAAAACATTTAGTGTTTTTTTCCCAATGTATGATATGTTGGTTTGCATGTTGTTGTAATGCATTTTGACTGCAACAGACTTCATTGAATGCTTTCTTAGCTAAAATTTGATAAGCTTTATGTAGCGCCTTCCAGTCGCAAGGATGGGGATGACAGGATGGTGCTGTAATTCCTCAGTTGTCTGATCCTTGTGAAATCTTTTAATCATATTTTCTATAGCATAAAGCAAATCAACAAAGACACTTATTTACTTAAATAATCTCTTAGAATGGTCATTCCATGATATTGGGTATTTGGCATAAATGTGAAGTGAGGAGGGAGTTAGTGGATAAACATCATCTGTCACTGCTAGTTGCAGAGCAAAGTCACAAAATAGTCTTTCTTAAGCAACAGCTCAGAACCAGAGGTGGGGTATAGGCACACAGCTGTGATCAAGGAATTGGCTCCATGGTACTAGAATCAGGAAATCCTGGTTCAAGTGCTGGAACTCCTATTAGTTTGCTGTGTTAACTTAAGACTATTCTGTAAACCTCTCTGAGTCCGTTTCTGTAGTTACAAAATGAGAACTCAATCTCAAAGGGTTGTTGCAAACCTTCAGTGGGATAATCTCTATGAAAGTGTGATTTAATGATCCACAGAACACAAATGCAAGGCCTTGGCAGGGAGTGTATATGTGTGTGTGGGGGGTGGGGGGATCTCACCTAATGCTGCTAAATTGTGTTTCACTATTCAGTGCCACACAAACCCCATGCTAATTCCTTACACTAAGTATATATGTACATTTTCCTTTCCCAGCTAAACCATAGTATCTTTAATGTCAGAATCCATGATCAATTACCCACAGGCCAACAAAGTTGTCATAAGCACAAGAAAAGATGCTCAATAAATGTGTTACATTAATGAATAAATTATACAAAAATTTTATCATGCTATATTTTGGTCACAAAAGCATATTTAAAAGAGATGTATCTTTCCCTAAGAGCCCCAACACCATCCTGTGGTATTTTCAAATCATTTTACACAGACTTACATGTCTCAGTTAAACCTGTATTTGAATATATGTTTGTCTCTTTAGTTACTGGTTGTATTCATTTACTTTTTTATCCTTAGCTCCTGGATAAATATTTGTTTATAATTTCACTTACTCTTCTCCTGGAAAATCATTCAAATATCAAACCCAAAAAGTATTTACTGAGACCAGTGATTTGTCCAACACTGTGTTTACAAGATCCTTCATCGGTGGTACCCAAAGGCCGAGGAAGGTGTGGCTTAGTCATTCTGCAGCATCCATCATGCATTCAAGAATGACAAGAAGTCCCAGCATTCTTTCCTTCATTCTCATACTCCAAAAATATGCCTTTGCCGTATACCTAAATCTCTATCGTATTTTGAGATTTCTTCCTCTCTTCAGGTGTACAAACTGTGATGTATGTCAGGCATAAATGTGATAATGGGGTCAGGAGATCTGATTTTGAATTGAAAACCTCATATTGATCATTCAGGTCTTCTTGGGAAAATGCATTAGAGTTTCCTTTAAATGCCCTTTTTTTGGTGAATGGAAATATTATGCAGATTCATAATATCTATTTTTCTGGCTTCTCTGTGAGATAAGGGAGCAGTTAGTGCTATCAAATTCCTGGAATAGTAGGGGAATTAAGGAACAGAAATGGTATTAATATACCATTTCTGAAGCAAAGTGAGTTACTAAATCAAGGCTGCATAGTTTCTTTTCCCCCAGTATACACACTCAATATGGGCTGTTCCAGTTAAAAAAAAAAAAAAAAAAAAAGAAGAAGGAGGAGGAGGAGGAGGAGGAGGAGGAGGAGGAGGAGGAGGAGGAGGAGGAGGAGGAGGAGGAGAAGAAGAAGAAGAAGAAGAAGAAGAAGAAGAAGAAGAAGAAGAAGAAGAAGAAGAAGAAGAAGAAGAAGAAGAAGAGAGTGTTTTGGGTAACTTACAGGTTTCTTAGCTTGCATAATGAAAATACTATTTAATTCTATTTATTGAATACTACCTATGGATGGATACTAGCCTAACTGCTTTCTATGCATTATTTCATTACTTCAACTTGCAAGATAGAGCAATTAAGGCAAGTATTATTATTCCCACTTTAAAGATGAAGAAAATGAGCCTCGTGGAGCCTAAATGAATTGCCTATGTTGAAGCTGAATCTAGTTGGCTCCAAATTTTAACCATGTATATGTCCTGATAACTGGAAGCTTTTACCTATGCTAGTCTGATAATGAATTATGTTCATAAAACTTGCTTTCTCTTTAATCAGAATAGGCTAATAGCTCCTGTCACATCACTAGAACATTTTTAACTTGCTGAGAAAGGTATAATAATAGATAATTTCTTATTATTAGCTACCACCCTCTGCAACTCTCACCTTCCACACGGCATGAATGTTTTATTTTCTCTCTGCAGAAGCTTCTCTGGCTACTTTCTTCCCATTTCTAATTCCAATTACCAAGGCCCCCCCCATTTCCCAAGTACTCCTACACCCTCAATTTTTTCCCTAACCACCTGTTAATGCAGCATGCTGAAGGGAAGAATCTTAATTAAAAAGTCATCAGCACTGTCCCATGGAAATCACACCTTCTTCACCTGGAGGTTTTCAGTGACACCATATGTTGCTATTTGCGAATGAGAGCTAACTGTGACTCCAATCGCTTTGTGAGATTAAAAGTTCCAGAGCAATTTGCTGCCACTGGCCAGGTGATAAGCCAGTTCCTGCTAGAAACTACGCATTCCAGATTGTGACAGAACTTCAAAGAATGAAGAACCTTGACCTCCATAAATACAACCCTTCTAGCAGACAAAGGCCACAGACAGTAATAGTACTAACAATATGGGGATGACGGCTGTGCACAGGGGAGCTCTGGAGTGAATATCCAAGTGTGACAACTCAGTTCTCCTTCATAGGAAAGAGCACCGAAACACAACTTTTACCACAATGAGTCATGTTCCCCAACATAAAGGAGTCTCAAGGTTTCCCAAAGAGTGCAGGCAAGATGAAAACAAGTATGGACACATAAAAAGAGCTAGTGATCCTTGTCTTTATGATTCTCAAAAGCACTTTCCTATCTCCATTTACCCGAGACTTCATTTTCACACATTCCTAATGATTCATCATTCTAGCATTGGCCAACCCTGCACCACAATCATGTTTCCAGGTTAAGTTAAAGTTTCCTCAACTTCATTGGGATACTGTTTTGATTTATCTGACTAGTCAAGAGCAGGTAAAATCTACTCTGATAATAATTTAAATTTGGGTTATTTTCCTTAAGGAATAAGTTGGCATATTTCTAGATTTCTTTTAAAGAAACTTACAAAATACATAAAGAGACTCTGTGTGTGTGTGTGTATGTGTGTGTGTGTGTGTCCTTTTGATAACATCAGACTTTTAGATTTGGTAGTGGGGGAAAATCACAAAGGTCATCCAATACTACTTCCTACCCAACCTTTACTGAAACACTGACTATCCAGCCGTTTGTTGAAAGCCTTTGGTTATCAGAAGTGCACTCCATGATTGCACAGCTCTCGCTGCAAGGTAATGATGTGTGATAGTCAATAAACTGTACTTCCCCCAACATCTGCCCAAAGGTTCTACTTTTGCCTTTAAAGTCACACTGAACAAGATCATTTTCTTCCTTCTCTATCTGAAGTTATTTTTTTAAAAATATTTGGAGACAGTTATTGATAGATGATTCAACCAAGCCTGAATTGTTTTGCCTGCCACAGTGTCATTATGGCTGGGATGCTTTCATATACACGTATGAAATAATGATCCTGGATTACGCTGAACATTAATGCTGCACACCTAAAAGAGATGAATCCAGCAATCTTATGTGTCTCAGCTGAATTTAAATTATTTTCCCCCCTGCCTTCACAGCTTAACTTGTGTTTCAAACTGTCAATCCACCCACTTTGAAACCAAGTAACTTGCTGTGTCCACATGCCTCCCACACTTACCCTCCTCATCTTCCCAGAACACAGTTCCATGATGAATTTGGCATTGAAAAAGAAGAGCATGTAGATTCAGCTAAATTCTCAGGAAAGGACATTAGATATTAGAAACTAGCCATCCTATTGCTTAAGGTGAAGACATCCTATTGCTTAAGGTAAAGACAACACATAAGGAAAAACTGATGAGGGCATAGGAATTTCTAAACTTACATACTCAAAACCTGCTTGTCAGAAGACATCATAAGTATTGTCACATTCAAAATTTATTACAGTCGTACATATTCACAGAACTTGGAATTCCACCCCTTGTCAAAGAGTCTCTAGGAGAGAGCATCCTTGACTTTCATTGGTATTCCAAAAGCAAAAGTGAAATTAAATCGTAGCAAGTGACATAATTTCCCAATTTTCTCCTGACCTATTTCTAAAGGGAACACAGAAAATGTGCTACCGTGTTTCCCCGAAAATAAGACCTAGCCGAACAATCAGCTCTAATGCATCTTAGTAAAATAAGACCGGGTCTTATAATATAATATAATATAATATAATATAATATAATATAATATAATATAATATAATATAATATAATATAATACCGGGTCTTATATTAATTTTTGCTCCAAAAGATGCATTAGAGCTGATTGTCCGGCTAGGTCTTATTTTCGGGGAAACGGTATATAATTCAACTATGCTCAATGAAACACAATCAATCCATCATTAGCCCACACTGTACCTGTGAACATGAGGTTGTATTGTTTATAAAAAATCCTGGTAGGCAAACGCATTTTTTTCAAATTCTAATGTATGTGCACATCAACTTTTAAAATCGTCAGTGAAATTTTCATAATATAAAACATTTCTTTTTAAATCCTAAAATTACGATTGTAAAGACAAGATTGTTGAAATCCCAACACTCCCATTTTCAACTAAAAAGAATTGAATTTCTGTTTTGAAAGGGGTCAAAGAGAAATGATCTCATGGGATAATGGAAATTATTTCTTTTAAGGAAATATCTCCATCTTGTGGGCATTTAGGACTCTATGTTTAGCATCATTTCCATTGCGTTGCATTTTTACAGTTTGCTTCAAAAAGCATTGGCTTGAATGCAAAGCTTTTGTGGGACACATACATATATACCTGACAGAAGAGAGAAAGTGCTGTTATAGGACATACGATTTTAGTTAAGTACAGTAGGGTTGGAGAGAGGAATTTTGACTGTAAGAATCCGGAAGTCTTGGAGCAGGTGAGAGGTATACCAGACCTAGAAGTTTCTGTTGGACTTCAATAAGTCAGTATAAAATAGTAGCTTATTTTCAACATTGAATCAGCTTGAGTAAAAGTGTGAAGGTGTTATATTAGTTTCTCCTACTACTGCTATAACAAATTATTTACTACAAGCTTGGTGGCTTAAAACACAAGTTCATTATCTTACAATTCTTTAGTTTCAAAGTCTGACATGGGTCTCACTGGGCTAAATCAAAGGTCAGCAGGGCTGTTTCTTCCTGGAGGCTCTAGGGGAGAATCTGTTTTTGCCCATTTCCAGCGACTAGAAGCCACTCACATGCTTTGGCTCGTGGCTTCCTCCTCCATCTTCAAAGCCAGCAACAGTGGGTGGATTTCATAGCACATACCATCACATGGGTCTCATTCTACGCTCCTCTTTCACCTTCATCTTCCACTTTTAAGGATGCTTGTGAGTACACTGGGCCCACCTGAGTAATCCAGGATACTGGCAGGATTTTAAGCACAGTTCATTAGCATTCTCAGTTCCTCAATTGCATCTGCAACCTTAATTCCTCTTTTCCATGTATTCTAACATGCACAGGTTCTGGGGATTAGAACCTTTTGCAGGGGGGATGGGAGGGCATTATTCTGCCTATGACAGGGGAAGGGGGAAATGATAAGAGACTGTTGGGTAGACTGGGTTTCACATGAAGAAACAGAGGCATATGGGAAGAATGTAGGGGACATAAAATTGGAAATGAGAGAACTGAGACTCTTCAAAGGCTTGGAGTATGGAGAAATATAATTCTATCTTGTATGAAGAATATAACCCCTGCAGCAGGATGGAAGGTGGGCTGAAGGAGGTAACCACTGGAGGTGGGGTGACCAGCTAGAAGATAATCAAAGAGCCCAGGTGGTTACTAATAAGGGTCTGAACTCCCTTGTAAAGGGAGAACAGATAAGAATCGGACTGTTGTCAGGGTTCTGAAGAGGAGAATGGAGGATTCTAACAGCACTCAAATTTCAAATGTGAGAAAAATTTTACTCTGTTATCAAAGTCTGGGAACACAGTAGATATTATACAAGAGTGTTTGTGTGTGTGTGTGTGTGTGTGTGTGTGTGTGTGTGTGTGTGCTGGTGGGAGGGAGGTATATGACTTAACAGAGGATCAGGCATAGGGATAAAAGGCGGTTTACTTAAATCCGTAGGAGTCAGTGAGATGGGCCAGGAAGACTAGTTGAATTATGAAAATAAACAGCCAAGAATGGACCTTCAAAGACTGCCTCCACTGAAAGGGTATGCAAAGGAAATAAAGAAAAGAAAAAAGCTAAAAGAGAGTAGAGGAAGACTTAAGGACAGGAGAGCTTACAGAAAATAAAAGCAGTGAAAAATGAAAGCTGCACATATGCTGAGCAGGAGAAAAAAGAAGACCTACAAACCCAGAAAATTAAAAGTAACCTGGGCACCCAAGTATTGGAGTCATTCAGCTTTACCAAGGTTTTTCTTTAGGTGAATGTATAATACCATCACACATCACCAATAAATACAGGTGTGAAACTACCTGCACGGGAATCATTAGTCAACTATTTCCTAAATAATCACTACAAGGTTAGAAATCTGCAAGTGACTAAAGACAAGTTGTCACCAAAGCATAACAACAGCCCACTTTCAATGGACATTTCCTACATTCCAGCCACTATTTTAAGCTCTTCACATTTAAATGGTTTTTTTTTGAACATCTGTACTATCCAGGCACTAGTTTAGGTGTTGAGGATATTATCAATAGCCAAACAGATAAAATTGTTGACTTCGTGAAGCTTCTATTCTAGTGGGTTCAATCCATCTAAGGCGGGTCTGGTTAGTGTTGTTTTTGATATGAGTTAAGCAGGTATTATTGACACAGCCATGAGAAACAGAGTAGGAGGTAAAGCCAGGTAATCTAGCTTCAGAGTAACCACTGCAGGTACTGCCTCTCAGGACATCATCAGTACCCAGTGTGGAAAAGTGATACCTAACAGACTTCTAAAAATAGCTGTTAGAAGCTATTGGAAATAATATGGAAATATTAGCGTTAACGACTTTCCAGATTTGTATAAATACTTTTATTTGACTTCTCACTTTCTCTCATGTAACCATGTTTTGTTTTGTTTTAACTCTGATAATTATATCAATACAGGAAACACATCCCAGAACTTTCAAACAGCAGCATAGAGGAGGGGGTATCCCACAAGGTAGAAATGGGACATCATTTCAGTTTGTGGAAACACATTAAGTCAATGCCACGTGAGATGCAAATTCAATTGGAAATGCTTTTAATATGTAAGCTATATAAGTTGTAGTACATCCTGGAAGGAAATATTTGTCAAGAATACGGATCCCACATCCACCCAACCAAGAGAGGTACTGGTAGTATTACATAACGGTGTGAGGTTCTACAGGGAAGACATCCCATGTCTTAAGAAAGTACCAATGATATAAAATCCACCTGCGTTAGTACATGCTTTCAGTTGGTTACAACTTTGGGAGGAGAGACCAAGAAATTAAGTTCCAATATTACTTAAATCTGAGGTTGAAGCTGTGAAACCAAATCCCTTGTAAAGTTTTGGAATTTCTACTTTATTACACCCATCATTAAGGCAATGTCTTTGGCAAGAATCAAGTTGTTTGTTCCATCCTACTTTTTCGAGTCCACAACTCTCCTATGCTAGGGAAGGGACCCAATTTCCCTTAGTACAACATGTTTTTCTCTTATTGATTGGAAGCGTCATTTAATCCCAGGGAAATTTACAATAATGTACAAATATAATCAAGTAAATGAGTCCCAGCATATTATTATTTTATGTTAAATTTAAGAATATTCTGTGTATAACTGATATTTAAAATTTTTGTTGTTTAAGAGAATTCAACATAGAATACCTAAGAGATATAATTATGATTCAAATTTTAAATGATCTATAATTATTAATAAATAATTTTTAAATCTGTACATTTAAGTTGGTAGCTATAAGCAAAATTTTCTAAAGTTGTAAATAATATTGTAAAATGCAGAAGATCCACCATACTTATACATTTAATTTATGAAACTTATAAACATTATTTAAGCATGTGGGAAAGTTTATTTGTTAGACAATTTAAGTACTTAAAAAAATTGAATATATTAAATTTATAAGTGCAATTTAAAATGTTTCAGTGATTTAATTAATTAGGTTATAAAAGAAACTCTAAAAATGACTGCTAAAGTTGCCAAATTTAGTAATTAGATTTGTAAATTGAATTTAAAGTCTTAAGAAATAACTCGATTTTTGAATTTGTAATTTTAATAGACCGACTACTAACATTCAAAATAAAAGAGCCCCTAATCCCTCTAAGCATGAAAGACATCAAAAAGCTCATGCGTATATCATGCAAACTATCCGAAATAGATAGTTCTTCATCTGTTATGAAAGGCCTGCATTAGAGAACCTCTAAAATCCCTCAAGCTCCTTCTAAACATCCAAAGGTCTGTGTCCGTCCTGCTGGGCAGTTTGTTAGTTTATCCATCGTTGGTCATATGTACAGTCTTCTACAAAGGGCAGCCAAGTCTAATTTCATTTACAACAGAGCCACGATATGACCTTACGCGAGTTGTTCCCCACAGTTATCTGCGCTCTCCCCAGAAGCAGACTCTCCAGCACATGCTCGCTGGGGTGCCATGAGGACTAATGAAGCTGTAGTTCTTTATTCATGTAGAGAATGCACCTCTGCAAAATCTGCTTGTAACAACTTTCTGTTCTTCTGTTCTCCCACAATGCTAAAAAAGGTATGTGTGAACAATGCTCAAAGGGTGGAATGAATGCACCCGTTCTCCAGCTGGAATGGAATTGCTATTATTATGTGTTACGATCCATTAATGGTCCTGTATATTGGATTTTTTTCATCTCCTCCAGGTGATGGATGGGTTCTTCACCACTGCACACAGCTCCACTTTGCTTCTGCTCATGAAACCTTACCAGACACAACCCTGATTCTTCTTTTCCTCAGAGTATAACATAGAAGTAGGAGATTTGGAACATAAGCAATGCAGAGCGTGGGATAGAAACCCAGAGATAGGAAACTCTGGAATTCGAACGCCCAGTTCATCTACAGAAACAGTGGAAAATGGCATGTCCATTCTCTACCCAACTCACCCATCACCACGCCTGTCAAAGAGTATAACGTATGATAACTTTCAGCTGTCTACCCAACTACCTCATCATGTCAGCAATACTCTAGCCTCCACTTAGGAGCCTTTGGTGTCAGAACCACATCTCACTCAAAACACAGCTTCACATCCAGCAATCCCAAGCACAGGAATCAAATCTGCTTCATCTGCCTAAATGCAAAAAAAGTGGAATAATAAGGTAAAGATCTGCTCAGAAGCCAATAATGAAAATCATCCTGACTACATTTCCTGCTTTGCTTTCTAAATAAAGAGACCACTGGATGGACCAAGTCCGAAAAATATTAATAGAATGAATCACTGATGGTGATGACAAGTGAGCTTTTTCAATGTGTTGAAGTAAAGGGCAGGGTGATTCAAATTAGCCCGAAGGGCATATGCACTGAACACATCAAGAAAGAGAAAAACAGGCAGAAAGAGACCGATAAGGAAAATTGTCTCCAATGTGCCAGCAAAGGCTTTGAACAGCTTGCAAACCTTGAAAGGCCTTTATCACACTCTAAACAAAGAGGGGAAATGATGCAGGAATGATAAATAAAACATACCCGCAAAAATCAATGAATAAAAATTAATTGGCATTGTGGTTTAGCACTGTAGCCACTGCATTTCCTTGGTTTAAAACCTTATCTACCCAGGGGATTTTGAGTAATTTGATGAAGCCATGTGTATTTCAGAGGTTTTGTGGTCCTGGTGTAATTTCAAGTTAACAAGTTCAGGCTTTGCATTTCATGTTGCAGCATCTGGAATATTTCCTGATGTGGAGTTCGTTTTAACCTACATTTCCAAGAGAAATCTTGAGTTGCTCCAATGCTGGTGTTTCTCAAGCTGTCAAGATGGTCTCCCTGGGGAGATTATAACCTCTTCTAGGGAAAGCAAGCCTTGGGAATGTTTTGAAAAAGAGAATCCTTCCCCCTCTTCCTCTCTGTTGCTTAGAAAGCAGCAGAGCCAGTATTTGACATCTTACTGCCCAACTAAGAGTTTTTTTTTAACTTTTCTGGAATAAAAGACAAAATTTTATAAATTTGGGATTTGTATATGTGAACAGGAACTTATTTTTTCTTTCATTTCACTCCAAACTTCCAAATCATTTAGGGACAGTTCTCCTGCTCAGATAAACTGGCTGACACTCAACTAGGTGTTCTCACCACTTCCAAAGTTTATGAAGCTGAATCCTACAGGATAGAACTGTCTGGTTTAGTTACACTCATCTAAGGGTCATGGCAGATCTAAAAATATCTAATGAGCCATGTTAATGCAAATGTTTGTCTATTATAGAAGGACTATCCAATGGCATAAAATCAAGTTAAAAATATACGCAACAACATGTTAGAAATCAAAACAGAAGGCTCATTAGTGCAACATGAAAGGTCTAGACTTGAAATAAGATGCTTTCCCATTTGGCACTTAGTACAAGTGCACTCCACCGTCCTCCATAACTAAGACTTGTTTAAAAAAAAAGAAATAAAAGAAAAGGTAATATTTCCTTTACCTAATCTGATAAATAATGCATTGGTGATGGTGACAGGTTTGTACAGATTGCACTAGGAACCGTGGGCCCATGCATCTTCTTAATTCTTCCCTGTCTGATAGTACATGCCACGACCTTCAGCTTTGTGATTTGAACATTTGGCCTCAAATGTCAAAAGGCTTGTGCAGTGAGCCTGGCAAATTCAGCTATGTGTGATTGGATTCACCACAAATTCCAGAATTAATGTGTGTTCAACAAGCAGTTATTCTTCAATACATTTCAGCATGAAAGAAAAATGGGGCCAAGAATTTAAAAATTGAAATATTATTAGCCAGCCTCTCCTCATTATTGGCAACACTATCATTTCTGGTTAGAGGTTTAGCATTGCTGCATGAAATTCTGTAGCCTCACCTAACCGACTCAGGACGTGACAAATGAGTGAATGTAACAAAGAACCAAAGTTTGTCATCCATAGGAAATCACAACTACAGTGAAATCAGATGAATCAGCCTCTCCAGTAATACCTTCCTTCTCCTCAGACCACACCCTGGAAAAAGCTAGGAAAAATGAGTTGTTAATACATCAATATCAATCCATGACTTCAATTAAGATAATCAATCAGCTCATGGACCTTCTAAAATGCTTTCCCCACCCATGTATGGCAGTGGAGACCAAAATAGAGAGAAAGAAAAGAAAAAAGCACAGAAAACAGAGAGGAGAAAATAGTTTTTATACTTAGATAATAAAAATGCTCAACAACAGGAAAACCCCATCAAATCTGAAGCTTGCCTAAGGTACCCTGGCTTTAAAAAGGCTACTCATATGGTTTTATTCCATTGTTTCCCTTTCGGAGCACGTCTTTGACCCTGGACGTGTACCAACCACTTCCAGGGTCCCTGGGCTCTGCTCCTGGTGCACCTCTTTTCGTCCATCTGGAAATGTCTCATTATTTACGATTGGCATCTTGGTTTTCCTTAGTGGCATAAATGAGGGCTTTCCATGCCAGCCTTGCTCTCTTATTTGTTTTCCTTTGGATGCTATTAATTAAAGTTTTCTTGTCGGAGTGAAAAGGGACTGAATCCCATGGCCAAGAGGTCAGTGCAGGTGGCCTGAGGAAATGGTAGCACTATTCAACTACCGATCATGGTGAGCCCTCAGCAGCAAGCAACTTGACAGGGTCAATAACAACCATTAGCAGTGCTTCTCTGCGGAAGTATTTGATGATCATTTGTTGTGCTCAATTACAGAACGCATTGCTGGGGTCATTACAATATAGGGGAAGGTATCGGTAAGCATGTTTGTGGCAGAAAATGCATCTCCCCATGACAGCGGTGAGTTTCCTCTGTTCAACAATGGGGCTGCTCCGGACACTCTCCAAGGCCCTGTAGGAATGGGGACTCTTCTGCAGCCACATGATAAGGGGCAGAGCAGGCAGCAGAGCTCCTCAGCGATCACCATAAGACTCAGCACCCAGTCTACCACAGAGCGGAACAACCAATAAAGCTTCACACGTCTCTCTAGGCTGCTTCGTGCTTTATATCCAATTCGAGTGGGTCTTAGGAAAAGTTGCCAACCTTTCATGAGATTCTTGGATCACTTGGGACTGTGTAGAAATCCCAAGGACATAATGCTATTTTAATAAGCTCCTTCATTCAAAAATAATGATTGACGCTATACTGGGCTAAAGCACTGGGAGTAAGAGAATAAATAAGACCCAGTCAGTGTTCTCAAGCAGACTTTTCCCATTAGGTTCCTGAAGGACTCGGGATGATCAGTGTGCTGGAAACATCTTAAAGTAGAAGAGAACTATCTCACTTGTTATTTCTATTTTTTTCATATAATAGCCATTCTAACAGGTGTGAGGTGATATTTCACTGTGGTTTGGATTTGCATTTCCCTGGTGATTAGTGATATAGAGCATCTTTTCATGTACCTATCGACTATCTGTTTGCCTTCCTTGGAAAAATGTCTAGTCAGATATTCTGCCCATTTTATAATCAGTCTTCTTGTGTGAAACCTTTTTTAAGATCCAGAGGCCAACCTGTCTAGGCTGGAGAAGTTCAAGAACCACTATGGCCATAGTCATAGCCATTCCTTTCCACTCCTACTCTATAGAACACAAAGACATTGAGGCAAAAGAGGGATGGTTCATCTGGTTGGCAGATCACATAGTAGTTCATAAACCCAGGACTCCAAGAACCAACTACAATGTGCAATGAAATGTGCTGTGCAATGAGAAGGAAACAGGCTCAGCATTAATATTTTTCTTTGATGCTTTCATCTATTTCTCTCATTCTGTATTTTTCTGCTATTAGGAGATGTGCAGGGAGAGGGGGAGGAAGGAAAAAGATGGCTTGCAAAAAAACAAAGCCAGCACCTTCCACTGAGTGTGGGGAGGAGGTTAATTTGACACTGCAGCTAAAGGAAGACAAGGAATGTCCTCGTAGGCAGGAGAGTGGGTGGGTGGCAGATGTCTCACTCTGCCTTTTAGAAACACACATTTGAAAGTGGAGTCCTGAATATGGTACCCCCTTGAGATGCATGGCAGCAAAGACGCCTGCAAGGAGGAAACACAGACCAAAAAAGAATTAGGCCAAACAGCAATTAGGAGAAGAAATTAACTGAGAAAATGCCAGAGGACTTTATCCTCTGTTTCCTCTGTTCCCTTGATACAAACTTAAAACTAAATATTAAAGAAACAGAATTATTCCCTTATTCAATTTGCTCTTCTCTTTATTGTTTTTAGGACTCTGTAGTCAAGGTGGCCCCTGTGTGCCCCTCAAATTAGAATCAATTAGATTGGTGAGACTTGGGGTTGCTGGACATTTGAACATCCATCCACAGGCAATGCCACACACTTCCAAGTTAACTTTCCCTTATGTTTCCTTTTAGTGCATCCATTTTGCAAGGCCTTCAAAATATAATACATTCACTTTATAAAACTTTAATCTCCATTTTGATGAAAATAGTACACAGAACGGGGACCACTGATAATGACTGAAAAAGAACTCCGAATTCTGCGACAATTCACTGACCTCAGTCCTAAGAAATGTTATCGGAGAAAGGGACAGAAATTCAAATATAAAATGCAACTTAATCCTCATGCCATTCATTTGCGGTAGTAATTAAATAGATTCCCTTACATTCCCGTGAAGACATCCTGGATTCAAAAAAGAGACTGTGGGTATTCTACTGATTTTGCCTAAGTGAGAGCCAGAAGCCTGCAGGACAAATACGTTATTTAATTTTCCACTATCACACACTAAACAGCTTTTTTGGACTCTAGACATCAATTTGTTCCAATCCTAAAGGCCCCAGTGGTAAAAAGATGTGAAAATATTCAAAGTAAACTAATGCCTCAGAGATTCACAGATCAGAATACGAATGCCTCCATTTGAAGAGGCCATAAGTCTGTTATATTTTCATGAGAAACCTTTCACACACGTCCATTGGACAATAAATACCTGCAGCTCATGGAACGATAGTCAGTCATATCCATTTAGTTTTTTTATGGACTGCCCTTCCTCTGCAGGTCTTGTGCAAAATCATCAGCAACACTGTTTTTGTGCTTTAAATCCTAAAGAAGTCAAAGAAAGCTACTACTATGTCTCTTTTTAGCTAACGTTGGGTGGTAACTAGGATAGCATCATGTGGATTAAATGGTGCTTGATGACGTTTGTTCATGAAGAAAATTAGAATTCTCTTTTCTACACACACACACACACACACACACACACACACAAACTGAAACTCTAAGCAATTAAATTGACAAATTTGTATGGTGCACTTGTGACTCACAACATTGATTCACAAGCTAATTCATTAAATATTTATTAAGTGGTTGTTATATGCCAGGCACTGAGTACTGCACTTTGAATTGGCTAAAGTACTGCCTTGTCCATAAACAGATTACCATATAAGGAGAAGCAATTTATGTAACTTTTTAATTAAACAAATGTGTTAAACTACTGCTCATAGCCTGGTAATGGGTAATCAAGGAGGAGGGATCAACAGGAAATGTTAGGGACTTCACAAAAGAAAACTCTACTTCAAATTTGCCTCCAAGCAGGAAGTGGCTTTCCCTTATCAAAGGAATTTCAACTTTCTTCTCTCAATGTCACACTGTGTAGAATAATGTGAATTTGCAGGGAGAACTCACCTATCAGAAAGACCAAAGAAACAGAACCCTCAGTGACAGAGCCAGAGATTTTCAGCAATAAGTGCAGGCTAAAAATGACCTATATTCAGTAATAGGAAAGATGAATCATAGGCCCAGGCCTTTCGGACACACAGACAAGAACACAGAAGGATCAAGGTTACAACACAGAGCAGTGTTTAAGAATGCTGAGATTAAAACTGCCAAACATTTCTTTTGGAGTTAGAATCTTAGCTCAACCACCTATGTGACCTTGGGCACAGCATCTTACCTCTCTGTACCTCTGCTTTTTTCATTTATAAAACTGAGATAATAAACCATGGTAAGGACTAAATGTCTTAATATAGAGAAATAGCTTAAAATCATGCTTTGTACCTAGTGTTTTATAAGGAACTGCTTATAAATGAACTATCCATTTATTATCACTTAGGTTGTAAAGATTATCACTAGTTTCTTATTAAGGAAAATGGAGATTGTTTTCAGAAGTTGTAGTTAATCATTTGTTTGTAAATATATTTTATAACCATATAGCTCTCCCCAGATAATAATACCTGTGGTGCAAGGATTATTATTTTATCATTAGACATATTCAAAAGCAATTTTGCCTTCCTAAATTCTAAGCTAAAGAACCAATGTAGATATTATTGCAGATATTGACATATAGATTAGAGTACGCCCAAAACAGGAAAATACAGGTGAGTTTATGGTTGGCTATTTACTGAAGATTACTTTCTTTTTTGGTAGAGGATAGTACTTACTTTTCGCAAAGCACAGGACATGTAAACTAATGGTCACCAGAAGTAACAAGGATGGAATTTTAGTGAGCCATTAGAGTGTCCATTAGCGTGCATTTCATCAATCCAGGTTTATTCAGCTTTTACAGACAAGACATCTTACTAAGTGCTAAACAGGCTACATTTGCATTTTCTGCCCTCAAGGAGCTTAAAATTTAGCTGAGGTACCATGTCTAGTATAGCATAAAATTAACAAAAATATGTCAGTAAACATTTCCAGAAAAACACAGTGTAATATCCAGGGTAATGTTTCATAAGAATGAAATCATCAGTGTGGGTCAAAAGACTTTGTGGAAAAGGAAGATAAATGGTAAGATTCTGGGTTTTCCTCCACACCACCAAGCAATTCTCCAACACCAGTTGGGTGTCCTACAAATCAACTCAATGCTGACACTATCTACTCTGAGATGGCATCAGTTTCCACAGGTTAAGGACTCAGTCCCACAAGGTTTCCCCTACACTTCAGATGCCAATCCCAAGTCCAGGTTACCTACGCTTCTGATCCAATGGCTAGAAATCAGAGGTCCCCAGGACACCCTCCCTGCATTCCATTAATTTGCTAGAGTGGGTCACAGAACTCAGGAAACTAGTTTACTCACTATATTACCTATTTATTACAAGGGATATTAAAGAATACAAAATCAACAGCCAGGTGAAGAGATACATAGGACAAGTCCTGAAGAAAAGAAGTTCTTTCCTCATGGAGTTTAGAGCCTGGCACAGAGGCACATAGAAGCATTCTGACTCACCACCTGGAGGCTCCCTGAACCCTGTCCTTTGGGGGTTTATGTCAGTTTCATTATTTAGGCATGATGGATTAAAACATTGGCCATTGCTGAATGAACTCAATCACCAGCCCCTCTCTGCTGGGGGTGGTTATGGGGGTTGAAAGTGGAACTAAAAGAAATAATCCTCCAATTACATGGGTGGTTCTCCTGGCAACCAGCCCCCATCATAGGTGTTTTCCAAAAGTCATCTCATTAACATAACAAAGACATCTCTATTACTCTCATCATTTAGGAAATCCCAAGGGTTTTTTAGGAACTATGTGTCAGAAAAGAGTTCAAAGACTAATTATGTATTACTTATTATAAATCTCAATATCACAAGTGATAATTGATTCTTCAAAGATAGGGATGCACAGAATAGTTGCAAAGGAAGAGTAGGTCATGCTGAATAGATCAACATTGTAGGCAAAAGGTCAAAGGCTGGGACGTACAACACATAGTCATAAATGTTAGAGTAAGTTTAGCTATAATGCAGACAGGCCCTTGATGGAAATCAAATATACTAAAAAATTCCTATGTACAAACAATAGGCTAGGTGCTGAGGGTGGCAGACTGGAAGAGTCTGATACTCTCATGAAGCTTCCAATTCCGTTAGATACATAAAATAAGGGGAAAAAATGTCAATATGATGGTGTGAAATTAGTTAAATTACATAAGAAAAATTCTAGTTCCAAGTGCATAAAATAAAAGTTTCATAAGGGCAGAGACCAAATCTGTTTTCTTATTGTTTTGGCAAAGTAGGTGCTCAGTAAATGTGTGTTTAATGAAGAAACATTGAAGAAATATGAAATATTCTAAATGAAAGTGGGAAAACAGGCCAATATTTGGGAGGGGGATTTTGGGAGTCAAGAAATACTTCCTGAATGACCTGCCCTCTGCACTGGGTCATGGACAAAGGGCAGGATTTCCATGACAGAACAGAATGAAAATGTAATGTGATAGGGGAAAGACTCAATGGTGAGGAGAAAAAAAAAATAACAGAAAGGGGGAGATAGAGGGACATGGAATGTGGTTCACTAATGATGAACAGTTCAACACTGTTATCACCAACTTGGACAGAAGCAAAACTTTGGTCTCCAAACTAATGTAATAATATATTAAAGTTGAAGGGCAGCAGAATACGTCACTTCAGCATACTGATTATTTTGAATTAAAGGTACTTGAGAAACAGCCTATGTAAGAAGTACACTTGAACCCTTTTTTGTTCTCCTAAAGCAGGAAATAAATCCCCCATGCAAAAGGTACCCTTCCTCTACCAGGAGGGTAGAAGGCATCCTTATCACCAAACACAGGAAATGAGGGTCCAGTAATTTATGTAAACAAATCTTATTACTTCTTCACTAATTTACTGCACCAAGCTCAAACCTCTTGTCTTCTCAATTCTTTTCTTCACAATTTATAATTTCCTTGTCAAAATGGTATAAAAGCTTCCTGTTTGGGTCACTTCTTTGAGTCTCATATTTGTATGGGGCTCCCATACGTATGA
The DNA here is from genome assembly GCF_964194185.1 of Rhinolophus hipposideros. Lineage (NCBI taxonomy): Eukaryota > Metazoa > Chordata > Mammalia > Chiroptera > Rhinolophidae > Rhinolophus > Rhinolophus hipposideros. The sequence goes on along the minus strand of NC_138050.1, from coordinate 43,881,998 downwards.
AATTAATTTTTTGTTTATCCTGTTACCATGCCTTCTGTCAATTTAATTACAAGATCAATAAAAGAACCTAGAGGGAAGAAGAAAAAGAAAACGTGTCACCCCTACGGCACATTTCCTGGGTCCCTGCAGATACTCTGATGAGAAAGGGTGGGGTAGTCAAGAATCTGAAAATTTTTCAAGCTTTACAGAGCTATAATTGACATCTAATATTGTGTAAAGTTAAGGTGTATGATGTGATTTGATACATGCATATATTGTGAAATGATTACCATAAAAAGGTTAGTTAGCACATTCATCGTGTGTGTGTGTGTGTGTGTGTGTTTGTTGAAAACATTTAAGATTTACTTTCTTAGCAACTTTCAAGTACATAATACTGTTACTATAGTCACCATGCTATACATTAGATCCCCAGAACTTACTAATCTTATAACTAGAAGTTAGTACCCTTTGACCCACATCTCTCCATTTCTCCCATCCCCACACTCTGACAATCGCCATTCTTTTCCCTGTTTCTATGAGTTTGACTTTTAAGATTCCACATAAAAGTGAGATAATACAGTATTTGTCTTTCTCTTCTTCTGCAGAAGCTTTTTGTTTTGGTGCAGTCCCATTTGTTTATATATGCTTTTGGCGTCATAGCCAAAAAGAATTTGCCAAGACCAATGTCTAGGAGCTTTTTCCCTGTGCTTTCTTCTAGGAGTTATACTCTTTCAGGTCTTACATTTAAGTCTTTAATCAATTTTGAGTTAATTTTATGTGAGTGGTGTGACACAGGGATCCAATTTTATTTTATTTTGTTGCATGTGAATATCCAGTTTTCCCAAAACCATTTATTAAAAAGACAGTATTTTCCCCATTGAATATTCTTGGCCGTCTTTTAAAATATTAGTTGACTATATATGCATTGATTTATTTCTGGGCTCCAGATTCTGTTCCATTAGTTGGTGTATCTATTTTTATGACAGTACTTTACTTTTTTGACTACTACAGCTTTGTAATATAGTTTGGAATCAGGAAGTGTGGTGCCTCCAGCTTTGTTCTTCTTTCTCAAAATTGCTCTGGCTCTTCAAGATCTTTTGTGGTTCCATTTGAATTTTAGGATTGTTTGTTGTACTTTGAAAAATGTCACTGGAATTTTAATAGGGCTTGCACTGGTAGGGATGGCTTTTGGTAGAATGGACATTTTATCACTATTATTTTTTTCTGATCCACAAACACAAAATATCTTTCCATTTGTCTTTGTCTTCTTCAACTTCTTTCATCAAAATCTTATAGTTTTCAGTGTACAGATTTTTCAGCTCCTTGGTTAAATTTATTTCTAAGATTTCATTGTTTTTGATGCTGTTATAAATAGAATTGTCTTCTGAATTCTTTTTCAGATTATTACATTTCTAGCATATAGAAAGGCAAATGATTTTTAATGTTGATATTTTTATCCTGCAATTTTTTTTTATCATAACTGAATGTATTAGTTCTCAGAATTTGAATTTCTAATACCTTCCAAGTGCCAGGCCTTCCTCCACATTTTAAGTAGTACTGACCTAAAGGGAATGAACTGAAAGAGCAAAGAATTTGGGTCAAGTGAAGTCTCTCTAGGAGAGTAATTAGTAATTCTTAAATATTTATTAAGAAACAATAAGGCATTAGTTTCTAGCCTTCCAATCATCATCATCATCATCAACAACATATTTAAAGCAAATGAATTAATCCTTCATTTAAATCCGTTCCTCAAGACATTCTTTAAAATAGTCCTTAATACTCTTTAAAATGCAATAACTAACAGACAACAGACTGGAGACCCATAACTCCACTGGTCAAAAATCATATGGAACAACAATCAGCCTGAAATCTTTAGGGGTGGGCATAGGGTGAGAGTAGTCTGAAAGGTATTTCTCTTTAGCAATGGCTCTTCCTTCCTTTCTTCTTTTCTCCTCCTTCCTTTTTTCCTCCCTTCCTCCCTTCCATCCTCTAGGCTAGACAGTTCATTACAAGAGATTAATTTCAAATTGATGACAAAATGTGTTGCTGCTGCAGCTAAAAAGAAATATCCAACAAGCAAAACGGGAAGAGTTGGTAGGAAGGGGGGATTTTGGAGAATGCTGGAAGAGAGTCTTAAAAAATGAGAGGACTTTCTGAGGGAAAGTTCAGGAACTTTCAGACAGAGGAGTATTATTTCCTGGTAGAATACTGTTGAATTTCCATAACCTCTGAATTTCTCCTGTGACTGGTTTAATACTGTAATTATAGCAACAGACTCAGAAGAAAAAGAATGGAGAGAAAAGACAGGGCTAGATTTTCTGAAAATTCCTACACTAGATGGAGGACAGGAAGTAAATTTTTACTCTTTGTGCTATGTCTGTACCCTTGTAGTATCCACAAGTCAGATCACCCAAACCATCAGCTATTTTAATAGCACCTGCCCATTTATGGTGCACTATTGCCTAATGGACACATTTTAAAGCATCTTAAATATCATCTAAGCCTCACAATACCTCCTAGAAAAATATTGTGGTTTTTTTTCTCTATTTTACAGATGAGACGTCACAAAGGCTAAATGACTTGAAGGTCAAATGTAATACATGTTAGTAGAAGGATGCAAAAACAATTTTAAAGCCTGGACTCCCACACCTGTGTTCTCCTTGCCCAAGTCCTTTATGCAAGTGATTAGAATTTTATCAGAATGTCTTGGTTGGAACGGAAGCTCATTACCAAACAGCTAGCGATTTGTTCTTAGGCAAATAACCCCTCTGAATGTCACATTCTTCATACATAAAGTTTCATCAATTCAGTAAGCAAGCATGTAGTAGATGTTTAGTGGGTTCTGTGATAAGTATTTACTAGATATTTATATCTGCGAAACACGGTCTTCCACTTGTTTGCTGACACTTTAGGCAACTTTCTCTACTTCTGGGCCACTGTGAAAAGTAAGCATATCTACTTCATGGAGTTTTAATGCAAATCACATAAGTTACTACATGGAGAACACTTAGAAAGACCTGTCTGGCACAAAGAAATCACACCATAATATCCATTCTTAGCTCTGAGGACAATGGAAATGATGATGCTGATAACAGTAACTGTGCTAAGTGCTAGCAATACCTGCCCTCAAACCTCCAGGTTCCCACATAAAGATAAAATAGATTTATGCTCATGAAAGCATAACTGTACAACAGTACATAGATAGTTCCCATTTACCTTAAGGTGAAGCTCACAGGTGATTGAAATTCTCTCAGGGAAGAAGTGATCCAGCCAAAATGGACCATCACAGTCACTGTTTAAGGCAAGAAGGCCTTAGATACAGAGAACAAACTGGCTTTCCTCCAGAAGTTAAAAGATTTTCAAACACAATTGCAACAATATGCCACCTCAGAATTTACAAAGTTAGGGAATGTGGTAAGAAACAGAAAGTTGCCTTTAAAAAGAAAGAAAATTCCTGAAAAGCAAAGAGGTTTCATGAGATTCATTCGTTTATTCATTCATTCTACAAATATTCATTGAACCAACCCAAATATTTTGCAGGTACTTTTAAATAATTAAAAGGAATACAAGTATTTTCAATTAATGACATTGGCTTAATGTAATTACTGTTGTTTTTCAGTTTTTAAAAACTAGATCTTCTGTATCTAATATCAAAATAAAACAAATTCTATGGGGTTAAAGAACTAAATATAAAGATGGAATTCACAAAGTAGCTACAACACAGTGTAAATGAATGCTTATCTGATTTTGAGTTGTCGATTCTTTTCAGTGTAAAGACAATGTAATATGGTTCATGAATTACAAGTCAATAAAAAAACTCTCAAAAGTTAAAAACTTAAAAATAAGCCCAACATACAAGCAAAATTTCTGAATACAGAAAATGCAGGGAGTCACTTAATATAGTATTTTAGAATTGTCAATGAGAAGAAAAAAATCACAATACACTAACGAATACAAGCACATATAAAATCACAATCACATTATTACTAAGGAGATTTCAGTTTTTATACTTTTATATATTTTCCAAATTTTCTAAACCACCTCTTGGTTACTTATAAAAATAAATGCTACAGATGTATTAAAACTTACTTTTAAAAAGAAAGTAAAATGAATAGAGGGATCAATCAGTGACTCTAAGCAAACATCAGGGAGCATCAGAATAACGTTTTGGCCAGTAGGCCCCCCGATGAATTCCTAATTCAGCCCTTTTCAAGTGATGCTGAAGTTCTTGTACACTCAGGGAACCACACTTTAAACTACTGGGTAACAGACAAGATCACAGACTCCTGAGGGAGATTGCTTAGGTCTAAATCACAGCTCTGACACTTTGTTAAGTGTGTAAATTACTTAATCTCTGAGCTTCAGTTTCTCCATCTGTAAAATAAAAATAATAATGGCATACAATAGCACCTACCCCTTAGAACTGTTAAAAGATATATAACATTTTAAAAAATGTATGCTATTCTTTAATAATTTAAATCAATACATTTATAAGGAACTTGGAATAGCATTTATTGTGCAGTAAATGTTCTGTATAGTATTTTAGGAAGAATGTAAACCTCACATCATCCATGTTTCACTAACAATGTCAGAAAACAGATTCAAGATTTCTGTCACATTATGGAACTTCATTATATTTACTAATTTGTTAACTCCTTTATTCCAATTATTTTGTAATTATACTTGCCATCAAGTAATTCAGAACCCTCTAAAGAACATTCACTGAATGTCATAGAGTGGATGGAGTAGGAGGAAAGGCCAGATGAGCACTAAACCTACTACGAGCTGGAGGGCAGCACAAGAGATAGGGAGTTGGGGAGATACCCTCTGAAGCAAATGAAATAGATGAGAGTTGATGTACACAACACAATTTGTAAGTGACACAACTGGACCCCAAGATGAAAACATCACCCATAGCTAGGGTGACTATAATTTCTCATCCAAATTGAGACACTTTAAAAGTAACAGAGGGGGGTAATTGTAATTATTATAATGGTTAGAAGGAATAAATAAGACTTTTAGACATAGTCCCCCCCTTTGATATTAAAATTACTCAATAAAAATTCCTTATCCTTTTCCTATAATCCAAAAGGATAATTCTTATGAGGTTTGAATTATTATGGGGATTTTGGAGTCTGATATAGTCCTAGGAAGAAGCATGGCGAAGCTGAGAGAGGCTGAGAGAAGAGAAGAGTGAGACTGCTGGAAGAAAAAGTAAGAAAAAAGTTCCCTGACATTGGTCTTTGCAATCATTTTTTGGATATGACACTTCCATTTTTTGGATTGAACACTCCCATGTTCATTGCTATGTTATTCACAATAGCCAAGTTATGAAGTCTAACAATAAAGTTCGCAAACTTGTTGCAATGATGTTGCTAACATTTTTTGATATCAGAGGGATTATTCATTATGAAGTTGTACCAACTAGACAAAAAGTTAACCTAGTTTAGCATTTGGAAGTGCTGAAAAGGCTGCATGAAAAAGTTAGAAGACCTGAACTTTTCACCAGCCATTCATGTCTTTTGCATCACAACAACACACCAGCTCACATGGCACTGGCTGTGAGGGAGTTTTTAGTCAGTAAACAAATAACTGTATTGATATACCCTCCCTTCTCACCTGATCTGGTCCCCAATGACTTCTTTCTTTACCAGAAGAAAAAGGAAATATTGAAAGGAAGACATTTTGATGACATTCAGCACATCAAGGGTAATACGACCGTAGCTCTGATGGCCATTCCAGAAAAAGAGTTCCAAAATTTCTTTGGAGGGTGGATTGGGCATTGGCATCGATGCATAGCTTCCCAAGGGGAGTACTTTGAAGGTGACTGTAGTGATATTCAGCAATGAGCTATGTAGCATGTTTTCTAGGATGAGTTCATGAATTTAATTGTCCGACTTGGTATGCAATCAATCTATATGTCCACTGTAGCATGAATGCATAAATAAAATGTGGTATATACTTACAATGGAATATTGTTCAGCCTTAAAACCCTAGGAAACCTTGCCATTTGCAACATGGCATAGACCTAGAGGGTATTGAAATGAGCCAGCCACAGAAAAACAAATACTGTGTGATCTCACTTATATGTGGAATCTAAACAGTCAAACTTATAGAAGGAGAGAGCAGAATAATTACTAGTTGCTGAGGGGCAGGGAAAATGGAAGGATTATGGTCAAAGGACAATGTTTCAGTCATGCAAGGTAAATTCTGGATATACACTATGTATCATAGTACTTTTGGATAACAATACTCTATTGTATGCTTAAAATTTGTTAGATGGATAGATCTTATGTTAAATGTTCTTACTACATACATTCACACGCACAAACTATTAACGATAATAAAAGAGACATTAGGAAGTGATGGATATATTTATGGCCTTGATGTCAGTGATGGGTTTCATGGTATATATTTACCCCCAAACTCACAGAGTTATATACATTAAATATGTGCACATTTTTACATGTCAATCATACCTCACTAGAGTGATTACAAACCAAATGCTTATGGCAGAGAGTGAGGAGTCAACTATACAGACTAGAGAACGCATTCCTGAAAGACCTGAAATCTTCCACCAGCCAACACTGTAGAGAACATCTAAACAACAAACCCGTATTAAACATTAGTTAGAGAACAGATAAAATCTGGTTCTTGCCCTCATCTTAGAACACTTCTAGCTTAGTTACAGAAATAAGATCACTACGTATGAATCACTGAACAATATATTTGAAAACACATGAATCAGGAACAATATTTGGGAGACAAAAAAATAGAACTTGTTAATCAAAGAATATATACAAATTCATTTGTGGCAAATGTTTTATGTGGGAGAGTTGTTTACAGAAGACAACTGGCAACAGCAAATAACATTTGCACAGCACGTCCACGTGCATTCATATTCCTGTCTCTAATCAGGGCACAGGCAACCAAGGAAGGCTGTGTGGAGGTGGTGAGACTAAAAGGGCTTCCAAGTGTGTTATGGTTCAGCTTTAACAAACAGTCTGAATACAGCAGTAAGGCACCAAAAGAAGCAGTCAGTAGACTCATCTGTCTATCTGGAGACAAGCTCAAAATTTCAAAAAAAACCACAACAGCAAACACAAAACTCTTAAATACATGTTTTATTTCATATTATTTTTGTTTCATAAAACTGGCTTCAAGAAAAGCTGCCAAAAGTGGATGTATTTTCTGAGAGACATGGACTGACTGTGTTTGGAAGAGTGCACTCTCTAACAGAGATTTGTGTTTCTGTGATGTGCTCCAATGATGCACGTAGAACTTTAAAATGAGACCATCGACACACATTCCGACAGGGCTTTTAGAATCTCAGATAAGCCCAGATCACTATGCTTAGTGTCTCAACTTTAAAGTAACATTTCTCCAAAACAAAGGGATGGAGTGAGAGTACCGAGAGACCCATTGCTACTCCTTAGCATTAGAGATCACCAGAGAGATAGAATTGAACTTGGAGGACAACTGTGCTAAAAAACAAAAACAAACAAACAAAAAACAAACTAAAGACAAAAACAAAACAAAACAACACCAACAACAACAAAAAAAAACAAACAGTGAGGATTAGTGAGCAAGTTGAGGAGAAAAAGAACTGAATCTTAAAAATACCTGCTTTGTGACCTTTAGATCCCTATACAGTACAACTGGATATATCTTCTTACAACTGAAAGTAATTTCCCTAATTTGGTTTACCTTTAAAAAGTTTACGCCAACCTGAGAGATTTTTGAGACATTGACCCAGCCAAGAATTAAGTAAAATTGTAGATTATTTTTTGCTTCAGCACACCTAAGTGTCCTAGGAAAAGATACATTCCATAGCCAGAAAATGACACTCTTCCTGCAAATCACAGGGAACTCGGATATACCTTTGTCTAATCCCTCCTTTTTCAGATAGCCGAAATGAAGCCTGAGCTAGTAGGAAGTTGCTTCTCCATGGCCACAAGAGTCTTCTGCTAAAACAAGCATTCATTATGTCAGAGACAGAGTGTTCTAAACCAGGCATTGGTTCTTAAACTTGTCCAAGTAGTGAAACAGTTGGAATTTGTTGATTTGGGAAGAACAGCGTGAAATATTGATACTACTCATTCGTTTTGTCATCTGTTGCCGCCCACTGGCTCACAAGCAGCAGGAAACACCAAAGGGTGAAAACATCGATCTCAGAGAAACTGTCAATTGAGAATATCCCACCAAATTGAGGTTTCTTGCAAATCAAGAAAAGGCTACTCTCATATTATTTTAGTAATAATGGCACACTGGACCAGCTTGCAGAATTCAGTCGCTATGCAGGGGCACAATGATAATTACTATTTATTGAGAGCCTATTGGGCAGCAGGCACTATTTTAAGTATTTTTCAAATCTTTAAGGCATTTTGTGAGGTAGGTATTATTATCCACTATAAGATCCAGAAAGAGGACTCAGACAGTTTAAATAATATGCCCATGGTCACTAAGCTTGGCAAAATCAATATTAGAAGAAGAGCTAATTTATCAGGCCAGATTTCCAGCCTCTGCTTTCTTTTCTCCTCACAGACGTCCTTTTATCCCCACATACAGGCCCTGCTGTCTCGAAAGCCAGATCTGACTTCAAAATTACCTGACATTTGACTACCACCTCATGCACTAATTCTACAACAACCTTCTGATAAATGTTTCTTGCTGTTGGATATACTGATGTTCCAAATTATCTAGTTCTGGTTCTCTACCTTGCATGTTCTTAATCATGAATTAATTAGTTTAAACCTGAGCTTCAACCTTATATCTTAAGTTTTGCTTATATCTTAAGTCTTGCCACAGATTTCGACAAAGCAAAGCATGTAAAAGCCAGGATCAACACAAACCTACCACTAAAGGTGGTTTGTTTGACTTATATTAAAGGCTACCTGCAAAAAAAAATAATAATAAAAACAAATAAATAAAAAAACTGATCCCTGATAGCATATGTGAGATCAGTAAAGGTATTTATAGTTTCCAATATATAAGGTGATCGTGCATCTTTGCCTGGAACAGACCTTATTTCATGCTGATTGTCCTGGGATAATTATTAACAGTGCCCTATTTAACTCTCAAAGCAATCTCAGTTTCAATGATGCATTTTAAGGTTATCCTAATAATGTGCACTATTGAGGTATTACAAAGGTACTCTATAAACAAACTTCATTTAATCTTCTTTTAATTTTCACATGAGTTTGAAAATGTAGCTAACCTTATCTCCATCATAAAAACGAGTAAAATGAAAATCAAAGAGGTCAAAATATTTGATTCAAAGTCACATGATAATTAAATGGAGGCAGAATTCTAAACCAAGTCAGTCTGAAGTCTCACCTCAGGCCATCTTCTTGCTCTATCATGTTGCTTTCAAAGAAGGCTTTCTTATGACCTTCTAGAATACCTGCCTGTCTGTCTGCCTATTCAACAATCAATGCATTTTTTCTCCCTTTTCCAAAATGGATGCAAGGTGGCTTACAATTAGTGATAAAATATACCAAGATAACATAAATCTTAAGAAACAGGAATAAAAATACTGAAAAATAAAGTAGGATATTAAAATAAAGCCAAATATAACTGTGCTATGAAATTACCATAAGAGTCAATATTTTGGCTCCACCTGAGAGAAAGCTACTCAGTTTACAAACCAAGTGTCAAAAAGAAATAAAAAAAAAAAAATTTCAACTGCTCAGAAGAAACCCAACTGTTCCTGATACTAAGTCCAGAAAACAGCAAAGCATTTTTCCTTAAGGGAAATCATAAAAGGAACACTGCAAAACAATGAACAAAGATAATAACAACATCTTTACAGTAGACCTGAAAAAATTCTATATGTCTCTTTTCCATGGCGTCCTTAGATATTGGCTTATGGGCCACACCAAAGCATAATTTAGAAGAGGGGTGGGGGTGAGGGGTGGAGTTGGGGGGTGGGGAATAGAGGCTGATTTTACAGGAACCTAATAGAATATCATTCAGGTATGTGAATATTGGTTGGCTTAACCCTGAAATAGATATTAGCACATTTAATGGTATAGAGTATTCAATGGGTATTTATCAAGCAATCATCTAGAGATGTTGTTTTATTCAACTTGGAATATTGCAAAGAATATCTATTTATCTATTGACAGAAAAGAACTTGCTGACCATTCTATACTGATCAAAATATTTGTTTCATTGAAGCTTTATCTTACACATATACTATCTATTCATTCAATGCTATAGACACAATTTAATACATTGATAAATTAAGAAGTCAGTGATATGGGCAAAATATGACTGATCTCATGGAAACATCTAATAATCACGCCACATGTTTAGATTTTTATAGAGAAAATGACATACACAATATCCATCCTAACAATAGGAGTGCATACTTTGTCACTTAGAATAACCAAGCATGAAATTCTGTTATAGTAAATGACAGTAGTAAATTCAACAACATTCAAGTATTGCTATTATATTAAATATACATTTAAAGTAGTTTCACCAAACACTGTTAGAACTGATAAATGAATTTAGCAAAGTTGCAGGATATAAAAGCAATATGCTATATGCAAAAATCTGTTGTGTTTCTATACATTAGTGAAAAACTATGAGAAAGAAATTAAGAAAACAATTCCATTTAAAATGTCATCAAAAATAAAATACGTAGGTATAAATTTAACCAAAGAGGTGAAAAATCTGTACATTGAAAACTATAACACACTGATGAAAGAAACTGAAGAAGACACAAATAAATTGAAAGATGTTCAATGATCATGGATTGGAAGAATTGGTATTTTAAAATGTCCATATTCCCAAAGCAATCAACAGATTAAATGCAATCCCTATCAAACTAAAACTATATCAAACTAAAAAGTTTTTTTACACCAAAGGAAACCATCAACAAAATGAAAAGATAGCCTACTGCATGATAGAAGATATTCACCAATGATTCATCAAATAAGGGGCTAATGCCACACATATATCTCATACAACACAACACTAAAAAATAATAATAATAAATAAATAAATGAAAAAATGGATAGAGGACCTGTTTCTTCAAAAAAGACACACAAAAAGGACATTTAGATGTTTCTCCAAAAAGGACATACAGATAGACAACAGACATATGAAAAGATGTTCAACATCACTAATCATCAGGCAAATACAAATTAAAACCACAATGGTACATCACCTCACTCCTGTCAGAATAGTTATCATCAAAATATCAACAAATATGTGCTGGTGAAGATGTGGAGTAAAGGGAACCCTCATATACTGTTGATGGGATTGTAAATTGGTGCAGCCACTATGGAAAATCGCTTGGACATTCCTCAATAAATTTAAAGTGGAGCTGCCCTATGACCCAATTCCACTTTTGAGTATTTATCTAAAGAAAACAAAAGCACTCATTCAAAAAGTAATATGCACCCTTGTGTTCACTGCAGCAGTATTTACAATAGCCAAGATATGGAAGTGTCCACCAATAGATGAAAGGCTAAAGAAGATCTGAGCCATACACACACACACACACACACACACAGGTATACAGACACACACACACACACACAATGGAATGTTACTCAGCAATAAAAAAAGAATTACATCTTGCCATTTGTGACAACATGGATGGACCTTGAGGGCCATGTAATAAGGCCAAGTGCTAAGTGTAATAAGTCAAAGACAAATACCATATGATCTCACTCATATGCAGAATTAAAAACAAGAACAACAAAATGGGCCTATAGATACAAAGAACAGGTTGGTGGTTGGCAGAGGCAGGGGTGGTGGGTGGGAAAAAGGGGTTGGGTGGGTCAAAGGTACAAACTTCCAAATAAGTCATGGGGATGTAATGTACAATATAGTGACTAGTTAATAATATTGTATTGCATATTTGAAAGTTACTTAGAGAATAAATCTTAAAAGTATGCATCACAAGAAAATATTTTGAATGTCTTTGTATATTGATGGAAGTTAACTACAATTATTGTGGTGATCATTTCTCAATGTATGTAAATACTGAATCATTATGTTGTACATCTGAAACTAATATAATGTTATATGTCAAATTTACTTCAATTTAAAAAGAAAGAGAGAAAGGTTTGAAAATATAAGTAGAGCATAGGAAACAAGTTTTTAAAATGCAGATTTGTAAAAGAATCAGAAAGAATTTTCAGGAAAAATAATATGTAATATTTAAAATTGAAAATTCAGTGAATGAATTTATACTAGATTAGACACAGATACAGAGAAAATTAATGAACTGATAAGAACATATACAGTATGCAGTGCAGACAAAAATACGGGCAACAAAAAAGCAAGGTTAAGGATATGAAAGACACCGTGTGAAGGTCTAAATATCTTATAATATTACTTGGAATTCCACAAGATGATTGTAGAAATAGTAGAGAATAGACAGTCTTGAAAGAAATAATGACTGGCATTTTCTAAGAACGGTTAAAAGATTCCAAAACTCGGATCTAAGAATGACAACAAATTTAAAACAAGATAAATAGAAATTCACAACTATATAAATTTTGGTGGAACTGCAGAACATCAAAGACATTTCTTTTAAATATATATATATATATTTTTTTTTATTATTCCTTTTGTTATATTCTTACATTAATGTATAATGGATTTGTACATTTCACACACACAAACTTTCAACGGTAAAAAATTAAAAATAAGTAGTTTCTAGATACTTTCCTTCTCCCCAATGTTAGGTTGGTGCAAAAGTAATGGCGGGTTTTGCAATTATTTTTAACCATTTAAACCGCAATAACCTTTGCACCAAACTAATACATATACCAATTAGCACTAAATATATCATGAAAAAAAGTTTCTAGGCTTTTTAATTTTTTTAAGTGAAGCACAGTAGAGATTCAGACTCTAAGTAGTCATTATTGTCAGGTTATAGTCCTTACAAAGAGTTACTAGAAACCTTGGCCTCCTGATCAACTGAATACATTTGTGATTCTTTTCTACTGTGAGTACTATATGGAGTTTTTGATCAGTATTTACCTGGAAATACCCAATGTTAGTTTCAAAGACTTCTGGATAAATTCATCCATCAACAAAATTGAATGTCAGTTTCTCAGCTGGTTTTTGGTGCCCACAAGAGGCGTTTCTGAGTATAGAAAAGGCTATTCAGATCTTTAATTTTAATTTTAAGAAAATCTATAAGCACCAAACCTAGATCTTTCTTAATTCTTAAACAGCTAAATGAATATTAACTTTCTATTTATAAATCTAATAAACTTATTTTAAGGGTGCTCTAAATAAGGCTTGTTATCATAAATTTGAACATCTTCAAACATTTGAAACTGTATTTATACTTTTAATATTTTGAATATTTCAATGGTGTCACTGGATAGAGCTTAATGAGTACTTTAATCACTGTTAGAATCAAATATATTTAACCTGTAATGTGAAGAAATGAAAAATTTATAAATTAAGTACTCAGTATTACAAGCTTACTAAGAATCTAAACTCATAGTTCTAAATTAATTATTCAAATTTGAATAATTACATTAGAATTGAAAGTACAGGATAATTTACTTAGTCCAAATAGTCTTAAACATTGTAAGTACAAGTTTTTACAAACCTTTTTATATAAATATTAATACAATGGGATCAGTGCCTCTTTTACTTCATTTTAAAACTTTCTAAGAGGTTGATAAATGCTTACTCCCAAGGAAATAATTATTTCATTCCCCACAATGTAATCTTCCAGCATAATTTTGGAGTTGATTTCTCAGTATTCTACAGCTCACAAAATGACCAGAAATTCCAGCTAAGAGGATGACTGCATTCTTGACAGTTACTTTTAGAGGATGCTCTGAACATTATTTATAATTTCCATGTCAGTGACTCTACAACCCAAAAGAAGTGTATTCCAACACCTGAAATTCAAGTTTTGCAATATCTTCCCTCCTACAACTAACTTAGATATATTAGTTGAGTGGATTTCACTTTTCGTCTTTAAGATACATTTTTCATTTTCTTGTCAAATAAGAATTTTCGCCTTCTTTAGAATTTTTACAGTTCCATATGCTTACAAACATTATAATGATACATCCAATCAGATTGTGGTTTTCACACATGCTTCTGCTGTACTATTTGGTCGCAACTTCCAAAGTCATTCTACCTCTAATCTCCAGTTCTTGAAAAATGGAGAGTTTCTGGATTATCAAGTCAGTCACATTTCAGTTGATAATTTGTTTTTCCAGTTTTCTCCAAAAATGCATGAAAAAAATGACCAAGATTTAAAAGTGCAAACAGAATATTTTAATACTACTATAAAATTATATCACATCCTCTCCTCTTCTTCTGGAAGTGAAATGAAAGCTTAATGTCTGCATTAGTATGTGGATCATATTTAATTGTCAATAAGTATTTTTCAATTAATCTCTTACCATAAGATATTCCAAAGCAAAATTAAGGATCCACTGCAAAGTTGGTCATATATTAAATAAAGTTAAAATGATCTGGAGTTACCCTCATAAAACCAAGTAAAAGAACAATTTTTTTACCCCAAATCTTTGAACCCCTTTCAGAAAAATAATACTTCTAGTCTTTCCAGTTTTAAAGGTCATTAGCATTTTTTTTTTAAGTTTAGCACTAGCTAATGCAAAAAGAAATCATGAAATGTACTGAAAAACAACAAAAAACATGCTTGCATGCACACAAACCCCAATACATCTACTCACACAACTTGAACAGTAGCAGACCAAGGACTGATTCCCATCCTTTCAATAATTGACGGCACCATTGTTCTGGGTCTATCATTTGCCAGAGAAAATATTGTAACTCTTACAACATAAATTATAGGCTTTTTGTTATTTTAATGTCACTTAATCTATTAAAGAACTTTCATGACAGTTTTCAGGCACTTAACTTGTTTTTAAATTTTGGAATATCATTAAAAATGTAGGCTTCCCAAAGAACGGCATGTGAGCCACTTTTAAATTAAATCAAAACTGTAGTAGACAATCACAGAAATTTATAGCAAGAGAATAACAATTATGCAAGGAGGCGGAAAAGGGGAAATTGAAGAGGAGGAAGAAGAAAAATGATCATTTTATTTTTGAGAAATAGTCCTTGTCAAAAAACCAATACTGTACAAAAAACCTGAAAGGAAATGTTTTACAGTTTCACATAAGAAGAAACAATAAAACTGTTTTTGTTGTTACATATGTATTACTTATAATCAAAACAATTTTAAACTATTCCTTGACTTACAACATACTCTCCCCCCAAAAAATAAAAAAATAAAATAATTTTGCTTCGGAAAGATGCTAAAGCAACAATTGATGTCTTTTAAATTCTAAGATTAAACCATTGACTTTTTCAGTATAACGATATATTTTCACTAAAGTATTACTAAATTTATTTCTATATTTCAGCATTATAGGTGAGCTAATATATAAAAATCCATATGAAAATGATTAGATTTAATTGACTGTCTATTCAATCCTAAGATTTCATAAAGTTCATCAGGCTTTTCAATAAAGGCTAAAATTCTTAGTTTCCCAAGTCAAGTAACCGATTTTAGTGTTTTATCCCACTTATTATGCTTCACATCTAAATTTTTAAAGAATAAAAAATTACTTTAAATGGAAATTATAAAATGTAGTAAGTTGAAAATAATAGAATATACTGTGAACATATGTCACAAAATAGACTAGGAGTCAGAAAAACGTAAGTTGGTAAATACCATCATTTACCTGATAAAGTTTTACAGATATAGATTAGAATATAGGGTGATTATCAGTGAAAACTGTCCTCTTGATTAACATGAAGCCAATAATTGTTTTACATTACAATATTTACAATTGCATTTTCTTAATTTTCTGAATATTAAAAGTTTATACACCAATTTAAAAATACAAGAAATAAATATAAATGTACTGTTCATGAGTGTTCTATTCATTTATGTTCATGTTCTATGCTAATAAAATATACAATTATTTTTAATAGTAGTCTTTCACAATAGAATTGAGTAAACTTTCATGATTTTGTTTCGGGGAGACTGATAGAAATTAATTCATTTAAACTTTTACAGGCTATTTTTTCTTTCTTTAGGAGTTAATTAGTAAGCTGTTCTTTTTGCACATCATTCCCACCATGAACCAAGATAGAAATTTTGGAAAATCCAGATAGATAATATCATATATAATTTAAGACTCAATATTATTTCTTTAACAAATGGACCAAAGATATAAATATTTTGAGATGTAAGAGGAAATTCCAAGGTACCTATGAATATCACTAACCAGATGGATCTGCTCATCTTAGGCCGAGACCACTAGTTTAGATTATCCATCCTGTAATTGGATTCTTGATGTTTTTAGAGAAATTTGGCACACCAATGAAAATTTATCATCCAAGTTGTCAGGTAAAGAAGATGGTCAATGAAGATAAATTTCAGCTTTCAGACTCAGCCTGGGCAATCAGGTTAAGTATTCAATTAAACTACAAATCTATGTTCCTACTATGTGCCAACATTATTAATTGTCAAGAATATAATGTGTATAAGACATGGACCCGACCTTCAGAAATCACACAAATAATTTGTGAATATCCTTTCTCTGTTTATTTGTTCGTTTAACAAGACGCTCATTATTTACCTGTGCAACCAACTGAAAGAATCTTTATTAGAGTCCCAAGAAATTAATTGTTCTTGGAATTAGACAAAGCTGTCTTGGTTTTGAAAGTGATTGCAGATCAAAAGAGCTCAGGCAGGACAGCCAACCATTTGGTGATTGAATTGAGGAATTGAAAACCTTTAGTCTCGTACAAAAATGAAAAATACACAAAATGTGATTTCAATGCGAGTAAGAAATGCTTTGTTATTTAACTGACAACTGACCCACTTTCCCAAGCCTTTCTACCATCAAACACTTTCCCCCTGCTTTTCCACCACCAAGCAGACAACATTAATTTCATAGAAGTATGCACTAAACCAAGGATATTCTAACCCAAGTAATTCTAGTTAGAATCAAAATATTTTGTATAACGTTTAATGCAGTAAAAGGGGAATTGGCCTTTTCAGAACCTTGGAGAGTACCACAGAGCCAGCAAAGGAGGAAGTACAGGCATACCTCAGTGATACTGCAAATTCAGTTCCAGATCACTATAAAAAAGTATCACAAGTCATAATCTCTTTGTTGGCAGAAGGTCTCACCTTCAGTTTATAAAAATGCAACACCTGTGAAGTGCAATGAAGTGGGATGCAATAAAATGAGGTATGTCTGTACTTCATAAAACAAGATAATTAAAGTTAGAGATCTTTCAGTTCAACATTTCCCATGGTTCTTTTTTCTGATTTATAGAACCATGCAATAATATATTATCTTTTCAAAACAAAGGATTTTAAAACAATGGATTTTGAAGAGGGATAATAATAACAGAGGTCTTTCTATGTACCTGAATCTGTTTATTTTCTATGAGTTTGTTTCTGTTTTATTTGTTTGTTTTGTTCTTTAGATTCCACATATAAGTGAAATCACATTGTATCAGTCTTTCTCTGTCTGATATTCCACTCAATACAGTACCTTCCAGGCCCATCCATGCCGCCACAGATGGCAAAACCCCATTTCCTTTCCTGGCTGAGCAATATTCCATTATATATATGTACCGCCTGTTCTTTATCCATTCTTCCATCGATAGACACCCAGGGTGCCTCCATATCTTGGAAATTGTAAACAAAGCTGCAATGAACATATGGATGCCTATATCCCCTCAAAGTAGTGTTTAAGTTTCTTTGAATAATTACCTTGAAGTAAAATTTCTGGGTCCTTCTTTGTCTCATTATAGCATCTGTTTTAAAGTCCATTTTGTCTGGTATAAGTATTGCTATCTCACCATTTTTGCTTGTTGTTTGTTTTTGTTTATATTTGCATGGAATATCTTTACCCCATCCCTTTACTTTCAATCTGTGCCTTTCGATCTGACATGAATCTCTTGTCAGCAGCATATGTAAGGGTCTTCTTTTCTTATCCATTCAGCCACCCTATCTTTTGATCGAAGCATTTAATCCACTTACACTTATTTAAAGTAATTGCTGATAGATATGTAGTTATTGCAATTTTATTATTCATATTTTTAATCTTCTTTGCTTTCTTTTTCTTCTTAAAGAAGTCCCTCTAAGATTCATTATAATACTGGTTTGGTGATGAATAATTCCTTTAACTTTTTCTTGTCTGGGAAGCTCTTTATCTGTCCCTCAATTCTGAATGATATCCTTGCTGGACCTACAACCAAGAGTAATCTTGGTTTCTTTCCACCACTTTGAATATTTCATGCCAATCCCTTCTGGAATGCAAAGTTTCTGTTGAGAAATCAGTTGACAGTTTTATGGAAGCTCCCTTGCTTTTAAGATTTTCTCTCTCATTCAGTTTTGGCATTTTAATTATGATGTGTCTTGGTGTGGGCCTCTTTGGGTTCATCTTGTTTGGGACTCTCTGCACTTCCTGGACTTGTATATCTATTTTCTTCACTGGGTTAGGGAAGTTTTACAACATTATTTCTTCAAATAGGTTTTCATTTCCTTGCTCTCTCTCTTCTCCTTCTGGTATCCCAATGATGTGAATGTTGGCATGCTTGGTATTGTCCAAGCGGCCCCTTCAACTCTCAATTTTTTGGATTCTTTTTTTTTTCTTTTTCCTGGTCTGACTGGGTATTTCCGGCTAGCTTATCTTCTAAATCACTGACTCTACCATCTGCTTTATCTAATCTACTGCTGATTCTAATGTATTCTTCATTACAGTTATCAAATTCTTTCTTTTCAAATGGTTCTTTTTTTATGTTTTCTATGTACATTTTTATGTTTCCTATCTCTTTGTTGAAGTTCTCCCTGAGATCACTGAGCATCCTAATAACTAATGTTGTGAACTCTGCCTCTGATAGATTGCTTTATTCTCTACTTTGTTTAGTTCTTTCTGGAGCTTTGTTCAGTTCTTTCATTTGGGACATGTTTCTTTGTCTCCCTCCCTATTTTGGCTATCTCCCTGTGTTTGTTTCTATGTATTAGCCAGGGCTTCTATGCCCCCCAGTCTTAGTTGAGCAGCCTTATGTAATAAGTGTCTTATAAGACCCAATGGTGCCGTCTCCCTGTTCACCAGGGCCACGTGCTCCAGGTGTGTCCCTTGTATGGGTTGTGTGTGCAGTCCTGTTGTAGTTGAGCCTTGGTAGCTATTTGCATGTCAATAGGAGGGATTGACTCTCAGGCTTCCTGGTTGGGAGGACTGGCTGTGCCTACAGTAGTAAAGTTGTGGGAGAAGTGCTAACCATACAGGGCAAGATTTGCTTCAGCAGGGCTCTGGTGCCTGCCCAGTTTGTCCTCTGGGTATGTTGTCCTTGGAGGTAGCTGGATGATTCTCCAACTTGGTCTGAAGCAGGTCACTAGGTGTGCCAGTGCTGGGTGGGAACCTACTGTATGCCTATTTTGGCTGCAGCCTGTGCTCTTCCTGGGGCCACTTGGTATGAACCACAAAGCAATCTTCAGATAGTCACCACCATCACTAGGCTTAGTGGTGCCTCAAGAGGCCAATCTGTGAGCCAGGCTGGCTTTCACTCATGCCGGGCTTAGGGCTGCTCAGTGACAGGTACGGAACATGCCAAAATCAGATGCTGCTTATTTGGGTTCTGTAAACCTTTGACTTTATAAAAGTGTGCAGCATGATCTATGAGAGGTTGTTTGTACAGAAAAGCCACTGGCGGTGGCTTGGGTGTGCTCAAAGCTTGGATGGAGTGGGGTCTCCTGGAATCACTAGGGCAGGGCAGACAAAAGTGATAGCCAGTTTGATGGAAAGTCAGATATGGCATCTGTCTGCATCTGCACCCAGGGATGGGGAGGGCTTACCAAAGAAACAATGGCTTCCACCAGCTCCTCCATCTCTGAGAAAGCTCCCCCTCCAGCCTTCGTCCTAAAACCAGACAATTCAGTTCTTCTCTGTATGTCTCTGGCACCTTTCAAGTTGTTGTCCCTGCTCTGGTTCAGAGTGAGTGAGTACATTACTGAGTAAGTTCATGCACAGTCCCTTTAAGAGGAGCAACTGGTACTCCAGCTGCCCTTCATCATCTGTGCTGGTTTTCACAACCAGAAGTTATGGAAACTTCTCTCCCTGGCCCTGGATCCCTGGGCTGGGTAGGCTGGTATTTGATTGGGATCCCTTGCTCCTCTGGGGGGTACCTCCACAGCAGAGATATCCATCCTGATTTTTAATGGTCATAAGTGGGTGCAGGACCAGCCTATTCTGTATCTCTGCCCCACCCCAACCAGTCTCCAGCTGGCTTCTTCTGCCTGTCTGTGGTTGTAGGGCTCTGGTTCTGCTAGAGTTCAGGTGATTATCAGTGATAGTTGTCCTGTTGTTTAGTTGTAATTGATGTGGTCCTGAGAGAGGTGAACACAGTGTTTACCTACTCCATCGTCTTGACCAGAAATCTACCTGAATCTATTTTAAATATTTTACATGGCTAACCTTATTTAATCCTCCCAACAACATCATGATGTAGACTGGCATTACTTTCCGTATTTTATAGATAAGTACAGTGAGAGTTCATAACTTTCTTAAGGTCACACAACTAGTACATTACAAATCCAAGAGTCCAAACCAGATATACTGACTCCAGAGCCAATGCTCTTTCTCTGGACTTAATAAAGAAGGAAGTTTGAATTAAAATCAATGTTTTTAAATACTATGTCATAATTTTCCTTTTAACATTCTATTTAAAGTGAATTATAACTTACCAAAAAGGTACTTTCTTCCATTTAACTAGTGTCCCTGCTGTTTAATTTATTTTAAAAATATTATTATTATTATTGTTGTTGTTGTTATTATAAAGCAGAATTTATAAATTATTCTTAAATGAATGATTCCATTGCATTAGGTTTGGAAACCAAACAAACCTTATAAAATATAGACTGAAAGTTAACCATGTACTACCTTATCAAAATAATACAGAACTGCCTTCAGTATCTTATTTAAAATTCTTGACTTTATTCATAAAATATATCCTTTAATACAAATTTAGAGTGTTTGTGTTTTATTTCTAAATGATCACATAATACAGGTTTCAGTACATATTTGCAAACTTTTCCTCACAAAGAATCCATTATGTTTATAGTCTTTATAACCCTCAAATGAAAAGCTAAATTGAATGTAATTTTTGCTGTTGTTTTTCTTTCTAGCACTGTTTGCCAAATGAAAAACCACTGGGTCTTGAAATTTTAAAGCACAGTTTTAGGGCAAATTCCAATAAAATATTAGACTCTATAGTGGCAAAAAAAAAAAAAAATCAATAGTTGTCATAGGCTGGGGGCTGGGCAGAGATACACTACAAAAGGGATACCAAGGAACGTTTGAAGGTGATGAAAATGTTCTGCATCTTGATCATGGTAGTGTTAAAACTCATCCAAGAGTATGCTTTCAATGGATATACTTTATCATACATAAATTATGCTGTAATAACATGGAAAAAATGGGGGGGAAATATAATTTTACACTTTGTCGAATGAGCTTATGAAGCTCAATTCTCCAAAGAATAGGTTCAACTTAAAATAATAAAAATAAGAATAATGATAACACAATAAATTAAAAAAAAAAACGTTTGGGTTCAAGATGCCATGGCGTAAGTATCTAAAATTTTGAGCTTGACATTGTAACAACTGGGGTTGAACAAGCTCACCTTATCTCTATTGCAGAGATCAAACACTAAGTTATTGGTACTCTGATTAGCCACTGAATATGGAAAGAACAAGTTACATGGAGGAAAATCTAACTAATTGCTTAATGTATAACGTCAGTTCACTGTCATCTCTATGGAAAATCTGTACTTCAAAATCTTTGCCACAACACTTCGTGACCTCTTGTAGATACTACTTCCACTGTGCCTCAATTGTGCATTACCAAATTAAAAAAGGGATAAGAAGGGGACAAATGCAGCTTTTGCAAAAACAGTCCACATTTGTGCCAACAATCAACTATGACGTGTGTTTTACACAATGTAAATGAAGCATAAAATAGCTAACAGATTTCACTTTTACAGCTACCGTATTTTCTATTTAACAAGCAAACCAGGGCAAAGGCTTTTATGAGATGGATTTACCCCAGCTTAGCAACATCTCCTCTCAATAATGAATCAGTTACCATATTAGATTTCTTTGTAAATTGCCTATTTTTCCAGTGATCATTTACTGTTTATTTGAAGGAAGTAAAGCCTTTAAATAAAAGGAAAAAAAAATAGAGGGTAGCCACTATCTCCCCCAGTGAGGGTTGATTTCTGTTGTTGTCATTGTTTTTCATTAGTGAGCTGTCTCATTCACATTACAGCAGATTGTATTTTCCCCAAAATTAAGCTGTTAGAAAACTCTGATGAATGAGGCCTTGCTGGTCAAGGGTTCAACACTAACTTGTTAATTAATCTCAAGTATTCATTAAGAT
The DNA here is from genome assembly GCF_964194185.1 of Rhinolophus hipposideros. Taxonomy (NCBI): domain Eukaryota; kingdom Metazoa; phylum Chordata; class Mammalia; order Chiroptera; family Rhinolophidae; genus Rhinolophus; species Rhinolophus hipposideros. The sequence continues at coordinate 43,859,589 of NC_138050.1, read as the reverse complement.
GCATGGGTATCCAACAATAATTTATAGGGTGTGTGTTCGTGTGCATGCGTGCCTGTGTATGTCATAGTTCCCGAGTATCAGTGTAGGGTTTTATGTTGCACAACAGAATATATGTCTCAAATGGGGAAGAAGACAGCCAGGAAGAGGCATCATAATTATTTTATAAGAACTAGGATTAAAAACAGAATCAGACATAACTTTGAGACCCCAAATTGTGTGAATGAATGAGGGAGAAGCAACTTAAGCATGGTTCTTACCCTTTCAATTCCTTGGGATTCTGGACTCCCCATCCTCAGTTCAACCTGAAAACACTTCATTTATCTACATCAATTAGACTTATCTATATTGGACTTCCACAAAAGATTTATTTAAAAAAAAATATTTGCTTTTGAAAATTTTTGTAAACTACACTTCTATGACATACTTACCAGACCCACTGCATCAATGAGTTTTAGGTGCATAAGCTCTAAGTTGACCTGCCACAGAAGGCGTTTTAAATTTATTATCAGGAGACGGCAAATATATCCCTGAAGATTATGGTTTCTGAATGAGCATTCCAGACAAAACCTTAGTTTGATCAAGTTGACTCCATACTGGAGATTATCAGTGAAGGCAAAATTGTCAGAGAGAACCAAATAAGTTAATCCTGTCTGGTCAGTGTACAAAATGGACAGAGACTAAAAGGAACTCTCTCAGAAGAATGACAGAGTAGAAAGATGCTAATTGAAATAATCTATGATCAACAATTTCTCAATGCTTTTCCCACATTTCATCACCACCATATGTAATACCCCTACACATTTTTCTAAAAGCAGCATAAATCCCTTTGTGTCTCAAGGCTAATGATGGACAGAGATATCCAGCTCTGTTTGGCATCCATCCCGCTAAAACACATGAAAAATGATTTGATGATAAAAGCAGTTCAGCAATTAGAATTTCACACAACAGTAGTCTGAAAACTCCCTGGACTTCTCACTTTGTTTTCACATCTGGCTGGATACTGCCCAAGGTAGTCATAGGTGGGTTTTTGAGGATCGTTTTTCACTCGCGCACGTATGTGTGTATACTTACATATGTGTGTGTGTGAACTAACAATCAATAGAAGAAGAGGAAGAAGGGACTAAGGTAAGCAGAGGTGCAAACCGGCATTGAGTCCCAAGCATGTCAGTATCTCTTTATAGATGATCTCATCTAGCAGGCTTGATAGAATAATTCAAAAGGAAAACACAAATAAAAAAATCTGAGTTCTACTTACTATATCCAACTAGAGCTGGAAATCCTCCAGTTCTACCAAAACCTGTTTTGTCAATGTAAGAGGAATAAATCAAGGAAGATGTGTTTCACCTTTAGAGGAACCAAGTGATTGCAAGAATCAACTCGTTCATCATCTTCCATCAGTGAGAAATTTAGTAAATAGTAGCAGAACAGGAGTCGATAAATGCGCTTAAGTAATACCTTTGCGTTTGCTTGCTGTGCTTTTAATTTGGTAAATAAATGCCTTCCACTGGGCATGCACCCTAGAGTCCAGGCAATGACGTGGATTAAGTACTTTGTTAGCTCTGCAAAGCTGAATGCATCTCAGAGGGCTAGCTAACTATAATGGTCCTGGAACATGCAGCCTAAATCTCCCTGCTGTTTAATTTCAAACACTAAAAAGGGGCAATGGGGGCAACAAAACTCTGAAGTTAAAAATACCACCTTTTTAATAGTTTTAAGTCTGCTACCTGTACAAAGAAGAGATATATGCCTTCAAGTCAAAAAAATACAAGTATATGGATACCTTTCTAAAACCATCACAAGATATTTTTCCTAATTACATTAACCTTTAAACAACTTTCCCAGTCTAATACTAGAAAGGGATATTTAACAAAGGAAAGATACCCACTGTCCAACTTTGCTTCATGAAAGTAATGCAAGAAGTGGAATGCTCAATTATTTTCTAAACCCTGAATTGGATGATTATTCTGTAAGAAAACCTTCACATAGGTTTCTGTTGCTCCTTTATTTTCCATATTTCTTCCTTACTTATTTTACTTATTTCTGTGCTGGTCAGATTGTATTTAAAGTATCACACTAAATACATAGTCTTTGAAACCCACTCAGGGGAGAGTAAGAAAGCTTTCTTGAAAAACACTTTAAAAAACAACAACAAACTCAAAATTACTCACCTAAAGAAGAAAAAGCCAGTGGACTACACTGATGAAGGTGGGAGGAGTCACAGCAAAGATACTTATGTTTAAATATTTGATGTGTTGTCATGTTTAGGTGTCCTACATAGCTTCAAAGGGTAAATGTTACAGGAATAACTATTTCAGATAAATTAAAGGGGAAAGTGGTCTATTTATACATGAAATGGACTGTCTTAGGAGGTGGTAAAATCCCTACCATTAGTGTTGTTAAAAAATAAGCGGGAGGATTAAATACCAGGACATCAAAAAAGGTGTTCGAAATCATATTAGGTGTTAAACTAGATGTTTTTTTTTTAAGTTTCTTCCAACCATAAGAGGGTTGGAAAACAGATCACCAAAAAGCAAATCTTCACAAACTCAAAGCCTGTCTAATGTAGCCCTCAAAAGGGGGGGAGCAGGGCTGGTAGAAAACAAAACAAAACAAGAAACAGGTGACTTCAAGAGTAGTAAATAGAAGAAAGTCAGTTGGTTCTGAGGGAGAAGAGTCAGAGCCCTGGAGAAACTTACTGTCCTTGAGCACGTCAACTTGACCTTCTAAAGTATAGCTTTGTTCAAATTTCTATAAACACTGACTTAACTTACAGGCATGCTGTGTAGCTTACCGTAATCCTAAAGTGACACAGTATACTGAGCACAGCAGCGTTTTAACCTGGAGGGTCTCTAAGGGCATATGCATCAGCATTTACCACATTTTGTGGATGGATAAACAGAAGCACTGAGAAGCTAAAGGAATAATTCATTTAGCTAGGGGCTGAAACAGAACCTTCCCAGATTTCTGCACTTTTACTAACCGTTTCTACAGAATTAACAAGTAGCAGGCATTTGAGCAAGGCACAAAACTGAGTGGAGATGACTTCCCTGGCATTCGCCTTTGCTAGAAGAGGGACAGTTTCAACTCTGTTCTTCAACCACCCACACAGTAACAAATATCCCCACCACTGTCCCACAACCAAGGGTTAAACAGGAAAACAAAAAGGTGAGCAATCCTATAGAATTCACTATTTAATTTCAGCCTCTAAGTTGCCACTCCCTTGTCAATATAAAGACGAATTTCTTATACGTGGAGTTACTTGCTGAAAAGCAGAGGTTAGAAATGGAGAGACCTGAGGCCCAAGCCCACCCTAGGGAGCCTACGTATTGTTGGGAGCTGAACCTCAGAGTCACTTCAAATCAACCAGAGAGCTTCCTAAGCAGATGTTGGGGCTGCACCCCAGGCTTACCAAGTCAAAACCTAGAATGGGGTCTAGGAAACCTTACATTTTATAAGCGTTATAGAGGATTTTGCAGCCCACACATGAATCACAGGGTTTGTAGCTCATTCCTGGCCTGAGATCCTAGATCTGTCTTTTCCAACCTAATAGCCACATGAGTTCCTAAGCACTTAAAACATGGTGGGTCCAAACTGAGATGCATTGTACATGCAAAAGACATACCAGAGACCCAAAACTTAAATTGTAAAATATTGATTACATGTTGAAACTATAATATTTTGGATATATGGTATTACATAAATTATATCATTGACATTAATTCCTCTGGTTCCTTTTAATTTTTTTTTAATGTAGTAAATAGAAAATTAAAAATTTTGTATGTGGCTTCTAGTTACCTATTAATTACCTCTTACATTACTATAGACATTTGTATTTGCAAAGCCTGTGCTTTCCCATATATTGTCTCATTGTCCATACAAAACAACCTCAACAGAAGGAAATCACTCAGGCTCACTCAGAACTACACTCTTTATTAACTTCTTTCAGTTTATAAACCTCTTACTGGTATTTTATGTCTTAACTCACTTCAGCTTCTTTTGAAACCTTTCGTTTCAATAAAGGCAAAAGTAGTCACCCTCATGCTTCTGTAGAAATGATGCTACCCTTAGTTTTCCATCCTTCAGGAGATACTTTTCAACGACTTGATATCCAAAGCATGGTGATTATTAAACATTATAGTCATAATTACAAATTTGGCAATCAATCCTTACCTAAAGTGGCATTGGCTCAAATATTTGTCACTTTCTTATTTATTGTACTCAATCATTGAAAATTTGAGTAAATTTCTATGCCCATGTGTCTATTAACCAACTGAGGGAAAGACATAAAATAAGTCATATGTCTTCTAACCTGAAGAAAGTTAGTTTCATCAGGGAACAAAACTAGCACTGATCAGGTAAGAGATGGTCTGCTATAATCTGCAGTAGGAACAGCTGACTCCATAGGGAGGGAAAGGACATTTCAGAAAAGAAAAATGTTATGAGTGAAGGTCCAGAGACCAACATGGCAATGACATACATAGCACACACAAAAACCAGCCTGGCTCCTGGAAGGTGCTTAAAGACACATGTATTGTGTGTGTGGGGGGGTGTTAAATCTGAGGAAGTGCCCTCCTCAACATGATCATTTTGGGTGTTCTTGCCTCACTAACTGAACTGTAAGCTCAGTTCTCCCTGCAAATGGATTACCTCATGTCATACAACTGACCACTAAACTATTGGCTAAATTGCATTGCAGCTATTTCTCCTTAGCAAAAGGGTAATTTGAGGGGGGGTCAGTATTGAAGGAAGAGTGACAAGACCTGGATTCTAGCACCAGCTCTTCCAATAGAAACTGTATAGCCCAGTGCAAGTTTCTACAATATGGAGGTTTTGTGTGTGTCTTCCTCTGTGGGATATTTGCTTGAGAGCCTCAAATTGTACCCTTTGTCATTTCAATTTACTATTGACCACCACATGGCACACTTGAAGGAACATCAACTTTGGAGACAGACTATTAAATTAATGTCTTGATCTCAGTTTCCCAACTATAGAAGAGAGAAAATACCACGTACCTCATATGGCTGTTATAAACTTAAATGGGACCATTTATATAAAGCACCTGGCATGTAATATCTACTCATATGGCTTTCTCCCATTATTATTATTTCAAAAGATGTCAAACCATATAGCCAAATTTTTCTACACACAAAATGAGAATTGGTTTCAGTGAAACATGAAAAAATAGTTCTCTGTGTGCATAGACATTGATATTTACAGGGAAATAGAACTGCAGCATTCATGGGAAGACATGCCATCTTTTGTCATTTCATATCATGGAGGCAATTCTTCCACCCATTAGTGCTTGAATCCAATGAGTGGTCTCCTACTAGGCATGGTAACTTAGCTTCTAGACCTTCACTAACAATGTAAATATATTGTTTCTTTAACAGTCAAACCTCTTTGACACCAGGACCAATTCAAATACACTGCTCAGCAAAATAGAGTGACTGAGAGAATGGTCCTCCAGTAAATTCCATCCTCTCCAACTTCTTTCTTAGCATGACACATTTTTATTACCACAGTCTTCTGTTTTGCTGTTTCCACAGATTTGCATTAATAGCAATCCAACTGAAGTCATTACTGTGTGCATAAGCTCACGGGAAGGGGCCATACCGAGGTCTGCTGTAACTGGCGGCAACTTAGACAGTATCGGGGTGGGTTTCTCCATATTTGGAACAGCTCCAGCCAACCCAGGGCATATACACACAGTTCACCACACACAAATAACCACTTCCGAGTTAAAACAGCCAAAGAATCATTGTTAAGAAAATATTCTATTACTGGACATTAATGGACATGGAAAAGGCAGAAAATATATTACCCTATTCAGAGTTTGGTTTGTTTTTCATCTTGTGTCTTTCACGGGGGCATCAGTGAAAATGTATTTATTCAGAAAGGTCCTCTGCATAATATATGGATATATACATAGGCCAAGTTTAAGTTTTCTTTGTCTCTATTTTAAAAGCTAAATGACATAAAGAAAATTTTAGATTAGTCAAAAGGAATTTAAAGCTGAAAGGTGGGGTTATTTGCATACACACAAACATACACATACATACATATATGTGTATATTTGATATATAATTACTTTATGACTATAAAATACACACTCATAACAATGAAATCAATACGGAAGTGTATAAATTATAACACCAGTTTGTATACAACAGTGCGGCCAAATAACAAGCGGACGAATTAAAAAAAAAAAAAATCCCAGTACTAAAGTATAATTTAAAAGTCTCTAGAAACAGGAGCCATACTTATTCACTGAATCTCTTCAATAGGGATGTGATATATATTTGTCAGCAATATAAGTGCCTTCCTTCCTATATCTTGCTTATTCCCCAGTATTAATAATTCTTTTCTCCCTTTTTCAATCCAATTAGGTGCGGTCTTGAGACCAATAAATGCCACAGCTGACTCTCCAGGCAAAGTTGGCAGAACAGGGGCAAGCCTTCTCGTAAGTCCAGAGGGGTGAAAGGGACTGCATTTTAGCCTGTGCCACTCCAGAGGTATTGAGAAGTCATGCTTGGCCCCAAAAATGCAACAGTCCCCTCACCCATTCCTACTGTGTTTTTGAGAGAATAAAACATTGACACATAGATTAATGTCATAACCTTTCCTAAGATCGAACTTTGATGGGGGAGAGGATAAAAGAAGTAGCACTTTGGGGCAGAGACCGTAAATGAGGAGGGGATTGAGGAAGAGGAACATAACATAGGGTAGGAAAGGGGGCGCTTTATATTACACCTTCACAATTTAGCCAAGGTCCAGTCTTATAGAGAAAGAGCAGAAACCATGCTATAAGTTAAGTGAAAGTCTCTGGGAATGCCAGAATAAAGGAGTCACACATCATTTCTGACCTGTATCCTACTTGACTTGTCAGACACTTTATATGATGGTGATTTTTATAACTCCCCTGGGTCTACCCTTCCTATACTAAAGCATGAGAGAAATATACACACTCCCCTCCCAAGTACTGAAATAGTCTCTCCAGAAAAAAGGAAAAAAAAAACACCCATGGTATTAACGTATTTAATTAATATGGCATCAGTATAATTTCCCCAGTCACTTGCATCCTAAACAGTAGGCTATTAAGGGAGAAAGGGAAGGACAGGAAGCACATCCAGCTCCCTACGGAGGAATTGGTGTCTTCACTAATGCATCTGCTACTCTATTGTTGAGTTGTGGCTTCCACAGACTCCAGACTAAGTGTATTCAAATTAATGGTAGTAACAGGCATTTTATCCTGTGATCTATTTTTACATCTTACTTCAAGATACATCATAAGGCAGCTTGGACAGTACCATATTGGCAACCACATTTATGAACAGCTAGAAAGGCATCAGTGGAAAGGAAATAAATAGAGAAGATGTGGTGTTAGTTGATTTTAATGAGAAGTTTCCTAGGAGGTCAGCTCTTGTTCTTAAATCTTTGATCTAGTGGATGGGTGTGAGTTATTCTCCAGGCTGTGACTGCTATTAAATTATATACGTGCTGATAAAAACTGAAGATTCTACATGGCAGCTCTTTAACTGCATATTCTTTTCTTACAAAAAGAAAAAAGAGAGAGAGAGAGGAAAAGGAAAAACAATTGCTGAAATGATTCTTCATTAGCTGACCGCAAAGATGCAAAGAATTCCTTCCAAGAGGAAGTCCAGTCAGCTGTTTAATTGGCATGACTTGTGACGCTAGAACATTCTTGCTCCACAGCATCTCACAGGCCATTTGCATCATATTTACTGAAAGGCAGTGATGCCACTTTCAAAGTGCAGTGGTTTAAATGTAGGTGCTCACAGGCCAGGTTATTGTGATACCCACAGATGCAAATTGGGAATCAGGTAACGCTGTGAATTCTATCGATAAGTGATTCTTGAAATTTCTGGCTCACTGCACCCTAATAGTTGGTTCAAATTTTCAATATCCCAATGTCTAGCAGAAGTCAGTGACCATCCCATGGGTTCTCAGGCTGTTTCTACCCAAAACCAAACGTGAAAATATTCATGCCCACCTTTGCCACTTCATCCTTCCAACCCTCAAAACACTTCCTTGACTCAACGATGAAGGTTCTAGGAATTTGTGCTGAACAGTTTTGGACACAACAGTAGTGACAGAAGGAAGAGTTGAATGTGCCAGAGTCTGTGGGTGAGATAAGCTTATTCCACCACGTTCGTTTTCTACAGAGGATGACACTACCGTTGAGACAGGGAGTGGCAATGGGGGAGAGCCTTCCTTGACAAGGTCCTACCAATTCATTTCCACCTTTTTTGCTGTTTTTGTTTTGCATCACTATCAGGAAACCTAATCAGACTTTGAATCGCATATATTTCGACATATATTTTGAAGACAGGAGAGCAATTGTGTTAGCATTTGCCCAATTTAACAGAGATTCTTCTGTGTTCAATCAGGCAGTAACAAGGGTCTATGGTATGTGAAAAGTGGGACTGCAATCAAGGCTTTAAAATCATCATTAATGTACATTGAGATTAACAACAATATGCCCCAAATGCCTTTACATGTCAAGTATGAAGCAACCTTCTGGCACCTGCAGATGGAACAAAAATGAAATGAAATGCTGGCAGTGACTCTATAGCTCTGCAAAGGAGCAGGTTGTATCTCTGATAATAACTGTTCCCCAGAGGCTGAGAGATTGCTGTTAGCAAACCAAGAGAGGCACAGGTTACAATAATAACCCTCTAAACAACTGACATTTGCCCTGAACAGTAAGAGGCAAAAAGGAACAGGGAAAAGAATATACAATAATAATAATAATTAATTGAATAAAAATAATATTTAAAAGCAATCAGCTCCAAGGTGGTCCTATCCCCATCACTATTTTCAAAACTCTACACTCACTCTGCAGTAGGCTCAGGGCCTGGAAGGAGGGTCACTCACGGCTTTCCATGAGAAATGAACACACTCCCCTGGTTTAAACTAGCTCACCTAAGCACTGTTCAGTGGAGTTGAAAATGAGTGTAGTTAAAATCCGGAAATCTGAGTCAAAAGTCCCATTGTCTTCACTCCACTGATTTATTGTGAGACACAAATACTCTGTCTTGGATGCTCTGACATCTGTGAATCAGGAATAATGATTCTTTTGTCGGTTTGCTTAGCAATATGGAAGCAGAAAAACAACATGCCCGGGGTGTCTTTTGGTAATCATTTTTTAAATGAATTTCCTTTCAATGGGGAAATTTAATAACCAATAGGTGAATACCTGCCATAATAAATAAGCAAATAAAAGACATTAGCATGTTTAAAAGAAAAAATTTATTTGTGAAACACCTAGACTTCTGTCTTTTTTTTTTTTTTTTAATCTGTATGTTTGACCTGTTACTTCAACCAAAATAAGAATGAAGTGCTATACTGGCGGATTCATTCCATGTTATATTGCTTTTCTGAACACTAATTTTTTTCAAATGGTTCTGTTGGAGAAAATAAATCATTTGAACAGCCACTCTTTAGCCACATCAATTCTATTTAAAATGTATATCCTAACCTACTACAAGTACCCAAACACATCTTGCCCTACTGAATCTGATGTAAAAATCGCCCCGCACATTATTCCTATTTCGAGCTTTGGATGTTAACTTGTAGTAGCAGACCCCATATTCAAATGGTTCCTTCCAAAGAAACCTCAAATTGCCAAGTTTCCTCTCAATGATAACTGAGCATGCTGTCGAATCATGGACATTAAAAGTATACAATTATCATTGCACATTTATCTACCGCCTTTCAGATGAAGTCTGTCTGCAACTGAGGCAAAACTGCATGTGGCATGCCATCATTAGTAAATCAAAGTCATGCTCATCTTCTTCTCTCCCAATTGAAAAAAATCACAGTAGTTACTTCCAACTTGATTCTTATTATGAGAAAGAAAATAAACTCAAATACTTGTTAAAACACAAGAAAGGTAGACACAATGAGGCCAACTGTACTTTCCTCATATATTTATCCAATTAGATATTTTTTAAGATCATCCTCAACTCTACCTCTTATGATTGATTAGAGGTTTTTGATATTTACATTTTCCAGGCCTTCATATATCAACTTGATTGTGACATATGGATTAAAACAAATGTCAAATTTAAATGTTTTCAATTAGTCACTTTTATGCTAAAAAAAAAAAAAAATCAGGCAATGCAACATGAAACTAACTCCCTCCTCCCCAAACCCACCCCGTGGGCTGTCTGCTTTTTGACCTCCTTTCCTACATATCCTTTCTGTGCCTGACATCTGGTTCTCCCTTTCTAAGTCAGTGATTAATCTAGCAATACAGCCAGCAGGTACAATCTCCAGACCAAGTCAATTTTCCCATTGTTATGTCTAACCTTCCTTTGTACTAAGAAATCTTGCATCGATCATATAAGGGTGATAGTAAGTAGCAGCAATAACAAAACTTTGTTCAGTACTTTACAGTTTGCAAAGTGCATTTCCAGAAGAAATCACACCCAGGTTTTTAATATAGGCTCAGTTACCTTCTTATTCCATTGTAGTTCACTTTTTTGATCCATAAAATAATTCCAAATTTTATGTCACTTAAGTGGTTGAGGAGAAAAATATAAAAAGCATTAAAGGGGAGCTATCGTGGCCTTCATAGCTGTTGGTGTATCTTCTGAAATACTTAATGCTAAAAATGGTGTAACTAAAAGTGGACACAAAAATCAGGAAAGTAACAGGAACAGCTGATGATGAGAAATTCAAAATAACAACCTGGGTATTACTCCAGTTAGCAAGTGAGAGAGCACCACGTGCAGCCTCCACGGTCAATGTGTAAGAGATGTATATAATAATCTCATTGAAAAGGAGTCATGTGGAGAATATTCAAGAAACCGAAGAGTGATTGCTTTGGGTGGTAGCAGAAAACCAAGTAGCCAGGGGACAAGAGAGAGGGAGATGTTTTCCTCTCCAACTATGATGTACTTTAAATAACTCATGATGTGCATTTATTACTTATTTAATGCATAAATAGATGATATTAAAAAAGAAAAATAAATACGCTAGATGCATTGTGTTGTGAAAGAGGGTCTGGATGTTTACTCTTCAACCTTGACTTCACATCACAAACATTTCTACTTGTCTGTCCATTTAGAAAAAAATAAAGCAACAAACTGATGGTTGCTAGACGGTGGGGAGTTGGGGAGTGAAAAAGGTGAAGAGATAAGAAAGTACAAATTGGTAGTCCCAAAACAGTCACAGGGATGTGAAATACAGCATGGAGAATATAGTCAATAATGTTGTAAAAACTATGTAGGGTATCAGATGGGCACTAGATTTATTGGGGTGATCACTTCCTTAATTATATACCGCATTTCCCCCAAAATAAGACCTAGCTGGACAATGAGCTCTAATGCGTCTTTTGGAGCAACAATTAATGTAAGACCCGGTCTTATTTTACTATAAGATTGCATATAATATAATTAATATCATATCATATCATATCATATCATATCATATCATATCATATCATACCGGGTCTTATATTAATTTTTGTTCCAAAAGATGTATTAGAGCTGATTGTCCGGCTAGGTCTTATTTTCAGGGAAACAGGGTAAATACCTAACCACTGCATTGTACACCTGAAACGAATATAAAATAATATTGACTGTCAACTCTAATTAAATATACATATAAATATATAAATACACACACACACACACACACAGTCATGGGAGGTAAAGTACACCATAGGAAATATAGTCAATGGTATTGTAATAGCTATGTACGGTGTCAGATGGGTAGTAGACTGGTTGGGGTTATCACTTTTTGAGGGATATAAATCTCTGATTATTATGTTGTTTTGTACACCTGAAACTATCATAATAAAAAAGAAAAAGGAAAAAATAAAGCAAGATCCCAAGTTTTGTCAGACCAAAATCATATATTATTACATCAAGATCAATTACAGATTTAGAAACAAAAACAAACTATTAGCAGGAGATCTATAATGATTTTTGTAATAATATCAAGAGAGGCAACATTTCCTAAGCGGACTCTTTTAGATAATTTTGTTTTAATACAGTTATCTAGGTCTCATACCTCCCCTTTCCCAAACAAAATTCTGATTTAGTGGGTCTGAGATGAGATCTAGCCATAAGTATCTTGAAGAAATTCCCTGCATAATTTGGATTAACACTCCTAGTTGAGATTGATTAAGCAGTTATTAGAGAATATTTGTAATAAATGACAAGACCTAGAGAAAACTAAAAATATTCAAGACCCAGTGCATACGTCCATGTTCAAATTTATTATCATTTGGAAAACTGACCCTAAAAGAGTAGAATGAAAACTAAGAATAAATTAAACAATCAGTGTGATAGACAAAAAAATTTCTTCAAAGGTAAGTTCTAAACCTCCACCCAGGTCAGAGTTTGCATTAGTCCATGGTAAAATAGGACAAATAAAACAAGGTAGTGTTATTTTTCAAAAAGCTTAACTTGTTCTGACATTATGGCTATTTTAATATTTTGGTTCTTAAATCTCCTCTTTTAAAAATGAAATGATCATGATAGTAAATCACAGTTGTTGTTTTTATGACAGATTCTAAGGTTGGTGAATAAAGAGTTGGAAGACCTCTGTTAGCCTGGAAACTATGCTAGATTTTTGAAATAAGACAAATAAAGATTGTAAAGAAAAGGTAAAAAAGTAGGCCACAGTTTGAGAATAGATATCATGTGTTAGAACTACATGACAACAAAGTAATTACCATAAATTTTAATCTTTAGTGACAAATAATTCCTGAACTAAGACATATGACATAAATATTCAAGAGGATATATGACACCAACTGTGCCTGGCATCAAGTGACTTACAAACACACTTTTATCAGAGGTTTGGGATCCCTTTTGGATTCCCATGGGAATCTTGACTGCAGAACTTCTGGAAAGATTAATATAATAGAGCAGGGGGAAAATTGAGCTAGAAGGATGAATTAATGCCACAACAGGTGGTTCTCAGCCTTGACAGCACTTTAAAACAACTGGGGGAGATTTTCATACAAACAGCACACTTGATGGCTGGGTCCTCTTCCAGTCAAGAATCTGAGGATGGCTCTAGGACGCCCGTATGTTTTTTAAAAGCCCTCGAGGTGATTCTGCAATCTTAATATGCAGCCAGAACTAAGACCCACTGATGTAGATAGAGTCTATACTCTAGGAGATTTGTAGACTTATTCTGCTGCGGTGGGGGTGGAGGGACATCCTCTCTGCTACCAATTTAAGAGATGGATTAAAGTAGCTGCTCTTTGCTCCACTTCTTGTGATTTCCTAGGCCAGGCTCAATACTTTCACATGGCATTTGCAAAGATCTTAGCCATTCTTTCAGTTGAATGGGATGATTTGAGGAATTTGAAATGAGTATTTTGGGCTTTGCACACTATTATTATACAAGTTCCCTGGACAGAGAGATTCTTTCATCAAGATGAAATGGTCTACTTTTACATTCTGTCATGTGACTTAGATGATGGAAGAAAGTAAAAGAGAAATCATCATCATCATCTCCACTTCAGCTGCCACCATCTTCATCATCCTCATCACTAGCCCACTTAATGCCCATCGTCACTACAGTGATAGCTGCTATTTTTACATTTAGAATGGTGCTATAAAAGGCCTTTGGTAGCATAAGGCTCCTGGCTATGTTCTTAATGAGTTTAAGGAGAAGGAAGAAACAGCTGAATTTTTTATTTATTTATTTTCTTTTGCAAAATCTGTTAAACACCTACTCTCCAGATGTCCATCTCCAATTTGCCTAACACTGCATAGAAGAGGGAAAACAATCACAACACCTAATTAGGAAACCTGAAAGAAGTACCTTCAGAAATCTAAGCTGCAGGGATATGGAACACAGCTAATATAGAGCCGTTTTACATTGACTGCACAGTGTAATTCCTGGTTGCTCTTCGAAATAAACAAACCAGTACTGGCAAACTTTGTATGCAGCTCCTAACATTAATCCACTACATGGGGCATTCGCGACAGCTCAGAGTAAACAAGAAACTACCCTGGCAGCGCAATTAAATACAACCAGGTCATTTTATATGCTGAAAAGGAGTCCAGTGAGACCAACAGGTGTTATAAAGCCCTCTCTCTCTTTCTCTCTCTCTCTCTCTCCCTCCCTCCCTCCCTCCCTCCCTCCCTCCCTCCCTCCCTCCCTCCCTCCCTCCCTCCCTCCCTCCCTCCCTCCCTCCCTCCCTCCCTCTCTCTCTCTCTCTCTCTCTCTCTCTCTCTCTCTCTCTCTCTCTCTCCTGCCTACCTGCCTTCCTATTTTGCAGAACTCATATAATGAGAGCTTGGTTCTTCTAGATTACTAATCTTGGGACTGGAAACAAACATCTACCTGGCTGTGCATGATAAACAGGGACGTGCCAGTGCAGTTTCTGTACCTGAAAACAACCAGCCTACTCAGTAGGAAAGGCTCATCAGAAAAATGAGAAATTCATCAAGGTCTTAATCTTATTGTACGAATTTCCTTTCTAAAAGGTTGGGTGATTTATTTGCATGTATTGATTCTTTCTTTCTTTTTTTTTTTTTAAGATTTCTATTTCTAAAAGGAAGAAACCATTTTGTCATATTAAAGGTGATAAAACCATGGTAGAGAGAGGTTAAGTATTCTTCCTGCTGGTGGCTATAAGCAACCCTGTGGTATCTGGAATTAAAAGTCAGGTTTTTCTGGTTTGTGGTTCATGTTTTTTCCGTCACTGCACATAAAAAGGAAAGGACCTAGGCAATGTAAACAATGCACATCCTTAGCCCAAGGGAACAGAGGTTTCTCCCAAATCATTTGTTTTTACTGAACACAATAGTGCTTGCATTTTTAGCTAAGCTCAGATCAGAAGAGCCAATGACACCAGTCTGGGCAGAACACTTTATCCTTATTACTGTCAGTGTAGACAACTTAAGGATATTCCTAACTGAGGCCCATTGGATGGTTCTAAAAATAGGACAAGTGACACGCGCTCAGGGAACCTAACAGCCAAAAATACTGCATTCAATAAATACATACCTGAAGTATTTATACTGAAGTGGATGTAAAAATAGAACACCAGGCATTTACTACAGGTGGTTTAGACACCAATAAAGTAAGAGACAAAAACCATCAAGAAAAACAAGAAGGTAAACCACAGTAGGTAACAGACTATTTTAAATAAAAGATATTCTGCTCATTTTGAAAGACCAACTTTTCCCCTCTTTTTAATATTTCCCTAATGTCACAGGGATAGGATAGGACACAAGGTGACAAATGATCTATTCTTTCATTTTGTATCAAATTATTCCAAGCAGATAAGAAAAATGTCATTCATCCAGTCAAGGATACACCTGTGGAACACTTTTTTAATACAATATACCAAGAACCATTCTAGGTATTAGGGATATAAATGGGTAATCAAAGCAAACACAATCCTTGCCTTCATGAAGGCTGCATTCAACAGGAGGAGAGAAAATAAATAAGTGCATGTAATACAATGTAATACTACTTAGGACATTTAAAAAAAGAAAAAAAGTCAAGTTGGCTAATGGAATCAAGTTACAGGGGCTGTTTACAGGTAGGGTGGCCAGAGTAGACGTCTCTAAATATTAGACATTCAACCTGAGATCTGAGAACTATTTTTTTTACTCAGTCATTCAATTCATGAAAAACATTTGGTCAGTGCCTACTATGTACCCAGCATTGTTCTGAGCACACACGTACAGTATAGATTAAAAAGTGGCATTCACAAAGTCTCTGCTCTGTAAGAAATATTTGGGGGTATGGAAGGAAAGAGATGGCACTGCTTCTCTGAAATGAGGTATGGTATTTCTAGTTTTATACAGGACTCGTCCAATTCGTGTCTGTTTTTTTTTTTTTGTTTCTTCACACATATCCTGAAAATCCAGTTCACCTATTTAAGAAATCACAAATGCAACAGGTTTAAACAGCTTAACTGGTAAATATCAGGATAGTCTTTCATCTACTCTGAAACAGCAGGAGACATTTTATTCCAAGGTAAAAACAAACATACACACTTCTAAAGCCTTGAAGCCTCTGCAGTAATGCCCAGGGTGCCATGGGTTACAGCTGGAAAAGTGCTGTCCTCTACCAGAAAGCCTTCTTAAACTAACCTGACATCTAGTTTTCAGTTCTCTCTCTCTCTCTCTCTCTCTCTCTCTCTCTCTCTCTCTCTCTCTCTCTCTCTCTCTCTCTCTCTCTCTCTCAATTCTGGCAGAATTTTCCACCGGGATTACAGGAACAACATAAAATAATAAAATACTGATCATGGAGACTTAGTAATCAATGAGGGCTTCTTACTATGGGGGAGGGTCCTGAAGATATCCTCCTCTCAAATCAAATATTGAAGCTAAGATATAGTCCAGTCACATTTTTCACTATAGTGTACAAAGGAAAAAAAAAATTGTTCCCATAGAAACATATAATCCAGCTTGAGGAAAATCTGAAAAGCCAGTCATTAGGTGCTTTGTCCTCAGAATCAGAAGATAGAAATTCTATTTACACTTCTGTAGCAGTTTGTTGTGCAAGCTTGGGCAAGTTACATAATTTCTTTGAGGCTCAGTTTTCTCATCATTGCAGTGATGATACTTTCAAATATCTCTGCAGAGTCCTGTGCAACCCGAGCAGCTCTGTTTTCCAACTGTATTTGCAGGAAGATTTCATTTGAAAACGTGTGTCTTGATATAAAAAATCAAGTTGAAAAAAATCACTGGATAAGATGTTCTCTGAAACCTCTTTCTAACTCCATAGTACCAAGATTCTTAGTACCTCTCAGATTTAAGGTGGTGGCAGGAGCTGGAGAACCTTTTTGAAAAGCCAACTCATCCTTGCCTTACAAAGCCATTGTCTACCTGCTCCTTTTCAAAGGTAGAAGGTACTACCATGGTACTACCAACACTTCATTTTTACAACTGAGCTCAGTAACCACTGCAGTGAATTCCCTAACATTTTCTTTTGTTTTTTATTTATTTGATAGAAAAGATTGTGTAGTTGCCTTTACCCCTAAAGTTTTCTCTTGCTTAAAGTGTATAAAGAGAAAAGAAAAAATCAATAGTGTTTTTGCTAAGCTACTACTTTAGCAAATAAATATTTATTAAATGCTTACTACATATACCAGACACAAGTTGCTCTTAGGAATTAGATTTTCTCAAATTAGAGCAAAACCCTCAATTAAATATAAATCCAAGGCTTAAAAAAATGGAGAGTTGCCCATGCTTATGGATTCGAATACTCATTACTGTTAACAAGTCAATTCTCCCCAATTTTATTTATAGATTCAACAAAATCTCAATCTCAGCAACTTTTTCGTAGATATTGACATGCTAAAGCTCAAATTTATATGGAAAGGCAATGGCACTAAATAATTAACAAATCTAAAGAAGAATAAAGCTAGAGGACACACACAACCCAATTTTAAGACTTCCTATAAAATGACAGTAACCAAGAGAATGCAGTATTGGTGAAAAGATAGAGATAGAGACCAATGGAACACAAATGAGAACCAATAAATAGAATCACACCAATACAGTCAACTGATTTTGACAAAATGAAAACGCAATTCAATGGAGAAAAGATAGGTTTTTTAACAAATGGTGCTTTAACAGCTGGATATACTCTGTAAAAATAAATTAATAAACCTAAATACATAAATCACACTTCATACAAAAATTAATTCAAAATGGATTATAAAGCTACACGTAAAATGTAAATCTATAACATTTGTAGAAGAAAACATGGTGAAATTCCATATGGCACTGGGTTTGCTGATGCTGGTTTTAAGTATGACATCAAAGCATGGACATAAAAGAAAAACTTGATAAATCAGACTGTCAAAACTATGAACTTAGGTTCTGCTAAACACAATGCTAAGAGAATGAAGACAAGCCACAGACTGAGAGAAACTGTTTTCAAATCACATCACCAGTTAAAAAAACAAAAACTTGTAGTGAGAATATATATATTACATACATGTATATATTATATATATATGACACTCAAAATTCAAAAATAAGAAAGCAAGAATCCAAATTTACAAATAGGCAAAAGATTTGGACACATCACCAAAGAAGACATACACATGTCAAATAAGCATATTAAAATGTTCTCAACATGATGAGTTATTAGAAAAACATAAATTGAAATCATAATAAGATATCAGTTTCTACCTATTAGGTTAAAATTGAAACAAAAACATAAATTAAAATCATAATAAGATATCAGTTTCTACCTATTAGGCTAAAATTGAAACAAAGGGCAACAAAAGCTGACAATACCAAAGATGTGTAGGAACTAGAACTCTCATATACTGCTGGTGAGAATACAAAATGATTTGGCCAATTTTTAAAAATTTGGAGGGTTTTTTTTTCTTATTTAAAAATAATAATAAAGTTAACATACACTTACCATATGACCTATCATTCTAGCTCCCAGATATTTATCCAAGAAAAATGAACTTATGTCCACACAAAAACATGTGTACGAAGTTTTAAATCATCTTTATTCATAATTGTCCCAAAATGTACATTCAGATATTTTCTACAGGTGACAATAAACAAACTGTAGTACATCCATATAATGGAGTGCTACTTGGAAATAAAAAGGAATAATCTACTGGTACATGCAACAACACAGATGAAACACAAAGGAATTAGGCTAAGTGAAATAAACTAGACTTAAAAGGCCACATAATCTATTTATAGTAAATTTGGGGAAATGCCAAACCACAGGAGTCAGGAGTTGCCAGTAGCTAACAGTGGAGGGGGTATTTCACTACAAAGTGGTAGCAGGAGGGAGATCTTTGGGGGATACAGAGTGCTCTGTATCTTGAATGTGATGGTGATTACATGACTTTCATTTGTATATCATCGAACTATATACACTTTACTGTTTGTAAATCAAAAATATATTTTTATGAAATTTAAATATCATTGGGACTAACTACTCAGATTTGGCTCCTCATGTTACTGTAATTTAACACAATGTGACAAAATCTCACACATATCCACAACACAAAAGTGATTAATGAACATTAAAGGACATTCTGTCCTTTTCATTTTACATGATATGAATTAAGACACTATGATTATTAAAATAAGAATGTTCATGCCAGGATTGTCATTTAAACATATATATATATATATATATATATATATATATGTTTAATATGGAAGAATATATACATATGGAAGAATTTTTAGGAACACAAGCAATTAGGCAATTGCAAAGAAGGAAAAGAGAAATAGTTCTTCAATGCTTAAATGCTGAGGAACTAAAAAAAAAAAAACCCGAAAACAAATCATTACGTGTGAACACATTTAAAATAGATTCTGCTGGCTCCTTTACAAATATAATTTTTTAAAAATACTTTCATCAGAAATTTCTGTGTGAAATTGTATGAATGACCCAAAGTTTCCTGGGCAGAGAGCTGTTACCAAATGATCTAGAAAGGGAGGAATAATTACAATTTAGTTTTCTGTTTTTAAAACTATATTTCTATAATGTGGCCTTTGGGATTTTTCTCAGAGAGTGATTAAATTCAGTATAATGGTGTGTGTATGTGTGTTGTGTGTCTTAAAGTACATGACTGGAGAATCAAAACTATTTTATGCTCAGAAATAGTACTGTTAAGTGTTTTTTTTTTTTACTTATACATATATGCATACAGATACACTATATATGCCTCTCTATCTCTCTCTATATATATACACACATACACACGTGTATAAAATTCTGGGTGTATAAGTTTGTGGTACAATGAAAATAACTGGCATACATACAAAAGTGGCACACTAAGAGACTATAATCTTAACTGCCACCAACTAGCTATGGGACTTTGGACAAGACATTCATTTTCCTTAACTTTTAGTTTCCTAAATCTAGAAAGTCATTTCAAGTTCTAAAATGATATCAACGTCCTGAGGAAGATCTTCAAAAGAAGTTAAGCACTTTCTGCATATTTCTCCTTCCCCGCCTCTCTCCCACCTCACTCAGTAGCAAATTCTCTCTGGGAAATACACTTTCTGAAGCTGAGGCTAGTAGTGTCTTTCATTCTTAAAAATTTTTAGATCAAATGATTCTACAATGACCTTTCAGGAACAGCTATATATGCCTAGAATAAAGCTCAGTCTTGTAAAATTTAGGTCACTAAGTTTTGTCATAGTAAACGTGCCCTTGAAAAGCAGTGTTACTCATAATTCTCAGTACGCAATGTAATAGTCAAGGTTTACCAATTATTGTTATCTTTTGAAATAACATTCAACTTACCTCACTGGAGAAGATTAAATTGTCATTGTTTTTTGTTTGTTTGTTTGATTTTTAATAAAAAATAATTATAATCTGGAAGATCAAAGTTTGTTATCTCTAGTCTATACTATTTGAGGCACTATTTCACCAAAAAACTTGAAATATGACAAAAAGAAAGGAGCAGTGAAACCTCACCAAACATACTGAATTTTTTGTACTCCATAATTAATCTAAATTAATGTTATATTCATATGTATAGAATGCTCAGAAACATTTAAGTTTGCATTTTCCTTACTTTCAGTCCATTGAAATCTACAAATCTAGAATACAGCTAATTCTTTGAGTTACATATGTCAGGATTCTAAATTCAGCAAATTATATTCATATAGATATTATTTTTACATACTCCAGTTCAGCACACCAAAAAGAAATATATCATCACATGTAATAATATTTTCCTATGTACAGGAAAGAAGTGCTAAAAACTAGTTAGAGTTGTAACTAGAAATGAAATTGACAATTGGAAAATGAATCAACTGTGATAAAACAGTTACTGAAAAAAAAGTTGTGAATAGAAAACGTCAATTCCTGGCAACAGTTTCACATTAGGGAAACTTTCATTACCAAATGAACATGCAACTTTACGGAAATAAAGAATGTGGGGGGAATTTTATTTTTTTTAACTTCTTTCACATCTAACATTGGTTAAGTACTTCCAATTATCTTCAAATATATATTGTCATAGCCAGTTCAGATTTCTATGCAATTTAAAGCCAGTTGATCAAATCCAAAATGTGAACTACAGATACTTGAATCCACAAGTATCTGAGATTTTGTCTACTGGATCTCTAGAAGTTCAGAACAACACAACATATTAAATTAGGGTATAGGGTCCATTTTCATTGAGAGCCAATATCCTCTTATCATCTACCACCTGATTTCTGTTATATACTCCAAACCCTCTCTCTCAACCTTGCCTTCTAATTGCTCTTCCTTTTCTATCATCTGGATGAAAGCAGCTACCATCACTTGAGTTGGAATTACTGCTGGTGTTGAAGATAAGATCCCTTGTAGAAAGTCTCCGAACTCTTGGTTTCCACAGCTGTTCTTTAAACATTTTTGGGGAAAAAACTGCTTTATGTTTTCATAAGTGCTTTCAAATACATTATTATTTTTAAAATATTCACAATAGTGAGGTAGCTACTAAAATCCCCATTTTGTATATAAGGATATGGAAGCACCAAGGACCTAACAGGAAGTCACTTCATCAGCCATTAATTAGTATAGAAAGCAGGTCCTCAAATGACTGCAGAATGACTGCCTTTGTTTTGTTCAACATTGTTTTGTTACAATGTTAATGAGATGCTGTAGGAACTTAATTCTTGCTTATACCAACTAGCCTGTGGTAAAATTGGTCTAGTTACAAATGTCATTTGGCTTAAAATTGCAAAACCTACCAATATGTTAAGTGAAGACTTACTGTATAGACCAATGCTTATTACATTTGAATGCGCATAAGAATCACCTGAGAAATCTTGTTAAAATGCTGACTCTAATTTGATACAGTTCTGGGATGAGGCCTGGGAATCTGTATTTCCAAGAACCTCCCAAGTAATGTCAACTGCTGGTCTAAGGTCATCCTGAGAAGAACAAAAACATAGATAACATTTGAACCTGTCTTCTTCCAAGTTCAAGCACACCAGAACCCCACTTCTTTTATAACTTATCTATTTCTTCTCTTCCTTCTCAAACCCATTTCTCCTTTCCTTCCTTCTCAAACCCGCTGCTGGATTTCTTCTCTTCCTTCTCAAACCCGCTGCTGATAGTATGCATCTCACATATGGGACTCAATCTTGAACAGATCTTTTGGCCTCTTTCCAAACCATTTAGAGGCCCATTCCTCCAGAAATGTCTAACCACGCTGGGCAAACCCTCTCTCCCACCCCATTTCCACATGCTCTTGTGTTTTCTACTAGACCTACCAGAAGTTACCATCTATCAGAATGATTGCTTGTTGTTTTCGATACCAGAGAGGCTATCTGGACTTCATGTCCTCTAACAGGCTGTCTCAGGCCCACAGGGAAGCAAGGCTGGAGAAGGAAACACCATCTGCGGGGCCTCAGGCTCACAGAACAAGTGTGGGCAGCACATGTCCAACACCCACACTGTAATCCCCACACAAGCCAACAGGAGAGCTGACATGAGATGAGGCTTAGTGGGAGGAATGGAGAGCAATCAGAAGAGGGAACGGACGGGAAAATGGTCAGAGGAGCATAGTCCCGGGGCAGGGCATTGTGCCCCACGGGGAGTATCTGGATTTAGCTTGGTCTAGTCACTCAGAGGACGGTTGCTGAAGATGGTGATGATGGTTCTTTCTGAGATAATCTTCCACACAAGCAGAATTTTCTTATTGTAGGTCAACTCTAGGCTCTGAGGTATTTTTCACCTTTTTCTCTCAAGGACCTTTTATGTCCCTAGTGCCTAGTTTAGTATCTTCCACACAGTAGATGCAATGTGGCGGCTCTTGGAATGGTGAGGAGTTGCTCTAAGGAGGAGGCTTCCGGCTGGACACCGAAGCAGCCTCCTCCAGCTGTCCTGACTGCCCACAACAGGCAGCAACACAAAGGTTTTAACACACAGCATCTTGGCCAAGGAAGTGCCCTGAATGCACCTTTTATAAATGTGACACGGGGACAGGGGGTTGTTGTCCCACAAACTTCAGCAAAAAACGAAAGCATTACAAATGGCTTTCACTTCTGTGGTTTACAGAGTGTAATGTGGTGGCCAGGCCTGATTAAAAAATACAGGCGGCAGGAAGCAGAAATAGCAAAAAGTAGCAAATGTTAGCAAATGTCCTCCCTGAGACCCAGGACGTGATAACGCCTATCTTGCAGTGACCTAGCAGCATGTGACTATAACATTAGGAGGAAAGAACAGGTCTATGAAACAAAATGAATGTTCATGCAGGTGTGGCTTTCCAAGATAGCACTAGAAGTAAACACTGGACTATGCGAATCCAAGGGGGCAACAAATATGGAGAACCCCTAAATGAACTAAGTCCAGAATGGAATCATTTAAGGGGTATCAAATTGTCCCCAATGCCTTATGGGTCACAGTTCTCAATTTCTCACTATTCTTTTGGGGGCTTAACAAGGAATAAGAGATAGGATAATAAAGATGGTCAGAAAAGTAAGTAGTAGTAACAAAGAAAGGGTAATCAGGTTCCTAACAGAGAACACTAATGTCCTCTTCATTTGGAGGGTCAAGATGAGAAACCATCATCAGACAACTAAACTGGTCAGCAAGGTGGTGGATGGCCCAAGGAAACTAATCTCCGAGTGTCTCACAAGAATATAGAGATTGTATAAATTTCAAATTCCAACTTAAGAAAGTAAGGGGTAATGAGAGATGTGTCAAATAAAGAGTCAGTTTTCTGTTAGCCACTCAAAATACAGAGTAAACTCCTTGCAGGTTAGATTTTGACATTCAGAAATGTGGGGTCTTTCAATGGTTCTCCTTGAGCAAGAATGATGGAACAGAAAAACGATCATACAAAGACTGAACAGAGAGTACATGGGTATGCAAGTAAGCAAAAGCTTTCCAGGTAAACCCATTACTTATGAGGCAAAATTAAGATTAGTAGTTCATGCAATTCACTAATAGTATAGTCCAGCAGTTGAAAGTAAACATAAAGGATGGCAGTATTAGCACAGGATAATGCCAACTTTGCTGGGGTTTTTTGGGGGTGGGGGAAAAAGTGCAAATGCTGTCCCCCACTAGCACAAATTATGCAGTCGAGTTTCCCACATTTGGGGAAATCGCAGGGGTCAGCACATCCGGAGTGCAATGAATAAGCCTCGCCCTGGGCAAACCACCTTCTTGATCATGGTATCTCCCCTGTCAGATAAGTATGTTGCTGGTTTCTTTTGAAGAATTCTAAATGCATCTTTGCTGTATACCTTCATCCAAGGCAGTGTTCTAAAGGATCCATAAACATTAAACAGATTTTCTTTTAATTTGTTCTAGAATATGAACTCAAGTAATGATCTTAGCCTGCAGAGGGCTTTAGTAAGACATCTCTGCATTGTTGTCCAATGTTTGCTGCACCACCTTTCAGGTTAGGTAAAGACAGGAATGAGGTTGGAACAAGCAATGTCTCTTCCCCTCTTGCAATTTTACCTTAAGAAAACCTATGATGGTAGGAAGGCTTAAACAGGAGATATACAAGCAGAAATGAGGTGTTCTTCTTATGTCAGAACCACCTTGCTTATCTACTATTTTTCCTTCTACTTCTTTCCCTCGTTTTTTACCAGTATCTTTGTCATGGTTAAGTGGACTCTGTTTATTTTATACTATGAATATTGTATCTTCCTTTATAAGAGGGGTCTAGCTAGTTGGGGCTGGTATTCCTAAAATTATGTAATCCTAGTGTTTATTCCTTGTAATTCTAAATAACATTATGATTGTGAGGTGTATATTGCATTCATTTCAAGACATTAGGAAAACTGCTTGCTGGAGACTCATCTAGTGCTAATGAACAGGCATGCTATATCAGGCGTGTATATTATATGCCTCTCCACTGTGCATGCGCACATGACTCTGCAGTAAAGGTAACAGTGTCGATTACAGACTTTCTAATCCCACTTCTCCTACCTTTCCCCAACAGTTGAACTGAACAGCAAGGGCATGTAAACTACAGTAATTGTAGTCAACTTTGAGTGTGGAAGGAGATAATGTGGTGGTGGAATATCTATAAAACTTCATCAAAATATAAAAATTTTCATAAACTCACCTAGAAAGTGTCCATCAACGAACTACTCAAAGAACACCATGTTGATAAAAACCAACATATCATGCTGGTAACTGTGTTGCTCTAATGGCCCAAAGGAAAACATAGTTAGGAGAATGAATGTATGGTTTTGTTTTATTAACCAAGAAATGAAAACTATATCTACGAGTAGGCCTGTAAAGAAGGAAGATTAACAGGCCAGTAAAGGAGACAGGATCCTTGCTAACAAAATTTTGCCTTAAGTTCTTTTAGCGTAATCTAGGATGAAGAACGTTTGATTGTAAAGCACAGTGGTAAAATATATATTATTTGAATTCAGATACTGGCTCAGGTATTTCACCAGAATATACACAGATGCATGCACTCAAAATAGGCAACTTAATAGTAAATTCGTTAGAAAAGCAGTTAGATTTTTAAATTAACTTTCACAGTGTTATCAGTAGGTTTTGTTTGGTTTGTTTATTTTTGCTTCAAGAAACAGAATCTCAACTAAAAGTGGCTTAAACTACAAAGACATGTATTATCTCACATGCAAAAGTGTTGGGTAAAGGTGCTTTCAAGGCTGGTTCAACTGCCCAAGGTTGTCACTAAACACCCATCTCTTCCTTCTTTCCACTTGGTCATCCTGAGACTTGATATTTCATGGTTGAAAGAGGGTTGTCATTGCTCCAGATATCACATACTTACTAACTTTATCTAAAGGCAGTTTCTCCACACACAGCTATTTTAATCATAACGGAACCATTTCCAGGAGTTCCAGAGCTGACTACACTCGGAACCCATTGTGAGACTTCCTTTCAGGTACCACTCTGCCATATGCCCATTTCCTGGTTGCTGAGGCTTCAGAAGACATGAGAGTCTTTTAGTCCTGTCGTTGAGAACAGCTTTGCTGACAAAGAGGAACGCTAATGGACAATCAACTGTGTCCATAGCTAGCTTTCACAATTAAAATTCAAATTGTTGTATTAAATTAAGATCAATGAAAAGCCTTTATTCTGTAATTAAAGCAGTCTCAATTCCAATTCTCAATTTTTTTCTTATCCCTTAAAGAGACACAGATGTTAAGTATATTACATTTTGACATAAGTATGCATATAAATGTGTGATGCCCAGATGTAGAAATCAGTGCATAAACAAATTTCTAAAGACAGTGGAAAATACATGGTTTGAAAGTTGATGTGCAACCCCTTTATTTGGGTTGAATCTGAAACAAAATAAAAGCTCTCACTGTTTAGAGAAGAATATGGCATCAGAACAGCAGGATGACAGCAGTTGAGGCGAAATTCTAATTCTATCTAAATCTTGCATACTTACTTGACTTATTTAGGCCTTTGAAGTAAAAGGTAGCATTGTCTGTATCATCACACAAAGGGCTGGGAAATGCCAGAGGGTCTTCCTAGCTTTTGGAGTATATTGCTTTGTTTATAGAAACCTATTTTGTGCTTGACCACTTCCAGGAGATCAGAGCAAATTCATACCTAGGTGAGATGAATTAATTGATATAAAGAAAACTTTCTATTATTATTATTAGTGAATAGAATACCTGTCGTTTTTTAAAGAATAAAATAAAATTTGAGGCATGTCCATTTAACTTAAAATGCACACAAATTACTAGCAAACTGATACACCTGAGAGATTTTGCAGAAGTGAAACATGCTAACACATGACAAAATTAATTCTTTATACCGGGGTTGCCAAAAAGATGAATGCAAGTGAACACTTTGGCCAATGTTGCTCAAGCAGTTATTTGCTGTAAAAGTGTCTGGTTGCTGATGGTGACCACGTTGAGCACTTCTTGTAATTGCTGAAGTCAAACGTGACTTGTATTTATCTTTTGTTATTGGTATGCATTGAGTATTACAATTTTAATACAGTTTTCCTTTCTTAAATGTGTATACATTTTTGGGGGCACCCTCTGTGTATTCACTAAGACAGCAACTGAAAGATAAACACAAGAATTTAATGAGGAGATCACAAATACAACTTTAGAGGAGGATAAGATAAAGCACATGGAATGAAGAAGAGACGGATCAAAAAACATCTGTTTAGAAGCAGTGTTATGATCTAATAATGAATTTAGGGACTATTTATGTCACTTGGCACTGCTGGAGGCTGGCTATATTGCCCATGAACTTGAGAAACTTCACAGCATAGTGGGGGTAAAAGATGTGAAGCAAGTAATCACATAAATTAGTGATTATGAGATGAGTGGTATGAAGGATAATGAGGGGTTGTTGTAGAGAAAGACATAGTGATCCAATTTGGAATGAGGGGTCAAGAGAGTTCTGCAAGGGAGAGATTGATGACTAGGATGATGGCATTTCCAAGGTTACACCTGCTGACCTGGAATAATCATAAATAACACCTCTTTTTACTCTAGAAAGCATCATATTCCGAAATGATACATTATGTGGTTACCCTACCTTTAAAGAAAGCTCTAAGCAATTACTACGTTTTAGCCTACAATATGAATGAGCTTGTTCAGAGCCTGAGGACAGAGAGAGGTTGCTGAATTTGAAGAAATGAAAGAAGACCCATGTAGCTGGTCCTAGACAGGACTGGACGGGTCAGGGCGAGCTGATATCATATTGCGGAATTTGGAATTCATCTGAAGAACAATGGGAAGTCATAGAGGAATTTTAAGTAAAGAAATTATGCTACACAGTTTTAGGTTTTAAGAAACAGTCTGAGGCTGCTTTGTAGCATATAGATTAGCAGAAAGCAAATGAACAGAGAAGTCAGTTTGCAGGCCATTGTGGCACTTCCAACTAGAGATAAGAGTGGCTTGAGGTAGGATATTGCAACGGAGAGAAAGAAACTAAGAGGACTCCAATACATTTTAGATGAAGACGATATAGAACTTGGCAGAGTATTGGGATGAAGAAATAGGGAAGAAAAGCACCTACTAAGTGTTCAGCAAGATATTAGGTATAGCAGTTTTCAAGAAGTGCCTGGTATATATATAAAATTTCAACATTTTTACTATAAAGCTAAGAAGATGGGAAATTAATATGCAAATTGTGCAGAAAAAGGTTAACATAGCAGGCGAGATGGCTATCCTTTAAAAAACCTGTTCACAAACTTGGCCCTTTAACTGGTGTCTGGGAACTGGGATTTCAGGAGGGTTTGTACCATTCCCAGAACTAATAAGAATGATTCACTGAGACTAAACTGTTCATATAAACAACATGATTTAGATTGAACACCTGCTTTTTGAATGTGAAGTCCGGAATTTTGGTTCATGCCAGGCAGAGGGAGTCTACCTTACCAGGCTGCTATAAAAACCCTGGACACTGAGTCTCTAATGAGCTTCCCTGACTGACAACACCTCACATGCATTGTCACTGTTTCTGGAGAGATTAAGTGGCTGCTTTGTGACTCCACTGGGAAAGGACTATTGGAGGCTTGTACCTAATTTCCCCGGGAACACACAATGGTTTCCCGTGGACCACACACTTTTTCCCCATGCCGACTCCCTCTCTTTCTCTGTAATACAAAATAGCCATGAGTACAAACTATATGCTGAGTACTGTGAGTTCTCTTGGCGAACCATCAAACCTGAGGGCAGTCTTGACACAATGATCAAATGCCAAAATGTAAATTTCAGACTAAACCATAATAAAATATAATAGGAGATCAGAGAAGAGAGGGTGGAAAGTGCAGGATAAATATTTCAGGGATATGACTGCAGGGACTACTTAATGTAATAAATACCAAATGTGAAAAGCTCTCCAAAAACTGATGTTGACATGGTTCAGGCTCTGGGGCTTGTCCTGTTTATCCCTGGGGTGAGAAAGTCACCTAGAAAAGAAATCACTAGTAACCATATTTTCTTGACATTTAGGTTAAATTTCCCAGGGTTTCAGGTCCTCGCTCTCCACTGTGCTGAAGAATCAAGTTTATAATTTCGTAGCTGTGGACCACACCAGAACGCTTTGGGGAGCATGACAGAAGGGAGAGATTGGGACTTGCAGACGTTTGAGGAAAATAATGTCAGAGGATGAGGAAGTGCTTGTGGGTTTTTCCTGAATAAGAAGTGCTTTCTTATCTTGGGAAAATATAGAATTAGTCATTGCCTATTTATCTGGATGGAAGGAAACGGGCACTAAATAGAGATATAAATTTTGAGCAGGTTTGTGTGATGATATTTGATTATTCATGACCTCTCCAAGCATTTGAAATGATTTACTCTCTGTTATTAAATTTAAAAAAAAATTTTCTTCAGGAAAAAAAATAACTTCTTTAAATACAAAATAACAATTCTAAATATACGCAACAGAACCCAAATAAACTTTAGGATGATTATAACATTGGCTCTACCTCACAGTCTCCTGGCTAGCTTTACTTTTTGTTCACTTTTAAATAATGCTGAAATGGCTACTCAAATGAGTGTTGTCTCTTACGCTATCAGATTTGCAAACACTTTATTTGGTTATGTTCGCTATCTTTGGTAGCCATATTTTTAGGGGAAAAATTAACTCTTCTTCATTTTTTATAATTAAATAGCATTATTAACTGTCCAAATTTTCAAACTATATTGCTACATGTTAGCAAAAACAATAAAAATAGAACTAATCTTTGTTATTTAAGATTTTTAACATTGGACCACCACTTCTTTGAATAAAAGGTCTACCTTCTGACCTGAGGTCCCAAAGCCCTTAATACACATTGTCCATATTAATTTCCCACTAGTTCTATGAAGAACAGCCCTATGGCTTTTTTTCTTTTTTTAATTTTCACAAATGTACTTAAAGAACTTTAAAGGGAAAACAAATTAATATTTGTCAAAGAAAGCTGAGTTAGGCTGAGGTACTCCAGTTGCTCCATCCATCCATTCATCCAATAGATCTATTAAGTGACAAGCACCAGGCTGTCTGCTAGATTCTGGAGATACAAAAAGTATGGAATTCAATTTACATTACCCTTGATCTGAAGATTGTCCCTTGTGCCTTTCTCACTACTAATGCTACCTGACAATTATAATGACAAGATTTACTACCATAAGGGAAACAACTCTTCTTCCTATTTACATAGAAACTCTTCTCCTATTTCCTTAATGCTCATGCTATCTGGACGACACAGAAGTTGGCATTAGTTTGACCCATTTATTTTGTCCTAGTATCTTGTAGTTTATTTTTTAATTGAATTAAACAGTTTTATTAAACTGTGTTACATACCAAAACTTCACCCGTCTTCTTAATTTTTATTTCTTTCCTTACAAAGTAAAAATAAATATTTATCATAAATTTCAAATTATTCAGATGCATATAAAATAGGAAGAGCCCCAACACTCCTCAAATCCTATTGTCATTAACTTTTTAAATATATACTTCCACATTCTTCTCAGCATAGATGTAGATGAGTACCTTTTAATAATATTTAAAATAAAATGTATACCCACAAAAGTGCATACATCATTAATGTACAAACTCTATTTTCTTACCTGTGTAACTCGTTCCCAGATAAACATTACAAATATACTACAAATTGGATTCTATTTTTCTGAAATTTTCCACATCAATTTATATTCACTAACACTGCACTGCTTTCATAAATTATTTAACCTAACTCTATTTTGTGGGCATTTGTGGGCATATAGGTAATTTCCAATTTTTCATCATGTAAAAAAACATATAATAAATATTCTTATAGATTTAGTTTTATTCTGTTTGACATAAACCTACTCCTTTGACATAAACCTTGTTGGTTCAATGACAGAATGGTCAAGTGGTTTGCTACAAATATATATTTCATTTAAACTCTTAGGGCTGAGAAGGAGAAAACAACAAAAAGATGACAGAGAAAGATTTAAAAAAGGAAGAAAGGGAGTAAGAGAAGGAAGAAGAGGGACAGGAAAGAAATTATCATACCAGGTATATATGTATTATTGTTTCTGTTTGCTTGTTAGCCTATGTGAAGTTTATAACAGAGATCATCCATCCGGTTTAAGTTTTATAGTGGGTTATTCTAATTAACAACTACCATAGAAAATGGCCTCTTTTGACAGTTACAAAGCGAGTTCTTTCCCCTTTGTTAAAACATACTTCACATAGGAGCCACAAAATACTCATGAGGTTGCCTGAGGCTTAGTGAGAATATGGCTGAAAGACCATGTGATAAAAAAAAGGGGGAGGAGAGTCACCCTGATTACAGGTGCTTTTTATTTTCAATAATTAAAGTAGAGCACTGGAATCTATGCATGTCTTTGGTGCTGTTCAAATTATGCAAAGACTGTACTGTCGGCTGGGTCTTAATTTGGTGAGCACTATTCGCAGTGTGCCTGTAAGAAAAGAGGATTCCTAATTTATGTAAAGCATTACTGAGAATGATCTATAGAACAGTGTGATATAAAAAGCAAAACACAAGTCATTTCTCACTGAAGATAATTTCAAATAGTATTGTGTCAAGGGAGTCATTAGGTAAAAGAGGATAAAAAGTAGGAATAGATATTCAACATTTAGTTTCATTTGCATAATCATCTAAAGGTATCTATGTCTTCTTCGGGCTAACTAGCATATAAGGAATAGAGTAGTAGTTTCCTTTAAAAAAAACACAGAAAATATTTTTAAAAGAAAAAATATGCATGGATGTTACCAAATAGATACCCTTGAAATACACCCTTACTCCAAGAAGTAGGAGCTCTACAGTTCTTTCCTTTTATGAACATAACTAAATGTTAATTGATTAATAAATACCAAAGAATGATCTGAACCATAAAGTCATCTGGTAGCCAAAGGCTGCCAGAAAGCAAGGTTTTTCCAATTCTTATAGAATCTATCTCCCTCCCATGTGGTAGTAGGCCAAATAATGCCACAACCTCTCTCCCAAAGATGTCCTCATCCTAATCCCCAGAAACGGTGCATATGTTCCCTCACATGGCAAAAGGGATTCTGCAGGTGTCCTGCAATGGGAAAAATATCTCAGATTATCAAAATAGACCTAATAAGGATTCTTAAAATTGGGGGTACAGATGTATCTTTGAGAGGGGTCAGAGATGCAACTTTACTGGCTTTCAAGAATGCGGAAGGGGGCCACCAGCTAAGATGTGTGGGTAACCCCTAAAAGCAGGAAAGGAAACAGATTCTCCCTAGAGAAGCCTCCAGATAGGAACGTGTCCCTACCAACACTTTGAATTGAGACTAGTGAGACCCATGTTGGAATTCTTACCTATAGAACTGTAAAATAATAAAACTCTATTGTTTTAAACCACTAAGACTATGTTCATGTGTTATGGCAGCAATAGGACACTAATACATACCGTGTTTCCCCCAAAATAAGACCTCGCTGGACAATCAGCTCTAATGCATCTTTTGGAGCAAAAATTAATATAAGATCGGGTATTATATCATATTATATTATATTATATTATATTATATTATATTATATTATATTACATTATATTATATTAAAGATCCGGTCTTACATTATAGTAAAATAAGACTGAGTCTTATATTAATTTTTGCTCCAAAAGACACATTAGAGCTTATTGTCTGGCTAGGTCTTACTTTTGGGGAAACACGGTATCATTCCTCCACCACGTGTGAGAAGTGAAATCATCATATTCTCCACTTCCTGTGGTAAGGAGGCAAAAGGAAATATCTATCTTTTGTTTATAAGGCTACAAACCAAGTAAAGTAGGTGACTCACCAGCAAGACTAATAGCTTGCCCACCAGTATTTGTATCCAGACCCTGACCGCATTGTGTCCCTCTGACCAGTTTGATGCCCCATTCTAACCAGACTCTCACTTGCAAGACCCGCCTCAAAAATCACCAACCCAGGCTTTTGATCTTATAAATATCCTGCCTCATTTTTCTCTTTTTGAGAGGCCACTAACATTTCTCAAGTTGGGATTCTCTCTTACTGAAATACCTCTACTATACTAAACTTAGTTTGCTTAGTCACCAGTTATTCCTATTTGGGGGAAGTCACACACAACATGGGCCATTCCTTCCATTGGCATAACTGAAAATTTCTTTATATAGCTGTGAAGGTAAAGGCAAATGGACTCGGAGCATACAAGCTAAAAAAGAAAATACAGAATGGAATTACAGAAATCAAAATGTACATTGATTAAATACCACATTTGTTGCATTTGGTTTTTTTAATCATATATCCAAATTATAGATGTATTGTTTGTGCTGTTGGGATGAGTCATCTCTAAAAAATAACAAGCTTGGCTTATACTACAAAGAACTGAAGAATTCAATCTGGAGCTGAGGAATGATGGTGGGGAAGAGGAATCCTGTGAATCTACCTAAGGAAAGTAGGAGATGGCCTTTTTCTTCACTTAATAACCTCCTGTTTCATTAAAGCTGAACAAATGTCTCACCTCCACAGAATCAGGTCCAGTCACAAGTGTATTTGTCAAGACTGTTCCACCTACGTCTAGGGCATCCGTTATGCCTCTCTCCCAGCTTTATTCCCTCCACTGTGTGCTTGGTTGCCAATCACAGATAAGCTCACATAAACTCCAGCCTAACAAAAAAGGGAAAGTCTCACAGAATGCCTTAAAGCATTTGCACATTGCCACTAAAAGCCAATTGCCTTTCTGCATCTGGAATTTAGTTTTTGGTCTTGTTCTTATTGATTTTTTTAACTCTCTCAGAATTATAAGGAGAGTAGATTAGTACATTAGTTTACCCAGTTCAGATGACAATGAAGAAGTTCAATTCATTACATCCAAATTACATCTGTCAGTTGGAACGGGGTTTTCACTAGTGAACATGAGCATTTACTCCATAAAGAGGAACTAATGAGCTATTTGAAAATGGAATCCATGCATCAGTAAGTTTAGAGAGACTTTGTCAGGATTAATGAAATGACAGAATATTACCAATGAACAGGAAAATGATTTCTTTTGGGCGTTTACTTAACAAAAGGAACACTTTGTGTGTGTGTGTGTGTGTGTGTGTGTGTGTGTGTGTGTGTGTGTGTGTGTTTGTAAAGGCTTTATAATACTTCATATGTATCCGACCCCTTAAAGATGTTGATTCTCAAAATTCTCTCTCGAGAATTATTTGTTTTTTTATCATGTAACCCACACAGAGTTATCTTAAAAGGATCTTATGAAAAATGAGCACTGCCACCACTGATGATAGCTCTAAGGACGACACTAACAGTGACGGCAATAACTGCTATTTATTGAGGATTTATTGTGTACCCAGAGCTTTTCAAACCTATTTTAAGTTAATGTTGTTAACAAGGAGGTATAACAAATAGGAATCTTCTCTTAATAGGCAATGATCATTATGTAGACATAACTGTATCTGGATATCCGCGTCCATGTCCTTTCTCATTTCCTTTAACTTCTCATTGCTTCCATATACTGCCCCACAAGACTGACTTTTTTATCAGTCAGAACATTAACTTCTAGAATTCCATTAAGGAGGTGAACCGTGGTTGCAAAATCTTTTCTATACTGCAAAGCAGTTTTCAAGCCTTGGTAATATACAGTATTTCATCATGTAAAAAAAAAAAAAAAAGAGCAAGTTATTCAGCAAGTCATAATATCCCTTTCTGTTTGATGTAAAAAAGCAAGAGGGGGAAGCACATGAGGGTTTTCCGTAGGTTAGGCAGTGGGCATTGGGATTATCATGATTACATCACGGTGTGGTACTGTTTTCATAGTGTAACTCATGACCTAGTTCTTTACTATTCAAGGTTTGGGCTGAGGACTGATAGCATCTGCATCACCTGCAACTTCTTAGAAATGCAGAGCTCAGGGCCCAACCCATTTTAACAAGATGCCCAGGTGATTTGCAGGCACATTAAAATTTTAGAGCAATGGCATAGTGTTGTGGTTTTGTTGTTGTTGTTGTTTTTTCTCTTACAGCTTTGAAAAGCAGTAAGTAACAGAAATCAAGAACAATTCAGGGCTTCTCAATCACAGCTGTGTATTAGACATGAGGGCAGAACATGAACGACAGACTCAGGAGCTCCAGCAATGGAATCCGAGCTTCTGTATTTTTAAACAAAATTCCACAGGTAGTTCTGAGGTGTAGTCAGTGTTTTAAACCACAGATGAGTGTTTAAAGAATCCTATTTCCACCCAATTAAGAAATAACTACTCACATGCACACCCAAACATTCCTCAAGATACTTGTCAACTCTGAAGTTCATGAAAGAAACATAAAAAGCAACCACAATGAACTCTGAATGGATTTAGTGAGAGGAATCACTCCATTTACCTGAAAAGATGCTGAAGTCGCTTGAAAAAAATGTCTTAGTCATTTTTACTAAACTGGAGAATCTTAGGCTTTCAAAATAAGAGCTGATTTTTTTTTCCATTTCAAAATGTTGACTCTCTTTATCAATAGCCAAGTTTTACCTTAACAAGTAATTATTTCAAATACATTCTAGAAAAAATCAGTACCTCTCAATTCAAAAATCAGACAAACGAACAAAAGAGAACAGCCATTTAGGAAAATAACATGTTAGGACCTTGATTGCAATGGATTATCTTTCATACATCTTTATATTTACAGCACTGAGCACGGGGATTTCACATAGATACAATGTTTGCATTTAATAGAATTGATGGAAAACATGCCTATAGATTGCTATTAGTACTAACCCCATCAAATAACTACAGTCTTGCCATGCACTTGCCAGGGATTATTTGACTTTACAACCCTTCTATTTTGGCTCCTACTGCAAGACTGTAGACTACTCTGATTTAAATCCTTGAAGTTGTGAAAACCAGGAAACGCGTGCCTTTATGACTACAGGTTGAACATGCTCAAAATTTGGTGGACTGAAGATTCAGCACTCGGCAACTTAGGGAAAAGGAGTCAGTTTAAAGAGCACTGGATTAGTTTCCATTTTCTAATCTTCCTTCTTAATAAGAAGCTGATTCCTGAATAGAATTTCAGGAAATTCCTCATCAGTATCATCCCTTACCCATTCCCCCCCTTCCCTCATATGTTTGTGTGCTGCTCTTTTGGAAATCTGGTATCTGTCTTCTTAATTGCTTATCCCATCAAAGCCTGCCTTCAGCAAAGAACCAGATAACATTCATTGATACAATATGATAATATTAAATACATAGATGACCTCTTCCAAAATTATTTTTATTGTTAATCATAATTAAAATAACAGATAATTTTTACTGTATGCTTACTAGGCCCGAGGCACTGTTTCTAAACATAGGTACCCCCGTGGCTGCTAGATGGCTCAGTTGGTTAGAGCGCAAGCTCTTCACAACAAGGTGGTGGGTTCAATTCCCTCCAGGGGATGGTGGGCTCTGCCCCCTGCAACTAAAAGACTGAAAACGGCGATTGGACTAGGAGCTGAGCTGCACCGTTCACAACTAGATTGAAGAACAACTACTTGGAGCTGATGGGCCCTCGAGAAACAAATTGTTCCCCAATATTACCCAATAAAAAATAAAAATAAAATAAAATAAAGGAAATACTCTCATCTCCTTAACAAAAAATTGGTACCCCCAAAACCTATTGAGATAGATAACGGAATTATCACCCCATCATTTTACTCAGTGAAAACACTGAAGATCAAAGAGATTAAGGAAGTTGTCCAGGGTTATTCAGCCACCAAACAGCCTCGCTAGGATTCAGATACAGAGTGTCAGGGTCCTCACACTGCATCTCAATACTGTTTCTCTCTAATATCTTTTATTTACTGAAAGTATTAATTCAATGTTAAAATATTCTGCAGCATTAGCAGGAGAAGCATTTTGAGCAGGTGAGGAAAGTAATTTGAAGACTAGAGAAGAGCTTACTTTTGCAAACTGCTGAGGCCTGAGATTCTCAGTGTCCATCAGAGGGATGTGGAGGGCCTGAGAATTCGCATTTCTAACCAGGACGAAGGTGAGGTTGATACTGCCACTATAGAGGGGATGGGAAGGGATTCATTCTCACCACCCACCACTTGCAAATTACAATAATTCCATTTCAAAAGTCGCATCTCCTTTTCAATTACTGACTCATCATCACCTGCAGAAAAAGTCTCAGTTTTAAAATAAAAAATAAAAAAATAAGAAAAGAGTAAGCCCTGTCTATATCATTTTCTACCAGAGTGTACAAAGGAAAAGTAAACTCAAAATGTCCCTTTCCCATAGTCCCAGACTTAGCCACTTATGTTTAAATTTAATGTGGGAAGCCCCCTGCATGCCTCCTTTGATAACAAATAACCCAGGCTACTCTTCAATGCCATTTGTTCAATTATATTTTCTTTACTGCTCAAACAAGATAAATGGGGGGATCCAAACAATTTTTCATAGGTCAGAGATTTAGTGCACCTGATGCAGCCAAAGTTTGGTTAAAAATACTGCAATAGCTCTTCTAAATGATAACCTAGACCTTCCTCCCCCCCCTCAGGATTTTGGTCGTTTCCCTTTTACAGAACTGAGTCTCCTTTTACAAATAATAATAATAATTATTATTATTATTAATAATAATATTAACAGAAGAAATCACTCAATCTTCTAGTTAAAAAAACAATGAGGTCATTAAAAAAGGCAAGCAATTGATTTATAGGTTCTCGGGGCTGAGTGATTTCCTTATTTAAATTGTGGTGCGTGTGTGTGTAGAAAGATATGCCGTATATCTGCTCTTAGCTAATGATTTGAATAATTGCTTATTGGAAAGTCCATCTTGTAATATGAGCACATAATGTTCTTACAGAGTTTGGGTTAAATGACTAGAAATTAAGTGGTAGCTGACTTTATTATTCTTCCTCCCCTTAGAAATTTTTACTAAAAAAAGAGAAACTGAGGAGAAAGAAGAAAAAATCAAATTAGTAATGAATGTTGACATTTCAAATAGAGAATAATCTCCTTTATAGTTTTGAGTACATATAACAGTTGTCCCATGCTATAAGACATGCCTGAGAACTAAATTAATAAAATAAACCAATTACATACAGCCTCAGTTCATAGTCAAAAGTGAAGCTGAGGCAATCCACTACACCCAAACACACAATTATTGCCTGCATATAATTAGAGATGTTAGAAATTATTGTAAAACATGAGAAAAAATTTCAGCTAGAAAGAAGACAATCCGCTTTTTTACTAACTAAATATCTGCATAAATCTAAAGAAGGTACCTACTATTTATTGTCTTTGTTGAGAAGAGGAAGCAGAATGATGTAAACACAAAGCAGCTAGTATGACCCTGTCTAATGGAGTGAGCATTCCCATTGAAAAATTGGTGACATGTAGGTTTCAGGTGGTACAAGAATCTTAACAAGGAGCTACACGAGTTTGTGTGCAGAATGATAGCATGAACAAATCAAAAGAACTTCAGCCCTGGGAAAGCTCAATACCTTTTCACTTGCATCATTTAAAAGTGGACTGCACAAAAACCTAGAGACACTACTGTAAGGAACACTCCACAGTCTGGCAGAGAGGGAAGGGGTGCATGAGATCGGATAGACATGTCCCATCTGAATTTTGATGATTCCAGAACACCAGCAAAGCCAGGAAAACGTCACTAAGAAAGCAGTGTGCTGTGAGCAGTGGCTTCTTGCCAAGGTCCCCTTTGACTTCACACTGGCATGCTCAGACTACCATTTGGGGTGCAGTTACAGAACATGACACGGAGGTTCTAGACTCTGTTCACCACCTCAACTCCAGTGTTTCTCCCAAAGGGCTCTCACTAACATATCGCCCATCCACCCTGGTACCTGAGTTGAGTCCCACACTTTCTAGGGTTACCTAGACACACACACACACTGCAGCTAGACTGCTGTCAACACGCAGACATAAAAGTGGAAACCCTCAGTCACACCCAGATAGCTCCGAGGCTACATCTATGGTAGGTAGAGAAACCTCCCTTGAGGGGAGCAAATATCTTCACTGAGCCTGTCAAGTTAAAAAATAAGGAAGAAATAAACTGCAACTTTTACCTGCTAATTAATTAGCTCAGTCTCTAAATGTGGGTCAAGTGCTCACCTCTTTCTTCTCTTTGTCCCAGTTAGGGTTTGTGCAACGGCCACCATCTGTAACTTTGATTAAGGATCCTGCATTTCATTAGGCAGCCAAAAGTGCTTAAGGGAACAAGCAGACTTATTTGAAAGCAAAGTTCCACCAAATAAATGGGCATTAACAACAGAAGGTGCTTTTTAGAAGGTTGACTCTATCAGCATGGATTTGAAAGATACAAATTACTTCCACGTTAAATGGGAAGAAGGAGAAAGAAACTGGGACATAAGGCAAGACATGTTTGAACGTATCCGTATGGATATATCCACATTTATAGTGCATTTCATGAGTAAATCAAGTATTCACTGAGACCCTGCTCTATGTGCACAACCTATTCTAAACACTGTGGGAAACAGAGTTAATTTAGAAATAAATCCATAATTTTCTAAATCCATATTTTTTCTAATTTGGGGTTTTTTTACTGCTGTCACAGACGTGTGTGGGTGCGATGGACTTAGCTTTATTAAAACAATGAGGACATTTCAACTATAAAACTAGGTTGTAAATGGAAACTAAGCTTTAGTCTATAATTTATTTTAAATCCCACTTGTTCAGACTCAGTTTCTACCACTTTTCATATGCTTAACCACAGACTGCACTCATTCATGCCGCCATGTTTTTGCCCATGCTATCCCCACTACCTAAAAAGCCCTTTACCTACTTATTTCAAGCCTCTATGGAAAAATCTTTCCTCCTGGAAACCTCTCAGGTAACATCACTCAGTTTTGCCTCTATGAACCCAAAGGAGTGGGTATATAATTTTCTAATTCCAATAGCATTTCTTAACTTGCCTTGAATTTTCATTCACTCCATGGGACTGTGGGCTCCCCAAGGGATGATCTAATTACTGTAACTTGTAAACAGATTTTCCTAACCATTAACTGGGATATTTAAAGGGAACACTTGTGACAGGTGTGGCAGGAAATGACACAGATTAGTAAATGCAACACTGGCCCTGAAATGAAAAGGCATGGGTTTCAGCCAGGGACCTAGATTTACCAGTGGCAGGCTGCTGAATGAACTGTTTAACGTCACTGTGATGTACTTTCTATGTCCTTAAAATCAGGAAGATAAGAAACTGCCCTCTCATTGAATTGCTTAAATATGATCATTGATATGAAAGAGCTCTTTAACTTATAAGGAGCTGTTAAATCATCACTAAATGAATGTTCCTCTCTCCTACTCCCCAATACGGAGTATTTTAAGCAAGGTCCTATCCAACACCTGAAGTTTACTGAACCTGTGCAGCCTTGAACAGTCAGTCAAAAATAGATGAGAAAAGTATTAACAAAACATTGGTAACATCCATAAATCAGAGACGTGATAATGATCGAGATAGGAAAGTGAGACACAAACTTTCACAGAAGCATCAAAGCCATGGGGACCGTCCAGGGGCACACACCACCTCACCAGCTTACTGGTTTCCATAAACAAGAAGTGTTGAAGCTGACAGGTGTTAATGCCCTTCTTGAGATGTGACAGTAGGAACCGAGTCCAGACACAGTCACTATAAATATACAAAGCAAAAATCTCCTTTGCAGTCCTTATTCATCTGCTGGAATTAATTACCAATGAAACAGTAAAGCTCAGCCTCAAGATGATGGAAACGATAAAGTACTTCAGCTAGTAAACTCTAAGGTGAATGAAAAACTCTACTTTTTAAAATAAATAATATATCCATAACATCCCAAATCAGCAAAAGGAAGAGTTGCATATTTTCAAAAATAAGAAAAAGAAATGAAAAGGGGCATCTCTGTTCATAATTGTGTAAGCTAAGGACCCTGAACAAGTTCAGTTTTCTATTAGAAAAAGTGACTTGAGGCAATTCTAGATGTCTCTCCAATGTTCTTTTCTTTTCTGTTTAAGGACATCACAGACATGTAAAGGAGAATAAGAAATGCAGTTGTATGGCCCAAGTTACATATCAAAAAAATGTCATCAACTGCTGTAGGGGAAAACAGAGAACCTCAAACTCCAGGCTTCTCGATGCCTTTCAATTCACCTTGACAGATTTTATCTTCATCTGTGCAGAACCGTGAAGAATTCCTCAAGGTTAGTTGAGACTGCTTTATGTTGGCTCTCTTGTGTCAGGATTTTCAGACACTTCTTACTTAAAACTGCATTTGCACTTAAATAATCCATAATTACAAAGTTATTTTAAATTCCCAAAAGGCAAATGAATCCTTTCAAAAGGCTGCCACACTCACTTCTGGTATCATCTCCAACCTTCAAACACGTGATCCTGGCAGTGTTCCTGTACTATACCCATATACCTTTTAAGTTGATGAGGATTTAATATGAAATGAAAACTCTGGCACAGAACAATAGCCACTCAAGTCTGTGACAAGAAAGCAGGAAGAGGAAAGGAAGCACGGGCTCTGTTAAAACAAGCCCAAGCAAGTGTACAAAGCACAGGGTGACTACATGCTTTGCGATAAGGCTTTATGCTAGAATCAAAGGAGCAAAACTTCAATATTTCATGTTACCATAGTGGCTTGGTGGGGCTAACAATGTAATAAGCGCTATCTAAATTAATGGTAATGCTTCAGACTGGGAAAAAAAAAAAGATGCATGAGATTAAGCATTCTAATGACTACTTAATGAAACTTGAATATAGATCATCTTGTCTGGAATTAAATTGCTCACTCTAATAATAATAGTTAAAAAACATAATAATGGCCAATAGCTGAGTCCTGTGAAAGATTCAGTAGCAGAGTTGGTGATTATGTTAGGATCTCTAAAGCTGCATCACTGAGTAAGGGGCTTGTGTGATGCAATAGCTGGGAGGGATCTGTTAACAGAGTTGACATCCTCTCCGATATGAAAGTCTGTGGTTATAAATCACCTAGGAATCAGGGCCATGGAATAGGTAGAGGTAAAAAGAACAAGATAAATTATTTGGACTCTGAAGGCAGAATGTAAGTGTCATGCGCTCCATAAAATCTTTCATGATCACCCCAGTCAAACCACACAGATCTCATTCTAATTCCTAGGAGTTTTTTCTCTTCCACTCATTTGGAACATTTAGAAAGCCGATTTTTATGCTATTATCATCCTAATTTGACCACCTTAAAATTTACTTATATCAATATTCTTCCTGGCTGAATTTTTCACACACACATACACACACATGCACGCACGCACACGCGTGCTCACATTCTTTTGTATCTATCCAGAATTTAATACAATGCCTTCCTTCTACTCATTGTCCAGTGAACATTTTTTGGTTGATTAGAAGGTACCACCAAGAGCAAAAGGATGACAGATAGGGTCCTGAAACATGTGATGTTAGACTAATCACTTCAGGATTTCTTTATTTCTCTTTAAAGTAGACACAAAAATTCTTATTGGTTTAACAGAAGAACTATGACTCTAATATATACATACTATTGGTTTTAGCACAATATACACAGATTGACATATTACTATAAATGTCAATGCATGTCACTTCTAACTACATATGATCCAGAATCTTCCTTCTTCATCTAATTTGTAATTTTCCAGTAAACTTTGTCTTCCTCTGCTTTATAAGATTAAGCTCAAATAAGCCTTACTGGTTTTAAAATAAAAAAGAACTATAATTTACAATGGTGTTAATAACACCATTGTTATAATAAAACCATAAGTATAATTAAATTATAATTATACTAAAAAGGTATAATAAATATTAATAAAAATCGTCCCCAAAGAATCCTTAAATGGTATTCTTCATGAAAAGCTTTCAACATTCTCCTAAATAAAAGATCATGCTTTAGAAAGCAACATCATTCTTTCAAACATGATGGAAAGTTCATGGGCCCCATAATATATTCTAATATATTCATACACATGTGTGTATATATACATATAAATAAATGTATACAAGTATTAATATAAATATATATTAAAAGGGCAGCTTTATACGTCAAATGTCAAAGTGTACATTGTTTAGGATGCCAGACAATAGAAAGCTAAACCGTACATCCTCAGTACTCCCTATGTCTCTCACATGAGCCTTTCTATAAACCTGAGCTGCAGTTTTTGGTTTCTTCTCATTAAATCACTGGTT
The DNA here is from genome assembly GCF_964194185.1 of Rhinolophus hipposideros. NCBI lineage: Eukaryota > Metazoa > Chordata > Mammalia > Chiroptera > Rhinolophidae > Rhinolophus > Rhinolophus hipposideros. The sequence goes on along the minus strand of NC_138050.1, from coordinate 43,816,585 downwards.
CTCCTAACTTGGGGTCTCAGATAGAGCGTCTAAAGCAACGAAGATGATAGGATGCAGAGATAGATAGGAATGCACCCATGTGTTTGATAGGTGGATTTGGCAATGGGACTGACTTTCCCCAGAAAATCAGGAAAACCCCTGGGGAACACTACTGCAATTATTCTGGGCAAGGGTCATGCAGATGTTAAGTGCCTTATATGAAGAATACAAAGATAATGAAAGGAGGAGAACAGATAACAACCAATCTAGAGATGGAAGAACTCACTAGGTTCAGTGACTGACAGAACATAAAAAGAAAGGATAAAGACGATGTTAGGATCTCCAACACGGGGAACTCAGGAGTTGGTGTCATACCATTTATACAAAGAAAAAAAAAAGAAAGGTGGACTGTTTCAAGGAGTTGGTGGGAAATAAGCTGAAAGGTTACTAAACAATGTGGACAGTATCAGAGCATATGGGAAGGACACTGAGGAGGGAGTCAGGTGCCCTCACTAAGCACCTGTGTGACCTTGGCTGCAAATGTAAATCACCCTAAGCTTCAGTTATTTACTGTCAAGTGAACTGGTTGAATTAGATGACCTTTATTGTTTTCCCAGCTCAAGAGACTACAACTCTTTAACGTTATCACTCCTTATTTCCCCCATCAGCAATACAGGAAATCAAAAAGTTATTTTCCTTGATAGGGGACGTAGCTTTAAAAATAAGGCTAGAGAATGTTCTTCTATCCTCCTTTCTAAAGCTTTCCCAGTAAAAAAGGATACTATTGAAGCACTGCACACCTGCACCCTGACATAACCAGGGACTTTGCCTTTCACCTTTTTGGTGGTGCAAGTAAAGCACAACGAGAAGGCAATCTGACTGGGACCACTGGAGGAATTCCCAGCCCAGCACAACAATTCCAGGCTACAGTGTTCCCGTCCTCATCCTTCCTTCCACAGCACCCTACCCTCCCATAGCACCTTTACAGTCCAGGTGTCTGACAGAAATGTTCAGTTGTTGTTTTTTTTTTGTTTTTTTTTGTTTTTGTTTTTTATTTAGCTCTCTCCAGAGTTTTCAGTAGCCAATGTAGTAGAATATATTCAAAAACTAAGGGATTAATGGTATACGCACCGTGTCCTGGCTGGAGGGAGGATACTTTGCACTTTTAGCTGGAAAGATTTAAATATGCAAACTCACAGGGTAGGGCAGGGTATTGGCTATGGGGAAGATTAGACTGGGGTAAACCTCTTGACACAACTTAGGCTTGTGCTGTAAGAGTACAGGCAGGAGCCAGTCTCAAATAGAAAGACCAGACAGCAGCTTGGGTCACAGGCATTGGCAGGCAGAGAACTTGGGGCAGACAGCATGGCCAGGTCCTGGCTATTGATTCCAGAGGACAAGAGCCTCTGTTTCAAATGGGATACCACACATCCTTTTCAGTCTGACAGACAATGGAAAGCTTGCCTTCCTCTTCAGAACTGGGCAGATTTCCTCATATCCTTTTGCTGTGCCTTGAACCCATGTGGCAGGCTGCATTCCCCAGCGAAATACTGTAAGAGAACTGGAGGGTTGAGAACAACAAGGTAAAAAAATCCTACATGTCCTCATGTAGGTCTTTTTATCTGAAAGAAGATGTAGGTAAGGGCCACATGTGCATGCCCTTATAGGAAGGGCTGTCACAAGACATCATTGGCAAGGAGACAGGGAAATAGGACTTAGGAAGTTAGCGCGTTTGTCCTCACAGTAGAGTTTTCAAAAGCACTGAAGGTTTGGAGGTATGGATGGACAGAAGGTGAGTGATGAGACGGTGACAGCTAGTGGTTTGTAATCATGAATCACTGGAAACCAAATATTGTACAAGGAGTTCTGGCGAGGACAACATAACAGCAGCCAAAGCCCTGGATAGCAATGGAATGTTTGTAACATGGTGAGAAAATAAAGGATGCATGTCATAAAAAAGAAAAACAGAAATAAAGCCTATACTAGAAATGGACAACTTCTCTCAGGAGGAAAACTAACTGAAAGCTCAAAGAAAATGGGTAGACTCAGAAGAAGAGCACATTAAAAAAAAAAAAAAGTACAGATATGACTCTTTTGCTAAACCCTTCAGAAAAGTGACCCCCAATGTCCCAGCGAGCCAGCAGAGTCCACATGTACAAATGACTTCCCATGGCTCACCGGGAGACTCCTCTGACATATCACCACCTTTCTATGTAAACACAGATAAACTAGAGGAACAAGGGCAGATGGATCAAAGGAAATAAGCTGTCCCCACAGTACTATAGAGAATTACTAATATAGTCCCAGGCTGCACAGCAGGAAGCTGGGGTCAGCAGACAGGAAGGTGACATGGGGAGCTTTTCCACTGTGCTGCAATCACAGTAACACTCTGCTTTAATAACCCCAAACCCAGGAGCTGCAGAGACATAACACTCACTTTCCGCTCTGGTCCTCCTGCTGTGCTCTGCAGGAGGCTGTGTGCAGTGGGCACAGGGTTCAGGGACTCCTGGAAGATTTGAAATGCAGATAGGACACCTGTGCTCCACAGCACAGGACAACAGTCACTCCACACCTGAGCCTGGACAGGGTTCTACCAGAATGTGCCTCCCAGTCACAAAGGTGAGAGGACTACTGTGCCCCCAACCACGCTGGATGTCCAAAAGCAGCTCTGTGATGAAGGTCTCCAATGATCCATGTAGACAAACAGAAAGAGTTTGCTGGGCAACAAGGCACCATGCAGTTTATGATCTGGGAAGGAGGCAAAGCAATATACCATGAAGTGCTTTTGCAGAAAAGCCTCATATCTAACTGGAGAAGATGACGTGCACATAAAAATAAATATAGAGAGGTAAGAACTCAGAGGATGGCAACCCAATTTTACCAAAGGCAAGTAGAAAAGAGAACAATAAGCATTATGAGATGAGATGCTCAGGGACTTTTTTTTTATGAGAAAGTTATGGTTTTTTGCTGCCCATAGAGTAAGTACATGGTAAGTACCTGGAGTGATGGTAGAGTGGGAGTAAATATTCCTGGCTGGTGGAACTATGAACAGAGGTGCAGAGGAAGACGGTGGCTGGCTAGATAGCACAGATGTCACCTTGCAGGGCAGTTGGATACTGTAGGGGCAGGTTAGGACCACAGTGCAGAAGGCTTTGATAGATTCCATGACATGGCATGAGAAGCCACAAAGTTTGGGGGCTGGAGAGTGACGGTTTAGTAAAATATGTCTTCCGTGTATTTTCTTCAACTCTCTTTTTTACCAAAGGCATTCACGTGCAAAAAAAGCATCTTCTTTCCCTCTTTCCCCTCCAAATAGCCCCATACATATAACTTGAGCTTTTTTTATCCTGAACTCCTCCCAATCAAACTAACCAGCCACCTGTCTCGCAAAGCACATCTCACAAGCCAACATCATTTGTTTTCACCAAATACTTCATAATGTAGAAATTCACTCTGGCCTACTGTCAGAAGTGAAGATAAGCAAAGCCTTTTAAGACTTTTAAGCCTTTTAAGAAAAGTCAATCTGGAGAGGCTTAAAATTCACATGTACCTATCTTTGCTTCTATCACTGGTGTCTATGTGCTTACTACTACAAAAAGAAAGTGCATGGTGCAATTGATCACACCAAATCTAAGGGGTTGTCCCTAAAAAGTGATACTCAGTATGCTCTGCTTACCATTCAGCTGCACGAAAGTGTATTTTAAGTCACTTTTGCAACCTCAGTTTTACTTAAGATAGAAAGTGTTATGGTTTTTTTTTTTAATCATTGAAAAAATACACAGTATAAGAACTTCTTCACAAAGAGATACACACTGCAGTTGGCAAAAACCAAAGTCTTGGAATGCCTCCCATTTCCTCTGAGGTTCAGGGGGTGGGTGAGTACAAAGAGGTAGTTTTACTTGGAATTTTCATATTCAAAGGGAATTAAAAAATAATCGGCATTTGGGATTCCAAATACCACCCTGGGCTCCTACTCTAAAGGGATTAAAAATATAATTACTCTTTTGAAAAATGCAATTGAACTAATAGGACAAATTCAATTGCCCAGCAATTCCTCCATAGCTTTAGGAACTGCAGACTCCATGAAATTCAGCTGAATCAATAGTTTGAGTTAGAGAAGGAAATTATCAATGACCTTTATTTATTCTATTGCTTTCTCAAAAATGTTGGTGATTTCTAACAAATAGAATTCCCACTGCTAAAATTAAATATAGATTGTAAAGCCACCACTTAATCTCATTTGTTACTATTGCTATTTCATGAGGATTGGTTTGCCATCATTGTGCATGGTCTAAACTGTAACTCATGTTTATTTTGTGTGTGCATGTTGTCTTTTTTATTAGATAAAAACTCAACTGTGGGAGAAAGGTTTCTTAACCATCTCTAATTTCTACAGCTGGAATTTGTCATATAGGCTTTCTTTCTCCTCTCCTTCCCCAGCACATAGCAAGTGTGGCAATTATCAAAGTATGAAACATTAGGAAGGCATACTTGAGTAATTTGTATGAATTAACTTGGTTTTAGGAAGGCATATGTCTGTGCCTTCCTTTAACAAGTCATTGGCAACAGGCACTTTTTAATTCATACACACTGTGGTTTCTTTGTACACAGTCTTAAACAGAAAGCAAACTTACAAAGCTGTTTTATTGTTGTTGTTTTCCTTAAACTTTCAATGTGATGGACATGGCATGAACTCACGTATACATTTTTTTTTCCATTCTAGATTGTAGTTAACATATTTTCCCCTATAATACAATCTTACTAACTTCATCTGTTCATTATAGTCTCTAATAAATTGGATATAATCCTTAGCTGAATCCCACCTTCATGGTATACATGATAAACAAATAACTGAAATAAGTAATATAGAAAAGGTTGTAAAAAAAACACTTAGCTCCTTCTAATAAAACAAATATTCTCATTCATCTTAAAAGGTTCATTTATATATGAAACTTTGATCTGCTAAGCTAATTAAAACTAGCCTTACCTCCTTATTAAAGCAGAGCCTCAAAGAATCTCAAGCAAAGCTGTGAGCATTTTATGTCTCAATGTATTACACAGAAATACAATGTGTTTCATTTTAAAAATTCTACAATCCGAAATTATCACCAATTCTGCTTCCCTCACAGAGGACCTAAATCAATGAAGTACCTGGATGTAGTAGGTTTGCAATCTCAGTTAGAACCTAGAGGAAGATTAGATATAACTGAGAGTGTAGTGTCTCTTGGAGACAGCAACAAATAAGCATTTGGGAGCTTGCTGATCCTCACCATGGATGTGTTATGAGTGGAAGGACCTAGGGAGGGAGTGAGGAGGTGGCTAATTCTGAATAGGATCCTTTTGGTTTGGTCTCTTTATGGGCCCAACCTAGCTCTACCATATTTAGTCCATTCTTTACACTCAAAAGCTTTGTGTGTTCTCTCAACTGTCTATTACCTTCTCGTAACCTCTCAGGAGACTGTTTTCATAGTAGCTTTTCATCCTAACCAGAAAGGGTGAATGCCCTTTGAAAAATCATTCTCACTAGTATTTCTTTCTTCTAACTTCTTTTGACCAGTGCAACTTTAAACTCCTAACACTACATCATCATCTTTGGACACCTGGCTGGGAACAGCAGACAAACTCTATTTAAAACACATACTTTCTGTCACCATTTAAGTGAATTACTTCTTGTACTAAACGACAAAGAAACAGTTTATGGTAAAAGCAAAGTAAAGCAGTGGTGGTAATTTCTCGAACTGAAATGCAATATCATCAATACACATTTAAGATGTACATAAAACTACTCGTATGTCACCAAAAAAACCATGATGATTTCTCTGCAAAGTTCATAGTATTTTCTGAAGCTAATCTGTTATATTAAAATATAGCCTTTTAAATCCACATCACTCACTAACTTATACCTTCCCTGAAGACAAATAATTCCCAACCCGTTGTGGAAAATAAAGCACACCAATGAAAGAAATCTCAGTTTGATCTCCAGAACCCTGGTGCTCACATAAGATAAGGAAGTGTCTATACTGATGTATTCATCAACATTATTTTTATTCTATAATGATATCAAAAAAGGGAAAAATGAGTTTAGACTCATGAATTCTGAGGTAACTCTGGAGTTTAAACCTTCAAATAGTGTAGATCGGCAGATAGTTAGTTCTGGTCTGTTCTCTTAACTCTCTACCCCACTTCCAGGGTAAGCAATCCTAAAGGCATTGCTTTGATGTCCTCAAGACAAGGTAAATTCAGAATAACAACTTATCTGCCTTACCTGGGAGCCCTTAGCTGCATGAACTGGTGGCTTGATTGCACTAGAGTTAGTAATTAAACCTCTACCAGCTCATGCATGTGTTCCAGAGCAAGCAGGACAAGTATGCAGCTTCATATTAGGTAATGCTTATTAACTATTAGGTTGGTGGAAAAGTAATTGCAGTTTAAAAGGTTAAAAATAATTGGAAAACCCGCAACTACTTTTGCACAAACCTAATAGAAGATAAAACCTGTGTTAAAAGAATATGTCTGACAGGAGAACAGAAGGATAAATATGCCCATGCTTTATCGCTACGTGTATTTTTTTTTTTTTTTTAAGAAATGCCTTGTGTCCTGTGGAGTAGGGAACATTTCCCAGTACGTTTGAAATCACTCCGTGTAGCACCATATGGTGAAGTAATGTCCCTGAACAGTGGGGCACAAATAACTCACAATGCACTTCCCTGTGCACTCATTTGTTTAAGAAGTAAAACTGTTCTGAGATGCAGTGTTGCTATTTGGGGTACTTCAGCATCAGGATTGGCTCAGCCCGAGTGATGTTATTCTTTTGCACATATGAAGCCACTGAAGAAGTACAAGAAGAAAAGATAGTCCTCTGGAAAGGATATCTAAGTTAGCCAAAGTGTGAGGACGTGAGTGGACCAAGAGAAGGGACTTGAGATTCTGTTTACACGGCACACGTAATAAAGCAAAGGATTGGCCTGGGACTAAATCATCGTTCTGCACTCACTGGGGTAAGCAAAGAGACAATTCAGTTAAAGGAAATATGGGTGGAACGGGTGAATTAAAATAGACAGTTTGACCCATTATGAAAATGGGTGCTTATTCCTTTTTGTTCTGAGGCTTCAACTTTAAATATCAAACAAAGGCTATGGTAAACAAGTCAATCTGCTTCTGCAAAATTATATTAACCCCTAAAAATGTACAAGGTTAATGCAATATCAAAAAACGAAAATCAAGTGATGAGCCAAATCAAGTAATACATCTTATCATGTCATTATCAAATAATCAGAGAAAAGAGCTAGACTCATATCAGAAGCTGAGATCAAGTATCCAAAGGGTAGATGATAAATGCCATGATGACGCTTCCATAACCCACCCAATTAGACAACGGTTCATTGTTCACCCTTGTTTGTTCAGTTCAAAAGGACAAGAAGCCCACAGGTCCTAGTTAAGAAGAAGGATTATAAAACCGTCTTTTACTCTAAACATTTACTTCCAAATGGGATACTATGCCAAAATACCACAACACACAGCGAGGCAAGTAAAACTATAAACAAACAAAAAACCTCTAGGATCCAGAATTATTAAAGGGTGTATAAGAAATGTTCAGAGGCAGAAACTTCAAAAATTATGACCTGGACCAATTTTGCTTTCTAGAATGAGCCTTCTGGGGCGATGACGGCTATCAATACATAATAAACTATAACTTGGTTCAAGTTCCTCTTACCAAACCAGGAAGATAGACTTTCAATCAGTATTCTCTCTCAGACCAGTTATTTACGAGACAAAGGCTTGACTTCCAGCGGTAATCCTTGATGAGCTTTGCACGTCTTTAACATCTCCTGTATCTTTTCAAAATGATAACGTCAGCCTAGCACGTGCCAAAAAACAGAATACCATCAAATGCAAGGGAAGGAACTGTTTAAAAAGTATCTGCCTGAAAACAAGAGCACAGTTTTACATTTCCTTGCTCCACCTTAATGGGACACAGGTGGTACAATCATGACTAAGATGTAGTGATCCAATGGTAAAGCAGCATGAGGTACAAGTCAGAACACACCTTAACTGCTATACTCTCCATCTTTACTGCCTAATACACTTAAAATAAAATAAAAGCAAATTTTGTATGCAATGTCTTAACAGGTACATAATAAGTAATTCAAAAGAAACGTTACTTGGGTTTCTTTAGATGGGATTGACTAGGCTGTTTTATCACTTGCTTAGTAACTTCAATTATTCAGCCGACCTCCATGAAGGATAACAACCCTGTGTGCTACAACCATAATTTCTTATATTGTTAGACAACTATTGTGGTACTTGGCTCCATACCAACAAACAGAATGGATTCAAAGGCCTCAGCATGGCTTTCATGTGTGATTCATTTTCATGGCTAAAAGTTACTTTCATTATTTGGTTCCATTTTTTATTTTTTATTTTTTTCTTTTGCAGCTAACAGGAAATAAAGAAGAGGCTAACAGACTGTTTATATAAATATAACATTATATTTATATGTAATATAATATGTAATACATTTGTATTACATATCTTAATTTCTATTAAATAAATTTATACATATATATGTATACATATATATAACATTCTATAGGTTAACATTCTATATATATTATATATATATATATATATATATACATATATATATGTATATGTATATATATAAACATTCTAAACAGCACAAATAAAAGTGAACCATAAAAATCTTGGGAAAATTACTGTTGTTTCCCTTCAATGACAGTTTTAATTTTAAACAGTCAATATTCTTATGAAATCTTCTAGACACAATTACATTGAAAAGGCTTCATACATTTAAAAAGAATATGACAGAACACTTAGTTAAATGTTATATTAAAGATTCATTGTAAATTAAATATTAAAAAGCATTCAACAGATCCAAGTGAGGTTCAAATCCATCTGTTACTACAAACTATATTTTTTCTTTATCTTAGCATTGCCATATGTGATGGCAGAGCACCCAAGTTTTTTTTTGTTTTTTTTTAATTTTCCATTTGAAAATCCTACTTAGAAATGAGTAGCCATGGTGAATATATGGCATTTATTCTGTACTATAGATTATCACAGAGTCATATTTCGCTAGGTTCAAGTTAGGAAGACCACAGATACAATTTAATTAGAAAAAGCCTTCCCCCCAAAAGTATGTTATCTTCTCAGAAATTCTGGATAAAAAAGTTCATCACTAACTTGTCCTCTAATATAAGAAAAAAAAATGAAGAAGGAAAAGAAACACACCTGGAATATCTCCGATAGTGGCAAATAAAAATATAAAAAGGAGAGGGATCCCAAATGTAAAGCAAAAAGAAAACCTCAATGCAGAAAATAGGTGGGTGGGTTTACTTCTCCCTTTTTTATGCCATTGACAATATGATTATTGAAGATAGAGTCAAAGCATGGCAGAGGAAGATCTAATGAAATCCTTACTAAACCAAAGCTCAAGAGACCTAGGTCTGCTCATTATAGTCTAATCTGAGGAAAAAGAAAAAAAACAAGAATAGAGAGGAAAACTAGATTGTCTATATACTATCCCACAGCAATCATCACACCTATTCCTAGGGGAGCTGTCTGCAAACAAAGAAACCAGAAGAGAAAAACAAACCAAAACAGAACTCTACAGGACACATCTACGTATGGATATAGCCAACTAGACAAACTCTCAGTACTACAGGACCAACCCAAGAGGTGGAAATGGCTGCGGCATTCGATTCCCACACTTAAGAGGGATTCAAGCCTTGTCTGACAGAGGCAAGAAAAAATTCTGAGGGAACAAGAGCATCTGTACAATCCCTTTTCATAAATATTTCTTGTTAGTGTTTTCCAACTAACTGTAAAAGCACTTGCCCTGAAGTGTGTATATACTTGAATTCTATTTCAAAGGCCCTGAAACCTGACTATTTAAAGAAATAGCATTGCACCTGTTATTTAAATAAAACTAATTCAAAGTATAGCTCCGCTTACCATGTTTTCTGTGCTCCAGTCAGCATTATCTAGATGCTGAGAATATAACAATGAATAGCCACTGAATCCAGAATGACACGCAATTCTTGATCTTTAGGAGCTCACCCTCTACAGAGGCAGAGAACCTGAGAGGTCTTGTCGTTACCACGTGCCCACCACCAACACTGTTTTACTTTAAATCCTTAAATTATTAGATAAAATGTGTTCAAAGCAGGACTAAGATATATTATCTTAAATATGTTATCTATATTACAAGCATTAAATATTATATATATTATAATATTGTCTTATCTCAAGCTGCTATAACAAAATATCACAGACTGGGGGGCTTAAAGAACAGAAATTTATTTTCTCACAGATCGGATGACTGGAAGTCCAAGATGAGGTTACCAGCATGGTCAAGTTCTTTTAAGAGCCTTCTTCCTGGATTGCAGAAGGCCATTTTCTCAGTTTCCTTACATGGCCTTCCTTTGGTATATGCATATGGAGAAAGAGAGCAAGTTTTCTAGTGTTTCTGCTTAGGGCACTAATCCCATCATATGGGCCCCATTCTCATGCACTCACATAATCTTTTATAATTGTTCACTTACTTTTTCTTGGAGACCTTTGAATGTAAAAGATCTAGTTACTAATTACCTTCCACAGGCCCTATCTCCAAATACCATCACATTAGGGGTTAGGACTTCAACAGATGAATGTGTAGGGACACACTCAGTCCATAACAAATAACTAATGTATACAATGTGTATTGTTTAAATAGACACCATATATAATATATGATGATATGATATATTACCGTGTTTCTCTGAAAATGAGACCTAGCCAGACCATCAGCTCTAATGCGTCTTTTGGAGCAAAAATTAATATAAGACCCAGTCTTATATTATATTATATAAGATCTGGTCTTATATTACAGTAAAATAAGACTGGGTCTTATATTAATTTTTGCTCCAAAAGACGCATTAGATATGATGGTCCGGCTAGGTCTTATTTTCAGGGAAACATGGTATCTTACATTTGTATTACATATCTTAATTTCTATTAAATAAATTTATATTAAATATTTAAAATTATGTAAAATTTCTTGAGTGCGATATGATATGATGGTTACGTAACAGAATACCTTTGCTTTTATTAGGGAGTATGCACTGATGTATTCAGGAATGGTCTGCAAAGATATCTGCAAACATATTTAAAATACTTTAGTTTAAAACAATCTGTGTGTGTGTGTGAGACAGAGAGAGAGAGAGAGAGAGAGAGAGAGAGAGAGAGAGAGAGAAAGAGAGAGAGAGAGAGAGAGAGAGAGAGAGAGAGAGAAAATGGCTCAAAATATTAGTCGAGAAGCTATTATTCATGGTTCTTTCAATTTCTCTGTAGGTTTGAAATTTTACAAAATAAAAATTGAGAAAGTCACCAAATTAACCAGAATGGGGTTTTTTTAAAAAATCTTAATATTATTATTAGTAGTAGTAGTAGTATAATTGTTCAAATTTGAAGATCTCTTTCTTTTTCTAGGCACTTGGGAATGTCACTTAATGGGCATAACTTGATTTGCTTTGTTCCCACATGAACTCTATCCCATTATTAAACCACTACTTCCAATTAAAAACAAAAGTAGAATTACGGCTGTGTGCACGAGTGTACTATACAGGAGATTTGCTTATTCATAAATTAAAAGCAGAGGAAAGTATGGAGAAGTGGAGAAAGGGAAGAAACAAGGCAGAGTAAAAGGAAGGAACACAGGGTACTATAAACAACTTATGTACTGGCAACATTTTGTTGTGTACCACAGCCCATGACAATGATTAACTAGTTTGGCTCATTTGGTCGAACAAGCTAAGGAGACTAAGTTGAGCTAACTTCAAGGCCCCTGCAAGCCCATAGTACTATCACTATAATTTCACTCTCTTGCCAATTTCGTTTTGTGATTGTCTCTGACTAATGTCATATTTTCTATTTTAATTTTTCATTTCACTATTTTTATATTTGCTATTTTATACTATTACAGAAACAGAATTCACATATTTTAGAGTTTACGTAGTTGAGGTATGCATGTTCAATAGTTCTATTATACTCAGAATAATTATGAATGCTTCTCCCCCTCTAGGAAAGGGTTGAAGAACATTGCCACATTCACTATCAACACACTTGCTCCCCAATATGATTCATTTATGATCAGGTTATCACTTGGGGAGGGCACGGTTCATGCTATGGTGACAAAGTATAGTAAGTCTAAAAAGCACTCCTTATATAAAAAATGAGAAATTAGAAAAACAAGAAAATGTAATAGTAAACAGGAATTGTGGAAAGACATGAAGGCAGAGGGAGAAGAGGAGGTAAGAACTCAGTGATTGTTCTCTCAATAGGTAGGTATAGGTAGATGGCTGGATGGATAATAAATAGGTGATATGTTGATGATAGATGATAGATAGATAGATAGATAGATAGATAGATAGATAGATAGATAGATAGATAGATAGATAGAATCACCATTTCTAGAAGATGCTCAGTTATGGGGAGAAAAATAAAGAGTTCCATGATCATTTTGGAAAAGCTACATACTATAATACATTCTCTGCAGGATTCACAGTGAAATGTAGTATACTCGTATAACAGGTTCTAACAAGTTCTGCAGTAACAAAACTACTAGTACCACGTTAAATCAATAGATCTAGAGTCTGTTGTTACTTCCAATAACTAAATTACAACCACTATAGGCATGTCAAATAGCAACACATTCCAAATTATATTATTAATCATATCCTACTTAGAGTTGTACAAAAGAAGACTGTACTAGGCTGATGATCTCTATTATGATATGAGCTAAGAAAATAATTTCTATTAATCTTAGGTGATTAGGCTTTTTATCAAGCTGTCTACCATGAGACAAAATAGAATATGCGATATATCTTAAATGATGATAATCATGGCTTAATAACCCTGTGTTCTTTTATTAACTATTTTGCAATAAATTTCCAATTATATCCATAGTCTCTAAATTTTTCAGCGGAAAGAGGACCCAGGTTTTCTATATTCTATCATCCTGGATTGCTGGACCATTGGTGAATTAATTTATTTAGTAGATATGTTGTGGGTGGTGAATATTGCTCTAGGTGAACATAATGATATACACAACAGATACAGCTTTTACATGCAAAGGTCTCAAAGAAAAAGTAAGTGAACACTTATGCAAGCGAATACAGTATGGTTTGCTAGATGCACTGACAAAATAAATACGAAGCAGAATAATCTCACCAATTCTGGAGGGTCAAGGCAATATTACCTGAAAAATTGTATTTGAGACCTGAAGATTAAGTGGAATTAGCCCAAATGAGGGCAATTATGTGTGCATGAGCAGGGGTGGGGGAGTTGTCCAGGTAAAAAGCATGTTCAAATGCATTAGGCAAGAAAGAATTGGAACAGTAGAAAAATGGATAAAGTTCATTGGCATCTCTATCAGAGAAGGGCAAGAGCAAAGGAAAACAAGAGGAAAGAATACCCATCTGTATGTCCTCACACACTCCAAGATCTCTGTCTGCTTTAGGAAAAGATACATGCAATTAGTTCATTCAAATGGGATTTAATTCCAAGTATGACTGACAACATTTTTGCCAACATCTCAGGGTCCACACAGGATCACCTCTTCTTTCCTCTCTTTCTTCCCCACTCTACCCAAATTTGTGACATTTTGGGAGTAGTAAGCAGGTTGTGTAATGACTTAAAATTCTTGTCCCAGTGGCTTCTTATGACTAGAGATGTAATTATTATTTGTTACACTTATGTCTGACTTAGTCTTCTATTTTCTCCCATTGCCTCCCCACCCCCCAAAACACACACACACAACAACAGTTCTTTCATGGCCTAATTGATATAAACTGTACTTAAAACTTTTCATTTTAAGTTTTTAAGGATTCTGCACTGTTATTTGTTCATTAAACTCTCATTTTTTCCCAGTGGCATATATGCAAAGCATTGGCTAGTCCACAACCTGACCGGCCTCTAAAACTGCCAATTACACATTATGCAAGGATCCTATTCCCCTCAGGGATGCCCTTCCCCGTTTTTCTGAGTGTCTGCAGGAATTAATCCTACCATCTTTGACTGATGGAATTCTCAAACACTTCATCTCCCTTGACAGCAAATGACTGGTAACTGTGTTACTGAGTTTTCCCTCACATTTGTGGGGTTTTGTTTGCTTGTTTTTTGTATAAAAACTGCCAGCTAAAGAGATAATTCTCCACTGAAAAAATATCGGACAATGTGATAGAGAAAGAATTGCATGGAGGCACATGCTCCAGGGGCTTCCATCTGTGGCTTTCTCTTAAAACTATTCCTTATGCACTTTTTTTGTTTTAACTTAACAATATATCCTAAAATTGTCCCTAAGTCAATTCATAGAGATCTTCTTCATGTCTGTTACAGCTACATAGCACTCCATTGTGTGATATACAATATGCAATAGTTAATTCAACCTCTCTCCTGCGAGTGAATATTTAGGTTGTTTCTAATGTTTGCAATTACAAACAATGTTGGAATAAATAAATAAATAAATAAATAAATAAATAAATAAATAAATAAATGTTTCCTATTGCTATATGTAGAAGAGTGTATAATAATATCCATGTATTAGCTCCTGTGTATAAAGTTAAACATAGAAAGGATATATTAGGCACTAATGAAATTTGTTACACCCAAGGGACATGGTGGGGAGGGAGGGTGGACAAAATGGAAAGAAAAGAGTAAATGGGACTGGGATAGAAAGGATGGGGGGGTGATGTTTCTCAGAGTATAACTTTTCATATATTTCTGACTTTAGAACTATGGTAAATTTTTACATGTTATGTAATAAATAGTTTAAATTAATATGGGAGGATGTATACAAACACTAACAAATAAAATTAACTGTATTGTAAATGAATAGCATAACCACATTGAAGTGGGGGTAACCTACGTTACCTTGGAAAACAATATATTGACTATATAATCTAAGGCTAAAGAACAACAACAAAAAAAGCACACAAATAGCAGGTTTCTTTTCGTAGGGGTACAGATTAGCAACTTCAAAACTACCTTGATTTATTCTAGGATTAAACAAATAAGTATGTCATGGATAAGGGGAGCCAGCTTTCTCACTGGTAAAAGAGTTATTCACTGGAAAAGAAACGGGGAAAGAGTGGAATCATATTACGCTGCATTGAAGTAAGAGGCATTGGTATGAACTCATGGATTTTAATATATACAATGACAGATCCAACTTGTATATATGGACATGGACATATATACAAGTTGTGTGTGTGTGTGTGTGTGTGTGTGTGTGTGTACACTTCTGTGTGTACAAGTATATTTTCAAGCTCTGTTCACCGAGAGGCCCAGGAGCCAAAAGTTCTCCAGTAACAGTAACATGCATAACTCTTCTGATTATGGTGTCTAAACACTGTTCTTTAATAATAGGAACTAAGAATCCTAGGTAAAATGCCCTGATTTCAAGACTGGGACAAGCAAAGCACAAGATGAGCCTGCAATATCTTGGGATGCCAAACATAAGAATTTGCACTAAAAATGTGCTTTAAAATGATGGGGACATTCCAATGGACACAGCAGCTAACTGAAGAGGCCTCCCAGCAGTGAAACCTGTGACAATTTTGGGAAACAAATAGTGACGGCAATAAAACTTAGTCCAAAGTATAAAATATGAATCTATGATCTCATACTAATACAAACAAACAAACAAAGAATAAGGGAAAGCAGGCCCTTACAATAAAATTTCAACTGATAAATGGAAAATGAGTAAGAAAATTAAAATGTCACCGTTTGTCAAACAACTGTACTAACTGTGGAATCAACAGCTACTAATGAAAGAATCAACAACTGGGCAAAAGTATAAGTACATAGCTTCACAGTATGATCGTTACAAAGGGAACATAGTAACTTTTAAATTGCAAATGGAAAAAGAATCACCTTATAGTGGAAAAGCTTGGCAGATAACATGCTAACTAAATGACCCATGTTAGCCTCACCAATAGTGGGACAAATAGATGGGATAATGCGCCTCCTGATATAATGCACAGAGAAGGTCACAATACCATCTTTTTGTTGTTCTTAAAATGTACAATCAAAATATAAGCATGAATAAATATCAGAAAAAGCCCGAACTAATAGATGACCTACAAAAGAACTGGCCAATATGCTTGAAAAGTTTCAAGGTCAGGAAATATAAAAACATACCAACAAACTGTCCCAAATTAGTGGAAATTAAGGAGATATGACAACATGTGATCTGAGATTGAACTTTGGACTAAAGAAAAAACACTGTTGGAAAAACCGTCAAATTTTGAAAAAGGTCTGCCGATTTCATGGGTTGGCAAACTAAGGCGAGCTGATCACCGACTTTACGATTAAAGTTTTTGAAACACAGACATTACCAGTCATTTAAGTATTGTCTACAGTTCCTCTTGTAATATAATGAGGATACCAACAAAGCCAAAAACATTTAATCAGAAAAAGTGTGCTAATCTCTGGATTAAAAAAATATTATTGAATCAAGGTTAATTTCATTATTGATAATTGTACTGTTTTCTTAAAAATCTTAGCTTGGGAAATCTGAAAGAATGGTTTACAGGTGTTTTGTTTTGGTGTTCTGGTGTTTTCTTTTGTTTTGTTTGTTTGTTTGTTTGTTTTTTGCCACTGTTTTGTGCATCTAAAGATATTTCAAAATACAAAATTCAAATATAAATCTATATCATGGAGCCTAGTTATTACCATTGTCAGAGTGGTCCAGTCGTTTCTAAGATAGATTCTTTCTTGGCTTGAAACACTGAAGTTTGTTTCTTCATTGCCTCTGGTGAGAAATGGCTAAATACGGAAATGCAAAATCCATGTACTAGATCAGAAAGCGCTCTTATTCAGAAGGCACTTTATGGTTGCCATTTATTCCGCGCCAGGCGCTGGTCTGAGTGCTTTACACCTATTTCCTTGTGAAGATGCACGTTTGCAAAAACAAAATCCATTTACTTAAAGATTTCTAATTCCATAAAAACATGTTTTAGTAGACAGGAAAGTAAGCAAGCAAAGGCTACAGAGAAGCAACATGAGACAATGACTCAACTGTACACTGGGTTATTTTTAGCAAAATTCCTTTATGCCCAACATCCCAAATATATTAACAGAGGTTTCCTGTCTCCACTTTATTATGAATATTGTCTGAATAAAGGGACTCATATCATGCCTGATGATACAGGTTAATAACAGAAGCCATCAGATCGAAGATATCATTGATTGGAAGCTGCTAGTTTGCACCAGTATTTTATTTACCACTTAGAGAGTAAGTTTGCCAATTTTAATTAGAAAATGTCATCAATCATCAATACTTCCAAATTCAGCAATATTAAAATGTGTGTCTTGGAATAAAATACAACATATACACTTAATATATGGTCAGTATGTACTTTTGGAAATATCTTTTAGTAATGTGGATTGTTCTAAGTAGAATGATATTCCAGGTCTGACTTAACAAAGAGAATACTGATGGAAGCAGATGGCCAGTCAAAGTTGGTGCTAAGACTCACACTAGTGGGAAAGTTGGTCCAAACTGGAAAATGTCATATCCGATGAACGAAAGAAGCTGCACAAGCAATTCTGACCGGATTACGTCCTGCGCAGACTGTTGTCTGCAAGATAATGACCTTCTCACACATCCTTGCATTCCTATTACTGTTCTGCTCCTAGTATCAATGACAGTCAATATCCCACCTGAAAGAAATAAATCCATTATTGCTGATTTCTAAGCACTCAGAGTTGACATCTTGAAGAGACTGGGATAAGTGGCTAATTTTTTGTGACTTTAGTCCTTCACGTTTGTTGTTCTGTAGAGGTTGTACAGTCTAATAACTTAAGGTTTAAATGCCCTATATATTTTTATTTGTTTATTGTCCATGTGAAAAGCAACGGCAGCAAGAAAATTTCATAGTTAAGTCTTAGACATCATCTTGTCTAGCTCCTTTATTCCATAAATGAGGAGACAGAGCAGAGGAAGGTGAGAATATTTGCACAATGAAAGGAAGACTACAGCAGAGCCCAAACCACAACCAGGGTCTCACCACTCCTGGTCCAATACTCCTTCAATTTCATCATGAAAAGGATTGAGCCTTATTTAACATTTGCAACCACCCTGAAATTCCTCCACTACCTACATACCATTCTCACAATCCTGGCAAGCGTGCTTGTTTTCAGATATTTTGGCATCCATTAAATTTATTTTCCTTTTAAAAAAATGAGCCCAAATGTGCTGTTGATGTTTGAGGGTATATATTTTTACAAATCTTTTTAAAAGCAACTTGTATAAAAATAAAGCTATCTAAAGCAACAGCGATTTTGCAATAGTATTCCAATCACAAATCTCCCATCTGGGAAGACCAACTAGAAAACATGGTAGTAGTTTTAAACTATTGTCAGTAACTGTAGCTTGATTTTTTAAAAAAATATATATATACTGCCAATTTCATATCAGTTATTGGAATATATATTCCTGTGAATATAGCCACAGTTTATGCCTCCTACGATGCACATACAATTTTCCACACTCCTGAAATATGTACTCAGAGAACAGAAATTAATAGATTGAAATCAGAGATGCACATACTTGACTTATAACACAGCTGCAGTTAAAATTCAGATGCATGGAACAGAGAAGACAATTTTCTTTCCAAGTGATGACTGGTAACCTATAGACAGTGCACTAAACAAGACAGATTATAGAATTCTGGGACACACTCAGCATTCCTGAGAATATGCCAAGCAGCACATCCAGCCAATCAAAAGCTCAGCAAAGCCCAAGATCAGAGACCATATCTTTCATAACTTTGATTTAATGAAGTTCACAACAGCCGCTTAACAGGAAGAAGCATTTGACAAAATTTAGGGTACAGAGATTTCTAATTAAAGCACTCCCTACAGCAGAGGAAGCTGCTGATGTGAATTATAAGAATCCAGCGTGTTACAACCCTCTGGAAGGGCTATGCACATTTGCACATGAGAAGAAAGAAGAGACAACACTGATGAAGGGACATGGTGAGATAAGCACAGCATCTGGCCTGGGCTTAATAAATGTGCTGCAGATAGAGACTTCAAGGATAAGGAAAGAAAGTGGAAATGGTGCAATGACATGAAAAAAGCCCTAGGACAAACCAGATTTCTAATGCAGTATTATTTGAGTCTGTACACTAACTGGAATCAATTCAACTAATTTGGAAAAAAATGGAACGAGATCGTAGAGCCAGCTAATGTATAGAAACTCTGCATTATAAGCCTCACTTCCAAGCTTTTATGGTAAAATAACTGGCATTCGTATCTTAGATTATATACCACTTTATGAATCATTACAGAAGATAATCAGAAGCACATCAATTTAATGAGTATGATGTAGAATATCCTTTGAATAAGGAACTGTACCTGATCCTAAGCACTAGGAAGTACAAGGGTCGGAATGTAGGTATTGAAAGAAAGGAGAGACTTAATGATATTGTACTGTAGTTTTCAAAACTTGGTAATCCATACACGGTATAAATGGTAACTTTATTAATCAGGATATTCAATTTGCCAGAATAGTCCATGTCAAAGGTTACGGAGTTTATATATGATTGCCACATGACCCACAATCCCCTCACACAGGAGACTTCGATAACGCTGTAAATGTCCCCAAATAAAGACATATGCAAAAGTCAGTATATTCTAAAGGGGTGATGAAGTCTTCTCATCCCATGATTTCACAATCATATATGGACGGTGGTAGCTGGGTAAAGAATTTCTGTTTTGAGAGCATTCATAGTCCATGTGTAAGAAGAAAAAGAACGCACAGGGTCATAGCCATGTTCAGACCTTTGCTAAGTGTTAGAGCAAGAATGTAAAAGCAAACAAAAAGATGTGCATTCAAAAAGCAAATACAACGTCTGCTTAAAGAGGCTTATAATCTACAGGTACATTTTCCCCCCTATATCTTACATATTCATAAGCAATTATGGTTTTGAGTAGGTTAATTTTTAAGTTATTCATATCAAAACACAGCTTCCATTTATCCCAATAAAGGCTTACTGCAATATAAGCTCCACAGATTACCAAAAATAGATGTTGCACCAACTCCCACAGTTTCATAGATAGAAAGCATGAATGACTGTCACTGGACATAATTGTGTGTATCACAAATGTGAAAAGAGTATTTCGTAAGAGAGAGTTGGAGTGAAATAATTCAAGGGTTTAAACATTTCTTGAAGAAGATATGGATATTGAATTATGATTCAATACATGGTATAGCAGATAGAGAACAGGGAACTTGTTCCAAAATATCTGGATAGTAAGCAAAGATCAGGGGCCCAGAGAAAAAATACTCAATGTTCAAAATTTGATATAAATATGGAAAGGTGCTATTATAAAATACAGTAGCTTTCCATTCATTTCGAAGTCTCATATGGAAATTTCAACTGATTAAAACAATATGAGAGAGGGGGGGGGAGAAGAGGAGGGAGGAAAAGGAGAGGGGAGAAAGAAAAGAAAAAAAAAAATTAAAGGGAAAAGGAATATAAAAGAAAAGAAAGAAAGAAAACCAAAAAGAAAGGAAGGAAGGAAGGAAGGAAGGAAGGAAGGAAGGAAGGAAGGAAGGAAGGAAGGAAGGAAGGAAGGGAGAGAGGGAGAGAGGGAGGGAAGGAGGGAGGAAAGGGAAGGGAAGGGAAGGGAAGGGAAGGGAAGGGAAGGGAAGGGAAGGGAAGGGAAGGGAAGGGAAGGGAAGGGAAGGGAAGGGAAGGGAAGGGAAGGGAAAGGAAAGGAAAGGAAAGGAAAGGAAAGGAAAGGAAAGGAAAGGAAAGGAAAGGAAAGGAAAGGAAAGGAAAGGAAAGGAAAGGAAAGGAAAGGAAAGGAAAGGAAAGGAAGAAAGAAAGAAAGAAGGAAAACTAGCTAGGTAGCTAACTTCTTTCTGGTCAGCCAAGAGCATGTTGTCAAGACAATGGGCTAAATTGCTTTACTCAAAGAACCATTAGCCAAAGCTTGTTTACTATTAGCTTTATTTATTCACACAACTGAGCTTTATGTGGGGCCTAGGATGCATTAGGCGCTGTTCTAGGCATTGGCAATGTAACACGCAGAGAACTCATTCTCTATCCCCCTCAAGCTTCCAGCATCAGAGAAAATATAGACAGGCAAATAAGCAAAGCCAAAATGGTAATGTGCAATGGTATGTATCATGGGGAAAAGACAAGGGCGAAAAAGGAGCACATAAAAGTGGAACGGACCCAGCTTTGGTGGCTTCTTGAAGGAACCGTCTTCCAACCTCAGACTTAAGAAGTGGTAGGAGTGACAGAAGGGGTGAGTGATGCAGGCAGAGGCATAACGGTGCACAAAGGCATGAAGTTAAGAATAATCAAAGCATACCAGGGGGACAAAAGTAGTCCATATAGTTGGAAGATCAAGTGAAAAGGGATACTAGTGTGGCTAGAGGAAAACAGGGAACAATCATGCAGAGGTTTGTAAGTTATTTGACTTTACTCTGGTGGCAACAGAGCCATTAAAGAAATTTAAGCAGGGAAATCAAATCATTAGATTTTCACATTAGGATGTTCACTTTGGCTGCAATGTGAAGAAAATAATAGAAGGCAGACAAGAGTGGTATCAGGGGAATCAATTAGGAGACTTTGAATGAACAAGATAAGATATAATAGCAACCAAACAGAGGAAATAGTAAAGGGGAGAGAGGGAAAACCGGTTAGGTTCAAAAGACTTTAGAGAGAATAATTGTTGTATCACCATTCATTTGCATAACTAACATATTGAGCACTGACCATATTCCTAGAGCTGCTTGGTGCTGGGGGAACATATAAATGAGATGCAAAGCATACTCATACTTTGGCTGAATAACAAGAGAGATGAGGAATTGGAAATAAGCCCCAGGGTCTTGTTAATGGTGGCATTGCATAAGTAGCTTCTCAGTGGCTACTTCAATCTGTTTGACATACCAAGACGGAAGACCAAGAAAGCTATTTTTTTAATTAGTTTCAGGTGTACAAAACAATGTAATAGACATTTATCATTTATATCCCTCACACAGTGATAACCCCCCTCACCCAATCTACTAGCCCTACGACATCGTATACAGCCATTACATTTCCACTGTCTCTATTCCTAATGCTTGCACCGTACTCCTGAAGCTGAAGTGAACAATAATGAATGTCAACTACGATTATATATATATATATATAGTTATGTATATATATATATAAATGTGTATATATATATATATATATATATATATATATATATATAGTTACAAGAAGTGGAGTACAGCATTAAGAAAGCAATTTTTAAAAGACTTTTATGGAAGAAAGAGAAAGCATAGCTTTACTGAGGGTTAGGTTACAGGATGTTAGGATTAAGACAAAGAACAGAGGTTGAATTCAATATTCAGTGTTCCAATATGGACAGGTATTTCCTAATAAGTTAAAAAAATATATTAAGCTGTTTTGACTTGGCACAGAAGCACAGGTTAATTGCTCACAAGGTAGAAAGGTATACTTTGGGGTTTTAGCTGAATGATGATATTCAAAAACTTTCCCATACAGTACATAGGAAATTGCCCAAGTTCTTTAGAACAAAGGAGTTTTGGTGGATTAAAATTGGCCACAAAATCTTTTATCGGCCTCCCATTGAGCCATGTGGTCCCCTTCCCTTGAATCTCACTAAACGGTGATTGCACTGACTAATGGAATATCACAGAAGTGACTCAATGCCAGTTCCCGGGTCCAGTCCTAAATGGAGATGACAGCTCTCACTTCCTGTCTGTAGGAACACTTGTTCTTGGAAACCAGCCGCCATGGAAGAAGAGTGACTATCCTGATACCAGCAAGCTGTGAGAATGCAAAACCACATAGAAACGTCCTGAAGTACAATATGTTGTGTGGAGAAGGAAGCCACAGAGAACCGAGGTGCTGCACATCTGTCTGAAAACCTTAGAAAAGGATCTTCCAGCCTCAGTTACGGATCGAAACCAAACCACACAGTCGAGCCCTTCCTAACATCCTTACCCAGAAAATCGTGAGCTACGTAAAATGGTTGTATAAGCCACTAAGTTTTGAGGCAGTTTGTTATGCAGCAATTATCCAAAAATAATTGGGATGGAATTATAAGTGAACTAAGAAAGGCCAGATTTTAGGATCCGAAGTATAAAAATTGCTTCTTTGGTCCCAAGAGAACCTCTACCCCACCTCAGGGAGACTATATTAGCAACATAAAAAGTGACCAGGTCAATGATGGTAGTTACTAAATACACTAAGCAGAATAAAATAAATTATGCATAACAACACCAAAAATAAAAAGCTCAGTTATCTTGAAAAGCTCAGTTTCATGCATATGAAATATCTCAAGTTGCACTGGAGTTCATTATACCCCTCTATTCACATTCTGTAAGATGTTGATTTTAAGTGCTTATTAACAAAGATGTCATAAGCTCATAAAAATTCCCACAATAAGCTTTTCCAATGACAGGCTGTCACTCATGTATTTGAGCATTGTCCCTGCTTTGCCTAATATATTGGAAGAAAGAATAAGACAAGGAGAGGGAAAAGAAAGAAAGAATAAACACATTGGTGCAGAAAGAAATGACCCACTTCTTTTATCCTATTTCTAGTGTCACAACAGATTAGGACTTAAAAAAAAAACAAAAAAAAAAGAGTACTCTGTGATTTCAACAAATTTTCCTGTATTCAATACAACCTTGCAAATAATTACTGAACATACCCGAAACAAACCGTGGGTAGTCATATTAATATTTTACATACAGTGTATTTTAAATATGCATTTCATTTATTTTCAGACTAAGTAATACATTTACATTATTTAAACTCCAAACTTTATAAAGAGAATAAAAAGAAAAGTCACCCTCCCAAGCCTATCTTCAGCTATTCAGTACACTTCCCTGGAGACAACAAATATATTCAGGTTTTTGGGCATCTTTCTAAAAATATTTTATTCAATGAAAGCACACATGCTTTCATATAATTATATTTTAATACATTCCATATACAGAGAGTGCCAAAAATGTATACACATTTTAAGAAAGAAAAAAACTGTATTAAAATTGTAATACTCAATATATACCGATAACAAAAGATGACTACAAGTCATGTGTATACATTTTTTTGGTACCCATTTTTTTGGTATATTTGCTTATAAATATGCCCATTTTATATAAACATTTTTTGTACATGAGTGCGGATATGTAAATGTGTGTAATTTAGCACCTTTTCTACACAACCATTATACATTGTTCTGCACCTTTTTATTCGCAATATATATTTTTGTAGCTTTTTCAGTATTAATACATATGGAGATATCACACTCATTTTTTGAGTAATAATACATAGTATACTGCTCTATATTGAATCAGAAACCTATGGAAAAATACTAGGATGCCAGCAGTCTCTGCTTCTTACTAGCAATGCCGTGATGACTATCCTCTGAGGTACACTGTTTGCTAGCATGCAATATACTTAGCATTTCCAACATGTAAAAGTTCTGGGTAAACCGGTGTATGTATTTACAATGTAGACAATCACTGTCAACTCTGTCTGCATAGAGACTGTATAAAGTTATAATCCCATTGGCAACGTGAATTTTATCCATAGACATGACTACAGTATTATTAACACTGTTTTTATTATTGGCAATTTGATAGGTGAAAAATCAGTGTTTTGGTGAGTTTTAATTTATAATTCTCCTATGTATTGTTTATGTTTAAGATCCATCTCTGCTTCCTATTCTGTGAACTTTTGGCTCATACTCTTTTGTTTACTTTTCTATCGCGTTATTAGTCTTTTTTGTACTCATTTCTAGGAATCTTTTATTTTGAAGAAATTAGCCTTTTGGCTGATAGGAGTTCCAAAAATCTGTTTTCCAAAATTGTCTCTTGAATTTGCTTATGAGGGTTTTGCCATGAATATTTTCTTAATGTAACTGAATTTATCAAACTTTTCTCCAATAGCTGATGCATTTAGGTTCATAGTTGCAAAGACTACTTTTGTTGATTTTTTTCCCCTTGAAAGTCCACTATCGTTCTCTACAAAAAGCAAAAATACATTAGTCATGTCATTAAGAAATACCATCATTGAGAAATCTTTATAGAACAAAAATATATCTTCTAAGATCCTTATTAATGAATCATTTATTTCCAGCAACATTTGAATCAATGCAATTGTAGTTCAATTTAAAAAAATGAAGACCATTTCTTGGTGTTCACTAGACAATAATTTTACTTATAATTTTTGAAGTCAAACAATTTTACTTTTAAAATTACTGAGGAGATGATGTCAGCAAGGAGGTCTAGAGGGTCCCAATACTTGTCTCCCCAACAAAAAAAAAAAAAAAAAAAAAAAAAAAAAAGAACTGCAAATAAATGAAATATCTCTGGGGAAAAGTGTGGACTTCAACAAAGTAGAAGAAACCTCACAGAGCTCAAAAACCAAGGATGGCTACAATGAAAAACATAGTGAGCATTTTACTTACATTACCCCATCCCTGAGCCTAAGCACCAGAGCTTAGCAGCAGTTGTTCTCCAACAGCCCCCAGGAGCCAATGACCCACCATCCCCAGGGCATGCACCCTGCCCTCCAGGCCAAAGACACCACTGTACCCTGTTATCTCAGGTATCTGAGGACCTGTGCTGCTGCTAGTCACCCCCACAAACGGGGCCCAAGTCACTGCACTGAGCCCCAGAAGCGCAGACCTCAGCTCCATGGGGGACACGCACGGGTCTGTACCTTAGACACTAATGCCACCACCACAGAAAGTATACCTACGTCCCAGGACCCAGGGGCTGGGGTAGTTCTGCGAATACCTGATCTCATGCCTCCAGCTCTGTGGCTGCACTGAGTGTTAGTGCACCAGACCTGGCATCCAGAGGGATAAAACACCCTCCCACAGACAACAAAGGAGAGGAAGAGGACACAAGTGCTTTCACCTCTGAGGATTATAACAGCCCTAACAACCACCGCTACTCACAGCCTCTGCAGTCTAAGTCACAGAAAATCCGTACAGTCATTGTCAAAGATGACCTCAGCTAACGAAGATGTACAGAGCTTATGCCACTGCGACCTCCCAGAGACCAGCGATGCTGAACCCCATCCAGCTGGTGCCCTCACAGCCAACTTCAAGTCAAAGTCTTTTCCCAGCAAAGTCAATTTTAAAAAGGTTAGAAGAGGAAACTGCTCCCTCAAATGTGCAGACATCAATGCAAAAGCTACAAGAAGCATGAGAAATCAAAAATAGGATACCACCGAAGGAAAACAATAATTTACTATTAGCTGACCTCAAAAAAATGGAATAAAATCATTAAGTTTCGGTTTTATAGGTGACGATTATTTAATGCTATGAACTTTTTCCTTCCTACAGGATAATAATTCTCAGTTATTTGTGTGTGTGTGTGTGTGTGTGTGTGTGTGTGTGTGTGTGTGAAGAGCAGTTGTTTGGTTCTGTAATCTTCAAGATTACCACAGGTAGGATGGCACTGACTATAATTAGCAAGGAAAATACTGTCTGGATGCTGTCACTTTCCATAATATATGAAACTTTAAAATATTTACACTGGCATATGTCAGCCTGTCCATCTCTACAGAATGTAATTAAAAATGTATAGATATATTTAACACTCTGAATTCAGTGTTTTAAATATCAGTAATATGTTACAAATCCCTCTATAAGATCACATATAACTTTTAAAAGCTATAACTGTTTAAAAGTTTCATGAGACATGTAGGGGACTAGATGGGTATGAGAAAGAAAAAAGATTTTCAATGATCTTTTGAGAAAAAAAAATGAGTCTCAAGGCTTTGGAATTCGGGTTTCCTCACATGTGGATTCCTGCAGCTAATTTTCAGCCATCAAAAGCTTAAGCATATTTATACCAGTGTTTTCAACTTGGCTGCTTATAAAGTTTAATTTCACACATACACACGCACACACATTGCTGTTTTAAAACCAGAAGAAAGAAATATCCTCACCAGAATAACTTGGATTCTCAAGACATAAGCTTCTATTTAAAACATCTTTCTAGAGTAATTTTCAGAATCCTTCCTTTCACATTAAATGAAATCTGAACATTGTCTACTTCATGAACATAAAAAAATTATGCTGAAAACAACAAAACTACAACCAATGTGACAATCTGCTAGCACTTAACGGTCATGAAAGAAGAGGGTGCACAAATTGGAAATCAAAACAAATTCAAAAACAGAAGACAGCATGATCTTACGCATATTTCTAAACATAATCCCCCCATCTCCTACTTTATTAAATGAACTATAAACCTCACTTCCTCAGATTCAGAAGGAATATAGAGAATAGGAACTTTGACCGTTTCTAAATAAAATGCCCAACATAGTCATTTAGTCACTTTTGGGGTCAATTTTAAAGATTTAAGTTTTGAAATCAAAGGGGTGGTGGTGGAGTTTATTATTCCCTTGGTGTTCTCTAAATATTACATCGTTGAGTTTTACATGCTCTTGAATTTTATCAATGGAAATTATTATTCCAATAAAAAATACTTAATGAGTGCCTATTATGTACTAAGTACTTTTATTTATTCACTATATAAGTGAACAAAATAGACAAAGACATCCACAGAGATCACATTTTAGTAGAGGCATCATTCTGCTGTAATCTTTTTCACTTCTTTTTCACTTCTTTTTCACTTAACACAATGCTCTAGAGATAGAACTCCTCTATATGATTATACTACACTATATTTATCTATCCTCAAGTTAATGGTCATTGGAGTTATTTCTGTACATGTTTTTCCTATTAAACACAACGGAACTGTAAACATACCTGTACATATAATTTGGTGAAACATGTATGTTTTTCCGAGGCACTTATTCTCAAAATGTGGTCCACAGATCCCTGAGGATTACCAACACTCAAAAATATTCAGTATTATTAGAAAAAATATTTTAGTAATAACACTAAAATGTTAGTTTGTTTTTCCACTGCATTGACATTGCACTGATGATATAAAATCAAAGGTGGGTTAAACGCCGGGGCACCTTAGCAAAATTGAAACAGTGGCACCACACTCTGCTAGTGATCACTGTATCTTTTACTGCCACACACTTTCAGCAGAAAAAATTGCCAGCTTCAGGTCCTTCATGAAGCAGCAAATATCATTAATTTTTTTCAGGTCTCCACTCTTGAGTACATGTCTTTTTAATAACCAAAATTATGCTAAAAGCCCTTTTGTTGCATAGTGACACAGAATGGTAGTCTTAAGAATAAGCCCTTATGTAAATGAGCTGTAAACTAAACTAGCTCTCCCACCACCTCATGGGATACCATGTTTTACTTGAAAGAAAGACTGGAAAACAAAACAACAACAAAAAAAAATCTATTATTCAAATTTGCATATTTAGAAGACTAAACAGTGAGATTATCATTTCAAACAAAATAATTGATGGTACTTATTATCAATAACAAAACTTGTGATTTCATTTGAAATTATAAATTTTGAGAACTTTTACCTGCCACTGTAATCTTTCCAGCTTCCTAATACTGAAATACTTTTCAGAAAAAAATCAGTAGTAATATTAATGAAAGTGATTGTCATGTTGCATTATGAAACTTGTAAACATTTGGAACATCTCCAGAACTCAGTGAAGGAATATTTTCTAATTGACAATTGCATGATGTTACAAAATTATGCATGGATAAAGATCCATTCCAAATGTAAGCTAACAGAGTGCAAAAAGAGTATAAAAGTTCTTTGATAGTGTTTTGGATTGCCACTAAACTTTATAAAACTATTATTTGTCAAGTTTTGGTGTAGTATCAAAAGTAATGCCCACAAATATCTGAAAAGACTATGAAAGCACTCCTTTCTTCGTCAAGTGTACGTATGTATACACACACAAACACACACACACGCACCAGTATGGGGTCAGATTTTCTTCATATAGTATAACCAAAACAACGTATCACAATGGATTGGATCGAGAAGCAGAAAAGAGTTGTTCCCTATTAAACCATCAGTGTAATAACATTACACTGATTTTTCACAAACTGATCTAAAGCTTCTAATAGCATTTCTACATCTTTGAGTACTTGTAATAAAGAAGATAATTTTTACTGAATAAGTAATATTTGGTACACCCATCTTATCCTGTAGTATGCAATAGATTTTGCAATTACTGAACTTGCTTCTCTCCCAACTATGCCTAACAATATTCCAGACACACCCTAATTTTTGCTCCCCTGCTCACACATCTTGTGCTCACAACTTATTCTTTCCATTATGTGTATTTTATATATATATATATATATATATATATATATATATATATATATGTGTGTGTGTGTGTGTGTGTGTGTGTGTGTGTGTGTGTGTGTGTTATATTTCATATTTTTCCTGAAGATGAGATATATTTCACTAAATATTTATATATATTTAGCAAAAAACTCAAATTACACTGATGCATACAGAATGATTTTATTTTAGTGAAACAATACCACTGATGATATGGGAAATAAATCAACTTTAATATAGTTGTATAAGCAATTAAAAAGGGGAAGGATAGACACCAAGCTATCAATCCTGTTTGTATCATGTGGGGAGATTGGGACAAAGTCAGGGGGGAAGGGATATGATCAGCTTTGCCTTTATATATCTTTGCCTCACCTTGTTTTACTTGATAAAACAAAGATAAGATAAATTTCTGTCACCTGAAGAATTTCTAATAAAGAAAGATAAAAATAACTGAGTATTTCTTCTTTGCATTTAGTTCCCAATCACAGGTTATTCTTAGTTCTGCTTGTGTTATGAGATCTTCATTAATCTTTAGTAAACTTCCCTGTTCTTTCATCATATGACATTTTCAGCTATAGAGTATAAATTTAAATTGAATTCTAGAGAGTTCACCAGAATTAAATCATCATAAAACAAATCACAATTATAAAGCATTCATGTAGTACAGGGACTACAGAAGTTTAGGCCAGGTCGCTTCCTCTTTTTGCTACCTGGGATCATGTCAAAGCTCATAGGAGTGGACGTATAAGAAGGAATGTGTAGGCGTTTGAGAAATGGATGATGGCACTCAAATATCTTCCGAACAAATCCTAAAGGAATCATGTCACAAGTTTAAGAGAATGAACGCTAAGCATACTGGGTGGGTTGGGGCGGGGGGGAATTACACTAATTATGAGATTCTAACAAACAATTTGCATCAATATTTTTAAGAGAACTCTCACTTAATCCCCAAAGTATGCATGTCAGCTGCAATGAAAGTGACCATGTAAGGATTTCTGGATTAAATTGAGTACAGACTAAAGATGATAGGTAAATGCCATATTTCCATCACCCAAATTAAGCAATATCCTCAAAATTTGATAAAGAAGTTTGTGTTACAAAGCCTCTAAAAGAGAACAGCTAAATATATACCCTATAAAACCTACTGTAAGGGTAGACTATTGTCTCATGAGCTACCACAGCTGCTGCTAATGGGACCAGTCTCTATTTGAGCTCTTTGCTACAAAGAACCTAATTCTGCTCCAAATGAGTCAATTATTTTAACTTGTCAATTGGTGCAATTTGTTGACCACATGCACACTACCAGGCTCAAAGGCCATTTTCCAAAACATTAAGTTGTTCTTCAGTATCCTTTTAATGGTGGTGAGCATTCCTTTCTTATGTTGTATTTGCTTAATTTTAGGTCAACTTCTGCCAAGTTTCAATTAGCCTAAACTAAAGAATAATGGTTATTGTGCTCTAATGCATAAATTGTCTTGCCTGCATTGATGTATTACTGTAAAGTTGTTTCACATTACATTGATGTTTTACTCTAAAGAAGTCCAATGTGGTTTCACAGAAACAAACACAAACCGAAAGAGAAAATCATTGCTGTGAATGCCAACATCTGACACACAACATCATTAGGAAAAAACAAATGTGCATATAAGGAGTAGAGAAAGCTTACTGTCCTCTTGAAATAGTCACACTTGTAATTCTGATAAAAACATTACTATTTAGAATAGGGACACTCTAGTATCTACAGTCAAAATGAGCAACTGATTCCACTGTACATTCAAGACCATAACACGACATTTTTAATCTGAGTTTTTAATGTATCAAATACTGAATATTTAAGCTTAACCATTTTTGGTTCTATAAAAACGATATGACTACTTTTATTTCAGTTTCATATTTTTCCTGAAGATGAGATACTCATTGAAAATTCTCATCTTCCATATTATCCCTCCACTTTCTTTTAACAAGTAAGCCTGCTCCAACTATAATCCATATACAGACTATGCAACCACATATTGAAAAAATGCAGTAAAACAGTGCATATAATTCAAACTGAAAATACATCCCCAATGTTTTGTATTGATTCTTCAAATATATTCATGGAAAGAAATCTTTGCACTCCTAGTCAGTTTTCACTGCTTTCTACATAGATCTATAATTACTCATTATCATTGAAAGTCTCTTATCTGATTTGCAATTCCACACAAAAACAGTGATTGTTTCCACACAGTTCCTCTGTTAGTTCCTACTAGTCTAAATAGGTATAATATTATGGCTTCCACTGACAGTTTTTGCCTACCTTACTCCAAGCTAGAATTCATTTCCCTTTTTCCCCAGGACAATATATGAAATAGAATCAGGTAAAGCAAAGAGTTTTTGAACTTCCAGAATGCTTTTCTCTCTTTTAAGAATTTCAACTTGACAAAAAATGACTTGGAATTCCTCCAGAGAAAATATCTACGATAACCCAAAAGGTCAATGTGGACTATATATAGACACTAAAAACCACCAGAAATTAAATGTGCAAATCTTCTTTATCTTTCAACTGGTTAATGATATTTCTCACAAAGACATGACTCTACTTTTTAACTTAATTTTTTCTGTCAGGTCTCTATGAGAATCATAAAATCCCTATTCCTTCCTTTGGACATTATCCATTTTATTAGGTACTTTCATGAATGAGTTTTTATTCAG
This sequence comes from Rhinolophus hipposideros, assembly GCF_964194185.1. NCBI lineage: Eukaryota > Metazoa > Chordata > Mammalia > Chiroptera > Rhinolophidae > Rhinolophus > Rhinolophus hipposideros. The sequence continues at coordinate 43,784,616 of NC_138050.1, read as the reverse complement.
CGTTGGAGGTAAAAAAAAATAATCTAATACGTGTTTCATATCCTCTAAATTTTTGTAAGCACACAGAAGAACATTAAAAATAAAAGTTTATAGCAGAGTCCCAGAGATACAAAGTTGGCTTATTGTGTTTCTGAACACAGAGATATGTTTATTTTCTTCCCATGCTTTACATTGTCAAAAGATGATGAAAATTACTTTCCCAAATAAATCTCTCTTTAAAAGAAAATGAAATGGAATCAGAGGAAACTTAACAACATTGAGATGTATTGTTATTCAAACGTACTCAAAGCAGAGTACAGCAGAATTTTTATTTCTAGAAATGCTCCATATGACAAGATGAACCAACCACGTAGTAGGAAATTTCTTTCTGGGTTTCATGGAAAAGTTCGAGTATTTTCTAGCAGGCATTCTCCTCTCATGCTTCTGCTATTTTACATTAACTTATTTTATCTTCCGATGCAAACAAAGAGGGCCCTAGAAAATTCTTGAAGAAACTCATTAAATGAATATATCAGATCAGGAATAAATGTAGGCATTATGAAATGTAAATAACACTGGCTACAATCAAATATAATTACAAGAATTCTTTACAGCTCACACATGGAGAAAATGTGCATTTTAAGGTAAATATCTATAATTTAGCACATACAGAAGTTAATATATAGATTAAGCTTTGCCATATTTGAAACATTAAATGTAATTGAGTTGCACTGTGTAATCCTTTTGGCACATACTACTGCAAACCCATTACTCAATGGGCTAGAAATATGTGTACATTACCATTATGTTATTTCTGTTCAAGCACACAAACCCACGTACATAAGTATTCATATTTACCTAGCATATTAAGCACTAACATAAGGAAATCACCTCATATTTTTAAACTTGTGCTTCTTAAATATTTTTTTTAGATTTGTTAACAATACCACGTTTCAGCCTAAATGACATACCCCTCCACCCCCCATGTAACATTTCTATGTTTTTGCAAGATAAAAATATAAATGGTTTGAAGCATCAGAATACTGGATAACCATTCAGAAAAGCAAAGACTCTATGCACTAAACCTCTTTATGACACTGTAGTAGTTGGAGGTGAAACTGTAAATGGGGAAGTGTAGATTGCTTTCATTTAGAAAATTGTTGCCATTAAACAGTTTACAAAGAGCCTACTGTTTCTGCATCATTATCCCCAATGTGTCAAAGTCAGCATTTTCACAATATTTAAAGCACTCCCAACTTCCTCATAAATATCATTTATATTCCTGCACAGCCATTCAGCATATCAAGGAATATCACTTATAGTTACACACTACGAATATCTGAGCCAGTACATGAGAACCTGAAATAAATAGAAGAGTGCAAAATTCTCTCCAAGCAGAATCATGGAGATCATGTAATTTTATTGCCAAGTTTGACCTAAGACTCAAGGCCATTGTATGTGCTGCATGTGGACAGTTGCCCAGAAGCTTGGCTCATTCATGCTGCAGAAGCTTGCTACTGGGCAACTCCATTAGAGACAAGCAGCTGGCCCATGTAGTAGCATTGCCATCTATTTTTATTTAGTTCCTTTGTGTTTGAAGAGGCCTTTCTCGCTTATAAGAAAATAGAACCAGAATCAGAACTGTCTTTTCCTACCCCTCTACCTATTGAAATCCCAACAGACTCATTTCAAACCCTTGCCACCCACAGAAGCAACTCTCCAGTTGACACTGATCAAGGCCTTCTCTATAATTATCTTAGCATTTGTCAGTAACACCAATTTTGATAGGCAACCTCATGACCTTTAGATGAGCCCTTCATGTAAGCCTTGTGGAGTTTAATAACATTAAGCAGTGAGAATGATAAAAGCAGTCCTTAAGAGGAATTTGCAAACAAATTAATTTATATTCAAAACAGAAATGCTAGAGAATTATGTAAAGTGTCCTCTTGTTTCTGAGGCTCTGAGAAACAAATGATGGCCACCACAGATGAGAAGGTACCACATGTGCTGTGACTGGAAGGACTGAAGCCTGTAGCATCGACGAGGTGAAAGGAATCAGTTAGCAAAGTAGATTTTTTCATTAAAATTGCTATTCTTCCAGCCAATGTAAACTCTTACTGTGTTAAAAAGAAAATGCCAAACTGGGAAACATTTGCCAGATAAACGGATACCTTATTTTATCTATTAAGCACGCTTATAAAACATCAAGACTAAACCTTCAATGAAAAAGTAAGCTACAGACAGAAAAACAATTTACTGAATGAAAGAGGATTGTATAGCATAACCAAAAAAGTATCACTATTAATAGTGATCATAGAAACCAGATGTTTTACAAGACAGTATTTATTTTTTGTTTGTCTATTAGATTGAGAAAGATTAAAACAGAACGATGACCTCTTGGGTTTTGAAGTACGGGCAAAATTACCAAACCCAGATATTACTGGAAGATAAACTGGAAACATATATCAGAAGATTTGGAAATTGCAGTCTCCAACCTAGTAATTCCACTTCTACAAATGAACCTAAGTACACAGGTTAGTACACAAATATGCATGCAGAACAACTTATAGTAGGAGGAAAAAAATGAAAAAGCCGTACATATCCAGTAATAGGAGAATGGGCAAATAAATTAAAGCCTTTAATTGAATCTATGAAATCCAATCATAATGATGACTCTGCATACATAATTATTAAAGAGTAAAGCATAAAATTCATTGTACAGTGAAAAAAAGTCACAGAAATATAAGGCATGCTATAAATATCTGTGTAACAGAATGCAATAGCATTAATTAATGTCTTCAGACTGGTCTTCCCTGACCTGTGAAGGGAGACTGGAGATCAGTTTCTGTATTTCTCTCTGCCCCACAACCTTTCTAAGGAGAAACCCAGCTAGGTAGTCATTTTCTCTCAGATTTCTAATATCTATCATGTAAATTTTGGAAGAACAACCAAGGGAGTAGAGAATAAACAAAACAAATTTTATACTGGGTGTATTTTTTTAAGGGTTGTTTTACTTGGGGAGAAGTTCTATTTAAAACACACACACACACACACACACACACACACACACACACGGCACAAAGTGCAGGAGCTGCTGCCCCCAGCATTTGACAAGAATAGACAGGAGAACAAAAGAATACGTTGGAGGTGAATTACTATGTTTCACATACTTAACCTTTAAATATGCCAAGAAATAAAATTAAGAACTTGCGCTACTTTGAATTTCCCCTCATTTGAGGTGTTCTTTTGAACACCATGCTGCTCCGACACTAGACCCTATGCGCCCTGGTGAGGGGTACGTGTTGCTGCATGATGTCCTCCCACAGGGAAATCTAGATGGAGATACATTAAACATTTAGGATTTGATTATGTGAATTTTCTAATTCTTCTGTAATGAACATTCATTACTAATAAAATAAATATATATTCCCAAAGAGTCATTAAAAGACTGAGTTGTTATATGTTTCCTAGGTGTTCATCTTAGTTTCCCCATTTTACTTAGGTTTCAGTAGGCCGGGCTGTCTTTATTCCCCAAAGCAACCTATGAGACAGGGATAGAAGTGAAAGCTGGCTTCTTTGGGATGTATTACTAGGAAGTGTTAGGATATGCATAGATAATAACAATGCCTGTAGGTATAGAATGATCAAAGAGAAGCAGAGTATAGACCTGAGCAAAATACCCTTGATTAAGGGGCCCAAGTCTGCCAAGGACCTCTGGGAAATGCTACCAAATGCTTTCATCTGTCCCTGTCTCGGGGTACTTCTCACCAATTCCCTTGCAGAGATTCCTCTGGCATTTCCTTTTCTAGCATACCTGTCCTCTGGCCCAGCAAGGTCAGTCAGCGAAAGCCCACATAAGTAGAATCCAAAGAGTAGAGTTATCATGGCTCTGTAGATAATGAAGTGCGAGCTACACAGTGGTAATACACAATTCTAGAGGTTCTCTCTTTCCCTACCCACTCCCCATAGTAGCACTCAAACTGAATAAGAAGGGTTACAACACTAATCTCACCCAATACATCTGGGTCCGATGTCTAGTTCCCTTAGACGGCAAGCACTTGGAGAACAACCTGCCACAAGAATATCATCTGCTGTATTCGGTCTTAATCAGTGTTCTCATCCAGGATATTTGGTTCTTGGCTGATGAACTTAGTAAGCAACAGGAAAAGAACACTGATGAGAATACAAACATACGGTGTAATTTAAAGTGTGACCCCTTTTCATTCGATTATAGAAATTTGAGGTAGGAAAAAAAAAAAGGAGAAGGAGGTTGACAGAGTGGATGAGAAATAGTGTTTTACGACTACTTACTGAAAACAAGAATTTGTGTCCCAACACATTGCAACAGTGATTCTCTTCTCCAATTGTGGTCCCCACACAAGCAGCATCATTCTCACCTGGGAGTTTTTTGAACCAAAAAGTCGTAGGTCTCACCACGGACTTACTGAACCAGAAACTGCAGAGTGTGTGTGTGTGTGGGGGAGGGTGGGGGCGCAGAATCTCTGTTCTAATAAGACCTCCAGGAGATTCTGATACATGCTCAAGTTTGGGAACCACTGCTCAAAGGCCTGGTTTCAAGTTGGAGAAAGTGTTGCTAGAAGTACTTTTCAAAAAATGGTTCTCTGCTCTAGCAGTTACAGATAAAGTGTCAAGTTCTCTGCAGCTTTCTTTAGCACAAGGTCCCCTCTATATTAGATATATACACATAAAGGAAATTTGACAAATATTAACAATTTTGGAATCTAAACGGAAAGTATATGACACACAGTCTCCCAGAGGTTGTGTTATAATAGGTCTGTATCCAGGAATCTGGGTCTTTACCAATTATCTCAGATTGTCCTTAAGCTGATGGCTCATATCACTTTAAAAAACACACTGCACACTGCTCTAGACATCTTCTGTATTTCTTAGTAAATGGTGGATTGGGCAGAGCAGTCATCTACCCCAAAAGATACAAGCAACTTCCTATATTTGATAGACCAAACCTGGGGCTGGCTTTGTGGACTTGTTTCTTTTGTCCATACCCACCACTATGTGCAGATAATAGGCTACCAACAATGCTGCGGACAGTTCCTATTTTCCTGCACACACATATCACACAAGCTCATACTGAACATCTTCTGAATCGGAAGGTGAGGGATTTTAGAAACTCATTACGTGATCCTCCATAGAAGATCAAGTCTCACACAATGAATAAGAACAAGCATCACATTACAAGAGCATCCTTCCTGCTTTCTGGCTGTCCATGAGACAAGGTCTCATCTACTTGGGATTCTAAGGTCCCAGAGAAAGGTCACAACTCACAGACCCAACTTTTGAATTTTATATTATTTACAAGGTTTATCTGTAAGTTCTACAGATACCTAAAAATTCTATGAAGGGTTTTGTTTAGACCACAGATAACCTGGGGGAGAAATCACTTCAATGCATCAGTGGTTAAGTTAAATTTTTCAGAATGTTACAAGATTCATAGCCAAGAGTCTTGAAGACGGGGGGGGGGGGGGGGGGGGGGGAAGAAAACCTATATTACACAGTATTGATACTATGAAGTATGCCACTTAGGCTACTGTAAAATTGCAGTGTTTGACATTTTGCCCTATTCTCCCCAAATACATACATATATATTTAAAATTCACATGTTATTGCATAAGCCATCTATACATCTTTTTACGTTTGTGTTTGGCTCACAAAGCTGAATTCACTATGCTTTTTCTCATTTAAAAAATATTAACGGGCTGCTACATGTTTCACTATTAATTCCATTTATACAAAATATATGTCACATCTCTGGCCACTTGTTAATAATATGTTTTCTATTAGATATTTATCCTACCAAAGTTGTGTATGTTGTAATTTAAATAATTATTAAGCATCTGAACTTACTTCTGAGTGCTTGTGTAGAGGTCATATCAAGAAACAGGCCAAAAATGTTTTAAATGGTGAAAAAGAAGAGAAAGAAGTAAATCCAATGGCTGTTAGCATATCTAATGATTAGTCCAATCAACTTTAAATCTGTCCATCTGTCCCTTCTAAAAACAAAAGTTCTTCCTTCACCTACACCCCCACTTTGATTTTGGCTGGTCTGCTTATAATATTTCTACATGGAAGGCTATTCAAGCAATAGGTCAAGTAAGAATTGAATTCCATGTTACATGCAATTATACTCAAAAAGAATTATTGTTTACGTTTTTTTTTTCCTTAGGTACACATGAAAAATAGATGGCAAATGTCTTATATTTGGTATAGTTTTGAGTCCTCATAAAAATCACTTCTAGATATAGGAAAAATATGAATTATTCCAATATATTTTATATGATAGAAAAGTTCAGGGATTTTGCTCTGAGTGTTACAGCTCCTGAAATTGATAGCTATGTGATTTAGTTGTGTAAATATCAAATATAATATGGGTGAATAATCACAGATAATATTATAATTGTGGGTATGGTCTTAGGTTCTATAATCAACCATTTTTAATCTATAAAATATTAGATTCAGAAAACCATTCTATTCTCCTGAATATATCTTTTAGTTTTAGTAAGGTAGTGTCGAAAGAATAAATTTTTGACCAAAATACTTTGCATTCACCTAACATCTAACTGGGAACTTTTGGCCCCTGAGCTCAAGGCTGGTAATAAATCAGCAAATCTTTATGCCTCCTTGTGTGGCTATTATGCAAATCTCAACTCTAGTGTCACCAAATCTGAGTCTTATTAGTTATCCATATTCTGCACACTAGCATAGGCATATTCAGTTTTTTCTCCCAATTATATATCCCAAATCACCAAACACATTGTGAAGAGAGAAGCCATGAGTTTTGGACCTGAGTACCAGAGACAGAGGAGAGAGAAATTCTCTGTAAGTTGCAAATGTAAAATCCCATATCACCGCACTGACCATGCAGAGATATTCTGTTTATCCAACCCATTCTTCTGCCTTATTGTTTTCATCCACACTTTGTATCATCCATGTAAACTCTCAAATACACCATATCGATGTCTACATTATAAGAAAAAGAATTAGGTACCAAATAAAGATGCACAGAATAAGAATAACTCTGGTCTATACACCACATCTGCTGTGTTGCTATCTCTGTCACTCCATGGCTTACATTTCTCCCACAATCCTGTAGGGAATGCCCAACACCAGGGCATTCCCAAGAATGTTTCTATTTAGAAATGTGTATTCCTGCTGTCAGAGAGAGAAGTAGTCTGTCTTATGGTAATAAAGTTCTTTTTTGTGGGAATGGGGGTGGGCAATGGTGCATTTGAAAATTCTCTCGCCACTATCTGGTTCGCCTTCCCCTATAGCCACACTCTTATACTCTGACACCCACTCTGTGTTCTAGCAACACACAACTTCTCCAGGTGTTCTAAACCCTCCGTGCACTTGAATGCATTCATGCCTCTCTACATTTTGCTCCTTTACCCTGGAATTCCCTCCACCCCTTTATACCCTGCAGAATTCCCAGTCATCCTTCAAATTCTAAATCAAACATTATTTTCTCTGTGAAGACTTCACTGTAAGCATGGATAATAAACAGCAGGAGAGGAAATAAGGAGTCCCACCATATTGACTGTTAGTGAAAGTACCATCATATGCACAGCATCAAACTATTAAAACGGATGGCATCATATGGTAATTATTTGCTTATATCTCTTTCTTTTCCACTATTTTATTAACTGCTAGTAGCGAAGACTGTTGAGAAAATTATTATTTTTTTATTCCTTGATGTAGTATACTTTTAAGCTCACAGCTGACTCTCAGTAACTATTGAAGGGAGGAAAGAAGAAAAGGAGGGAGGGAAGATGGATGTGAGGAAGGGAGGAGAAATGGTTGGATATTTGCCCACCACTTTGTAGTTCAATGATGATGAACTGACAGCAATACTCTTCTTACTATTTGCCACTATTAGATGGATCTTTTCTCTTTCCCATATTTTCTTTCTATTCTCTTCACCTAGTTTATCAGAAAGTCATTCTAGGTATGAAAGCATGGTATTAGAAGGAACTATCCCATATAAAATGGTCCTCAGCAAAAGGCCCTGAAAGAGTAAAAGAAGGAGCCCCAAGGTACATGCAGTCATACCAGTATCAAGGAAACCTAGAGCGGGGTTACTATCTGGTGGCTTTCGAGGGCCTGATCCTGTGAAGGTGGAGAATATGATTCAGGGCAGAAATAGGTCAGAGTGCATTTAACAAGGCAGGGCAAGTCTGGTGTATGGAGAAAATAGACTGGGGCAGAGGCTAGAAAGGAAGGTAAACAGCAGATATGAAAGCAGCCAAGAAACTGGCATTTCTTTAAAAAGTAAGCCAGGAAGAAAAATATTGAATTCAGAGATGAGAAAAGAACCTGTTTCACTGCAGAACTTCTCCTCTGCCCCAGCTGTCCCAAAGCCAGGCCTGCAATGGGTCTGCAATAATCTAACAGAAAATCTCCATGGTCGTTAGAAAATCTGAATGAGTTATATACCTAATGCTCTTTGGCTCAGATGATCTGATTCTCAAGTCCATCCTAAGAATCAAGCTTTTTTTCTATTTAATTTTTTGGCAAATCATCTCACTGGGCTCTCTTGTTTTACACACATACACACACGCACACACACACACACACACACACAACACCAAAACACAAAGAAACCAAAGTTGATTAAAATTAATATTGCTGAAGTTATGATTGACTTATAGACACAAAGTTACTCCTGCAGATTGTCATTAATTTCTATGCTTGGAAATAAAAAAGAAGAAAAAAACCCTAAAAATAGCAAATTTTAAAATTTGGACAAAGTTCCCTTTGTTAGACTAGCATTTGACAGCCTACCCTCTGAAAACATATTCTAATGTTTTCATTAGATGGAAATTGAAATTTCTATATTCTAAGGGAGAATGTATTTTCTTTGTGCTACATGATAATTTAACTCCCCATAAATAAAGTAGAAAAACTAAAGACATTCAAGAAGACCAAGAGATGAATGCTAGGAGGTTTCATCTTTAATTTCCTTTTAAAACTTTGAATTAGCACGCTGATCATGAATAATGTACGTAAATTTTAATATAATCATTTGTATTCTGCAAACATGTTAGAGCAATGAGAAAGCAACGGGCAAATTAAATTTTTACCACATGCCAATCAATTTGGATAATGCAGAAGAGAAAAAATATCACAAACACAAACACTTAATAATTTATACTTTGACAGTAATGACTAAAAATATGATTACCGCTTTGGAAATGTTGAAATTAAACCAACAATTGACTTCCTTGGCTATCTGATTTGAGTTTTTTTTCTAGTAGGGAAACTTTATAGAGTTTTTTATATTTGCACAGAATGAGGCTTTTATAGTTTTTCCAACAAAGATGATCAGAAGTAGAGTTTATTTTCGAAAAAACATTCTAGCGATTTAACTGAAGGGAGCAAAATTCAACGTATGCTGCATACCACAGCAGAATGCTAAAAGGAACTGCCCCAAAACTGGGGCATACTCTCCTAACTCAGTAGGAAAAGCTGACTGCTTTCTTGATGGTTTGGAAGCTGAAGTCAATTCATGTGCTGGGTCCTGGCAGACCCACTGAATAGACTAAATGCATAAATAAAATGTCAGTCGTGACCCAAAACATGACTTCCTTCTATCAGAATGGGGGAAAAAACATTCTGTTTGAAAGCAAAATGTAAATAAGGCACTGACAAATAAATTTCCTCTGCCTCTGAGGATTCCTCAAAGAAAACAACCAGTTTTGAACTGAAGAGATACAGTAGTAGAAATGACCTTGGAAACTCCGATGCAAAATCCTCTTCTGCAAATTGCTAGGTGATGATGTTGAGATGGGGGTGAGGGGGTGGGATTTAAATTTGTTAAAGACATTGACATCTCCTCAAGTGTACATCTGAAAAAGACAACGTTAAGATCATTCAGCAGCGGAAGTCTATGATGTAGTGTATCAGAATTTAAAACCACTGCAGTATTTCTAAATCATTAGTCTCCTATGATGGGGTCAGCATTTTGAATATTACTCAGGGAAAAGGAGTTATTTATATATATTATATTTATTATATATTTAATATATTTAATATATATTATATAGATAGATAGATAGATAGATAGATAGATAGATAGATATCATTTTGCACGAAAAATGCAAATGAGAGTCCAGACAAAATAGTTAGGGGAAGTTACTGGACAGCAATTGCTCACTGGCATCTGTTCATCCAGGTGTTAGTTGAAAAGACAGAAAGCAGGTGTCAACTGAAGTGCAACATTGTAGTAAATTTCATATAAGGCAGTGTTGTGAAGAATATCCACACAACAGTAAAACTCTGAAGTAGAGGAAAAATCACTGTTTCTTTGCATCTATCTGGGCTTTTGTCTTCAAGTGCTAGTCTACAGTTGAGAGCAAAGAAAAATGTTTGTGTGCTGCCCAGGTCCAGGCTACTTTCAAGCAGACAGGGAAGGAGGGCAGCTGTTCTGATCTTCTGTCAGTGGAGATGACCTGAGAGCTCAGCTAGCGCTCTTGTGATACGGGCTGGTTTTCAGTGTTCGGATCAAAAGAGAACAGCACTGAATCTGACACCCATGCAAACTTCCTGCATAAATGCATTAAAATACTACACCTCTCCTTAAGCAATCATAAAACTCTCCATGGGCATAATTAACAATGATTCCACTCGATGTTTAGATTTAGGGAATGCCAGAATGGTTCAGAAAGTAACTTGTCATCTAATGTGCCACAGAAGCATAGATTTTTGAGCTGGAGGCTAATTCTTCTAAGTGGCAGAGAGGTTAAATGATGTCCCAAAGCAACACAGCTAATAAGAAAAGTGGTTTTAGCCCTCAGTCTAGAGATCATTCCTCAATTACTACACACAACGAAAGGAGAAACTTCAGAATTGCATTTTCTTTATCTTAGCTCTTTTATCATTGACTCTACATATATCTATGGATATTTCTGACTAACTCGTATTGAACTGATGACACATTCCATGTATTTTAATATATGAATAGTCTTTTAGAAAGCGAAATCTCTTTATTTCAGCCTATCATTTCAAAGGCTGACTGTCTACCATTCTATGTATTTCATTAGTTAATAACCAAGCACATACCTTATGTTACAAGTAAATATGTCTTTTAAACAGAGTATTTATTAGACCCACTATTATGCAGTATGATGGAATAATTACTTTACATAGGAACAGATCTTCGTAGGAAATAAAGCTATGAAATTTCAACATGAAAGTTTTCTAAGGTTTCAAAATTTTACAGTTTTTAAAAAATAATTATAGTTAAAATTTATAGTAAGCATTTATAAGTAACATTATAGTATGCATTTACAAATGCTTACTAGGCCGGGTATTAATTGCTTTCCATGAATCCTATCATTTCATCCTTCTAACAAACTTGCAACTTAGATACTAACAGGTTAAATGACTAACACTATGTCATAAGCTAGTCATTGGTAGGACAGAGATTTAAATTCAAGTAGTCAACACACATCCAGCATACGACCCAGCCATTCCTTTCCTAGGTACTTACCAAAGAGACTGACAGCACATCCACACAAAGACTTGACATGAAGGTCCATAGCGTTTTTGTTTGTCACAGTCAAAGAGTGGAAACAATACAAATGTCCATCAACGGGTGAAAGGATAAACACTGTCACACAGAAATATAATGGACTACTACTCAGTAATAAAAAGCAACAGACTACTGGTACACACAACATGGATGAATCTCAAAACAATTAAGCTGAGTGATAGAATTTTGACCAAAAAAGAGCACATGTGGAATGAATCCATTTATATACATTTCTGAAAAAAATGCAAACTAATCTATAGTCACACAAAACAGATCAAAGATTGCCTAAAAGGGAAGTGTAGAGTAGGGAGGGATGGATTCATAAGAGGTGTAAGAAAACATTTAGGGGTATAGATGTGTTTATTATCTTAATTATCATTATGGCTTCACACTTAATTATATAGGTCAAAATTCATCAACCTGGGCACTTTAAATATGTGCACTTTATTACATTAATTATAATTTTTTTTTTAAATTTTAGGTAGTCCAACTCCAAAGCTTGTGCCCTTAGACACCAGAGCATATGGCTTCAAATAATATAAAAAGTCCTAATTTAAAAAAGAAGCATATTGATTTCAATTTAGTTTTACTTTAATATAACATCACTTAATATACTCTATAAGATACAAAGGACTAATTGATGCCTGTTGTTCTAATTAGTGATTTTTTACCTCCCTGCAAATGAAATCCTTGCGGACAATTTTGGTTTTGATTCATTTGTCCCTACACAGAATTGCCCCAAACTGCTGATGTTTTCATACAGAAGCTGCTTCTGTATTCTCCCAGCTATCTCTGATATCTACAGTTATTTTTTGTCTGTCTAGGTGGGACTTTTTTTCAGCTTATTCCTTTAATCTATTTTTTCCCCCACTGCCTGTGATTCTAGTATCTTGGGTTGTAAAATTACGTAAAAATGGTGCGCATACACTGCATATAAAATCAGGTAAAAAAAAATAGCAAAATGGTTCTGCACTGAAGGAGGCCTTCTGTCACACCTTCCCCACAGACTAAAATGCTCTGTTAGAGGAATTTGTATTGACATTGATGATTGATTCACGTAGAGTACTTAGAGTTGTATTTGAGGGGCTCCCAAAGTTTCCAATATCTGAATACTGGGTAACTGGCAATTTATTGATGTAAGTTACACTATTATTTTAACATTTCAAAATACTACAGTGTAGTACTCTTGTATGTTGTAAACCTAACTTTGTAGTAAGAGATTTACTCCCAAACCATGGCTGAAACAAATACTAGTGCTCCAGCTTCTGAGAGACCTAAAAGTTATACAAAATTAAATCAGGATTTGGAAGGAGCGCATACACGTAAGATGTTCAAAGCTTAAGTGTCTGTAGCTACATGGGAAATCCACCTCTGATCTCAGGGCAGCTTATTCATAAGGGACATGCTCCTCTCCCCAGCTGGGCTGGAAAATTATACAGCAAGCACGTCATTAGAACTGTATGTTATCCCCACTCAGAAAAGCAATCAAGACGTGGAGTTCTGAGTGGTGCCTATGTCAGTTCAGTTATCACTGGAGTGAGAACCAGTGCCTTCTCCGCATGGTCTCCATACTCAGCTGCCCAGACCTCAAACTAGGCTCCCTTCTCCTTCTGACCCTACTGCAGAACATGTAAGGATAGGCAGAGGTGAGCATTTAACAATCAACTGTGGCCCAATTATTAAATCTCTTGGTCCATAAATGAAGTGTCTAAAACTTGTTTAGAACTTAACTATGACTAGTCTGCACCTATATTATTGACAGTTGATTGTGTGCAATTATACAGCTTTATTACCACTATTTTATGTTTTAAAACCACATGATACTCTTGATAACAATGTTTTGACCATCAAAACCCAACATATATAACTATAGCAACTAAAACAAAAGAGCTGCCTAAATTCAACAAGTGCTCACATGAAATCTTTGCATTTTGAACAATACTTTACAAGATACTAGTAAAAAATAGAGGAAAGGTGTTTGCTTTTTTTGTTGTTATTGTCACTATCCTCACTGGAATCTAGAAGATTTGCATTTGAGAATATGAGACCAATAACTTTGAAATTGATCTTTTAATAAACCTGCCCCTCCGCAATAAAGTAAAACAATAAAAGCCTCCAAAATGGATGGTGACTGAAAGCTAACCCTGTATCTAACATTATTATTTTTAAAAACTGCTGGTTTCATGTCAACCTAATTTTAACATTTTTAGGCCTAAATCAGAAAGCTTTTGAGTTTATACCTCAACAGGGTCCTTTACCAAGTCAATCTGCAGCCCGACCATATACTGGACACTTCAATGTACAGAATCCCTACGTAAGAAGAAGCGTTTACCACTTTCAGACAAGAGGGAACACAATTATAATCAAAATTATGATAAGGACTACCAGATATTAAACACGTGCTATATGCTAGGAAGTATGCCTTACACATACGTATTGTCACTGCCTCTCCCAAGATCTGGGGAAAGAAAACACTCTCCCGTTTCCAGATGAGTCAGAGAGATAGAAGGACTAGACACACATCGTACAGTTGTAGTGACGGAAGCATGATAAAGGCTGAATCCAAAGCCTACTCTTACTTTCTCTCAGGTAGTTTGACTGTTCACTTCACTTTCATCATCCTTCTTCATGAGAACAGCTGGCTCACAATGCAAAGGAAACATTAAAGAGTCCGGAGGGAAGGTAGGCCAGACAGGTGCAACTCAACTTGCTTTCTCTCTGGTTAACTAGAGAACCAGCCGACAAGCAGTGTAAATGATATAAGAGATCAGAATAAGACAAGTGGACACAGCTCTCGACTGTTCTATCAGTCTGCGGGTCCTCTTGAAGCTCTGTGGTCACTGCTCCCTGCCTGGATGGAGCAGTCCACCATATGCAGGAAGCAAAGGAATCTGTGTTGAATATTCATGCCATTGAGGCTCGGGAGAGGCAACATCGGCACTCAGGTGTCTATAAACTGCTAGAGAAGACAGCTGTGGTCGTCATCAACTTCAATGTTTTCATATATGTGTATATATATATATATATATATATATATATATATATATATATATATATATGTATATATTTTTATCATTGGACTTAGAGCAAACCCAGCGACCTGCCCAATATAACTGACTTGTTCCCTTAAACTCTTTCAAATTCTATATAGGCTTAGGAATTAATATTTCTCTCTGTTGCTCATCTTCTTACTTTTTCTCTGGGTTTTCTCTTTGTCATTCTCTCTGCCTTTATTTTTTTTCTGCCTCTCAAAAAAACAAAAAAACCTTCAATAACAATTCCTTTAAAAAATCAAGACTATCATAATTTCGCAAACAAACAAACGAAGCCATTGCTTGCAATCCTAAGGAACCCAAAATGCACTTAAAAGAAAGGAAATGTTCAGCTTCAGCTTCAGGTGTACAAGGCAGTGATCAGGCATCTACATCATCCCTGAGGTGGTCTCCCTAATGAGATAAGTGCACCTGAAACTAATAAAAAACAAAAAAAAGAATAAAAAAACCCCCAAAACATATGGATAAATCTAAACAAGATTTAAATGATCAAATAAAAATAATAAAATATGGGGGGGGGAAGAAAGGAAATGAGGCTGCCTTACATTTCTAGTCTCCCTGAGGCAAAATACTTTACAGTGCAACAGTACACTTTGCTTATACAATCATTTTTAAACTCACTTATCACTTTATCCACATTTTGTATAATACAGTGGAAGAATACACTTGAAAGCCAAAGCATCCACACAGTAAGTAGGCCTGTCGTGGCTCACATGAAGTTCAATTTTATAGGTGTTTTTTTTTTATTGCAGCCCCCAGCTATGCCCCTATATGGTAATCAAAGTCAGCCTCCGTTCATATCATCTTATGTATATTTCAGATTTCCAAACTCAGGGTGAGAAACCTAAATGTATTTTGTTTTTCAAACATTCTGAAAAATGATAGAGGCCCTGCAAAAACGTATCTAGATTGGATCTAAATGGAATTATACCACTACAGCAGAACTGAAGAGTTACTGCAATAATGCAATAGCTGTTTGCCCAATACTGGTGCCTCAGCTAGCGGTTTTGAATTATTTTTCTAGTCATCACTTCTGGTTTTATTTGCCAGAGTTTAGAAGAGATTTCAGAACTCATTTAACCCTCTCCCCTTCATTCTACAGCTGAAGCAAATGGAAAACAGAGAGGTGACATCAATTATTGATGTCACAAAGCTAAAAGCAGCATAAATGTAATTCAAACCTTTATCTTCTAATTATAAGCCTAGTGTTTGTCTTCACAGAACAGAGTCTCATTCTTTTTTTTTTTAATTCAAGAAGAATTCATTGAGCAATTAATAAATACTGCATTAGATAATGGAAATCTAATATGAACGAGGGGTAAGGACTTGGGGTAGGAGTCAGAAGAATGAAGAGTTTGAATCTGGCTTCACTACTATCTCTGTGACTTTGGACACATTATTTAGCAGTTGTGAAGCAACAGACAAGTTATGACATTCCCAAATGTTATGTAGTTCTCTCCTTTGTAAGTGTGAACAATTAAATGAGATCATGCAAATGAAGTACTCAGCACAGTACCTGGAATGCATTAAGGATTCATTAAATGTTACCTGTTATTATTATTTCAAGTTGAATAAAGCCTTGTGCATACCTGCTCAAGTGCTAGAAGATCCAAGTGTGGAAACAAGCAGAGAAACAATGAATAATGATGGTGTGCGTTCAGTATAATCCTGGAGGCATGCACAGAGGGCACCAAAGCCTCAGATTCTCCTTAGGCTGAGGCCCCCCTCCGGCAACCTGGGCCGGGCCCCAGTTACAGACTTTTTTATTTTTATTATTAGTTGTTTGTTTTTTACTGGTTCAGCTTTACAGCAAACCTGGTCATGGTCTAATGTATGGAAAGGAGTCAGGCAAAAGGAAATATAAAATTGCAAATGAGATAATGAGTGAGACTCTAGCCATTACTAACAAAAAGTAATAAGAATGTTCAGCATTTTCTTGGTGCTTATCTATTCTCTGGTCTCATTAGAACTCCAATCTAATTTATTGCTTTCAAGATTGACGTCTTATGTTTTACTACCTTTCTTTTTTTTTTCAAATATGTCATCCTAATAAAACCCAGAAAATTGGGAATATTGTCTACCTCCACAACTTTAATGTGCTGAAAAATGCCATATATATATATATATATATATATATATATATATATATATATATATATATATATATATGTATATATATATATATGAAATGCATATTCTTCCTATAGGACAGAAAACGGGTAGAATCTTTGGAGGCTATGTTTTGGAATAAAAAATAGGACTTGGGAAGTGGAGAATTACACAATCAAATTTGGGTTCTGACTTTGAGCAAGTGATTTAACATCTCTGAAAACAATTTCCTGTACAAGAGAGAAATCATTTATTTTATGGGTGCCAGTGATGATTAGAGGATGTAATACATGTAAGAGTTTAAGCAGTCCAAAAGGGAAAAAAAAAAGGCTATATTCCACAAAAATAAAAAAAGAAAACCTGGAGAAAGTGATGACTTTATGAGTCATCCCAAAAGTGGAACTCTTACAAACTCATTCATCAGTATCTCAAAAAACACAATTGAGATAACAGACTAATGCAGGAGTACGCTTTCAAGCAGGGATTTGGGGCAAGGAGATGTAAGAAAGACACACAGAGTAAAAGACACACAGAGAGTGTAATGGGTATGTTTGTGTGATTGGGGAAGAAACAAAAATAGAATACTTCCAAAATGTATTATGAAAGAAACAGTTCACCTCAGCAGTAATATGCTGAATGATGCCCCTGGGCCTCAAAGAGTAAATGTAGTTCCTGATACAGACTGACTGCCATGGAAAAAGTTTACACATTGGGCCAATCTGACTTTATTAAATTTATATGTAATGTCTGAGCTGGTGTATTAAAATTTTCTCTCAAATTCAAGTCTTATATGCTTTGGGAAACTGCTATGTTTCATCAGGAGGCCCAATACCAACTAAACTTGACAAGAAGAAAGATCTAGAGAAATATTTTTGAAGTGTAATTTGGATAATTATTATAGTGGGAAGAAAAAATGAGTTTGAGTCTTATGCCGTGACTGGAGCTATTAGTTCACAAAAATAAACTGAGCCTTGGTCCCTGCCAGGAAATGAATGTCAAAAAACTCTGAGCCAATATTTAGACTTGACAACAAAAATACAAACAATATCGCAAATGATGATTTAATTTTATTTCCCTGTGGAGGTTAAAAGTGCTCATTGTCTAAAGAACACAATTATCATAGACTTTATATTCTCCGAATAATAGGATTTGACCCAATACTATGTGTGACTTTTCAAAGGGAATATTTGCATACCACTAATACAGCATTAGGCACACACACAAAAAGTAAATCTGTGTTAAAGAATTATTTTCATGGTATCTTTTCTTTAGAATTTCAAATTTCTTTACAAACACATACATATACATTATATAAAGGTTGCATTAAGATATGGGATCTCCCTAATCTTTTCTGGTGTTATTCCAGTCAAAAGAAAGGAACCATCTTGGCATTCAAATAGTAGAAATGTCCATGGAGACCATTCTTTACCCAAATTTCCCAACCATACAGACCAAAAATTAACAAATGAACCTACTGTCATCTATCAAAGACCTTCTTATCCTAATCTTCTGAGTTATTTGTCTAAGTAAGCAGTGTGTCTAACAGCTGTCACCTCAAACATCCAAATCTCTGAGTTCACACTTCTGATAAATGAGTCTTGCAACATTGTACTTGTGAAATCAACTGACCAGCTGGGAGCTTAGAACTTTAACTCAGGCTGTCACCTTCAATCCATCATTGTGGATTGGAAGGGAGTCATAGCTCTACAACTGTAGACCTTGCCAAGCTCAGAAAGAGCAGTGGCATGCAATTATGCAGTTTAGGAATCAATGCCTCCCCTGCAACAAATAAGCACCTTGTTCCCAGGAGACATTTGAACAAGTAAATGTAGACGAGAGAGTTCAGACACTTGCCCTGGAAGAGGAACCCTGTTAAGCCTCCCTTGAAGTCAGAGAAGTATGGATGAAGAGAAATGGTCTTCCTGCCAAATACAGACTATATGGCATCTTCCCTAAGTTGGGAATTCTCTTAGATCTTGGGATGAACTGACACCAGTTGTATGCACAGGTCACTGACAGGATATATGTGAGCAAACATGCCGTGTGGGAAGCATACATGCAGAGAAAGCATTCTTGAGTAAAGAGCATCGCTATAATCATTTGGAAAGGTCATTTAGCCTACGTAAAAATAAACTGACAAGATTTACATAGTTCCAAGTAAGTGAGCTATATGATTATCACTGAAATATCCTTCGGGAAACATAGTTTAGAAAATATCATTATGGTTATATGTTGCAGAACTCAGTGGGTGTCTAATTTTAACAGGTGATTCCTCCTGTTCATCTTTCTGCCAAAGGCACTCGGGAAGTGCACCTTCAGTGCTCCGCCTTTCTTAGAAATGCATATCTGACCATTTCCACAAATTCAAACAAATTCTCCCCTCCACAAGTCCCTAGAGTGTGGGGCAGTGTTCATTATAACTGCACCACAGCTAAACCTTAAAACACATTAAAATGATGCTACCTCTGGGAGCTAGACACATTTATACATTTGCCTTCATCCAGGAGTCCTGTGTCACACACTCTCTGGTATGGTGGCTGTCACTGGGAATGGGTGACTGCAGAACTTCACCTCAGGATCAGTGTTCTCAGGGTGCTGATGGCTTGGATCTAATTTCTTCTCTACTTGAGACCCTGCTCTTTGGGCCCCTGTGGATCTCCTGCTTCTTAACTACCAGTGGGCCTTATCCCTCTTGTTTTTTAAATGTGTCTTCTGGTTTCTGAACATCTGCCTTGACCTGTCCCTTTTCTCCTGCTTTCCATTTCACTTTTTAGCTTCTGATGTGCTACTCAATCACTCTGATATCCACTCTGGGTTCGTTCATAAAATCAGAAAACACATTCAGGGTTGGAAGGGATCCATCTCCAACTGCCCCTACAGCATTCCAGTCAAGGGGACATCCTGCTTAGTCCTGATTAAATCCATAATGAATCCTTCCTCGTTCAAGAATCCATTCTGCAGTAAGAGAATTTGATAGAAACATATTCATTATATTGAATCTAAATCATTGTCAGTTTCTACCGATTGGTCACATTACCAATACTTCAGGATAAAAAAAACAAACAGAAAATAAGGAATATGGGCTTTGAAGTCCAAACGATCCCAGGTAGAATCATGGAAACACCAATGTACTTGCTGCGTATGTGTGAGCATAGTACCCAGACTCTACAAGCCTCATTTTCTCAACTATCTACTGAGGAACCATGATTAATTGGTTGATTGATTGATTGATTGATTGACTGATTTTTTGGTGAAGATTAATTGTGCCATTTTAGTATCTAGTACAAGGCCTAGAACATGGGGGACATTGAACAAATGTTCTGTACTTTTCTGTTTCCACTTCTTCCACATGGGAGCCAGTTATGCCTTCCTTTACATCTCAAATTCTTCAATGCTCATGGTGATTCTCCCTTGACCACGTTCTACTTGATTATATTTTTAACATGGTACCCAAAATGGAATGTACTACATCACGTGTGCTCAGACCAGTATATAGAGGAATTGTGACTTTCTTTAATACCGATCCTATATTTCTAATATGCACTCTTCGTTCCCTCTGTTGATTCACATGAACCAGACCTGATCACTTAACACAGACTCCTGCCCAATCCTCCCTCTACCTCTACCCTCTTGCCATGTTATTCTAAGCTTTCTCAATCTTATTTTTCTGCCTGTATTCCTTGTCCTGACACATGGATCTTTCTACCTTTGTTACAAAACCATGTATGATCCTCTTGAATGTTCAACAGCGGTCTCAGGATTCTCAACTAGAAGCATTTAAGGAGCATTATCAAGTTAAATCCCTTTTAAAATAATCCCCAGAAAATGTGTTTTCCTTCTTTAACCCTGAGTCTCTTAATGTATGTGGCCTTAAATACCTGTTTTGAAAACTAGCTGGTTAACCATTTACCTCAAAGCCTAAAATTCTTTATTCATTGATAAAGACTTCTTTGCCATTTTCCTACTGCATTCTACATACCTGTTTTAGCCCTGATTCCAAGGGTCTCCCCTCTCTCGGCCTTTATTAGTTTGCGTCTCATTGGCTAGGAACAACCCACTTCATTTGGAACCTTCAGTCATTCTAAGATTTGCTTCTACTTTGAGGAACACGACTATCTTAGATTCAGTCCTGTCAATAAATGAGGTGATAAGTGTTATCACTCAACACCGGTCCTGACACACGACAACGATCCTCCCCTGACCTTTTCTCACGTCAATGCCAGGAAAACAGGGCCAAGAGTAATCCTTAAGAAACGAGACTGTTATACAAACCCTGTCCTGGGACAGGTATGGGATGCCTTCTGCAGCACAGAGAACTAATTGGCATTCATTTTCTGTAACTAGCAAGCTGCTAATTTGATAGAAAAATCCAAGCAAATTTGCAGCTTCCCTTCATCATATGATATTCATTTTCATTTAGCAACACAGCCATCTCATACTGAATGTTACTTTTGAAATTTTAATTGTCTATGTGTCTTTTACTCAGTAATCACAAACACCAAGTTTAATCATTAAGATAGAATATAAATGAAAGAAACAAAAGGCAAAAGTTACCTATGAGAAGGGCACATGAAAAATGGTTCAATAAAACAAGCAATGATAAAAATAAAACCTAATATGTGTACAGCATTTTAGACTGTATGAAGTGCTTTTTTAATACCAGTATTACCCATTTTAAATACTTTAAAACAGCAGGAAAACAAAAGATGGAAATGATACAATAAACAAATTACAACTGAATTCGGGAAAAGGATTTTTATTGTTCCTCTTTTTGTCTCCAACTGCCTTGTATTGTACTAAGTACACAGTAAGTGCTCAGTAAACATCTATTTAATGAACAGATGCCAGAATGCCTCATCATTGTTCTGATGTTTGCAAGGACCTGTGTACACAAGGCATGCTCTTAAGAGCACTGAGCAGGGACTTTTCCTAACAAAAACGGACAAGTAGCCAACCTGAGGGCCAGATAAAGGCAATGGCTTTGCTATCACTTATCTTTGTACACGTGGGCAGATGTATATTGAGTTGACTAGGACAGAGTCGGGAGACACAGTGGTTGGATACAGATTCAGCTCCACCCCTCAGAAGCACCATGGGCAAGTAACTTACACATTCTGTGCTCCAATCAATTCATCATTAAAATAGAAATAATAAGTGTGCCTGCCCCATATGGATGCTCTAAAGAAAACTAGATTACGACATTTAAAAATGCTTAGAAATATGCTTCACACACTATAAGCACCATATATGTATTTGGAGATAGTAGCAGTAATATTTCCAGTGTCTAATGCAACATTTGCCACAAATAGCTGCTACAGTGATAATTGTTGAGTAAATGAATGAACCTTCAGACTTCTTTCTACCTCGAAGAAATGTGTATTTTTCGAAGATTATATGCTCTAGAATCACTGGGGAAAAAAAGGTAAAGGGCAGACTGGAAGGAGCAGACAGGTAATTTTGCAGCTCATTCAGATGGTCCATTGCATTTCCTTAGAAGCCATATGACTTAGAGGAAAGGCTGTGTCAAGTAGATAAAACCTAAGGACACCAATTAGGTGGCCCATTCCTTTTCAGAAAACACAATCCTAGTCTGTTGAGGCAAGTTTAGTACTGATCACTTCCTCAAGATGGTCCCAGGTGTCATAATGACTAAAGAAAGACTTTTCTAAAGTTTAATTCACGTATAAAAGGTAAGTAGGATGAGTAAACAGTAAAATGTCAAGAGTTTTTGTTTTGTTTTGTTTTAATTCCAGAAATGAGAATGATGTAATAGATTAATATCTACTTGTTCTGATGGATAGCATTATTTAACCTTTTTGATGAAATGTTGTCCGATTCTAGTCTGATATATGTGAAGGTCATATTAGCCCAGTGTTAAAACTGGATTGCCAAGGTAGAAAAGCCTGGGCTAAAATAAAAAGCCTAGAGATCTATCATTCAGAAATACAGCTTGCTTACTGGAAGGACTTGCCACTATAAATAGATATTTTTGTGGTTAAAAAAGAAGAAAAAAATACTGTATGATTTGTCTCTTTAAACCTGTCAATCTGACCTCTTTGGAGAGTAGTCACCTCATCAAATCATTATAACAATTTAGAGAGATCATTTAAGAAATCATAGTACTGCGCCAAAACCTCATGCCATGATTAGGAAAAATTAGAAGCATTAAGTTACCTATAAATAGGAAATCAACATATTAACCTTTAGTTTATTTAAAGAGGCAGACACAACATGCGTTGCAAATGAGGGACATTCTAATACACTTATTCTTGATACACATCAGGTTTAAGTCCTCTTGAAAAGGCAGGATAGGAGAGAAGACCAAAGCACAATTTCATTTAGTCCCTTGGGGGGAAATCCCAAAATGTATTAGTGAAAGCAACAGTGTGACACCACAAGTGTGAGACCACAAGTGGAGGGATATACCCAAGGCCGATGTTAATCCCAACAAGATAAGAAGGTGAGTATATAAAATTAAGATTTATAAAGGTTTTGTCTTAGTTAACTTTTGAGGTACTCCTACAGAAGAAATAGTTTTCTAATTTAAAGGAACCCCACCCAAAACAAAGAGAGACAAACCTTTATTTGTTTTCCATTCTTGACATAAGGAATAAAAACTGTTAAATATTTGTAATTAACATGCCTGAGAATTGAGCAGGTAATAAATATAAATAAGTGCCATGTTTAAAAGACAAAAATCCTTGAACACGTCAGTAATAACCAACACCTTCAATAAGGCTAACTCTTAACACCAAGATCTGATATAATGATACTATGTACTTTATTCATTAAAATAATTTTAATCTAATACTTTTAAAATATTGAAAACATTTTCCTCCTACAACCAATTCTAGATTATGTAGGTGACAATGCTTTGTTTAAGGTGCTAGGCCGAGCATTTCATATATATGATCCTACAGCATCCCTCTTAAGAAACCTGTGAATTGGGTACTATGGGCTTTAGCTTCTTGCCTAGAAAACGGGGATAAAAAATATCCACTTAGACGTTCAAAAGACTTTCTTAAAATTTGCACCAGAGTGTTTGTTAATTAGCATAAGAAATGGTGAAATGAGAGGATATCAAGACATAGAAAGCCAGGAAACTGGCCCCTGATCTGCCTATTCACTCGGCTGGTGCTGTTATCAGCACATTAATGAATCTGCTATAGAGTTAGCCTCCCATGCCAATGCTTGCAGTCAAGAGGACAGAATCAGGTCCCTCATGAGCTTAAAGAAAGGCTGCCTGCTAACAAATATGTGTGTTGAAAAGAATTTGGTATAAGACCTGCCAGTGTGAGAGCCCACTGCCAAAGCAAGTTGTGGTACAAGGAATATATAATCTCTACTTCTCTTTCGTTTCCAAGTACTACTGCCATTTCCCAAGAGAACATGACAACTGTGGAAGAACATATTATACTTGGTCAGTTTACAAAGTTTCAATCACACCAGAAGCTGATGGCCAATATATGGTCCTGTTGTTTACTGGCTTCACCACTATGTCAATTGAAATCAATTTATTTTAGTCTAGGGATTCTCTTAGCACACCACTACTTTAAAAAGAGAAAAAAGACAGAAGCTCATGGAAAGTGACAGTGGAGTGGTCTTCACCGAAATACACATTTCGGAAAGACGAGAACCTACTACATCTAGGGAAATAAGACAATTCTGTTAAGGAATACAGATTAACCTGAACTTGACCCACATGCCCATTGCATCAAGGATTCAGAAGCCTCAAACATAGTCCTTAAAGCTTCTTGGCTGCTGCTTATACAACAACAACAACAAAACAAAATGTGGCGTATTACTGACCAGCAGAGGAGCAAATTATGAATGCTGTCTGAAAACTGTAGCAAGTCAACAGTGTTGAGGCCCATGGGGGGCAGAAGAAGATAGGCTCATGGTTCTATAAATGAGATGCGAAATTAGCCTAAAGGGTATATTTTAATAGGAAGTTATCGTGAAGCTGTATACCTCACAGGGGGCAAGAAATCTAGATTTTATCACCATACTTATGTGGCTGAGCACAAGAGGCCTTGTCAGCTTAAAGTATTAAACAGACAACATATGATTATGAAATGTTACCATGGCAGATCACAAAATCCTTTCTTTTTCTAAAGAGATGAAAGAAAAACAGATGACATCTGTTTCCAAATCTATCCTTTTTGTACCTACTTCAGGGATTCATGAATTTATCATGTGCTTACTTTCTATACTGCTTATCATCTGTCAGTTTCATCACTATTAATGGGTGAATGTGAACAAGTACTCGTGGAGCTTTACTGAGATAAATGTTCTTTACATATTGTGTTTCCCCGAAAACAAGACTTAGCCGGACCATCAGCTCTAATGCATCTTTTGGAGCAAAAATTAATATAAGACCTGGTCTTATTTTACTATAATATAAGATCAGGTCTTTAATATAATATAATATAATACAGTATAATATAACATAATATATAATATAATATATAATATAATACATAGTATAATATAATACCAGGTCTTATATAACATAAGACTGGGTCTTATATTAATTTTTGTTCCAAAAGACGCATTAGAGCTGATGGTCTGGTTAGGTCTTATTTTCGGGGAAACACAGTATCAGTCCATCTAAACCCCTGTTAAAGTATTTTGACATTTATGTAGAATTTGGACTCCTACTTAGGCAGGGATAGAGGCAGAACACAGAAATGACAGTGAGGTGATGTGGTATCTTCCAAGAATTTCAAACTAAAGGAAATCATGTTGCTTTCTGGGAGTTAAATAGTAAAATCAGATCAGAAACATGTAAGGCCCCCTTTCAGAGAGAGACTATCTCTTATGCCCTACAAAACTTGAAAATGTATTAACACGTGTGGTTGTTGAGATGGGGAGGGAGACTCAACCAGAAGAGAAGATAGTCGGAACTTGAGAAAAAGAGAAGATAGTCCCTAAACAAGATTTGTCCTCAGACTGACTGGAAAGTGGATTATGCACACCTAAAATTAAGCTATCTTGTCCCAGCAGAAGGCAGTCCTATTGTAGACAATAATAGGCAATATTAGCTTGGAACCATAAAATATTTGACAATTATCAACCTGAGGATTGGCACCCTTACAACACCAATTAGCAAATGTTATTTGTTAAAGTCCCTTTCATACCCCCACTGTCAACTCCAGTCAACTCTGTCTAACTCTGAGCTCACCAAGTAACCTGGCTTCCCAGGTCAGTGGAATCAGGATAGTGCACATCATGGGTCAACAGAAATGTCTGCTTTGATTGATGATTACATTTTTCATTATAATGAAATGAACACATGGGCATTTTGCTTTC
Organism: Rhinolophus hipposideros; assembly: GCF_964194185.1. Classification (NCBI taxonomy): domain Eukaryota; kingdom Metazoa; phylum Chordata; class Mammalia; order Chiroptera; family Rhinolophidae; genus Rhinolophus; species Rhinolophus hipposideros. The sequence goes on along the minus strand of NC_138050.1, from coordinate 43,758,597 downwards.
TGTTAGTGTCAAGTATCGTTAATGTGATGCTGTACCCTAAGTTGACCTCATCCTGATATACTGTTATTGCTTCATTTCTGGACTTGTAAGCTAAAAAGTATACCTTTGACCATGACAAATTTACCAAGATATTGTCATAACATCCTTTGAAGGCAGTGAAGTCAGCTAACCAGAACAGCTCAAACTGCCTTCTTTTAAACATCTTCAGAACCCCATTTATTCAAGAAGAGAGGTTCTCTTTCAGAAAATGGAAAGGTTCATTATTTTAGCAGTAATATGTATACTGAGCATTTTCGGACACACAATATTTGGGGATACATTAATCATAACGATTATGGGCCATTGAAATGGCAAATGATGATGGAAGATGTATTGAACAGGAACTAGAGAGGTGGGTTATTTTCCTAACTCTGTTGCTAATTGGCTACATGACCTTGGAAATGATATTAAGAGCCACAATATCTTTATAAAATGGAGAAATTGAAACATATGCTGTCTAAGGACCTTTCGAAGATCTAATATTCTCTCACTTTAACTTGAGATGCTAGCTTAGCCTCTAAAAGTCAGGACATTTATTTTACACTGAATGACTTCATTTTCTCTGAAATACTGGCTCTTTGGCTGTCATGGTGGCTCTCAGTGATTAAATGAATGTCCTCTGGTGGGCCCTAATATTGGCAACTCATCTGACAATATATTTTCTGAAAATGCTAAGTAATATAAGCAGTGAAGAAAACTAATCTCCACAGTCTCTACATTATCCGTGACCTTACTCATCACACCAAAATGCAGGCTCGATAAAAATTTAACCTAAATAATTACACTCTCGATTAAATCTGTAATCATTTTCATTTAGAATCACATGAACCATCCCAGAAATCAAGAGGCTAAGAACTGCTAAATCAAATAACAAAATCCCCCTTTCATTCTTCAATAGTTAGAGCAATGCATCTGATTTTTCGAAGATGCTAAGTCAGTATTCTGGAAAAATATATTTTCACACCTTGTGAGTTACTTTGGCAGATGGACAATCACAAAGGAGGTTTGTGTTCATTGAATAAGCACCATCTATATGTTTCACTTATAGAGACAGAATGAGGACTGGCATCCTTACAACGCCAATTAGCAAATGTTTTGTTAAAGTCCCTTTCACACCTCCACTGTCAACTCTAGTCATTTATTTATATCAACTAAAATCTTCTGCCTTAATGACTTATCATTGACTAACAAATGATTAAACTGTACTTCCCTAAATGTGTTACAAACTCACAACCCTAGTTTTCCCAAGCTACTAATTCTCAATCATGTCATATTTATATGAAAGTTTTTAACATGATATTTTCTTAATTTAGATGAAACTATATACTTATTCAATTACCACTACTTTAGGACAGTTTTCCATCAGCGTCTTATTAGATGAATGTACTGACTAGCTGGTTGGTCAATTTCTAATCTTGCTCTCTTACAATTCATTGTCCATCATGAAGCTAAACTGATCTTTCTAAGCTGCAAAGTTGATTATGCCAGTCTTCTGAACATCATGCGTCAATGGCTCTCCCTGACCCTTAGGATAAAATCCCAACTTCATAAAACAGCATGCATGTTCTTCATGGTGTGTATCTACCATTATTCTCTCCTAAAGGGTAAAGAATCAGACTCCAGAAACAGACTGCCTCATTGCAAAACCCCAGGCCTACAACTTACTACCTATATGACCATGACCAAGTTAAATCTCCCAGGAACTCAGAGGTAATTGGGGTTGACAGTGAGGTAGGTTGAGTACCTACCTCACTGAGAATATTTTTTTAAAAATTTACAGTAGATTGTAAAATTGGTCATACATATTTTTGCCTTTTTCAAGATGTGGAATCATTTCTCACATCCTTCAGTCTGGGTTGGTCCTGTGACTGGCTTTGGATATTAGTGAGGCTTGTAATGTACTTGACCACTGAGATTTGTCCTCTTGCTGATCTTGGAATCCTTTGACTATCATGTGAACAAGGCTGGCTTACACGCCGCATGACCAGAGACACAGAGCCAAATCATCTCCATTGCCCCAACCAAAAGCAAAACAATTGCCAGACATGTGAGTGAGACCACTCAGGATCATCCAGATGAGATGGACAGCCAGCTGAGCACAGATGAATGAGCAAATCCAACCAACATGATCCAAGCCAGGCCCACACCAGCAGAATTAGCTGGCTGTTTCCAAACTCATGAGTAAGAGTCAATGATTGTTTTAAGTCACTACATTATGGGTTTGTTGTGCAGTAAAAGCTAAAGGACACAACACATTAAATGAGTTAATATATGTAAAGCACTTTTAAAAGTTCTGGGCACATATGTATATAAGCTATTAAAATTCAGTGGTCTCTACCTTGCTTTCTATTATTATTTGTACCACTGGTACTTACAATCTTGGAATATACCTGGGCTCATATATTTCTGCAGTTTATTAACCAAGAACACTATTGTCCTTCCCTCACTTGGTAAACTCCTAATCCTCTTAGTTTAATTATATCCTCTTTTGTGGGTCATTTTCTGACACCATTATTGTTAGGTGTCAAATGTTCCTTCTTTCAATTCTATGAACCCTATGCTTATCCCATCGTAGTATTTCAATGCTTTACTGCTATTACTTACAGATTTGTCACACACACACTATTTTACAAGCTCCTTAAGGGTAGGGGCTATGTCACTAGAAGGTATTAGTTACTGCGTTACTTTAAGCACCTTTTAGCATGGTGCTTAAGTCAACCTTATCTAACCAACCAGAGCTGACTCTCCAAAAGAAAACTATTCATGTTCAAAGGTTCAAAATGTTTTTAAATAAACTTGTGTTAAGCCTAGACCACTTTACTATGGTGCATTTTTAAAAATAAATTAACATGACTTCACATATGTTACTACAAATATTACCTCATTTGTTGCAACTAATTATTGTTCCTACTCATTGTTTCTTTGAAACTTACATTTGTCATCAACATTAAATACCTCTGCAAAATGTGTATCACACGATGTGCATGTTTTCCAGGTCCTAAAAGAAATAATGGATATAAATAATGAAAGTGGGCAAAATGACTGTACTTTTGTAAGCTATGAGAGCTCTTCCTGGAGAATAACAGTCACTCTTGTGGTATTCCCATGAAAAGAGTAATTCTACTTGATCAAGCTTATGCTTCTTCCTTTTCATCAAAATATGTCATGAAGGAATCTATATATTTTTCAGAAATCCAGATAAGTCATCTCTTATTCCAACAATCCAGGAACTGTTTCCAAAAATGAGATTAGGCTAGTATGAAACGGCTTGCTTTTAATTCACACATCATGATAGTGACCACTACAGTTTGTTTTCTGAGTGCTCAAAAGCCATCTGTTTAGTAATTTTGACAAGAGAATTTTTTTCAAAGGAGAAACTATAATAATCTATTATTTCCAGAATCCAAATATTCCATTAATTTAGAAAATTAGAACATTTCTGTTCTCCTGACAACTTTCTCATCCTCAATAAAGCACCAACACATTGAACAATATTTAACTTCACCACATCAATTCAAATGAACAAAAGTTACAATAATAATAATAATAATAATAATAATAATAATAATAATGGCTAAATGTACTGAGCTCTTACTGTGTGTCAGGGACTGCTCTAAGTTTATTAGGTATATAAACTCATTCAATCTTTAAAACAATTCTACAAAGGTTGTACTACCATGTTTCCCCAAAAATTAGACCTAGCTGGACAATCAGCTCTAATGTGTCTTTTGGAGCAAAAATTAATATAAGACCCAGTATCATACTATATTATATTATACCCAGTCTTATAGTATAGTAAAATAAGACCAGGTTTTACATTAATTTTTGCTCCAAAAGACGTATTAGAGCTGATTGTCCAGCTAAGTCTTATTTTTTGGGAAACAGGGTATTAGTATTCCTATGTAACATATGAAGGAACTGTTACAAAAATGTTGTAACTGTCACATAGCACCTAAGTGGCAGGACCAGGATTTGGACCTAGGCAGCCCTATCCTGTGTCCGTCCTCTTAACCACGATGGGGACACAAAAAGAGATAACTGGACTGTCTCAGATGACTGGTATAATCAATCAGACCTCCCACCTGCGTTATCCCATTTAGAAGCAATGTCAGTGAAAGACCATCGAGAGTCTGCCCATCTCTGGCTGGAAAGGTTGTTGGGTTTTCTTTCTGCAAATAATCACAAAACTTCCATGTGGAATGGGATGATCATAGTAATTTTCTATCACTTGGGACATGGCTCTATTGCATTTCATGGAAGAGAAAATCTGATGAGCCATCTACAATATGTTCAAATGTTTTCTGTACTGCAGTTCAGCACAGTCAAAATCGGGATCACGGGAACAAAGAACCATGATATTAAAGAGTATGATCGTACTCGATGACAGAAAAGATTTCCACAAACTATATCCTTCTAGGTAAATATTTAAATGGATGCACCATATTTGTAATTTATATGAGTTTGCACTCCTTGTATTTTAAGAATAGCACAGTCCATACTAATGACATATCATAGGTGAGCTCTAACAAAATGAATGTGGACTAATATCTACTCCAGTGGTGACTGTAATGCTCCCCTTTAAGGAGAAATTTCCATTGAATTTAAAGTGATTGCTCCTTTCAAAGGACCTGTTGCATTATTTTAAAGTGGTTACCCAGGTGTTTGACAGAATTTTCTTGTCATCTGACATAAAATTGTCAAATGCTGCAATGATACAGCGAGGTATTCTGCTGATGGGGGAGGAAGTTGGCAAGGGGGTACTAATTTGACAATATAAGTTATAAAGCAAAAGAGTAAATAAATATTAGACAACGGTGATAATTTAGTGAGAGCTTACATTATGGAAGACTGTCCTAAGTTGAAACACTAAGTGATAAAACAGAGGAGAAAATTCAACACGTCCTTTGATATCAGTGAATCTGCTATGATCTGGTATCTCTCCTAAGGCAGCTGGTGTCAGTGGAGTCCATTAGTATTCTGAGATGCTAATCATTTGTTATGAAGCCTATTGAACATGTCAAAATTCATTTAAAAATACTACCCAGTGTGACAAACCCATCCTTATTCCCTTCAAAAGATTCTTGTATCTAATTGCTAGACCTAATGATTCTTAGTCGCATAGATGGGACTGGACTATCCTGCATTCTATCTAAATTTGAAATGCTGTGTAAACACACAGGAACATACTCACTGATACACAGGGCATTAAAATTTAAAGTCACCAAAGAGAAGTGATGCTTTTTTTATCTTGGCAGAGAATGTATTCTGGACATAGATTTAAGTGTTTGATTTGCCTATGGTAGTAATTTCTGACATTTTCAAATGGTAGTGAATGCTACAGGCAGTAAAAGCACAATTACATATTTGACAATTATGTCATCCTGGTTAAACATTTTGGATATTGCTATAAGCTGTGTCGGATCTTGCCACAAGAGGTGTTTTCAGAAGCTGGGTGATGACAGCAAGGCATCACAATGATTTATGGTGCTGGTGACAGCATTCAATTAAATTGTTCTTAACTGATTTTAATTAATTGAAAAACAATGTTAAGTTTGGGAAACATGACTTTACCTTTGAGATTGAACGGAGTACAGCACTAGCATAAAAGCCCAGAATTTTAAAAAAGAATGAGAAAATTAAAAAGAAAAAAAATAGTAGGGGATTTTTCCCCCCAATACTCTAGGAAGTGGATGGAAATGTGGGCTCACGAGTGTGGATGCAGGATTGCAGATATGACAGATTAAAACATACCTCACTAATTTTCCAGGACCCAACATATGGTTCTCTTCTGTGTACTTTTAAAATGACTTTGATCTGTTCTCTTTGCCTCAAGTGTCCTCTCTACTCTTTCCTCTATCCAACTCCTCAAACTACTGGCTTTGTATGTCAGTGCTGAGGATATGACAATGTATTTTAAAACCTATACAATTTTAATCATTTTAATATTAAAACACAGCTGGGACACCATGCACATCATATGTGTTTGCTGAGCTCCACTCAGAAATGCACTGAGGGCTTGCTGTATCACAAGCACTTTACATGTATGATCTCAGTTCTCACAACAGCCTGAAGAAGAAGAAGATGGTGATCCCTATTTCAGCATGAGGAATCAAAGGTGTTCTGAGGTCAAGTAATTTGCCCAACGAAGAGTATACAGAGTCCAGCATTTGAGTCTGAACTTTTGACTATTCCTACGCGATCTATGCAAACGCAGTGATGTCATGACTCCTCTTACAAAATGAATGCCGGGCTTCCATGGTCCAAACTCCTCAGCACAGCGCCGAGACCTTTTCTAATATTCTCTGAAATAACCGTTCAGCTTTATGACCCACTATTTCCCTATACACATTCCCACTTCTACCCCTTCTATTTGAAGGCACCCAAATAAGCAATTCCTATGCCACATACCCTGCCTCAATTCCCCTACTTCTCCCCTCCTTTCACATTAATTGTATTCAGTTCCACAGGCCTATTTTAAATGGACTTCTTCTCTGTGAAGCTTACCCCCTAGGGTCCTATGACAGCTTTGTTCTCTAGGCTTTCAGAGGCTGTCTTTAAACTCATCACTTCGTTTTCCACCTTAGAGTGGACATTTTCTTTAGCCAATTGGCCCACTAATGTTTTGTGTGTGTGTGTGTATGTGTGTGTTTTTTTATATTGAGGCCTGTAACTCTTTTACCTTTAGATCCATTGTTATAGACTAAATTGTGTACCCTCCGAGATTCATATGTTGAATTCCTAAACCCCAATATGACTGATTTGGAGAGAGGGTCTTTAAGAAGGAAATTAAGGTTAAATGAGATCATAATGGTGGGGTTCTAATGCAACCTGACTGGACATTTTAAGAAAAGATTACAACTCGCTGAGAGATACTGGAGCCATCAACCCACAGAGGAAAGGTCATGCAAGGACACAGTAAGAAGACATCCATCAACAAGCCAAGGACAGAGGCCTCAGGAGAAACCAACCCTTAAGGCATGTTGACCTTAGACTTCTAGCCTGCCAAACTTCCAGAAAATAAATTTCTGTTGCTTAAGCCACCTAGGCTTTGTTATGGTACTTTGTTATGGCAGCTATAGCAAACTGATGGTAGTTTGTCCCATACACAGTGGATACTTAAAAAACACTTGGTGAATTAAACTAGAAACAGGTTCATGATATACTTCACATATAGCAAGATCAAGCTTCCATGAAAATAATTTACTGTATATAATTTTTCGATACTTTTTTCCTTCCTTCCTTTTTTCTCCTTCCTTCGTCATTTAATCCCTTTTTTCTAAATTATTACTAAAACTGTGAAGAATGCTGCTCTAATTGCTGTTATATATACTACTTTTTGCCTTAGAGAGCTTTGCAAATTAGCTGTAAATTCTTGAAGGCCTAATAACTACAGGTAATTTAAGTACAGCTCCTTACTCTATTCCTCATCTTTCATTTATTTTATTTGTTCATTGGGAGACTTCTTTAAAAATATATAAAGGAAACAGAATTTCACTTTCACATTAAATTATCTACTAAGACATAAACAGAATTTAAAAAGTTAAGTGACAATTGCTATGACATTGAGGTCTTTCTAAAAAAGACACTTGTAGCTTTCAAAGAATATTTGAATACAGTATCAAATATAAAAATCAAAGTATCAGAATAGAGGCTGAGCCATGAAGCATCTCAAATAGCACTCCACCTACACATGCACTTATGCATATTTCATTTAAAAACAATACTACAATTCATAATTTCTCAAAGAAGCAGTGACTAAAATATAAAATTAATCAGAATTCAAATCAGCACACTTCATGGATGATTCCCAAAATGTCTGTGGATTATCTGTAACAGAACCACCTGGCAGGTTTATGGGACATACACTTTCTGGGTCCCCACACCAGAACTCCCCAGTAACAATCTCTGGGGGCTATACCCTTGGAATCTGCATCTTAAATAAGCTCCGTAGGAGAGGCTTATATCTTTTAAAGTCTGGGAACATTCCAAATTGTTAAGTAAAAACAGTAACATGTATTGACAAAAATGTGAGAGAAAAGACTCATAGGAATTCTGGTATTTCAGTTGACAACAAATAATTTCTGAAAGCCACTGCTAGTAATAATTATGCACAATTTAACCTCTTGGATTAAATTAATCCTCTTGGATTAATATTTATGTTTTGATGATCTTGGTTTGTTTCAAATGGAACTCACACTTAAACAATATTTACATTGACAAAGAAAAGTTATTTTTCCAGACACACATTTCCCATTTCACAGAGTCAAAGACCCACTGAAACTAAGAACTGGCATAAGTTATGAGGGAAACACTGGATCCACAGTGATCGCAGGTGCTGTTGCGGGAAACGTGAGGATGTGGCCATGCCATCTAACGCTCAGCATACCTCTTCCAAACCTCAGTGTCACACCTGCAACAGGAGCGTGCAAGGCTTCTTATTACACTTCCTTCTACTCTGAAAATACATGACTTTGGGTCTAAAGGTCATTAATTTGAGTCATGCTTCAGTTTCTAAACTGATAGATTGAAACAGAGCTCTGCTGGTTGGCAAGCATTACTCAATACCAAAAATTCTGGAGGAAATTCCCAAGCATCTGAAGGTCCCAGAATTGTTCATTTGTTGAGGAATAAGAGAGAGCTCAGTTGAGCAGGGATCAGCTCTCAGTAGTGTTCTTGTGGATGCAGTTTTGTCAGGAAGGCCCCACGTATAAGCAGATGTGGCTAGTCTTACCATAGCTACTGCTAGTGTGGGCTCAAGGCTGTCATCCATCCAACCTGGCTCTCTCCCTCTTCTCCTTCCTTCAAGCAGTGAAAGCACAGGTTTCATGCCCTGTGATTTTTATACCTAATGGCCCTTTCCTGATAAAGACTAAAGCATCTATGGCATAATCATCTATGGAATAATCATTATTAATTCACAAATCATGGCTCTGCTTGTAATTCTAGTATAAACATTGACCATGCATTCACTTAAGTCAAAACCATCCCTTCTCAGGAACTGTCATTCTGTATGTATAAATATTGATTGAGCTCTGGTTCCTATGAGCAGATGGCAGACCTGTGAAATGCTAATATAGCTGAGGTGATTCAAACAGATTATCACTCACTGACAGGCACTGGAGACCACAGTGAAGGCCAAAGTTTTTATTTCAAAAATAAGTAATTAGAGTTGACAGCAGAAGTGGAAATAGGGCCCAAATGAGTAAATTTGCTAATTGGAGTTCCCTGTGGTAGTTGTTAACCCAGGACTATTTGGCCATTAAACATTTTCACATGTCTATAGTTTCATTTTCAGAATGTCCTTGGATTCATGTCACAAAACGGTGTCCCAGGTGAGACTATAGCATTACAGTGACCAATAAGAACTTGGTTGTGTCTACTCATCTACTCAGTGCAGCCTTTGTTAATTGCTTGCTGACAGAAAGCCATTTTGACAGAGACCCATGATACACAACAATCATGGGTTAGAAGAAAAACTATCCTCTCTAAACTTGTGTTTGTAGATGCATGTATATCACTATATGGAAAAATCTAAAAATTGGTAACTCTTGCTTCCACTGTAAACCTTTTCTTCTTTTTTAGTAAGAAATATATAAGGCATAATCAGAGTGAACTGAAAAACCTGCCTCTGTAGCAAATGAGAAGTGGATTATCACAGGCCTCAGCGCATACCCTCAGCACATACCCTCAAAATCGCCACATCAATCAATAATTAGGGCTTGCACTTTCATACACTCCAAATGAAAATTTCAGGTTTCCCCCCTACAGTCTTTTCCATTGCAATCAATGTTGTGCTTCTGACACTGAATCAATATTAATTGTCAAGTCCCTGCATGGAATTTCCATATGCATGTGTAGAAAAGCAAGGTCAATTTTATCCCAGAGCATTCACTATTCACCTACCCCCAAAAAATAAATTAATTAATTAAAACTGCACAAGAGGAAATGCAAGGTTAATTAAACCAGGTACACTGCATATTATAATGCATTGCTTTTCTTTCTATTTCAAACTCAATCATTTCGATCTAAGGCAATTTAAAGGATTTTACACTACCTGGGACTTCCCTTTCTTCTACTCATCCCTTCTTGCCTATCTCTCTTGAATCTCTCCTCACTTAACCAAAGCACAAGTTTTAGGTTTTCCCAGTAGTTCCCTTAGTAACTCTTACCAGACAAATAGCAGGGCACAATCATCTCCTGGAATGCAGAAGAATATCTGCTGCTTAGATTAATGACGCCTCCTCACCTAGGGCCCTTGGGTAAGAGCCAGAGCTAGATTAGAGGATACTAGGCAGATGATCACAGGGCCAATGACCTGTGATCATTTAGTAGTGATGAGTCAATGAAAAGTACAGCACTTACCTCAAAATACGCCCTATGCTTGAATTCTCAGCTAGAATGTTAACTAGCGTTTTTATTTTCCTAACCATGAATACCTTTTACTAACAAAAATTGAGATTTGCCAAACTGTTTTCAATTGGAAATCTCTAATGATGCATTGAAAGCAACAAAAACAATAGAATGACTGTGATCGATAATGTTTCAAATTCCTAGTTAAACAATTTTAAACTGTTCCAAACATAAACGGAAGTTTAGACTTAGAAAAATGGCCGTTCATCCTGAAAGTGTGTTCCAATTCAAGCAGATGCTCCTTGTAAAAAAATTCCTCAGTGTCAAATTTCAGAGATAATTCATTACAGTGATAATTTATTACAGACGGTCTTCTTCCTTCGGCCACCCTACATAAATCTACAGTAATTCCCTTCTGAATGTAGTTCAGAAGAGTTACCAACATTTCACTAAGGATTTAAAAACCTAAACAATGAAGAGAGCTTACTCAGAATCCCTTAAAAAGGGTAGTGCTGTCTCTGTGTCTGTCTCTGTCTCTCTGAATAAATATTTTCCATGGTCTCTCCATATTTTTCATGGTATTCAGGTAAAACCACACCACTTACAGTATCTTTCCCTTTAAGGAATGACTAAAATTGTATTTATATAATTAGATTTCAAACCTGAAAATATAATTGATAAACTTGAGAAACTAAGAAAAAAATCAGTGGATATTTTGCAAGTAAGGCATAGGGTTACCATTAGGTGACAACATGTTTAAGTCATCTCATAAATGAAACAAACAAAAAAAGATACAAAATATCTGCCTCCAGATCCAAAGTTCGTAATTTTACATCTTTGCCTAACGTGCATTATTTATTCACTATTCTGGAAGTTTAAACCAACTTACTATTATTCTTTTAACATTTCAGGTGAAGAATGAAACACGATTATCTTTCTGTCGAAGTAGTATTTACTTATTTAAAGTTTATCAAATAGATCAATATAGCTCACCATAGAAAACCATATTAACTTAATAATATTTTACACAAAAAGGGGAAAAGTAGCATTATCCTCTTTAAAAACGAATGTGTGTTTGTGTATACACATACAGAGGTTGCTAAACAAATGTATACACATTTTAGGAAAGGAAAACTGTATTAAAATTGTAATAATATATACCAATAACAAAAGATGAATACAAGTCACGTTTGACTTCTGTAATTACAAGAGGTGCGCAAAGTCGTTGCCATCAGCATCCACACACTTCTGATTACGGCGAACTACTGCTTGAGCAACGTTGACCAACGGTCCACATGTATACATTTTTTGGGACCTCTGGAGTGTGTGTGTGTATGAGTGTGTGTGTGTAAATTTTTGGCAGGAAGAATTTTCCCAAAGTCATAAAATCCAAATGGCTTACCCACAATGCTACAATATTTTGCTACAAATCCAATTTCCCTCTAGAGGTCTGATTTAATGGGCTTCTGGGTTGGAAGGAACGGGAGTTTACGTGCTTAGTTTTTTTGTGTTTTTTTTTTTTAATTCACCTACCTAATTTTGGAGAATTTGTAGGCTTAAAGCAAAGGAACCTACATGTAGGACATAAGACACTGGGAATTCACCAGCTCTCAAAGAAGTCCATTCTACCTTTAGATAGTTCTGACCATAATCATTTCCTTCTTATATTCAGTTAGAATCTGTCTTGTTGGCACTTCCGTCCATTGATCCTATCTCTCCCCACCTGAAGTCATAAAGAACAAATATAACCCCTCTTATATGACTTCAAATATTTGATGACAGCTCTTATGATTTGCTTATATCTTAAGTAAAATGAAAAAACTGAAATTATTACATTTCATGAAAATGACCTTCAGAGTACAGCTGGATGATAAGGGAGAAAAATCATCAATGGCACTGCTTCAATTATTCAGCCTAAAATAATATAATACATTTCTGTGGCTTTCAAACTAATACAAATGAATATAATAACTTCCTTTTGTTCATGGCCAATTACATTGTATTACAACAGCACGACTTCCAGGGCTAGCATGCAAAAGTAATTTATTTTTCTCCCACATCTGTAACTATTTGGGAGAGCAGCTAAGTCTTCATAATTATGCTGCAGACACAGTAAATAGAGCAAACCCAATAGGTCATACTGAGACTATAGTTCAGGGAGAGAACAATTGTTTTATCCCATATAATTTGCATCCAAGATTTCACATAGAAAACTAAAGAGAAAAACAAAATACTGACTTACAAAATTACTACAGCTTTTTAATATTCACTCTTTTTTCTGTTCAACAGCTTTTCTGTCTGAAACAGGAACACACACACACACACACACACACACACACACACACACACACAAAGTAAATGACATGCCTGAACAATTTTCATTAAAAAGCCATTTCCTTTTAGGCTGTGATTCATTTTACTTTGTCTGACATAGATTAAGTTATTATGAAATTAACTAAAATTGCTGGCATGTCATTCAATTTCTCTTCTTTCACTCTTTCCTTCTCTCTGTATGAAAACAATTATCCACCATGTGAAGAATGGTCAAAGTCAAGAAACAGAGCTTTCTGCTTTCATCGACAGATACTGCCCAGCACATTTTCTTTTTCTAAGTAGAAGAAAATCTGCTGTCAAAAATGCAAATCACTAACAAGCAAGTATCTTGCCTAGGAACCACATCTGTAACAGAGAGGCCAGCATTAAGAAATGAAACCAGTGTGTCTATACGTATTTAAATATTATTATTAGTGAAAAATATGAAACAGCAAAATGATTCTCTAGTGATGTTGGAGGGGAAAAAATCAAGCCCATGGCAATTTCCCCCGCCAATCAAAGGATTTTCTCTAGATTTGCCTTTAGAATCCAAAACTCCTTGTTGGGGAGATCAATTTGAATCCCTTGAGAAATGCAGTCTAATAGCCTTTGTTTTTAAACATGAAAGAGCCCTAAAATGTACAAAACAAAATTAAAAGCACTAGGACAAAGACAAACAACCCAGACTGCTAATGAAGTAAAACTAGAGAACCCTGGTCAAACAAAACCAGCCTCTGGAGCAAAATGCTTTCAGTTGACCATTTGCATTTCTGTTCTCATTTCACTGTGGCAGCCACTGAGATTAACTAAGAAATACATCTGCATTTTTGCCTGGGAAGTGCTTGCTTGCTGCTCTCTGGAGGCCAGCCTTCTCATGTTGATAAACAAGCTGCCTCATAGTGGACAATTGATTTTAGGCATTCAGGCCCATGAGCTGAAGGAGCATTATCAAAAAGCAAAGGAGAGAGTGCATTCAACTAAGTAACCCGCCAAATACCACAAAACTAAGCAACAAAATTTTCATACTAGAAGTTAGAGCTGAGATCACAAAAATTTGAGTCATGTTAACTCACATTTAAATGTCAGTTCTAGCGCTATGGGCTCTTAGTGCCTTGGGTAATTCATTTTAATTCTCCGAACTTGCCCTGGCCCATATGATAGCCATCAGCCACGTGTTGCTACTAAGTGCTTGAAATGTGACAAAGGTGACCGAGAAGCTGAATTTTAAATTTTATTTCATTTTAATTAATTTAAATTTAAAAGCAGATACTCTATTCAATTATTGGAACAAATTTTAAGCATCATGGAGCAACCAGGGTGTGTAAAACTACTGTGCACTTTTTGAATTCTGAATACAGATCAACTGTTTCCAATGAAAACTTAGTGTTCAAATTAAGATGTGTTCTATGTGTAAATAGGCTCTGATTTAAAGGCTTAGTATAAAAAATATAAATTATTTCATCAATAATGTTTTATGTTGATTACACACTGAAATGGTAATATTTTGGATGAAATGAGTTAAATAATATACATTAATATCATATGTAAATATATATTATATATACATATATACATTAATATATGCATATATACACATTTATATATATACATCGTGTATATATATACATCGTGTATATATATATATACACATTAATATTGTGTGTGTGTATATATATATATATATATATATATATATATATTACATTTATTGCACCTGTTTCTTTTTACCTTTTTAATGTGGCTACTAAAAATTAAAAATTATATGTGGCCCGTGTTATGTTTCCATTAGGCGACGCTGCTCCAAACCTTAGATCCTTTCTGTGTCAGAGGGAAGGATAAATAACTACACTGTAGGGTTTGGGAAAAATTAAAATGCACATATAGAAAGCATAATCCTTAGTGCTGGGCATACCACTCAACAAATGGCAAGTTTTATTAATTCTACTGCCCAGTACAGAGAACTACTTACTTACCTTGAACAACATTTAATACCTTAAAATCCTAATAAACTATCTGAATTTCCTAGACCGAGTTTTTCCCCCTTTAATATTTGTAATACAAGATCTTTATGAATGCTTAATCTGTGTTGTCTAAAAAATAAAGGGATTAAAGAAATAGATCTTATCTTCCATCCTGTCTTCAGACAACATCCCTTCAAAATCCCTCCTCTGTGTTCTGCCATGTGTATTCTCTCTCTCTCTCTCTCACACACACACACACCTAACACTATTATATCTGGTCATGGAAAGAAGGTTCATTAAAGCAGCTTTTGAAAATCCTCTGAAAGCCCTGACGCTGCACAGAATCCAAGGAAAAGAAAATATGTAGAGAACCCACAATTCTTCCATCTGGTAAAAGTTCACATTTTCGCATCACATTTCAGTTGCATTTGGTTTAGTTTTCCCCTTTTATAATGCAAGAAATATCCAAAATCCCAAGAAAAGAAAAGGGTGGAAAGACTGAATATCTCGCATGAAAGGATTTTCCAGATTTGGCTCTCAGCCCATCTCCACTTGGAGATTTGGAGCTTCTCTTATTCCTTGAAACCCAGTGGCAGGACTGAACTGCTCAATGCTGATATTTCAAATAGAAGGGTAAACTGTGGAATTTATCCAAGTAGGATTAAAAAGAGTCATATTCTACCCTTTCTCCCTCTGCCTACCCTCTACTATCTCTCACTCATTTAATCAGGCACACAATTTATTGTTTCTCAAATCCATGGCTTTCTCACCATTGCTTAATTTCTCAAATCATATCCCAAGTTCCACATCCCTCCCCCTTTCTTTCTTAATAATTTTAGGTTTACGTTGTACCAAGAGTTCGTTTACACTCTTCACTCATCTTTCTCTAATATCAATATCTTATAAAATCATTATATGATTATGAAACCCACGAAATTAACATTGATACAATACTATGTATTAATCTCCAGATCTTATTAGAATTTCACCAGACTCCCCATGCATGCCTTGTTTTCTGTTCTAGGACCCAATCCAGGAGCCCACCTTGCTTTTGAGTTGTCAGGACTCCTTAGTGTCCTTCAGTCTATGATGGTTGTTAGTCTTCCCTTATATTTCATTACTTTGACACTTTTCAAAAAAAGTACAAAATGGATCAGTAATTTTGTGAATGTCCCTCAATCTGGATTTCTCTGATGTTTTCTCAAGATTAGATGAGGTTATGCATTTAGGGCAGGAATAACACAAAAATTATGTTGGGCCTTTCTCAGTCATATTAAGGGATACATGATGCTAATGCCTTATCACTGCTGATATTAACTTCAATCACTTCGTGAAATTTGTGCCTCCAGGATTTCTCCACCGTATATTTCCTGTTGTTTCCTCTGCAATTTATTGAATACTTTCGAGGAGATACTTTGAGACTTTGCAAATATCCTGTTACTATACAGACTTTTACCCACAATTTAGTCTCCATCATTAGAAATGATCTGCATCAATTATTCCCAGATGGTGATTTTCTATTTCCTTCATTCTTTATACCTTTATTAAACGGAATTCTCTGCAAAAAAAAAAAAAAAAGTCCCTTTTTGCCCATTTATTTACTTTTTCCAATGTTTATGTAGATCAGGATGGACTCATGGGTATTTATTTATACTATGGGTTGTAACATAATATTATTATTATTTACTCATTTATTTGCTCAACTTGTTACAGCTTTGGTCACTGGGAGTTCTTTCAGGTTGGCTCCTATGTGCTTTCAACATATACCCCCCCCCTTTTTTTTTTTACTATTTCCTTACTTTCTGGCGCTACAAAATATTCCAGGCTCATCTTGTACCTTCTCTTCTCCAGCTCTGGTATCAGTCATTTCTCCAAGGAAATATAGTTTCTTTTACTGAAGAACGGTATTTAAAAACCAGGATCTGAGTGCTAGGTATGCTCATTGCCACTGGACTTTGTCATTGTTTCCAGCCCCTCTCAGCAAACAGAACGAGGAAATATCAGTATGTATACACACAGTCAAAGCACACACATTTATTATTTCTGTGTGTATCTATTTGCACATATATTAAAAACCATGCATTCCTATTGATACCTCCAATTCCAATCCAACACCACAGCATTTATTCTATACTTTGTCCTTTCCTTATCTGTAACTTCTTTTTCCAATAGTGAAAAATCCTACTCTGTTATCAACAAAATATTTACCTGTTTGTTCAACTACGGAATACTCAAATGGTTTCAAAAGTAGTTTCACAATTGCTAACCCATATTTCTATGGGAAACAAATTTACTAAAGTATATCATTTGCATACATTTCTTTTTGTATTTAGTCTTACAGTGTCCAGTCAAAATGCTGTTTTCCCAAGTTCCTTAGGTTGGTTCATCCTCCAGGTGATTATTTAAGTCATTTAAGTTAATTCATTTATTACTTCTCATATTCCCTTTGGATTCCACATCCTAGTTAATTTTAAGTAATTACTTTTTTTTAAAATATATGAAACATTATTCTGGCTCTAAAAGTCAGAGCCAAACTAAAGGTATGATCAGAAAAGTGTTTCCTCCTCTTCTCGACTACCACATCCCTTTCCATCCTTTCTCACACCCTCCTATGGGTAACTGATCTCATTAGTTTCTGATTTATCTTTCCTGTATTTCTTTTGCACAAATTAGCAGATACATGCATGCATGTTTCCAAATATTCTTTTTTGTTTCTTAAAAAAAAGGTAGCATATAGATACCCTTTGGCACTGGGGCTTCCCATTTAATAGCATACCCTGGAAATTAATCAGTTCACAGAAATCTTCCTCATTTTTTTTTTTTTTACAGCTGCATAGTGCTCCATTGTGTAGAGGTAATATGGTTTATTCAACCACTTTTCCGTGTGTGGAAATTTAGGTTGTTTCCAATATTTTGCATTCACAAACTATACTACAAGAAATAATCTTATTCACATGTATCTTTATATTGTTGGAGGTGAATCTTTTGCATAAATTCCTAGAAGTGGGATCCTAAGTCAAAAGATAGAGCATATATAATTTTGTTATGTATTGCCAACTTTTCCTCCAGAAGGGCTGTACCAGTTTGCATTCCCACTGGCAACGTGTGACACTGCCTGGCTCCATATGTGTATATATATATATACATATATATATATATATATATATATATATGTACATATATACATATACATATAATTTTCATTCTGCCACTTCCTCCACAATGCACATATGTCATTCAGAAGGGAGAAAGGAAAGAAAGAAGTACTGACACAGAGGTCTGAAGACATCATTCTCCAGCATAAATTGATAATTCCCTACTGTCTGTGAAATGAAGCTCTCATGCCTTTAGAAGCTCCTACAAGTAGTCTTTAGAAATTCTCTCCAAGTAGCTTTGACGCTAGCCTCACCTTCGGCAACTTTCTCCCGACATTCATTTTCACAGGGGACTAAACATTTCTCAAACATTCCATGATTAGTCCACAATTTTATAACATTGCTCACACTCTTCCATTTGCAATTTCAAACTTTTTACCCCCTACCTTACTTGACATACCTTACTCTCATTCACCCTTCAAGTTCCAGTGTCAATCCTGTATCCTCAGAATACATTTACCTTTTATATACTCCTAATAGTCTAGAAATTCTTCATTCACACCATCTTGATTGAACTGAACTTATTGTGTTACGGTTGGCTCCAGGCAAATCTGGCTTCTTTGCCCAAGTGTTTAATCTTTGACAATGGGGACATTATCTTCCTGAATTCTGAAGCTCCAATACTGCAGGTATATAGATTTTCAAATAGATTAAAAATGAATAAACAAGACATGAAAATAACACTGCTGTATATCCAAAAGTATACTTTTCTTTCTTATGTCTCTTCTAGTCTAATTGTTTCATTAATGTTCAAGTATCACTGCATTTAACTTACTTTAAAAGAGCAGACACCAATACTTACATCTAGCACTGCCACATGCATGTTCTTCCAATACTTTCCTTCTGACCGTATTTGAAAATTTGCTCTATTTCATTTGCTTTATTTTCTTAGGATATTGTGCATCCCTTGCGTGTCTGAACCCTACTCTTCAGTACTCCCCCTTACCTCCTCATTACATCCAAAGAAATTGGGGAAATCAGAAAGTCTAAAAATCTAAGCAATCAAGCATCATTCTGAAAAATTGTTGCAGGACAGTATAGTCTACTAAGATATTAATTTGTGTTTTGTTCTGGTGCCATAGGAGCCTTCTCCACACAGTATCTGCAACACACTCTCAAAAGAACACATCAGCCCTTGAAATTATGAGAAATGGACCTCTTTTGTGTCAAGTAAGAACTAACAAATAGTTGTTTTAAAAACACACATTCAAAGAGGCCATGGAGCTAGTTTAGGGGTAAGGTGGATTGAAAATATCCAAGGGTTGGAAAAGGCCAAAGTGGCTCAAGTGGGGAGAAAAGGTTGGCTTTCTTGAGATGAGGAAGGAAGCAGGAGATGCAGGGTGTTTCTGTGAGTACCAGACTCCTGGACCCTGCTTGTATGCAGAGCGCAGATCAGTGGGAACCGGCTCTGGACAGTCAGCAAATGCTGTTCCCTAGTGCCGCGTCACACTTCCCAAGGCAGCAGAGGGGGTCGCAGTGGCTGCGCCTACGGTCAGGAGAAGACCCCGTGAGAGTCAGCCCTGTGGGCAGCATCTGAGACTGACTGGAAAGCACACCAGCACTGTCTGGAAAGCTAAGGGGGAACCCCAAGCTCCTACACTTTGTTCCAGACACCAATGAAAGCCCCCAATTTTTGATCCCACCCAACTGAAGTCACAGGACCTGCCAAACTTGGATAAGTCTGGGTCTTAGTATTTTCAGTATCCTGCTGAGTGTAGATATTGAGCCTTATTTAACTTACTAATTTTTTTAAAGACATCTAATGCAAGATTATTAGGGAACACAATTCACACCTATCACGATTATAACCTATTAAATAGTAAAACAACAAGGCCTGGAACCTTTCTATGCACCCTCATCAATGAATCCTCTAAAGTAGTTACGAAGGGAGCTGAGTTTAGGTATAATGGGGGATAGGCTGGGCTTATGTCCTCGTGGGAGGACAGGGTACCTGCTGCAGTGAATTTTAGGTGCCACTGGTTCTTTAACAGCCTACTACTAAGGAGAACAATCTCCTAAAGGTATGTGATTCTATCATTTAAATACTTCCAACTTCTGCTATTCAAATCACTGGAAATAAGCATCCAAGTGATTGAACACAACACCATTTCAGAGGCACCTCCAGCCTTCTACTCAAATCGTATTTTTGATATCTAGATGTCTATAATTTATTGAAAAATGGGAAAGCTGGTTAAGACACAATGTAGAATAAACTGTTTTTTTAAAATTAATCCAACAGCCAAAAACCTAATTGTATGATTAGTTATGAAATTTTTTTCTAAGTATAGAAGGAAAGTGAGCAATATAAAACATTTACTTTTGTGGAAGAAATTTAAAAAAAAAATGTGGTCAGGTAGAAGTAGTAATTGATACACTTCACTAGTTTGCCTGGGGTCAACCCTGGTAATGAGAGACAAACATAAGCTTAGAGACAAATTAATAGAGACAAACATAAGCTTCCCACCCATGGTCATTATCTAGACATCTGTTTCTCCCATGACTTACAAATTGGCTTTATAAGTGTTTTTAACAGAACTAATTTTATATATGTTTCAACTCTAAAGAATCCACTAACATCAATATTAGTATGTGGTTAACTATGGATATCAGAAATTTGCATGACATTATTTGGTAAATGTCCTTAGACTTAAAAATATGGGGGTATTACAGTATACACTTTGGTGTATGAGGAAATGCTGTAGTATACTTATATTTAATTCTAGAATATAATAAACTAATTTATATAAAATAAATTCAAGTTGCTTCATAACCATCCCTGAAAGCTTTGACCAATGTCCAATATTGTAATACTACAATAATTAGAACAAAATTTTTCCACTAGAAATGAATTAATAACTGAAGTTTGAATATGCAGCATGCACTAATCCTGGTTTTTAAAATCCCTAATGGGCTTTGTAGCAACGTAATTTGGCAAAGTGAGTCAAATCTTAACATAATAGATAAAGGTAATTAGAGATGAAGAACAAATTATTTTAAAATGCTCTGCACGCAATTCGGACAGTAGTTCTTCGGAAATGGGAACCTAGCAAGGGAAGACATAGCACAAATCAGGAAAAGAATAAGGGAAAATCAAACTGTATCAATCACGAAGGGATTTGGGGCCTGAGAGTTATTAAACTCCTTCTAGTTATTTTGACTTTCTAAAATAGCCAAGAAACTGGCCAACTTACAATTAATGAATCTCTCCACTTAGAAATAGTCTAACTTTAGTTAGGTTGCCAAAATGGGGGAAGACAACTGATGGTCTCAGGAACTAAAAGAAAACCAGTGGATAAATGTTTTAGGGAAAATGTGCCCTTTTCACATGACTGCACAAATCTTTCCACAACTAACAGCAATCATTTTAAGTAAGTACAAGTTTCTAATTGGTATATGAAGAACAAATTTGGTTTATTATATATATTATATATATATATATATATATATATATATATATATATATATATACACACATATATATTGTTTGGTGTATTTATGTATATTATTATATTATGTAACATATATATTATGTATATTGTATAATATAGTACATACTATATGTAATAATTATATTTTGTTATATAATCCAGTAAATATTTATAATATTATAATATATTAAGTATATACCTGTTATGTTGCTGAACTTCAGCTAACCAGATACAGATGTAGCTCCAAATGACACATTTGGCACGCATGGGTGTGTGTGGAGAGAGAAAATATTTATATTATTTACATTTATAATTATAATTTAATATATAATATTTAATATTATACAAATGCTATAATATTTTATATATATACATACATATGTGTGTATATATGTACCTAAGTATAAAATGAGTACCCAGTTAGATTTCAAACTGAACCTCATCATTACAGCAAATATGTCACTTTGAGCTACCTCTGTATCTAGTTGGCTGAAGTTCGGCAACACAAAAGGTAGAAATGGAAGAACGGAATGGAAGAAATTGAATTTAGGATAAAGGTACAGCAGAGGTGAAATGGCCTCAGAGATCATACAATCCACAGCCCACCTCATTTATGTATACAGTAACAGGGCCTAGAAATAAGTCAAATATCTAAGAACCAACCATATGGACAGGTAAAGTTGGGTGCAGAAGCAACTCTTCAGTTTCCCCCCAGCTCCATGCTTTTTTCCACTGTAAAAGCCTGCCTGTTTCCCCACAAGCACCTCCAGAGGCTCCTGGTCAAGGTACATTAAGGCCACAAATGATCCCCAGACTACCAAGATGGCCCGTGAACTCATGAGACATTACCTTCATGGTACTTATTTTTACAATGGTTGGTTGACTTGTACAACAAAAGAAGTGATTTCAAATTCCTTCACTCTATTTCCTCTCAGCTCATGAATGACAATTCTGAACAGCTCAGTTTTCCCTTAGGGAACTGGGCATTGGTTTGGGAGTTTTATTTTAAAGCCTCTCCCCAAGAGTACCCATGGGTAGCTGATCCTTGGTTATTTCTTCCAATTACTTTGACACACCTTCTAGTCACACTTTCTTCAAGTCCTACATGTTGGTTACATTTGACAGACAAAATGAAATGCAGCTCTATTTCTGATGATAATGCCTTGTAACAGTTGTCAAGACAGATTTAACAGAAGGCTACAGTAATTCATAACTCACAAACAGCTTTTTCATCTTTATATAAAACTTTGGGGCCCCGTGAATAGTTACTTTCATTTTTTTCCTTAAAAATGACACTTTCACTAAATTTTTATTTATCTTTCTATATTAGAAACAAATTTTGATTTGTTTCTAATACTATTTTTCTAATTTAAAGTGTCATATAAAAGTTACGAACTAAATAACCACAGTATTTTCACCCCTGGGGCCTACAAACTCCAAATTATGGATAGACAGATGTGAAACTGCTAAACAATGACAATAGCCTCATTGCCAGGAAATAGATCTGTGGATTCCCCCAGCCCTCTGGGGGTAAAGCCAATTTCTCTATAGGTGAAATGCATTTCACTGGGCCTTACCAGGGAAGGTGTCCTCAATAAGAAGCTCCATTTGATGTAGAACAATAATTTTCTTTACCATTCTGTGCTCTGAGTTAAAAAAACAAATCGTTTCCTCCAGATCCCTGAATAAATATAATTGATCAATTAATTGGATTTTTTTCCCTTTATTTCATAAAAATAGCAAAATGAATACTACCTAGAAGGCTGACTCAGATTCATTTATCATCTCCTATGGGGAAAACTTTAATTTTGTTTTTTAGAGATTCATAGAACCCTACAAATTGAACTTATGCAAAACTTCATCTGAAACAAGCTATAACTTCTAAACAAAACAATAGCGGATATCAGGGATAATGGTTATTTTTCCTATGCTACAGAATGTCCTAGAATGAATGCTATAGTTCTCCTAGGGAGGCCCAGGGAGAAGTGTGAGCCTGAAGATAAGTTGGTCCCGTCCTGCGGAAAATGGGCTGGGGAAATCCACAGCCTTTTCCTCATCCGTGAAGCTGACAATGAGGCTATCAACACTGTCAAGCAGTTTCACATCTATCTAGCTTCCAGTTTGGGGCTTGTGGGCCACAGATGTGAAAGTCTTATGCTTATACAATTAGTGATATTGTATGACAGTATAATCTTTAAAAAATGCCAGAAACACAAGAGTCACCGTTTAGCAAGTGTAATACGTACGTGTTAATAACTATCTCAAACCCAACCAGAATGAGGCTACTTTTAAATAACTAGTCAGGAAAGTATTAAAAGGAAAAGTACACTGCAGGTCAGAGGAAGAAAACTGATTAAAATGACTTTACTATGCAGTATATAACCCAGAGTGAGAAATGATTTACTGACAGAAAATACACATTATATTTTTAAACATGTTTTCTCAGTTTTTTCCTGCTGCTATATCAAGAATAGGTGAGGTTTATTTACCAGTGATAACTGATACAGATAACTAAAATTGTCAGAAGATAATACATCTCCAATTAATTGCACTAAACTGAGGTTTGGATGGATGGTGCTGGTGGTGGAAAAGGAAGGTGATGTTTTTACCATTCTTGTGCAAAGAAAATCTGTCACCAAAAGTAGTGACTTAAAAAAAAAAAAGTAGTTAAAACGTTTCGTAACCTCTATGTTTTAAAGAAATGAATATTTATATGTTTAATAAAAGCTGCTCATACCCTCTATGAGTCTGTAATTGTTTTATATGTATAATTTCTAAACTCAGTACAATTATTTCAGAAAAAGAGTACATACAAGAATAATATAATTTGATATAGTTTCATATGCTTTTTATTTCTGTATTTTCATTCATACAACTGGCCAAGGCTAAGATTTTCTGTTGATATTCTCACTAAATCATTTTTCAATTTAAAATGAATTCATCCCCAATAAGACTTCCCTTCTATGCCTATTGAAATGACTCTGTTTCAATATTTTTTCTTTGGAAGAGTCTAGGTATTTGAATGATTCTTGATATAAGCAGTTCTCAAACTGGCTGGCTCTGCTAGAATTATCAGGGCAACTCTTAAAAAATATTTATGCCTGGGCCCTGTTCTAGTACAACAGAATAAGGAACACTGAGGCTGGGGCCCAGGCTGCTACCTCCCGTGGGCTGTTTTGAAACCTCCCCAAGTGATGCCAACCCACATCTGAAAATCTCTGCCACAGGCTAATTTGCAACACGACATGTCACATCACATTATCAAAGTATTTTAATGTTTTATCTTGCACCTCAGGTGTCATCACAGAGAAAGCACACTGCTACATGCAAATGGATAATCAATGACTCTGACTATTATAAATGATTAAAAATCAACCTTTATATGGGTATACTGGGGGCAAAGAGAGTCAGAAAGACCCCGACAGAAAATACTCTATTAAAAAATATATTTAAAAAGATTACGTACAATAGCAAATTTCCTAAAATGAAAATGTGTTCTCCCTTGTACATGATACGGGAGTTTAGCGTCAATGTGTTAAAACTATCTTCAAAATTATCTTCATATTTTTACTAAAATATTTTGAATGTATATTTAGACATTCAACTTTGTTTGCTAGTTAGTTTTTTTGTTTTTGTTTTATAAAGAAACTCAAAAAAGAATGGCGGCATGAGGTGAGCCTCTGAAAATCTTCCCTGGAATTTACAACTAATTGAGCAACAATAACTCCACAAAGGAACCCCTGCACAGCATACAGGCTAGATGAAGAGACCCACTACTGAGTTCACCTAAAGGTGGGCAAGTAGCATGACCAAGGGAGGAGGGAATGGAGAAGTGTGGAGACAGAGCCGCGCGGGTGCAGGATGAAGACCTAGCTCAGTGCTCGGAGCCCGCTGCATCCCGGACCTACCGCAGCTGCGAGAGAGGGAAGAACTTGGACTGCTAGGGCTCCGCTTACGGCCCACAGGGCTGAGGGGGCAGCATATAGCATGCCGGAACCCAAAGCTCACAGCAAAGACTCCAGAGAAAAGACTGAGGAAAGAAGGCTGAAAGTGGTGGTTTGGGCCCACTGCCGAGCAGAGAACAGAAGCCTTAGGCACTGAGACTAGACGCCCCCTCCCTACCCTCCCAGAGTTCGCCCTGCCCCCACCTGCCCAGTGCTAGAAACCAAACAGTAGCAGTGTCAGATCAAAAGAACAGAATATTTGCTGTTCTTAGAACTATGGACGGCAGACACAGATTCGCAGTCCAACTGGTTCCGGCAGAGGGGAGGAAGCTGTGGAAGCAGTACCAGCTGTGGTGGTGGTGGCCGCCATTGCTCTGGGCCACCTCTCACAACTCACCCCACTCCTGGCCCCACCTATCTGGGTGGATCCCTGCAGGAGTAAACAGAAATGCTGAATCTGGTGCAGGAAGAGCTTTGGAACTTCAAAAGATCTCTGCATACACACAAGGAAACTAGGCCTTGTGACCCAGGTGAACTATTAATAGAGGTAAAGCCCATCTACCAGGGAATCCCCTCCCCATTGTGTGAGAAGCTGGAATAGTGCAGAGAAAACATAGCACTACCCTATGAGAGAGAAAAAAAAATGGCTGCAGTTCAAGAGAATATAAAACATTCTACCAAAAAGTACTGGAAAACAACAGAAAGATCTCTTCCTATCAACCTGTTGCAGAAGCCACTCCTGTAGATGTCTAGGAAGAGAAATAATAAATCAGTAATTGCCATAACCAAGGCTACAAGACAGTCAAAAAGAAAGTGAAAAGTCTTCAGAAAAAAAACTTAAAGTCATGGAAATATGTGACTTAAATGACAGAGAATTCAAGATTGCAGTTCTGAAAAAACTCAACGGGATGCAAGAAAACACAGAAAGGCAGTTTAATGAACTCAGAGACACAATCAAAGAATAACATGAACATTTTACAAAGAAATTGAAATTTTGAAAAAGAACCAAATAGAATTTCTGGAGATTAAGAACTCAATAGAAAAAATTAAGAACAAAAATGCCAGCTTAGGTAGTAGAGTTGACCAGATGGAGGAAATAACTAGTCACATCGAAGATAGAAACCTGGAAATGACACAGATGGGAGGAGAAAGAGACTTGAGACTTAAAAATAAATGAAAGAACTTTACAAGAACTTTCTGACTCCATCAGAAAGAGCAATATAAGAATAATGGGTATAACAGAAGGAGAAGAAAGAGAGAAGGGAACAGAGAATATATTCAAACAAATTGTTGATGAGAACTTCCCAAACTTGTGGACAGAATTGGATCCTCGAATCCAAGAGGCAAATAGAACACCTAATTACCTCAATCCCAACAGGCCTTCTCCAAGGCACATTGTATTGAAGCTGTCTAAAATCAATGCCAAAGAAAGAATCTTCAAGGCAGCCAGGGAAAAGAAGATGGTAACCTACAAAGGAAAGCCCATTAGATTATCATCAGATTTTTCAGCAGAAACCCTACAAACCACGAGGGAGTGGAACCAAATATTAAAACTACTGAAAGAGAGAAATCATGAGACAAGAATAATATATCCAGCAAAGATACCTTTAGATATGAAGGAGGAATAAAGACCTTTCCAGACATA
The DNA here is from genome assembly GCF_964194185.1 of Rhinolophus hipposideros. Taxonomy (NCBI): domain Eukaryota; kingdom Metazoa; phylum Chordata; class Mammalia; order Chiroptera; family Rhinolophidae; genus Rhinolophus; species Rhinolophus hipposideros. Next base: position 43,731,762 of record NC_138050.1, on the reverse strand, counting down.
CAGAAGCTGAGGGAATTGTCTAATACATGACCTGCACTACAAGAAATACTAAAGAACGCTACTCGACCACCATCAACAGGGATAATTTGTGGCAACCAAAACATAAAAGGGGGAGAGTAAAGGCCTGAACCTGAATATGGGAATGGAGAAAGTAAGTGTGCTGAAGAAAATGGAAACCCTAAATATCAAACTTTCTTTTACATAAACTTAAGGGTAACCACTCAAAAAAAAAAAAAATCCAGAACTGAAATATAGACTGTAATAAAAAAAGAAACAGATAGAAACAGCATAGAATACCACCACACAGAAATAATAGAAAACAACTAAAAGGCAAAGAAACAATGGAGACACAGCCTTACCAGAAAACTAAAGACAGAATGACAGGAAATCCTCACATATCAATAATCACCCTAAATGTAAATGGACTGAACTCACCAATAAAAAGACACAGAGTAGCAGATTGGATCAAAAAAATAAACCCAACCAAATGCTGTCTCCAAGTGACACATCTCAGCTACAAGGACAAGCATAGACTCAAAGTGAAAAGGTGGAAATTGATGCTCCAAGCAAATGGTACCCAGAAAAAATCAGGTGTAGCCATAATGACATCAGATGATACAGACTTCATGGTGAAAAAGACAACAAGAGACAAAGATGGACATTTCATAATGGTAAAGGGGACTATACAACAAAAAGACATAACAGTCATCAATATTTATGCCCCCAATCAGGGAGCACCGAAATATACCAAGCAACTACTAACAGAACTAAAGGGAGAAATTGACCAAAACACAATTATACTAGGGGACTTAAATACATCATTGACAGCTATGGATAGATCATCCAAACAGAAGATAAATAACGAAATCGCAGCCCTAAATGACACATTAGATGAAATGGACATAATTGACATATATAGAGCACTTCATCCTAAAACATCAGACTACATTCTTTTCGAGTGTAAATGAAACATTCTCAAGGATAGACCACATATTGGGACATAAAATCAGCCTCAGCAAATTTAAGAAGATTGAAATCATACGAAGCATGTTCTCTGATCACAAGGCTTTGAAATTGGATATCAACTGCAAAAAGAAAGCAGAAAGAAATATAAATACATGGAGATTAACAACATACTTTTAAAGAACGACTGGGTCAAAGAAGAAATTAGAGGAGAGATCAAAAGATACATAGAAACAAATGACAATTAAAATACATCCTACCAAAACTTTTGGGATGTAGCAAAAGCAGTTTTAAGAGGGAAATTTATATCATTACAGGTCTATCTCAAGAAACAAGAAAAATCTTAAATAAATAACCTCATGTTACACCTTAAAGAACTAGAAAAAGAAGAACAAGTGAAACCCAAGGACAGCAGAAGAAAGGAAAAAACAAAAATCAGAGCAGAACTAAATGAAATAGAGAACAAAAAGACAATAGAAAAAATTATTGTGACCAAGAGCTGGTTCTTTGCAAAGATTAACAAAATTGACAAACCCTTGGCTAGACTCACTAAGATAAAAAGAGAGAAGACACTAATTGACAAAATCAGAAATGAAAAAGGGGAAGTTATCATGGACACCACAGAAATACAAAGGATCATCCAACAGTACTATGAAGGACTATATGCCACCAAATTCAATAACCTAGAAGAAATGGACAAGTTCTTAGAAACATATAGCCTTCCAAGGCTGAACCATGAAGAACTGGAAAATCTAAACAGACCGATCACCAGTAACGAAATTGAATCATACATCCAAAACTTTCCCAAAAGCAAAAGTCCAGGACCAGATGGCTTCACTAGTGAATTCTACCAAACGTTCCAAGAGGATCTAATACCAATCCTGCTCAAACTCTTCTAAAAAATTGAAGAAGAGACAGTACTCCCTAACTCATTTTATGGGGCCAACATTACCCTGATACCAAAACCTAGTAAGGACAACACAAAAAAAGAAAACTACAGACCAATATCCCTGATGAATACAGATACAAAACTACTAAACAAAATTCTAGCAAATCAAATACAACAATGCATTAAAAAGATTATTCATCAGAACGAAGTGGGGTTCACCCCCGGGGCACAAGGATGGTTCAACATCCGCAAATCCTTCAATGTGATACATCACATAAACAAAATAAAGGACAAAAATCATATGATTATATCAATTGATGCAGAAAAAGCATTTGACAAGATACAACATCCATTTATGATTAAAACAATAAAATAGGTATAGAAGGAAAATGTCTTAACATAGTAAACATATATGACAAACCCTCAGCTAATCTCATAATTAATGGTGAAAAACTGAAGCTCTTTGCTCTATGTTCAAGAACACGACAGGGCTGTCCCCTATCACCTCTGCTTTTCAACATAGTGTTGGAAGTCCTTGCCAGAGCAATCAGGCAATAGAAAGAAATTAAAGGCATCCACATTGGGAATGAAGAAGTTAAATTATCACTCTTTGCAGATGACATGATGCTATATATAGAAAACACTAAAGACTCCACCAAAAAGCTATTAAAAATAATCAATGAATACAGTAAAGTTGCTGGCTACAAAATCGACATACAAAAGTCCATTGCATTCCTATATACTAACAATGAAATCTCAGAAAAAGAAATACAAAAAACAATTACTTTTGCAATTGCAGCAAAAAGAAAAAAATACCTAGGAATAAATTTAACCAAGGATGTGAAGGACCTATATGCTGAAAAGTGTAAGACATTTTGAAAGAAATTGAAGAAGACAGAAAGAAATGAAAAGACATTCCATGCTCATGGATCGGAAGAATCAACATAGTTAAAATGGCCATATTACCCAAAGCAATATACACATTTAATGCAATCCCCATCAAAATCTCAATGGTATTTTTTAAAGAAATAGAACAAAAAATCATCAGATTTGTTTGGAACAACCAAAGACCCCAAATAGCCAAAGCAATCTTAAGAAAAAAGAACAATACTGGAGGTATCACACTCCCTGACTTTAGCTTGTACTACAGGGCTACAATAATCAAAACAGCATGGTATTGGCAGAAAAAACAGACACATAAACCAATGGAATAGAATTGAAAACCCAGAAATAAAAACACATAAATATGGACAGATAATTTTTGACCAAGAAGCTAAAAACATACAATGGAGGAAAGACAGCCTCTTCAATAAATGGTGCTGGGAGAATTTGATAGCCACGTGCAAAAGAATGAAACTGGACTGCTATCTGTCACCATGTACCAAAATTAATTCCAAATGGATCAAAGACTTGAGCATAAGACCTTACACAATAAACTGCATAGAAGAAAACATAGGTACTAAACTTATGGACCTTGGGATCAAAGAGCATTTTATGAATTTGACTCCAAAGGCAATGGAAGTAAAAGCTAAAATAAACAAATGGGACTATATGAAACATAAAACCTGCACAGCGAAAGAAACCATTGACAAAATAAAGAGGCAACCAAATGAATGGGAGAAGATTTTTTCAAAAAGTGCCTCCGATACGGGGTAATATCCAAAATATACAAGGAACTCATGAAACTCAACAACAAAAAAACAAACAACCCCATTGAAAAATGGGCAGAGGACCTTAAGAGGCATTTCTCCAAAGAGGACATACAAATCGCAAACAGACATTTGAAAAAATGCTCAACATCTCTAATGATCAGAGAAATGCAAATAAAAACCACAATGAGATATCACCTCACCCCAGTCAGAATGGCTATCATCAACAACACAAATAGTAACAAGTATTGGAGAGGCTGTGGAGAAAAAGGAACGCTCATACACTGTTGGTGGGAATTCAGAATAGTGCAGCCGTTATGGAAGGCAGTGTGGAGGTTCCTCAAAAAATTACAAATAGAATTACCATATGACCCAGCAATCCCTCTCCTGGGTATCTACCCCCAAAAATTGAAAATATTTATACATAAAGACACGTGTGCTCAAATGTTCATTACAGCTTTGTTTACGGTGGCCAAGACATGGAAACAACCAAAATGTCCTTCGATAGATGAATGGATAAAGAAGTTGTGGTATATATGCACAATGGAATACTATTTGGCAGTAAGAAAAGATGATATAGAAACATTTGTGACAACATGGATGGATCTTGAGAGTATAATGCTAAGCGAAGTAAGTCAGACAGAAAACGCTGAGAACCATATGATTTCATTGATATGTGGTATATAAACCAAAAACAACAAAAGAACAAGACAAACAAATGAGAAATAAAAACTCATAGACACAGACAATAGTTCAGTGGTTACCAGAGGGTAAGGGGGTTGAGGGGTGGGAGATGAGGGTAAGTGTGATCAAATATATGGTGATGAAAGGAAAACTGTCTCTGGGTGGTGAACACACAATGGAATTTATAGATGATGTAATACAGAATTGTACACCTAAAATCTATGTAATTTCACTAACTAGTTTCACCCCAATAAATTTTTTAAAAATATCAAAAAAAATAAAGAAAAGAAACTAACACATTGATTTTATCTACTCTATCTTAGGCAATCTTTTCTTAGCGGTGGACTGTTCCATTCCCATGTGAAAACCATTTTGTTATTCTCTACGATTGAAGAACTCAGGAGTGAAACCTTCTCCAAATAACCTCCAAAGAGCATTAAATCATCAAATGAATAATGTTCATGTAGATCATGTGCAAACTGATAGTATTAGTTTTAGCCAATCTGGAGTTCATAAAACATTGAAAGTATTTGGCAAGACTGAAAGTCTATTAGGATAAACATACTAATGCATCCAGATAGTAAAGGATTTACCAATAAAAGAGGGAATCCTTTATAATTTATGAGGCGGTTCACTATAAATTTTAAAAATAAATATCCATAATCAATATATTTAGAAAGTTCCATTAGTATTATTGCAAGATGTTGACTTTATGTTAGCTGATGAATATGATTGCTCCAGGATGGGACACCAAGAAGGAAATACATTGTTATTGTGTGTTTTTTTTTGACCTGTCAGAGTAGGAAAGTAAAGTTCAGTACGGAAATAACGCGCTTTAAAGAATATAAGGAAGAATATGAGCAGCATTTTTCCCTCAGAAATTTTAGTATGGAGTCAAGTTTTGTAAACTCTCTTGCACATCAACTTCAGTAACATAGAGGTGTCTATGCAAAGTTATATACACATGGGAGCAAAATACAGAAATCCTACCTTCCCCTTAACAACCTCCTCCGTCTTATTGAATAGACTGCACATGTGACAAAAATTTCCGATAATCCATTTACGGAAGTGATTAAAATGACATTATGGAGAGTCATGGAGTTGTATAGTGTCAATTTGGTTTGTTGTTTCCTCTAAAAGGAAAGGAGGCTACTGCACTATATTTAGAAAATTTGCGATTAAATTTTAGCAGTAAACAGGTATAAAGAAAAGAAAATTATGCAATGAAGTTATTCCAAAGGACTGGTAGCCAGGGAGCCCAGAGCCTGCTACCCTGTGGTCTTGGAGGCTGTGGTAACAGCAATGGAGTATTCAGAGAATGGCCACAGTTTCACAGGACATTTTACAAAGATGCCAACTGTGACTAGTTGTTTTCTTCCTTACGAAAAGCAAGATGCTTTCAGACCAAATCCCTGCCTCTGTAATTTCCTCTGAGCCTTTGGAGATTTAGAACTGCTCTTTACAACTAAATCCTGCTTAGATGGATACTAAATGATGAGAAATAATACAATATTTTAGTTCCTGAAAGAATAACTGAGTTCATGTGAAGGGAAAGGTCATTAAAAGTGGATATTCAAGAAGTGATTTAAAAGTAATTCATAAAACAGAATGTAAGAGTGAGCAGGTTACCTAGATTTAGGGTAATATCATAACACCATTCCCCAAACAAAATGAAGGAAGGAGGCTAGAAATGGAGAGAATAATATCCACTAAAAAGTGTCAAGGACATGGCAGAATTTATTTTCTATAATAATGAAGATTCAGGCCACAGGGACAGTGGAATGAGCCTGTCCTAGAGCTCAGCTATAAGGCATGATCACAGGGGAACATCCTACAAGAATCCTTTAGACGGCCCATTAGAGTGACGTCAGGGAATGTAGAATAGCAACATGAGAGTTCCAGAAAGAAGGGAACTTTGGCAAAAAAATATTAGGGTGAAAGAGTTGTAATTACTCATTTAGTGAAATAATCATTTACATACAGTGGCAAAGTGGGGGGGTCTCTGATAAATGGTGCCCCTTCTATACCGAACAGAGCTAGGGAGCTGGCCATGGAAATGTCTCTTCTTCCTTGAATCAGGGCACTGAGAGCAAAGAGAAAATGAGGAAATGCAGCATTGTCAGGCAACAAGTAAATGCTCACCAGGGCAAAAAGTTAGAAAGAATATTTGAAAAACAGGCTTCAGTGTAGAGAGAAGTTTGCCACGAGAAGATACATGGAAATGTGATCACACAGTGGCGATCTGAGGCACAGCAGAGGCCTGGTGAGCAGGTGTGAAGATGAGTGAGCTCTAGCTAGGGGAGCAGAGAGACGGGGTTTTGTGCCTGGAGTGACAGGGAAAAGAATCAAACTGAGAGATACAATGAGTTGAGAAACAGACACACATATGCTTGAAACAAACATCATTTTTGGAATTTTATTTGTTAAGTAATGTGGAAACAAAGAACGGATTTGAGAAGGGAGAGGCAATATTAGGATGGAGCATTAGAAACATTAATCTGGTGACCGAGAACAGGAAGAATCGATGGGAGACGGCACTCAGGAGAGCAGTCCACTTACATGCAGTCTTTTGGGCAAGACAAACCTAGGTGTCCATGAGAATGTAAAGAAAGAGCAATACTAGATTAGGATTTTCAGATGTCTAAAGATATAATTTGTTGTAAGAAGCATCGAGGAGTAGGGCCACGCCTGTATGAGCTCTGTTCTGGATGACAGCAAGTAGAGTCACCAATAAAGGATGTAGTCCCGTGACTCGGCCCAGCATCCTTCCATTAACAATCCCCCTGCCCCAACACACACAGAATTTCACAGATCAAGGCAGTTGCTGGAAAAAGATTATTAGGAGGGTCAACACTTGATCTAATTCATAACACAGGACACAGTGGACTCTCTCATTAGCTACTAAATACCAAGACTTCTTTTCAAAAAGACCCTCTATCACGCATATTTTGAACAGTAAGTATATGTCATTTGATTTTTTTAATCATTTATAAAGAAAATGTAGTATTTCTTCATACATAGTAGCTGCATGCATAGTAACTGCACAATTGAAAAGATTATGCTCGATTTCCACTTTAACAGTACCCAGAATACTAATTTTTTCTTGATTATACAATGCCAAATCTACATATTTTATCTTGTTTCTGTTTTGTCTCAATGTTACTCTGAGCTGATGGGAAGCTGGGGATCTTTTTTGCCTATGTGAGAACCAACAGCAAGTACAGCCTGAGCCTGTCCCTACCCCAGCGTCTTTGTGAAGCAAAGCAAGGTCATTTCGGAAGTGTTGGTCATGAGGGTGCTTATGTATGTGTGTCGAGGTAGGGGGTTGAAGGTGGGAAGAGTCACCAGCATCCCTCGAGGTTCACTCTGGTAAGCAGACCCGGTTATTAACTGGGCATGGAGGACTAATTCCTCCTATTTTAAGTTTGGGGATCTGTGTTCATTAATCACCAGTGTGACCTACAACAAAAATACAATGCTGACAATTTTTCTCTTCATCACAAAGGGTCAGTCAGCCTGGGAGCAATTTGCCACCTACATAAAATTTATATTATGTTGATGTTCTTGAATAGTTTACAAGTTCAGCACTATATTTCAGGAACAGCTGGTTCTTATTCCCAGCATCAGCTGTCCTCACTGTAAACACAAACACACCAAGTTATAGGCGGACAATTGAGTGAAGTCCCAAATACTTCCTTTGAGTTTATTTGCCTTCCTCTTTCAGAAAACACCCCCGGGGAATGATGCCTTAACTCACTTCTGTAAGCACCAGTCACTATTTACAAGACAACTGAGGACACAGGCTTGGAGTCCACACCATCTCATTAGAATTCAGAAGATAATCCTTGTCTTCCTCAGTGTATCTCAGCAGGGTGACAGAGATCCTGCTGGAGCTCCACCGGGTCTCCTGGGAAGCTCATCGTTCATTGCAGGGAGCCCAGGATAGAGCAAAAATTGGATTTCTTCAAGGCTGTACATCCTGCATCTTTCTTAGGCCAGACAATCACTACGGGTGATAATAACTGGGACCTACCATGCTGCACAAAACTGAATATTTAGTGGATTGCTTTCAAAAGATATTTGGTTCTCTAGATACTACACAGCCTTGAAAACAGGAAACGCCATCCCCTAATTCAGACACCCACTGAAATGACTGAAAACTGAATATTTTAAATAAGAAAGAATCTGTTTATATCATTCACACCAGAAACGTCAAGGACTTTTATTACGTATGATGTAGATGGAGTCAAACTAAGGAAACCATGACCTGATGGAGGTATCTTAAATAGGAAGAAAGTATATAACGGAGAAGGTTGTAGGAAAGATCCCAAAATTAATTTTGCTAACACCCATTAGGTAACACTAGCAAGGCTGGTGGTGAGTGCGGGTATGTTGGGAGTGACATGTGACTCTCGCAGTGCTTCTGGGGGGCACGGAGAGCTGGAGGGCACTGCAAGCAGGGACCTGGCATCAGCATTCACTGCTAAATGAAAGCTGGCTCTCACTGGACATGAAGCATGGAGTACAATCCTGGCTGGCTGAGAAGTAGAAAAGCCAGACTAGGAGAAGGAATGAGACAGTAGTCAAACTAATTCCTGGAAAACACACTAAAGAAAGATGGGCTCCTTGGCATTTCTCATCTATGCACTGGAGTCTGACTGACACTGATAGCTTATCAGTCATGTTACTTATTAGTCATGTTAATGTAACCAGCCAGGAGCCGGTCAAACCTTGCTGGCCCAGAAACAATTCTGATGCCAGTCCCCCACCATCACCAAAGGGAAAAAAAAAGTCCATATATCTAATCTTTGATCCATTCTATGTCAATATTTAACACTCAGAGGGCAAGCTTACTGCCATTATCAACACGTTGTTATGGGGCAAATCAGTATAACCCGCTGTACTGACAACTTACTCAGAAAATATGAATAATTTATTGAGAGGGGTCATTAAATGGATATACATTAAAACCTTTATAGTCTGCCAATAAAAAGTAGCATTTTATTTCCAATTTCTATGAATCATTCACACACAAAAAATTGATCACACATTAAACCACAAAGAAAATCTTATTATATCTCTATCTACACCATCTTCCAAAAAATACAATCAGAACTAGCACATATCCCATTTTTCAGACTGTACAACCCTAATCTATTAGAAATTTTGGACTGTGTTGTTTACAAAAGGATTTGGTGCTATAAAAATATTCAAAATTACAAATGGAAACTATTTAGAATATAGACAGATGATAGATATATAGATGATAGATAGATAGACAGACAGACAGACAGACAGACAGATAGATGAAATTTAAGGCAGACAGCCAAAACTGCAGTTAGAGGGAAATCATACTTTATAGACTACCTTAAGCCCTAGTAAATAAGTATCATGATGCCCACTTTACAGAAGAGGAACCATGCCACAGTGATTTCCTCAAGGTCACTCAGAAAATAGATGGTGAACATAGGATTAGATCTCAAAAGCTCATACTTCTTGTCAAAATATCACCTGGACTCCAAAAATAACGAAAACAAATTAGATACGCATAATTTCACAGAGTGAATATGAAAAAAAAGAAACATATATAAGAAAAAAAATACCAATTTTCAATTATATTGACCTAGAGAAAAGAAAAGCAGGTCTCATTCTCCTGTGTGAAAGACACAATCGGCCACATTGATTTGTCACAATGATACTGATTTGTATTTATGAAACTATTTTTTCCAGCACACTTTGTCTGTAATTAGGACACACTATTTATATCAGATGGTGACTTATATTATGAACTTTTAATCCAAAATATTAGTTTTTTTCTACTCTACGTCTTTGGAAGAAGGGATGGCAGGAAAACCAGGGTACAGAGGAAGAAGGTGAGCAGAAAATTGGTCAAAATGCAGAAGGTAAAACGAGGGAGAGCAATGAAAGAAGAGGAGCACAGGTACATTTTCCTATTTCATTGTATTTTAATCAAAAATAGATTTTTAGAATAAATTTAAAATATTTTTAACAATCTATTAAGTCATTTTGCCCACTAAAATTTTTCTGGCTGCAGTTACCTATAACTAAATATGTATCTAATGTTTCAGACACAAACAGACAAACTTTGTAGTGGTAAAGATGCTGCTCTGTCCACCTGTGATAGGGGACAAATAAAGTGATGAATTAATATTATTATCAAACTCCACCACCATAAGAAAAAACAGTATATCACAAACACTGAAACATGAATGCTTTCGTCCAGGCTGATAAAAACAGGTGTCATGAATCCATCTGTCAGTATCATCTAAGCTGGACACATGCATGCCTATACACACATGCGTTCACCCACAAACACACTCACACATTGAACACCAGAGGTGCTGGACCTCATCCAATGTATGTTGAGTACACAGGTTATAAATTCAATTCAGCTAGAGATTCTTGTCTCCTTTTTGAAAAAGTTTAGTTTCTTAGGAGGTGATTGCTACTCTGCTGGATTTATACAATGGGTTCTTAAAACAAACCCTTCTCTAGACATTGTCTAACTCATCTGAAGAAACTATTTACTGTTGGCTTCTCACCTTGGTATTCCTTTTGCATGGCGTGTCTTAACAACTCACAGTCACATCATAAGCAGAGAAAACCTATATATTACGATGATTAAGAAAAGATTTTACTCTTGAAATGCCAGCTGATAACCAACAAGCTCTTCTGAACTTTACAGACACAAGATTTGGGATTATCAACGTAAAAAAATCCCATTAAAACCACAAATATGCTCAGTCAGTTGGAGTAGTTAAATGAGTCCTCATTCCTGAGAAAATAAAAATTGAAAAAAAAAAAACAATCCTATAATGGATTGATCAAAAGTCCATAATAAGCATTAAAATGATAATAGGAAGCCTATGAAAAAATGAAATGGGTTGGGTGTTAAGCCCTGTTTTTCTCCCAGAATTATAAATAAAATTTATGAAGAAGATGTCAAATTTTGATTTAACAAAACTCTTGGCAAAGATGAAGAAGATGTCAAAGTTTGATTTAACAAAACTCTTGGTAAGAGGTTTCTGACACAAGCTTACAATGGACAAGCAATTGGATTTTCATAAACCAGTAAACACCCTTCAGTCAGAAGGAGAATTTTCAAATATTACCAACATGGAATGGTAATGATATGACAGTAAAATATCGACATTAAGTTGAATATGTCTCTGCTGAGTTTGAGCTATTCATTTTCTCTAACTTCCCTGGGGAAAAATATTTCTGAAATCAAACTTTTGGAGTGCTTTCAAAACATACAGGAAACACTTTAACACTGTATTTCACTGTAGAGTTCAGATAGATCCCCACCTCCCCTTCCTGCCCACCCCCCCCCCCCAATGGTAGAAGCTGAATTACTTAAGTCTGATAGAGTCCTTGCTATAAGCTTTTTCATCCTAGCAAGATTCAGCATAAACATCTGAAGCTCAAAGTTGGGGCAAAGAACTTCAGTACTTAAATCCTACCTTCTGAGTTTGTCTTGAAACACCAACATGTTTCCTCAAGGGGTGTGTGTGTGTGTGTGTGTGTGTGTGTGTGTGTGTGTGTGTGTTAACATGATGAAAAGTCATTGAATGATCCTAAGATACACAAATTGCCTCACTGCCACAATTTTTTCAGTTGGCCCTAGTGGATTACTTTAAGAAGTGGTGTTTTGTTTGATTTTGTGTCCTAGGACTTTCAAGACTTGTGTCTAAGAGGAAGGTTGTAAGATACTGCATACTTTAGTTATTGTAATAATTGCTGTAGGTTGCATTCAGATTCCATCATTAGGACAAATGCACATGTCTCCAGCTCCGGGGAGCACTGATGGCTGAAAGCTTTCAGCTGAGCCCTTCTCTTCCAACAACAGTCCCGAGTTCCTCAAACTTTACCACTTCTGGGAGGCTTTCATGGCACTCCTTATATTAAGAGATACCCACCTACCATTCATAAGTAGGTCAAACAACTTAAGTATTCCAGTCCTAACCACTTAGCACCCACTGGTCACTACAATTTAAAGCCTTGGAATATCAGACACTACTGCCCTCATGTTCTGTTTCACATTGATTTTTTATGCCACTTGCTTTTTCATACTGACTGCTGAAAACCTGGTTGTGAAAGGAAACAACAATTGGATGTGGAAACTCAACTATCTTAAGCTAGTATAATAGTTCCTTTAGAATTCTGTGAACCCATCAGGAAGCCACGGGGCATAGTGTGGAAAAAGCCCAGAGCTGGTATCTCACTCAAAGGCTCTCAGTCTCTCAAAGTAGCACCCCCTCCCCATGGAGGCCGGGGTTTGGTGACTGTTGGGGAAAGAACAGAAGCAAGGGGGTACTTGTAAAGTCATAGGCACTTGCCTTAATTTGGGACAGTTCTAAAGGACCATTCTAGTTGCAGAGCTACAGAGGAATCACCTTAGGCCCCTATCACAGGCAGGTTGCCTTTCAATTTCTGCCTTGCCCGGTCCTGCTCCCTTCACAGCCCCCAGAGCTGATTCCTAGAGCGTTCCATAACGAACATCCAGGGTGCTGGTCCTGCATCCCAGCATGTGCAACCCACGGGACCCAACCTCTGACAGGCACTTCAAATGACAATTTAAAAATGGGGGGGAGGGGGAATTACATTCTCCTGCGAGACATCTGAACTTATACTTTAAGTAATACGTATTTCTTAAACATTTTTCCCTTTTGCCTTGGGCTGTATGAACATCTGACTCCCTTTTATAATGGAAACCCAATAATGTCAAAAACAACAAAGCATTAACTCCATTCCACTGCTGCCGTGTGTTCCGGAGCTTTATTTCAGTAGTGGGTAGACGGACCATACATTACACCCAAACAGGACCGCACTGCAGGCCCAGCTAAAAAGAGCTTCCATACTTACTGTGTTTGCCATGATATTCTTATCTACAGCACTGACACGGAAACTTCTAGAAACCTAAGCTTAGAGTTGCAATTTATTTTACACGAGCATATCCATTCAAAGGGAAGCCCCATGAGGGGGGACATCTGTCCATCTTATCCCAGTGCCTACAGCAGTGCCTGGCAAATTATAGACACTAAATACATGTATTAGTTGAAGGAAGGAATCTCTGAAATCCTATTTTCACACTCTCTTTAAGGATGGTGAGTTGCCTGAAGTATAAGTAGAGGACAGAACACATCAATATCTTTTAAAAGATCAGTTGTGATTATTGTGACATGTATATATTTTAAAAACAAAGCTTGCGCGAACAGATGTGCTTAGCTGATGAAAAACAGCAGAAAGCCATCCCGAGTAATATAGTAATGTATCTATAATGTACTTTAGAGGCACATTTCCATGTGAAAAGTTAAAGAGATAAATAGTTATTTTTTTTTATTGCAGTCACAAGTACAGTACCATAAGTTGGTGACTGTAAGAAATGACTGTCTATAAATTTACTGTATGTTATGAGCCACTGTTTTAAATGCCCATGAAGCAGGTGTCTGCTGGAGACTTGTACAAAGCTAAGAGGTTCATAAAAATATAAATGAACAATGCAGCTCAGTCTCAGATCTTATAATTTAAAATCTGGCAGGACACAAGGTTTTACTTTTAATTTGAAGAATATACTAATGCACACCAACCACTACTATAAAGATAATTACACACAGTTTATCAATTTGTCATAATAACTAATTAAGACAGCCTGCTGTATTTATTATTATTATTATTAAGACTATTCATAAGAGAAAGAAAAAAAGCTCACAGGTGAACAAATCTGATAAATCTGTGGAATAGTATAATAATGGAGTTTTCATCTATGCAGTAAGAAGAAGAATATTATTTACTCTCATTTGTCAAATGAGAAAGTTATAAACTAGGAAATTTGCTGCCAGCCACAAGGCAAGTCAGAGGGCAAATGAGGACCATCCAGGAGTATGTGAGAACTGAAAAAAATCAACCCCCTAATTCTCATTCCTAAAGTCCAATGACTTTTTCAGTACATATTCTTAAATCTACTCTACCATTATCAAAGCTTAGTATTTAAATGCTCTTCTCAAGCCTAAAGTCATAATTTTTGGATACAAAGCCATAGATGTGGAGTTTCATCACCACTAGGTTGAATGGAAAAGTCCATTATTAATTTAAAATTTATCATTTAAGTATCTATAATGTGCTACACAGAGATGAATAAAAGACAGTCCCTTGAAATTTAGTACAAACTTACAGAAATAGGCACTCTATGAATTGCAATTTAATTGAATAAACGCCACATTTTGAGTACTGGCTTCAGAGAAGAGTGATTCATTCTGCTCAGTGGAATTACTAGAATTTCCAGTGGTGCTCACCTTTGAAATGGGCTTAGAAGACTAAGTAGGAGTTTGTCAGCCTGATAGGAAGGTCAGGCAAATTTGTGTCTTGAACAAGAGAATATGTAAGGGTACAGAGCAGTGAAAAGTTCAAAATACATTTTTGTGGTTGGCATATATAGTCCATAGTGGATAGTGGTGAGGAATGAAGCTGGAAGAGTAATTGAGGCCAAATTACATTATCAAGGAGTTTGTACTTTATTATAAAGGCAACAGAAAATTGCTGTTGATTTGGGGGGAATAATAAAAATAAGTGTTTTAAACAGATTCTGGCACTGAAAACAAATTACCATGTGATATAGGAAGGCAGCCAAAGCTTGCTCTAGTACTTAATGTTACAAGATTCCATCTTGAATTTATGAAGTGATTGTTTTTATGTCTATAAATCACTTTGTCAAACAACACCAGGATTTTTAGCATGTTGCTGAGAAATGAAATTTCCAGATCAAGAACCTTTACTGAGGGGGACATTTTGCTGTGAAGACACAGCAAGTGAAATTCCCTGTCTCAGAAACTAGCTCACTCTGGTTTTCCAATGAAGCCCTTCTTAATTCAATACAATCTTAGCTCCCTCTGGTTTGGGGGAAAATATGTTTCCTACAGAATACAATGCTCTCAATTTAGCTATGCTTATAAAGAAGTTTTTTAAGCTGGTAAGCCTGTGTTCAATAGTTAAGTACACTTTTAAAGCATTTCAAATAGAACCGAATAGAAAAGGCCAGATATTTCAGAAGCCATGGTGGTCTATGGGGCAAATATTTATACAACCTTGAAAATATTCAATATTTATTCATTTGGCCATAATTTGTAATTAGTCAATATAAATACATACCAACTGGAAATAGAAGGAAGAAGTTACAAGACTAGAAGCTCTTATTGTAATAACTTTCCTGGTTTTTCATTCCTGAATTTCAATATACTACAAATGAGATATTTGTTAATTTAAAAAAGTTTCCCTCTAATCTCTTATTAGTTGCACCAAAACCAAAGAACCCCCAGTGACTATTAAAATTCTGAGCATAGGTATGTGAATTTAACATTGTCCCACTTCTTAACAATCCTCCCTTTACATCATGAAGGAAATCTGGAGAGTTTTCAGTGCTGTCCTGTGGAGGTGTTATTCATGTAGGTCACTAAAAAGAGATCAAGAAACCCAGGAAGCTACAATAAATCCATTTTTCATTTTTTTTTTGCTAGCACTTGTTTTATTTAGTAGTCTCAGATATATTCTTTCTAGAGATATATTTGGCTTTCAACATTGGAAGAAAAAAATTGTAGGAGATGCTTAATTAAAATCAACCTGCTTCCCAAACTTACCTGCACAATGAACTTTTAAACACTCCTTATATAAAGCTCTAGAAAACATGGAGCCCTTAAGATTGTTCTCATCAGTTAGCAAGTATGTCTGAAAACCATTTTTCCATCCATAACCGGGATATTCTCTATGCTGAACCAATAATGAGCCTCCTTTGAACACACACACACACACACACACACACACACACACACACACACAGTAATCACTGTTAAGCTAGGCTGGATTTCCCTTAAAAGGAAGAGTGCAAAGAAAAGCACAGAGGGCCCTCCATTAAGGAATAGCTCTGGGTGGCTCTAACATAATAAACTGCTGTTTACTTTTTGGATTCTATTTATGCCACATGCACATTGTTCATCATTATTAAATGATCCTTTTTTATCTTTTTATGACAGTTACATATTTTAACAGGTGACAGTTTGCCTTTATAAGCAGCAAAACACTGGTTTATTAGTATGCTTGTGTGGCATAAACTAGAGTTCATTTTTTACTGAAATAACTGGAGGAAAGAAACATCAATTGTGTGGGGTTCTGAATAGCTCAATGGGTATAGAAGGTACTGGCAATAAATTAAGATAGATTTGCTTTATTTATGAGTCTTAGGGATTCCTTCACAGTTGCTACTGTGCATGAATTTTAAGTGGCCATTTGATGGGCACGTCCATCTGAAACAGCATCATAAACTCTTGCATAGTTTCACAATTAATTGCTTCTCTGCAGTATACTCAAGGAAGAGTTTAAAGTCCACCACACAGAAGATATTCCCTGTCTCCTGACCAGAGCAGTGCAGCTCCCTTAATAAAAGAGAGAGAGAGAGAGAGAGAGAGAGAGAGAGAGAGAGAGAGAGAGAGAGAGAGAGAGAGAGAAAGAATACCACTGAGTCACTGAAATGGCAAAGTACATGTAATGTTCTTTACTGACTTCAGACTCTAGCAAACCCCTGCCCAACTCATCCTGGACACAGCCTGCAGTGTCCTGCATGCCTTCTTGGAACAAGGGTCCGAGGATACACCTCAGTTTGGTGATTAATGCTGTAATCCCTGGGGTACCCAAAAGGAGACACCATTTCTAGCAAATGGAATTTAAAAATCAAAACTACCATGAATGTCGTATGCCACTGTACATGTTTCTATTTCACAAGAAACATAAATAAGTAAAATCCCACTTGCAGATAACACTGTCTTGTATGTGCTTTGGGGAGGAGGCAAACAGCCCATCTAGCACAGAAGGCCATCTAGTACTGCCAATGAAGCCTGAGTTAGTAGATCATTTCTATAGCTGCCCGTAGTAAGCACCTCATTGGGTAAAATATGGCCCTTTCAGATGATGGACGCTCCAAAGATGTTGGCTGTGCGCAGGTGCAGTGCGGGGCTAAGATAATAGGCCTGGCTGGTAACTCAGTTATTTGTTTCTCACCTGACAGGTGAACTGTTCTCTCTGCATTTTCGAGGAGACATAACTATATGTGCCACTACAAAGGCAAAACTCACTCACGAATACTACTGTCAAGTTCCTGATGCTTCTGATCTCATTCTCAGGAGTCAGAGATTTGGTAAATCAATGCCAAAGAAGGAAACAGTCATTTTCTTAATTAAATTTTGAGGGACACCACTTATTTGTATCTTAGCATGGGCTTGGGGAAACATGAAAAGGAACGTTTCTTCTCCAATAAGTTAAAAATGAAAAGAATCAAATCAATTCCCAGCATGAAATAAAGCTATCTTACTTTCCTCATATGCATTTCTCTCTGTCTTCTCACCCTCTATATGTCGTCTACCTTCTTACCAGCGTCTACACACACGGGTATGGAGGGTACGTCTCATATGTGTTTCCATTACAGCACTTACAAAAAAAAAAAAAAGGTCAGCCAGTCAGCTTTTTGCACTCTTCTCTCTCCCTAATGTTGCTTCTGCCCTTTGAAAATATGAATGCCCTTGAGTGATTTTTATATTTTCAAAGGGTAAAAGTGCTAAAGAGCACTTCTCTATTTCAGGGAGGAGGGGGAAAAAGTAAATCAGACTGCCTAAAGTGCTCCCTTGGAAAAGGTAAAAGTGAACAGGCAATGTGATGGGGAGTGGTTACAGCACCTACATTTTTATCTATAGCACTCTGGAGTCCATGGCTGGGAAACAGAACTCAATGCATCGGCCTCCATTCAAATCTCTGTGGTGTCTGTGGAACCAATTCTTCCCCAAACTACTATGATGATGAACTTGTACCTGTTGAGAAATTCTACTCTGGACAATGTTGTAATGTGGGGAACACCTGTTTCCACGCCCTACCCCCTCCCATCCCTACCAGCAGCCACCCCCGCTGAACACCTGCTCTCCTCGTCAGAAGATTTTCCTTGGTGTGTGGGCTCTCTTTCCTTTCAGAAATCCACAGACTTGCAAGGTTGCTGTTTCTCTCCACCCTCTCCACCTCGCTATTAGAAAGTACTTGACAGAAAAGATTGGGCTATAGAAATTACCACCTAGGAACAAGCCCACAGTTAGCTCTCCCAAGGACATTTGCATTTTTCCTTTCTCCATGGACTATAAGGTTTTGTCTTGTTTAAGGCACAATCAGCCAGAGGGAAGGGCATTTCTAGATCCCAGTTTCTAGCAGTGAGTCAAACACATTAGTAGTAATGAAACACTTAAAAAGTATGCATCAGAATTTCTTTAAGTCCTTTGCATGTATTAATTTATTTAATCCTTACAATACGCCTATGTAGTAGGTGCTATTACATGTGCCCATTTTACAGATGAGGAGACTAAAACACAGGGAGGTTAAGTTGTTTTCCTATGGCCACACAGCTAATTAGTGCTAAAAACTAAATTCTGATTCAATCTGATTCTAGAAACTGTGTGCTTTAATCACTATTCTTCATTGCCTCTTTCAAAAATAATATATGTACACATTAAATATACTCAATAAATGCTTTTTTGGAAGGATTTGAAATGCATTCAGATCTATCACTGACATTATGTATGACCAAGGAAAAGTTAGTCAATGCCTTCTAATTTTAATTCCATCTCTGTAATTCCCTTTGAGGACAAAATTAAAAAGGCCCTGTAACCTGGCTAGCACTCTGCATGGATGTGTTGAACACATGTTAATTCTCCTGACCAAACAGCCCCCCATTGGATTCTCTTAGTGAGTCTCAGGCAATAAAAGCCTAGTTAGAAATGCAGGTTACTAATTTTACCTGAGGTGATCATTTGCCCTATAATTAATATCCCCAACTATTATTAGTTTGTACATCAACACAAGTACAATCTTTGCCCAAAGCAAGGTCAGTTATACACTGACTCCATGGCAGAGGGCTTGCTGTTGCAGTTTTCTTGTGGATGTACAGAAAGCATCAGTTAGGCCCCGGAAAGCAAGGACCATGCAAATTTGGATCTAGTCACCTGCCAGCTTAAAAGCCAGCATAGTGGCCTGCCAGCTAACCAGGGCCCCAGAGAGCCAGACTCCACCATTTCCATACTTACTGTTTAAACTATCAAAGAGGAAACCAGGACTGGTAATCAAGGACACTTACACATTAGGAAAAATTCTAATCTATAAACTACGGATATCAGAGAAAACAACCAAAGACAGAACCAAAATGACAGATTTCAACACACATTTGCTTAGTGAACCACTACCATACCTGGTGACTAAGAATTAGCTGGGAAAGCTACTTTGTAAAACAAACTACAGTTGGCTTTAAATGAAGTATTATACCCACAGAATCCTGGAAGGCTCTGCAAATCTTCATTATAAAGTCCGAAGGCACCCTGATAAAATATTATAAAAGAATATATATGTTGGAGCTAAACTGACCTATGCTCAATTCTTACTGTCCCACGTATTGCAAGTATGGATTTGCAAAAGTACATTTGAGTTTCAATTTCCCTACTTGTAAAACAGGTAATAATGCCTGCCTTATAGGGATGC
This sequence comes from Rhinolophus hipposideros, assembly GCF_964194185.1. Taxonomy (NCBI): domain Eukaryota; kingdom Metazoa; phylum Chordata; class Mammalia; order Chiroptera; family Rhinolophidae; genus Rhinolophus; species Rhinolophus hipposideros. The sequence goes on along the minus strand of NC_138050.1, from coordinate 43,712,001 downwards.
TGTAGGAACTAAAGTGTGTGTGTGTATAAAGCATCTAGTATAATAAGTGGCACATAGCAGACTTTCACAGTATCACATAAAATTATCCAGCCAGAGCTCAGTTAGCATACAAGTATTCATTGTAAGTTGGTAATTATCCGTCCATTCATCTATTCACTTATTCCTTGAATTACTAAAATGTGCTGACCAACAAGTATAGAAAGATTTAGAAAACAAGCCACTGTCATCAAGGTGTTTTATGAGGAAACAAAGAGATATTCAACTCACTACACTGACAATTACCAGGTACAAAACTCTGATATCATACCATACATACATTCATAGGAGAAACACTTTTGTAGGTTGGGAGTTACAGAAGCTTTCAGTTTGGAGGCGAGTACTCCAACAGGAGGGATAGTGGTGGTAGACAGATAAATTAATTGAGAACATGTTACATCATGGCTTGCCAAAAAATATGGTCTTCACATTTTTTCTGCATCTTAATTACTTCAGATGCATTTCATTAATAAATCAGTGAAAGATGAAGGCGGGAAAGGGGCTTGGCAAAGATTAATTGCTATAATCTTAATTAATTTGCCCATGAAAATTCCATGATTGTTTGGTTCTATCCCATTCAAAAAAAATGCAGAGTATAATTTGAACATAGCTAATGATGCCACTGCTCTTGGATACTTAGAGCAAAGTTTGACCACAACTGAGACAGCCTCTATACACGCAAGAATATATATTTTAAACAAATGTATCCCTATTTATGTAAGACTACAATAGTAAGAACAGCTCCTATTAGCCAAGGTCTGATTCATTCTGATACTGAGATAAAACTAGTACAAGAAGTCTCAACTTCATCCATAGGTTCTGAGACTTTAATTAAAACAATGTATAACAAAAATTTTATTATAGGCTAATTGATATGTGATAATTAATTCCTAAGGCATCTCATTAATATTATAATAAAACAAGGTTGAACAAAACAACGTTATGTGAGGACCTGCTGTATATGGTAACATACCAGGAATAGGAAAACTATTCTTCAAAGCTGTGTTGGGAAGAGTTAAAAACAACATACACATACATATACACATACGTACATGCATAAAATAAAAAACACCTTGTTCTGAATATCAAAGTATTGATCCACTCATTACCATCCTCCTACTGAGAGAGAAAAAATGATTTTGGTGTCTTACTTAGCTCAATTAACACAAAGCTCTACTATCTCACTCTTCTGAAGAGCTTGCTGCCAGTGGTCTTGGGGCACTAAAATGGTACGCCCACTAGCTCTGGCCAGTTGTTAAAAAAAAAGAATGTGGTAGTTTCACATTATCCAAAGCATTGAAGGTATATCACAGAGATACCCTGTTTCCCTGAAAATAAGACCTAGCCGGACAATCAGCTCTAATGCATCTTTTGGAGCAAAAATTAATATAAGACCAGGTATTATACTATATTATATTATATTAGACCCGGTCTTATAGTAAAATAAGACCGGGTCTTATATTAATTTTTTCTCCAAAAGACGCATTAGAGCTGATTGTCCGACTAGGTCTTATTTTCGGGGAGACATGGTACTCAGAATCTGCTACTAAGAAACGAACATTCTGAAAAGATAGGGACAGCAGAACTAAAGTATTTGCTTTAGTACTTGGGTAATTGGTTGTTCCTGTTTCCAAAAGCTGGGAAATAGGAAGGACCAGCAGAGATCTGCAGACTAATAGAAGCACCACAAGGAATATGGCTTCTACCATGAGGACGACCCTGAGATAATACTTTTGGACTATCTGTTTGGGATTTCTTTTCTTTAATACTTTCCTATATTTTCAAACTCCTTACAATGAACACATAATAGTGTTATAATTCAGGGGAAAAACATTTATCTAAAACAGCTATTTGGAATAGGTACAAATAAAGCTCCCGACTCCTTAGTTGTGTTTATCCAACCATTTAGTTTACACATACATGACTTACAGGGCAGAGAAGAGTATCAGCTCCTAAAAATCCTGCTGTCAGCCCTGCTGATTCAGTGACTCAGCTTCCTGATGTTCTCCTACCTGGAAGTTCCCTGCCGTAAACAGGCGAAGTATATACTAAGAGTCCACCTTCATGACTTATATCAAAGAGGTTGCATGGTACTTCTATGAAAAGCTCACTCTAAAACTGTAATCATCTCAGGATGTGTTTTCCAGGACCACTTGTTGGTCTGCAGGGTCATTTGCAGTTGGTGCCCTCTCATCTCCATTCCTTTTCCAATAATCCTTTTATATGGACCCTAAACCCAAATACTTAGGACCCTTAAGTTCTCTTCTGATTATACAAATTCCCAACAACATAGCCTCATTCAATCAGAAACCTGGCATGCTTTTTTTCTAGAAGAATTTTCCTAACATGGAACTTTTAAATACATGTGCCACATTCTTTAGCTAATTCAGACTGTGATCGCAGCTAATATTGTGGGAGTGTGTTTTCATCCCCATTTTTTTTTTTTTTTTTTTTTTGGTGGGAGCAGGACAATGACTTCACCCAAACAAATTACACACCTAAATGGTGGAATGACAGAACATACTTATAAGTTTACAGGAAGGTTTTGGTTTTTATTTAGAACATCATGGAAACCTTATAACAAACATAGCCCTGTGCTTGGTATTGAGACACAGTAGAAAAGAAAACTTTCTCTGTTAATTGATGGCACAAATCAAGAGTGAGAGAGATTTATAAAAAGAACTGAAATACAGTCTGATTGGTGCAATGACAGAAGTGACTCAAGGTATGCAGATATATCATTTAATAAGCAATTACTCTCTAGGAGGGGGAAGATTCACGGACAGTGCTCCATAAAACAGTTGTGCTGAACAAGGGGCATGAACAAATGCAGAGATGTGAGTCAGCACAGTGCGCGTGGGAAACACCCAGTGTCTGCATGTATGTGAATATCACTTGGCAATGGACTCAACTAATATAAGGGTCTTGAACTTGTCATATATGTGTCCCTTCACCTGTTTTCTAGTATCTTCATATTGTTCATATTGCTGGACAGCATCTAATAATTCAATCCGTTGCCTATGGAATGGATGATGAAAGGTGTTCTGGAGTAAGCTCAATGATTTATCAAATATGTGTTAAGAAAGACACCATACTCTGTTATCAAATATCTGTTAAGAAAGACACCATATTCTGTACCAAATATGAACAAAACACCATGCGTGGCTACTTTCAAAAATTAACGTACAATATGAAACAAAAGAAAAATAAATATAGCACAAGGCAGCATGTCAGAAGTATAAGTACAAAATACACAGGACAAAGGAAATTTGGGGACAGTTTTAAGGCATAGCATGGAGTCCAGTTGAGTAGAGGGTACATGAGAGGGCAGTAGAAAATAAACCAGAAAGGTTTGTTAAAATTGTTTTGAAGAACATTTAATGCCAGCCTATAAAAATCTCCATGCATGCATGAAACTTTCATGCATGACAAAAGTGACATTGCAGATCATTAGAGAAAGGAGGGGGACTCCTCAGTAATGGTTCTGGGACAATTGGTTATTCACATGAAAGAATGAAATTAAATCCCTAACTCAAACGCTACACACACACACACACACACACACACACACACACACACACACACATCTAATCTAGGTAGATTAAAGGCATAAATATGAAAAAACAAATTATAAAATTTAGAAGAAATATGGGAGAATATATTTATGAGATTTAGGAAGAATTTCCTAAGCATTTCCTAAGACACAAAAGAACTAAGCAAAAATGACTGATAACAACGATTACTTTAGAATTAAAGCTTTAGTTCATGAGAAGGGGTGTGTGTGTGTGTGTGTGTGTGTGTGTGTGTGTGTGTGTGTGTGTGTGAATATATACAATATTTTCCTGAGAAGATATGTACGTGTAGAAAAAACTATTCATGTTTCAGAAGGGCTCCTGGAACACCTCAAAAAATTGTTTTTATGTTAAAATGCATGGGAAGCATTGTAAAATAAGTGATGAAAAGCTCCTAGGGCATTTCATATGGGTAAACAATGATTGTAAATTAAATGAATTGTTGGGTCCATAAGAAACCCAAGATAGCTGCCTGGTTCCTCCCAGTTCCCTGGCATCTGAACTTAAAGTAAATGAAGATACTTTTGAGCTGACATTATTGAAAACAGATATTTACACTATTGCCAAGGATTGATAGATTCTCTTCAAGAAAATGCTAAGTTGGTAACTGCTTCCTTTCACTGTGAGGTCCCAGAAGACAAAGACTTTAGATACTGCTTTTTGGAAAGAACATCAAATAAAAGTCACCCTCCAGTATCACGCACCTAACCAGAAATGTTCATCTACCATCTACAATCATCAAAGACTGCTCAAAGACAAGAAGCCGCCAACACTACAGGTAGACAGCATTCCCAAGACAGTGACAAGGCTTGCATACCTCTGGATTGATATTGAATACAGAATCCATTTTGTTTCATTATTTTTTCCATATTTGCTAATGATATTAGTCATAATAATAGTTATACTTTTTCTTGGGGTTTTTCTATATGATTAGTGAACCTGTATAATTGTTAATACTCTTTTCATGGCTTATGTAAATGTTATACCAGATCCCAAATACAGAAAAATGAGACAGAAAGCAAAACTCGGATCATGGTAGTTTACAGAATAGAAATGATTCAGTCTTCCCCCGCAATGAAGGCCATAAGACCTCACTGCCTTCAAATTACCTGCCCTTCCCTTTGGGAAAAAACTGGCCTCACATCAGATTCCATAGTTACAGTATTGCCCCATCCCCAGTGATACGAGATCCCCAATGGTCAACAAGATGACGTCAATACTCAGACTTTCTAGGAATAAGCCTCCCTAGTGCTGCGAGACCACACTATCTGACCAAAAGGCTGGTAACCAATGCATCCATCAGATTGATTTATGACCAAAAGCGGGAACTGTGGACGACAAAAAGGGTTTCTATGAAAAGTAACCTCACAAGGTGATCTGATCATACATGTCTAACTGTGAGAGTCATGGTGGGTAGTAATATCCCAGGCCTATAAGTTCTTTAGTGAAAGGTTTTAAGCCAACACTGTCCATTGTTCTTGTGCATCTAAGGTAACACACCTTTGAAGTGCCAGAAGTAATACCCCTGGAAGTGGGTGTTAATCCTCAGAGGAGCACATAATATTGTTAGCTATCCTATAACCCAATCCTCACCTTGCTTTCTCCAATCATCCTTATGTTTCTTTCGTTATTTCAAATACATAAAAGTAACTGTAAAACTTATTCTGGGGAGCATTTGAGGTCTTACTCCCCAGTACATGTTGTCAGTTTGGCTCAAATAAACTCATAAAACTTCTTAAAAAAAAAATAAAAAAGAATTTCCTAAGCACAGCACAAAACAGCTAAGCATAAAAAGATTAATAAGATCGATTACTTTAAAATTAAACTTTAGTTCACGAGAAGATAAAAAATTCAAGCCATCAGAAAATACCATAAAGCAAAAAAATAAATTAAAATTAAATGAATAATTGGGTGAAGAAATCCCAATCATACGTAACACATTAAGGATTATTAATATACACACACACATTTAAAACACCTATAATTCAGTAAGAGAAGCAACAGAAAAAATACACACACACACACACACACATTTAAAACCATAATTCAGTAAGACAAGCAACCGAAAAAAAATGAGCAAAAGACTTAAGTAGGTGTTTTACAGAATATAAATGGCAATGAAAAATATGAAAAAATGTTTTACTTCATTAGTAATCAGGGATATGAAAATTAAGTCCATGCAGAGATAATCATGTTATACCCACTAAATTAGCAGAAATCTCTATGCCTGGAAATACCAAATGTTGACCGATGTGAAGTGATGGGAACTCACATATAGCTGAAAAATTATTTGGCATTATCTGGAAAATTTAACACGTTTATGCTCTAGCTCTTAGCAATCTACTCTCAGATATATGAGAAACACTTGAAATGTTTAATGTAGCCCATTTATAGAAATACATATGTGTGTAATTTAAATTATGAAGAGAAACGGTGTAATTTTGATGTAACATTAGACATGCACATGAATATTCCTAGTAATACTTCTCATAATAGGAAAAAAAAACCTGAAAACAACCCAAATTTCAGTGACAGAAAAATAAATAAATTATGGTCTAGTCACACCGTCGAATATTGTACTTGAGAGAAGTGAATCAAAAATAGGATTCGCAATAACATAGAAGAAACATAATACTGGGTGTGAAAACAAATTTGTGAAGACTATGACACCCATAATATAATTTAAATATATATTTTAATAAAAGCAAAAGTAAACTATTTGTTTATGAGTACACACATATTTGTTTAAACTACTTATAAAAACAAGGAAATGATAAGCACAGAATTGGAGCATGATTACTTCTAAAGGAGAACCTGAGAGGTGGGTTAAAGGAAAAACAGACATATTTCTTAAGTATGGTGGTAAGTTCACAGATATCCAATTTAATTTGATTATTTAAACTACATTTATTCATAAGCAACAATTAATAAATCACAAAAAGTCTTACAGAATTTGCATTTGATTTCAAACATCAGGTATCACTGGCAGTTGTGAACAGGACAGTAATAACAGAAAGCTTGCTTTAGGAAGAATTCCTATGCCACTATTCCTAATACGGCAGAGGTGGGCCAGCTGTCCCTGCCTACGTCGTAGTCAACAGCAGCCATGCTGACGGGACCTTGTCCTATGCTGTAAGAGGAACTACAATGCCTACATCCTCCAGACCCCACGACCAGTACACAGATATTAATCTGCTTATAATAGTGATCACTCATCATTTACAACAGGGCCTAGGAGACATTAGATGAGTGTTAAAAGAAAATAGGAATCTCCATGTGTGGGTCCTGTGCTTCTGTCCAGAAGAAAACCATATGGTTCAACCATGTATTCCTAAAAGTCTCCTCCCTTACCATATAGTGTGTCTTATATAATCTCATCCCTTTTATTAAAACCTCAGTTTTTCTATCCTTGCAGGAAATGTCTAGCTCCCAAAACCTGAAACATTTTGTGCCGGCATTCAATTTCACTCTCCCAAGTCATTTGAGATTCAATGTGGAAAGATAAGGCCTAATGCAGAGGGCGAGGCAATCCGTGAGCGGTCACCTTCATCCCGTACATGTATGCGATGATATGGATTTTCAAATATCTTCTCTAAATTGAAGAAAAAAAAGATCAGTTTCCACATTTATGTACAATCAAGGCACCCATTAAATCAGCAGCTCTCAGTCTTGGGTTCCCAAACTAAGACTCATCTGAGGAACAAAAAACAAACAAACAAACAAACAAACAAACAAAAACACATCAGTGGGTCCTCTCCCCTGAGATACTGATTTAATTGTTCTTAGATGGAGGTCCTGCTATCAGCTGATTGTGAACATCAGTTACACTGTTTCTCTTCAGAATTTAAATTACACATGTGTATTTCTATAAACAGGAGCTACATTAAACATTTGGTGCTCATTTTTCAATCTACTATGTTTCAATAAAACTGTTTAAACACATGTTAAACTATTAAATACCAATTTTAAGCTAAAAAACAAATTCCTAAGCACATTGAAAGTGCCGGTTTATCATTTTGTCACCTAACCAAGGGTGACAGTACTATAGATGTTTGCTTTTCTGCAAGTTTTTAAAAAATGGATTGGGGGATGACCAAGGATTTATAAATTTAAAACTTGACCACCATTTTCAGTAGCAAGATCCTTTACTGATACTGTAATTGCTAAAAATAACCAAACCATGAATATTTTGACACCCAATCTCCAAAAATCAGAAGTTTTAAAACATCCTACTGTCTAACACTTCCCCTGCAAGATGGCTTCAACATGAATGATAACCTTGACAGAATCACCAGAGTTTATAAGCTCCAGCTCAAGTACAGGGATTGCTTTCTGCAAGTTCTCATGGCCTTCCATGATGCAGAATTCACTTTAAAATTAAGAACAATAGGGAATGCATGAGAAGAAGCAACTGGAGCTTCTAAAAGTATATCCACTGTCTTTGGATGCAAATTTACGGCCTTTTGAAGGCATTGTTGGCCCATTGCTGCCAACATCAAAAGTTTTCTTCTAAGAAGCACAACTCAGTGCTTGTGCTCATTAAAATTTGCTCAACTAGCATCCTGAGTATCGCAACCTTTGCAGCCATCTCAACAACACCACCTTGTAACAACAGACTATCTAACCCCTCGAACTAGAAAGTGTTAGCTTCTTACCACGCGTTGAAATCCAGATTTAAATAGAGAAAAATGGGGATTGGAAGTAATTTTCTCATCTGTGTGGCAAATACCATTCTAAAGTCATTTCCTTGGGTAAAGCACAACATTGCCTATTCTAACTCATGGCACTGACATCTCTTATTTATTAGCAGAAATAAAGTGAATATATATTTTCCTCTGTATAGAGTTATAAATAATTACACTTAGAAATATCTAGGATCTATTAGTGGATTCATAGTAAACAAATTTACTGCCAAGGATACAGAAGTTTTAGTAATTAGAACAAAAGCCTAAGACTTACCCTAAATTTCATACAAACACAAAACATCTATAATGCAAACCTCTTTTATAGCATTAATTAGCTCTGCTACACTGAACTCACTGGAGCCCCTAAAATCATAGCCCCAAGAGTCTATGACTACGAACACAGCCAAAGGGGGAAAAAAATCTACCCTATTTCAAAGGCATTTAAAAATATATAAACATTTTAAATAAAAGGAAAACATCTTTTAACAGAAAGCTAAAATGATCAATAGTCTTTAATCTTGTAGTATCTTGTTTTTTGTGTGTGTTTTTTTTGTGGGTCTTTTGTTTTTGTTTTTTTTTAAATTTCTTTGTGCCTGCATTGATTATTTTTGTTATTATAGTTCTAAAGGGAAAGAGGCAAGAACTACACTGAGAAAATGAAGCTCTGGGTTCATGGGCAAGCACTGACAGAAATGACCTTGAAAAGCTAAGCAAGCTACTTGGCTTCTTTAGACCTTGTTTGTTTGTGTAGAGATTTGGGCTTTGGTCTAGAAATTTTAGGGTCCTTTTTAGCAATACAACTTTATGATTCTTCTTTACAAATGGGAACTAGAGGTACATAGAAACTCAGTGATCAAATTAATGTTTATCAAATGTACACTAAAAGGCTACTTACATGCTTTTTTATCTTCTGCTTTTTGACAACACTCTTCCACAAAGCCAGAAAAAGGTTGTACTATAGGCATAGCTCAGAGACAATTACAGAAAATGAGGATCGACTGGCTCCCCATCCTTTAAATCTCAACAAAATGTGAAAAAGTCATTGATTTGAGACAAACTGGAAGGCTGAGTGCCATGTCTTGTGAGTTTTGAATCAAAGGTGTTTTATTAAAATATTGTGAGACTTCAAATCAGGCAATTCATCATGAAATTTAACATACACGGTTTTTATTAAAAAATAAAGTCAATCTAGCAACAGTGGACTTTTGACCCCTACTGAGCTACGACCAGCTGCAGTGTAGGGGTTCAGAACCCAATGGGCCATTTTCCACTCATTTCACTCCTGCTGCTGTTGTTGCACATGTATGCCTTAGTTTACAATCACTGATTTAAGAGAAACTGATACATACATTTAAATTTCTTTTGTTATTGGTACATTCCTGAAAATGCTCAAGCCAAGGCTTATCAACATCATCCCTGAAGTCTCATTAACTTGTCCTGAAAATTCTACTTCCACAGCATTTTTTTTTTGTTGTGTTGAAGGTTTTGATACACTTAAAATATCAAGAAAGGCTTTCTGAAATGATAAAAATATTGAGAATAAGTGTTGTTGAAAACAATGGCTAGCATGATAAGATGTTAGGGCAGGAAAGAGTTTTAAAAATCATTTAGTCATTTATTCTCATTTTAGAAATGAAAAGAATCAAAGGAAAAAAGTGACATGTTGAAGGACTCATGGTTTTGAATTGTCCAGCTCACCACAGTCCTTAAATGGGAAGGGAGTTTTGACTTGAGAAGAGACAAGGAGCAAGAGGATACTGAGCACTGTGGGTTAGATGGGAGATACCGAGGAGAAAGAGAGAAATGGGAGCACATGAATTAACAAGCTAACTTTCAAGTGAAAATTGTGTCTACATCTCATTTGTGTCCTTTATGTCATTTAAATTAATAGCATAGAATCTTAAACCTTAATGATATGTTTGCTATGATGAGATATGATATTCTGCTAATACATAATACATACACACAGATATTCATGCATTGAAGCACTTATCACTTTGACAATTATTAATAATTGGCTGTACAAGTGATGGTCTTTGCTGCTGCAGGATGTGATATGATAGAGCTGTCTTTTCCACATTGCTGTCCCAGAGGTTAATGTACATCTCAACGTGTCTGCTAAACTTGAGAAAATATCCAATGTTTGTTTTGTGGGTTTTTTTGTCTCCAAGGTGAAAAACAATATTAATGACAAACTTTTTATTCACCTTTATTTCTTTAAAGCAAACTCCTAAACACTTACATCCCACCCACACACCTCACATTGATAAAACCTGTGAACCTCCTGATTACTTCTTTTAAGAGATATAATTTTGGAAATTTCCAGATGCAAGCTGCTGGCAATCACTGTAGCTTCTGGTCCCCAGACGGACAGAGACCCAAGGGTTGTCTATTTAGATTCATGATAGTTAAACTTTTCCCAACTCCTTTCAAAACACTTTTAACAGACATTTCTCTGGCAATGGATTCTATTTGTAGTTTGTATTTTTCCCCCCTATCTCTTTTAAAAATAGGTTAGATAATTCTTAAAGACGCATTGATGAAAATTGTTATTGGAAGTCCAGTTGCACTATGCTACTATACTACTTTAATATACAAAAGACTTTAATCTTGTTTTGTATTTGTACACAGAAAAAAAATAAAGCACATGTACTCAAGTTTTATAATAAAGACATGGTATTTAGTAAACTATGCAGATTGAGAAGCTAGTATAATATTTCTAAAAGTGTTTGGTGTTCATAAAGGCATCCTTAAAAAATAAAACTACAGTACTAATTTGTGATTTTACTTACACTAATAAACACTTTAATTCCTTTGATTTTTAAGAAAATATTATTGCTTAGCAAGTTCCTGAGAGTATTTTACATACCTCTGTTCCATACTACAGTGTGCAATTTTTAATATATTCACTATTTTATTTTCCTCCACTCACTCCTGACACATTTCCTACAGCTCCTTTTCCCAGGTGAGGTCATTTCTGCTTATAACCATGAGAAACATTAACACCATGTAGACCAAGAAGACAACACAGGTATCATTCAAAATGTTTATTCATGTGTTTATCTTCCTCTGTCACATATGTTCATGCACCCACAGCCCCATCGCATATGTAATGTGAGCAGAATGTTGTGCCATCCAACTTAAGGATAATCAATCTGTTTGGCAATCAAAGAGAATTACATGGTAAAGAAATCAAAAAAGTTCCGACACCGCCTGGAGACTCGGCTTCCAGTCCTAGTACTGGTACTTACCACCACCTGTCTGGTCTTGGTTGAAAAATCTCTGAACCTTAATTTCATCATCTGTTCACTATCAGGGTAGATGTGAAAAATACAAAGAGATCGCAATTGTCAACGTACCTTAAAAGTGTCAAGTTCCATGCAAATGAATTATTATTCAAAACAGCCATCCACGATAATGTCGCATGTTACACTTAATCATCTTTCCAGAATAGTCTATCCAGGAATGTAGGTTTTCCACTTTGTTGAGGAAAAGAAATGTAAAACCCTCTTACAGTTATTTAATTTTCTCTGGCAACTAAATTTTCCTGAATGTTTTATCACAATGTTGAGTAAATTTCAGAAAATTTAGCCTAAATGTCATGTATACCTTAACATAAAAATGTTAAAGTAAAAAATATTATTTAGCACCTGCTGTTGGACAAGCACTGCCAGGTTCTGGGTAAGTACCCGGACAAGACGGGCCCTGCCAAGTAGAAATGACTGTCTTGCAGCGAAGATATCCTCAAATACCAGCTCCTAAGCCATGCTGGGAGAGCAACAGCCCAGCTGCTTGAGAAACATCAGCATCTTATTTGGACATTGTTCTGTTTTGTTTTGTTTTAACCAACTGGTTCTGTTCTACCTCTTCACTATAGCCTCATTCTCTCATTATCCTGAACTCCAGATTATTTTACATGTAGCTCTGGTCGAGAGATACAATAAAACGAAGGAACCTTAAACACAGTGAAACCATTTATTTAACAGAAATCTGACTTTGGGCAAACTGTTAAACTTCTTGGGGACTCCGTTTCCACTTTACTACTAGAAATTAATAAGATGCAGACATGAGTCCTCAATTACTTCAATATGAAGCTCAAGACTTTTAAAATATTGCATCTCTCTTTACAAATACTGGAAGTAAGACATTATATTGCATCCGAATGGTGTTCCCTGAATGTCTATTAGTTTTATGAGCAGCTGTGCGTTTGTCTGAGTTAAAGCTGACATTTGTGTTTGCCTAGTCCTCTACTGGCATTTTTTTAAATTCCACTTCATGCCAGCTTCCAAGTGAAAAACAATATTGAAAATAAAAAACCTGAATTACTATCATCCATGGCCCTGCTACCCAAAGTGTGGTGCACCGATATTGTCATGTGGAAGTCTGTCAGAAATGCAGAATCTCAGGCCCCTCCCCAGATTTACTAAACAAGAAAGTACCTGTGAACAAGATCCGCAGTGATTCAAATGCACATTAACATTTGAAAAGCACCGATTAATGAGTTTCAAATGTTACCAGCTTAGTTTCCATAAACCATGATCATTTATTTGGTTCCCCGCCTCTCCCAGTAGATTTTATTAAATTCAAATAAAAACGATAACTACTAAATGAGTCCTGTTGCTAGCAGAAACCACTGATCTCTTTCGAACAACTCTAACAACATGCTACAGATATACTATTTAGGGGTAAGTCTTCTCATTCAATATTTAGCAAATACATTTGCTTTTATAGTAAGTTGTCAAAATTTATGAACGATATTAAACACAGTGATCCCAGTGTGGATTGGGTTCTTAAAGTAGTCAGAATGATTTCTTCACTTTGGCATCTTGTATCTCATAATTCCTATGCCTCCTTGCCAATTACCTACCTTCTGGAATATCCGTGACGTCATGTTCTCTTGGACTTACCTGACTGAGAAGTTACAGTTTCAGTTTAGGTAACAACAAAGCATTTGTAATTACATTCTTATTCAAGTTCCACATTGTTGCATTATTTTCCCACATAATTCCTCCTATCCTGACAATGCTGGAGTGAGAAGGGATACATGCGGCAAGGTCTCTCTCTCTCTCTGGGGAGAAGGGCTCTTTTGCACGTTATAAACCAGAAATTAGAGGGACAGAAAGTCAGTAGCTGTATTCAGTGGAGCTGTCACAGATTTTACTTGGAAGACAGCTTTCGGCTTTGTTGATTCCTTATATATGAAGGAAACTGTCAGAAGGACCTGGTCATATAGGAAGAATGCAGGCCTCAGCTTACTTGTGTTCTCTTGGAAATAATGGTAGGAAATATTTTATGTCTTACAGTGGTCTGACGTCATATGAGAAGTGTAATACATGTTTGTTGTTTTCACTTTAGCCCCATAAACACAACTGTAACATTTCTGTCCCCGATTTCTAGTTCAGTGAAGTCAGGGGAGGAGGTAAAGGAAGGAGAGTTGAGGACAAAATACATGACACACAACCATACTGCACACAAACCCACTAGCAAAAGAAATCCTCCAAAAGCACAACAGAGTTTGCAGTAGATGTCTAAGGCAGTTCTAACTGAATACATTAACATCCGCCTAATTCTGAAAATTATCTACACACAGCATGTGTATGCACACAATAATGCCATATGATGCAATGTGGCACAAACAATTAAAAGTTCTTTTCAAAGTGGAAATGCAAAATAGAACGAATATCTATTTTCTATAAATGAATCTAGCCATCTGCCTCGCAAGAGCAGCAGCAGGAGTACCCAAAACAGCCAAAACAGCAGCCCCTGGTGTTAACAATCTATTCTCAAATTGCATGCTCCACATTTCCCTGGCAAACAAGGCTAAAAATACAAGACAGGCAACAAATAGTCCCTTGGGATCTGCCATTACATGGATGGTGTATTCAATCAGAGAAATATTTTCTGCTGAAATTCAAAATTGAAAAAAATAAAAATAAAAAAAGCATGCTATCCTATTAGAAACAAGCATTCTGAATGTTAAGCGTGAATCCAATCCCAAAGTATATTAAGCTGAATGGTGAGAGGGTGGTTGTTTTCATACAACATAAATCTCTAAGATTTATCTGAATATATTTATAGGTTTATTTAAGCTACTCTAAATTCTTTTACAACTCTCACGGTTATAGAGATATAATTTTAGTACTTTTGTCATCAAAATATAAGGATCATCTTATTTACGGCAGTTTAGAAAGTTAGTCTTACTGTAGGCGCTGGTGTCAGACTACAGAGGATCAAATCCAGGCTCCTCTGTGGCCTTGAGCAAGTTATTTAACCTCACTGTGACCTTTCTTTCCTATCTTAAAAATGAGAATACTATTACTTACTTCATAGCGTATTTTAAGGATTAAATGAGTTAGTATGTATAAAGCTTTTAGAATAATCAATGGCACACACTACATACAATAATTACTATTATTGTGCAATATTCAAACAATCTGCAAAAAATGCTTTCTCTTAAAAACAGGCATAATATAAAAAGTAGTGGCAACATGATGGTAGTTCTCATGCCAACATTGGCCATTATGCAAATGAAGGTGTGAGCAGATAAGTGTTTTTACCTAAAGCGTACAGCTGAGAATGACAGAGGAAAGTTTCCACTGGTTATTGCATTATGCTGCTCATGAAGGCATCTGAATAAGGACAGAAGCTAATGACATAGCTGGTCAAGTGGCACTGCCTGGAATGTGGGATAATCAGAATTAATGGCAAAGGTGTAATTAAGAAGCAGGGCACATCTGGGCTCTCTATAAACACAAGCGCCTCTCTATTACGAGGACACCTTGTATCACCACCACCTTCCTCATGGAATAAATCTTTCTTTGCACACCTGTTTTTAGGATTAGATTTTAATACATGGGATCTGGGTCTCTAGCCTCTGTGTTAGAAAAAGGAGGAAGAAAAGGCAAAGGGAGAGGTTGCTATCTGCTGAATGACCAATTTCTTGATACATCTTTAAAGTTGATACTATTTTAAGTTGTGTACTACATTTGGTAGGAGAAGGACAATTAAAAAAAAAAAAAGCTTACAAGTCACTGAAGATACGGATACAAAAGTACTTTCCTAACTTACAAGATAGCAGGGTCCGGACTATCTGATACAGTTCTGAGAGAGCTCATGGAGCACTGGTGTGGCTCCTTAAGTTTCCCCACCCTATAGAGTACCAGAGACCCACAGATGTGTCATCCAAATAGTTAGGAAGAATGTAAGGGGCACATTATTATTTTTCATAGTAAAACTATGGAAACGGATGACAAGTGCTGCCATCCTAAGCCAGGACAGAAAAGGTCATCTCTTTTTAAGAACTGAGATACTTAAGAGATTTCTTGAGCAGAATACTTTGTCAAGTTGGAAAAGAAGGTGCCACTGGTATGCTCAAGGTAAGAGCAAAAACCAAGAGTCAGAAAAAGACAAGCCAGGCAGGAAATTGAAAGAAACAACTCTTTTCTCATTACCCTATGGAGGGACTGTTTTTTGCAGAAAGGAAAAGGCATAAGGGTGTGGATGTGGGCTAATAACATTCATTAGGGAGGAAATGACTATAGATTTAAAACTGTATGAGCTAGGTAGATAAATGGATTTAAGTGTGTGTAAACCATATGACCCGATTATGCCTATAAAATAAATGTGCACTTCAAAATAAATGTGTACTTCTCTTACCCTTAGTGCATTATTACAGTTATTGTGAGATTTCATTATCCAGGAAAAATTTTAAAGCAAGGAATTGTGTGAAAGCTCAGCCTGTCTAATATTATCTTCCACCCTGCCTTTAGACGAGGACCTTATGTACAGTACCTAATACAGGAATCACCACCAGATCAACAGCGGTATTCCTTTTTTCAAAGAACTAAAACAAGTCAGTACGGGAACATGATGAGGATTCAATTAGCACTTCACAGGTCACGAATAACTTTTAAACAACCTTCTTTTAAGTTGGAAAGTGTTAAAATATACAGTAATCATGGCACCAAAATATCTTCCTTACAGTATGGCACCAGTCAGGAACATAAATCTGAAGAGTAAGTCTTGCTTACAAAAGAGGGAACCAGAATATTGTTCCTTGGGTCACTACTCATTTCTGCAGACACTTCCTTACCCAAGTAGCTTTCTCTTTGATGATATTCAAAGCCAATCATCAGAAACACCCCTCCGATTTTAAGAGGTTTTAGATTAAGTATGAAAGGGAAAGAAAGGAAAAAAAAAAAAAAACACAAGGAGTTGGTACAATCATCTTGAAAACAAATGATAAATAATTGAAAATGCCACTGCATTGTTAAATATTCTTGTATCATTAAAGCAAATGGAATAATTCTGTATATCCTGCTGATTAGGGAAGACAGAATATTTTGGTTCAAATCAACATGAAGAGGTTTGCAGAACAAAAACCATTTACTTGGATAAATAAGAACCTAGGGCCATCCATAAAGAGCCTGGTGAGACTACTGGGCAAGCATGATCTTGTTTTTAATGAATGGCCACCTTCCTGGGCTGAGAGAACTTAAGTAAGGTTGAAACACACCCTTAGTTCTGAAAACTCCAATTGTGCCCACCTGTCCAAAGCCAGATGCATGTGGCTTCACAGGTTTCACAGCCTGCTGACTGAGGAGTATCTGACAGATGTTAAGGGTAATGGGCTTTATGCCCCAGAAAGTAAAATATTACAAGGGAAATATTAATCAGATTTAGTGCTCCACTCCATGTGTTTCAAATATTACTATGATCTGTGCAATACATTTATTGTAAATAAGCCTGCAGAGTGTGCACTATGTTTTCCAGGAGACCTCTAAAGAACAGCTTGCAGACAAGAGGTGCTAGCCTTAGTTTCACAGCCAGCAAAACTCCATCCAACAGGCTCTTGGCATGTCCCAACGTCTTGTTTGAAGCTGACTTCACCATTCTCCAACCAAAGTGCAAGGGGTCAGAACAAGGACTCAGTCACTCTGAGGCATTCCACAAAGAGCAAAGGGACACTCAGGCATTTAGATCAACGTTTAGAAAAGATCTGCTTTCCTCCATAACAGTGTATTAAAAACAACTCAGAGCTGACTTTACAAGGAGGCATCCTCCGTAGTAAATTAAATGGCTGAAGCTTGTGTTTCTTCCAGCAAGGAAAAGAACTATGCTTCACCATCAGCCAGTGTGTGCAATCACTGAGGCTCATTTTTAAACCTTTTCCGTTTTTGTTTTTTTTTTTGTTTGTTTTTTTTAAAAGCCTGCTCCATTTAAAAAAAAAAAAAACTTTTTTGGAAATGAAATGCAAGTAGTCACTGAACAGGATCATAAAACAGAAAGCCTCTATCCATCTTTTTTTTTTTTTTAATTCCTCATTCCAGGCAGCAGGACTGCTTTTAATACACTGTTAGCTTTTATAAAAATGAGATTATATTGATCTCAATATATGATCGTCCTCAATCCTTTCCATCCTTTTCTGTCTCCCAGCTACTCAGAGTATGTTCAAGATAGCCAGCAGAGCAGAGGTGAGGCGGTCAACTCAGTTCCACCTCCCACCAGACAAGCGTTAGGTAAATCATTTAATGCAATTACATATTCTAAGCCTAATGGATGGCGCATGGGAAAAGAGAAAGGCAAAGAAGGGCGGGAAAGAGAAGCTTCGGATTATTTCAAAGGTAAGCCACAATACTCGAGCTATGTGTGAAATCGTCTCTGATCATCTTCAAAACAAGTCTGCGGGATGGATCTTTAAGTTCATGGCCCCTGTTCTCGCTCAAGGTGGAGATGAAACCGGGTGCAAAATTTCACTACTGGTGTCCAAAGGATCCAGGAAAATGCGGGTCTACGTTTTTGGGTCGGAAATAACAGCGGTTTTCCTGCTGCCCCGTGGGGCCCCGCGCTCTCGAGCTCTCTAGCTGGAGTAGGCACAGTGTAGGGGGAAGACGCGCCGGGCGAGTGGCCGCCGGCCAGCTGCTTCTCCCGGCTGGGCACTGCAGGGACAGTTAGACGCGGAGGATGCGCACGGCTCTCCTCAATCCCGCACACAAGCGGCCTCCTCGAAAGAAAGCCCAACGCAGCCTAGGACCCCGGGCTCGTGTGGCCCGAGGTGTGTCAAGCTTTAGGGGACTCCAGTCGGTGTTGCTCCCCGAAGGGAAAAGGCGCCCTCTACATTCAAGCCTACCCTACGGAGACTTCCATCACCCCCAGGAACTCTCCGACACCACGATGGGCGCCCACCCGTGACAAATCTCGCCTTCGAACGAAGTGCAGAGGACAGGGGCGAGCGAGATTGGAAGGAAGATGTGGGTACCCCCGTCTGCAGCAACTGGGGAGGGCTTGGAAAATAGAGCACGCGAGGAGAATAAAGGGTAGGGACCCCGTCACAGCAACCTGTAGGATTGTGGCTGATCGCAAACTTGGGGTGGGAGGCAGTAGTCCCCGCAGAGGTCCTCTGCCCGATTCCCACCCTGTTGGGCTCGGGCTCGGTGCGCCAAGAGGTGCAGGGCGCAACTTGAGAAGCCAACGCCGTAGGTGCGGGTCCCGCTAGCGTCCCCCTCGCCTCGCCCCCAGCCCCCCGCCGCCCGCCGTTCCCGGCGCTTACCACGGGCAGCCGCGGCCCCTGCCGCCCAGAAGCAGAGCCCCAGCCAAGGGAACCACCGACGCGCCCCTCCGGAGCCTCCTCCTGCGGCGGGCGCTCTCCCCATGCTCCTCGCCCCGCTCCGGAGTACGGTTCCTCTTCCACGCCCGGGAGCCGCACGGCCAGCCAGGAGCCCAGCGAGTGGATCCCGGGGGTCTCGAGCGAAGGAGTCCGCTCCACTGCCGCTCGCTACAGCAGCCGGGCAGGGCTCTGGGAGCCGCCGCGAGCTGGGCACCTAGAGGAAAACCGCGCCCCCATGCCTCCCGCGGCTGGGCGACCGCTGCCTCCACGGCCGCCGCCGGAGACGTTAGCTGTCCCCACCGCGCCGATCGCAGCCAACCCGCCGCGGCCGGGTCCGGGACTACGGAGCCAAGGACCGGGTCCGCATCGCTAATGAGACCCCCGCGGCCGCCCGGTCTCCGCCCCTCCGAGCTTCAGCCAATGAGCCGGGCGGGGGCGGGGCGGAGGGCGGGGCGGCGGCGGGGCGGGCCTCGCCGGGAGGGAGGCTCAGGTGAGCCCCTTGGCGGCTGCGCGTGCCTCCAGGTTCCTCCACGCTCCTCAAATGGCTAGGGCTCCGGGAGGACCGCGGCGAGTCCGGAGCCCGGCTCCCGAAGACCAGCACGCGCGTCAAGATGTGACCTAAGCCAGCGGGGCTCTTGGCGGCGAATCCAGCGTAGAAAGATGGGTACAGCTCGGCAGCCTAACTCGGCAGTGTGCTGCTGCCAGGAAACCTCTGTTTTGTTCAACTTTGAGCTCTTTCACAGTCATGCCTCTCCAGCTTCCATTTTTTAACAGCAGATCAGATATCACAGCCCGAAAATTTTAAAGAAAAGAAAAAAAAAAAGACTTAAATACCAATTGCGGGAAAATAACACCAGAATAAATCCATTATTGCAACCATACTGAATATGCACACATACAGATAAAGAGGGGTAGAAATTAATCATGGGTGCATTAAGGGGTAGGTGATCGATTTTCGTTTTTATTTCCATCCCTCAATCCCCTTGTCTGTGACCCTCCCTAATTAATCCGAATCCCCGACTTTTCAGAAAGCTCCCTTGTTTCTGAGGACTCCTGTTCCCATTTGGTTGTTTTAATCCGTGCAGTGGGAATTGCCTTTATCAGGGAAAAGGAATATCACGGAAAGGAAGTCCTGCTGGGCCTTTGACAGAAGAAGTTGAGAAGACTTTTCTTTAAAGTGTGGGTTGTTTTCAATAGACTGGCAAATCTTTAACTGCTTTTGAAAATACCTCTCGGTTGCCTCTTATTTTCCCCTCTGCCAAAGAGTAGTTTAAGAGAGATTGTGTTAGGCCACACAGTTTTAGAGCAAAGAACACACCTGGTGAGTTCGCTCTGACGCCAAGGCTCCAAGGTCAGAGCACCACCTATCTCTTTCAATATTCAGCCCCCAAAATGGTGCCAGAACTCAGCTAGTCAGAATTGCCTGGTTGACACCAACAGGAAATGAAGGCTTGGTTTGGAAGAAAGACAACCTTCCCAACAGTCCCCCACTGCCCACACTCCTTATTGATACAAGTACTTTTTAAAAATCCATCTTTCTTGCCCAAGTTCTATTTGCTCCCAAACACCTTTCTCTAGAGAATAAACAGTTTAAAGGGAGGTAATTGTTCTGGATGAGGTAATTGTGCTAACTTGCTTTCTTCCAAAGAAAATGAGGATGATAGACAGAAAGATTGATTCCCTGATAAGCACATATGCCTTTCCTCTCCTGAGTGCCACCAGACATGTGAATGTCAGCAAAAGGAAGTGATTGTTTCCTCCAATCTTCTTGCAGCTCAATAAAAGGGTTGGGATCTGGTCAAGACAACCAAGCTCTGGGGAAGGACTGCTTCAAAGCAAAGACTAATGTGGGGCTGGCTAGGGACTTGCCTAAAGATGTCTTTAGAATTTTGGTAAATGAAGGTTTTGTCCTTTTTTCTTCGAGAAGGTGAATTGAGAATTACTCTACCAAATATGCTTTACTTGTCCTCTGAAAAATAGTCATTCATCCTCCAACTTTCCTTAGTCTTTAAGACTATGGCGGTTCTATCACAAATGAGTATTTTCTTAAAAATAAAAATAGAAAGAAAAAGAATTACTGACTATATTTCTAAAATAGTATTTCAGTGTTACTACTGTCCCTGGAGGGGAGCAAAAGTAAAACCAGTTTTATTTTGAAAAAAAATAGGAAACAGATGAGCTAACATTAGGTCAATAATTCAAGTAAAATTGCAAAGACAAATGAGAGAGAAAGAGGGAAACTAAGAACCTTTGATTGCATACCCTGCTCAAGGAATAGGTCTTTCATATATATTATTTTTTAGAGCAGAAAAAATAAACGTGGAAGAAGGTACTATCACCCCTGTTCCTCAGATGAGGAAAATCAGGCTGAGTATGAAGGAGATTGGCCCAGGGTCACATAACTAACTGGCTGCACATCAAGAATGGTACGCCAATTTGAGCAATTCTAAACCAAAATGAAGGTTGAGGTAGTGTCCATTCAATCAGATTTTCCAGAGAGAGACATTCCACCTCACCCTCCTCAGTACTATTTAGCTAGAGAGTCGGGAAAAGTTGAATCTTGAGTATTACCCTATATTTTACATACCATGTATTAATTATGTTCCACATATTTATACCTATATTAATCTAATTCTGGCTATTTTAACTGCCAGGGACTGATCATGTGACCTGGGGTAACTCAACATCTCCTCTCAGTTTCTTTATTTATAGAATGAGCATGTTTGACTAGATGCTTTTAAGATCAATCCTATTTAAGATTCATCACTTTCAACTCCAGCATGTTATAACTTTGAATGCTCAATACAGTCAAGTTTGAATTAAGTCACCTCTTCTGGAACTGGGACCATTATATCACAAATGCATTGTGACCTAGAGAGAGTATTTTGGATTAGCGCCAAGCTGTATCTGCTGTAATGAGGTGATAGTAATTCAATGAATAAACTCAGTGAAGTGTTTTTTCTCAATTCTTTGTTGTTTGAATTGACTATACTCACTTTCCAACATGTTATACATAAAGGTAAAGAGGTACAAAGTTTCTGTTTACATTGCCTTATTTTTATTGAGATATAATTGATATAACATTATATTAGTTTCAGGCGTACATTGATATTTGTATATATTGCAAAGTGATCACCACAATAAGTCTAGTTAACATCTGTCACAACACAGTTATAAAATTTGTTCATGTGATGACAACTTTTAAGATCCACTCTCTTAAAAACTTTCAAATATATAATACAATATTATTAACTATAGTCACCATACTGTACATTACATCCCCGGGACTTATTTCTTTTAAAACTGTAAGTTTGTATCCTTTGACCTCCTTCACCGATTTTGCCCCTCCCACACCTGTATAGCATGACTCCTGCAACCACCAATCTGTTCTCTGTATCTATGATTGGTTGTTTTTTTGTTTGTTGTTTTCTTTTTGTTTTTAGATTCCACATATAAGTGAGATCATACAGTATTTGTCTTTCTCTGTCTGGTTTATTTCACTTAGCATAATGCCCTCAAGGTCCATCCATGTTGTAACATATTACAGGGCTTCCTTCTTTTTCCATTGCCTGTTGATCATTTCTAGTAAAGCTCTTCTTAGAAAATAGAAAATATTTGAGTTAAGTCAAATTAGAAGAGGAGAGCTAAAGATTGGGCATGGAGAGATATGCCCTTCCAAATATAATGCATTATTTAAAGTTGTTTACTATAATCCTTTAGGAAAAACTCTGCATTTGCCTAAAAATTATTTTAAATGATTTATCTAGCTTGTTTGGTATAAGTGGCAAAACTGCAAGGGAAACTAAAGATGGCAGAAATATTTTACATGAGTAAGGGGGACGAATGTTGTTCTCAGAAATGGGGATGGACGAGAAGAGCCAAAGACTTGATGGAAAGCTCTGCCTACCAAGATGTGGCCTTTCTCCTTGGAGTTCAAATCACCATTAAGGCTACGGAGCTGAGTGAATTCTTTTTCAAAAATAGCAAAGAGTTTGTAGTTTGAATCTATGTTACTAAAGACAAAACAGACAGAAGCGAGAGAAAGGCTTTCAGAAAATATGGAGAAATTATTGGACTGCCCTAAACAATAGAAGTGGATTATTTTAGGAGAAAGGGTGCCTAATCTAAAATCTGAACAAAAGCAAGGTGTCAGAAGTCAGTGAGATCAAGACCTTTGGGAATAGAACACAGCTGTAGCGTAAAAGGAGAGGAGATGGGCTTAGGAATGTTGAATGAAAACTTAATAGAGAAAGGCTAAGAAGGTTCCAGAATATATTTGTGCATCATACCATTTAAGTTATAACCATTGTAAGGATCTTTCTCTCTTTTTTAGGGCTTTAAGCGGCACACAAATCCTTTCGTAGGCATGGTTATGGAGAGGCCATCTTCCCACATATGGGATGTTATCATTGTACTTTCCTCCTCCCAGAACCTGACTACTACTTCTGAAGACCCAATTGATTGTCTTTAGCTCTGCCACTGCTGTATGCTTCTGATAAAAACCAATGTCTCTATTAATCATACAGTTATCATAATAAATAGGGAAGACCAAAAATCAAGTGGACGTAAGGGCAACAGCTGGCAATTTTAAATGATGAACTTGGCAAAACAATTAAATGAGGTGTTCTACATGTGATATTTCCATTGGGAATATACTGTGACAGTCATTTCCCCAGGAAGGTCCTGATCAATCAAAGCAGCACATTTCAGAAATGCACGTGACTTACAGAGAGTATCCTGAATTTTATTCACCACTGTGTGTTCACAGCTTTGCCCATGATTCATGAACCTGCTGGGAGCAGGGGAAGGAAAGGATGCTAAAAGTTGGGAGCTGTGAGTGCTTTACCTCTGAGGTTCTATCTGTGTACAATAATCCAGGTTAACAACCTTCCCTGTTAAAGGCAATATGGGATCATTTGTTGAGTAAACTCTCTCACACACAAAATTAGAGAAGTCTATTTTAGATATTGGGCTAGGAAGCAGCAATAAAGTGCAAAAATCCAATACATTTGTTTAAAAAGGCCAGCAGGGCACCAAGATAAGACTCTAACTAAACAAGTTTTTCCTGACACTGCCAAGTGTGCCATCCCCATTTTGTACCCTGGGAATTCTTCCTGGAATCAGGCATCTTAGAGTTTCAGCTGCAGCTGCTGACACAGATGAATGAAAGAACTTAAAAATAATAACAAGAAACACAATTCTTTGGCAGTAAAATTAATGTGTTAGTGCTTTAAAAAAATAATAACCCGTGATGAGAAAAGATGAGACTTGTTAAGTCATAAAAGATGTAGTCTCTGATGACGGCATGACATGTAATGCCTGAGTTACCTGACCTTGGCATTTAGCTTCAGAAACATGACAATTTATGCATGCCAGCACTTTGTGGTCAATTGTGATAGCTCAGGACTAGCTTGGTATCTTTCCATATTGGGAGAAAATACCATGCCTCTTACTGTCGAAGGAAACATACTGCCAAACCTTTACAGGGAGTGTATTTTTGACAGGTATTTCTTTCTTCCCACTTTTGTCTCTATTTGTTCATTGCACATCCTACCTTGGGACATCATTTATTCATTCATTCATTCATTCATCTGTTACTCTGCACCAACTCTGGTAGTTACTCCTCCTGCTGGAGGAGACAAGGGAAGAGACATCAAAGATAATTAAATTTAGAGTCTGAAATCTTATAACTGCCATGTAGCCTTGGCTAGAACACACAGCTAAATCACACAGCTACCTCCAAATAGAAGAAGGCGGAAGCCCTGAAGAGACGATTGTCCTGCAGCCTCTCGTAAGGAATAGAATTGAGAGTCACAAATGTGACAAGTGGAACCAACTCCTACTCCAACCTCCCATTCCCTTATTATTCCTACAAGATCCAGGAGTGTTTGGTTTTCCCAGAACTGGCACAATTACCCAGACAAATTGTGGGAAAGTAGGGTTAGATGGAGTTTCCAGTATACAGACATAAATAGGACCAGTAGATATCCTTGAACACTAAAGCTGCCCATTTGACTCCAGAACAAGGGCTAAGGAATAGATGGGCACAGTCAGAAGAATATCTATGTCAAAGTTGGAGACTAGAAGGGAATATATTGCCTGTTTACAGTACTAGAACCAAAAGAAGAAAGAGGAATCTGGCCTCTGAAAAATAAAGTGACAAATACAATGGTAGTACACACATTTAGGGACTGGCTTATACTATCAAAGACTTTATCTAAGAACCTTTAACCATACCAAGCCACTTGTACAAATGCCAACTAGAAATCACTAAGAAAATAACGAAATGGCTTCTCTGGAAGGTAAAACAGAAGATATAAGCCATGTAAGTTGTCTTTCTTTTTATTTTTTTGTTTTCTGCTTTCATTTCCCTTTTTCTTCACTTCCCTTGACTCCTCCTTCTGGAAGAAGATATTATACATAAATCCCTGTCACTAGGAGAAGGAGGTCAACTCTAGTAGATTTGTTAAAACAGGACTTTAATAACTGTTACATGATTCCAATTGAAGAGAAAATACAAGCTTAACAAACAGAATTGTTTCCAATTTTCAAATAAAGCTTTGACTTTCCTGGCCCAAATCCTACTATACCTACATCCCTTTCTTCATATATATAGCAACAACAACAAAAACAAAACTATGAATTTATAGTTGTTACATCTTAAGGCCCAGGCAGTATATTTAAAAGCATTCATTAGTAAATGGCTGTCATGTATTTTGAAGGAGAAAAGATCTTCTTTACATGTTAAGTAGTATTTTACTGAAAATAAAATTTAAGAGCGTACCATTTGCAATTTAATTCAAATACATATTCCACTCATCTTGTCAGGTATAAGGATGACTTCATCCCAATTCAATTACTAACTTCCCTAGAGACAGACAATCTAGTTCTAACGTAGATTTTGGGAATCACTAAAAGGCCATGAACATTATTAGTACTTTGGTAAGAAACTAATCAAAACAGAAAATACAATTAAAACCCCTTCCATTCTCCTGCACTCAAACTACTGACAATATACTTCTCTGATGAGAAGAAAAAGCAAATCACAATCATACACACACACACACACACACACACACACACACACACACACACGTATGTGTACGTATACATACACGTATATACAGGCACTCTGGGTATCTGGGTAGATGTACCAGTTCATTTACATATATATAAGCTGTTCATGTGTATATGAATAAATGAATAGATGTCTACATATGTCACATGTGTGCACATACATACATATGTGTGTATGAATGAACAAACACATCTGCCCAGAGTGTGTTTATGTGTGTGCGCACATGTGCATGTGTGTGAAACAACAGAACTGAAATATTTGAAGGTATTCTTTAAGATGCTGAGGAAAAAGAGTTGATTTCTGATCAAGAGGACCCAGTAATTTTACACTTTAATTCTTCTCTGCTCTAGACACACAGGGATGAAATGCAGCAGCACATCAGAAGGAAAATTGAAGACACATAGCCTGGTTCAAAACCAAGATAAATATCTGTATGGATCAACAGAGCAGAACTGCTGAATGGTGAGTGGGGCTAAGTCCATGTACTTTCTTGGCTCTGGCTTTTGAAGCCAGCAGTGATAGATGGAAGTATACATAAGGCATTGTAATAGGGAATAAATGGCTCCCTGCTGGATAGGATATCGGAGCCAGTTGCACAGCTTAAAGAAGAGATTGGGATGGAATTCACTAGCTCAAGATGTGTGCCTGAAAAATATTTAACCAGTCTAAGACTGCTGTTTAGGGAAGCAGGAATTACAAAGACATAGTGTTTTTCCCTGGGAACAGAATCTAACTTAAGTTCATATCCATATTGATTCAACGGCTGCGTATGATACTGCTCAATAATACTACTCAGATATCCTAAATGACTTTTATAAGACCTAGTTTTAGAACTAGGGCCTTGGGTTTAGATGGAGGTAGCCACAAATCTCAACCAAAAAGTGGTAATCACAGAAGGAGAGAGATAATGGGGGAATGGAGCAGAAAAATAATTCTCTCCCTTAAAATGACCATACTAACCAACATCCTAAAACTTTTTAAGATAATATAATGTGAAAAAAATACAGAAAATATCAACGTTTGAACATCTATTCACACTTCATGGAAAAAAAATAATAGAACTTAAAATACATTTATTTGGAATTCTCCAAGATATAAAAGGAAGAAGTACAACATTTACTTAAAATTTTTAAAAAACAAACGTAAAAACTGAATTAAAACAAAGTAATATGAAAGAAGTATTGATGAATAATAAAAACACAAATCTCAGAACTGAACAATATGGTGACTGAAAAGTAATACACATAAGGCTCAAGGTTGGCAAAGATGAAAAGACAATTAGTTAATTTGAAAATAATACTGAAGAGACATCAGATATAGAAAAATTTCAAGAACAATTTCACACATATAAGATAAATGAAGAGACTTTGAGGCTAGATTGAGATACTTTACCAAATATCTAATAAGAGTTGAAAAAAATTATCATACAGGAAATAGTGAAGAAATAACTTTTTAGGAGATAGAAGATGTAAATTTTCCAGGATTAAAGACATAAATAATTATTCCACTGAAAATCACACTAAAATTGCTAAATTCAATACACAAAGGTAAATCTGCATATCCATACATCATAGTGACATGATAGAATATCAAAGATGTAAAGGATATATTTAAAAAACGTATCCTTTGAAAAACTTTTAAATACATATATTTAAAAAATAAGATTTAAAAAATACTTAGAAACAGATTTAACATCAGCCATTGTGCATGGCTAAAGACCATGGAATGATATTTTCAGAATATGATAGTGAAATAATAATGTAAAATGTAATTAATTTAATCTGTAGTATAGGACATTTAAATGAATTTTTCACACATGAAAGATTAAGAGGCTTTACAAAACATAGATCACTGTGTTAATATGATTAATATTTTTAATGAATTACATGAAAATATGGGAACTGTCAGCACTGAACTAGAGAAGTGAAAATAATCCACTGGAAATTCTAGATCTAAAGAATATAGTAATTGAAATTAAGAATTTATTGGATGGGTAACATTATAATAGACATAGATGAAGAGATAATTGCTGATAAGAAAGAGAGATCAAAAGAAAATATCCAGAATGAAGCACTGAAAAGCAAACAAACAAAAATAAATGGAGAAAAGAGAACAAAAGACACATTATAGTTTGGAAAGGTCTAATTTAGCATTTCAATATCAGAAGAAAAGAAGGAACAAAAGGCAGATGAAATATTTGAAGAAATAATGCCTGAAAATTTTATAAAATCAATGGAACTCTTGAAGACAATAATTGAAAAACTGCTAAAAAAAAAAAAAATTAAGCATGATATAAAAGAAAACCACACCTGGACATATCAAGTAAAACTGTTGGGGGGAGGGGGAAAGAACAGTTTTTTGTTTTTATTTTTTTTTTGTTTTTTGTTTTGTTTTTTTAATGGAAGCAGTGAAAATATAAGAATGGAAGAGTAATGATAATAACCATTCCTCACATCTCTACAAAATGGTGGTGGTTACAAGGCAGTGGAAGAGTCATCAAGAAACTGAAAGAAATGTCAACTTAAGTTCCATATTCAGTGAAGATACCCTTCAAAATGAAGATAAAATAAGTAAACATTTTTACACAAACAAATCATGAGGGAATTTATCATTAGCAGATACAAATTAATAGAAGTACTACAGGGAATTCTTCAGGCAGAAAGAAAATTATACCACGTGAAAGGTCAAATATGAAAATAAAAAGAAAAGCAATAAAAATCGACATTTTTAGTAAAATGAGTATTGATTGCATCAAACAATGAAATCACAACATATTTAAAATGTGAGTGTGTGTGTGTGTGTGTGTGTGTGTGTATAAATTTTAATAATGGGCAAAACTAATCCATCGTGTTAAAAGCGAGAGATGAGGAATGAGGGAGAGTGTAATGAATAAAGGAGGGCAATGTCCTATATTTTGACCTAGGTGATGGCTTCATGGCTGTGTTCACTTTGTAATCATTAAGCTGTACAATTATGATTTCTTCATTTTTCTATACGTAAGTTACACTTCAATAAACTGATTTAAGAAAAACTATGTCAAAAAGTCATAACTTCATACTATTATAAAATCGACAGCAGAATGGGAAATATTTTTGCAACTTATATCACAAAAATTAGTTACTATTTTAAGACTATACTTCTATACATTGATAACTAAAAGTAATATAGTATTGTACTTAAAGAAAAGACAATTATCCAAAAAGAAAATCACATGAAAAATAAACACATGCAGAAATAATCAATCTCATTAGCAGTCTGAAAAATGCCAATTAAATCTACAGACCTAGACAATCTTTCACCCATAATATTATAAGATAAATAACAGAAATGGTGACACTATGAAGAAGAAATGGTCACACATATTTTGCTGATGGAAGTTGGAATTACTATCACCCTTTGGGAAATTTTTCAGGAAATACATATGGTACTATAATCACAATTTGATAAATTTATCTTACAAACTTGAAAACACTTACGTATAATTTATATATAGAAAGATGTGTATTTGTAGAAGTAAATAAAAACAAAACAAAAATAAAATCTTTGTAAATTCTATGTGAATATTCATCTGCTAGAAGAAAATGGAATAAATTGCAGTTCATCTACACTGTGGAATATTATGTAACTCTTAAAATATATGAGATAAATCCATGCATATAGACCCTAAAGGGATATCCAATATATCAAATACCATTAATTTAGGAAAGCAAGTCATGAGCAGTACAGATCCCATTTCAATAAAACAAACAAATCTCCTGAACAAATATATGTGTGTGTGTGTGTGTGTGTGTGTATACATACATACATATGTAAAATATTTCAATATTTTTATAAACAGAAAAATGTGGAAGTAAAGTGGAAAAGTTTGAGAGTGGGAAGAGATTACTAACTGTATTTTATATAGCTTTACATTATTCCACTAGATATGTATTTATGTAATAAATACATATTTAATAGATAAGTATTTACTTTTAAATAAAAGTAATATGTATTTACTTTTAAATTCAAAATTCAACAAAGAAAATTTAAGAACAAATTATTCCCTAATTCTAAAACTAGCATAAGTCAGACACTTAAATGTACTATATGTACCAGAAACAGAAAGCTACATACCAAATAAATTCTGTGTGAATATAATTATGAAGCTCTAAATTAAAACAAATACACTGTTTATGTATATGTGTGTATATATAATATATATAAATATATTACAAATACAGAAAATACGTATACATTTACATGTGTATGTGTGTATATGTAAATATGAGCGAGTTGGGATTTGTCAGCAATGCAGAGGTTCAGTCCTAGAATACTGGTGAAAAAGGCAGTTTGTTTCCTTGCCTGCACGCTGTGTTTTGACCCCTGCATAGGCACAGAACCGTGGCCTTGGGCCTGGAATATTTCCTTACAGAGAGATAAGGAGCTCCCACAGCCTATGCTGGGCACATGGCCCTGTTTGGGAGTCTCTTTCCCTGTCCCGACCTTGATGGGGCTTCTTTTTCTGATTAGGGGTGTGCATCCTTCCGGAGTGGCTCCAGCTTTTTGTATTTCAGACCCCACAGGGGAGGGTTGGGGCCCTTTGCTTGCAGGCGGAGAAGGGTGCATGGCGGATCATTATTCTGCCTCAGTTTTGGAAGGAGTCTCGCTGGCTGTGGGGACCCCGCACTTACTATTGAAGCTGATGTTGCTCTGTCTCTTCTGTTTGGGAGTAAGCCTTGTTTCGTCTACTATCTGTGTCACTTGAGTCTTGCTTGCAACCCCAAGTGGAGTAAGTTGACATTGTGGGACTGCTGTTCCTGGTGGACTGGGAGTCCTTCCCAGGAAGTGATAACAACTGTCACTTACTTAACCAAAATATTATTTGCGTGTCATCCTTGCTCAGGGGCCATGCTAGTCTTCTCTGTATCATTCCAATTTTAGTGTATGTGCTGCCGAAGCGAGCACTCAACCAAAATGTTATAGTACTTGAACACTTGAAAACTTGCAGTCAGCTCAACAGATGCTAATAAGGCATTTGCTACATTTGCTACATTTTTCATATATGTGCTAACTAAAAGTTATTAAAGTATAGAGTAATATACTTATGACTGACTATTCCAAACACAGAGCCAAAGTTATAAAGCAAAATAGATGTCATTCTCATTAAAATTGTGAATGAACTAAAAGGCAATCACTCTAGGAACCTAAAAATAAAAGACAAAAGTGAGAGGTAACAAGCATTTGAGATCCAAAAAACAGCCATTCCAGAAGTAATGATTAAGACCCAAATAGTGTTCCAATTAGGGGGTGAAGGCAATGGGTTTTTATGAGAAAGGGAATAACGACATAAATAGTAGGAAGGAATTTCTATTGCTATTAATACGTCAAGGAAGAAATTTCTATAGGTGCAAATAACTAATTTTTTAGTTATACGTGATGGTGCTGATTCTAAAGAATGACTTTAATTTTCAGTCTGGTAGTCAAAATGTCTGCTTTCCTGTTAGCTTTGCAAACACTTGTTTGGAATACAGTATTGGTTCGGCCAGTCCAAAGCTCATTTTGCTGGCGTTAAACATTCCAAAGGTGTGAGGAGTAAGAATTTTAAATAAGGCCTTCCTGAATATAGGTTTGCAGGTCAAAAATATAGTACCTATGTAGTTACAAAAAATCAAAACCATGAAATTAACTTGTGCTAGATGGGTAGTACCCAGAGTATGTAGTAAAAGGAAAATGATGTCCTCTTTGAAGAGCAAACTCTTGAAAACTAGGATTTCCCCCCATAAAACCCAAACAAATATGAACTTACAATCTGTATGACAAATACTAGGAAATGAGCTTCAATACGAATATGTTCAAAATATTAAATTAAAGTAGAATAAATTGACTCACTAAAGAGGAAATCAAATGCCAAAGGTGAAATAGAAACAGTAAAATATAAAACAGCATTGAATGGTAGAATGGATATAAATAAATAATCCAACAAAAGACTCATACTATTTCTAAGGACACACCTAAGTTGAAAGTGCAAGGATGCAAAAAAAAATTTTATGCAAATAGTAACAAAGAGAGAGTAGGAGTGGCTATACTAATATCAGACAAAATAGACTTTCAGTAAAAAAACTGTTACAAGAGACAAAAAAGGGCATTATATGAGTATATTGACAAAAGTATCAATTCACCAAGAAGAAATAATAATTATAAACATATATGTACCAAACATCAGGTCTTTCTACTATGTTATGTGGTCTACTTGTTAGAATTATCCTTGCCACTGAATATTTTAGAAAATATAAAAACACATTGGCAAATCCTTTAATTCACAAATTGCCTCTCTTTGTTGTTGTTTGAGTCATCAAAATATTCTGTTATGACACCACCAAATGATATCTTTATAAAATGATTTTGAAGATATCCCAAATGTCATCAACACAGTTGAACTATTTTCTTATTAAAGATTTCTTTTATTGGCTAATCTAAAATACATAGTGATTCTTTTGTAATAATGTTAGTGTAGAATATGTTCCAATGTTATAACTTAAGTGGGAATGAGGATTCCATTTATACAGTCTTAAGGACACTTATTACTCTCTATAAAAATACATGTGCATCAATTAAACCCATTAAAGCAAAAATACAATTAGGTTTCTACCCAAACAGTATCTAATACAATTGTATTGTGCTAAATTTCATTTCAAAAATGAACTACTTATGTGCTCTTTTTTATTAGGTCAAGGTGATTATTACCTTATAACTTAAAGCAATTCTATCATACATTGTTTGAGTATTCTATCAAAGAATGAACACGATCGTGCATCACAGCATTTAACTTGGCCACAGCCAAAATTTCTATTGCTGCATTATAGAAAAAATATGTTTGAACACTTACCCAATTGGTTTTGTTTATTGGTTGTTGTTGTTTTATTAAAGTTTATTGGGGTGACAATTGTTAGTAAAGTTTCATAGATTTCAGGTGTACAATTTTTTAATACATCATCTACATATCACATTGCGTGTTCACCACCCAGAGTAAATTCTCTTTCCATCACCACATATTTGATCCCCTTTGCCATCATGTATCATCCCCCACCCTCCTTACCATTTGTTTGTTTTTAACACAAGGCAGGTAGTGTCCCTGTATCTACGGGTTCTCATAATAAACATGACAAAAATAAAGTACTAAGAAAAATAAGTATAAACAAGGCAATTTTCAAATACTGAGAAAAAAGTCAGAAGAAAGCCACTTGGTAAAAACAAACTAAATGAATTGTATTATGCATGAATATTGGTGTGAGAGGATTCTGTTTCTTGAGAAATGTGAACTATAAATCAAAAAACAAGAGAGGGAAGTATAGTTGGGTGGTGGTTGTAAAAGTGATCTACTCATTTCAGATCTTCATTTGCCACATTATGGACAAGAGAAAACTGGTGATTCTTTACTGACAACTGGTGAGAGGCTTTTAAGAAATAGAAAACGATTCTTGGCGTAGAATATGTATAGTTGGAGGAAAAGTACAAACAGCATGGGAAAGCCTGTGCTAAACATAAATCTACTGTAAACTAATACAGTTGTTTTTATCTGTAGAACAAATATGACATTCTTAGAGTATACGACATCTGCTTGGTGGTGTTTTTTCTCTCCCTGAATGTAGTTATTTAATTACCAGCATGTAATTAAATGATGCAAAGCATTTCAAGGTGCTCAGTTACAAAACTGAACAATCCAATAAAAATACAAGTCTACTGATTGGCTATGAGAAAGTTGTGTGTGTGTGTGTGTGTATGTATGTTTGTGTGTGTGTATACATATATATATACATATACACATACATATGCATATATATGTATATACGTATATGGCTGATATATATATATATATGTACATATATATATCCTTATCTATCATCTATCTATCTATCTATCTATCTATCTATCTATCTATCTATCTATATTCTTATATATGAGAGAGAGAAAAGAAAATTGTATCTAAACACTTCTCCCCTCACCTTTTAGACATGGATGAGGGACAAGCTTTGCTTTATTGGAGTACTACTTTGAGTTTGGACCTCACAGTAACAAAAGGTATAAAAATGTCCACACTGAGCCAAAACACTTTTAGCACTGTCTTTCTGGCTTGGTATCAACTAATATTTTGGGTGTATTTCCTTCCATGAATCAATTATCATGATCCAGACAAGACATGAGAGCAAAGTCTAACAAAATAATTCATCCTGTGTATGACTCTCTGGTAAAGGCAAAGTTGCTGGAGTAAAACTTGGCAAAATGACAAAAGATTCATGTGCAGTGGAGAGCTGACCTGAATTGAATGGTGGTATTGCTGCTAAAAAGATCTACCTTTTGGCTATTGTAAGAGATTTTCTCCAGCCTCTGTTCTAGTGATGTGGGAATTCTTGGGCCTTGTTCAAATTTAGTTAACATCTCTTTGACAATGTTTTGGTTTCAGGTTGTTCTCATAGAAAAAATTTCTCCCATATGTCTGGATGGTGTCTTGTTGAAGAACCTCAAATGCAATAATAGCTATGCTTATTCCATTGTATACTAGAGGTGAATAGAATTCAACAACAATGAACACTGTGCAACTTAATTTTTAAACACTAATCTCACAGTATTTGGGCTTCCTGAACAATCCAAATAAATGGTAAGGAGTTTAACCAGACATAATTTGACTTCCTAATACCCAAGAAGATATAGTTTAATCTTAGTAGAGTACCTTGAGGAATTGAAGATTTGGTAACTTGATGATTATTTAATTTTAAGAAGCCATTTTTAAGACTATAATGAAGATCCTTATTTGAATAAACAAGTGAAAATAGTTGATTACAAGAATTGAAACATTAGTGACAGGATAAGCACAGAATCTGGGGAAAGGACTCCAAAGAAACATTATAAGATGAACGAGAACTTCTTGCAGCAATTATAGGGCATCTCTGACAGTGGGGTTCAGCTTGATGAATTAAATGATTTTGTAGCTGAGTCAGATATGTGGTTAGTTCAAGAGGAAAGGGAGAAAGAATGATTCTGTGAGTCACAGCCGCTAGCTGGAAGGGGAACTGACATACTCAATCTATTCAGGAAGTTTTTATTTTTAATTAACTTCAAATATAGTTTAGCATATGAGGATAAATTTTCACCTACTGTGCTGCTAAAAAAAAAAAAAAAATCAGATTAAGTTGCCCAGTAAGAGAAAATAGCTTTCGTGAGCATGCAATAGTCCTCCGTTTCCCTGCAGTTTTGCTTTCCACAGTTTCAATTGCCCTTGGTCAACCATGGTCCAAATATATTAAATGGAAAATTCCAAAAATAAACAATTCAAAAGTTTTAAATCGCTCGTTATTCTGAGTGGTGTGATGAAATATTTCAGGTTTCTGCTCCCTCCCACATGGGACATGACTAATCCCTTTGCCAGTATCCCCCCAGCTGTACACAATACAGACCTGTTAGTCACTTAGTAGCTGTCTCCATTGTCATATCAACTGTGGAGGTATCACAGTGCTCGTTTTCGAGTAAACCTTATTTGTCTTAATACTGGCCCCAAAGTGCCAGTGATGCTGGCAATTTGGACATGCCAAAGAAAAACCATAAAGTACTTCCTTTAAGTGAAATGATAAGTACAGGACAATACGATATTTTGAGAGAGACACCACATTCACGTAACTTTTATTTCAGCGTATTGTTATACTGTTCTATTTTATCATTAGTTATTGTTGTTAGTTTCTTACTGTGCCTAATTTATAAGATCAACTTTATCATATGTATGTATGTATGTATGTATGTATACATGGGGGAAAATACCGTGTCTATAGGGCTTGATGCTATACTTGGTTTCAGGCATCCACTAGGGGTCTTGGAACTTATCCTCCTTGGATAAGAGGAGAGTACAGTATTATATTTTGTACCATCAAGAACTCGCCACAAAGATTTTGCCTAGAAATTAAAAGACCGTTTTCCTGGTTATTTTGGCAGTATAAACATCAGAGGTAATGCTCAAAACGGCAGTGCTTCCTCTGTGATTTTTGTGACAATTTTGCTTCTGTAAAGGGTTAATTTTTTTGTTTGAAACTCCTATATGAAGACCTTTTCCTCTACAATACCAAGAGAGCAAAGAGTGGCCAGCTCCTAGTGCACAGCGCTATTTTCCTTGTTGATCTTAAAATGCAAGTCCTGATGCCATCTACTTCTAGTGATAATGAAATAGTTATCTTGTTTCACACACTACATGCTTGTCTCCAGTTCCCCCTTTCACTTCTGCTAATTACCCCATGGTGGGACAGACCCTCCTGCTGGTGGGAAATAAATGGTTTCTCTTTATAGGTCTACTTTGTCCTCTAGATTTTTAAGATTTTCCTTCATTTCTGGGCTAACTGTTCCTTTTCTACATATAAAAATAAGAAGGTATTTCATGGTCATATGAATACGCATGTTTTTAAATTGAGAAAAGATGGCCTTGGGTTATATAAGCATGAGAAAAACTAGGAAATTTTAAGTTAGCCCTTTAACAGAATTCACAGGTAGGAAAGCCTGGGGAGAGTGTGCTTATTTAAATATAATTTTCAGTCAATTTATATTTTTCAGTTGATTAGTAGCACAGGTGGCCCACTTTTGGTTTTGTGTGCTTAATGCCCCTGCCAACTCAGAGTGGATTTGAACAGATACATTAGTGTTGCTTTGTGTGATGCAAGAAGCAAGATTATTTAAAAATGAACCTGGGGCTTCCTCCATGTGGTCTGGACAAGGATCTAGTGGGGCAGGTTGGAGTGCAGAGTCCTTCTCCAAACTGCATCCAAGGTCAGCTTCTTTTGGGATTCATGAGACCCTTCCTTTAGGAGGGTGACAGCAAGTTATGAAAGTCCCAGATTCTGGGCAGCAGGCAAGTCCAGGTAATTCCTGTAAACTACTGGCACTCAAATCTATGTGGTCTGGAGTCTAGGTGTTTATGGGTCCCCTCACAAATAATGTTGCTGACATGCTTGTCCTTTAAAGAGGGAATTCATGAGGGGGAGACACTCCTCGGGAATGCCAACCCACATGGAGTATCTGTGTTCTGAATGCTTTACTGTGGAGCAATGTGGACGAGGAGCCTGTGACTTTTCTTCTCCAAGTTATCCCTGCCTGGTGAACATGGGCCTGATCTTGCACAACTTGAAAATTAAATGATGCACATAAGAAATGTGGATGTGTACGATCATAAAATATATAAGTCTGAGGCCTATAGTACTGATTTTTATTTGACAAAAATTGCCTCCTTCCAGGTACAAGCATAGTCTCTGCCTTGTAGGCACATTGATTCCCTCTGAAAGCTAGGGTAATGAAAGCAAGCTGCCAGGTTGGCCGAAATCCCCAACAATATGAAATGATGTTGGCTGGGTTACAAAATAAATGCATTACAAACATGAAGCAGGAGAGTGTTTCATTAAGGATCTCATCTTGATTTCAGAGAAGGCTACATTTCCAGTGGACACACTGATCCTAAAGAGATGAGATATAATGAGTGAGAAGAACTCATTTGCCAACCAAACTCCACTGGAAAACCATAGTCAATACGATTCCCTTCTGCCCTTCCAGTACCATTCCATGTCTGAATTTTGCCCCTTGTGACATTTTTTTTTTATTTTTTGCCCAAGAATGGCTTTCGTGTTTAACTTTAACCTGATTTAAAGAACAAACTAACTCAGATTGAAAGATCTTTGATATTTACAAAGTGCTTTAACATGTGTTATGACTTACAGGCACCCAGGATATTGCAAAGTGTTAACATTTCCATGTTGCTGTGGGACATGGAGTCCCTTCGAACTGTCTGCAGTATTACAGTGTTAAGAGAGTGAGTGATTTTTACTACAATACATGGTGGTGCAGTGGTCTCAATTTAGAAGTATCTGCTTCAATTTGAGTATTCTCCCTTTATTCTTATTCATAATGTACACTCAAGGCTCTCATTTGATTTCCAAAACGCTGAAACACAAAGACCAGCCACATGTTAATTCAAATTTTTGACTGAGAAACATTACTAATGTCAAATATTTGAAAGTTTCTGCTCATTGATGGATCCATTCATTTACTTATTCTTCAATTCATCCTTCCACTCACCCATCCATTCATTCATTCATCACTCTCTGTTCAATAAATATTGAATGAGTGCCTACCATTTGCTGGGGTTTCCAAAGGGACCATGCTAGAGTATCTGCTCACATTAAAAGGAAATTCTAACAGGTGTGAAAGAGACATCACATAAAGATATGTACAGCAGTACCTCTCCATGAGGTCACTCTTATTTTGCGGTTGCTTCCCTCGGGATCTATCCCGTGATGGATGTGCAGCCAAACTATTGTGTTTTAAAGTCCCTTGAAATATTCTGACTGGCTATGCTAAAAACTGAATTCACAGTTGTTATTTATTTCACTTTATTTTTTTTAATTTCTAGGATAATTTGTTAAATTTAAATTTGTTTTATAGTTATATAATATAGTTCATGATTTCAAAGTCTAATTTATAAAAAAAAGGTATATTCAGAAAAGTTTAACTTGTATTGTTTTCCCCTTTACCTTATTCCCACATACCCTCTATAGGTGCCACCCCCCCCCCACACACACACACATTTGTATTCTCGCCCCCTTTTGATAATTGATAGAAAACTGTACACACTTTTTGGTGCTTTAGAGAATGTTTTTTTTATTTGGCATTGGCAATCCCTAAGAAGACAACCTGTCGTGCCAGAAGCTGTTGTGCCATGAGAGCAGGGAATGTTCTGATGGGCGGTATCTGTTAGACACAAAGCTGAAGTTCATTACATAGTACAGTGAACATTTGTATTGTTTTATGGCTTTTCCTAATGAAATTCTTAATTGCTATTTACTTGCTCTTCTTTGTTTAGGCCTGGTTTTTCCAGATAAAAATGCTTCTTTGATTTGCCAGAGTTAAAGCTTACTCTTTTGAATTCTGATAGAGTTTCATACAGGTTTTTACAAGAACAGGCTGCAAAATTCCCTTTGGCACAGACGTTCCTTATGCTACATGTACACCCCATGCAAGACCTTGGCTTTCCAATACATTAGCAATTTAGAGACACCGTATGCTCTTTTGTTATTTTCAATTTAATGTACTACTTTTTGCATTTAACAGAGTCTGTAATAAGTGTAACTGGATTAGTCAATTTCACTATGGATTACTGTTCAATTTAAGTCAGTTTTCTTTGGCTGGCCCTCTGGAATTAACATAATGAAATAAGCTCTGGCACCAAAGGAAAACAAAGGCCATTTTCCAGGTTATATGTTCTTTTTTATTTTTAAAACACATTTTCTTTAATTTGTGTCACAAACATTAGTGCTCCCTTATCACCTCAGACAAAATACAATTTCAGCTTCTTTTTCATCACCCTACATCTGGAAAATGGAGTTGGCGTTAGCCAGATGAAGCAAGGACAGACCAATAAACTTGATTTGATAATAAACATTTTCAAAACTGGGGGTGGAGGTGGTTGGGGACGCTCTAAGTAGAGGCCTCGAAGTGGGGGATTAAGGAGAGTCCATCAACGGACACCATGAAATGTGGAAGTGGGACAGTTGAGCTGTAATATGTGAACTTCTGCACTTCAATTGGAGTCGGAACACTTTGTGAAGGCTTGTGTAAATACACGCCTAGTTATATGCACCAACCTTTTTTTTTTAAAAATAATAGAATCCAAAAGTAATATACTAGAAACTCATTTCAAAAATCATATTCCATCTAACAGCATTTTAACAACATTAAAACTACCAAAAATTGCAACGTAAGAAACAAATAAATTAGGAGATAAATATCATTTACTAAAAAAAAGGAGTCATTTCTGATTTCTTTTAAATAGTAAGCTTCCCTAACATTCTCAATTCACCAACATTTGATTTACTTACAGCATTATGCATAACTGCTAAATACAAGTAGGTATATGAATAAGGATAAGTTTTATAGCTTTGTCCACATGAGATCATTGGTGACCTTGTGAAGTCAATTGCAAATATTTATGGGGTAAGTAGAAGATGGTGAGGAAGTGGAGAAAGCTGATATGATTTACTCATGCTTTTATTAAAATAATATTTATTACTCTTAAGAAGTCTGAGTGTATATAAAATTGAAATAAGATGGTAGTGTGAAGGTACAACAGGATCAAAGGATAGTTTTTAAGATGAAATTTTTGCAGTGGGAATGTAATTTATTTTATTTTTAGGGATTGAATTTTTAAGTCTTTAAGTTTTTTTTGAATAATAAAAATGCATTTTTACAGGTCATATTTTTATTTCGGTAAAAAACAAAAAATCAAACCAAAATACTAGTATAATGTTTCCCGCTAAAGCAAGCCTCGATTTATTCTGTTTTTGGCCAATTGGCCCCTGAACAGGCAACCACCATGTATCA
The DNA here is from genome assembly GCF_964194185.1 of Rhinolophus hipposideros. Classification (NCBI taxonomy): domain Eukaryota; kingdom Metazoa; phylum Chordata; class Mammalia; order Chiroptera; family Rhinolophidae; genus Rhinolophus; species Rhinolophus hipposideros. Next base: position 43,671,642 of record NC_138050.1, on the reverse strand, counting down.
TTTTCTTGCATACCTTTCTTGATTTTTTATGCAAATATAAACATTTTTTTCATCTTTGTGTTTACTGGTATAAATAGGCTGTTAGCACTGTGGCATTGAAGTGTGGGGGGAAGGAGAGTGTTCTCTACAGTCCTGTGATCTCGGTTTTTAGTGAGCCTATGCCTCTGGGCTATGAATTTCAAGAGTGTTTCTATTTTCTTCTCCTCCCTTAGGTGTGGGAAGAAGGCTGGAGTGGGCAGGAGATGGGTATTTTCCTTCCCCCAGGTCATCTAGGCTTGGGTAATACCCAAGCAGGTTAGATAATGGTTAACTATCTACTCCTTACGTGAGAGCAGGTTTCACTATGATTACTATTTACTTCTTTAAAATTGTACATTTTTTGATATTTAAAAAAAATTACATTTTCAGGTGATCTCTATAATCATATCTAACATCTAATAGTATCATTTTATAAGCATTAGAAAATTATTTTACATCTTATGTTCTTCATTCATCTTCCTCTCCCTCTTTTCTACCTCTCCACACCCCCTGCCCCCAAATTTATTTTTCCTTCATGTTTACATTGCATTCTTCAGTATGCTATTTGATTTGCTTGCTTTAAACGCTATCTGTTGCCTCTTGGCTACTAATAATAAGGCATATGCAAGTTTGTTTTTTAATAGTACCCTCCCTCTTTTCTATTCTGTTGTTTGCTGTTTTATTTCTATGTCATCAAGTCATCTCATATTTCCATACTATTCTGTTACACTTATCCCCACACGTTTTAATGTTACCTGCAGCAAAATATAGTCAGTGCTCACCACTAGTCTGCTGATAAACTTGCCCCCATCATTTCTTGGCTGACTAAAACTCCTAAAAACATTTATTTAATTATTGCTGATTGAAATTAGTCTCTGAATTTTTCCATTTTAAATTGTTTTCTGTAGTTATCGTATATGGCTTTTTATATTATATATGCTTAAAGGATAGCTTGGCTAGATATAAATTCTTTGAATCACATTTATTTTGCTTTTAGTACTTTTTAGGTGATACATCACTTCTCCTGGCATTGGATTTCGTGGTAGAGAGAGAAATCTGATGTTAGCTTGATTATATTTGTTGTTTGTTTGTTTGTTGAGTTGTTTGTTTTTCAATTTAAAATTAACTTTTTCTGTTTTGTATCTGGAGGATTCTTTAATTATCTTTAACTTTCAAACTTTGCTAGTGCACATCATAAAGTTGATTTTCTGGTCAGTTTTTTTCTGGGACAAAATGTAGGCTCAAAGTTTCTCTATTTTCTAAAAAAAAAGTTCCCTAAATTATATTTTAAAACAGTTTTTTTGTTCCACTGCTTTTGTTGTTTGTTTTTAAGAATACCAAATGTGAATACATTGCCTATCCTTTGCCTCTCTCCTCTATATCCCTTCTAACTCTTCATCCATTTTATTTATTTTATTTTCTCATTTCTGCTTTTCCCCTTCAATGGCTACCAATAGCCACAGTAATTATTCTCCTTGTACTGTTTCCAATAATCTTCATTTATGTACTCCTTTTGTCTTCTGTTTCTTCTTCCTCTGAGTTTTGTCAGCTCATGTTTCACTTTTCTCTATTGTGTGGCTATTTTTTTCTGTGGTCTTACTTTTTCGCTTTGTAGTCTTTCTTCTTGCGATGATTGCTTCCTAATTCATTTTAATGGTGGGATCTTTGGCTAAATCTTCAGCTATGATTTGGCAATATTTTTCTGGTGACTATTCTGTTGGAAAGTTTTACTGCTTTCTTACACATTTTTAATAGCATTTTTGCATGGATTCTGTGCCACTGCTTTTTCTTCTTCTTCTTTTTCTTATAACTCAAAGTTAAATGTGTTAGATTTTCCTGGACCTGGTATTCGCAAGAGGTTTCTCTGTTGAGCGGAACTGGGATGTGTGCGGCAAGTTAACGGCTTTACAACTCAAAGGTCTATCTTGTGCTGCCAGAGAAACAGATGTTTATTCCAAGTACAACTCTTCAGTGTGTTTCTCTATGCGACTTCTCAACAGGCTTCCACCCTTCCCCAAATTTAGCTTGGTCCAGCTGGGTTTCTGCTACTAGCTCTGGACTCATAGGTAGCTGTTTCTATGGGACCTATTTCACGGATATTTTACCAAATGCTTTCTCACAACAACCCATGTTTGTTCAACCCCCCACCCCCCTCCTGTTACTTATCTTGCCACCTCTGTCACTGGGGTTTTTGGATAACCAGCTCTGTTCTCAGCACTGCCATTCAGCTTTTGTACTTTAGACTCTGCCCTTTATCTGCAGGACGTATGTGTCTGCCAGTGCGTTGTGGTGTCTCTCACGTTGAGATTCCTGACCATTGCATTCACAGCTCACCACTGCCCTTGAAGCCCAATGACACACCAGCCACGTACAACCCTCTCCTGTCCCCAGCAGCATTCTATCTTCTCGTTTCACTTTAAATGGAGTGTGTGTGCCTTTTTGAGTGTACTTACTTTTTTGTTTTATTTCTTTGTATGGTTTCCTAGAAGAAAAGGGCAAGATTCTAACTTAAATTCTTGCCATTGCATAATAGTTCTTTTTTAAATTTGTTTTTAGTTATTTTTATGAGTAGGGAGAATTAAACACAGTAAAAAGCAAAAGGGAAAAAGGGAAAAGAAAGCCAGAAATTAAAATTGCTAAAAAAAAAAATGCAAAGATGTTCTTAGGAGATGCAAAAGATGAAGGGGTCAATTATAGACACATGGGGATGTCTCTTCCTCCCAGAGGAGGGAAGAAATTTGGGGGCAACATCCAGGGACATACTGAGATGATGGGAAGCATTTGTTGTCAGGTTGACAAACAAATGAGGTGAAGAGGAAATGAGGTTAGGAATTAATATTAGATGAGCTGGAATTTCTCAAAAAAAGGAAAAAAAAATGGTCTGCATTTGAGAGTTAAGGATATGGAGATGACACCGGGTATTCAAAGGCTACAGAAAATATTTAGAATCACCTACTGTCGAATATTAAAGGAGTTAACAAATGATAAACAAAAGTTTTTCTGGGTCATCTAATTGAGCTTGAACAGAGGAGTTAGGAGATGTCAAAACAAAATTTTCATGAATTTTCTCCTCTTTTTCAGCAGCTGGCAGTTAAAACACTGGGGAAAAAAAAAGAAGAAGAAAAGGCTCAGGGTTAAGAATTGATATCACAGGTATGGCAGAAGTTTGTGGGATGGTGAGAGAGTCTACAACACTCAAGAAGGCTGAAATGGTAACCAGAAGGTCCGCAACTATTTAGCACTTCAGCTTTCACCTAAAGCACTCTCCATGAACCACAGGTCAGTCACACTTATGTCCAATCCAACGTACACAGAAATACAGAAGGAGGCTTACTGCAATGTAAGGACAAATTAACTTCTCTGGCTAGTTTCCATACTTATGAGCATACGTGGACATATTATCAAAAATCTAAAATTCTGCATAAGAAATTATGGTTGATAATATTCAATTTATCACTTAGTTAAGTGTTCTGATTTATCACAATACGAAAATCATTTCAGGTGTATAAAAACCAGTTCACACATTTTGGATCAAAAGAATCACTGTATTCGAAAAGAGTATTCTAGTCCTTTCTACTTCAATCTGAAGAATGAATTTTGTTTATAGTGTATCAAGTTTAGGTTCTGTTGTGTATGTGCACACCCACGTGTGTTTATATCCGAATATTCTAAGTAGTCTGCTTTTTTTCAAAGAAGCGCCCAAGCTTTCATTTACTGATATGTATCTCATGTAAATGGTGATGAAATCTGTACCTCTGAGGTCCTAAAATAACCCAAAGCAAAGTGTACAGAACAAAGCCAACATATGCCTTAGTCATAAACTAACTCAGAGTGAATAAGCAGAATAGTCTAAAATGAAGGTGAACAGACATTCAGAATCTGACCAATTCCATAGACGAACTTCTGACCAAAACAGAAAATAGTAGGAGGTACTGCATTTTCAGTAGAGAAAGTACAAAGCTGGAATTCTGGTCACAAGTACATAATGAAATTCCAGCTCTTAAATCATTGGATTCAGTTATTTGAAGAAGTGACATAAATCCTCATAATGCTTTACTTGTTCTGTAACTGAGAGAAATTATCCCAACTTCATATTCTGTTGAATTAATTGTGTCTGTCTTGATTCAGGTACAGAGGAGGAAACTTGTCATTCATCCTTGCTTGCTTTTAATTTAAATAACCCTGATATATGAAAAGCCAGAGTCCAAATCTATCTTTCCCAAAAGGTGTGTCACCTCTATGGCAACTTTTCATAACATAAAAATCTGTGTCTTCTCATATTCACTTACCGTGTTTCCCCGAAAACAAGACCTAACTGGAAAATAAGCCCTAGCATGATTTTTCAGGGTGGCATCCCCTGAACATATAAGCCCTAATGCATCTTTTGGAGCAAAAATTAATATAAGACCCGGTCTTATTTTGGAGGAAACATGGTCTTAGCACATAGAAATGTTTCAAAAAACATCTACCTCTGGTTCTTAAGGGAGACCTTTAAGGCAGCCTTATAACAACTGCTTGACAATCAGTAGTCACAGAAGCATAGAGGGAAGATGATGTTGCTGATTCATGGCTGTTGTGATTGTTTGCTTGTTGCTGCTGTTTTGTTTTTAATCTGGGCTAGAACCTTCTTAAAGAGGGTTAAGGATGATGATTAAAATAGCGCTGCACATAACTTTTACCGTTCCTTAAAAAAAATAATATTTTTGCAAGTACTTATTATTGAAAATTGTCTACAGTTCTGAAAGTGAGGGAGACATAGCAATAGTAGTAGGATTAAAACAAAATTGGTAATATATAATACTTGCTTAAGAAAACAAAGGAAATCAAAGCAACAGTAATTTCTGCCTCTCAGAGAGGCAATTTAGCAGCTTGACTGTATTGAAAATTGTGGGTTTAGAGTAAAATATTTCAGATTCAAACATTGCAGGAAAGTTACCCAAGGTGGTCTTTAAAACATCTTATACACTATTTTGCACATGACTGCATAGTCTAAAATAGTGGTTATTAAGTACAAAAAGCTATGGAGCCTCTATAGAATAAAGCAGGATAGAGAGATTGTACGTACTTAAAAAATGTGGAGAAAAAATAATTTGGGAGAGTTTAGAAAATAATTCTTTATGTTCCCACTTTATTTCCTCGACCAGTTGAAATTGCTTTTATACACTCATGGGCCGTAATAAATAATTGTTCATAAATGAATGCCTTATACCATAATTAATCATAGCCACTAGCACTACTACAATGTATAGAAGGGAAAGAAAGAAAGTAAATGGAAGAAGAAAGTTGAGGCAAGGTAGATGTTAGATCAGTGTATCATTTGAACACAGTAATTACAAGTAGAGATTGGAGTTTGGACCCACCAAGGTTCAAATCCTGATTTTACCATCTATTCTTTTCTGTCACTTGGCAAGCCGTTCAACTCTCTTGACATTAATTTCTTCATCTACATAATGGGGGATGACAGTAATATCTACCTCATCAAATGTTATGAAGATTGAATACTGTAAGCCACGTTAAGTACTTAGCATGCTATTGACATATAGTAAGAGCAAACATTAGCCACCCCCCCCCCCTTCCTTTCCTATTGCTTTTCACAGGATCTTTACTTCTTTTTTTGTTATGTGGAAAAATCTCCTCTTATGCCCTGGATACTCACTTCCTCTAGAATGGAGCATAAACAAGGCAGTGGGAACTTGTTCTTGCTGACATTGATACATCTCGCAAATACTTCTCTCATTCTAAGATGAGGGGGAAAAGGCATGAAATGGGGAAGTAAAACCTATTTGCTCACGTGCATGGAAATGTTTAGTAAAATGCAAAGTGAAATCATCATCACTATCATCATCATCACTGGTAATGCTCACCGAGGGCTTACTGTGTTGTAGGCACAAGGTCAAGTGTCATCTGTGGATTAGCACATTTAATTACTATGACAACACTATAAGACAGGAATATTATTATTCTCATTTTAGAGGGTGAGAAAGGAGGCTTAGAGTGGATTGGTAATCTGAGGGGTGTGGAAGTGCCCATCTGAACACAGGCAGAAGAGTACAGAGTACAGGACTCAGCCTTTCACTAGTCAGCAATGACTACCTACTCAGCTACTATTTTCAGGCCTTTAGAACATTGGTCTTTAGACCTCTTTAGAATATATGTAATGTATATTATCTATATATCAGGCTTCTTTTATGGAATTAAGTTCATACATGCTAACAAGTTCATACATGCAATTAAGTTCATACATGCTAACAAGTGGCAAGCAGAAAAATCTAAGTTGAAACTTTTCTAGCTGGCTTTCATTCAGAACATTTTACCATTAGCCCAATATTTTATGTAGAATGATGAAGATAGGAGGAAAAGTGTGTGAGCATCAAACTAGAGACACTAAGCAAATACTACCAATGCCAACACAGCAAGAGGTGGGGGTTTAGCACTCATCACTGACATTGTGGTTGTGTTTACTTTGATTGAAGACATTTCACTAGACTTTGACTTGCTCATTGCTTTGGAATAATCACACATAGAAATTTGATTTCCTCCTAGCTAACCAGACTATTGAGACTTGAGGGGGAAAAAAAAAACAAAAAACAAAGAACAAAAACTCCACTGTGGGCTGACCTTTGTCAAATTCTGAAGAGTATAGAAACCTGCCTCCTTCTGTCATTACCTTTCTTCTGCATAGAAATAGCCTGCAATATAGCCTTAAATCTATGAGAAAACTATAAGCAATTTTAAATTTCTTATAAACCACTGTCTCAAGAACACTGTATACCCCTGATGACTAATCTAGCGTGAATTATTCAGGATTTTTATGACATGTGTAGGAGGGGACACTGATGCAGCAAAGACAAAGAAGAGACCAGTCAAGATTCTCCTAGTTGGAACTTCCTCCCAAACTCTGTGGAGCCCTTTGTGGTAGAAGGGGACAGATTCATCAGCACCCAGCCGAGGATCTCACTGAGTCTGAGTTTTAGTAAAGCACAGAGACGATTCTGGCTAATGAAGTGGAAGGAAGAACAAGAACAATAACTGGAAGTGGATATATCACTTCTTTCTCTGCGCCAGCAACACATCCACGGAGAGCAGGGCCAGGTGTGCTTGTCACCATCAGTGGACTTCCTGAATGTTCACAGTTTAGGCAAGATATCCTCCTTATTAGCTTCAACGTGAAGAGCTTCATCAGGTTTTCCGCAGCACAAAGGAATACCAGAATCTGTGTCAGTAGTGATAATGGTGACAGATGTCCCTAACTAAATGCTGTTTGTGGGTGATGAGAGGTTATTACTGTCATTATTTCTTTCTCATAAAGTGCTTACAACAAACTAGGTGCCATATGGGATGGTAAGTTCGTTCCCATCCTGCCAGGGCCAAGCATGATTCTGCAAGGACTAAGCTGGATGGGTACTCTCCCTGAAGTGGCTCACGCCAACAAATAGCTTTGATGCGTTTCAGGCTGACAATGTGATTTTCGGCCGTTGGCCAGGATGCCTCAGAGCCACTTCAAATCTTTGTCAGATGCCAACCCAGTGGGGACAAGCTGACTTTGGTCTCTTCATTTCAGCAGCTCAAAATTCAATTCCCCTGGAATATTTTCTGAGAATTCAAATCTATGTTGGCATGAGGGGAAGGGCAAGAAAGACAGAGCAGGAATCCCACAGGTGCCTGAATTCAATGGAACATCTGGCCCTACAATGTTAGAAACTTAAAAACATTGGGTGTAAGACAATAATACATAACATTTAATAGATACTTTTGTTATAGGCATTGTTGTGGCATGTTATCTCATTTAACCCATATTTCTGTATGTAACGTTTTATTATTACCTCCACTAGACATAGGAGATAAGGAGGGGGTCTAAGTAATTCACATATATGTACGTAGCTGGTAAGCTGCACAGGTAGGCTTTGAATCCAAGCCTTCTGGCTACTCCTAGAGTCTACCAGATAATTTGTAGTTTCTGTAGGCTTTAAACATTTTGCAGGCTGTATTTCTGTTACAGAATTAATGGGATCTCGATTTCATAAGTAGTTTTCAATTAAATAATGAATTTCCATCACGCTCTTTGCAATAAATTTCTTGTCATGATGTAAGAAAATTCAGAGACCCTCCTGTTGAAATACTGGATCTGGCCTTATTATGGAGCTATTGCTCATATTCTTTTTAAAAGCACTTCTATTTCTGCACAGACATCACAATATGTATTTGAGAGGCTGTCTGAAAGAGCCTTATTATTGCAGCATGTTGCTGACAAGTAATGCACTATTGCCATCTATTGTAATGGAGAGTGAGTTGATTTACTGCAAAGATAGTGAGCTAATAGGAAGCATTCAGTATGAATCTGGGAACTGCAATTCATTGTTCTCTGTTCAGGAGCATCTCTCAATAGCTCAGAGCAACCCACATGCCTTGCTCTGTGGACAGTATTTGACCTAAAGAAGCCATAACCTCACTCAGTCCAGGGTCATGAATCCCATTCACTGATGGTGCCGCTAATGAAGATAAAGGGGTTCTTTAACTCTTTTTCTTTAAACTCAGTGGAAAACATTAGTACCATCTTCTGCAAAAGCAGCATTTTGCAGGAGATCTAATGCAAATAGCATTGGAGTAAGTGGAGGCTGGGACTAAGCTCCTAGTGGCTTCACAGCATGACAGTAAAGGAAATGATCTCCTGGGCTTTCCTATTGGCACCATCCCCCATTCCGCAAGGAGTTGCAAATAATGGTTCACTGGTTTTGGAGGACTATCTACTGTATTCCATTACTTCCCGCCTTCCAAACTGATTGGAAAACCTTAGGGGGCCCTGATACCCACTTCGTTTTGTGCTGGCCTTAAATAAATTTGTGATCTGTTGATTGGCGGGGATCATCCACAGGAGCAGCCAACATTCCGGGCTTTCTCATATCTGATCTGCCATGGAGCATGCCAGCGTATGCTGCCGATCTCTGGAAAGCACTGCAAGGCAGCCAGCTTCACTATCCATTTAGCCTGTGGCTTTTTCAAATCTGGCACATCCAAGCAACTCTCAAATAGTGTCACTTCTTCTAGGAAATGAACTTGAATTCCTTTCCATTTATGCTTAACCTCTTTGGCTTGCTGTCTTTTCTCCTGTGCCAGCAAAGCACACGCCTTTGGTTTGGTATCACTCCATTCTGTCTGTTTTCCTGGACTCAGTGCTTCTCTGCTGGTACTCAGACATTCCCACTTCAGCTCTGAGAACCGTGGAAGCCCTCTGGTTGCTTCAGTTTGTACCTCTTTCTTCTTACTTCTTCCCATGAGTTCTAAAGGAAGCGGGACTAATTCATTTAATTGACAGAACTTCCAAGTTGTGTTTTCTATAGCACTTTGAACTTTAGAAAAAGGTAAAACATGGAGTTATGCTTCTGGGAGGTAACACGGAGTTAATCTGAACAAAATCCATGGAAAAGCAACCCTTTCGGGATGCATACGACACTGCTCGTGTCTGGGACATCCAGGCCCCTTGCATGCCTCATTGAGTTCTCGTCTCTTCCCATTCTTCAGTTCAGGTTGACAAATATTACTGAGCCCAAAGGACAAGTCATGCATGGAGCTGGGCACTGAGGTGCAAAGATGAATAAGAAATGATCTTTATTCTCAATGAGCTTATGGAGTCAGACATGACAGACAGATGGCTCCAACAGACTATTTCAGGGACATGATAGAAGTATGCATGGCATGGAATGAGGTTTTGGAAAGTTTCCTGGAGGAGAAAATATCTGAGCTGAAACTTGAAGCTAACCTGAGTAAGGTGAGTGAAGAATGACAGAGCAAAGAACATAAGTAAGTTACAGAGCATGACTTGGATATGAAGTCAACTGCAGGAGTTTGACACTATTGGATGTAAAGTGTGCAGCAGAAAGGCTTTCAAAATATATTTGTTTATGAAAAATAATACAATGTAGGAAGCACTACATAGCAGATGCCTAGAAGGATCTGCTTGTCTTGCTTACATCCCAGCCTCCAATACTTTGGTATATAGGTGCCTGGCAGGATCATTGGATTACTCATTTTACCAAGCCAAGACTCAGGAGTACTGGTACCATAGAAGTCTTAACAATTTGTAAGCCTAGGAATAGAAACCATAATAAGAAGAAAACAAACAAACAAAACATGTTCTGGACAACATTTGTATGTACACTTTACCCAGGTAACTGTATTGCCCTCAACTATAGTAAATGATCTCAGGTCCATCGTTAGAAACATGGAGAGTTCTGTGAAACTCCAGCTTGCAAAGCCATTACAAGGCTCCACTGCCTAATTTGTCATGGATCCACTTTACTTGATTTGGGCAGTTTAATCAGCATGAAGATGAATCTGCTGCATTCCCCATATGAGCAGACATCGTTTCTCTCCCTCTCGTTGGAATCTGTATTTGTTGGAACAGTTCCTCATTGGAGCTCTCACTAGGGGTGGGGCTATGGTAGGAAACAAGAGCCAATACAAGCATGAAGCTATAAACTTGGTAGCAAAACACCCAACAGGCATAAGGCAAAATTTGAAGTGAATTTTAGGGCTACTCAAAGCCCATTTCTCCCTGTCTGCAACCAGCACAGAAAATATTCCACTAATTTAGCACTGTGATCATCATTCTCCCCATAAAGTAAAGTACAACTGTCTCTTCTAATGAAATAGTCCTTTCTTCCTGCTTTAATCAGCAGATTGGACTCACTTGTAGGCTTAAATAATAATGGTCATATAATCTAATGCAGTGAAAAGGAAATCAGCAAAAAGATCCAGAGTTATTATCCAAGCTACTTAAAGAAAACTATATCTGCTCTGCCTTTTACAGATCTGGGATTTTAATATCTATGTAACAAAAAAATATACCTACAGAATTTTGAGGTAAGCAAATTGTTTTCATAAATACAAAATAAAATGTATACCTTGTTGAATTATCTTCAGTTTATGACCAAAACTTTATAGTACTTGGATTACTTATTCTCTTTTAAGAAAGCTCCTCAGAAATATTAGGTTAGTGCAAAAGTAATTGTGGCTTTTGCAATTATTTTTAACCTTTTAGCTGCAATTACTTTTGCACCAACCTAATACTAGTTCATAAGGAGCTTTCCCTCAGCTGAATTCTGAGAGTACTCGGTGACTATACTTTAATTTGGCTATTAATCACATAGGATACATGACATCTCTTGTATTGTGTATTGAACTGTTATTTATCTCTTGTATTGCCATCTACATTTCATGGTTTTATGAGTGGTGGCTCAGCATTGGAGAAAGGATATAGGCTTGAGGAAGGGAAAAATTTAGATTTGAAATGGATGAAAAATTTGGATTGACCATTTTATAGCTATGTGGGCTGATGCAATAAGGTAAAATTTCTGACTCTCGGTTTCTTCATTTATAATATAGGATTATAGGTATTCAATTTACAGGGTTGTTATAAGAATGAAATAAAATATATTCATAATACCTGGCATGGGAATAGGTGCTCATTAAACTATTACTATTATTATTTTTTTTTTATCTATTGAAAATGATTTCAAGCTCTTGGTATACTTGCTTGGGGGAAGCCAGTTGCCACGTGAGAAGTTCAACTACCCTGAGACTTCCATGCTGTAAAGGAACCCATGTGTAATGGCTGCATGGAGAGAGGGGGGGGGGCGGGGGAGAGGGAGATTGAGAATGAGAAAGACATGCCCAACCAGCTCCCAATTACTCCAGCCATCCCAGCCCAGGCACCACACATGAGCAAAAAAGCCTGCAGGTGATTCTAGCCTTGTCACCGAATGATTGTAACAGCAAGAAAGATCAAAAGCAAAACCATCCGGGTGGGCCCAGTCAACTCTTATAAGCATGAGAGGTAATAATAAAAAAATGTAAACCACAAAAAAATGTGATTTCTTTTAAACATGTTATTTCTTACATGTATTCTATTTCCAAAGATCTAGCCTGCTATCTATGAAACAATCACTACTTATAGGTGGACTATTATTTCACTTTTTTGTCTTTATTAAATTGAAGTACCAATACACCATATCAAAGGATCTCTGTAAAAATATAGACTTTTAAGCACTTGATTGTTTCTTCATGCATTTTTAGAAAGAGGTTCTCTTTTTCCACACATGTATAGAAGCATAGTCACATACATTTTAGAGTAGCGATTATTTATTGAGAATGTATGCTATGTTAATACTATGTCTAATTCATCTACAAATCATAAGAACAGAAAAAGTCAGAAAAATCTCACAATAAAAAATATGTATTGGTCTTGGTGATGATTTTTTTGGGGGGATCTAACTCCAAAACCAAAGACAACAAAAGCAAAAATAAACAAATGGTACAACTTCAAACTAAAAAGCTTCTGTACAGCAAATGAAATACTCAACAAAATGAAGAGATAACCTACTGAAAGGCAGGAAATATTTGCAAATCATATATCTGATGAGGGTTTAATATACAAAATAAATAAAGAACCGATACAATTCAATTACAAAACAAAAAACAATAAAATTCTGATTAAAAATTGGGCAGAGGATCTGAATAGATATTTTTTTTACAAAACAGACATAGAGATAGCCAACAGTTACATGAGAATATGCTCAATATCAATAATCATCAGGCAAATGCAAATCAAAACCACAATGATACATAACCTCACACCTATTACAATGGCTATTAACTAAAAGACAAGAAATGAGTATTGGTGAGGATATGGAGAAAAGGGAACTATTGTGCACTGTTGTTGGGAATGTAAATTGGTGAGCCACTATGGAAAACAGTAGAGGTTCCTCAAAAAGTTAAAAGCATACCTAGCGTATGATCCAGCAATTCCATTTCCTTATGTTTATCTGAACAAAATGAAAACACTAAGTTGAAAAGATGCAACATCGTGTTCATTGCAGCATTATTTACAATAGCTACAATATGAAAATAACCTATGTGTTCATTGATGGATGAATGGATAAAGAACATGTGATACAATGGAATTTCACATTCAATGGAATACTATTCAACCATAAGAAGAATGGAATCTTGCCATTTGAGACAACATGGACAGACTTTGAAGGCCTTATGCTAAGAAAATACATCAAACATAGAAAGACCAATACAATATGATTTCATCTCACTTATATATGAAATCTAAAAAAAAAAGAGAACAAACCCCAGGCTCATAGATTCAAAGAACAGATTTGTGGTTGCCAGAGGTGAGGTTTAGGGGTAGGCAAAATGGGTGAAGGGGGTTAAAAGGTACAAACTTCCAGTTTTAAAATAAATAAGTCAAGGGAATGTAATGTACAGCATGACCATAATTAACACTCTTGTGTATTTGAAAGTTGCTAAGAGAGTAGATCTTAAAAGTCCTTATCACACACACACACACACACACACACACACACAAATGGAGAAATATATGGGGATGGATGTTAACTAGACTTCTTGTGGTGATCATTTCACAATATATACAAATATTGAATCATTATCTTGCACACCTGAAACTAATATAATGCTATATGTCAATTATACTTCAATAAAAAAAATGTTTATCCAAGATTGAAAGATCTGATAGCTTCTACGAGAAACTGGTCATAGCATTAAAAAAAGCTGATACCTTGAGAAACTAATTCAATATCTAGTCTATTTAATAATACCCAACCCCGCTCCATATATGGTTCTTAGCTTGTTGCTAAATATATTTACTTTCCACTGAAGACTATCAAAGTTAATTGGACAATTTGCTGAACCAAGACTTCAGGAAAATTTAGGATGGCTAATAGTTATATGTATACATTTATCATTTCTTTAAAATTTAAAGTTAATTATTAATTCTAGGATACCTAATGATTAATTCTAGGATACTGCTCAGAAATTGTGGCACATAGAAATTAAAAATATACATATGTATTTTGGGGGGGTGGGGTGTTTATATATTTCTCTTAGGTCCCTAAAAGAGATCTGTAACTTCATAGAAAATGACATAAAAATTCTCATAGAAACTTGAATTAGGCAGTGCATTTAAATGTCACTTAGTCTGAGCTTAACAGATATTAAGCAAATAAATAAATAAATAAATAAATAAATAAATAAATAAATAAATAAGAAATGTTGTATAGCCTCCATAACCTGAAAAAAAAATAAAAAAACACATGTATTTCAGTAATGTAGAAGAAACCGTGTCTGGCACAGAATTCTGTGCAAAATAACCTAACACAAATCCTCATATTTGGTTTTGGATTTATAATAGACAAATCCTTCAAAAGAAAATTTGCTAAGCGATGCAAAAACTTACTTCATTAAGACATTTCTTACAGTGACCTAAATAAAAATAAGGATGAAATATTTTAATTTAGTGAAAGTATTTTAGTGTATCTGGTGTGATACCAGCAAAGGGGTGAAGATTGGTGGGAACTGGTGGTGAGTTGCTTTTCTGGAGGAGCAGTGAATTAATCATATTCATTTCCTGTGGTAAAGTAAAAACAGAATTGAACACTGAGATGATGAACTATATAAGAGATGACAAAAGCCATACAAGAAAGAAAAGAGAACTGAAGTCAAGAAACTATTACCTGGCATCAGTAACTCGAAAACAAGGTTGAGCTGATGAGAGAAAGAGGTATAACAAAAAAAGCAGACCCCAGAATGTGCAGAATATGGTGGATTAGATAAACACTATGCTGCCTCCAAGGATCACATTAAAATTGTAAAACAATCAACCTCAAAAATCATCTGAAGGCTAGCTGAACAGAACCTCTATAACTAAGGTTATAAAGAGGTCACACTGAGACTGGTAAGAGGGGCGGAGATGTGAAATGGACTGACCCCGAACCCACAGGTAGTCGTCGAGCACTCGGTGATGGACTTACCACTTGCAGAGGGAGAGGTCCCAACCCTACACTGGGCTCCCAAAGTGATGGGTCTGTGGCAGAAAGACGAGTCCCCACATCTGGCAGTTAAAATCAGTGAGTACACTGTCCATCTCTCCCAGTGAGATGGAAGGCAGCTGGAAACCCAGATGTCCTCTTAAAAAGACCACACATGACTCACTTGCTTGCAAACACTCATCTGGGCTCTGGTGGAGGGGCAGCAACTTGAGAGACACCAGAGACTTACAGGGAAAGACTAAGTTGTGTGGCTTTGGGGAGAGTGCTGTAGAAACAGCTGCAATTGTCCTGGTATAGTCTGCCTCATGCGTATCCTACAGGAAGGTGCCATCTTTTCTATGATAAAGTCTCTCCCAAAGGGCTAAATCTGAGACCACATTCGTCTGGTAAAATCCTCACGTGTGCACAACCTTGGTGATGGCCTAGGGCCCTGCTCCACCAAGCTAGTGTTGCATTGCTGGTGGTGATCTTGGCTCCTGAGTGGCCAGCCCTGATCCACAAGCTACAGAAGCCTTTTACAGCAGCAGACTGGCTGCGGCAGCCTGTGGAACTCACTGTGGCAGGCTGTCAGCCACAACTTGGACTGTAGCCTCTTGTGGGCAGTTCACCGGAATCTGCAGACCCAAGAAAAGCAGTGGCTGGCCACAGTGTTCTCAAGGTGTTTTGTTAAGTAGTCACAGGCCTGGCACTGGCACAAACTAAATCTGCATTAACTTTGTAAAAACCACTGCTCATTTATCATGATTCCCTTGGACACCACCCTGCCCAGCTAGTGCTGCATCACTGGGGATATTCTCAACACATGGTCAACCAGCCCAGCCTGTGAGTCCAAGGAGGCTCTTTCAACGGCTGAGCCGTATGGGTAGCCTTCAGGTGGCAACAGGTTTAGGGGAGCCCTGGGCCTTTTGCTAAGCTGCTGCAGGCCCAACACTAATGGCAACTGACCTTGGTTCACAGCAAGGTTACCCCCATATGCTTTCAGGTCAGCACAGGCAGAAACAAACCACATACAGCTTTGTAGCTCCTACCAGCTAGACCCTAGCCAGTCACTGGCAGGCTGAAATTGGCCTGCACGGGAGCCCTTCCCAGGAGACATCAGAAACAAAACACCCATAGGCCAGTTTCAGACCACAACAGAGCAGTACCTGGTGAGCCCCACAAGCAACACACCCAAAGGGTGTTCTCAACAGGCACATGAGCCTATTGGGATGAATCCCCCGCTAAGGGGTCAGCCCCAACCCAGCAGATCATACACTGTGGGTGTAATCAATTCTCACGGCCTGTCAGCCTGGGAGTCAGTTCTACCCAATGGCATGCCAAAAGCAATCAAGGCTCAACTTCAATAGGAGTTGCACAGGGAATCAGGGAGACTGGGCCACTGGATCACACAGGACACATACTACATAAGGCCACCCGCCAAAGAATGGGAGACATGGGAGACCTATCTAATACATAGAAGCAAAAATAGAGAGGCAGCCAGAATGAGAAAACAAAGAAATATGTCCCAAATAAAAGAACAGGGAAAACCTCCAGAAAAAGACCTATAATGAAAAGGAGGAAACCAACCAACCAAAGACAGTTTAAAACACTGGTTATGAGAATGCTTAAGGAAATTAGTGAGAACTTCAACAAAGACATAGTAAATGTAAAACATAAAGATGGACATAGAAACTATAAAAAAGACCCAGTCAGAAATAAAGAATATAATAACTGAAATGAAGAATACAGTAGGAGGAATCAAGAACACGTTATATGAAGCAGGGGATCAAATCAGTGACTTAGAAGACAAGGTAGCAGAAAACACCTAATTAGAAGAACAAAAAGAAAAACATAATTGAAAAAACCTGAAGATAGTTTAAGGGACCTTGGGACAACATCAAGTAAATGACATTTGCATCATAGAAGTACAGAAGGAGAAGAGAGGGAACAAGAGATAGAGAACCTATTTGAAGAAATAATGACTGAAAACTTCTCTAATTAGGAAAGAATACAGACTTAAAAGCTCAGGATATACAGACTCCCAAACAAGATAAACCCAAAAGGCTCACACCAAGATACATTGTAATTAAAAGGCTTAAGGTTAAAGTCAAAGAGAGAATCCTAAAAGCAGCAAGAGAAAGGCAACTAGTAACTTATAAGGGATATCCCATTAGATAGGCCAATGTCTCTAATGAATATAGATGTAAAAATCCTCAATGCAATATTGGCAAACAAAATTCAACAATACATTAAAAAGATCATACAACACATTGAAGTGGGATTAATTCTTGGTATGCAAGGTTGGTCCATTAACCACAAATCAATTAATGTGATACACCACATAAACAAAATGAAATATAAAAATCATATGGTCATATCAGTAGATGCAGAAAAAGCATTTGATAATATCCAGGATCCATTTATGATAAAAACTCTCAACAAAGTGAGAACAGAGGGAACGTATCTCAATAAAGGCCATATATGACAAATCCACAGGTAATATCAAAGTCAGTGGGGAAAAGATAAAAGCATTTCCCTTAAGATCAGAAAGAAGACAAGGATAACCACTTTCACCACTTTTATTCAACATAGTGCTGGAAGTCCTAGCCACAGCAATCAGATAAGAAAAAGAAATAAAAGGCATCCAAATGGGAAAGAAGGAATAAAACTACCATTATTTGCAGATGACATGATACTATATGTAGAAAGAGAACCTCAAAGCGTCCACCAAAAAACCATCAGAACTGATAAATGAATTCAGTAAAGTAGAAGGATACAAAATTAATATTCAGAAATCTGTTACATTTTTATACACCGATAACGAACTATCAGAAATAAAAATTAAGAAAACAATCCCATTTACAATTACATCAAAAATAAACAAACAAACAAACAAATAAATAAATAAAATACCTACAAATAAATTCAACCAAGGAATTAAAAAAAAAAAAAAACTGAACTCAAAAAATTGAGGTTGAGAGAGAAATTAAGGAAGATAAAAATAAATGTAAACATATATTATATACCACGGATAGGAAGAATTAATATAGTTAAAATGTCCATACTACCCAAAACAATCTACAGCTTCAAGGCAATCTCTATCAAAATACCAATGGCATTTTTCACAGAGCTAGAACAAATAATCCTAAAGATTGTATGGAACCATAAAAAAAAAAAAAAAAAAAAAAAAAATTCTGAGAAAGAAAAACAAAGCTGCAGGTATCACACCATCTGATATCAAATTATACTACAAGGCTGTTTTGATAATAATCAAAACAGCATGGTATTGCCATAAAAACAGACACATAGATCAATGGAACACATTAGAGAGCCCAGAAATAAACCTATGCCTCTATCGTCATTTAATCTATGACACAAGAAGCAAGACTATATATTGGGGTAAAGACAGTCTATTCAATAAATGGTGCTGGGAAAACTGGACAGACACATGCAAAAAAAAAGAAACCGGACCACCTTCTAATGCTGTATACAATAATATACTCAAAATGGATTAAAGATTTAAATGTAAGATCCAAAACCATAAAACTCCTAGAAGAAAACACAGGCCGTAAACTCTCTGATATTCCTCTTAGTAATATTTTTTTTCTGATATGTCATCTCAAGCAAGGGAACCAAAGAAAAAAAAAATAAACAAATGGGACTACATTAAACTAAATATTTTTTACATAGCAAACCATGAACAAAATGGAAAGACAACCTACTGAATGGAAGAATATATCTGCCAATGATATATCCGAGAAGAGGTCAATATCCAAAATTTATAAAGAACTCACACAACTGAACACCAAAAATCTAAAAATCCAATAAAAACAAAATTGACAGAGAACATGAATAAACACTCACCAAAGAGGACATACACATGGCCAATAGACATATGAAGAGATTTTCACTGTCATTAATCATCAAAGAAATGCAAATAAAAACCATAAAAGATATCACCTCACAACTGTCAGAATGGTCATCAACAATAAAGTAACAAACAAGTGTTGGTGAGGATGTGTAAAAAAGGGAACCCTTGTGCACTGTTGGGATTGCAAATTGGTGCAGCCACTATGGAAAACAGTATAAAGTTTCTTCAAAAAATTAAAAAATATTTCATCTTTTCTTACTGCCGAATTCCATTTACACAGTATTCCATTGTGTATATATACCACAACTTCTTTATCCATTCATAAGAACATTTTGGTTGTTTCCATTTCTTGGGCACTGTAAATAAACCTGCAATGAACATTGGAGCACAGTTGTCTTTATGTATAAATGTTTTCAGATTTTTTGAGTAGATACCCAGGAGAGGGATTGCAGTAAGAAAAGATGAAATAGGACCATTTGTGACATCATGGATGGATCTTGAGGTTATAATGCTAAGCAAAATAAGTCAGACAGAAAGCAGAGAACCCTCTGACTTCACTGATATGTGGTATATAAACCAAAAACAACAAAAGAACAAGACAAACAAATGAGAAACAAAAACTCATAGAAACAGACAATAGTTTAGTGGTTACCAGAGGGTAAGGGGATGGGGGGTGGTCGATGAGGGTAAAGAGGATCAAATATATGGTGATGGAAGGAGAACTGACTCTGGGTGGTGAACATACAATGGGGTTTATAGATGATGTAATACAGAATTGTACACCTGAAATCTTGTAACTTTACTAACAATTGTCACCCCAATAAAATTGAATTTAAAAAAATTAAAACTAGAGACACCTTATGACCCAGTAATTCCATTCCTGGGTATTTATCCAAGAAATCTAAAATAGTAATTGAAAAAAAAATATATAAAGATGTATATACCCCTATGTTTATTGCAGTGTTTTTCACAATAGCCAAGATATGAAAACAACAAAAATGCTCATCAGCAGATGATTGGATAAAGAAATTGTGATACATTTATACAATGGAGTATTACTTTGCCATAAAAAAGAATGAAATCTTAACCATTTGCAACAACATGGATGGACCTAGAGGATATTATGTTAAGTGAAATAAGTCAGACTGAGAAAAACAGATACCATGTGATTTCACTATATGTGGAATCTAATGAACAGAATAAACTAACCAACAAAACAGAAATAGACTCAGATACAGAGAAAAACTGATGGTTGCTAGATGGAAGGGGTGGTGAGTGGGTGTGAAAGGTAAGGGGATTAGGAAATACTAATTGGTTGTTACAAAATAATCATGGTGATGTGAAATAGAATATGAGGAATATAGTTAATAATATTGTAAAAACTGTATATAATGTCAGATGGGTACTAGACTTATTGGGGACATTACTTCATAAATTATACAAATGCCTAACTACTGTGCTGCATACCTGAAACTAATATAAAATAATATTGAATGTCAATTGTAACGAAAAAAATATACAGTCACCAGATGTAAAGTAAAGCATAGGGAACATAGTCAATGACATTGTAATAGCTATATATGGTATCAGATGGGTAGCAGACTTGTTGGGGTTATCACTTCGTGAGGCATGTAAATGTGTAATCAGAATGTTGATTTGTACACTTGAAACTAATAATTAAAAGAAAGGAAGGAAGGAAGGAAGGAAGGAAGGAAGGAAGGAAGGAAGGAAGGAAGGAAGGAAGGAAGGAAGGAAGGAAGGAAGATAGGAAGATAAGAAGGAAGGAAACAAGAAAAAAGCAGACCCTAAATGTCATTACTTGTACAAAGTCCCCAACTAGGGCAACTTGCTATTGGGCTAGGCTAGTGTTTGTGATGTGCCCAAGGTGTTCCCTGGCACCTGATAAATTGTTGTTAGGTGAAGGAAATGCATCCTCTATTATTCATTCTCTTTTTTAGCATACTTGACACAAAATAAACTCAAGAAAGCCCAGAAGAATGGATGATTAAAATGTGCCATATACTACCCTTGACATGTTCTAATCATTCTGAGTTTTCCTTTCACATGAGTTGACTAAGAGCTAATCTAGATTATGATTATGATCTGATAAGAATCTGGAGTTCAGATTGTCAGCAGTTTGATAAGCACATCAATTTTCTTTACATACTGGTTGTCTAAATGGCAAACATAATATTCTGATACTGGTTTCAAGTCTTCCCTATAGAAAAGATCACACACCTTCTCTCAGGATAGACGAAGGTGACTGCTTGTTGTCAGGATTCTCAATAATAGCTACAACAGTAATGAAGATATTAGTAACTTACATTTATTAATGCGCTGGGCACTCTGCTAAGTACTTATTTCCTTTAACCTTTGCAGCAATAATATTATTCTAGTATGCAATAATGTGACTATATTATCACCATTTTACCAATGGGGAGACTGAGGCCTAGAAAGGCCAAGGCCTCATAGCTGGTAAGGAGCAACATTCAATCTTTCTGGAGAATATATATGAACATTTGCCTATATATATGCAAATATGTGCTTATATAACCCATCACCCTGCATATTTCCAGTACTTATATATGTCTTTATATATTACATATTTATATATGTCTACGTATATACTAATTTCTTAGTTTCATCATGTTGAACCGAAACATAATCACAGAGTTTATTCAAGTATATGAATTTACCTGTTCATCAACTTACAGAATTAACTTCAGAATTTGTTGCTGCAATGAATTCAGGAAAGATCCTTAATGAAATTCAATCTCACAAAAACTGATAAGTACTTATGTGTCACATGTAGATTAGGGATTGACAAACTCTTGTTGTAAAATGCCAAATGGTACTCCCATAATTACTTTCTATGAACGTATTATAATTTTAAAAATATTGAAAAATGAGAATTCCGTTAGATGGTATGTAGAGATTGCTGTATAGATTTTATCGTATATGATTCCTAATTTCTCCTCCATAGACAGAATGTTAATCTACACTGTCAATAGAGTTGGATGAATAGGATTTTTAAGGCTGAGATGTTGTGATTATATTTATATTTGTGGGTTATAAATTATTCTTTGCTTTTTGATCTAAGTGTATTTATTGATGCCTCACACAAAGAGTTAAGATTTAAAAAATATTTCTTGATCTTGTTACTAATATAAAATGGATTCATATTTATATTTTTATATTAAATTTGGATTTATTTTTCCAAGAGAAAAAGGAAAATTATTCATTACTGATGGTGTGCTTTTAAAACTCCATTCAGTACGGGTAATTAAAGGTCCAGATTCTTTCTGTTAAGTGTCTGGCTTTCAGCACTGCCATTTTTCTCTGCATTTTTTCTTTTTTTTTGTTTATTTGTTTTCAAGATCCAGATGTTTAAAGAGGAGTAAAAATCTCTGTAATTTTCTTGGAATTAAAAATATACATTTATTAGTATCTACAGATTATTTTACATTAACTGATATAGGGCACTGATAATAGTACTCATTAAAACAAACTTATAACACTGTTAGTAAATACTGAAGCTTAAACAACACAAATGCTGAGGATATTTCATTGAAAGGCAAGCATATAAAAAATGCCCAGACTTTCTACGTCTTTTCTGCTGGTTCTCACGCACCCCTTCAATGACCTTGGGAAGTAGAACAGTGCAACAGAGGGAAATTAGGCTCAGTAGTCACAGAAGCTTAGATTGGGGTCCCACCTCTCAGCTGAGCTGTGCATTACTTACATAAACCCTGTGCATTCCAGTTTCCTTACATGGACCTTGAGATCAGTGATGATGCCTGTCATATGCTTGTAATGAAGAAAAAGCAAAATAACACAGCATGGAATATGACTGCAGCACATACTCCTTCTCGTCCTTTTAAAAGGTAGTGTCTTCCTGATTCTGGAAGTCACTTTTTCATTTTAAAACAAACACCATTCTTTAAAAATGAGAGTGCCAGTGATGAGAAAGTAGAGAAAGCAAAGTGGACGGGAATGAGAGGGTGCACCCTGAAAGAACATTTGAGAACACATTGTTTCGTGGAGAGGGAGACTAGCCATTTCTCTGACTTTCACAAACACTTTAACTATAGCCCAAGATAGATCTAAGATTAAAAGAGGGTAATTACTGATTATTTAAAGGGTAATTGTAATGAGCTGAGATAAGAGAATCAACACATTTCAAAACGTGATACTCCTTTTTGTAAGCATAGAAAATGATTTCATTAAGTAGTATTTGAAATTGTTCGGGTTAGACTGAGCATGATATGTAAAGAGAGCTTGGTGATAAAGTCCGCTTGAATGGAGAAGTCTTACTTCTATTTGCTGAAGTATCTAGGAGGACAAAATTGAAGGCTATGCATAAGACAGGAACAGATCATTTTATTTAAAAAAAATGGACATCGTATGCCCTCAAATTAATGCGGGGGACTTTCAAGAAACTCAGCTGAGCTGCTCCTCAGTTTGGTAACAAAAATTGAAGCCAAAGAAGGAAAATTTTCATCTGCAGAGTTCCTAATTCATAAGAAAAGCGAGACTTTCTTTGTAAATTGATTTTTTAGTTTCTCATCTTAGGTGTGAAAGAAACCATGATATTGTTTTCCTATTAAACATTTTTTGCTTGACTATTGCTTTTTTTTCTTCAGAGAGAATAAAATCCCTTAGCCTTATCAGATTTTAACTCCAAGACTTTTTGATGCCATAGAGTGAGAGTGATTTCTTAGAAAAGGCAGTTGGGGATCCAGAAATGTCACACTATCCCTCTCAGCAGGGTGAAATTTTTGTCTTCAGCAATTTTTCATCTGTGTATCTATTTATCTAATGTCAAGCTATCATGTCAGGACACCCTGTAACATGTTTAGCTGGTTATGTGAGTGTGGGTACTGACTCCCTCTAGTCAACACTCACTCACTTCCTCTCTTGGTGAATGAAATCAGGCTTCATGCTGATCACTCTGATGGTTCTTCCAGGAAAAGTTTTGCCAGAGTATCCATTGCCTGCTAGATGCAAAAGGCCCACTCTGCAACTTTCCTGAGGAGTGTATCCTTGGATCGGTTATATCTTGAAAGTAAGAAAACTTCTGTGAGTGGATGTGTGTGAGTGTGTGTGTGTGTGTGTGTGTGTGTGTGTGTGTGTGTGTGTGTGAGAGAGAGAGAGAGAGAGAGAGAGAGAGAGAGAGAGAGAGAGAGAGAGAGAGAGAGAGAGAGAGAGGAGAGAATGCTTTCATGTTGAATGGAACAGAATTTATGAGTAGGATCAGGCAGTTTTTGCTTTTGTTTGGCACTGTGCATTAAAAAGGGGCCTGTGTCTCAGTTTTCTTAGGGACTCAGTTCCAATGAGTTTTGGGCGTGTGTGTGAGTCAAGGAGAAAGGATTTGAGAACGTGGGGAGAACTAAAAACATTAACGCGGTTAAATTCAGCAGCACAAAAGAACAAAGAAAAATTGGTTCTGAGGCACAATGCTTTGTACCCTTCAGAAGATGGGGTGTCCACAGGATGGAAACCTCTTCTAAAAAGACTTTTTTGACTGTCCACAGCAATACCAAGGTCTGAATGGGGCATCGTGCTGCTGTCTATAGAGGATGGAGCACTTCCGGGACAAGGCCAAGGTACCAGATGGGTTACAATTACCTGCGCTTCTCTTGGCCTCTGGAACTCTGGCTAGGATCTCTCATTGGCACTAAATTCACATTTTTATGCACCATTATTTTCAGAGTGGATAAAAAGGCATTTCTTTTTTCTTGCTGGATGAAACAACACTGTGAGTCTAAGGTTTTAACCTTACGTTCTCTATTTTTAGTTTAATTAAGTCCATATTCTAGAAAATGCTTTCCTGCTAACCTCTACAATAAGACATTCTTGTCAGGCAGGAGCTAATCTTCAATGCTCTCTAGACTAGCCCATAATTAATTTTAAGAACAAAAGTAGAATTATTAAGTTATCCATGTTTGATCATGTTGGGGGATGTGCAAAATATATACCCACTTTCCAGGGTTACTTTGTCACATGCTGTTCATATTTTCACATGGAATTTTATGAAGACACCTCAAGCCATGGTAAGTCCTTCCCCCGCCTCAGTAATTTGTTACCAGTGAGATTTTGGCTTGAGCAGCAGTGAATTCCTAGGAGATAGAAGTTTCATGGACACATTTTTACACTTTTCATTGCTAGCAGGAAAGAAATAATTTTCCTCTCTAAAAGCAGACAATTGTTTCCAGGCTTCATTCTCTGTAATAAGAGTAAAGTGTGTGTGTGTGTGTGTGTGTGTGTAAGGGCTAATTGCAATTAGATGGGTCAATGTGTGTTTGCATTTGGATGGCAGGATTGATACTTGGGAACACTTTTGCGAGTAGCATTTAATGATTGTCAATGAAACAAAGATAGTGAAGGGAATTAGCTTCCATGCTTCATCTGTAGTTCCTATCATTAGTCAAACTTCAACTAAGTAGAGTGCTAGCCCCCTAGAGGACTAGTTTTGTATTTCTCTCAAGTGTCAAGTGGAAAAAAATGTTGTACTCTAAAGAACACAAAGGACTATGGTGCCACAGGAAGCTCTCTACACAGGGATGACAGGGAATGTGAAAATACACAATGCCAGAGTCATTCCAGGCAGACTCCTTATCTAAAATAAATGTTAAATCATACAGAAACACTTTAACGTTTCCAGTAAAGATGACTCAAATCTTTCATTCACAAATATCAAATATGACGAGACTTGTGGGTAGAAATCACCTTGTGAGAAGAAATAGCCAGTTTCTGAGAACAGTGACTCTAGCACATGAAAGGGTCTTTGATAATTGTGGAAACAAATAAACAAACAAACAAACTTAGTGATCCAGGGAGCCCACCTCATTTCTCACTGTTTTGGCCCAATAGTAAGAGTTCACTCAGATTCAGTGATCATAGCTTTTCCACTTTACCTCCTTCCGAGACAATGAGTCAA
Source organism: Rhinolophus hipposideros (assembly GCF_964194185.1). Taxonomy (NCBI): domain Eukaryota; kingdom Metazoa; phylum Chordata; class Mammalia; order Chiroptera; family Rhinolophidae; genus Rhinolophus; species Rhinolophus hipposideros. The sequence goes on along the minus strand of NC_138050.1, from coordinate 43,645,982 downwards.
ACAGATGTTTTATCAATTATTTTGGACAGTAATGGATTCATTGATAGCTGAAAACATGCCCCAAACCACTATGCCCCAAAACACTATGTCTTTACTAGTTACATAAGTTGATAATGTCTGAATTACAGTAAGGAACTCACTGTTTTATCTAGGAATATTTTCATTTAGAAAAATAAATGTTGCAAGTAATTAAATAAAATGCCTGCACCACAAAACCAATAAGAGAGGCCTGATATGTCTGCCTTCCATTATTCTCTAGACCAATATTTAGTTGGACTGGTTCACTCACAGCTCTTTACCCAGCTGTGTACTCAGGCTGCTATAACTTTGTTCATGTTGCACCATCCTCTTAATTTCTAAATCTCCAAATCCTAACTATCCTTCAACATCTAATTTCTAACCTGCTCTCTTGTTGATAAGATCCATGCTTTTGGTTTTCTTGGTCAATTTTAGTCTTCACTACTCATTTGACATGTATTATTGATTAACTTTTTTCTTTTAAGTTTTAATTTTGAAAGGATTTTAGTTGTACTGTAGTGTTGTCAAGTTAGTACACAGTGTCCTGTATACCTTCCATCCAGTTTACCCTAATGTTAACATCTTATATAATCATGGTATATTTAGCCAAACTAAGAAACTGGTATTGGTTCATGGCTAGTAACTAAACTTGAGAATTTATTTGGGTTTCTCCAGTTTTTCAAATATGACATTTTTCTATTCCAGGATTCAATCCAGGATTCCACATTGCATTTAGCCATCATGTCTATCAAGTAGCCACAAATCTGTAACGTGTTCTTGGTCTTTTTTTCTTCCTATTTTAATTCTTCTCCGCCTCCCCCTCCTCCCTTTTTCCTCATCCTCCTTCTTCTCCTTTTATTATTTTTATTTATTTTTTTTTTCTGGTGTGTGTCACTGACACTTTTGTAGGGTACTGGACAAGTATTCTGTATCTTCATTTGTGTTTGTCTTGGGTTTTCTCATGATAGGATGGAGGTTATAGATTTCGGGAAAGAATCCTGAAGAGAGGAAGGGTCCTTATCGTCATATTACATGAGACGCTACATGTTATCATTGTGACTTATGACTGGAAATGGTAGCCTCACCCACTTTGTTAAGCTATTGTCTGCCAGGTTTCTCTTCTGTTATTATTATTTTTTCCTTTTCATATTCTATTCAGTGAGTCATTAAATCCAGCTCACATTTCAAGGGAGGGGAATTAAAGTCCATCTCCTGTAGGAAGGTGTACCAAAGGATTTTGCTGAATATATTAAAAACCACACTGGCAATTACACAATTAGTGTTATGGGAAAAACTTTGAGGCTATTCATTTATCCTGTTTTTCCTTAACATTTTGCTCACTAATTTTAGTATCTATCAGTGGATCTTGCAAGCATCAATTATTACTATGTGGATCTAATGCTGTTTTTCTAGTTCCCTCATTTCTTCTATATTTATTATTTGGGATTCTTCTGTAAGAAATATTTGTCCATTTCCCCATTTATTCATTTACTCAATCATTTATATCAGCATGTCATGGACTTTTATATTATTATTTGTGTTATAATCTAATATTCTCTTTATTTATTTTGTCCCAGTGTTAGCTATTAGAAAAGCGCATGTCTTTTTCAGATACCTCCATTTTTTGAGCACTTCTTTAATTTCTGGAAGATCAAGCTGCTTCAGGATCATCTTGTATTTCCTGCACCCTAGAATCAACTATTTTTTCCAAGGAGCCCTGGCTTCTATTTTCAGAGAATGGCGTTTAGAAACCAAAATATGGGCACTAATTGTGCTTGTTGTTACTGGCCTGTCATTGTTTTCAGGCTTTCTCACTGTATAGAACTAGGAAATATATCTATATGGATACTCTTCCATGAATATACTCATATTTATATTTAGCACCCACTCCCTCCTCTCTCTCTCTCTCTCTCTCTCTCTCTCTCTCTCTCTCTGCCCTTTGCGCATGCTCACAAACCTTCCCTTCTTTCCCTCTAGAAAGAGAAACAAATACACAGAAAGAACTATATATAGAAAGTGTATTCTACATCTCTTGCTTTAAAGCACCTTTTATTTGATTTTGTAACCTCTTTTTTTGGCAGTGAGAAACTTGGTTCCATTATTTACAATTCTTTTCCTGATTTGATAAGCTCTTGATAAGTTCTCGCATACATGTAAAATAGTTTCAGAATTATAAACCTGTTTCCCTGAGAAATAAAGTTACCAACTATAGTATGATATTTATGTAGTAGAGTTATTTTTTTTTTTGACTTTAAGTCTTATTTTTCCATTCAAACAACTGTTTACCAAATTTACTTAGGTCAGTTTATTTTTTAGCTCCACTGCCTTCAGTGTGATTTTCGCACATATTTGTAATAGATTCATTTGTGTTTTGCTTTGCATGTAATAAAGTTCACTCCTTTTGGTGTATAGTTCTGTGAGTTTGACAAAAGCACAAAGTAATTGTATGCATCTCCACAATGCCATACCGAACTGTTCTATCACTCTATAAATTCCCTTGCATGCCCCCTTGAGTCATCATTCCTTTTCTCCAAAAAATGCTTATCTGTTTCCCACTCCCATAGTTTTACCTTCTCAAGAATGTCACATAAAAGAACCATACACTACGCAGGCTTTTGTACCTGGTACCTTTCACTTAGCAAAAATGAATTTAAGTTTCATCAATAGCTCATTCCTTTTTGTTGCTGAGTAATATTCCACTGTATGGATGTACCATGGTTAACATATACATTTACCTATTGAAGAACATCTTGATGTTTTCAATTTTTAGCAATTATAAATAAAACTGCTATAGACACTTGCATAGTGTTTTTTTTTTGTAATTATAAGTTTTAAATTCACTTGAGCAAATACCTAAAAAGTGGGATTTCTGGGACCCACATACTCATATGCTAAATCAGATGGTAAGTGTATGTTTAATTTCAGAAGAAACTGGCAAACTGGTTTCAAAAATGGCTGTCCCAGTTTGCATTCCCACCAATAATGAATGAAGGTTTATGAACTCTGTATATTATTTCCACCTGTAACATCAGAATGTGTGGGATATTGTTTACTTATTCATCATAATTACTTATTGAGTCACTACATATCAAGAACTATTCAAGTGTGTGTTTTAAAAAAAAACATAAATATTTTATTCATTTGTAAGAAATAAAATACATGTATACACACACAGATAATTTTAGAAAGTGATGAGTGTATGAAAAAAGTGTTCAATGATTGAGATGAACCACTTCAAAAAATTACAGCCTTAAAATTTCATTTGCCCCACTAAGAACTTAAAATTTCATTGAGACCAACGAATGCATCATGGGTGTTCTGAAATGATGCTATGGAAATGTGTTGTTTAAAGTGCTGTGGAAATTAATTTTTCAAAGAATATTCAATAAGCTAAAATCTTTCACTGGGTCTCTAGTTCTAAAGTATCTTGCTTGCATAACAAGTGGACAAGGATCTCCTGGAATAGGCTCAAGAATTTGTTTTTTTGTTTGTTTGGTTTTTAAAATGTTATTTGAAGGATGAAAAATAGGGAAGCAGTGGAGGAGAGGGATCAGAAATAGAGGGAATTTCTCAATAGTCGTCTAAGATACACCCCGCAGTGACTGAAAGTTGACTTAAAAAATGTTTGTACTATCAAGGAAAAATAATTCAATTGGGTGAAAAATATTCCTGTCTTTACAAATGGAATATATATATATATATATATATATATATATATATATATATATATATATATATATATTTTTTTTTTTTTTTTTAAAGAAAAATGTGAATTAGTTTAAGAGACATCATTTGGAGAAATATGTACTATTATGGATGAAAGCAGGAATGAACTTAGTGTTTAGCTGTAGTACGTTTAGTAATTGATTTTCATAATATTGGATTTGTGGTTCAATAAGTTTCCATTCAGATGGAGGTCAGGGTGTCAGAGCAATTTCTCTTCTGTAGAAGTGCATTATTTACCTAACATTGGAAGAGACAGATTTCCTGACACTAGGTATTTTGAGATATTAATCATATAACTTTTGCCAATGGAATATCTTAAGAATGCCCAGAGACCTAGGATGGTGTCCAGCTTAGGTTTTAGATGCATTGGACACTAAGCTGAATGTGCTAAACCTATTTCTGGGGAGGTGGTCCTCCTTAGAAAGACTGAGCATGGCATGAATAAATAAGCTTCACTGATGATGCAACTGGAGTTGAGTCCAACAGTGGTAATAACTTTAATGTGGACTATTGCTATTGATATCTGCTGTGCACCCTGATTACTATTGCCCTACTCAGTTCATCCAACGTTATGAAACTAACATTTATCTATTCTCAATCATGTAGAAAGTATGTAGCTGTCTTCTGGAGACAGTTCAGTTTAGCGTTTCTTGGGGAAGGACATTATTTTGGGGGATGTTATGTTGGGTGTCATTGAAAATTAATGCCTTACCAGAATTATGAGCCAGATTATTCAGGACAATTTTGGAAGGCTTCAAGTCATTTTTCTACAAAGCAAACAATTCAGACATGTTTTGTGAATTTGACAGTTTGAACATGTCCATATTACATTCCCTGTGGGAACATAATTCCAGGAAGCAAAGTTCTAACATCACTCACTAGTTAATGATCCCCACAATTGTGAAAGAAAGGTGGAGAAGCACTGGGCTGGCAGGACAATTGGTCTTATATAGTATTTACTTCCTCAGTCTTCTGTTTAGCTGATCAGCAGTGCATTTCAGATGGATAGGAGTGATTTTCAACCCATTGCTACATTTTCTCTGTCAGGTTATGAAAGACTTTAATGAATCAAACATGGATGAATTCTATAGGGAAGATATATATTTATGTATATATATATATACACACACATACACAGAGAGAGCCAAAAAAAAAATGAATACGCATTGTAAGAGAGGAAAAAACTATATTAAACTTACCCTGATGGTAACCACTTTGAATACCTCTTGTAACTGCAGAAGTTAAACATGACCTGTATTCATCTTTTGTTTTCGGTATATATTGAGTATTACAATTTTAATACAGTTTTTTCCTTTCTTATAACGTGTATACATTTTTAGCACCCTCTGTGTATGTGTGTGTGTGTGTGTGTGTGTGTGTGTGTGTGTGTTTGTATATGTTATATATGTCCTTTGATCCAGTTTTTTTTTCCTTATCTTGATGGACAATTTCTGAAGTCAGAACTCCTGTTCTTATCCATGTTCTATGACATATTATACAGCGTTTCTCTCAAAGCTAAGAAAGAAGGTGCCAAGGTAAAGGGAGAAAGAGGGGGAAAATGAAGTCTTGTTTCTCATGAATTAAAACAGACAACATCGATACTTCAAATGTAGGACTTGCTGAAGGAATTTTAATGAAATGAATATTAAAAACATTTTAATCAGGTAAACTATAGTTAAGCTCATTTAAGGAAAAAAAGTCTAAAAATGATTAAAGGAAAGCCTAGATTTATTTAAATATAGGTCAAAGTTTAGGTCCTGTACAAATATGCTATTTTAATTTGTGGACGGTCACTTGCTTAGTGAAGATACACAATTTTCGGTGACAGAAACAGGGTTGATCCCTTTACTCTCTGTCAGGGTGGCTAGGTCCATGTGCTAGAGTGCATGCATGTCTTAGAAGCTATCTAACATGGTCCTGCAGGCACTGTTTATCTATGGGTATACATATCGATCTGCTTTGCAGCAGCTCCACCTGTCGGTGACAAAGGGCAGGGGACAGAACAATGCAAATTGACTCCCAGGCAGATGTTAGCGAAGTTTTGCTGTAGTGTTCCTCATTGCTAGGGAACAGAAGGCAACAGGACCTGAAACCATCATTTTCAACGTCACACCGCATGTTCCCTAAACTCAGCTGAAGGAGAAGCTGTCACTGTGCGTTAGTTTAGTGCTGGTTCTGGGAATTAACTCTGTTACCCAGAAAAGGATAGTGAGGGGATTTGCAGGCTAAATGAAGAGAAATGCTGTCTGAGGATTTCAAGCTTCATGTGACTAAAAAAATATTAACAAAGACGTTCATCCTTTGGCAACTGTTGTGGTAAGCCTCTCTCTTTTCCACCTGTCAGGTGGTCATGGAGAAGGAAGTTCAGACCTCTTTAAATATAATGAGCTTTGGACATTCGATTAAGCAATTTCATTCTGCAAGTAGACTTTCAGGCATAGGGATTTCAGAGGACTTAGAGAACAGGTTGCACGCTGACATTCCAAAATATAAAACTGTCCATCCTCTACATTCTATGCAGGGTGATGCCAGTAAGGTAGTTGGTTTCTTTAGTGGATGCTTAGAAAGGCATTGTAACAGTGTTGGTGTTGGAATGAAGCTGCTTTGCAGAAAATTCAGAAAAAAAACATGAAATACTGATATTTCCTTAACTTTCATCCCAATGTAACTGGATTTGCTTGCAATGGTTTTTGTTTTGTTTTAGTTTGCTTGTTTGTTTGTTTTTTTATTGTTATAAAAGAAGAGAAGGAGGGATACTTGGTAACTCGGGTTTTCTAATTTTCTTACAAATAGCTTAATTCTACCCTCTGCTTCTGAGTGACTATTCCCTCCTTTCTCCCCAAATTCAAAATGGGTGGTGAAGGAAGACATAGGGGTTAGTTTGGTGATCCAAGCTTGATCCAGTCAGGGCTGATGGCAAGAAGCAGAGAGACCATTTCTTCTTCTCTTTTATATGCTTTCTCATCCTAAATTGGCACAGGTTTATTGCCACCATATAAATATGATTCCCACGGTCACTTATTTATTTATGTTAACTAAAATAGCCTCAAAGATCCAGCTGCATGCCCTCATTTCCTTTCAATTCTTCCTCATTGAAATATATAAATCTACAAATCTGAGGCAAGTATATAGCTATTAAATAAACAAGTTCCTTCCTGACTATATATATATATATATATATATATATATATATATATATAATATATATATATTGGGCTATATTAATGTATATATATTATACATTAATAAGCTGTGGTATATATACACATGGAATACTATTCTGTCATATGTGTGTGTGTGTGTATATATATATATATATATATATATATATATATATATACACACACATATATAGTGAACACAAACAATGAAATGGGCAAAACATAGCTGACTATACCAAGGGACAGAAGAGTAAAAAATGTGAGTTAATTTCAGACTTGATATTTAAACTCCATTATTATTAACAGAGTGAATCCTACCATGTTCTTCTCATTTATCAGAACCCATTCAAGATCTATCTATGTTCAAACATTCAAGTCCTGAGCAAAATAATACGAATCATCAAAATGATTCCACTTCATATCAGCCCACCAAACAGTTCCTATTCAATCAAAATACACCAAGTAAACCTCACTGGCATTAAATGCCTTCCTTGATCACCATCACACAAGTCAGGGACAGGAAAGGCCAAACATCTAGCCCAGAGTTAAATTAGCCAAACTAAGCAAAAGAAATACATCCCCTTTCCCAAATAAAATGAAAGCATTAATATTTCACTGTGTATTCTAAGGATTAAAATAAAACAAAACAAAATTTGAGTTATTATTTGAATAATATGTGGAGCAGACTACTAATTCCCAAGGCAGATTTTATGCTTAAAGAGTTTAAAATTTAGCAAAGAGATAAGGTGCATGCATATTGAAGTTAAATAGTTGAAGAAAAAGTAATAGTACTAAGCAATAACACAGAATATTAAATAAGGTGGTGATTAATTAGTAAATTAGTGGTACATCATGTTCTATGAGTTTGTAAGAATGAGTGGTTATTTACAATCTGGAAAACAAAGGAGGATTCTTTTGGCTTTGAAAGCTAGATGAACTGAAATGATTATATGATAATATTACTACTCTTTCTTATTTCTTAAGTGTATTTCCACAGGCATCTTACTTTGATCTTTTATGCATTTTCTAAGGTAAGTGGTTCTATGCTTCTTAATCCAAGAAAGGCCTAAAATATGGCATAAAATATTTTTTAAAAGTTAAAAGGCAGCTTTGAACTCCAACCTCTTCAAAGAGTTGAAATAAATGAACCACTATAAAAAAAACAATAACAAATCTTTGATGAGTTGGAATATACAGAGTGAAACTATTAGACTCTGTTTTGAACGCAGAGAGAATACCATGAGCCATGTATATAAATATCAGTGCCTAGTAACGTGTATCACAAATGAAATGTGTTTAATAATTCATTTGTACATACATTCGTTTCCACCGAAACTTGCCAGATTTTTATTGGTACTTCCTTTAAATACAAAGATTGGTCTAATGAACTAGGAAATAAACACTAAAAAGGACATAGATTTTTGGCTATAAAAATCTCTTAAAATAGTAGAGAGACAAACATTCAAAACTAAACCTAACAATGTGATACAATATTTACATACACAAAAGTTATGGGAATCAAAATTAAGAATAGAATTACCATATGACCCAGTAATCCCTCTCCTGGGTATCTACCCCAAAAATCTGAAATTATTTATCCTTAAAGACATATTTGCTCTGATGTTCATTGCAGCTTTATTTACAGTGGCCAAGACATGGACACACCAAAGTGTCCTTCCATAGATGATTGGATTAATAAACTGTGGTATATATACACATGGAATACTATTCTGTCATAAGAAAAGATGAAATAGTGCCATTTGCGACAACATGGATGGATTTTGAGGTTGTTATGCTGAGCAAAATAAGTCAAACAGAAAAAGTCGAGAACCATATGATTTCATTGATATGTGATATATAAAACCGAAAACAAGAAAAGAACAAGAGAATCAAATGAAGAAACAAAAACTAGTAGACACAGACAATAGTTTAGTGGTTACACACCAGAGGGTAAGGGGGAGGGGTGTGGTAAATGAGGATAAAGGGGGTCAAATATATGGTGATGGAAAGAGAACTGACTCTGGGTGGTGAACACACAATGTGATATATAAATGATGTATTACAGAATTGTACATCTGAAATCTATGTAACTTTCTGATTGACAATTGTACCCCAATAAACTTTAATTAAAAAAAAAATATTGATTATAAAACATGTAGCACAATGCTAGGTATATAGTAAATAATTCTAAATGTGAGTGCTAGCAAGATAATGGGAATACAGTTAGGCTACTGGAATGTATGTGATAGAGAATTCAGAGAAGGTTCTTGATGCAAAATTTTGGAAAAAGAAAAATAAGTTTGTAGTATCTAGGAGTTGTTTGATTCTTACTGATTATAAAAGGGGATCATGTGTGGGCATAAACAGGCTGCAAAACAAAAAATGAAAATTTAGGTACTCATTCAACAAACATTCATGAAGATTTACAACCTTTTCAGACTCTGTTCTTGGTACAGGGACAAAAACAGAAGGAAATGAATAGGAAAGGGTCTGGATTCCATATTTATCCTGTGTAAATGCTTAACTTGCATCTAGTATTCTAGATGGCCTTAAAACAATGGAGAATGATCTTCTCTAAGTGATTGTGTGAGTGTTTAAAGGACAAAAAGTTACTAAAGTACAGAGGGAAAATACAACAGGAGACAGTTTTGTTCCATTTTTCTGTAATCTGAAGTGGGCACCCTGGAAAAGACCAGCAATGAGTACTTGAAATCTCCACTTTTAAGCCTTTCGGGTAGATTTTCACACAAAAAGGCACTCTTATTTATTTGAGTAGCAGAACTGTTTTCTCTCTTAATTCAAGGAGAAAAATACCCTTGAAAAAATATATGCACCAGAAGCAAGATAAATCAACATCCTTGTGATAGTTGAATTAGTTGGCTGTAGACAGTGTTTTATGGATAGTTTCACTACCACTTTAATTAACTTCAAACAAGGAATATATTCTAGCTTTGCTCTACTTTTCAAGTATGTGAAGCTATATTCCATATGTGTGATGATTATAACATTGAATTTTACCCTTTGGGAAATCAACCTGCCATTGCTCTGAATTGCCCATTGAGTATACAAGACATTCATGTTCTTTAAATTATAAAAGACAATGTGGAGAGAGCCTTGCCTTCCATGTCCTCATTGGCTGTTGCTTTGTTCCTCCAAGCCAACAGCAACAACAAGCTAATTAGTAGAGCTAACATTGGAGTCAGGGATGGGGACTGAGCAGATTGGAGAGATGTAAGTAAGACTAGCAATATGGTATTATAGCTCTTACATCTCTATTCAATCTTTCTAAAGTTATTAAAGTTTTTCAGATGGACTTCAAAAAAAGTTAGAGTTCAGAAGTTACAATCTTTATTTAGGAGATATTTTTCCTTTATTTAAGTGTATGAGATGCATTCCTTAATATTTCTTTGTGGTATACATATATACTATGCTATTTGTATAGTTTCTATTTATTAATCACATGTTATTTCCTAGGCAATGTGCTAAGTGCTTTCACATATTATTTTTGTAATCTTCACAATCACCCTAAAAGTTAGTTATCACTATTCCCACTACACAGATGAAAAAAATGAGGCTAAGAATCAGAAAAGCTTGTACAGTAGTTTCCCATCATCTGTGGTTTCAGGTACTTATAGTCAACTGTAGTCGCAAACTATTAAATGGACAATTCCAGAACTAAACAATTCATGTTTTAAATTGTTCACCGTTCTGAGTATTGTGACAAAATCTGCAGTAATTCTTCCCAGTCTCACACGGGACATGAATCATTTTTTATCCAGTGTGTCCAGGCTGTATATGCCCTGCCCATTAGTCACTTAGTAGCCACCTGTGTTATCAGATTGACTATACTGTTATTGCAGTGTTTGTGTTCAGATAACCCTTATTTTACTTAAAGCCTCAAAGTACAAGAAGAATGATTGATCCCACTTGGGTTTGTGCTTCCTTTAATTGAAAAAAAAAATATATATATAGTATATATAGGGTTTGGTATTATCTGCAGTTTCAGGCATCCACTGGGGGTCTTGGAACATATCCTCCACAGACAAGGGGGAACTACTGTATTTGAACACAAACTCTTATATCACAAACCAACACACTTTGTAATCACAAGGCTATTTAGCCTACCAGTGACTACATGTTAGAATATATATATATATATATATATATATATATATATATATATATGCCAAAAAAGTATTAATCTTGGAACGACTGAGACTAATCATGGGCCGAATCTGTGTCAACAATTAGCTGAGCTTGTGGAAATTTCTATAGAATCTATCCATAAATGCTCCTTCTAAAGTTTTAGAAAAGTGATTTTTTTTTAAATGTGCTACTTGGCTGAAGAATTATTACTCATGATGGATAGAAGATAGGAAGGTGAATAGGGGACAGAATTTGAACTAGAAGCAAGTCTCATTACTTTTCAGCTGTGGGATGAACCAGATGACCTCATGGGGTTCCTCTCCTTTATACCATCTCAGTGTGGTCACCTTGTGAAAGGAAAAAGAGACATGCTCCCACTTGGGTTTGGCTGCAGCTGGAAACTTAGCTGGGAAAGGAAGAGATTGCTCTGTGGGTACTCCACCTGAAAAGACAGATGTTTCTACCCCTGGGATACTGTGTAACTAGCATGATGGCATCAGAAGCAAAAAAAATGGTAAAGGCCTGCCAACTTACTGGGGTAAAATCAAAGTCCCTTCACTCCTCCTACTGTCAAGAAAGCTGTTATTAATTCTCAGTGTGATTTTTCTAAGGTGAAACAGAAGCATACAACACTGTGTGTGGCTTCAGAAAAGGTCAGTAATTGCCCCATCTGGCAGGGATCACTCACAAATATGAATTGTTTTGGCTCTTTGTTTTATTTCATGGTTTTCTGTGAACATAAATTCATCAATGTTCCCTCATTCTTAATGGATACATGAAACAAACAATTGTTACATTGCCAGGGTAATGTCTCTGGAGATGTCCTCCCTACCCTTAGTGATCCAGCGTCTTGGATTTGTGAGTATATTTGAAGATGTATCTGTGGGTCTGTCTATAGCATTCTGAGAAAATCTGTTATAGGAAGGAGAAATGTTAGTTTATTCAACCCTGATCCTTTCTGACCTTTCACTGTCGTTTCAGTGAGCCATCTTTACTCTGGAGAATAGGAAAAAAAACACAAAAACATCATCTCTCTAACATGAGATTTGAAGATCCGGTTAGAATTTCAACTCCCCCACAAAAAGTGTATGGCCTGTGTGGTCTCTTGACTATTCTGAGCCTTAGTTTCCTTAGCTGTGAGATTAATGCCATAATGATTACTTTACAGGCTTGTTGTGAGGATGAAAATGAGATGATGTAAGGGCAAAAATGTGACAGGAAGAGTACCAGGCAGCTCTAGTGTGGTACTATTAGTAGGTGTGATCAGTCCTGCTTTTGCCTTGCTGTGTCCAGCTTACCTGGACAGGGCTTAGATGCAGGTAGTGGTCAAGGGAAGTGACAAGGGGAGAGAGCCAAGGATGATTTGTCAACTGCTGTTAAAACAAGCTGGGGCTCAAAACCACAAATATTTTTTTTTGCGAAGGTCAATCCTTGGTATTGGGCATTACCCTTTTCCCTTTAGATCTCTAAGGGAAACATTTTTCAACTTACAACTTCTTAGGTGTTCTTGGGTTATTTAAAGCAGAACTATGTAAATATTAAGGATAGAATGAGGTACAAGGGAAGAGGACAAAAATTAAAATTTTCTTCTGACTTCATACTTCCTAGGGATAACTTTGGACCTTACATCAATCTGAGACATCCTTAGCAATCACATAAATCAAAGATTTGGATCTCTTTCTTCCATCACTTCTTCCCTCCTTTCCTTCCTCCCTCCTTCTTTTTCTCTTTCTTTCTTTTTCCCCCTCAGTTTTGCTGAGAAATGATTGCTATATATTACTGTATAAGTTTAAGGTACACAGAATTATGGTTTGACTTACATTATTGTGAAATGATTAACAAACAGGTGTGGGTAACATATACATTTATAATATTTAAGATTCCACATATGAGACTATACAGTATCTGTCTTTCTCTGTCTGACTTATTTCACTTAGCATGATGCCTTCAACAAGGTCCACCCATGTTGTCACAAATGGTATGATTTCCTTGTGTTTTATGGCTAAATAATATTCCATTGGTTATACGAGGTCGGAAAATTATGTCACAAACTCATCCTAGAAAAAATGCTACATATCTCATTGCTGAATATCATTATGGTCACCTTCCAAGTATAACCCTTGGGAAGCTATGCACCGACACCAACACCTAGTACACCCTTCAAAGCAATTTTGGAACTCTTTTTCTGGAATGACCATCAGAGCTGTCATTGCATAACCCTTGATATTCTGAATATCATCAAAATGCCTTCCTTTCAATATTTCCTTTATTTTCTGGTAAAGAAACAAGTCATTGGGGGCCAGATCAGGTGAGTAAGAAGAGTGTTCCAATACAGTTATTTGTTTACTGGCTAAAAACTCTCTCACAGACAGTGTTGTGAGAACTGGTGCATTGTCATGATGCAAGAGCCATAAATTGTTGGTGGAAAGTTCAGGTCATCTAACTTTTTCATGCAGTGTTTTCAGCACTTCCAAATAGTAAACTGGGTTAATTATTTGTCCAGTTGATACAAATTCATAATAAATAATCCCTCTGATATTAAAAAAGGTTAGCAACATCATTGCGACAAGTTGGTGAACTGAAGTGGCAGACCTCATATACAGAACTCCTTTATGTATTATCCATTGATGGACACATTATTTCCATATCTTGGCTACTGAAAGTAACGTTGCCATGAACAAGAGATCTTTCTGAGTTAGTGTTTTTGTTTCCATTGGATACATTCCCAGAAGTGGAATTATTGGGTTATATGATAATTCTATTTTTAATTTCTTGAGGATCCTCCATACTATTTTCCATAGTGGCTGCACCAATTTACAATCCCACCAACAGTGTACAAGGGTTCCCTTTTCTCTACATCCTTACCACCATTTGTTATCTCTTGTCTTCTTGATGATGACAATTCTCTACAGGTATGAGGTGATATCTCATTGTGGTTTTAACTTGTATTTCCTTAATGACTAGTAATGTTAAGCATCTTTTCATGTAGCTGTTGGCCATTTACATATTTTCTTTGGAGAAATGTCTATTTAGATCCTGAATCTATACATAGTTTTTGGTAGTATTGACATTTTCACAATATCGGTTCTTCCAGGCAATGAACATGAGATACCTTTCCATTTATTTGTGTCTTCTTTGATTTCTATCATCAGTTTCTTGTAATTTTCAGCTGAGATAGTTTTTACCTCTTTTGTTATATTAATTCCTAAGTATTTTGTTGTTTATGATACTATTGTAAATGGGATCAATTTCTTTATTTCTTTTTCATGAAATTAATTGTTAGTGTATAGAGATGCTTCTGATTTTTGTATGTTAATTTTGTATTTCGCAACTTTATGGAATTCATTGATTAGAGCTAACAGTTTTTTTGGTGGAGTCTTTAGGATTTTCTCATATAAAATCATGTCATTTGCAAACAGAGGCAATTTTACCTCTTCCTTTCTAATACTGATACATTTTATTTCTTTTTCTTGACTGACTGCTTAAGCTAGGACATCCAGTACCACTGAATAGGAATGGTAAGAGAGGGCGCACTTGTCTTTTTCCTAATCGTAGAAAAAAAGCTTTCATCCCTTTACCAATGAGGGTATATTAGCTATGGTCATAATATAGCTTTTATGATGCTGAAATATGTCCCTTCTGTGTATAATTTGTTAACAGTTTTTATCATAAGTGGATGTTGAATTTTGTCAAATTCTTTTTCTGTATCTATTGAGGTAATCATATGATTTTTTCCCCTTCATTCTGTGAGTGTGATGTATGGTTAGCGTATGTCAATCCAAGTGATCACAGTGACTGATACTTTCAATTTGCTGCTGACTTCAGTTTGCTATAGTTTTAGTGAGCATTTTAGCATCTATATTCATCAAGAGTATTGGCCTGCAGTTTTCTTTTCTAGAAGTGTCCTCTTTGGTTTGGTATCAGGATAATGCTGGCCTTGTAAAACTGATATTGGGAGTGTTCCTACCGCCTCAATTTTTTTGTAAAGTTGAGAAGGACTGGTGTTAATTCTTTTTAAATGTTTTGGTAAAATTCACTAGTGAAGCTATCTGATCCTGGGATTTCACTTCATTGAGAGATTTTTTTTTACAGATTCAACCTCCTTACTATTCAGGTTTTCTATTTCTTTGTGATCCAATCTTGGTGAGTTTTATGTTTCTAAGATTTTTTGTTGTTGTTGGAATATAGTAGTTCATAGTAGCTTGTTATGATTTTTTAAATTTCTGTGGTATCAGCTGTAATATCTCCATTTCATTTATAATTTTTTGATTTGGGTCCTTTCTCTTTTTTCCTTTGTTAGTCTACCTAAGGGTTTGCCAGTTTTATCTTTTTAAATAACCAAATTTTGGTTTGGTTAATATTTCTTATTGTTTTCCTGTTCTCTATTTTATTTATTTCTGTTGTAAGTTTTATTATTTCTTGTCTACTGTTAACTTTGGGTTCAGTTTGCTCTTTTTCCAGTTCCTTAAGGCATAAAGTTAGGTTATTTATTTGAGAACTTTCTTGTTTCTTACTGTGGCCATTTATTTTACAAACTTCCCTCTTAGAACTACTTTTGCTACATCCCATAAGTTCTGGTATATTGTGTTTCCATTGTTGTTTGTCTCAAAATATTTTTAATTTTCCCTTTTAATTTCTTCTTTATCTCATTGGTTGTTCAGAAGAGTCTTATTTAATTTCCATGTGTTCATGAATTTTCTACTTTTTCTCTTGTTATTGATTCTCACATCACGACATTGTAGTCAGAGAAGAATCTTGGTATGATTTAAGTCTTCTTCAACTTTCTAAGGCTTGTTTTGTGGTCTAAAATATGGTCTATTTTAGTCAGTGTTCCATGTGTGCTTGAGAAGAATGTGAATTTTGAGGTTGTTGGAAAGAATGCTCTGAATATGTTTGTTAGGTTCATTTGGTTTATAGCGTTGTTCAAACCTGCTGTTTTTCTTATTGATTCTCTCTGTCTGGATGATCTCTCCATTCTTGAGAATGAAGTATTAAAGATTCCAACTGTTACTGCATTATTGTTTATTTCTCTTTTTATCTCTGTTAGTTTTTGCTTTGTATATTTAGGGGATCCAATGTTGGATACATAAATATTTACAATTCTTATAACTTCTTGATGTATTGACCTCTTTGTCTCTTTTGACCACGTTTGGTTTAAAGTCTATTTTGTCTGATATAAGTATAACTACTCTTGCTATTTGTTGTTGGTGTTACCATTTCCTTGAAATTGTTACCATCTGCTTTTCCCATCTGTTCACTATTAGTGTATGTGTGTCCTTAAAGCTAAAGGGAATCTCTTGTTAGCAATAAATTATTTTTTTTTAATTCTTCAGCCAATCCATATCTTTTGATTGAATAATTTAATCCATCTATATTTAAAGTAAGTATTGATAGGCAAGGACTTACTATTGCCATTTTGTTAATTGTTATCTGGTTGCTTTGTATATTCCTTTTTTCTTATCCTACTGTCTTTTTTGTGGGTGTTTTGGTGTCTTTTGGTATCAGTATGTTTTGACTTCTTTACTGTGTTCTTCTGTGTAATAAATACAAGATTTTCTATTGTTGTTACCATGAAGCTTACAGAAAATATCTTAAACTTGTAACACCTTATTTTAAACTGATAACAACTTAACTTATATCAAATTTTTATACCTTATATTTTTAGTTATTCTCCCCTTCACGTTTTAGCTTATGAATGTTACAATTTACAATTTTAAAAAATATTGTGTAACTAATAAAAGATTGTACTTATGGTTAACTTTGCTATGTACATTTTTTTTTTAATTTATAACTTTTTAGAGTTTTGAGTTATGCTCCACTAATATATTTCAGAATCTATGACTATATTTTTTACCATTGCTAATAAGATTTATGCTACCTTTTGTGTTTTTATGATGTTAATTATCATTCTTTTACTTCCACCCAAAGCATGCCCTTTAGCATTTTTTTTAAGGCAAGTCTGGTGGTAATAAACTCCCTCAGCTTTTGTTTGTTTGGGAAAGTTTTTATCCCTCCTTTATTTCTGAATGAGAGCTTTATTGATTATAGTATTCTTGATTGACAGTTATTTTCTTTCAAAAATTTCTGTTGAGAATTCTGCCAGTAGTCTTACAGGGGGTGTCCTTGTATGTAACTTCTCTTTTTTCTCTTGCTGTTGCTAAGATTCTTTCTTGATCTTTGACTTTTCACAATTTAATTATAATGTGTCTTGGCATAACCCTATTTAGGTTCAAACTATTTGAGTTTTTTTGGGCATGATGGATCTGACCCAATCTGCCACTCTGTGCCTTTTTATTGGTGAGCTCAGTCCATTTACATTTAGGGTGATTATTGATACGTGAGGATTTCCTGTCACTCTATCTTTAGTTTTCTGGTAGGGCTGTGTCTCCATTGTTTCTTTGCCTTTTTGTTGTTGTCTGTTATTTCTGTGTGTTGGTATTCTATGATGTTTCCCTCTGTTTATTCTTTTATTACAGTATATATTTCAGTTCTGGATTTTTTTTTTTTTGAGTGGTTACCGTTAAGTTTATGTAAAAGAAAGTTTGATATTTAGAGTATTCCATTTTCTTCAGCACGCTTACTTTCTCCATTCCCATATTCAGGTTCAGGCCTTTACTCTCCCCCTTTTTATGTTGTCACAAATTGTCCCTGTTGATGGTGGTCGAATAGCCTCCTTTAGTATTTCTTGTAATGCATGTCATGTATTAGAAAATTCCCTCAGCTTCTGGATGTCTGGAAAGGTCTTTATTCCTCCTTCATATCTAAAGGAGATCTTTGCTGGATATATTATTCTTGGCTCATAATTTCTCTCTTTCAATAGTTTGAATATTTGGTTCCACTTCCTCCTGGCTTGTAGAGTTTCTGCTGAAAAATCTGATGATAATCTAATGGGCTTTCCTTTGTAGGTTACCGTCTTCTTTTCCCTGGCTGCCTTGAGGATTCTTTCTTTGGCGTTGATTTTAGACAGCTTCAATACAATGTGCCTTGGTGAAGGCCTGTTGGGATTGAGGTAATTAAGTGTTCTATTTGCCTCTTGGATTCGAGGATCCAGTTCTGTCCACAAGTTTGGGAAGTTCTCATCTACAATTTGTTTGAATATATTCTCTGTTCCCTTCTCTCTTTCTTCTCCTTCTGTTATGCCCATTATTCTTATATTGCTCTTTCTGATGGAGTCAGAAAGTTCTTGTAGAGTTCTTTCATTTCTTTTAAGTCTCAAGTCTCTTTCTTCTTCCATCGTAATTTCCAGGTTTCTATCTTCGATGTCACTGATTCTTTCCTCCATCTGGTCAACTCTACTACCTAAGCTGGATATTTTATTGTTAATTTCTTCTATTTAGTTCTTAATCTCCAGAAATTCCATTTTTTTTTTAAATTTCAATCTCTTTCTTAAAATGCTCATGTTGTTCTTTGATTGCATTTCTGAGTTCATTAAATAGCCTTTCTGTGTTTTCTTCCATCTCGTTGAGTTTTTTTTTTCTTCTTCAGAACTGCAATCTCGAATTCTCTGTCATTTAAGTCACATATTTCCATATCTTTAAGTTCCTTTTCTGGAGACTTTTCACTTTCTTTCTGACTGTCTTGTTGCCTTGGTTATTCATGGCAATTACTGTTTTATTATTTCTCTTCCTAGACATCTACAGGAGTGGCTTCTGCAACAGGTTGATAGGAAAAGGTCTTTCTTTTGTTTTCCAGTACTTGTTGGTAGACTGTTTTATTTTCTGTCTGACTGCAGCCTTTTCTTTTCCTCTCTCACACAGTAATGCTATGTTTTCTCTGCACTAATCCATCTTATCACACAATGGGAGAATTCCCTGGGAGATGGGCTTCTACTCTATTAACAGTTCACCTGGGTCATAGGGTGCCACGTCCCTGTGGGGATGTGGAGAGCTTTTGAAGTTCCAAAGCTCTTCCTGCACCAGATTCAATGCCCCTGTTTCAGCAGTTCTGTTTACTCCTGTAGGGATCCGCCCAAATAGGTGGGGCCAGGAGCTCGGTGAGTTGTGAGAGGTGGCCCAGAGCAATGGCAGCGACCACCACCACAGCCCGTCCTGTTTCCACAGCTCCCTCCCCTTTGCCGGAACTAGTTGGGCTGCGAATCTGTGTCTGCGGTCCACAGTTCTCAGAACAGCAAATATTCTGTTCTTTTGATCTGACACTGCTACTTTTCCACTTCTAGCACTGGGCAGGTGGGGGCAGGGCGAGCTCTGGGAGGGTAGGAAGGGGGCGGCTCGTCTCAGTGCCTAAGGCTTCCGTTCTCTGCTCAGCAGTGAGTGCTTAAACCATCGTTTTCAGCCTTCTTCCCTCAGTCTTTTCTCTGAGGTCTCTGCCGTGAGCGTTGGTTTCAGCCGTGTTATATGCTGCCCCCTCAGCCCTGTGGGCCATAAGCGGAGCCCCAGCAGTCCGAGTTCTTCCCTCTCTCGCAGCTGCAGTAGTTCCGGGATGCAGCAAGCTCGGAGCACTGAGCTAGGTCTGCATCCTGTGCCCACGTGGCTCCGTCTCTGCACTTCTCCCTTCCTTCCTCCCCTGCTCGCACGATTCTCCCACCTTTAGGTAAATTCAGTAGTGGGCCTCTTCATCTTGCCTGTCTGCTGTGCAGGGAGTCCTTTGTGGAGTTATTGTTGTTCGATTAGTTGTAAATTCCAGGGGAACTTTACAGAGGCTCACCTTATGCCGCCATTTTGATGATGTCTGTTGGCATGATGGATCTGGATGTCCATTTCTCCAAGTTCAAGAAGTTTTCAGCCATCAATGCTTTAAATGTACTATCTGTTCTGTCCCTTTCTCTTTCTCTTCTCCTTCAGACATTCCATAATGCACATATTGTTTCTTTTTACTGTGTCCCATAATTCCCTAAGGCTTTCTTCACTCCTTTTCATTCATTTTTCTTTTTGTTCCTCTGACTAATTTCCAGTGCTCTATCCTCCAGGTTGCTGATTCTTTCTTCTGCATGGATGAATGTACTTTTGAAATGCTCTATGAAATTCTTCACTTTTGGTATTGTATTTTTCAACTCTAGAATTTTTATTTTTGTTTCTTCATGCTTGCTATTTTCTTGTCAAACTTTTTGGTATGTTCATTCACTATTTTCCTAATTTTGTTTAGTTATCTGACTGCTTTTTTTTTTTGTATTTCACTCAATTTCCTTAACAAGATTATTCTGATTTTTTTTTTTCTGACAGTTCATAAATCTCCATTTATTTAGGGTCAGTTATTGGAGCATTATTGTTTCCTTTAGTGGTGTCATATTTATCTGATGTTTTGTAATTCTTGATTCTTTACATTGCTTTCTGTGCTTTTGAGTAATGAGGATCTTTTTCCACACTTTACAGGTATGCTTTGGCAGAGACAGTTCACCATTTTCCTCAGTTTGACTTGCTGTGTGCTCTGGTTAGCTTCCCTGGTCAGAGAGCCTAAAGACTATATTCAGAAATTAGCAGGACTACAAATAAGATTCCCCTGCCCAGACCCAATGGTAGAAGGAGCTCTAATACTGGTAAATTTCTTTGTTTGTAGTCTTAACTCAGTACAACCTATATCCCAAGTTCCCTGGCAAACAGAGCCACTTGCTTTGCTCTCCAAACTATTGACTCTGTCTGTCCTTCTCTAGGCTCAAGTACTGTATGGCAGCACTGATTTTAGATATTTTTGCCAGCCCATTTTGTTGGATGGGGCCAAAAGATTCTTTCCATAGTCAGTGAGGTTATGTCTCAGCCCTCTTGCCTGGGCAGGACGGGGAGGGCCGATCCAGGCTACTCTCAATTTCCTGAACAGGCTCTCTGATTGGGAGAGGCCAAGAGCTACCCTCAGCTTTAGTTATGAGTTAATCCTACTGCCTACGTGTAGCAAGAGAAGCTTCCATGATCAGTATTGGCTTTGTTATGGGGTCAATCAGCTCTGCCCACTTGCCTCTTGGCTCAAGAGCTGCTAGGTTGCACAGCTTCCAGGAATTGTCACCAGCTCTATTGGTAAGATGGGGCTGGAAGGCACTCTCTACAGAAGGTGGGGCTGTGACTCAGTACCTTGCCTGGGTGTAGAAAAACTAGACTCTAGGGCTGCTAAAACTCCTCCTTTGAGCATCTGAATTAGGCATATCCATACTGCATTGAGTTTCCTGGTCAGAGTGTGGCCCCGACTTGGTTTTGCTGATGAGCAGAAGCACTGGTTGGAATTAGTACTTGGGCACTGCAGGTATGAACTTGGTCTGCCAAGACCTATGCATTGGTTATTGCAAGCCCCTTCCCCGTTGTCTGTCACAGTCAGATTTTCCTTGGCTGGGTCCTACGATTCCCCTGCAATATCCGTGGTGCAAGATCAAAGTAGGAGCTCCCACAAAGTGATTGCACAGCGCTAGAAGAGGATGGTGGTGAAATCAGGTTCCCTTTTTCCATGTGGAGGAACCAGAGGCTCAGGGAAACCTCTCCACTTGGTGCTGTGCTATCCTGGGGAAGGGCAATATAATTAACATGTAGCTAACTCTCTATCCTTTAAATGTAGTCTTGATCTCTGAGGTGTAGTGACATGCTTCAGTCTCACGCTGGTGTTCTAAGATTTTCTCAGTGATGTCTTATTCTTGAATAGATGTTATTCTTGTGAGAGGAGTCAAGTCAGGAATAACAAGTCACCACCTTGGTGACATCACTCCTTTTCTTTTCTTTTTTAAATCAAAGAGATAGGTCTCGGTTTATTGGAGCAATATTTTTTAACCTGTTGGGAAGTAACTAAAGACTGTGATTGTGAATTACTGGCACGGAGTTTGGCATTATAGCTGGGAGATAAATATTCATATTGACATTACACTTGGACAAGCCATAGGATAGTATGAAATTGAGTTATAAAATAGGCAAAGATCTTTGGTTTGCAAGCAGCTTTTTTTTGTGGGTTGCAGATGTTTCACTGAAAGTGAGTCAAACTATGCTCCCGTAAAATAAGGCTGGAATTGATGTCACAAAGTGACTCACAGTTTTCATCCCAAAGAAGAACACAGACTGGGTACATTCAACTCCAATTTACTAAGGTACAAATGTAAAGAGACTCATTTTATATATATATATATATATATATATATATATATATATATATATATATATATATATATATGTGTGTATATATATATATATATGTGTGTGTATATATATATATATATATACACATATATATATGTGTGTGTGTGTGTGTGTGTGTATGTGTATACACATATATAAATTTTAGAATATATATATTTTAGAATATATATTATATTTTAATTATATATTCTAATTATATATATAATTAAATATGTACCTATATATTTTAGAATATATATATGTATATATATATATATATATATATATATATTTAGAATTTATATTACTCTTCCTTTAGTATTGAGAAGAGTCCCTTCCAACAACAAAAACAAAATAATGACAAAAACACTTCCCCTTTAATCGATAATCAGCAGGGAAAAAAGTCTTCAGTCAGTGAGACCCATAGAGAACATCTGGTTGATTAACAGATGTTAATAACAGAATAGCTTTGGTTTGATCAATGATGTAATCAATCATGAAAGTTATTATTTTAGTACGGTTTAGACTGTTCCATTCAATAAAGATGGAACACGTCTGGAGTTCCAGTTTTTAAAAAAATGCTCTAAAATCAGTATCTGTGGAACATCTGCATATATATAATTTTACATGTAACTTTTAACATGTCCATATGACAGCTACCTTTTGTGAAAATGATACAGTAGGGGGAAAGATGAAGATTTATTTTTCCTTCATAGTTGGGGGAAATAAGAACTTAGTTTTACTTTATGAATTAAAGAGGCAATGGAGAAAATATGGGATAAGAAAACAACAGAGATTCAACTAATTTATTTAACACAGAATTATTTAATGGATATTGTGTATTAAAATACTCACATTATGGTATCTGAAGGTGGTTTTTAGATTTACTCTGCCATTAGACAAAAGGAACAACAGCACAACAAAATAAAAAATTAAAGAGAAACCAAAATAAATGAAAGTAAAGCATTTAATAACCATGCTTCTATAGTAAGACATTATCACATCAAAGTGTTAAAAAAAAGAAAAGAAAAAAGAAAGTGACGTAATCTAAAGCAAAGAAATAATGCAACCTATTAGGAACATAACAATTGGGAGGGATTGGAGGTGGAAGAACAAAGAACAGTATTTAAGATATTCATGGAAAATTTTTATAAAATGGATTTGAAAAAAAAAATTAACCACCTGCTTACAATGATTGCTGAAATTTCAGAAAAGGGACTAAAGCCCAAAGGTATGATTTTCAAAAAATTTCTCAGGTGGATATCCTTTATCTAGAAGGGCTGACTACTTGCCATCATCAGAAATTTGAGGTTTCCCATCAAAGGGCTGCTTCTATAGATAATGTAGATCACTCCATTGCATGGAGGCACAGAGGTCAGGTTACAATTAGCCAAAATGCCCCAATACATTTTCCTATGTATAATAAACAACATGTTTGAAACCAAATAATTAGTAACTAGTTCCTGTTTGTTAAACTGAACTTAGATGTTTCTCTTAATATCAACTAGTTTTATATATAGATATAATCAGGAATATAAACTAGAATACTCTAATTATACATAAAGACCAAATGGATTGAGTGTTTCTTACATTCTAAGGGTTTTATGTGCATAAACTCATTTAAGTAGCATAATCATATGAGGAAAGGAATTTTTTTTTTCTCTTTATGGATGACAAACAGAGGCCCAGAGAGATTAAAACTGGCCCCATATTCCACGGCTATTAAGCAGTAAAATTAGAATTCAAACTCAGACGCATTTGTAACTGATGCTATACTGATGGCTTGCAGTTTTATGTAAAGATTTAATTTTAAAAAAGTAATACATTTTTGTACTTTTTTTTTTGTCTTATAATTTCACTGAGAGCATAGTGGATGGCAGATTTGATTCTCTGATGGTAAGAAATACCATATTTCACCCAAATAAGCAATTCACTCCTCTTCACCTCAAAGGGTCAAACACATTAAACATGCTCTGACATAGGACTATATATTTTTCCTACTTATTTGTTTTGAAAAAAAAAAAAAACTTCTGAGAATAGATTTTAAGCTCAACATTTCAAACATTTTGATTAAGAAAACAATTTTCCAAATGTCAAACAAGGGTTGTATTCTCTATAACTATTCTGAAAAAGATACTTAGTCTATACCAGTAAAGCAAAACTTTTCAATCTATGAAATATAACACTGTGCCCAATGTTATATAGTTTTATTTTCTAGGTTCAAAATTAGGAAATATTTTTCTTAGAAGTACTTATTCTTAAAAATAAGGAAATAGACTAGCTCTTTGGTTTATTGATACCAAATTTAATCATTTTTACAAAAGGGGGGGAAAGAATAACATTTAACTTTCCTTCATATTAATTTGGAATTTTTTCCTTAGTAATATTAAACATCATGTATTTGTCAGGGTTCCCACGAGAAACAGAAACAACAGGACATACATACAGATGTAGATATAGATATAGATACAGACAGATATATCACTCTCTCTCTATATCTCCTATGTTTACGAAAGAGAGGGGGGTGAGAAAGATTTATTTTAAGAAATTGGCTGACATGATTTTGGGGACTGGGAAACCCAAAATTTTTAGGGTAGGCTAGCAGGCTGGAGACCCAGGGAAGAATTGATGTTGCAACTCGAGTCCGAAGGCAGGCTACAGGCAGAATACCCTCATCCTTGGGGAACCTCAGTCTTTCTTAATTTTAAGGCCTTGAACTTATTAGATGAGGCCCATCTATATTATAAAGGATAATCTGCTCTATTAAAAGTCTACCAATTTAAGTGTTAATCTCATCTAAAAATAATTTCACTACAATGTTGAGATTAATGTTTGACCAAATGTCTGGGTGCTATGGCCTAGCTAAGTTAACATACAAAATTAACCATCACAATCTTGAGATTATTCTACTAAGTGAAATAAGTCAGACAGAAAAAGTTGAGAACCATATGACTTTACTCATATGTGGGATATAAAACTGAAAGCAACAAAAGAACAAAACAAACAAATAAAGAAACAGAAACTCATAGACACAGACAACAGTTTAGTGGTTACCAGAAGATGGGGGGCAGGGAGATGGTAGAGGAGGGTAAAAAGGGAGAACTAACTCTGGGTGGTGAGCACATAATGTGATATACAGATTATGTATTATAGAATGGTACACTTGAAACTTATGTAATTTTACTAACCATTATCACCCCCAATAAATTTAATTAATAAAAAAAATTAACCATCACGCAATGAAAACTTTTCTTCTAAGCATTTTTTTTAGCAAAGAGACACTGACCTCTTGTACCTAAATCCAGAGCCAGTAAATGAATATTAAGATGCAATACCTGATTTCATAATTTATTGCTATCACATATAAAAAGGTACTTCTATCAGTTACATAGCTCTCATTTTGGGTGGCTAGACAGAATATTGTTACTCAAAGTAGAAGAGAACAAGACCTTTATGCTACACTCAAATGCTACATTCTGTGCCAGCTTAGATGTCTGTGTGTGGGACTGCAGACTATATGAGATCATTGTATAATAACGATTTTTGGGGTTACTGTAGAAGCAGAGCAGGGTAGAGGTCCAAGATGAATGAGCCCTATCCTGGATATCACTGCAGAGTGGTGTGTGCCATTATGAGGGATGGGGATGGAGCACTTCTTGTTGAGGATTCCCTTTTATTGATTGGGCTGTTTTATAACGTTAACATCCAACCTGCAATCTTTTATTATTTTTATGGGACTTTAAAAAAGCTGAATTTTTGTGGAGCTGCAGGGCTTTTGAAAATGAATTCAGCTGACACATTGGATTGGGATGTATCAAGATGTATGGCGGATTCATATTCCAGTGCATCACATGACTTGCACCAATTTAGTGTGTCAGCTAAAAAGCTTAAGGAGAAGGAAAAAAAAATCAGTTAAAGAAGTTTCATCTCTGATAAAACTGGGTTTAGGGAACTTGTGGTTATTAAAGAAAATTTATACTGCAAATTGATATCGAAGTTTTAAAGGCTGTACCTATAGTGATATTTCTGTTTAAATTTGGATGTCAACACAATCAGTGGCTGAAGTTATGGATGGCATTATGGAGTCCAAAAATAAATGCACAAGCAAAAAGAGAAATAGCAGAGAAGCATGACTAGAAAGTGATAGATGAAAGGGGAAGTTAAGGAATGTTCATCGTTTAAGATAAGAATATCTAGGTGATATTACATGGAAAAGTAAAACTGCAACAATTTTGTATGGCAGAGTTCCTTTCAGTCAATACAGAAAGTAAGATTATGCGGATTTCTCTAATATTTACGTAATATTCTTAAAACTGAATAATACATTCATTTATGGTATGAGAACCAATATCTATTTATTACCCACTATGTACCAGACGCTATTCTAGGTATCTAACAATGCAATTAATAAAGAAAGCAGACAATCTTGGAACTTGTATTTTTGCAGGAGTAGATAAAAAAGAAAGCTGTATATATAATAAACAAATAAATTGTGTAGTAAGCTAGAAGATCATTAGTGCTATGGAACAATGAAAAATGCATCAGGATTGCAGAGATTGGAAATGCCTCAGTGGGGTCAGGGGGTGGGCTGGTTGCTGAGGCAGGCCTCACTGAGAATATAATATTCAAGAGAGACTCTGAGGTAGGTGTAGAAATTCACTATTTGGCTGACATCAAAGCTGAAGCCCAATGAGGGATGGGGAATAGTGTGAAGATGGGAATTCAGTGGAAGCCAGGGTCCTCAAGATCAATGCATTGAATTTGGCTTTTACTCAGAGTGATGTGGTGGTATTGAAAAGGGAAGTGAAATAATCTGACTTATGTTCTGAAAATGAGGACTATGGCTGCTCTGTTGAGAACACACTGTAGTAGAGGATAAAGGTTGAAGCAGGGAGACTGAGGATATAAATACAAAACCCAGTAGAATTAATAAAAAGAAAAAAAAATAGAGAAATGATGGTGATTATACCTGGATGAGAGAAGTGGGAGACATGAAAAGTTGTTTGGATTCCAGATATATTTTGAAGGTTGCACCAATAGGACTTTTTGGCAGCCTGGATATGAAGAACAAGAGAAAGAGAGCAAAGATGACTCAAAGATTTATTTTTTTTATTTTTATTTTTGAGAAACTTAAAAGAATGAAATTGCCCTTGATTTAGATTGGCTAGGCTGAGGAAGGAGTGGTTCAGTGGAAACGAGCAGAAGTTTAGTCATGGACAGTTTAGGTTTAAACCTCTATTACCATGTTTCCCCAAAAATAAGACCTAGCTGGACGATCAGCTCTAATGCGTCTTTTGGAGCAAAATTATTATAAGACCCCATCTTATTTTACTATAAGACCGGGTCTTATAACATAACAAACATAATAATAACATAACATAACATAACATAATATTGAGTCTTATATTAATTTTTGCTCCAAAATATGCATTAGAGCTGATGGGCTAAGTCTTATTTTCGGGGAAACATGGTAGATAGTCAAGGAAAATGCTGAGTAGGCATTTGACTATATTTGTTGAGAATTAGAAGATACATCTGAACTCAGAGTTGGCATCAAGCAGATGGTAAATAGGTTAAACTAGATACATTTGACAATACTTGATGATTTTTGACTGAAAGTAAAAGGAATTTCATATGACTCAACCTGATGAAAATCTTTGGAACTAGAAGAGATTATCACGGTTGAGAGAACAGATAGAGAAAAGTACCAAAGATAGCAATTTGAGACAGTCCTACATTAGGAGATTGGAGAAAAGATAAAGAAGAACTAGCCAAGTTGACTAAAATAGAGCAGTGGAGAGGAAGAAAGAAATTGTGCTGTCCAGGAAGCCAACTTAAAAAAAAAAAAAAAAAAGTACCAAAGTGAAAGATGTAATCAGTGAGTCAGATGCTGGTGATAGATTATGTAAGATGAAGAATGATCATTAACTTTAAACATATGGAGGTCATTAATCACTTTGATATGATCTTTTCTTGATGGAATATGGGGATTAAAGCATAATTGGAGTAGTTCCAAACAGAATGGAAGGGAGTTGGAGATCACATATATATTTGCACCCCCATGTTCACTGCAGCATTATTCAAAATAACCAAGACATGGAAACAACTTAGATGTCCATCAACAGATGAATGAGTGAAAAAAAATGTTATGTCTCTCTCTCTATCTATCTATCTGTCTGTCTGTCTGTCTGTCTGTCTGTCTGTCTATCTATCTATCATCTATCTATCTATCTAAAATAGAATATTAGTTAGCCATAAAAAGAAAAAAATTCTGCTATTTACAACAACATGGATATATCAAACTCATAGAAACAGAGTAGAATGGCTTCTTCAGGGACTGAGGTATGGAGAAAATGGGGAGATGTTTGTCCAAGTGTACAAACTTTCAGTTTTATAATGAGTAAATTCTGAGGATCTCAGGTATAGCATGGAGACTATAGACAACAATACAGTGTTGTATACTTGAAAGTTGCTGTGTGAGTAGAGCTTTAATGTTCAGAGCTTTAATGTTCTCACCAAAGTACCACCAGCAACAAAATAGTAATTATGTGAGGTAAAGGATGTGTTAAGTAACCTTATTTTGATAAACATTTCACAATATATACATGTATAAAATCATCACATTGTATACCTTAAACTTACCTGTGTTTTATGTCAATCATATCTCAATAAAACTCGAAAAAAAGATAGTGGAAAAATAATCCACAGAATGGGAGAAAAACGTTCACAAATCATATATTTGATTAGGGAATTGCATATAGCATAGTCTTATAATTCAATAATGAAAAAATAAATAACCCAATTAAAGACGGGCAAAAAAATCTATGCAGATATATTTTTTCAGACTCATAAATGGACAAGGACATATATAAAGATGTTCAACATCATTAATCATTAGAGAATTCCAAATCAAAAGTATGGTGAAACAATACTTCTCATCAACTAGTATAGTTGTAATCTAAAAGACAGATAAATTTTGGAAAGTTCATGAATAAATTGGAAGCTTCATACACTGCTGGTGGGAATGGAAATGATACAAGCACTTTGGAAAACTGTTTGATAGGTCTTCAAAAAGTTAAACATAGACTTACCATTTGACCCAGCAATTCCACTGCTAAGTATACAGCCCCCACAAAAGAGAACATATATACAAAAAGTTTTACATAATATTCATAGCAGCATTATTCATAGTAGTGCAAAAATTGGATACAACTCACAGGTTCACCAACTAATGAACTGATAAAGAAAATGTGGTATACTATTCTGCCATAAATACCGGGAGTGCCAAAAAAATGTATATACATGACTTGCAGTCATCTTTTGTTATTGGTGTATATTGAGTATTACAACTTTAATACAGTTTTTTTTTCCTTTCTTAAAATGTGTATACATTTTTTTGGCACCCTCTATATTAATGAAGTATTTGTACATGCTGTAACATAGATGAACCTTAAAAACATTAAGCTAAGTGAAAAGAAGTCATTCAGAAAAGGTTACAAATTATGAACCACTTATATGAAATGTCCAGAATAGATAGATTGATAAAGGCAGAGAGTAGATTAGCAGTTGTCTTAGAGTTTGGGGGTGGTGGTAGTACAGGGGGAGGTAGGCAGGAATGGAAGGATTGGGGAATAACATCTAACTGGTACAGTTTCTTTTTGGGGTAATGAAAATGTAAAATTGATTGTGGTCATGGCTTCACAACTCTGTAAATGTACTAAAAATCATTAACTTATATACTTTAAATTGATAAATTGTTTGCTGTTTGAGCTATGTCTCAATAAACCTGCTATCAAAAGAAGAGAGAGTGAGAGAGAGAGAGGGAGGGAGGGAGGGAGGGAGGGTGGGAGGGAGAGAGAGAGAGAGAGAGAGAGAGAGAGAGAGAGAGAGAGGAAGGAAACGAAAGAAAGAAAGAAAGAAAGAAAGAAAGAAAGAAAGAAAGGAAGGAAGGAAGGAAGGAAGGAAGGAAGGAAGGAAGGAAGGAAGGAAGGAAGGAAGGAAGGAAGGAAGGAAGGAAGGAAGAAAGAAAGAAAAAAGAAACCTCTAGTGTTAATCTACCTTTCCCTTGAGTTTAGGGCGGGGCCTATCATGTCAGAGGACTTTTCTTAGTGTTTCTGTTTCATTCTTACATTCCAGCCTGTCGTTCCTGTCTACACATGCACAGGGTGGTCTGTGTCTAAGTTCCTTCCCCTCTTCCACTGCTAGACGATGGTTCTTACTACTCAGGGCTTTGCCAGGCTGCTGCTGGTGGTTCTGGCCCAGCCTCAGTCTTAGGCAGGCCCCGTGTAAGGCATTCTCAACCTCTTCTCTCCTCTCCATGACAACCAAAGCCTTCTTTTCATCTGTGGGAAATCTTGAGTACAAGAGAATTTCTGATATACACTCCAGGGGTAAGTAACTTCTAACGGCATTGATATAGGTTCTAGGACCCAATGTTATTTTGCTTTTCCTCTAACAGTAGAGATGTTTTGTTTTTTCTTCTATCTTTCCACTAGCCACCATAAGTCTTGATGTGTACCCTGTAGGAAATAGCATTTATTAGCCCTCCTTAGAAGCTTAAGGCTTTAGTTTCGAATGAGAAAAATGTCTGTGGTAGAGGATTAGGGAGGGTGAGGCTCTGTGCCCTTTCCACAGTGGCACGTAATACCCTCCTGCATATATACACTGAAAAAGCAGCTGTGTGGATTGCTCTGTTCCCCTTTGATCTGCCACCAATATTTCCTGTGAGCATCTGATGAGGTTCTATGAAAAAGAGCCTTCGAAAGAACCCAGCAGAACAGCTTGGATAACCAGCTCCTCTTTCTGGGCTCTGTCACAGGTTGGTCAGTCTGCCTACCTTGTCTCTCTGGGGAGGGGCCTATCTACCTCTGGTTATTCAAACTACTCTGATGGGGTCAAGAAAAGTTATGATTTTTTACTTGATCCAAGTTTTTCTAATCGTTATTGTGGGACGCATGCCTTTTTCATCTTTTTACTTCCTAGTAGAAGAGAAATTCTTTTTTTTTTTTTTTTGCCACTATAAATAATTCTGCAAAAATAATCTAAGTACATACATGTGCACACACTGAGGGAGTTCTTAAATGGAAAATATGACCAAGAGCAGAAATTCAGTGTCAAATGGTATGAGCATGTTTAATTTGAATTGCTCATGACAGATTTCTTCCCACATTCTACAGTAATGGTAACAATTTGCATTTTCATCTCATATCTTTGCCAGCAATAGACATTGTGTTTTACAAAATATATTTGCTAATCTTAGTGGTATATGAGTAAGATTATATTTTATGGTCACCTTAAGATGAATGTATATAATTAGTGTCAATTTTGTTATTAGAGTTTTCTGTTCTATGACTTGCCTTTTCTTATTTTTGCCAATTTTTCTATCGGATTGTTTGCATATTTTTTAAAAAATTCCTATGTATTTCAAATATATGTGCTTAGTTTATCATCCACATTATTTTCTCAAAGCCAATTATTTACCTATAGATTTTTATTTTTATTTTATATTTTGGCATATAAAAGTTTACGTATTTATATATAATATTTATACTTATGTTCAAATATTTAATTTTTTAGTAGGTTTGAGTTTCTTGTCCTCTACCTTTGAGTTTGAATACTGCTTTGTCACATAGTAAATTATATTTTCTTAGATATAGGAGGTGAGATCAAGCAATACGGTGAATATTCAAATAAAAAAATAAAGGCAGTAAAAAACCCATTGCCATTAATCCTCCTCAAAATACTCCTCTCCCTCACTTCGAACACACTTATCTTATTATTCTTGCCACTTTCTGAAGTAGTTCTGGAAGTCCTCTTCTGTGAGTGTTTTTACTACGTCTTCCATTATGACAATGCTCTGTGTCACACATCGCTTCTGGTATGGCAATTTCTGCCAAATAAAAACATTGCAGTATGTCCTCATCCACTTTATACACTGGATCTGGCACCATGTGACTTCTGGCTCTTCCCCAAAGTCAAAATGACCATGAAAGGTAAACATTTTGAATTGATTCAGGACATTGAGGCAGCCATGACAGCACAACTGAAGACACAAAATAGGACTTCCACAACTGCTTCAGAAAGTGACAAGAATGATGGGATGTGTGCGTTCGACGTGAGGGGGAGTATTTTGAGGGGGATTAATGGCAATGTGTCTTTTACCGTAACAAATTTTGTTTTAATTTAACATTCACTGTAGTTTTTTATCACACCTTACATTTTGGATTTTCTATTTGGTTCCAATACTCTATCTGTCCATTCCTCTGTACTATCACATCGATTATATTAGTGTGCTTAGTATAATCTGATATCTGGTAAGGCACATTCCTACACTACCTTAACTCCTGTCATTTTGCTTCATGATTTTTTTTGGCTATTGTCAATTATTGGTTACTAAATATAAACTTTAAGATAATTTAAACAATATCAAATCAGATTATTACAGTTTTCTTATATTTTGGTAAATTTTCCACAATGAGCATGAGCATGAATTTATTTACAACTGGCAAAAAATACATTACACACATATACATATATGTGTGTAAAAATACATTATATACAATATATATTATATACATATATTATATACATATACATACAATATATATTATATACATTATATACATATATGTGTGTAAAATACATTATATATGTGTGTAAAATTAAATATGTTAACTCATTTATATATGTGTATATATACAGATATATAAAGATAATATAGATATATATAGATACACTATAGATAGTGTGTATATAAAGATATATAAAGATATATATATATATATATATATATAAAGATATATAAAGATAAAAACAAGGGGAGAATAGGATGAGGTTATACAAAAGCTAGATTAGATCATCCTGTTGCAATATAATATAGATCATCCTGTTGTAATATAATATAGATACATATAGATACACTATATATAGTATATATATAAAGACATATAAAGGTATATATAAAGATATATAAAGATAAAAACAAGGGGAGAATAGGATGAGGTTATACGAAAGCTAGATTAGATCATCCTGTTGTAAGATACAAGCTTTGAGGCAGATGAGCAGAAAGAAAAGGTAAGTGTTCCTTACTTCTGAAAGTTCTAAGAGCACAAAGCTATGTACTCTAAGTGGTGAATTATATCAGATGCACATTCCATGGAAAATTTGGCAACCTTAAAGGAGAAATGAAAGTAATAACTGTTTCATGTAGGGATTCTATGAATTGTGGATTGATACTGCTGCTTGTCTAGATTGCTAGGGTTTTTGTTTCCCAAGTTATGTTTCAAGAAATGCTAGTGTCTCTCTTGATGCATAAAGGTGTTCTTTACTCAAATGGATGTGGGAGATGCAGCTCATTTTGTTAAAAGCTCTGAAGAAAATGTACATGTAGCTTTGTTTCACTCAACATTTCTCATATTTAACTTAACATGGAATTTTTCTTTTTCTTTCTTTCTTTTTTTTTTTTTTCTGATACATATCTTGAAATTGTAACGGAACTCACAGAAGATACTTTGGAAGATACTTTGTTCTGGGAGAGATGAGATGGGGATTCTCAGGTCACCTGAACTCACTAGGTGATGAACACTAGGTGATGTCACTGAAATCAAACTATGCTTACTTAGATTACTTATGGCCAAAGTAGAAAAATATTAAAAATCTCAGAAACATGATGTATATCTGATATCTTGCTAGATTTATGTGTTTGGTCATATATTATGCCTTGATTCAGGAAAGAAGAAAAATGTATAAATTGCATAGTTAAAATTCCCAATGCCCTTTCTAATAATATCCTGGTTAAGTGATCATTCATTTTTATTTCTGTCTTGCATGTTATCTCCTTTGAGACTCCTCTGAGTTGGTGTTTGGATTACTTAAAAACAAAACTCTCTCATGCTTTTCCCTCTTGTCAAGTCTTATTCTTCTTTGGAAAGATGCTCCCCATTACCTGAAAAAGAAAATGCTCCATGTGTCTCATTTTCCCATTACTAGTTAACTATCTCATTACTAGTTAACTATCTCTCTCTTCATTGCAGGTAGGAATGTACATTGAGGTAGAAAAACTATAAGTACTTGGCTTCATCTTATGAAACATTACCATTTCCTTGGATATGGATAGCTCAAAGCACTTATGCAACTATTTTATACTAGTGTTTTAAAAAATGTGTATAGATTATGTTTATAAATACTAATACATACACCTACACACTGATGGATTACATACCATATATTCTAATTTAATTTTCTGGGAGCTAAGACACGGCAGGTTTTACATGTAAGAGCTATGAGGTGTAGTAGAACACTGGACGTGGAGGTTGGAAATTGGTGTATAACTGGTTGTGCTATTAAGAGAGCTATACTACCAAATATCTTTTCCACCTCTAAGATTTTTATCCTCCCAAGCAGAAAAGAATAATTTCTCATGCAAAGGCAATAGACCATATATATAAAAAGTGAGGCATTTGCACAATTAAGACTGGAACTCTGGCATTCTATTTCCAGTCTACAACTGTTCCATCAAAACACTCCTTTTAATGTAATTTCTTTCCTTGTGTCTTGTGCTTTGGAGATTGGATAAATTAGAAAATACTATTGTTTTGAGATTTTTGAATTCAGATGGAATGGGTAGTCTGCTAGTGACCGGAGGCTTCTGCAGCATCAGGGAAACTAGCACTGCCAAGTCCCTGAGGCCTGACCACCTTCTGCCTGAGCAGATGGCCGGCAGAAGCAACATCTTGAAAAGTTGAAGAAAGCCAATCTGATAATGGTTCCTGGAAGGGAGTTTCAGAATGTGCCGGGGTTGTTCACTACCCCTCTTGTCTCAGTGTGTGATGTATTCTGCTTTTTCTCTAGCCCTTCACGGCTTAGAATGCTATTTTTTCATTATTTGTAAGACTGACTTCTTTTTGTTCTTTGAGTCTTAGCTTATATATTACCTCCTCAGCACAGCCTTCCTTTATGACAATCCTCAGTTGTTTTACCCTGTTATTCCCCAATAGTCTGGGTTTTTAACTCATTTATAGCATTCACCATAATATGCAATTGCTGTATACTTTCATTTGCTGACTTGTTCTCAATCTCTCTCTCTCTCTCTCTCTCTCTCTCTCTCTCTCTTTCTCTCTCTCTCTCTTTCTTTTTCTCTCTCTCTATCCCTCTCCGTCTCTCTCTTTCAATTGAAAAATCTATGAAAGTTGAGACCATGTCCTTTTTCTTTCTGTGTAGTCAGCATGTTTTATGGATAAACATATTTTATGAATAAATAACTCTAAAACTCATGTGTGTATCATTTAAAAATTAATATTATAGTCACCTGGTAAAACATGTCACTTGGCAAATCACATATGGATACTAAATAAATGGTAGTGTAAAATGAGAAATTATTTTTTTAAAATTAAGAATCATATCAGATAAGATTGAAAATATGCAAACCTCTAAAAATGTTAAGAACAATAAGTACATGTATTTAAAATTACATTAAAAACCAAAAAACAGAAAAAGAATGAAACCTGCTACCCAGAGGAATGAGGGAAGCTGTCAATGTGTGATACTGATATATTATAAAGAAAGTACAGTTTAATTTTCTTTTTTTCTTTTTTTCTTTTGTATATTTCTCTTTGGTCTAAAAATGTTATAATAGAAACATAAGAGAACATAAATCCAAGTTCAGTAAAACAGACTATGAGAGAATATCAAGCTGCTGTACAAATAGTAAGTTCTCTTGGCTATATTTTATTTCAGGGAACAAGAAAACTCAAAAAGGAAACTAGAGAACTTCCACTTTTAGGAAGATGGGATAGACATACTTTTCCCTATTCCTCCCCAAGTACAATTAAACATGTTGAACATTATATGTAAAATAAACATAAGAAGACTCTGATAGATTAGATAGCAGAAGGCAGAATGGCTAGGGAACTCGACCCAAGAAACAGTACATGGTGAGTTCTCTAGGTTTTTAGCTTCTTTATATATACCAGATTGGAAGCAGAAAGCTGAAAATGGGCACAGACAAAAAGAATGAAACAAACCAACAAACAAAAAAACATGCTCTCTTTAGTCAAATGACCAGGAAAGGAGGAACATAGCAAAACTATTTTTAGACAATGATCACTCTTCTCTAGCCAAATACCACAGAAATACTTCATCCCACCCAAGTCTACAGTAGTCAGATCAGAAACCTAGATTTTCACCCTCACCCAGCTGAAATGAGGCACCCCAATCCCTTACCACTGTTGTGTCAGAGAAGATTGAGGACGAAGGTGAGACTTCTATCTCTCTCAGGTGGTAATGTTATTCCCTCCCCATCTCCCACAGCATCACTGAAGACCACGTGGGTAGCCTGGACAGTTTTTCCCTCCTCACATACCCAGCAATAATGAGGAACCCTACTCATTTTCTTAGGGGATGCTATCAGAAGAGTCTTAGTGGAGGGTCAGGACTTTTACTACCATCCAGTGGTAACAAGCTACCCCTTTGTTGCATCAGTGGAAGCTACATGGGGAGCAATAACAAGGCACTCTTTTTTGTCCCAGCCAAGGTGGTATCAGTGAAGGCCTACTGGGAAGCTGAAACTCCTATCCATCTCCACTCCAGCAGTAATGAGGAGTACTCAACCCCAGTTGGATGTCAATGAAAGCCTCGTGAGGACTGTACACTTTTAGCTGATCTGGCAGCAACAATGCAGCACCCACCTACCTCCCCTCCTTTTCTTGCCAGAGCAGTGTTATAGAAAGCCAGATAAAAAAGAAGTTTTAAATAAGATCCAAAATTTCATAACACAAAATCAAAATGTCCAGGTTTCAATCAATAATCACTCCTAAAAAGAACCAGGAAATCTCAACTTGGACGAAAAATGACCAAAGCAATCAATAGGTGCCAACGTTGGGATGACTGAGTTAGAATTATCTTAGAATGATAAAGCAGCCATCATAAAAAATCATCAATGAGTAATTACAAAAATGCTTAAAACACATGAAAAATTAGACAGACTGAACAAACCAAAGAAGCAGAAAGTCTCAGCAAAGCAATATAAAGAAATTAGAAGAATCAAATGAAAAAATTTAGAACTGAAATATATAATAAATGAAATAAAAAATATCAATGGATTAGCCCAAAAACAGAATTGGGTCTGGGGGAGGGAGGAGAGAATTAGTAAACTTGAAGACAGAACAATAGAAATTACTCAATCTGAAAAGGAGAGAAAAAAATATACTTGAAAAAAATTATGAACTTTAGCAACCAATGGGACTATAACTAAAGAACTGTGTCACTGGAATCTCAGGGGAGAAGAGAAAGTGAGGCTGAAAAAAATAATTGAAGAAATAATGGCTGAAAACTTCCAAATTTGGAAGAAGACATACACCTACAGTTTCAAGAAGCTGAAAGAACCCAAACATGAAAAATTCAAAGAAATTCACACCAAAACACAGTATAGTCAAAATCCTGAAAACTGAAGATAAAGAAAACATCTTGAAAGCAGTGGAAAAGGACCAATACCTTACTTATCTACAGGGGGGAAAAAACAAAAAAACAAAAACAATTCAACTGACAGCAGATTTCTCATCAGAGAGCCTGGAGGTTAGGAGGAATTTTCAAGAGAAATTGAAAAGAGAAATTTCAAACCCAAACTCTACATCCAGTGAAAATATTCTTTAAAAATGAAGTGGAAATCAAGACACCGTCAGATGAAGGAAAACTAAGACAATTGTTTCCAGTAGATTACTCTAAAAAAGAATAACTAAAGGAATAACTAAACTGAAAGGAAATGACAAAAGAAGAAAACATCAAGAAGAAATTACAATGGAAATAGTAAAAACCTTTCATCACCAGAGTGGTATTAGTGAAAATACATAAATATAGTAGGTTGTCCTATTGATGTTGAATATCTCAAATTATGTTTGAGTGTTGAAACAAAAAAGGTAGCACTGTTTGATATGGATCTCAATGAACATAGAGGGAATATTTAAGACAATTATATTATAAAAAGGGAAAGATAATTTGAGGTATGGTTTCTACACTTCACTCAAATTGGTAAAATGTTAACATTAGTAGACCGTGATAAGTTTTAGACCTATATAATGTAATACCTAGAGTAACCACTAAAAAGCTATAGAAGATGATACACTCAGAAACAGTTTATATATCAAAATGGGATTCTAAAAAATAATTCAAATAACTCAGAGGAATACAGAAAAAAGAAAACAGATGCAAAACAGAATAAACAGAAAAACTGGAAAATAAAATAGCAGACTTAAACCTCAATACACCAATAATTCCATTACATAAAGTGGGAGAAACATAGCCATTAAAAGACAGAGATTATCACAGTGAGTTAAAAGATACAACCTACATTTTACCTATAGGAGACACACTTTTGATTAAATATACAAATATGTTGAAAGTATTAGGATGAGAAAAGATAAACCATGCAAAGGTCAACCATTAGCAAAGCCATATTTTTGTTATTTCAACAATGTTACATAAATGGAATTATACAGTGTATAATCTTTGTTATTTGCTTTTTGCTTAAGCATAATTATCGGGAGATTCATCCAGGTTGTATGCATTGATAGTTTGTTCCTTTCTAATCACTCAGTCATATTCAACGTTGTCTATGAACCACAGTTGAAGTATTCGGGCCCTGAAGGACATCTGAATCACTTCTGGTTTGTAGCTATTATGGGTATGAGTAAAGCTGCGACACTCACATATAGGTTTTTTGCAAATACAGATCTTCATTTCTCTAGGGTCAGTGCTTAAGTCTGCCATTTTAAATTTGTTTTCTATTTGTTCTGTTTGTTGTTTGTTTCTGGTTTCTTTTTTCTGTCTTGTGAATTACTTGAATATACTTTTTTATAATTTCAATTTACTTTATCTATAGCGTTTTTGAGTATATATCTTTTTCCAGCTTTTTTAGTGGTTGCTCTGGATATTACATTATACAGGGAGTGCCAAAAAATGTATACACATGACTTGTATTCATCTTTTGTTATCAGTATATATTGAGTATTACAATTTTAATACACTTTTTTCCTTTCTGAAAATGTGTATACATTTTTTGGCACCTTCTGTATATACATAACTTGTCATAGTGTACTAAACATTTTACCCATCTGAGTGAAGTAGAGAAACCACGCCTTGTTTTATGTTCCTTTATCTTTTTCCTCTTATAATATGATCATCTTAAATATTTTATCTATGTCCATTTAGACCCACATCAGACAATGTTATAATTTGTGCTCCACGATCAAACAATTTAGAATTTTCAAAAAGAGAAAAAGCCTTTTGCATTTACTTATATTTTTGTTTATTGTGTTCTTCTTTCCTTCCTGATATTGCAAGTTTCCTTCTTATACCATTTCATTTCTGTTTAGTCATTCTTTTAAGTATGTCTGCTGGTGACAAATTCTTTTTTTTTTTGCTTTACCTGAGAATGTTTTGATTATCCCTTCATTCCTGAAGGATCTTTTGTCTAGGTATAGAAATCTGCGTTATGACTTCTTTCTTTAAAAATCTGAAAAATACTGAGATATTTTTGGAATGGAAAAATATGGCTTTTGGCTTCCATTGCTTCTGAGGAGATAGCCACTGTCATTCTAATCATTGTCCTCTATACATAAGGTGTAATTGTTTGGTGCTGCTTTCAAGATTTTTTTTTCTTTACTTTCAGAAGCTTATGTATGATGTGTCTTGGCATAGATTTGTTTGGTTTTATCCTGTTTAGGTTTCACTCATCTTCTTTTACTGTAGGTTTATATCTTTTGCCAAATTTGGAAAGTTTTGTTCATGACTTTTTTTGAGTTCTTTTTTTAGCCCAGCCTTCTTTCTCAGGTACTTCCAGCACTG
Source organism: Rhinolophus hipposideros (assembly GCF_964194185.1). NCBI lineage: Eukaryota > Metazoa > Chordata > Mammalia > Chiroptera > Rhinolophidae > Rhinolophus > Rhinolophus hipposideros. The sequence goes on along the minus strand of NC_138050.1, from coordinate 43,606,051 downwards.
AAATAGCATGGATCGTAAATCTTTTTTTGTTGTCCTACATGTCTCTCAGGCATTCAGATTTGTTTTTCAGTCCATTTTTTCTCTGTGGATCGTTGGGTAATTTCTATTCCTCTATGTTTTAGTTAATTGATTCTTTTCTCTATCTACTACATTTTATTGTTGGGCCCATTCATTTTTATTTTGGTTATTCAGTTATTCAGTTCTAAAGTTTCCTTTTGTTCTTTCTTTATATAGTCTATATCTTTGCTGAGACTTTATTTTTTTTCCATTTGTTTCCAGCATTTTTAATACATGTTTATTGAAGCATTTTGATGATAGTTGCTTAAAATCTTTGTCAGAGAATGCTAACATCTCTGTTATCTCTGTGTCGACATATATCGACTGTCTTTCTGTTCTGACTGAGTTCCTTGTGGTTTTTGGTAAGATGAATGACTTTCCATTTAAACTTGGACATTTTCATTTTATGCTCTAAGACGCTGGCTCTTACTTAAACTTTATGTTTTAACTGGCTTTTCCTGACACTGCTTTGGTAGGCAAAATGGGGGGTTGGGCACAACCTTATTACAACTAGGTGGAATTATAATAGAAGTCCAGAGACCTCACTCATCATCCATTGGCAGCGGAGAGTCGAGGACCCTCCACGTGGGCAGTGGTGGAAGTCCTGTCTCTTCATTAGGGCTCCTCTGATGCCACCCCACCAGAAAGGGATTGAGGCACATTCTTAGTGCTCATTGGGTATTGGAATCCAGGCTTCCCATGTAGTTTCCTCTGATATTTCATGGTGGAGGGCTTGTTTCTGGTCATAAGTATTCAAAAGGCTAACTCTGATTTGGTCATCTCTTACACCACCCTGGCAAGGGTGTTGGGACATCTCTCTGTAGTATCATGAGGGTGGAACTCTAGGTTACCCTTTGGGCCTTTTCTGATGTGGGTGGGGTTTATTCATAGCTTTTTTCTGTGATATTTGGCTGGAATATAGCAGTCATTTTTCTAAAAGTTTTCTGTCTTTCTAGGTTGTTCCTTTCCTGGACTATTGAATTGAGACAGTAGGCTTCTTTTGGGTGTTTTTTTGTTTTTTTTTTAATTTTTTTTTCTTTTTCCCCCTGCACTCGTTAGTGTTTCTGGATTGCTATCTACTTCAACTCTAAGTGGGGAATATAGGAAGCAAAAATGAAAACTGAGGGAAATCATCACTTATGTTCTGAGATCCTCAAGTGATTAGCCTCCTCTCTATCTTTCTGGGTCTTCTTATGTTTATTTTATTTATAATGTGCAAGTTTTTAATTGTACTTAGTGGGAGGAATAGAAAAAAGAAATAGTCCCTCTTCCCATATTCTGATTGCCTATACAGATTTTTATTATACATAGATTTATTTCTTTCATCTTCGTGCTATTTTACATGGTTTTTGGTACTTCCTGTTTCTTTTTCTCTCTTTTTTTAATCTTCTAGAGTTTATTTTTTCTACTTACCACCATTAGTATAAGATTGCATATAATCTATTATTTTACTAAGTACCTTTAAATTTTTAACATGCATACGTGACTTTTCAGATTTAACAGCTATGGTCAGTATACCTCTCTTTCCCTAAAAAAGATACAAACATCTTAGAGTTCTTTAGTTCCAGTAGTGCTCTCATTTATAGATTATTTCCTTTTTAAAAAATGATTTTGGTTCATGAAATGATTTATTTATGATTTTTTTTTTGGTGATTTCTAGGTGACTTCATTTGAGGTATGTAAAAGGTTTTGTGTTTTATGCTAAGTTCCCCAGAATTGTCTCTGGTCAAAGATTTTTGTTTATTTATTTATTTTTAATTAGCTTGGCAACAGGCATTCTTGAACCACGCAAGTATAATAAATTTATACCACAAATTCATATGTTATAAAGTTTTAGTAAGGGGAGGCTTTTTTCAAGTACAGGAGTTAAGCCAAAACAAAATGAACAAACAATAGAAAACCCCAGAGTTCTGTGATTCTTCTTATTCTGATCTCTAGATTTTTTCTAGTATACTCATTTGCTAAGTCTGTAATTCTACAGACATTTAGATTTTGTATGGCCATCTCAGTTTCACCTTCTACTTTGAAGAGGCCAAGCCTTGTCTCTTGTCCTTTTATGCATGTTCATATTCTAGTTCCTGTACAGCATCAGAAGCTGGCATCTTTTCAAATTGTTTAAGGTAGTGAGTTATCTATCACTGGAGACATTCAGGCATCTTTGAAAGTGGTACAGTGATTCCTTAAGATCCCTGTACTTTTTGATGCTCTGACACTGCATAAATATTATCTCACACCTTATTTCACTAATGGCATTAATACGAGATCATATCTTATGAACATGGAGTGTAATATTCAGAGACCATACTAGATGTTTGATGACAGCATGATAACATGATATGGGTACACAGCAAAAATATAAAAGGCACAATGAGAAAGCATTGTATGCCCCAAAGAAGTGCAATATGGGAAACAATCACACCTTTTCCTTGGGGGTTATTATAAGCAATTACTTTCAAGTCTTGGACAAATGACTGTGTTCTTTTAGAGATGATGATAAATAGAGATGTTCTGTTCCTATCATTAATGACTCAATAAATAAAACCCCAAGACACTTTTCAAAAGTATGGTGTGGTCTCCAGGAAGTTATAGGCAGCTATGCCTCCTAGCGATGTGTGGATAATTTGATAAAACGCCTCAAATGTTCTGAAGATAAAAAGTGTCATGTACCATGAATGATGAGTGATGATCATAATGCTAGAGAATGTCCACAGAAATAGAGACACTATTGTTACCTGGCAAAAGTTGCTTCCTCTTTTCAAACACAGTAATGCTGCTATTTCTTTATAAAGGACTTTAAGAAACTTTATATAAATCTGGTTCTCAGGAAGATGAAAATTTTGTGGACTCAATGTACCACCCAGAGAGAATTTAGACTATACCCTGCCTCTCTTAAATTAGTGAAAGATACTCTCTTGGTAAGCCATGCCAATGAAATGTCCTATATTCTGACATGGGCATCACTTTAGCATATTAGGCAACTTATCCCTTTATTTTCCTTCGGATTTATGTGTAGTGATTAACTACTTTCATGGTAGAACAACATGGACAAAAAATATGAGACTGAATAGAACAACTGACATTTTAATTCTATATTTGCCGGCACATTTTATTTGTTAAAGGACTATTTATTTTGTCCATGCGAAGTGTGAAGTGCTATAAAAGTACCAGTTAATTTGGTTGATCTAGGCATGGATTATGCCAATGTATGTTAAGGCTTTTATATTCTGCTTAATAATGTAGTAAGCAGTTGGGCATATAGGGTGACTCATCAGGCTTTTTAAATTTAGGATGGGATGCATTAGTAAAATTCCTGTGAGCAATGATTCAGCTTGCACAGCTGGATCACCTTCAAACATGCTGTTCTTCAGCACATTTGTTCAGTAGAAGGCTGTTGTGATCTGGAGCCTAACCTGCCTTCACCCTTGGGTTGGTAGACATACAGCAACATTCATTTCCCTTAGAAAGATCCAGTGTTATGCTAGATGAAGAGTGGATTAAAGTAGATTCTGCAGCTATTCACAGCTAAAGTATCAATGCTTAACTGGCACAGAAAATTCAGAAGACAGGAAGGATTCCATTAAAAATAAATCTCACATAACTAAGTGTGATCCACAAACTTAGTAAATCTGCAGTGAATATGATATATTTCCACATTCTTAGCATTTTGATCATAGATCTTCAGCATACAGGAGCAGATGTCCTATAAAAATCAGTTCTAGCTCTTAATTTAAATGAGTTTCTCTCTCTTGATGTTCACCGACTCACTTAGGTTTAGTGCTCCAGTTGGCAATATCCCAAAAAACAACAAAAATCCACTTTCTCTAAAGTCTATTTTTTAATGTATCTTCAAACAAGAAGCATTGTTAAGTCAAATGGTTGCATTTAAAATCCACTCATATTACCCAAAATTAAAAAAAAAAGATTAATTATTTTGGAGGTACATATTAGAGGCTAAGTTATTTTTCTTGGCTGCCTCACCTTGAAATGTGTCCACATGTTGGCAAGTCCAGAGTTGAGAAACTGAAGTGTGTTCAGTTTAATCTCACTTCCCCCAGATACTTAATCATGTTTTTTAAAAAAATTTTAAATATATTTTCATTTTCTATTTTCTGGGAGACTTATATAGAAAAACATTTCAATGTTATGTTTAACCACAGCCACATAATAACATGGCATTTAATATTTGTTCATGAAAACAAACTTTACTGCACATTCTGGATCATAAAACTGCCCAAATTCTCCATCTTTTAAGATAAGAACTATTCAGAGCTTGATGTGAATGACCAAATGTTGCCTTACACATTGAAGTTCAACCACATTTCACATTCCCATTTCCCGTCTTTACTGAACTCTGAGAAAAGAAATAAATATTCAGAAGAAATAAAGGAAAATGAGAAAATGGAGAAAAGGAAATGAACAGTTATGAAAGTGAGATACTGATTATAGAATTGGATAATGGCCAGACCATATATAAAAATAGAAATATCACCCAGGATCTGCAGCAAACTTTTCAGGAAAGCAACCCCTTTATCTACAATGAACAGCCCAGAAAGCCGGCCTGCCATAAGCCAGAATTGAGAGAAGCAACATTACCATCTCTAGTTACAATCCAGGAAAGTAAACAATAACTTCTGTAACAATCAGGCCCAAATGACCAGGATTTGATTAATAACTGACAGCTTCCGTAATTTTCGTCCTTGCTTCCAAATTAGGATCAACCAGAGAAAGCCAAATGCGCACCCAGAGCCAATCACATGCCCTGCTGCTAGTTAGCCTGTACAGCTTCCCATGCCAACAGCTTCCAATCAGGGTACACCTGAGCCTTCCCTTTTTTCATTGTAAAGCTCTCCCACTCGTCTGCTGGCCTCTGAGTCTCTGCCAAAACCCGAGTGACTGTGGCTAACTCCCTTGCTATAACAAACTCTGTAGTCTCTGTTCTTATTTGAGTGGTCCTTCATTTATTTTCCATGGAGAAATTAAGAAATAAAGGCAGAAGGAAGAATAAGAGAAAAAGAAAATGAATGATAAGGAAAAGGAGATTCACACACACACACACACACACACACACACACACGAATAAATACCTGGCCATATCATTTTCAATCCCTCTATCTCAATGCATGCTCAACCTCTCACAAATGAGGGCATGGAAATGAATTTACCAGGTTCAGTTTTATTTTGCTGTATTATCTACCCAAGCCTCTTAATAATTTATATAACTACATTTTAACGGAAAGCAGAATCCATGTAGTACTGAAAAGAATTGATCACCTCTCTAGAAGTCAATGCTGATAGTATCCAAACATTGGTTGGAGAATTCCTAGTAAGAAAAATAAATGAGTTTTCAGCATTTTAAATCAATACTTTTTTTTTTTTTTTTGTCAAAATTGACCATTAATACTCTCCTAAAAGAATGGATCTATTGCTACTTCAACTTCCTATTAAGCCTTTGAACTACTTCAGGTGAAAAGAGTTAACCCTCTTGCAAAGAAAAGAAAAATCTGTAATGGAAAGACTCTCACCTCTACATTTGACTTCCAGTGGATACAAAGACCTTATCTTTGAAGTTGGAAATAGTGTTTAAATTATATTTGAATAGAAACAAAAACACCTGTTTTTTCTTCTAGTGGAGAAGGGGGAAAAAGACTATTTTTAAAGGGAGACAATAAATGAAAGAAGTCTATTTGGCATCCAAATTTCTATTTTGAGAAGATACTTCTTCTGTTTGATATCAGGATGCACAATAAACCAACGACTTTTTAAAATGAAGACATTTTTGTCCCAATTTTATTGTTTAGGATCTTGGAAAATCCCCTGATCTGCACAGGAAGTAGTTGCAGCACAAAGGAAGATTGGACTAAGGTCAATATGGCCTATTTGAATTATTACTTTCAGTGCTTTGGAACAAACATGTACAAGAAGGTTAAAGACTGATAAACTCAACGTGTATCAGTGCACCTGCTTTATCTTGGAGATGAGTATAATGAAGCCTAGAAAGGGGAGAGAGAGAATTTCTCCAATGTTGCAAAACCAGGTATTATCAACACAAGGATCTTAAGCTCCTGGGGTTTATGCCAGGAGTAAGACCTGTAAGAGAATGGACCCAAAAGTACATGTAGTTCCATGATAGGGCAGGTATACTAGGCTTCCCTGGCTGGAAGAGGTCAAAGAAGGTCCATCCACGTGGGACACTGTAATCAGAAACAATGAGAATACAGAATCTGTGAACTGAGACCTAAGTGAGTAGGAATTGGGGAGTAGTTTATGTGTGTCCAAAACCAAAGAAGATGAGGTTTGGACTTCAAGAACAGGCAGAAGTCCTATTGGTAAGGTTTCACCTCAAGTTCAGAAAAGGTCTAATAGTCAGGTGGAAGAGTGACTTAATTGAGTCTTCTGACTCCTGATTTCTTAAATTTCCTTCAGTAGGGACCACATTCACCACACTCAGAGCCTCAGACAGGACTAAGCTTAAATAAGGATAAAGTGGCTCTAACTATTTCAAGACAAGGAGTTGGTGAGGCTAGAATCCAGACAACTAGGCATGATGTTTCATTTCTAGGACAATTTGCTTTTTGACTATTTCATATTATATAATATTTTATATTATACCTCTGATTCCTTAATAATGAATGTAAATTATTTAATGTCAGAGTAGGCTGTTTTATTATTAAGAATCTCATGCATTGGAAGTTAAATTCCAGCAAGCACTAAGAAACCCATATGTACCATTCGTTTTGTAAACAAACATTTATCAGTGCTAGGAGCAAGTGCTCTGTGAAGATACAATTCCTGCCCTCAAGAAGCCTAGATTCTAATGGAGAGACAGACATTGAAATCCACCACTACTTCATGTTAACTCATTGTACTCTGGTAGCTGAAACAACAGTTTCCTACATCCCATTTGTTGCTTCTGCATTTGCATGTCTGGAGTCTCAGAAGGAAAAAAAAATTTTATGCTACAAGTGGAGGAATTTAACAGCTACTGGACAGTTGGCAGTTGCTACAAAGCCTTACAAGTGTATGTTCCTTTTAAATTCCCACTTTTTACCTTCTGCCTTACATATAAGACTGCCCTTAAATATCACCCACATGTCTGACACTCCTACATCTATATCTCCAGCCATGAATTCTCCTGGAATAACCCCCTGTCTCTTAAAGGAATAAAAATTCAGAGTAAAAAAAAAATAGAGCTCTTGATAACATTTCAGGCCTGCCTAATCTTCTTCTTTTTCCCCATTTTTCTATTTCACAGGAAATTAAAACTAAGGACTAAGAGTGTCACTAACTTGTTCAATTAGACAAGTTGTCTAACTTGTCACAGAGCTAGTAGTGGGTCAGGCAGAGTATGAATCAAGGCAGTATGTCTCGGGTTCTTAACCACAATGATCTACTACTCCTTTTTCAATTTAAATTGATTTAAATTTTATCTTCCAAACACTTTTATGAAGTAAGGTTTTTGTTGTTTGCAGAATATTCTTCATCTCATAAAGAATAAGTGACTTGCCCAGTGTCACAGGCTATTAATTTGTAGCTGTGATATACAAGCTTGGGATTGTCTGCCTCTATCTTGCTTCTATGAAGGTTATTTGTATGCTATTTCCTCTCTTCCACAGGTTCTAGCTCCTTGATACCAATTCTTTGAAGATGATATTAGTATCTCATTCAATTTCCCTCTCCTTAGTTTTAGCATAATTTTTCTACATATGAGATGTTTATGGTATGTCATCCTTTGCATGTGTTGTTGAATTCAGTGTGCTAATATTTAATTGAGAATTTTTGCATCTGTATTCATCAGTGATATTGGTCTATGATTTTCTTTTTTATGTAGTGTCTATATTTGACTCTGGAATCAGGATGTGGGATTTATTCCTGAAAGGTGAGGATGTTCAACACATGAAAATCAAAAAATATGATAAATGACATTTATAGAATAAAAGATAAAAATCATATAATCATCTTTTAGATGCAGAAAAGGCATTTGACAAAATACTATATCCTTTTATGATAAAAATGTTCAACAAATTGAGTATAGAAAGAACAGAACTCAACACAATCAATGGTATATATGACAATACCACAACCAATATGATGAAGGGTTGAAATTTTTTCCTCTAATAGCAGGAACAAGACCACTTTCACCACTCCTATTCAACACAGAACTGGAAATCCTAGCCAGAGCAATCAAGCAAGAAAAATAAATAAGAGGTCTTCAAATCAGAAGGAAAGAGGTAATTTGTGTGTGTATGTGTGTGTGGATGATCTGATCTTATAAACAGAAAATCTTAAAGAGCCCACCAAAAATCTACTGAAACTAATAAAAAAATTCAGTAAAGTGGCAGGATACAAATATCAATGAGAAATCAGTTGTATTTCAATACACTAGCAAGAAAACATCTAATAAAGAAAACAATTTCACTCACAACAGCAACAAAAATAATAAAATACTTACAAATAAATTTAACAAAGGAAGTAAAAGATCTGTATGCTGAAAACTACAAGACTTCGATGAAAGAAATTGAAGAAGATGCAAACATTCGAAAGATACCCCATGTTCATGAATTTGAAGCATTAATATTGTTAAATGTTCATCCTACCCTAAGCAATCTATAGATTCAATGCAATTTCTATAAAATTCCAGTGGCATTTTATGCAGAAATAATAGAAAAAAGCAATTCTAAAATTTGTGTGGAGTCACAAAACATCCTGAATAACTAATGCAAACCTGAGAAAGAACAAACCTGGAGGCATCATACTTTCTGTTTCAAACTATGCTACAAAATAATCAAAACAGTATGGTGCCAGCATAAAAATAGTCACATAGTCTAGTGGTTACCAGAGGGAAGAGGGCTGGTAGATGAAGGTAAATAGGATCAAATATATGGTGATGGAAGGAGAACTGACTCTGGGTGGTGAACACACAATGCAATATATAGATGACGTATTACAGAATTGTACACCTGAAATCTATGTAACTTTACTAATCATTGTTACCCCAATAAACCTTAATTAAAAACAAAATAGACACATAGACCAATGGAATAGAATCGAGAATCCAGAAATAAACTACTGCATATACAGTCAACTAATATTTCACAAAGGAGTCAAGAATTCCAATGGGAAAAGGCTAATCTCTTCAATAAATGATGTTGGAAAAAATAGGTAACCACATGAAAAACAATGAAATTTCCCCTACATTATACTACTTACAAAAATTAACTTGAAATAAATGAAAGGCTTACACATAAGATCTGAAACCACAGACCTACTCCGATACGAAAATATAGAGAAAAGCTTCTTGACATTGAATTTGGCAACGATTTTCTGGATATGATACCAAAACTACAAGAAACAAAGCAAAAAATTATAAGTGGGACTACATGGTAGATGTGCAAGAAATACGTATTTATAGAAAATGTATTTATAGAAAACTTTATTTTAAAATCTGAGGAAAAGCCAAATCTGGAACAATTTGAGCAACAAAATAAAGTAATATTGGATTATATCCTAGTCTCATAAATAGCCAATAAATATCCATGAGTCCACACTAATATAAAGAAATTTTTAAATAAATAAATAAATAAATAAATAAATAAATAAATAAATAAATAAATAAATAAATAAAAATAAATAAATAAACAGTATAGAGAAATCTCTCATGTAAATTACCAAATAATTACTTCACCATCAAGGAGGAAGAGCATAGCTCCTCATTCCTTAAGTGTGTGCTGCACACAGTGACTTGCTTCCAAAAGGTATATTACGGAAAGGGTGAAAAAAGAGTCATTTTACAATGGAAAACCTGTCAAACACTAACTGAACCAGCTGATTGAAGACAAAATCAATAATGATAAAATAAAGTTTTCTATAAATACGTTTTCATATTGATACTATTACCCTTGATCTTATGTGAGGAAAATGTCTATTTACCTCTATTATATGAAGGATAAGTATAGCTTCATGGGTATACAAGAACATTGGGGATATAATGAATAGATTGGTCCACTCAGAATACATTGGTTTTCTGTGACTTGATGTGTCTTTGTATTGGTTTGTAGAAAGATTTTGTATATTTTATTTACAAATTAATGACAATCACCTCCCTGCTTGATTTATATTTTTCAGCTGCATTTCTTCATAGTCTGATCACATTGATAGTATATCTGACTCAAACTAATCTTTATCAGATGGTATTGTGGTTACTTAGAGACCCTACCACGGTTCATCATAAATTTTCCTGGAATTTGCTAGGGAAATTCAGGTATCAATGGAAAAGACACTTTGTGTTTATCTTATACTTTAGCTTACGGAAACATTTAGCCTTGATTCTTGGCAAAAGATGAATACTATATTGATAGATGCAAAAAATGACTGATTTTATTTTCTTGGAGAACATATCTCAAACATGTAATTTTCTGTGTCTATAATTAGAGGATACTATCTCTCCTGCCCACCTCACAGAGGAATAATAAGACTCAAATGAGATAACACATATTTTAAAAAGTGGAAATTATAAAGTGTCAAATTACAGAGGAAGACAGAAGAGAAGTAATCTCAACAAAATGCCTATGGTTTGCCCATCTTTTATAAACATAATCTCATTTAATTTTTACAATAACCCTTTTAGGAAGGGAGAATCAGAGAAATTAAATAATTTCACAAAAAGACAGTGGGAGAACAGGCAATTTAATTCTATGTATTTTAAATCCAAAGTCTTGTTATTTTTTGTTTCTCCTTTCCATAAAGATGAGATACAATGTCACTAACAAAATGCATCTGGCTAAGTCATTCAACACTGTACACTTTTTCTAGACCTAGTCTGATAACATTAGTAACAGACATAGCTGATTCTTCTATAGTCTTTGAGTTAACATAAATGAAGCAGAACTAGCACTAGGTGAAGAGGGTTAAAAAGAACAATGAAATAGTGGCCCTTCTCATGATTGCTTCTGTTACCTTGAGCAAGTCAGTCAGATGGATTTTTTTTTCCACTAACTTCTCTGTACAATGCATTGTAGTCAGAACTGAGAATAAAAAGATAATTAAGGCACTGCACCTAAAGACATACACATGTGCAATTATTTAATAAAATATCGTTAGTCTAAAATAGAGGTATATTATGAAAACAAAGTGCTATGGATTTGCAGCACCTCATAAGTGTCTTAGAGTATTTAGAAGCAGGTCAAATGGAATAAAGAGAGTTGAAAGTTCTAGGTGATGGTAAGACAAATAGAGTCATTGGAAAATGTGATACATTTGGAGAGCAGTGACACTCCTCTCTGGACCTCATTTTCCTCATCTGTAAAATGAGAGATTAGAAACCCTTGTATCTAAATCCTATTACACTTTACTATTCCATTTTTTTTTTTTGTCTCTGACTTCTCCTTTTCATATCCTCATATTTGGTGTACAAGAAAGTCAATTTCATAAAGAAGCCCACTTTTCTGCAAAAATAATACAATTAAACTTTAATATGAGAAGTTTGCTGACAGATTTATCTACTCTCAGCTGTGAGGTTTTGAAAAACATTGAATACAGGCTACTTGAAGGCTAAAGCTTCCCTTAACAAGGAGCAATTACATCCCTGAGCACATTTGATTCTCCCACAGGCATTAAAACAGCAGGGGCCTGTATTTCCGCTGAGTTGTAAAAGGGTTAAGCATCAGGCATAATGTATTACTAGAGAATGTCATCTAAAATGGATGAGGCCGATGCCCTTAGAGCAAGCTCATTGTTGGCCATCAAAGAAATAGCAGTGACATTCAGTCACCTCCCTGCACTTTAAGGGGAAGGATCACTTTAGGCAAATAGAAGGCAACTTGTAAGTACTTATTTTAAGAAATTGCTCCCATAGGTCTTAACAGATACCTTCTGTAAATGTTGGTCAAGCAGTTAATCAATTCAGGAGCCAAAAATATTTCCCATTTTGATTTACTTTAGATTCCAAAGGAAAGGAGCATATAGGAGGAGCTGGTGGTTAATAAGAAGGGGAATATCTTCCTGTTAATTCAAAGGTAGTCAGGGGTGGAAAGCTTAGCTAATTACAAGAGACCTGCCTCACTTCACTGGGGGGTAGTTTTGAGTTTCATACACAGTTTTGCTCCCCTGAGTAACAGTATTAAGGGCTTTGTTTAGGGAGCTGTGTAAACTGGGGGAGTTATTATTTGGGAAAATAGTGTTTGTTTGTTTTTTTCTTTTTTAAGTGAAATGCTGTGCATAATGTAATAGTTCCCCTTATTCATTTTAAACATTTATAAAATGAAACATTTATAAAATACAAATTTTGTATTTAATTTTTAAAGTAGGTCTATTTTTTTCAATATGCCCTAAGGTACAATTCTGGTCTCATATATGAGGTGTAAGGAGGAAATTCAGCCACATGCTATACAGCTATTTGTCAAATGACTGAACTATCACGGGCTTCCTCTTTGGACTTAAACTTTGTGCTGGGCAAAAGAAGGACTTTAGGGGACTTGAAAGCAGTGACAATAAAACTGTATCAAAACGTGTTGGTATGCCTTGCACCATTAAGTAAGGAATAGCATCAGTGAGAGGTATTCTTCTCTGGGGTTTCCAGGTCACGAACAGACTGAGAAGAGCAAATTTACCGTTTTAAGACTGCAGATCTCAATCAAGAGGTTGATCTCCTTCCCTTCCTGAAAGATCTCGGTTATCTGATTGTAACTGACTGAGATACTGAACTGTAGAATGGATGGATCTAAGATGTTAGGCAACTCCATTTTCTTAGGCACGTGCTCCTGAGTTCTTCTCTACTCATCAAAAATAAGACATGCTTTCCCTGGAGGGGCAGCCAGCGCATGCATGGTAGGCTTGTGCTAGACTCTCCTGCCAATCCATCTTTTGTGCACCAGCTCTTTTCTGAACCTAATTCCAAGTTGACGTTAAGCAGAGCCCTAGCCAGGGTTATACCTCAGCAATGGGCCCTGCAAACTTGGTGACTCTCAGAGTGTTTCCCAAAGTGAAGTCTTTGGAGCATGTACAGGGGACTCAGCTGAGTCACTGTTAAAAAATTAAGATGACTAGACCCCACGCAGAACTGCTGGAGCCAATCTGAGGAATTTGTATAAGAGTTTTCCCTCTCTAAGTGATTATCTTATTTACTAATGTTTTGGAATCCCTAACCTAGATCAATGACAGAAGAGTCTAATGGCTAAGGAAATTGTAGATTCTAAAACTGCCTGGTATGATACATCTGCTCCCCTCCCCATGAAATTGAAGGATAGTCCTCTAAAATTGCCAGGAAAAAGAATGCCAAGTTGATGAAAAGGGGCCATTATTGCAGTAGTGAAAGACTCAGAACAAGGGCTGCAGCACTCACGTCATTCCTAAATTAGAGTGCAAGCTATCTGGACTCCTAGAGCTGGACAACAAAGGTACATAGAGGTGACACATTGTTGCACAAGTAGCTTGCCCATAATTCAGTCTCCAAATTTTTATAAAGCACATTGACTTCGTTGGTAAAAAGAAAAGTGAATCATATTTCTTAGTGTCCTTCGTATGTGAACATTCTATATAGACATATTCATCAACATTATTTCTTTTATCCCAACCCAGATACCAAACTTTATGTTCACCTTTTAATAGTAAGGCATTCTCAATATCCTGCAATGATTTTTACCCATCTATTTATCACTTCTATGCTTAAGTACCAGAGCAATCACAAGCATTTCTCCCTGCAGAGCCACTGATTTGTTTCCTACTGCCTAGAATGTAGGATTTTGTTTTACTTTCTTGTGCAGTGGGGAACTGAAATCACTGCCAAGGCTCAGAAGTTAGCTACTGGGCATTTGCCACATCCTCATCTGACTATTTATTCTACATGAATTTCTTTCTGTATCTTTATTATTTCTGCCCCTTAAAATCTGATCATTTTTATATTACCTCTTACACGGCCCAAGGTAATAAGCACCAGCAGGTACCATGAGTCATGCTGAGTGTTTCCCATGAAGGAACAGAGTATGATTGAGGTAACAAAAGGTGCTTTGTTTAATGCAGTCGATAAAAATCAGCCACACTTCAGAATATATCTGATGTCTCTTGTCTAGGGGGAGGAAATTAGAAACGTGACTTGTGGCAGTATCTTTGCAGAAATCTATTCAGGTAGAAGAATGCTTAGTCTGTGCTGGTCCCGGTAATGAAGTGCTACAGACTAATTCAATTGTTGGGGTTACCTGATTATAACATTATAATAACTTATTTATTTATTTATTTATCATTTTATTTAATCTATGCCAGTCACTGTAGTATCCAGATTATTAGCAATAGAAAGGATATAGTTCAACACATCTAAATCAATTATCTTTCAGGGAAAGTAAAAACTTGCAGAACCTAGTTACTCAGCAAATGATTCATGTATATAAGCTGGTGACTTAATTTATAAGCTTTTAGTTACAAGGCTGAAATGCAAAAGCAAAAACATTCCTCTTACCTCCACCAGGCATACTTTTCATACTCCACTCCACACCACTGCTCCAAGCAAAGATTTCAGCAAACTTCTCAGGCAAAAAATAAAGAAGCATTCTGATTACTGAAGAGTAACTAGTCCCTGGCATCTCCAGACCTGATACTCTCTCATGTTCCTGATGCTTTTCTAGACTTCTTACTCTGGAGGTTTCCTCCTTTGGAACTTCTCAGACCTCCCATTTTCTGAATCCAGCAATAGTGAATGGATACAAAGCCAAACAGAGAGACGCTAAGCACTATTTCCCACCAGAGCATTATATCACCGTGGCTCAAGCACATGCTATAGAGCCAGACTTCATAGGTTTGAATCCTGGCTCTGCTAGTTATTAGCTTGGTAATTTTGGCAGGTGATTTAACCTTTCTGTGCCTTGGTTCCTTCATTTGTGAGTTGGGGATAATATTAGCAACTATCATAGGCAGTTGTGAAAATAGAAAGAATTAATATCTTTAAAGTACTTAGAATAGTGTCTAAACTATAGTAATTGCTCAAAATGGTTATCTACTATTATCCAACACATGGCTAGTGAATTCATCAGGGATAATTTGGCTCTAAAGGGACATAAAGACATGGAAACTATGTTAAGGAAAACAAATATATAGAAAGTTACATTCTTTTTGTTGTTGTTGTTTTAAATTTAAAGCAATATCTTATGAAAACCAGAGCAGAAGGTATTGTTGGTTTTCAGGGTATTCCCTAGCATGAACTTGGAAAAGTTCTCAGGATTTCTAAGGCAGATACTCTCTTACTTTCTTGGGGGTCACATGGTTCCTTGTCCCTGGTCTAGTCAACTGTGGGTAAAGGTAGAAACACAGGATATGAGAAAGGGCCTGGAGAAGACCTATACATTGATGATTTAGTCAACTGACTTTAACATAAGCATGCTGGGAAAATGCCCTTAGCAGGCTCCTGGTATCTGTCTCTATCTCTCCATAGATAAAGTGCAAACCAAGGAAAATAAATAGCCAATGGTAAGATGCATCTTTAAAAATAAATTGCAACATTTCACCTCTGACATCGTATATGCCTATTACAATTCCATAGACTCTATTCCCTATGCTGTACTCCACATCCTGTGATGACATAACATGTGTGTGTGTGTGTGTGTGTGTGTGTGTATAACATAAATTCAGACATCCCATCTTGACCTTCCTAATTTTGAGTAAGTTTAGTGACATAGATGGTGAGAAATCCAAACTTTCTGCATGTGTTATTTTTATATTACTGTAATATACAATTTAATACAACAGATTTCCATAATGGACGAGTGACTTTTAGATTCTGCATGTCTTTACAGACTAAAAGATAAAATAAATAGAAAACACAACTCCACAAATAACCCCCCAAGAATTTGACAATATATACAGAGAATTAAATTAATGGACACTAATAATTAGGAGTTCATAAATCTTATCTGTTCTCTATTTATGACCATTTAAAAAGCAGCTGACTCCACATAGCAAATATTTAAACTAAGACAAGAGCACCTCCCCCTTACTATAAACATTTTAATAGCGTGTTAATACAAGAACACCTAAAAATTGAATTATTATCAGCTATTATAAACACGTAAGGCAGGGAAAAATGAAATTTAAACGCTACGTTCCCATGCCATAGTAGGTATTTCAACTATTCCCCATTAACCAATTCTTTCATCAGGAGACATAGGAAGGTTCCACTTCCCCACACCTTGAAATTCTGCAGGGCCACACAACTTGTTTGGCCTATATGATATGAGCAAAAGTACTGCATGTCACTTTCTTGTAATGCATTTTATTTTCAGTGCTTGACTTTCTAATCCGCCCAGAGATAATGACAGCATGTGTGATGTGGAGGCTCCATGAGAAGAGAGCAGTCTGGAAAGCTGAGCTTTTACATGGAAGAAAATCAACCTGAGATTCATTCAGACTCACAATGGACTTTTTTCTGCATCTATGTTGAGGTATAATGGACAAATAAAAATTGTATGCTTTTAAGGTACACACCTTGATGTTTTGATATACATATACACTGTAAAATAATTGCCAGAATCAAACAAATTAATAGATCCATCACTTTACATAGTTATTTTTCTTTTCTTTTTTTCTCTTCTTTTGTGGTGAGAACACTTAAGACCTACCCTCTTACCAAGTTTCAAGTATATAATACTGTAGTAAAACTATAGTCATATTATTGTACATTAAATCTTCAGAACTTACTTGTCTTGCAAAACTGAAACTTTGTGTCTCTTTCTGTATAAATTGCAGTTTGGGGAGCATGGCTTTAGGGTAGATTCTGCCTGCTCCATATTTCAGAACTAAACAGACTTCTGAACTTGTAAAGATTGGGGAAAATTCTGACCTTTGAACCCTTGTGGGGAAAGGGAAAAGAGAACAGGACAAATGAGTATCATAGAAAATTCTTGCATCTTCTTTATTACTTGAAAACTAGTGTAGTACAACTTTCTCATTTCACATATAAATGGCTTAGAGACCCAGAAAGAGGAACTGACTTGATCAAGTTAAAAGAAATGTCAGGGGCAAAGTCTGTTAATGTTTTACATACTAATCTACAAGGAAAGAATATGAGAAATAAAAGAAAAAGAGTAAGCCCAAAAGAAACCCGTGTAGCTATTTGTAATTTTAATAAAATAAGATTTTTATCAAAATTACCCGTCGAAATATACAAATCCTGAATTCAAACTCAAAGGTTTCCCTGCCTTTCTACTTAAGAAATGAAGCCCCATGCAGTACTTCTGGCATGTGGTCCCAGGGTGAATTTCCTCTACTATCAAGAGACATGGGGAGACTTTTGTGTGATGTTATGTAAAATGACAATAAAAGAAAAAAAGCATGTAGTGATCAAAACTAAAGAAAGAAAACTAGCTTATAGCAGAGATGGGGTGAAAATATGAGTCTTTTGATTGACAGATAATTAGGGTTAAGAGACATGAATTCTATTTCCAAGCTGAGGAAGTTTAGACAGGAAATTCACTTCCCTTCCTGTAAGAATTGAATTAATTCTAAATTTTTTTCTCACTTTACTTTTACCTTTTATTTCTCTACCACCTCTCAATGATTTATTTTATTTTTCAGTATTAAAGTATTATCTGTAAGTAGTAATGTGAAACTATAATAAATTCAGCAAAGAAGAGTTGAATAGAGCTAACATATCTAATTCTTAAACAGTTCCTTCATGCCAATTATCAACATGTACTGGTGTAGGAGCAAATCCTTCCCTTCCAATCTTCTGCACTCCCACTTTTTTTTTTAGGATAGGTTCTTCCTGCTTCAGGAACACTAGCGTAAATATATTCCATCTTTCCTCTTAGCTCCTTTTAATTGTGGTATATGGAAACTTTGCGGTGCTTTAAGCAATGAAATTTCCCTAGAATTTAAAATTTTCCCACTAGTGCTCCTTCTATCTTAGCTTTAATTGAAAAGTGGTGTTCTCTAATGGCTCACTTTTCCTAAACTCCTTACCAATGATTCTCCACTCCATTGCCTTGACAGTTCTTGAGGCAAGTTGATGGAGTCAGACTTTTTGTTAACCTCTCACAGGCGATGGCTACTTTCACACTATGGTTTCACTCAGTAACTTGTTAACCTTGGAGGTTCATGTCATTCTCGTTAGCGTCCTTTAAATGATTATGTTTACCACATTCATCGATCTAAATCCAGGGCATTTCTCCATCAATCTCAGTGAGTACAGCATCTCCCTTACACATTCCCTCTCTATTCTGTTTTTTGGCATTGTCTTGACCTGCGCGTTCCTTCCATTTCAGTTATATAATAGTAAGCATGCCTAATATCATTATTATTCAATTTGGGATCTCTGAGGTGGGTTCGTGTGTGTATGTGTGTGTGTGTGTGTGTGACCATGATCGTTTTATCAGGGCCTTATTCTTGCTGATCCTTTACCTTGCTGATATGCTTTTTTATCTTCTTCACAACCTTAAATCCCTGAAACTCTCCTAGCTCTAGTAGTCCACCAACCCTGTCTGAATCTGCTTGCCTTCCTACGAATTCTGAAACCCACAGTTGGACAATTCAGTGACATCTCGTTAACATCTTAGAATTCTCTACCAGCACTCTCAAGCTTCTCTAAAGTCTGCTTTATAGATCCCTAAACCTGAATAACCCCTTTAAGCACTGTCTCTACACTTTCTGCTGGGCTATGAGCAGTAGCCAAAGAAAGTCACAAAACTAAAATAATTGGGTCCACTGCAATTTCATGCTAAGTAAACACAGTCAGGTCTTTCTCACTGCTCAGTAATCCTTTATTTATATGTGAGGAATGCAAGAAAGCATCCTCCACAGCAATTGCTCCACATTACTCCACATTATTAATTTCCTTGGGTTACCATCCCTACACATATCATCTGAAGGTGCTAATTACACCTGTGTTGCAGACAGAATTAAAATTTTCTGACTTGTTTCTTTACTGTCTTCAACATCTCAAATATATCAGTTTTCTTCCTGGACTCCTCTCTGCCTACTATAGCATCATATAAAATTGTATCCCTCATCTTTGCCAAAGTTTTCTCCTATGTACCCTCTCATAACCACTTCTCTTTCTTTTGGAGCAGCTCCCACAAGTTAATCTAACTCTCTCCCTTGGCATTTCATTGAGCATCAACCTATCTACAATATCCTTCTTTAGAGATTCTACTGTTCTAGAAAAAAGTTATTATTTTTTCTTGACTATTCTCTCTGTAGAATGACCAAAGTATCTCTTTTTATTTTAACATTTGAATAAACTTATGGCCTCTTTCACCTCTGCCTGGTATTCAAGCTCTTGATTCTTGATATTTACACTTACTTTGGATGCCCTACCTGAATTTCTGGTAAGTCAAGGACAACAACTGAATATTAAAGTGAGCCATAATGATATTTGGAGGTAGTATTGACTAGAGTTTCACAGCCTGTAGAGACTTCTGTGCAAACTTTTAGGAACACTTATGGCAAGTTGTTAGGGAAGAAAAGAAGGTAGGGAAGGACAGTGTTAACAATTAACAGAAGGGATCACACCAAGATGCGTTGCCAATCATTCAAACGACAGTGTCCAATCTTTTGGAAAACACACATTGTATATCAATACCCAAAGAGCCCAAGATGGTCTCTGGTATGGTAGAAAGAATTTTAGTTCAGTAACAGAAAGTGGCCCTAGGAGGAGATGTCTAGAAACAAACAATAAATAGGTATGTGAAAAACAGTATTAGTAAGAAGACTGGTGGTCAGTCCCATATTTTTGATATGAGTTCACTGAGGTCAGGTTCATGTATTTCATAGATTTCCATTTTCATGAACTGGAGAGATTTCACTCAGTATTTATGCTTATAATCCCTTGATTTAACAGTGTCCTTCAATAGATGAATGGATAAAGAAGATGTGGAATATATACATGATGGAATACTATTCTGCCATAAGAAAAGATGGAATAGTGCCATTTGTGACAACATGGATGGATCTTGAGATTATAATGCTAAGCCAAATAAGTCAGAGAGAAAAAATTGAGAACCATATGATTTCACTGATATGTGGTATATAAAACTGAACACAACAAAGGAACAAGACAAACAAATGAAGAAACAAAAACTCATAGACACTGACAATAGTTTAGTAGTTACCAGAGGGTAGGGCGGGGGGGGGGGGTAGATGAGGGTAAAAGGGATCAAATATATGGTGATGGAAGGAGAACTGATTCTGGGCGGTGAGCACACAATGTGATATATAGATGATGTATTACAGAATTGCATACCTGACACCTATGTAACTTTACTAACAATTGTCACCCCAATAAACTTTAATAAAAACAAAGAATTTGATGTGCAGAGTAGGATTTAGTGACTATTCAGTGAAGTGAATTGAAATATCATAAGGCATCCAGAAAATCAAACCTTAAGACTAGACAAACTGTTTGCAGATGGGTGGTGGGAAGCTAAAGCTCGGTGACTTCAAAATTGACAACAAGTTTAATATAAAAATGTAAATTTCAGACTCACTGGTCCTCGCTGGTGAAAAAGCATTTCCTGATATACTGCCACTTATGGGCAGAACTCATTTGTAGCTCAGTCTACAAATGATCCTCTCAATGCATGAGTCTGAGAAGGCCTGGCAAAGGCAAGTGGACAATTCTCACTCCCTTTTAGTAAGCTTTTCTTTTCTTTTTATTTCCCTCCAATGAAGACTGAGCTTTTTCATTCTTAGATATATAACACATTCCATCTTCAATGGAATTGAGCTCAGATTGCTTATATAGCTTACTGAGGCAACTCATATTATCTTTGTATCTTTCAGTTGTAATTCTATTTCCAGTAAACTCTCTTAATCTAAAAACAATTGATATCTTAATCAAAAAACAATTGACCACGTGAGTGTGAACTGGGTGGTCTATTCACTTCCATTGTTCTATTTTTTTTCTATATTAATGTGAATACCACACTGTCTTCATTACTAAAAATATTAAAATAAATCTCGAAGTCAGGTAGTATAAACTTTCAACTTCTCTCTTATTTTTGAAAGTGTTTTACTATGGGCATTTCTATTTTCTAAAGAATGTGTACAAGTGGACATTATTTTTACATGTAATTCTAAGAAAGTACAAGGAGGGAATAATTAACATGACGTTATCCAGAACAACTGTGATCCTGAAATTGTCCTTTTCTTTTGATTTGTTAGTTCAGAACACAAAAGATTTCCTCATCATAAAACAGGGGCCATACTTTTTTAAAAATTAAATTTATTGGGGTGACAATTGATAGTAAAATTGCATAGGTTTCAAGAATACAATTCTATAGTGCGTCATCTATATATCACATTGTGTGTTCGGCACCCAGAGTCAGTTCTCCTTCCATCACCATGTGGGCCCTACTGTAAAAAGCCAACATTATAAGGCTCTAAAGCATGGTTTCATAAGGTCTGGTCTGTAATATTACATTGGTTGATCCAAAACTTCTTATAATCATTCATTGTGAATAAGGAATATGATAATGTATATAATTCTTCTATATTTATTACGTAATGAATATCGAATATTATAACAAACTTTCTTAAATTTATAAACTGCTTTACAGTGACAAAGTATTTTTCATAAATTATTTTCTTTGAACCTCAAAACAGTTTTTTAAAGAGTCCTTGTAAGCATTATTAATAATATAATTATTGCAATATATATATTATAAAACTGGAAGTAAATATTGTTGCATACTTATTATGTATGTGACATGATACATTACATGCAACTTTATAGGGTATAATTTTTTACCTTCAAAAATAATAATTTTGCAACACAGAAAACTATTTACACATATATTAAGCATATGTATATTGAAATTATACAGTAATAAAATTGCTGTGATTTTACATATTAAGACTAATTAGTCCTCCATCCCCAGCACCCTCCTTTTCTGGCCTGCGGGAAGAGTGTGACACTGCTGGGCTGGGAGAGAGAAGACTCATCCATCTCCAGCCCCCTCCCTTTCTGGCCTGCCTAGGGCAGGACAATTACAACTGCGGAGACACTCCCAGGGATCAGCAGCAGGTGGCAGAGGCAGCTTGGGGCTTTCAGCAGTTTAGAAATCTCAGGCCCTCAACACACACACACACACACACACACACACACACACACACACACACACACAAAAGTAGTACCCTGAGACTCAGGAGACCTGGGCACAGGGCTAGATGTTTTACTCTCAGTGATCATATGTGCAGGCAAGAGCAGAAACTGCACTGACTTTGTAAAAACTACCATTCAGACCCCATAGCCCCAGCCAACTAGAACTGCAGTCCCAGGGTCACTCTGGGCTCCAGGTGGCCGGCTCTGCCTGCACAAGACGCAGAGGACTCTTACGTACAGCAGAGGACAACCTGGAGATTACTTGGTGGGCTTAAGCCAACACTGGCGTTGCTTTCTTTGTTTTATTTTGTTTTCATATTTTTTTATATTTTTGTCTGTGTTGAGTGTGGGTTATCGGTTGTTTTTACATGTGAATATATTTGTTTTTTCTTTGTTGTTGTTGTGCTTGGTGACTTGCTTTGTTTTGAAATTGCCCTACACCAGGGTCCAGCTCAAGAGGCACAAGATTCAACATACACAGAAGCCAAATCCAGACCAAACCAGAGTATTACCGGGTTTGACCTACAAGTGACACATCCAGTGGGAATTCTCTACAGGCACAAGAGCCCATAGAGGCCAAGCCCCATTCGAGCAGTCAACCCTCACTCAGCAGAACATCCGCTGTGGGCAGAACAAACTCTCATAACTAGTCAGCCAAGGAGTCAATCCCACCTACTGACAAACCAAGAACAATTAAAGTTCAACTTTAACAGGACAATATATGCAACACAAGGGTCACCTTTGGAGCACACACACAGGAGAATAGGGAAGTAGTGCAAGTCAAATATAAAGGACACATACTACATAAGATAACCCAGCAAAAACCAAGAACCCTAGGGGATCTACCTAATACAGTGGTACCTCGGTTTTAGAATGTAATCTGTTCTGGAAGACAGTTCAAGTACTGAAACGTTCGAAAACCGAGGCACAGTTTCCCCCTAGAGTGTAATGCGAAATGGATTAATCTGTTCCTGAACTTTAAAATCACCCCCTAAAACTGCAAATTTAGCATGAATTTTACTATCTCATGATACCATAGATCCATAAAATTTATGGCGTTCGTAAACAGAACTGTTCGTCAACGGAGACGTTCGAAAACCAAGGTACCACTGTACATTGAAACAAACTTGGTTTAGGCTTTGGTTTATTTATATGAATGTGCCCCAGGAAGACTGTGTGAGCAAAAGGGCCATATGCTATTTCATTTTTCTATCCCCTTTTCCTAACATGATAACTGGCTCGAATGTTTATATATATAGACATAGAGATGCTGATAGAAATGCTGAATTAGAACAGAATAGAGGGGTGTCATGGGTGATGCTGGGGTGCTGGATATCAGAGAAGTCTCTTCAGAGTAAGTGGTTTGGTGGTGAGCACCTGCTCTTTGGACTTTGGAGTTAATCTGGATATCAATTTTTACCCTAACCTTATAGCTCTAACACTTTTGAATCATTTCTATCCCACTTACCCAATCATCTACACCAATTTTTTTCAGTTCATTAAGAATGTGAGGCAGATAATTAGGTGGCTGATAGTCTTAGGACCTATTAGGAAGACAAACTGCAACAGAACATGCAAGTGCTTTGTTTTCAAATAATAATGGCATAACTTTTGAAGGCTTACCTCTGTTTCACTAGTAAGAGACTCTTTGAGAAACCATATTGGAAGCCTTACTTGTCCACAGAAGAAAGGTAATGGTGGAGATAAGAGACACAATAAACTGCTTGAGGAACTCTATGAGTATATTTTGGGAAAAAGTAATTGACAATTGGCAGGACTGACATTTTAATCACATTTTCCTTTTCATTCACTTACATTCTTTAAATCCAGCCTGCCGCTCATTGAATTGGAACACTGTACTGACTAATCTCACCACTTCACTGAAGTTCACCTGGCAGTTAAATATTTTCAATACCGTTAACATTCTTCAGAAAGTGTTAGTAAATGATGTTAGCCTTTGACAAAATTAACATTTTCTTCACATTTAAGAATGGCGATACTCCAAGGTACTAAATATAGTTGCTGTCATAGAATGTAATAACAAAAGCAAGAGGAAAGGCTCAAAACAGGTGATGTTAGTGTTTGCGGGGGAAGGACAAGTCAAGTTTTTATGCCAACTGTCTTTTTTTCTTTCTTTGATCGTTATAGAAACTAAATTTGTACAGACTTGGCTTTTTACACCAAAAAGTCAATGCAAAGAATAGTGAAACAGCAACAGTAGCACTGGGAGGAATCTAACGAGAAATAGTTATGTCAGATAAGTAAAGCAATGGGAAAGTCATGATTAGCACCACAGGGATACTGGAAATTCCAGCTGTGACAAACAGCTTTCTTCATTCCTGGGTTCACTGCTCACTATAAAATGTGTTTTCACAACTAACCAATCCATCAATCACAAATCTACTCACTGTGCTCAGTGTTACGGAGAACCTTGAATCAAGCATCAGATGGTAAGTACTTACCTACTAAGAGGGTGTGTTTTTTTGCGAGGAAGTCAAGACATGCTGGCATTTTCTCCAAAGAGGAAGTAAAAATACTCAATTGCTTTTTTGTTGTTGTCCTAGTATTCTGGAAAGGAAACAGAGTAGAAGAGTTAACTGAAAATTAGTAAAAACTTGGGTTCAAAATGTTGGTCCTAGTTACATGCCTGAGATAAAAAAAGTTTCAGAGAAGCATTTGGCACTCAGGGAATCACACAAGAGGGAAATAGTGGGACATTCTGTTTTCCGATTGGAGGTCCTTTGTGAAGGTGTCAGCTAATAAGGATTATAATATTATTGGTTACAAAATGTGATTGTTATGACTTAATGAACTAATTAATATAAAATATGGTTATTCTTTTTTTTTTCCCAAATTAAAACTGACTTGAATCTTTACTTGACAGTTGGGCAGAATTGTCTGTCAAACCAGGGAGGCTTACTCTGTTCAAATGCATCATAGTAAGAGAATATGAAGCTTCTTCTACTGCTGCTTCTTATACATTTGCCAAAGTATATAAAGTAATGATCCAGCCAGTATAAAGCTGTCTCTTTCACTGATATGATACTCTTTCTGTTGCAAACACTTGTGGAAACCTCTGATTTTTCAGTGGTAAGGACCATTCTCCTGTTGATCTTCTTCAGTTTGTCTCCACGTTCATAGTTCACCCACTGAATATGATTGGCTTTCTTCAGCCTACATAAAAATATTTGATTACAGTATTTTCCTCTGAGTCACTGGGTGCTTATGAGTCTTACGTTTATATTATAATGGGATTCCACTCAAGTGATTCTTCCTGCATCACAATATAGTCCAAGGTAACCTGTGGTCTCCAGCTGAACAACTTTCAAGGCCAAGTTGTCTTAAACAATAAAAATATAATATGCAAGAACTGGGTTCCTTAGCTATAATTTATTCAGTGCCCTCTATATACTAACTTTGATGTGGACCATAATCTTTTATTATATAATTTAATATGTAATCCAAGTCTACATACTCAGGCAATGAGAATGCTAAAATAACTTTCCAAAAAGGACTATAATTTCCAATTAAAATCTCTATGATTTGAAACAATATGGTGTTTCTTCTGTGTTAGAATTCTTCATGTTGAAAGTATACAAGAAATAGTTGAAGTCTCTGCCATAGGATACAGATCAGTGAAAAGATTATTTCCAAATCTTAATATTTACGGAATGTAAGCCATGAAAATATTCCCCAAAAGACAGCATATACTCTTTTTTAACTTTAGGAGAAAGATAGCATATTCTGGATATACCTCGATAATTAGTGTTGAGAAGTGTTCAGGAACTAACATGAAACACACACTGTCAACAGATGTATATGTAAAAAATCATCAATATACACAAATACAATGAGGTCGTAAAATATTTATTGATTTACGAAACATTGATTACATGTCCACTATGTTCTGGACAGTGAAATAGCTGCCAGGAATACAAAGACATGATCACTATTCTCAATCTACAATACAGTGCAAAACTGAGTCTTTTGAGTTAGCTCAGCAAACAGAAAATGTTAATTTGAGATAACCAGATAATCAGTTTGGCAGATAGTCCCTACAACACTGGACAGCTCATGGTAATTACTAAAAGATTAGAAAAAAGTACCACCCTACTAAAAATATTTCATATCTTCTCCTCTCTCTTAAATTCTCAGTTTATAGTTTATTTCCTAATTTTCTGATAAAATAAACATAATCAGAATAGAACTTCCACAATGTCCTGCAACCTCATTTACCATCCTAGGTGTTCCTAGGGTTGAATTCACTCCATCTCCCCAAGAACATCATTATAGTAATTCACCCTTGCCCAAGACCATTAATAATTATTTTATTTTTTATTTTTAATAGACTTAATTACTTTAGAGCAGTTTTACGTTCACAGCAAACTTCAGAGGAAAGTACAGAGATTTCCCATATATGCCCTGGCTCACAATTTCAAGTTTCCCCCTTTATCAACCTCACCCATCAGAGTGGTATATTTGTTACACTGATGAATTTACATTGACATACAATCACCCAAATTCCATATTATATCTTAGGGTTCACTTTTAGTGTTGTACATTCTATAGGTTAATATAAATGTTACAATGATACGTAGTCATTATTATGATAATATGCAGAGTACTTTACCTCCCCTAAAAATCTCCTGTGTTCCACCTGTTTCTTCCCTCTTCCCTCATAATCCTTGGCAACTACTGATCTTTTTAGTGTTTCTACAGTTTTGTCTCTTTTAAAGAAGGTTGTACTGTTAGATCATATAATATACAGCTTTTTCATTGGTTTCTTTCACTTAAAATATTCATTTAATGTTCCTCCATGTCTTTTCATGGTTTGATAGATCATTTTTTTTTTTAGTCCTGAATAAGATTTTCCTACCTGATATACGACTGTTTATTTATAAATGCACCTATTGAAGAACATCTTGGTTAATTCCAACTTTTGGCAATTATGAATAAAGCTGCTATAAACATCCATATGCAGATTTTGGTTTGGATATAGTTTTCAACTCCTTTTGGTAACCAGAAGCATGATTGCTGGCTCTACTGGTAAGAATATGTGTAGTTTTCTGAGGAAATATCAAAACATCTTCCAAAGTGGCTGTACCTTTTTGCATTCCCACCAGCAATGTATGAGAGTTCCTGTTTCCCCACATCTTCATAAACATTTGATGTTGTTAGTGTTCCAGATTTTGGCTATTCTGATAGGTGTGTATTGGTTTCTCACCGTTGTTTCAAGTTGTATTTCCCTTACAACATGATGTGGAGCATCATTTCATATGCTTAATTGTCATCTGTTAAATCTTCTTTGGTGAGATGTCTGTTAAGGTCTTTGGCCCATTTTTTAATCAAGTTGTTTGCTTTCTTATTATTGAGTTTTAAGAATTATTTTTATATTTCTCATAACAGTCCTTTATCAGATGTTTCTTTCGTCAACAGTTTTTCCCAGTTTGTGATTTGTCTTCACATTCTGTTGGTATTGTCTTTTGCAGTGCAGAATTTTTAAAAAAATTTTAACGTACTTGAGCTTATCAAGTATTTCTTTCATGGATCATGTTGTATCTAAAAAGCCATTGCTATACCCAAGGTCATCTAGGTTCTCTCCTATGTTATCGTGTCTGAATTTTACAATTTTGTATTTTACATATAGGTTGTGATCCATTTTGAGTTAATTTTTTGAAGAGTATAAGGTTTGTATCTACATTTTTTCTTTTCTTTTTATGTGTGTGTCCAGTTGTTCCAGCTTCATTTGTTGAAAAGTCTATCTTTGCTCTATTGTGAAAGATCAGTTGACTATATTGATGTGGATCTATTTCTGGTTTCTCCATTCTGTTTCATTAATCTGTTTGTCTATTTTTTCACCAGTACCACATGGTCTCAATTAGTACAGCTTTATAGTAAGTTTTAAAGCCTGATAGTGTCATTCCTCCAACTTAGTTTTTCTCTTTTAATTTTAAAAGAGAAAAATAACCTCTTATATTTACACACATATTTATCACCACCTACATTCTTCACTTCTTGAAAAGCCAAATTTCCTTCAAGAATCATTTTCCTAAGTCTAAATAACTGCTTTTACATTCATTTATTATTATTATTAAGTCAGTCCAGATAAACTGAGAAACAAGTCTCTTCATTTTTATTTATCTGAAAGGGTTTTTATTTTGCCTTCAATTTTGACTACTATATTTTCAAGATAAAAAAATTTTTCAGTTTGCACGTCTTGCGATTTTTTTCCTCCTTTTAGTATTTAAAGATTGTATCCTAATATTTTGTGTGTTCCATTGTTTCTGATGAAACAATGTTTCTCATTCATATCATTGTTTCCCTTCATGTATTGTGTCATTTGTTTTTGGCTGTTTTCAAGATTTTTTGATGTTGTTGTTCAGCAGTTTTCCTACTATAGACCTATATTTGATTTCTTTTGAATTTATTCTGCTTGGAGTTCACTGTGTTTCTTAAATCTATAAAGTTATAGCTTTCATTGATTTGTGGATTT
This sequence comes from Rhinolophus hipposideros, assembly GCF_964194185.1. Lineage (NCBI taxonomy): Eukaryota > Metazoa > Chordata > Mammalia > Chiroptera > Rhinolophidae > Rhinolophus > Rhinolophus hipposideros. The sequence goes on along the minus strand of NC_138050.1, from coordinate 43,577,423 downwards.
TTCAGCCTTTACTACGTCAAAAATTTTCTCTGATCACCTTTTGCACTTCTTCTAGAGTTATAAATATATTTTTGTAAGTCACTTAGTATTTTCCCATATTTCTGACTCTCTTCATTGTTTTTTTTTCCCTTTCTCTTTTAATATTGGATCCTTTTATTCATCAATTTTAAAGTTCACTGAATCTTTCATCCTTTATCTCTAGTCTGTTGTTGAATCCATTCAATGAAGTATTCTTTATTTTAGACCTCGCAGTTTTCATTTTTAGTATGATCATTTGGTTCTTGTTTATAGTATTTATTTTTTTGTGGATTTTCCTGTTCAATCATTAGAAGCCTATATTTTTTAATACTTTAATTCAGTTATAATTACTTCTTTAAAATACTTGTATGCAAATTCCAATACGTAGATCACCTCAGGGTCATTTTCTATTGTTTAGTTTTTCCTTGACTATGGTTCAAATACTCTAGTTTTCTAATATGTATAATTTTTTTAATTGCATCCTTAACTTTGTTGATGATACATCATAGATTCTGAATTCAGTTATTCTCCTCTGAAAAGGAATGATTTCTATTTTAGCAGGTAGTGAAATTACTAGTTGATCACCTGCTTTTGGAAGCTTAGTGTACAGTTTGTGTGGGAGATTTATGTTAGCTTTGTCTTTTATTTTAGTTATATCCTCAGTACTGGGATGCAGTGTTTACTCTTAAGATCTGACCCTGACGGGATTCTATATAACTATGAGTTATTTACCAAGCCCTCTGATTTGGCAGGATTCAAACTCCAAACTCTCTCTCTCATGCAAAGGTCAGCAGCTGAAATCTCTTCTCAGACTTCCAGCTATTGCTTATTGCTGAGCTGGTGGATGAGTCTAACATATGCATTCTTAGTTCCTGGGTCAAGCAGAAAGGAAAATTTAAATACAAATTTTGAGATTCATCTCTCCGTAAATACTTTTTCTTCCAGAATCCATCCCGATTTTCTAGTTGCTCTGGGAGCATTGAATCCAGTTCTCTCACACCTCAAAACAATACTGAAGTTTTCAGCTTGGGTTCTAGTTGTCCTATACCAATTCTACTGCAGAATGAGCAATACACTCAGGTTAGAAATAATGCATATGAGTGTTACTATTTCACACAATGATTCCCTTTTTTCAAGGATTGAGTCTTCTCCAGTTCTGTTTGCTTTTGGTCATTCCCCAGCATGAACAAATAAGTGTATGAAAGTTAGTGAGTACACATTCATGTGTGTGTATGTATATATGTATATATAGCGTTACATGTCATTTTATAATTGTTATAAATTACTCTACTATTGCTGAAACTGGATCTATGTAAAAGTCTTTCTTCTATCTACTTTAGATATCCTATCTTTTTTTTTCATCTCTTCAGAAAACACTTCAAACTTGTCATCATCACAAACTTGTCATCACCACATCACCATCACGTGGTCATAACCACGTGCAACCGTCTTTCACCCAATTTTGAAACTGAACTTTTCTTTGTATCAATGAAGAATTAGAGAAATAACTTGAGCAAATATGGATCATAAGTGTTGTTGAATATGACTTTGTATCTCATTTCTCTTAAAGACTGAGTATAACTATAAAATAAACAAGCTTATAAAGTACAGATGACTGTATCTTCTACAATTGTTAGGACTGTGTGGGATTCTTTGCATATACTAAACAATTATTATTGAAAATATTAAAGACTGTCATAACATTATCTCCTCTTTTATGTGCTTTTTTGATATTGTTCCCTTCCATGAAATAACTTATTCCACAAAGGTTTACTGAATATCTGTAGTTAGGTATTGGAGATTAAACAATTGAAGAAAAAAAAATACTGTCAAAGGTCATAAAGTAGAAGGACAGAAAGATGACTCTTTTTCTACTTGTATTTGGCCTCGTGACATTTACTTAATTGTTGTTTTGTCTAATTCAGTGTTTCAGAATGGTTTGGGGGCCAGCTGGTGTAGTTTACAAACAGCCTATTTAATTATTTTAAAGCAGAAGTACATGATTAGTCCAATCAAGTACTTCTAACTCCAGACAGTTAAATAAATGACAGGAAAGAAAAACCCACCTTATTTTGGGTATTAGAATAAAGGAACAGTGAAAGTAGTGAAAATCGTTCCCTAATTTCCCACCTCTGTATCAGTGTAGAATTAACTCATGGTGTGGACAGCTACAATTGTGAAATACAAGTATGTATCTTACAATAGATGTGATCTTGGTTGAAAGCTCCTTCTGAAACTTGGCTTGGCTATGGGCAGAGTTGGATCTTTAGGGAAGCTTCTGAACAGGGTGGAAATCATGACAATCACACAAGTCCATTGTGTACCTGTGGCTTTGCTGTTGTATATCACTTAGCAGCCCCCATACAAACACCCATAAAGCTCCTGTCTGCTAAAAGAGGATTAGTGTATTATTTAATTCTAAGACACCTTAGACACAAGAGTTTATCTTCTCATTAGCTTATGTCCTCTGAAAAGGAGACATAATTTCATTAGGATTAAATCAGTTTAATAAATTGAATTTTCTTTTCTGTATAGGTCTAGTTAGCCAGTAGAAATTTATTCTCAGAACAATCAACATGCCATTTTGACCATTTCTTCTATTCTAATAGTAAAATTTATGTTAGATATTGCAAAGTTGTTATTGTAAATTGCCACAGCTTTATCTTTTGCATCTTAGTTCTCAAGGTCTAACATATCAAATACTACTTAAAATTTTACCTGGTTATTTCTTGGTTATTACATCATTGTTTGCCAGACATTACTATGGCTAGGAACCACTTAAGAAAACTATCTTTTTTTTTTTTTTGCGGGGGGGACTTTGTGGGGGTTCACCCACAAAACCTAATCAAATTTTAACATCTAATAAATAGTTAATAAATATTCATTGTTTAATAAATCCTAGATTAAAGTACCACAATAAAATTTTATTTCTCACAACATGATAAATATTAACCAATAGCACTTTTCTTTATCTCTCTAAGAAGCCACGGAACCTTGCTGTGAGCCTTTGTAAAGGTGAGGTATTGGCTCCATAATGAAGCTAATCTCAGGCTTGGGGACTAGTCTCTCAGGGATGTACAGCTCCTCTTTCTTTGAGACAAATTTGAGGAAGAAAGTTATTTAGTTTTGAGACAAAGATATTCTAACCAAATTGAGGCAGGAGGGAAGAGATTGATTATGTTTCAGCATGAGTCCCAGACAAATATATTGAGGGACAGATAAAGAATTTAAGTGAAAATGGGCCACTGCACCTTGAAAGGGACCTAGATGCCTAGGCCTGACTGGATTTGTGAAAATGGACTCCATTTATTTACTAAACTTCACTTTAGAAATGAAAACAAACAAAGCTTGCGTGTCCTTTCCTGATTCTAGTTCCTCAAGGAAAACTGGATTATCCTTAGGCTCTGCCTCAAGACAGGCAGAAATTTCACTGGTCCACTTTTCCAATAGAAGTCAACACTCCTAATCAGCATTTCACATAATCTAGTTCATTAAGCATTCAAAGAAATCAGAAGGTTAAATTGCACAGAACAAACACCAATGACTGGTGTACACGTAATAGAGGGAAGTGGTGTCCCTGGAGGGCAGAGAGTGGCAGGGCTGGTAATTTTGTGAATTGCATCATTAATAAAATATATTTTATTCTATTTGATGCTGACTTTAGGAAGGTTCCTGGGTGGTGATTACATTTTTAAGCCTTCTTGTGTGTGTATGTGTGTGTGTTTATGACTTTACCCAAGGCTAAAGGGAAATCTAATGCAAAATTCAAACAGACTTAGCTGAAATGCCCATTAAAATTTTAGTTGTGTCCTTTTAGGGGTTTTTAAGAACTATAAATTCAAAGCTATCCAATACAGAAAAAAAAAAAATAACTTTTACAATAACTCAAAATGGAGAGCCTAGCAAAGAAAAGTATGGGATAATGGTTCCATAATATTAATTCCAAAACATCTTAGTAGTTTCTATTTTCATGATTAATAATATTTAAAGAAAGTTTGTGTTAAGGAAGAGATAACCACCTTCTTGGTGATTCGATTTTTTCTTCAAGTAACTGAATGACAAATTTATTTATGTCACCTTTGTATATCTCACAAACCTAGAACAGTACTTTTCCATTAATTACTTAATTGTGAAACACTTAACCTGAATAATTATAGTTTTATTGACATAAATCTATTTTATTTTTATAAATAATGCTGAACATTGTATACTAAACAATATTTGAAAGAAGATAAACTTGGTATAATTCTGAGAAATTATTGTCTCTAACTTCTACCATGCAATAGATCCTAAGGATAAATTGAAATAAAAAGAAGGGAAATTTGACAGCTTCACTGAATTTTTAGAATCACACTTCCACAATGCAAAATTACTATTTTAATTTCAATTAGTCATCAAACTGTCACACATTGCTTATGTTTCTTAATTCAACATTTATTGAGCTTCTTCCATGTAAAAGATCCTGTTCTGGACACTAAGATATAGTCAATTATTAAGGTAAGAACTTTCTCAAATAGTTTGAAATCTACAGGAGAAGTAAAGACATTTGTTCACAAATATCTATCATGTACATGCAAAGCAAGCAAAAGATAAAACTCAGAAAGAATATACAGTAAAAATGACCTATGTCAAATGTTAGTGTGTTGGCTAAGAGTGTTGGCTCTAAAATCAGAATGCCTGGGTTCAAATACTAACTTTGCCAACATGTTGTTTGACTTTGGGAAAATTATTTATCCTCTCTTGCTTTAGTTTCTTCACTTGAAAAATTGAAAAAGAACAGTTTTACCTCAATGGATTGTTATGAAGTTTAAATGAGATAGAAGCTAGCATATCGCAAATCTTTAATAAATAATGACTATTTTAATTATTGAACACCTAAAATTATCTCAGTGTTCAAACTTTAGATCCACCTTCCATTGTGTGGAAAAATTAATACTTGACCATAATACATATTCATTTGCAATGTATGGAGAGAACAATCAAAAATCTATTCACAAATGGAAATGAGTGAGGGGGACACAAAAGTTAATGGATGGAAGATAGATAGATAGATAGATAGATAGATAGATAGATAGATAGATAGATAAGATAAGATAAGACAGATAGATGTATGGATGTAGTATGGTGGGAGGTGATGAGTTCTTAAAAGAAAACAAGGAAGGGAAGGGATTTAGAGAGGTAGGGAGATTTTAATTACAAATAACATGATCATGGGAGACCTCACTGATAATACATTTAATATCTGAAGGAGTCCAGAAAACAAAGCATACAATCATCTGATGAAGGCATTACAGGAAATGGAAACTGCATCCAATTGTCCTAAGTGTGTTTAAAATGTGAAAAAAAGTAGCAAGAAGACCAGTGTAGTGAGAACAGAACAACTAACCAGAGGTAGTAGGAGATGAGATTTGAGAGGTAATAGGGGAGGCTAATTGTGTAGGATTTCTAGACTCAAGACAGATTTCTGACCTTTACTTTGAGTTGAGTGGAAAGCCATTAGAGATTTTGGAGCAGAAAAGTAACCGGATCTGATCTACTTGGTGCATGTTGAGAGTAGATTCAAGTTTGGCAAAGACAGAGAAACAGAGACAAGTTATGAGAATATGGTAATAATTCAGGCAAGAGAAAATGTCTTCTAGAACAAGGAGCTTATAGTAGGGGTTGTGATGATGGAGGATTCTGAATATACATTGTAACAGAGGCAACAACCTTTCCTAACCAATTTTCTGACAGATTTCCCTATGTAACTGGATGCCATTAACTGAGATGGAGAAGACTGTGGGTAGAATATGTTTAGAGGGGAAGATTATATGTTCAATTTTGTGGCAGGTTAAATTTGAAATACCTATTTCCTGATGGATGTGCTGGGTATAACAAGTCCAGCATTCAGAAGAGAGGACCAGTCTTTACATACAAATTTGGGAGACACATACTATACAGATGTTATTTAAAGCTAGGTTACTGGATAAGATCACTAAATAATGAGAAATATAAAAGGGTATATGCCAAAAGACTGAGTCCTACATTACCTAGAATGCAGGGACATGAGGGAAAACCAGATGAGGAGACTGAGAAGCAGCAGCCAGTGAAGAAGAGGAAAGAAGAGAGTATCATACTTTGACAGTCAAGTAAAGGAAATATTTCCAAAAGGGAAAAAGTGATTAATTATGTTAAGTATTACTGTTACATCAAGTAAGTTAACTAAGAATTGATCATTAGATTTACCTACACAGAGGGCTTGTGTGAATTCGATAAGAGCAAGTTCAGTAAAGTATTATAGGCAAAAGCCTGATTAGAGTGGACTCCAGGAGAAATGGGAGGAACCTAATGGAAGGCACTAACTATGTCTCTCTAAACATGTTTTCTTAAAAGGAAAATAGAGAAATGATAGCTGAAAGCAATGTTGAGGTAAGAAAATGACAGCATGTGTGTATGGGAATAGAAATGATGCATTAAAAAACAAATTATGAGTTACAGCTTCTGGTTCCTCACGTAAGGAGCTTGGAAGTTGCTGCTCCATCACAACAACACATAAAAAGCTGAACAGACTGAAAAATCAACTCCTCTAAATACATAAGAGATGTGAGGAAGCAGAGCGAACTGCTGCCACCATGACTAGAGAGAAAGACAAATACAGAAAATCACAACTTACTGGAGTGGAGACTCACAAGTGGAAATGGCTTCGGGAACCAGCACTGGGGTACAGAAACTTGAACTATAATTGAAGAATTACTGGAAGCTCAGTGGACAATACCAGAGTTAAAAACTGTGAGAGGATCCAGTCATAGGGGAACTCTTCAATACTGTATAATTTACCTCCAGGAGCTCAACCAGATTTCCACAGTAAATAATGTAGTACTATCCCCTCAGGCATCTGGTAGAGAAAAGCAAAAAGGAACTATTTTGAAATAATTAGAGCCCTCTGTTCTTAACAAGGTCTGCCCTCAGGAGAAACTAGTTAACCAGAACCTAATCCGCTGGAGTTTTACCACAGCCTAACTGACATGAAGAAGGAAAATATCCAACTCCAGTCAGCTCAAGCTTTCTATGTGGATGGGCAGAAATATCCTCGCCAGCCTACTCTAGTCATCCTGTCTCACCTAAGGGGAGGAAAAAAACAAAACAAACAAACAACAACAGCAAACAGAAAAACAAACAAACCCTGAAAAACACTTGTAAAGTTTATAGTCCAGAGGCATAGGTTGATTAAAAGATTGAGATCTAATCATAAAAATATAGAAAATTTCCTCACCCCACACCTCACCACCACATTACTAAAGTCTTACTTACAGCAGTTCCTTTGACATAGTACATTATGTTTGTCTATTATGAAAAAATTACAAGACATAGTACTTTGACATAGTACATTATGTTTGTCTATTATGAAAAAAATTACAAGACACACACAAAAAATTACAAGACACACACAAAAAAATTACAATTACACCAAAATGCACAAAATGCACAAGATAAAATTTGAAGAGACAAAACGAGCATCAGAACCAGACATGAGAATGATGTTGGAATTATTAGACCAGTTATTTGAAAGAACTATGATTATAAAATGCAAAGGGTGCTTATAGATAAAGTAGAATATATACAAAAACAGATGGGCAATATGTGCAGAGAGATGAAAATCCTAAGAAAGAACCTAAAAAAAAAAAAACGTAAGAGATAAAAAACAAACAGCAAAAAACAAAACAAACAAACAAAAAAAAAACAGCCATAAAATAGAAATAAAGAATGGCTTATGAGTAGACTGGACACAGCTTCAGAAAAAAATCTCTAATCTTGAGGATATCTCAATAAAAACTTCTAAAACTGCAAAGCAAAGAAAACAAAGACTGAAGAAAAAAAAAAGCACTATCCAAGGACTGTAAAACAATTACAAAAATTTGAACATACATGTTATGGAAATACCAGAGGAGAAAAAAGAGATAGGAACAGAAGAAATGTTTGAAATAATAATGGCTGATGATTACTCTAGATTAATGTCAAACACCACTCCAGAGATCCAGGAAGCTCAGAGCATACTAAGCAGGATTAGTGCCAAAAAAGCAAAACATGGAAACAACCAAAGTGTCCTTCCATGGATGATTGGATTAAGAAGCTCTGGTATATAAACACAATGGAATACTATTCTGCCATGAGAAAAGATGAAATAATGTTATTTGCGACAATCTGGATGGATCTTGAGATTATAATGCTAAGCAAAATAAGTCAGACAGAAAAACTTAAGAACTATATGATTTCACCGCTATGTGGTATATAAAACTGAAAGCAACAAAGGAACAAGACAAACAAATGAAGAAACAGAAACTCTAGACACAGACAATAGTTTAGTGGATACCAGAGGGTGGGGAGAGGGTGGTAGATGAGAGCAAAAGGAATCAAATATATGGTGATGGACTCCTGCTGGAGAACACACAATGTAACATATAGATTATATATCACGTAACATTACTAACAATTGTCACCCCAATAGACTTTAATTAAAACACAAAACAAAAGCAACAAATAACAAATAACAAATAAACAAAAAAACAAACAAAAAACCCCGACATCTAGGCCTATCATTTTCAAATTGTAAAACAACAAAAACAGAAATAATAAAAGCTTGAGGTAGGGGAGACACCCTACATATAGAACAAAGATAAGAAATATATCTGTATTATCCTCAGAAACGAAGCAAGCAAGAAGAGAGTGGAACAAAATATTAAAGTGTTGAAAGAAAAGAAAGCAACAGCCTAAACTTCTGCATCCTACAAAGTTATCCTTCAAAAACGAAGGAAAAATAAAGACTTTCTCAGACTAAAATTGTGGGAATTTGTTGCCAGTAGACTTTCTTTGCAAGAAATGTTAGAACTTTTACACACACACACACACACACACACACACACACACACACACACACACGGTATCAAGAAAACACATACACATTTTAAGAAATGAAAAAAAACTACTAAAATTGTAATATTCAATATATACCAATAACGAAAGATGAATACAAGTCATGTTTGACTTCTGCAATTACAAGAGGTGATCAAAATGGTTACCATCAGTGTCCAGACACTTCTGATTATGGTGAACTACTGCTTGAGCAAAGTTGACCAAAGTGTCTATTGTATACTTTTTTTTTTTTGATACGTTGGGTATATATAAATATATGGAGAGAGAGAGAGAGAGAGAGAGACAGAGACAGAGAGACAGAGACAGAGAGGGACAGAGAGAGAGAGAGAGAGAGAGAGAGAGAGAGAGATCTTGATTTTAAGTCATTGGCTCATTTTATAAAAGCACTAGGCCCAGATGTGTTCACTGGTGACTTCTACCAAACACTTAAAAAAAAAAATTGTGGCAATTCTCTAAACTCTCTTTCAGAGCATACAAGCAGAGGTAACACTAACTCATTCTGTGAGGCCAGCATTATCCTAACACCAAAAGCAGAAAAAGACACACAAGAAAAGAAAACTACAAACCAATATCTCATAAATATAGATATAAAAATTATCAAAAAAATTAGCAAATTGAATCCAACAATGTATAAAAATAATGACACAACATAATCAAGTGGTATTTATGGCAAATATGCAAAACTTTTTCAAAAGTTGAAAATCAATGTAATCCATCACATGAACTGGCTATAGTAGAAAACATGTGATGTAGATGTAGAAAAAGCATATGAGAAAATTCAACACCTATTCATAAGTAAAAACTTTCTGTAATCTAGTAATAAAAGGAATTTTTCTCAACCTGATAAATAATGTCTACAACAAACCTACATCATACTTAATGATGAAAAACTTGAAGCTTTCCTAGTAACATCAGGTACAAGGCAAAGATATCCCATCTCACTACCCCCTTTCAAAATTGTATGTGAATTCCTTGCTAATGGAATAAGGTGATAAAAGAAGATAAAAGGGATAAAAATCTGGAGGGAAGAAATAAGACTATCTTTGTTTACAAATGACATAATTACCCACAGAGAAATTCTGAAAGAAGTGACAAAATGACTACTAGAACTAACATAAAATTATAGCAATGTTGCAGGATAAGAAGCTAATATACAAAAGTCGATTTCCTTTCTATATACCAGAAATTAATAAGCGGATATTGAAATTAAAGACATGATATCATTTACATTAGTATCCAAAAAAAATTAAATTCTTACGTATAAATCTAAAAATATATGTACAAGATCTATATGAGAAAAACTACAACACTATGATGAATGAAATAAAAGAATAACTCAATAAACGGAAAAGTATGCCATGTTCATGAATGGGGATACTTTAATTGTCAAGATGTCTCTTCTTCCTAACTTGATGTATAGATTCAAAATAATGCCAGCCCAATCCCAGCAAGTTACTTTGTGAATATTGACAAATTTATTCTGAAGTTTATATGAAGTGGCAAAAGACCCAGAATAACCATTTCAATAATGAAGGAGCAAAGGTAGACTTTTCAACAAATAGTGCTAGAACACCTGGACATGAACATGCAAAAAAAATCTAGACATAGACCTTACACTCTTCAAAAATTACTTCAAAATGAATCACGACCTATATGTAAAATACAAAACTATCAAATTCAGAGAAGGTAACAAAAGAGAAAACACAGGGCTTATTCCAGAAAAGCCAAATTGATTTAACATTCAAGAAAAAAAAAAAATCAATGTAATTGACATATTAACAGAATTTAAAAAATTCATATTGTCATCTCATTAGCTTCAGAATAGCACTGGCACAATCCAATATTTCCTTCACAATTAATAAAATGATAATAAATAATAATAGTTGTAAGTAATAAATAAATCATCAACACTAATAATTAATAATAAAATAATAAATTCTATAATAATTAAAACTTTCAGCAAACTGGGAATAGTAGAAAGCTTCCTCATCTTGCCAAACGGCATGTATGAAAAGCCCACAACTAGCATCATACTTAAGGGTAAAACATCCTCTGATGCCCACTCCCACTAATTTTATTCTGCATTAACTAGCTGTCTTGAATTAATAAAATAAAGTAAGAGAAGAAAATAAAAGACATATTTATTGGAAAAAAAGAAAGACATTTTCTTTATTGTTAGATGATATGATTACCTGCATAGAAAATCCTAAAAAACCTACAAAAACTACTAGAAATAAGTAAATTTGTTAAAGTTAGAAGGTAAAACATCAATATACAAAAATCAATTGTATTTCTATATAGTAGTAACAAACTATTTGAAATTTAATTTAAAAAATATTAAAAACAACTTAAAACACAACATTCTTAAAAAGAAATTTAAGAAGCATAGTTCAAGACTCCTATACTACATGAAAGCTACAAAATATAGCTGAATGAAATTAAACAAATGTATGTAAATGAAGAGATATAAATATTCATTCATAGACTTAATCATTCACAGATGTGAATTCTTACTAAACTCATGTATAGATTTAATGGCATCCTGTTTAATATTATTTAACAAGTGTTTTCCAGAGTTATTAAACACCAAACTCCACAAACTACTTGAAACAAATATTGACATCTCCAAGAACACTAATTTGAGAATTCCATTAGTATGAAAATCAAATATTTTCATAAGAAGGGTTTGAAAACAGAGGAAAAACAGAATTAACCATAAGAGGGTAGAAGAAGGTCACTGAGGAGGAGCATGTGGAACATAAATGAGAAAAGCTGGATCTTCAAAATGGCTTTGCCAGCTTCAAATGTTCACTTAATTTTAGACCTAAATTTTGTGGTATTCTTTTCATTTCTCCTTTTTCTTCTAGTCCTGTCTAACTTGAGGGAAACTCAGTTACTTGGCTCTAAGCACTCTATATTTTCTATGAAACTGTATCTCTCAGAAAGGCAGAGGTTTGCCTGTTTCATTCACTTTTATATTAGCCAGTATCGGGCGCAGTAACTGTATGGTGGACGCTTAACTCATTCTGTAGTCTTTCATCCACTTACCTCCCAAATAGTTAATGAGTGCTCACCGTGTGTCAGGTGCCGGTTTAGGTCCTGAGGACGCAGCGGTAAGCAAAACCAAGCCCCAGCGTTCAGAGACCCTACATTAAACATTTGTCAAATGAAAAAACGAATGAAAGAGGAAAAAATACCTCCTAGTAATAATGCTAATAAACATTTATAACTCTATGTTTTTCAAGCATATAATTTCATCAAGGTCTCATAACAATGATGTTGTGTAGGCAGAGTGAAGTAATATTTCTGTTTTGTAAATACGAAAACTGAAGATCAGAGAGAGACAGTGGGTTGCTAGGAGAACCACAATGAGGAAGCAAGGACATGCATCTAGGTCTCCAGAGAGGAAATCTCACGTCTGTACTTCTCCCTTTAAAATGGGCCAGAGAAAGGATGAAAACAGACAAGCCCCACAACTTAGGATTTATTAAGCTTGCCACCCTCTTTTCCCAAACATAGAAAAAACTGGGTGCTTTAAGCATCTGCTTACTGTTCCACAGCAGCTGCAGTGGCTGCTATAGTGACGATGCCTTGTTAAAAGGAGAAAGAAGCATGGCTGCTTTGACAGAAGTTTCCTCTTGTGGCCTACAGAGGATCAGACATTCATCATGTGCTGTTATTTATTTATTATATCTTAGACATTGCTCTCAATAACACAAGTGTGAAAAAGCAGATTCCCTTTCCCTAGGGAAAGCCAAGGCTGATGAGTCAATAATTAAAAACTGCCTCAACAGCTGACACTTGTGCCTCCCTGAAAAGCTGCAAAAGGGCAGCAGAAACAAAGAAAAGTTTCTTCGTATAAAGTCAAAACAAATTTTGTCAATACAGAAGGAGTTATGTGCAAGTTAGAGAGAGAAAGACTAAGAAAGAATGGAGGGACTATTCGTTTAGCGTTAGTTAGAAACGCTGAGACTAACCACAGAAGCGCTGGGAGATGAGCCCATCAGTATTTGGTACTGAAAGTGGACCTACGGTTTTAAACTCGACTGGTTGAGGTAGAGATGAAATTCTAAGAGCATTTCTGATGACTCACCTAAAATAAAATGACAGAGGTAAAGGGAACAGGGAGATATTTAATTTGTATCTCTACAATAAACAACAGTGAAAACAAAAGGATGATGAATTTCCATTTCAACTGGACTCAAGAAGAGGAAAAAGGAAGCTATGTTACAACCAAGGTGTCACAACAAAGGTATGTTAAGATAAACCAAAAATAGCTAAAGACTCAATTGTCGGTGTTGTTAAACAGCAACAGATTATCTGGGATAAAAGTATCATTTTTCTCCAAAGAATTATTTGATTATTACCAATGAGGGCTTGTATCGATACAGCCCTAATTACTGGATTGGGGTTGGGGAATAATGAATGGTAGCGCCATGAAGGGCTCCTCTAAAGCCCTAGAATCTATCTTCATTCATTCAGCAGCCAAGGAGGCAAAGTTTTCCTTCTGGCTGATGCTCACTGTGAAATGTCATTCGTGTCCATTTCATTTCCACAGGCCTCCAGACGCTGGTGAGTGGTACTAAGTTACTTTAAATATGTCTATATACGGCTTTTTGCTCTCCTCTAGTTGCTAAGCAAAGTTCCCAGAAGAATATGAGTACAGGTGATCTTCTTTAAAATCATGTTTCCTCTGGTTGCGTTTCTTTCTAAGTCTTCATAAATGCCTTGCCCAAATTTTTAGTATTTTTAGCAGTATTTTAGATAAAGAGAAGAAAAAAATGCCAAAGTTCACAAAAAGTTTCAATAAAGTAAAATACATTAAGAAAATAATTATTTGAACTTGTTACTTTCTTCATAGCACTGGTCTTAAACATCTTCCTTCTATAGTTTGTAGGGAAGAAGACCATGAGGGAGAGGGTGAAAACCAAGGTAAATATAAGATGTCATTTAGCTACCCAAATTAGGCAAGAGGAAATCTCTGGAGAAATACCAGCCTTAAGGGCTCCCAGAATTGTAATGCAGAGTGTGGAAGTGCAAACCCGGGGCATTCAAGAGCCAGCTGCGGCGGGAGGTATGGCACACAGACCACATGTGTCCTGATTCCAGTGTACTTCAAAATCTCTTTATCGTCCCAAATCCTTCTCCAGTCTCCTCTATTGCCTTAACTTCCATCATTAGAACTTCTGCTCTTTGGCTGAAGGGTTTTTACCATTATGATAAAGTTTCTGTAGAATGTGGTGTTTCCTGGGGGTCATAGTGTAAACCTTTATACAAGAACATGAATTAGCTGACCAGACCCATTCAAAATAGCTTACTTGGCTAAGGGGTAAAACAGTAAGGGCATAACATCAGATATCAGAAACAGATAAAAGCAAAGCAGAACTCCAAAGAGTGAATATTGGAAATTATTTTTAAATCCATATTATTTTAAATCCATATCTAGCTAGGTCACAGTGAAATGCTTATTGATGCTGTGACCTTTATCCAGTTCCTACTGTGAGTCTGAAACCATGGTGAAGAGGGATGCTAAAAGCCTGGAGATGAGCAAATGATGCCTCTGGTTTTAGGAAGAGAAAATAAATTTCAGCATATAATAGACTACTGAACACTGAAAAGAATAAGCTGATTCTTTCTTTACAGCTTTAGTGAGATATAATTTACAAACCACATAATTCACTAATTAAAGGTGTACAGTTGAATGACTTCTGGTATATTTATAAAGTTGTGTGTCTATCACCACAATGCATTTTGTAAGACTTTTATTATCCCAGAAAGACACCCCTATCACTTAGCCTCACACCTCATCTCCCCAGTCCCACAGCTGCAGGCAACCACTAATCTATTTTTTGTCTCCAAAGATTTGCTTATGCTGGACATTTCATATAAGTGGAATGTAAGCTGATTCTTAATGTTCATACTTTCATTTCTTTAGAATAAATCTTGCCAAAACATACTGACTTCTTTTTTTATTAAATTGCTACAATACCCCTTAAAAATATTATGAAAAAGGTATTTATAAATATTGACAAGAATATCACTTTTCTGGGGAAATAAAAATATTTGAAATAGTCCAGTCAACAGAAACATCAGTCAACATAAGAAACTCAAAAATGGACAAGTTGAGTTATGAAAAACGTCCACCACCAGTCACACATATTTAACAGTCATTAAAATGTTTGTAATACATAGCAAATGTCTAAATCAATTCTACTGTTAATAAAATCTGAATCCAAAGGTCCATCTAGTTCATAACAACAAAACTGATAAAGGAGGGGCAACAGAGATGGAAACAAGAAAAGTTAGATACTTTATCTTAACACAAGGAGGAGTTAAGACACTATAATTAGAGAGAGAAAAAAAGGTTTAATATGTTTTAGAAAATCTTAAAGGCTACTAGAAATAAAAAGTAAATATGTAATCTAGTTAAGAGAGGACGAAAAGTTGAAGAAAAATGTTACCTTTAACAGTGATAGAAAGATGGAGATGTTAAAAAAATATATAACGAAAAGTTCACCATATTTCTTATTCCCAGGTTCACTTCACTTTGTTCAGATCTCATTTAAACTTCACTTCCTTCCACAGGAGTGCCTAAATGAGGCCTAGACCTCATCTCAAGATTGAGATGAATCCCCTTAAACTGTACTCCTACATCTCTCTCAACTTCCACGTTATTAACAACATTAATCTCACATATAATTATTTGTTTTAACTGCCCTCCTAGGAGGGCAGAGAAACATCTATCCTGCTCATACATGCCTTATATGCAATAGACATTCTATAAATCTATATTAAATGATTGAATAAATAGATGCATGCTTGGTTATAAATATAGAATAGGCTAGCAAGATTTCAGAAGTACAAAAATATCAACTCATCCATTACGTGGAATATATAAGAATCCATTAAGGTCATTTTGGAGTGTGTGTGTGAACATTTACTGGCATAGACAATGCTCATGATGAAATAGTAAATGAAAATACAATCCAACAATCCAAGTTTGTACTAAAAGTACAAATGGAGAGAGAGAATAGATGAGAGAGAATGAGAAGAAGAGAGAGTGTGGCGAGGGGGAGAGTGAAAAGAATTCTAGTTAACACTGACTGTTTCTGGGAACTTAAAATATGAGTGTTTTTATCACATAATTTTCTTTGCTCTTTAAAAAAGTGTTTATTTTAGTACAATGAAAGGGTTGATTTTATTTTGTTTGTTCTAGAAATTCTTTTTTTATTTTGCCTTTTGTATTATAACCCCTTATTGTTCTTACATTCCTTTTATTATTTGGTTTGTCAGTTATTTTATTTCATTTCATTTCTTTTCTTTTCATTTTATTTATTTTTTCACACACAAAACCTGATTTCTTCCGTTTCTCATACGTAATTGGCATGATTCTACTTAAAAAGCAACAGTGATGACTCCAAAAAAAGTGTTTAGAACTTAATTATTAGCATGTGTGGTTTGTCAGTTTTAAATGTTTACTTTTCTTCACTCCCTTTCGTATAACCAGTGAACTTATTTTATTTTTCATATTTTCACTTTTTATTTTTTTATTTTAAAAGTAGAATTCTTTTTACATTGTGAGATCGTATTTGCATACTAGTCTTTCACCCTTTGCTTCATCCTTGTTTCAGTTTTACACGTATAATTGCATGTACTGAATGGTCACCATCAGTCAGTTCACAAAAAATATTCACGTCATCTCTCGGTCAGATGATGATCATCTCCTGGTAGTTCCTCCAGAAAGACCCATGAGAACAGCCTGAGCCCTCTCAGGTGTAAACTCATTATCTGTGGTCTTGATAGTTGAACAGTATCTCAGATGAATATAATATCCTTGGATCACACCCTCTTTCCTGAGTTTCTTAAAAATGTCGTTCCACTATTGCCTTGCTTTGTATGTTGACTTTGAGAGGTCTGATTATAGTATTATTTTCTTACTTTGTTTTTTAAGTGTGTAAGCCTTGGGAATTATTGTCTTTGTTTTTAAATTGTAATAGCTTTACTAGGTTATGTCATAGAGTTCAGAATTTCAAATCAATTATTCCAGAAACCCAATAGATCTTTTTAATATGTAGATAATTTTTCTTTAATTACAGGTTTTGTTTTGTTTGGGTTTCTTTCTTTTTGTGATTCAATCTTAGTGATGTGTAATTTACATACATTAAAATTTGACTATTTTAAATGTAAAGTTTGGTAAATTTTGATAAATATATACACTTATATAACTCATGTAACCACCACCAAAATCAACATATGGGACTTTTTCATAACCCAGGAAAGTTCCCTTGAGCCCCATTTTAGTTAATACCTTTTCTCCAACTCACTTGCACCACCCCAAAACTCCATTCCTTGGCTCTAAACAAGCAGTGATTTGGTTTATATCACTATAGATTAGATTTGACTTTTATAGAATTTCAAATAAATGGAAACACACACTATGAATTATGTTGCGTCTGGCTTCTGTTTTGTCTTACTTCTCTTTCTCAGAATGCTTTTGGGATTTATTTATACTCTTGCATGTGTCAGTAGTTTATTCCTTTTTATTGATGAATAGTATTCCATTGATGTATGTATATACTACCATTTGTTTATTAATTTACCCATTGATACACATTTGTGTTGCTTCACTTTTTAGCTAATAAGAGTAAGCCACTATGAAAATTTGTGTACAAATCTTTGTGTGAATATATGTTTTTATTTCTCTTGTGCAAATAGGAGTGGAATTGCTGGATCATGCAAGTGTAAGTGTATGTATTATAAGAAACGATCAAACTGTGTTGCAAAGTGCTTGACCCATTTTACGTTATTGCCAAGAGTGTTTAAGTGTTCTGGGTGTTCCAACTTCTTGTCAATGCATTGTTTTTCGAATTATTTTTGTTGTTTGTTGTTTATTTTAACTGTTCTAGTAGGTGTGTAGTGGTATCCAACTGTCATCCGTGATGACTAAGGATGATCAGCAGCTTCTTTTTATGGTTATTGGCACGTGTATAGCTTCTTTTGTGTAGTTTCTGTTCAGATATTTTGCCAGTTTTTATTGGGAGCTGTTTGTCTTCATGTTATTAAATTGTAATTTTTAAATTTTATTTCTTGCATGTAACTCCTTTGTCATATATATGTATTGAACAATTTTTTCTCCAAGTCTACGGCAGTCTATTAATTGCCCTAGGAGTGACTTTGAAAATCAGGCATTTAAAAAATTGGTGAAGTCTACTTTATCTATTTTTCATTTTACCTTCATGACCTAATTACTTCCCAAAGGCCCCCATCTCCTAATACCATCACATTAGGGGTTAGGATTTCAACACATGGATTTTGGGGGGCATACAAACATTCATTCATTCTGCTCCTGGCCCCCAAAATTCACATCCTCCTCATATTCAAAATACAATCATTACATTTCAATGGCCCCCCAAATCTTAACTCATTCCAGCATCAACTTTAAAGTCTAAGTTCAAAATCTCATCCAAATAGTTAAATCAAACATGAGTGAGACCCAAGGAAAGATTCATCCTGAGTCAAATTTCTCTCCCGCACTGAACGTGTGAAACCAAACATGTTATGTACTTCCAAAATACAATGCTGATACAGATATAGGGAAAGACATTCTCAAAGAGACAAATAGGAAAGAAAGGAATGACAGCTCCCAGGTAAGTCCAAAACCCAACAGGGCAAACAATGCCTTAAAAATTAAGGCTCAAGAATAATCCTCTTTGGCTCAATGCTCTGACTTTCAGGCGCACAGGGGTGGCGACCTGGCCCCCGACAGTGTAGCACAGGAGTGCGTGAGTGCAGTCCCAATGTGAGGCAGCACTGGGCAGCCTGTGTTGAGGTCTACAGGCGCCAGTGGTCCTTCCTTTGAAACTGCTCTGCCCTTGCACTTTGGGCCTGTGAGAGTAGTGTCGGCCCATAAGATCTCTAAATTGTCTTCAGGTCATTCTTTCATTGCTTTGGAGAATAGCTTCTGGCTTCCTTTCATATGGCTGATCTATACAAACCTCCTCATCAAATGGTCCTTGACCACACCCTTACTGTTCTCTTCTGACTAAGATTTTTAAATTTTTTATAATATGGGTAGGCGTAGAATTATCCAAAGGTTTAAGTTGTGCTTCCTTTTTGTTTAACAATTCCATCTTTAAGTAATTTTGTTCTTCTGCATCTTACTATAAGAAGTCAAGAGAAGCTCGACCACACTTTTAACACGTTGTTTAAAAATAGCTTCAGCTAAATATCCAGTTTTATGGCTCACACAAACTCTAGAATGTGAATACAATTCAGCCAAGGTAATTTCTATTTTGTCACAAGGATCACCTTCTTTCCAGTGTCCAATCATGTACATCATTATTAGCCTGGTACCTCATCAGAGTTGCCTTTATCATGCATATTTCTATCGACATTCTGATTAGGATTAGTTAGGTATTCTCTAGGAAGATTAAGACTTTTTCTACAGCTCTCATCTTTGCTTTCTGAGTTCTCACTAGATTTGCACTTAAAGGTCTTTTTATAGCAATGTAGGCTTTTTCTAGCTTGCACTTCAAAACTCTTGCGTCCTCCACCTATTACACCGTTCCAAAGTGGTTTCTACATTTTTATACATACTGTTCTGGTACCAATTCCTGTCTTAGCACATTCTGGATGCTGTAACAAAAAGACGGAGTGGCTTAAAAGACAAACATTTATTTCTCACAGCTCTGGAGGCTGAGAAGTTCAAGACCAAGGTGCCAGCAGATTAGGTTTCTTGTGACAGTCTGGTTCATAGATGGTCATCTTCTTGCTGTATCCTCATATGGCTGAAGGGCAATGGAGCTCTCCTGGGTTTCTTTTATAAGGACACTAATTCCATGAGGGCTCCATTTTCATGACCTAATTACCTCTTGAAGGCCCTACCTCCTAATACTATCATAAGAGTTAGGATTTCAACACAAGAATTGGGCAGAGCACAGACATTGACTATCACACTACTCCTTTCCTCTTAGAATAGTAAAAATAAAAATAATAATAATAATGAACAAACAAACAAACAAACAAACAAAGAAAACCTTGACAATACCAAGTGTGATGAAGAAGTAGAGAAACTGGGACTCATACGTTGTTTTGGGTAAGCAAAAACGGATTGCAGAAAACCATATGGCAGTTTCTTATAAAGTTAATCAAATAGTTAATATACTACTCATCAACCCCACTTCTAGTCTCAAGATAAATAATAATTTGTGTCCACACAAATCCTCTATATGAAAGTTCATAGCAGCTTTATTCATTATCGTCCCAAACTAGAAACAACCCAAATAGGTATCAACTTGTGAATGGATGAACAAGCTGTGGTACATTCATAAAATAGAAAATTACAATAGATTAGTACTCAGCAATCTCATGTGAATTATTTTAAGTAAAGGGATCAGACTCAAAAGGGTACACACTGCATGATTACAGTTATATTACGATCTGAAAAAGGCAAAATAAAAGGGACAGAAAAAAGATCAGTGATTTTTCCGGGACTAAGCTTATGTAAGGGAAGTCACCAAAAATTGGCTGGAGGAAACCTTTGGGATGATGAAATAAAAATGGTGGTCATCACTCACGCACACATTTGTTAGAATTCATAGAACTGTACACTTAAAAAAGGAAAAAAAAAAAACGGAATAAACTACACATTAATGAGCCTGCCTTAAGAGAAAGAATGGAGACAACAATTATACTGGCAGAACCTGTCTAGTATAACTACACTGGAACTCTATTCCCAAGTTTGCTGAAATACGTAAATATAAATCCATGAATTAGATGTGTATGTGTCTAGGGATGCATGAATATACATCCAAGAAGCTCAATGAACTCAAAGTAGATGAACTCAAAGTGACTTTCACCAAGACACATTATAATCAAACTTTCAAAGCCAAATTTACAAGTGAAAAAAGGACAGTATATATTACTAAAAGTTTCAGTACAGCAGGAAGAAATAACAATTATAAATATTATGCATCCAGTAACAGACCATCAGAATATATGAGCTCCAATATGCTACAACATGGATAAACCTTGAGGACATTATGCTGAGTAAAAGAAACCAGCCACAAAAGGACAAATACTGTATGATTCTGCTCATATAAGGTAATTAGAGTAGGCCAAATCATAGAGACAGCAAGTAGAAAAAGGTCTACCAGGACCAGGGAAAGTGGTAAGTAGGGGAGTTATTGTTTAATGGGTATAGAGTGTCAGTTTTGAAAGATGAAAAAAGTATCGGAGATGGATAGTAATGCTAATTGTACAATATGAATGTATTTAATGTTGTTGAACTGTACAATTAAAATCTATTAAGTATTACCTTGTCTTGTACACCTGAAACTAACAAGTTAAAATAAAAAAAAGATGATAAACTTCATATATATATACATATGCATGTATATATACATATATACATATATATGTATATATATGTGTGTGTATATATATATATATATATATATATATATATATACAGCCACAATTTTAAAAAAGAGAGAATGGGAGGAAATAAATTGGCAATGACAAATATAGACAACTTTTTAAAGAAATATTGCTATGACAGTAGGCAGAAACAAGGAGGGTGACAGGTGGGATGGGAATGGGATAAAAGGAGTTATTTATTTAATATGGGAGAAATCATAGCATGTTTGAATACTAATTGGAATGATCCAGGAGAGAGGATCCTATAGGACAAAGGGAGGAAATCCTGAATTAACTCTTGAGTAGGGGAGAAAGAGTTTGATTTATTGCAAAGTGGAAGGGTTGGCATTAGGTAGCAAGAAAAATATTTATTCTCTAGAAAAGCCAAATAATAATAGTAATATCTATAGCAATACAATAATAACTGACATTGATGTATCACCTATTGCATGTCAGTCAGGCATTATTAAAAACATTTCACATACATGTGTAGATACATGTTACCCTTATAACAACCATATAAGATTGTTATAATTCCTATGCCCTTTTACAAACAAGAAAACTGAGGCACAGAAAGATTAAGTAGCTTGCTCAGTCATGTAGTTAGATAGTCTGGCGTCAACGTCTCTTCCCTAACAAGATAAGTACACTTAAATTATTGATCAGAAAATTGAGGCTCAGAGAGTTCCATGAACTTCCCAAGGTCACAGAGATATTAAGTGTGGAACTGGGGAAATTGGATCTCAAAGACAAAGCTCTTTACAGAACCTCATGTTGCTTTAAGTCTGAGAACTACCCTAGCACTGGTCAAATCCTAGCTTATCACACCTCCCTAGACTGTAGTTTTTTTGGTGTACTACTGATACCAGAAAGCCCAAGTCTGCACTCTTGTCTCTGCCCCTTTCCAGCTGTATGTGCTTGGATGGGTTCGCTGATCTCCATGTGTCTCCAATTTCTTAGATGAAAAATAAAAACAAAAATATTACCTCCTATGGTTGTCCTGAGGATTAAATGATTTCTAATAGTGTTCTGCACATAATAAGCAATCTATGTGTTAGTTACCACTTTTAATGTTTACACCTTGTATTTCCAACAATCAAAATTAATCATCTCATTTATGTTATGCATTGCCAGCCAAGCTTATTGAATTCTTAATTGTTACAATGCCTTGTGATAGGACACATGAGATACAAAAATGAATTAAACAGTACCATATAAACATAAATATATGTGAATAAACACATATGTAAACACATGTATATTTATACATAAATATAGATGGATAAACACAAGCCAAATAATTTTTAATTTGGAAAGGACAATTTTCTATCACCAACTCCAAGCTCTCAGCTCTCCCTCATCTTAATGATCTCCCAATGCCTGACTGGACGAGTAAATCAAAAGTGTCACAGTCAGGGTTGTACTTCCCACATTACTTCATACAAGCTGAATCCATGGTAGGCATTTAACAAACGGTTGTTTAGTAGAGATTTAAAAGGAGCATAAGTGACAGCCATGAAAGGTAGGATGATCTGTGTGCTTCACGTACCATCTGAGCATTACAGCATCCCTAAATCTATACTGAACCCTAAATTTATCTGGACATTGGAGATGCTGAAGCCCATAAGGAAATGTCAGACAGGGAGAGAGCCACTCATTATTTCCAGAGATCTGCATGGATGTAGGGTGTGAAAGATGCATCATGAGCTACTAAAGAGCCTTTTGTTATTGACTATTCAGAGGAAACTGCTTGTCATCTGGCTTCTGACAAGAGAATATAATTTTCCAAAGTGGAATCATTTTCCTAGGTAAATGTATCTTGTGCTCTATTCCACTTTGATGGAACTGACATATTTGGTGTTGGATGCCTTCCATGTGAAGATTTATCATTTAATTATAACTAAGAACACCAACTAAATCCCAGCTGCTTGGGGAAATTACCTACATGAAATGCAGGATTCTCAATAAAAGACCAGGAGCTTATTTCTGATCCACAGATTCAAGACGTTGATTCCCTAAAAGTGACAAACATTTCAGCTCCAAGAAAAAGAGAAGCCCTAATTATGAGGTACATAATATATTCCAAATTAGAGAAGCGCAAACATGAGCCACTCTGAAAGGCATTTTAGTGGTTTGGGAAAAGGTCAGATGTGTGTTCATTCCTCACTCCATGTTACTAGCATATGCCCCTCTACTTCCATCAGTTGTGACCTCGAGCAACCTGGAAAATGTGGTATAGGTCATGTGAATAAGCATGCTGCCTAATTATTCTGTTACAGCGAAAGGAAACACAGAGAATGTTGCTTCTAGGCTTTTCATCTTTTGCTCTCATAACCTCAAAACAGCATTAAAGGGATGAAGCTTTCAGGCAACCTATTTCATTCAGGAAATTAATTCAATAGTACAGAAAGGTTTGGGGCTTACACCATTTGTTGCTATGATGGAAACCTTAGGTCTGGATTCAAGCATTGGAGGCAGTTTTGTGCAAGGAAGCAATGAATACTATTTTACAATGCAAAGTTTTGAGTAGTGGTTCTCAACCCTGGCTATATATTATTTGGAAATCTTTTTTTTTTTTTTTCTTTTTTTTTAATACCAAAGCTTTGCTCCCCACTTCATAGATTCTGATTTAATTGGTTTGGGGTATAATTTAGGCACTGACATTTTTAAAGACTCCTAAAATGAGTCATACGTATAGATATTGTTGAGAATCATTACCCAGTATAAGATTCTCCAAGTCAATGCTGAGCCATCAGAAAGAAAACTCTTCAATGGTAAAATGTCTCTCGTAGAAGGTGAGTCTCCTTGGCTCCAGCTCCAAATGGACATAACTTCTATAGTTCCAGATTCTTCAGCTGATCCCACATTTGGGGCTCTTGTAACATCTTTCCGTCCTTTGTCCTTTTAGCCAGAAGGAAGTAGTAGGCTGCAGGCTCATTTCTAGACTACATTCCCCACGCTGGGGTCTCAGCTCTCCCATTACTTGGTTAAATTATCTTTGTTTTAAATGCTTGGGGATATTTCTGTTTTACTGGATGAACTCTGACTGATATATCACCCATCTTTAGAAAGCACTACATTCCTCTGAAGTTACAGTCACATTTCTCTGTTCCTCTTAAAATTTACCATTTTGTCTCTAGTTCTTCTCCTTATTCTTTTGCCTTAAGCTTTTCTGCTCAAACTTTCATCTCCACCAATCCAACCAAGCAGTTCTTCAAATAGGTTCAACTATAAAATACTAATGTAATGGATAATCTCAGTCATTATCTTACATGACTTCTCAGCAGCATTTGACACTGTTGATTATCTCTCTTTTTGAAAAGCATTTATCACTTGACTTATGGGGTTCCCCTTTGTCCATTGATGTCTTCATCTTAGTCTCCCTCTGGACCCTCTTGACCTTCTTGAATTCTAAATAGAGTCAGAGTGCCAAAGGGATCAGTCCTTGATTCCAAAAGAGATGACACCTGAGGCAGAGGGCCTGTTAAAAACATCATATATTTTCACTCCTCTTATCCCCAATCTTCCCCATTTTCTCTCATTGGCCAAACCCAGCAGAAGCCTACTGACCTGTGAGCACGGGAAATGCAATCTGTCAGGGCCAGATCCTGCTGAGCCAGGGAGGTCGAAGGAGGAGGTATGATAGGGGAAGTGTTATTGTGCACTTGTTTACTTCCAGGAATGATCGGCAGAGAAGGACAAATTGATGCAGAAGAACGAGAACAAATAGGAAATGTGGTTTGCTAATAACTAGAGGTATCTGCATCACTCCCAAGCCTACGCTTTTCCATTTTGGCAAAGGGTACCACTGTATACCTCATCTCCAAGAACCCAAATGCTGGAGTCTCTTTCCCTCACACCCCACATTCATCAGCAAGTCCTATTGGCTTTATTTCATCATGTAGCTTTACATCCCAGCACATCTCACTATCTCCTTGTTAGCCTTTATCCCATCCTCTATTGCCAGATTATTCCAGTAGCTTCTTATAAGGTCTCTGCTTTCATTGTATTGCCCTGCAATCACTTGCCTACATGGAAGCCAGGGCTTTTTAAATATCTAAACAGGTCTTGTTACTCCCTTACTCAAAATGCTCAGCTTCAGGCCCATGGCCCATACTCATGCAGATTATGCCCGACTGTGGGGACTGGGAAATAAACGGGGTGTTTCTCATTAAGTGATGCAGAGGCCCTGCACAGAACACAAAGGAACAGGGTCATTGTCATGGTCTCCAGAGCCATACAGACAGATTCCCAACAGCCTCGGTCTTGCCTCCTTCCATCCTTTTCCTTCATCACTACACTATAGCCACACTGGTCTGTCTTTTGTTGGATCTGCCAACCTTATTTAAATCTCAAGGAGCCTGCTTGCATTTGCTGTTTCTTTAAGCCAGGTGTTTTTCACCCACATCCGTGCATCTCTTGTCTTCATAGTTTACCCAGGCCTCTGCTCAGAAGTTCTCTCCCCACAGAGGCCTTCCATGACCACCTGTGCAAGACAGTCCTCAACCTGAAGGTAGTCTCCTTTTATTTTGCTTTACTTTCCTTGTGATAGCATTTACCTACCTGACAATATATTGTATATTTAGAGAATATTGTTTCTTTTTCTCCCTAAAATGTGAGAATTTTTCTTTGTGTTTTAATCTTGATCTCTGCTATGACCCTAGTAACATGAATGATACCCAGCACACCATAGGGGCTACATACATTTTTGAATAAATAAAAGAAAGAATCAATGACTAAATGGTGGGAATTTTCTTTTGTCAGAGCTGAAAGTGCCCCTTGTGTAAATGCCTAAGAGTCTGCCAGTGAACCTCTTTCCAAATATTGTATAAATCTCAGTGTCAGTGTGCTGCTGACTTCCACACAGAAGTCAGAAAAGTGGTTTTCTGCCAAGCCCCATCTCACACATGGGCTTCAAAACAGAATTTATTTTGATCAGTGTTCTCCACGTTTCTCCAAACGACTCCTTCAGGCACTCCCCCTAACGCCACTCTCAGACTCTAGTCTTGCACAGAAATTGTTCCATCCACTTTCTGTCCTTACTCAAATCATAGAGACTAGAGCTGAGTCCAAGAGACCAGGCAGCAAACAGTCCCCATGCCATCACTGGGTCTCCCCGCTGGCCTCTAATTGTATTTCCTGAGCTTCCAAATCAGATGCTCTTAGGCACATCACTACCAGCGGAGGAAAGCCTTCCAGGAACAGGGAAGGTGCTGTGCTATCTGAGAAGGCAGCAACTGATCCAGAGCAGAGCCAGCCAGATTATCCTGTACTAGTCAAATACATCTTAAGAGATACAGGTTATACAAATGCAGGGTACACCGAAATATTTATGACTAAATAATATGATGTCTGATGTTTGCTTTAGCAGAAGTAGGGAGAAGAGAGGGAGAAAAAAGATGAAATGAGATTGGCACACAACTGTAATTTTGAATCTCAGTGATAGGTACCTGAACATACCTATGTGTACTCTGTTATACCATTTATGTTTGAATCCTACCACAATTAAAAGAAAGAAACAGGCCAAAGAAAAAAATTATAGTTTTAACATCAGCAGATTTGTTTGTAATTCAGAGTTGTCTGGCATTATATTTCTAATTTAAAAAAACAACCCAGACTAAACCTTCTTGCCCGTTGGGAGACAAGTTCTTATTTCTAAATGAAATGACACCAAAGTGTATCCAATCCATCTATTTTGTTGTCCTCTTTAAGACAGAGCTTCTGAATGTATCCAGACTCATGTGAGAATGTGTTTTTGGTGCTGACACAGGTACTCTGAGGGAGAGTGACAGACTAGGCCCACATAAGAACAATGTGTGAACTCTTTGCATGGAGGGTGTCTTTTCTGCCACCATATTCTGATACTAAATGCTTCAAGCAGAGGGTCATTGCCAGCAACATCTGCACAATGTGATGCTCATGAGACTTTCCACAAACAGAGTGAACAGGATGACACTCATCATTTGTGGTCCTAGATTTTATTGGCCAGCATTTGCATGAAACTTGGAGAAAAATGGCTTTTTTCTTAGTTGCAATGTGCGAGCCCCCCTTCTACCTTCTCTTCGATATATATATATATATATATATATATATATATATATATATATATATATATGTATATATATCGCATGCTCTCACCCATATATATATATATATATATATATATTGCATGCTCTCACCCATCTGGCCACCTGCCCAGGCACAGCCTTATTAAGCTTGACCTTTGGGTTTTCCATAATAGTTCTCTTCTACTTTAACCCAGGGTCTACATAGTGCTCCTAATCAATTTATGGGTGAAACAAAAATCCAGGCAGCTTGGCTAAGCCATTTTTTGACTGTCTTTTATTGCTTCTGGGCTTGACAATTAAAACAAACAAACAAACAAACAAACAAACAAACAAAGAACAACAAAAAACTTTCTTAAGCATATTTTCTTCCTGCCGATGTTTCCGACCCAAAAGAAAGGGGAATATCGCAATCAACACTTGGAAGAAGAGAACTCAAAAGTTCTTTGGGCTCTGGAGTGGGCACTCCTGATACAACTCTGCTAATCATCAGAAAACTAGGTGCCATAGGTGAGTTTTCACTAGGTCTGCCCACTCATAGGCAGAAGCATGAAGTTGATAAACTAAAGGGAAACCATCTGACAGAGGAACCAGGGGTTCAGACTTTTGCAAGGCAATTACTATATTCTGAAAAAGACCCAGTTGGCCTCAGGCAAAGTTGAGAAGTACTTGTCATCTGTCTGCCTCAGATTTTCTTTCCTTCCTGCTCCTTATTATCTATTTTCCTGCCAGGTCCCCAGTATTTCTATGCTGCTTTAATTTTTTCCATACTTAAAATTTAATTTATTCTGAATGTTACAGATTTTAATATTAGTTTTTCACTTCTCACAGGAAGATTTGAAAGAAGCCCAAAGAACGAATGGTGGAATTTTAGTACTGAGGGCACTCTGGAAAGGGCAGATTTTCCTTTTGGATAATTTTACCAGATTCTTCACATCTAGAAAACACAATAAACGAGGAATCGTGGAGACCTGGCTTCTAGTTTTTACTGTGGTACTAATAAACTTAGTGACTGGGGAGAACTGACTTACCCGTTAGGACCTCTGTCTTCACTTACATAAAATGAAAGGGTTGAGCTGGGGCTATAACATCCCAGAGCCTAGTATCACTCCTGCATACAGTTGGTGTGCCCTCCAAAGTATGCTAAGTGAATAAAGGCAAACCACTTCCAACATTACCATACTAGGATTCTAAGTTACATTGTGAAAGCAATGATCAATTTATGTGTCTGTATAGGCCTGGTATCAGCCTCTTGAGCAATGTGCTTGCAAATTCCGTTTGCTTGGTTGGAAACTTATAGGAGATGGGGCCACATTCTCTGATAGTTCACATTCTTATAATGAATAGAGAAATTCCAAGGGAGCTTGCAACTAAAAGAGGTAATCTGTGCTTCAGATAGATAGTTGGTTCAAGATTTGTGTAGGGGACAGTGCAGGTCCATAATAAATAGTATAGGTGAATTATAGACTATAAAGTGCCATATAAAGTATAAAGTAATAAAAAATATACAATACAAAGCAATAAAAAAGGGCCACATCTACAGCATAACACCCATGGAATATGTGCTTTAATGTTTCAGACCATTCACTGAGAAGGTAACAAAACATTTCTTAGGAGAGTTTGCATTTTCTGGATTATTGTAGGAAATATATTAACAATGCCAATTTTCTGTAGATTTTTAAGCATTGGGTAGCATACTTGCTAGAATATTCTTTTCTTGCAGACTACATCATATTAATTCATTCATTTACTCAAATAATAAGTTCTCAGATGAACATATGTTAAGTGCCAACTATTCTGTGACTTTCAGGGGTTATAAAGATGAAGGAAATGCAGTTCACAGCTACACACGATGTCAAAGATGTAATAGATTGGGGGAGGGGGTTATCACTTTGTGAGGGGTGTAAATGTCTGACTATTACATTGTTTGGTACACCTGAAACTAATAAGAAAGAGAGAGAGAGACAGAGAGACAGAGAGACAGAGAGAAAGAAAAAAGAAAGAAAGAAAAAAAAGAAAGAAAGAAAGAAAGAAAGAAAGAAAGAAAGAAAGAAAGAAAGAAAGAAAGAAAGAAAGAAAGAAAGAAAGAAAGAAAACACAGTCCTTATTACAGACAATCTCACATACAGTTGGAAAAATGGATAGGTAAACATAATTAAATCAATGTAAGAAGTATTGATAGTGACTTTGAAATAATGTGATTCAGTACTTTGAAATGATATAGCAGGACAAGGTAAAAAGTACCTAAGTCTTTGGCTGAAGGGTTAGAAATGGCTTTATTGAGAGAGTTGTTTAAGCAGAGTGAAGTTCATTTCCAACTATATATAGAAAGGGAAGAGCATTGAAATCCCCAACCCCAGCAAATTGAATTATTTATTTGGAGCATAAGGTAAAAGTGGGAGAATGTCAGTGCATGAAACTGAAGTTGTTGGCAGAATTCTGTTTGTGAAGGGGCTGAAGAGTTGAAATTTTATATTTTAGTTATTAGAGAGCTGTGGAGCTCTTTGAAAGAGAAGATCAGTTAGAAAAGATCAGTTAGAGATACTCCTGTAACTCTCAAAACTATAATAGGTCATACACACAAAAAAATGGTACCTAGTGATAGACATACTCTTAGGCCTAAAAAGGCATCATGGATTCCATCACTTATGATTTCTTCAAATTAGTCAACAAATTTTTTTTTAATTTATTGGGGTGACATATGTTAGTAAAATTACATAGATTTCAGGTGTATAATTCTGTATTACATCATCTATAAATCTCATTGTGTGTTCACTACCCAGAATCAGTTCTCCTTCCATCACCACATATTTGATCCCCCTTACCCTCATCTCCCACCCCCACGTCCTTACCCTCTGGTAACCACTAAACTATTGTCTGTGTCTATGAGTTTTTGTTTCTCATTTGTTTGTCTTGTTCTTTTGTTGTTTTTAGTTTATATACTACATATCAGTGAAATCATATGTACAAAATTTAATTGCCACATACCTTTCAGCCTAGAATTGTACACGAAGATGATTGCCATATAAAAGAAGTTTATGAAGACACAGCCCCTTGCCTTGAGACCATTCAAGGAGCCAAGATATAGATACAAAGAGAACAGAAAGGAAAGTTGTAACATATAATAAGGGCTAAGTGGTGCGATACCTACTCTAACACTAGATCCTTAGTGTGAAATCACTGGGGTTTAGAGTAGTAGGGCCAACGTTGGTGAATAAGTTAAGTCTCCAGCTTAGTTTCAAAAACTGAATGAATGTCAAACTAAAGGCTGTGGCTATAGAAGTTCATCTTTGAAGATTAACATGACTGAAGTCTTAAAAGTGGAATTTACTGTAACATGCGTTGGTAAGATTAATCATTTGCTGATTTGTATTAACTAACCAAAGTCCACACTTTATTCAGATTTCTTTAGTCTTCTTTGAATGTCCTGTTTCTGTTCCAGGATTCCATCTAAAACACCACATTCTATTTAGTCATCATGTCTTTTTAGGCTCCTCTTGGATATGAGAGTTTCTTAGACTTCCCTTGTTTTTTATGACCTTAATAACTTTGAGAAGGGCTGACGCGGTATTTTTCAGAATGTACCTTAATTGGGATTTGTCTGGTAAATTTCTCATAATTAGATTGGGATATGGGTTCTTGAGAGGAAGACCACAGAGATAAACAGCCATTTTTATCCTATCACGCATGCAACATGACATCACTGTTGATACAAACCTTGATCACCCAGCTGAAGTAGTGTTTGTCAGGTTTCTTCACTGTAAAGTTACTGTCCCCCTGCTCCTTCCATACTGTACCCTTTGAAAGGATGTCACTATATGCCACCCAAACTTAAGGAGAGACAATTACACCTCCTTGAGGGTAGAAATCTACATAAATTATTTGGAATTCTTGGGCCTATTTATTCAATCCATCATTTATTTGTATCAGTGTGCACACATAAGTACTTATTTTATACTTTAGGTTATAATTGTATACTACTTCATTTATTTTATTGCCTGAATTATTTCAGCTTAGGCCACAGGGAGCTTTATCAGTTGGCTACTGCATCTCTTTGACATAATCTTTCATTGTGTTTATTGTTTGTTTTTAGAAATTCCTTACTGACAAGCACTTCAAGACATTCCAGGCTCATCTCGAATATTTCCTAACCTAGTTTTCGATTCAGCCACTTCTCAAAGTTGCCCTCATTCCTTTAATTGGAGAATGGTATTAGAGACCAAGTTCTAGGTACTGGGAGTGCTTGCTGCTGCTGGTGTGTCCTTGCTTCTGGGTCCTATTAGCTCACAGTGAGAGGGAATATATGTTTGTATGTCAACTAATGTATAGACACATATCTAAAAATGTTTATATGTAACAAGATGTGTCTATATCAAGCTAGACATGAGTCCTTACTGATATCTTCAACTCTAATCCATTTTCACATGGATTATTCTAGTTTTTCCCCCTTCTTTATCTGTGCATTACTTCTCAACCTAACAGT
Organism: Rhinolophus hipposideros; assembly: GCF_964194185.1. Lineage (NCBI taxonomy): Eukaryota > Metazoa > Chordata > Mammalia > Chiroptera > Rhinolophidae > Rhinolophus > Rhinolophus hipposideros. Next base: position 43,545,530 of record NC_138050.1, on the reverse strand, counting down.
GAGAAACCTGGCTTCCACTATTCATTGTCTATTTACTTATTCATTCAGTTCTCATATACAAGAAGTATCAGAATTATTAATATATATCCCCATGGGACAATTTTATCAACTAGAGTACAATTCTTATACACAGTTTTTTTGCCTTTAGTTTGGTAGATTCCACTCATTTCCAAAGTGACTTAGGTCAGCAATGCCCCACTCCCCACCCCTTAGTGTGAAGTTGTTTCATATGTTTGTAGTAAAGCTAGATTGTTCCATCACTTTCTGCATGTCATCTTGGGATTCTCCTCACATCCTAAAAGTTGTTTATTTAATTTGCATGCATGAAATGCTGCAAAGTTCTATGCTTTTTTAATTGTGGTAACATGGGCATATAATAGTATATAAGTTGTAGGTGTAGAACATTGTAATTTGACATCTGTATGCAACTACAAAGTGGTTAGCACCAAAATCTAGTTGTCATCTTTTACCATACACTTGATCTTCTTCACCCATTTTGTAGTCCAACAACTCCTATCCCTCTCTGTTAACCACCAATCTGTCCTCTGTATCTATGAGTTTGTTTTGTTTTCTTTTATTTGTTCATTTGTATGTTTTGTTTTGTTTAGATTCCACATATGTGTGAAATCATATGGTATATGTATTTCTCTGTTTGACTTATTTCACTTAGCAAAAATACCCTCAACATCCATCCATGTTGTCACAAATGGGTAGATATCATTCTCTTCTTATGGCTAAGTATACAAACACACACACACACACACACACATACACACACACACACAATGGAATATTACTCAGTTGAAAGAAAGAATATATATAATTGATTAACCTGTTGATATACACTTTGGTTGTTTCCATATCATATGCTGGCTATTGTAAGTGATACCACAATGAACATAGGGGTACATATATGTTTTTGAATTAGTGTTTTTGTATTCTTTGGATAAATACTCAGAAGTGGAATAGCTGGATCATATGGTAGTTCTTTTCTTAATTTTTTGAGAATCTCCATACTGTTTTCCATTGTGGCTGAACTAGTTTATATTCCCACCAACAGTGTATGAGGATTCCCTTTTCTTTATATACTCTCCAACAATTACTGTTTCTAATCTTTTTCATAATGGCCATTCTAACAGGTGTCATGTGATATCTCATTTCAAATTCAATTTGCATTTCCCTGATGATTAGGGATGTTGAACATCTTTGCATTTTCCTGTTGGACATCTAGATGTCTTCTTTGAAAAATTGTCTATTCAGATCCTCTGCCTATTTTTTAATCATGTTATTTGTTTTTTGCTATTGAGTTGTATGAGTTCATTATATATTTTAGATATTAATCCCTTATCAAATGTATGATTTGCAGATATTTTCTCCTAGTCAGTAGATTTACTTTCGTTTTTGATGACAGTTTCCTACATTGTGTAGAAGCTATTTAATTTCCTACATTGAGTAGAAGCTGTTTAATTAAATTTAATTTAATTTGAGCTATTTAATTTTTAGTCCCTTTTGCTTAGTTTTGCTTTTGTTTCCCTTGTCTTGAGAGTCAGACCCACAAAAACATCTCTAAAACCAATGTCAAGGAGCTTATGACCTATGTTTTCTTCTAAGAACTTTATGGTTTTAGTTTTTACGTTCAAGTCTTCCATCCATTTTGAGTTAATCTTTGTGTCTGATGTAAGATAGTGATCTAGTTTCATTCTTTTGCAAGTGGCTGTCCAGTTTTGTGAACACCATTTATGGAAGAGACTGTCCTTTCCCACTGTACATTCTTGGCTCATTTTTTATAAATTAATTTTCCATACATGTACGGGTTTATTTCTGGGGTCTCAATTCTATTGATCTGTGTGTCTGTCTTCATGCCAATACCATTCTGTTTTGATTACTACAGCTTTGTAGTATAGTTTAAAATCAGGGAGTGTTAGACCTTTAACTTTGTTCTACTTTCTCAAGATTTCTGTGGCTATTCAGGATATTATGTGGTTCCACACAAATTTCAGAATTATTTGTTCCAATTCTGTGAAAAATGTCGTTGGGATTTTGGTAGTTATTATATTGTATCTGTAAATTGCTTTGGGTAGTATGGACATTTTAACAATATGAATTCTTCTAAACTATGAGCACAGAATATTTTTTCTTTTTATTTGTATCTTTTTCAATTTCTTTTATCAGTGCCTTATAGTTTTCAGTGCACAGGTCTTTCACCTCCTTTGCTAAATGTATTCCTAGATATTCTATTATTTTGATGCAATTGTAAATAGGATTGTTTTCTTAATTTCTCTTTCTGATGGCTTGTTATTAATGTATAAAAATGCCACAGATTTCTGTGTATTGATTTTGTATCCTTCAATTTTGCTGAATTTATTTATTAGCTCTACCAGCTTTTTGGCGAAGTCTTTAGGGTTTTCTATATGTAATATCAGATCATTTGAAAATACTGGGAGATTTATTTCTTCCTTTTTTATTTGGAGGTTTGTTTTTATCCCTTGTTTAATTGCTGTGATAAGTACTTCCAATACTCTCTAGAGTAAAAGTGGTGTAAGTGGGAATCCTTGTCATGTACATGATCTTAGAGGAAAAGCTTTCAGCTTTTCAGTGTCGAGTATGATGTTAGCCATGGGTTTGTCATAAATGGTCATTATTATGTTGAGGTACATTCTGTTTATCCACTTTGTTGAGAGAGTTTTTATCATAAATGAATGCTAAATTTTGTGAAATGCCGTTTCTTATTCTATTTAGATGATCATATGATTTATATCTTTCATTTTGTCAATGTGGTATTTCATGTTGATTGATTTGCAGGTGTTGAACCATCCTTGCTTTCCTAGCAAAAATCCCACTTGATCATGGTGTATGAGCCTTTTAATATTTTGTTGAATTTGGTTTGTAAATATTTTGTTGAGGATTTTTGCACCTATGTTTCTTTAGTACATTGGCCTGGTAGTTTTATTTTTTGTGTGGTTTAGTCTGGTATTGGTATCTGGGTAATGCTAGCCTCATAAAATGAGTTTGAAAACATTTTGTCCCCTTTAATTTTTTTGAAGAGTTTAAGAAGGACATGTATTCAATCTTTGAATGTTTGGTAAAATTTGTTAGTGAAGCTATCTGGTCCTGGACTATTGAATGTTGGGAGATGTTTGATTACTGATTGAATATCCTTGCTAATAATAAGACTATTTAGATTGTCTATACATGGTTCAATCTTGGAAGATTGTATGTTTCTGCTAATTTATTTCTTTTAGGGTGTCCAACATTTTGGTATATAATTGTTCATAATAGTCTCTGATGATCCTTTCTATTTTTGTTGTATTAGTTGTCATTTTTCCTCTTTTACTTCTGATTTTGTGTTTAAGCCCTCTCTCTTTTTTCTTGGTTGGTCTAGGTAAACGTTTGTCAATTTTGTTTATCTTTTCCAATAACCAGCTCTTGGTTTCATTGATATTTTCTTTTTAGTCTCCATTTCATTTATTTCACTCTGGTCTTTATTATTTCCTTCCTTCTACACACTTTAGGCTTGGTTTGTTCTTCTTTTTCTAGTTCTTATAAGTGTAAAATTAAATTGTTTGTTTGATATTTGTCTTTATTTAGGTAGACCTGTATTGGTATGAACTTCCTTCTTGGAACTACTTTTCCTATATCCCATTGATTTTAGTATGTCATATTTTTGTTTTCATTTGTCTCTAGGTATTTTGGGATAAAAAAAAATCTTCAATTACCCATTAGTTGTTCAATAGTGTTTTTTAATCTCCATATTTTCATGTTTTTTTTTTCTTCTTCTCAGTTTTCACTTTGTAATTGATGTTTAGTTTTATTATAGTCAGAGAATATGATCAAAATGATTTCAATGTTCTTTAATTTATTGAGGCTTGTTTTGTGGGCAAACGAGATCTATCATACAGAATGATCCATGTGTTCTTAAGAAGAATGTATATTCTACTACTTTGGGGTGGAATGTTCAACATATATTTATTAAATTTATCTAATTTAATGTGTCATTTAAGGCCAATGTTTCCTTGTTGACTTTCTATCTGGATAATCTATCCATTGGTATAAGTGGGATGTTACAGTCTCCTATAATGTGATGCTATCAATTTCTCCCTTTAATTTTCTTAATATTTGCTTCACATATTTTGGTGCTTCTCTGTTGAGTGCATATATATTTAAAAGTGTTATTTATATCTTCTTGCTGGCTTGACCCCTTTATAATTATGTAATACCTTACTTTGCCTTTTATTACAGTCTATTTTTTTTTCTGATCAGAGTATATCTACATGAGTTTTCTTTTGTTTCCATTTGCATAGAATAGCTTTCTCTATCCCTCAACATTTTTTTAATTAAAGTTTATTGGGGTGACAATTGTTAGTAAAGTTACATAGATTTCAGGTGTACTATTCTGTATTACATCATCTATAAATCCCATTGTGTGTTCACCACCCAGAGTCAGTTCTCCTTCCATCACCATGTATTTGATCCCTTTTATGCTTATCTCCGACCCCCTCCCCCTTTACCTTCTGGTGACCACTAAAATATTGTCTGTGTCTATGAGTTTTTGTTTCTCATTTGTTTGTCTTATTCTTTTGTTGTTTTTAGTTTATAGACCACATATCAGTAAAATCATATGGCTATCTGCTTTTTCTGTCTGACTTATTTCGCTTAGCATTAAAATCTCAAGATCCATCAATGTTGTCACAAGTGGTCCTATTTCATCTTTTCTTACCGCCGAATAGTATTCCATTGTGTATATATACCACAACTTCTTTATCCATTCATCTCTTGAAGGACATTTTTGTTGTTTCCATGTCTTGGCCACCATAAATAAAGCTGGAATAAACATTGGAGCACACTTGTCTTTATGTATAAATGTTTTCAGATTTTTTGGGTAAAGACCCAGGAGAGGGATTGCTGGGTCATATGGTAATTCTACTCATAATTTTTTGGGAACCTCCACACTGCCTTCCATAACAGCTGCACCAGTCTGCATTCCCACCAACAGTGTATGAGGGTTCCTTTTTCTCCACAGCCTCTCCAACACTTGTTACTATTTGTCTTGTTGATGATAGCCATTCAAACTGGGGTGAGGTGATATCACATTGTGGTTTTTATTTGCATTTATCTGATGATTAGTGATGTTGAGCATTTTTTCATATGTCTATTTGCAATTTGTATATTCTCTTTGGAGAAATGTCTCTTCAGGTCCTCTGCCCATTTTTCAATTAGGTTGTTTGTTTTTTTGTTGTTGAGTTGCATGAGTTCCTTCTATATTTTGGATATTAGCCCCTTATCGGAGACACTGTTTGCATAAATCTTCTCCCATTCAGTTGGTTGCCTCTTTATTTGTCAATAGTTTCTTTCACCGTGCAGAAAGTTTTAAATTTGATATAGTCCCATTCATTTATTTTAGCTTTTACTTCCCTTGCCTTTGAGGTCAAATTCATAAAATGCTCTTTGAACCCAAGGTCCATAAGTTTAGTACCTATGTTTTTTTTCTATGCAGTTTATTGTGTCAGGTCTTATGCTTAAATCTTTGATCCATTTTGAATTAATTTTTGTACATGGTGACTGATAGCAGCCCAGTTTCATTCTTTTGCACATGGCTTTCCAGTTCTCCCAGCACCATTTATTGAAGAGGCTGTCTTTCCTCCATTGTATGTTTTTGGCTTCTTTATTAAAAAATATCCCTTAACTTTTTATTTGCATGTGTCCTTACTTCTGAAGTGAGTCTTGTGTAGGCAGCACATGGATGGGTCTTGTTTATTTATCCATTCAGCCATCTATATGTTTTCATCGCACAATTTAGTCTATTTACATTTAAAGTAATCATTGATAGGTACGTACAAGTTCTGTGGGGTTTAACAGATGGATATTGCCATGTATTTATCATTACAGTGTCATAAAGCCTAATTTCTACCCCTCCTGAAAAACCTTTCATGTTTCACTTATTCAACCTTCTATCTCCTTTCCCTATCCCCTCAAACTACTACTCATTTTTCTTGTTTTTGCCTGTTTTATTGGTTTTGCCTTTTTATTGGTTTCCAGAATGTTATATAATTGGAATTTTACAGCATATGACATTTCATACTGGCTCCTTTCACTTAGCAGTATGCACTTAGTATTCATCCTCGTCTTTTCGTGGCTTGATAGCTCATTTCTTATTGTTGATGAATAGCATTCAATTGTATAGATATAGAATAGATTGATTACCTACTCACATATGGAAACACATCTTGGTTGCTTCCAGTTTTTGGTAGTTATGAATAAAGCTTCTATAAACATCAAGTGCAGATTTTTTTCTAGACATAAGTTTTTTTTAACATCAGTTAGGCAAACCTCTAGAAGCATGACTGCTGAATCATATGGCAAGTCTATGTTTAGCTTTGTAAGGAATTGCCAAACCATCTTCCAAAGTTACTGTATCGTTTTGCATTTCCACCAGTAGTGACTAAACGTTACTGTTGTTCCACACCCTTGTCAGCCCTTAGTATTATCCTAATTTGGGGAGGGGGGGGGTTAGCCATTCTTATAGGTGTTAGTGGTATCAAATTTGTTGCTTTAATTTGCAATTCTCTAACAAACAAATGATGATGGACATCTTTTCATATGCTTATTTGCCATCTGTATATCTTCTTTGGGGATGTGTCTACTCAGGACTTTTGCCCATTTTTTAATTAAATTGTTTGTTTACTTACTGTTTAGTTTTATGAATTCTTGTATATTTGGGGTACAAGTCCTTTGTCAGATTTGTATTTTGCAAATATTTTCTCCCAATCTGTAGTTCTTCCTTCCATTTTCTTAACTGTGTTTTGCATAGCAGAAGTTGTTTTTTATTATTATTATCTTTTTTTAAAATTTTTAATCTTTTTTTCTTCAATCTTACTGTTGGTGCCGTCTCTGAAAACTCATTGCCAATCCTAAGGTCGCCTAATTTTTTCTAGAGGTTATATAGTATGGCATTTTACATTTATCCCTATGATCCATTTTGAGTTATATTTTGTGAAATGTATAAGATATTTCTCTGTGCAATATATATTTTTCTTTGCAATTGGGTATTTAGTTGTTCTACTATTATTTGTTGAAAAGGCTATCTTTTCTCTATTGACTTTCCAATGGTCTTTTGTCAAACATTAGTATACTATCTTTGTATGGCTCGCTATTCTGTTCCATTGATCTATATGTCTATTTTTCACTAATACTACACTGTGTTGATTATTATAGTTTTACAGTTAATACTTGAAATCAAAATATTGTAAGTTCTCCAACTATATTCTTCCTCAGTATTGTATTGGCTATTCTAGGTCATTTGCCTTTCCACATAAACTTAGAATCAGTTTATGTTAACATCTGCAGAACATCTTCTAGATTTTGATTGTGGTTACATTAAATCTCTGGATTAATTTGGGAAAATTTGACATCCTAATAATATTGAATTTTCCAATCCATGAATACAAAATATCTTTCCATTTATTCAGATATTCTTTGATTTTTTTCCTATTAGAATTCTGTAGTTTTCCATGTAGACATTCTCTCTCTCTCTCTCTCTCTCTCTCTCTCTCTCTCTCTCTCTCTCTCCATATATATATATATATATATATATATATATATATATATATATATGAACGTATATATATATACATATATATATTAAAGTTTATTGGGGTGACAATTGTTAGTGAAGTTACATAGAATTCAGGTGTACAATTCTGTAATATATCATCTATATATCACATTGTGTATTCACCACCCAGAGTCAGTTCTCCTTCCATCACCATATATTTGACCCCTCTTCTACACCCCTCCCCACTTACCCTCTGGTAACCACTAAACTATTGTCTATGTCTACAAATTTTTGTTTCATTTATTTGTCTTGTTCTTTTGTTGTTTTCAATTTTATATACCACATATCAGTGAAATCATATAGTTTTCTACTTTTTCTGTCTGACTTACTTAGCTTGGCATTATAATCTCAAGATCCATCCACATTGTTGCAAATGGTACTATTTTGTCTTTTCTTATGGCCAAATAGTATTCCATTGTGTATATGTACCACAACTTATTTATCCAATTATCTATCGAAGGACACTTTGGTTGTTTCCATGTCTCGGCCACTGTAAATAAAGCTGCAATGAACATTGGAGCACATATGTCTTTATAAATAAATGTTTTCAGATTTTTTTAGGTAGATTCTCGATATATTGTGTTAGATTTGTACTTAAGAATTTAAATTTCTTGTGCTTTGTAAATGGTATTGTTATTTTATTTTAAATTGTAATTGTTTATTGGTAGTATGTAGCAAAGCAATTGACTTTAGTATATTAACATTGTATCTTGAAACCTTGTTATATTTGCTTATTAGTTTCAGAAGTATTCCTATTGATTCTTTGAGATTTTTCTCTATAAATGATCCTGTCATCTGGGAGTAATGACAGTTTTTTTTTTTTTCCTTGTCAATCTATGTGTCTTATTTCTTGTTTTTGTATGATTGAATTAATTAGGTCTTCCAGTACCATGTTGAATAGGAATGAGAATGAACATCATTGCTTTGTTACTGATCTTAGAGGTGAATATATCCAATATCTTATCATTAAATATGAGGTTAGCTATACAGTTTTTTGTGGATGTATTTTATCAAGATGAGGAAGTTCTCTCCACTGCTAGTTTGCTGAGAGTTTTTGTCATGAAGAGGAGAGAAAGCACTTTTTAAACTTAAAATTTAATCTGTCTTTCAAGGATCTTGGTCTCTGAGCAGTGACTTTCACAAGTATTTCACCATTTTTATAGCTTTATTTCTCCCTTAGAAGAGACAGGAAAGCTAAAGGGCCTGGAGTGGCAACAGTGCTCTTCCCTCATTTCAGATAAGCCTTTGGTAAAATCTTTTTCCCTGGAGATTAGTTCTTTCTTATGGAGAACCCGCTTAGGTGTATGTCACAATGATTGCTCTTCCTGTGTCATTGGGAGACAATCTTCCTTTGATCTCCATCTTCCTTTGATCTCTACCTTGAGAAACAAGTAGGTTCTTGGAGATAAAACCCACAAAAGTCTGGGGGATCCCTTAAGACTGTAGCTCCCAGAATTTCTTTGCTTTAAATGTTCCTATGAGCTTTTGACTGCAGTGACCTCTGCTCTAGGTGAGCAGAGACTCTCTTGGCTTGCCTGTCTCATCAGATTTCACACACTAGAAATTTGTACAGCAAAAGTCAGTTATCTGACAGGTCTACGAAAAATTATTGATTTTTAGTTTATTAATTTTTTAAAATTGTTTAAAGAACTTCCAAGCTCTTTACATGTTGGAGCTGAAACCAGAGGCAATACACTGCCATCCATGTCTAATTTGGGAGAGCAGAAACTTTAGAATCTGGTCTGTACTTCATGTATCATTATGTATTTCTGTTTGTCCTATAAATTTCTGTTAGTCATGGAAGCAGAGAAGCATTTATCCCTGGAACAAATAGGGTAATTTAGTTTAATTGAGAATATGTTGAAAAAGCATGATAGATAACATAAATGAATTGTCACCTTATGCTAAGCAAAATATTTTTACGGAAAAAAAAAAAAGTTCTATGGTAATATTTTCCTGGATGAAGATGTTGAGAGTATGGAATCATTTATCCCAGATATTGATTAAGTACCTAATATAGGCCAAGATGTACAGGAGGTGCTGGGGATGTGAGGACATGTAAGATGCATATACTTATTGTACACAGTGAACTTAAAGTTTAGAAAAGGATACACAATTTCAGTATATTTAATAGTATGATTGCAAGATAATAGTATGACTGCAAGAAAATGAAAAGCCTAAGTAAATCCTGGAGATAAGAGAAAACAAGTACTGAAAAGAAACAAAGAATTTTAGGATGGATGGAGTATGGAATTTGTTCAAGTCAGAGTCATAGCAGGAAACACCTTCAGAAGGTATAATTGAAGATAATTTAAGGAATAAACTGTTTGCAAAGATGTCAACAGGCTAATGGAAATTATGAGGAGTTGATAAAGTAGTTACTGCCCTAGCAGGGAGAGAATGACTACCAAAACTAAGGGAGGAATATAATCATAGAAAAGCGTTGTTGGAGATATTTGACCCTCAGTTGAGGAATACAGTGTCTACCAATTTTGGCTTGACAGGCAAAGACGCAAGGGCATATATCTCTTGCCCTACGATATCCTATAGATGCCGATCATTGGCAGAACCCAGAGGCAAGAGAGTTCAGGCAATAGTGCTTAGCTTTTTTGAGCAAAAATCAGGTAGAAAATATAGAGTGAACCTGATGGGGATAAATGTGGTGGCAAATTCAGAGTATTAGCATAGTCCATTCATTTTGTCCCCGAGCATCCATTCTTGCTTCTTTACCTAGATAACAATCTATGCCCCTCGTAGAGTGGAGAAAGTCCCATCAGCTGCCATACCGTCACCGAGTGGTGTAATTTCTGTAATATTTCAATGTGAAGCCCAAAATATTAGCCCTCACTAGTACATTCAGTACTATGCAAAAATGGGGGAAAGGAGAGTTATTGAAACAGCAGTTAATTAAAACAATATATAGATGCAATGGTCTCCATTTCTATAACTACTCAAGGACAAAATTGAAAATCAAAGCTTTCTTTTTCTCTCACTAATTTCATGATCCCTGCTCTCTGTCAGCACTTCCTCTGATGGAATTTTTTACTAGGTGGGGTAAACCAAACCATAATGTTCACAGCAGCTGGGTCCCTGGTAGTCCTAATTTTATTGCATTGCTTCAATTTCCTGTTGACTAGCATAATTGGTTAAAATGAATCGGAGTGAATATGCTGCACTTCAGTGAAGTCCCTGATTTATCTAACTATCTCTTAGTAATCTGGATGAATTATTCCAGCTAGTAAAGTGATTACCTTTCTACTTACTGGTTAAGCACCCTGAGGAGCCTCAAATGCACAGGAGGCAGCCTCAGTTTTCCAATTTAATCTGTATTTTCCTGTAGAAACACTTCTGTCTTGGGCCCCAGGACCTCCAAACCCACTGTATTTAAGCTAGTGGAGAAGGGAAGTAGAAACCCCTTAAGTGTTAGGTATTATAATGAGAGGTGTTATGGTATATATACATTTATATATAAAGTGACCTCTTCTATTGGCACCCCTTGATTCCAGGACCAATTCACTCTGAGAATGGGTAAGCATAACTATATATTGCCCGCTTACGTAAGACACATGCTGCATCTAACAGTAAAACACTCTAACCTTGGATCCTAATAGAAATAAGTGACCGCCTATTCCATGATGGAAGGAGATCCACTGTGATTAACATGCCACCAGGTAGATGGCTGCTTTTTCTAGATAATGATGCTCTTTTGGAAGTTACTATTGCCTTCTTCTTTTGTCAGTTTGGGCATTCAGTCATGGCACTAAGTGGCCATAGTGTCATCAACTATAGTAAAGCAAAGTCTATATTGTTGAGCTCAAGATTAGCTTCCATCACTCTCACTATGACTATATTAAAAATAAATGCGTTGAGCAAAAGCTGGAATGGTTAGGAAAGAGGTTACTGACATTTAGCAAATGCATCATCTTGTCTACCTCCTCTTCAATGGATGCCTTCTGGTGGGCATTTACAAATACCTTTATGTTTTCTTCCCATTCTAAGAAACCCAACTACATACCTGTCCCAAAGTCTCCCATATCATCAATTTTTCATTCTTGTGCCAAATCTGTGACCACCATGACTATTAGCCATTGTCCATCATTCAATGTTTATCTATACCTCAGATCATAACTTCTCCAAAGAAAATGTACAAACTTTTTTTTTTTCTTGCAATTATCCTGGGAGGATTTCCTTTCAGTATTGTTTTTCAGAGCCAACCTTTGGTAGGCCATTCTAATGTACCAACTATGCGCTTCTAGCTGGTACCAGCATACCATTCATGCCTGTCCATAAGCCATGACCCTGTGTTTACCTCCTCTGTTAACTGTATGGATTGAGGGAGATGTGGCAATAGAGGGTACTAAGAGACTCTGATCCATCTACTGATACACTTTATTTGTAACTTGTGGACCTTCTTATATTTAGTCTTATATATATCATTTCTATTTTCCACTTGAAATAGTTTTACCATCTGATTATTTATTATCAAATAATGTCCAATTCCCGAAGAGTAATTTGGGCAGCAAAGTTCCTAAGTATCCCATGGTCAGGTATTTAGTCTCCACCATGGTCCAGGAGCAATCTAGCATTGGCTTTTCTAAAGAAGATATATATGCAAGAACAAGCATCGCCTGAATCCAAAACCCTAGGAAGCCTAGCCAGAGGCTCTGTAAGTCACATCTATGTTTCACAATAACGTACAACACCATTGGGTCTACTGGATCACAAGATGCAAGTGGCAGGGCAATTTGTACAGCAGTCTCCTCTTTGTCCAGATCCCATGCAAATCAGGTAGATTTTTGGATTACCCAGGAAATAGGACAGCACAACACATCCAGATATGGCATTTGTTGTCTCCCAGAATCCAAGGAGACCCCCACATTTTGTGTCTCTTTGTATTGAAGGGGTAGGACAGGGGCAGAGACATGTCCAAAAGAGAGTTTTACACGTCTGCATCAGTGGGCCATTAGAAAGGTTACCGATGTGGCAGGCCCTGCCCTTTCATTGAGTTTAATTCTGACATTCTGATATCACTGTGTCTTACTTAAGCATATATGGTATGGCAAGAAGTAACCAGAACTACTCCAGAATTATGCTTAATGCAATAAACCAGTGTAGTCTCCTATGGGATGTCAAGGATTGCAAGCCCTCTAGACAACTGACTGGAGAGTTTACTTATCTCTGAGCATAGACATTGAAGCTGAATTGCAGTCTGTTGTCTCCTGAAGACAAACTGCTTTTGATTATCTTTGTTGATGTAGACTGAAAAGAAAGCATTTGTTAAGTCAATATCTGCATTATCAAGTGCCAGGAGCTGGGTTGATTTCTGCTAACAGATTCCACTTCTGGAACTATAGCCACAATAGGCATCACCATCTGATTAACTTTGAAACAAGTTCCAGTCATTCTCTAGATGCATCTGGGATTTGTCAATGAAGCAGAAAGCACCTACTCCACATCTTGGAAGCCCATGATGGTGGCACTCATCACTGCACTCTTCCCAGTGAAGGGAGAAGGCTTTCGGGTTACTGTTCTAGAGGATGGAGATACAGAACTCTGTAAGGTCCTGGGTTTCTAAGTTCTGGTGTATTCATCTAAAACTATATGCTGTCCAAGACTGCATGTAATATGATTCACCAGCCCTGTTGAAGCCTATCTAAGTGTTAAGCTTAAACAGCCTTTTCTGGTGTTATTTACCTACTTTGAAGTAAAACGATTAAAAAAACATTAAAATTTTTTTCTGAAGTCAAAGTCCAAAAGAATGATATAAACATTGGAGTGATTTTAGACTAATAGACTAGATTGTTTGGAAAAATTCTTAACGTTTCAGTTGGGAGGGAAAAGAATGGGGCATGAAAACATGAATACAATCCATTTTCCAGCAGTAGAGTTTTCCACCGGTGACTTTTTGTTTGTTTGGATTTTCAGCAAAGCGAGAAGTATTGTTCTTTCCCCAGATATTGCCTCTCTCTGAAACTAGTAATGGAATATATATTGTATTTTTCTTTGTACAGAGTAAAATGGTTCATCACAAAATTAGTAGGAACTGTGAGAATCCTGTCTTAAAGCACGGGCATGCATATTTTGTTTTGTAAAACATTAAAGAGAGAAGTGTGTTCCTGGAGGGTAATTTCGAGGGGGGCACATTTGTTCATCTGACTGGTCTGTGTTGCTGTCCCAAGACAAGTCTGGGCAATGCCTCTAATATTGTTTCATCAGATTTGTCTATATGTGGTGTTCTCTGGAAGTCTATAATAAATTCAGTCCAGATTACTAATTTTATCCCTTTATTTTTAAACTTTGTTTCCATGGACATAAAGTTTTCTCTTTCAAATAAGGTTAGTTTAAGTGATCTAAGGATATGAACATGCTGCATTTTTCTTATTCTTCCACTCTAATTTATATGATGTAGGCTCTTGATAAGCCAGTAAGTTATTGTGTTTTTTAGGAAAATAAAGATGGGATAAGTGTTAACATTTTCTCTATTTCCAATATTCTCTCTTAAAGATAATGAGCTGTCTCAAGCTTACTCTTGGAACCCAACACAGAAAATAGCTCTAAGGACAAAACATAGATTATGAACTTTGCCTGTTGATATAAAGACTATGTACTCAAAAATAGTTATTAAATGCATCACATACATAATTATGATGACAAATATAAGAGTATTGCCCTCTTCCCCCAAGAACTTTCAAATGGCAAATGAGAAACAGATCAAATATCACAAAACAATGAACTAAATACAATTGTGGTAAGTACTTCACAGGAGAATCCCTTTTGAGAACCTATAACTCTGGAACTTGCCCTAGTCAGGGAGTCAGGGTAGGCTTTCCTGATGAAGTGAGTTTAAACTGAAACCAGCAGCATGAGTCAGATTAGTAAGGGTGAAAGGTGTGTGTGTCATTTGCACAAATGCCAGTGAGTGTGTATAGGGAAGAAAGTATTCCAGGGAGAGGGACATTATGTAAAAAATAATGTGATATGAAAAGTAACAAGATATACATTAGCAAAACTGAAAAAAAAAGAAAAAGGCTGGGGTAGTAGGAGCATAGAGGGCAAGCGGGAAGTGTTTTAAATAAGAAGTGTGGTATGAGTGCAAGTGTGGTGATGAAGCTCAGAGCACACAGCAAGGGCACTTCCTCAAGTGAGCTTTCTGCAGTCGGAGGTCTGCAAATCACATTTTCTTCACGATTGCATGGAGGATGTAGTGAAAGGTGGGAACCTAATAATCTAGCATAGGTGACACTTTTTGTCAAGTTAGCATCAACATACAACTTTAACCCATGTTTAACTTCTGATAAAAGCCAGAAAAAACATCTGGCTAACATGATGTGGCCCTTTTGACTATAACCAAACACATACATCTTCATCTTCTCACAAAAATGGAGACAAGTTGTGTATGCTACTTTAGTCACCCTGAGTAATATTTATTACTCTTCTAGTAAGTCACAATCCTTCTGATATCCTGTAACTTAAATATTGAGTTATAGAGTTAACCACCATTAACACATCTTATATCAGATAGAAAGTGAATTGGAGAAAGGAAAAAGAAATAATAGTGTGTGCATATGCGTGTGTGTGTGTGTGTGTGTGTGTGTCCATATTAAAACAATGAAAATATGCATAAATAATCCAGTTGCCATTTTTGCAACTGGTCACAAGGCTACAACTGCAATTTGTAATTTTCTTCCTCTACTGTCATTTCATTTTTCCTTTAGCTCAAGTCAGTACCCTAGATGATATGGTTCTTGTCCTGGTAGGTCTGTGCTTTTAGAAATCTTGCTTGCATTTGGTTATTGCAGTTTCTCTGTATACCCACTATGGAACATGGGTATACTACAAGTGTCCACAGAGAATCCTGGGTTCCAGGCATGTTCCTTTACACCTTATTGTGTAATAGTAACTCTGTTTCCCCTTGATAATCAGAATTGTCACGCGGACAACATATACACTTCCTCTGTTTGAGGAACCGGAAGTGGCCAGGTGTCAGTCTCAACTTTCAGGTCAATGAAATCCTTGCTGTGTCACCTGGAAGTTTCTCTCTTTTGGAAACTGACACTTCTAATGAAAAGGAACACAAAGTTTTGAAGATGGAAAGCAACAAACTTTGCATATCATAGGCTCCACTCTCATTTCCACCCTTGGGTTCACAGACTTGTGCATCCTAGATATCGCTGGCTCAAATCACGTACCACACGCAAAGGACATTACCTAGCCCTGTAAAAGTATCATATCCCAGGTTGGGCCATGACTGAATATCCAAAACTGCATTTCATTCTTTGACCAGATTACCTATGAAAATGATCCTGTATGCTCATCCTTTCAGCTAATAGTGACTGAGCATGCCCTACGTTCGACACTGTCTGTCAGAGGCTGCTGAAACAACATACCTTAGGCATTAGACATATACAAGATGTGGTACCCTTCTTTTAAGTTTAAAACAGTCACAGCAATCATTATTTTGTAATTAAGAAATTAAAAATGCTTTAATAGAGGCATAAAGAATATACTCTACTGATTAAGAAGGGGAAAATTCACTTCCTGCTTGGAGGTTGGGAAAAGCTTAATAGAAAATACAGGTGGAGGGATTACTCTATGCAGTGGAAATAAAAGTAAAGGCAAAATGTAGCAATTTCAGGAACACGGGGGTAATAGTCTGAGTTGGCCAAAGATAAAACAAATGTAAGAAACAGGTGAGAAAGGAAGTTTGAAGGGTGAATGGGTATGAGATCTTTGCAGGAACTGAAATGTCAGTCTAATGACTTCTTACTGCAATGAGAAGCAGTCAGAGGTTTTTCTTTTTGTTTTCTTCCAGAAAAAAAAAAAATCTTGCAAAATATTACAACAGAAGAAAGATCAGAGCTTAAACCCTGCTTCTACTGCTCAGTTGTATGATCTTGGAGAAGTACATATCTCTCTTGGCTTTAGCTTCATTTTCACTAAGTATGCATGATAATATATTCACAAGGTTAAGAGAATGAAATGAGTGCTTTAGTATCTAGTCTTTTATTAAATAATATGCCTTGAGCTATCCACTGAACTAGGTAGTAGATCATGATGACAATGATCATGATGACATGCCCTTTCCCCTACACTGGGAAGGTCTCATGTCTAGTCACAGCCCTGTGCTAGGTCCCACACGTGAGGTAGTGTTTGAAGCCAGGAGTCCCACACTCTGAGGCCATTGGGCATGAGGAGATGAGTGATGAGACTCTTCTTCCAACCACATTTTACCTGACCATGATCTAGTTCTTTGACTTCCCTTTCATCTCCTCATCCTTTAGGGTGAAACATTACTTTATTACAGTTTGTTGCTATAGAAAAACATACAATTTCATAACTTTAAATATTAGATAAAACATCTATTGCTTGAGCTATTTTGGAATTTTAACAGGTTTTTATACTAGATACCTCATTCTCAACTCCACCCACCAAGCCCCTTGCATCTTCTGCCTCATGGAAGGATACCTTAATCATAATGCATCATGATCATTGTAATAATAGATTGTTCTAGTGATGTGCAGGCACGGTTACAAGCACTGCACATGTATTATTTAATGAGCAAAACAACTCTGTGAGGTACGTGTTATTTTTATCCTGATTTTACAGATGAAGAAGCTGGATAGAAGGGGATCAAGTAATGTGCCAAAGCCTTACAGCTGCTGAGTGGCAGATCCACAATTCAAAGCTTAAGTGCCATTCACACACTTGACCTGCTCCCATCAGCCCACACTGCAGAGCACCAGATTTCAGTGGCCCCACCTCCGCTCAGTGGTCCTCCACACATCTCCACTAGGTTTCCCCACTCTGGGCTTTACATTGCCATCAAAATGAGGTAATGTGACTGGCAGTCTCCTCAGTTCAGGACTGTTGCAGGTGATCCGCCTTTGATAAATTGAAATATACTTTTGCTGTCTGAGTTATACTCTGCCCCAAATATTTCTATATCTTCCAGTTTTGAAATTTTAAAAATTTGGAGTAAAATCTAGATTTTTCCTAGCAACAGTGTCTGCCCTCTTCAGTTTCCTGCTCTTTCCCTCTCTCTGCACTCAGCATAGGACAGGCCCTGTTTGACTTGTGTCTGGATACTTGGATTGGCCACTTGGTGTGAAATATGAGTTTGGCTAACTGCAGCACTTCTTTCACCCCCTCAGCTGAGTGCAAATATGGAATCTGTTAGACGAGTCTTCAAAGTCGTCATGAGAAAAAGGAAGAAACTTGCAGGAGAAATTTACGGAAAGATAAAAAACGCCTAGTAAAGATTTTTTTTTTATTTTTATTAAATTTTAATGTATTTATAAACCTTATTTCTATGCCTTCCCATGAAAGATCTATCTATCTATCTATCTATCTATCTATCTATCTATCTATCATCTATCTATCTATCATCCATCTTACTAATATATTGTGGAGTAGGGACTTTTTCAGGGAGAGTACATCCAAAGTTTGGGTTCAGTATAACGTAAAGTTGAGCACCATTAAGAGCCCAGACTACACATAGGTAACAGCCACATGTAGGTTTCAACTCCAACATCTTAACACTAACTGAAACTTATCCAGCATTTACTATGATTAAGGCACTATCTAAATACTTTAAATATATTAACTTATTGAATCTTTGTAACAATGCTATAAATCAGATTACTGGTTTCCTTTTACAGATGGAGAAACTAAGGAATAGATGGGTTAAATGCGTACTCAAAGTCACAGTCAGGCTATGGTGGAGCTTGAATTTGAGCCCAGGCTGACTTGTTTCAAAGACCATGCCACTATGTTGTACTCCCATGATTGTTGAATTCTTATTTCTTCCTATATTAGATTTATTTCTTTTCTCTATCTCAAAAACATAATCTCAGACATTTATTGAAGTGACTTCTTAGACTTTATTTATCTAGAACTGCCCTTTCTCCCAGCAAGATATCAGCCTACCATGGGATTCTGACCTCTTGGACATAGCTGATTTCACTAGGGATTGGAATCTGACCCAGGAAGGGTCAACAAGATTCTCAGAGCTGAGAATGGAGGGTGAACCCCATGAATCAACGGCACAACTACAGGGGAAGTTTGTGAATGCCTGCTGTTAAGATCCCCAGGCTGCTCTGGTTCTCATCTTCCTGAGACCTGGTTTTAATAATGTCCTTGGATTTTGTGCACCACCTGAGAATCCTTCTAATAAGTTCCCTTTATGACTAAGTCAGTTTGAGATTGCCTCTGTGACTTGTAAGCAAGGGTCTTATCTAAGCCACCGTGCCTCCCTTTTGCACATAGGCTACCTGTCAAATGGTCCTCCAATTATAAATAGTATTTTGCTAAACCACACACATACTATTATTCTTCCCTTAGCAAAGGGAAGTCATACTCAAATACATATACACAAAAGAACCTTTAGGTATATTTCAGGGGTTTTTTCCTATCATTTTTTTCTTCTTATTTTATAGCTAGAAATTTCCTTTAGGTGTTTCAACAAATATTTATTTTTATGACATATAAATATGCTATTGAATCTAAATAATACTAAATCTAGAAGCCACTATTGCTCAATCAAACTGAAATAACACTTACTGCCCTGAGATATTACTGAAGCAAACACTTCTAAAAGCATGGTGCACCTACTCATTGTACAGTTCTGAATAAAGGCATTTAGCAAGAGTGGCGATATTATTGAAGCAAAGCTGAGCAGGGAACATCATAATTTTACTCTAGTCATATTTTATATTTTGAAAGTGGAACATGTTTATGCCATAAAGTGTGACATTTTAAAATGCATGTTTTAATTCTGTTTAAAAATCAAACTGGAGATTTCTGGTCAAGATTGTGGGGAAGTAGGTAAATGCTGTGCTCACCTCCTCTAAGGACCACATCAATTACAACTAAAACGCAGAACAACCATTATTGAGAATGGCCTGAAATCTGGCTGAACCAAAGACTTACAACTACGGGCATACAGAAATAGTCACCTTGAGACTGGTAGGAGGAGCAGAGATGCAGAATAGGCTAGTCCCACACCCAGGTGTGATCATTAAAAATCAGGAGGGATATCTGGGCTATGGAGGTCACCCCTGAGGAGCAAGGGGTCCCAGCCCCTCCTCAGCTCAGAGTTTCAGTGTGGAGAGAGAAAGCCCCATAAATTCAGCTGTGAAAACCAGCAGAGATTGTGGCTGAGTGAGATGGTGGATGGCTACACTCCCAGGTGCTCCTCTTGGAGGGCCCAAACATTGACTTACTCACTGATGGACTCACTCACTCTTGCTCTGAGCTCCAGTGCTGGGGCAGCAGCTCGAAAGGTGCCAGGGACAAATGGGGAGGAACTAAATTGTTTAGCTTTAGGGTGAGGGCTTGAGGGAAAGCTTTCTCTAGTATGGAGGAACTAGAAGAAGCCATTGTTTCTTTGTTGAACCCTCCCGCTCCCAGCATGCAGATGCATGCAGACTCCAATCTGAGTATCCATCAAACTGGCAATCACCTTCATCTGTCCCACCCTACTGATTCCCTGAGACCAAGCCCCATCCAAATTTTGAGCACACCTAAGCTGCTTCCAATGCTTTTCCGTATAAATGGCCTTCCTTGGCTCATGCTGTGGACATTCCTAAAATCTCTCAAAGGTTCATGGAACTCAGACAAACAGCATCTGGCATGAGAATGTCCTGTACCTAAGCCTGGAACTAGCAAGAGTCAGCCTGAGTTGATGGCTTAGCCTCTCAAGGCATCTCCAAGCACAGTATGGGAAGTGCCTATCTGCAAATTGCTTTGAGTCTCATGACAGGTGGCCCCAGGCAGGGCACAGACTGTGGCTGAACTTAGCCTGCAGTGGGTCCCCTCCCAGCAGGCCCAGGAGACGACAGTCCCAGTGGCTAGCTTTGGACTGGGCCGGAGCATCTCCCAGCCACCTCCAAGGACACCACACCCAAAGGGTGAACTGAGCAGGAGCAGAGCCCCACTAAAACAAACTCTGTTTCAGGGTCAGCCGCTGCACAACAGCTCTACCACTGTAGTTACAGCCAGTCCTCATAAACAATCAGCCTGAGGGTCAATCCCTCCCACTGACATGCAAACAGCAATCAAATCTCAACTATAATAGGAGGGAGCACGAAATCCACACAAGGCACACACCTGGAGCACCTGGCTCTGGTGACTGCACCACTGGGTCATAGGACACCTCTTACATAAGGCCACTCTACTAAGATAGGGAGGCATAGCATCTCTACATAGAAACAAACAGAGGGAGACAGCCAAAAGGGGGAGACAATGAAACTCATCCCAAATAAAGAACAGAACAAAGCTCTAGGAAAAGAACTAAACAAAATGGAGACAAGCAATCTACCAGATGCAGAGTTCCAGGCACTGTTCATAAGGATGTTCAATGATCTCAGGGAGTACTTCGACAGAGAAAAGAAACATAAAAATAGAGATAGAAAATATAAAAAAGAACCAGTCAGAAATAAAGACTACAATAACAGAAATGAAGAATGTATTACAGGGAATCAACAGTAGATTAGATAAAACAGACTCAAATCAGCTATTTAGAAGATAAGGAAACAGAAAACACCCAATCAGAAGAGCAAAAACAAACAAATAAACAAAATAGTATCCACAAAAAAAAAATGAGGAGAGTTTAAGGATCCTCTGGGACAACGTCAAGTATAATAACGTTCACATCATAGGGGTTCCAGAAGAAGAGAGAGGAATTGAAAACCTATTTGAAGAAATAATGATGGAAAGCTTTCCTAACGTGGCAAATGAAGTGGATATTCAAGTCCAGGTAGCTCAAGAATCCCAAACAAGATGAACCAGAAGAGACCCAAAACAAGACAAATCACAATTAAAATGCCAAAGGTTAAAGACAAAGGGAGCATCTTAAACTCAGCAAGAGAAAAGGGAACCTACAGGGAAGCTCCCATAAAACTATCAGTTGATTTGTCAACAGAAATTTTGAGGGCCAAAAGGGATTGGCAACAAATAGTCAAAGTGATGAAAAGTAAGGACCTATAACCAAGATTACCCAATAAAGCTGTCATTTAGAATCCAAGGACTGGTAAAGAGCTTCCCAGACAAGAAAAAGCTAAAGGAGTTCCTCACCACCAAACTAGTATTATAAGAAATGTTAGAGGGACTTTAGGATAAATAAATAAATAAATAAGAATAATCAAATGGCAATAACTACATATCTATCAACAATTACTTTCAATGTATTAATAAATGGTTTATGTGCTCCAATCAAAAAGAGGGTGGCTGAATGGATAAGAAAACAAGATCCATGCATATGCTGCCTACCAGATAAAGACATACACAGACTGAAAGTAAAGGAATGGGAAAATGATATGTCATGAAAATGGAAACAACAACAAAAAAAGCTGTGGTAGCAATACTTATACCAGACAAAAATAGATATTAAAACAAAGGCTATATGTGACAAAGAAGAACCCAGTAATCCCACTTCTGGGTATTTATTCTAAGAAACCCAAAACTACTTCTAGGGGATGAGTGCATCCATTGGGGCAGCATTGTTTAGAATGGCTAAGATGTGAAGGCAGCCTGCTTGTTTGCTGATGGATGAATGGATAAAGAGTAGGTGGTACATATATAAAGTCGAATATTACTTGGCCATGGATGGGGGTGGGTTCTCGCCATCTGCAGCAGCATGGATGGACCTAAAGGGTATTATACTGAGTGAAATATGTTATATAGCAAATGACAGATATAATTTCACATATATGTGGAATCTAAAGAACAAAATAAACAAACTCATAGATACAGAGAACATTTTGAAGGTTGCTAGACTGTAGGAGGGATGAGAATAGGTGATAAAGGGGGAATGAGTTAAGAAGCACAAATAGGTTGTTACAAAATAGTCATGGGGATATATGGTATAGCATAAGGAATATAGTCAATAATATGGTAATAACCATGTTTAGTGCCAGGTAGGTATTAGACTAGTCAGGGGAATTACTTCTTAAATTCTTTAAATGTTTAACCACTACGCTGTACACCTGAAATTAATATAAAATATTGAATGTCAAAAAAATAAAAAAGGCATATATTTATGGCAGCAATTTATAATAACAACAAAAGAGAAATTGTCACAAAAATTATAGTTCATCAAGGTGATAAAATATTAGTGATTTAAAATAAGAAATGAAAACTACAAATAAAGAAAAAATGTTTATTACATCTTAAATTTTCGAAAGCAAAATTGCAAAGAGAGTAAATCATGATGGTTTTAAATTTTTCAAGCATAATTTTTAAGCCTCAAAAGCAAATAGACAAAAATGAAAGAGTTTTCTGAATGATGGGATTAACGGTATTATAGTCTCTTTATAAAATAAAAAAAAAAAAGAATTAACTTAAAAAAATAAAAATAAAATAAAAATAAAAATTTTATTTGAATTAAAAGGATGTGTTTATAATAATACTTATTAAGCCGTGGGGTTGGGGGGGCACCCAATTAGGTGCCTAGTGGATTGCTAGGCTATTTTAGTATTTCCAGCTCTTTTGGTTCTATTAACTTTCCAATTCACCTTTGCCATGACACTCACTGATCAGAACCATGAGTACTTTTGCTTTACATTATACCACAATTGCTTGACAGGGAGAAATTTATGATGAGAATGGATTGGCCATCACTCCGTGTCTTGCAGTTTATGCTTTGTCGATACACAGCATTTGAGGGCTGTATCTAAAATTTATTTAAATATATATATTACCTAAATTTTTAACTTTGCAATGTTGCTGCCACCCTCTGAGCCACCATTCTTTTGGCCCTCTGAGCTGGCTAAGTAACTTAACCGAGAAGAGACAAGCAAACCTTAGTTTCCTTGTACACAGTGAGTGGCTCTCAACCAAGAATCTCTGTTCCCCAGGGAACTTTTGGCTATGTCTGGAGAAATATTTAGTTGTTACCTGGGGGGCGGGAGACTGTTCCTGGCATCTAGTGGATAGAGATGAAGGATATTGCTCAACACCCTTCAATGCCCAGAACAGCATTCCCCCTTCTCAATGCCAACAGTGCAGAGGCTGTGAGATTCTGCTGTACTTAATGCTGCAGTGACGGCAGTGCAGTGAGATGGTTAAGAGCACGGATTTAGAGCCAGTCAGCCCTGCTTTAAATTCTGGCTCTGCTACTTACTAGCTCTAATGCTACTGCAAGATAGTTTTGCTATCTGTGCCTCAATTTTCCTATTTATTAAATAGATTAATAATCACGATTGTGCAGCTTCGCTAGGAAGATCACATGAGTTAATCAATACATGCAAACCATTGTTCAAGGCACATAATACTCGATAACAAATGATAGATTTCATGCTCTTCGCCTGAGACATACTGTAATTTTCCAAAGAAACTTTTCTAGGAGACTAAGTCAAAAATAGAACAAACAAGGATTGACTGAGAAGCACAGGACTAGACATACATATTGAATTCAAGATTCTTTAGGCTAAGGCCACTGAAGCCCCATCACCAAGAAGCCTGCTAGACCCAGCTCACCATTTT
This sequence comes from Rhinolophus hipposideros, assembly GCF_964194185.1. Classification (NCBI taxonomy): domain Eukaryota; kingdom Metazoa; phylum Chordata; class Mammalia; order Chiroptera; family Rhinolophidae; genus Rhinolophus; species Rhinolophus hipposideros. The sequence continues at coordinate 43,521,436 of NC_138050.1, read as the reverse complement.
GCCTTGTCTTTGTTTGTGTACACCACAGGTGTGTCAAAGTCAAGTGATTACAGGGGCCAGACAGGTAATGTATATGGCACAAGTATCCCAATGTTGGCTCTTTAAACATACAGGAATTTTTTCACGTCTACAAAGAAATATACTCCCTCACATTTTTCTTGAATCATGTGGTTCTCTTGATCTTTTGTTTTCCTGCTGTTAACAGAGACATGGGTATAGAGAAAAATTTATTTACCTTAATCCATACAACAGTGCAATAGCAATGATAAATGGTAACTAACACTTGGCCTTGCTGTTGGAAGATAATTGAATGTATGTGTGCAAGCTGGAGAAGGTGGGCCTGGCATTAAAAGGACAGCCAGTACTCAAGCTTAGACGCTTGCTGAAATGTAGGACTATAGGTCCTGTGGATGCCAAATCTTTTAATTTTTTTTTTTGAAAAAATGTCAGAATTCTAGATTTTGATGTGAACTCTCTTGATATTTAAATATTGGTCTATATTGCTGAAAAATTGCTCTGTGGATAAAACAAAACATGACTGAGGTCTGAATTCAGCCTAAGGGCAGACAGCCTACTGCCTCTAAGACTAATAAAATAAAGCAATTTTTTTGTCATTACCATTATTCAAAATTCTCAACAATGTCTAATGTATTTGCTCATTCAACAATTATTATTGAATGTGTACTCTGTGCCCAACTCTATTGTAATTGCAATTGGTACAGAAGGTATAAAGGCCCTGAGGCAGACAGATCACTTAGCAGAAATGAAGAAAAGCAAGCAAGCCAGAGCAGTGAGTGAGGATCAGTGTAGAAGAGCAGGTAGGCTGGTAAAGGTCTGGATTTTGCTCCCAGGAGATGGGAAGCCATTGGAGGTATTTGAGCAGAGAAATCACATATTTTTATTAATATTCAAATAGGATTATTCTGGCTTCTGTTGAGAATAGATGGTAGAGAAACAATCAATTTAGGGTGTTCTGAGAATAGTTGAGGCTGAGTCTTGGTAGCAGTTAGTTGTGAACACAGGTGAAATTGGCTCTTTAACTTAACACCACTTTTCCCCAACCTTCTCAGTTAAGGTACGAGTTCCCTACTAAAGAGACCCTTGCTCTCACTTCTAGGCAGACATCATGTTCTTTTTCTTCTTTAGAATCTTCCAGGTCCCATAGCTTTGTACTTGCTCTTCTACCTCTGCACTAGGCTGCTATGGATTTGACTCTTAGCTGGAAAAGACTCATCTTTACCACAGGAAGCTATCTTGCTTTACTCTCCTCTCCGTTCATTTTCCTATTACTGAATTTGGAAATCCTCATCTTAAATACTCCCCTCTGTGCTCCACTTGGTCTGGAAGAGATTTGAGGAAGACTCCTGTGCCCTGGGTGATGTTTATCTCTGGCCATCTTTTCTCCAGTAATCAAAAATTAAATAACTGCATCTCTTACTCTTTCAATCAGTGCATCACTTCTGAATAGCTTTTCCTGTTTTCTCTTTAAAAGATGGTCTCATTTCCTTCTTCCCTTTATTTCTCTAAGAGCACAGGTTCTGGAGACAGTCTGTCAGGGTTCAAACGCTTGCTTTGCCACTTCCAGTTCTTGGATCCCTAGACAAGCAACTCAATCTATCTCAGTTTCCTCCTGTGTTAAATGGGGATAATATGACTCATCTCACAAGATTGTTGTAAATATTAAATAAGCTAATACACGCAAAGTACTTAGAAGAGTGTCTGACACATAGTAGCCTTTTAATAAATGTTAGTTATTATTATTACTGTTACTTTCCCTTGACATTATTTAGGTCTCTTAAAAAGTATTTAATCTTCCATTGTATATAAGATGCATGTACATACTGCTCAATAAATCAGCATTTAAAGCTAAAAAGAATAGTATCAGTGGCTTGTGTGTGTGTTATGTGCCATTGAGTTGGCTCTGACTCCTGGTGACACAATCAATGAGTGATGTCCACAATGTCCTGTCCTGAACAGCCCAGCTCAGCTCCTGTAGATTAATTCCTATGGCTTCTTTTATGGTATCAATCCATCTCATATTTGGTCTTCCTCTTTTACTGCTGCCTTCTATTTTTTCCCAGCAGTATTGTCTTTTCCATAGAGACCTGTTTTCTCATGGTGTGTCTGAAGAAGGATGGCTTCAGTTTTGTCCTTTTTGCCTCCAGAGATATTTCAGTCTTAGTTAGCTCTAGGACCCACTCGGTCATCTTTTGGTTGGTCCAGCATATCTGTAGAGCTTTTTACCAACTCCATATTTCAATTGAATCATTTTTTTTTTTTCTATCAGCATTTACTGTCCAACTTCTGCATCCATAAATAATAATTGGGAATACGATGATCTTAGCCTTGGTCTCTAATGATACCTTATTACACTTAATGATCTTTCTTAATTCTTCCATTGCTGTCCTTCAGAGTCTCAGCCTTCTTGGCTAGTCTCCATTTAAATTGATGACTGGACCAAAGTACGTAAAATCTTTAATAATTTCAATTGTCTTCATTGTCTGTGTTAAAGTTGTATGTTTCTTCTGTAGTCATCATTTTTATCTTCTCAATGTTCAAATGCAGTCCTGCTTTGATACGTTCTTCTTTTACTTTCATCAAATGTTGTTTTGAATCATTGCTACTTCCTGCCGGTAAGACGGTGTAATATGCATATCTTAAGTCATATCTTCCAGCAATTATTAATCATCCTTCTTCTCAGTTTAGCCCAGTTTTATATATGATATGTTCTGTGTACAGATTAAACAAATAGGAAGATAAAATGTACCCTGGTCTAACACTTGCTTATAGGAAATTATTCTGCCTTTCCATATTCTGTTCTGACAGTGTCTTCCTGTTCACAGTACAGGTTATGTATCAGGACAATCAAGTAGCTTACAGAGGTTAAATATTCACTGAATGATACAATCACTATTAACAAAATGTCACATGAATTGAGTAACTTAAAAAAAAAAAAACAGGAGGAAAGAGAAGGATTCTAATTTAAATAAATTGAAGCTGTTCTATTTCACAAGACTGCCAGAATATGTGTGTAGCTGAGGAATTTTAAGTGGGAAGAGGCAACCAACTTCCCATAAATCTTTCTTCACTACATTCATATCTGATCCACGTTAGACAATTAGGCCCCTCATGGAGTATGAAAAAAAGGAAGTGGGAGACAGGATGGGAAGGACGTTGGACATTGCTGCCTTTTTCTTTTGTCTCCAGGAAAAAAACAATGGCCTCAAGCGATCAGACTTAGTATCCTTTTAATGAGAAGGGTATGGAGAGAAAGAGCAAAGGCATGAAACAAAGAAAGCTAGAAAAAAAAAGCAATAGCTTGATCATTTATAAACCTCATAGTGAGTGTTATAATTGGTATTTATTTGTGTTCTCTTTGCTTTATGGAATTCAACCAGTGGAAACCTAGCATATAAAACAGATAAAAGGTAATCTTTGCAGTATACAGGATTCAAGACAGGGCTTCCTTAAAGAAAAAAGTTCCTTCAGTGTATTTAAAAGATAACTTAATTGCAGGAAAATGGGTTTGAGAACAGCTTTTCAAGAACAGTCTGTTAGTTATTAATTTATTTACATTGTTGTTCTATTAATAATAACTAGACCCTCTGCAAAACCTATTAAAATACTGAATCTGTATCTTCAAATTTCAGAATGAGCAATGATAAAGAGATTGAGTAAAACAGATGATACCAGCATTTAAAAAGACTCTGAAAAGAACAGGAGACTCACCAAGAGGGTGTTAATGTCTGTTGGAGGGTTCTTCCTGTTTGATCAACAGTGTAGACCAGGCTAGACAATCATTTCAATCATTACTTTACCTGTGTCAGGGAGTTAGAGACACAGCCCTTTTTCTAATTCCTATTACCTGGACTTACACATTTTCTCCTTTATGTTATATATCTGTTTAAATGAAATGTTTATACATATTTAAATGCATATATACATTTAAATAAAAATATGTGTTATACATATTTAAATGAAAATAATTGAGGCCAGCAGATGGATTAACATCTTCCAGACCCAATGCTCTTTAGGAGGCTGTTCAATTCTTCTGTCAGCTCATTTATAAATCTGCTGCATTCAGTTTGCAAAATTTAGTAATTTGGTTTAACCATTGGCCTGCTGTGCTACATCTTTCTCTGAGTTGAATACCTTCCATCTCTGTATGGCTTCTTGTTAAATATTTATTATCACACAATGTTGGAAATCAGGTGAGATTTTGCATCCAACTAAGACACAAATGTTCCATGCTGAGCCCCTCCCTTAATTAAACCGTCAGATCCTATCCTTGTAATGAATGCTTCAGCAAAGCACATGAAAAAACAACAAAAATGTCCTGATTAGGCCAGACTGTATTTTTAATGCCACTGCACTTAAAAACAAAAACAAAAACAAACAAAACAAAACAAAAAATCCCCCCTGAAAACTGTGAAAAACAAATAGTATTATGAACCTTTCTCTTTTCTTTTTCAAGTCTTAGGTGATATGTTAGTTATCTTTGCTTCAACACAAGCTATAAAGAAAATGATATACTTATTAGAACAAGTCTATTTACTTCATTAATTTTTCACTTTTATTTTTGATTTGCTGAGATTGGTAGAAGACAAAAGTATGTTTGTGTGTTTGATATATGAAAGAGTTTAATCAAATAGTCCTTTATCTCAGTTATACTGGAAGAAAAAATGTTGTTTCCTCTAACACTGGCTTTTTTTTCCGTGTGTTCACCACTGTGATACCAGATTCTCACCAAGAAGGCACAGGTTAGAGTACCTTTTAAAGGATAACATTAGATTCATTCTGAAATGGACATTAGTCATTGGTTTGTTTTCTCCTCTGGCATTCTGTTAACAGATTCACAGCTACCAATGCTACATTTCTGCCTATCCTTCCAAAAAAGAGAGCCAGTTCTGGCCAGGTAGAGCAATGCAAAGCAGAGTCATTCAAAACACAATGACTTATGTCCAAAATATTGTAAGGTTTTCTATATTTTCTATATTTTGGACATGATCTCTTCTTGTCCTTGAGAAAAATAGTAAATCTTGTGAAATAATTTTTAAAAAAGTTCCTTTAGGCAACTCACAATGTAAACTCTCTATCAAGATTGCTTCTGTTGGATTACATCATAAAAATGGCAGCATGAGGTGAGCCTCTTGAAATTTCCCCTGGAATTTACAACAAATTGAACAACTATAATTCCACAAAGGACTCCAGGTGCAGCAGACAGGCAAAACTAAGAGGCACACAACTGAAATCATCTAAAGGTGGGCAAATTGGGCGGGGGAGGGGGGAGGAAGTGTGGAGACACACGCCGTGCTGTCACAGGTCACTGACCAGAGCTCAGAGGTCAGATCTCCCTGCATTCTGGAGCTACCGCAGCCATGGAGAGGGAAGAATTCAGACTGCTAATGCTTCACTATGGCCCACAGTCCAGCCTCAGGGATAAGCATACAACACGGCTAAACCCAACACTCAGGGCAGAGATCTCAGAGCAAAGACTGAGGGAAGAAAGGTGGAAATGGCAGTTTGAGCTCTTACTGCCAAGCAGAGGATGAAAAGCATAGGAACAGGCCTAGCTACTCCCTCCCCTCATTCCTAGAGCTCGCTGCACCCTGATTCCCCCAGTGCTAGATGCGGAATTGTAGGAGGGTGAGATCAAAAGAATAGAATATTTGCAGTTCTGAGAACTGTGGCCAGCAGCCACAGACTCACAGTCCAACTAGTTTTGGTGAAGGGGAGGGAGGCTTGGGTGCAGGATTGGTCGTGCTGGTGGTCACTGCCATTGCTCTGGGTCACCTCTCACAACCCACCCCTCACCTGTCTCCACCTATCTGTTACTCCCTGCAGGAGTAAACAGAGCTCTGAAACTGGTGTAGAAAGAGCTTTGGAAACTCAGAAGCTCCCCACATCACCCCAAGGAGGCGGTGCCATGTAACCCAGGTGATCTGTGAATCAGAGGAGAAGCTCGCTTTCCAGGGAATCCCCTCATGTGTGAGAAACCAGAACAGTGCAGAGAAACACTAACCCTATAACGTGAGAGAGAATAAAAGGCTTCGGTCAGAAAGAAATAAAACATTCCACCAACACCTACTGAAAAACAAAAGAAAGACCTCTTCCTATCAACCTATTGTGGAACCCACTCCTGTAGATGTCTAGGAAGAGAAATAATAATTCATCAACTGCCATGAATAACCAAGGTAACCAGACAGATCAGAAAGAAAATGAAAAGTCTCCAGAAAATGAAGTTAAAGAAATGGAAATATGAGACTTAAATGACAGAGAATTCAAGATTGCAGTTCTTAAAATACTCAACGAGATGCAAAGAATCACAGACAAGCAGTTTAATGAACGAAGAAACACTATCAAAGAACAACATGAACATTTTACGAAACAGATTTAAATTTTTAAAAAGTACCAAATAGAATTTCTGGAGATTAAGAACTCAATAGAATAAATGAAGAATGAAATAGCCACCTTAAGTAATAGAATTGACCAGATGAAGAAAATAATCAGTGACATAGAAGATAGAAATCTGGAAATGACAGATGGAAGAAGAGAGAGACTTGAGACTTAAAAGAAATGAAAGAACTCTACAAGAACTTTCTGACTCCATCAGAAAGAACAATATAAGAATAATGGGCATACCAGAAGGAGAGGAAAGGGAAAAGGGAAACAGAGATTATATTCAAACAAATAGTCGATGAGAACATCCCAAGGTTGTGGAAAGAACTGGCTCCTCGAATCCAAGAAGGAAATACAATACTTAATTACCTCAGTCACTACAGGGAGATTGTATTGAAGCTGTCAAAAATTAACAACAAAGAAAGAATGCTCAAGGCAGCCAGGGAAAAGAAGGCGGTAACCTACAAACAATGCCCATTAGATTATCATCAAAATTTTCAGCAGTCACTCTACAATCCAGGAGGGAGTAGAATCAAATATTCAAATTATTGAAAGAGAGAAATTATGAGTCAAGAATAATATATCCCACATAGATATCTTTTAGATGTGAAGGAGGAATAAAGACTTTTCAAGATATACAGAAGCTAAGGGAATTTTCTAACACATGAGCTGCACAACAAGAAATACTGAAAGTCAACCTAAAACAAAAAAGCAAAAGAACACAAAACCATGAGTAGTATCATGAACAGACAGACAGACGCAGGTAACGGGATCCCTACACCAAATAAGATACTATACACTTAAACATAACGTACAAGGTAAAGAAGGAAAAAAGAAACTTAAAAAAAAGAGGAAAATGACCACTTGCTGCTGCAGCGCAGAAATCAACTCACAGCATAAATAGGGATAATTTGTGACAACAAAAACATAGAAGGGGAGAGAGTAAAGTTCTGAACCAGCACAAGGAAATGGAGAAAGTAAGCATATTGAAAAAAATGGAACACTCTAAATATGAAATTTTCTTTTACATCTTAATGGTAAACATTCAAAAAAAAAATCCAGAACTTAAATACATAACATAAAAAAAGAAGAAATACTCATACACTGTTGGTGGGAATGCAGACTGGTGCAGCCGCTATGGAAGGCAGTGTGGAGGTTCCTCAAGAAATTACGAATAGAATTACCATATGACCCAGCAATCGCTCTCCTGGGTATCTACCCCAAAAATATAAAAGCATTTCTCTATAGAGACACGTGTACGCCAATGTTCATTGCAGCTTTGTTTACGGTGGCCAAGACATGGAAACAACCAAAATGTCCTTCGATAGATGAATGGATAAAGAAGTAATGGTACATATACACAATGGAATACTATTCGGCGTTAAGGAAAGATGATATAGGAGCATTTGTGACAACATGGATGGATCTCGAGAGAATAATGCTAAGTGAAATAAGTCAGACAGAAAAAGCAGAGAACCCTATGATTTCACTGATATGTGGTATATAAACCAAAAAGAACAAGACAAACAAATAAGAAACAAAAACTCATAGACACAGACAATAATTTAGTGGTTACCAGAGGGTAAGGGGGTGGGGGGTGGGTGATGAGGGTAAAGGGGATCAAATATATGGTGATGGAAGGAGAACTGACTCTGGGTGGTGAACACACAATGGGATTTATAGACGATGTAATACAGAATTGTACACCTGAAATCTATGTAAATTTACTAACAATTGTCACCCCAATAAAATTAATTAAAAAAAAAAAGAAGAAATAAAGGGAAAAAATCATAGAATACTACCACACTGAAATAATAGACAACAACAAAAAGGCAAAGAAACAATGGAGATACTGTCCGACAGAAAACCAGAGATTGAATGATAGGGAATTCTCATATAGCAATAATCATCCTAAGTGTAAATGGATTGAACTCACCAATAAAAAGGCACAGAGTAGCAGACTGGATAAAAAAACTAAACCCAACCATATGCTGCCTCCGAGAGACACATCTCAGCTACAAGGACAGACATAGACTCAAAGTGAAAGGGTGGGAATTGACACTCCAAGCAAATGGTATCCAGAGAAAAACAGGAGGAGCCATACTGATATCAGATGAAACAGACCTCAGGATAAAAAAGTTAATAAGAGACAAAGATGACATTTTATAATGATAAAGGGGACTACACAACAAGAAGACATAACAGTTATCAATATTCATGACCCAGTCAGGGAGTGTTGAAATATACCAAGCAACTATTAAGAGAACTAAAGGGAGAAATTGACCAAAACACAATTTTAGTAGGGAACCTAAATACACAATTAACAGCTATGGATAGATCATTCAAATAGAAAATAAAGAAATAGCAGCCGCAAATGACACATTGGATAAAATGGACATAATTGACATTTATAGAGCACTTCATTCTAGAACATCAGACTATACATTCTTTTCTAGTGTACATGGAACATTCTCAAGGATAGACCATATGTTGAGACATAAAACTAGCCTCAGCAAATTTAAGAAGATTAAAATCATACCAAGCATATTCTCTGATCACAAGGCTTTGAAATTGGATATCAACTGCAAAAAGAAAGCAGGAAAAACCACAATATGTGGAGATTAAACAACATACTTTTAAAGAACAACTAGGTCAAAGAAGAAATAAGAAAGATCAAAACATACACAGAAACAAATGAGAATGGAAATTCATCCTACCAAAATTTTTGGGATGCAATGAAAGCAGTTTTCAGAGGAAAATTTATATCATTACAGGCATATCTCAAGAAACAAGAAAAATCCCAGATAAATAACCTCACGTTATACCACAAAGAACCAGCAAAAGAAGAACAAATGAAACACAAGGCCAGCAAAAGAAAGGAAATAATAAAAATCAGGGCAGAAGAACTAAATGAAATAGAGAACAAAAAGACAACAGAAAAAAATAATGTAATAAAGAGCTGGTTCTTTAAAAAAATTAATGAAAGTGACAAACCATTAGCTAGACTCACTAAAAGAGAGAAAACAGAGAAAAAACACAAACAAACAAAATCAGAAATGAAAGAGGGGAAGTTATGATGGACGCCACAGAAATACAAAGGATCATCCAAGAATACCATGAAGGACTATATGCCACCAAATTCAATAACCGAGAAGAAATGGAGAAGTTCTTAGAAACATATAGCCTTCCTAGGCTGAATCATGAAGTATTGGAAAAATCTAAATAGACCGATCATCAGTAACGAAATTGAATCAGTCATCCGAAACCTTCCTAAAAGCAAAAGTCCGAGACCGGATGGCTTCACTAGTGAATTCTATCAAACCTTTAAAGAGGATCTAATACCTGTTCTACTCAAAGTCTTCCAAAAAATTGAAAAGTGACAATACTCCCTAACTTATTTTATGAGGCCAACATTACCCTGATACCAAAACCTGATAAGGATAACAGAAAAAAAGGAAATTATAGGCCAATATCTGTGAAGAATACAGATGTAAAACTCCTAAACAAAATTCTAGCAAATTGAATGCAAGAATGCGTTAAAAAGATTATACATCACGACCAAGTGGGGTTCATACCTGGGGCACAAGGATGGTTCAACATCCGCAAATCCATCAATGTGATACATCACATAAACAAAATAAAGGACAAAAATCATATGATTATATCAATTGATGCAGAAAAAGCATTTGATAAGATACAACATCCATTTATGATTAAAACACTTAACAAAATGAGTAAAGAAGGAAAATACCTTAACATAATAAAGGTCATATATGACAAACCCTCAGCTACTATCAATAATTAATGGTGAAAAACTGAACCCTTTTGTTCTATGTTCAGAACACGTCAGGGCTGTCCCCTATCACCTCTGCTTTTCAACATAGTATTGGAAGTCCTAGTCAGAACAATCAGGCAAGAGAAAGAAATAAAAGGCATCCAAATTGGGAATGAAGAAGTTAAATAGTCACCCTTTGGAGATGACATGATGCTATATATAGAAAACCCTAAAGAGTCCATCAAAAAGCTATTAGAAAAATAAATGAATAAAATTGCTAGCTACAAAATCAATGTACAAAAATCCATTGCACTCTATATACTAACAAAGGAATCTCAGAAAAAGAATTCATTTTGGAATTGCAACAAAAAATAAAATATGTAGGAATAAACTTAACCAAGAATGTGAAAGACGTGTATGCTGAAAACTATGAGACATTTTTTTAAAGAAATTGAAGAAGACACAAATAAATCAAAGACATTCTGTGCTCATGGAGTGGAAGAATCAACATAGATAAATTGGCCATATTACCCAAAGCAATATTCATATTTAATGCAACACCCATCAAAATCCCAATGGCATTTTTTAAAGAAATAGAACCAAAAAATCATCAGATTTGTTTGGAACCACAAAAGACCCTGAATAGCCAAAGAAAATCCTAAGAAAAATGAACAATACTGGAGGTATCACACTCCCTGACTTCAGCTTGTACTACAGGGCAACAATAAGCAAAACAGTATAGTACTGGCAGAAAAACAGACACACAGAACAATGAAATACAATTGAAAACCCAGAAATAAACCCTCATAAATATGGACAGAAAATTTTTTTTATTTTATTAAATTTATGGGGTGACAATTGTTAGAAAATTTACATAGATTTCAGGTGTACAATTCTGTATTACATCGTCTATAAATCCCATTGTGTGTTCACCACCCAGAGTCAGTTCTCCTTCCATCACCATATATTTGATCCCCCTTACCCTCATCACCCACCACCCACCCCCTTACCCTCTGGTAACCACTAAATTATTGTCGGACAGAAAATTTTTGACGAAGAAGCCAAAACATAAAATGGAGAAAAGACAGCCTCTTCAATAAATGCTGCTGGGAGAATTGGAAAGCCACGTGCAAAAGAACAAAAATAGACTGTCTGTCACTATGTACCAAAATTAACTCAAACTAGATCAAAGACCTAAACATAAGACCTGAAACAAAAAACTGCATAGAAGAAAACATAGATACTAAACTTATGGACCTTGAGTTCAAAGAGTTTTTTTATGAATTTGACCTCAAAGGCAAGGGAAGTAAAAGCTAAAATAAATCAATGGGACCATATCAAACTAAAATACTTCTGCACAACAAAAGAAACCATTGACAAAATAACCAACCAAATGGGAGAATATTTTTGTAAACAACACCTCTGATAAGGGGCTAATATCCAAAATATATAAGGAACTCATACAACTCAACAACAAAAAAAATCCAAAGAATCCAATTAAAAAATAGGCAGAGGACCTGAATAGACATTTCTCCAAAGAGGACATACAAATGGCCAATGGATATAGGAAAAAATACTCAACACCACTAATCATCAGAGAAATGCAAATAAAAACAACAATGATGTATCCCCTCATCCCAGTTAGAATGGCTTTCATCAACAAGACAAATAGTAACAAGTGACTCTGGGTGGTGAATACACAATGTGATAAATAGATGATGTATTACAGAATTGTACACCTGAAATCTATGAAACTTTAGTAACAATTGTCACCCCAATAAATTTTAAATAATAAAAAGAAAAGATTGTTTCTGTCCGTATCTGTTCCCATGGTGGAAACTGTGTGCAGGGGAAGCTGTTGGGAGAATGGCCTCTGGTCTCCTGCTGCACACGTGGTCCTGGATGACATTTCTGGAGGTATCTCTCATTTTGCTGGATTTCTACATCCCTGAGTGTTTTTACTGTTGTCTTATGAGATGTGATGGTCCCAACTGTTTCCTCCAGGTTTCTTGTTATCATCTGCTTCTTACTATAGGCTCTAGCACCCATGACACATTTTCTGTTGTCAAAGTCTCACAATCTAATCACTTTTAATCTGAATCCCAAGCCTTTATAAGGGGGTCCAATAGCAGGATGTGTTTCATTAAAGAAATTTAAGATTTTTAAAAAGTATTTTGTTCATAGATCTGAGTTGCAAGTAAATTCTGACCTGCTTTATATGGTAACCCCTTTCTATATCAGTAGTCCCCGTTTACCCGTGGGGAATATGCTGTAAGTCCCCCAGTGGATGCCTGAAACCTCAGATAGAATGAGCCCTATGTATATGCTGTGTTTCCTTCTATATATACGTACCTGTGATGAATTTTAATTTATAAATTAGGCATATTAAGAGGTTAACAATAACTAATAATTAAATATAACTATTATCAACATATACCCTAATAAAAGTTACGTGAATATGGTCGCTCTCTTAAATTCTTATTGTACTGTACTCACCCTTCTAGTACAATAAATGTCTTATTGTACTGTCACTCACTGCCTATGAATGACATAGGCATTGTGACATAATATTAGGCTACCATTGACCTTTTGACATATTTGAGGTCCAACAGTAAAACTAGCAGAAATTTCTTTTTCCTTCTTCACAATTTCATGGATAGAAGATTCATTCTTATCATAGATATTAGCAACCTCAGTATATATTTTTTTCTTATTAAATTGAGAACTTTCACTTTTTCACTTAAAGGAAGCACTTTATGACTTCTCTTAGGCATATTCAAATTGCCAACATTACTACACATGCTTTGGGGCCATTGTAATAAAAAAAAGGGTTACTTGAACACCAGTGCTGTGATACCGTTCAGGACAGCCAGTCTGATAACCAAGGCTACTAAGTGAATAAGGGGGCAAAAGGATGATTCAAGTCCCAGGCAGGATGGAGTAGAACGGCTCGAGGTTTCATCATGCTGCTTACAACAGCATGCAATTGAAAACTTTTCATTGCTTATTTCTGGAATTTTCTGTTTAATATTTTTGGACCATGGCTCAACAAGGGTAACTGAAACTACAGAAAGTGACTCTGCAGATAAAGGACTACTGTCTTGTCTTCTGCTTGAAGTGTAGGAGTCATTAATATTTTGATATTAGATACAGGATAGAAGCCAGTTATAACTTTTCTGCCAACACTGCTGTTATTTGAGTGAATAAGAAATTGACACAAAGTGATAAACAAGAACTATCCAGTCACATTTTTCTCCTGCAAAAGAAGAATACTAGTCAAGGGAAGGTGGATGGTAGTGAGAGGGACTTTGTAGCCAAATGAGTGCTACACAAGTTAACTTCTTAGTGAAATAAGAGTGGATCAGAATTTTTCTCAGAAGGCTCTAGGCTACTTTTCTAAAATATTTTTTTTATATGTTATGGCACATAGCAGATATTCAGTACAAGCACGGATTGTAATTAGCACTCTCAGTGCCTAGTGCATTGCCTGGCACATAACAGGCATTTGATATTTGTTAAATAAAAGACGAATGAATGGATAATCATAACATGCTGTTACTACCTGGAGGTGAAGATGCGAGAAGGAAACTATGACTTCAGCTGTTTTAAAAGTCAGAAAAATAAAAGAGAAGGAAGAGCAGGAAAGAGGAGTGAAAGCCAGAGCAGAAAAGAAACATGAGTCCACAACACAGGAGCCACAGGAGAAACTTTTCAGATATTTCTATAACATTCATGGCTTCCTTATTATTCTTAGAAAGGTTTGACTCCCTCCATAAAACTATCTTATGAGTCTTTCTCTATTACCTGTAATGTCTTATCTTTATTTTGTTGCACTTCTTGACTTTCCCCTTTCATGCCTGGTGGCTTCTATCTTTCAACAGCTCCAGAGCAAGGAAAATCAAGTCAGTATATCAACAAAAATCAGAATTGTAGGAAAGAGGCTGGAGATAAATGATTGTCCCCTCTCGCTCCTTCCAGAACACATTAACAACGATGATGCTTCTTGCAAACCCAGAGAGGTTTCCAATCCATATTAATGCTTGGTTATAAAGTGCTTCCCTTCAAAGGTCATAAATAAGCCAATGCCCACCAAAACAAAACAAAATTAAACAAAACAAAACAAAAACACAAAACAAAAACCCACTCTCATTTTTTTTTATTTATAGTGAGATTTGGAAAAGCTTAAAAGAAGTGGGTATTCCCTAATGATGGAGCAGAAAACAATAATTCTCCCTTTGCTGGTCTTGGTATTTACAGACTACCATGGCCCCTGAAGCTGGGGCAGCCCCTTGTAGGCAGAAAGGTGATTTTGAGGCTCACAGCACTCTGCAACCATTCCTCACCAGTTCATTGCTCAGAAAGCACCTGCACTAAATATTTTTATGCCGAGGCCTTGAAAATCCAGGGAGTGCAGCCGTCCTCAAAATTTCTCATTTCTTACCTGCCATAGCAAGGTCACTAGGTGGCTGCACAAATGACTGTAGGATGGATTGCATATGGCAGGGCAAGCAACAAACAGGAAAGGGATTGTATCGAAGTGGCATTGAGCCCCTTACAGAGACTTCCTTCTTGCTAAGGCAATTCATAGCACAAGTCGAGCAAATGGGCTTCTTTTCAAAAATTCTGAAAGGCTCCCTCTTGTCCACCCTGAGTTCTTCCTACTATTTTACAAGTGTGTTAACACATAGGTTTATCTCTTAGCGTTAGAAAACTAGGCTCATGTTTAGTGCTCTCACCTCATAGTATGATGCTATCTGACTCCACACTTGTCAGCTCCATAAGTCTCCAATCTCTAGGAACCCGTTCCTTCTTGAAGGTGAAAATGATCTCTGTTCACCTCATGAAGTTTCTATAAAGAACCAACGAAAATAATAAATGTGAAAATACTTTCCAAACTAATATAATAGGCAAACGTATGTGGTGAGCACTGACTCTATGTCATGTATATTTTTTTTCTAGAAATTTCCAGAGGACCAACTGAGTATTATTTATATAAACCTCGTGCTCAATCCAACTGTTAATTTATACAGCTGAGACCCAGGCCCTACCATGAAAGCTGTTTCATTGAAAAGCTCTCTACACACGGCGTCCTAAGAGGGCCACTATGTCAAAGGACACATTCCACTGGAGGAAGAGGGATGCCACTAGTACCCTAAGAAATATGTTACAGTAAATTCTTGCTCCTAATCAACTGCTAGAGGATTTTCCCATGCTTTTAAGAATGCTTATTTCTCTAATATTCAGCTGTTTTCCTTTAAACATTTTCCTTTAAAAACATTTTTCTCCTAAAGCTCTTTACCTTTTCAGTTTCACATCATTTAACTTTACATTTTAAATCCCTCATTCAATTCTTAGTCCTTAATTTGTTTTACTTATTTAACTTTTTTATCTCATGGCCTTTAGTCTTTTATCTTAAACTTTCATTTTCTTTGCTTTCATGTGTTTAACCTTTTATCTCATTGGCTTCTTGCTCTTTATCTTTTATTTTACATCTCATCTATTTTATCTTATTATTTCTAACTTTTAACCTTTTAATTTTATTGGAATGTTAATTTTTTATTTTTAACTTTTACTGGATTTTTCTTTTTTTCTTTTTCTCTCTCACCTTACTTTCAGTATTCTACTTTTATTTTTCATTTAACTATCTGACATATAATCATTATTTTAAAGAAATAAAAAGTAGGAGTCTTTCTCCTCTAATATTTATTCTTATTTTAAAATTTGTTTTTATAATCACTAGCAAGAAGGATGGCTAAGAGTATGATGATTTAAATGAGAATCTGAAACCGGAAGCCCAGAGGGCTTTCCGTAAGTTGTACTTCCAGGTACTCTTGGAGGTTCCTCTGTCACTGGGCTGTGTTGCTCAAATCCATAGCTCACAATGGAATATCAAGAGATCTGGAAGCTGAGACTTTTCTTTTCATATTGTTATGTTTAGTTTACTGGAGTGAAGTTGTTATCTACCATTTATCCTACCAATGCTCACAAGCTTTTGTGTGGTTATAATCCTTGAGAACAAAACTTCATTTGACTGACTTACCAGTCCACATACCATAAAATGTCCCTCATTTCCAGTGTCAAACTCAACTTTGGGTCAGATGAACAGAGATAGTCAGAGATGAAGCAATACATTGTACTGGGAATAGCTGATTTCGTGGAGCTACGATGCATAGCAAGTCCAAGAGTTCTACATCTTTAAATTTAGGAGACTCCTAATTTTAATTTGAGGGCACTGAAGTCAACAAAAATGATCATCTGACCAATATCCCACAGAGCAAAAATGAGCCATAAGTCAAAACCATCAATGAATGGGAGTAAATAAACTGGGGGTGTATAGGTGACTGCAAAAATGAGGAGTGGTCGAAAAAGCAAAGTAGAGGAAACCAAGATGGTGCAGTAGGTAAAGACTGTGTTTACTTTCTCTCACACCGCATCAAAATTACAACTAATCTAAAAAACAGCCATTATTGAGAATGACCTAAAATCAAGCTGAACTGAAGCCTTTAAACTAAGGACATGCAGACGAAGCCACCTCCAAACTGGTAGGAAAGTCAGAGACACAGAATGGCTTGGTCCCACACCCATGTGTGACCATTAAAAATAGGGAGGGCTATTTTGGTTGTGAGGGTCTCTTCATCCCCTAAAGGAGTGAGAGATACCAGCCCCACCATAGTCCAGGGTTCCGGTGCTGGGGAGAGAAGTCCCCATAATTTTTGGTTGTGAAAACCAGGGGAGATTGTGACTGAGTGAGACAGTGCAGCTGCACTCACAGGTGCTCCTCTTAAAGGGACTGCGTGGACTTACTCACCAGTGGAATCACTTGCTCTGAGCTCCAGTGCCAGGCAGAAACTGGAAAGGTGGCAGGGACAAATGGTGGGGAATTGAGTTGTCTGGATTGGGATGAGGGCTAGAGAAGCAGCTTTCTCCTGGATGGAGGAACTGGCCGGAAGCCATTTTTTTCTTTGCTGAGCCCGCCCCCAACCCCTTCCTGGCACATGAACACAAGTGGCAACCATTTTTGAGTCTCTGCTGTTTGTTTGCCCTGCCCTGGCAATTTGAGACCTGGCCCTGCCCAACTTTTGGGTACACCCAGGCTGCTTTCAATCTTTCTCATGCAGACCACCTGCTTTGCCTCAAGCTGCACTTTTCTAGGGTTGCTCAAAGATTTCCAGAACCCGGACAAGCAGCATCTGGCTTGAGCATGCCCTATACCTCTGGCTGAGCAGCTCTAAGCCGGCACTAGCAGCACCATCCTTGGTTTGCAGCTTGGCCTCTCAAGGCACTTCCAAGCACAGCATGGGGAACAGACATCTGCAGATTTCTTTCCCGCTCCTGCTGGGTGGCCCTGGGTGGGGCACGAGCTGTGGCTGAAGTAAACCTACAGCAGATCCCCTCCAAGGTGGTCCTGGGGCTGGCAACCCCAGTGGTTAGCTTCAAAATGAGCTGGAGCATCACCTAGCCATCTCCAAGTATGACACACCCACGGGGCAGATTGGGCAGGCACTAGAGTCCTGCTGAGGCAGATCATGCTCTGTAGGATCAGCCCCTGCACAACATGCCTTCCCCTGTAGTCAAGGCCAGTCCTTACAACCAGTGAGCCTAAGGTCAGTCCCTCACATTGATGTGCAATTATCAACCAAGGCTCAACTACAAGAGGAGGGCACACACAACCCACACCAGGGATGTACCTGGAGTGTGCGACTCAGGTGACCAGAAAGACTGTGCCATTGAAACCCACAGCACACCTACTACATAAAGCCACTCTACTAAGACTGGAAGACATAGCAGCCCTACCTAATACATGGAAACAAACACAGGG
The DNA here is from genome assembly GCF_964194185.1 of Rhinolophus hipposideros. Taxonomy (NCBI): domain Eukaryota; kingdom Metazoa; phylum Chordata; class Mammalia; order Chiroptera; family Rhinolophidae; genus Rhinolophus; species Rhinolophus hipposideros. The sequence goes on along the minus strand of NC_138050.1, from coordinate 43,503,443 downwards.
AGGCAGACAAAATGGGGAGACAAAGAAACATGTCTCAAATGAAAGAACAAAACAAAGCTCCAGAAAAAGAACTAAGCGAAATGGAGACAAGCAATCTATTAGATGCAGAGTTCCAAACATTGGTTGTCAGAATGATCAATGATCTCACGGAGAACTTCATCAGAGAGATAGGAAGCATAAAAATGGAGATGAAAACCATAAAAAAGAATGAGTCAGAAATAAAGGACACAATAATGAAATGAAGAATATATTACAGGAAATCAGCAGTAGATTAGATGAAGCAGAGGATCAAATCAACAATGTAGAAGATAAGGTAGCAGAAAACACCCAACCAGAACAGCAAAAAGAGAAAAGAATCCAAAAAATTGAGGAGAGTTTAAGGGGTCTCCAGGAAAATATCAAGCATACCAACATTCAATTATAGGGGTACCAGAAGGAGACGAGAGAGAAAAAGGAATTGGAAACATATTGGAAGAAATAATGACAGAAAACTTCCCTAACCTGGTGAAGGAAATGGACATACAAGCCCAGGAAGCACAGAGAATCCCAAACAAGATGAACCCAAAGAGTTCCACACCAAGACACATCATAATTAAAATGCCATCGATTAAATACAAAGAGAGAATCTTAAATGCAGCAAGAGAAAAGCAGTTAATTACCTGCAAGGGAGCTCCCATAAGACAGTCAGCTGATTTCTCATCAGAAACTTTGTAGGCAAGAAGGGAGTGGCAGTAAATATTCCAAATGATGAAAAGCAATGGCATACAACCAAAATTGCTCTACCCAGCAAGGCTGTCATTAAGAATTAAAGGACAGATAAGGAGATTCCCAGACAAGGAAAAGCTAAAGGAGTTCATCTCCACCAAACTAGTATTACAAGGACTCTTAAAGGGACTTCATCATGATGAGAGGGCGGTTAAGGATGGGTGAAACAGGAAGGGATTAAGAAGAAGAAATTGGTTGTCACATAGTAGTCATGGTGATGTAGGGTATAGCATAAGGAATGTAGTCAATAATATAATAACTAGGTATGGTGCCAGATAGGTACTAGATCTATCAGGGTGATAAATGGGATTGGGGTCAGGGTGAAAAAGGTGAAGGCATTAAGAAATATAAATTGATACTTAAGATAGTATGGGGAATATAATTAACAATGTTGTAAAGATCATGTAAGTTGTCAGATGGGCAATGGGCTTATCGGGGGATCACGTCATAGACTGTGTAGATGCCTGACCAATGTGCTATACATCTGAAGAGCTGAAGGAGAATAATATTGAATGTCAACTATAACTAAATATATAGGTGTATTTAGTCAAGGGATATGGACTACAACGTAGGGAAGATAGTCGAAGGTATAACAGCTATATAAGATGTCGTAGAGGGTTAGTAGCTTGGGTGTGGGTTTTCACTTTATGAGGGGTTTAAATGTCTAACTATTACATTGCTTTGTATACCTGAAACTAATAAAAAAAAAATGAGGGAGACCAGTTGAGTGTTAGCATGATTTACAAAGCTAAAGGCTTTTACAAGACAGAGGGACTGTGGTCTGAGAAGAGCAAGAGGAGGAAGGAGGACTCAACTACACATCCAAGCCCAGAATTATGAAGTGTGTGAGAGACAAAGCAGCTGCCAGGAGACAGAGCTGCAGGAGAGAAGCAGTGTTCTCCTCTCTGAGCCAAATAGAACAAGATGATACCGAGACACTCAGGGAAGAACCTGAAAATAAAAGAGGCATGGCTGATGAGAGATCCTGAGTTTCAGAGGTCACAGTAGAAAGGTGTCAGGAGCTGAAAGAGGAGCAGAGATGGATTTACATTAGGGCATGTTGGGGTGCCAGAATTTGGAGAATGTGGGAAAAAATGGGAGTGTTGAATTTTTTGTGGTGACAGTAATCACCACAGTAGACAGGGTCAGATGCACTGAAGGGATTCATTTTGATTGACTGTCTCTTATTAATTAGATGGTGGTGGTGAAGCTGAGAGTGTTTCAGAAAGGAAAGAGCCTTGTCAGGAACATAGATCGCTTTAGGGCTCTTACTTCTCTTCTGCCTATGGTAGCGATGTGAGCTGATTTCTTTCTGTCATCTTCCACCCTGAGAAGGAATATTCTAGAATGGGGAACACCCTTAAATTGTAACCTTATTATAGCTTCCTGAGAACCCATTTGCACTCATTTGTTAGACTTGAAAGGTTAAAGAAAGAGAATAGTTTGATATGCTAGATGGATTTCAAAATCTCTTGGTGATCTGTGGACCTTTAATTCTGCCTTGGAAAAGGATCTGAACAGACAATTAACTAAAGAAAAAATAGCAAGAGCCTAAAAACATAGAAAAAAATGTTTAACCTGTGTATACTCAAATGTATGTGGATTAAAAATACAAGGAGATAACAGTTTTCAGTTGCAAAATTAGCAATGATAAAAATAATTATAACATTTAAAATTGGCAGAGTGAGGTCAGAAGAGCAATATTTTAGCTACTAATATAAATTATCATAACTTTTCTGGACAGTAATTTAGGAGCATGCTTTAAAGACTTAAAAAAATGCACTTTTTAAAAAAATCCAGAATATTATTTCTAAGACTCTATCTATAAATCTCTAAGAAATTTATCAAAAGGTTTGAAGTGTTTATATATAGAAATGTTTACTGCTACATAATTTGTAAGAGTAAAAGTAGAATAAACATACATGTTAAAAGTAGAAAAATATTGTGCTCGCTTCGGCAGCACATATACTAAAAGTAGAAAAATATTTAAAAATTTATGATCCATTCCTATGATGTGAAACTATAAGATCATTGAAAATCATGATTTTGAAGTGTTTCTAATAAAATGAAAATATCCTCATAAAATATTTTGTTAACAACGTAGGATATATATATGATATAATAAAAACAAGGCAGCATATATAATTCAAAATTGGTTCTCAATATTGTTGTAGCTAAGAATCATCTGAAAAATGTATTAAAATCACAGATTTACTTACTGGTCCCACATCATATCTATTGAATCAGAATCTCAAATGACTTATGAAGTAGGAATATGGACAATTACAATTAAAAAATAAATCATGTTTTTCAAAGGAACACTTACTACTTTTTAATCAGGAAAATGCAATAATTATCATTAAAATGTAGACTTTCTTTCTGGTCGCTGAAAACAACTCATTATCAACAAACTACAGATACTCTAAAATTAGTTCTACCCTCACAGCCCATCAGTAAACAGGAGATGCTTACAGTAGACAGTGTTAAGTTTAACAAGGATTAGCAGGTAACAAAATAAGACAAAATGTATAAATACTGCAAATTATTAAAAACTTATTTAGGATTTTTATTCTACTTAGATTTTATTACACATCTCAAAAACAAAAAACTCAGGTGTAATAATAATATATAGTAAAACCTAAAGACCTTGGTTGCTGACAGATCTGGGGATGGGAATGATAGAAAAGAGTAGAGCCTAATGAACACAGAGGAGCTGGTTTTTCCAAGATTCACAAAGCTGGCCAACTGCCCTGAATTTCATAAAACCAAAGCCACTCTCTGACTAGGTGCTGATGGTATTTGTTTACTTTCATAACTGGTAGAAAACTCAACAAAGTTACAAAAAAAAAAAAATAGGGTTGATTGCCTGCTTTTATACCTGTCCAAAACTACTCTTCATGGTTAATGGATACATATCCTCATTAATTTATTTGTTTTTATCATTCTATGGACATCACCGGGTTGCCAGAATCCATTACCAGTTGTTGTTTTTTGTGGGTTTTTTTTAAGAGATCTAAACGTTATTCCTCTTAATTAGCTGCCATTAGCTCATTAAACATTCCATATAAAACATTGCCAACTCTCTTATTGATCATTGTGTTATTCATCCTAAGACTGATACTCTGCACAAAGAGAAAACAAGCTTGATGTATTGTTATATTGCTGTTGACTCCAATTAATGGCACTATTTAACACCATATGTATAAATCAGCTGGAAAAAAATACAATGTTATGGCTGTTACTAACCTTGATACTTTCTTTTTATCTCTGTGGACATGACTTGTTGACAGGTATACTGCTGGAGCTCAATATAAGCTCTGGTTAGTATATTACTTTTGTTTGTATAAAATCTTTAGCGTAATACTAGAGGAACTATATCAGATAACAAATCAATTTATAGTACTTCAAAATGGAGATGTGTTCCATTCTTTAACTTATTCCCTTTAACTTAAAATTACTCTTAGATAAAGTGGATGTTTGTCCCTTACCACAGAGAAAAAAAGATGATGCTTTCTCTTATATGCACACTACATGGATTTTTGTCAGAAGGATTGGCCTAATGGAGAACTGGCTTTTTTGTCAACTGCCAACATGCGTGGCTGTAAGATAAGTATTACAAAATCAATTATATAATTGAAATATGACACCTCATATTTAAGTGACTTGAAATAAATACAGTAGTCCCCCTTTATCCATGGGGGAAACATTCCAAGAACCCAGGAACTCCAGTTGATGCCTGAAACCACAGATAGTACCCAACCCTATGTATACCATGTGTTTTTAAATTTATAAATTAGGCACAGAAAGAAATTAACAACAATTAACTAGTAATAAAATAGAACAAGTATAGTATACTATAATAAAAGTTATGTAAACATAGCCTGTCTTTTGCTATCTTTCTTTCAAAATGTCTTATTTTACAGATAGAATATACATTCTTACCACAGATCTTAGCAACCTCAGCATACGATTTTTTTCTTTTTTTAGTAAGTCCAGAATTTTTACTTTTTCATTTAAGGGAAACACTTTACAACTTCTCTTTAGCATATCCAAATTGCCAGCATCATTGCTTTTGTAAACTGGGGCCATTAATAAGAAAAATAAGGGTTATTTGACCACAAGCACTGTGGTACCCTGATACCAAGATGGCTACTACGTGACAAAGGGCAGTCAGCGTCTACAGCGTGGAGATGCTGGACAAGGATATCTCACATTCCGGGTGTATGGACCAGGATGGCACGAGATGTCATTGCGCTGCTCAGAATGCCCACAATTTAAAACTTATGAATTGCTTGTTTCTAGAACTTTCCACTTCATATTTTTGTAGTGTGTTGACCGAGGTAGTTGAAACCATATAAAATCAGACTCAGATAGGGGATGACTATTGTGATCATATTTAGTGAGTTATTCATTTAGTTAGTTAAGCTTATATTTTCAACCAATTTACCTTGGAGAGTACACCAGAAAGTTATATTGTCCAAGGCAGAGGAACCATACAGGGGTACCTTATAATATTTGGGGAGGACTTCTTTATAAAACGAAATAAAAAAAATCAGTGTTCATGTTTATTTAGACAAGAAAAAATGCATAACAATTCCAAAAAACAAACAAACAAATACCACAGACTTCACGTTTTCAGAATCTTTCTAGAGCCGCAGCAGAGTCCTACAAATCAGGGGCACTATGACTTAAATCTCATTAACACCATGGTAAATCCTCTGTGTCCTTGGGAGCTTTATTGAAAAAAAAATGATGATGATGATGTGTAGAGTTTGGATTTGTCTGCTTTAAATATTTTCAGAACTAAATAATGTAGTCATGAGACGCAGAGGCAAATATTCAGTTTATTTAGTGCCTGACTGTGGCCACTAAAAACTACTTTTTAGAGCAAATTTCAGCCTTTTTGCCAGGTATGTTTAGAAGGCCTCTGTGCAGAAAGAAAAAGAGAGTGGGTTTAAGAGCACAGATGTGTCTTTTCCAGATTCACAACTTTTCTAAGAGGATGTCAGCCCAAAGCTTACCTTAGCTAGCAGTTAAGTCTCCACAGTTTACTGCTCTTCAGACACTTGTCAGGAAGTTCACTGCCCTTAATGCTTACCCAAAGCTTGGTTGACAGAAACAATGTTTATTGCTCACTCTCTGGAGGAGTTACATTTAACCCATTCCTCTAGAAACGAGGATCATCTTTTCAGCACAAGGAATGAGTTCTCAGGCACAGAGATGCTAAGTGAATGGGTGCTCTCTGAGGTCATTATCTACTCATATTTAGTGTCAGACATATTGGCAAGCCACTCAGATATTCTTTTCAAATCCCAATGCTTTCAGACAGAATTTTTTTTTCCAGATATTTTTATTTCTACCAGACTCTTATGTATTCCCCAGAGAGCCTAAAGACTTTTAAGTTCTATCTTTTGATTCCTGGGACCAGATTATCCTTATAATCTGTAAAATAAGCACACCCTTTCATCTTTGGAAAAATGCAAATATCCCCTCTTTATGCAGAATAAAATAAAAATTTCTTAACTTGGGTTTTGAAGTCTACTTTAAACCTTATGTTCTCATTAATCCAGCTAAATCATGAAACTTTCAGATTTTGCCCAAAACTTTTGCTCAGAGATTATCTTCACCATTTTACTGTAGCTTTAATGTTCTCATCATTCCCCACATCTGTATAGTTATCCTTCAGGGCATAACTAAATGTAAACCTTTTTCAGGAGTGATCTTAATCATCCAAAGCAGGGTTAATCTATTTCTTTTCTGTTCCTCCATTTATGCTTTGTTTTCCTGGTATGTGTGTGTGTCCAATATACACTCATTACAATTTCCTTGTGCTGTGTCTGTTTCTTTCTTGTCCATGACACTATGTTTGCATAAGTGGGCCCATGATACTCAGCAGACTTTCTTACATTAAGATGAGAGGTATTGCCCAATTATTTTGGGTTAAAACAGCTCCCCTCTTCCCATTTTAACTCTTGGGAAGCTTTGTGAAGTTAACAGCAAAACATAGAATCAATTAGAGACCCGAGACCAAATCCTGACTCTGCCATTATTCACAAGCTGGGTGACCCTGAGAAAATAAATTTACCTCTCTAAGCCTCAGCTTAGTCATTTGAAAAATGGGTAAAATATTTGTCTGTGAAGATTATTATATGAATTAAAGGTAGGGCAGGTAAAACAAATAGCATATGTTTGATGAACATGGTTATTTTATTACTGTTTAACTCCCGGATTTCTTGCCTCTGTCATGAGGATGGTGAGACTCTCCAGAGCTGAGAGCAACATATCTTCATCTACTTCAGTCCTGAGCCCTGGAAACATGTACAGAATTTACTTGCCCTCATTCTCTATGACTGAGTCAGACTATCCTTTTTAATACTGATCCCTAAAAGGAGCTTAAACATTTCTCATGACAACTGAAAGACAATGTTATGCTGACAGGCTGTGAATTGACTCCTAGCAGGCAAAACAAGAAGGAAATTTAGCAGACACAAGGATGTGAGCCTTGAAAGTATTTACTTCTGCCACCATGGGGAGCCATGTGTGGAATTCCTTAGTTTTGCCTATAGGTGCCAGGTTTCCTTAGCTACTGTCATTCCCTTACTTGACTTTTTGATATTTTATTTCCTTACAGTTAGCATTTTACCAATGCCTTGTAGGCCAAGGACTAGCTGAGAGGTAAGTGATTACGAACTAAGATTTATAATGTTTCCTTACATCATGTAAAGGTCAGCGACTATATTTTCTTATACACAGATAAATTTCATTCACATACATAGAAAGAAAAAAAACAGTGAGCCAATCCTCTTGGGGATGATTTGGCTGCCGAAAAGAAGTACTTTGAAACAATAGTATATGTATGTGTATACACATGTGTGTGTATACTTAAAAAAAAAAAAACAGATTGAAGACATATCAAAGGACCTAAAAATAATGAATTTGTTATTGCCAGCCCAGAGACTCTGCATGTGAATGAGGCAAACTATCTGTACTTGGTCCTGAATCTTCCACAGTCGAAGAGTTGAAGCAATTTTTATTTTTTTATATTTTTATTTTTTATCTTTATAAGGCTGTGGGGCTGTTTAAGACCCTAAAATGTATCATATCATCTTCCCTCAATTCTTTTTTTTTCAATCCTAGTAATCTACTCTTACTAGTTCACCTAGGGAATAGGCTTCTCTGAAATGATTTATCTGAAAATGGTATGCTCCTGTTACATATATCAGCAAGTGTCATTCTTGTGAACCAGCTGTAATTCTCTGAGGAGCATTTCTCATCTAACTCTGGACGTCCTACGGTCTAGTAATCTCACCATTTATACCCTTAATATCTAACCAAACCATTATTCCCTCTCTCTCAATCTCTCTCTCTCTCTCTCTCTCTCTCTCTCTCTTCCTCCCTTCATCCCTCCCTCCCTCCCTCCCCCCCTCTCTCCCTCCCCCCTCCCTCCCTCCCTCCCTTTCACTCATACACACAGGCACACACACAAATACATACCAACACATGCCCAATCATTCTTCCTTCTCTCCACAGGATGAGTTCTTACCATTTCTACCGGTGCATATAATAGAGAAGATTATAATAGAAAACTAGGAAAAAATTTAACATGTCATGACATGTCCAGGCATTTCCTTAAACTCGACTATCTTATGCTTAGAAAGAGATAATGATCTATGTGATGCATTTTGACCTAGAGTGTTGTATTTATTTCTGGAAAAAAAAATGCTTAAAACTTCTGTTTATTTAAGCAGGAGTGGCTCTACTGAATATATCCTTTCATCATCTTGATGTTTGATTATGGCATCACAAAACGGAGTTATTAACAAAATACATTAGAGACACCCCTATAAAAATGCTATTTGATCAAATACATACTTAATACTTAGAAGTCTATATTTAAAAAAAAAAGATCCAGATTTTATCACTCTTTCTCCTCTTAAACCTAAATAGCAAATGCACACCTTTCTCTATGTAAGTATAGTACCCTCCTCCTTTAGCCTGCTGATACAGTTCCATGGGATGTGACAGAGTCACATATTCACATCAACTTTGTATTGACAATCAGGTGAACCCGAAGAAAGGACCAAGATATTTCTTTATTTCTAATCTTAGATATAAAATAACATCTCTATGTAGCTTAGTTCAACCCCACATGTCTCAACAAAAAGATATGTTTTCGTTACTTTCACGTATAGATAAGAATGGTATCAAGGTTGTTGGGGAAAGCATTGCAATTTTTCAATTTAAACAGCTGCTCATATCAGCGAAGTCTTGGTTAAACAAATTCCCAGTGAAACATAAGATAAGGCAAATCTATTAGTATATTAAATGGAAAATTTGTTGCTGCATTATGTGTACCAGTGGGGGAAAAAAAGGAAAGAGCATCTGGGTGTGATCTGATAATTACTCATTAACTAGTGCAATTAATAAATTCTCCAGACAATTACCTTGACCCAAATATTTGCTCAAGCCCATGATTATTATGTTAATGGAAGATGACAGAGATCTCAGACATACTCTTGTCTTGCTTTACTTTTGCCTGCCTATGCCGAGCAATGATCAGCTGGTCTTGGTCATATCCAGGGTGTTCAGTTTTCCTGTGTTTGGTTATATATATTAGCTTCAGGGAGTAGGGAGAAAGAAGTGAAAGCAATCTATGGAGGGTGAAGTGATTTTTTTTTCCTCTTTGTCAGCTACGTATTAAATTAAAACAGTATTTTCCTCACTCACTTTGGGCTACCATAACACAATACCATAGACCGGGTGGCTTAAACAACAAATATTTAGTTCTAACAGTTCTGGAGGCTGGGAAGTCCAGGATCAAGTTGCCAGCAACTTGGTTTCTGGTGAGAGCCCTCTTCCTGGCTTATAGACAGAAATCTTCTTGTTTATATAATGCTCACAGCTCACAAGATGAAAGAAAGTTCTGATCACTTCCTTATTAGGGCACTAATGTTATTATGGGGGCTCCACATTCAGGATTTCATCTAAACCTAATTACCTCCTAAAAGCCCTACCTACAAATATCATCACATTGGAGATTAAGGCTTCAACATGTGAATTTTGGGAGGACACATTCAGTCCATAGCAGTTAGTTTTCTGGTTATATTTGTGGTATTAGACGTAGTGGTTTTATTAAGAAACAAAAACTAAAACAAACAAAAATTGAGAACAAAAACAAAACTTGTAAATCAATAAAACTGAACTGAAGTGTTAATGTTGACAAATGTATTCTGTATTCTAGCTCAAGTCGTAAAGCGAGAGGGTTAGGTTGGGAGAAGATTGCATGATTTCTTAAATTGTTTATGGCTTAGAGATTGCATGTCTAAAGAATGGATCTGTCTTTACCTTCATTACAAGTATCTAAAGGTATTTAATTAATAAAGTAAGAAATGAACCTCTTTGTGAGGCAATTTCACACACAACACTATCACAACATGAATACCGTTCTTGGGACAGAAACATTGAGAAAAAAAATGTCCTGAAATCTAAAGGCAGCACTGTGACTGCATCATTGAAGGACATAGATGTGTTCACACTCTTCAGGTACAAAAACAATAATAAATAAGAACTCACTGATTCAAAAATATATGTTTACTATTAATCCAAAAAAAAATCCAGTTAAAAAATGTCGAACTCTCTGCTGGATGCAGCGATAAAGCATTGCGATGATATCATAAGGCTGATGCCAGTAGGCCCCGAGTCCTTTGTGGGAAGTCTCCATCCTCACATTTCTTTTTCACCCTGTATCTCAGGGGACTTTAACCCTATCGTTTGCCTTCCCTGGAATCTTTCTAGTTTCATTATCTCTTTCTTGAAGTACAGACTAGTCCACATGTGATCTCACCAGCACTTTGTATAAATATTTTTGTATAAATATTTTGTATAAATATTTTTTTTTCCTGTTTTATGTCCCATATTCTTGGCTGGTCTATAAAACTGTATTGGTCTTTTAGCCACTGAAGCATATGCAACAAGTGTCATCAAGAAACAGTCCAAAATGATGCCTAGGATCATGCTCTTTAATGGAAAGATCATCAGTTTCAGCTATAAAATTGATTTTTATGTCTAGGAATAATACTCATTAATGTGGATAAGATGGTGTTTCTCAAACTAAGAATTGGAACCCATTAATTGATCATGCCATATTAAAAAAATAAAAAATAAAGGAGGAGAGAGAAAGAAGGAAAAAGAGAAAACGTGGATAAAAAAATAGAAAGTATCTCATCATATGGTTAAGTATTTTTTAATTAAATATTTTTTTTTTACTTATAAATACTTAAATGCACAAGGATATATTGTGCATTTTACAGGATTACAATGTAAAATGTATTTCCTACTCTAGGCTGTGTTTAAAAAGTTTTGAATGCTACTATAGAGGGAGATGAGAAATAACACTAAAGAAAGAGAAACTCTGAACAGTGGAAGTTAAGAGGACAGCTCTTTAGATGCCACATGTGTGCAGCTAGGAAAACAACTGTCAAGGCAGCAAGTGTATCCCGTATAAAAAAGTAACAGCACCTCATCACAGAGGTGAGACTGGGCCACACCAGTGTCTGTTTCTCTCTGTTCTGAACACAAGTACTGTGCAGCCAGCGGGGTGAAACTGCTGATGACCCTGGGGATGGCAGCGTGAAAGCATTCAATTTCACACTTGTAAAACCAAACACAGAGAGCTGTTATCTACCATCAGAAATGACAGTTAAATGTTTTCACTGGTGTTTTTTTCTCCCTTTAGATCGCCCCCACCCTTTTTTTTTTTTAAAGAAGTAACTGAATCAAAAGTAAAAGCAACACTAAAATGAACTGAAATGATAATGATACCTTGACTGATGCATTTGAATGACTTCTGGGAATGGACTGGCTGTGCAGGACAGAAAATGCACTGAGCATTTCCTGTGGAACAGGTAGCCATGCCAGGGAGGGAGGGCTGCTTCCATGAATAGCTTTTGCTGGCTTGTTTTGTCAATAATGATTGACAGGTTGCTTCAGCTACAATGGCGAGAACATCTTCCCCTTACTATCTCTTCAAAGGTAACTGAGACTTTTAGGCATTTGTATACAGAGGATGCCAAAAAAATGTATACACATTTTAAGAAAGAAAAAAATCTATTCAAATTGTAATATGAAATAAATACAATAACAAAAGATGAATACAAGTCATGTTTGACTCCTGCAGTTACAAGAGGTCCTCAAAGTGGTTACCATCAGTGTCCAGACACTTCTGATTACGGTGAACAACCACTTGTATACATTTTTTTGGCATCACCAGTATTTTAAATTACTCATTTTATGGTATTTTTATTCTACTGGAGATGTGGAGGAAGAAAGAAGTTCTCGAAAGGTTGTCTCTGAGAGACTAAAGTTGAACCTTTCCCCCTCACTAAACTAGAGAGATAGATTCCATTTGAACTTTGGCAAGAAAATTTCAGAGGCAGAAATGAGGACTTTTGCTGTTTTGCCTTGTGACCTTATACAAATAATTTAATCCCAATTAACTGTTTTCTTTCATACCTAGTAGAACAGAAGTTCTGATCAAATAATTTTCATTTAATACACATTAACTTAAAGTTGCCTACATTAAGGGCACTAATCAAAGTACTAGGGGCATAAGAAAGAATACCTCATTATTTTCTAAATTTAACATGAAACAATGAACCTTAATGTAAGGCATTATATGGTATGTTGCATGTGAACGTTGCAATAGAGAACGGAAGGACTAAGACATGTTGAACTAGACTGTCAGGTTTCATACAAACCCAGGGGTCATCCTTGACCCCTCAAGGGGGATCTACCATACACTAGCGCCACCAACTGTCATTGTTGCTTCTCATTGTTTCACTAAACCCATCCAGGCCATCATCACCTGTCTAGTGTATTCCAGCCTCCAATTGTTCTTCCTTTTAATTCTTTGAGCACCCCATAATATCTAGCTCCAGAAAATTCACACAAGATGTTCTTTTTCCTTTTCCGACTTATTTTGATTAACTTCCACTGATCCCTTAGGTCTCAGCTTACATAGCCTGTCCTAGGGGAGACGTTTCGTGACCCAAGAGCTAATTACATCATATGAGCTATGTGTGCTCATATCACCGCCACACCAAACCCACATCACAACACTGAATATATATGAACTATAATTTCTGGTTTAATGTGTCTCTTTCCTGCTACATTGCAAATCACGTTCACTACTAAATTAGTACAGTGCCTGAACACAAATTAAGATATATATACATATATATGTATGTACATACATGTACATGTATATATATATTTATGTCTGAAGAAGTTTCAGCAGGTGGAGGTGGAGAGAGAATATATCATTCGGGCTTTTGACCAGAGGGGAGATCATGCAGCACATAACTCAGGTGTGGGATACACTAGCATACTCTGTTAGAGAGGACACTGAGGCTGTGATACCTGAGTCCTGTCCCAAATCCATAGCTTATCAGCTGTTCATCTTTGAGCAAGTTAAATTAGAGTTGACAATGAAATAAAAACAGTCTTTCCAATGATGCTGCATACACATGATTGCTCTTAATGTCACATCTACCTTCCTATGAAGAAGAAAGCAACAAACAAGAAAGGGACTTATCACCTATGATTTCTTTACTTCACTTCAAAATCATGGAGTGGTACCTTAGCACCTCTAGGTTCACTCAGCAATGCCTTTCTATAATTTCATTCTTAGAAATTGTTTTCTGACTTTCTTTGTTATTTTTTACAATGTCCTTTCATGAGAAAATGTTGGTCCGTTAGAGAAAGGGCCTGGTTAACACAGGACTTGTATCCAATCTTTTCTACTTAGATTTCCTCACTGCTTCATTCTTAAAAACTTAAGAGCCAGTTGTCTTTATCGAGCCTGAACCTGGGATACTGGAGCAGTAGTACCCTAGCACTCACATTCTGACTCATAATAGGCTCTAATGTGAGTGTTTCCTGTGGTTACCTTGACAAAAGCATATTTCCATTTTCAGGGATGCATAGTTTGGAGGGGGGGTGGCATTCCTGAGACACTTCCCCCTCCTATCTCTTAGTCACTCAGCGAGTACAGAAGTTCTTTGAGAATTATATTTTCAGAGAGAATGGTATCATGCCAGGATTCCTCAAAGCAGAATCTGGTATCTGCATTATTTGGATTAGCTCAGATAGACCTAAAATGGATTTTTACTTTTAAAAAAGGCATCCCATTTGAAACATTGTTAGTATAAACCTTTTTTTTAGAAAGTGAGTTGAGATTAGAGGGCATGGTGCTGTAAAATGTGATTAGATCCATGGGAAGTGAGGGGGAACTTGGGAGGAGAAGTCTGTCCCACTGGGAGAAGTATTTTATCATAGTGATAATTGGTTTTATAATTGTTTTTAATTTCTCTTTAGACAATATCTACCTCCTTGTGGCCTGCATCTGGGGCAGGGGACAGACAATCCCCATGCCCCACTCCCGTGCTCTTGGCTTGGGTTTTTGTTTTTTTGCCATGCTGTAAATTACCTAAGTAGTCTTGGCCATCTAATGCCCTCACTTACAAAATTTAGAAACTCACAGGTTTATAACACTAAGTACATGTAAGTTAGGCTGGAAACCTTGACATCATCTTGATTTGTGTAACAAGGACAACTATGTTTTCTAAACCCTGTCACAATTCTCCTTTACCTCTGAGGTCTATACACTGTAACATTTTAGTATTAAACTGAAAATATTTAGTATTTACTGAAAATATTAGATAGAAAGAAACACACAGTTTTCCTTCTAATCATCTGCCAGTTCTTCAAATTCCCAGGCTTTTGAAGTAGGGTCAAAGGGGGCTATTTGGTTAGAAAATTAAACTAATCAAGAAAATTCTAGGTTCTCTATGAATGCCTGAAGCTTCCAAGGGTTATTCTATGCTGAAGAGGTGAAAAAATATTTTTCATAAATTGTATTAAACAATGTGTGCGTAAATATGTATGTAATATTTTAATAAGGGGAGTAGACTGTTTTCTTTCATTATGTCTTCCATTCATGTTGCCCTGAATTTAGAGTATAGAGGAAGTTGTTAAATTACATTTAATAATAGAGCAGGGCATTTAATGTATATTAATTAAATATCAGCAGATGGTAAAGGGAGTTCTTGCTGAGTATGAATAAGGAGAGAGAGAGAGAGAGAGAGAGAGAGAGAGAGAGAGAGAGAGAGAGAGAGAGAGAGTTCTAACTGCCATGTAATTAAGCAGAACCTGCAGAAACAATGGAGGTGTGATTACTTTTTTATTAATGCATAATACTTACATGTGATGTGGAATAATTTAATTACTCTGTTAACTCCTATTATGTTAATCCTAGTTGCTCTCACATTGAGTTAGTCTCTGTTCCTAATAAACACTATGCAGCAGCCTGAGTCACATTATTTGGAAGTGTTTTGGTTGTCATGTTGTGCAAGCTGAGAGATGGTCCCTACATGTCTCCGTGCCTGGATGTGCTTCAGCTACCACAAGGCAGCTGGCGTAGCACCTCTGTTTCTTGCTGAATATTAATGGGTAACTCCAAAACTTCAGAGAAAAGTAGAAACAGAGGGGTGAACTTATTTGTCTTGCTGTGGCACATCTTGGACATATCATATTTGACAATCAGGTTTTACCCAAGTGAGAGAAAAAGTTAGGAAACGAGAAGACAAAACAGTTTCTGCCTTGAGGATGGTAGGCAACTTAGTTGCCTTGCATAGCAAGCAAGCCCACTCTCTGAGGATGTATTTGTCTTTCATAATCACTTGTTTGTTTGCATGCTGATGTATTTATTAAACTTCAATTATTACCTGCTGGTCACTGATATATATTTTTGCATTTCACAACAATGAGAGAATTTAGCTTTTTCTTTTCTGGTGGTCCCGGTCTAGCTTCCACCAACGTTTTCAAGGAATTCTCAGCAAGATTAAGATCTTAGTTAAAGGAACAAATGATAGATCTTGTCATTACAATGAGTAGGGTCCTTGTTTAATATTCTGTGATTGGCCTAGACTAACTGTAGTCTGATTATGAGAACATGGAAACTCCCTCCAGGGAGGGAAGGTATGAGTAGCCCACTGCTTGTAGTTCTCAGTGTGATGAATGCTCATGAGAAAGAATTTATGAGACAATACCAATCTTCAGTGGTTATTTGCTTTCCAGAGGGGAAAGCAGGCAATTCTTCATCTACCCTAGTTTTCTAGCTAGAAAGGTAAAAGCATTATCAAACAGAAAAGCAAATCCCAAAGAGAAGCATTGCTAATGACCACTCAAAAGCCAACCTCACCTCCTTTTCCCTTTTGTTGTGGAAGGATTTGATATCTAACTGGTTCTCTGTTCCCTTCTCAGTGTTGGAACTATAAATGCTGACACCAGGTATCACCAACTGTGAACTGTCTATTCAAATGTGCTCAAAGGGATGACTTTAAGGGGCCCTAGTGAAAAACTGAAGTGACTCAGTTTGGAATTAAGTCAAACTTAAGTCTAATCTTTTCTTCCCTTTTTCACTTATGTTTAAGTACCAGGTCTTTAGATAGGGACTTCAGACCAAATCCTCATCTTACACTTCAATTCCTGTAATAGGATCTATTTTTTGGGCCCCTGAATTGCTAACTTGCCAGTACTCGAGTATCTTTAGTATTTAGATAGTGTAAGTAACTCACCCACGATTCCATACTCATAAGTGATGGGGTTGAATTCACTCAGAACCGTTGGACTTCAGAGCCTGAACTATTACTAAGTTCTGGTGACCTTGAGACTTTTCTGGTTTTGGTCATATCTCTAATACTCATAACTTTATGACTTTCATTATCAAAAAAGGCACCTAAAATGTTGATAGCCTCCTAAATGACA
Source organism: Rhinolophus hipposideros (assembly GCF_964194185.1). Lineage (NCBI taxonomy): Eukaryota > Metazoa > Chordata > Mammalia > Chiroptera > Rhinolophidae > Rhinolophus > Rhinolophus hipposideros. The sequence goes on along the minus strand of NC_138050.1, from coordinate 43,486,853 downwards.
ACATTTTCTTTTTTTCATTTCAAATTTGGTAGTTGCTTTAAAACTTATCCATTCCAACTCATATATATATACATATATATGTATATATATAAACATGTATGAGTATTTGTGTATATATATTTTTTTTCAGATAAGGAAAGAAGGAAAGTGAGGCTCAGAAATCTGATGTGCCCTGCCCCTTGTCACACCATTTAAACTATGTTTCTTTACTCTAACTCCAGGACTCTTTCCAATGCTCTCACCTGAAACATCACAGGATTCAACTGCATGGAATTAGCTTAATAATGCCTGGGAAACAGGAGTGGACATGGTCCCTTATGAGTCCATCCCTAAATCTTTGTGGGAGCACTGCTTCCTGTAGCTTTCAATGAGGAAATAGAGCTAATGTATAAAAAGCACAGTCATTTCCGTTAGATCCTAACTAGCTCACTGTGTTTACCCCAGCTGCATCATGCACTGCCAGAACCCTCAGGAATAAAGCTTATGGTTACTCTCTTCTTCTGGAAACATAGGCCAGGTGTGGCATTAGACACGTGGACTTCTTCTTTGAATCTATTGCTTCCTCCTTTGGTTCTGCAGCATGATTTGCAACTAGAGCTGCCTTCTCCAAAAGCAAGGTTTGAAACATAGATCAGTATATTTAAACGCTCAATGTGCTTACTATAGTTCTAAATGAACCCTCTTTCTAAAAATAAACTTAAGAAATCAGCCCTCAACTATTAAATTATAACATATAATTAATAATTCATTTTTATTAATGCAGATAATTCCTCTGGGACATTTAAAATGCATATGGCAGTGCAGTAGGGGCCTAGGCAACATAAATTCATTCTCTCAAGTCAGTCTTATTATTTTTCTAAGAACCTGGATAGATGTAGGCAACCTGACACACCATGGAGGGGTAAAGAAAACACAACACAATGTTTCAGGTTTAGAAAGAAAGAGAAAGAGAGAGAGACAGAGAGAGGGAGAGAGAGAGAGAGAGAGAGAGAGAGAGAGAGAGAGAGAGAGAGAGAGACCTAGAGACAGAGACAGAGAGACAGAGAGAGAAAGGAAAGAAAAGAAAGAACAATTCCTAACAATGAATAAACTTAACATAGCCTTCAAAAAAATCAAAATAATACAAGAACCTTTCACATCTAGAAATAAGATAGAACATTGTATGTTGGGTATTTCTCCACTGTTGGCAAAGGAGCATCTGCTTTTTCTAAATCGTGACAAGATAGCTGGGTAGCAAAAGCTCTTTTTTCTTTTTACTTTTAATTAAAGAAAATGGTCTAATTTCATGGACAGTGGATCCTAGCTCAGTTTGGGACCAACACTTTACAATTTCAAGCATGGTGCTTCCTAAGCTGCAAATAAATCCCAAGACATGTAATCCAATAAAGTAAAATTGTGCTCAAAGAGTAAAGCACATTTCAGGCCCTGTAGAGGACACAGTAGGGAGATCATCTTACAGGGTAAGTATGTGAACCACACTGACTCAGGTTCACAATGGACTTCATAGGACCGAACTAGCCTCGTGCCTTTACTATATTCAGAACAATGGCCAAAGGGATCCTTCTAAATTGTGAGTTAGATCACGCCATTTATCTGCTCAAAATCCTCCAACTGCTTCCCAGATAGGAGATTGGCCTTCGCTACCTCACTAACCATATTCCTTTTTACTCACTCATTTGCTTTCTCCCTTTCTTCTGACTTTCTTGCTCATTCTGAACTGTGTTAAGCATACTTTCAACTCTGGACCTCTGAATTTGCTGCAGGGAACCCTCCACAGCTGCAAAGAACTTACAGTGAGGAAACTGCCACCTAGCACATTTCCTCAATTTCTTTTACATCTTTGCTCAGCTGTTCTGCTATTAGGGAGGCCTTTCTTAGATGATCTTTACAAAATATGAAACTCATCCATTCTCCACATGCATCATCAATTTTACCCATAGTATTTATTATCACCTGAGTGATTTGGATCGATTTCCTGCCTTGTTCCTTTAGAATGGGAGCTCCTTGAGAGTGAGGGTTTCCCAGCGGCACACACTGCTGGAGAAAAGTGCCTGCCATATAATAGTTACTAAATACATTTTTATAGAACGATGTATTATTGAAAAGATTATTCTAATTGACTACAATGACTTCAACAGCACATCTGAAACTGATTAACAACCAATAATTCACAGTTAACTATTTTTAGTACAAAAAATTATGTGAGCCACCAAGATCTTGCCTTTTGCAAATTCAGTTGTGACAAATAACATGTGAACTTGGTACAGAGAGACGCTTTGTGCCTCTTATAGGAGAAAGTAAAAGAGATTAAGATCAGTAAAATCAAGCTACTCGAACTTTCATAAAATATACACAACGGCAATTTCAGTGTAGTACAGTTGAGGACTTTCTTCCAAATTAATAGTAAGATTAGCTCTGCCTTTTGTATAATACTCTGGGGAAAAATTATTTGTGAAAAGTTGCTGACGGACTTCATTTAAAGAAATAAATTATGACAGAAAAAAAAACCTGCTAGCCATAGGCAATTATCTAATTACAAAGTCGCAGTTCCTGTAATAATACACTCAATAGTACTAATACACTAACATGTCATGAGCACTTCACCAAATGGCAAGCATTTTGTTAAGAATTTTAGATATGATGCTTATTTAATCCTTAGGCAGCCAATGATGCAATACTATTACTCTATTGTATAGACAAATAAACTAAGATTTAAGTATGTTAGTTTTCTCAAGATCACAAATTAGTATTTGCTTGAACCACGTTCAATCCAAGGTCTTTCTGGCCCCCAAGTTCAGGTTGTTAGTTTCCAGTTTTATAAGCTGTGGTCAGTTATATGAGCGGAGACTGTATCCTGTTTTCTCACCAAAATAAATGCAAATTAATGACAAAAGATTACCTAGAATATGTTGTTCTTTGCATAAGAAAAAAAGAGATATAAGAAAACATGCATGTATCTGCTCCTTTATACAAAAGAAATGAAATAAGGATAAACCAGAAACTATAGAGATGGGTTATCTAATATGAGTGGGGGTTTGGGGGAAGACATCTAAGGATGAGGGCTGGTTGCCAGGAGAATCAGTTATGAACACTTAGAAATTTAAGGAGAGTGGTGTTCTCGGAGAGGGCGTGGAAGCTCTGAGCCCTTTCCCTACAACTTGCCCTATGCATCTCTTCAATCCATCTCTTCCCGAGTTATATACTTTCATAATAAACTAGTAATCTAGTAAGTAAAATGTTTCTCTGAGTTCTGTGAGCCACTATAGCGAATTAGTGGAACCTAATGAGGGTATTGTGAGAATTCCCAATCTATCGCCAGTAGTTCAGAGTGCAGGTAACAACCTGGACTTGCAGTCGGTGTCTGATGAGGAGGGGGGCAGTTTTGTAGGACTATGCCCATAACCTGTGGAATCTGACAATATATATGGGTAGACAGTGTCAGAATTGAATTAAAATGTAGGATATCCAGCTGGTGTCCTAGAATTGTTTGTTGTATGTAAGGAAACATCCTCACTAACCGTCCCCCTACCTCCCCCACCCATTGGAATTTTGTAATCAGAACCCCTTACTCCACAAATCAGTAATCAACATCAACCAGGATGGTGGGGGTGACGATCCCAAATGGAATTCAAATTGTAACAAGTGATGGAGACTATATTATGTTTGAATAACTTGAATAAAACAATCACATTGTAGGGGGTGAAAACGAAAAGGACTGACCTAAATATCTTTGGAAAACAAGACTCTAATTATATGCTGCAAAGATAAAAACAAAAAGAACTACACACTGGTATGTCATTTTTATTAGGAAATTTGGTTTTCATGGTAATATAGCTAGTAATACTTATACTAATTTATGTACATATTAGGATTGAGAAAATAAGTAAATGTATAGTAGATACTGAGAGCCAGGTTTCTCATTGTTGGACAAAGAAGTTACAGATAAGAAAATGGACATGGCTATATCTATGTGTATGTAACTAGACATACATTTCACTATCTTTTTCTAAAGAGAGAACCTACAAATGAGGACACTCCAGCCGCAATGAACATATCTAGCACCCAGATCTTGGTTTCATAATGCCATTCCTCAATAAAAGGACATAGGGCTCCTTGGAGAAATGACTGATTACAGGGCTAGGGCAGGAGAAATACAAGATGATTCTGGAATATTTTATGGTGCCAGGAAGTAAGGAAGTGCTTAAAACATAATGGAGGTATGCCAAAAGAACACAGGAGCCAAATGAAAGATTTCTCAATGGCCAAATGGGTGACAATCCGAACAACAAAATATGACATTAATAGTTCATAACACAAAGAATAAAATATCCATGAGACCATATTGATACGAAAATATTCAATAAATAAGTAAATTATGGATAAGGGAAAGCACCTTCCTGCAAAACAATTCTAATTAAACAATGCAGAACAAATGATAAAAATGAAAAATTATCTCTAGGAAAACACTGCAGTAATAATAGTTGCAGACAAACTTCAATGATAAATGCTAAAATTAGTGGACAAAAATATGATGAGAAGAAAGGACATTTGCATAATCTCAAAGTATCTCCCCGCAAGATACTTATTAATTAGAAAGGGAAAAATAGTAACTATAAAGTGGAAATATTTAACAGATACTACCTTAACTAAGTGATCAAAATTAACATCACCAATTATGACATATAAAAATCATATATGCTCCCTGTTATGAAGCACTGAGAAGGGCATAGCATCATTTCTGTGACATTCTTGCCAAAAAAAAAAAAAAAAATGCATAACCTCAATCCTGAGAAAATATCAGACAAATCTAAAATTTTAAATGTTGCATAAAACAACTGACTAGCAGTCTTCAAAATTGTCAAGTACATGAGAGATAAACAAAGATTGGAAGTGTCATAAATTGAAAAAAAAAAGGGTACATAACAAATGAAATATGGAATCCTCACTCAGATCCAGAACTATAAAATAGACATTAAAAATTGGTAAAACTAGAATAAAGTCTATAGATTATTCAATAGTATCTCACGATGTCAATTTCTGGTTTCAATAATTTTACTGTGGCTATATATGTGAACATTAGGGAAAGCTGAGTGAAGAGTATATGGGAACTCCGTGTTTTTTTGCAGTTCTGTGTTTTGAAAATATAAAAGCATTTTGAAATAATCTGAAATGGGCAAGACAAGAGAGTCCAAATAATTTATATGAAATACATTCATTCCCAAGAAGAGAGAAGACAATTTAGGTCACACATTCTACTGAGCACTACATTATTCTGCTTAAGGTGCCATAACAGACTGGGTGGCTCTAACAATGGAAATTATTTTCTCACAGTTCTGGAGGCTCAAAGACCAAGATCAAGGTGCCATCAGGGTTAGCTTTTAAGGAGGCCTCTCTTCCTTGCAGGTGGTCACCGGTTTGCTATGTTCTCAGTCGCCTATCTTTTGAGCATTCTCGGAGAATGAACAATCTCTGGTGTCTCTTCCTCTTCTTATAAGGACACTTGTTCTATGGGAGTAGGGCCACAACCTTACAATCTCATTTAACCTCAATTACCTCCCTAAATACCATATCTCCAAATACTTGGGCTTCAACATATGCATTTTTGGGGAACACAATCCAGTTCATAACAGGGACCAACTAGATTCATTATCTTTATATGTAAAAAAAGATGCTGATGGAGATTTTCTTTTTTTTTTTTTTTTTATAGTTAAAATGATTTAACTAGCATATTTTATTAGTTTTGTAAAACAAACTGTGAATTGTGAACATCAGCTAAGTGATGCTATCAGTAATTGAATATATGCTCTAAAAAATAGTTCATACAGAAAGGGTATAGAAAATTTGATAGTATAACCAAAATGTTTACAGGATGCTTCAATAATCTATTTTTAAGGCAGATATATATGACAAATAAAATCTTACTATTTTGGCCTATTTAGGGAAAATATATTTTTGAATACTATGTAAGTTTGAAGTATACACAGGAATTGAAACTAATTACAGTAATGTTCTGTCATCATTTGAGAATCAGGTATATTCCTTAAGTGAATTTTCACTGAAAATTCACAAACAAAACCAGGTACCAATTTTGCTTTAACAAAAAAAAAAAATACAGAGTGTGATTCAATGACATTTCATGTTCTAAGTTAATTCTTCTCTTAGTGATTCAAAATAATCATTCAAAAATTAAATTACAGTGTCAGAGACTTTTATAAAATAGCCTCTTTACTAAAATGTTTCTAAACTACACGTCACACTGGCGGCGGCGGCGGTAATGATGTTACCTCAGGTTTACTCCGTCCTTATGAGAAGCCAGGCATTGTTCACAGCATCATAGAGATAACTCATTTAATTCTCCTGACAAACCTATGAGGTAGGTACTATTATTATATTTCTATTTTTTTTTTTAATTAATTTATTTATTAGTTTCAGGTGTACAAAACAAGGTAATACTTAGACGTTCATCATTTATATCCCTCATACTGTGAACCCCCCTCCCCCCATCCACTATCCCTCCGACCTCACACTGAACCATCACATTATATATATAAAATTATAGTTGGCATTCATTAATGTTTAGCTTCTGATGTACAATGCCATGATCAGGTATCCACAGTATCCCTGAGGTGGTCTCCCAAAGCTGATGGAGATTTTCTATAGAGAAAGGGAGAGAGCAAGATGAAAAGACAGAGGAGGCAGAAGTTAGTCCTGCATAAGATGTGGTGAAAGAATGCGTAAGTTCTAGATGAATACTTATGGGATAGGTTTGCTGGGGGGTCCCCACAATTTGATTAAACACACAAATCACAATTTAATAACACAAGAGACTACACGGAATGTGTGTGTGTGTGTGTGTGTGTGTGTGTGTGTGTGTATGTAAGGCATAAACACACACACGGGGGAAAGGGAAGTAGCTCCATTAACTCGTGCCAGCTGAATCTCAGTTATATTGAATCTGACATAAAACTCAATGCAATAGACAAGAATGGCATTTAAATGCAAGGAATTGACAGACCTTTCTTCCCTACCCCCTGCACTCTAAATAATAATGTACAGCCACATTCTTTAGCCAACTTCACTTCCTAAGTACTTTGTTTGACATTTTCCAGCAATGAATGGAACCCCTACTAGCATCATTAGCTTTGTAAGATTTTCTCCAGGGAATGGGCAAAGCAGCTGCCAATTCTAACCATCTAGGATAGAGGGGAAAAAATAAAGAAAGAAGGTGGGAGAAAACAGAGTAAATCCCTGCAGTAAATTTGAGGTGTTTTTGTTTGCAAAAGTAAAAGATAAAACAAATATTACAGCTTTTAGATGCATCAGTGGAAGTAAACCAAACACCTGGGCATGCATGATTGCAGTCCAAACGAATCAAATCAGAGAACACAGTAAGTCAAAGAGCAAAAACAGAGAAAAAATAGCACCACCTTCCATGACATATGCATCTGGATATGTAGAGTTTTATATGAATGTTTGCTTGGCTCCTCATTTGAGGAAAAACAGTTGGTTATAAATTTTCCAGGGCTTTCGCTCATTGCAGTTATTCTTGCAGCTTTCCTTCAAGCCCTGGTTATATGTGCCCATACTTTTCATCAAAAGGTGAGGCCGAGTGGCTCTTACATGAATGAAGTCTATAGCACTGATGCAACATAATAGAAAAAAACAAATATCTTGGTCTCTGCCTTCAGTTCCTGGCACATAACTCTTAAATTCCTTGTAATTTCCTAAGTGAGAAGAGCACTAGGAGTATCTCTTGTTCGAATATTTGGTCCTTGACTCCAGTCCCTGAAACAGAGTTTCTAAATCCCTTGGAATTCTCTGGAAGATAGGAATGTCTTGTTCTAACAAGGTGACCCGTGGTGGGCTCTTGGATGACGGGTCACTAGAAAGACCAAGCCATGATTAGAAGCTTGGAATTTTCAACCCTACCTCCCATTTTCCAGAAAGGGAAGAGGGGCTGAAAATGGAGTTTATGATTGATTATACCTATGTGATGAAGCTGCTATAAATATCCCCAAATTACAAGGTTTGAAGAGCTCATGTAGTTGAACCCATGGAGGTGCTGAGAGAGTGGCACACGCAGAGAGGACAGGGAAGCTCCACACCCCTTTCCACAAACCTTGCCTTATGAATCTCTTCCATCTGGATGTTTATCTTTATCCTTTATCATATCCTTTTCTAATAAACTGGTAAACAGTAAAATGTTTTTCTGAGTTTTATGAGCCACTCTAGCAAATTCATTGAACCCAAGGAGGGGATCATGAGAAGCCCTGATTTATAGCTGATTGGTCAAAAATACAAGTAACAATATGTGATTAGCACCTGAAGTAGAGGGCAGTCTTGTGGCACTGAGCCCTTAACCAGTTGGATCTGACACTATGTCCAGGTAGATAGCATCAGAATTGAGTTAAATTGTAGGACACCCATCTGGTGTCACAGAATTGCTTGGTATGGGACAAAATCCCACAGATTTGGTGTCAGAAGTGTTGTGAGTGTTATAATAGTGTGAGAGTAAAGGAGAAACACAGGAGTAGTGTAGGTTTTTCCTATTCAACTAGGAAACATCGGTTTGTGAGGAGATTGGGGTGAGTTCCTGGTTAAGAAACAATTGAGGCATATGTAGGCATTTGATTTATTCATGCTACCCTTGCCCATGAAATCAAGCAAAATCAATAGCTGCCGGTAATACTTTCAATTGAGGTAAATATGGAAAATCATTCACAGATGAAGCCATGGAGAATTCAGGACAATGCAAGTTCCCTGCACTTTTTCTGAATCATAAACAATTGATCTTTGGCACCACTGCTGCCAGAGAGGTACCAAAATAATAGGAAATGATTAGGCAAACACTTTATGAAATGATCTACCTATGAATTTAATGGCAAAGAGTTAGTAGATAAGTGGTTATGATAAACTGAACAAAATCTTGATGAGAAACTTTAATTAGTTAATATTATAGATATCCATAAGCGGGGAGCAGAAGCAAGTATAAAACTGGCAGGTCATTTTTTTGTTATAGATTAGGATTCTGTCTCAAAGAGTGTCAGGCAGTATTCTGTCAGCCTGAAAATTTAAACAAGATCCATAAATGATGCTTTACACTCAGAATTGTCATTACCTTGCTTATCAAGTTCTCATAAATCTTTGATTGCTAGCCTCCAGAAAGCATGAAGTGGTAAAGAGGAGAGGAGAAGAGAGGAGAGGAGAGGAGAGGAGAGGAGAGGAGAGGAGAGGAGAGGAGAGGAGAGGACAGGAGAGGAGAGGACAGGAGAGGAGAGGAGAGGAGAGACAAAATAGGTGAGTATAAATGATAAGGATTAAAGGAGCTTCAAGTATAGAAAGAAAATGAAGGTAGAGAGAAGGCCACATCCCAGTGCCTTAGGTGGTTATCCAGCCCCCAAAATTGTACCGACACTATACAAAGTGAAGTCTACAGAAAGCACCAAAAATTGAAGAGACTGGTTTCTCACCAGTCTTTGACACAACTGTACTGCAGTTTAATATTTTCCACCTACTCCATTTCCACTCTTGTCTAACAGATCTAACCTCCTACCTATTCAACTTTTCCTGTGCGATCAATCATCTGGATGAACTCTTATCTCTCCACGCTTGTTTCTGATCTGCTGCATGATTCCTCCGTTTTGAAATGGCACTTACTTTTAGTAAAAGACCCTTGGTTCAGCTCTGGTTTTGACTTTTACCTTCCTTCACAGGAAGCATGGCTTAAGGAATCTTGGCAGAAATCTGGGCTCTCTCTGTCTCATCCCTAGCCCAGACCGTAAGGTCCAAAAACTTGGAACAGTGGAAAATGTAGACAGTTTTCAAGGCAAGATATTCTGACTCGACACTCTACATATCCATGGGGTCGTATGTGAGCCACTTAAGCTTCAGAATTTCATTTTTCGTCTATAAAACAGATTACCAACACATCTCATTTTACAGGGATATTCATACAACAAATGTGTAGGTGTTTTGTAAGCTATAAAGACTATGGAAATCCAATTTATTAGAGAAATGTGGTTAAATTTTTGAGGTCATCAGTCACTTCCTCCTCTTCTCCCATAGGAAGAGCTTACTTATAGGGCTTGACACAATATCCGAGGCACCAAACTTCACCCCTTGGCACTAACCTGAACTACAGACCTCTCAATGATCCCTGGAAAGGTGGGACATGGAGGGAGAGCAGCTGGTCTCACAGGGGCAGAAGCCTGATTGCCAGCGTTGAAGTGTAGTTTCATGAAGCTTGAGAAGAAATATCCACCCCCACCACTTCTTAACTGAAGTTGGCAGCATAGGATAAGGAGGAAATGAGGTATGTATCAGAGCACCTAGGAGAAAATCAAAGGCCAGCCCTGGACAGACCATCTTGAGATGTCAAACTTGAGACACAGGAAATGTAGAAGAGCAATGCAGACTCTTTGAAAGCTGCAAACCGCCCCCATCGGTGGGAGGAATCTTTGAAGTGGGTTTTTCAAGTCAAGTGCTGTGACTCCTAATAAATGTTTGCAATGTGTCTTTATGGACTGTAGTATATGGTGTTACATGATTTGGACAGCTTTAAGGGTCACAGTCAGGACAGAGAGCAGGGAAAATAGAAACAAGTAACTAAGGCCTTGACTGGAAGAAGAACCCCAAAAAAAAAACTTACGAAAGGATGGTGGCAAATGTCACAAATCCTTTGCTTAACACAAAGATGAAAATTTGGGTATCACCATCCTAATTGCATACATTTTCCTATAACATATCCAACAATGTAATAACAGCAATTCTTTATGCAATGAAATCTTGTTAAATTGATACAGTTTTATTCAAAGCAGCATGAATTTGAAGTAGTTCTTTCTCCCTAGTTGACTTAAATGTCTTATTGCTCTTAAATAAAATATCAGATAATATATACTTAAAGTTTTTTTTTTTTTCTTTTTCTTCAGCTCCCTTAATATAGCATTAACAAGGGGTTACTCAATTATTTAGAGTTTTCTGGTAAAGTGCCCATAAAGTTTTCACAAAAACAATGGGAACTGTGTTCATAATTTTTATCTCGCATGTGATAAAACTCAAATTCTGGAAGTTGGAGAGACTTCTTCAGGCAGCAGGGCCGGTCTTCTTCACTGTGGGATGGGTCTGAGATTTGGAGTTAGTGCTGGTAAATGTGTGAGCTAGAGCGCGGGGAATGGTGGAAGGACAACAGTGTTGTCAGAATTGGGCATTTAGGGCGTATGGTGTCAAGCAAAACTAATTTGGACAAACTGCCCCATAGAGAAACAGCAAGAGGTGCCCTAAAAGGGAAAAGGAAATGCAGCTGTAGAGAATCCAGCTGTGAGCTGCAGATAGAGAGGCAGAACAGTGGACTCTCATAATTGTGCTTTTGGAGTCAGATGTGCATTAGTTTTTGGGGTCTGCCACTTTCAAGCCATGAAACTTTACGGAAGGTATTTCTGAGCCCTGGTTCCTTTATTTGTAAAATGAAATGCCAACCTAAAATTTATTCCAGAGAGCTGAAGTAACAGTACCAGAAAAACCTAGTCCAAAGGTACTAATTCTTTATCTCATAGGATTGTTGTGAGCATTAGGTGAGCAAAATATGTGAAACTGTAAACTAAGGCATTATAAAAATATTACTCATTATTTTATATATGCCACATGAAATGAAAAGTGTCCTTTTTTTTTTTACAAATTACATATTAAAAATAAAAGTTAACTGTAGAAATTTTAAAACAATGTAGTTGACCTATGAACAACATCTGTGTTAGGGACGCTGACACTCACACAGTCGAAAATCCATGTATAACGTTTTACTCCCTGAAAACTGAACTGCTAATAGCTCATTATTGATCAGAAGATTGTCTGATATCACAGTCAATTAACACATATTTTGTATGTTATGTGCACTATATAATGTATTCTTATAATAAAGAAAGCTAGAGAAAAGAAAATGTTTTGAGAAAATCATAAGGAAGAGAAAATACATTTATAGTATTTATTTTAAAAAATCTTCATATAAGTGGACTTGCACAGTTCAAACCCATGTTGTTCAAGGGTCAACAATATATATGTCTTCAAAGAGAACATTTAAAATTACAATTAAACTCACTACTCAAAATGTTTTAAAAAATGATATGGGAAATTGTGTTTGTGTATATGTATGTTCATCTCTATTTCAATCAGGATCACATAGGACACATAGTAGACAGTACTAAAACTACATTTTCCTTCTTATTTAACAGCATTTTAACATATTCTTGAATACCACATTTCTACATTGGGAAAAGGAGATATTATTGATTTAATCTTAATAAGATGAATCAGAGGCGACTTTTATAAGAAAAATATTTTCCAAGTCATTTGTTGACAGGCACTTACTACTAGCTGCTGGGATTTTTGTTACCTCTGCCAAGGATTGTGAATAAAAGGTTGAAAAAATTATAGTCAAAGCAAAAGTTAATATGGTAATAAAAAAATTCTGCAGGCAGGAAACAAAAAAAAGCCTCTTACCACATAGTAAAGATTATAGGAAAGTATTTAGGATTTAAAATATATTATCAGGCATCAAGGTCTCGAATCCTGTTTATTATAAAATGAAATAAAATATAAACAAAGTCTTATTTTTTATAAAAAAGCTAATTCTATAACTCAATCAGTAGTTGAAGAATGCGGACAGCAAATGTTTACCAGAACTTTAGAGACCAGCCTCTCTGTGACTCTCATCATCAGTCCCTGGTAGAATAACCAGATTATGCTTTGAAATATGCATCTAGCATGAGAATGGAAAAAGACCATCTGACCTGCATGTGAAGTGCTTGTTATTTTGAAATCCATTCCAAATAAAGAATTTATCTTTACACGAGTATTTCATCTAAGCTGGAATGTGTCCTTCACTTTATTGCTTCAAAAATACTGTCCCTTCAGAGAGGAAAAACTGAGGGTTGTTAGATGGGGGGGGGGGGGATAAGGGGAAAAGTGAGGGGATTAGAAAACAGTCGGTAACCACAAAATGGCCTCAGGGTTTTTGAAAAATAATTTGGGGGAACATAATCAATAATGTTATAAAGATTTTGTAGGGTATCTGATGGACACAGGTCCCATTTGGGAGACCACCTCAGGGAAGATGTAGATGCTTGATCAATGTACTGTACACCTGAAGCTGAACAATAATGAATGCCAACTATAATTTTATATATATAATGTGATGGCTTGGTGCGATGTCGGAGGGATAGTGGAAGGGGGGATGGGGGAGGGGGGTTCACAGTGTGAGGAATATAAATGATGAACTTCTAAGTATTACCTTGTTTTATGCACCTGAAACTAATAATAATAATAAAAAATACTGTCCCTTAAACTCTTCAGGTTTTTGGCACTAAAGCGCATTACAAGCCCCAGATTTGTCCTTTGTTTTCTTTTGTGTTTTGACCAAGGAAGTTGGCTGGCCACTTATTAATTATGCTTCTGTTCTCTACTGCTGTGTAACAAACAACCCCAAAACTTAGCAGTTTAAAAGAACAATGGATGTTTATGTTTCTCACAAATCTGAAATTTGGGCAGAATGTGTGCTGACTAACCTCTTCTTCATCACGTCTGGAGTCTCAGGCTGACTGACTCAATGGCTAGATGCTAGAAATGCTGAGCTTGGGCATCTCTCTCCTCTTTTCATATAGTTGCTGTGGCTTTCCAGGTGGTTTCTTTAGAATGGTGACTAAGAATCAGACTTCTTGCATGGCAGCTCAGGGGTTCAAGAGGGAATGTTCCCATAGGTCTGAAACTGTGTCCATGTAATACTGTCCATATAATCTGAAACTAACTATTATGAGGTAAAATATACATAGGAGAATTATTTTACCTCTAATCAAATTGCCACTGAATAACAGTGATGCTGTGGCAGATGATGAGCAAAATAAACTCAGTGAAATAACGATGGATTTAACGAAAGCCAGAAATTGAGAAGTGTATTGCTTACATGTGACAGAACAAGCAGCAAGCAGTGGAAGAATGAAAAATTAGAGGAAGTGTCAATTAGTCTCAGTAATATCTCCATGTTTGGAGATGCAGTACTTGAACTGAGAGAAAAACAGAAGTGAATTACCATTTTACATGATTTTAATTTCACTACTCTTGAGTCGTAGCTACATTTATCACTATACATGTTGTTGATATAGGTGTAACTCAGACATTCCTTGGGTTTGTGATTAAAAGCTTCTTCACTGTTAAGGTCTCTAAAGCCCCATGATTTCATCCAGTTTTCAGGTTATCAAGCCCGTAAGACCCTCCTGTTGGAGAGGTAGCAGGAGAAAATACACTTGTTTTATCATAGTTGTAATGAGAACATAGATCAGGAAAATAGCCTCATTTACTATTTCAGACAGCCATTGTGGTTATTTTGTTTTTTCCCTGAAGATTGCTTACAACCCATGTTACCCAAAGGATCCTAACTCCTCCAATAATAGTGGACTCCTATTCAGCCTTTTTCTTACACTGGAAGTTATTCAGAGTTCTCTTACTCAGTTCCTCAGAAAATCATTATTTAAAGCTATGGAGCTGTACTGAAGAAACAGGGCTATGTATGTAATTCTACCTGAGGAGTAGCTAGCTACAACTTAGGTGGTATTCACTATATCCCATATAATGTTCTAAGCTCCTTACATATAATTACATATTTTATTCTTACAACAACTCTATGAAGTAGTTACCACTAATTATGTCCATAGTACAAATAGGAAAATGGAAACCCTGGACAGTTACATTAATCGCTCAAGACATTGCTTAGACAGCTGAGATTGAAAACTGGGCAGTCTGACTCCAAAGTTCAAGTTCTTACATTACCTCTTAAAGGGCTCGTAGAGCAGATTGTTACCGAAAAATATTAAATGCCCACAGAGAAAAAAATGACATTTATTCAAGTTCAAATTTAATAAGAAGAATTGTGATTTTTCAGAGCTTTTCACATCTCAAGCTAGGTTTACCCTCTGCTTGGTCCATTGCTGTTGGATAGAGCCACCTGAGTGAAGATGTAATCTAGAGTTAACCTTTGTGGTGGGGGAGATGCTGAAATATGGTATCAGATGGAAGAGTCCTTCCAGCAGGGGGAACATGGTTTCTAGAGAGTATGTATGTTGGCTCTGAGGCAGTGTGGCTGTGTGTTGTGGTCTGGATTGTAAAAGTGTTTTAGTAATAAATGGAGGGTCCTGGGCATGGTGATTCAGAACCTGGTGATTTATACAGATCAAAAAAGACCAACAGTTGTCATTAGAGAAATCCACTGTTGAGGATCCCAGGCATTGCTCAGTTATGGAAATTGGTGATTAGGAACTGTTATAGAGACAAGTGTGTCTTATTTTTGTGTCTTAGAATATTATAATTGAACTTCCTAAATCCTTCCTTTTAAAGTATGGAATAGAAGCACAGATCAATTTATCAGGAGTAAAGTGTATGATAGGAGAAATGTGAAAGAAAAAAACTATATAGTCAGTTTGAGATCCAGAATTTGAAAAAGTAAATAGAATTAATTAAAAAAAAATATTTTATTGTAAGTATTTTATATGTACACATTGTTAAACACATAGACAACAAAGAAAATAATAACAGCTAACTTAAATCTGTGCATTCATAAGTAGCCACTTTTTCACATTTGATATATATTTTTTGAATAATTTTTGAATGTGTGCCTGTGTTTATATTATAGAATTGGGATAACATTCATACCCAGATTTGTATCAGGCTAAATATGCACATTGCATTGTAAACATCATTCCATTAATCATTATATTGTGAAAAATATCATTTGATAAAGAGTTTCAATAGTTGCATATTACTATATATAGTATATATATATTTATTTTACTATATATATTTAATTAATTAATTAAATATATATTTAATTAATTAATTTCATTATCCCCAAATCTTTCATCATTTAAATTACCTTCTAATTTTTTACTATTATCAATAACACAAAAATGAATACCCTTGCATTAAATCTTTATGTATTTTTTTGTGTTATTTTTAAACAGCAATTTTATAGACAAGTGGTTGAGTGAATAGTTTAATTTCTTAAAGGTTTTTGTACATTTTACCAAATTATTTTACAGAAAGATTGTACCTATTTATCCTCCCCCTACAAACTTAAATATTACCTATGATAATTTTCAATCTCTGCCCATTTTATGGTTGAGAGTGCAATTATGCCATTCATTCATTCGTTCATTCATTCAATACATTGAATGTTCACTAATGGAACGGTTGTTGTATAAATGTTGTGTGCCCAGATCTGCTTTAGATTCCTGGGAATTAGATAGAGTCTCATAATTGCTGTTGTTGAAAGTAAACTGACATCTTAAGATGCTTAACTATAGAGCTGGGAGGACTATGGGTGGAGATGGGCCCCTTGTTAACTCTCTAGTCTTGACTTCCTGTTGAACTCTATGGTAACCGCTGGTGGGAAGCCATGTTGGGTTGTGCCCTTTTTTTCCACGTGGGCGGCCGCAGGGCAGTGTGGTTGGGAGTGTGCTTACCCTCTGATGGTTCTGTTTCTTTTCTTTTCGCCAATAAACCATTTTCGTTTGGTGGATTATATGAAAAACTATTTGGCCAGATGACACTGTATTTTGAATTTTAATAGCAGCTACCCCAATTTTCCATATGTGCATTGATAATTTGTGTTTCTTCCTTTATGAACTTAATATTTATGTCCTTTGACCATTTTTGTTGAAATGGTAGCCTTTTACTTACTGATACGTAAGGTAAAATCAAATGCCAATTTGGTTTAGATTCAAGTATAAGAATATTTTGAGAGTTCACAAAATTATGTGAGCATAGGTTATGGTTTGACTAATTTACTAATTGTTTTCTTTCATCCATCTACCCATCAGTTTGAGTTATATGCTCAAACTCAAACATTTTGTAGGCACTGGGAGATGCAACAATAAGATGCTGTTTTTACTCTCAAGTCGATCATAGACCAGTAACAGAGAAAAATGAGACAAGCAATTACAGTATAGGATTATTTTACTATTAAACACATGCATTTTATTTTTGATTTTTCTCTATGCGCATTCACTTGCCTTGCCTTCTTGGGAATGCTTCCCCACTTTGTGTTTTTGTTTGTGATGGCAGGCATTGCTGGTGTCTTAGCGTGAATACTGGAGGAGCAAGGTACTCCCTCTCTTCACTCCAGCTGCCAAGATTTGGCATTTCATGCTGATAAGATGCTGTCATCCAGGACATGAATCTTAAGCAAGTGATACAAACATTAATGGTTGTGGTAATGGTGGTATACAGCAGTCAGGGCAGAGGTGTCCTGGAGTGGCATCACTAGTACCCAACTTAGTACCAGTGCAGTATAGAGGCCACAGAAATGCCCTGATACGGTGTACTTGCTAAAAGACTATGGTTACACTTCCTAATTTCTAAGACCTGGAAGCTGTCTTTATCATTGTTCGTTTTCCAAATCAGTCCTTTGACATACTTTGACCTTTAGTGAAACAATGAAAATGTAAAACCAATTTATTTTATTCTTTCTTTAGTAAAAAAGTAAAATGTGAAACAAGCTTCTTTTATTCACTGTATTTTTATTGAGTGTACTATCAAATAATATAGTATGCAAATTGTTCTGTACATAGAAATAAACACACCTGTATAATTTTGATCAAGAAATAAAGTATTACTAGAATCCCAGAACTTCAAATAGTTCCTTGTGTCCCTATCTCTTACTCTTACTAGAAGTTTCAAAAAATTCTGTTTTAAGCTATACATGTATCATGATAAATACATATTGTTTTGTACTTGTTCCCTTTGTTAACATTATGTTGGTGATATGTATCCATCTTGTGTGCTGCCATAATTATTCTTTTTCATTTCTGTATAGTATTCCATTCTATCGGTATGCCACAGTGTAATTATCCATTCTACTGTTGGTAGATATTTGGGCTGTTTCCAAATGGTGCTTCTAAGAACATTCTTGTACCTGTGTTTTGATGAGTACACACACACACATACACACACACGGATATCTGTTGGGTATATACCTGGGAATGAAATTGTTCAGTCGTAACATCCAAAATTAGACAAATTTTAAAATAAGAAAACTGAGAGCATATTTAGAAATGAAGAAGAAGTATTAGGCAATTATATGATTCAAAATAATTTCCCCAGAGAACAGACTTTCTCAAGTGTGTAACTTAAACCAGTTGGCAAATAAGCAAAGCAGCTTATTTTAGCATCACCACTTAGCCTTGGAGGGATATTTACATTCTTACCTGGGCAAAATTGTCTCTATTTAAATAGACTCTGAAGTGGGTCCTATGTTCCCGAGGCAAATTAAAAATGAAATCCAGGAAGAATTGACAGGCTGTTCCCTAGAACTCTGAACAGATCTAATTATGTTACAATACGTTTAGATGGTTTAGCATAAAATAGTCCGTCTACCTGCCGTTTGAGAACTGAAACCCTAGTAAAATTCCCCCAAAGTGCTTCTCTTGATGTGCTCAGGGAAGCTTCGACATTACATATTAATGTAGGGAATAATTGTAAGTTTTTGTACTACTTATTTCATTGCTGTGTTTTCTTTCTTTTTTTACATCCAGTAATATGGACAGCTTCACAATGCAGGTTCCACATCTGAATTTCCCAGCGTTACAATTTAAGTCATCCCCACCATAAATACCTTCATCTGCAAAACCACTCAGTGTGCAATGTAAGTTTTTGCCTGTAAGCTGGGCAAAACTCAGTCCTAGAAGGGCACGGAGGCAAGACAAAGGGAGCACCCAAGCAGGAGAGTAATTTGTTCAGCTTCAGCAGCTTCTGCTAACAAGAACTTCTCTGAGTGGCGTGACAAACTTTAGTGTCAGCTATCTCCAGCCTGTTTGCAGGAAGTCTACCAGAGTGTTAACAGCAGGAGCTAAAAAGTTCTCTAGATTATCCTGTTCTGCTTTTTTTTCTTTTTTTTTTTTTTTTTTTTTTTTTTTAATAAGCATCCTTTGTGACATATCCTGGAAGGAGAGGAATATAAATAAGGTGGTAATAAATGAGCAGAACTGTGTCAGATGGTAATAATGTATTTCCAAAGGTGTCTGTAGGGAGTCGGTGAGGATGTCATAGTTACAGCCTAATTTGTGTAGTTTTCTATAATCATTTCCATTTATCTGCAATCTAGTTAAAAGCTACTAGCTAATTTATCCATTTCTACATGGGGATCCATTATAAGAAAGCACTTTTCTTTACAAAATAAGATCCATTGTTCCCTCTTCCCCAAAGTGAACTATCTAAAGTTAAATTATTTTCTAGACAGATGCCCCATGCCTCTGAACAACTCAGTCCATGTTCTTTCATCACCACATCTGTCACACTCTGCAATTCCTGTGTTAGTTCATCAGCTGTTTACAGTCTGGCGTACCCCTTTCTATCAGACTCTCCAACACCAGAATGGTCTTGTTTGAGATCCCTTCTCTTTAAGACTTCCTTCTCTGTTTACATTGTAAATAGCCAATTAAAAAAAAGATAGAGATTTTAATTTGCAAACTAAATTGCAATCGCAATTGTGTGTGTGTGTGTGTGTGTGTGTGTGTATGTGTGTGTGTGTAGGGAGACTAACGATAGGTTTCAGGGGCCAATATACTGAGCTATTTGAAGTGAAATTAACTAAAGTTTAGTGAAATGAGAAATTTTGTTCCTTAGTCACACTCGTCACATTTGCTCAGTCACCACATGAAACTAATTGCTACGTATCTGGACAGTGCAGATTATAGACCATCTCAATCATTGCAGAATGTTCTATTGGAGAGCACTGCTCTCCCGTAGAACTAAATCCTTTTGAACAAGGACCTTTTTTAGGCATCTTTATAGCCTAGGACATGTTAGAAACTTTGTGGAAAAGTAAAACTACTTTAACAAATCTTCATCTGATACATGAATGGCAGAGAAATGGAATTGATGACATGGCAATACTGAATAGCAAAGCATTGAGATTTTCCTGTTAAGAAACATTTCACCTATAGAGGTCTTGGAAAATTGTATGTAATTAACAAAACAATATAAAGAAGAAAATAAATAACTGCATGACCTGATTACTAAGGAATTAGAGATTAAAACATTTACAGACACATGTCAATGACTAAATAATACTTCAAGTCAGTGAAATAAGAAATATTATCAGAAAGCACATAATTAATTGCTGGGTCAATTATACTTGTTATACAAGAAGTCTTAAGAATGAGCAAATGGTTGGGCAGGTGATCAGTAAAAGACTTCACCGAGGAACTGAAGCCCTGCACATCCTTGTGATGTGACTGGTGTTATCCACACCTTCTGATTGTGGTGAGATGTGTGTTGGTGATCTGCTTACAGCATCATTGGTAACCCTTTCATCACTCAGCCTGATTTCAGAGATCTGGAATCTAGACAGCTTCCGATCTAATTCCCAAAACTAAATGCTTTGTCAGAAAGGACACTCTTCAGGTCCTCTGCCCATTTTAAAATTGGTTTGTTTGTTTGTTGTTGTTGTTGTTGTTGAGTATTATGAGTTCCTTATATATTTTGGATATTAGCCCCTTATTGGAGGCATTGTTTGCAAAAATCTTCTCCAGTTTGCTTGGTTGCCTCTTTATTTTGTCGATGGTTTCTTTTGCTGTGCAGAAGCCTTTTAGTTTGATACAGTCCCATTGATTTGTTTTAGTTTTTACTTCCCTTGCCTTGAGGTCAAATTCATAAAACGCTCTTTGAACCCAAGATCCATAAGTTTAGTACCTATGTTTTCTTCTATGTAGTTTATTGTTTCAGGTCTTATGTTTAGGTCTTTGACCCATTTTGAATTAATTTTGATACATGGTGACAGATTGCAGTCTAGTTTCATTCTTTTGCACATGGCTTCACAATTCTCCCAGCACCATTTATTGAAGAGAGAGTCTTTTCTCCGTTGTATGTTTTTTGCTTCTTTATCAAAAATTATCTGTCCATATTTACGTGGGTTTATTTCTGGGTTCTCAATTCTATTCCATTGGTCTGTGTGTCTGTTTTTCTGTCAGTACCATCCTATTTTGATTATTGTGACCCTGTAATACAAGCTGAAGTCAGGAATGTGATACCTCCAGCATTGTTCTTTTTTCTTATTCAGGGACTTTTGTGGTTCCATACAAATCTGATGATTTTTTGTTCTATTTCTTTAAAAAATACCATTGGAATTTTGATGGGGATTGCATTAAATCTGTAGATTGCTTGGGGTAATACAGCCATTTAAACTATGTTGATTCTTCCAATGCATGAACACGGAATGTCTTTCCATTTCTTTGTGTCTTCTTCAATTTCTTTTAAAAATGTCTTACAGTTTTCGGCATGTAAGTCTTTCACATTCTTGGTTAAGTTTATTCCTAGGTAATTTATTCTTTTTGTTGCAATTGCAAAAGGGATTTTTTTTTTAAATTTCTTTTTCTGGGATTTCATTCTTAGTATATAAGAATGCAATGGACTTTTGTACATTGATTTTGTAGACAGCAACTTTACTGTATTCACTGATTGTTTCTAAAAGCTTTGTGGTAGACTCTTTAGGATTTTCTATCTGTAGCATTATGTCATCTGCAAAAATTGACACGTTAACTTCTTCATTCCCAATTTCGATGCCTTTTATTTTTTTCTCTTGCCTGATTGCTCTGGCGAGGACTTCCAACACTATGTTGAAAAGCAGAGGTGATAGGGGATAGCCCTGTTGTGTTCCTTAACGTAGAACAAAAAGCTTCACTTTTTCACTGTTAATTATGATATTAGCTGAGGGTTTGTCATATATAGCTTTCATTATGTTAAGGTATTTTCCTTCTATAGCCGTTTTATTAAGTATTGTAATCATAAATAGATGTTGTATCTTGTCATACGCTTTTTCTGCATCTATTGATATAATCATATGATTATTTCCTTTATTTTGTTTATGTGGTGTATCACGTAGATCAATTTGCATATGTTGAACCATCCTTGTACTCCTGGGATGAACCTCAGTCGTGATGTATAATTTTTTTAATGCATTTTTGCATTCAATTTTCTAGAATTTTGTTTAGGCTTTTTGCATCTGTATTCTTCAGAGTAGTGGTCTGTAATTTTCTTTTTTTCTGTTATCCTTACCAGGTTTTGGTATCAGGATAATGTTGGCCTCATAAAATGAGTTAGGGGGTATTGTCACTTCTTCCATTTTTTGGAAGACTTTGAGTAGGACAGGTATTAGATCCTCTTTGAAGATTTGGTAGAATTCACTAGTGAAACCATCTAATCCCGGACTTTTGCTTTTAGGAAGGATTTGGATGACAGATTCAATTTCCTTACTTGTGATAGGTCTATTTAGAGTTTCCAGTTCTTCCTTATTCAGGCTAGGTAGGCTGTATGTTTCTAAGAACATGTCAATTTCTTCTAGGTTATTGAATTTGGTGGCATATAGTCCTTCATAGTATTCTTGGATGATCCTTTGTATTTCTGCTGCATCCACGTAACTTCCCCTTTTTAATTTCTGATTTTGTTTATTTGTGTCTTTTCTCTTTTTAACTTTGTGAGTCTAACCAAGGGTTTCTCCAAAGAAGATATACAAATGGCCAATAGACATATGAAAAAATAATCAACATCACTAATTATCAGAGAAATGCAAGTTAAAAACCCCAATGAGATATCACCTCACTCCAGTTAGAATGGCTATCATCAACAAGACAAATAATAACAAGTGTTGGAGAGGCTGTGGAAATAAAGGAACCTTCATACACTGTTGGTGGAAATGCAGATTTGTGCAGCCACTCTAGAAGGCAATGTGGAGGTTCCTCAAGAAATTAAGAATAGAATTACAATTTGACCCAGAAATCCCTGTCCTCAGTATCTACCTCAAAAATCTGAAAACACTCATCCATTAAGATATATGTGCTTCAATGTTCATTTCAGCTTTATTTACAGTGGCAAAGACTTGGAAATAACCAAAGTGTCCTTCAAAAGATGGTTGAATAAAGAACTTGTGATATATATACACAATGGAATACTATTCTGCCATAAGAGAAGATGAAATAGTGTCATTTGGAACAAATAGATGGATCTTGAGATTGTTATGCTGAGCAAAATAAGTCAGAAAGAAAAAGTCAAGAGCCATATGATTTCACTGATATGTGGTATATAAAACTGAAAACAACAAAAGAACAAGAAAAATGAAGAAACAAAAAGTCATAGACACAGACAATAGCCAGATGTTTATCAGAGGGTAAGAGGTGAGGGGGGTGGTAAATGAGGGTAAAAGGGATCCCATATATGGTAATAGAAAGACAACTGACTCTGGGTGGTGAAAACACAATGTGATATATACATGATGTATTACAGATTGTACACCTGAAATCTATGTAACTTTACTAACAATTGTCACACCAATACACTTTAATAATAATAATAATAATAAAAAAAAAAAAAAAAAGATGAGAGGAACCTTTTTCCTGGTGGAAAATCCCATCTTCTTCAAAAGACTATGGTAGCTCTGCTCTCCTGTGGGGTTAGTGAACCAATTTTCACCACCTTTGCCCTGGGTTCTCTGATCATTATCACCACAGAAGCTCTGGCCCGCCTTCCAAGAGTCCTGTCCTGCAGACATCATGGAGACTGCCCACTCCCATATAAGGTTGAGTTAGTTTCCGCGAAGGAAGGAGGGAGGATTAAGGGCTGATTAAAGAGCTTACAGAAAATAGATATGATGAGGAGAATAATTCTCTGGAAACTCAAGGCCTCATGAGATAAATCCTTCTGAGCAGATTGCACTCGGCAGTAATCACTACGCCTGCATGACCCACGGCAAGAGGTTACACTGGAAAGTTCCTCCAAGAAGTGGCACTCCATGTGGAGACAACTTAATGAATAGACAAAAACACATATAATGTAGCCTTTTTCAAAACAGAAAAACAAAAGTTGTTCTCCACCATTTTAAGAAGAAACAAAGCAGAAAGCGTTTTTAAAACATGATTTACATAACAGAGTTTTTTCTAGGTAATATTTTGTTAATTAAGTTTTATTTACCAACAAGGTAAGCAACTACTCTGACAACCACATTATTATTCAAATTTTGATGGTAGAATCAGAGTTAGCAGCAACTGCATGTAAGCGATGGGGTGGTCTCATCTCCATCTTTAACATTCTAGTAATATTTAAGATGGCTTCAGGGGACAAGTGGGCATGCTAATTCTTGGGAGGGAGAAATTTGCCATTCAAGAAACTTTTCCTTTTCTCAAACTTGATCATAACCCCAAAAGCATTAGCTTTCCAGAAACTTCCCCTGCCACTTTGAGTTGTTAAGAGTGGATGGAAGCTGAGGGCAGAACTCCAGGCAGGTCTGTGAGACCCTGGCAGCCTAGTTGTTGCTTTAAGTTAACACAGTTCAAAGCCAATCAGCTTCTATTACACAGGGCAGGATCTGATGACCTTGTAACCTCATAAGTACTTCTCTGGAGAGATGTGGTGAAATTATTTGGATATAATTCACCCAGGCAACAAACTGACCCATCAATCAGCTCACAAACCTCTTTGTTGCCAAAACAGGAAGTGTTCCCTTCTATAGAAATCTTCTTCTAAGCTATGCTAACCATGTGGAAAACCCAGAGTTTTTTGAGAGTAAAATTATTTAAAAAATAAAAATACATTTTCTAAGAACCAGGATTTTCTAAGAACCAGGATTTTTTTTTCTAAGAACCAGGATTTTCTAAGAACCAGGATGTTTTGTTTTTTTGTTGTAGTTGTTTTTTTTTGTTTGTTTTTTTTTACAAATTCTTCCAATAATTCTGTAAGTTAGGAGTTATTCACATTTTATATATTAAGAAGTTTGAAATTATGAGACATTAACACACTTTCCAAGTTGTACAACTGATAAATTAAGAAAGCCATGCTCAAATGTGTTATTACTGTTTGAAAGGGGACGCTCCTTTTAAAAAGCCATGTGGTTCCCTTATCTTCTGCTGTGAAAACAAAATTGTGAACAATGTGAAGTCCAGAAAGAAACTTCTGGTTTTTATGATGAGAGAAAGTTGATGTAATGGTTTTCTTTTTTGACACTGTGTGCCTTAGGAAGAAAGTATCTAAGTTTCTGATATCAAAGAAATGACAAACTCCTCTCTGCCACAAGTTTCAACTTAGGGTTTTTCGTCTATTATAACATTCCGAGAACCTATCATGTGCTGCAACGGGAATAGAACGTGACTACCAAGCAGTATGAGACAGTGATAAGGGCAACAACAAAATGAAACTCAGACAGGAGGTCTAGGTGGATCTACTTGAAGGACGAGGGTGAAAGAGAATTCAGTATTAGGCAGCACCAAAGCCTTTCTTATCAAGTCCCTACAACTATTTGTAACACATTTTTCATATTTCTCTAAAAAATTCTTCATTACGTTTGGTGGTTAGGTATAAACAAGGTAAAAGAGTACAGTTAAAGTGGTAGCACATTAGGATTTGAATTGGCAAGAAACTATATGGCAACCAAACTTAAAAACAGGAAAGGAGACTTCATTTCTAGTTGAAGACTGAAACTATTGGAAGTATTGCCTGAGTACAGTTTTAAGGAATAAAATGATTATAGGGAATGGTAATCATTAAATCATCAGCATCACCATTGTTATTACTCCAAGAACTTTTACAATATCGATTTATTGTATTCCAGCAAGCATATCACAGTTTAGAATTCTGACGCCAGTTTATTTCCTACTAACTGAATTAAGATTTTATTTCCTAAGTACTTTGAATATGTTTCCCTCTTTGTTCTTTCTGTTTTCTACTCCAGGGTGTCCTATTATAGCTGGGCTAATTATCCGCTAACTATCAGTATGGTATACAAAGTGCCTTTTATTCTGATTGGTCTGGTATCTGTTATAATTGTGTGGTACCTCTGCTATGCATCTTGCCAAATATTGTGAACAACTTCCCTGTTTAGTGGGATACTGAATGTTCAACATGAATATTCCATACTTCTTAATGTTTTTTTTGTTTGTTTGTTTGTTTCAATCACAGAATTTTTATCCTTTTAACTCTTGTCTTGGCAATCTGAAAGAATACTTTGGCTTAATATTTCTGCTAACTACTTTAAACTTATATATTTAAATGTATGTAATCTGTGAATATTCTACTCATCAGTCCTTCTATTTTGTATTGTTGCAGCCATATTTCTAGAATTTAATTTACAATATTTTTGATGGCTGCTCTTTAATAGCATTTTCTTCCTTCCATTTTCCCTCTCTTTCCTCTTTCTCTTCCTTCCTTACTCTCTTTCTCACACTCACTTTCATTTTTCTTTCTATTACATTCTTATTTCTAAGAAATAAAATTGTTAGTTTCACAAGGATTTCTTTTCTTTTCTTTTTATTGTATCTACTGTATTTGCCGGCGTATAAGACGACTGGGCGTATAAGACGACCCCCTAACATTTCCACTCAAAATACAGAGTTTGTTATATACTCGCCGTATAAGACTACCCCCTCTTCCGCACACCTTTCACACACCAAATAACTTTCAGTTTAAAATTTGCATCATACTGCTTTCGTTTGGCTGGTGCCATGGTAGGGATGATAGGGGTTTGACTGGTCGACATTTTCTATGCTGTACTGTACAATGGTGCAGTATTGTGGTTGGCTGTTGGCTGTATACAAAGCCTGATTTGATTGGTCCCTGCTCCCTGTTTGCCCGCCCTGTCACTATAGCAGTCTGGTCCACCCTTGCATCAGCATCTCCCTGGGACCTCACTAGTGCGCAAGTGCGAGCTCTTTAACATTCTAACAGGCACCATGATAGCGCAAAATCGCGAATCTTCAATGCATATGTAAAGAAATATACGCTAACCCGAATTTACCACACTCGCAAAATCGCACACAGTCGACCATACACCCAGTATGGTATCGCGATTCGCGATTTTGCGCTATCATACTGGGTGTATGCTCGGCTGTGTGCGATTTTGCGAGTGTGGTAAAATCGCATAACAGCAAAATCGCATAACAGCCGAGCATACACCCAGTAGCGCTGCTGATGCCTGAACGGTATGTGGAATGAAGTGGGCGGGCATCGGGAGGCCACTATGGCACGGGGCAAGCACTATGGGCAGTCTATCTGAAGTGTACCTGGCGTATAAGACGACCCCCCCACTTGGAGGCATATTTTTCGGGGCCAAAAAACCGTCTTATACGCCGGCAAATACGGTATATGTGATGATGAATGTTAACTACACCTATTTTGCTAATCACAATATATGTAAATCAAACCATCGTGCTATACACCTTAAACTTATAGGTGATGTATGTCAATTATTTCTCAATAAAATGGGAGAAACTGTACTTAGTTTATATTTATTTTATGTTTTATGTGTTAACCCTCTTTCCTTAATGACTAATCCTTGTGTGCTGATTTCTAAGCTTGATTTTCACAATGATTTTTCTCTCACTTTTTTTTGTGAGTGAGGTTCTGTACATGACCAATTTTTCTTGCTGGGGAGTATTTCCTCATCTTTGGGAAAAATCTCTGTTCTCCTGGCAGTCAACAAAGATTCCAGTTATGTCCTTTGCCCTGGCATAGTGGAGGGCAGAGCAAGGAGTAGGTCTGTAGCCAGATAGGCTCCCCTCACAGAACTTGAGAAAATGCATTGACTCTATAGGCCAAGTAGGCAAAGTAAATATTCAAAACTGATGGGGTTTTAATATCATAAGGAGTGGTGACTACCGTGGTGTAGGGAAATTATCGTGTCTACATTCTTTCAAATAAAATAAAACAAAACTTTGTTTATTTTCTTTTTCTGACCAAATAAAATAAGTCTTCTGTCTTGATAAGGACTGATCCTCTCTTAACTTGTCACTTTAATGAATCCCGCTTTGTGTTATGCATGGAGTTTGTCTCCTGGGTGTAGGATTTTCCTGTCTCTTTTGGCAGAAACAATTTATGTAGGACACTGTCCTACTTCTATAGCTCTAGCACCTGCTTTGAGAGACTCTTGTATCAGACATCCTAATTATTTTTGTGAGAAGTAAACTTAACTTGTTTTATCCTGAGGGCAAATACTGGTGTCTACTTATATGAAAATGCACACGTGACACATTTTTTTTTTCAATAGCAGTTATTCATTACTGCCTGGCTATAGTAAGTTGTGTTGTTGTTTAGTACATATTAGTTTCTGTTTGACCCCCATCTGTAAGAGAATTACACTCACTTGCCCCAGTAATGTTGGATTTGCCAGGTCTTACTTTGGCCATTGGAAAGAGATACCACATTTGCACAGAGGTCTTTTAAATGTGTTTGTGCTGTTTGCTTATCCTCTTTTACTCTTGTATTCAAGAATGAGAAAAACATGTCCTATGTAACTGCTGCTCCTTTAGCCTGAATCTCTGCAAACCAAACAGAAGTAACAGACCCGAAATCCTCCCAGAGCCTCGAATAGAGCCAATGAAAATCTGTGACATGAAGTAAATGTGTAGTATACGATATTGATCTGCGAACTATTTATTACTGTACAAAGTCAACTAGTATAGAATTCTGTACCAAGAATGGGATGATGCTGTTAGAAACAACAACAACACAACTAAACAAAAATATATATGTTATTGTCTTTAGGGCAAGACAGTGAATGACAAGGAAACTGTCATAGAAGGTTGAAAAGAAAACAATATATGCTATTATAAAGGCAAACAGTTGATTAAACTACATCTTGCAATATCGTGAAAGTAGTCAAAACATCTGATGAAGTCCAGCCTTTGGTTGATGTAGTAGGAAGAGA
Organism: Rhinolophus hipposideros; assembly: GCF_964194185.1. Classification (NCBI taxonomy): domain Eukaryota; kingdom Metazoa; phylum Chordata; class Mammalia; order Chiroptera; family Rhinolophidae; genus Rhinolophus; species Rhinolophus hipposideros. The sequence continues at coordinate 43,458,130 of NC_138050.1, read as the reverse complement.
GTGTTGGTAGTTGAGTTGATTGTTACTGGTAGTGTTTGAGAAGTATCTACAAGAAAATGACTTAGCTCAAAGAAAAACCAAAAAAGGGATTAATCAGTTTGAAATTAAGAATGAGGGGAAAGAGAGAACATCCATAAATGTTGTCACTTGCAGAGCTGAATGATACAATTTATTCTTCTTTTCAACCAAAGATAAAGTTGAGAACTGCTCTGAGTGAGAAAGGCCCAGTGAGATAGAAATCAAGGCTCAGCCTCAGATCAAAGACCTAATAAAGGCATGACCATCACACCTCTTGTTAAATCCACTGATTGGATTATTCTGGCACAAGATTATCTTTTCTTGGTCTAAATGACATTTATAATAGATATTCAGGCCATGTTCCCACAGACACCCAAAAAACTCAGAATCATATCAGAAATTCAGTCATATCTTGCAAAGAATTGTGGATGAGGACATTTGTATAAAGAGCTGATAGAATAAAATATATAAAAATAAACCAAACAAAGACACAAAGTTTTTGACAAATGGATCTCCAATCTAGACTAAAAGGAATTGCAATTTTTTTGAGATGTAAAATGACCCTTGGGTGCCAAAATTTTAAACACGCAGAAAGCAGGCTGGGATGGTGCTCAGCCACCTTGGAAATAATCTTTTCTAACACCCTTTTCAGATGCATTCATTGAGAAAAAATGAAAACAGAAGAAATTCCCAAAGGCAGAATTAAGAGCTAATGTAGCAGAATAGAATGAGGAGTTATGACCAAGAAGTAAGACTGGTGCCTAATTGGTTCTCTATCACTAGGTGGGGGAACCTTGAAAAGTTGTTCTGCTAGATTTCAGAATTGCTATGGATCAGTGACTGCCATCTGTCTCCTATTCTTATCCTTTCTGAATATGAGTGTTTATGCAGTTATCCCATTTCTGTTCCAACATTGTATGTTGTGTGTTGTGGGAGCAGGCACTTTGGCATTTTAGGACAGAAGCCTCTAGGTCAAGAGGACCTATATCTGGAATCTGTACAGGGACTATCCTGAGATCCTGAATTTCAAGCCTGATGGTATGTTTAAATGGGATTTGGGGTTTCTTTATTGAGAATAAGGTAAATGCAAATTATATTTTGAATCAAGGGAATTTTTATGAATAAGAGGGAAGTCTGTGCTAGATTTTATTATTAAATACTTACACTGTTCTTCCCCATCCTCTGTGGATTAGAGTATATTTCCTGTCCCATTGATTTTGGGGTTGGTCAAGTGATTGACAAATAAAATACACCCCAGTTCCAAGCACAGGCTTTAGAGGCATTGCATGTTTCCACTCACTTTACTGTGCTCTAGGCTTTGACCATAAAAACAGGATACCCCAGATGCGCTATATATTTATATAGGATGTGCTTTATCCTGGGTCCCAGAATGGGAAAACAATTGGAAATGAGCTGAACCTAGGGCAAGTCCTAAATGAAGCTTCCATAGCCAACCTTAATATACAAGAGCAAGAAATTAATCTTCATTGTTGCAAGGCAATGAGATTTTGGACGTGTTTGTTGTCACAACAAAAGCTGATCAATACATCAGCCTACTAGCTCATGGCCCATTCTTTGAATTGAATCCCACTGAGTCCTGATTATAAGTTTCTGCCAAGAAGACTCACCCTATTTTGGAGAATCTTTTCATTTATACATGTTTACAAGTTCCTCCTTTCTGTTGGATTTCACTCAGTAGAATGTATTTATACCTGTAAGATGTCACTGTTTCAGTGCGGGAATAACATTCTTTCATTTTTCCACTATTACCTTGGATTTATTCTTATATTTTCATGTATTCTGCTTTTTTTAATGGAACTTTAAGAGTGAGAAATATCTTGCAAATTTAGTCATCTTGACCAGCACCATCTGATTACATTCTCTTTAATCCCACTGATATTAGAAATGTGTTCCCTTAAGGAGATTTGCCAGATAAAGGTATGTCTCGTTTGTGTTTCCAAGTCTTGATATAAAAGTATTTTAATTGGGGAGAAAGGGTGGGATCAAAAATACCAGAGAGAATGCAAATATCTTTGAAGGGCTTCATATACCCACTGTACTTCTTTAATAACACATTAATAATCTGCTGACCCCAAACAAAAACTCTCTGATATAGGGATTCTAAAGTTCAAGTGATTTTCTACAGTTGAAGAAACTAAGAGATTCTATCCAAATATAATAGCTATTGTCTGCTAATTAAGCCATAGAAATCCTTCAGTTTTCATTGTGAAGTGAAGAAAAAATTTGAGACATAAAACAAGGAACCTTAGAAAAATGATCCTGAACAAATTGAGGTAAAAACATGCCAGGAGAGATAAGAGCCAGAGAGAAGTTCTCAAAGGAGTCTAATGGCATGGAGGGCCAGAATTATTTTCTGTCACCACGCAATAGCTTAACCATTTTGTTTCCTTCTACCTGCCCCCAAAGAAAGGAGAGTCTGTAAGATGGATCCTTTCAGGGACTTTGCGAAACCTTTGTGTTTTCACCTTATGCCTCCCTGTTTGGTCCCAGAAAGATGACTGGACAGTCAATGACAAGTAAGATTCCTCACGGAAGGAAAAACTTAAGCCAGATGCAGTTGCGTGGGGACCAACAGGAGAACCCACAGGGTTCACAGAGGTGGGCATAGACCCCCCACATTCCTCAGGCTAAGGAAAGCCTCAGCCTCTGTGGCTGTATTTCTTCCCAGAACCTGCAAGGGAAGTGATTCAATGAGGTGCTCTCCATCTATTCGCATGCATATAGATTTTGTCCCTTGGGGAAGTTGAAACTTATGCTCCAGCTGTCTGCAGGCAAGGGTGATTGACTTAAATCAGTTTCCTATTATGATGTATGGGATTCACAGATCTTGAGATTAACATGCTGTATCTCCTTTGTTTCAACACCGAAGTAATGCAGGCCCAATTATGTTCAACAGCCCAGACCTTGAGGCTGCTGGTCGCTTGGCCTCTGCACTTAAACTCTATTCATGACGACTGTCCTTTCTTAACCCTGCGCTACTCTCCTTGCTCCCCACAACTCTCATCGTGCAGGACGTGACAATTTTGTAGCTTAGAACTGCAGGTCCTAGAAGTACACTGCTGTTTTTAGTAGCTATTACTACTGGGACCTTCTACTCCAAGTTGTAGTAGTCATATTATTCTGAAAGCTTCTTTGCAAATTCGATAACTGTCCACCAGAGTTTTTCTCTAGGTATTATGTAGTTTGTAGCTAATAAAACCACAGGCTAGAAATGGACTTTCCAAAATCATTTAGCGTCCTCCATGCCAACAGTTCTAGTGCTATTTACCCCCTCATCCACACTACCAGTCTGGGAGCACTTAGCAAGCATGTTTTCAGCTTAGTATGTTTTGGGAAGCATTTCTCTGATCTTCCTCCAGTTTGCATAGTCACAAACATCTGCGTGGCTTCAACTGTCATATTTTTTTTTTCAGAAAACTCTTGGTGAATGTCATTATGTCCTTAGCTCCATTGCTATGAAAACAAAAAGAAAGAATCAAACCAAATGATTCCAAATATGTTAGTCTTCTAGGATGCAGAGCAGTTATTTAGTTTCTAAATATAATTATTTTCTTCTTGAATCTTAGAGTAGGGTTAACTGTACTAAAACCAGCTGCATCACCAGTCATGGTAGACTAACTGCAGTGACCATCCTACAAGATGGCCCCAAGGATCCCTCCTCTTGGTAGTCATCCACTTGTATGGTCCCCTCTTACATTCTGTCAGGTTTGGTCTATGTGGTCAATACAATATGGAAAAACTGATGGTCTGTCATTTCTGAGATTATAAAACACACCACAACTTCTGTTATGATCTCTCTCTCTCTCTCATCACTTGCTCTTGGAAAAACCATATTGTGACCAACCAATCCCTTGGAGAAGACCCTGTGGGAAAGAGCTGAGGCCTTTTGCTAACAGCCAGGTGGCTATGTGAGCGAGGTAGAAGTAAATTGTACAGCCCCAGTGTAGCCTTTGGAGACTGTATCCTTGGCCAACAACAACTTCATGAGAGACTCTGAACCAGAATCACCCAGCTAAGCAACTCTTGGATCCTTGACCCTCAGAAGCTCTGTGACACAATGAATGTCTATTATTTGAAGCTGACACATTTTGAGAAAATTTGTTGTGCAATAGATAACTAGTACAAGAAAAAAGCCATGGAGCATCTCTGTGTCTACTCTCCTACTTATAAAATAATATGAAACATTCTTATATGCTTCATAGACATAGTTTCTAAATAAAATATAATAATTAACAATGGGAATACTTGAGCATTTAGAAAGAAAAAAATATTATTTAAATCTTAATTTTTATTAACATTCCTTATAGAAACTATTTATATTATTTTTAAATTACCACATTGACAGTATTATAACAATTTCTGTTTTCTGAAGGAAGGAAACTTTGATTGTTTTTTTTTTTTTTTAAGTCAACCAAAAGAAAAAAAGTATGTGATTTATCAATGCAATTATACCTTACTTTTTTCCACAGGGTACAACAAAACTTTTGCCTCAGATCTCTTTATATTCAGAGTTTATTTTTTAATTACATTTGGTCCTCTGCAAAAAAGTATAGTAACAATAGGGTACTTTACTTATCATAGGTCTTGGCTTCTAGAAAACTTTTAGTCATGATGAGATACTTCAAGACTTCATATCAATAGAGCCCAAATGGCAGAGTACAAAAACACCGTGCATGCCTCCTTCCATGAACACTGTAAAATGACAACTAAATTAGAGAACAATCAACCTGGAGAACCATCTGAAGTCTGGCTTAACAGAAGTTTTAAAACTCAGGACAGAAAAAAGAAGACACATTGAAACTGGTAGGAGGGGCAGAGATGCAAAACAGGCTAGCCTCAAACCTCCGTGTGGCATTTGAGAATTAGAGGGATAACTCAGCAACAGAGTTTTTCCCCAGAGGACTGAGGGACCCCAGATCTCACCGGCCTCCTCAGCCTGGAGTACTAATGACAGAAAAAGAAGCCCCCACCACCTCTGGCTGTGAAAAACAGTGGGGATTCTGACAATCTGGGTGGGATGGAAGGCTGTGGGAAACCCAGATGACCTCTTAAAGGGCTTATGCACTGACTTGCACACAGGCACTCACCCTGGGCTACAGCAGAGGGACAGTGAATCAGGGGGTATCAGAGACATACAGGGAGCAGATAGAGGTGTGTGGTTTCAGGTGAGGGCAGGACAGTTACCATTTTCCCTGTATGGGGTTCCTCTCCAGTGCAGCTGGCAGGTGGGTACCATCTTTCCTGTGTTGAGTCCTCCACCACCACAGCCAAATCAGAATCTGACTTCCCTGGTGACATCTTTGGACCCCACCCCACCCCAGTGTTCAAGGTACTTTCTTGGCAAGCAGCCAGCCCCACCTGCATTGCACTCTTCCTTGGAAAACTATCGGTCTATCGGCCCCAAGTGGGTGGCACTGGCCTCTGGGTGATCTGAGCCTTTTGCTGAGTTTCTCCAGGCTCAGCACTGGCATCAAACCAGAGTTCATATTAACCTGGTTACCACAAGTCTTCCCACTCTGGTGACTCCCAAAGAATCTGCTTCACCCAACTTCTGTACCGCATGAGGCTTTATCAGTGGTTGAACTTGCCAGGGAGCTGGCAGGTGGCAGCAGGCATCAGGATGTCCTAGCTTTTTGCAGTGCTACCTCAGGCCCATAACTGGTGGCAGCTGTGCTTGGTACACAGCTTGGCCTCTCCTACATGTCTCTAAATTTATCACAGACAGTAAACAACTGCAGATTGCTTTGTAGCTCCTAACAGGTAGCCCTGGGCCAGTCATAGGCAGTGGCTGATGTGGGCCTGAATTGGACACCATCCCGAGGACCCAGAACCAAACATAATTGGAAGTTGGCTTCAGATCACAGCAGAGCACTGCCCAATTAACCCCACAAGTGGCACACACAAAGAGTGGTCTCAACAGGCACCAGACCCAACAGGGGTAAGTTCCACTCAGTGGGGTAAGCCCCCCACACAGCAGCCTATAAGCTGTGGATGTGGCCAAATACCACAGCCAATCAGACTGAGAGCCATTTCTACCCACTGATGTGCCAATAGCAATCAAGGCTCAACTATAACAGGAGGGCACATACAACCCATACAAGGGACACTCCTGGAGTGCTTAGAGAAGGTGACCAGGCACACTGTGCCAGAGCCCCACAGGACACCTACTACATAAGGCCACCCAACCAAGACTGAAAGACATAGGAGATCTGCCTAATACATAGAAACAAACACAGAGCAGCAGCCAAAAAGAGGAAACAAAGAAATGCATCCTAAATGAAAGAATAGGAGCAAACTCCAGAAAAAGAACTAAACATAATGGAGGCATGCAAATACCAGAGACAAAGTTCTAAACAATGGTTATAAGGATGCTCAAGGAACTTAGTGACATCTTCAAGAAAGAGATAGCAAGCTTAAAAAAGGACATATAAAACATAAAAAAGAACCAGTCATAAGTGAAGAATATAACAACTGAAATGAAGAATGCACTATTGGAAGCAATATTCCGTTATATATACATATATATATATATATATATATATATATATATATATATATATATGAAATGAAGAATGCACTAGAAAGATATATATATATATATATATATATATATATATATATATATATATATATATATATATATATATAACCTCTCTTTATCCATTCTTCCTTCAGTGGAGACCCAGACTGTCTCCACATCTTGGTCATTCTAAACAATGCTGCAATGAACATATGGATGCATGTTTCCTCGAAGTAGTATTTGGGGTTTCTTTGGATAAATACTCAGAAGTGGGATTACTGGGTCTTTCTTTGTCTCTTTTTATGGACTTTGTTTTTTAAGTCTATTTTGCCTGGTATAAGTATGACTACTCCAGATTTTTTTGTTGTTTCCACTTTCATGAAATAACTTTTTGTCATTCTTTTACTTTCTGTCTGTGTGTGTATTTTTATTTGAAGTAAGTATCTTGTAGGCAGCACATGTAAGAGTTCTGTTTTCTTATCCATTCAGTCCTTCTATGTCATTTGATTGGAGCATTTAATCCATTTGCATTGAAAGTAATTGTTGATAGATATGCAGCTATTGACATTTTATTCATAATTTTGATTTATTATTTTTTTTAATCTAAAAGGAGCCCCTCTAACATTCCTTGTAATACTGGTTTGATGCTGATGAACTCCTTTTTCTTTTTCTTATCTGGAAAGCTCTTTATCTGTCCTTCGATCTTAAATGATAGCCTCAGTGGGCAGAGTAGTCTTGGTTGTAGGTCCTTGCATTTCATTACATTGAATATTTCCTACCAATGCCTTCTGGCCTGCAAATTTTCTGTTGAGATATCAGCTGACAATCTTATGGGGGTTCCCTTATACGTTACTAGTTGTCTTTCTCTTGCTGCTTTTAGGATTCTCTCTGTCTTTAACCTTTGTCATTCTAATTATAATGTGTCTAGGTACGGGCCTATTTGGGTTCATCATGTTTGGGACTCTCTGTGCTTCCTGGACTTGTATGTCTCTTTCCTTCACCAGGTAAGCAAAGTTTTCAGTCATTATTTCTTCAAATAGTTTCTCAATCCCTTGCCTTCTCTCTTATCCTTCTGGTACCCCTATGATGTGAGTGTTGCCACATTTGATGTTGTCCCAGAGGCCTCTTACATGCTCATTTTTTTAGATTATTTTTTCTTTTTGCTATTCTGATTAGGTGTTTTATGCTACTTTGTCTTCCAAATCACTAATCTGATTCTCTGCTTCATCTAGTCTGCTGGTGATTCTTTCTAGTGCATTCTTCATTTCATATATATATATATATATATATATATATATATATATATATATATATGAAATGGAATATTGCTTGGCCATGGAAGAGAATGTGTTCTTGCCATCTCTTGCATGGATGGACCTGGAAGGTACTGTATTGAGTGGAGTGAAAGACAGATGCAATGTGATTTGGCTTATATATGGAATCTAAAAAACAAAATAAACAATAACAAAACAAAAACAAACTCACAGATACAAATAACATTTTGATGGTTTGATTGTTGCCAGATAGGAGGGGCATGGGGAGTGGGTGCAAAAAGGAAAAGAGATTAAGAAGTACAAGTTGGCTGTTAAAAAGTAGTTATGGGGATGTAAAGTATAGCACAAGGAATGTAGTCAATGATATTGTAATGACTATGTATAATGTTAGATGGGTACTGGATTTGTTGGGATGATAGATAGGTGGGGTCTTGGGGGCAGGGTGGAAAAGATGAGGGGATTAAGAAGTACAAACTGGCAGTTGCAAAATAGTCATGGGGATGTAAAGTAAAGCATAGGGGATATAGTCAATAATATGGTAATAATTATAAATGGTACCAGGTGAGTACTAGTCTAGTCAGGGGGATCACTTCTTAAGTTGTATGGATGTCTGATCATTATGCTGTACACCTGACATTAATATAAAATAATATTGAATGTTAATTTTAATTGAAAATAAAAAAGAAGAGGGAACTTTATAAGGAAATAAGCAGTTCAAATTTCCAGGTATAAAACAAATAAGTCATGGGAATGTAATATACAACATGGGGAATATAGTCAATAATATTGTGATAGTAGATGGTGTCAGATGATTGCTGGACTGATATCATGGTGCTCACTTCTTTAGGTATAAAAATGTTGAATAACTATTATGTACCCCTGAAACTAATATAATATTATGTTAGTTATGTTAAAAAAAAATCTTTAAAAAAAGAGAGTGTCAAATTAGTTTTATTTTACCTTGATTGAATTAAGTATCTAGAATTTAAATATCCTCTCTTGAAAGCCTGTTGGAAAATTTGAAGATTGATGTTCAACACTTGAGTGATAATTTTTTGTGAGTCATGACTTGCTCATATAACCTTTCCTGACTGTGAAAAATCTAGTTATTTGGCAATTTCTACAGCTTTTAATTGCTTTCCCTGACATGTGATAGGCAATTTTTTGCATGTATCTCAATGACAAGAACACAACTTTGCTACTTGGGAGTGTCTTCTCTTTTCTTGTCCTGTTTATAATATTTTTATATGACAAATTTATACCATGAAAATCTGTTTTGCTTCTCTGCTCTTCTAAATACACAATGACTTTTCCTTCCAATGCAGCATTGCATTGCAATTTTATTTTTTGTGAAAACATTTCAAGCTAACTGTAGAAATCCAAATGTAAAATTCAATAACTCTGATAATATTAATTGAAATACTACAAGGTGATAATTAGTTAAATATATACATTCTACCCTTATCTAAGTTTATAAATGCAAACAACAATTTTATCACAATACACATCTTTTAAAAATGTTAAAATTTGAATGAAATAGGTTATAAATTGAGGGAATAATATATGACTGCCTACTCTTTCAATAGCACTTTCACATATTGCTTTATTTCAGTTTACCAACAGCCCTTCTGGGTTCCAGATGGGGAGACGGACGCTCATGAAGGTCTAGTAACTCATTCAGCCCATAGGATGTAGGAGACCAAGTCGGAATTTAATTCTCATTTTTCCCCTCTAAATATTGTGCTCATTCTAGCATATACTACACCTTCTCAAATGATATTATTAATTTTTCTGTAGTCTTTAGTATATTCCTACTAAAGTAATCTCGGTGAGAGAAAATTCTGTTTGCTTTTACCCAGGGAAATGGAAAAGGATCTAGCACTTATGCTTGCCATCTTGATAATCACTGTTACTGAGCTCACACTATTATGTGCAAGCTTCTTCTGATAAAACTTCACACCTTTTCATTTAAAAGATGTCTAGCTTTGGCTTCAGAAAGCAAAGCAAAAAGAAATACGTCAACATGATTACCAGCAGGGATGCCTAAGGTTTTCCTAGAAAATAATTAATTTTACTCATTATAACACTAAAAAGTCATGTGTGCAAAATGCAGGAAGCTGATACCAAATATTTTCTTTGAATGTCTCACAGATGAGCTGCTATTACGCCTACAAAAGTCTACATATGTCAATAACGGAGTTTCACATACACATGGTTTTGCCCATAGAAACACTTGTGTAATAAAAAAATTAATTTTATAGCCTTCATTCCCAGGATCTCTCTCCAGTTACTTAAATAAAAGTTTTTAATTAAGGGGACTCTCTACAGAGGGACTGCATGATTCAAATAAGGACAAAATTCCTCAGAGACACGTTAGTAATTCAGGGTGATATGTTGGCTATAACTATGAAAATCATTTTTCCAACCAGCAAGCTGATACTTTTAACATTTGGGTCAACCTATATCTATTACAAAATCTATTTTATATATCTTAATCTTCCCATAAAAATAAGATGGAGTGCAAACAACTCTTTTGGAGTACATTTAAAGTGATCACATGCCTTCCAGATGCAAAAGGGGATTTTTGTAATTTTGGTGTTTAATTTGAAATTTGATGGTGATCTGTCCTTGTTTTAGACTAAAACCTCATTTTTGTGTCTTCATCAAAAATGTTATTATTATATAATATCCCACAAAATAAAGAAAATGCCATAAAAACAAAATAACTTTATGTATAAATTAGTTTGATAGTAAATTACCAATACTTAAAATCATACTGCAACATGTAGGAATTTTTATATGTCATGTTGACTATATCGGGGAAATTGAAATAGAACAGTCTAAGTACTGTTACACATATAATTTTTAATGTTGAACTTATTCTCTCTTTACACTTACTCCTCTGGTGATTTCATCAGGCCTCATGACTTCAAATGTCATATGTATGCTACTACCACCCAAGATTATATTTCCAGGCTGTATTTCTTCTCTGAACTCCAGACTCCTATGCCCACCTCCCTACCTGGCATCTTCTTTTTTGATGTATACTAGGCAGCTCAAATTGATGATATCCAATATGAAAGCCCTGACCTTTTCACCAAAGACTGCTCCTCTTTCAGTCTCCCCCATTGTCATTTCGCTGAATGACAATGGATTCTTCTAGTTCTTTGGGCCAAAAATTATGGAGTCATCCTTGATGACTTTATTTCTCTCTCTCTCTCTCTCTCTCTCTCTCTCTCTCTCTCTCTCTCTCTCTCTCTCTCTTTCTCTCTCTCTCCCTCCCTCCCTCCCTCCCTCCCTCCCTCTCTCTCACATCAGCAAACACTGTTAGCTCCATCTTCAGAATAGATACAAATAGTTACTACTTTTTACTGCTTCCACTGCTCTTGCTTTGTCCATGTCAACACTACCTGACGTAAATATTTGCAGTAGGCTCCTATTTCCACCTTTGTCCTTCTAAAGTCTATTTTTGACACCATAGCTTAAATAATTGTGTTAAACTGTAAGTCAGCTTATATTCCACCTCGATGCAAAACCCCCCAAAGGCCAAACTTTCCACCCAGAGTAAAAGCCAAAGTGCTACACAGGCTATAGGACCTGTATCCTACCCTCAGTAGCTCTCTCCCCCCACACACTGCTCTCTTTACTAATCTCTTCTATTGACTCCTACTATTTATTTACACTTTTACTTTCTGTGCTCTGGTCTCACTGAGTATTTGCAGTGAGTTCTTCAAATGTGCCAGTCAGGCTCCCCTGTCATATGCATTTGTCTCATCCTGGAGCATTGTTCATTGTTCTTTCAAATGTTCACGTGACTAGCTGCCTCACTATTCTCACATCAATGCTTAGATTCATTCTCAGTGAGGCTTTCGCTGACTATTCTTTTTAAAATTGCAATCCCACTTCTAGCACTACCTGTCTCCTTTTCCTGTTTCATTTGCTTCTCTTGTTGGAGTGAAAATTCCATAAAGGTAAAGATTGTGTCTGTATTGTTCAATAACATATACATAGTACAGATGACATTGCAGGGCATATGTTCAATAATTAACCAAATGAGTGAGTGAATAAATGAATGAATGCTCTTCTTAATTTTTAGTAATTAATACATTACAGGCTTAGGAAAATATTTGAGCAAGATGCCCTCACTTGTCGTACATGTCTGTAAAATCATAACCCAACAGCAATGTTGTTTATTGGACATGAATTATTATAGTTCATTAGTGACTTTTTGGTTATTTAATGATTTAAAGGTTATAGTACCATGAAAAAGGATTTTTCTATTCATGAAGTGCCAAAGTCAACTCAGTAACTAATGTCACTCTGGACTATCTGAATTTGTAGTTTCTATCTTTGAATGAAAACTATAAGGAGTTACCTTAATTGATAGTTACAGTTTATAATGATGTAAATTGTGGGTGGGGTGAGATGGTGGGTATCTGATTAATGTGCTTGGTTACAGATTAGAAGAATTATGACTTGCGTTTTTCTAATATGTTTAGGTCTAATAAATGACAGTTGCAGAAATCTGCTCAACATTTGCTTAAGACCACTCAAACGCTAACCCTCACTTAAACAATTTATTCATGTGACTTTTAATGCATCATATCACAGCATTCATGCAAACAGTTAACTTATTTATTAATATAGGAATTTAAGTAACTACGAATAAGTTGTGAGGTCTCTTTTATAAGGCGTATGCTCTGTATTTCTTTGAACTTGTTGTAGGATTGGAGACTCAGTATTCAATGGATAGCTGCTTTGATTGAAAGTCAACCAAAATAAAGAGTGTGCATATTTACTTAAGAAAACTATGTCAAAATCAGAAATGAAAAAGGGGAAGTTATCATGGACACCACAGAAATACAAAGGATCATCCAAGAATACTATGAAGGACTATATGTCACCAAATTCAATAACCTAGAAGAAATGGACAAGTTCTTAGAAACATATAGCCTTCCAAGGCTGAACCATGAAGAACTGGAAAATCTAAACAGACTGATCACCAGTAACGAAATTGAATCAGTCATCCAAAACCTTCCCAAAAGCAAAAGTCCTGGACCAGATGGCTTCACTAGTGAATTCTGCCAAACCTTCAAAGAGGATCTAATACCAATCCTGCTCAAACTCTTCCAAAAAATTGAAGAAGAGACAGTACTCCCTAACTCATTTTATGAGGCCAACATTATCCTGATACCAAAACCTGGTAACACAAAAAAAGAAACAACACAAAAAAAGAAAACTACAGACCAATATCTCTGATGAATACATATGCAAAAACCCTAAACAAAATTCTAGCAAATCGAATACAACAATGCATTAAAAAGATTATTCATCACGACCAAGTGGGGTTCATCCCCGGGGCACAAGGATGGTTCAACATCCGCAAATCCATCAATGTGATACATCACAGAAACAAAATAAAAGACAAAAAACATATGAAAAATGGGTAGATGACATGAAGAGACATTTCTCCAAAGAGAACATACATATGGCAATTAGACATATGAAAAAACGCTCAACATCACTAATCATCAGATAAATACAAATAAAAACCACAATGACATACACCTCACCCCAGTCAGAATGGCTATCATCAACAAGACAAATAGTAACAAGTGTTGGAGAAGCTGTGGAGAAAAAGCAACCTTCATATACTGTTGGTGGGAATGCAGACTGGTGCAGCCGCTATGAAAGGCAGTGTGGAGGTTCCTCAAAAAATTACGAATAGAATTACCATACGACCCAGCAATCCCTCTCCTGGGTATCTACCCCAAAAATCTGAAAACATTTATCTATAAAGACACGTGCGCTCCAATGTTCATTGCAGCTTTGTTTATAGTGGCCAAACATGGAAACAAACAAAATGTCCTTCAATAGATGAATGGATAAAGAAGTTGTGGTATATATACACAACAGAATACTATTTGGCGGTAAGAAAAGATGATATAGGAGCATTTGTGACAACATGGATGGATCTTGAGAGTATAATGCTAAGTGAAATAAGTCAGGCAGAAAAAGCAGAGAACCATATGATTTCACTGATATATGGTATATAAACCCCAAACAACAAAAGAACAAGACAAACAAATGAGAAACAAAAACTCATAGACACAGACAATAGTTTAGTGGTTACCAGAGGGAAGAAGGGTGGGGGGAGGGAGATGAGGGTAAGGGGGATCAAATATATGGTGATGGAAGGAGAACTGAGTCTGGGTGGTGAATGCACAGTGGGATTTATAGATGATGTAATACAGAATTGTATACCTGAAATCTATGTAATTTTACTAATAATTGTCACCCCAATAAATAAATAAAGAAAACTATGTTGATTCTTTGTGTATACGAATACAATGTAAAAATCCTTAATTTTACCATTTTAGTGCAACACTGAAAATTAGTGCCGTCCATTTTTCATCACACATTCCTAGCAAGCAGGACTTAGACTGTTTGAACTTTTCTCTGAACAGCAGTAAGTGCAAGGGTGTGCTTAATAAATGCCATTAGACAATGATTGCCTGTGTTTAATATTTATTAAGCACCTATAGGGATCTTGAGACCTTGGTCCAGGATGAAAAGCTTTAAAAAAGCCTGTACCTAATTAAGAAAAACATGGTCCCCGTTCCCAAGAAGCTTATCTGCTAAAGCAGACAACATTGACGTGGGTGTACAGAGAAAATTAATTTTTTTTAGCTAAGTGCAGAAAACAGCAACTACCTTTTCGAAATGGCAGGATTTACCTTCTTCTTTCTCAAAGCTGTTTTTTTGGTGAGGGCCTCATGTTAAATGTCTGGCAAAGAATGAAGGTAGAGGAGCCTGGGAAAAGGATAAGGGGATGACGCAGTGAAGAAAAGGGATGATAACAGATGGCGAGGCAGGAGGCTGTATGACTTGAGAGAAGGAACAGTTGAGGAAGAAATAGAATTTCTGTAGGTTGTTACTGTATTTTTTATAATTTTTAAAATAATTATAATATACCATCATTATCGTGATTAATTAACATTTAAATTCAGGTTACAAAGGAGACCAAATAGGAATGAGACATTGGTTTCCTTTCTTTGAGGCTAAAAAGCTATGATAGAGGGTAGGATTGGCATGGATTTAAAACACAACACAGTTTATTAGAAATGGTTTCATAATGCATTGATATTTATACTGCCAGAGATGAGAGAACTGAGAATAAACTGGGAAATAATTATGTACTATAGTTCTGTTTATACTTCCATTGCAAAAATTACTGTTTGTTTAGTTTATTTTCACTCCATGTTTTGAATATAATAGTCAGCCCAGGGACGTTTTGGTTATGTGTTGATACATCTACTTGTATCATAAAAAATATTTTATACAGAAAACTTTTTTATTAAATCAAGAAAAGAATTTTAGTTCCCAATTTATATGTTCCAAAAGTTATCTTTTGCCATATTAATTGCTATTTGATCTTTAACTATGTGATCATTTCATTTCTGGTTTCCTAGTTTCAGATGACAGTAGGTCAGGGAGATCAGACTAAGAGTCAAACTCCAAAGGCAAAGCAGAAGTGAAGTTTGGGAACAAACTGAGCACGTTAATCCCCAAATGCCAGAGAAGTCAAGGACGGTCCCTTTGTTCACTTCCCCTACTTTTAATCACTCACCTTGCAGTCAAGTTCTACTCTATTTCAAGGTTTCTCTTAAAAGCCACCTAATTTGAATTTTTTATCTGATTCACTCAAACAAATGTGTTTTCTCCTTTTTCTGACCCCTCCTGATATTTTGTTTTAGATGCTTCACATGAAATTTTTTATATTGTACTGTGCATTATTTTGGTAATTTTCTATCTAACTTCTCTTAAATAGAATAGAAGTTTCTTTGGGACAGGACCTATTCATCATTGCACATCCTGAAATGTTTATCATCTCATACATGCAACTAGTCAGAAGTCGGTGATATTTTCTTGTGGCATTTGTAAATGTGGAGGAAAAGGCCTAGCTTCATCCACATGCTTAGAAGGCCATGTGTGCCTCCATTCCATCTACTACCTAAGTCTTGCTTTATCTACTTGATAATCTTTAAGGGCTCATTGTAGTAAGACCCTCAGCTATTACTACTAATCTATAGAATAAGATGTCTTAGATAAATTCTGGACAGGCAGACAAAAAATAAACATCTATCTATACATTTTGGTATTTACATAAATATTTTACTGCAGGAATTTGTACATTTGCTCTTTTGAAAAAATGCATTTACATAGTGGCAATCAAGATATAATTTTATTTGGAGTTCATGTGCACACTAGGACTCTCCTTCAAATTCACCTTTTATCCTGTGATAAGTCAACATTCTGGATCTGATTGTTCACTCTCATTTCAGGCAATATTGTTGACATGAGCTTCAGTCATCTCAAAATATTCACTAAGCTTTTAATTTGCACTAATCCCTATGAGAAATCAATCAGATATAAGTCTTATTACTGAAAACTTCCTAATGCACTAGGGGGCTCAGGTCTACTTGAGAAAAGTGATGAGTGCTATGAAAGTTGCAAGAAGGGTGGAGGAAGAAGATGGGGGAGGCATTTGCCTTGGGTCCTGAAGGACGAGTAACTTTTAATTAGAGTCTAGGGGAAAGAACAGTCCTTTGAGGAAATTGCAGCTGTCATAGGAAATGGACCATCACATTTGTCTCCCAGGCAGAAACATGTCTATAAATGTCCAGGAGGATGCCTGATCTCCAAAAGTGTATCTAGTGTCTTTTCTCTGTGGATAGTGGGTTATAAACCACGTCTTCATGGTCTTCATTCTCTTGTCAAATAAGGACACTTTAAGTAGTAACTAAATCCATGGCTACAGAGTAACTGGAACTGTTCGAGAAAAAAACAAAACAAACAAACAAAATAGTACAAGATAAGTCCAGTAAGGTGAGATGATTTTTCTGTCTCTAACCTGTTCAGCTTTTCAGCCTCTGAGCAATAGAGGTGTAGATATTTCTCTTTCTCTCTCTCTCTCTCTCTCTCTCTCTCTCTCTCTCTCTCTCTCTCTCTCTCCCTCTCTTTCAGAAGAGCTGGGTTTGTTGAAAGCAGTAAGCAATAAAAAGTGATTCTGTGTTGCCCTGGGAGGTCCCTGATCAGTAGTTAGTAGCAGTGGCTGGCACTTGAGATTGAGGGTTTAGGGAGTTAACCAGAGTGCACTAAAGCTTGAAGGAAAGGTTCCTTTGGGGATTAGACATTTTAGTGGGACAATAAAATTTCATTGACTGAGAAGGGCTAAACAAAACTTTTATCAAAGGTCCTGGGACACAGAAAGAGACGTGGGAGAACTGGATACAGAGGGTGGGTTCTATAAACACCACTCACTCTCATTTGCTTGTGAGGCTTTCTGTCTTTTACCATGGTCTGCTGAAGCCCATACCAAGCACCTGCACCCAGTACCTGGTCTGGAGGGCCTTACTCTCTGTCTGGTGTCCCAGACATCTGTTGTTGATACTCTAGGCTGGGACCTCTGTTGTCACAGCTCCCCAAGGCTTCACACTGCCAGGGCATCTACCCTGGTGAAATGGTACCCCTCTCATAGAGACAGGCCCTCCCTGTGTTCTAAGCGGAGAATTAGGTAAACTGGTGAATAATTCCAGGACCATGGACTAATTGAGGAGTGCTAGGTGGTACTCATAAGAACTTGTCTGTTTTCTCAAGGAACAAAGTCTTTTGAAAAGCATTTCTAATAGTGTATTGTTCATGTCAGATAATAATGGTAGTAATAACGCTGTTGGTGGTTATAATAATAACAATAATGACAATAATAATAATAGAAAATTCTTATAGCACTTATATGTTTCTGGTATCATTCTAAGTGTATTACGTATATTAGGTCAGATGATCCATGAGGAAGAAATAACTTGTAAGATAAAGCATTACAATGCTACCTAAGTAATTCTTATGGCAGAGAATGGCTAGACGCTCAAAACAAAACAAAATAGAAACAATGATTTCCTCTTCCTGGGCACACAAGAACATCCCATTTCCTTGACTTCTTGCAAATAGGCCGGGGCTTTCTGACCAATGAAAATTGGGTGAAAGTGTTCACATCACTTTCTGGCTGGGTTGTAACATGTTGTAAGCAATTTTGGACATTCTTCTCTTAGGCATGGTAGGATATAAGGATCTAGTGGAGGGCTCATAGGAGACCCTAACACAGTCGTTTACAGTCAAGGTTCTGTTAGTAAGCTAATGCTCACTGAAAATTATTTGTGAGAGTTTTTCCTCAGTTCTTCTCAGTATAATACAGAATTAGTAGATGCATTCTAGATGTATAAGCTAGGTTATTTTGTTATATTCATGGATGTCAGAGGTCATCAAGTCTTAAGTTTTTCCTAGACTCCAAGAAAGTCTTCCCTGCATAATAATGTAGAAAGAGCCTGGATCCCTGAGTCACTTTTTGGCAGGGAATTCCTGGGAACTTTTACACTTAACTTCACAGAAGGGAAAGATAAGCAATGTTCGTGTATACTCACTAGGATTTGAGAGTTTACGTATTACCACAGCACAGCCTAGACTGACTGGCTAGTGCATCCCCCAATCAGCTTTATCAGGAGGCATCTCCCTACTACTTTCTTTAAAGTATAGCCATATAACAGTGTGCCTTTTGTGAGACAAATATTTATGTAACTTTCCTATTCTGTTTAGTCCACACAAGAAAACATGCATTCTTTGTCCCTGCACTTCTTTAGGGTCATTACCTTAGCCTATTTTGAAGTAACAGTATCTACATAGATGATAATAGGACATTTGTTCCAAGTGGTGGAAAATATGCAGAAAGGACAAAGCTAAATACCTCAGAAAGAAAATTTGGAGAGGAAGATTTATATACCTTGAAGAGAAGGGAAGGTTCAGAAATGTGCGTATTTTTCCATAAGATTATAACTTTTTCCAATTGTTTTAATGGTTATAAGAAGGTGACTCCGATACATACCATAGAGTAGCTTAAAGACTAACTCTAAAAGGAAGTGAATTTTATAGTTTGAATCTGGTATGAGAGGAGAGAGCAATGTAAAATTGCAGTGTTTTATAAACCCAAAGGTATCCTCAACCCTGCCAGTGACCTTATATTAGCAGAAAAAGCAACTAAGAGAAAGAGGAGGGATCAATGTACATTAACTTCCAGAAGCTAATTCAAAGACCACTCTTCTCTAGGATGGATGTCAGGCTAAAGATCCCTAAAGTTTCTGATAAGTTTAAAGTTCTAATAGTAAGAAACGTAAAAAATATTGACAATGGTTTTGTAACATTCACCTATACTCTGATCCCCTTAGCCCTCATGGAGTGGACTGAACAACGTAACATTTAAGGAAAGCCTAGGCATTCTTCTTTCATTGTTGGCTTTCATTAGGCTTGCAGGGTGGATGGGTAGGTGGACAGGAACAGGGACTGGAACAAATACCTGCTATACAAAGGGAAGATGTCCATTGCCTCATTGTTTCATGTGTTCCCAACTAAACTATACTCTACTTGGGCAGAATTCAATTTTATATTCCATGTACCCCTTTCCCCATCCCTATCCAGTAGTACCTAGTAAAGCTGTCAGTATTTAATACTGAAATTGATTGATAGTAATGCTGAGATTGATTTTTTGATCTGACATGTGACAAACTGCATGCTTTCATTATGTGTGACTCGTATTTATGACCATTAGAAAAAATGACTAATTGTATTTTTGAAGACTAACATGAAACTTGGCATTCTTAATTTAAAGACATTTATACAAAATTTCATTATGCAGACAGTCTTTATTGTGTGAGCAATCATGCACTACTTAAAGCCTCCAAGTTATAATAACAAGAACATTAAGTTTATAGCATGGATATTAAAATATTTGAATTTTTTAATAAAGCAAAGTGGTAAACACTTTTGAATTTAACTCTTTCCTTCTTAACCTCGCCTACTTCATTTGAATAAACCATCATTTAGGATGCTTGTCTATAATATTTTCCCTTTAGTACTAAACCTCCAGTTAGGGAACATATATCATCATTTCAGACACCGGTAGTACTCATATGGTGTCATTCGTACCGGGATATTTGATACAAATAATATTTGTTGAAGTAAATGTGAATTTTTAATCACAAACCTTTATTGGATACCTATTTTTTTTTCAGGAAATGTGCCAAACAGTCTTGATTATAAGAAAACAGGTGGAAATTGAAAATCCATATTAAGGTATAGGAGCAATTGGGGGAAGGAAGATGGCTAGTTTTTAAAAAAGAGAAACTATGCAAAATTTGTTTTATAAGCTAATACACTAACACATTCAGCTCCCTTCAGCATGGCACAAAATAAATCCTAATTTCATTTCTAAATGGTTCCTCCATCTGTTAACGTCTCAATCAGGGTAGATGACTGGTTAATTTAGTTGATTAGAGAACACAGGTCTAGATGTTCCTGGCATCAGAGTTCACCTTGTTGCAGAGCATCCAACTTCACTCATCGACATAAAATGTGCCCAGCTCCAGTCAGCCACCTCAGCCTAGAGCAGCTCTACACAAAGTGTGGTTGGGTGACCACATGGCGCATAAAGTGAGAGTAAGCATTGAGAAAGCATTTAGAAAGTTTCACTGCAATTTACAGAGCAATTTTATGCATGTCAATCTAATAATAATTTATAACATGGAGTTCTATTTTGAATATATCTTTAATTTCATTTTTCTGCTAATTTTTAGTGCAGTTTATAAAAATATCTGCTTCCAACATCTTATAAAACAAAATAAATCCAGTCTTTGACTATAGATAGTTTGAGAAGAATTGACATGGGATATATTGACTTAGAAACAAGATTGTGCTCTAGAGCTAGACTGTTTGAGTTCCAATGCCAACTTCATCATTTTCTAACTGTGTGATACTTACACATTTTCTAGCAAATTATATAACTTCTCTGTGCTTCATTGTTCTCATTTCATTATGAGAATCACATTAGTAATACCTCCTAGGATTGTTGTGAGGATATAAAGCACTTAAAACAAAGTCTGGCACATTGTGAGGGCTTTTGTTACCCTTGAATACAAGGTGACAAGGCTCCAGAATGGCAGCACAGTCATAACAAAAATTCAGGAGGGTAGAATCTAAAAAATAAATTCTGTTAGTCCACTGGATCCTGCAGTGATGCTCTCCAGAAATAGCCATCTGATGTGCTGAGAGTTTAACCCTCCAGAAAGTATTATAAGAATTCATTATATAGATAAGTTTCATTATAGCCTGTCCTATATCAGCTTTTCAATGGATGGTAACAAGGCAGTACACAAGCTAACTACATCTAAGATACAGACGCAAATAACTATGTCTTATTCTTTTCTATCTAACTTATCTCCTCCCTTCTACTGTTTCAGATAGATGAACCACATATCATGTCCATGTACCTCTTTATAGGCAAATATATTTAGTGCTTACTTACACATTTTTTTCTCAATCTAAGATATGTATCTCTACCCATTTATCTTAATCTTGTTCTATGAATTTAAGTGAATGCAGGAAGTATTTGATTTCTGTGCCCCTCCCAACCAGATTTTCCTTCTTCTGCTACTACTTAAGACCAATTACATCATCATTCTCTAATAGAAAGCACATTCAATCAAGGACTAAAATCTCATGCGATTTGGAGAAAAAAAAGCCGAGGTAAAGAACTGGAGACTCATTTTAACTTCTGGTTATTTCTACAGTTTCTGGAATGACAGAACTAATTGTTTATATGTTTGAGTGATAAGTTGGATCTTGGCTTTTTTTCTGTCAGCTCTGTGATGTTGGGCGAGCCACTGAAATCTGAACCTC
This sequence comes from Rhinolophus hipposideros, assembly GCF_964194185.1. Classification (NCBI taxonomy): domain Eukaryota; kingdom Metazoa; phylum Chordata; class Mammalia; order Chiroptera; family Rhinolophidae; genus Rhinolophus; species Rhinolophus hipposideros. The sequence continues at coordinate 43,436,515 of NC_138050.1, read as the reverse complement.
AAGTGTTCTCTTTGCTAAAATGAAAATCATCCTAAATCACATGGCTCTTGTAACAATAATAGCCATGATTTAAAGAGTGGGGTTCTATATTCTATGAAAGGTATGCATTATATAAATCACATATAGATTTTAATCCAAACAATGACTTAGAAAGGTAGGCATGATTACCCCCTAATTTATAGATAGGGAAATTTGAATTTAAAGAGTATCAATAATTTGTTCTAGGTAAACAACTAGTAAAGAGCAGAGCTGGGATTTGAACTGAGATCTCTGACTGAAAATTCATAGATTTGCTCTTATATCTTCAAACGTGTTAATAGAAATGTGATTGTACATCAACTTTTAAATAAATATCTGGCATTCTCATCATCCATTCCCACTTCCAGATAACTCTAAGCCTATCTACACACAGGCCAGTAGTGTGATCCTCAAACAATAAAATAAAATGAGTTCCAATTACTTTACCAAGCAAGGGAAGACAACTTTAAGCTGATATCTTCTGAGGTAGCCAGAACAGTTTGCCATTTTTCATCTCTGATACCAATTGCTTTTCCTACAGGCATCTTTGCTGGTGGACCAGTTGCCAGATTGGATCTGTGATTTTGAGGCTTGCTTTTGCTCAAACTCTATGGGCTCATTTGATAAAGAGGCTGACTCCAAGCCATGCTTAATCTTTTGCTCCATAGGCTATGTGTGGGAGTTGGCTTACAAACTTCCCTTCACTTAAGGGGAGGAGGAAATATGACAATAAAGGGAGAATTATGCACTGTGAAACGTTGCCTGACAGGCTGTCTTTCCTGGAATTAGTTAGGAAAGCAAAAATGAATGTTATTAGAGGGCAAGTATCTAGAGTTGCAGCTTTCATTGGGCTCTGCCATTAGTAAGACTCCTTAATGGCAGAGCTTGGAAGGACTGCATGACAGCTGTGCCCAGAGATAGCACACATTGAGCGTGATTAAGGTAATGTTTTCTTCATTGCTAAAGCAATAGGAGAGAAGAGCTGAGCAAATGCATCAGGCTTTCATCTCAAGCACAGGGAGACAGAAGGATGCCAGATAGCTACAAAATGGTAGTCCCTGTGATCAGCCCACAAAAAATAGGAAAGGGAAAATTGATATATGTCACCTCTCCTTATAAAACAAAAAATTTTTAAAAGATCTTCAATGACTATACAGAAATCACGGGGAAACCACAGAGACATTTAGGGCATTGTGGTATAAAAGATAGAAATTCTAATGTCTTTCCAGATTTGCCACTTAATTTTTGTGTAACATTAAGAAAGGCATTATCTTGAATTGTACCTCAGTGTTTCCATCTGTAAATTGGAGACAAAACACCTATTCTAAAAGTATCAAAGACATTTTGTAAGAATCAAATACAATAATGGATCTGAAAGTGTTTTGAAATGTAACAATATACAGAGGGTGCCAAATAAATGTATACACATTTTAAGAAAGAAAAGAACTGTATTAAAATTGTAATACTCAATATAAACCAATAACAAAAGGTGAATACAAGTCACACATACACATTATTTAGCACCCTTCGTATTATTGTGTCCATATTAGTTATTTGGTAGTGAGGTATATTCAGTATTTGATTTCATAAAATGGAAAATATAGTGGAAAATATCAGAAAACCCCAATGTATATTGTGTCAAGAATTTAAAAATAAGCTCTTGAAAATCACACTTAGCTAACCACTTCTAAAGTCTTCTTACATTTTCGTTTTGATTTTTACTTGCTAAGCTTCTTCAAAAATGCTAATTACAGACAACACTTTTCATTATGTACCTGGCTACGTTATGTACCTGGCTACCCCCACCACAGAACACGACAATTGCCAAGGGTATAGTAAAGGTAGAGAAATCCTAGATTCCACTTTGCCTCATCTGCCAGTGAAGGAATAAAGAAAAAAAATGCTAGAATCAATTTATACGCGTGCACACACACGTGCACTTCTACAGCAATATAAAACCTTCCATATACATGACCTGAGCTTAAAGAGCTTACTCTGTGTTTCTTTTTACTTTCAGTGTAAGACAACTGGATTGCATACACACTTGATCTTTCATGTAACCTAAACTTAGTTTTATATTTCTTTATTTGTATGCCCTTGTCCTTTGAAAACACACCTGACTTAAGGACATCATATAAATATTTTTACCACATTACTGTAATGAGAATATTATTTCCAAAAGGAAATAACACTGAAGGGCTTCATTCACTTGGCTTTATAAATTCTATGCATTTCTTATAACTTTGGTCTCTTTACTTTTGATCACTGTGATGGTTAATTTTACGAATTGAATTGACTGGGCCATGGAATACTGAGATATTTGGTCAAAAATTATTTTAGGTGTTTCTGAAGGGTGTTTTTGGATGAGATTAGCATTTATATTGGTGGACTGAGTAAAGCAGATTGCCCTCCCTAATGTGGTAGACCTCAAACAATCAGTTGAAGGACATAATAAAACCAATAGGCTGACTCTCCACCAGGTACTCAAACTAAACCATCAGCTCTCCGGCCTCTCCAGCTTGCCAACTCACATTACAATAATTGGGAGTTTTCAGCCTCCATAGTCACTCACATGAGCCAATAAGCCAATTCCTTATAATAAATCCATCTTACATAAGTCATGGGGATGTGATATACAGCATGGTGACTATGGTTAATAATACTATATTTCATATTTCAAAGTTGCTAAGAAAGTAAACCTTAAAAGTTCCCATCACAAAAAAAAAAAAGATGTAACCTTGTGGTAATGGAAGTTAATTGGATTTATTGTGATCATTTTGCAATATATATATAAATATCAAACCATTATGCTATACACCTGAAACTAGTATATATGCCAATTATAATTTTTAAAAAATCTCTCCATTATTCTTAATATATGTAATATATATATATATATATTTTAATGTATATATGTAACATACATATATATTATATACACATACATATACATACATACTATTAGTTCTGTTTCTCTGGAAAATACTAATACAATCATATTTTGTATTTTTATAAGAGAAGGTTGGCCATTACTCAATATTCCATTGTTTTTCCTACAATGGTTTTCCAGGTAAATTTCAGCATATCTTGGCTGCAAAAAAACTGACATTGCTGTGCATGCATGCATGTGTGTGTATACATAAGCAGTTTATACACAGATGATTTTTGGCAATGTAAAAGATCTTTATTATATTTAAATTCACTCTTTTTTTATGTGTATCTAAAATATCTCTGCCTGTCACTTCTTTTCCTTCAGTTTTGGTCAGTAATCCTTTTCTTGGCTAGTTTGTTGATGTTTTCCATCTAAGATATGCTACAAGATTGATGGCTTCAAACCTTCAACTTCTGCTTTCCTTCTTTTGCAAGTTAGGATTGTGTTTGGGTCAATTCTGGATCAGAAAGATATTAGGTTAGTCTTTTCAGATTGTGTTTAGATCCACATATCAAGAACACACTAAAATTGAGATGACTTCCTTAGCTGCCCTCCCAAACCAGTTGACCTTTTAAGATTCTTTCTTCCAGTTGAGGTTTCCTCTTTGTACTCTCTCTATGCAGTTTACGTTAAAAATGCTACAGGAATGCAGACTGGTGCAGCCGCTATGGAAGGCAGTGTGGAGGCTCCTCAAAAAATTGCAAATAGAATTACCATATGACCCAGCAATCCCTCTCCTGGGTATCTACCCAAAGAATTTGAAATCATTTATACATAAAGACACGTGTGCTCAATGTTCATTGCAGCTTTGTTTACGGTGGCCAAGACATGGAAACAACCAAAATGTCCTTCGATAGATGAATGGATAAAGAAGTTGTGGTATATATACACAATGGAAGACTATTTGGCGTTAAGGAAAAATGATATAGGAACATTTGTGACAACATGGATGGATCTTGAGAGTATAATGCTAAGTGAAATAAGTCAGACAGAAAAAGCAGAGAACCCTATGATTTCACTGATATGTGATATATAAACCAAAAACAAGACAAACAAATGAGAAACAAAAACTCACAGACACAGACAACAGTTTAGTGGTTACCAGAGGGTAAGGTGGGTGGGGGGAGGGAGATGAGAGTAAGGGAGATCAAATATATGGTGATGGAAGGAGAACTGACTCTGGGTGATGAACACACAATGGGATTTATAGATGGTGTAATACAGAATTGTACACCTGAAATTATGTAAATTCATTAACAATTGTCACCCCAATAAATAAATTAAAAAAAAAAAAATATATATATATATATATATATATATATATATATATATATATATATATATATATATAAAATGCTACAGGAAATCATCTCTTAACACCTCAAACCATTACACGTATTTCAGTCGTTTTTCTCTTTTAGTCCAGAAAACAAAGTGCTTCAAATAATTTGGGGCAATTAGTTAGTATTGTGTTACAAAGAACACCATGATGGGAGTCAAACCATTCTTCAGGTCCTGGATTCTAAACTTGGACCTCTTTAACTTTGGGTAAATTATTAAACCTCTCTGATGAAAATAGCACTTCCTACTTCGCAGGAATTAAGGAGCAGATGATATTGTATTTGTAATTCATTTAAAATTAACTCATAAATTGTCAATGTTAAAATATATTAAATTTTGCTTTCTTTTCCAAATAAATGGTACTTGATTTATAGTTCCATATCTCTTACTTCTCATTTTACATTAAATCAAAATGATCATTTCTTATATCTTCAGTGTTAGATAGTGAATACTACAAATACTAAAACCTCTGAGAATATCTGGCTTAGTTATTCTCCATGTTTTGTAATTTGTGAAAAGTATGATGTAATTTTATTGGAATTATTAAAATATGACCTGGAAGTTTCATGCCAAGGTTTCTTATGGTCTTTCCATTTCATATTTCTTCTGGTAGAATTGGTTTGACCCTGTCATCTCCAAGCCCTCTGTGGTGATAAACTGATCCCAGAGAGAGGCCTTAAACTTTCATAGGAAAGATAAGGTATAAAAGGTCTTGAAGGGTAAGCCGTATAAAGTAAAACTGCAAGACTGTAACTTATTTAACTTAGAAACACCAGGCTTAGAAAGGAATTTAATAATAGACAAAAATTATGAAAAGGGGAGAATGATTTAGTTGAAAGAATAGTAAGTTCTAACCCAGTTTATATAGGAAATAGCAGTGAGATTTTAGGCACATCTTTTATCTCAAGTTCAGTTTTTGTCTATTTTAAAAAAAGAGAAAAGATGTTTGTACCAGATCTTTAAGAAAGTTTCTAGCAATAACCTCTGTGATTCTGCTCCTCTTCTTGGGTTCCAGTCCCTAGTACTGCCACCGTGCTATCTATTTGCAGGAGATAGTAATAATGTCATCTTCCTCTTTGTCTCTCATATTCCAACTTCTAGGTAAGCTTATATGAACAACTGCTGTCTCCAGCAGTGAATACATGTTTTAATTCATAACAAAAATACAGTGCCTGTACTCAAAAATATTATTCTATTGCCACATTTTAAAAGTGTTGTATTTGTTCTGATCCAGGAACCTGTTTAGTTGGACATAAATTGGATACAGTTGATAACAAAAATAGAAGGATTGAGGTTCAGAATAATTTCCATTTATTAAGCACATACTATACTCAGGACTTAACATTCTCATTTCACTAAAACTTCAACAACCATGTGACAAAATAGGTACTCTCTCCATGTTAGAGATGAGGACCCTGAAGTTCAAGAACATGGTCAAATCACACAGGTGAATACAGGTGATATGCAGCAAAACTAGGATACAGATCTCATTCCGGATGGCTGCCTTGATGGCTTTTCCTGTGATTTAATAGTCATTTAAATCTGACATTGACATTCACATGAAAGCCAATATGTTAATATTTTATTCTTGACTGACTGAAAATCTGAGTCACTCAAATGTTCTTCCTATTACTTTCTCTCCCCTCAAAATAGGAGCACTACAGTTAATGTAAACCTCACGTGGAAATTGTAAAGGTAATGCATGACACAAAAATCAGACTTCAATCATAGATATTGCCAAATTTTCTGTGTTGTAATATTGCTTATGCTGAGCTTCATTTTGAATCCATTCCCAACCGTATTTTAGAAGTTATTTTAAATATCTTTAAAGATCAAATGACAGAAAAGAGATGAAATTTTTACTGTACTTAAGGTTATCCTGTGTGAGCAGAGAATGCTCAATAATTTTCAGTTCTTGATAATTATAAAAAGAAAGTAAAAAGAAAGAACAAAAAGTTTTAATTTAGTCCTACAGAAGGATTCCATGATATACTTGTTAATGATTTTATAGTGTATCCCACCTTACAGATGAGGCATCTCCTTAAGAGACACACAAGTTCTATGTTAGCATTTAATAATTATTAGTGCTATCTGTTCCAATTTCTTTGCCTTTTAATAGTTTATTATTAAATGAAGTAATATTTGAAAGTGTAAGCCTCATCTAATATGGTTATAAAATGGAAAATATCATAAAACAACAAAAAATATTGTCCAACTATTTATGTCATGTATCATCCTTTGTATATATTGCTGAATTTAGTATGGCATTTTCATACCTATGTACCTCAGGGGAGTTTTGGTGTCAGGGCTGTATTGGAACTCATAAAAATGACTTGGGACTGTTTATCTTTTAGTTCTTATTCTTTTTTTTTTTATGTAGTTGATTTTTAATTATAGTTGACACGTAATATTATGTTCCTGAGACTTAGAGTAATGTTAGAACTTTTTATTTTAGCTGTCATATATTTTATCTTTCTTTCAAATGTCTAACTTTTTACATCTATCTTTTTCATGCTGATTGTCTTCAAATATAACTTCTAGTCACTAATGCTCTCATGATTCTCTACTGTGCTCTTGAAAAAAGAAAGCCCCATTACAAAAGTTTTAAGAATAAAAATATTTCCTATTTTTAAAAAAAGAGATACACAGGTTCTACATAAATAGTGAAAAGAATCACCCTGAAAAGAGGTTATTTCCTAAAGAAAAGGAAATAAAAAAGCAATTGTTAAATATTCCCTTTAATCATTCAAATCCTCTTGTTAGATAATCTGTGCTCTGTGTCTCAAATGTTCCCTTTCCTTACTCACAAAGCAAGTAAAAAGTTCTTTTGAAGAATTTTAAAAGTTCTCTTTAAATCCTCTTGACCATGAGAGTATTTCAGCTTCATTGCCAAGATACAGGAAATTTCTTGATGGAGCTACTAAAAATGCATTAATGCCATTGAATACATATTTACATATATGTATTCAATGAATACATATACATTGTATATTACTATTTATTATATGTTACATTATATATAATCAAATATATGCACATATATATAAATATATATATGTATACATTTCCTAAAACTTATTTTGATTTATAGGGAAAAAATGATTTGATTTTAACTGATATACTGGCTGGAGACACATTAAGTATATCTGTTTGATCTTTTATGTATAAATTACATTTCTCAAGCCACTGTAACCTGGAAGACTGTAACCTACTGTGTGGGTGTGGATTATCACAGACTTAATCTTTGGCGCCAGGGCCCATTGGCTTAACTGCTTGAACCAACTTACCCAGTCCCTCCTTTTCTTTATAGTAGTAGTCTTTAACCATAGCTACACATAAGAACTTTGAGGATTCTTATCACTGATGACAGGGTTTCATGTTAGACCAGTTGAACCTGGATCCCTGTGCAGAGAGATTAGGCATCAGTGCTTTAAAAAGCTGTCTAGGTGATTTCACTGTGTAGCCAGTGTTGAGAAACACTCCTTTATAGCAAGAGAGTTGACTCATGTTGCTGTTGTCAGTTATGATCTCTTCTGAAGCATTTCTGCCCAGTGGTTTCTACTCTTGCTAACTCTGTAATTCCACTCCTGCTACCTACTATAGAATCTGTTTTTCTCAGCTGATCCTAAAGTTGATTTTGGGGTTTGTTGGTTTCGTTCCAGAGGTCATCTCCATTGCTGTTCCAGTTACTGATGCCTAATCTCATTTCAACAATGCTGAGCCATGGCATTGATGTCTGATTTGTTGCTTACATGTGACAGCAGCATTGATTATTGTAACCAGTCTACAGAGAGGGCAGGGCTTTGAAGTAACCATGTGATCCATGATGTTCATAGAAGTGGTGTTGGAATTGCTGAAGAAGAGGGACAAGATTTCACATCCTCTTTGTTTTCTTTCCAAGTTTGTACTATATCCCTGTCGCATAAGGGCAGAAGATGCTGGTCCAGGACCTTTCAGGAAAAGAAGCAGTACTCGCTGGCCAAATCAGGTGGGACAGGATCACATGGTTTCTTCAAAGCCCTGCCCTCTCTGTAGACTGGTTACAACAATCAATGCTGCTGTCACATGTAAGCAACAAATCAGACATCAATGCCATGGCTCAGTGAACAGAAGCAGATATTTACCCTCAAATGTGTAAATCCACTTTGCTATAATATCTGGCTGCTTCAGCTAGAGTTAAATCCTGACAAATAAAAGGGATGCTTGACAGGTATGCTTGTTTCTCCTTGGTGAGATGATAAGATGGAAACAGGTGGGAGAGATAAAGAAGAGGTGGAGGGGGAAATTGAGTCCTTTGGGATTTTATTTACAGCTGTTTACTAAAAAAAATTAATGTCTGAACATGCTGTGCCAAGTGGCATTATCTTTCTGTTGTGTTCAGCATCTGGCCATTCTCCTTCCCCTTTGCCTGCGAGCCCCCACTTTCACTGCTGTCTGACTTTGATAGGAAGTCACCATCTTACTTCCCAAAGACCCATTAAAAATAGGTAATGCAAGGGAGCAGTCAGGCTAGCCTGCCGGCCACTCATTTCTTATGAATCATCTGGCAATTTTTTAGTTTGACAATTGCACCTCATATATTTTAATATTGGTTTTGAAAGAAGAAAATGGAGAACTTCCATTTCTTTACAGCTCCCTGTAATTTCAACTTGCTCTTTACTTATGTATGAAGTCGACTTGGGTGGAAAGGTTAGAGGCAGATGAATTTCTAGTTTCAGAGCCTAGGAAAGACCAATAAAATGTGCAATAATCTTAATGCTAAGGTTGCACGGAGCTGAAAGTATGTTTTATATTCCTAGATGACACTTCTTGAAAATGATAACAGGGACTTTGGATTTTTAAGCATCTTTTTCTGTGATTTCCCCCCCCCTACATCTTTACCCCTGTTTAATATTTCTTAGACAACTATAAAAAAACAAATCAAAACAAATTAGAGTCCATTATGATTTAAATGACTTCCTAATACTTCCAGGTCTAATAAGCAAGGAATATAAGTTTGTCTGATTTTAATTCTTTCTGGACCAAGCATAAAGAGCTAACTACTTTTCTAACTCAGTATTTATCAATCTTCCTAACCAAGAACTCTGCTTTCTCTAATTTTTATTTGTGAATCAGTTTGCTTTTTCTTGACTGATATACATAATTAAATGATTAGATTAGAAACTCTGGAAGACATAATAGAGAGTTACATACCTCTGTTTTTATAGGTATAAATAAAACATCATTTGACAATAGGTAGTTACTTATTTAAATTCTTATTTAAATTTACATTTATCATGATAATAAGATGAAACTTTGATTACCCCTTCTTTTCTTCCTGCTGCCCTAAATGAAATAAGGCTAGAATCATGATGGATGGGAAGGAAAGAAATGAAGAAGAGATAGGATGAATTCTCAAACATGATTTTTGGTATTTGAATAATTATATGTCTACCCTGAAATTTCTGTTCCATCCTTTTCTAGAATTCTATATTTTGTTCAGTACCAGCAATAGTACTTATTATTGAACTATAAAGCATCAAAATAATAGCACATTTTATGGACATTCATACTTTTCAAAGTACTCTCATTTTCATTATATTACTTTATCTTAACAACAGCCCTTGAATCCTAAAATTCTGTAGTTAGAGGGGCCCTCTGATACCATTACTTCTAAAACAGTTCCCAAATTATGATCTAATCTCTAATTTTGGATAATTCACCATATTATGAGACAAACAATTCCGTTTAAAAAATTATTTTGTCTTTATAATGAAAAAGTAGCGCCTTTTCAGCTACTTTATTATTTTTGAAAGTTTAGAAATTACAGAATAAAAAAAAAAGTAAAATCATTTTTAAATCTACCACTAAGAATTAATTGCTATTGATATTTTGGTATACTCCCATGCTGTCTTTCATCTATGCAAATATATGTAATTAGTTGGGAATGAATTATTACTGTAACAGCCTACACATATATAGCTATATTTGTTGATGCTTGAGGTAGAAGTTGATCCCTGGACAGGACCTGGTTATCAATGGCACCAAGAGGGAGGGTGTAAGGAGAAGAAAGGAGAGGGCAGGGGTAGGAGAGTAGAGAGTATGGAGGTCAAGAGAAGTGCTGGAAGCTCAAGTGCACTGCAGTGTGACTCCTCCCTGTAACCACCCCCAACCCTTATTTTCAGTGAATTCAATACAATCTCATAAATTGCTTAGTATGTTTTATGGAAACTGATAAAAGGGTGGAACATTTGACCTGGGGTGATGAAACCTGCAAATGACATCATCCATAAATTTAATGATGAATCAGGAGTGTTTGGGGGGATGGTTTTGTTTTCTACAAATTATGACTAAAGGGTAGAAATCAAGCTTTAACTAGTCTCTTTGAGACAGTATGCTTGCTCCTTGATGACCCCTGAGTTGTATGGCAATTATTTTATAACTTTATAAAACATTGTTCAAATGATTTCATATTTTGCTTTTAGTTGTTCAGTTTTGCACAATACCATTTCTCTTGTAATTACACACTGTTTATAATATGATTTTTAATGTGTGTTATATTTGACACATTATATGTGTACATATGTATATATCACTGACATGTCAATTTCCTATTTTTACTATTTCAAACAATGTAATGAACATTAATGTATATAAACTATGAAAATTAAACAGCATGTCTGATTATTTCTTTTAAAATCCCTAGATGTGAAATGTTTGGTTTAAAGGCTATACATGCTATCTTTATGTTTTTGGTATATATCACCAAATTTCCAATAAAAACTGTGTAAGTCAACTTACAATTCCGTCAGCAGTAATGAGAGCACCCAGGCCCCATTCCACAAATTAAATTTCATCTACCATTTCATCCTGTTGAAACATTTTGAATTTTGATCTTGTTATCCATTGCATCAGAAGTCCAAATGGGTTTGGTGAATCAAAATACACATGACATTTGTCTCATTCAAGACAACAACTACAACAAAGTTAAGTGAGGTAAAGTATAGTCAAAGCCTTTTGGAAAACCATATGAAAATTCCATCTAGAAAAAAATTCTTGTTGATTTAACAATACTTTTTAAAAATAATCCATCAATCGCTGCCTCATCTATATTTGTACTACTGTATTTTCACAATCATCAATGATCCATTATAGAATTGATTACCACTTATATCTACTTTACCATACTATGATCTCCTTATTCACTTGTATATTCTGCACCACCCTCACCACTACCCACTGTGAAAAAATGCCAGTTAATACAACATTCTGAGGGGAAGATGATTTATTCTGTCAATAGAAACAGGGACAGAGGCTGTAAAAAATGCTCTGGAGTGGAAGTGACATCTAATGTTGACTTTGGCAAATCAATCAAAGCTCCCTGAGTATGAAGTGGGCTAAAGGCAATTCCAGGAAAGAGAACATTATCTTTAAAAATCATGGAGAAGATATAAAATAGATCGGTATGTAGGGAACACATAAGAAATGGTTTGGTATAACTAAAGCGTTGTGTTGTAGGGGTAGAGAGAAGGGATATAGAAAAGTAAAACAATATAATCCTTTGGTGTCCTCAGGACACAAGTTGACATAACTTTTCCTAGATTTTAGTAGGCTTCTCAGGTTGACTTCAGTTAAGATTGCATCAGTCTCAAAAGCAAGATATTCAATTCTAACTTCTAATGTGAAACCAGCTAAATACTTGGGAATGAGGATGGATGAAAGCAATATTGAGCTCTTCTTCTCTAGTCTGCTTCCTAGCTGTGCTTTGAAGACCTCTATTGATTTACTAGTATAATTCTTTCTTTTTTCGCTCCTCTCCTCTCCTTTTCTTCCTTCTTCCTCCCTCCTTTTCTTTTTTCCTCTCTCTCCCTCCTTTTTTCCCTCCCTTCCTTCCTCCCTTCCTTTTCTCAGGCCCTTTCAGGTAATGAGATTTGATGAATAAAGCAGAATTATTCCTCTTATTCTAGCTCCCTATTTGTTGGGTTGTCTTGGAACTTCGTTCCCTATGCCCCCCTTCTTCTCTTGAAAAATGGGTTTCCACCTTCCTCTTCCAGCTGCCTGAGCTGCCATTATGTTCTGAAAATATATTTAGGGTGTTTTGATATTGAGGGTACTGGTCTGCCTCAGAAGGAAGATCCAGTAATCCAAATAAGTAGTCCAAGGACAGGTTGATGAATCTGATCCTACCTATGCCAGTGTTAGCCAGAGGTGAGAATGAGGGCTAGGGGATGGAAATCAATACTTGGTCAAAGTGCAGTGTACAGGAAGTCTTAGGTATGGGCATTAGCATTTCAGAGAGACTTGGATAAATGCAGACAGAGCGCCATTCAGCAACTGAGACTACAGGGCTCAGCTCCAGAATGTGGGGCATTGGAAACTGGCGGAAACTAGGTAGAAAGAAACGAACGTGAAGTTCACTTCCACAGACAAGTGACCTACAACTAACTATAACATTCTCGATTTGGTAGGGAAATTATTTATTTATTTATTTATTTATTTATTTATTTATTTATTTATTTATTTATTTATTTATTTAACTAAAAATATATAAGAGGACAAATTAGATTTATTGGAAGTTAACATAGCAGTATGGTTATCAGGTGGGTGTCCAAAGACAGAGGCTTAAAGCTATGGACTCATCCACTAATGAGAAAGCGTCTCCTGATTTCTGTCCAGGCTTAGTTAGCCATCATTGATTTGGGGAACTGAGTAGAATTAAGTTAGTTGTCACGTAATTTGAGATACCTGGGGACTGACATCCATTAGACCTGGGGCAAGTATAGGCTGGATTCCTTGATGGAGCTCTGCTCTCTACTGTTGTGATTTCTTTTGTGACAGCATCTGATGTGAAACATTGTGCCAAGAGGCCTTTCAATGGGTCGTAAAAATGCTATAAAAACATGAAAATTGCTGCCATAAAAAAAGGAGTTATAGCAAAACAGGGAAACTACTAAATTCAGAAGCTAAGAAATACTGAGAAATAAAAACTGTTCCACATAATCCAAAGAGGTGTGGGTATAGGTCCCACACAGACATTTGCACAGGCAAAAATTATTTGCATTGGTAATATACTTTAGAAAATCTCTCAGCATTCTGCCATTAAGATGTGGTCACCTGGCATTCCCTGGAATTCATGCTTCACTTGAATCCTGTCTTAGCTTTGTTGGCTAACATGTGTGAATTACTTCTGCTCTGTTTCTACTTTGAAAGGATCCACAAAAGCCCATTTCATGTGAGAGGATGTTTATATCACTTTGATGACTGGAAGAAATGATGCCATGTTACAAGCATAGTTCATAATGAGGTAATCAACTTGCAATTAATACAATAAAAAGCTCGTTTGAACTATCCCTTACTAATAAATCAGGGGATCAAACTTGCTTCCTGAAAACTACACCTTTGCTTTCATTTCCAGTAGTTGTTTTTCCAATAAAATTTCTGGATATCCATTAACCCTGGTAATTTAGGGTAAAATGTGCAAAGTGAATCCATTTTCCACATGCTTTTTATGTAGATGTTGCACTAATGAGATACAGTAAGTACTATTCATATCTCTGTCATAAAATTCTGAACATGCTTAAGCAATAGTCATAAACACATTAAATAACACCATCCCAACCATTAAGAGTCTCTATCTGCCAGCTGGGTGAGCCCCTTCTATATGTCATTTTGATGTAATGCACTCCCTTTTCTGCTGTTATTAGATGCAAAGTATTTGAAAAGATGCTACATTGAATTGAAATCTGATTACATTTGGGTTTGAGTTTTTGAGATATTGGGTATTTTCCTAAGATACACTGTTCTGTTTTCTTTTTAATCGCACAAATATGTACACAAATTCACATCCTTTCATTTCAATCTTCTCTTCTCTGCATTCATGGATCACTTGGGATTTCTGATTCTTATTTTATAATGTAATCAAGATATTGAAATGATGAAGCAGTATGTTATAGATTCCAACAACAGAAAAAGCAAGAAATGAAGAAAGGTAGAGACAAGGAGAAATGAAAAAAAAAAAAAAAAGACAGAAAAGAAAAACAAGAAATGTTTAGCCTTTGACCATAGATTAATGGTCTGGGGCAAATTGGGTAAAAGCTATAGTATGTTCATTTGTTCTTCACTAAATTATGAAACTGTAGGTAATTTAAGGACATCTCCATAATCATAAATTGCTTCTTAGAATATTTGTTTTCCTCATACAAGTACCTTTTGTAGGGAAACTTAAATCAAGAGGAACACATTTGATTACTTCTCAGAATTGCTTTATAGTTTGGGAGACACTGTGGCGGTTCAGTATGGGTCACATAAAACTGTGTGACCTGAAGCCATAGGACTGTTTCACAGTTATTCTTTTAGACTTTCTCTTTGAAAAGCCACATCCACTTAAATACTGCATCTCAATTGAAATGTGAGCATCTATCAGGATAATATTCTCTAGCATACTTTGTAAAACAATCAAATCATATCAATTCATTTATACGAAATTTCAATTCCTCTGGTGATCCTCAAAGGAGGAAATGGTGAAGTTACATCTTAGTCAGCCTAGCAATGGCCTCCACTCTGCAGGTGAAGGGGACAGCGCCATGAAAAGTGTTCCATACAAGGAGACTGCATACCTAGCTAGTAAGTAGCACCAGCACAACCTAACACAAAGCATGACCTTGGCTAACGGCGCATAGTGCAGAGCTGGTCTCAGAACCTCTGTCTCGTCCAAGCCCCACAGTTCATTGGACCCAATGAGACACATTCAGCTAGTCAAATTTATAGGGAACATATGTGTAAACAAGAATGCCAAGGATTTCTTCACAGTATGGACAGTACTTTCTAGAGTCTATAGTATTCGTGATTTCCAACCAGTACTTTCCTGGTATATATGTATGAGAAACCAAACAAACA
Organism: Rhinolophus hipposideros; assembly: GCF_964194185.1. Taxonomy (NCBI): domain Eukaryota; kingdom Metazoa; phylum Chordata; class Mammalia; order Chiroptera; family Rhinolophidae; genus Rhinolophus; species Rhinolophus hipposideros. Next base: position 43,421,349 of record NC_138050.1, on the reverse strand, counting down.
ATTAGGCATTTGACTGGTGAGCTTGAAATTAGAGCAAAGGGAGGTGAATAATTATTTTAGAGAGTCGAGTAGCCCAAAACACTTAGGTTACATATTTATAGACAGTCTCTTTGTTTACTTCCATGGAAAGTCAATATTCCATGAACGTTGAAATTCATTGCATTATCTCTCTCTCTCTCTCTCTCTCTCTCTCCTCCCTCCCTCCCTCCCTCCCTCCCTCCCTCCTGTTTTTCTCCTTCTTTTGAAGTAAATACTTGGACAACACCATATACTTCCTACACATGTCTACCTAATAAATGCTTCCACCCTTCCTCACACAACCATTAGGTAGTTTAGTCATAGTCTTGTTTTTTCTTTAAAAAATGTGAATTCCAGTATTTTCCACCTCACCTCTGCCTCTTATCACCATATGCTGGAAAATTTTAATAATATACTATAGGATTTCCCTTCATCCTGCCTCTCTTCTGGGACTTTTATGCTTCACAAAGAACTCTGCATATTGATATCTAATCAATTTCCTAAAACAATAGACTTTACCCAGTTATTTATCTCTTTGAAATTTTGGTAACTCTCCATTTTATGAAGACTAGACTCCTCAACTTGGCCTTGAAAATCTACATCCAACCTACCTATCACACATCATTTGTCACAGTTCTCCAAAAAAAATAAATAAATAAATCTCTTTTCTGTGTTCCAACAGTGTTTCATCATACTGTTCTGTTTTCATTTTACCCCTTTCTTAATCATGTGAATTTCACTTTGTTCTTTTTTTAAACCACTATCTATCTAGTCCTAGTCAATATCTGAAATGTAGATTAATTGTCATTTTTAGTTATTACCCTTCTCTGACTTCCTATGTCATATTCTGGGCATTTGTGCTTGTTCAGAATTTTTATTTATAAATGTCTGTTCCCAAAACTAGAATACAATTCCCAGGTGATTTACAATCTAGTTAATTTATACCAAATTAATATGGTCACAGCAATGAATACATTTTACTGATAACTCATCACCAACATACTTTTTAAATCTTTCTCCCATTTGCCTTAGCCAGTGCTGGCTGTCCTGTGTGATAAAACTTCAAGGAACAAGATGTGACATTGTCATTTTATGTCATGTCACATACACTTAATAGTTTACTAAGTGATTTGCGATGACTAATAAAATGAGATGGTCCTCTCTCTGACTTGAAAACCAACCAACTTACCAACCAAACAAAAAAAGCCCTCCAAAATAGAAAGTAATTTTGAAAATAAAAGTGGCAAGGATTTATTAATCTCACTATTTTTTGACAATTAGATAAAGGGTCACTTAGTATTTCTGAAAATATACCTGTATTGATCTGCAACCTGTACTGACTCCTATTTTGACTGTTCTCCTCTAATGGACCCCAATTACTTGCCCAACAGCTATATCCTAGTGGGCACAGACCAACTGATGCAGGATTGTCTCCCCAATCTTCTCACCTTGCTACAGTCTAAGGACTGAGTACCAAAAAAAAAAAAGAAAAGGGGTGGGAGAGGACTTACTGTTTCTGAATTTCAATAAACTGACCCGTGGTTACTTCTTGTGTTTCTCACATTTGGAGACTGTTTGGTGAATACACAACACAGAGTAACTAGACTTAATGAGTGGCTGTCTGGTGCAGAAGAGAAATGTGTAAGTTTTGAAAACACTCCGAAGAATTTCAGATCTCAGCTCTATTCACAAACTCTGTGGCCTTGAACAAGTTATTTAAATTATCTGTTCTTGTATGTCCTTATACTTGATAGAGGAGCAAAATAATGGATTTACCAGTGTCACTGTGAGGCAAGCATACAGTAGAGGTAAGGTTGTAGTTTTGCAAATAGCCTGTGTATGAATCATGGCTCTTCTACTAATTAGAGTTGTGCCTAACTTCAGTAAAATGAGGAATCATAATAGTACTAATCTTATAGGGTTGTGAGGATCAAATGTGTTAAGAATAGTACCTGCCATATGGTGAGTTAATACAATAAGGGTCAGATATTATTACTACTGAGAGGATTTAATGAGTTAGCATACATAAAGTGTCTTCCACAATGTCTCGAAAGTAGCAACGTTCTATAAATATTACCCTCCCTCCCCTCTCTGCTATGCTTACATTCCTTCTTCCCACTGCTTTTATTGTCAGAGTCTTCGAATTTACAAGTCAGTTTTTCATTTCCTGTAGTGAACCACCAGGCACCCTGGTGGAAATTTAGAAGTCCCCTGATTCCCATCTGAACACTTAGCCCCCATGACACAGTGAATACAGGATTTGTGTGACCTAAAACTTACACAATTTTGAGACCTCTTTGAGAGAAAAAACTTCAATATTAGTAATACAAAATTGAGTGCAAAAATTAAATATAAAGTGAAAGCTATGACAATAAGTGAAATATTTAAAATATAAATAGCACAATTATCAAAACATTTAGAAAAATAGCATAATGTGTTTTTTTATTAGTTTCAGGTGCACAAGACAAAGTAATACTTAGACGTTTATCTTTTATATCCCTCACACTGTGTGAACCCCCCTCCCCCATCCACTACCCTCTGAAATCATACAGAGCCCTTACATTTCCACTGTCTCTATTCCTAATGCTGTACTCCGCTTCTTGTAAGTACATACACATATATGTATACAAATAAACTTGTAGATGGCATTCATTATTGTTCAGCTTCAGCTTCAGGTGTACAGTGCAGTGATCAGGCATCTATATCATCCCTGAGGTGGTCTCCCTAATGAGACAAGTGTCCATCAGATACCCTACAAAATCTTTACAACATTATTGATTACATTCCCAAAATTAATTTTCAAAACCCTATGGCCATCTTGTGGTTACTGACTGTTTTCTAATCCCCTCACCTTCCCCTTATCCCCACTCCCCTGCCCATCTAGGAACCCTCAGTTTTTCCTCTATATCTCCAAAACTGTTTCTGATTAGTTCATTCACTTATTTTTTTTTCTTTAGATTCCACATATAAGTGAGATCATATGGTATTTGTCTTTCTCTATCTGACTTATTTCACTTAACATAATGTTCTCTAGGTCCATCCATGTTGTTGCAAATGGTAAGATTTCTTTCTTCTTTATGGCTAAGTAATACTCCATTGTATAAATGTACCACAGTTTCTTAATCCAGTCATCTACTGATGGGCATTTTGGTTGTTTCCACGTCTTGGCTATTGTGTACAGTGCTGCAATAAGCATAGGAGTGCATAAAGTTTTTTGAATTAGAGTTTTGGATTTCTCCGGATAGATACCTAGGAGTGGAATTGCTGAATCATAAGGTAGTTCCATTTTCAGATTTTTGAGATACCTCCACACTGTTTTCCATAGTGGCTGCACCAATCTGCAATCCCACCAAGAGTGCACGAGGGTTCTCTTTTCTCCACATCCGCATCAGCACTTGTTGTTTGTTGATTTATTGATCATAGCCATTTTGACTAGGATGAGATGGTATTTCTTTGTGGTTTTTATTTGAATTTCTCTAAAGATTAGTAACTTTGAGCATTTTGTCATATGTCTATTTGCCATCTGTATGTCCTTTTTAGAAATATGTCTCTTCATGTCCTCTGCCCATTTTTTAATTGGGTTGTTTGTTTTTTTGGAGTTGAATTGAGTGAGTTTTTTATAATTTTGTGATGTTAAACTTTTATCAGATATATCATTGGCAAATATTTTTTCCCATTCAGTAGGGTCCGTTTTTGTTTTATTGATGGTTTCCTTTGCTGTGAAAAAACTTTTTAGTTTGATGTAATCCCACAAGTTTATTTTTTCTCTTACTTCCCTCGTGCGATAGGATATATCTGTAAAAAATCTTACTCCGGGTAATGTCTGTGAAGTTTCTTCCTATGTTTTCTTCTAGGAATTTTATGGTTTCAGATCTTACATTTAAGTCTTTAAGCCATTTTGAATTTATTTTTGTATATGGTGTAAGGAGGTGGTCCAGCTTCATTATTTTGCATGTGTCTGTCCAGGTTTCCCAGCACCATTTATTAAATAGACTGTCTTTACCCCACTGTACATTCTTGCTTCCATTGTCATAGATTGAATGGCCATACAGGCATGGATTTTCTTCTGGACTCTCTATTCTGTTCCATTGATCTATGTGTCTGGTTTTATGCCAGTACCACGCTGTTTTGATTACTGTAGCCTTGTTGTGTAATTTTATGTCAGGTATTGTTATACCTCCCACTTTGTTCTTATTTTTCAGGATTGCTGAGGCTATCCGGGGTCTTTTATGGTCCCATATAAATTTTAGGATTATATGTTCTATTTCTGTGAAAAACGTCATTGGTAGTTTGATAGGAATTGCATTGAATATGTATATTGCCTTAGGCAGTATGAACATTTGAACTATATTAATTCTTTCTATCCATGAACATGGTACGTGTTTCCATCTATTTGTATCTTCTCTCATTTCTTTCTTCAGTGTCTTATAATTTTCTGATTAGAGATCTTTTACTTCTTTGGTTAAATGTATTCCCAGGTATTTTTATAGTCTTTGAAGCAATTGTAAATGGGATCGTTGTCTTAATTTCTCCTTCTGATGTTTTATCATTGGTATATACAAATGCAACTGATTTCTGAATATTAATTTTGTATCCTGCTACTTTACTAAATTCATCTATCAGCTCTAATAGTTTCTTGGTGGAGTCTTTAGGGTTCTCTATATATAGTATCATGTCATCTGCATATAATGACAATTTTACTTCCTCCTTACCGATTTGGATGTCTTTTATTTCTTTTCCTTGTCTGATTGTTGTGGCTAGAACTTCCAGCATTATGTTGAATAGAAGTGGAGAAAGTGGGCAACCTTGCCTTGTTCCTGATCTTAAGAGGAATGGTTTTAGCTTTTCTTCATTGAGTATGATGTTAGCTGTGGGTTTGTCACATATGGCCTTTATTATGTTGAGATATGATCCCTCTATTCTCACTTTCTTAAGGTTTTTTATCATAAATGGCTGCTGGATTTTATCAAATGCTTTTTCTGCATCTATTGATATGATCATGTGATTTTTATTTTTCATTTTGTTAATGTGGTATATCACAATAATTGATTTGAGGATGTTGAACCACCCTCGCATACCAGGGATGAATCCCACTTGATCCTGGTGTATGATCTTTTTTAATGTATTGAAAAATAGCATAATATTTATGAATTTCTGCTTGACACTTCTAAATTCTTTTTATCTTACATGTTTTAGCAACATACTCTCTCAAAACCTCTTGGGATGATATTAAAATAAATTTCTGTTTACAGAATATACTATTCTGTCAACTGTAATTATTTTGTTAATTATTAAAAAATAAAAATTTCTATAGAAAAATAAATAATTGAATTGATTATGGTTGACTAAACTTGTTATGTTGATTATTTTAAAAAAGCATCACTTTTACAATTGATAAAGCATATTAAATTTTGGAATGTTGTCAGCTCTGGGGACTTTTTCAAGTGTTTTCATATGTAAGCTCCATAGTTTGGAGAATTTTCCCAAAGATTAGCTCCTGGCTTAATGCCTTTCACATCTTGTTTCCACTCTATCACTCACATACTTTGGAGCCACAAATGTGTACCTTCATACCACTAGATAACCCATGGTCCTGCACTCTAATGCCATGGCTCCCAATAAGTAGAAGGTGGTAGAAATGTATTCATGAAACACATTCCTGTGCCGAAATAATAGTCAATTATCTATGTATAAATGGGAGTACTTATGAGCCACATACATCCCACTAAAACCTAAATAAACATATTCCTAAATTAAGTTCCACTTAGATAGATGCCCCAAAATGCCCATAGCCATTCTTTGACACCTGACACAAGAAGTGTGATACAAATGAAGCCAGAGTAGAAGTATATAGCCTTTACCAATAAATTACCAATTGCTTATAAAATATGAGTATCATACATTTTTGAAATTTCACAAACTCATATGGCCAGGGAAACATTATTAGGGTCCTTTCAGGGCTTTGAAAGAGAGGACCCTCTGTAAGGGGTCAAAATTCCTAAAGGGAAGTACATTAGCTTCCCCCTAAATCTCCTCTGTTTGAAGTCAATTTCCTTACTCACATGTAATCTAATAAACCAAAGTTCTGCTATCATTCCTTTGTATGAATTAATTTCCCCCATTATTCCAGTACTAGTCATCCCCTTCTCTCTTTGTTCCTCAAACTTTCTCTCTTTACTGTCTGTTCCCTTAAAACTAAAAATAAATTTTAAAATTTCCCATTACAAAAACAGTGCTAACCCCTACCTCTCCACAATTGCCTTACACCTCATAATCAAAATACAGTACTATCTCTCTTCTTTCCTTCACCACTACAATTCTTAGAAGTTAAAAACTATTGTCCACTTTTTCACTTATATTCTTACCTCAACCTATTGAAAATAGGTTCCTTCCTCTGTACTCTATTGAAAATACCTGTGTCATAATCACCCATGACCTACTTGTTTAAATTCAAATACCCTTTAATTTTTCAATCTATAAGACATCAACATAGCATTTTGATTGCTTGTGATGTTTGATTTTTTGTAACTTTGTAATTATATTAATCCTATCTGATGAAATATACACATATTGTCTATAAGAAGGTTCATCTTTGAGCCTGTGAGCATCTGAAATTGCACATAGGAAATTACTGGGTCCCAGCTCATCCCAGTCTGGCTTATTCTTCTGCCTGCTGAGATCTAAGCTCTGGTTGTGATGTTTCCCTCATCAAGAGGTTGTAAATAATATTTTCAGACCACATATGGGGCACTGTGAGAACTGATGCTCATTAAGTGTGTTAAGTTAAAGTCATGAGTGGCGTACCAAACATTAGCTATAAATTAAAATTAACAAATGTGACTCAAGTTCTCAGAAGCAAAACACTTCGAATCTTAAATAATATGACTGTCAGGAATCACAATGAAAGATACATTTCTCCCAAAATATGTGCACAGATGAAATGCAAAGAAGTAAGCTGTCAGGATAGACAAGGCGGAGAGAATCTGTTGCTTGGCCCTTGAAACAAGTTAATTTAGCGTTATAAACCATTGAAGTTTCCGTTTCAAATAGATCCATGTGGAAAACCCAGATGGCCAAACACTCAGCTCATAAATGTGAAAACTGAGCTTCAAAGCCTGAATATAGTCAAGACATTTGACTTACTTATTGCTGAACCTTTATATCATTATATTTAAGAAAGAAATAATTATTCCTTATGAAAATAATATTAGTTCATGCTGTCTTTTTCAATGGAATCAGTTTGCAGGATTAGTAGAATAGGAAAAGTATTAGAGGGAGTTGAACACTTTAGAAATAAATTTCAAAATTACCAGCATCAGCTCTGGGCTAAACAGTCTGCTGCTAGATCTTGAGGTTACAAAAATTTAGCTCTTTTGGGGAATTCCTTATCTTAGTTTATTGCTAAAGCTAAACGCTAGTCAGATTTCCACTGACTATTATTAGGTGAAAAATCATCCTAAACCATTCCTTCTCCTTTATCCTCTTTCTCACCATCCAATAAATTAGCAAGCAGTACTAATTTTACCTTTGGAAAGTCTCTTCACCATGATCACTTATTTTATCCACATGGCCACTGCCTACTGCAGGCTTTCATAATCTCCTAGCTAGATGACAGTAATTGCATCCAGTTTCCAATTCATCCTTCTCACTACCTTCCAAAGTTCTGCCCTTTCTGTCTAGAAAAATCAGTTTGTGTTGGTACTCTGCTTAAAGTTTCTTAAGGGTTACCTATATCCCATGTGATAACGTTTCAATTTCATAGCATAGCCTAAAGACTGTCTGTCACTGGTGTCATCTCAGTTCTCACCTTTATCCTTCACTAAGTCCGGTCTTTCTGAATTAGTGGCTAACCTCCCAGATATGCCATGTTCTAGCATGCTTTTGTGCCTTTGTATCTCCACTCCTTCTGCCTAGGACTTCATCCATTTGTCTACTTGGAAATCTGCTAGTCATCTTCACATTTCACCTGCAGTTTCATTTAAGTCTTCACTAACTACCAGATCCGTATGTTAATAATTGAGAACTCAGTTCCAAATCTTCGCCTTTCATCCTGCAGAAGAGATTGCTTGATCTTGTAGGAATGTCCAGTAAGAGGCTATATAAATTATGGAGTCTCTGAATAATCTATCTAAGTATAAAAAGGGAGAAAAATTTCTCTGCTCGTCCCCATATGGAGGTGCATGTGTGTGGGTGTCAAGCAGATCCTTGGGTATCTCATATTTCAGTAAAAACAGGAAAACTTGGGGTGGGAGGTGAGAAGTATCTGATTTGAGCATAAGCTAAGCACAGTGGAACTTTTTTTCATGTGAAGTCAGTCAGAGAGCAATTGAGGTAAAAAGAGCAGCCAAAAGCATTAGAGGTGATACATAAGGGGTGTCTAATACACAATGCTTTACATTATAGATGGAAAAAGTAGAGTCGCAAATAAATTATATCACACACACGCATGCACATGTGCACATACACTCCCACACACACTCACACAGGCAGTGCTTCCTTTGCACCATTCCAATACACATGGATTTTAGTTATGACTTGCAGTTTATCTAAAAAACACCAGTTCCTCAACAACATGGGTTAAATTTTAGTTTCCACAATATATTAACTATGAGTAAGTTGGCCCTCTGTATCCAGGGGTTTGACATCTACAGAGTCAACCTACTGTGGATTGAAAATATTAGAAAAAAAAATGTTACATTTTTGCTGACATGTAAGATGTACTTAGGCCTACAATGGTTGCATCTATATTGAACATGTAGAGACCTTTTTTCTTGTCATTATTCCTTAAACAATATAGTATGACAACTACGTACATACTATTTATATTGTTATAGGTATTATAAGTAACCTATAGATGATTTAAAGTATACAGGAGGATGTGCGTAGGTTATATGATAACACTAGGCCATTTTATATAAGGGACTTGAGCATCTGTGGGTTTCAGTATCCATGGGGGCTTCTGGAACCAATCCACATGGATACTGAGAGATGATGGTAAGTGCAAAAAGTATAAACTCCATTGCTAGCTCTCCTGTTGACAAATCATAATGTAAATAACAGATGTGCATCACGATCAATGACAAATATATCACTTCTTTTATAGTCTGTCAATGTTGTTCACTGTGCACCTTCTGGTTCAGACAACAAAGTGTGTAGTTGTGTTGCCTCCTGTCTCTTAGTCATAAATCCCCATGATATTCTACAGTATTAATAATGAAAAGAAGGAATTGGCTAACGAAGATGAGAACTCAGCAAAAAAATGAAAAGTAATGACATTGGGAGTGAAATTTTAATTGAACTTAAATAGAATTATAGAAGAAACAGGTGACTGTGGGAATATCAACACTGATGAGAAACCCTAGATATGCCGCCAGAAGAACTCAGTTAAGGCAAACTCACCACCATAAATGAGGAAAGAGGTTGTAACCAAAAGGGTGAAGGTGTCCTGGAGGAAGCGATGCTGACAAAAACTTTGCATTAAAGAAAACCTTGAAGATATATCATGACATTGAAATTTCAAAGAATAAAGTGTGTGAAGTTGATTCAAACTGAGTAAGAAATATGACCATTTGCCAAGGCATAGAAAAGATGCTTTCTCTGTTTTGTAAGTTACACCATGAGAAGAAGAAGGAAAGTACTTTTCAAAGTACTTGTTACCTTTTTGACAAAGAAATGAAACTTTCATTTGCAATGTTTCAGATGTTTTTAATCATAGTATGTTAAACACATTCATTTCATTTTTTGATTTTTGTATACATTTATAATTGACACTAAGAGTATTTAATGTTTTGACCAAACAGCTTAAAGATCATGGAACAATGATAATTTTCCCCATTGATTATTAAAATCATTTTGCTTGGTTTTAGCTTGCACAGTCATTTTATAGCCCTGCACTACTGTGCAAAATGAGGACGGTCTCTCTCTGTATGCATATACAGATATAAATATGTATACATATTTATATACAGACATATTGTGAGAGAAGATGGTACTAGAGCTGAGTCTTAAAGGCAGGGTAATTGCTCTTCACTAATAAAAGAGATGAGGACGATTGTAATGGTCATTACAGACAGATGAACAGCGTGTACAGTGGCCTGATGTTTGATGGGGAACAGTGAGTTCTGAGAACTAAAGTTGTTTGGTACAGCTAATGCTCAAGTGTGCCCAAGGTAAAGAGCAGCCAGAGATAAAACTGAAAAGGTCATCTGGTGCCAGGTCTAATAGGGATTTCTCTGCTTGACTAAGGATTTTGATTTTTATCCTTTAGGTTATGGGAATCTCTGAAGGGTTTTCAGCAAATGAGTAACACGATCAGGTTTATTTTAGGACATTCACTCTGAGGAGTTTGGAGGTTGGATGGGGTGGGAGCCTGCAGGTTGGAGGCAGGAATGTCAGGCACTGATTAGATAGATGGCTGATGCAGAATCACAGGTAAGAAATGAGGAGAAACTGAACTAAGATTCACCTGAATAAACAATCACCTCACTTTGCCCTTCGTCATCACTAAAAAAACTACCGCTGTTTTCTTAAAATTCAATTTCCTTACATGTCTCAGTAATTCTCCATTTAAACAGATCGAATAAAACACCCTAATGGACTGAGCAATAATCACACTGCAGTCTACTGAACACACCACTGATACCTGCATAAATGCAGCTGGAATGCCTCCCCTCCCTGCTGGTTGGCCTGAATACCAGCTACTTTCTCACTTATAGATCAACGATCCCCTCCTTCCCTTCTCCTCTCTTGCATGGGCACTTTGGTGAACATAGCTTTGTTTTCCCTAGCCTGATCAGTAAAAAATTGTTCAGTTAAGATGCTTCACTAACAAATAGTACTCTCTTACTCCTTTCAAGCTGTCTCCTACATTTTAATTTACTGGGCAATGCTAATAAACTTCAGAGGAGACCCAATATTTGCTCTGGGAATAGAGAAAATTAGAAAATTGCCTTGCGAACATGAGATAGTGAAGATAAAGCAATGCCAAATTTAAATTATGATACCACACGTTACACAGGTAGTAAAGGGTAAGAATGTCACCAAGATTTGCTTTTTCATACATTAACATTTTAAAGGACTAGCAAAGGTCTGGGAACAACTGTGTTATATCCTTTTACATAAAATAGGATTGAAAAATGAAACAAATGAAAATATTTTCTTCTGTACATTAGAGATTCCAGCCTCCCAGTCACCATAATCTTAATTTACTATCATAATCTTAATGTATTCTCAGATTTTTCTTTTATCAGAATTTTGCTTTTTGAATCCAGAAGCCAATGTCTTTTCACAATTGTAAAACTTCTTTGAATTATACTGATTAGCCTTGTGGATCTGAGTTTTAGTCCATAAGAAGGGAAAGAAACCTGTTATAAGTAGGCATTGTTATTTTATAATCCTAGACTATGCCATTTTGCCCAAGAATGTCCCCCAGCCTTCAACCAATGTTTTTATTTTGTCCAAACTGACTCTTTATTATTAGTTCTGCCATTGTATGAGATTATGTTCCTTTCCAGAGAACATGTGCTAATTTTGTTCTTTGTTAAGACATTTTCTATTGTAGTAGATGGCAGTTTGCAATTTTTACCACACTTGGCAGATTTCCTTATTCCTCATAAAGATCACATCAACACCAATTATGAATACCAATGATAACAATGTCCCTTTTTAGGCTCTTTCCTAGGCTGATACATCTGGCCTCCTTCAATGGCATTAATTAGAGCCCAGGCACCAAGATAATAATATGCCAAAGCCAGTGATGCCCGCGTTTCACTCTTTGACCAATTACCTCCTCAACCTTGTTCAGACTGAAACGAAAATACCCTGAATAAGTTACTCATCTTTAGAAGTTAGGAAAGCACATAAGAAGCTACAAACAAGAGTTCTTTTTTAGACAATGGAAAGAGATAGTCATTCTATCTATATAATAGTAGCATCTTCATATATTAGTGTAGAGAATGATAGTTTTCCATGGATATTCAAAGTGATAATGCATAGAATATTGGAAGTACAGGCCATTTAATTATATCCATAACTATAACATAATCCTATGGTAATTAATTTAAAGCCCTGAACTATAGAAAATATGGGTTAAGAACGTTTTCTGAATTACTATATCAATCAAACTTATGAAATGATGAATGGCTACATTACTCAGGTGCTTCTCACAATATAATTCTGTCAAGAATTATATGAAAATAAATAGGAGTGGTAAGATATTCATGTAGGAAAGGTAATCACTGCTTTTTCAGACTCAAGAAATACAGTACAACATGGTAACTGGGAAAAACCACAATACAGGAATAGAGGTGCCAGAGATTGAACCAGGCTGAAGATGAGTCAAAGTGTCACAGATATTATGGATTTTTGTGGAAAGCCCCTGTAGTTCTTCATCAAATCAGAAGCTACACACTTTGAAAGGAATGGTTTCCTGCATTGATAGGTATACAAACACACCATATGGTTGCCGTTATTTGCATGTTTGTTGGTGCATATATTATATATATATAGATATAGATACAAGCATAGACTTACATAAATTCCTCAAATAAGTTTTAGTATAGCTTTAAGGGATTTTATGTCAAACCCCATTAATTTTGATTAACTGATATTCCTCTAATCATAACAGTATTTTAATTGGCATTTCAGAAGATATAAAGTACTAGTATGTTTAAAAATACTGTAAGCCAGCTTGATTAAGGAAATGGATTTGGGGCCTATTGCTTAGAAACCAATTAAAGATAATTCTTTGGTAAATACAATGGCGTTTAACGGGAATATTCCATTTTTAACAATACTACATTTTTAATGGAGTTAATATATTTATATTAGTTATACATTTGCCTGTTCACTGACATGTGAGTTTCTTCTCAAGAGACAGACTTTCTAAAAAAAAATGTTTTTTCTGTATCTATTTATGGTCTTTAAATGTGGATTAAGGTCTTAATCTCAAATGGTAAATTTAACATGAGATCTCCTCTCAGTTGTGTTAATTAAATACTATTGTGTCTTAGCTATTAAGCTAAGTTAAGCTGTACATTCAAGGCCACAAGTAAGAGATGACCAAATAGGTTTACTTAGAAGCAGAATGATGGAGGGGCTACTCATATATTGAATTAGTAACGATCTTATCAACATTGAGGTTGGCATCTATGAATCCGTAAGTCACTCTATAACTTTGTTAAAAATAGTTTAACTTTGATGAAATAGATTGTGTTTAGGAAAAAAAAAAAAAAAAGATTGCTTTCTAAAGAGAAATTAAACCAAACCAAGCAAACAAAAAATTGTTCCAGAACTTAAACTATATTGAATACAATTCAGCCATGTCTCCCTAGAGCAGTGGCAGAATTGAAATATGTTTCCAAAATGTCTATTTCCCAACAACAGGGTAATGTGTTAGGAAAATGAGAATTAAGGCCTATATAAGTATTTGAAGAGTTATTTTCTTTTGGCCGTAAAAATATGTGGACTTGGTGGTTAAAAAAAAAAAAAAAAGAATTAAAAACGAAACAAAGCAAAAGAACACTCTCCCACCCCTTTTGAAAAGAAAAATACAGAAGTAATTAGAGAAATGAATATTTGGAAGAAATTGGAAATAATAAACTCATTTTTTGACAGATAAAAGCCTTTGCAATCTCCTTACCTTATCTATTCTATCACCTAGACCCTAACTCGCAGAGCCAAAGCACTTGGAGAAAGTTGGAAGCAGTCATCTGGAAGCTAAGACTGCATAGTGCCCAAGGCGGAAGTTAAAGGTGTTAGTGAAATATGAAAAGGAAAACTTACATCTGGAAAGCACTCCACTAAAGTTCACTATGGGAATGCTAATGAAGAGATAAATTTTGGACACTTAACTAGGCTTGTAATCTTCTAAACACCGGAAAAATATAAGCTATTGGAAAAATATAAGCTATTGTCTGTATTTCATGATGCGTATCCGTTGGGGTTACTCTCTCTTCCTTGAACTGCCCGGGTTACTTCAGTGTGTGGGCTGAGTAGGTGGGAGGCCACCTACCTGTATCCTGTAATTTGAGGGCTGGTGACCATTCACTGAAAATATATTCATTATATACCTGCCACAGTGACCAAAAGACGAAACAAAACGCCATCAGGGTCACACACTAATAATTATAACAGACAATAATTGACTATTAGAGCCAAAAAGACTTTGAAAGATCATCTGGTCAATCCCCCTCATCATATAAATCAGAATATAAGACCTTTGTACAAATCAGAATCCAGTTAGTCCATGATTACCTTGTGTCAGCAAGTAAAGAGTAGGGATCTTGGGTGTAGGTGCTTCTAAGAGATATTATTAATGCAAGAGGTTTCATAAGGGCACTAGGGTCCTGTAACATAATTAAAAGGGTGGCTTCAATAAAGAATAACCCACCTCTTTTCTTATCCATTATACTACGATCTACAGGTAGCACGTGCACGCATGTGCACGCACACACACGCACACACACACGTATATATGTATATATGTACATATACATAATTTAGCATACTGTAGCCAATATTAATGACTATACATCTGCATAATTCTTTTTAATGACTTCATTAGTAATTTATGGCTTAGACATAACAATCCATTTAGCCAATATTGTTATTTAACATTTAGGTCATACCCTATATTTTACCTCTACATACTGTATGACACTAGTAAATTTCTAAAAAAAACAATATCTTTACACATATCTTTGGTTGTCTCCTAAGATCATAGTTTTGTATGTGCTGTCTCTTAAGTTAAAGTTATCTACTATTTTTAAGATTTTGATGCAGTATAATAGCATTCCTTTCTGAAAATACAAATACACCTATTTACTACCAGCTTCACAGGTAGGAAAAACTGTTCTCAGTGATTGTTCACTACTTCAATGCACAACCATCCCCAGTAATGGATGGCATTGGCATGCTCGGACTCCCTTCTGTCCCTCTGCATCCCACTTGCATTATTTCTTCTTGTCCCAAAATGTTTGCATCATTTGAAGTGGACAGAAATCAGACAGAACGGAGGAGAGAAAAACAATCACAGAATAGAAAAGAGAGGCAATGATCAAAGAAACAACCCATCGTTTGATCAATTCTGGAATCAAAGTCACCCCAATTATGAAAGGGAAAAGAAAGAGATATGGTGGGGCATGGAATATTACAGGAGCACAAGCCAATCAGAGCATTTGCAATAGTACCCGCCATCACTACCAGAAAGATACAATTTTTACTGGGAGGAAAAATGAGAGGACAGAGAGCTTTAATGATTATCAGTTGTTCAGGAATTTCCCACTGACTGCCCTTTCTAGATTTCAGACCCTTCCCTTTGAAACTTCCCTCATTGAAACTCACCTAAGCCATGCCTCTAAGGTAACATTTAAACATCTTTCACTGTGCCTTGAGTCACAAACAAAAGGGAATTTATCAATTTTCCCTGCCATGCTGTTCTCAGGAAATATTTGCTTTTTTTAATTGCTGAGCTAGGGTTCATTGGACATAATTGAACAGCTACCTGATTAGAGGGCGCAGGCTGAGAATGGCAGGAGTAGCTGTCAGGAGTCTCCTGCACTTTGAGTAGGCTCCCCTGCCTGTTTTCCCCCTGCTGGGGTGAATGGAGTTGAACCATTTCTAATGCTACCTTGACTGGGGAGGAGGATAGGAAGTCCCTTTCACCAACCAGCCCGCCAACAGCAGGAAAATAGCCTGCCAAGTTTCTCTTTCAAGAGCAGATGTTAACTGAAAGCCTCAAATTTCAGGGATTTCATTAAATGTGAGAATCACACCTTCTTCTCGTCACCTGCAAAGAGCTGCAACCTCGCTGAGGGAGAAAGGCAGTGCCACTGTCTAAGTGCTTCTTTCCCGACTCCCTGCTGACATCTTTGAATAGGGCTGATGTAATGAAAACAGATCTTGTTTCTACTTCTGAGAGGCGTCTGGACAGGAAGCATTCACATAGAAGGACAGAGAACATTTCTGGTGAGCATTCGCCTTTGCCATTGCCTCAGTTACACTTCCAGAAACTAAACTTTGATCAGCTTCTGAAATACAAGCATTTTGCAATGCCAAGAGCTGCACCAGCATAATTGTGGACAGTTTTCAAAAACATTACAGGCAGAAACTTCTTAGCTCACCCACAAATTTTCATTTGTACCTCTCACATTGGCTAAAGCACATCTCTCATAATTCTCCATAATTTCTCCCTCTTACATCCTAAAATGACAGAATTTTAGAATTGGTAGGAGTGAGGTTTTTGGAATAGCTTTACTTTCGTGGAATTTATTTATTTATTTATTTATGATAGCAATAATAAAAGTATAACCTTATGTGATTTAAGATGCGAAGAATAAGGCTAATTGGGCATTATTGGTTTTGATTGCATGGATTATTTATTTTAACCTCTATCCAGCAACTCTTCCTGGACGACATGCAGGTGGGAGACACTGGTGGCCACAAAGGACAAACAATCTAGTCGCAGTCTGAGGCTCAGGTTGGCGGTAGCATTGTTTTGCTACAAGTGAGATACATTTTGGCATGTAAAGACAATATAGCATCTTGTTTTTGCATAGTTTCTTGTTTCTGTTCGGTGAAACGTGGCCCCTAGAGCACCCAAACAGGAAGCATTTGCTCACTGATTCCCAGGGGAAGTTTTCTTCTTGTAACATCTTGAGAAATTAAATTGGGAAAGGAAAATTTCTCCTCCAAAGACTAGACCTATCTGTTCCTCTGGGATCACCCTTATTTTACTACTGTACTCAGGACCAGCTACATAATTTGCTGGTCCTAGTGCAAAATGAAAATACAAGTCCCTTTGTAAGGGTGAAATTTGGTAAATCAATAACATAATTAGACTTAGCTAGTTTGCTCAGTTTGACTCACTGAATAGCTTGCTATTTAGCCCCCTGTAACTAAACCTAGGTAGTTTGCAGTTAGATCTGCCCTGATATTCAGCTATTTTCACTTTGTTTCTCCCCTCACTGATTGACTTAAGAACTGTTTTGTTTCCTTTCTCAAGGCTACACATACCTCGTTAATCCATTTAATTAACAAAATCCTAACCTGGAAAGGACAATTTCTTAATCCTCAGGCACACAGACACCAGAATACATATAAAGCCTCAGGCCGTGGTGGCCAGTTGGAGTCTGGAGTCCAGAGATAATATTATCTTAAAACAGACCAGACCCCAGGAAGGATGTCAGCCCTTGGACCTGCCTGACCGACTCCCCCTTTCCTTTGTTCTTCTTGCATACTGATTAAACCTTTTGACCCCTCTAGGAACAAGGTGGTGGCCTTTGGACAGGAGTCCACCATCTTCCCAGCATGCCTGCATTTTGAATAAACTCTTTTTTTTCTATGAACCGTGTCTCTCGATTTTTAACTTTTTCAAGCAACAGGCAGCCAGAACTTAGTGTGGTAACACCCTTGTTCAAAATTATTAAGAATTTCAAGCCAGTGACAACAGAGTCATAAACCAAGCACAGAGTCCATCCAAGCATGGGGCCTATGTGACTACACATGTTTCACATCCAGGAAACTGGCCTTCACTATACTAGATGCTTTTCCGTCCAGTCCCCTGAAGTACAGCATTCTTGGTCAATTGAAACTGCACAACTTACTGTCGCAAGAGTGGAAAGGGATTTTAGAGAACAAATTATATAGAGTTGACATGATTTAAAAGTGTCATTTCATGTTACTCTTAATTTGGCATAAGTTTCATAAATGAGCCCTCTTGGTTTTCACTCCTCTTTGGGTTAGCAGGTATCATCTCTAACCATAAGTTTTTGCAACTACTGTTTTAATTTGCTAGTCTGCCCTACTTATGCACCTAAACTAAAAAATGAGTTGTGTATTTTCACTCCAGAGAAACAATGTCTTATTACCTCTGATACCAGGTTAACCCCCATCACAATTTTAATTTGGTTCTTTCAATTTTAAGCATCGTCTTTTTCAGTTTTCATTAGCATTCTATCTAAACATTTTTTTTCTTTATTTTACCCCTAGAGAGCATTTTTAGATTCACTCCCCCTTACACCAATTGTATCTTCCATGAAATTTTAATACTACAGACATACTACTGTCTATCTGTTGTTGGGGAAGAAGAAATTTTTATCTACCCTTCTGGGTTTTTTCAGCTGGTCTTGTAATTAAATCAACATAAGAAAGATTAACAAGAGAAAATAACCAAATTTAATTACGTAGATTAAACATACATGAGAGTTCGTACTTGTGGAAACGAACTCCACATACATGAGAGAATAAGACACCCTACATATATGAGAAGTTCGGAGGTAGAAATGTAAAATAAAGTATATACAACATCCTGAGCCAAGGAATGAGGTCAGGTGTCCTGGGGCTTCAGAGGGAAGGAGAGCAATTCACAGGATAAGAAGAGCAGATGTTCAGTAATTAGAAGCTTGCCCTGTCCTATAGGTAGGTCATGAAAAGTTATTTCTGGTAATAATAATTATTATTGAAAGAGCCCCTATTTAAATTATTTAAGGGAGAGGTAAAAGTTTCTCTTGAGCTCACAGGGCCCCAATTGCCCTCACCTCACAATAATCCACATGCCAAAATGGCACAACTTGGGGAGGCTAGGTCTGGACCCCTTCACTGTTTATGTGACATGATTTATGTTCTCTCTCAAAAAAATAAACAACAACAACAAACCAAACAAACAAACAAAAAGTTTAAAACACTAGTTTTCGTATCCCCAAACCGCTTGAGTGACCTCAGAGTTCCACATCCCCAACTGGGAAATTAGTTTATAAACATGTGTGTACTATGATATGAGTGTGTGCTGTGAATCTATCTGCATTTTAATTACAACTTCAGTTTCTTGACTTCTGAGGCCAATTCTATTCATAGATACCATTTGAAGAGGATGCTTTTGGGGACAGATATTAACACAAAGATAGTGATGGAATTCAGGACAAGCTACCCCCAAATATGGTACCTTAGCATATTAAATATTTTAAGAAATATTGAAAGAAAAACAAAAGTAGGAAGGTCATCCTGACCTTCCCTCTACCTTTCTCCCTTGAAACAGGTCATAAACCATCATTTGAAAGGTGCCTTCCCTACATCCAGGGGAAAGGAGGATCCTTATCTCCAAAGACAAAGTGACACCCAGGAGATTTTGAACAAATAGCATTACTATTTCCCCCAGCATACTGCACTTACATCATACACCTTTCTCCATGAGTGTTCACTTTTCATCAAAAATAGCATTAAAATACTCAGAATTAACTATTTCTTCAGGTCTTCATTTTCTTATTAAGCTTCTTTATCACATAAAACTTGCATTAAATGAATGTGTATGTTTTTCTCCTGTTAAACTGTCTTTGTGAATTTAATTTTCAGTCCCAGCCAGGGACTCTAGGGGGGTTGACAAAAACGTATTCCTCCAATATAGTAAAAAATTATTCCCTAAAATTATGACAAGGCCATGATATTATGGATGCCCTAGTAAGATGAGCTTCCTTCCAGCTTGTCTATTTCAAGAGAAATAGACTGACATTCTCTGGACATATAGGGGCATATCATAAAACCAGCTTCTAAAACAGAATACCTCTCTTTTCTTTTTTTTTTCTTTTTTCGATAATAAACATAGCAAAAAATGCTGCTGAAGCAGCTCATCCCTGCATGATCAGAACATTGCCACTGACCTGGATGGAAAGTTGCTTGAGGGAAAGTGAAAGGGTGCAGATAAAGGACTCTAGCACTTCTGTTCTCAGGCAGAAAAAGAGTGATCTAAGAGTAGTCGTGAAACACTAACATAAAGTACTACTATTCCTGAAGACAATACAAAATTTCCCCAGATCCCTTTCCATGATATTATTCCATT
This sequence comes from Rhinolophus hipposideros, assembly GCF_964194185.1. Taxonomy (NCBI): domain Eukaryota; kingdom Metazoa; phylum Chordata; class Mammalia; order Chiroptera; family Rhinolophidae; genus Rhinolophus; species Rhinolophus hipposideros. The sequence continues at coordinate 43,401,500 of NC_138050.1, read as the reverse complement.
GCTTGATAAGTTATCTCTTCTACTGCATGAAGACATGACAAGAAGATCAAAGTAACTACAAAGTATTTACTTCCATATAACAACTAGGTAACTATAGAATGAAGTTTAACTCAGCTTGAAATAGGTAGCATAATTTAAAGCAATTTACTCTCTTGGAATTATATTCTTTGGACCACCTTGAAATTACATTGTTAAACCAGGACAGCTAAAAAAATAAAGATCAGTGAAATCATCAAAACACACACACACACATACACACACACACACACACACACACACACACAATATTTTATTAATCTCTTTCATGGCTAAACCTACCATATCAGCTTCTGAAAGAAAGAGATATATATGTTTTCCTTTTCCATCTAGAGAGGGGCTACATAGTAAGCAATGAAACCACCAAATTCAAAAGGATGTGAGAGAATTTGAAAACAGAGTCTGTCATGAACATATGTTGCCTGGATGGAAAAGTGGGAAACAATAATCACCAGTGTAGAACCCCATGATGTTCATTCCTTATTCTTGCTTTTATGTCTTCATTCAACAAATGGTCATTGAGCACCTATTATATACAAATTATGTTAGATGTTCTATGAGACAGAATTTAATCTATAGCAGATTTTTCTTCTAATTCTGCTTTCTTAAATATTTATACATATTTACAAGGTATTATCTCTACTGCTATTAAAGCCTTCCCCCATTTGCCCACCTCCTAACCTCCACAGACACCTCTAAGGCTCTTTCATAACTAGCTGCAAATGGCTGTGAATAAGGCACATACTGGAACATATGATGACTTTCACAGGTCTACAAAATATTCAGTGGTTCAGTACTATTTCTTCTAGTTATATTAATCTAAGTTTGAGGTGAGAAGGGAAGCAGGGAAGATGAAACTCAATTTTTTAATTGAAAAATATATCTTTCTCAAAGAGAATAAAGCCCTCGAGCTCATTTTTTTTGTTGTTGTTGGTATAATATCTGTGATCTGCTTCACCATTTGGGATACAAGTAAGCTCATTTTTATTTTCTCCAATTAACTAAACACCACCTCCTGTTATTGAGGTGGTGTTAAGAGGACATTATTGAGAACATACAGTGCCTGCCTCTTACTGAATTGCCCAATCACCAAACAATCCAATCTTCAATAGATTTCCTCAGAGTACAGTACAATATTCCTGATTCTCTGTGTCAGTTCAAGAGAGAATGAGTTTCATCAGTCCTAGAAGCCATAAGCTGAGGGTCTTCCCTGACCATTCTAATTAAAGTAGCTTTCTTGAAAAGTGAAACTATCTTCCTCCACAGAGTTTACGGTCTACTTAATGCATTGGAAACCCATGGATTATTGGCCATCCTGCCTATGGCCTGTTTTTATATGATTCATGAATAAAAAATGCTTTTTAAATATAATAATTATTTTTTAAAAGTTTTAAACAAAGTAAAAACAAAAACAAAGTAGAATATGTGACAGATTCCCTATGTGGCTTCAAAATCTAAAATATTTACTATCTAGAGAGATCCAAGATGACGGAATAAACACTGTGCTTCCTTTCATGAACCAACACATTAAAATTACAACTAAATTATAGAACAATCAATCCAGAGAATCAACTGAAGTCTAGCCAAACAGAAGTCCTATAACTAAAAATATAAAGAAGCAGCCACATTGAGACTTGTAGGAGGTGCAGAGACATGGAACAGGCCCCAAACCTCCCTGTGTCAGTTGAGAATCAGGAGAGATACCTTGGCCACAGAGGTTTCCCCTAGAGGAGCGAGGGACCCCAGATCTCCACACCAGGATCCCCAACCTGGAATATTTGTTCTGGGAAGAGGAGCCCCCACAACATCTGGCTGTGAAAAACAGTGGGGAATCCGACGGTTCCTCTGAAACAGAAGGTTGAAAAAAACCCAGACGTTTTCTTAAACAGCCTGCACAGGGACGCACTAGCTCGCAGACACTCACCTTGGGTTCCAAAGGAAGGATGGTGACTCGGAGGGTGGGGGGCTCGTAGACATACAGGGGACAGCCTGAGGAGTGTGGCTACAGGGGGAGGACTGGAAGACAGCCTTTTCCCGGTAAGGCGTCCTCTTTCTGTGCAGCTACAGGTGGGCGCCATCTTTCTTATGTTGAGCCCGCCTCCACAGGTCAAATCTGAACCTGATTGACTTGGTGAACTCCATTACTCTGCCCTGTTGACTAAGCTGGGACCCAGCCCTACCCTACTGCTGTACTGCCCCACAGCCGGAGGCACTTTCTCCATGAGCAGCTAGCCCCTCCCCCACTGCATTCTTTCTTGCAAAACTATCCACAGCTCCAGGTGGCAGCAACTGGCCTTGTTGTGCTCTGAGACTATTGCTGAGTCTCTCCAGGCTCAGCACTGGCACAAAACCAGAGTCTACCTTAACCGGGTGACCACAACTCTTCTCACTCTAGTGACTCCCTGATACCCTGCCTCAGTTAACCCATGTATCTCATGAGGTTTTATCAGTGGCTGAACCTTTAGAGAACCAGCAGGTGGCAGCAGGTCCTGGTTTTTTGCAGAGTTACCTCAGGCCTTGTACTGGTGGTAGCCATACTCTGTTCTCATGCCTCTCCCACATGCCTCTAGGTTTAGCACAGGCTATGGGGACAGAACCCCAGAAAGCAGTTTCCAGGCACTCGGCCTCACATAGAAAGGTGCTGGCTCAGGTAGTAAATGGCCATCAGCTGTGGCTAGTTGGCCGTCAGCTGTAACCAGTGAGCCAGTGGCCACTAATATAACTGCCATGGCTATGATAGCAGAAAAAGGTGGGGGTTAGCAAGAGCAGATTGAAGAGAGGCGGATGCCGCCAGAGTGAATATAATGATATGACTCCCCTACTTACGGCTCCGTGGGTGTTCCTTTTTGGCCTCACCATATCCTGCGTTCTTATGTGGGGAGCGGGACCACAGATCCTGCAGGCCGCCCTGCACGACACATGGCATAGTCGGCAGGATACGGTGCTGGCCAAAGCTTTCCGAAAGGCAGTGGAGCAGTTTGTGCCTATGAAAGCTCAGTCTGAGGAAGACCAGGAGGAGCAGCTGCCAGAGAGCTGGACCCCCGTGGAGGGGTGGGAAGATGTGGATGGTTCCCCAACCAGCAGAGGCCGGAGAAAGAGAAGGTTGTTGCTGCCCTGTGGGCTGGGAACTGCTTGCTGAGGCAGCCCGGATGCAGGACTTTTAGTCCCAGGAGGAAATGCTTGCTGAGTCCTCCGTGGGAGATGAGGGTGAGGTCAAGGTCGTCCCTCACCCCCAGGACAGCCCTGGCGAATGACTATGGACTATGGGGAATTGCCTTCCATCCCTAATTTAATGGACAGCTTGACTGTTTGTTTGGGAACATACCACCATGTGGAACTGGCGGATATTTGCTTTTGTCTTGACCGGCCGCCATTGAGAATATGTAAGCACCTTGACTGTGAACCGCTGTTGTTCCAGCACAGTACCCTGAGAGGCCCAGAGAGAGAGTGGCAGTGCCCTGAGAGTCCTGGCTGTGTCCAGGAAGTCTGGCTGTATCCAGAGAGAGTGGCAGTGCCCTGAGAGCACTGGCTGTGTCCGGAAATTCTGGCTGTGCCCAGAGAGAATGGCAGTGCCCAGAGAGAATGGCAGTGCCCTAAGAGGCTTTGGCTCTACCCGGGGAGACTAGTGGGGTACCCTAAGTAGCCCAGGAAGTCTGGCTGTGCCAAGAAGTACTGGTGGTGCCCTGAGAAACCCTGGCTGTGCCCAGAGAGCCTGTGTCCAGGATATTGCATTCACCTCCAGGCTCCTCGCACAGGGCCCCTCGCGGAAGACGCTTGTCATGTAGATTGGAAGGCGAGACACTGTATGGGTGGAGTGTGGGGACAAAGCCCCAAAAAGCAGTTTCCAGGCTCTCGGCCTCACATAGAAAGGTGCTGGCTCAGGTAGTAAATGGCCATCAACTGTGATTGGATGGCCATCAGCTGTGGCTAGTTGGTTGTCAGCTGTAACCAGTGAGCCATTGGCCACTAATATAACTGCTGTGGCTACGCTAGCAAAAAAAGATGGGGGCTAGCAAGAGCGGATTGCAGAGAGGCGGATGCCGCCGGCGAGAATATAGTGATCTGACTCCCCTACTCATGGCTCCGTGGGTGTTCCTTTTTGGCCTCACCATGTCCTGCGTTCTTATGTGGGGAGCGGGAGCTGAGACCCCCCCAGGCCGCCCCGCATGACAAATGGCGTAGCGAGCAGGGTCCCTGCATGACACAGGCAGTGATCAACTGTGTATCACTTTGTAGCTCCTAATTGCTAAGAGGAGAAGCATCAAGGGTAGGGGGGAGTTTTTACTAAACTAACAACAAGATGATTGCTGAAGATAGGCCAGAGTGATCAGATATCAAGAACAGGGGATGAGGAATTTGATTTGATATCAAAAGTGATCCAGCATTAAGGGTGAGAGATTTTCACTAAACTGACATAAGAGGATTCTTACTAAGACTAGCAGATGCAAGTCTGTCAAGGAGGGGGACCAATGTCAAGGCCTAGTTGAGAAGAGGGCTCAGAGGAGCCTAAATAAGGTTTGGTGAAGAGACAGTCTTTGTCAGGAGCCAGCATTCTCCAGCCACTCTCCACACAACTAATTCTGCCTTATTTTCCTCACTGTAGATATCCTATCTTAAACGATCTAATTTCTCTGGTTGCTTGTTTATTTTACGTCTCTGCTACTAGAATTTAAGTTCCTTAAAGGCAGAGATTATATCTGTTTTGTTTGCTGCTATATCCCCAGTGCCTAGATGAGATCTCATTACACTGCAGTCACTCAATAAATATTTATTAAATAAATATTTGAATTGTCTTGAACAAGGCTGTAAGATGTCAATAGTGAAAATAAGTCTCACCCAATTCTAAGCATCCTTGCCCCCTGCTGCGTTGCTTTTATGAGTTCAGATCCCTGCACATATGCAGTGGTGGTACACACTTAAGTTTGCTGAGCAACAGACATTTTTATTTCCTAATCATATTCTCAACTATAGCTCTCATGAGGGGAAAAAAACAATTTTCCTTCTACCCTTCTAAATTCTTGGCTGGGTCCCCTATAACAAAAGATAGATTCAGGAGAAAAACATGAATACCTCATGTTGAGTACCACACTTCAGTTCTGATGGGTTATCAGGCCAGTTTCCTATTTCTGTCCTGCTAAGTTCTCCTTGCCCGCCTTTCCCGCAAGAATTGAAATCCAAGCAGATCTCACTTAGGAACATCTCAGTAAATAGAAGAGGTCTCCTTACACTATAAAATCTCAGACAGGAAGAGGTCAGGGTCTCTACCTCTTTCCAGGATAGTCTTTAGCACATTTATCCAGAGATCAGTTTTGCATACCAAAGCATATTTGGAAAAGAATTCCTCCAGCTCACAAAAGTTCCTCTTGCCCATCTTCCAGGGTAGTGGGTGACTGCTAAACTTACATTTGCATAACTAAAGGAGGTCACTCAAGGAATGCTCTCTAAACAAAGGTTTACTCTAAGGGGAATTTTTGTGTGCCTCTAAACCTAGGTAGTGTACCCTGTGATGGTTGGCTTGTCTAGAGTCCCCTTCAGGAGTGAAGAACATAATACCAGAGCTGCTGGGACTGCTACAGGCAGTCAGCCCTCAGGAGTCAGCTCCCTTTGTGGCTTGCTTCTGCTGAAGAGAGCCAACAAAACCCTTCCTGGGGGATTTATTATTTTAATTACTAAATCTATGTGGGAGGAGAAAGGATTGGCGCTTTCACACAAACTTAGAATACCTCTGCATCTTCAGAATTCTCTGTAGCGTTGGCTTCCGCTTCCATCAAAAGTACATTGCAGTTCTACCAATATTGTGGCTACCAACAATATTGCCATGGGAATATGAAAGACAGTTTGGAGAATGTAATCAATAATGTTGTAACGATTTTGTAGGGTGTCAGATGGGCACTTGTCTTATTAGGTAGGGAGACCACTTCATGGACGGTGTAGATGCCTGACAACTGTGCTGTACACTTGAAGTTGAATAATATTGAATGTCAACTATAATTTTATATATATATATATATATATATATATATATATATATATATATATATAGTCACAGGATGTGGAGTACAGCATAGGGAATAGAGTCAGTGGAATTATAACAGCTATATATGATGTCAGACGGGTAGTAGTTTGGGAGAGGGGAGCTATCACTTTGTGAGGGGTGTAAATATCTAACTATCACATTGTTTGTACAACTGAAACTAAAAAAAGAAGAAAAACTACATTGTCATTCAGTTTCTCCTTCTGACCAATCCTGTTTCCTACCAATTTCTTCCGTGGTTATTCCTAAGAATCATCCCAAGTAAACCTGCATAGGAACTCAATATGAGATAGTAATAATAGCTGTTATTTTTATTGTTGAAAAACCCTCTCTATTATAACAGGAAATAATCTGTGACAGTTTACTCACAATTTATTTAGAGTTTGAGAATAAAGAATCTAAAGTAATGTTTCAATATTGGGGCTAAGCAATGTCTACTGAAACAGAATAAAATAAAATAAAAAAGACAAGTAAAGATGGAAGTGAAAGAATAGTTCAAAAGACTAGAGTAGATGAAATTAAGACTGAAATGCATTAGGAAAAGGGGCAAATAGCTTGTCCCAGGTTTGCATATAGTGCTGACTGTTGATCCAAATAGTAATTCATATTTACAATTTGTTTTACAATTTTTAAAGAATTTTTACACATGAATATATTGACTTATTCTGACATCTCAAAAGGAGAGGAAGAAGTGAAAAAAATTAGATTTGGAAAAATCAGTGACAGTCCTGTCATACACTACACTCTCTCTCTGCAATGTTAAGACTATGCCTTAGATGTATCGCCTATACGTAGGAGTCCTGTGAGAAAACAGTGAGATATTATTTGTAAAATATTTAACATAGTGTCAAACATAGTAGATGCCTGATCAATGTTAGTGATTATCATTCTCCGAGCTCCTTTATAACACTTTTCCTGAAAATAGAGGGTAGAACTTTGTAGTCCACTATTGATTTTCATATCTTACCAATATTGGAACTATGACTCCAGGAAGGTAAAAACTCTACTCAAGATGAATGGGATAGTAAGTCTCATAGGCAAAGACTAAAACCTGGGTCTTTTGAGACCCTGTCCACAGCCTGTTCCAAGAACTTTCAAATATGTTGGAACTATACATAAACCTCAGAGAATCTGACTCCTTCCAGTTGGTAGATACCAAACTGAGTAACTGTGAGAAGATATATGATCTCAGGTTGTAGGACAAAATCTGCAAGGAATTTTTGTTCTCTGGATATTCAATCCAATCTATCCTACAGCATGGATGAAAATAAACACCAGGCATAACACATTCAACAAAGCTGAGGTGTCCTTGGATGATTAAGCTATGGGATTTGTAATAAAAAAATATATAAGGTTCTTCAGGTGCGTTACGAGGTCTGACAATTAAGTTTGCAAAATAATCCCAGAAAGTGTTACAAACCTCATTGCTGACTATCGCTCTAGTCACCTTCGAAGCACAACCCTTGGGAAGCTATGCACTGGGACCAGCAACTAGTCCATCCTTCAAAGCAATTTTGGAACTCTTTCTGGAATGGCTGTCAGAGCTGTAGCCATATTACCCTTGATGTTCTCAATGTCATCAAAATGTCTTCTTTCAATATTTCCTTTATCTTTGGGTAAAGAAAGAAGCCATTGGGGAGCACATCAAGTGATGATGGGGTGTTCCAATACATTTATTTGTTTACTGGCTAAAACCTCCCTTACAGATAGTGCCATGTGAGCTGGTGCATTGTCATGACAAGAGACACAAATTGTGCGTGAAAATTTCAGGATGTCTAACTTTTTCTTTTTTATTTAATTTAATTTAATTTTTTAAATTAAAGTTTATTGCTATCACAGTTGTTAGTAAAGTTACATAGATTTCAGGTGTACAATTCTGTAATACATTATCTATATCTCACATTGTGTATTCACGCAGAGTCAGTTCTCTTTCCATCCCCATATATTAGATCCTTTTACCCGCTTCTAGAACCCCGGGCCCCCTTACCTACTGGTAACCTCTAAACTATTGTCTATGTCTATGAGTTTTTGTTTCTTCATTTGTTTGTCTTATTCTTTTGTTGTTTTCAGTTTTATATACCACATATCAGTGAAATCATATGGTTCTCTACTTTTTCTGTATGACTTATTTCACTTAGCTTTATAATATCAAGATCCATCCATGTTGTCACAAATGGTACTATTTCATCATTTCTTACTACCAAATAGCATTCCAGTGTGTATATATACCACAACTTCTTTATCCATTCATCTACGGAAGGCCATTTTGGATGTCTGCAATGAACATTGGAGCACACCTGTCTTTATGGATAAATGTTTTCAGATTTTTGGGGTAGATACCCAGGAGAGGGATTGCTGAGTCATATGGTAATTCTAATCTTAAATTTTTGAGGAACCTTCACACTGCCTTGCATAGCAACTGCACCAATCTGCATTCCCACCAAAAGAGTACGAGGGTTCCTTTTTATCCACAGCTTCACCAACCCTTGTGACTATTTTGCTGATTATAGCCATTCTAACTGGGCTGAGGTGATATCTGTTGTGGTTTTTATTTGAATTTCTCTGATGATTAGTGATGTTGAGCATTTTTTCATACGTCTATTGGCCACTATATATCCTTTTTGGAGAAATGTCTCTTCAGATCCTCTGCCCATTTTTCAATTCAGTTGTTTTTTCTTTTGTTGCTGAGTTGTATGAGTTCCTTGTATATTTTGGATATTAGCCCCTTATTGTATGCGCTCTTTGCAAAAATCTTCTCCCATTCAGTTGGTCACCTCTTTATTTTGTCGATGGTTTCTTTTGCTGTGCAGAAGATTTTAAGTTTGATATAGTCCCATTCATTTATTTGAGCTTTTACTTCCCTTACCTTTGGAGTCAAATTCATAAAATGCTCTTTGAATCCAAGGTTCATAAGTTTAGTACCTATGTTTTCTTCTATGCAGTTTATTGTTTCAGGTCTTATGCTTAAGTCTTTGATCCATTTTGAATTAATTTTGGTACATGGTGACAGACAGCAGTCCAGTTTCATTCTTTTGCACATGGCTTTCCAATTCTCCCAGCACCATTTATTGAAGAGGCTGTATTTTTTTCCATTGTATGTTTCTTCTTTGTCAAAAACTATCTATCCATGTCATGTGGGTTTATTTCAGGGTTCTCAATTCTATTCCATTGTTCTATGTGTCTGTTTTTCTGCCAATAAAATGCTGTTTTGATTATTGTTGCTCTGTAGTACAAGCTAAAGTCAGCAAGTGTAATACCTCCAGCACTGTTCTTTTTTTCTTAGGATTGCTCTGGCTGTTTGGGGTCTTTTGTGGTTCCATACATATCTGATGATTTTTTGTTCTATGTATTTAAAAAATGCTACTGGGATTTTGATGGAGATTGCATTAAACCTGTATATTGCTTTGGGTAATACGGCCATTTTAACTATGTTGATTCTTCCAATTCATGAGCACAAAAAGTCTATCCATTTCTTTGTGTCTTCTTCAATTTCTTTTAAAAATGTCTTACAGTTTTCAACATATATGTCTTTCACATCTTTGGTTAAGTTTATTCCTAAGTATTTTATACTTTTTTGCAATTGCAAAAGGAATTTTTTTTAAATTTCTTTTTCTGATATTTCATTGTTAGTATATAGGAATGCAATGGACTTTTGTACATTGATTTTGTAGCTGAAAACTTCACTGTATTCATTTATTGTTACTAATAGCTTTTTTTTGTTTGAATCTTTAAGGTTTTTCATATATGGCATCATGTCCTCTGCAGAGTGACCATTTAATTTCTTCATTCCAAATTTGGAACCCTTTTATTTCTTTCCAAATTTGGAACCCTTTTATTTCTTTCTCTTGCCTGGATGTCTTCTCTGGTGAAGACATCCAACACTATGTTGAAAAGCAGATGTGATAGGGGACAACACTGTCATGTTCCTGAACAAAGAGCAAACGGTTTCAGTTTTTCACAGTTAACTATATTAGCTGAGGGTTCATCATATATGGCCTTTTCATGTTATTTTCCTTTTATACCTATTTTACTAAGTGTTTTAATCATAAAAGGATGTTGTATCTTGTCAAATGCTTTTTCTGCATCAATTGCTATAAGCATATGATTTTTGTCCTTATTTTATTTATGTGATGCATCACATTAATGGATTTGCATATCTTGAACCATCCTTGTGCCCCGGGGATGAACCCCACTTGGTCGTGATGAATAATCTTTTTAATGCATTGTTGTATTCGATTTCCTAGAATTTTGTTTAGGAATTTTGCATCTGTATTCATCAGAGATATTGGTCTGTAGTTTTCTTTTTTTGTGTTGTCTTTACCAGGTTTTGGTATCAGGGTAATGTTGGCCTAATAAAATGAGTTGGGGAGTACTGTCTCTTCTTCAATTTTTTGGAAGAGTTTGAGCAGGATTGGTATTAGATCCTCTTTGAAGGTTTGGTAGAATTCATTAATGAAGCCATCTGGTCCCGGACATTTGCTTTTGGGAAGATTTTGGATGACTGATTCAATTTCATTACTGGTGATCGGTCTGTTTAGATTTTCCAGTTCTTCATGGTTCAGCCTTGGAAGGCTATATGTTTCTAAGAACTTGTCCATTTCTTCTAGGTTTGAATTTGGTGGCATACAGTCCTTCATAGTATTCTTGGATGATTCTTTGTGTTCCTGTGGCATCCATTATAACTTCCCCTGTTTCATTTTTGATTTTGTTTATTAGTGTATTTTATATTTTTATCTTAATGAGACTACCAAAGTTTTATAAATTTTATTAATCTTTTCAAAGAACCAGTTTTGTCATATTAATTGTTTTCTATTGTCTTTTTGTTTTCTGTTTCATTTAGTTCTGCTCTGATTTTTATTATTTTCTTTCTTCTGCTGACGTTGAGTTCATTTGTTCTTCTTTTTCTAGTTCTTTAAGATGTAACATGAGATTACTTATTTGGGATTTTTCTTGTTTCTTGAGATAGGCCTGTAATGATATAAATTTCCCTCTTAAAACTGCTTTTGCTGCATCCCAAAAATTTTGGTAGGATGTGTTTTATTCTCCTTTGTTTCTCTGTATCTTTTGCTTTCTCCTCTTATTTCTTCTTTGACCAAGTCATTCTTTAAAAGTATGTTGTTTAATCTCCACATATTTGTGGTTTTTACTATTTTCTTTTTGCAGTTGATATCCAATTTCAAAGCTTTATGGTCAGAGAATATGCTTGGTATGATTTCAGTCCTCTTAAATTTGCTGAGACTCATTTTATATCCCAGTATATGGTCTATCCTTGAGAATGTTCCATGTACACTAGAAAAAAATGTATAGTCTGATATTTTAGGATGAAGTGCTCTATAGATGTCAATTATGTCCATTTCATCTAATGTGTCTTTTACAGCTGTTATTTCTTTATTTATTTTCTGTTTGGATGATTTATCTATAGCTGTCAAAGATGTATTTAGGTCCCCTACTATAATTGTGTTTTGGTGAATATCTTACTTTAGTTCTGTTAGTAGTTGCTTGGTATATTTCGGTGCTCCCTGATTGGGGGCATAAATATTGATGACTGTTATGTCTTCTTGTTGTATAGTCCCCTTTACCATTATGAAATGTCCATCTTTGTCTCTTGTTATCTGTTTCACCCTGAAGTCTGTTTCATCTGATATCATTATGGTTATACCTGATTTTCTCTGGGTACCATTTGCTTGGAGTGTCAATTTCCACCCTTTCACTTTGAGTCTATGCTTGTCCTTATAGCTGAGATGTGTCTCTTGGAGGCAGCATATAGTTGGGTTAGTTTTTTGATCCAATCTTCTATTCTGTGACTTTTTATTGGTGAGTTCAGTCCATTTACATTTAGGGTGATTATTGATATGTGAGGATTTCCTGTCATTCTGTCTTTGGTTTTCTGGTAAGAGTGTGTCTCTATTGTTTCTTTGCCTTTCTGTTGTCCATTATTTTTGTGTGGTGGTATTGTATGATTTTTCCCTCTGTATCTTCTTTTACTACATTGTATATTTCAGTTCTGGATTTTCTTTTTGAGTGGTTACTATTAATTTTATGTAAATGAAAGTTTCATATTAAGAGTATTCCATTTTCTTTAGCATCCTTAATTTCTCCATTCCCATATTCAGGCTCAGGCCTTTAATCTCCCCCTTTTATGTTTTGGTTGTCACAAATTATCCCTATTTATGCTGGTCCAATAGCCTTCTTCTGTATTTCTTGCAGTGAATGTAGTGTGTTAGAAAATTCCCTCAGCTTCTGTATGTCTAGAAACGTCTTTATTCCTCTTTCATATCTAAAGGATATCTTTACTGGGTATATTATTCTTGGCTCATAATTTCTGTCTTTCAATAGTTTCAATATTTGATTCCACTCCCTCCTGGCTTATAGAGTTTCTGCTGAAAAACCTGATGATAATCTAATGGGCTTTCCTTTGTAGGTGACCATCTGCTTTTCCCTGGCTTCCTTGAAGAGTCTTTCTTTGTCGTTAATTTTTGACAGCTTCAATACAATGTGCCATGGTGAGAGCTTGTTGGGGTTGGGGTAATTAGGTGTTCTATTTGCTTCTTGGATTCGAGGGTCCAGTTCTTTCCACAATTTTACGAAGTTCTTGTTGACTATTTATTTGAATACACTCTCGGTTTTCTTCTCTCTTTCTTCTCCTTCTGGTATACCCATTATTCTTATATTGCTCTTTCTGATGGAGTCAGAAAGTTGTTGTAGAATTTTTTCACTTCTTTTAAGTCTCAAGTCTCTTTCTTCTTCCAACATTGTCATTTGCAGATTTCTATCTGTAATGTCACTGATTCTTTCCTCTACCTGGTCAACTCTACTACCTAAGCTGGCTATTTCATTCTTCTTTTATTGAGTTCTTAATATCCAGAAATTCTATTTGGTTCTTTTTTTTAAATGTCAATCTCTTTGGTAAAATGTTCATTTTCTTCTTTGCTTGTGTTTCTGAGTTCTTTAAACTGCCTATCTGTGTTTTCTTACATCATGTTGAGTTTTTTAAGAACTGCAATCTTGAATTCTCTGTCATTTAAGTCACATATTTCTATGTCTTTAAGTTCATTTTCTTGAGATTTTTCATTTTCTTCCTGAGCTGTCTTGTTACCTTGGTTATTCATGACAATTAATGATTTATTATTAAGTAGATATCTACAGGAGTGGGTTCTGCAACAGGTTGATAGATAGAGGTCTTTTTTTTTTGTTTTCCAGTAAGTGTTGGTAGAATGTTTTATTTGCTGTCTGACATACAGCCTTTTATTCTCTCTCACACCGTAGTGTTATATTTTCTCTGCACTATTCTGGCTTCTCACACAATGGGGGATTCCCTGGAAAGTGGGCTTTTCCTCTGTGAACAGTTTGTCTGGGTCATAGGTTGCCACCTCCGTGGGGGGATGTGGAGAGCTTCTGAAGTTCCAAAGCTCTTCCTGTACCAGATTCAGAGCCCATGTGTTTCAGCAGCTCTGTATACTCCTGCAGGGATTCACCAGATAGGTAGAGACCAGTGTGGAGTGGGTTGTGAGAGGTGGTCTAGAGCAATTGTGGCAACCACCACCACAGCCAGTCCTACTTCCACGGCTCCATTCCCTTTGTCAGAACAAGTTGGTCTGAGAGTCCTTGTCTGGGCACCACAGTTCTCAGAACTGCACATATTCTGTTATTTTGATCTGACACTGCTACTGTTCCACTTCTAGCACTGAGCAGGTGGAAGCAGTGTGAACTCCGGGAGGGTAGAGACAGGGTGGCTAGTTTCAGTGCCTGAGGCTTCTGTTCTCTGCTCAGCAGTGAGGGCTTAAACCACTGTTTTCAGCCTTCTTCCCTTAGTCTTTGCTCCGAGGTCTCTGACATTTGTGTGGGATTCAGCTCTGTTATATGCTGCCCCCTCAGCCCTGTGGGGCATAACTGGAATCCTAGCAGTCTGAGTCCTTCCCTCTCCTGCAGCTGTGGTAGTTCTGGAATGCAGACAGCTCGGAGCGCTGAGCTAGGTCTGCGTCCTGCGTCCATGCATCCCCATCCCTGCACCTCTCCCTTCCCTCCTCCCCTGCTTGTGCAATTTGCCCACCCTAAGATGATTTCAGTAGTTCACCTCTTAGTCTTGCCTGTCTGCTGCGTATGGAGTCCTTTGTGGAGTTATAGTTGTTCAACTTGTTGTAAATTCTAGAGGAGATTTCAAGAGACTCACCACAGGCCGCCATTTTTATGATGTCAGCTTGCAGTTTGTACTTCTTAATCTCTTTCATCTTTTTTGCACATTCCTTTACCCTCTTCCCATCTGACAACCATCAGTTTGTTCTGTGTAGCCATGTGTGGGTTTGTTTGTTCATCTATTTTGGTTTTTAGATTCCACATATAAGTAATTGTCTTTCACTGTCTGACTTATTTCACTTAGCATAATACCCTCTAAGTCCATCTATGTTATCGCAAATGGCAAGTTTTAATTCTGCCTGTGGCTAAGTAATATTCCATTGCATATATGTACCACTTTATTTTTATCCATTTATTTATTGATGGACACCTATGTTGCTTCACTATCTTGGCTATTGTAAACAATGCTACAATGAACATAGATAGGGATGCCTGTATCTTTTCAACTTAGCGTTTCCATTTTCTTCAAATATCCAGAGTTGGGATTTCTGGGTCACATAGTACTTTTATTTTTAATACATAGAATTGTACCATAGTCGTTTAACTTGATTCCCTTGACTTTTGCCCCCTTGCCCAAACTCATTCTTTATACAGAATTCAGAATTATTCCTTTAACACATGACAGATGATGCCACTCAGCTGCTTAAACCTAAAATGTTTCACATTCATACTTCAAAGAAAATAAAAAGTCCTACAAAACCCTGAAAACATCTGGTCCCTTACATTCTTTACAAGCTCATCTCTAACTACTTTGTCCCTTACTGATATCCCCATAGTCACACTGACCTCCTTATTGTCTCCTAAATAGTCATGCATCCTCTGGCCTTAGGACCACTGCTATTTCTATTTCTGCTATGTGGAGCATTATTTTCACATGTCGTTATAATGGCTTTTGCTTCATTCAACTTTCTGCTTAAGATCATTTCTTTACAGAGGCGTTTCATAACCCCCTTATCTATAATAACTGCTGTCACTCTCCATCTACTTATTCTTCTTTTTTCATATTTTTATGATTATTTTAATTTATTGCCTGATATATTATCTACTGCTTATTTGTTTTTGTCCCTTCCTAGACTGTAATCTCTAAGAGTGCAAGGATGTTGTTTCTTTTCACAGATATAACCCCAGTGCCAAGTATATAGTGAGTATTCCGTAAGTGTGTCTTGAAGGAGGAAATGAATGTGACACCTCACAAGGTGTCACGAGGTAGATTGCAACATCTGTTGGGATAGACCACTCTTAGTACACCAGATTGGATATTTCATGTCTCATAGTCAGTGTTTTTTTTTTTTTTTTTTTTTTAATTGAAATAGAAACATTCAAATAGGACTTTGTGCTTGGATTAAATAACATTCTTTAAGGATTAAAGAAATAAAATATCTATCCATATCGTTCTATAATTTCTTTCAGCTCCTTTCTCTTTCATTCTCAGATGGATTCATGACAATCCTCATCTGTACGATCTATCTGTTCTAGTTTTTCAGTTATCTAGCTCCTTACCCTTTATCATAAACTCCATCCCTACAACTGAGTTGTGAAATATCTGGAAATGAAGTAATTATCTCAGTCCTAAATGTAAGCTGTCCTGTTAACAAATGTTAAATCTAGCATTGTTTCTTTTGCTGCCTATCAGACTTTGAATCCAAAAGGCAAACAGCCTTAGGACACATGAAGTCCTTACTTCCTCATTGCCTCTTAGGTCTAATTAACTGACCTGCTTAGAAATCTAGTCCCTTCTTCTGGGACTGGGTCTCAGTTGGATATCACAGAAAGCTCACATCTTTTACCCTTCCGAGGACCCTTGCTTGATATGATTGTTCTGATAAAAGGTAAAAAGACTTGCCTATTGTTTAGAATTCCTGAAGCCTTGCCATGAATACCTGAATATATTTGTGTCCAAATTAAAAACAAGAATCTATGTTCATTTAATTGTTTACCTGTACTACATGGATGCTATTTTCCTTATCCTTGGGCCTTCTCAATCCATGGTGATTCATCTGTACTACATTAACTTCTACTACCAAGATTCCAACGTATCTTACTCCATTTTTTTTTTTTTTCTGGAGTTCACCTTAGTGGCATAGATCTCAACTGTTTTTTGATTAGTGCTTAATTCAGTGCTAAGTCATTTTTGTTTCTGTTCGTGTGATTGTTAAGGGTGTTCTTTTGTTTTTTTTTTTTTTTCTTTCTATTTTTACCATTTAAATGACAGTTAATTAGATAGGGATAGCTCTGCTTGCCACTTCTTAACTGCTTTGACAACTGAAGTCAATTCAATTGCTTTTAGAAACATAGCTTTGCCTAATGTACTCCACAGATATTTTATTTACTTCACTTTCAAGTTTCATTTAAAAAGAATTATAAATTGCATTTTAGTATTATGTTTAATTATGAATTCAATAGCTATGAAGTTAAATTCATACTGGCTTTCTACTCACAAACTAAATTTTCAAAATGTCCCTTCAAAAGAAAATATTCTTTGAGGTTAGACAGAAAACGTAAAATAGAATTTTCTTCCATATTTCCCCATTTCATCCCAATCTACATAGTTTCACCTACAATCTCATGAGTTAATTATCTACACAGAGGATGTTGCCTGGATGACAGGTTTCAGTCATCAATCATTTTCTTTTGAATTTAACAAAGAGTATAACAATTGTTTTACAATGAACAATAAACCTTGCCCTACAAGTTCTTCAGTACCTGACTTGCAAACCATTCCTTAATTTGACATAACACGACAGAATTTTTTTTTCGGAGAGAAATTATTAAATTGTTATCTGTTTCCTACTGAACACTCAAAATATATAAAAATAATAAAATGATTTCAAAAACTTAAAAAAAGCAAATTTGTTACATTTTCTTAGTTAGACAGCCCCCTAAGATTATGAAGTTCGTGCAATTTGTCTTTGGATCATCATGCTGCTTCCTATCTGCTAATGCCCCATGCAAATCTCTGATGTTTCAACCATTTTGGCCTGTTCTTATCATCTCAGCAAACAGCTTTCACATATCTTTTTTTTTTTTCCTTAAACTGATCTTATTTCCAATGAACACAGATATTCCTAGTGAATTTTTATATACATTTCAGATATTAGTACTACTAATACGAACATTTGAATGAGGCCCTTTTAGTGTGGGTTCTACATTAGACACAAGATCATAGCCTGGTCTTATCATATATCTGCCATTTTTCTGTATGAGCTGGGACAAGTCAATTAACTTTACCTAGCTTCAGTTTACACATTAAAAGCTACTTGATGAGATTTTTGTGAATATGAGATAAATTGATGAGTAAAATGAGTAATACAGACTCTGGAAAAATCTCAATGCTTATTATCTGTCGGTTTCTTTGTCCTTTGCAAGTGTATAGAGGATTCTACCACCCTTCAAATCTAATAATTTCTCATTTACCTTATTTACATTCATGAACCATCTTGTCTATAGTTAATTATATGCAGGATTTACATTTGTTATATCTTGCTTCATTTTTTTTTTTGTTGTTTCAATATTAATTATTTATTTAACTGCTAGGTTCCTTTCTATTGGAAATATTAGGTGAATGAGTTCATACTAAATGGAAAGGATAAGACACTTGATTTTTCTTTAAAGGATTAGAGAAACCAAAGTACTTTTGATTGTCAGTTTAGAGAACCCAGCAGGACAGAAGCCACAATCGTGTTAAGAACTCTGAGATCACAGTTTCATGACCCAAATTTTTTGATATGTAGAAGGTTTAAGAACAACTGTTTTCAGAACATATGCTCTGCTTTGATCAGCTAAATTGGCTCATAATGAAGGTCTTTGCACTTGTCCCAAGTGTAGTTTTTCTTAGTTTGTCTTTTGATTAAACTCTTCCAGTGCTGTATTAAGCCCATATATTTATTTGCACACCCTCTGATACAATACTCATTACTGACAAATATGTTAGAAAAGTCCATGTAGCAGGTAAAAAAAATTCACATTCAGTGAATGGTCATTTTACCCATAAACTACATCATCTTTTAATCTTATCCTTGAATCAAATTATTTAAGTATAGTTCTCTAAGGACAGGAAAGTAATGGTGAATATGTTACTTGATGCCTATGTCAACCAACCAAATCATGATAATAATAACAAAATGGCTTAAAAATTTTCTTATTAAGTATGCAGTATGTAAACCCTTATCTATTGAACAAGAAAGTAGGCCACTTTCTGCGTTAACATGAATAGAAAATGAAAATAGAAGATAGAAAGAGAGATAAAATTTGAATAAGAAAATCTAAAAGCCTGGTATGGCGAATGCAATTTCAAACTAGAAGTTATTCCATAATAAGATTCATGTATATACAAATATAAACATAGCTAGTTGTATAAATCACAAACCGCAGAGAACACTGAAAGGATTTTAAAGCATAATATACACTGATAAATGCATATATTTTCAATACAGGAATTTGTTTTTTCTTAAGAAAATAAAAAATGAACCAGATAACTAACATCTCTTTTTACAAATCAGGTTTAGAAAACCATGCTTCTCACCAATGTTCTCCTTGTGTAGTGTTAGATATGATAGATTATTTTCTTATACAAGGTATTATAATATACTGTTAGAACTAATGTCAGAGAACTGATTGGGCACACGCTTATGGATTCCGTTCTTTGGAAAAGAGAAGGATACCTTCTATGGTATTCCAGAGCACAGAAAAAGACCAATAGATAGACATTATGGTAATGAAGTTATTAGCTCAAGAAAAGGAAGAATTTTCTTATAGTGATTAATGCTGCTCAGCAATGTTGTAAAACTCACTGCTTACCACTGCAAGGGAATCTAATGGAATCTGGTAACAAGGTATCAAGTAGCTAGCTGATGGGACTTCAGCGTGTTTGGAAATTGTAATACATCATTTCTGGGCCTTTTCTCATGACAAGTTTGCAAGACTGAGTGTAGCATTGATTTCTCAGGCTTAAATTTGAGCAAAATAAAGATAAGAACAAAATTAGGAGGGAATAACCAATTGAGATTTGTGTCTTCTGTAGACCCCACATTATTTGAAAGTAAATTCCATTCAGTAATATTCTCAGTCCATTTGAACACAGGAATCTGAATGGAATGGTGTTTTACAGTAGTGACCTGATGTAAGAACACTTAGAATAGAAGAGAGAATAGGAGAAGTGGGAATAAAGAAGCAATGGAGCAAGGTATAGACACACTCAGCTACTTCTCTGGGATCCATAGTTACATGATCAATACCTAATGTTAAATGGTTTTAGAAATAAATTGTTGGGGCATGAAACTGACCATTAACATATGAGAAAATGCATATTTGTGCAGGGAAGAAAGTTTTAAAATATAATGTGTATGAAATATAATTGAAATAAAATAGTATCTAGTTTTTACAAAACTTAAATTATGAAACACTGTAAGATCTGTACATGCTTGGAATAAAATCAGCTAGCACTAGGTTTACCATGAAAGAAGGAGTGTTCTGATATAGAGTATTGAACCACGATGTATGCATTAATACTGTAGTAATACAAAGTGGTGGGTTTACATAGGTGACATGGGTATAGGAGTTAGGGAACCATGTGGGATCACCCAGAGATTGCTAGATAAGTCCCAGTGTGAGGTACTGGGTAGAAAGCCAAGTTGAGGTTAAGAGAAAGAGAGGTATGTTTGTGTAATGTATAAAAATCCAAGCTGGCACAATTGAAAATATCGGGGTACTGTAGCACTCTTGTTTGTCTCACTGACTTGATAACAGTCAATGTGAGTAAACAAATGTTGACAAATACACAGAGATTTGCCTCTTCTACTTCTCTAGTTTCATGATGAATGCAAGAACCATTTCTAGAGTGGGAAGAACTTTCATTCGTTCCTAAGGTCGTGTTTGTAAGTTCAAGTAAAACTGTAGTATTCAATATAGCCTGCTGCCATGACTGAACCATTCATCCTACTGACAAAAATGTGATGCCACCTACTCTACTGAAATAAAAAAAGCTGTGCACCACAAACTGAATAGCTCTTGTGTCTGTAATATGCTTGGCATCATACAACATTTCCTTAAGGAATCCCAACTGCTCTCTCTCCTTCCAGTTTTTCTCCATGTAGCAAGTAGATTTTGACAGTCACCTATCGATTTCTGCTCTTGTTCTCTTGTCTATTTAGCTATAGGTAGCATAGCAGGCTGGCTATCATCACTACATGAAGCAATTCCAAAACTAATATGGGCTATGTGGGGTCAATATACTAGCAAAAACATTATTAACTGTAGAACTGATTTGATTTGTTTCGTTCAGGGCTGAAGCCCATTTGTGTGTTATAATTTGAGGAATAAGGCCATTTTAATGTTTTTGAAAGAAATACTCTTAAATTACCCTGTTTAACTAAAGAAAAAATGAACAATAATAACATTTAAAGATGATATTAAATATTCAGAGGTGCTATGAATATTTAGCTACTATGGGGTTCTTATCAGAAACAATTCTTAAGACACAAGTGTTTTCTATTATTCCCATTAACAAACTTGTTTTCTTGACTCTAACACTAAAACATGAAGCACATGAGAAAGAAATCTTATGCTAACTCATCCAAGAAGATTATCAGTATCAAAATAATCAGATGATGATCTTTCAAAGAAACCAAGTAGAAGAGCCAACAGAAAATAACCTGAGATGGGAAATTGAACTTCATGATATTTAGTTATAAAATCTCGGCAAGTCATGATCTTGGCAAGTCTGATCTGAATATTAATTTTTATTTATTTATTTTTTTAAATTGAGGAAATTGTACTCAATGTCTTCTAAATTCCCTATCTAGTTTTAACTGTTTTGCCAGTCTGGGGACTCACAAACCAAGTACAAAAGTATAGAAGATGTGCGATATGGGACTTTGAATTTAAGTTGACATTAAAGTAATTTTAAGTTAAATTGTAACGTTGTTTCCCTACAAGCTAAATTTGACTTATGGTGGATAAATATGCATATGACGTCCTGAATAAGAAAGGAGAATTTTCACTATCTCTTACTTGTTTGTCCTTATCATTTGATTGGTACGTATTTTAAAAGGCATATCAGAGGATTGTCCCGAAAGAGTGACTGCACTAAGATGCTGAGGGGACTTAATGATATATACAGTAATTGGAGACTGGAACATTTTTGCCTAGAGATAAGGAGTGATTTGAAATATTTGAGAGGTTGTTATGTGAAAGACGCATTAAGCATATTTCATGTGACTGCAAGAGCAAAAATTAATGACACTAATTGGAAATTATTTAAACCATTGCCAATTAATACAGCCACCAGCAAAATAAGACCGGGCTTCTTTAGACAATCCTAAAATCACCAGACCTCACAGGATATATTGACAAACAAGATTGAATATTATCATGGCATAATACTACCTACAGATTAATACAATGAAAGGAAAGAGAAGTCGGTGTCTTTGGAGTATCTTAGAATATTTAAATTCCATTTATCTACTACCATTTTAATAATTTCCCTGGGGATGTCTGAGTAAAGAGAATGCTTGAATAATTGTAGACGGCCAATTTTTATGGGGAGGGGAGAAATTTTATTTTTAAATTGAAAAGTGCTTTTTTTTTTCAGAGTTTGTCTCTTCTCAAGTTTTAAATGTTTGTGACACAATGGCATGTACTCTTTTTCATTCCTCATTATCTCTTCAAATGTCTCTATGTTGTGTCTCTAACTATACTATGTCCTGCTTGAAGGCTGCAAGCATCTCTGTGTCTTTGTACAAACTACATACAATCTAGTAAATTAGATTCAAACCTAGTATTTGGTATTTGGTTAATTAAGTATAGACCTAAAGGTTTTTTTTAGTAAAATTATATTATGAGAGTCTCAGATTCCCACTAGAATGACCTGTACATAAAGTGGGAGATTCTAGAAGAGCTGTAAACTCATCAATGGTGACATCCATTTGACAAAAATTTTATACAGTTTTTGCTAAATATAGTGACGATAGAAACAGACTAAAGTATGGTCATGAAAAGGCACATTCTCCCCCTTGAGAAATAGCAGAATATTCAGGAAGTATATTAAAAAGACCCTGACACAATGTAGACTCGGATTCACTGAGCAAAACCACACCCAACTGAAAATTATCATCATAGTCCATTTAATTGGTAAAAGTAAGTAGAAAAAACTATTTTATAATTGCAAGCATGATCTAATTAGAAAGAGATTGACTGAGTCTAGTTGCAAATTCATTGCAAGAGTCAAATGAGGAGGTCACTACTAGATAATCGCACCAGCAGCATTTGAAAGGTATGCCATTAATGGTTCCCACAATTCTCACACACAGGTTTTAAGCTATACAGATCTAGAAGGCCATGGATAACTTAGGGCTTTATAGTTGCAAGGCAAGCAGGAAAAAGCTAGGCATAATATTCATAGTTTACACATGGTATGTGAGTTTTAGGTTCATGACAAAAATAGCACCCTTCTTTCCCACTTGAGTTTAGAACCAACTGAGAAATAAAACAAAACAAAAGGCCTATGAAGTCTAAAATATTATTTATAGCCGATAAAGCTCATAATAACAGCTCAAACGTATGGAGTGTTTCCATGGTCAAAGTACTATTCTAAGTGATTTACATAGATTAACTCTTTTATCCTCATAAAAGCCCTATGAATGGTAATATTATTGCCCTATTTTATATATATTTAACCAGTGAGATATTCAATAATTTGACCAAGATCAATTGTGAGTAAGTTGCACAGCTCAGGTCTGAACCAGGGCCGTCTGGCCCAAGGCTCCTTGCTCTTAACCACTATGCGTTACTCCTTTTCTAATTGACATGGAAATTGTGCCTTCCTTTGTGAGCAAGTCCTAATACTGAGTGTCAGTGATGGACAGTCATCCATCTATCACCAAGAGCTCTGGGTTGGAGCAGGTCTCTCACACAGGAAGAGACTGAGCCTGGCAAAAGTTCAGAAAGGGGAAAAAGCCAAATGCATGATATAAGTGGACACCTACTCTCAAGAGAAAGGAAGAGGAGGGTAGGCCACACATGTCCATTTTATTTTTCCAAAATTACCACTCCAGTTAATTTTCTCTTCCTCCTTGGTGAAGAGGATGGAAATATGGAGGGAAGAAAATATATTACATTACTGGTATTACCTCCACCTGAAAGAAAACATTAGAAATGAAGAAGTGTTCCCTGCTCTCCCACGGCCTACTACCTTTTCCAGCTGTTTTACTCTTAAGTTGTGCTAAGTCTATGGTCTTAGGGGTCATGGGGAAGATATCAGCAATGCCTCAGGACAAAGTCACTCACCTTCTTCAGGGAACTAATCACTGTTTCTAAGGTATCTTCCTGGAACCACTGGTGAGAATTTGAGATTTTGCCTGCAGAGGGCTCTGAAATAGATATGAATAATTCCAAATCAATGAGTTCTGGGTCAACCAAGACAGTCACCATTCAAATAAATCTTTTCCCTCTAAAATTGGATATTCCTACCCAGGGGATTACTTCTTCTTATTCCAACATTTAAAAAGTATTTAATTTGATCTATCATCCTCATCCTTCTCCACTTATGTGTAATATGCTGTATATTTGCCTTTTGTTTCTGAGATTCTGAAGTTCAAAGATTCCATGGACATGGTCTCTCAGGCAAAGGTAATATCTCTCCAATTCCTTTCTTGAGCCTAAGTAAAGAATATCATTTTGGACAGCTGACCTATTGCAGTAGACTATGAGAGGCACCAACAATTTAAAACTGGAAACTCAGTGGTGCTCAGTAGCTCTAAAGTTAAACATTTAAGAGTAACAAATATCATTCTGCTCAGCAATGCCTAAAAAGCCCGATTATAGAAAGACTGCCCTGTCCTATAATGAATGTTTGATTCAGCCATCTTTGCTTACCAAGATTTTTGTGCATCTGTAGCCTGCCAGCATACACTGACAGTTTTGCAGGGTCCATAAGCATATGCGATGGCTGATGCCTTTGAATTCAAGATCAAGCTGCAGCAATTTCTACCTCAAAGCACCTACTACGTGGTTCCCCTCCTTCATTGACACATTTACCTTTGCTGAAGCAGTGCAGCCAAACTCCCCCACACACTGTATGGCACCTGGAAAAGTCATGTGTACATTACTGTAGTTAACACCGATCCATGACCCCAGAGTTTGTGCTTGCCATTACCGAGGAAAGCCCTCTTTGTGGAGGCCTTCAGCCTACAGTTCTCAAATTCCACATTCTCACTTTCCCTGAAGCCTACAGATGCTACCTGTCTTGAGGTAATTTCTTTTGCTAAAAGAGATACCTGAAGGTACAGGCTCAGTTGCCTTGCCTTATAAAAATAGTCACAAGTCTGGGATTAAGCCAACAGAAATATCAATTACTCACCGAAAAGAAAATCCTACAGAGGCAAACACTAAAGCTAATGAAATGTGGCCAAGTTGCAACAGGTAAAGACTAAATGCCTGTTTGTAAGAAGAAGATATGTGACTCAATATAATGTCTACAAACTGACAAGATATCAAGCACAGTAATTCATTTTGTTTGACAATAAATACATATATATATATAGCCACTATATATATATATATATATATATATATATATAGCCACTATTCTGTAAATTACATCTCCAGAATTTATTTTAAACTGGAAGTTTTTTATTTTTTGAGTACTTTCACCCATTTCCCCTACCTGCTGCCTCTGACAACCACTGATCTGTTCTCTGTATTTATGAGTTAGTTTTTTTTTTTTTTTCCGCTTGCTTATTTCTTAGATTCCTCATATACAGTATTTGCCTTTCTCTGTCTGACTTGTTTTACTTAGTATAATACCCACAAGGTCCATCCATATTGGCAGACTTTCTTTCTTTCTCCTGGTTGAATAATATTTCTGTGTGTGTGTGTGTGTGTGTGTGTGTGTCACATTTACTTTATCCATTCATTACTCAGTGGATGCATAGCTTGTTTCCATTTGTTTTCATGTCTTGCCTATTGTAAATAATGCTGCAATGAACATACGGTTACAGATGTCTTTTTAAGATCTTGAATGCATTTCCTTGCTGGGTCACATGGTAGTTCTATTTTTAATTTTTTTAGGAACCTTAATACTATTTTCTATAGTGGCATCACCAATTTACATTTCTACCAATAGTGCACAACGGTTTTCTTTCTTCCATATCCTTGCCACTGCTTTTAATCTCTTGTCTTTGGTAACAGCCATTCTAACAGGTGTGGAGTAATGCCTCATTGTGGTTTTGATTTGTATTTCTCTAATATTTAGTGATGTTGAGCATCTTTTCATGTACCTGTTGGTCATCTGTATATTTTCTTTGAAAACAATGTCTATTTAGTTCCTCTCCTAATTTTTTAAATTGAATTGGTTTTTGCTATTGAGTTATATGAGTTCTTTATATATTTTGGCTATTAGCTCCTTATCAGATACATGATTTGCAAATATATATTCCCATTTGTAGGTTAACTTTCTACTTTGTCAATAGTTTTCTTTGCTGTGCAGAAGCTTTTCAGTTTGATGTAGTCCCAGTTATTAATTTTTGCTTTGTTGCTTGTACTTTTGATGTCAAATCCAGAAAAATAATTGCCAAGACCAATGTCAAGGAGCTTACCACCTGTATTTTCTTCTAGGGCTTTTATAAGTAGGTTTTTAGTCCATTTTTTATTGACTTTTGTATATGGTATAAGATAAGGGTCCAGTTTCATACTTTTGCATATGGCTGTCCAGTTTGCCCAACAATATTTGTTGAAAAGACTGTATAATGTATATCCCCATTGTTTATTCTTGGCCCCTTTGCAATAAATTAGTAGACCATATATGTTTGGACTTAATTATTAAAGTCTCATTTCCTCCAATCATCTCTGAAGCCACAAATACTTCACATGTTTTTTTCCTCAAAAATTTGTTTCCCTCTTATTTCTCAGTATTTTGGTTCCATGCAGCAGAAGATAAACTTTTAATTTAACTTGTCTTCCATAATTCAGGTGTTCTTTGCCTATGAATTCAAACCCCTTGTGACTTACAGCATGAAAAGCAGAAGCAGAACACTTGTGAGAGAAAGGTAGAGAAATGAGATAAATTCCATATGCCCACTTTTTCCTTCCAAACTCACTCAAGTATTGCCAGAGCTTTCTTATACAGAAGGACATAGCAGAAGGAGAAAAGCATCATTCCCCTGTAACAGAATACTATTAAAATCTAGCAAGTAAAAATACTGAGTACCAAAAGCTGTTTAAAGAAACAGGATCAACCGAGAAAGGAATGCGCACACACAAAAAAAGACACAAAATAGAATTTCAAGTATCTCTCATTCCCCTCCTACTACTGAATCTTTGAACTGATCATTTAATTTTATATCACAAGCTCTGTAACTTAAATGTTTAGGATAATTTAATAATGGCCCTGTAGACTGTGAAGGTAACCAAGGAGAATAGAATCTTACTGTTTGTGAGCAAACTCGAGGCTTTAAGAGATATGGCCTTTTTCAACTCAAGGAGATGTAAACATGAAAACACAACAGAAAAACAACAACAACAACAAAAAACAAAGGACCATGTAAAGACCATGCTATTAAAATATAATAGACATTATTAAACAATTCAAGGAGGATCACATTTTTCCAACATTTTATTATGAAAAATTTTAAACATTCAGAAAGGCTAACAATTGTACAACTATTGCTTAACAGTTATTGAAATTTTGTCGTATTTGTTTATACACATAACTAAACCACTTGAAAGTAGACTGTAGACATCACGTCTATAATCATCTATGAATAAAATGTTTTCCTATGTAACCACAACATTGTTATTTCACCTAAGAAATTTAAAATGATCCCAAGAATTTTTTAATAGCTTTTTTATCTTTACACAAAGATCTAATTATGGTTAACATATTGCATTAGGTTTTAGGTATTTTTTTTCTTTGATCTAGAACAATCGTCCTTCCTTGTTTGTTCTATGACATTGACATTTGGCAGTGTCTCAGATGATTGTCTTTTAGACTACTCCACATACTACATCAGTCTGCCCACTTCCTTACAGAGTAGTTTAACTTATTTTTCTGTCTTCTCTATTTCCCAGAACCTGGGAATTGAGCCAATGAGAACATTTGCCAGTCCAGAAAATGCACAAAAACTGACACTCAGTTTCAGTGCACAGGAAAGTAAAAGAGTAGAGGTGAACCCTGGTCTGCAACAGTGCTCCCACACCTCCTCCAAAGACTGAGAAACCTATGTAAGATGAAAGAGTCTGATGTGTATTTGCCAATGGGCTTTTTCTGAATGGCTATCCAGTTGTCCATATTTCATTTGTTAAAAATTCCATATTTTCCTTAGTGGTTTGAAATGCCATTAAATATTTCTTTGTACTTCACTTTACTCTGGCTTTTCTATTTTGCTGCACTTGTCCGTTTATTCATACACTAATATGACTTGGTTTTAAGTATAGCATAGTATAATATAGCACAATAAAGTATGGTACAGTATAGTATATTTTATAATTGGTGCAGCCATATCTCCGTTGTTACTTTTTCTTCTACAGGGTTTTCCTAACCAATTATTGCTTATTTATTTTTCTATGTGAGTTTTAGAACCAGATCACTAGCTTCAGATTAAAAAGTACCTGTGGATATATTTATTGAGATTGTGACAAATTTATAAATTAACTTTGGGAAAATTGACATATTTATGATGTTTTCTTATCTCAAACAATGATGTCCTTCAATTTGCTCAAAAGTGCTTGTGTAGCTTTTCAAGTGTATTTTAAGTTTTGTGCATTTTTATGAGGTTTATTTCTAAGTATTTCATCTGTCCTTGTTATTGAAGTCATTTCTTTATATTTTTTAACTACTAGTGTTTGTATATACAAATATTATTGAAATCTTATATTATTTTTATATCTTACTTGACTAAAGTTTCTTACCATTTGAATTAGTTTCAGCATTACACCTCCTAGGGTTTTCAAACATAAAATTATGTCACCTTCAGTGAGATATTAAAAAAAAGTTTTCCATTTTAATGTTTCTGATTGTTTTCTTCTTTCTGATTGCAAAGTCTAGTATCTTCAAAGTATCATTAAAAATAAGTAGAAATAGAAGTACTCCTGTCTTGTTCCTGATTTTAGTAAGCAGGCCTCTATTATTTTTGCATTAAAGTAGGACACTGGCTTTTGGAATGAGGTACATGTTTTATCATTTTAGGGAGGTATCGATTAACTATTTATTTCATAATTTTGTTTGAATAAGAATATGTATTGAGTTTTGTTAAAAGCTTCTTCAGCATATATGTAGATAACTAAAGGTGTTCTTTATTTTTTTATGTTTATTAATGTACATAATTATATTAATGAGTTTCCTAAAACTGAACCACCCTTACCTTCATGAAACAAATTCCATCTGGTCATGATATATTATTGTTTAATATCTTGCAAAATTCTATTCAATAATATTTTATTTAGGGTAGCGCTACACATATTCATAAGTATAACTGATAAGGAGATTTCTGGTACAGTTTTTACTAGGTATTTTTTAAAGATATTTCCTCTCCCCCCCAAGTTTATGGTGTAGTATGAGTATTAGAATTCTATAGTCTCGGAAGCTCTGATAGATTTCTCTACTGAAAGTATCAAGGCTTGGTGATTGTTATGAACAGTTCATTAAAATTTTCTGTCTATGTTTTTTCTGATATTTGGTTGTTATAACATTCTAGGTCTACTGGGGAAGTTTTGGTATATCATATTTCCCTGGAAAATGTAGGCTTTCAAATTTCTTTGCATAGAGTTATGCCAATAGTCTTTTATGATACTTTTAAATATTTTATTTCTGTTTTGCATAACTGTTGTTCTCTCTTTTCCCCATTTTGAAAATGAAGTTAACGTATTCTAGAATTGTCATTATTTTCTTGTAACATTTATTTCTCCTCTTCAATTTATAATTTTTTCTGCTTTCAAAATTATAGTCATTTTTTTCTAATTAAGATAAATACCCTATTTCTACTATTTAATTGTATTAATATAAATATTTATGGTTTTGAATTATGTTCTTATCACTGCTTTAATTGTACCTCATAAATTTTGATATGTAGTACTTTTATTATCAATATGAATATTATTTTTAAATAAATTCTGACATTTTGGTATATAATCCACTTGAGACCCAAGAGCTATGTAATTTCAAGGTGGAATGCCTTTTTAAATTGTGTTCAGCATTTCTGTTTATTGACAATATTGTTTATATCATTTATACTTTTTGAAACATGTTGAGGTTTTGTCTGTGATCTAATTTATGGTCACTTTTTGACAATGTTTCATGTGCTTGAAAATAAGATAAATACATTATTAGGAAGAAGTGATTGCTATATATTCTTAAGGCCTGCATTTTTTATTATTTTGTTCAGGTCCTCTATATTCTTATTTTTTGTCTACTCAAATTGTCTTAAACCAAGATTTATATATTAAAGTTTCATATGATTAGTGCGATTTTGTCAGTTTCTCCTTGCATGTTCTATATGTTATGTTTTATGAAGGTGTTTGATTTGATATATGATGCGTAGACATCCATAACTTTTATATTGTTATTGAGAATGATGTTCTTTAGTATGATAAAAATGGCCTTTCTTTTATTTCATGCTTTTAGGACTGAGTTCTATTTTGTCAGTCATTAAGGTTGCCATATCTTCTTTTGAAGTTTGCATTCACCTGACCTACTTTGACCATTTTCTTTTCTTAGCCTTTCTGAATGACTGTTTTACATGCAGTTGACATTGGGGTTTCTTTGTAAACACTTCTTATATTGTCTTTCTATTAACAGATTATTAAATCCTATTTATAGTCACTGATAAAACTGATATGTTTGATCTGAAGCCTATCATATTTTCCCATTTAGTATTTATTGTTCATATTATATTATAATTCTGCTTTTACTTTTTAGTGTTTTTTTATTTTATGTTATTGGATACTTAATAAAGTTAGTATATTTGTTTTAGAAGACATCGTAAAAGCGATACCTTTATAAAGAGATCTTACTTTACTTTTCCTTGTTCATGACTCTTCTATTTTGTTTGTCACCTTCAACGGTAGCCTTTCACTCCTATTTATTATCTGTGTAGACTCAATACACTTAGTTTACTTTTCCATTTTTCTCCAGTGTGTTGTTTCATTTTTTTCATTTTGAAGAGCCTTTCCTTTTATTTTTAGGTGACTTATTTTTTTTCTAAATTCCCTAGGAAATTTTCTTCTTATTCTTTAAAATGAAATGAATTTACTTGGGATGATTTGGAGTTAACTCTTCTCAGGTTATCAGTAAATATTTTCAGTATGTAGAACCAGGCATTCTATTACATAAAAAATATTTTTTTGGCAGGATGTTTTGATAATCATTTGTCTTTTGTTGGTACTGTACCTTTCTAGGTTATGCTGTGCCTTTTTCTTTTGTTCATGATAATGTATGCAGAGCAAGAGCATCTATAGGTGTTCACAGCTGTCTTATCATTGCTTTGGTAGCTATTTTGGTTTCTTACTTCAACGGTGCCTTCTTCAATTGGTACAGTAAAGTGTACTTACTGTAACAATGGCAACTTTTGGGCAGATGCTGTTATATTCTGATTATTAATTTATATCATATTTTAATTAATCTGTTTTGAAACTATTTCCTTCTTTTCCTTCACCACCAAGCCTCCAAGGGTTATTGTATTTTTAAGATGCCTCCTTCTCTCATATAATGGATGACATATTAAACTGTTACCTTTCATTCTACATATTTTCAAAACCATTTTTTTTTTCATTCCTTAAATCTAATGCTCTGCTCTACCAAGTGGTCCACTTGTTTTCATTGTTTCCTTACTAGGGTGCACCTTCTTTTTTTTGCAAGTGAAACATGGACGATGTTTTTCTGTATTTTCACAAAATTAATACACTGACACACTCTCGACTCTTTTAAGGGCTCCAGAGATGATTTTGCTTATTTCATGTGTTTATTTCTAAGTCAATCTGTAAATTTGAAATTGGTAGTATTTTCAAATTCCTATTTGTGCTGCAAGTAATTTTACTTGCTTTCCTTGTTAATCCACATAGTTTATAGAGGATGTTTAAAGAGATTATAATTTAGGTGGCACAATTATCCTATGAAAACCAGGAAGTTACAGGGTCATATATTTTACTAAATATTGATTTAGAAAACAGAAAATAGTGTGATGAAACTGACTTTGAAGCCTCAGTAAAATCAAAGTAAACTTATACAACTGAAACTAATAAAATATAATGAAAAAAAAAGAAAAAAAATGAAGTAATACAGTACATATTAAAATGTAGTTCTTGCAAAAAATATAAGGAATTCAATGTAATATGATATAGATAAAAATTAGTAAAGCACAGTATTAACATTGCAGAATATTGAATTAATGATTTGATAGAGTCTTGATAAATATCCCCACAACAAATATAAAGTCAAGTTATGGACTGAATGAAAATATTTGCAAATATATCTAACAAGAACTTGTATCAAGAATATATTACAGAGTCTCAAAATAAAACAAACACAAAAACAAAAAGAAAAATCTAAGTAATTGAAAAAAATAACAGACATTTCACAAAAGAGGATATACAAATGACAAATAAGCACATGAAAATATATTAAACAATATTAATTATTAGGGAAAACAAACATTAAAACAGCATGCGATATTACATATCTATCAGGATGGCTATAATTAAAAAAATAGCAACACCAAATTCTGGCAATGATGCAGAATATACATTGATTTTTCATACGTTGCCGGTAGGAACATATAAAGGTTACAGCCACTCTGGAAAAGAGTTTGGCTGTTTATCATAAAACTAAACATACACATACTGTGCGACCATACAGGGCCTTATGCTGAGTGAAAATGCCAATCTCAAAAGGTTAGATTCTATATGATTCCATTTCTATAACGTTCGCCAAACCAAAAAAAAAAAAAATAACTATAATGGGATGATCAGATCAGTGATTGCTAGGAATTAGAGGTGGCAGGGGTGAGGCAGAGTGAAATGTGACTCTAAACAGATAGCGGGAGGGAATTCCTTTGTCATGAAGAAAAAGTTTTGTATCTTGATTGTGGTGGTGAATTCATAAATCCAATAGATGTGACAATACTGCATAAAATTCCACACAAATAAACAAACACTCAAATGAGTACATGTAGAAGCACATGCACACATATGGAATGGGGTCTGTAGATCATACCAATGTCTATTTTTTGGTTTTGATATAGTACAAAAATAATTTAGAATATTACCACTGGGAAACATTGAATGAAGGGTACATGGGGCCACTCACCTACTTTCAAAATGTCCTGTGAGTCTATTACTATTAAAACACACAAACGCGCATGCACACACACACAGAATTAACAAAGAAAATCAAGTTATGAATTAGAAAAAATGGAATAGAATGTGTTGGAGCACATTCTATAAAAGGATTCTATAAATGAAATGTCTAAGCCTATCCAGAAATTGTTTCAGTAGGAGAAATAAAAGTTATGTTCAGCGTTCTCTCAAGTTCAACATTTTCTTTAAAATTCACACTGAAAATTAAACTTAGAATCAGAAAACTGAAATGTTAATCTCTTTTGAGACTTCCAAGAGCATTGACAAGGATTTTATATATTCTGAGTAAGATCTTCTCAGGAAGTTCTTCTCCTCAACTTAAGGACTGGATATCCAGGTCAATTCTTTCATATGGGTCTCTTGTATAGTAATATTTTTACTGTTAAAATACTTAGACTCAGCGACTTTTACCAACACTGTTACTAAGTCTCCCCCTTTCCATTAAACATTCAGTTTGTCAGGCGTCTATTTTGACTTTTATTATTATCTAAATTTTGCCTTTGTAAATGTTGTTATGTGTTTAATTACATGATGTAAGTGGTATTTTCCAAGAGAGGGTCTAAATCAGTCTCAAGCACTGAGAGGTCTAAAGCACTGAGAAGTCTTTAAATGCCAACCGTGTGCCAACTGCTGTTTCATATAGGGTATCAATCTTCTGAACAACATTTCCCCCCACCCATAGATCTCTGAAGAAGAATTAGCATCAGAAGAAGAAAAATACATTGTGTTAATTTTATTTTACTTCCAGGGTGTTTCAAACTAATCCAGAAGAAAACAAACAAACAAACAAACAAACAAAGAAACAAACAAAAACTTGGGTACTTTCACATACGTGTAAAAAGGAAACTGAACAAAAAATTAAAAATAACAAAAATTTTAAGCTGACATATGTTATATATATGTCAGAACCCATAAACTGACTGTTTTTTTTTCCAACTGAGAGCTTAAGTTGGTGAATTAAAAAAAAAAGAAATCCATTATTGAAAGTTTTATTGCTAGAACCAGAAAAACAATGAATAAGAAAATGAATATTTTATATTTCACCTGCCAAGAACTCAAACCCCAAATGACAAAGTGTACCTAAATACAGTTATTATGGCTATATCGTGTTTGGTTTATAGCAATATAGCCTTTATTAAAACGTTCAAATGTTAGTGTCCAAATTCAAAGGCAGCTTCTTTGTATGAAGCCTGTTTTAGAGGAGCTGTCAGTTTGTGATGAGCTTAAATGCTCTGTGCTATATATTGTTTTCTAAGCCACTGTAGGTCACTGAGTTGATTGTAGCAGAGTGATTTCCAACTGTGTCAAGCTGTGCACTGAATCTTCTAGTACCCAACCAGAGTTCATGGTAGCATACTCTATCCTGAGCAAAGTGAAAAATATCTTCCACCCAGCATTCTTGGGTATAGGATTTTAAAACGAAGAATTAATCAGATTAGTTTAAATTCATTTGGACACATTTTCTACAATATCACAGGCAGAGGTTTCCCCCCAGTCCATAAACCTACTTATGCAGAAACTGTGCTCCAGCCTAACAATTAGCATGTTTATGGTTTCCAGAGCACTCTATACATACTTTGCCTTTCTTTGCTCAAGATATCCCCCTGACACGAAAGCTCCCCTTCTCTCCTCTTGACTTGCCCATCGGGGACAAGCAAAATTTTTTTCTCAAAGAGTGAAGAATTACCTGCCAAAGAGGACATTGTTCTAAAACCCTGGTAGCTTGGGCTATGGTTCTGCTGTGAGTGACTGCCACAGACTTCATTCAGCACCTCTGCCTGAGATGCCGCAGATAGTTTCCAGCACTATTTGATGTATGGTCAAGTAGTAGAGCCATTTGCTTTGCAGCTCAGTCAAGAGTCCCACTCAGAGCTGGAGCCAGGCTCCCACCTACAGCGGGTGCTTTATAATGTACTTAGAAAATGGATCGATGTGATGTATCTGTCTTCAAGATCCAGACACCCCCTGGAGGAGTGTGCCTTCTTCCATGGTGGTAAGTATAATAAACCATAGCAGTTTTTCTTCCACTCTGGTGGCGTATACCAAAATGCTATAAACCACTGATTTCCCCATTCCCAGGAATGCCACAGGCAAGGCAGAATCTTGAATACTTTCAGACTTTTTCTCCCACCTTCTTCTGTCAAGCATAGAAGGTATCTGTTGATTCCTCTCCACTGGCATCATGCCATCAATATAGTAGACCAGAGGGATGTTCTGTGATCTGGTGAGATAATCTGAATTCTTGGAGATTAAATCATGAAAGAGAGCCAGAGAGTTGGCATCGTCTTGAGATTAGACACTGATACTGTTCTATCTCTGTCTGGTGAATGAAAACATTCCACTGTTTGCTGATAATTGCACAAGTTGTGCGGGGAGTTAGCTTGATATCTGCATTCCAGAGTTAGGGCATGATTTGCCAACTCCCATAAAGAGACAACAAATGGAACAACAATTGCAATTTGTTCACCACCTGATAAAATTTGTGAAATCCACTGTCCTTTTTCATTTTACCTATCTGTCTTGCACATAATACAAAAAGGAGAATTAAATGGAATTGTGATAAGAATCACTAACCTGAATCTTTCAATGATTGCATGATGGCCCTAATCTTTGTTATTTCAGTTGGAACACAGTATTGATTTGCGTGTGCTATTCTAGTAGGGAGCATTATTTCTAGCAGTTTCTGCCTGCACCTTGATACCATATTATCACTCGTACTGGTTCAGGAGCCAGTGTGGGAAGTCTGCAAGTAGCTTATTTCAACTATGTATTCAACAATCAAAGAAATAACAAGAGCTTGGTTTAGCAGACTATATGGACCCATCATTTATTTGACTTGAGAAAATAAGATATTTATCACCTCAGCCTCACAACCTTGACTCTGATAAGCGGACCAAAGTGATGTTCTTGATCCATAGAGATTAGCACTTGCTTAGAGCTACAAAAGATTGAGGATTTACTTTTAGTCTATGCACAGATTTTCTGGAAAATGTTTATAGGTCACTTTGGAGATGGCGATGAGGAAGATTTGAAGTCATAATTTCTGTGCTATCACAGAATAGTTGCTGAAAGTTCCATAGGTTCTTCTTCATGCAAAAGGCTCTCTGGGAAACTCAGTCAAATCTGGGCACTGCATCATTCAAGTCAAGTTTACGTTCTCCTGAACTCTGGTTAAAAGTGCTGCAATGTAGCTTCTGGAATTCTGGGATTTGATCATCTTTACCAAAATCACAGAATATTACTAACTGGAACACTTCCTAACTTTATCCGTGGTTTCTAGAAGACAGCCATTAGATTGATTGATTGATGATTAATTGACTTAAAGAATGCTGGTTTTCTTTTCACTCATGTATTTCTTACGTCTTAGTGAAGGAGAGTCCTCCAGATTTACCAAAGTGGTGTATGCATGGGCTTAATATGTCAGATACACATGGTAAGTGTGCCTTACTTACTCACTGAGTATTTATATTCCTTTCTTTATATTATACCAAGAAGTTTCTAACATCTCAGTTTCATTTGGTATAATCTTCCGCTGAGTCTAGACTTTAGCCCATCAATTGAGCAGCTATTATAACCATCTTCAGCAGCAAATTAATCCTTTGCATATAGAATCTCCCATAAAGTTTTCCTAAACTTAGCTCAACATAAATTCTGTTCCTTTCACCATGCTATAAGGCCAAAAAAAATCAACTTCCGCACATATTCCCAGGTTTCTGCTGATATAAATTAGCAGTCTCGCAATCTGTTGTGTATAACTGTCCTTAAAGATCAAACTACCTCCTTGTTCCTCTGGAGTGTACTGAGCTGTGGGTTTGAGAGGTGGCGTCAGAAGTGGGTAATAGAAAAAATAGCTTTTTGATTTATTTAGGTGATGTGATTTTAGGGTTCAAGCCAGGCAATACTGGCCTGAGGAGCTGTTTCTGTGGACAATGGCATCTTAGCAGGGTTCTAGGGCTAGGGGACTCCAGATCACCCAAATCCATTTGAAAGTGCTTAAATTCTTGAAGATCAACTGTTCCCAAACATTCTCCAACAATCACTTAAAAGAACTGGTCAGTTTATACATTCAAATTTGCTGTTATTCACCAGCATTCAGAATCAGCCTTACCTTTTGATTTAAATACATGTGTGCCCTGAAGTAAGAAGCAACAAGAAAGAATTTGGGGGTAGTCATAGAAGCTTCCCTGGGCTCCTGTCAATGGCTGCAGCTGAGAATTTAAAACCATAAGTTTACCATTTGCTTCTTTAAACTCCCCATCACATTCACATTTCTTGTATTTCTCATTTGTGCAGTAATGATCCTCAGTGGCAGACAGCTACTTGTTCACTAAATCTTTGCTTTCAATCACCCCTTGTATAATTAAATATAATGCCTGCTTTCGGCTCTTTATATTGCTATGCTATCAGGATTATCTTAACACTCACACCTAACTGGTTTGGATGACCAAGATCAAATTTCCATGTCCTTTAGTCTTCTATCTGCAACACTGCTGGTTCCAATTATAATGTCAATGAGGGTTTAGTTTTAGAAAACAGAATCCACTATAACTAGTTTGAGCAATACATGCATTTAGGAAATGACTTCTAGAATTGATGGTGGGGCTGAAGAAACAGATTCTAATTGAAAATTCAGGACTCACACCAAAAGACATACTACTGAACCTAATCACTAATTCACACTACTATTGCCAGTATGAGGAAGCTATTAATGTCTAGAAAATGCTCTGATCAAGAAATAACCACAATCATAA
The DNA here is from genome assembly GCF_964194185.1 of Rhinolophus hipposideros. Lineage (NCBI taxonomy): Eukaryota > Metazoa > Chordata > Mammalia > Chiroptera > Rhinolophidae > Rhinolophus > Rhinolophus hipposideros. The sequence goes on along the minus strand of NC_138050.1, from coordinate 43,364,204 downwards.
AACTAATCATAAAACTCATGAACCATGCTGCACTTTCTATGAGTCATACTGGCAGAAATTACACACTTCACCTTCCCTCCAGACTCCTATGAAGCTACTGACTACATAGATACCTATGCAGACAAACCTAACTGCCCATTGACAGCTACTCAGAAACTCAGAACCAGCAAACATGAAAATTGTGCTTCCATTTTCCAGAACACAGAGAAGTCACTGACTGGCCAACCATGAATCATATTTTGCAAACTACTTTCAGGGAAACCTGGGAGATAAAGTTTTTTGCTTTATGTCTTTTAAAGTTAAGGAAAGCATAAAAAAATAGTTCTGTCTCAATTCACCATAGTCACCACTTCCGGGTAAGAAGAATAGATGTCAATATTGGAAATACATAGCTCTTCATGGCACCAGGGATCACAAATGTGGGAAAGTTCTTAATCTTTGCATGTCTCACATTTCTTTTATATAAAATAAAATGAAGCTACACTGATAATAAGGATATAAGTCAATAAGACTATACAGAATGTCATGCTTGGGATATAATGAGTGAGTACAAATAAAATTGCTATAGGTAAGCTGAAGCATTATTTCTCCCCATCCAGACACCACTTGTATGTTCCCTTCTTCCCACTCCACAAACCCACCAAACAGGAAACTCCGTATAGCTCTAAATACCACATTAGCTAATATTCAAAAATGATAAGTGAATCAGAACCAAAATGAAGTCATTGCCTTCCTTCCACTCTTCAGTATCTGACTTAGATTGCCTGATAGTCAACCCATGTGCTCCAGTAATGAGATGTTTTTGGGTAGCATCCCTTCTGGTAGAACTGTATTTAAAGAAAGACGTCATTTTTTTCTCTATAGGGAAGGAGTACTTCTCTCAGTTGTGATCACAAAGCTAAATAGAGTCCTAGCTAGGAGGAAGATTAAGAACTGATTCTTAGGTGACATCATCAAAATGGCAGCGTGAGGTGAACCTCTGGAAATCTTCCCTGCAATTTACAACAAATTGAACAACTATAGCTCCACAAAGGACTCCCTGTACAGAAATGTTAAGGAGGCTATTCGACCACCATCAACAGGGACAATTCGTGGCAACCAAAACATAAAAAGTGGGAGAGTAAAGGCCTGAACTGCAATATGGCAATGGGGAAAGTAAGCATGCTGAAGAAAATGGAATATTCTAAAGATCAAACTTTCTTTTACATAAACTGAATGTAGGTTTATGTAACCACAAACAACAACAACAAAAAATCCAGAACTGAAATATATACTGTAAGAAAAGAAGAAACAGACAGAAAAATCATAGAATACCACCACACAGAAATAACAGACAATACAAAAAGGCAAAAAAAAAAAAAAAAAAACTGAGATACAGTCTTACCAGAAAACTAAAGATAGAATGACAGGAAATCCTCACCTATCAATAATCAACTTAAATGTAATGGACTCAATTCACCAATAAAAAGGCTCAGAGTAGCAGATTGGATCAAAAAACTAAACCCAACCATATAATGTCTTCAAGAGACACATCTCACCTACAAGGACAAGCATAGACTCAAAGTGAAAGGGTGGAAATTGACACTCCAAGCAAATTGTACCCAGAGAAAATCAGGTGTAGCCATAATGATATCAGATGAAGCAGACTTCAGGGTGAAAAAGATAACAAGAGACAAAGATGGACATTTCATAATGGTAAAGGGGACTATACAACAAGAAGACATAACAGTCATCAATATTTATGCCCCCAATCCGGGAGCACCAAAATATACCAAGCAACTACTAACAGAACTAAAGGGAGAAATTGACCAAAACACAATTATACTAGGGGATTTAAATACATCAGTGACAACTATAGATAGATCACCAAAACAGAAAACAAATAACGAAATAGCAGCCCTAAATAACACATTAGATGAAATGGGCATAATTAACATATAGAGCACTTCATCCTAAAATATCAGACTATACATTCTTTTCGAGTATACATAGAACATTCTCAAGGATAGACCATATATTGGGACATAAAATCAGGTGCAGCAAATTTAAGAAGATTGAAATCATACCAAGCATATTCTCTGATCACAAGGCTTTGAAATTGGATATCAACTGCAAAAGGAAAGCAGGATAAAACACAAATACATGGAGATTAAACAACATACTTTTAAAGAACGACTGGGTCAAAGAAGAAATTAGAGGAAAGATCAAAAGATACATAGAAACAAATGACAATGAAAATACATCCTACCAAAATTTTTGGGATGCAGCGAAAGCAGTTTTAAGAGGGAAATTTATATCATTACAGGCCTATCTCAAGAAACAAGAAAAATCCCAAATAAATAACCTCATGTTACACCTTAAAGAACTAGAAAAAGAACAACAAGTGAAACCCAATGTCAGCAGAAGAAAGGAAATGACAAAAATTAGAGCAGAACTAAATGAAACAGAGAACAAAAAGACAGAAAAATTTAATGTGATGAAGAACTGGTTCTTTGAAAAATTTACCAAAATTGACAAGCCCTTGGCTAGACTCACTAACATAAAAAGAAAGAAAACACTAATTAACAAAATCAGAAATGAAAAAGGGGAAGTTATCATGGACACCACAGAAATACAAAGGATCATTCAAGAATACTATGAAGGACTATATGCCACCAAATTCAATAACCTAGAAGAAATGGACAAGTTCTTACAAACATATAGTCTTCCAAGGCTGAACCATAAGAACTGGAAAATCTAAACAGATCGATCACCAGTAACGGAATGCAATCAATCATCCAAAACCTTCCCAAAAGCAAAAGTCTAGGACCAGATGGCTTCACTAGTGAATTCTACCAAACCTTCATAGAGGATCTACTACCAATCCTGCTCAAACTCTTTCAAAAAATTGAAAAAGAGACAGCACTCCTTAACTCATTTTATGAAGCCAACGTTACCCTGATACCAAAACCTGGTAAAAACAACACAAAAAAAGAAAACTACAGACCAATATCTCTGATGAATACAGATGCAAAAACCCTAAACAAAATTCTAGCAAATGGAATACAACAATGCATTAAAAAGATTATTCATCACGACCAAGTGAGGTTCAGCCCCGGGGCACAAGGATGGTTCAACATCCACAAATCCCTCAATGTGATACATCACATAAACAAAATAAAGGACAAAAATCATATGATTATATCAACTGATGAAGAAAAAGAATTTGACAAGATACAACATCCATTTATGATAAAAACACTTAATAAAATAGGTATAGAAGGAAAATAGCTTAACATAATAAAGACCATATATGACAAGGCCTCAGCTAATTTCACAATTAATGGTGAAAAACGGAAGCTCTTTTCTCTATGTTCAGGAACAGGACAGTGCTGTCCTTTATCACCTCTGCTTTTCAACACAGTGTTGGAAGTCCTTGCTAGAACAATCAGGCAAAAGAAAGAAATAAAAGGCATCAAATTGGGAATGAAAAAGTTAAATTATCACTCTTTGCAGATGACATGATGCTATGTATAGAAAACCCTAGAGACTCCAGCAAAAAGCTATTATAAAGTTGCTGGCTACAAAATCAATGTTAAAAAGTCCATTGCATTCCTATATACCAACAACAAAATCTCAGAAAAAGAAATACAAAAAACAATTCCTTTTGTTACAAAAAGAATAAAATACCTTTGAATAAACTTAACCAATGATGTGAAAGACCTATATGATGAAAACTATAAGATATTTTTGAAAGAAATTGAAGAAGACACAAAGAAATGGAAAGACATTCTGTGCTCCTGGATTGGACGAATCAACATAGTTAAAATGGACATATTATCCAAAGCAATATACAGAGTTATTGCAATCCCCATCAAAATAACAATGGCATTTTTTAAAGACATAGAACACAAAATCATCAGATTTCTTTGGAACCACAAAAGACCATGAATAGCCAAAACAATCTTAAGAAAAAAGAACAATACTGGAGGTATCACACTCCCTGACTTTAGCTTGTACTACAGGGCTACAATAATGAAAAAAGCATGGTATTGGTAGAAAAACGGACACATAGACCAATGGAGTAGAAAATAAAACTACATAAATATGGACAGATAATTTTTGACAAAGAAACAAAAAACGTACAATGGAGGAGGGACAGCCTCTTTGATAAATGGTGCTGGGATAATTGGATAGCCACTTACAAAAGAATGAAACTGGACTGCCATCTGTCATCATGTACCAAAATTAATTCAAAATAAATCAAAGACTTAAGCATAAGATCTGAAAAAATAAACTGCATAGAAGAAAACATAGGTACTAAACTTATGGACCTTGGGTTCAAAGAGCATTTTATGAATTTGACTCCAAAGGCAAGGGAAGTAAAAGTTCAAATAAATGAATGGGACTATATGAAACTTAAAAGCTTCTGCTTTTAAGAAAAAGAAACCATCGACAAAATAAAGAGGCAACCAACTGAATGGGAGAAGATTTTTGCAAACAGTGCCTCCAATAAGGGGCTAATATCCAAAACATACAAGGAACTCAAGAAACTCAACAACAAAAAAACAAACAACCCAATTGAAAAATGGGCAGACGACCTGAAAAGACATTTCTCCAAAGAGGACATACAAATGGCAAGCAGACATATGAAAAATGCTCAACATCACTAATCATCAGAGAAATGCAAATAAAAGCCACAATGAGATGTCACCTCACCCCAGTCAGAATGGGTATCATCAACAAGACAAATAGTAACAAGTGTTGGAGAGGCTGTGGAGGAAAAGGAACCCTCATACACTATTGATGGGAATGCCAACTGGTGCAGTGGTTATGAAAGTGGTTATGCAGTGTGGAGGTACCTCGAAAAATTACGAATAGAATTACCATATGACCCAGCAGTCCCTCTCCTGGGTATCTACCTAAAAAATCTTTGGTATCTACCCAAAAAACATTTATCTATAAAAAAACGTGCTGCAATGTTCATTGCAGCTGTGTTTACAGTGGCCAAGATATGGAAACAACCAAAATGTCCTTCGATAGATGAATGGATAAAGCAGTTGTGGTATATATACACAGTGGAATATTATTTGGCGGTAAGAAAATATGTAATAGGAACATTTGTGACAACATGGATGGATCTTGAGAGTATTATGCTAAGTGAAATAAGTCAGACAGAAAAAGCAGAGAACCATATGATTTCACTGATATGTTGTATATAAACCAAAAACAACAAAAGAACGAGACAAACAAATGAGAAACAAAATCTCATAGACACAGAGAATAGTTTAGTGGTTACCAGAGGGTAAGAGGGTGAGGGGTGGGAGATGAGGGTAAGCGGATCAAATATATGGTGATAGAAGGAGAACTGACTCTGGGTGTTGAACACATAATGGGATTTATAAATGATGTAATACAGAATTGTACACCTGAAATTTATGTAATTTTACTAACAATTGTCACCCCAATAAATTTAAAAATAAACAAATAAATAAATATAAAAATAAATAAATAAATAAATAGTGCTGGGAGAATTGGATAGCCACGTGCAAAAGAATGAAACTCGACTGCCATCTGTCACCATGTACCAAAATTAATTCAAAATGGATCAAAGACTTAAGCATAAGACCTGAAACAATAAACTGCATAGAAGAAAACATAGGTACTAAACTTATGGACCTTGGGTTCAAAGAGCATTTTATGAATTTGACTCCAAAGGCAAGAGAAGTAAAAGCTCAAATAAATGAATGGGACTACATGAAACTTAAAAGCTTCTGCTTTTAAGAAAAAGAAACCATCAACAAAATAAAGAGGCAACCAACTGAATGGGAGAAGATTTCTGCAAACAGTGCCTCCGATAAAGGGCTAATGTCCAAAATATACAATAAACTCATGCAAAGCAACAACAAAATAAAACAAAAAACCCAATTGAAAAATTGGCGGAGGACCTGAAAAATGTACAGTATGACCTCCAAAGAGGACATAGAAATGGCAAATAGACATATGAAAAAATGCTCAACATCACTAATCATCAGAGAAATGCAAATAAAAACCACAATGAGATATCACCTCACTCCAGTCAGAATGGCTATCATCAACAAGACAAATAGTAACAAGTGTTGGAGATGCTGTGGAGGAAAAGGAACCCTCATAAACTGTTGGTGAAAATGCATACTGTTGCAGCCATTATGGAAGGCAGTGTGGAGGTTCCTCAAAAAATTATGAATAGAATTACCATATGACCCAGCAATCCCTCTCCTGGGTATCTGGGTACCCAAAAAATCTGAAAACATTTATCCATAAAGACACGTGTGCTCCAATGTTCATTGCAGCTGTGTTTACGGTAGCCAAGACATGGAAACAACCAAAATGTCCTTCGATAGATGAATGGGTAAAGAAGTTGTGGTATATATATACAATGGAATACTATTCAGCGGTAAGAAAAGATGAAATAGGAACCTTTGTGACAATATGGGTGGATCTTGAGATTATAATGCTAAGCGAAATAAGTCAGAGAATAAAAGCAGATAACCATAGGATTTTACTGATACATGGTATATAAACCAAAAACAACAAAAGAACAAGACAAACTAATGAGAAACAAAAACTCATAGACATAGATAATAGTTTAGTGGTTACCAGAGGGTAAGGCGGGAAGGGGTTGGTAGGTGAGGGTAAATGGGATCAAATATATGGTGATGGAAGGAGAACTGACTCTGGGTGGTGAACACGCAATGGGATTTATAGATGATGTAATACAAAATTGTACACCTGAAATCTTTGTAAAAAATAAATTAAAAAGTAAAATAGGAGTGATTCTTATGCTTGAGCAAAGGAGCCAACATTCCTGAAAAATAGTTTTGGTATTGTGGATTCAACAATCGCTCCTGAAATATGCAGACAGCCTGAGTGCTAACAAGTAAATTTAAAAAAAATATGTAACTTGTATTGATCTTTGAGATGCCTCTGTGTTTGTGTTCCCCATCCACTTGTAGAACAGGTCCTTCCATCCTTGGGAACAATTCACTGAAAGAAGTATCAGAAACATATGAGTACACATATCATACGTTTTTATGTTAGTATTTTTTGTTTCCATCATCATTTTTATTCTCCCTAGGTAGTTTGAAACATTCTTTGGATAACTTTAGCCTTTCTTTGTTATGCTAAGGAGAAATTTGGAAAGAGGTTATATGCACAGAGTTCATATAATTAAAGTGTGGGGAGGTGCCAAGGTGTAGTCTTTCAAAAAAAAAAAAGTAACTCATACCAAACATTCAGAATCTTGAGTCAGCTTTTTCATATCACTTAAAGATAAAGCTTTTTACTCTTTGAATCCCAAGAGTCACCAAAAAGTATATACCAATTGCAAATTCTTAGTGTTTCCTGGCGTTCTTTAATACTTAACACATATTTCTTCTATAAGCTAATTTCTTTATTTTACAAATAAATAGATCAAAATCCAGTGTGGCAAACTTATTTTATCAAAATCCCACAGAACAAGGACTGAAATCCTTTAGTTCCAATGATCATACTCTTTTTGCTGCTTAAAAAACAAAACAAAACAAAACAAAACAACAACAACAACAAAAAAATCCCTTTCTTGTCATAAGGGTTCCAGGTAAGAAAACTGCATTTCAAGTCTCTGAAGCAGCCATGACTATAAGTGGTATCAAGCTGTCTCAGGGACTAACGAGCTAATAGAGACTACAGATGTGCAGTGACAAATCATCTTCCCAGGATGCCTATTTGATCCAGAAGCCATGAAGCTGATACATGGTCAAACCTAAGAGCTGTTTATCTTTCTATAGTCTGTGTTATAACACAGATGGACATAAATTGTTATCTGTTTGTGTACTCTTCAACAACAGATTTGTTTAGCAGTGGGTTTTGCTTATGAAAAATTCTCAATATGAAAGAACATTGCCTTTTTTTTGTTTTTGTTTCAACTTACTTTCTATATTTAAGAAACTAAGAAAACACGTAAAACATTGAAAATAGGAAGAGAAAAAAGGAGACGAGAGAAGAAAAGAAGGATTTCTTGTCAACATAAAAAAGTAGGTAAATGCTGTGCTTGGCCCCTCTCACAACCACATCAAAAGTACAACTAAACTACAACACAATCATTATTGAGAATCACCTGAAATCTAGCTGAACAGAAGTCCTATAACTAAGAACATTCAGATAAAGCCACCTCAAAATTGGTAGCAGGGGCAGAGGTGTGGAACAGGCTGGTACCACATCCGCATGTGACCATTAAAAATCAGGAGGGATATCTTGGCTGTTTCTGGCTTGTTTGTTCATTCAACTGAGTGTTCCAAAATATCTAGGTGAAAGTTGCAACACTTTTTGTGGTATATTCTCAAAAGTCGTGTGATACCACTTTTGCCACATTCTGTTGGTCAAAGTGAGACAGAATCAGTTACATTTTTAGAATACAAAAACATTGAGTAAATTTTGAATGCAAAATCTACTGTTAACAATTCCCTCCTAGCCCCAAGTTGGTTTTTAGGCAATATTGTTTTGAAGGACACATGGCATAAGGTAGTGATCAAAATCTATGACTTGGACTGACCCGGTGGCTCAGGTGGTTGGAGCGCAGTGCTCCTAATGCCAAGGTCGCTGGTTCGATTCCCACATGGGCCAGTGAACTGTGCCCTCTACAGCTAAGGTTGTGAACAATGGCTCTCCCTGGAGCTAGGTTGAGATGAGCAGCCAGAGGTTGGAGTGAGCTGCCATGGACTGCTGTGTGCTGTTGTCGGCTACAGTGTGCTGAGAGGAGTGTCCAGTGGCCAGCTTGAGTGGCCGGCAGCCAGCGTGACTGGCCAGCAGCCAAGGAAAGCTGCTGTGGGCTGCTGTGAGTGGCTGACCACAGACCAGTGACCTACCGTCTCAGTTGGGGGGTTGGGGGAAACTCAAGGCTCATAATACCAACATGGGCCAGGGAGCTGTGTCCTACACTAGACTGAGAAACAATGGCTTGAACCGGGGGAGGGAAGGAGAGATGGAAAAAGGGGGTGGAAATGTATGATTTCATAAGAATTAACTTTCTTTTTCTGATGTGTTGTCAAGATGCTATTTTACAGGTTTACATTATTTTCTGTAGAGCAGAAGGGTTAGGACATAGGAAACTAACAACTTTCTCCCATTTATTCACTTAAGTTCTATCCCCAAGCCTTACTGACTTCACTGATGATTTGATCATATGCAAGGAAGCTATCAAGACCAATAAAATGAAAGAAGAGATTGTTTAATTCAATGCCATTGGCTAGAGAAAATAACATATACATACATGTATGAATAAAGTAAACAAAGTGATCAAAAAATTGTATCAGTCTTGTCAAGTGTCCAGAAAGGACAAACCAATCATTAATATAAACAAAAGAACTGATACATACTGAGAGGCTAAGTATCTGTTGCAATGCAGTGTTAGGAGGAGTCCTTTAAAGTAAGGATTCATTTGGCCTATAGAACATTGTAGTGTATTAGACACTATCTTGGGCTCTTATTTTGAATACATAAATGGCTGAGAAAGAGCATGATGGATTTTGTTTTACACACGCACTCCGATGCCCAGATTTGCTGAAGCATTGTGCTCTCAATCAATAGTGCCCTTGTAGCTTGTTTGTTTAATTGATTGCAATGGTATGTCAACCTTCCAACCAAAGTGTCAAATATTTGCAGACTGGAACACGTAGTGTTTGGTACAACTTGGTCCTCCCTGCAATGCTGCTGCAAATGCTGTGCTTTACATATTATGTTCAGCAAGACAGGAATACAAATTTACTAAATTAAACAAAGTTAGGTCCATAGACTGCCTCATGTCTGTCAACAGCACTGACAATTGTGAATTCAATGAAAAAAAATACTGGAGTTTCTAACTTGTTTATATTGCAGAGTAGTTGTTTTGGATTAATCACTCTCAGTTTAAAAAAAAATTCAATGAAAGGAAGTTATTTAGAAGAGACAAATATATGTTATCTGAATTTGAAAATCTCTTTTTAGTACCTTGTTCTGCCTCTAAATATTCAACTGCAATGGATTCTGCTACATTCAAACAAAAAATATGAAATGGAAAATTGCTGTGAATTTGTTATTGATTTACAACTTTGTTTGGGAACATCCTACGGGTCCACACGTGTAATAGTGTTTACTTTGATGTGAACGATGACAACAACATCCCGGTATTTCCAAAAAGTCTTGGCAGAGTAGGATCAGTCAGAGCTGAGACAAGGGCCACATGATAAAGTGAGTCTGGCCAGACAAGTGTTTCCATGAAAGCAAACAGGCAGCCCCAGAGTACAGCCAGTTGGTAGGGCATGCTGACACCACATGTGGTTGTTTCTTTCTCTCTGCTTCCCCCGATCCCCGCATTGTTAGCATAGGGGTTCAGATATGAAACAGACCCTCCAAAGAAGAGAAGATGAAATAAAGTTTGAGCAGTAGGAAAAACGATGGCTTACAGAACTTTGGTAGTAAACTTTAAGAGTCTGTGGGGGTAGAAGAATAACACTTTGCACTGAGACAATCACAACCCTATCTTAGTTGAGGAAATATGTTTAAGTAGGTGAATTAATTTTCCCAAGACCACAGAGAGCTGTGAAACAGGAAGAATAACCTAGGTGTGTCCAGACTACAAAGTTCATAATTTTTCCATATGTCCATACCAAAACACGCACTTGAATAGAACTAATGATGATACTTTAACAAGAGATACCTACTAAAAAAGACAACTGGGGATTTCATATAGTTGATACAGAACTTTTTTTTTTTTCCCTTGGCCTATTCATCAGCTTTATGAAACCTACCAGTATCAAGGTACATGTTATAAGCCTGGAGGTGGAGAGAGGAAGAATTTGTCTTTATTTACTATATCTAGAAGTCATGCACTCAGTTCAACATGTTTGGTACTTATAAATGCTTGTCTATTGATTGATCTGAGAACTGTATAAGGTTACTATAATGACAATATCAAATTCCACCTTTCACTGCGTTATATGTGCTGGATTCTGTGTTGAGTTTAATTAAATTATTTCATTTACTCCTTATGATGCAGTATTATTATTTTGTTTTGTTTTGTTTTATAGATATGGAAACAAGTTCAGAGTTTCATTAAAAGGTGGGGCTACTGGATTGAAAGTTGTGTCTAACTTGCTCCAAAGTCTTTACACTTAGCCACTATTCCATAAAGCCTTCGTCATCATTTCTCTGTGGCAGCTAAAGGGGAGGAGTGCTCTGTTGTCATCACCTTGTGATGGGGTTTCATCTGTTAAGATCACAGTCCTGACAACTCTGTTACTTCTGCTGTTATGGAGCAGCTTAAAACTTGTGGTGGTTTTGATAAAACAAGGCTTTCACTGGTTGGTTAAGACACTACAATGTTGCTGCAATTACCTAAAATCCTCTCCTGAGCTAAAATTCCACCGAAATCTTGACAGTGTAGATCATTCAGCTCAGTGCTCTGGGTACTAAGCAACTCAAATTTAGTAAATATCTACTAAAATTGTCAGGTTGAGGCATGCTAGTATTAATTAATTGTGTAGCTGCTGGTGGTACTGGGGGTAATACAGAGGATCCCTTGTCAGCATATTGAATACTCCAACATATGATGCTGTTCTATTTTATTTAAAAAAAACTAAAACTTCCTAACTAACTAGGGCATGCACTATAGTATAGAGAGGAAAGCGTCAAGTGTTTCAAGAAAACTAAAATCTAATCCTGAGCTTTAACCCAATTTCTTCCCATCTTTGCCATTTTGTCTTTCTAGGCCTCAAGTCTCTTTCTGTAATTAAATTAGATAATTTTAAGGCCTTTTCAGTACTAAAATCTCCAATTAAAAAAATGAAATTATGGTATCTGGTAAAAATCAACAAACAATTCGTAATGATGGCAAGATGGAATTGAGCGCACCATTTTAGAGAAGAAAAAACCAGCATCTCCTTCTCTAGTCTTCCAATTAGCTACTGTGGTCTGAGAAACAGACTGTACCCAGAAATTTGGTATTCTGGAACTATTTACTGGCTTCCTGTTTAGAAAAGTGACAGAGATCTTTCAGAAGTGATTCTCCAATTTTGAAATGAGGAATTCTAAGTGCCAGTGCACACGAGTGCCGTAATTGTGACGGTCACGTCTCTGTGTCTAGAGATGCTATGCTTACTACTCTCATGACACCATACACTTTCCTTATGAAATTAGAGTATTCCCACTTACCATCGAAGCACATTTGCAATAGATTTCTGAAGTTTGCACTTAAGAGGTCCCAGCCATTCGGGCAATAATTAATTTCCTTAGAGGAGATGATACTAAACTTGGATATATAATTGTTAATAGTGTGACATTGTTAAAATTCTAATCATAGACTTCAATAGTCAAAAGCAAAGTTGAAAGTGAGCCCAAACCTAAATATTCTCTTAGTCTTCCCCTGTCAATCACACACACACACACACACACACACACACACACACGTCCCTTTGCATTTGGCAAACTTCCAGTCACACAGACCATATGAAATCTCCTGTCTTTTAAAACATTCTATAGAGCTTTAAATAACTGATGATAGTCAGTTTCTTTTTTCTTACCTTTTTTTGGTGTGTGTAGCAGCTAAAAAGTCTGCCCTCAGCCTGAACCAATTTATCAGTTTCAAAGTAAGGATAATAAAACTGTCATTTCCTGACATAGCACCAAAGGTGCTGCTGATATCCTGATATTAAAGCTCATTAAAAGTAGAGCTGTCTCTTAGTTTTTGATATCAAAATTGCTTCCAAGTCTTGTTAAGACTCCATGTTATTCTGGATGGAAGGGAAGAAAAAAAAACCTAAAGTGACCCCATTGGGGCATTGAAGTGACTGAGCTATTAAACACCTAGCTATATGGATGATTTTGTGGAATTCTTCAGTTTATCACAGACACAAGCTGCCAGCAGAAAATTAATTTAAAACTCACTTCCCTCACAAAGCTGCTCAAGATACTCAAAATGTGAGAAAGGTCTGCAGAAGAGAGAGTCAAAATAATGGTTGACTCCCTAGAGACTTTCCTGATTCCCACTCTTCCAATAACCTGTACCTTCTAACTGTCCTTTATCAACAGGATTTCTGAATGAAGGAAGTAAGTAAATGATTTCTTCCTAATGTGAAATAATCTGTAGGAAATGGTTGTGACCTAGGTAGAGCAGAGTCAGGGTAAATAATTTCTCACATCTGCTGACTAAGGGTGAAGAATCTGGCTTTTCAAATGAGTGGCAGTGTGTTACTAGAAAGAGGTTTGGAATCAAGCAGACCTTTGTTCAAATTCCGTCTCTTCAACTCATCAGCTGTAGAAACTTGTGGAAATTATCTAACACCTTTGAGCTTTCCCCTTCATCAATAAAATGGCAATATTAGTGCCTGCATATCGGGCTGCAAAATGAGTGCTCAAACGCTTGCCACAATTATCCCTTTTGTTGGTATTATTACTTTTAAATCATGTCTGTTCATATGATGGATATCTGTATTAGGACTTTAAAGTTGGGCATGAGTTATAAAGATCTTTGAATTATTTTAAAGATAAATATTTCTGGGGACCTAGCATATTTCTTAGAAATATCTGTGGCACATCTAAGAAAGTGTGCCAATTCCTTTTTCCTATTCTATGTTAATTGTATCAATTCTTTTGTGGCAGAATAAAATTTGATTCACCAACCAGCATGTTATTCCCCTTTCCCCCAGCTACCCATATGTTGGTTGCACAACATGGGCTGATTTTAACCTCATAAAAAACTTGTCAGATCAATGCTGGGAAATAAAAATGCTAATTTCTAAGTTTAAAAGCTAAAGATTAAGCTATGTGAAGAAAGGATTTAGATGTTACAGAAAATCATTTGTCCATCACTTTCACCAACCCCCTAGACACTAGAAGAGCTCTGGAAGGGAGAGAGAGAGCAAAACGGGGAGAATCTGAAACATGTAGCAAAAGGTCTGCCTTTGTGATCTCCCCCAAACTTGTGTCAAGGACTAAGCTGGGAAATGAGGATGGGGTGTTGATAGAACCCTTCCTTTGAAGTTGAGACACAGGAAAAATGAAAAAAACTGGGTGATACTGATCATTTCTAGCAATGTAATAGCTCTGAGAGGCAGTAAAAGCAGAGGAGGCCCATTCGTAGCCCTGAGTTTCCCGCAGCACCCAAGCAGCGTCACTAAGTAACATTCAAAATCTCCTATAAGCTCAGAGGGGGATGCAGATGATGGCAGGGAGGGAGACAGAGAGAGATTGAAAGAGAGAGAGATCTGCATGGGTTTTATTATGGGGATAGGGACATGCTTCAGGATCACGTGGTATGCATGTTCCTCAGCGGAGATCACAGGACTCCTGTCTCGCTGGTTCCATCTCAGAAGATTGCCAGCACCGGGGAGCTGCCCTGTTGCCATACAAGGACGCATATATCACTGGACCAATTACCAGATACAACAGGTTCATCTTGAGTGGAAATGTTAGCAATCAGCAGCAGATAATTTTTTTAAATATAATGATTGGCTATTCTCCCAACAACACTGCTTCAGCAGTTTCTTAAGCCTTACTACTTTCCCTCTACTCACAAGTCCTAAAACCATCACAGAGGAGAGGGAAAAAGAAAAGAACGAAACATCAGAAAGGAGGCACTGAGTTAACATTTTTTAAAAATACAAAACACAGGACTTGAAGTCAGAAAAGAAAATTGAATTATCACAAAATAATCATAATAAATATAGCTACAACCACAACCACCACAAGAGCAAACGCTGACGTGATGTTTATTACGTGTCACACACCACTCAGAGTCCTTTACAGAGATTAATACATTTAATATTCACAATGCCCTTATGATTTAATTACTCTTATTATCCCCACTATACAAATGGAGAAACAGTGGGGTTAATGTAACTTGCTTCAGGGACATAGCTATAATGGCAGGGCATGGTGCCTGAGCCTTATCCCGTGTTCCTAACCACTATGTGATGGCTTTATATTTAAAGTAAATACCATTGTATCTGCTACCCAATTGGGTGACTTTCACATTTATACATACTTTCTCACAGTTCTCATGATGACAGTGACAAAATCCTAAATTTTAGATCTCTGCCAAAAGTTGACAATATGGAAAAAAAAATCATGTTAAGAGGACTTTTCTAATTGGATACTGGAAGATAGCAATGTATAAATAAGTGTGACAATGGTATCTACTCCTAGGTCCTATTTTGTCACGTGAAATTTAAAGCCAGATAAATGAGTTGCTGTATTGAAGTATTGCTATGACGCCTTCTAAGTTGAGCTCTTTGTCTCTTGAAGTGACAGCCCTTGAGTATACAGTTATTGCCTTTTGTCCACTCATTATTCCTAGAGAAAATGTCATGGGGTTATAGAAATTCATATATTCCGCAAGAATTAAAATATAAAATATGCAAACATACACTGATAGATGGATAATTTGTGTCACTCGCCATGCAGTTCTTCTCTTTTTTAATCGCACCACGTTTTAAGAATAAATTTTAAAATTATTTTTAGACCCCTCTCCTGTGGAAAAAAAGTTTACCCTTGTTTTTCTTCCACAGTAGTGAAAACTGGAGGGGAGGATTTGGTTAAGAAAAGACTGTTAGAAACTTGCTGCTGTTCCATTGTACAGTAAACAGCCCAGGTCTTTTATTCAAGGCAGATCAAACCATGGCCACATTATTAGTTATTGTTTAGCTGCCTGGGTTTAGGATGAAATTACCAGGCTGCCCAGGGACCCTGCATTTTAGCTTCAGATCCAGCTGTGCTCATAACACAAGGCACAATGCTTAGTGATATTGTCAGCCATTTAACATAAAAAGAACATGCTGTAATCAAGTGGGCACTGTTGAACTGTGTCACTCTTGGGTCTCATTTCAGGGAGGCTGGGAAACCTGCCACTGAGTTTTAAATGGAGAAGAAAAGGAAACAGAAATTGTTCCCAATGGTGTAAGGGTAAATTTTTGCTACATTTTTCTTCTAAATATATATATATATATATATATATATATATATATATATATATATATATATATATATATATATATTTTAGTTTCTACTTATCAACATGTCCCCACTTTGACAAAGTTGTACTGATAGCTTTAAATATAAGTTACTATTAGATTTCTAGTTTTTCATCCATGGATCAGAAGCCAAGGAAAGTCAGAATCTCCCAACATGTAATATTTAAGCCATCTTGACTGCCACAACCCTTGAGACTGGGATCTAGTTCTTAGCAAGAATAATGTTACCTGCCACCTAAATAAATGCTAAGGTTTAGTGTGTGGAAATAATAAAGCCAGAGAGATGAAGTGGATTCTAGATATATTAAATCTGGGATAGCTTCAAATAACAGCCTTAAGCAATAAAGTGAAACTTCCATCCTGTATTCATAATGTCGGTGTTACTGTGGAAATGCTAGCTTTAAAATACAAGCATCCAAGATTTTCTTCTCAAAAGAATCTCTTCAGACATTATTTTAAGTCCCTTTTAACATGGAAACATAATGTCACCATTGAAACCCTTGAGTTTTGATAGGAAGAATTCCTGCTGACATCCTAGTGTTAGAGAGGTTTCTCTTGAATGATTGACAACTTAAGTCATTTCCACATGGGCAAGTACTCATTCCATAACGAAAAAATTATGGTGGAAAAATTGGGCCCTGATAGAAAGACTTGGATAGCTGTTCCATTTTTGAAATTGTGGATAGAAGACTGAGAGTTAGTAGTTTGAGGAAAACAGATGCATTGTTAGATATAAAATAAAAACTGGCCAAGCTCAAGTGCAAAATTCACTACAGGATGAAGTGAGATTAAAAAATAAATAACCACTGAGTGTGCTTATCTTCACTCCTGTGAAGAAATAGCAATTCTTTTTGATGTCGTTGGAAGACCCCAAATGTAGACTCAAAAATCCTGCTCTTATAACTGGCTGAGTCATATCACACAAATTAGTTAACCTCATGGGGCCTCAGTTTGCTCACCTATAAATTGAAGCCAGCAAGGTAGTGTCTAATTCATACGGTTCTTATGATAAACAATAGGGAATAATGTATGTGAAAATGTATTGTAAACATAATATGTATCATAATTAGGAAGTTAAAAGGTGGTGAAGGAATAAACAGGTACTTGAATGTCAGCATCATCATGGCGGGGACATTATTTTGTTCACTGACATAATACCCTCAGTACAGAGAAAACAGTCAGTCACGTGGTAAGTGCTCAATAAATAACTATTGAGTGGAAAAATAAATACTGGTCTCACTTCTCTCTGGAAAGCCTAGAACCAATCTCTTTTTATTTTGGAATTCTTAGCTAAAAGCACACTGACTTAGCCAGCAGTGCAGAACCTTTCTAAATCTTTTTTTTTCTTCAGTAAAATGAGAATATTATTTTACTTTTTATCCCCAAGTGAGAAAAAATACATTGTCTTTTTTCATCTTATTCAGTATTGAAATGTTGAAAAAGTGTGCGTGTGTGTTTGTGTGTGTGTGTGTGTGTGTGTGTGTGTGTATTCATACACACATCAAGACATGAAGCTAGGTCAGTAGAAATGTTAGTAAAATATTCAAAATTTGTATCTACTGCATCACTACTGCCCTTGTGATGTAGAGGACTCTTCTCCTGTGTGAGTGAGTGCTAGGATCATGATTCGTGAAACCGAAGAATGGAAACATGGACTAAGGAAGGAAGAGTTGTTGCAAAAGATGATAGTTTATTAAAAAGCAAAGAAATGCAGCTCCCGAGCGGGAGGGGGTTCCCGAATGGGATGTCCCCTGACTAAGGCAAAGCTCTTACTTTTATACTTTCCCTTGTCTGTTTGGGAACTGGCGCCTTTTGATGGAATCCATCTATCAGGTTTGTTCTGTTTGCCCAACCTGAAGGGATTAACAAAATGACCCATTCCCATGGATCAGATCTGTTCTGTTTATCAGGCCAAAAGGGATTTATGAGATAATTTATTAGCCTCAAGGCGCTGTTACACTTTGTCCTGGAGTAAATGTGTTACTTCAGAACCTGGAGTTTCAGGATAAGACTACCTTTTGTTTATTTTACCAGGGACCTTCCTGTCTGCCTAACAACATGCTAACTAACCTGTGTCAATTGTTTATAAAGTTTAACACATGAACAAATGCACGATTACCAATGGATTTGTTATTTATAAGAGGAACCAGGAAAACCATTGACCTGTACATGCACATACACACACACACACACACACACACACACACCAGTTCTTGTCCTTATTTTAAAATGTGACCTTGAAAAAAAAAAAAATCTGTTTTAGGATTGGAAATGTCAAACCTCCCTATCCTATTTTGGATGATTTTCTCCAGTTCTAACTATCTTTTAGAAATAAAAAATCATTGCTATCGAAGAAGCTGTTTATTTATACTGACAACTAAGTTTGCAGAGTACTAGTCATCCAGCAACAAAGTATACCAGAGAGCATCAATAAAATCTGTGATAATTTTGATTAGAACTGAACTGAATTTTTTCTTTGTTAGCAATAGAGAAAATATTTTCTAAATAATTCATGGTATAAGTAAGTGTTCTGGAAAGATATTTAAAACACTTAAAAAGAAACAATTGTTTTCAAGAGCCCTCTAGCAGTTGAGAAGTACCATTTATAAACAATTAATTGACATAGTATTTATAAATCATTCTTATGTGTGTGTGAACAAAACAACAGGGATGCCTAAAGAACTCTATTAGAAAACAGTTTGCTACTTTATTTCCATTTGAAGATACAAAACTGCCTTGAAAGTATTCTAAAACTCATGGATTTTTGTTATTTTTTGCACATTCAAATTGGAATCTGCTCCCCCTCATAGAAATCCACTCACATCCCTTTCAAACAGTGAAGTTTTATTGTATTGTCTCCCCTTTCAGAGAAGGCTCTATGTTGATTATGACATTCTTTGTCTCTGAGAAGAAAAGGGTAGGGTTCCCATTGCCTGCCTCAGGTCCCTACCTCCTGGTTCTTACACAAATTCCCCGAAGGTAAGCAATGTGAGAGCCTCTCCCACAGGCTCTGACTTGTATCCTTGGAAGAATCATTAACTGTCTCTCACCTGGGTTTTGGCAAAGAGCAGAGATCACAGAGGCCAAATTTCCTTGGGGAATGATCTCAATTACTTGTCCACTTGAGTGATGGTCCTGGTGAAATGTCTAATTGATTGAACTGCTTGGTTTTTATTATTCTAATAGTCCTGAAGGAAGGCTGGATGATTCACCATTAACCCACAATGAAACTCTAGGGGAGTATTTCCACAGCACTTCAGAGCTTGTTAACCTAAAAGTAATTGGGCATATAAATTTGGAGGGTCTTATTTGTTCTGCCAGCTCTAAGGGGAGGAAAAGAATGGTCATATTTACCCTATTTAAATATTTCATTCAAAGAAAATATGCAGAAATGATACTAATATAGTATCCCAGAATCCTACGAGAGAGATCCTGGACAGACTCCAGAGTACACAAATGAGACATTATACCACTCACATTTGATCACAAATAGCCACATATGACTGCTCTAGCATTTTGTACCTTTATTTATTATATCAGATGAAACAACAAACACATCTAGTCATGAAGATAATATGCTGGCTTGGTTTTAGTTTGGCTTTCCACACTGTATCTTCAGCTGGTTAATACTGACAATACAGTGCCAACTGAGGGAAGGAGAGTGGAGAGGAAACATTATGAAAGTGGGCATGGGAATGTTAAGTAAAACACTCTATGAATTTTGTGGAATACATGTGTTAGCAAGGTGGAACAGTGTTAGCAACAGGGAGACTTTTTGAGATAGTAACCACAAAACTGAAGGGAGAGAGCAAGGATTGAGAACAGTGGAGGGGAGCTAGGCGATTTGAAATGGTTTGCCATAGTTCAATCCAGATTACTTCTGCTGAATAGTCATAGTGTGACTACTGTTGCATTTTTATTTGATCCATAGCTTGTGTTTGTCTCTCACCTGGAAGTGGTTTAAATATGTATGACCTTTCATGATACACTTCTTTGTATATCCTTTGGTCTCCCTCTCTCAGGTAATTCAATAAGAGATTGCAAACCAATGACCCCAAAGGAAGAGTTATTCAGGTGCAGAATGACTCAATTCTTTGAGCCACTAAACTAATTAATAAGTGTCTGGAGTGGTCTCATTCTCCAGAAGTAACTGTGAGTGAACCAGAGTTAGCAAGTGTATCTTACATGATAAAACTCACTTGTTATGTCAGATATTACTTATACTTCATTTCATATCTTCTTGTCCTCACATACCTTAAACCCCTCGGCCATCTTTACTAACTCCAGACAAAATTGTGATGATCAACTTTATATGGACTCCAAACAATGTTATGTGGGCACATTCCAAAACTACTTTGATTCATACCTGTCATGTACCCTTTACGTCCAACCACACCAGCCTGTCCCTATCGATGGTAAAGCATGTGACATCACAAGACACCTCTGCACCCATGCATGTGCAATCAGGGGAATGACTATCCCACGGAACAAACTTTTGACAAACGGGAAACAGGATCCAGCTTTTAAAACTGTCTCCAATTATCCTTCAATGGACTGTTCAAAGAATTATGCACTTGGAGGACAGCTATCGATGGTGAGAAGTCCTAGGGATAAAAGCTGCATTTACTGTAAAAAAAAAAAAAAAAAAATGAGGTAGGAGCATAGATTAGGTTGTTGTAGCAGAACACTGCAGGGAACTGCAAGGTGATGCATGTCTTCCTGCTATAAAGCATAGCATATTAGGACCTATCTTCAGTTCTATGAGATATTATATAATTAGCAACGTTTGTGTGTTTCTGGTTTAGAGAACTTAAGAAAAAGTCTATGATAAATAGGAGAACATTAGAGTTCAAAGTCTAGAATAATGTCATTTCATGTGAACGCTGAAGATTTCCTGTGAAACAGTGATGGCTGTCTCAGATCTGGTAGATACTGAGAATACAGTGCCTCATTTTGTTTGAGAAAACTAATGAGGTCCAGGACTGTGGGAAAAAACTTGTAACCAATTTTATGAAAATACTTCTCAGAATGCTGGGCTTTTTGTTTCTCAGAGCCAATTTATGTTATAAATTGGTGATCATGTTTTCTGTTACTTTGTGGTCATTCCAAAAATTTCAGTAGACCTCATAATGTGTTATGCACTTATTTGATGCTTTACCTGCAATACTTTGTAACTCTTTTGGGTAATATTCATTTCATGATCTTAAAACTGTATACTGGGGGAGATATTCTTGTTGAAGGTAAGCTCTAAGAAAGATTCATCCAAGTCTGACTCTGGATTGACAACAAAGTCAGCCTGAAAGTGTTACAAGATTCATGTACTGAAGCCAAAGTCCTTTGTGTGGAGGCAAAAATTTCAAGGCAGAGAATCATTCCTTGCGTTGATGGTTTTATGGCTTTTGGGTATAGAGATTTTCAGAGAAAAATAAGTCAACATGGAACTTTTGCTTTTTGAACATTTAGATTTTCTTAGAGCCAAATCCTAACTATAAAGATAATTTGCTGGTGTAAATTAATTCAAATACTTACAGGTATGACAAGTTTGAGAATGAGATTAGCTATTAATCTTGTCTCCAGCTAATAGGCTTTATCTAGTAAATGGTTTCAGACTTCAGATGCTACCCTAACGGTCAGACATTTTTATTTTTTTTTTCTTCTCTGACATTAATCAGGAATTATTCTCTGAAAAATCGATTTTGGAGCCAATATCAGGGCCTTATTGGGAAAGAATGGTGTTTAAGACGATCTTGCAAATACTAATCTACTTAGGAGGTCAAGTATTCATGATTGGGACATATCAGGATAGAAGCAGCTATAAAGTGATACTTGAGGTTCTCTTAAACACTGGGGACTTCAGGAATATCTGAAGAGGAGGCTTTTTTTTTACATTAAAGTTTACTGGGGTGACAATTGTTAATAAAGTTACATAGATTTCAGGTGTACAATTCCGTATTACATGATCTATAAATCTCATTGTGTGTTCACTACCCAGAGTCAGTTCTCCTTCCATCACCATATATTTGATCACCCTTACCCTCAGCTCCCACCTCCCACCCCCCTTACCCTCTGGTAACTACTAAACTATTGTCTGTGTCTATGAGTTTTGTTTCTCATTTGTTTCTCTTGTTCTTTTGTATTTTTGGGTTTACATATCACATATCAGTGAAATCCTATGGTTCTCTGCTTTTTCTGTATGACTTATTTCACTTAGCATTATACCCTCAAGAGCCATCCATGTTGTCACAAATGTTCCTATTTCATCTTTTCTTACCTCCGAATAGTATTTCGTTGTGTATATATACCACAACTTCTTTATCCATTCATCTATCGAAGGACATTTTTGATGTCTCCATGTCTTGGCCACCGTAAATAAAGTTGCAATGAACATTGGAGCACATGTGTCTTTATAGATAAATGTTTTCAGATTTTTTGCGTAGATACCCAGGAGAGGGATTGCTGGGTCATATGGTAATTCTATTCATAATTTTTTGAGGAACCTCCACACTGCCTTCCATAGCGGCTGCACCAGTCTGCATTCCCACCAACAGTGTATGAGGGTTCCTTTTTCTCCACAGTCTCTCCAACACTTGTTACTATTTGTCTTGTTGATGATAGCCATTCTGATAGGGGTGAGGTGATATCTCATTGTGGTTTTTATTTGCATTTCTCTGATGATTAGTGATGTTGAGCATTTTTTCATATGTCTACTTGCCATTTGTATGTCCTCTTTGGAAAAATGTCTCTTCAGGACGTGTGCCCATTTTTCAATTGGGTTGTTTGTTTTTTTCTTGTTGAGTTGCATGAGTTCCTTGTATATTTTGGATATTAGCCCGTTGTCGGAGGCACTGTTTGCAAAAATCTCCCTATCGGTTGGTTGTCTCTTTATTTTGTCGATGGTTTCTTTTTCTTAAAAGCAGAAGCTTTTAAGTTTCATATAGTCCTATTCATTTATTTGAGCTTTTACTTCCCTTGCCTTTGGAGTCAAATTCATAAAATGCTCTTTGAACCAAAGGTCCATAAGTTTAGTACCTATGTTTTCGTCTATGCAGTTTATTGTTTCAGGTCTTATGCTTAAATCTTTGATCCATTTTGAATTAATTTTGGTATATGGTGACAGATAGCAGTCCAGTTTCATTCTTTTGCATGTGGCTATCCAATTCTGCCAGCACCATTTATTGAAGAGGCTGTCTTTTCTCCATTGCATGTTTTTTGTTTCTTTATCAAAAATTATCTGTCCATATTTATGTGGTTTTATTTCTGAGTTCTCAATTCCATTCCATTGGTCTATGTGTCTGTTTTTCTTCCATTACCATGCTGTTTTGATTATTGTAGCCCTGTAGTACAAGCTAAAGTCAGGGAGTGTGATACCTCCAATATTGTTTTTTTTTCTTAAGATTGCTTTGGCTATTTGGGGTCTTTTGTTGTTCCAAACAAATCTGATGATTTTTTGTTCTATTTCTTTAAAAAATACCATTGGGATTTTTATGGGGATTGCATTAAATCTGTATATGGCCATTTAAACTATGTTGATTTTTCCAATCCATGAGCATGGAATGTCTTTCCATTTTTTTGTGTCTTTCACAATTTCTTTTAAAAATGTCTTGTGGTTTTCAGCATATAGGTCCTTCACATCCTTGGTTAAGTTTATTCCTAGATATTTTATTCTTTTTGCTGCAATTACAAAAGGAATTTTTTTTTTCCTGAGATTTCATTGTTAGTAATTAGGAATACAATGGACTTTTGTACATTGATTTTGTAGCTGGCAACTTCCCTGTATTCATCGATTGTTTCTAATAGCTTTTTGGTAGAGTCTTTAGGGTTTTCTATATATAGCATCATGTCATCTGCAAAGAGTGACCATTTAACTTCTTCATTCCCAATTTGGATGTCTTTTATTTCTTTCTCTTGCCTGATTGCTCTGGCAAGGACTTCCAACACTATGTTGAAAAGCAGAGGTGATAGGGACAGCCCTGTCATGTTCCTGAATGTAGAGCAAATGGGTTCAGTTTTTCACTGTTAATTATGAGATTAGCTAAGGGCTTGTCATATAAGGCCTTTATTATGTTAAGGTGCTTTCCTTCTATACCTATTTTATTAAGTGTTTTAATCCTAAATGGATGTTGTATCTTGTCAAATGCTGTTTTTGCATGGATTGATATAATCATATGAGTTTTATCCTTTATTTTGTTTATGTGATGTATCATATTGGTGGATTTGCGTATGTTGAACCATCCTTGTGACCCTGGGTTTTTTTTTTTTCTTTTTTTTTTAGAGGAAGAGTCTAAAGAGAATAAAGAGAAGTAGGACATAAAATATGGAAGTATGCAGTAAATTCCAGAAATTATTGAATTTTTCTTAAACTTCTTATTAGTCAGTCAACCAATATTATTATATTGGTGCAAAATAATCGCAGTTTTTGCAATTATTTTTAATCTTTTAAACCGCAATTACTTTTGCACTAACCTAATAGGATTACTTTAGTGAATATTATGTTTTACTTAAAGAACACAAAAAAATTCAACACTGGCTGATGAATTTCATATTTGCAAAGGTTAATATTCAAATAATTTCATGTACAAGCACCAATTCTTTCCCTTCATTGTACCCACATAGTTTTTAAATGTTTCTCTTCTGTAAATATTTTTCATCACTTCAGAATTAACATAAGTGCAGTGACCATTTTTGTCTGACATAAAGCTATGTGTATATACCCAGAAAGTAGTTATCAACAAATGTTTGTGGAACTAATGAGTGAAGTAAAATAGTTTAGTATCCCCATGTTGATTGTATTAAAATTGGGCTCTTAGAGAACAAAGTCTCATGCAGATATAGAGTAGCTCCTTGTTTTTCAATTTCTCCATTTCTGCCATTTATCAAATATATGTTGAGAATTTTGTACGTGCCTGATATTTTGCATGGTTCTAAAGATTTGCAGGGAAACAAAAACAACATAAAACAGACATTCGAAAATTGTTCCTAACATTATAGAGATCTAATTTACCAAATTTTAGAATAATATAAAGGAAAACTTTATACATAGTCTCTATATCACAAAATTTGAAAGGAATTATAAAGAATTGACATGTAATAAAGTTTGGAATATGCATTCACATATCATCTTTCTAAATCTTGAGGAGATTACTTACTTTTTATAAAGGGGAAAGCTAATTATTATATTATTCTCTCCCAAAATATATTATTCTCTTCCCCAAAAATAATAGAGAACTCAGTTTTTAGTGTATCACATGATTACTTAAAATACATGGTATACTTTCTCTTATAGCTGATGTGTGTTGCTCTGGATATGAATATGAGCAATTTGGCAACTTTCTGTGTGCCCTAAATAAAAACGGACATGCCCTCCTCTTCATCTGTTTCTTCTTCATTCTCTCTAGAAGATGCATGTATTGTTGAGCCATCTGGGATTATATGGCCGTAGGGCACATTCTATGGGTACTGGAGCGACAAGATAAACAGATCTCTGGCCCTTAACAAACTGATAGACCAGACTAACATACAAGCTCAGATTTTACATGATAAAGGGGGTACTTCATTAAGAAAATACAAATATATGTATACACACACACACACACATATATATGTATATATATATGTGTGTATATATATATGTGTGTATATATATATATATACATATATATATATATATATATATATATATATATATATATATATATATATATGTGGATGAAGCACAATTGATAAGATTCAAAAGAGAAATAGAGAATCCATGTTCATAAACTTATTAGGGGATTTAACTCCCCCCCTCAAGTAACTGATAAAACAACTAGAAAAACATCAGCAAATGAATAGAAGACCTGAACCTCACTATCACCAACTTGATCTAATTGAATTTCTAAACCACTGCCTCAAACGACAGTAAAACCTACTTTTCTTTCAAGTACACATGGTCTATTTGCCAAGACAGACCATAAGATACATCATAAAATGTCTCATGATTTTAACAATAATAGTGTTTTTTTTCTGACCAATATTGATTAAAAGGAGAAATTTTAACCATATGATATCTAGAAAAGCTCCAAATATCTAGAAATTAAATGTCACAATTCTAAATAATTCATGGAATAGGGATAAAATGACAAGAAAATATAGAAAACTTTCAAAATGAGTAACATGGGGAAAACTTCAAAATGTATGGGATGTAGCTATAGCAAGACTAAGAGACAAATTTATAGCTATAAGAGTACATATTAGAAGATAGATCTAAAATCAATGACCTAAGGCTTCCACTTAAAGAAAGAAAAGAAAAAAGTATAACCAAAGTAAACAGAATGGAACAAATAATACAACTAAGAGAAAAATAGAAATAGAAAAATTAGCACAATTTTAATAGAGATAATTTCCAATGTTAAATTAAAATCTAGTTCTTTGATAAGATCAATAAGAACAATATCTAGCTAGATTTTCTAAAAATAATGAGAAAGAACACAAACCACCATTGACAAGAATAGAAAAGAAGTTATCACTATCACTACAGATCTTACAGGTACTAAAAGAATAATACAAGCACCAGGAACAATTTTATGCAAACAAATATAACTTAAATGAAACAGACAAATTATAAGAAAATACAAAATTTGTATAAAAAAATACAAAATTGTGTCAAAATTGGCACAAGTTTAAAAAAAGAAAAATCAGAATAAATCTGAATATATTTGTTTCTATTAAATAATTAGAATTTATATCAAATATCTTCACCAAAAAAGAACTCCAGACCGAAATGGTTTTGCTGGAGAATTCTATTAAATACTTAATGAAGAAATAACTCCAATTCTACAGAAATACTTTCAGAAATTAGAAGAAACACTACTCAAGATCATGTTATTAGAACCACATAATGCCAATTTCAAAATCCTATAATGCAACATAAAAGAAAATTACACACCAATATCCGTCATGAATATAGATGCAAATATTCTTAAAAATGATAAACCAAATTTAATAATATGAAAAAAGAATAATACATCATGGCTAAGTATGATTTACCTAAGTTATACAAATTTAATTTTACATTCAAACAAAAAGCAATGAATGTAAATCACCTTATTAACAGGATGTAGGAGAAAAAAATATGGTTACTTCAATAGATTTGGAAAAAAACAATTGGAAAAAAATTCAACATACAATCATGCTGAAAATGCTCAACAAATTAGAAGTAGTAAGAAAAATTTTCAAACCGAAAAAGTCACCCATAACAAATCTTCAACATCATAGTTAACAGTGAAAGACTGAATTGGTTACCCCCAAATATTAAAAATAAGCCACGATTGCCCACTTTTACTACTTATATTCAGCATAGAAAAGAATGAAATCTTACCATTTGCAACAACGGATGGACCTTGAGAGTTGAGGCTAAGTAAAATAAGTCAGACTCAGAAAGACAAATACCATATGCCCTAACTTGTATGTGCAATCTAAAGAACAAAATAAATGAACAAAAAGAAAGAGACTCATAGATACAGAGAACAAACAGATGGTTACTAGATGGGATGGAAGTTGGGGGCTGGGTTAGAAAGGTGAAGAATGAAGAAGTACAACTTAGTAGTTACAAAATAGTCATGACGATGTAAAGTACAGTGTAGGGAATACTCATATATTCAATAATATTGTAAAAAAAACTACGCGTAGAGTCAGATGGGCACCAGGCTTCTCAGGGGATCACTTCATAAATTATGTAAATGCCTAACCACTATACTGTACACCCGAAGCCAATATAAAATAATATTGAACATCAACTATAACTTAAGAAAATAGTCAGAGGATATAAAGTACAGCATGGAGAATACAGTCAATAATATTATAATAATTATGTACAGTGTCAGATTAATAATAGACTTATGGGGTTATCAGTTTGGGAGGTATATAAATGTCTAATCATAATGTTGTTTTGTACACCTGAAACTAGTAATAATAAAAAAAATCATTCTCGTGGGTAGTTTTTAATGTTGTTTATCAAATACCTATTTTTTTCTTAGAACATTTGATAGAATTGGTCTTTCCTGACTTTTGAATTTAAGTGTAGCCATGTGATATACTTTGGGCCGTGAGAGATGAACCAACATATTATATGCCATTTCTTGGTAGAAATCCTAAGAATCAGTGCATGTTTCTTTTTTTCTGCCCTGTTAATCATAAAAGTGCAGAGATTGAGACTCCAGCAACCTGCATCTACCATAGATATATAGCATGAGTAGGAAATGGACCTTTGTTGTTTTAAACCACTGGAATGTGGGGATCTATTTTTTACCTCAATGTAACTAGGCTGTTTTCAGTGATGGAAATAATAGGATTCTGAATGTTTTAAGCTCTCTTGATTAGAGAATAAAAAAGCAAAACAAAACAAGTAAAAAACAAAACAAGAAAAAATCAAAAAAATAAACTGGAATCCTACTTTTAGCTTACCAAAACATTCTTTTCTCATTTTTATTATTAGTTTTGTCCTATTACTTCCTCCTCCACAGAAAAATTCTGTAATTCTTCAATTCTCACTTATTTTAAATCTTATGTATTTCTTCTATTATATGAATGTGTTTGTTTTCCCTCTAAATTATCATGGTATTTTGCAAACTTATCCTCTAGATCACTGATTTATTATTATTATTATTGCTGTTACTATTTAATAACTATTAATTTAATAGCTGCCTCATAATTCACATAGTGATGTTTTTTTTTCACTGTTGTTGTTTTTTTCCTCCCTAGAACGGATACCTGGGGTAAAATCCTTTAGGACTTAAAAATAAGTGAATCACTAATTTGCATACCGTGTTTCCCTGAAAATAAGACCTCACCGGACAATCGTCTCCAATGTGTCTTTTGGAGCAAAAATTAATATAAGACCCGGTCATATTTTACTATAATATAAGACCGGGTCTTAAAATAATACAATATAATGTAATGTAATGTAATGTAATATAATATACCAGGTATAATATAATATAATGTAATATAATATAATATAACATAACATAACATAACATAACATAACATAACATAACATAACATAACATAACATAACATAACACCAGGTCTTATTTTACTATAAGACTGGGTCTATATAATATAATATAATACAATACAATACGATATAATATAATATAGGTTCTTATATTAATCTTTGCTCCAAAAGACACATTACAGCTGATTGTCCAGCTAGGTCTAATTTTCGGGAAAACAGGGTAGATATCGTCAAAATGTCTTCCTAAAGTTGTATCAATCAATAATCTCTCTAATAGTATATGAGTACCAGTTTCCCACAGTCTTAATAACTTTGGACATTAATATTTTTTTCAGTTTGGTCCAACGGATGGCAAAGATATTCTGTGATTGTTTACATTTTTTTCTCTCTGATCTGCTTGCATTTCACATCATTGGCCCAGTGTCCTACAATATCCTAGCATGCCTGCTCCCTGTGATTTTTTTTTCCCCATCACTTTTTCTGCATATAAAATTATCTCTGACAGGAATTTAGGGGTTTAGTTGACTCAGTAATCTACAAAGCCAGCTCTGCTTCTTACTTTGTTGAATCTTTTGAGTAGTTGGGTCTCAGTGGAAGCAGCAGTCTGATGTTAATGATTATGAGGGACATGTGGTGAAAGAAACAATAGCTGTGACTTGCTCCAAAATTGTTCCTATACAGCTGGGTAATCAATTGCCTATTTTTCTTTTTTTTTTTGTTAGTGCAGCACCTGCATCTGAGATTTCACGAGTAATTTTAAGAAGAGTAAAATTACCTCTCTCCTGTTTTCATGGCAATATGCTATCCTAGTTCAGAAGTTGTAACAACTGTACTGTAAAACAAAAGTACTTCTTAACTAACAGTTGTTGGGAATTTCTCACCTTACTGTATGGATTCTTCCCATTGTTAGTTGTAATTCTGTTCAATTTCCTTTTCATATATGTTCTTGAGTACTTTTATAAAACATATGAAGGTTGAAAATATGATAAATTGAGTGGGCTATTTTTTAGCTCAAAATTCTACTTTACCTGTTTTTTCTCAATATCTCCCAGGACTTTAATAATGATATACAAGTAAAAAGTTAGTCTTTTCAAATATTGTGCCAAAGATAGCAAAACAAGAATGATTAAAGTTACAACTAGAGCTGATTTAAAAAAAAAAAAAATGTGGAGTCCTTTTTTTATTATGTTATGGAGTTTTCTTTAATATGGTGGCTAGATAGCTACTTAAAATATACTTAAATTTTCATGCAACCTTTCAAAAATGCATCCATTTAATAAGGAGGACTCTCCCAACAGAAGGGATTAAACAAGTCTTTCTGGGGCCTAGGTGGTCTCATGCCCTTTAAATTGTTTCTTTGTTCAAACCCTAGGAAGTTCCTAATCCCCTAGACAGAGCCTGCAAACAGAAATCAACCAAGCATAAAACAGTGCTCCTCACTAGCCCGTTAGGTTAACAAATGAGGTGAATGTAAAATACCACCTTACAAATTGCCACTCTTCTGTTCTTTTATGTGTGCATAGTAGCTGCGTTGGATAGAGGTAAAGGCATATAGACAACCTTTGTTTTACCACGTGGAAATGAAGAGAAGACCATTTCCTGCTGTTTAATGGGCTACACATCACATAGTGTAGGTTCCTGGGAGACACAGGTGGTCCCCACTGGGCACCCTTGCTCAATGTTTGAGAGATAGGGAGCACTCTGCAAATGCTTAGCAAACTTATCTGAGTGCTTTGGAATTCGCACAGATCATATATTTTTTCAAATAAGATACCTCTCTATTATCGATGATTATTTCCCAAAGAAAATATATTCCTATGGAAGTGGCTAACAGTCAGGATTTTATTCTCATCTCTTTCACAGAATTGGGTTAGCTCATACAAGTGACAAACTCTCTGAGTTTTGGTATATTTTATCTGTCAAATAAACAGAAAATTCTTTGCCTTTACAGAACTGTAGTTGTGTATGAATGAGAAATTTGGATATAAAATTCCTTTGATAATGATGATGAATGGCACCTATCTGGATAACTATGTTTCAATACGAAAATTGTACACTTTCTGTGGTCTTATCAGATATATCCCAAAATGTATGCTCTAAGTAGTCAAAATTATAAAGTAAAAGAAGTTTGTTCATTCAGTTCCAAGAATATTCATTAGAATCCAATAGAGTACATATTAAGTAAAGCAGTTATGAGTTAGTTAAATAATGAATGGGTTGCTGTATAAATGATTGTTCTAATATGGAACATCAACACTGAAAAGCACTAGGCCCCCAAATCATTACTGAAAAAAATTCATTCCTTTAGCTTTAAATAAGTTATATAGAACACAAATTAAAATTAATAAAATGCTTTCCTTGTACACTAGAAGTGAAAGAGCAGAGATCAATATAAGCAACAAGGAAAATTTATAAAGCAAAAAAATATATTTCAGAAGTTTAAAATCTTTTTATTGTGAGTTATAAATATGTGGGCCACTAAAAACTATTAAAAGGGCTTTCGATGCCAGGCAACTCTGGTATCAAAGCTAGAAGTGAGTCTTTTGGAAATAAAAAGTAGAATAAAATAGAATAAAAATTATTATTATTATTTTTTTGTATTTCAGAATAGTATAACATAATAAGCAATGCTGAAAGTTGAAGATTAGTAAGGAAGGAACAAATTATATGTAGGTGCTTTTATTTCATATCTTAAGTATAACACATTTAAAATCACCTAAAATGCTACTATACAAAGTTTAACTTTTTACTTCAATACAGGGCTATTTTTATACAAAACTATAAATAACAGTCATGAAATATGTTATCCTAGACTATATTATTCACATTGGATGTGTAAAAGTTTTTGTAACACAGTCACAATCATAAAGTTCCTACCTAGAAATCATTATTCAAATAGTAAACATATATAAACATTTTTTTAAAGTAAAACACAATGGATGTCATAAAGGCCAATATATTGACAAACTGACAATATATGGAAAATCATGTCACTATAGGGGTTCAGAATGAATCACCCAAGATATGCCTCTGTGTATGTGGATTGTTTTGAGCTAAAGGACTCTGTGGGCTCAAGAGAAACTTCTCCCCCACTTTTTAACTACCTAGAAGAGTTTAAAATAGGGCTATTGCTCATAAATGATTATCAGAGATAACCTTTCAAAAAAGGTATCCTATCTGTAGGAAAGCACAAACTACAAATTACTGAACATCTGTTCTTATTGTCCTACAAATGATCCTCCTATCCTCTGTATCCCCAAAGTGACCTACATCATCCTTAGCTCAGAATGTCATATATATCTCATTTTCCCTTTCTGTCTCTGAATTTTTCACGTATGTATGGTCTCTGACTCTCTCATGTATGTGGAGTTCCCATACATATGTATGCAATTAAATGTGGTTATTTTCTCTTGTGAATCTGTCTCATGTAGATTAATTATTAGACTGATCAAAAGAAACTTGAAGAGTAGAGGAAAGTTTCTTCCTCCTCAGAGGACCTACCCATTCATCTTACAAATTGAGGTTCACTCATACAGCTTTTAAATAGAAAATCCTTAAGAAGGCAATATTTTGTTGATATCACAAAATCAGCCATTTGCCCTTGGCTCCATTTTTGTCACTCTAATTACTGACCTTTCATTTGTCTTCGCCTGTGTTATAATGTATTCCTGGAAAGACTACAAAGAATAGTCATGAGTACTGCTACTTCTTCAAAGTTCCCAGTTGGTTTTTAATTCTTTAAGGAAAAGTATTCTGTAAGGAAGTTTTATTGGATGGCAAGACTAGAAAATCATTCATGGACACAGAAACCACACACTGTGGCCATCTGATTCAGAGCAGCATGTTTATTAGTCTCAGATGACATTAGACTGATGTAAGTGAACTCCTTAGCACACAAAAATGCATGTGTCTCTTCAATACTGACTAAGAGAGCCTGTCATTTCTTCCCCAAAGAAGGTGTAAGTGGTAACCATGTCAACAACAGAAGCCACTGGCTTCTTCTCTTCCCCTTTTATCTTTGTCCTCAGTTTTAAAGTTGAAACACTGTAGTCCATACATCCTCAACAGGGCTGATATTGCCTGGAAATGGCAAAAAATTGGTGCTGTACTGAGGAAGGATCTTAAATATTACTCCATGGATATAACATACATAAGCAGATATATAGTATATCTGTATATTAAAATTATATGGGTGGGGAAAATTAGGGAAAAATGTCTAGAAGTTCTTTATTTCCTTCAAAAAATAATGAGTAAAAGGTTGAGAAACAGTGTTGTAGTATAATAGGGAAAATATGATCAAACACTTATTAATCTTGTTAAAATGTTTTAAATTAAATAAAATGCAATTTAAAACTATAAAAGGCTAATACAGTTGGAAGGTCACTTAAATAGGCAATAAATGAAAAACCATTATGCGCTAGAGTAGAAATAATTGCTATTTGTTAACAATGATGAAAAACTGCCTGCTCATGGGAGCCTGCATATTGTTAAAAATGGGGATATGTTCAGGGTTGGAATATGCAATGGAACCCTTTCCCAGAGCTCTGCTGGTGGAATGGCATGATACCCAATGTCATCAATGCATAAGGTGGTATTTGACAATTTTATGAGCTGCATCAAGAGAGAAAAAATGAGAGCCATAGACATCCCTAGTCAGTTTTGACTGAGGCAAATACATACATGCCTTCCAGTCATGAGACATGAGTTTGTATTCAGTTCTTCATAGAGAAGAAAAGTCAAAATGTCTTGTGGACTTGTATAGAGCGTATAAAATGTATTGTATATGTTGGATTGAGGTTTGCAAACAAGTTTTTTACTAGTAGGGACAGGACTATGGCCGCACATGTGTGAGGCTGATAAGAGTAAAGTGAAAGTAAACATGTTTATGTTTAGAGCATATACATGAAAGTAAACATGTTTATATTTTTGTGTGAAACTGAGCGTAACAAAATTGAGTGACAAATATGTTCACCTAGAAGATATACAACTCCTGGCAAACAACTTCTGGTTATCACCTAAGAAGTAAACAAGTCCAAGGAAAAGGATGAAAGCAGAACTCCAGAGCAATGCCATGAGAAGTCTGACTGGGCACTGTGGCTAAGACCCACTTTAAGGTGCAAGCCACAATACTCTGGGACTCTCTGAGGTTCTTCCTTGCAAGACCCGCTTGTCTCAGACCCATTGTGGGCCCAGTCATCTCTCCCGGACCAGAGATCTCCACCACCTCAACTGACTCTGGGACATGGTTCCTTATTAAATTCTATTCTGTTCTGTATAACCTTCTGTGCTTACCAGAGCATTGGCCTCTGGAGGGACATTGGTTCCCAAATAATGCTGTGTTACTCACTCTACCTGAACCTGTGTGCCAGGACTTTGTCCCCCACTTACGTCACGAGTACCACACAAAGGTGTAGGGCCCTATGGAGGGGTTAATGTCCCCCTGACTTTCAGGAATAGACTGAAGTGTGGTGACCGCCTTACAGGCGCTCGCAACAGGTCTCTCTTCAGTTTGTCATTGATTTGGAATCACTGAATGAACACATGAATCCTGAAATCTATGTGGCCTCGGTTTCCTACTCTGCAAGTCACAACACAAGTCTTGGTGAGTCTTAACTTTTGCAAATAAGCTTATTGGTAATCAGGATTAAAGATTAAATCACTACTCCGTTGTCTGGATTATGATATAAAACTAAAATTTTAGAAGCTAATACAATACAGACTAGTAACAGCTTTAAAAATCCAGAAACTCCTCCCCTCCTACCACATTGGAAATTGCTGTCCTTCCGTGATCCACAAGCCATTCAGCATAACAAAAACTAACCCGACACTTCTAATCCTACTTCATGTTTTCCTTTCCTTTTGAAAGGGACTATGAATAAAAATATGAAATGAGAGGACCCTGATGTCAAACTGCCTAGTTGACATCTCTGTTTGAATACCTAATGGCATCTCAGTAAATGTACTCAAACTGAGCTCCTTAGTTTCTGCCTCCTAAACTTACTCTTTGTGCCATTTTCTAGATACCTGTTAATGACAACTCTATTCTTCTAGCTGATCAGACCAAAGTCCTTGCTTTTACTCTATATTTTTATTTCATATTCTATAGTGAGTTTATTATAAAAACCATAGATTTTAACTTCAAGATATATTCTGAATTTCCTGCACTGCCACTCCTTTGATCAAGCCACTATAAATTCCCAGCTTGATTGTTGCGTTAGTCTCCTGCTTGGTTTCCTTGTTTCCACCTTTGCTCCCTAAAATCTGTTTCCAACAGAGCAGCCCAATGATCTGTTAAATTATATCAGATCATGCCACTGCTCTACTCAAAACTCACAGATGACTTATATCTCAGAGTAAAAGTTAAAGTTCCTGGCATGTCCATAAGCCCTACCCCCAGACACACATGTACCTCATCTAATACTCTTTTCTCACTCCACTCCAGTTCCACCATCTTACTTGCTGTTTCTCAAATTTTCCAGGACAGGTTCTGTCTCAGGGCCTTTAAATG
The DNA here is from genome assembly GCF_964194185.1 of Rhinolophus hipposideros. Classification (NCBI taxonomy): domain Eukaryota; kingdom Metazoa; phylum Chordata; class Mammalia; order Chiroptera; family Rhinolophidae; genus Rhinolophus; species Rhinolophus hipposideros. The sequence goes on along the minus strand of NC_138050.1, from coordinate 43,328,701 downwards.
TGCTGTTTCCTTTTCTTGGAATGATCTACCCTCAGATACCTTGTTGGCAAGTTGTCTAGCCAGCCTTTCCTCAAAAGTCCTATCATGCCTTTCCTCAAAAGTCCACCCTACTTAAAATTGTATATCCCACAACACGATCCCACTCATGGAATTTTATATCCTGCTCTACATTTTAATCACTTTCTAATAGGTATATATTTTACCTATTTAAATTGCTTACTGCCATTTTTCCACTACTAGATTGTAAGCCCCATGAAAGTAGGGCATTTTGTCTATTTTATTTACTACTGTATCCCCATCACCTAGAATTGTGCATGTCACTTAGTGGATACTCTCTAAATAATTGTTAAACAAATGAATGTATTTCAAAGCATTTTATTAAGCAGCCCTGATTTCAAAGTTTGTCCATTGATACAGTAAAGGGGAGTGCAGAATTTGGGTACAATTTTGAAAATGATCTTAGAGTCTCTGATCTGCATTATCTCTGCTCCAGAGTTTAGTGTAAATTAGTTCAGAGCTTCTGCCAGGCAAGGACAACTACCTTAACCATACTGGTCTCTGGGTCTTTCATGGGCTTCATTGCCCTCCTCAATCAAGTTCTATTTCATCTGCTTAGACTGAGGACAATTGGAGTCACTTCAGTACCTTTCATCAAATTCCACCCAGAGCAAAGGACTCCCCTCTGGCCCTACAAGAAGACTAGATTAATTGCAGTGCTCAACTTTCCCAGGCTACACAACTTAACTTAATTAGCAATGCTTTTGTTTCTAAATGTTCTTTGGCTGCTCAGGGAGAAATTATGCCTGTGGCTTATGAAACTAGCTAATGTAGCCAACATCTTTTACCTAGTCCCTCTTCTCCAGTTACCACTGCAAGTATGACACAGAAATGGTCAGGTGAGCAAGCCCCAGTTTACAGAGCTCCCTGTTCTGTGCTTGGAGCATGCAAGGACCAAATTTGAATGTAAGAAGAAACAGGAAGAAAGAGAAGAGAATGGATGCCACAGAGAGGTCTCACTTTGTGACGACTGAGTGAACCTGAGAGATGGGCTGGGCTTGAAAGGGAGAAGGAAGTTGCACTGAACTAAGAAAATCAGTGATTGAATCAAATTAAGACTGAATGTTTATCCAGAATTATCTGAGATTACATAACCAACGAATAAAATCTGAATCGTGATCACAGAGAACTGCTGTGATCATAGCCAGGGAAACAGTGTCAAGTTTGGAGTGAAATTATAAATGGTAGAAAAAGGAGAAGTCAGATGCATCATGATCACAGAAAAGTTAGGGCAGGAAATTCCTAATTGAGAGTATGAATGATGAGAGGGAGCCAGGACCTACTTCCATGAATACCAGCATTAGGGCAGCTTCTCTGCCCTTTTAATAATAAAAATCATCAGCAACCACTTCCTGGAATTAAGTGGAAAGAATGTCACTATTCCTGAAAGAATCCTATACCAAAAACTGAAATCCACTAGCACAATGGTCGACCTGCTATGTACACAGAGAGTACAAATTCTCTGTAACGTTGGTAGAAAGCCTTTTGGAGGAAGGTGAATGTCTGCATATGAGGGAAGATGTATTTTGTCTTCTCCATCAGGCAGGTTACAAAAACAAACAAACAAAAAAAACCTCCCCTATCTCTCCCTACTAGAAACTGGAGGTCTTGATTTACCAAGTAATTTGAACAAGAAACCCAAGGAACACTCTGTCAAAAGCATCAGAGATAGTTGATGGAGTTTAAGCCAGTGACTAGAGCTGCAGGAATAAATTTTCACTCTATGCTCAATAATTGTGTGATCCATGCTTTCAGTTTGCCAAAGCGCACTTTTGACCAGTATGTCAGTAGTGGCTTTAAGCTCTTTCTCTGCTAGTTAGGTGAACTTGACATTCAAAGCCCTTTGTGCTTGACAAAGATGACATCCAGGGGCTGAAGCAGAATATAGAGAATGCTCACTCAAGGTAACCCAAGTAAATGTGGCCTGTGGGATAATATAAATAACATTTAAAGTATGGAGTCAATATCTTAGTAATAATGGTCAACCAACACAGCAGGTCTGTTTGAGACTATGTCTATCAAAATCCTACCTCTGCCAACTAGCCACTACTTGACCTTGGTCAAATCATTATTATCCCAGCTGTGAAAGCAATCCAAGCATCCAGTATGAAATCAACATGGAAAATGGAAAATTAGGAATTTGTCAGAGGCAAAACATATTGGCAAGTGTGTAAGGTATGGCACAGTTCTAAAGACACAACACTAAATACTAAACTTAGCTAAAACTATGAGATTCAGGTCTGGTATTTAATTTACATATGCTGCTAGCTAGGTTTGTGCCACACGGCAGTTTAACGGGTTCAAAAAGAACTAGAAATAGAGGAATGTTACATATATACAACCAATAATATGTACTAACATTTATGGAGCATTTACATATGTGCCAGGACCTATGCTAAGCTAATTACACCAATTCTATGAGATGCATAGTATTATTTACATTTTATGAACCATTGATGTTTAAAATGTTAAGTAACATGCCCAAGGCCTATAGTTAGTTGTGAAAAAGGTGTGTGTGTGTGTGGGGGGGGGGGAACAAAAAAACAAACAACAAAAATAAACAGGGCTGTCTGACCCAAAAGTCCATGTTCATATTCAATAGAATGTACCACATCACAACATGGCACAGAAAGAAAGGCAAGGTAGAATTGGTTAAAAACTTAACCAGAAATGCCTCATGTGTTTTAGAGCAGAGCGAAGGTGAATAAGACATGGGTCCTATGTCCCATATATCTATCACTCTCTGTCTGCAAACCAATCAGAAATGAGGGTGTTATTTGTTGGATAACTTATAACAACAGTAAGCTCATCTTCTATGTTTCTGATAAGAGAAGTTATATTTGTAATACAGATATACCTTTTTAACAATTATCATTTCTTCTAGTATTTTAACAAAGACTTAGACATTATGGTATAAACAGGATATAATCAGGAATATTGCAGGGTAAAAATTAAAGCTTTCAGTTGAAGAATCAGTCACTCCTCTGAAAGAACAGTCACAGTGAAGATATCCTAGAGAAATTAACAAAGCCGAAGTTCTGGAAAAAAATAACTCTGATGAGATGTTCCTAAATCAGAGACTTAATTCTGATTTAACATCTGATTTGGCACAAACCTAGTCTCATTCCTGTCCAACTTGGGATACGTTTGTTAGTCATAGAGTTCACTCCATGTGCAGGAACAGAAGGCTTCTGCTCAAGTGTAACCATTCTACGGGAGGAGAAAATGAGAGAAGCAAACTGACTTGCCAGACAGAGGTCCTTAAAAACTGATTATGTCAACTACTAGAATACTGTAGTGACTGAGAACACAAACTTTATGTCAGATATGCTTCTCCATGTTTCTTTCTGAAGAATTACTGGAGGACCTTAAATAATTTTATTATTACATGTATAATTTTATGCCCATCGGGACCAGACTGGAACACTTCTTCTCTACAAACCACAATTTAATAAATCTCTCTCTCTCTCTCTCTCTCTCTCTCTCTCTCTCTCTCTCTCTCTCTCTCTCTGTCACACACACACCCACACCCACACCCACACACACATCACATACACACACACACATACACACCAAATATCTTTTAACAATTCTCAATACCAACATTTTACTGATGGCATGCTATTGGCTGCTTTTTAGCAATACATTCCAATTATTAACTAGATATTTTATTTTTCATCAATCCTTTCTGGGAGGTTAATAGTCCATAACATATATTTTCAGTTAATCTAGTTAATCCAGCTTCTAAAAGGTGATGTTTCTCTTTATCCATAGACTCAATTAAGTATTTAAACAAAGTTTTGTCATTTTAAAAAATGAAGCAGACATAAATTCACAGCTGTTCCACACAGAAGTTCCTCAGATAGAACTCTGGCTGGGCTGGGGTAGCACAATTTACCTTGTTGCCTTGCCATGTTTCTCCAACTTTGCCAACTCTGTACCTGCTCATGAGGTCTCCATTTTGGGAACTTGCCCTTTCCCACACACTATTTTTATTAGTCCTTAGCTTTCAACACTAACCCGTGGGGTAAATTCTTGTTCATCACCTATCCTTTTGCATTAACTTTCTGGGATCCAGAAGTTTCTAGATACCTTCTGTCTCTTCCTTCTTACATTTATCTTAGAATTTGCTTAACTCATTTTTTTTTTCCCAAAGCTAAGCTTATACAGAACTCTCCTTTATTCCAATATTCACTCATTTGGCTCTCAGAATTTATTTCTATAAGATGTATTTTTGGTTTCCATTCCAGTCATACTCCCAATCTTATCACTTGGCTCCATGTTTCACTAAGAATCTATTCACTTTATGAATATATATACATATTCGTGTATATATATTCCTTTCTTAAAATGTGTATACATTTTTTCTGGCACCCTCTGTGTGTGTGTGTGTGTGTGTGTGTGTGTGTGTGTGTGTGTGTGTGTTTCCTCTGCGAATATAATAGGTTTTGTACTGTTAGCTAAATATCACATGCTTCCTTTGTTAGGAGAACTGCAGTAGCTGACTATAAATATTGAAAACCTTGTAATGCCTTTTGTGCTCCCAGTTTGATAGGCCAAATGATAGATTATGATTTTTGTTTTAAATCAAAATATAGGGTAGATGTAAAAAATCATACATTCTAGGGCCAACAGTTGTGGGCTCTACTGTCAGCTCCATCATTCGCTATTTGTATGACTTTCTGTGCCTCAACTTCTTTATTTATAAAATTGGGTAATTAATAGCAGTACCTACCAACAGGTTGTTATAGGGAATAAATGAGTTCATATGCACACAGTGTTTTGGGGAATGACTCATAGCAAGGGCATATGTTTTTGCTGTTATTATTATTAAACACATAATCTGCTGAAGAGCACATTTTAAAATGCACCCCCTCATGACCTCTATTATCAAATTGGAGGTGCATTTTTTCATGAAAAATAAGCCTGGATATATGACAAAAAGACATGTTAAAATTCAACAAAGCTTGTAAAATGACATGCATAAAGGAAAAAAAGAATGATAATTTTTCTGATGAAGCATTAAAACAATATTCAAATCAAGCCATTGAATATGAATGAGAAAGTAGCCAGAGTTGCTTTTCTGTCTCACAAACAAAGAAGACAAGAGGGGAAAACGACAGCATAACTTATCACAGTTCTCCATAATGAGAAGTAACTTAGAGTCCATTATATGCTCTCCCCAATATTCCTCAGCAGAATAGCAACACTGTGAGTATGTGAGTTCTGCATCCAGACAATATTTAGATACAAAATGGTCTGGGCTGAAGGGAAAGATAGAAACGGATGTTAAAGATTAGTTAAAGATTCAACAGTAAAATAACAAAGGGGAAACAATTACGAAAACAACCAGCTTACTCCTGCAAAACTCTTCCAATGCCTTGTAGTCTCAGAACCCTATGATGAGAATGACAACACAAGTATTTATTTATCTCTATTATCTCATTCACCTGGTTTCTTTCATTATAGCTGCTTCTTTGTGTTAATCCACTGATTCTGTTCAAATATTGCTACCAAAACGTGCCTTCCCTGTAAGAGATTAAAAGTTTGTACTGCTAGGTTTCCCTTTCAAATCTAGCTAATGCTGGCGATCAGTTAATTTTTGTGATTACATGAATCACAAGGAAGACAGGAAAATACATTCCCTACTCGCTTATACTTGCCATCATTTCCCCTAATTAGTAAAGCACAAAAGTCTCTAGGCGAGGTGACTAACGGATTTATTTTTTTTTCTGATGAGAATGTCCCCGAGAAAGAGTGTGGGAGTGCACCAATATATGCGTGAACGAGAATTCAGTGTCATAGAAGGAGGGATATGCACTGCAGAGAGCTGGGGCTAGTAAGGAAACACGTCACACTCCAACATTAGCTATGCTAATGGTACAATGAGGCCAGCTCCTAGCAGCTCTTGCAAGCTTATTTTAAAGATCTCTTCCCAACTCTACATTCAATTACATCAAGGTGGTATTAGAAACTGCAAGGGGATATACACCATGAAAATTGGGAAATGCTATAAATCATGTCTTTTCTTTTACCCAGACTGCCAGTTGTTAAACATTTATCAGTGTGCCACGGAGTACAGCTGATCATAAGTAACATACCTATAACCTACCCTGAACAATCTAACTGGGTTAGTTTATTCAGAGGAAATGCAACACAGGAAAGGTAACTACTGAACGGGTCAGAGGTCATTTAGAAATGGCAATGTGGGCTATTATCACTTTGAACAGCAAATTACTACTTTACATTCCCCCAAATCCTCCACGTGTGCCTCTGTTGACTCTCTTTACATGGATATAATCTATTCACCTATGTTGGTATTTTCCATGACATTGTGAGTTCTTCACAGGTAGAATGGTGTATGATTCATCTTCATTTATTAGTATTTAGCTGTGTCTAACAGAATCCTAATAGTTTCTAGACTTGCTACTTTTTGATTTCTTCACCTCTAACAGAATAGAATTAGTATGTGTTCCAACAATGTCTTGAGATTATGATGAGAATGAAACGACCGAATTCAAATGCCAGCCACTCTCCTAGGTAGGTCCTCACATATAATTTTTTTAAATGTGCTATAAAATGCAGAGCATGATATGAATATTCATTTTATTAGATGTAATATGGAGACAGATAGTGTAAAGAATCAGTGGAATCTTGGTCAAAACAATGATTTACTTCTTCTTTGTTTTCTTTCTTTCATTTTCAGGTGTACAAAACAATGTAATAGACATTTTACCCCTCACAAAGTGATAACCCCTCTCCCCCAATCTATTGCCCCTCTGACATTTTTAACTGTAACCTTTAAGAAAGCTGTGTATCCATTTTGAAACTGTTTTCACATTAATTTATAAATATGCAAAACTTAGCTCACAGGATTAACATGAGAATTAGAATGAAGTACAATATATTAAGCTCCTAACTAGCACTATTGCTGCCAAATGTTAATGCTTGACAAATGTTAATTCCTTCCCTAGTCTTCTATGCAATAGAACCTTGGTGTAGACAAAACTGCCTAATGATGTGACTCTCAGTCATCCCAAGCATAATGATCATCTTTGTCATCACAACTGCAATTTCTATGCACAAGAAGCTTTTCAAAATGATAATCTTTCAATATATTGGTAATTAATCTCATAGAGAAGGTACAAATCCAACCCGTTTTAGATGTATTTCTGTCCTATAAAGAAGTAACAAAGTTCCAGGGAATTAATTACCACTATCAACACACCAGCAAACAAATGTCTTTCAGTAAAAGCCTTTGGGAGGTTTTCTGTAGGACTGTTGCTACAAGTCCCCATGCCATCCCTCTTTCACAATTTAGCATAACGTGAGGCTCACAATGAGGGGCGACTTGCACTAAGTACGCATAAGAGGCCTCCTTAAACTGTCTGGGACATCAGTCTGTGTGTGCTTGAGAGATAGGTAGCATTTTTCCTTCTGGGTCCAATTTATGAATTGAGTCAAGTAAAGTCTAGAGCTCCCACCTTTCCAAAACAAGCGCAATTGACCCTTGAACAATGCAGGGGTTAGGGGTTCCAATTCCCCTTGCAGTCAAAAATTGTGTATAATTTTTGGCTCCTGCAAAACTTAACTACTAATACTTTACCATGGACTTGAAGTCTTATGAACAACAGTTAATTGGCACAGTTTTCGTATAAGTATTCTATACTATATTCTTACAATAAAGTAAACTAGAGAAAATCAAAAGTTATTAAGAAAATCATAAGGAAGAAAAATACATCCTCAGTACTGTATTTATCAATACTGTAATTTCACAATATCTGTTTATAAGATGAATTGTCTGTCCATACCTACATTGATACTGTCCTATACGATACAAAACACTGTAGATGTTATATGTATTACTAACACTAGACATCAAATATGAAAAGATAACATGAAAAACAAATTCATAATGAATGGTTATAAAATGTTTTATGGCATACAATATTACAGTTATAGTCATAATACACTATGGGAAACAGTGTTACATTAAAAAAAAAACTTATCTGTGATGATAGATTGATATGCAGTTTCTCCAATTACAAGACAAAAATATTGTATGATAACGTAATTTTTTTGAAAGTAGTTATAAAACAATAATGAAACTAACACATTATTAATTTTCTATTAAATATAACTTACCTTACAGCTATGTAAGGATAGGCTATCCACTTCCATACATGTTTTGTACACAATATACAGTGTTTAATGGGGCTTAAAAGCCCTGATCCAGAGGATGAATTGAAGATGTTGTATTTGGGGGCAAGTGGACCACCTTGGTGCCTTTGGTGTTGAACTCATGGGGTTCTGGGTGGCCAGGGGCATTGTCCAATATCAAAAGGACTTTACTAGCAAGGCATTTTCTGACTTAAGGGACAAAACATCAATGGAACTAATCCAGGAAAAAAGTTCTTGCCAAGGCCTTCTTGTTGTACAAACAAAAGTTTGGCAGCTCATATTTATGTTTTCCCTTTAAGGCTTGGAAATTAACAGCATTATAGATAAGAGCAACCTTGATCATAAACCCACTGCATTTGTACAAAACAGTAGAGTTAGCCTGTCTCTGCCTGCCTTAAATCCTGGTGCTTACTTCTCTTCCTTACTAATAAATGTCCTCTGTGGCATTTCTTTTTTTTTACCCAGATTAGGACACTTTCATCTGCACTAAAAAACCTGTTCAGGCAGATATCTTTTCTCCTCAATGATTTTCTTAATGGTGTCTGGGAACTTGTCTGTTGTATCTTGGTTGGTAGAAACTGCTTCTCCTGTTATCTTGACAATTTTAAAGCCAAACTTCTTCCTAAAATTATCAAACCATCCTTTCCTGGCACTAAGTTCTCCAGCGTTAGGTCCTTCACCTTCTTTTCGCTTTAAGTTATCATGTAATTATTTTGTTTTTATCTCAAGTCATATTACCGTCTATAGGAATACCCTTCTTATAGCAATCCTATAACACCATAAAAGCTACATTTTCAATATGAGATGAAAAAGTGTTTTGCAAAAAATGCAAGGTTTTCACTCCTGCTGGCATAGCTGCAGTGACAACTTCACGGATTTCCTTTTCTTTTTAAATAATGGTTCTTATTCTGGATTTATGTATCTTGAAATGGTGGGGAATCGCAGACCTCAATCTATGGTACATACCAAGCAATTCAACTTTTTCTTGTAATGTCATGACTTTTCTTTGATTCTTGGGAGCACTTCCAGAATCACTAGTGGCACTCTCTATGGGTCCCCTGATGTTGTTTAAGATTTACAGTATTGCATTAAACATGATGAAAAATGTATGAGAATCATGACGGATCGCTTTTTACTGCGATAGTAATTTACTGCAGAGAGGAACAGGTCATGTGGAAATCGTCACATGATGTTTTAAACAGATACTTTCAACAATTGAGCTCATCACAATAGCAACAGAAAGTGGCTGCACAATTATTGCAGTAGTACATATGTAGTATAATTAATTGCAGGCAGTTATAATTTAATATTTCATTTTTATATTTGTTTACATTTCTCTTGACTGGAAAATGTGTCATGTAGGGTCTGTAAATGTTTGTGCATATAAATTTTGATAAATTTTAATGTTTTATAATAATTTTGTGTATAGTTACGGTAGTGAATGATAAAAAGAGACCAGTATCTACATATATGCCTTTATGACATACCTAACTGTTTCTTAATGTTGTAATATACACAGCTATGCAGTGTGAGTTTTTCGAATTGTTGCAAATCTCAAAAAAATTACCAATATATTTATTGAAAAAAATTGTGTATCAGTGGACCCATACAGTTTAAATGGATGTTTAAGGGAACAGAGAAAGGCACTTTGCCAGACATCTCTTTCTGCACCATTTTTGGCTTTTGCTTTACTTGTGGACATATTCTCTCTAAATCATTTATCTGTACCATTTTTGAAATGTGCATATAGAATTAGGACTGATAATTTATTCCTCTTGATGTATATTTCCCAGACCTTAGGACTCAGTGACACCTTGCTTTAACTAAATTTCATAATTAGTAAAGAGAACATCTTATATGTCATAATCTATATAAAGAGAGACATGGCATCATTAAGTTTCATGATTAGATGCTAACAGAGTAACTCACACGAAACACTTGTAGCAAACTTCTACTAGTATGAAAACAGCCAATGTCATTATACTGTTCTTTCAGCAACAGACTAAGTTTTTTACAGAAGTATATTGATTCTTGCTTATAAGTACTTGGATTCATCCAGACTTCTCTGGGCTCCTAAATTCCTTACATACACAACAATCTATTTACATATCTGTCTCTTTCACCAGATTATAAACTCTTGGCTAGGAACTGTAACGCTTTCATCTTTCTACTTTCTGAACCTAGTAAAGTGACCGATGCAGAGTGAACCCTCAAAGATCATTATTAGTTCACTCTTCCTCTTAAATCCAAATTTAAAAGGAAAGGCCAGGGGAAAAGTTTACACCCAACAATAACTTTGCACAAATCTTATCCAATCCGGCGAATGAAGCTGTGATTGCTTGTATCTGTAATTTCTTCAAGTCAATAGTTGCTTCCCAGGGCACCTCTGGACTAATTAGATTAACTGTTACTGTCAGGGCTATCTAATTGCTTGTACTGAAGAAAGCAAATTGCAGACAGTAGATATCAGTGTAAAATCAAACAAAAAACAGGTGTTTGCTAATTAAAACTGAGATTTTAATGAATGACCCGGGTGGTTTTAGTGAATAAATACCACCCCCAACATCTGCTGCATAATGACATTCTCTCTCTCTCTCTCTTTCTCTCTCTCTCCTCCTCCTTCTCTCTTCCCTTCTCCTTCTCTGCCTCTTTCACTCTCCTGTCCTCCTCTACAGACTTTGCCGACATCTCAGTAAATAACCGTAAAATGACAAATTACAAAAAAAGAAAAGGCCCAGTGACTCTTTGTAAAGGGACAAAAGCAGATATCTCTGTCCAGAAAAGATCACATTAAAACATTTTAATGCATGAATTGGTCATGGTACCCTGGGGCAGGCTTATGAGTTCTGGTTCATAGACCATTTGAGACTTTATTTTGAGTTAATTGGGCAACCTGCTGAGATGACCTCATCTGATGGATGTTACTTTTGTCTTTTTGATCCATTTGAAAATGAAAGAGGAGAAGCTAGTTTTAAAATATAATAATAAGTCTCTGAAATGTGCCTGGTAAGCAGGTTTAACTGTATATAAGTGCTTCATTTTTAGGATAGCTAAAATAAGGGAACTGATTTAGAATGACTTAATAGAAAGGGCGCGAACAAATGTCAAGACATTTTGATTGAAATCAACATTGCAGAAACATTTCCCACCATTAGTCTTTGTGTGTAAGTGTTATGGTAAGTGAATTTCTAGTTATAACTATTTTGTGCAATTAAACTTGACTGTAATGTCTCAGCCACAGGAGCTTTGAGGACTTAGCAAAACTACTGACTGCTGTGTCCATGAATAAACAATCAAATGTGTTGAAATCTAAGAAAATCAAGTGGCTTCTGGACAATTCTAATGTGACTGATAAGAAGGCTACAGGCTAAGAGTACAACACATATGCTTACAGGTCAGGGGCTTTGGAGTATCATGCTATTTTAATTTAAAAATGAAACCCAGGGCTTCTGGTCCAAAATAATGACATAGAAAGACCCTACATTCACCTCCTCCCATGAACACATCAAATTTACATCTACAGACAGAGCAATTCACCCTGAAGAAGAACTGAGAGCTCACTGAACAGCTTCTGCACAACAAACTAGAAGCAATACCGAAATAGCTAGAAGAGACAGATACCTGGTAGCATTCTAATCTTACCTTCCATGCACCAACCTGCAGTAGGAGGGGATCACTGAAGTGCCCATACCCTCATCCGCTGGCCCTGGGGCACAGGAAAAAAAACAGACAAATAAAAACTGGTTTATAGGCATCTAGACTCTACAGAAAGGAAATCCATCCACTAAGCCTAAACATCTGCCTAATGAGAAGGAAGCTGTGGGAACTCTGTGTTGGACGCACTGAAGAGTGCTATTTGTTTTGCTTCCCCTCCACTTTGATGACATAGGCAGGAGCACAATCATGGCTTTCTAGCCAGCTGGTCAAGGCTATCCCAGTGCTCCCCAGACCCCAGGTCCACACCAGCTCCACAGCTTATTCCCTGGACACCATGCACATTATAACAGCTTCAGCTACAGCTCTGGGCTACAGCATGCTCCTGGGATTCCCTGTGGCCTGAACCAGCTCCAACTATAATCCTATGTAGCCTGCCAATGTGGCCCCCGCAAGGCTTGTCTCTGGGACTTCAAGGGACTGTACCTGCTCCAGATCTAGCCCAAACTTGCCTGCCAAAGACACCCAGCACATGCAGTCTACAAAAGGAAAGTTCTTACACAAACCTATTCCTTCAAGACCAAGAGAGTTTGCAGTTTTGCCTAATTCATAGAAACAAACACAGAAAGACATTGAAAATGAGAAAACAGAGAAATATCTTTCAAACAAGAAGAATAAGACAAAACCCCAAAGAAAAGAACTAAATGAGATGGAAACAAGCAACTTACCAGATAAAGATCTGAAAACAATAGTTATAAATATGCTCAACTGACTTAGGAGAAAAAGATAAACTCATTAAGAACTTCAACAAAGTGATAGAAAACAAAGTGCATATTTTTCTTCTTTTTTTCTGATATATATATATATATATATATATATATATACACATATATATACACACATATATATATGTGTATATATATATCCATATATGGATATATATATACATATCAGAACTGAAGAGTACAATGACCGAAACAAAAAACAACAACAAAAATACACTAGAGCAGATTAAATGATGCAGAAGAATGAGTTAATGAGCTAGAAGACAAGGTACAGAAATCACTCAACTGAAGGAGCAAACAGAAAAAAAATTCAAACAAAATGAGGATAGTTTAAGGAACCTCTGGGACAACATCAAACATAACAATGTTTGAATCATAAGGGTCCCAGAAGAAAAAGAAAAAGAGAAAGTTACAGAAAACTTATTTGAAGAAATAATTACTGAAAATTTACCTAACCTGGTGAAGGAAACAGATATCCCAGTTCAGAATGCCAAAAGTTAAAGGTAAACGGAAAGTCTTAAAAGCAGCAAGAGAAAAGCAGCTGGTCATGTGCAAGTGATTTCCTCCATAAGACTATGAGATGATTTTTTTTAGCAGAAACGTTGCAGGCCAGAGGTAAATGGCACAATATATTCAAAGCAATGGAAGGAAAACCCTACAACCAAGAAAATATACACAACAAGGTCATCATTCAGAATTGAAGGGGGGATAAAAAGTTTTCTAGACAAACAAAACCTAAGGAGTTCAACACCACTAAATCAGCATTACAAAAAATGTTAGAGGGACTCTTTTAAGCAGAAAAGAAAATCCAAAACTAAAAATAAGAAAATACAGGAAAGAAAAAATTCTCACTGATAAAGGCAAACATTTAGAAAATGTAGTGGATCAACAAATTGTAAAGTTAGTATGAAGGTTAAAAGACAAAAGTAGTAAGAGCATGTATAAGTATAGTAATCAATTAAGGGATACACACACACATCAGATGTAAAAGATGATGTTAAAAACATACATTTGGGGGGATGAGTAAAAAATGTAGTGCTTTTAGAATGTGTTTGAACTTGAGCAACCTTCACTTAAAATAATTGCTATAAACAGGTTGTTGAAAATAAATCTCATGGTAATCACTAACCAACATCCTATAGTAAATGGAAGGAAGGAAGGGAGGAAAGAAGGAAAGGAGGGAGGGAGAGAGGGAGGGAGGGAGGAAGGAAGGAAGGAAGGAAGGAAGGAAGGAAGGAAGGAAGGAAGGAAGGAAGGAAGGAAGGAAAGAAGGAAGGAAGAAAGGGAAGAAAAGAGAGAGATAGAAAAAGGAACCCAAACAAACCACCAAAGAAAGTCACTAATGTACAAGAAAAGAGAAGAAAGGAACAGAGAACTACAAAAACAACCAGGAAACAATGAATAAAATGGCAATAAGTACCTACCTATCCATAATTACATTAAATGTAAATGGACTCCAATCAAAAGATAGGGAAGCTCCATGGATTCAAAGACAAGACCCATGCATATGCTGCCTAGAACAGACTCACTTCAGAACAAAAGACACACATAGAATGAAAGTGAATGAAGGGAAAATCATAGTTCATGCAAATGGAAAGGAAAAGAAAGCTGAGGTAACAGTACTTATATAAGACAAATACACTTTAAAACAAGACTACATCAAGAGACATGAATGGCATTGCATAGTAATAAAGGGATCAATCCAGAAAGCTAACACAGCATGTGTAAATATCTACACTCAGTGTAGAAGCACTGTTAATAAAGCAGTTATTAGCAGACATAAGGGATAGAGCAGTGATACAATGTAAAACAAAAAAAAAACATATATGCATCCCTAAGTTCATTGCAGCATTGTTTACAATAGCCAGCATATGTAAGCAACTTAGATGCCATCATCTATAGGTAGATCAATGCATAACTGACGTGTGTGTAATGAAATATTACTCAGCCATACCATAAAAAAGAATGAAATGTTGCCATTTGAAACATCAATGGACCTAGAAAGTATTATATTAAGTGGAAAAAGTCAGACAAAGACAAACACTATATGATTTCACTACGTGCAATCTAAAAAACAAAATAAAATAGAAAAAAAAAAAAAAACCTCACAGATACAAAGAATGAACTGATGGTTGCCAGAGGAGAGGGGTTTGGGTAGAAAAAGGGAAGGAAGGGGGTTAAGACGTATAAACATTCCTTTATGAAATAAGTCCTGGGGATGTAATGCTCAGCATAGGGAATCTAGTCGATGACATCATAATACCTATGTATGGTGACACATGTTTACTGCACTTATTGTCGTGAGGATCACTTCATGAAATATATAAATTTTGAATCACTATGTTGTACACCTGAAACTCATATAGTATTGTATATCAACTATAAGTAAAAATGAATTTTAAAAATGTACGATATAGATCCTACAATAAAAAAAAAATATATACTGAAACCTAAGCAAGCATGACTGTGAAACAAAATATGCACCAAGGACTTCATCAAATGTTTTGAATAATATCTGAGGAATTTGATGCTATATTTCAATTGCTTTTTATTAAAAAATGACATATTTTTTAGAGTACTCAATATAGTTTAAATTAAATTAAACTATATGTTTACATGTGACTCTTAAATTAAAGAGTCCTAAAACCTATTATATGTACTCACAAATTTTAGATGGGCATGTGTGTGTATGTGTACCTGTGTGTGTGTGTGTGTGTGTGTGTGTGTGTGTGTGTGTGTGTGTGTGTACATGCAGCATACCTATATACTTATGTCAAAATACTAACTGGTTTAAATGACTGTGGATAAAAACAGACTCATTATGTTTTAGGGCTGGATTTTACCATCCTCTAAGTGCCTGTTTATATTACTTTTGGCATTTCCGAAATCAGATTCTTTCACGGTCATACAAGTCCCAGGGTCAGTTTCAGCCACCTTGGGACACCTACCACATTCTGCCTCTCCTGCGTTGACTGGAATTGGTTTTTCTGTTCGGCTTGTGAAACCCCTGGAAGGAAGTCCATACTGGTCCTGCTGACAGTGCCCATTGGGAAAAGCCATTGGTGTGCCAGAGCTCCCACTATTTTCAGCTACCAATTCTCAAGGTGTCAGAGCAAGGTCAGGCTCAAAAAAAAAAAAAAAAAAAAAAATCAGGGAGAATGTCTTCTCTTCATTTCTGTGATACACTTTGTCACCTAGGCCTTGGACCAGTTTAGCTTATGCCTAGAGACTCCCAAAATCTTTATGAAAGGAGCTTATGTGCCTCAAGCCTGTGATTCCAAAAGCTAAAATCAGGTCTGTAAGAAGTGAGATGAATACTCTGCTTTACCCCTTCACTCCTACATGCCTCCTCTCCTCTCCCTGACCAAACACTTTCCGATTAAACTCTTTTCACTTTTATGTACTTGTATTTTAATTTAAAAAAATAAATATCAATTACATACAGAAGGTCTTTTATGTTGACATGTAGGTCACAAAGTACAACTACAATTCTGAGAATGCAGATGTACTGTCACTTAGATTAAGAAAGAGAATATCACCAATAACCTTGAGCCCCTCATTTTAGAGACTGTCATTTCTCTGAATTTTGTTTTCATAATGCCCTTGATTTTATCTTAATAGTTTTAATATATATGTATGTATCTCTAAAAAGATACCCTTTTTAGTTTTGCACATTTTTAAATATGTATGAATGAATCATATGAAAAATGCTCTCCTGTGACTCACTTATTTTATATATCATTTTGTTTTGAAATCCATCACTTAATTTCAATGTGTTGAATTACATTAATTGGTTATCAAATGATAAATGAACCTCACATAACTATAAAACCAAGTTGGTCATTAAGTCATACCCTTTTTTATATTGCTGAATTTGATTTGACAATATTTTGTTTAAGATGTATTCATCTATATTCATGAGTAAGCTTGGCTTTCAGTTTTCATGTATTGTCTTTGTTCTGCTTTGGAATCAGTAAGTGCCATGTGTCTCCTTTTATCTCCTTATTGAATGAGAATATTTATTGTGGTGTATCTGCCCCTCTTTCATTGCTGTGTTTTAGAGGTGGTGAAGGACTAGGCATAACTTGTCTCTTTTAGGTAATAGTTTGCTAGAATATGAGGATCCATATATTTTCCTAATGGAGAGTAATAGATTTCAATGGAATCCTGTATTTCCAGATGTGAGCAGTAAATGGTTTGGACTTTGGATTGTCTCCATTGCAGAGGGACTGAGTGCATTTAATGTGTGAGGAGAAGGGTAAAATGCACATTTAATGATCAAAAGTGTTGACTCAGACAAAACCTGCTGACTGATCATCAAATCTAGTTGCTGTTCTTCCTAGCATTTGGCTAGTCTACATTTTCTGACTTCCCCAACAATTAGGTATGACCATGTAAGGGAATTCTAGTAATGAATGTTGAGCAAAAGGTGCTGGATATCATTTCCAAGCTTATACCAGAAACTCCTTCCATGGTGACCCTCATATTCTTTTTGCTTTGACATGATTCTGCCAAAACAACCACACTTGTAGGCACAGTTTGGTGGTATAAGGTGCCCCAGTCTCTGGTCATAGCGTAGGTGACCTACAGATTAGAAACACTTTCTTTGTGCCTCGTGTGACAGAGAAATAAATTTGCTTTATAATAATCTGAGACAATGGGTAATATCTGTGAGAACAACTAGCATTACTCCAACTAACATACTCCAGTTTCTTCTCTTCATCTGCAACTTCAAGGCTAGAGGACAGGCTAGACTTTATGACTTCAATCTACATTTCTCTTAATCTTTTTCATATATACCTTCTCTTTTGTTACAGTGAATCCAAGATCATTTCTTCCCACTTATCTCTCATTCTATTAAATATCTCTTTACACATGTCTATTCTATTAATTTAAATCACCATATTTATTTTCAAACTTTTATTATATTAAAATTATTATCTTGGTCATTTTTAATTTTCTTTCTATATTTCCCGATGCCTTAATTTTTTTTCTTAATTCTATCAGGATTTCATATTTTATAGTCAAATTCCAAAAAGCTTTTTGAGGGTCTGATTCTAAAATCATCTTGGTGCTCTCACTTAGCAGGAGCTTGTTTACTTGTACATGTTGTGATTATTAGTATTTTGCAAGTTTATATCCCCTGTAAATTTTACTGTTGACTGAGTTTCTGTATCTAAGTATGGTCCTTGAAAGACAATTTGAATTTGTTTCTGGCTGGTGCCTGAGGATAACAGCAAACCAGGAACACACTGGACTAACCATTAAATTTAAGGTCATTTTATTTTGCTGTTGGTAGGAGCAAATGAATGGTATCAATTTTATCCCCAAAAATAAGTTAGGTGAGTATTTGATAGAAATTCTTATAAGACACCTTTTCTCTCCCTTTTCAATACCAACTTCTCCAAAATGAATACTGGCAGCCAATGTTCTTTTGTGTCTCCATTTGCAGCAAGGGTTTTTGTTGTTTTTACTCACCATAATGTTAATGTGTTTCTTATTTTCCTTGGTGGTATGGGATGGGGGAGTTTAGCTTTATGCAAGAGTCTCTAATCTAACCTCCCTTCTAGCTCATGTCTTAGTTTTGTCCCCTGCTTTTTCCTCCTGCAGTCCATTAAGATTAAGCTCTAGCCTCAAGATCAGCAAATGTCTCAGCATGAATATTTGCTTCATAGTGCATTCACCTATCTATATTTTAACAAAATCCTTTTTCTGGATTTCTGTCTTTGGATGCTTCTCTTGTACTTAGTTAACTGTTTATTCATGTATTGTAAAATATACTGTCCATATTTATCCAGACTTTTATATGTTGACTCTTAAGAAGTTCCTTATTGACATCTAGTTCATTGTAATTTCAGAAATGGAATCCTTCTCCCTGTCTTTCTGCATAATAACTATTTATAGTAGAGTGGCTAAAAGGTGTTGCCTTTCTAGCAGTGGTTCAGCCTCAACCAATTCAGCCAAACACTGTTGTTACACAAACACAAATTCATATTTTATTCGTATACTTTATCTCTTGAAACTGTGAAGTGGTTTAGTTGAATGACAATAAGGAGTGTCCTGTGAATTAATAGTAGAGTGCGAGGAAAGCTGAAAGCACCCAAGAAATGTTGGATGATGATGATGATGATGACGATGACATCTTTGAGCTGGATAAAGTGATGATGAGATCTTGTTAACCAAATATAAACGGTGTAAGGGAAAATGCCTGTGCGTATAGAGATGTGTCAAGTTTGTTGATACACAAAGATATTATATATGAAAAACAATCCGTAGGGAGCAGTACCACTTATTTTCGTCTTACTCAAGAACTTTCAAACCTATGGGAAAGATAAAATAATTTAAAATGCACTTTAAATGTTATTTATAACCCACTTTGCTCCAAAATGTATTTTAGTGGGAACACTCGTGTTTTTTTCTTTTCCCATTACCTATCTAGATGGCCTTGTTATAGTGGGTCCAGATATTAGCCTTGGAGATAGAAGGCCACACCAACTTGCTGATTTTTCCCTACTGAAAGGCAACATTTGTTGACGTTGTCTTTTTAGCCCCTAAACACAATCTGCTTATTTTACAAAGGTGGGAGCCTATATGTACTCTGACCTGGTCCGTTTTCAAAAAGTTACTCCTGGTGTTCCTGACCTTTCTTAGAGAATTACTATCATGAAAAATTCTACTCATTAACCAAACATAAGAGATTCTGATAAGTTTTAAGGAAATAACCCTGCTAGATGATCCTTACACATGGGAATCACGTTGGACCACTACTCACCAAAGCCACATTCTTGTTTTCTTTTACTCATGGAATATGCAGAGGACATACTCACACGTAATGAGCAGATCTAATTTTAAAACGTGTGCTAACAGGCTTGCATGCTAACAATAAGATTTATCTCCAGGCTGACAGCTTACAGGTAGTCTTTTATTTTCCATGGCGAATTTGAAAATTAGCAAATTATATCACAACGGTGTTTACATGGTACAGAAGTACCTTGTTTTGGGTGTTGTTTTGTTCCTTTCATGCATAAGGACATTTTAATAGCTAGAAGAGGACACAAAAACCTGTTAGTTCTCTGCTTCTGGCAATACACCAGCTTTTCTATATAAAGTGATCAAAGACAGTAAATACCACGTAATAAAGTGAGAAAGAAGAGTGAGAGATCTTTTTTAAATAGTAGGGCTTTATTGCTGTTTTATGAAGCAGTAAAACTGCAAGCATTGTAGATGAAATTTGGGGAGTGCTAGAGTTATTTTTATCTTTCAGACTCTAAACTACAGGAACAAAAGGGAGTAATTTCATAAATATTCCAATCTCCCTTCCCTGGGCACACCAGTATGACGGGAAAATTTAGCTATTTGAATGGTGAAACTCTTACTCTTCACTAAGCCCAGAAAGGTTTCTGATATTGCAAAACCAACCATTTGGAGGTTAAAGTAATATGTTCATTATTGCCAAGGACATAGCTTGTGTGAGCTGTACAGGAGACTACTGTGTTGCCAATGTTCTCAAATAAGGGGAGATAGATGAAAACCATGAAATGAATTCATATTACATATGCACTTTTTGTATTGTATTTATAGAACCCAGAATGCATTAACTGAATATGCTTGCTGCACAGTAAATTAGCTCAATTTCATGGTGAAGATTTCATTATATTTTAATATTTTTAAATGCCCAAATTCAAGCTTATAAATGTTCTTAAAGCTACTCAGAAATTCTCTCTGTGATATCAAAAGATCAGTTAATTTGTAGTGAGAATAGATATATAAATTATTATACAGTAAAAACTTAGATGTATCTGCAACTCATAATTTGATTATTCTCCTTACTCCTTCTTAATGAATTTGATACTCCCATCCATGCCTTTCCTTAGGTCTCATTGCACATTATTTGTGCCAATAGCCTGAGATACATGAAACATAGTTTAACCTATTAATGTATTTCCTGTACCATCTTCACTTAAAGAGCTAATGTTAATAAATTGGTTCATAATTATATCCTTCAAGAACTCAGAAAAGCTGTGGAAATAAGATATTTTAAATTCCATGCCTGTCACTCCCCATGATTTGCAGTCACCATCAGAAGAGCAAGTTCCTGTCTTACATACACTCGATATTCATGTCCTCTCTCTTATCTGCAACCTGTGTACTACGAATTGTTTTGACCATTTTCCTCTTGCCAGTCTCCTAGCTCCATACACCTTTAGTCCTTAAGTTGGTCCATGACTTCACATTTTTAAACCTTTACTAGTTACTTCCTCTACCTCCTTTTTTATATACTACACAATTTCCTCTGATCTCTCAAAATGACAAGGCTATTCTTCCCTTTTCATATTGAAACCATAAAATAAGTTAGACTGGAAAATACATTTCTCAGTAACCTCTGCTCGCTCCAGATCTTTTTTTTTTTTTAATTTCAGCTTTATTGAGGTAAAACTGACATATAATATTGTAAGTTATTTAAAATATATACTGTGGTGATTTGATATATGTATATAATGAGAAAGAATTTCCCCATCTAGCTAATTAACACATTCATCACCTCATGTGTTTATTTTGTGTGTGTGTGGGTGTGTGTGAGAACATGTAAGTTCTACTTTCTTAGTAAATTTCAATTATAAAATACAGTGTTATCAGCCATAGTCATCATATTATATATTAGATATCAGATTTTATTCATCCTATAAATGAAAGTTTGTATCCTTTTACCAACCTCTGTTTATTTCTCCCACTTTCTAACCCCTGTGGAAAAAAAATAAAACAAAAAAAACAAAAAAAAACACCTTTTTTTATTTTGCTCTATGTCTATAAGTTTAACTTTTTTTTCCCCCAATTTTTAGATTCCACATCATGCAGTATTTTTCTTTCTCTGTCTGCCTCATTTCACTTAGCATAAATGCCTTCTAGTTCCACCCATGTGGTCACAAATGGCAGTGGTATCTTTATTTATTCATCTTCTGACAGATACATCGGTTGCTCCCGTATCTTGGCTATTGTGAATAATGCTGCAACTTTTTCCTTCCTGCATCTTGACTCATTCTTTTCTACTTTTTTTTCCTTAAACTTGAGACAGAAGTTACATACCCCTTCCTTAGCTAAAGGTTGAACTGGCACTCTTCAATTTTTCCCCTTCTCTATTAAATTTTCAGGAGTAATATTGTAAACATGGCTACCCCTCATTACATACAAACATAGTCAAGAATATTTTACTAAAAAAACACCTTTCCTGATTCTCTGACTTTTCACCTTATCTTCCCTTACTTCTAAACTTCCTGAAAAAACTGTCTCAGAAGACTGCTGTATCATTCTCATACATCAAATTTACAGGCTTATATGTACACATGCTCTGCCTTTTCCTGGCTCATGTTACTCCTCCACTTTTGCTCTAGATGCCATACTGACATGCATGAAACAATCAGCACAAAAATTATCTCTCTTTCTGCTGCATTAACATTTTTTTTCTGTCTGTTGGATCATTCTCCAAAGCATAACACCATGAAAATATAGCTCATATTAAGAAACAATGTTTTCCTTTGTCCCATATACCTGTCCAGCTACCATTCAATTTCTTTGCTCCTTTACTTAGCAAAATTAGGAAAAATTATCTAACTTTATGTCATCACTTGCTTACCATCCACTGTTTCCTCAACCTACTCTAATGAGGCTTCTGTCCTTACTACTTGTATTAGACTGCTGGGGCTGCCATAACAAACTACTATAGACTGGTGGCTTAAACAGCAGACATTTATTTTTTTCACAGTTCTAGAGGCTAGAAGTCCATAATCAAGATGCCAGAGAATTTCGTTTCTGGTAGATGGTCACCTTGTTGTGTCCTCACGTTGCCTTGCCTCTGTGTATGTGAGGAGAGAGAGAGAGAGAGAGAGAGACAGGGATAGAAGAGAGAGAGAGAGAGAGAGAGAGAGAGAGAGAGAGAGAGAACTCTGGTGTCCCTTCCTCTTGTTATAAAGACACCAATTGTACTGGATTAGAGTCCTACCCTTACGATTTCATTTAACCATAATTATCTTCTTCATAAAGGCCCAATCTCCAAATAAATCACATTGGGGGTTGGGGCTTCAATATATCAACGATGGGTGGACATGATTCTCTCCACAGCACTGTTTCACTGAAATTCGTCTTCTAGCCATCACCCACAATTTCCACTTTCATATACTAGTGTTTGGTTCTCTGTCATTGCTTTATTCCACTTGTTAATCATGTTACATAGCTGATTGTTCTGTTCTTCCTGAAGTACTTTATTATCTTGTATTTTATTTTATTTTAAATATTTTATTTCTTAAGATATCACTATTGCTCCTACATTATAATAAATTAACTTTAATAAAAGTAAAAAAATAATTACTTGGCAAAATTTTGTGCATTATTTTCTTAATGGATGTACTTGATTTCATGGCAACATTTGACACTGTAGATCAGAGGTCTACAAAGTACAACTCATATACCCTAAGTAGTGTTCAAGATGATATTTGGGTACAGGAAAACACATAAAACTTAAATATGTATTTATATTTATCTTCAAAAAGAAATTAAGAATTATAAAAAATGAATTATTTAGAATTCTGTGCCCTCATCATTTTAATATGTCATGTAAGATTAGGAGTGTCCCAAGGGAAGAGTGGAGTACTCTGTACTGATGGTGGTTAGTGGTGCTTATCTTATTCAACCATTTTTAGCATATTGAGAAGTAGTTTAATTTAATCATATTAACTTAAATGGATTTAAGCAGGATATAAATTTTAGGTTTTAGAATCTTGGCAATGATATAAAATCAAGTAAAGGAATATTCTGTAGCATACATTGGTTGCTTGCTTATTTCATGGTGGAAAAAAATAAATATTTGAAGAGTTCTCTTTTACAAAATCCTAGCTACAAAAAAATGCTCAAGAGTGGTGATATGACATCTAGCAGTAATTACCTGCCCTCTGACACACACACACAAGTCCTGTCAAGAAAATGCTAACATTTTTCACAATGATCAAATATAATAATAATAATTTTTTAAGAAAATAAAATTCATTCTATGGGGGGATTATTTTTAAAATGAATTGGAAGTGTGATTTTATAATTAAAATACTTAATGAGTAAAAATCATTTGGAAGCACAGTTTTCTAACATATGTACAAATCTTCTCAATGAAAAGATTCATTGTGTTTAGAATCATAATTTAAAAATGGGACTGAAAAATATGTGTCATGATTTACTAAGTACAACTAATAATTCAATTTTAAAATTTGGTTTCATGTTTCTGTCACTTAACTTCATCTATGAAAGCCATTAAGACCAAGAATTATTTAGCACAATCTAAATCAATATCTCAGCTGACTTGTTTTTTGCTTGACATTAATAAGCTGTTCCTTAAATTGATATGAAAATTCAAATGACCCAGAGTAGGCAGACAAAAAAAAAAAAATCTTAAGAAGAACAGAATTAGAAGACTCACATTTCAAAATTTCAAAACGTATTCCACAGAGTAACCAAGACAGCATAAGGATAAATATATAGATCAACAATAGAATTAAAAGTCGAGTAATTAGCTCTTGCATTTATGTTCAGCTGATTTTCAGTAAGGATGCCATGACCATTGAATGGGGAAAAGTAATCCTTTGAACACATACATTTTTGGGACAACTTGATATCCACATGCAAAGAATAAAGTCGAACCCCTACTATTCTATATACACAAAAATTAACTCAGAAAAGATCATAGACATAAACTAAAGCACAAAACTATAAAAATTTTAGAAGGAAATATACAAGTAAATCTTGGTGACTTTAGGTTGTATTTAATTGTTAATTAAATACAACACCAAAAACACGGGAAAAATAAATTAGTTTTATTTTATCAAAATTAAAACTTTTGTGCTGCAAACAATACCATCAATAAAGTACAAAGACAAATCACAGAATGGGAGAAAAATGTTTGCAAATTATATATATCTGATAAAGGACTTCTATTCAAAATATACAAATAACTCTTGTAATTCATTAATTAAAAGATATAGCCAAATTAAAAATGGGCAATGGACTTGAATGGATATTTCTTTGAAGAAGATATGCAAATAATGACTAATGAGCACATGAAAAGATGATCAACATTATTAGTCATTAATAAAATGCAAATCACATCTACAATGAGATACTACTTCACACTCACTAGGGAGCTATAATCAAAACATAGATAATAATAAATGTTGGCAAGGAAGTAGAAAATTGGAACCCTCATACACTGGGTGTTAATGTGCAATGGTACATCCACTTTGTAAAAAACACTGGTAGTTCCTCAAAATGTTAAAAATGAAGTCATCATGTAAACCAAAAATTCTCTGCTAGCCCTATCTATCTATCTATCTATCTATCTATCTATCTATCTATCTATCTATCTATCATATATATAATGCTGTTTTATGTATATAAAACAGCATTATTCATAATAGTTAAAAAGTGGTAGGAAACCCAAAATGGTGCAGCAGACAAACTGTGCCTGCATCCTTCCATGAACACATTAAAATTACAACTAAATTATAGATCAATCAACCTGGAGAACCATCTGAAGTCTAGACTAACAGAAGTCCTGTAACTAAAAATATAAAGAAGCCACACCGAGACTGGTAGGAGGGGCAGAGTCGCAGAACTGGCCCCAAACCTCCCTGTGGCAGTTGAGAATCTAAAGGGATATCTCCACCATGGAGGTTTCTCCCAGAGGAACGAGGGATCCAATCTCACACCAGGCTCCCCAGCCAGGAGTATTGGTGTCCAGGATAGGAGCCCCTACAACATCTGACTGTGAAAAACAGTGGGATTCCCGACCATATGGGTGGGATGGAAGGCTGCAGGAAACCCAGACATCCTCTTAAACAGCCCACACACTCACTCGCTTGCTCGCAGGCACTCACCCTGAGCTCCAGTGGAGAGATGGTGACTTGGAGGCATGTTGGAGCTATATAGAAGTCAGACTGCAGTATGTAGCCTCAGGGCAAGGGCTGGAGGAAGATTACTATTTTCCCTGTGAGTCCTCCTCCCATGCAGCGAGTAGGGAGGCACCATCTTGTCTGTGTTGAGCCCGCCCCCACATGCCAAATCTGCATCTAATTGGTCTGATGAGCTCTGCTCCACCAGCTGACTCCACCCAGCTGACTCAGCTGGGACTCTGCCCTACCCACTCCACTAATGCTGGAGGTACTTTCTCCACTACATACTGAGCAGTCAGCCCTGCCTTAATTGCACTCTTTCTTGGAAAGCTATGAGAGTCTGACAGGCCCCAGGCAGGCAGTGACTGGCCTTGGTGTTCTCTGTCTTTTGTTGAGTCACTCCAGGCTCAGCACTGGCACCAAATCAGAATTTACGTTAACTTGGTGACCACAACTCTTCCCACTGGAGTGACTTCCTGAGACCCTGCCTCACCCAACTTGTATACTGCACAACTCTGTATCAGGAGCTGAACCTTAAGGGAGCTAACAAGTGGCAGAAGGCCTTAGGGTGTCCTGGCTTTTTGTGGAGATATGCCAGTCCCAGTACTGGTGGCCAACATCCTGGGTTAACAATATGGCCTCTCCCACTTGCCTCCCGGATTAGCACAGGCAGTGAACAACTGTGGATAGCTTTGTAGCTCCTATCAGGTAGCTCCCAGCTGGTTACAGGCAAGGGTGACCTGGGTCTGCAAGAGCGCCTCCCAAGAGGCCCCAGAACCAACATACTTGGAGATAGTCTTCAGATCACAACAGAGCACCACTCAATTAACCCCACAAGCAGCATACACAAAAGGTGGTCTCAACAGGCACCAGAATCAAATCGTTCAAATGTTAGAATTAGATATTTCAAATCATTGTAATCATATTATTATAATATTTTTTCATATTATAAAAAAGAACACAAATTTTCATTAATAAATAACATAAAATTAATAATTAAATAATATTCATTTTATACTTATGCCATCATTTTTAAAGGTCTATCAAACTGAAAAATTTATAAGGTATACAGCATGTTAAACATTAGGAAATGTATACATTAGTTTCTTGTTTTGAATTAAAAAATTTAGAACAAAGACTATTCTCTCATCTTGAATGTGTCACTTTCTCGATTTCTAGCAATGGAAATTTCCATTCTCTTGATTTATGTCCCCATGTGGAGTGAATTCCATTTTATTAACACACCTGCCCTTTTACCCAGTCCCCTCACTATGGTTTTCATAAAGGAAGAGAGGAGAGTTATTTTTTGAAGAAATTTTGGAGATATAACAGGCACAACTAAGCTTCTCCTGGATACTTTTTTGGACTTTGCCATCTATGGAGAAAGAGTGAGCGTCAGTTTGTTCTCTGCCATGTGGACGGTACGCATTTAAGAGCTGTAAGAAGTGAGGGGGTTTGATTTATTACTGGGGTGAACTGCTAAAAAGTGTGTTGTGATCACTCATTCAAAATGTTATCTTCCAATCCAGATTTTATCTTTTCTAAGTCTGTTATTTCAGCTGATTTTCAGTTCTCTCTGTGCACTCTTGTATTTATAGTCTAGTTGTCCTGAACACTGATGGAAAAAAGATGTTCTTGTGCATCCTCAAAGTCCAACAGCACTCAACAAATGGTATTACAGTGAAGGCACCACCCCTCCCGCAAAGAATTAGAATGGCCCATTAGGGAATAGGCTTGTCATTGAAGAGTGGTAGAGTGAGAGGTGGTTAATTGTTGGTAGAAGGAGAAAACAGGAATGACTGCCAGATTAAGGCTAGTGGTATGATTCAGTGTGAGTCACAGGGGTCCAACCATGTACAAAGAGAAGGGTAATGGACACCTAGAAGGACTTCCATGGACTTGAGTTGAGAAATATACCCGTGAGCAATATCTTTGTCTCTTTCTGCAACATGTGAGACATATTTTACCTCAGTAGGTATAATTCTGTGAGTTTAAAAAAATGTATCTTGGCAAACTAACTTTTTGGGCAGCAGTTTTACATAGGATTGACAAAAGATGAAACAGCATTGTTTGGATAGTGTCAGCAGTGCCAAACACCCAGACAAATTTGAGATAGAAGTGGTCAACCTCACAGGATATTAGGGTTGAGAATTTCATGGACATATGAGATAGTAGCAATTTGGGAGATATCTGCAGAAAGTCTCCAGTTGCGTATTGACTGGAGCATGGATGTGTGGAGCTACTAGAGGCCATGAAGTGATTAGAGAGAACAATCTTTGGGGCTCGCACAGGGACAGGAATAATTTCTGTTTCAACCAACGAGACTGGAAAACCTCGTAATTCGCAGGGCATCGGGGAAAGTACACAGAGTGTTCCTGTCTCAGTAAAGGGGAAGTAACAGCCCTAGACAAAGTGCTTCTCTCATCCCACTTTACAAAGCTTAAAAGCAAGATATGAGAGGGCCAAACTATAATGTCTAAGAGGGATAATGCACTGAATGTAATTGACAACAGATTAAACATAGCAGAGAAAACTATTAGTGAACTTAAATGTATAAGAATATAAAAAATAAAAATGAGGTGAAGAGAAAAAAGTGACTGAAAAAATAAGCAGATCATTTGAGTTTTCATTATGTTCATAAATTAACTCAGAAGGAATTTTAATCCTAAATGTAAAACCTAAAACTATAAACTTTCTAGAAGAAAACATGAACAAATATTTGTGACCTTGGGTTAAGCACAGGTAAGACCCCAACAGAAAAAGCAAGGCCCATAATACAAACAAATAAACAAACAAAAATCTAGATACTTTGGACATCATCTAAATGAATAACTTCTGCTTCTTAAAATACAATATTTAGAGAATGAAAAGACAAGTCAGAGACTAAGAGAAAAATCGCTTCAGAGCTTATATCTGATGAAAGAGCTGTATCTAGAATGTATTAAATTTCAGAACTTCAAAATAAAAATTCAATAGTACAATAAAATAAAGGGTAAAAAACTTGAGCACACACTTCCAGAATTCATAGATGGCAAATAAGCATATGAAAATGTAATCAACATCATTAGTCACTGGGGAAATACAAACTAAAACCAAAATAAAATATTGCTACACTAATTAGAATGACTAAAATGAAAAAAAAAAAAAAAACTGACCATGCCAAGCGTTGGAGAGAATTTGGGGGGACTTGGATTCTCAGACACTGACAGTGGGGATGTTCAATGACAACTTTGGAAACTTTGACAAAAGTGTCTCAAAAAGTTAAACATGTATCTACCAAAATACTCAACCATTACATTTTTAGGTTTTTACCTATGAGAAAGTAAAGCACATGCTCATTCAAAGAGCTGTACATTAATGTTCATAGCAGTGTTATTTGTAAAAGTCCAAAACCAGAAACAACCAGGATATCCATCAATATTTGAATGAATAAACTAATTATGTTTATTGTATTTGTTACTTACGAATAAAAGGCAATAAACTTGATATGTGTAACATCGTGAATAGATCTCAAGATAATTACATAGAGTAAGAGAAGAAAAAAATTTTATTCTATATGACTCAATTCATTTAAAATTCTAGATTTTTCAACTAATCTAGAAAATTCTAACCAACCTAATTAGAAATGAGATATATTGCTGCCTGGGAGAAGGGGCCACAAGGAGCGTATGATAAGGATTACAAAAGGCATAAGATACTTTAGAGGGTAATGGATAACGTTTGATCTATTCATTATGGGGATTATTCCACAGGCACATGTATGTTAAAATGTGTCAAACTGTGTACTTGAATTATGTAGAGTGTATTTGTGTCAATTATACCTCAGTAAAGCTGTTTAAAAATTTTGCCACAGGATTTTGTAATGGTGACATTGACAGGAGACTCAGTGCTATTTGGAAAATAAGAGTGAGATTGTAGAGAGGAGAGAATGAGAGAAGAGAGTAAAGACAGTGAATATGGTTATGAACAATTAATCAATACTTGGCTCTCTTCTCTCCTGGGAACAAAGGAAGACTGCCTGTGTTTGACCCCTTGGACTTAGGCGCAACCATGTGAAGTGTTTTGGCCAATGACCTGTGTGCCAAAGTAACATTTAGTGAAGGCACTAAATGCAGATTCTTGAACTTCAGTTGACTCTTCTCCTTCCTTGATGAAATTGAAAACACAAGTTGGTATAAAGAGGTAATAAACAAAAATATCTTTGCTTGCTTGGTCAACATTTGGAGGACAACCGGACTGTTGCCTCACCCACAGCAGATTTTATATGAATTAAAAATACATTCTTTTCATGCTAAGCCACTGAGATTTAGAGGTTTCTTGTCACTGCAGCATAACCTTGTCTGTCTCTAGTGCTATGATAGTGATTTCAGAAATTTTTGTTATAAAAGGTAGAAGAAAAAAGACGAGGTAGAGTCAAAGATGGTTGTTTTTTTTAATAAGATGAAAACGGTTACAACATTTTTTAATAAAAGTTCTTGAATACGTAAAAAGTTATGAAATGTAGTTAGGACTATTACTTTTTCATATAGCAATTATTTGGGAAAAAAACAAACAAACATCATCCTCTAAGCAAATGACTTTCAGCTACCACTTGTCCATTCAGGCAGCTACTCTTGTGCAGTGAACAAATTTCATGATTGTCCATGATGGTCGTGTGTCATAGGAATGAAAGTTGGCTTTAGGAAAAATAACAGTTCATCCATTAAAACAGAATTTACAGTACAGTACATTGGTATAGTTACAGAGAAATGTATAGATTTATTTGTGGGAGGTTTAATTATTTCATTCTATAGATATTTACTGACTGCTTTCAATGTGCCAGATACTATTCTAATAGGGGTACAAAATTAAAAAACAAAACAAAAACAAAAACAAAACAAAACAAAACAGAAGCAACCCTGCCTTCATAGAGCTTACATTCGAGTAGGATGAGGGGGTGGTTGATCTAAGCCAAAACAAAATAAATAATCATGTGTTATGCTAGAATTTATAAGTACTATAGAAAAAATATATATTAAGGAGTGAGAGAGAAAAGAGGTGTGGACAAGAGATAAGAAATATGGGTGATTTGGATGTCTATTCTCGGTGAAATAAGAAGCAATATTATCAGCAGAGGACATGTTCAAAGTTTGAGTTAGGGAATAAGAGATGAAATAGAGATCTGGGAATGAATTGTTTAGGAAAATGTGGTGGGATTGCCAGGCAGCACTGAGGAAGCATTTTAGGAAACAAAATTGAAATAAATCCAATCAATATGATATTTTTCTTCAGCTGAATGGGTACAGACAGTGAACATGTGGAGAACAGATTGGATTAGACCTGCATTTCAGGTCATTTTATTATTCTCCCAATCACCCGACTGTAAATCTCAGGAACATTTAATCTCAGCTTTTTATTTACTTTTCATATCCAATCATTCACTAAGTTATTCAATTATTCATTAATTTGTTCAACTAATGTGTATTGCTTACTTCTATTGTTTACAGCACAGTGGCAACTATGAAAACAAATCCTTATACTCAAGAAATAGTAATATAACAACATCATATCACATCATATCATATCACAACACCACACCACACAACACCACACCACACCACACCACACAACACAACACAACACAACATAACATAACATAACATAACAACATGAAATACTGTTAGAGAGACCACCTGTGCGCTGTGCAGCTTATGCACTGTAAGAAAGGAGTATTCCACAGGAACCCAAAAGGGGGTTGATAGGTTGGCTGTGTGGTAAAGGAAAACTTCCCAAGAAGATGTGTTTCAAATGTATTTTGAAAGCCCTTAATGAATTAGCTCAAATAAGCAGTACAAGCAGATGAATTGCATTTAGAAAAGCAAATGGGAGTGGGAGAACATAGTGTGTTTAGAGAACTGACATAGTTCAGCTCTCAAGGGCTCAGGTTTCCGGGCAGGGAATGTCAAAGAGGAAATGAGAAGGGAGAAATAAGCAGGGAGCAAATCATGAAGAAACACATCCCATGTTAAGAAGTTAGGATTTTTACTGAAAAGGTGAGAAAGCATTCTTAAGGTTAAGTGAGGGACTGACATGGTCAGAGTTATTTTTTAGAAAGACTGTTCTGACAATCTTACAGATAATGCCTTAAGGCAGGAAGACTGAGGGTTAACCTGTTAGTCACTTCAAGCTTTTCAAGGATATATCTTCTATTTACAGACTACTTCCTGAACTTCTAGCCTGGATCTATACCTTCCAGTTTGTCTTTGCTTTCTATAGTTTTATAGCCACCAACATAGATAGGCGTGTTTTTGTTGTTCTCAAGCTGATGTTGACTCCTTGAATTTAATTTATACGTTTACCTTTCCAGTTAGGCTCCTGGTTCCTTCTGAGTTTGATTCTATTTTCCATCTTTGCAATCCTTGAACTGACTCATATCATGCCACTTCCAGACAGACCTGAGACTTCCTCCTTTTGGGGTTTGCCCTTATTTCATGGATGAGACTAAATTAGGAACTAAAGGAATGACAATAAGAATAATACATATTTCTGTAGTGTTTAGAAAATATAATTATTATTAAAGACTGGGAATATACTGGATTTGGAGGCTAATTGAGAAAAGAGAATAAAGACTGATTTCCAAAATTCAATTTCAATAGCTAAGTGTATAATATAAATAACACTGAAATACAGAATATAAGAGGAATGGGAACACGTTTTCAAGGGAAGATGAGTTTGCAGTTAAACATCTCTGTGCAAGGATGCTTGGTAAACAGTTTAACACACAAGTTAGGCTCAAAAGAGAAGTCTGGCTGCAACGCAAAAATATGTTTACACATACCTTACGTAGAAGCAGCCCTGGTGGCCACACATTGAGATGAGCCTCCCGAGACAGTGACCAAGGTCAGAACCTTTAGCAATAATATAGATAAGAGCATGGAGGAAAGAACTCATGGTGAAGGCTGGGGAAAGGAACTGAAGATGAAGAAAGTAAATCAGGAAACTGTTGCAGGAGCCAAAGTAGGAGGGACTCATCAAAGATGGCAAAACAATTCTAAAGACTCCACCTCCTCATGCCTTTTCTATCAATTTTCTCTTTTTCATTCCTATTGCTTCTGCCAATATTGATGAGCTTATTCAATTGCTTGTATTTGTCTCTCAATCTGTAAGTGGTTTTTCAATTCATCTGTCATAGTGCTCAGAGTTGTCATCTGAACAAATCAGTTCATGTTATTTTTCCTATCCAAATTCTTAAAACCTCAAAACTTGCACAATCAAGTCAAAACTTTTGACTTACTGTTCAACGTCTTCCACATGATAGTCCAAACCAATTTTTCTAACATTGCCATCCTCCACCATCTCCTTTCATCCCTCTATTCCATTCACAGCTAATCACTAACAGTCCTGAACAGCGCTGGCACTTTCAACCTTCCCAACTTTGCACATACACTAGAATTACCCTTATTCTAGATTACCGAGATACCCCTTCACATATATACCAGAAATCTTTTCATCAAGATTTCACTCAGATGTTAACTCCATTTAAAGTCTTTTTCGAGCCTACTGTTTACAGATAAAACCTCTTTTTGCAACCCAACACTTTATGCATTTATCTCTACACTTATTTTATTCAGCATTCCCCTACAGAAAGTTTCATAGTTATACATTCCTTAAAGTGAGTAACCATGTGATTTTTTTAGGCTAGTATTTTCTGCACTTCTAGGCACACTCTTCCTAATTTTGCATCATTACTATATGTTTATTAAAATAGTCAATTCTTCAATTCTGAATTCGGGCCAAATTTTTCTATACGAGTGTCTGGGTGTGTGTGTGTGTGTGTGTGTGTGTGAGCGTGTGCATATGCATGGATGCGTGCAAAGGCATATACAGGCATATCTTGGAGATTATGTGAGTTTGGTTCCACATTACCTCAATAAAGCAGATATTGCTATATAGTGAGTCGCTTGGGGCTTTTTTTGGTTTCCCTGTGCTAATCAAAGTTATGTTTACTTTATACTATAGTCTGTTACATGTGCAAAAGCATATCTAGAAAAAAATCAATGTGCATACCTTAATTAAAAATTCATTATTGCTAAAAATGCTAACTATCATCTGAGCCTTCAGTGAGTCATAACTTTTTTGCTGGTGGAGGGGCTTCACCTCCATGGTTGATGGAGCAGTCAGAACACACACGATATCTGTAATTAAGTTCACCACTGTATATGGGCATGGTTTGTGGCACCCCAAAACAGTTACAATAGTAACATCAAAGAACACTTATCACAGATCACCATAAGAAATATAATAATAATGAAAAAGCTTAAAATATTTCAAGAATTACCAAAATGTGACACAGAGAAATGAAATAAACAAATGTTTGAAAAATGGCAGGGCTGCCATTAGCCTCCGATTTATCAAAAATGCAATATCTGCAAAGTGCAACAAAGAGAAGCATAATAAAATTAGGTATACCTGTACAGTAGGTCAAAAACACCTTGTTCATTTCCCCCCAAAAGTACAACTTGTAAGTAATTCATCTTATCAGTACCTGAGGAGGGGTATTTTCCAGTTGTTAAATGTAGCATTTGATACTTGATTTCAAGCACATGGAGGCCAACTGAAATTCTCTTTCTACTAAAGAGAAGGAGATATAATAATTCATTCCTGATGATACATATTCCAGCTCTATGCTCTGGAAATTTTCCAAGTCACTCAACACCACTTTTGCTTTGATTGAGTTATACAGAGTTATACGTTTGTGGCTTTTAAGAATGTCAGGGCAGGGAGGTGCTTACGGATAATCTAATAATAACTACATTTATGGAGTTTCCACCTGGCACTGCGTTAGGCATTTTACAAACATTATGATTAATACTCACAATGACCTTGTGAAGTGGGGGTTTTTATCCCCATTTTAATGAGAAATTTATTCTTAATAGGATGAAGCAAGTTACCTATAATCACTGTTCCCAAATGGCAGAACTAAATTTCAAGTGCAGATCTGTCTTGTTCCAAAGTCCATGCTCTTGACAATTTCAAATCAACGTATTAGTTGACTTTTGGCTATTGTATGTATTGAGAAGAATATGATATTAATTTTTTTAACTGGTTTATAGAATTTCATCAGCAATTGGTGAAAAAGAAGTTGTTTAAATGAACCAATGAAAATGATATTTGCTTATTTCTCATGCATTTTATCCTACCAACCTTTTAGTCTGTTTTATTATCTGTTTAGCCATTCATTCACTCAACAAAATTGTGTTGAGTACCAACTATTGAGTACCTTGTAGGCACTCCTGGGATACATTCATGACAAGAAAGACCTTTTCCTTCACGGAGCTTACATTTTAGCAAGGGTAAGACAGAAAGTAGACAATAATTATAATAAGTGAACTAATTATAGAGTATGGGTTATGGAAGTGTTTTAAAATTAGAAAGTAGATAAAAATTGTGGGGTGGGGGTGTGTATAGTTTGGTAATTTAAACAGTGGGCTCAGTGGATGAGCATTTCCTGCAGAAAAAGCAGCCAGTGCAAAGGTGTGACGGCATATTGGCGGGATAGCAAGAATAGTGTGTTGGGACAGGGTAAGGGTGGGGGGGGCGTGAACTTTAAGAGGAGAAATCTGAGAGATGCTGAAAGAGAGGTGTCCTCTCTGCTGGACTAAAACACATGTTATGTTTCTGTGTTTCTGTTTCGTCTTCATCTCTGTGCCTTCGCAGTTGCTTTGTCCCTTTCACAAATTTGAGTCGCGAGATGAATCGTGTCATATAGTGGTTTTATCACTCAAAACAGGAAACCTCATTTTTACAGCTGTTGATTACTATAGTAAAGTCTAAGTAAAAAGGAAACTCTGGACCTGCATGAATTCAAGACTAGAGTAGAAGAGCGAATAGTTGAATTCAGAATAAAGCTTTGAGCCCCCCTGTCCCTGGGCTCTGTCCAGACCTTGTCTTTTCTTTGGGTTGCGGTTAGCCCTCAGTGGTAGAGATTCCCTAGTAAAACTCACGGGTGTTTACTGCAAGAACTGATGAAAAGATTTGAACCTAGCAGATACCATTTTCTGAAATTTCCTATAAATTATTATGGGGTCCACTCTACTCCTGACCTGAACACCAGACAAATACTTGGTAACTGGGTAACTTACAGTGACAGCTTGAGACTTAAGTTCTTAAAGTCTAAATTTCAAAGGTCATAAACTTTTAGTCTTGAAGAAAATAAAAAAGCCA
The DNA here is from genome assembly GCF_964194185.1 of Rhinolophus hipposideros. NCBI lineage: Eukaryota > Metazoa > Chordata > Mammalia > Chiroptera > Rhinolophidae > Rhinolophus > Rhinolophus hipposideros. The sequence goes on along the minus strand of NC_138050.1, from coordinate 43,292,892 downwards.
CTGCTCTACCCTTGAATTTTCACTCTAAGCAAGCAGTGCTTTCTTGTAGGGTGTTCGCCTCCACTACATGTTAGAATTAAGAAAAAAATAAAACAAAACAAAAAAACATACCTTTAACAAAAAGCATGATGATTTCTCCCTCATGAATATCTGATCATCAGATAAAGTCTCAAAAGGCATTCCATTGATTAGCATCTCTGAGTAAAATGCAGGTTTTTAAATCCTGGCTAGGCTTTCCCTCTGATTATCTCTGGGAGAAAGAAAACACAGAATACCCAGAGGAGAGATTTTAAGTTTATTCTCTTTTTGTACTTATAATAAAGACTTTTCTTTCCAAACCAATCAGCAGCCCATTGGCCAGAACCCAGAGCTGGCTCATCAGAAATCCAAGTCTGAAATGGGCAGCGGGAAGCTGTCTTTTCGTGCAGTGTCTCAAGAAAAGTAAAACAAATGTGATCATTCTGAAGCCTGTGTCGCCTCATTGCCATGCAGCCCTCCCTGATATCCTTGCCGTTTTATGAATGGTGAGAGCTCTTAACAGTGACAGTCTGCTTTGTCCTAACTTGCCATTAGCATTACACACCCTGGATACCCTGAACAAGAGGTCTGGAACAACTCTATTTTTTTTTTCCCCCCAGGAAATAAAATAGGAAAGAATTCAGTTTTAGCTAACATTTACTAGATCCTCATTCTGTGCCAAATTCTATACGAGACGGTTTTTGGGCCAAGTGTTGAGGACTGGGAGCAGAGGAAAGAGCTGCCCAGAGGAGAGCCAGATGCTCTGCAGACTGAATATTCCCCAGAGAACAAAAATGGAATTAGAAATCAAAGCCTTTAAATATTACACTTATTTATGTAGACAAACTGTTCAAAGAATCAGCATGAACATTTGCCCTAGTGGAAGAGGAAAAAAAAACAACTTAATAAAATTCATTTTGTCTATCTGATTAAGCTAAAATGCTAGTTGGAGTTGACTGTTTTATTTGGCATCTAAGTATATGAAATTTTTTCTTTGCAAATTAGTACCAGTGGCAAGGTCATGCTGAGCATATGGAAATTAAGGATTTTAGCACAAACTTTATTTTACTGGACAAAGTGATGACTGGGTCAGAGAGAGAGAGAGAGAGAGAGAGAGAGAGAGAGAGAGAGAGAGAGAGAGAGAGAGAGAGAGAGAGAGTTGAGGAAGGGATTCTAAATATTATAGCATCTCAGAGACCAGCAGAGCAATTACACTTTGGCTAACGATATGTAAATGAAGAATTTGAAAGCAAAAGATATTTTAAGTGAGTAGAATGATATTCCCAGAGGTTACTAGAAGCCTCTAATCACAGAATATTTAAAAATGTCTTTATAAATGGATTTTCTACATCTTTTCAAAGGGATGGACTTCTTTATCTGGACTATTAAAAATTATGGAGGAATGGCAGTGTTCTCAGGGTCTTGCTGAAGAAGCAATCAACACAAACATTGGATGAATTCATGAGAAATATAAGCCATGGTTGATGGTGCCAGGGCCAGTTCTTGGTATGAGAACGAAACAGTTGAACTTCATTCTCAAAGACAGCTATGGGATGGTGGAAAGACTATTGGATTAGAAGCTAGGAACCTTAGGTCAAGTGCAACTCTTTCTATTTCCTAGCTATCTGAGAGCTTCAAGTCACTTACCCTCTCTGGGTCAGTGTAGTAAGGTTAATAATGTTTTTAAAGTTCTCTTAGTAAGCATGATTTCATTATGAATGAGAAAAAATTAAACTAAATAGCACCAAGTAAGAACTATGAATATTATTTCCACCTTGGTCCCCAGATGTTTTCTCACTTCATATTTGTGGGTATCCTCCTTGTGACACTTTTTTGGCTGATCCAGTGTTTCTCCACACCTTATCCCATATCAGGGCCTAAACATCAAACTCAGTATGCTAAAAGGATGAAGTCTTGAACTTTGAAAACAGTTAACAAGTAGACAGGAGATACATTCTGCCTTTTGCCAGAATTCAATAGCTATGAAACAACATTTTATGTGGTATGATAGAATGAACAATAACTAATCCACTAAAAACTTTTCAGCAACTCCCAATTGTTAATAGAATAACATCCAAATCCTTAGCATGGTATGACTTGTTACTTTCCTCACCCTCCCACTCTGTTTTCCTGCCATCCCAGACATAACAAAATTTCTCTCTCTCTCTCTCTTTCTCTCTCTCTCTGTCTCTCTCTGTCTCTCTCTCTGTCTCTCTCTCTCCCTCCCCCTTTTCCTCTTTCCCTCTTCCCCCTCCCTGTTCTCTCTGCTTTTCTCTCAACCTCATGCCTTCATTCTTCTATTTTTCTCAGACAAGAAAAAGACAAAGCAGGAATAAAGAAATGTGAACTCACATCCGGGTCCCACTTTTTCTTACACTCACTCTAGGAAATCATATCTGATCCCTGCCGCACTCCCCACCCTCCCCTTAGCTCTCCTATCACAGCTCAGTGAAATGTATTGTCTTGTCCTTGCTCTGTTCACTGTGGCCTAGTATCTAGCACTGTGCCTACTAAATGAACTCACTAATTCACCATACTTGTTTAACTGAATTGACAGGAAATAGGAGACATCGTTCTTCTATCAACTCAGATATTATAATTTGGATTCACATAACATATCTTAGCCTCAAAGTCATAATTTATAAAAGGGAAATTTGATTATATGATCTTTTAATATGAATATAATGCTTTGGTTTCCAGAAATATTTTTCCCCAAATAGCATCCATAGAATGGAATTCAAGAATTTCCTCAGTAGCAATACCCAGAAATTATAGGCTGATAGATTGGATAAAACCTTAAAAAGAAGTGAAAGAGTTTATATGTTGATATTGTAAGAAATGATTGTAAAATTTTGACTCTTGATATTTAGCAAATGTTCATATTACCATAATAATGATTAAATCCTCATTTCTCTATTCACATTTCATGATCTTGTTACATAACATCATCAATCCTCATACAACTTACAATTTGTTGTAGGCTTGAATTAACTGTAGCAGGACTCTCTTTTTCTCATTTTGAAAGCTGGTTTGGCAAATCCTCCTCAGTTGACTTCCGAGTAGAACTAGTGGGAAGAAAAATGGACATATTTATTGTTCAAAGAGAGAATAAATCTATCCAGAACAGAGATGCTATTAATATTCTGAACCACATGTCCAAGTAAAGTTATGTTTTTCTGTACAGGATAAGAAGCAGTAGGATAATAAACAAGACTTTCTGTGGCTTCATTTTTCCAGCTGTTTGTGGAAATACTTGACATTTAACAACATGCATTCGGCATTTGACAGAAAATGGGATTATCGCATCTTTCCAATAACTGTCCACAAGGCAGATCTTGTTCCTCACTACTGTCAGATATCTTCTTGAGCCTAGAGTGGCATTCCCGACAAAGAAAATTTCAAGTGCAGTGAAAATAAAGACTGGGGGACACTTAAAGCAATGGAAAGAAATAGTTCTTAAATGCAGCAATTTTCTAAGCTGTGTCTTATTTTTCTGATAAGAAAGAAAAAATAAAGATCAGTGTGAATTCTAACACCTCAATCATCTCTCCTGCCCTTAGTCTCACAAAAGGAATAATCTTTCGTAAATAAAAGATGGTATTGTCTCACAGTCATCTTTGCCAAGCTCATGCATTCTCCTCATTGGCAGGAAGGTTAGAAATGTAACACTGGTAGAAACATGAAAATGACACGTGGAGAGCTTATTTAGCAATTGACCCCCCTTTTTTTCTTTGCTGAAATCCTAAAACTCCAGAGCAAAGCCACTGCTAACCAACAAATCCGACATTTCCTTTCAAGATGCAGGTGAATAGAAAGGTATACGCCTGCTCACTCAGCACCCACATGGATGCATCAGCCTCTACTTAGGTTGTGGGGTGGGAGCCAGTCTTTCCTCGTGCTCTGCACTCTTCATTGAGATATGGGATGGGCACCAATCTGCATACAAGAGGCAATGTTTTTGAACCTAAAGGTGTCATTAATAATGTGAACTTGCCTAAGCCATTTCACGTCTCTGGACCTTAGTTTTCCAATGTGTAGAAGAAAGTAATTGGACTAGATTAGTCTATCTCAAATTTTACTTGCATCAGAATAATCTGAGGGATAGTCCTGTAATATATGATTCAGTGGATTTTGGAGATTACATAGGTGTCTGTATTTAGATTTTTTTTAAATTTTTTAAAATTACAGGTGACATTCAATATTGTATTAGTTTCAAGTGTACAGCATGGTGGTTAAACAATTATATATTAATAACTTACTAAGTGGTCCCCCTGACAAGTCTAGTACCAACCGAGTGTTTATGTATTTTTAAACAATGCACTAGTGCTATTAATAAAACCCAAAAACTATATCCTTTATATCCTGACTTGCAAAAATTCTATAAATCCAGATTAAATGTGTTAAAAATGTTCATCAGACAAAAATCTAAAGGATGACTCCTTAGTAAAATCCTATTGTCATTGAACCAGGAAAGCTTTGTATATTTCACAAGCTTCATTTCACTAAATATTCCCATTTACTAGAAGCAACATCATCTAACCCCTCAGGTTCCTAAAGTTACTTTATCTCCTTCTCTTTTGTCTTCCATGTATAATTTATACTTATAATGATAATGGTAGCTACTTTGTGCTAGTAATCCTTCTAAGTCATTTATATTTATTAACTAAATCTTTACTCTATACAACTAGAATAATTAATAACCTCATTTTACAAGTAAGAAAAATGAGGTCCCAGAGAGCCTAAGTAATTTATTCAACGTCCTACAGCTAATACTAGAATAAGTGAGAATTTGAACCCAGGCCATCTAGCTCCAATGTTTATACTTAACACTATGTTGTTCTCAATCTAGTTTACCAATGCAGTTTTACTATTTAAATAATTTATGGTGCCAACCTGATTTATTCTTATCTTTTAATTCCTACCAGCAAATCCCTAATTTATGTTGATGCCAATTCACCATAAATAACTTCAAGGATTTACTGAGCACTTAAACTGTGAGTAGAATCATGCTACGGTATGTAATAACAAAAAACTCTGCTTTCAAGGAATTATATAGTATTTTTTATAAACTTGCAGGTTTTTTACTTCTGGTCTGTCTGAAACCATTCTCTACAAGTGGCTTTGACCATAACTTTGCTCATTTCAAGAGCTAAAATTTGCTACCAACTTCCCAATGCTTCAGATTACACTTTAAGTGCCAATAATAATTTTAAAAAAACCATTATCCCCTAGCTCCATGATATTTTAAGGTACTCATTGCTCAGTCTCTTGGCTAAGCTTTTATACAAAGCAGTCACAGAGAAATGTTACCTGTATATAAATGTTCCAAATCAACCATTTCCATCTTTAAGAATCCTATTCAAAATTCATGTTTGCTTGAAAACTCTAAATCAAATGAAGTAAAATTGATTTTCAAAGCATTTATAACTCTCAAAAGGATATTTTGCAAGTTTGATTGTTGATGTGTTTGAATGCATATGTGGAAAAGATAATATAGATAATATTCAGAATTTATATAAGAAAGGTACATTTAATTCTGGTCTTAGCTAGTTGAATCTGGTATTATAAAATTAATTTTGTGTCAAAGTATAATTCTCAAAATGTTAAAAACATAATTCTTATGTAAATAAATAGTGATCATTTATCATATTTTTATTTAATTCATTAATGATGGAAGCAACAATTTGAAAAAAAATACTAATTTAAAAAATGCACAAAAGAAATGGGATATTATATAAACCGTGAAATAAAAATGTAATGCTGATCTAAGATTCTTATATCTAATTTAAAATAAACTGGTTCATTTCCAGTCAAGTTGGCAGAGTATGTAACTGCTGTGCCTACCTTCTCTCACAACCACATCAAAATTACAACTAAACTATAGAACAACCATCATTGAGAATCACCTGAAGTCTAGCTGAACCGAAGCCCTACAATGAAGGACATACAGAAAAAGCCACCTTGAGATTGGTAGGAGGGACAGAGATGTGGAACCTGCTGGTCTTCAACCTTGGCTCTTCAATGCACCTCCAAACTCAGTGCAGGGGGGAGCCATCTGTAGATGTCTTTGTGGCTCATGCCAGGTAGCCAACCTGAACAAGGCCTGTTGCACGCCCCCTCCCATAAGTCCCCAATGGTGGTATACCCAGTGGCCAACTTCAGACCCAGCCAAAGCATCAGCTGGCTACTTCCAAGGACAAACACCAAAAGCACAGATTGTGCAGGCACCAGAGCCCTGTTAAAGTGAATCCTGCTCCATAGTGTCACACCTGCAAAATAGCTCCTCCATTGCAGTCATGGCCAATCCTCACAACCAATCAGCCTGAGGGTCAGTCCCTCCCATTGATTTGCAAACAGCAATCAAAACTCAACTACAATAGGAGGGCATACACAACCCACACAAGGGACATACCGGGAGCACCCAGCTCAGATGACCAGGGAGACTGTGTGACTGAGCCCCACAAGACACCTACCACACTTACTATACTAAAACCAGGAGGCATAGCAGCCCTACGTAATTCATAGAAACATGTACAGGGAGGCAGCCAAAATGGGGAGACAAAGAAACATGTCCCAAATGAAAGACTAGAACAAAGTTCCAGAAAAAAAAAAGAACTAAATAAAATGGAGACAAGCAATCTACCAGATGCAGAGTTCCAAACGCTGGTTATAACTATACTCAATGATCTCAGGGAGAACTTCAACAAAGAAACAGGAAACATAAAAATGGACATAGAAAACAAAAAAATGAATGAGTCAGAAATAAAGAATACAATAATTGAAATGAAGACTATATTAGGGGGAATCAACAGATTAGATGAAACAGAGGATCAAATCAGTGATATAGAAGATAAGGTAGCACAAAACAGCCAATCAGAACAGCAATATGAAAAAAAGAAACCAAAAAAAAAAAAAAAGGGATAGTTTAAGGGACCTCTGGGACATCAAATGTACCAACATTTGCATCATAGCGGTGCTAGAAGGAGAAGAGGGAGAGCAAGGAATTGAAAACCTCTTTGAAGAAATAAATGATGAAAAGCTTCCCAAACTTGGGGAAGGAAATAGATATACAAGCCCAGAAAGCACAGAGTCCCAAACAAGATGAACCTAAAGAGGCTGACACCAAGATATATCATAATTAAAATGCAAAAGTTTAAAGACAAAGAGAGAATCTTAAAAGCAGTAAGAGAAAAGCAGTTAGTTATCTGCAGGGTAGCTCCCATAACACTGTCAGCTGATTTGTCAACAGAAACTTGGCAGGCCAGAAGGGATTGGCACAAAATATCCAAATGGTTGAAAAGCAAGGACCTACAACCAAGATTACTCTATTCAACAAAGCTATCATTTAGAATTGAAGGACAGATAAAGATCTTCTCAGACAAGAAAAAGCTAAAGGAGTCATCACCACCAAACCATTATTACAAGGAATCTTAGAGGGAGTTCTTTAAGACAAAAAAAAAAAAAAAAAAAGCAATAACTACATATCTATCAACAATCACTTATATGTAAGTGGGTTAAATGCTTTAATCAAAAGATGGTGTGGCTGAATAGATAAGAAAACAACACCCTTACATATGCTGCCTACAAGAGACTCACTTCAGATTGAAAGACACACAGACTGAAAGTAAAAATATGAAAAAAAGATATTTCATGAAAATGAAAACAAAAAAATAAAATCTGGAGTAACAATGCTTATACCAGACAAAATAGACTTTAAAACAAAGGCTATAAAAAGAGACAAATAAGGACCCAGTAATCCCACTTCTGGGAATTTATCAGAAGAAACTCAAAATGTGACTTTCAATGGGACGTGTGTATCCATATGCTCATTGCAGCATTATTTACAATGGCCAAGATGTGGAGGCAGTCTGGGTGTCTGTCAATGGAATAATGGATAAAGAGGAGGTGGTACATGAATACAATGGCATATTGCTTGGACTTGGAAAGGAATGGGTTCTTGCCATTTGCGGTAGAATGGATGTACCTCGAGGGTAATCTGCTCAGTGGAGTATGTCAGACAAAGGCAGATGCAATGTGATCTAACTTATATGTGGAATCTAAAGAACAAAATAACAAGCCAAACAAAACAGAAACAGACTCATAGATACAGAGAACATTTTGATGATTGTCAGATGGAAAATGGGTTGGGAAGTGGGTGAAAAAGGTGAAGGGATTAAGAAGTGCAAATTGGTTGTTACACAGTAGTCATGAGTGTGTGACGAGTATAGCATAAGGAATATAGTCAATAATGTAATAACTATGTATGGTGTCACGTGGGTACTAGACTCATCAGGGTGAGACACGGAGGGGACTTTGGGGACAATGTGAAAAAAGGTGACGGGATTAGGAAGTACTAATTGGTAGTTATAAAATAGTCATAAGGATGTGAAGTAAACAATAGAGAATATAGTCAGTAATATGATAATAACTATGTACAGTGCCAGGTGAGTACTAGAATAATCAGGGAGATCACTTCTTAAATTATATAAATGTATAACCACAATGCTGTTCACCTGAAATTAATATAAAATAATATTGAATGTCAACTGTAATTGGAAAATTTTAAAGGGGGGAAGAAAGATTAAGGGAAATATGTTCAAATTTTCAAGTATAAAACAAGTCATGGGGATGTAATACACAGCATGGGGAATATAGTCAACAATATTGTGATAGTATGTTATAGTGTCACATGGTTGCTGGACTTATCATGGTGATTACTTTTTTTAGGTATATAAGTGCTGAATAACTATGATGTATACCTGAAACACAATATTGTATGTTAGCTACGTTTAATAAAAAAATAGTTAAAAATGAATAAAATAAAATAAAATGGTTCATATCTTACCTTGTAACAAAATCACAGACTTTAAGTTATCTGTCCTAATTTCAAAAAATAAACTCACTTCATTTTACCATTTTTCTAAAAGTTAATGCCAAGCTTTATGGAGTTATTTTTAAACATCTGGACCATAATTGAGAGTAAACATTATTTCAAACATATAATCCCCAAGAGAGTACATTGGCATTTAGGTGAAATGTTGGACAATGCTCCAGCTTGAGATAGAACTTTTACACAGTTAAAGTTTTGCTTTATTTTTAAATTTAGAATAATTTGAATACATAATTATTTTATAGAATCAATCATTCATTCACAAATTTGGGTCATTTTGGTGGATAACAGTTATTTTTAGTATGAAGGTTAGTAGTATGGGATTGACCTTTCCCACAGGAAAAGTTATTATAGATCAAGAGAGATTGTATCAGCACAGGTGAGACTGAAGTCCATGAGACCATGAAGAAAGCTACTGTAATAGTCCTAGCAAGTAGTAGAAACTCACAGGGAAAGCAGTGGCTGGTACATGGGAGTTGGTACATAAATATTAATTGAATAAATATGTCAAAGTATAACTTTAAAGTTATACTTTAAGTTATACTTTAAAACAGCTGACTCCAAAAGTGACCCATTGGTAAAAGTAAATGAATAAAGTATTGATTAGATGACCAGTTCTTTTAAAAATATTTGGGAGTGGAGACTGTCTGTCTCACCTGTTTTATTACCTGCTGTTACTACATATCTACTACTTTGTTAATGGCCTTCAACAGAAATGGACTATTTTCTTTGCCATATATCTGTTGTGATTGCACTTGCTGTTCCCTCTGCCTGGAAAATTCTTCTCTCAGATATTCAAAGGACTTACTCATTTCCTTCAGGTTTTTGCTCATGTGGCATCTCTTCACAGATACTTTCCCTGACTACATTCTCTGAAATAGGTATCTCACTCTTGGTACTTCTTATCCTGCTTTACTTTTCTTCATAGCTATAGATATTAACATCAATGTTTATTTTTTATAAAAATAAATTTTATATTTTAGAGTATTTTAGGATTACAGCAAAACTGAATGGAAAGCAGCGAGTTCCTATAAACATCCGGCCTCATGCCGCACAGCCTTCCCCACTACCAATGTCCCAACCAGTGATACAATTGGTAAAATCACTGAGCCTACATTGCCATGTTAATATTACTCAAAGTCTATAATTTGCATTACATTTCACTCTTAGTGTTGTACATTTTATGGTTTTGACAAATGCCGGATGGTATGTATCCTCCATTACAGTGTCATACAGAAAGTTTCACTGCACTAAAAATCCAACTATGTTTCACTGATTCATCCCTTTATTCCCCCAATAATAGCGATCACTCATCTTTTTATCAACATGGGAGTAAAAGAAGTTTCCAAAATTCTTATCTGATTTTCTCAAAGACTGGTAAAATCTTTACAGAATAGAAACATGCACACATTTTAACCTATAAGCACATAATAAAAATGTTCTTGTCGTAGTAGAATTATAAGACCTGCTGGTTGATCAATTGATTGCTTGACTGGGAGGTGGAAAAAGAAAGAAAGCTGACACACAGTGGTTATAAGCAGCATAGAAGAGCGTAGCTGACTTCTTAGCATTAATCATTGTTTATTTTCTTATCTTAAAGCGTTTTGTTTAATTCACCCAACTCATTGCTGCTTTTTAGTGGAATGAGATTAAATCTGTATGAAGACTGATAGGCTGTGTGTTCCAAGGACTCATATTAGAATTTGCTTTAACGTCAGGAAATAACTTAGAAGCCTGACCAGTACACACCTGCAGAGTTAAGCATGTCTGAATTACTTGTGCTAATGTTTCCAGGAAGCTAACTATCATGCCAGGTACATGACTTGTTGCCTGGCAACCTCAGAACCCAAGCTGTAGCTACACTCTGGAGGCACTTCTCTGATGTGGGTCTGTGGATATTTTGGGAACTCACCTCGGAACACTGTGACCTAGACTCTATAGTCAAAGGAAAGTGCAGATGAGGACAATTTTCCAGAAAATGCATAAAATAATTCTATTGCTCTAATTACCCCAAGTCATTAAACTTTTGAAATAGAAACTCTCAGATTTGGGTGCATTTTATCATCAGCAAAATCATGATTATTTAATGGATGTGAAGAATCCACTTCCTTTCCAGGGTGAACTAGAGTACTCACTTTCCAGGTTGTGGCTCAGAGATGGTAGGGAATTACAAGAATTAGAAACTTACCTGATTCCATAGATGAGGATGGTTGCTATTCAACTGTGCGCTAAATATACTTGTAGCTAACAATTTTACAACATTTATATGAGGGACGATATGTTAAGTTCTTCATATAGGATCATTCATTTAATCATCCCAAGGATCACAAAAGATAGGTGCTATTACTTCATTGCACAAATGAGGAAATTGAAACACAAAGAGATCAAATAACTTTAAGAAATGTTGCAAGGTCACGAGTGATGGTGAAGCTAGGATTTGAGACCCTGCAGTTTGCTTCTAGATTTTGTTTCCTTAAGGCTCAGGAGCCTATCTGACCTCCACATGGATTTAAGAAATTTTAAGCTAACACATCAGTGGCTTCGATGAATTTATTTGTTGCTTGGCAAACTCTAACCTTATGGTCTTACTCTGACAATTGGATTTCTGCATTATTACTAAGGCCAAATCCCTATCTCCTACGAACATTCTATTTTCCAGATCTTGGCTCTTACCAATTTGAAGGATATACTTCTGTCCAGCAACTTCACAAATTTTTGATGATTGGTTTACTTATTCATCTATTTACTTATTCATCAACTGTTATTTGTCAGCAAATTGGCTTTGTAAGGAGTGGTGGACGGGATTCCAGGAAAAATGAAAACCACAAGAAATAGCAGGGAGATTAACAACTATTTATTAAGCATCTACTATGCGCCCAGCATTGTTCTAGGTGATGAGAATATGATAGTAAAGAGAGCAAATCTCCTGCTCCAGTGAAAATAATACTCCAATAGGGGGAATATACGAGTATATAGACAAATATATGTCATGTAACATAATAATATGCTATGTTAGAGTTTGAAAAAGGTTATGAAGCAAAATAAAGAAGAGTAAAGAGAAAGATAATACTAAAAGGGTGATTGTTTAGTGTAAGACCGTCAGGAAGCCATCTCTGATAACATTTGAACAGAAATGAGAAGAAAGCGGAGAACAGGCCATGCAGAGAGCTGGGAGAAGGCTTTGTGAGAACACAGGGAGTAATTAATTGCACAGGCCCTGCAGCAGAAGTGTGAAACAAGGAAGCTACTATGTCTGAAGAGAGTAAGTGGGAGAGTGGCAGAGGATCGAGTTAGAAAGTCCATTTTATGGACTCTGCAGGAATTTGTAAGCCAGGTGAGAACCTGAGCGAGGTTGTAGCAAAAATGTGGCACAGATTGTTGACTTACTGATATTATTTACTAAGACCCATAAATTAGCTCATATATGCATTATCAAAATTGCATTCAACCTCATAGAATCATAGGATACTATAGCTGGAAAGAACATTCACATTACCCATTATAGTCATAAATCTTACACTTGATTTTCTCATATAACATCCAAATAATAGCGACAACAATAACAACTTAAATGCTTAGTGAGTGCTTACATGGTAATCATTGTGCAAAAGAATTCATGTACATTGTTTCCATTTCAGTCTCAGAAAGAAGAGATAAAATTAACTTTCATAGAAATAAAGTAGCACCACTGCCAGGGGACCGTCCAGCTTTGCTTGAATATTGCCAAGGTCAGGAACTCACTACTGTGTTAGGACAGGGCAGACAATGAGAGTGTGCTCTGTGATGCCATCTGTTGTACCCTTCCATACACTTTTATCTTATTTTGTGAATGTGTGTGTGTGTGTGGTGTGTGTGTGTGCACGGGTGTGTGTTCTTCCCTAAACAGTTTGTATAGCAAAGGCACATGTGTCACAATGAAGTTAGGAAGACTGGTAGCAAGGAAAGAGCCTTCATAGGGCCAATTTTAGAATTTGCAAGGTGAAGTATAGATTTCTCAGTCTTATAAGCTCAGAAACTTCAGCACGTGCATTGTTTAATCAGAGGCAAACTCATATTAACCAAGGTCACAGATACTGAGGTACAAAATAAGAAAATCCATTTATTAACGTGCAATGAGAATTGAGAATGCTAAGGAAACTGGAAACTTGAGGCCTTCATCCAATGTATTATTATTATTATTTATTTGTTGTGGACATGCAACATGAGAAACCAAAGCATAATGAGAAGATTGCATGTAATCAGACCAAAATAGTAGGATAATTTAAACTTGTACTGACATCAAGATGAGATTCTTGATATCAATAAGACAGGTATTTGATTCCTTACATCTATCTGTCTACCAGACAGTACTGACATGAGCACTGCCAATATTTGCCCAAATATTTCTCCCTTTTCCATGATTTTATGGTTGAACTTATTTTTTTCTTATTGTAGCACAACAATAACAGGGATCCCATATGGCCCATTTCTTACATCGCAACACTTTAAAGACACCACAGTCTAGCATGAGTGATTAAAAAACAATTCTAGCCTTTACTTGTAGTTTTCAATGAACATTAATGAAGATTCTATTCTTAACCCACACCAGGAATCCACACACACAAAAATTCATTTCCCTCTACTTTTCAATTCTTTCACAAACTGCAGGTGCCTTAAACCTGCCATTATCTCATTACTTTCAGCTCTCTCCATGAAACACCCCAAGATATCCTGCTTATGTAGAATCTTTACTTTCTTCCTTCCTGAGCATCTTGCAGCACCCCACTCCCTGAGAGTGGTTGTTTGCATTTATAGTCCTTCTCTCCAGCTGTGCCAACTTGGTTTTAGACCATTGGAGACACCAGCGGCTCTGTGTGCCTCGGTCTCCCTCAATCTGCTGCAATTTGCTGCAAGCAAAGTTCACAGGGTGCCTTGGGACTGCATTATTTCTCACATTTGGCCTGATTTTCTCTGGAGAAATTCTATTACAGAATTCTCGAGGATGCAATCTGGTAAATGAAATTCTCCATCTTGTGTTATCTATCTATCTAGAGTATCACATTTAATAAGGTAACTGAGTATCAGATGGTCAAGGTCACTTCAAGGTGACAGTGTTTATCTCAGCTCTGACCCATTATCAGTAGACAATATAACCCAAATATCTAAGAAAAACACTATTTTTCTTTATATCCAAGTTCATGAGTGACATCTCAATGTAGCCACTAGAACTTCAGACTTTGTAATTATCTAAAGGGTCAGTTAATATTTTATAACATTCATGTACGTATCACCCTCAGGCTCCACTTCAGTTGTATGTCCATTAAAGCAGCAAAGAGAGTAACTAATTCATAACTACCTGAAATCTTTCTTGAAAGTACAATGGCAGCCAGTAATCAGTGCATAACCTTTTCTTCCAGTTAGCTGCCAGATCTAATCAAGTCATGTAACAACATACTTTTGTCAAAAAGGATGATCCTGTCACTTTGGTATCATAAAATTGGGTGTTGACAGACAGCAAATAATCTTAAAGGTAACAATTTACTCATCGGAACTATTTTCATGGGAAATATTTAATGTATTGAGATTCTTACACAAAGCAAGTCAAATAGTGCCACTTTAGATCATTGAAAAAAATCATTGTGTTTTGAACCCTGTGTTGAAGAGTTCTGGGTTTCTGAGCTTTTTTTTCCTCTACTGTAAATGTGATATCACATTATATGTCTTCAACACACCTTTTATGATCCTAATATTGAACCACTTTGACTAACCTATTTTGTAACACATTTTTTATTGTGTTTCTCTTCCTTACTTCTGACATGGGGTTTATCTTCTTTTAGTCACCTAACATTGTTAAATGATATTTTACATATATTACTATTTCTTTAGCTTTATGCTTTTATCTCCGAGTTCAACCATTTTTCCAATGCTATGCCTGTCTATACTGTCTTCCTCCCTCCCTTTGGGTATTTGGATCTAGTTAGCCCCTAGAAACCTTTACTCTGTACAAGTATCTATAGCCAGTAACACATTAAATTCTCCCTAGTTATGCCAAGTGATCTAGAAGGAAATTTTAATTAAAACGTATTTTGTTTGTGTAAATAGGAGCACTTTAAACATGTAAATTTTGCATTTATTTGGACATTTAGCCCATTCATAAGTAAAAAAAAAATGGGGTTATTATTTGGAGCGTGAAGAATGAAATAAAAATCATGTCCGTTACATTTAACTCCTAAAGTCCTTATACCCATACTCCTTCAACTGATTGTAATTCCAGTAGTATCTAAAAATCTGTAGGGTTGTCAAACATTGTCTTGCCAAATTCTTTGTTTATGCATAAAAGTCCACTTCAAAATATGCTACAAATAGATATATTTTTTTCTGAACTTTTCTCATGTTGCTTCTCTCTCTGAAAAGCCAGTTTTGCACCCTGAAAAATTATAATCATGTTAATAAAGATATTAATTTAAAGAATGATTGCTGCGGAAGGGATAATGTTGATCACCCTTAACTCGTATGTAACTAATACACATTCTCTTTGAAGATTTAGAGGGATCAGACAGCATTCAATATTGAAAACCAATAGTCTCGGCATGTAAGCACACACGCAAACCAAACTGCCTTTTACCTGGATAGCTTAAAATAATAGTTCATATGAGGAATCAATACTTTATCCATTAATCCTAATTGTGATCCAAATTGGCCTGTCAATTACAAACCCTGAATTATTATCCTATGACCCTGAGAATCTTTGGTAAACTAGAAGTAAACAGAGATGATTATTTTTTCCACATAAAAATGTATCAAATACTGCAGTTCCCACCATAGTTCAAATTATAAAATGAGCACTAAATTCAAAATAGAAAGGCAGAGTATAGCTCTCAAACATAGAGGATGACAATTTCATGATAATTGAGAAGCTACTAACACACACACACACACACACACACACACACACAGAAGCTCTCCACAGTAAAAAACTTGTCTAAGACACCTTGGCATTACATAAGTTCATCCTGAAGAGTGCATGTGGGAGGAAGTGTGGAGCTGTACTACCGGCCATCGTAGTTTGGGGTTACTGCCTTTGTTTCCTCAGTAAAACGGGGCTGTGGTTGAGGCCTGGCCTCTCTCCCTTGGAGGAGCATTTGAGCCCCGACTGATACATGGCTAGAAGGGTCCTGAGGTCTAGCACCAAGCCCGTTTTCCAGCTGTTGTGTCGTCTCTGGCTGTCTTGCGGAGGACTTATGACCCACAACACTGGAGGAATGATGTGAGCTCAACTCAAGATTTGCATAAACTGAACATTAGCAAGTCCTAATATCTAAAGTAGGATAACTAAGTAAAAACTCTCTCCAAGCTGTTTGACAGGCTCATGAATATGCAGATAAGAAACCAAAACCTGGCTTCCAGTGGTCTGCTGTAAATATATCAGCAGAAATGTACAGCCAAAGCAGAGGATTTAAGTCCATACAGTGTTTTCTTCTAAGTAGAACACTTAGAGGCAAGTTTTATTGTAATGCACTGAATCTATTGAGCATTCAAATAAGCTGATAGTATTTTTAAATCATAGTTATTTTGGCATTTCCTATTGAAAGCAATAGAAGAGCAACCAGAACAAATACCTCTGTTAGTGAAAAGCGGCCTTGCTCATCATTGTCGTACATTGTTGTAACTAGGACGGAATTATGCAATAAATTTACAGATGTGTTGCCTTTATTGTCAGCAATGGCCAGATTTTTCCTGTTTATTTTAAGCATGTTTATCATGGAATGATTACGTTTTAACCATCATTGCATAGGCATATCCATTAACCAAACTATAGCTACTACAGACAAGGCTCAGGCTTTTTGAATGAATGACATGTCTCCCCAAACCCCGGATTTGCAGTAAGTACTTAGTTCAATGTTTTGACAAACAAACTCCAGGAAAGCATTAATTTTAAATATATAGCTGTGTCTGAATAGCTCCCACAGTTGCTCTCTACTCCCAAAATATGCATGGAGTGGAGGAGGCATGCAGAAGAGATATCTCATTTACTCCTAATGTACTAGGTTGGGCATTTGCTTAAAATATTTTTGTTTTATTTTTTTAGTAATTGGATGTGGGTGGGCAACAGATTCTAAGATGCCCTTTTTGGGCCTGATTTAATGAGTTTGATGAATGTATCCATAATCATCTTTCTCTTCAGTAGACATTTGATTCCTGATTTTCTCTTCCAATATTGGAATAACTGTGTAATTATACTGTATATGTTCTTTGTCTTGAGGAAATCATACAGCATTACCATTTCTCTGTCTTTAAAATATGACACATTTTTGAGGATTTAATATGAAACAAAAGAAGAAATCTATTTCTAAGGAGACAAAATAGGAGTTTTTTGTACTTGTGGTTGCAGGAAAAAAACAATTGCTTGGGCAGTTTATCACTGAGTTTCTACAAAGGAGAAAAAAACAAAAATAATAAAGTGAAAAGATTCCTGAAACCCCGTGTGTGTGTGTGTGTGTGTGTGTGTGTGTGTGTGTTTGGGCAGAGATTGGGAAAGATGTCTTGAATTCCTATGAGCCATCATGGCTTGCAGTGTTGAGGCAGGTTGTAAGGCTGTATTTAAAAGTGATGTAATTATTAGACTAAATGCACTATAGAATACAGCCAGGGGACAGAGCATAAAAGAAAGACTGGGCTCATTTCCTTGGTGGAAATAAAAATTCTTCTCCCCTCCCACTCCTCAGCTTTTCACTGCAATCTCCTTTTCCTCTGCACAGTGCCATGATTTTTGTATCATTAAAGTTAAACAAACACGTGACAGAATATTAGATCTGTGTCAGAGTCCAGAAGGTACACATTTTTCTCAATTGTGTGCTTCAACGTCTCATTATTGGCTTGAAAAATAATAGGTGATTGCATCTGCAAGAAGTCCCAAATGGCATTCAGTACACAGCTCAGTTGCCTCTTCCAAGGGCCTGGAAAGCAGCCACATAACCACCAAAGGTGGTTAACCTATACATATCTCCTCTTTATCTGAACTGTGCTATTTTCCTCTTCCCTTCACCTGACTCCCGACTTCAGCCATCTCTAAAGTTTTCCATCTTCACTGATGGCTTTATTACCCCATCCTGTCACACAAACTAGAAATCTTAAGTCTTCTGTTGGGCCTGCCTCTTCCTCATTCCACCCGAACCCTCATATTTCATATCCTATTGATTCTGCTTCCAAAACACTTGTGAATATGATTGTTTCTTGAAGTTGTCCCTCTCTACCCCACTGAACCTCCACACACATTCTTCTCTCCCCTGGGAACACTCTCCTCATCTCATGTTCCCACACAAGCTCCTCCTACACACTCACATTCAG
The DNA here is from genome assembly GCF_964194185.1 of Rhinolophus hipposideros. Taxonomy (NCBI): domain Eukaryota; kingdom Metazoa; phylum Chordata; class Mammalia; order Chiroptera; family Rhinolophidae; genus Rhinolophus; species Rhinolophus hipposideros. The sequence goes on along the minus strand of NC_138050.1, from coordinate 43,274,657 downwards.
TTAATCCTTGCTCATCCTTCAGATCTAAATTGAAAATGACACTCACTCAAAAAACTATCGAGGTGATCTCCAGAGCTAGACTAACTGGCTTCACAGTCTGTACCCTCATTCACCAGCTATGTGCCCAGCTTTGACTTGTCTTTGTCTGTTTCTCAATCTTTAAAATGGAGATAACAAGAACGCCAACATCAGTGAATTTCTATGAATGTTAAATGTGCTAGTCTCTTCCTACTCAATAAATGATCCCAGGCCAGTAGCAGTGCATCATCTGGGAACTTGCATAAACGTGGAATGAAAGATCTACCGTCATATTCCACTTTATCAGAATCTGCAGTTTACTAGGATTCCTAGGTGATTTATTCACACATTATATACACCCACTAAATTAATGAATGTGAGGAATTGAGAGCAAAGCCTGATGTAATTTAATGTAACCTGTTGTCATCATCATCGTCGTCTTCATCATCATCTTCATTGTTTTCATTCCAAGTCCCTACCTTATCCTGTTTCCTGTGATATATTTTTATCGGCCTTGTACTTTCAGTTTTATTATATGCATGGTATTTTAGAGTGATGTCTATTTAAAATTTGTTGCTGCCATTAGACTATGTGGTCTGCGAAGTCAGTGTTCAACTTTTAACTGCCGTGTTTCTAGAACTTAGCATAGTGTCTGGTGAACAATAACCGCTCACTAAATGTCAGTCAAATGAGTACATCCCATATTAGCCTTCCTTATTCTTGCTGACAGATCCCTAATCCAAATTACCACTTTTTTTCCCCAATAGGCAATTTTAATACTCTCTTATCCAGGAATTCTCCTCCAGTCTCTCTCTACCTCAATCTCCTCTGCTTAGTTCCACTCATGAAATTATAGGGAATTAGGCATTTTCCCTTGGTTAGATACTTGAGCACCATAGTTACACTGGAATCAACTATACTGGAAAGTAGGGGAAGGGTTTTTAGAGAAAAATGGCATGGCTGGGCTGTTAGAAGAGAATGAGCAGAATCTACCAGTGGATGATTTTCCCTCAGTGCCTGCCTGTTTGAGAAGTATGTTAACGAGTTCCCATAGGACGTGAGTTAAGAGTTTCAGTGAGCAGATGACAGTGGGGATACCCATACTGGTCAGGGACTGCTGCCTTTTGAGACAAAGCGATGAGTGCCTCTGAGAGAAGTATGCATGATGCTGCCAGCTCAGAGTCTAACAGCAGTCCACTCAAAATTTTAATGGTGATTCCGGGGGCCTAGAGAGAGGCACAGGCTGCGTCTGCTCCAGGTGTTCTCTAGCTCCTCCCTCCTCCCCCACTGCTTGTGCAGACTCTGAAGAGCTAGATCAGATATGATGTGATAACCCATAGATGGAGTGCTAACAAACTCACTATCACCAAGGGTGATCAGTCTTGTAAGATAGAGACATTCCATGTCCCACTGGGCTTTAGCTTTTGCAGGATGTGGGAAGGAAGAGAAAGAGGGAGAGAACGTAAGTCACACACCCATGTGCCAGTTGGGAACATGGGAGGACATACCGGTGTATTTGATGCTCAAAGTTCCCAAAACTGACAGTGATGAAAGCCAAGATATAAATGGGATTGAATATTGAGCCTCAAGTTACACAGCATTAAAATGGATTGGACACAAATCAGTGGACTATACTATAAAATCTTAGAGAAAGCAAACACTAATAGTGAGAAGCACTAATAATCTTTTCTATTGTTTCCTCCATCTACTCCATATATTTTGCCCTAGAGCATGGAAAGGTAGAGAACTGACAAAACTCAGCTGATGACAATTATCTTTAAAACTTAGAAACATCCCATGTTTGTACATCGTTCTAATGAGGACCTTCAAACAAATGTATAGTAGAATTATGAGGGAAAGGCATGGAAGATCAGGTCCTTGTCTCAAATTAACCTAATGACTTCCTGCTGCCTTCTTACCTTATAATAAATTAGATATTTTACAATACATGGCTTTTAGAGTCATTGTAAGAGAAATATTGGGAATCTTCTCTCAATATTTTGATTAGAATGTGATTGGCTTCTTCACGAGTCTTGGGACACTATTTGATTTGTTATTTTTACCCCTATAAAAATCAATGAACTGGCAATACACATTAACAGCGATTCATTGTATCAATAGCTCTCCCATCTGGAAGACTTCCCTACTCGTCATTATATTTGATCCTCAGAATCCCTCATTAAGATTGTTATTTTTATTTCCATTTCCTTAAAGAAAATTGGGACCCAGAAAGTTCTAGAGATTGAACTTACTCCCAGCTAGTCAGTGGAATGGGAAAACTAGAAGCCAGGTCTTGGCCCATGAGCAAAAATGGCATGCACATAGTGATGCAAAACCAAATGCAGCTGTGGCAGACAAAATGTCCATGAACGCTGTGGCAATGCAGGAAGACAGCCCCCTGCACTGTTCAGAGCCACTAATTAGGTACTGCCCATGGAATGTGGGGAAAGTTCTGAATGCCAGTGGAGGTCTACACTAAATATCACCCTTGAAATTCTCCACTTTTCCATTGTTGTTCATCAGCAAGTCAAATACAGAGAGGTTTTTCAAGTCCTTGAAGGGTTGTGACTGCATAAGGTGGGTGGAGGCTTGGATTCTAGATTCACGCCATTTAGAGAAAAGGCTCCCAGGAGATCTCCTTAAACACAACCATCTACTCATATACTGCACTTTGAGTGAACCAGAGTTGTTTGTTTGTTTGTTTGTTTGTTTGTTTGTTTGTTTTAATTAAGCCACTGAGGTTTTAAGGTTGTTTATTGCAGAAGTTTGGCAAACTTCTGGCTAATACAGATATGAAAACTAAAAGTACCTATGTCTATGAATTACTCTCACAGAAGAGGATTCTAGTTTTTTCCCTTATTCAGATTGTTACTTCCTGATTTATTGAAATGGGTTCCTACGATATACAATGAGTTAATGAACTCTGAAGGATAACACATTGAGATCCAAATAGTACTTGTGTGTATGTGTGTGTGCTTTCATTCAAAGAAATCCATTTGAGAAAAAGGGTAACAGGAACCCCCACCTCTGGTTGCAAGGAAAAGTACATAATTTAATTGTACTAAAATAGGGAGTTGACTCTAGGGTTCTTTCCAAGCCTGTTAGAATAGAAATTTAGCAGGAAAGCATGACACTGATACATGAGGTGTAAAAACCAAATGCAGGGATTAATTATGTCAGACATATTCCTGGAAAACTGTTAATCTATTGTTTTTCACTCATTGCCAGAACAACCACTAGAGATAAGTGGCCTGCCAATAAAAATCAGAGAGTGTTGTCAGGTTTTTGAATTCTTACAATTGACAAATGTAAAACCTCCAAACAGAAGAAAACATAAAAACTGTTTATGCTGAGGACAGCACGAGGCTTAAGAGGGGACCGCGTTCTTATTCACAGAAGACAACTGGCAGTGTGTCATCAAATGCAATGCCTTGTTATTTCTCTTTTCTCAGGAGCTGTACTGGACAATAACTGTGGTGTAAATTTGGTTGTCTCAGGAGACATGGAATTTGCTTTGTGGTCTTGTGATCATAAATTTGAAAATTTATACCTGCCTTAAAGTAAATATGTCTAATTGGACACTAACAATTAAATAGGTCTTTCTTCAATTATGATAGAACAATACAGGATTTTAGTAGACCAAAAGACAAAAAAACCAAACCAAAACAAAACAAAACAGGAAATAGAGGGCAGGTGGGAGATGGTGACAGAGAGAGAGGAAAAGCTCTTAAGAGAAAGTGTTAAAAATCTCTTGCAAGAATAGGAGAGAAGTAGTTGAAGCAAACCAATAAAGTAGGTGGTGTTGCAAAAGTAGATAAAACAGATAGAAACAGACTATCAGAAAGGAAAATCAATTGAAATGTATCAACAGAAATATGAATCATTTCAACTATATCAGTGAAAGGGCAAGAGTTTTCTCCCATTGTAGTTGTATAGAATGAGATTTGGGCAGCAAAACCACAGAACACAAAACAACAATTAAGAAAATGATAAAATTTGACAACTATCTTAAAATATTCAGCTATATTCCTCTTAGGAAATATTATTAATTAACATAGAATTAAAGAACACAAATGGAAAGGTCTGACTAGTATAACTATAAATTTGTGTAGAAACATGATATAGGAAAACTTTCACAATTCCATCTAATGCAATGTAATAATTGCATTCAAGACAGACTACAAAGGCATTTTATGTATATACATATGTATAATGTATTACATATTCTTGTATACTACATAAAATATAATGCCTATAATATATCTATATTTTATATTATAGCCATTATATATATTTATAATATATGATTTACAGTCATCCCTTGATATCCCTTGATATGGGATTGGTTCCAGGATCCCCGCACATACCCCAAATCCACAGATACTCACGTCCTATATATAAAATGGTGTAGTATTTACATATAATCTACACACGTCTTCCCACACACTTTAAATCATCTTTACATTACTTATAATAACTAATACAAAGAAAACCTATGTAAATAGTTAATATTTTATGGTACTATTGTAAAAGACATTAGTTGTTTTGTTTTTTTTTAATTTCAATTTCTGGTTGTTTATTGCTAGTTAATAAAAATACAATTTAATTTTGTATATTTACCTTGTATTCTGAAACCTTTTAAATTCACTTGTTAGTTTAGGTAGCTTTGTCTAAATTCTTGTAATTGTCGAATTTTGTCATTTTTTTTATTGTCCTTTTGTTTTTTATGGTAGTGCTTACTGAATCTCATTCATTCTACTTGTCCAACTACAATGAGAAAACTCCTGGCCTTTCACTGATATAGCTGAAGTGATTCATATTTGCTCAGATGATTGAATTTCCTGCAAATACACTTCATTTCTACCTTTTCAATTATTTTTCTTACAGTGTTACACTGTGTAAAATCACCGATTCAATGTTTAATAAATGTAGTGAGCACAGAAATCTTTGATTTGTACTTAATAATGGGGGGACTAGTTGGTTTTTCAGTAGGAGGTATCATGTTAGCTGTAAGATTTTCAAAATGGCCTTCATAATGTTGAGGAAGTTCCCTTCTACTATTACTTCTAGAATGGACACTGAATTTCGTGACATTTTTCTTTTGCGTCTATTGAGATGATGAAGTGTTTCTTTTTTACTTTGATAACATAATGATTATATTGATAGACTAGATTGTTAAACAAAACTTATGTTACTGTGACAAACTCCATTGGCTATATTCTATGTTTCTTTTTACATTTTGTTTGATTTGGTTTGTTAAATTTTTCTTAAGAATTTCTGTGTCTATGTTCATAAAGTTTATTATTCCTGTAAAAGGTAAAGTCTTTCTATTGTTTTAATATCAAGGTAATATTGGCCTCATAAAATGAGTTGAGAAATATTCCTTCTTCTTTAATTTTTGCAAAACTTCATTAAAAATTCCTATTACTTCATTGTTACATGTTTGGTAGAATTTACTAGTGAAGACTTTTGGGGATAGAGATTTCTCTGTGGGAAGGTTTTTAACTCCAAATTCTATTTCTTTAATGATACAGGCTATTGAGGCTATCTAATTCCTCCTAAATGAGATGTGTCTTGAAAGACTTTTGTACATTTTATTTGTCAAATTTATTACTCTAAAATTGTGTTTTAATGTTATCTAATTCATAGCTATGTCACACGTCTTTTTCATGATATTGGTATTTTTCACTTTTTCTTTTTTTTTGCCTGAATATTCTTATTAGTTGTTTATTAATATTATTATCTTCCCTAATAAGTGTTTTTTTTAGTTTTATTGATTTATTCTATTGATGTTTTTCATCATTTATTTCGGTCTTTGCAATCATCATTTTCTTCTGCTTACTTTGGGTTTTTGCTTACTTTGGTTTTGTTTATTTTTTTATTTTTTTTCTTAAGGAGAGTATTTACATAATTTATTTTAAATATTTCTACGTTTATACTATGTATTTAATCCTGTGAGTTTCTCTAAACACTACTTTAACTGCATCACAAAACTTTTGATAAGCCATGTTTTAATTTTCTATCAATTCAAAATACTTTCCAATTATGTTTGATGCACTAATTATTTAAAGATGTATTGATAATTTCTAAAGAGCTAAAGTTTTTGTATATCTTTGTGTGATTCATTTTTAATTTAATTTTTGCACTCATAAAATATACTTTATATGATTTCAACCATTTTAAATTTATAAGACCATGTTTAATATCTTCAAATATGGTCTAGTATTTTGGTAAATATTCCATGTACACTTGAAAAAAATGTATATTGCATTGTTTTGGGGTGTAGTGCTCCATAATATCGATTAGGTCAAGTTGTTCGATAGTGTTCTATCAATTATTGAGAAAAATGTTTTGGATATTCATCTATTTTTCTTGATATTCTATCCAATTTTGCATTATATATATATATATATATATATATATATATATATATATATATATATATATATATACTATGTTATTTGTTGCATAAACATTTAAGATCATTACATCCTCTTGAATCAATCCTTTGTTATTATGAACTGACCTCCTTTATTCCTTGTAAAAGTCTTTGTTTTTGAAATCTACTTTTTCTGACATTAATATAGCAACTCTAATTTTATATGGTAATTGTAAGCATGGTATATGTTCTTTTCATCCACCTCTTTCCTTCAAATCAACCTGTAACTTTATAATTAAAATTGGCTTCTCGTGACAGTATATAATTGGATATTTTACATCCAATATGACCAATTCTGTCTTTTATTTGGTGTGTGCAGTCAAATTAATTTAATGTGTTTATTGGCATAGTTGAATTTAAATCTTCCACATTGTTATTTGTTTTCTACTAGTCCCATATATTCTTTGATTCCTTTACTTTTACTTCCTTTTTTGGATCAATACATTTCATTTTTTCATTTTTACCTCTATTGTAAGTTTGTTAGTTCTACCATTTTGTTTATGGATTTTCTTTTTCTTAGTGATAGCTTGAATGGTTATAGTATATAGCTTTCATTTATCACTATCTACTTTCAAATATTGTTATACTACTACATCTATGGTAAGAGGACATTATACTATTATATTTTCATTTCCTGCTCCTCATTGTTCTATTTTTGTTATGCATTTTACTTCCACTTATGTTATAAACTCCATGATACAATGCATCTATTTTTGCTTTAAATAGTCAATTATTCCTTAATAATGTTTAAAGAGGAAGAAAATGTTTTTTAAGATAACAACATATTTACTTTTCCTAGCATTCATCATTGCTCTGTGTGTGTGTATATCTATGTGTGTGTATATATATATATATATATATATATATATATATATATAATATATATGTGTGTGTGTGTGTGTGTGTGTGTATGTGTATATGTATATGTATGTATACACATGTATATGTTTAATTCTTATTATTCATTATAGTTATTTTCTATAACGTTGCCACCAACACCAACTTCACCAATACTGAATCATTTTTCCTAGTGGAAATACAGGTTTAGTTTCCTCTGAGCCTCTGGTCACAACATTTTCATCAATTGATCACCATATAGACTAGTTTGATGTGTGTTTCTATGTAAAGACATCTTATTTAACATATATCAGTGATTCATTAACATTGAAATCACAGCTCACAGTATTATGTCTCATGTCTGAATAAAGCTTACCTAATACATGTATTTTCTCTGTAAGGCACAGCTCAGCCTTCTGTGCTTCTGAACACTAGACAGCAGTTAAGGATTATGCTTAAATAGCAAAATCACAAAGCATAATTACGTGAAAAACGTGGCATTACATAGACTGCAAAAGTACACTCATGACAGCTGAAGTGCCAAAAGTACTGATATTGGGGTGGCAAAATAAGTGATACTGAGTAGGTGAATTCACAAATATAGAATATGTACCTAATGGGAATGGACTATTTTCATCTATTATCATTCTCTTAAAGGTAAAGGCATTCCTTTAACACACTGAATTACATTGAAAAATTATAATCATTTTACAGTTCACATCTGGGTTGGTCTCAACGTCAGTTGACAAAGTCAATTTATAGTTTCTGAAAAACTTTCATATGCCTTGACTCTAAAATAGCACACCCTCTTATGTTTGTTAATTCATTGGCAGTTCATTCTTAGTCTTCTTTGGAAATCCTCCTCTTTATCTCAATCTCTAAATGTTTGAGGGTGGTAGGGTTCAGTCCTGAGATCTTCTCATTTCTCTATCTACACTTATTTCTTTAAGTACCATCCATCTGAGGATAGTTTAAAAGTATATATTTCTGCCTTTACCTGCTTCTCTGAACTCCATTTTCTTTAGTAAAATCATGTGCTCAACAATTCCACTTGGCTGTTAAACAATTCAAAATTTTCAGTTCCAAAATGAGCTAGTGATTCCCCTGACATGCACACATTTTTCCCAGGTGTTCCCACTGCAACAAATACTTTCATTTTCATAATTTTCATTTCATAATTTCATTCCCTCAGATGCTCAGACTACACATTCCTTGATTAGTGCTGAGAACTTCCATGGTATGGGCTTTCCAGTTTGAGAAAGAGCCATTAGACTATGTATTCACATTAATAAATGCTTTTCCATTCTCTATAGTCTTCTTCTACCCAAATCAATTCTGAATGTGTCTTAGGTTAGTCTTCTTTAGTCACCAGTTATCTTTAGAAATTTAATTATTCTTTGTTACCTGGAAAAGAAAACCTCAAATCCTGAAATAGTCATTAAAGATTTTCTATCTTACCCCAATTTCCCCTACAAATTTTATCTCCCACTACTATATTTTACAAACCCTATATTTCTGCCAAATATTGATGCATGCTTTGAACTCTTCTGATATTCTGCCCTATTCATGTTCTTTTCTTTCATTTTTCAAAATATCCATCAATCATATTCTTAATGTTCCTTATAAATATACCACTTAAGTTCCAGCTACTATATTTATCCTCTATTAAAGTTCTTTAGATGTCTTCTGATTTCCAAAGACATTAATTTCTTTCCTCCAAGTTTTTCTAAAGCTCATTCTGCATAATACTCACAAAGTACTTAATGTATTATAATTATTATATACATATCCATGTTCCATAATTTTAAATTGCCTAAATACTTGCAGGTGAAGTTATGGTTCATAATTCTCTGAAGTCCTTGCAATTCCTAGTATAACAGTCTTAGACATCACTTGAATATCTAGATGAAAAGATCTTACTACCATAAATATAGTAATTATTGTAAGTTTTGGGATCACCAAGTGTGCTAACTAGAGTGTAGTCATAAGAAAGAAACCATACCAGTTACTTTAAAAGACAATTTAAAATAAATAATTATTGACTGGGTACTGAAAAACTGAAAATTCGAAAGGGAACACTGAAGTTTCCCACAATTAACTTTAGAACCTACCGATCAGGAACACTAGAAAGAGACTCAAACACAGGAAGAAGGGGAACATACGTCTTCCCATTTACTACCTCCTACAGCTACTATCCTTTGTACTGGAGGAAAAGGGAGGAGGTTGGATTTATTAAAATTTAGAAACTTGGCAGAGGATTCCTGAGAGCAAAAACAATTTAAGGAGTAGGTTTTGCTTAGCAGGTGCTGGTGTCTCTTAGCTCAGAGAAGAATCACAGAGATGAGGGGACAGATCTATGTGGAGAGGGCATCAACTGGCTGGTACTGACTTGTTTCAAGAATCATGAGGCTGGTTCTATAATTATTGTTAAAAAAAAAACATACCCTGAAAACTTAAATTAATTGCTACTATGAACAAATACCCCCCACCCCCTTAGAGTAAAATACTGCTGAAAAGACACTGTAACAAACTGGTAGCCCCCCTGCCCTATCAAAAAACAAACAAACAAACAAACAAACAAACAAACAAACAAACAAAACAGAAAAGGTAGTGAATAGGAAGATGTATGTTCCCCTTCTTTCTGTTTTTGAGTCTCTTTCTAGTGTTCCTTATTGGCAGGACCTAAAACAGAGCAGCTGGAGAAACTGAATCGTGGATGGCAGAGTGCTAGCCCCTGCGTCACAAGGAGTGACTTTGAAACCGAAAAGTAATAGCTTAATTACTGATGCAGTCTCACACTTCTTTGGGTCCAAATGCTGACTTCTCTTATAAACTACACTGAATCAGGAATACAAAATGAGCAAGAGAAATCATTTAAATTAGGTGGACATCTTGTACCATTTAGTGATGTTTCAAAAATATACCTCTTGCTTTGAAATACAAAGATGCATGTGTTAAGGACAAATAAGAGAAACACTGATATTCTTAGAAAGCTTTGAAATGAAAACCCACTTTAGTAAAAAAAAATAATTTTAGATACTTTTTATTGAATAATTTTTGGATTGCCAGTGGGCCAGTTCAATGGATTTTGTAATATTTTGAGTGTGTGTTTTTTTTACATTTAAGTAATTCTTATTTACTTGACAGAGTTCTATCACTAAAGTCTTTGCTGATTATATATTCTCAGCTGTTTACTGCAGCTATTCTTTGGAATATTTTCTTACAAAACTGATCTACCCAAGAGGAACAAGTGTATTACAACAAATCCCTCTGAGAGTTGCTCAGAAATCCTCTGGTTGAAAGGAAAATATATATACTACACTATTTCTTCTGAACTGAATTCCTAAGATTTATCTGTAGGGTCTGGGGAATTGTGTGAGGTGCCACTACTGAGTCAGGAAGATTTGCAAACAAAGGAACAAAGGATTCCAAAAAAAAAAAAAAAAAAGGTATCTTGTGCCTTTTATGTTCTCCGTCCCAGTTTAAGTTTATCAGGGAAATGTCACATTGTGGTTGAATTAATACTGTTCAAACTGAATTTGCATATCATTTTGCTTTCAAAAAGAGATGGCAAGGAAGAGAATGAGAAACATAAATATGACATTTTTTTCATTAAACCAAATATACTAGTTTCCCTTGATTCAAATAAAAAAACTTTATTTACCAGGAAAGCATTTTGAATCGTCCAAACCTCTGCAATCCTATTAGAGGATCCTAAGAGAAGGGGTTTACACAATAGCATGAGCCTATCATGAATGACACTGATGAAATTGTCAGTGCTTAGTGAGAATATGTTATATGGGGAATCATTCATTCATTAAATATTAACTGAATGCCTACTATAGATGAATCACTGAGTCAGGTAATTTAATTCATTTTTTTCTCTAATTCAAAAAGGAAATATCTTTCAACTTCCTTGTCATTCCACATGACCTTTTAACTTTGAACCATACTCAGGATATATACCCAGAAAAAGAACACTAAGAATTTCTGTTGAGACATCTGTTCTATCTAAGAAACTAACTTTGATTTGTTCTGAGGTCCATAAAGCCCACTCCTGTGTCACTAATTGTTAGCTACACATTTTGTTACTCACCCAGAATAAAACATTATCTTTTCTTGTCACCTTGGCAAACATGGGAGAACATTTTGCTAAGTTCTGGGCAATTATGAAGCAGAAATGTTGTGTGAGGCTTGTGGGTAATCTTAAAGAAAGCTGACATGTCTGAAAAAAATGTTTTTTGGCATTTTACCTTTTCTTCTGGCATCAAACTCAAAGCAGTCGTCTTAGACTTTGACATGAACTTGAAGAAAAAAACCAGTGCTAAAAAGGTGAAACAGATGATTGTGGGGGCACCAAGTACTAATCTCCTACTGACTGCGCCTTAATCTACTTTACATAATAAAAATTTAAGTTACATATTTTTATAAATTGCTGTTAATTTGAGTATTTTCCTTTTATATGCACGTGAACCTACTACTTGCTACTAATTGAAAATTATAATTTTATCTTTATATTTTTATTTATATCTTCCTTATTTTTCTCTTAAAACTGTTTGATTTTTATTCTTTTAATGTTATCCATAAATTTTTAATATAAATCTTTAATCTAAATTTTCTAAATAAAATTATTCAGAACTTCTATTCTCCTTTCAAAGATGACAAGGATATTAGTATGATATATCCATTAAACCAAAAACCCTCTCCATATTTTTAATGTTATTGGAGTTTGGTAAAACCATTTTTATTGTAAACACATAAATCTGATATTTAACAACTAGTGATTAAATTTGTCAACAATGTTGTATATTTATCTTGAGTTTTGAAAACTTGGTAAACTCATTTAGTTCTACTAACTTTACTTGCAGGATACGTTCTATTTTCTACATAACCAACCATGTCATTTGTGAATAAAGACAATTTTACATCTTCCTTTTCTGAATGCTATTTTTTTTTCCTTGCCTTGTTGCACTGACTAGAACCTCTCATGCAGTGTTTAGCAGAAGTTTTGAGAGAAGGTATCTTGATTCTGATCTTAGAAAGAAAACCCTCTGTCTTTTATCATTAAGTATAATGTTTCCGTACATTTTTGGTAGATGTTCATTTTTGGTAGATCTGACTGAATAAGTTCCTTTTTATCCCTAGTTGGCTAAGAGTTTTTATCAGGAATAAATATTGAATATTGTCAAATGCTTAGTATCTACTGAGATGATAATGTGATTTACTATTCTAGTTTGTTAATATGGTAAATTATATTGAATGATTTTTAGGTATTAAACAGTTACATTCTGGAGTAAACCCCACTGAGTCAATATATTAGTTTCCTATTGCTGCTGTCACACTTGTCACAAATACATTGGAGGTCAGAACCCCTAAAATCAAGGTGTTGGCAGGGATGTATTCCTTGAAGGGAGATTTGAAGGGAGACAATATTCTGCCAACCTCTGTGTTACTGTATTATCTATTTTATAAAATTAAATCTTTTATAGATTTGATTTCATAAATATTGTTTAAAAATTTGAATCTATATTTACAAGAAACATTGAGAGTCAGTTTTCTGTCCTCATAAAGTCTTTCTCTGGATTTGGTATCAGGCTAATGCTGGCCATATAGAATGAGCTGCGATTTCTTCCTCTTTATAATTTTCAGTAAGAGTTTGCATAGAATTAGAATTACTTTTCATTTAATGTTTGGTAGAATTCAGTATTGAAGTCAGCTATGCTTGTAATTTCCTTTGTAGAAAGATTTTCAACTACAAATTAAATTTCTTTAACACACACAAGGCTACTCAGAATATTTATACTTAAATAAGCTTTGGTAGTTCGTATTTCTCAAGGAATTTATCCATTTAATCTAAATTGATGAATATATTGGCATAAAGTTGTCCATAATATTTTCTTATTCCCTTTTTAATATCGGTAGAATATGCAATCTTATCAACTCTTTCATTCCTGACATTGGTTATCTGTATCTTATACTTTTTGTTTTCTAATCAGACAAGCTTGAAGTTTATCAATTTATAGATCTTCTCAAAGATCCAGATTTCAGTTTTATTGATATTCTCTATTGTGCTTATATACTTCATTTACTTCCACTATGATTTTTATTATTTTCTTTTTTCTTTATCTCACATTTAATTTGTTCTTTTACTAATGTCTTAAAGTCAAAAAAAAGATCTTTCTTTTCTCTTTTTATTAAATTTATTGAGGTAGCATTGGTTAATAACATAATTTTCAGGTATACACGACTGAATTTTACATCTGTACTTTATTGTGTAATCCCCATTCAAAGTCTAGTTTCCTTCCATTACTATATATTTGACCCCCCTTACACACTTTGCTTTCCCCCACTCTCTTTCCCCTAATAACATTAGGTTAGTGCAAAAGTAATTTTTCCCCTAATAATATTAGCTTGGCGCAAAAGTAATTTTCCCCCTAATAATATTAGGTTAGTGCAAAAGTAATTTTTGCGGTTTTTGCAAATATTTTTAACCTTTTAAACAACAGTTACTTTTTCATCAACCAAATATGATTCTAAAATAATAGCATTTAGTATTAGAAATTTCACCCAACTACTTTTTAGTAATTTCCACAAATTTGATATATGTTTTCATCTCATTCGCATTCAGTAAAAAATGTGTTATGACATCCATTTTCTTTTTTCCTGACCCAGACGTTATTTAGAAGTACGTTATTTAGTTTTCAAATATTGGGGGAGTTCATAGGAATTTTTCTGTTATTGCTGTCCAATGCAATTCCACTGTGGTGAGAGAAGATACTTTGACTAGAAATCTTTTACATTTATTGAGATTCATTTTATGGCCTAGAATATGGTCTATTAAATAAATGTTTCAAATGCACATGAAAATAATGTGCAGTCTGGTGTTTTAGGTTGGGGTGTTCTCTGTATTTCAGTTAGATAAAGTTATTAGATATTTTATAAAGTTTTTAAATTCCCTACTGAAGTTTTGGCTACTTATTCTACCAATTACTAAGAGAGGAGTACTGAAATCTTTAACTCAACTGTAGATTTGTCTATACTTGAAATTTTATCAATTTTTTCTTTATGTATTTTGAAGATCTTATGTATATAATTCTAGAATTATGTTCTTTTTATGAACTTACTCATTTATTATTATGAAACTGACTTTTTATCTCTGGTAATATTCTTTCTTCTGAAATCTACTTTGTCCAATATTATATAGTCACTCTATTTTCTTTGGTTAGTGATAGCATGGTGTATTTTTTTCTATCCTTTTGCTTTTAAAGTATTTGTGTTTTTATATTTTAAGTGTTTCTTGTAATCAACATATAATTAGGTCTTGTTTTTTTTATACAGCATGATAACATCTACCTTTAATTTGGATATTTTGACCAATTACATTTAATGTGGTTATTGATTTTTTTAGACTAAATTCTGTCTTCTGACTGTTTGTTTCTATGGTTAACTCTATTCTTTTTTCCATTTTCTTTTTTCAGCCTCATCCTGGATCATCCAGTATTTTTATGATTCCATCTCTATCCCTTGTTGCCTAATTTGCCATAACTTTTTGTAATTTTAGTGTATGCTTTAGGATTTATAGTATCCATTTCTAACTTATCATAGTTTATCTTCAAATGATATTATCCTACTTCACATATAGCATGAGAAACATAAAAATATAGTTCAATTTCTTCCCTACTCCATTTGAACTACTGTAATCAAATATTTTACTTGCATATATGTCATTAATGTTTCATGTTATAAACCCATTACATTCTTATTATTTTAAAACTATTATCTTTTCAAGATATTTAAATAGTTTGAATAAAATCTTATTTAATCATATGTTACCATGTCCAATTCATATAGTTCCTTTTGTATAGCTCCATATTATCATGTTGCATAATTTTTCTGCCTGAAGTGTTATCCTTAATATTTCTTAAAGTGGGCATATGCCCCTGTATTAGTATTATTTTCTTTTTAGCTTTTGTGTACTTTAACAAGTCATTATTTGACCTAATATCTCCAATATACTTTTGCTGGGTATAGAATTACAGGTTAATTGGGGGATTTTTGTTGTTGTTATTGTTTTCCGTATTTAAAAAATATTACTCTCCTCTTTCTGGTAAGAATCTGCAGTCATTCTTATCATTGATCATACATAACTAATATGTCTTTTTTTCTGAATGCTTTTAAAATATTCTCTTTGTCATTGGTTTTGAGTAATTTTATTTGATGTGCATTAGTATAGATTTTCTCGTGTTTCTTGAGCTAGGGGAATCATTGAACTTCTTGAATCTGTTGATTCATAATTTTTAAAAAAATTAGTAAAATTGGTGATTATTTTTCAAATATTTTGTAACTACCCCCCATAATGACTTTTTTCTTTCTTTCTTCATTTCTTTCTTCATTTCTTTCTTCCTTTCTTTCTTCCTTTCTTTCTTCCTTTCTTTCTTTCTTTCTTTCTTTCTTTCTTTCTTTCTTTCTTTCTTTCTTTCTTTCTTTCTTTCTTTCTTTCTTTTCTTTTCTTTTCTTTATTTTCTTTGTGTGTGTGTGTGTGTGTGTGTGTGTGTGTGTGTGTATGTGAAAATATAATTTGGTTAAGAATCCTAGATAAAATCTGAAAAATCTCATAGTAATTTCAATTACATGTGAATTAGGATATGTAAAGTTGCCCCAGATGTCACTGGTATTCTTTTCATTTTTTAAAGATTTTGTTTGTTTGTTTGTTTCATTTTGGACAGTTAATATTGCTGTACCTTCAGGTTTATTATATTTCATTCTACACCACCTAATTGACCATTAATTCCATTTGGTATTTTTCATCTCACACATTTTAGTTTTCACTGCTCAACTTTGAGTCCTTCTAAAATAACTTCTGTGCCTCTACTTATTTGTAAACATATAATACAGTTTAAAATAATTGTTTTAACATATTTTTCCTGCTGTTTCTAGCATATGCATGAGTTCTGGGTCACTTTTGGTGACTTTTTTTTCTCTTGAATATGTTATATTTTCCTGTTTCCTTGCATACCTGATAATTTTTTATTAATACCATACATTGTGTATTTTATCTTCTTGGGTATTGGATCTTTTTATATTTCTTTGTTTTTGATCTTTGTTCTGAAATTACTTAGAAAGAGTAATCTTTCCTTCCATATCTGATTTACTAGACATTACTACTATTCCAACTTTTCCCCACTACTAAATCAAACATGCTTCTGAGTGGTCTACCCAGTGTCCTATAAATTTTATATTTTCCAGTCTGGCTGGTGGGAACATTGTGAGCAACAAGTACTGATCTCTAACCCTTTAGGGTAGTTCATTCCCTGACTTTGATATTTTCCTAACACATAGGTCACATGTGCTGATCTGGATACCTAAGACAATTGATTAGTATTTTGCTGACTACTCCAGAGGACTCTATGTAGTTTTGTGTCTGTGTAGCTCTTTTTTCCCTGGTATTGTGTCCATATTTTTTATCACTGGATTTTTTAACTTTGTCCCCTCAATTTAAGGAATCCACTGGATTCTAAGTTTTCCCCTTCCTGTGCTACAGCCTGGCAACTTGACCCAGTCAGTAAGCTGCGACAATCATAGGGTTCATTTCATTTATCTTTCCATTCCTATGAGATCACTACCTACTTTATGTGGTTCTTAAAAAACCCTATGATTTAGAAAAAAAAGTATATCTATTCATTATGCTGTTTCTCATAGAGAGGGACCTGGCCTCAGAATGATTGATTTCTCTATTACTATAGTGTGATTACAAAAGTGTTTTCCTCCATTTTACCTTATCTTTTACATAACATGTGTACTAGAATTGTCTCTAATTATTCTGTCCTATGTCCAGGAACAATTCATTGAAAAATGTCCTCACTGAGTTTGTGAGATAGAAAACTGCACTCATTTGGTTTAGTGTCTGCAATGCTTATTAGTATGATTATACTGAGCATTCACATGCAAATATTCCATATTTTCACTTTATAGTATTTTAGCTTATTTTTAAAGTTTGTTATGATAGTTGAAGAATGTATTGCACACTCTAAAGGTTGATATAAAATTTTGTAATGTATGGGCCGAGACAATAGCAAAGGAAAATAATGCAGAAATATGCCATTCTCTTTTTCAGTCCCTGCCACTCAGTCTCCAAAATTTCTGTGTCTCAGGATGATGGAGATAAGTCATTGTTCAACTTTGGGCCCATATTATTGTGCATCTTTCCAACTATTTGTATGGATTTGAGATAACAATTCTAGAAAAAGAACATCAAGAACCGAATTCAACATTTTCCTTGTTTTTGTTTATTTTTAAAATATCGTTTGCAATCACCTGAAATTTTCAGAACCAGAAGAAAGGAAAGATGTGCTGAAAATACTGGACTTTAATAAATCTAAGTACACAGATCAGCAGCACAGCCCCACTATAATTCAATGAAATTAAAATTGCCATTCAGGATATGAAACAATGTACTATTTCTGAAGGTCAGGCACCACCTGGATTGTGCAAACAGACAAGTGCAAACTTCAACTTCATTATTTTTTCATTGGGGATCTTTATTTATGATCCCAATAGAAAATGTACTTTTTAATAATTGTAATATTACTGACCTTTCCCAATAGCCAGTTGATTAATTATATAACCTGTCACTCTTTTGTATAATTGTGCGCCTTCAACTTGTGTCCTGGACACTGATTTAACTCAATGGGAGGAAAGAATTAGGGGTTGACCTATGGAATAAAAATTGTAAAACATTTGGAATATCATGAATGCCCCTGCTCCCAAAAAGATTTTTTAAAATAATTAACTATTGATCAAGAAAATAGATGCAAGAGAACTTTCTCTGTGGAATCCTGGTTACCCAGGTAACCATATCCTGATTTTGGATGTAGAACTGAGTTTAGGAAGGAGAAAAAGTTCCTTTTAAAAACATCTATTTGGTTTTTACCTGTAAGAATATTATCGCAAAACATGTCATTTGGAAGGCCAGACAAGAATCAAGCATAAAACTCATAATAGCTGAAAAGCTGAACAAAAGTTTACCTAAAATGGAAACTATTGCTTGGAGGAAGGACTGAATAAAAATAACTGGATAAAAATTAAGTAATATCATAACAAGTTGTAAGAATTGTTTTAGCCAAGGAATTTAGGATCTGGCAACCTCTAATATTAAAAAAAAAAAAAAAGGAGGAAAAAATATAAGGAGACACTAATAGATATTTTATAACTTTTAAATGTGCTCTTAGTATATTTCTCTTGTACTTTTATATCTTGTAGAAATTAATTACCAAATTTATACTATTTTATCACTGGTAATGTTGAATAGAGGATATCAAACATATACATTGTTATTTCTTTAGGACAAAGATATCCATTTATTGAATGTGTTTTCTTGTTGAGCCTAAATAGCACCTACATTAAATAGCACCTCTTCCCCTCAGGGACAGCAATTAGGTTGTAGGAATAGGTGACTAGGGGAAGAGGACAATGAGACAGTTATTCGTTTGTTTTGTAAACCAAATTTCATTTTGTATTGTCATTTTATGTTTCAGAATCAAGCTTTTTATTTGAGATGAGATATTTAAGAGGTTCAGGAGAACTTAGTATACCCATCTGGGGATCCCTTCTCAGTATTTTGTGGGAAATTTATATGTTTTTTTTTAATCCTGACTATTGAGAAAAACAAATCAGGAAATGGAAAAGTATAATTTTCCTGTGAGAATTAAAGCTAAACTATCAAGACAGAAATGTTAATGCTTTGAACCTATTCATATCAAGTTGAAAACAGTTTAAAAAATGCTGGCAGGAGAAACAGAAGGTTATGGCCAACATTTTTGGAAAGTAGGACAGGAGCTGGTAGGAGAGAAGCGGTTACAATATAATCCACACAATCTCACTAGTAGCCATTGTCATGCTTTAAAAATGTATGTTGTGGCACTATCTGCTAACAGTGATTCATTCATTCTTGCAAATAAAAGACATACTAATAGATTCATATTCAGTGTATATGTTACACTTAACCTATAAGTGGTATCCTAAGAAATAACAAGTTTGGAAGCAAAATAAACTTTAAATTGTTAATTTTGACATGACTATGTGTAGTGATATTATACTTGCTAAAAACATTATTGTTGTATTGTCTGAATATCACACAAAAATGTTCACTGTTTTGAATGTTTGCTATAGACTACTATTTTTTTCAAATGCATTAGCAGAAATGCAGAGGAAAGATGTGCACATGAAATAAAAACTGATCTGAAATCTGAAATAGCAAAAACAGTATCAATATCAAAGCCAAAACCAAAATCAGGGCAAGCAAACAAAATATTTTAATCATTAAATAAAAAGGAGTTTACATAAAACAACTTGTATCCTAATGTCTAGCATAAATGTTTTTTAGACACTCAATTTCATTGTAAACTAGAAGGTACTTTTTTACACCTATAGTTTTTTTCAAGATCAAAACTATAGGACAGGGCAATCGATGTTTTGAAAGTTTTAAAATTTTATTTTAAAAATGATACATTTTTCATGGTGTTCTTGTGGTATTGGTTTTCAATCTGTAAAATGATTTTTAGTTGGCATTTTATAATTATATTCCCTTTTAAAATTTTCTATTATAACCTATCTATATCAGGTACTGATCACTCGTATATGCTATTGAAAATCATAATCACGTCAAAACGCATTAGTTGATAAATCATGCATTTCTTCATATTGTGTATTTTAACAGAAAAAAACTGAAACTTTTTATCACAGAACATTTTTTATCACAGAAAAATGATTCATTCTGCATCATTATGATTAGTCATTTTAAAAAATACATATAAAATGTAAAAAAATATATAGAATAACGTGATTTCGGAGACTTCTCAAGAAATCCCTGGGATTTTGATTTTTTTAATTCTAAAATCTCCCAAATTAAAACTAGTTTAGGATTTGAACACACGAGGAAATTTTATTATTTATATTTTTTAACATCTAACCAGCTTTCTACTTCCTAATAATAGTGTCCTAGCTTTCATTTCAGTACTTGCTTTTTCACTCCTCACTCATTCCATGTTGTTCTAATATGCCAAAAATCCCACTTTGTGGCTACAAAAATGAGATCCTGGCTTGGTCACCTCAAGTTCTTCTCTGGAATTTTCTGAACTTGAGACAGAGGTATAGTCATTTTCTCTTTTGACATTTTTGTTATGCTATAGTATGTACAAAAGCTCAGCATGTTGGTGACAGTGGTCACTGGCCATAAAGAAACCTGGAGAGAGAGGTCAACTCAATGACAGGAGGTGTAACAAACAAATGAAAAAGAGAAAATATGAAGACAGACCCACAATTCCTGATACTGTTTGAGATTATGGATTTGAGTGTAAGACTAACTGCACCCCTTACTTTGGCAGATATGACAGTAAATGTCTCTGGTCTAGTCTCTTGTTAATTTACAGCTTGTTTGAGCTGAGTTTCTTTAATTTGCAGGCAAAATAGACCTAACAAATTGTGTTAGTCTTATCTGGCTATCACAACACAATACCATAGACTGGGTAGTTTAAAGAATAGAAATTTATTTCTCACAGTTCTGAAGACTGAGGAATCCATGATCAATGTATATTTGGATTTTGGTGAGGGTCTCTTCCTGCCTTACAGACAGCCCTCACACTGCATCTTCACAGGGCAGAGAGAGGAAGCACTGCTGTCTCTTCCTCTTCTTACAGGAAACTAATCCCATCATGGGGGCTCCTCATGATCTCATCTAAACCCAATAATCACCCAAAGGTCCCATTTCCTAATGCAATCACATTTCGAGTTAGGGCTTCAACATAAGAATTTTGAGAGGACACAAACATTCAGTCCCCTCAAGTATTAAGCATTGCTCTTTTACAGAGACAGCTTTTTGCTTACTCAAAACCTCAGGGAGTTGTAGTTTATAAACACTAACTTTCTAAATTAAACACCTTTGGCAATGCATTACTAAATGATCTTTCTCTATTTCGATTCTTGTCTCTTATTAATCCTGCCTGGACTTTCCCAGCACTCTTGACAATATTTGTAATACAGGAAATGTTACTTTTATCACAAAATTTTCTACAAATTTTTAATTAAACAAAACCAATATTGATTTAATTTTCTGTATTAAAAAGAAAAAAAAAGATCTTGCACAATATACAATCTTGTGCTTGTTCAATAATTTAACAATAATTCCAGAGAAGAACTCTTTTCATTTGAGATTTCATACTCCACTTATTTGCTGATGATTGTGACACAACCTACTGGATATTTAAATTTTCCTTTATTTTTGAACTTAGCTGAAGAAGATAAATTTAATTTTACTATGGTTCATGACCCATTATTGGCCTGCTCCCTAGCAGCACTCTCTTGTGTTTTTATCTCTTTTTATCTCTTTCTTTTTCACCTAGCATTTTACTGTATTTAATACGTATTTTTTTGTTTGTATGTGTGCCAGATATGACACGTATCTCTTCACAATCATTTCTTTCTTGAATCCTGCACGCTCGTTCCACCTCAGTCATTCCTGAAGCACTGAGTCCATGTGTACCCATATGCGTCCTGAACCTGAGGTGTGACATTTTTCAATTCTCCCACCACACTACAGAGTGCCACACCGTGAGGCATGGGGTCTGACTTCCCAAGGGGTCGACTTCCTTCCTCAAGCTTAATGTGAAGTGGAGTTAATTCTCTGTGGGGAGAATTCTGACCAATGGAGTCAGAAGATGAGAGAAATAAATTCTCTCCCCATTCCAACCTCCTACTGACTCTTCCAAAGCCCAGTTTTTCCAAAGATTCTGTCCAGAAAGATCTCACATAACCAAGCATATGAACAAGACACATGAGAGACAAGCTGTGTCATTTTGTAGCTCATCATAAAGCAGTGGCCTGAAGAGCAATGCATCACTCTGCTTTAGCATCCATCCTTCTCCACTTCACTTTTGTTTTCTCTGAGATTGTACCTTCTAATAAACGATTAGCACGTACAACTTGCTTCTGGCTCCGTCGTGCAAGATTCTCAAAATGACATAGTAAGAATTACGCACTCTTGCAAACTATGAATTATTTTATGTGCATGTCATTTTGTTTACGCAATGGTATTCTGTTTCTTACTTTTTCTCACTCAACACCTGGTTTTTAAGATCCATCCACGTTGCTATAGCTATGTGTTTTCTATCGCTTCTAACTGTTGCATATCACTCCGGTTTACATCCGCTACTTTTTACAGACACTCTCAAGGACGTACCTAGCTCAGTTTCCTCTTCCAAAATGCTTGCCACCACAAATAACACTGTTATGAATATCCTCAAACTTTTCCATTCATGTATCTGTGAAAAGTTTCCAAATGTTTGTACAGGAGTAGTGTTATACAGGAATGAAATTGTTGGCTTGCCAGTTCTGTGTATATTTAGCTTGGTGAATATTATCAGAGTATTTTCCCATATTGTCCGATGGAAGCATCGGTCCACATTCTCACTGGCAGTATGGAAGGGTTCTAGTAGTCACACATCGCTGCCAATTCTGGAAAGTACCAAGCTTTCTAATACAAGGTAATACTTTACGTCATTGTTGGTTTCGCTTACATTTTTCTTATTATTAATGAGATCGGATATTTCATTAACATGTTAGCCATTGGGTTTCCTCTTATATAAATTGCCTATTCATATATTTTTATATTTCTTCCTAATTATTCTATTAAGATGCCTTTTTCCATTTTGATTCGCAGAATTTCTTCATCTGTTCCATCAATTTTATACAAAACGCACACTGTTATTTGTCTATTAACCTTATTCAAGGCTTACTTTACTGAGCAGAGGCAATTTGTATTTCATATTCATTGTTTTTGGTTGTATGATAGCTAACTTCTTTTTTTAATATATATATTTTTTAATTTTTCAATTATAGTTGTAATACAATATTATATTAGTTTGGGATATACAACACAGTGACTTGACATTTAGATAACTTACAGAGTAAGTTATCACCCTGATAAAACGACTACCCATCTTATGCCATACACAGTTACTACAATATTATTGACTATGTTCCCTATGCTATACTTGACATTTCCAATGACTATTTTGTAATTTATTTTTATTGCTGAATGCTACTGTATTGTGTGGATGAACCATACTCTGTTTATTCATTCATCTATTGAAGCGCATCTTGATTGGTTCCAGGTTTAGCAATTATAAATAAAGTTGCTATAAATATTAGTGTACAGGTTTTGTGTTGCCATACATTTGCAAATCAATTATGCAAATACCTAGGAGTACGATTATTGGATCATATGAAAAGACGATGTTTAGCTTTGTAAGAAATAGTCAAACCATCTTTCAAAGTGGCTGTACCATTTTGCATTCCCATCATTAGCATTCCCATCAGCAATAAGTAAGATTTCCTGTGGATCTGCATCCATGCCAACAATTCGTATTGTTAGTTGTTTTTCTAATTTTAACCATTATAATAGTTTGTAGTTGTATCCCACCTATTGTTTATAAACATAGATACAACAATCCTCAACAAAATAGTAGCAAGCTGAATCCAACAATATATAAAAATAATTGTATACCACCATTAGAAGATCAATGTAATCCACTACATCAACAGACTATAGAAAAATAAATTAGGATCATAGAAATAGATGCAGACAAATTTGATAAAATCAAATATCCATTCATGATGAAAATTTTCATCAAACAAGGGATAGACAGACAATTCCTTAACTCAATAAGGAACATCTACAAAATATCAATAACTAACATGAAACTCAATGGTGAGAAACTGAATACTTTGTCCTAAGATGAGGAGCAAGGATGTTCTTTTTCACCACTCCTACACAAATCTTAGTGGAAATCCTAACTAGTGTAAAAAGACAAGTAATTAAAATGTGTGCATATTTGAAAGGAAGAAATAAAATTGCCTTTATTTACAGATGACACGATTGTCCATGTAGAAAAATTCTAAAGAATCAACAAAAAAAACTACTAAAATTAGTAAATGAATGTTGAAAACTCACAAGTACAGGATTAAAATACAAAAGTTAATTGCTTTCCTATTTGCATTTAAAAATGTAATTTGAAATAAAAATATCATTAGTAAAAGTTCTCCAAAAGTGCAAATTTGACCATAAATCTAACAAAATATTTATAGGATGTATATGTGGGCAAGTACAAAATTCTGATGAAAGAAATCAAAGTGCTAAATAAATGGACCAGTGTTTTGTTTTTAGAGTATTGCTAAGTATTGACAATTCTACCAAACTTATCTATAGATTAAAAACAATCCCAATTCAAATGCCATCTACTTTGTAGATTTTTATAAACTAATTCTAAAGTTGATATGGCCAGGCAAAAAATCTAGAATATCCAACACAATATTGCAAAGAAGAAAGCATAGGATTACTTGATTTCAAGCCTTACCATGCAATTACAGTAATCAAAATTGTGCTGTATTGGGGCAATTATCATTCCTGTCATATGATAAAATCTGTCTTTTAGTGGACATGAGTCTTGGGTTTGTTACCTTCATGGCTGTTTCTTCAGTGGTATGACTTCCCTCCCCTTACACGAGACAAGAAGGCTATAGGGAGCTTGAATATTAGAATACTCCTTTCCTGATAAGATAAGGTCTATTACATCTTTTCCCCATGGGGAGTAATGTCTGTAATGGGCATCTCTCTCCCAGCCAGAGTCAGTTGTCTTCCCTGCAGAAGCATAAGAAATCTTTCTTGACATTTCAATATGAAAAATCTGGCAATGTTTATAGAGATAAAACCCCCCAAAATCTTGGGACCCATCTAAGGCTACAGGTCCCAGGAGTTTGTCACTCTAATGCTAGCCTATGCTCACCCTCCAGCAACTTATTGAAATTAACATTTATGTGTTCTTACTAGCTTATGGCTCCAGTAATTTCTGCTCCAAATAAACTGATCCCAGCTATGATTCCTGGATTTGCATGGCTCTCTAGATTTTACCCTCCAATCTCAGTTCCCTAAAGAGTTTCAGAAATCCATTGATTTTCAGTTTGTTCAGCTTTTTATTGTGAGGATGGGAGTGAAAATTTCCAAGTTTCTTACAGGTCAGAACTGAATCCAGAAGTCTTCTCAGTGCTTGTTTTTATTCTTCTTGTTCTACTAGCTTCTGGGAAAGATGCATTAAACATGTTGACCTATATATTTTTCTATAGTTCTGGCAATTGTTCAATATATTTTGAGGCAGTATTGTGAGGCTGTGTTTGCAGTGGTATATTTCTTTTTGACCTGTGTGTCACATCATTCATTACCTCTTATGATATTTTTGGTTCTTAATTTTATTTTGAGACGATGTAAGATTTCTAACACTTTGTCCCCCAATATCGCTCTCACACATTTTTTCAGTTAGTTTTCAACCTTAATTTGTCTTTTTTAAAAGTATTTCTTTTATAGAAAATGTATTATTATATTTTTGAATTTAATCTGAAAAATATTGTGTTTTAATTCATTTCATTTATGTTATTGTACGAACTACTATATTAGAATTTATTTCTGCCATTACTTTTTTATACTTCTATTTTTACTTTTTTTCCTCATTTCCATTGCCAAATCAAGTTCATTTAATCTTGTTTAAAAGTTACATATTTTGTTTTGTTTTTTAAAAAGCTTTATCGAGGTGTAATTCACACAACATACAGTTCCCTCATTTAAAGACACATTTTGTTTTTATATTTAGTGTGGTAGCCCTTGACTTAACATCCATTAATTTCTAAAGTCATAAAGAATCGCTTTGAGGTTGAACAATTCAGAATTCTTATTTATAATGACACTTTATGTCCATGTTTCCCTACTATAAAAGAACTGATCAGTTTCTCCATTAAACCAGCAAGAACTTATTTAAAAAAACATAATCAACAACAACTTACCTCATTCATGGATGGCTGACATGGTGAATCTTTAAGGGCAATTCTACTCCTAACTCTCAGTAGCAATGATTGAATCTATAATCACAAGAAGATAAGTATATCAGAATAAAGATTTTAATTGTCATACAAGAAATACACACACAGGGGGTCAATTCCTTACCCAAAACAACATACCTAAAAAAGTATGAAAGAAAAGAACATAAGATTTGACCTAGTAGGTTTGGGTGCAGTTACATCCAATATACACTAAGTTACAGAACTCACAAATCAATAATTGCACCCGTCCACTAGAGTTATTTGAAAGATGACATTAATATAAAAAAACACTATAAAGAGCAAATAGATATCCAAGCAGTTATTTTCTTTTCCTTTTGTAAATTATTTTATATCAGATTACAAAAATCAATAAATTTTCAAAATGAAAACTAGAATATATAGAAGTTTATATAACAGAATATTCCACCTGTAACTCCAATGATATTGTAGTCTATTTTTTATTTTCAGCAATTACCATTACTTTATAGCCAAAGTCAAAACACTACTCAAAAATTTCACCTTATTTTATATGTTTATATATAATTTTATCACAAGCATCTTTTCAAGTCATGAAAAATAGTCAAGTATCACTTTTAATCTTGCATACTTTTCTATTATTGAATACAAATTATTTCCTTTCCATTAACTCAGTGTTTTTTTCTTTATAATTATACACAATGGCTATATAATTCTCCAATATCTTTTCATGTATTTGTTTGTTTGTTTGTTGTTTGTTTTTGGAATTCTGTTTTTCTTCCTGAGATATATTCCTAAGGTTAGAATTATTTGGTCATAGCTTATTAATATTTTATATTACTTAAAATAAATTGCCAAATGTCTTCCAAAATATCTATTAATTTACACATTAGCAGAATATTTTAGTGCTTTTCATGTGCTCTCACTCATATTTTAAGTAAATCTTTGTTAACTAGCAAGGTGACAGCAACTTTGTAATTATAATATTTGTTACTCTGATTTTTAGTAAATTTAAACATATTTATGTATTTCTTCTCTTCTGAATTGTCTACGGATTTTTTTCCCCTGACTTATTGATTGCTGAGTATTTTGCTTATTGAATTTATTTGACTCCTTAAATATTAAGAATTTTATTTTTTTCTTATTTGCAGCAAATATTTATTTGCATTTTGTTGATTGCTTTTTTTAAAATTTGTGTAATTTAAAATGCTTTATGTCATCATATTTATTCTATTTTGAGACTTTTTACTCATCATTTTACTTTAATATATGAATAACATGGGGCAGGGAAAAGCTTTCCTAGACCCTCTCAAAGTCCCTGGCTGAATCTGAAAATTAAATTGATTTAAAAAAATAGCAGGAAAAAAGCATACAAATTTTATTGAATGTTTACATGTATATGGAAGCTTTCACAAGAGAATGAAGACCTGAAAAAGTGACCAGAGCAGAAAGCTGTTTTACCTTTTAAATAAAGAAACGATACATTTGTGGTGCATTTACAAAACAAAGGAGTTTGGATCAGAGAAGTAAATGGAGAAATAACTAAGAACATAAGGGTTAGTTTAAAGTGATTTATTTATACAGTCTTCTGGGCCCTAAACTTCTTGACTCTGGGCCCTTTACTTGCCTCTGGTGATAAGAATGTCCTCCTCCTGGTAAAGGGAGGGTACATTTCACATGGGAGTTTTTATGGCCTGTTTCAGGGAAGAAGGGTGAGGGGCATAGGCCACGTGCCCTTCCTCTTCTGCTGTCTTCTCACACTCCTTCAGCTTAAGATATGTAATATGCCAACCTGCCATATATCTGGATAGTCTGTCCTGAACGCCATAACATAACAAATACAAAATCTACAACAACAAAACAAATCATTTTCTACTAACTTCCAACCACATAATGCAGGATAATCTCCCTATTTTAAGGCACTGATTAGCCATCTTAATTCCTTCTGCAAGCTTATTTTCTTTTTGCCATGTAAAGTAATATCCACAGTGTCCAGGATGTGAACGTCTTTGGAAGGCCATTACTCTGCCTACCATGGAGAGGAAATGAATACTGAAGATTAAACAAATCCACTATCCGTCTTAGGTTCTATTTCCAAGGAACAATATCTACCAAAACACAAGACTTTTTCATTCTGAATCTAAGAGACCATCTGAAAAAATTGTCATGTAAGTTTAGAAATGCTACCTGAATGTCTATATTTTTATTTGTTTTATTCAAAGTAAGGATAAAAAGAAACATTGGATATACTTTACTTGTCCATTTACAAAGCAAACAAATTGCTAAGTATTCATCAAACCTTTTGATTTTCC
Source organism: Rhinolophus hipposideros (assembly GCF_964194185.1). Classification (NCBI taxonomy): domain Eukaryota; kingdom Metazoa; phylum Chordata; class Mammalia; order Chiroptera; family Rhinolophidae; genus Rhinolophus; species Rhinolophus hipposideros. The sequence continues at coordinate 43,246,154 of NC_138050.1, read as the reverse complement.
TCCTGAGTACACAGGAAAACTACATTTTTCAGCCTTCTATGTTTAGGTTGGACCATATGATGACTGTTGCCCAATATATGTTGATCAATGTAATGTATGCCACTTCCAGATTTTGATAATTAAAAAACTACGTCTCCCATAAATGATCTTTCTCTTTGCTGTTACCAGGGAGGAAATGTGTTGAGGATGGTGGCATGATAGTATTAAATGGCTTGGGTCCCTGAAGAACTGAATAGAATCATCCTCCTACCCCTTAGGATGCTATTTGAGCAAGCAATACCTTTGCGAATTAACCCTCTGATATTTGGGGATTCTTATATATTTAGTCCACACGCATTAATATCATCTGTCAAATGCATGCTGAGTGTATTAGTCAGCTAGGGCTGCCATAATAAAATACCACAGGCTTAAATAATAGAAATTGATTCTGGAGTCTGGGAAAGTCCAAGATCAAGAGGCCAGCCAATGTATTTCCTGATGGGAGGTCTTTAGGAGTAGCCTTCTTGCTGTGTCATTACATGGTGGGGAGAGAGGGAGTGCTCTGGTGTCTCGTTCTCTTCTAATAAGAGTACTTACCAGGTAGGGCCTCACCTGTATAACCTCATTTAAACTTGATTATGTCCCTGTAGTTTCTCTCTCCAAATAAGTCAAATGGAGATGAAGACTTCACCATATGGGTTTAGGGGCACACAATTCATTCTGTGGCACTGAACATTTACTGTTCCCAAAGATTGAATCTTAAATCACCAAATAAAAGAAACAGAAAGAATTTTGCATCAGTAGTCCCATGATTGGGTATGAATCAGAAGCACTTGAGGAAAGTTTAAAAAATAAAAAAAATTCTAGTTACTCATCCCATTCTTTGAGTCAAAAGATCAAAATCTTTAATGACTTTAGAGGGTATTAGATCCAACTTTCATAAAGTCTGTATTTAAAAAAAAATCTGAGATTTAAACTTATTAATTGATTGCCCCATAGACTGTTGATGCCAGTCATCACTAGAACTCACACTTCTCAAGTCTTAGCTCAGTGATATGTCATTTCCTCTACATTGTCATTCTTGGGATAATGCATGAGAACTGATGGAATGATAATTGAAGTGATATGTAAATTAAGTAATTAGAAGCAAAAATGATTAAAATTATTTTTCCAAAATTGTCCATAAATTAAATTCTAACTTTCTAATTTTCTAATACCTCCACCTCAGCCCATTTTTGTCAACAATTCGAAAGTTCCATGTCATGAAAAGTACTGTGTGGGATATAAGCTCCTTCAACTATAATGAGTATGATTTTTTAGAGTCTCAACTTCAGCTCATGGCATTTTGTGACTTTTTCTCAGACACTTTCACTGTATTCCACTCTGTTTAAATTTTGCTTATCCACAGGAATTTTACCAAATATTTGAAAGGCAGTGATTGAAAAGAAACATTTTTATTTTAGAAAGGAACACATTTGAATTAATTGGAAACTAAAATGTCAACAGTTGTAGACTTGCTGTTGAATAAGTAAGAAGACTATGTTGACTAGAACTAAGGAGAGAGTCAGTACAAACATCAGACTTAACCCACCTGCTTCTACTAGGAATGTTTTTAATTCATATTTTTCAAATATAAAAATTCATGACAGTGATCCCAAGTAAAATATAAACTTTTTTTCCAAAAACTGAATTTGCTTGTGGGAAAAAAAAAAATTTCACCTCTTCCCAATCATATGTAACATCACTTTGAAATAAATAAAACAATTTAAAGTAACTCAAATGTATAAATCTATACGCAACACACACACACACACACACACACACACACACACACACACACAGTTAATTTAAGCCATGATGGCAATATTCCCCTTTTATTCTCTGTTTATGTGGAAGTATTCAAGCTACTTATTACTAGCCAGATTAAAATTTTACTCCCCTCCTTTTCCTATATTGATCAACTTAGATAGATGGGTAGAATTCAAGTAACTTTTTTATACACACTCCCCACCGGAAAAAAAAAAAAGAGAGAGAGAGAGAGAGAGAAAGAAGTGGATGCAGGATGAGGTAAAGAGGGCAGGAGGAAAGAAATATATAAAATTACAGTACTTCTGTGTTTCTGACTACTGGTCACAGACTGAATTTGTCTAGAGAGAAGTATCACTTGTGAAATTAGCCAAGTGGAAAACAACTAGTTTCATTAAAAATAGCAGGAATGAAAGAGCACCTATCTGCTATTAAATATATTTTTAGATAACTACAAACTGGGAGCAAGGTTCTGGTGCTATGCTATCCACAGGCGGGAAACTACATCATGTTTTGTTCAAACTGACTTAGAATTTGATCAAAGCAGCCACATAGCAATAAGTATACAAAAAAGTGCTGTCTCTTTCTTATCTCCCTAACCCAGGCCTTTATTTTAGTCATGTGAAAGTTATGAAAGGAATTGAGTTGGTATATGGTGGTAGTCCAGCAAAGGCTCCTACCAGATAAAGCCATTGACTCTGGAAGACTGCCCTTCTCCACACAGCCCAGGGAGTATTTTGTAGCTCCAGCTGAGCCACCAATCTGTTGCTGTCCTACTCTTCGAGTCTCCAAGAGCATATGGGTATTAGAGAATGATGCCACTGGAAAATCAGAATGGTCCCTAAAACTCTAGGGTCTTTAAAGTTTTCTATACTGATGGCTTCTGTCAAAACATAAAACATAAAAGTTAAGAACCAATTCTTACATCGTCTCACGTCCTGGCTCCAATATTCAAATTATATTACTCCTAACTTGATCTTTGTTCACATCACGCCAAGTTCTAGTTGCTCTTGAATCAAGTTAGTATCATGTTTGAGACTCATTATTCATAAATGACTCTACTGTGATCTTCCTGATTCTATTCCTGAGGTTTTAGCCTAAATTTTTCTAAAGATTTTGGTCAAAGCTGACCTTTATGTATAAAGACATAATTTTTTTATTAATCCTTAATTAACTTTTTAGTAAAATCGAAAGGTTTATATCAACTAGTAACTTCAAACACCATGGTAAGAAGGCTTATGAGGACTCAATGTTGGGGAGTACTTTGATGAACAAAAGTATCTTTCATTAATCATGGAGAGTAGTGTTTTCCATTTAATAAAATTAAACATATTAAACTCTAGTTAAGGATTAAGTTCTCCAAAGCAGTTAGAGGTACCATGCATTGATCGATATCAGCAATTTACTATTAAATGTATGGAGAGAGAGAGAAAGAAAGAGAGATGGTTTTGTGGTGAGGAAATATAGCAGAATGTTAATTGTAGAAGTAAGTTGTTAGGTATATATTGTATTTTCTGTATAATTCTTTTAATTTTTTGTCTGTTTGAAAATTTTCCTAATAAAGAATTAGAAAAAAAGTTCTACATTACACCATATTTGTATAAGACTTATTTTTATTACATAACAAATGCTTAAAATTATTAACCATGGTAGATAAAGTTTTCTACATATCACCTGAGTTCATGGGAAAGATGCTCTTACGTTAATATCTATGAACTTTGAAAAGCTGGGCTAAACTTTAAAAGTGTACTTCCAATGAGTATCAACAACCACATATATTTTTTTTTTTGTAACTATGATATTGTGAGAACCCAGTAATATACAAAATCATACATTTATTTCATCATTCATTTACTTAATACATATCTATTTCATGCCTAAAATGTGCCAGATCCTTTCCAAAGCACTAAGAATACAACAGTGAATACAATACAAAGAGAATCCCTGTAAAGTGAAAGTATAATGGAGGAGGGAGCAATCAAGCAAGCAAATATAATAAATGAGCTAAGTGTTCTGGTACCAAAGTTCACAATGATAGTGAAGTACATTACAGGACACCATGTCAATTCAAATAAGAGTTTCAGCTCTATGTCTGAACAGCCAAAGAGGTGGCTGAGCAATGGGAGACAATACCTTCAGTCCTCTGTTGGTAGAAATTTAGCTTAGTGAATCTTCTGGCTAAAAGCTCAGCTGACTTGTGTTGAAAGAAATATAGCACAAAAATTAAGAGCAGCCTTAACCACTTCTAAGATTATAGGAATAAGTGTAGGAAAGAGTATTCCTGAAGCTCATTGTGAGCTGGAGCCTTGGCGGAGGGCCTGCCTGGCAGGAGCTGGAGGTACAGAAGAGCACTGCCGGTGCCAGGGTTTCAGTATACAAAGCCGAGAGCGAGTAGGGATGAAAACACGTTTCATCTCCCACAGCTGTCAAAACACTCAAAAAACAAGTGATGAGGTACCTTGGGAGATGTAGGGGTCAGTTTCCTAGGCTCAGAGCAAGAAAGGGAAATATGGAGAATGGATTTGGGGTAGCAGATGGAGAAAAATCAGCACATAACTTTTCTATACAGAGACTATATAGACATTTGACAAATGGGTCACAATAAGGAATTGACCATTTTGATTGCTATACTGAGGACTCCAATAACAGCAAGAGGAAGACTAAGGAAAGACAATCTTATGCATTCATTATTTGCTATTACTTCATGCCAGACTTGACGGTGTATCTGTCTTAGACTTGGCTTCACCTCTGCACAAGTCCACTCACTTTTCTCGACGAAAATTTATTTACTAGTAGTTTTTCTATGACATATTTTGCAATTAACAGATTTTCATAAACAACATAATCTTTGGAAACAGTAAATAAAGACCGGTAAAATTACCCAAGCAATAACATTTTCAGTGGCAATTTCCAAACATTCTAGTTAGCCCTATTTTTACTACCTAAATATCAAAATAACCCTTTATCTAAATAATCCTTTTAGCCACAATAAAAAGTTATTTATCTCTGATGCTATAATAGTACATTTTGGGGATGGGGACATGATGCGTACTCTCTCTCACTCTTGCTCATTCTCTTTTTTTCTTAACCCAAAAATAGATTTGAATATCTGTAATTAAAGACATCATCAAATTTTCTCCAATTACCTAAGCTTCACCTCCTAAGGCAAGCCTGAATGCCTTGGAAGAAGTTCAAATATGCTTTCACTTACCTATTTGATTTTGCTTTTCATTACAGTGTACCTAGACAAAGCTTTTTATTTTTCTTTGCAAAAAGATGGTAATTTTCTTCCATCACTTTCATTTGGATTTTTAAATGTCTCTGCAAGTATCATGGTCTCACGGAGTTATTACTTAGGGTTTATTCACAAAAGAGACCTAGGTTCATTTTCACATTACTAATTTAAAAATCACTTTCTCATATAAGTCTTTAAGTATAATCTGCAAAAAATATTCAATTAACTACAGCTATTTGCCAATAATTGTGAATAGAGTCATATAACGTTCTCCACGGGAAGGTTTATTGCTTAGATTCTTAGCGGGAAACCTCTTCTGTTCCACTACTAGTCTTTATATTGTTCTAAAATATTTTTCCATGCTATTTTTATTGGTTTATTTTTGTATTCCACTTTTTCTATTTATATAGAAAAATATGTTTCTTGTGGAAATACATATTTTGAAATTAATATATTTGAAAAACTGTAAATGATGAAAAACACTGAAACTATAGTTATACACACCCAAAGATTTCACCAAAATTTACCTAATAAATTTTTCACTCTTTGTAAAGCCAAAATTCCACTGTAAATTCCCATAATCTATACCCTACTTTATATTTCTATTTATTTCTTCATCTTCCCTTTTGGATTGTGGGTGGAATAAGAGCAGGATCATGTAATTCTTGGTTACCATTCTAATGCTACTCCCTAGCACAATACTGATACACAATAGACACTAAGTAAATATTTTTGAAGGAATACATGCACGATTGAACAAATAAAATGATGTGATTGAGTGCTTATGGTATAATAATTTGAGGAAGATAATTTTTTAGGCAATCCAAAGTAAATAAACACTGATTCATAAACTGACATTTTTTAAAAAATAGGTCGTATGAGTCATCTCTGTAAAGCCACAAATGATATTTTTGAAAAGTTTCCCCAAAATTAACTCTCACCTCAATATAAACCCTGTTTGTTTTGCACAGACGGAAATACTAACAACACTGGATTATGTTACCCAGCATCAAAACAACGAAATATCAAACTATCACAAAAGCTCAAGTTACGTGTCATAGTTCAACTTGCTGAGACTTTTTAAAGGAAGAACAACACTTAAAGATAAGACAAAATAGAAAAACAATTATCTTGTGTTTTTTTCTAGTACACATTAGCATGAACTTTTAAGAACATAAAAGTTCAAAAGATTATTCTCTATATTTTCTAACATAACTTATTCTATGTTGTATAAAAATTATATAAACAGAGCCACTTTAAAATGAAGTCAAAGCTGCCATCTCAGAAGAACTGCCTTCCACATCTATGCTTCATCCTTTGACAATGGTAAAACTGGGCAAAATAACCTTTGAAGTGGGCCTAAAGAAGCACTATTAAAAAAATAATAAACTGCCTGGAAAGACAACAAGAAAGCAGATATTATCACTATTGGACTGATGGCTACAGGACTCCCAATTAAAAACATTCTTTAAAATTAAAATCACTATGTTAATCTGAATTTATAGAAATGCCTGCCTTCTATTGGTGTAATTGTTTCCTTTCATCAATGTAATTGTTTACCTTCCCTTTCTCATTAACTATAATAACCATTGCCTTTGCCTACTAATCGGAATACTGTTGAGTTTCTGCCTGAATCAGTGCTTCCCAAATAGCCATTCTTTTGAATTTCAAATAAATGCTTGTCATCCCTCACTTTGGCCTTTTATTTATAGATTGACAATGTAAAAAATATGCTGTGTCAATATTGTGATTTCATGTAATCCAGGCATCCTGTCCTATGTCACAATTTCAGAAGTAAATCTGTAAGTGACTTTCTATCTCTAATCCTCTGTGAATCAATAATTCTAACTCGTTAGTAAAGCACTTGTCATGTAAAATGAAAGAGGCCCAAAAAGAACCACTTAGATTCAGCAGCTTAAGTACATATATATTTTCAACACTTAGAGAAAACAAATTGTTGAACTAATTAACCCTCGTGTCTTAGAGCATATTAAAAACACTTAATATCTGATCACAAGTGCATACACCTAAAGTGGTAACCCACTTTAGCTTCCATAGCTTATATTTGATTCAAACCATAATAGCCTTTGCTATGACTTAGAGCTGCCTTTGCAAAAATAAAACAAGAAAATCTAATATTAAAACCATTTCACATCACACATGGTATCTAATGAAATAGAAAAATGTTTATGTGATACATTCCTATTTGAAAATTTCATAACAGCAAAACATTGAAAATTATTCTTTTGAATATAACACAAAATAATAGAAAGTTATAATAGTGGTTGCTGGAAACTGTTAGCTAGTTCCTGAAAAGTACAGGAACATTTTACTACTAATGAAGGAAATCAGAGGTTATTAAAAAAAAAAAAAAAAAAGGCAACGATAGCAACAAAACACAAGTGTCCATACAGGTTCATATTTTTCAATTAAATTAAGAGTAAAAGATTGTGGACAGGACTTTGGCTTTTGAAAAAAATGGTGTAGACATATTTCCCCCTATTCTTTCTGTTAAGTACTAACTAAAAACTCTGGACACAGCATAAGAAGACTGTGAAAGGTACAGAGAGACCAATGAGGGACCTCAGCACTGAGGAAACACACAGTGGTGAGCTCCTTTAGTTTTCTACTTACCCTATATAACCAAGACTTGGAACTGAATGAAGAACCTGGAAACCCAGAAATACCAATGGGTACAGACTGAAAACACCAACAAAGTTACCATTAGAGTTGCAGACTTCAATACCTTCCTCAAAAGCTGATTAAACAACTAGATAAAAACTCAAGAAGGTTACAAAATAACTCAGTATTATCATCAAACAAAACAATCTGATATTTATAGAACATTCCGCCCAATAACACAACATAGCACATTTTTTTCAAATGTCTACAGAAAATATCCCAAGGTTATCATATCCTAGACATTAAAGTAAATTTCCCAAAATTTAAAATAATTGAAATCTTACAGAATGCATTCTCTGACCATAGTGGAATAAATACAGGAAGATAGTTTAGACGAAAAAAAAAATGGCGGCGTGAGGTGAGGCTCTGTAACGCTCCCCTGGAATTTACAACGAATCGGACAACAATAACTCCACAAAGGACTCCTTGCACAGCAGACAGGCAAGACGAAGAGGCCGACTACTGAATTCACCTCCAGGTGGGTGAATTGCGCGAGCAGGGGAGGAGGGAGAGGAGAAGTGCGGAGACGGAGCTGCGCGGGCGCAGGACACAGACCTAGCTCAGTGCTTGGAGCCCGCTGCGCCCGGATCTTCCGAAACTGCGGGAGAGGGAAGGACTCGGACTGCTAGGGCTCCGCTTACGGCCCACAGGGCTGAGGGGGCAGCATACAAAACCGCTGAACCCAACGCTCGCTCACTGCAGACCTCGGAGCAAAGACTGAGGGAAGAGGGCTGAAATCGGTGGTTTAAGCCCTCACTGCCGAGCGGAGAACGGAAGCCTTAGGCACGGAGACTAGCCGCCCCCTCCCTACCCTCCCAGAGCTCGCCCCGCCCCCACCTGCCCGGTGCTAGAAGCAATAAAGTAGCAGTGTCGGATCAAAGGACAGAATATTTGCTGCTCTGAGAACTGTGGACCGCAGACACAGATTCGCAGCTCAACTAGTTCCGGCAAAGGGGAGGGAGCTGTGGAAGCAGGACTGGCTGTGGTGGTGGTCGCCGCCATTGCTCTGGGCCACCTCTCACAACTCACCCCTCCCCTGGCCCCACCTATCTGGGCGGATCCCTGCAGGAGTAAACAGAACTGCTGAAACAAACGGGCTCTGAATCTGGTGCAGAAAGAGCTTTGGAACTCCAAAAGCTCTTCGCATACCTATCAACCTGTTGCAGAAGACACTCCTGTAGATGTCTAGGAAGAGAAATAGTAAATCAGTGATTGCCATGAATAACCAAGGCAACAAGATAGCTCAGAAAGAAAGTGAAAAGTCTCCAGAAAAGGAACTTAGAGATATGGACATTTGTGATTTAAATGACAGAGAATTCAAGATCGCAATTCTGAAAAAACTGAACGAGATGCAAGAAAACACAGAAAGGCAGTTTAATGAACTCAGAAACACAATCAAAGAACACCATGAGCATTTTACAAAAGAGATTGAAATCTTGAAAAAGAACCAAATAGAATTTCTGGAGATTAAGAACTCAATTGAAGAAATTAACAATAAAATATCCAGCTTAGGTAGTAGAGTTGACCAGATGGAGGAAAGAATCAGTGACATCGAAGATAGGAACCTGGAATTTACACAGAGGGAAGAAGAAAGAGACTTGAGACTTAAAAGAAATGAAAGAACTCTACAAGAACTTTCTGACTCCATCAGAAAGAGCAATATAAGAATAATGGGTATACCAGAAGGAGAAGAAAGAGGGAAGGGAACAGAGAATATATTCAAACAAATTGTCGATGAGAACTTTCCAAACTTGTGGACAGAACTGGATCCTCGAATCCAAGAAGCAAATAGAACACCTAATTACCTCAATCCCAACAGGCCTTCACCAAGGCACATTGTATTGAAGCTGTCTAAAATCAATGACAAAGAAAGAATCCTCAAGGCAGCCAGGGAAAAGAAGACGGTAACTTACAAAGGAAAGCCCATTCGATTATCATCAGATTTTTCAGCAGAAACTCTACAAGCTAGGAGGGAATGGAACCAAATATTCAAACTATTGAAAGAGAGAAATCATGAGCCAAGAATAATATATCCAGCAAAGATCTCCTTTAGATATGAAGGAGGAATAAAGACCTTTTCAGACATACAAAAGCTGAGGGAATTTTCTAATACACGACCTGCACTACAAGAAATACTAAAGGAGGCTATTAGACCACCATCAACAGGGACAACTTGTGGCAACCGAAACATAAAAAGGGGGAGCGTAAAGGCCTGAACTGGAATATGGGAATAGAGAAAGTAAGCGTACTGAAGAAACTGGAATACTCTAAATATCAAACTTTCTTTTACATAAACTCAAGGGTAACCACTCAAAAAACATCCAAATCTGAAATATATACTGTAATAAAAGAAGAAACAGAGGGAAACATCATAGAATACTACCACACAGAAATAACAGACAACAACAAAAAGGCAAAGAAACAATGGAGACACAGCCTTACCAGAAAACTAAAGACAGAATGACAGGAAATCCTCACATATCAATAATCACCCTGAATGTAAATGGACTGAACTCACCAATAAAGAGACACAGAGTAGCAGATTGGATCAAAAAACTAAACCCAACCATATGCTGCCTACAAGAGACACATCTCAGCTACAAGAACAAGCATAGACTCAAAGTGAAAGGGTGGAAATTGACACTTCAAGCAAATGGTACCCAGAAAAAATCAGGTGTAGCCATAATGATTTCCGATGAAACAGACTTCAGGGTGAAAAAGATAACAAGAGACAAAGATGGACATTTCATAATGGTAAAGGGGACTATACAACAAGAAGACATAACAGTCATCAATATTTATGCCCCCAATCAGGGAGCACCGAAATATACCAAGCAACTACTAACAGAGCTAAAGGGAGAAATTGACCAAAACACAATTATACTAGGGGACTTAAATACATCATTGACAGCTATGGATAGATCATCCAAACAGAAGATAAATAACGAAATCGCAGCCCTAAATGACACATTAGAGGAATTGGACATAATTGACATATATAGAGCACTTCATCCTAAAACATCAGACTATACATTCTTTTCTAGTGTATGGAACATTCTCAAGGATAGACCATATATTGGGACACAAAATCAGCCTCAGCAAATTTAAGAAGATTGAAATCATACCAAGCATATTCTCTGATCACAAAGCTTTGAAATTGGATATCAACTGCAAAAAGAAAGCAGGAAAAAACACAAATACATGGAGATTAAACAACATACTTTTAAAGAACGACTGGGTCAAAGAAGAAATTAGAGGAGAGCTCAAAAGATACATAGAAACAAATGACAATGAAAATACATCCTACCAAAATTTTTGGGATGCAGCGAAAGCAGTTTTAAGAGGGAAATTTATATCATTACAGGCCTATTTCAAGAAACAAGAAAAATCCCAAATAAATAACCTCATGTTACACCTTAAAAAACTAGAAAAAGAAGAACAAGCAAAACCCAAGGTCAGCAGAAGAAAGGAAATAACAAAAATCAGAGCAGAACTAAATGAAATAGAGAACAAAAAGACAATAGAAAAAATTAATGCGACAAAAAGCTGGTTCTTTGAAAAGATTAACAAAATCGACAAACCCTTGGCTAGACTCACTAAGATAAAAAGAGAGAAGACACTAATTAACAAAATCAGAAATGAAAAAGGGGAAGTTATCACGGACACCACAGAAATACAAAGGATTATCCAAGAATACTATGAAGGACTATATGCCACCAAATTTAATAACTTAGAAGAAATGGACAAGTTCTTAGAAACATATAGCCTTCCAAGGCTGAATCATGAAGAACTGGAAAATCTTAACAGGCCGATCACCAGTAAGGAAATTGAATCAGTCATCAAAAACCTTCCCAAAATCAAAAGTCCTGGACCAGATGGCTTCACCAGTGAATTCTACCAAACCTTCAAAGAGGATCTAATACCAATCCTGCTCAAACTCTTCCAAAAAATTGAAGAAGAGTCAGTACTCCCTAACTCATTTTATGAGGCCAACATTACCCTGATACCAAAACCTGGTAAGGACAACACAAAAAAAGAAAACTACAGACCTATATCTCTGATGAATACAGATGCTAAAATCCTAAACAAAATTCTAGCAAATCGAATACAACAATGCATTAAAAAGATTATTCATCACGACCAAGTGGGGTTCATCCCCGGGGCACAAGGATGGTTCAACATTCGCAAATCCATCAATGTGATACATCACATAAACAAAATAAAGGACAAAAATCATATGATTCTATCAATTGATGCAGAAAAAGCATTTGATAAGATACAACATCCATTTATGATTAAAACACTTACTAAAATTGGTATAGAAGGAAAATACCTCAACATAATAAAGGCCATATACGACAAGCCCTCAGCTAACCTCATAATTAATGGTGAAAAGCTGAAGCCCTTTGCTCTACGTTCAGGAACACGACAAGGTTGTCCCCTATCACCTCTGCTTTTCAACATAGTGTTGGAAGACCTCGCCAGAGCTATCAGGCAAGAGAAAGAAATAAAAGGCATCCAAATTGGGAATGAAGAAGTTAAATTGTCACTCTTTGCAGATGACATGATGCTATACATAGAAAACCCTAAAGACTCCACCAAAAAGCTATTAGAAACAATCAATGAATATAGTAAAGTTGCTGGCTACAAAATCAACGTACAAAAGTCCATTGCTTTCCTATATACCAACAATGAAATCTCAGAAAAAGAGATAGAAAAAACAATTCCTTTTGCAATTGCAGCAAAAAGAATAAAATACCTAGGAATAAACTTAACCAAGGATGTGAAGGATTTATATGCTGAAAACTATAAGACATTTTTGAAAGAAATTGAAGAAGACACAAAGAAATGGAAAGACATTCCGTGCTCATGGATTGGAAGAATCAACATAGTTAAAATGGCCATATTACCCAAAGCCATATACAGATTTAATGCAATCCCCATTAAAATCCCAATGGCATTTTTTAAAGAAATAGAACAAAAAATCATCAGATTTGTTTGGAACCACAAAAGACCCCGAATAGCCAAAGCAATATTAAAAAACAAGAACAATACTGGAGGTATCACACTCCCTGATTTTTCCTTGTACTACAGGGCTACAATAATCAAAACAGCTTGGTATTGGCGGAAAAACAGACACATAGACCAATGGAATAGAATTGAGAACCCAGAAATAATACCACATAAATATGGACAGATAATTTTTGACAAAGAAGCTAAAAACATACAATGGACGAAAGACAGCCTCTTCAATAAATGGTGCTGGCAGAATTGGATAGCTACGTGCAAAAGAATGAAACTGGACTGCTATCTGTCACCATGTACCAAAATTAATTCAAAATGGATCAAAGACTTAAGCATAAGACCTGACACAATAAACTGCATTGAAGAAAACATAGGTACTAAACTTATGGACTTTGGGTTCAAAGAGCATTTTATGAATTTGACTCCAAAGGCAAGGGAAGTAAAAGCTAAATTAATGAATGGGACTATATGAAACTTAAAAGCTTCTGCACAGCAAAAGAAACCATCAACAAAATAAAGAGGCAACCAACTGAATGGGAGAAGATTTTCGCAAACAGTTCCTCTGATAAGGGGCTAATATCCAAAATATACAAGGAACTCATGAAACTCAACAACAAAAAAACAAACAACCCAATTGAAAAATGGACAGAGGACCTGAAGAGACATTTCTCCAAAGAGGATATACAAATGGCAAATAGACATATGAAAAAATGCTCAACATCGCTAATCATCAGAGAAATGCAAATGAAAACCACAATGAGATATCACCTCACCCCAGTCAGAATGGCTTTCATCAACAAAACAAATAGTGACAAGTTTTGGAGAGGCTGTGGAGAAAAAGGAACTCTCATACACTGTTGGTGGGAATGCAGACTGGTGCAGCCGCTATGGAAGGCAGTGTGGAGGTTCCTCAAGAAATTACGAATAGAATTACCATATGACCCAGCAATCGCTCTCCTGGGTATCTACCCCAAAAATATAAAAGCATTTCTCTATAGAGACACGTGTACGCCAATGTTCATTGCAGCTTTGTTTACGGTGGCCAAGACATGGAAACAACCGAAATGTCCTTCGATAGATGAATGGATAAAGAAGTTGTGGTACATATACACAATGGAATACTATTCGGCGTTAAGGAAAGATGATATAGGAACATTTGTGACAACATGGATGGATCTCGAGAGAATAATGCTAAGTGAAACAAGTCAGACAGAAAAAGCAGAGAACCCTATGATTTCACTGATATGTGGTATATAAACCAAAAAGAACAAGACAAACAAATGAGAAACAAAAACTCATAGACACAGACAATAATTTAGTGGTTACCAGAGGGTAAGGGGGTGGGGGGTGGGTGATGAGGGTAAAGGGGATCAAATATATGGTGATGGAAGGAGAACTGACTCTGGGTGGTGAACACACAATGGGATTTATAGACGATGTAATACAGAATTGTACACCTGAAATCTATGTAAATTTACTAACAATTGTCACCCCAATGAAATTAATTAAAAAAAATAAATAAATAAATACAGGAAGACAACAGAAGAATCATCAGACACTTGGAAAAAAATCAAAAATGTTTCTACATAAGTAATGGATCAAAGGGGAAGTCTCATGGGAAATTAAAAAAAAATACATTGAACTGAATAAAAATAAAATTAAACATATCAAATTTTGTATGACATAGCCAAAGCAGTGCTGAGAGGGGAATTTATACTTCTAAATGAATACATTTTTTCAAAAGTCTCAAATCAATGACCCAAGCTACCACCTCAAAAATTTAGAAAAAGAAGAAATAAGCCTAAAACAAGCATAAGGAAGGATAAAGATCAGAGCAAAAATCAATAAAATTGACAACATAAAAAAATTCAGTGAAATAACTGATTTATTGAAAAGATCAATAAAATAGAAATCTCTCTAGTAAAACTATTAAAGAAAAAAAAAGAAGACAACATTTTTCCATATAAGGAATTAAACAGGAGATATAACTACAGATCCTGCAGACACCAATAGGCTAATAAGGGAATACTACGAACAACTCTACATACATTAACTTGACAACTTAGAAGAAATTAGCCAATTTCTCAAACAAACAAACAAACTACCACAACTCACCCAATATAAAGATAGATAACTGAATTTCCCTGAACTATTAAGAAAATTAAATTCTGAATTTAAAAACAAAAGAAAGGAAGGAAGGAAGGAAGGAAGGAAGGAAGGAAGGAAGGAAGGAAGGAAGGAAGGAAGGAAGGAAGGAAGGAAGGAAGGAAGGAAGGAAAGAAAGAAGAAATGTTTAGCCCCTGAAGATTTCATTGGAGAATTATATCCAATATTTAAAGATTAATTAACACCAATTCTACACAATCTCTTCCAGAAAATAGAAGAGGAAGGAAACCTTCCCAATTCATTTCATGAAACTAGCATTATCCTGATAACAAAACTTGACAGAGTGTACTAAACTAAATTTACAGACCAATACCTATCATGAATGTAAACAAAAAAAATTTTAACAAAATACTAACAAATAGATTTCAGCAACATAGAAAAATAATTACACACCATGACTAAGATGAAATTATTGTATAGATGGAAGGCTGGCTCAATATTAAAACATTCAATGTCATTCAATATATTCATGGGCTAAAAAAAATCACATAATCATATGAATCAATGCAGAAATGCATTTGACATAGTTTAACACATATCCATAATAAAAACAGTAATAGAGGGGAACTTCCTCTACTTGATAAAGAGCATCCACAAAAAACCCACAGCTAGCACTATACTTAATGATAAAAGACTGAACACTTTCCTCCTAAGATCAGGAAGAAGACAAGGATGTCTACTCTCAGCACTCTTGTTCAACACAGTGCTGGAAGTCTGTCAAGGACTATAAGACAGTAAGTGGATATAAAAGGAATATAGATTGGAAAGGAAGAAACAAAACTACTTCTATCAGCAGATGACATAATTGTTTAGGTAGAAACTCCAAAAGAATAAAAATGAAAAAACAAAAACACACCTAGAATCCATCAGTGAGTTCAGCAAAATTTCTCAATTTTTACTTTTCCATGGGCTTTTGGTACTCAAGGAGATCTCTTTTTTTTTTTTTTTTGGTCTAACATTATGTATGCATTATGTATGCAAAATATCCCTAATGGTATTTAAGCAAATAATGCTAAATTTGAATATAATTTCTAAAATATACAAACAGTAGAACCATGTCCACATAGATTGTATCTTAATGGAAATCTCAAAGGAAAGTAATTTTATTAATTGATTAATGTGATCTTTAATTGGTCCATCAATTTTTATACAGTCAATGAATGTTTTCAAGTATTTTAAAACACTTGTTAAATTCTGTTTTATTAAGTAACAGCGTTTTTTTAGCAGTCTTGTTAATATAACTCATTTCCATAAGAAGGAAAATATATTTATCCTTAAAAAGAGAAAACCTAAACAAATCAATGTAAATTGTCACAAATGTTGACTTAAATATGACATTGTTACAGAATCTTACAGCTATTAGACATTGGAAGTCAACTATTGTATAAGAAATGTTTCTAATTCCTTTATTTGGAAATAAAAACTATTGCTATATCAGAGTTTCAAAGAGGATCAAAAGAGATGATGCAATTTAAAAAGCTTTATAACCATAAATCTTTGTATGTATGAAGTAGCTTTTACTATTGATAATAATTATTAGTATTGCACAGTCGTAATTCGCTTTTT
This sequence comes from Rhinolophus hipposideros, assembly GCF_964194185.1. Lineage (NCBI taxonomy): Eukaryota > Metazoa > Chordata > Mammalia > Chiroptera > Rhinolophidae > Rhinolophus > Rhinolophus hipposideros. The sequence continues at coordinate 43,229,695 of NC_138050.1, read as the reverse complement.
TTGTGTTTTTTTGCAAACTAGTCTCCCTGAAATTCACTACATACCATTCTAAATTTAATGCAAACTGTAACTTAAGTTGCCTTTCATAATTCATAAAATAATCCTGTTTTCTCATGTTTTGGTACACTTGGTGGCATAAGAAGCAGCTATGATTTTAAACCAACCTTTAAAAAAAAGAAAATAATATCTTTGTAAATTCTTAGCTAATTTTAAGTCATGGTAAAAGATTTTAAAAAACAACAACAATCATTGTGTTTGCTGAAGCACTGGCTTAATGTACTTTAAAGCTATCATTTCTCTACCTTGATTTGGCTTATTCAATTTAATCTCCTAAGTGTTAGAAAACAAATCATAATTAAAACGGGTAGAAAGGGTTCATTCTAGAAGACTATTTCTTGTATACAGTTGAATAATTAGAGTGACCTCAAAATGGTGGCTTTCCTTTGTTGCTGAGAGACAAATATTTTTGTGTGACAGATAACCAAGCTCAGCTCTGCAAACCCTTAATGTGAACTGTCTCTCATGAAGCTAGGAGTAGTCTTTATTGTCTTTGCAGTAAGATGAAAGGGAGTAGAACCTGCAGTGAAAACAAGAGTGGGGACGTTTAAAGTTCGACTTTGTTGTTACTTTACCATGCAAGATTAGCTCATTAGAATTCAAGTGAAGATTCTACCATACTTTCTTCAAACATACAGAAAGAGACAGAGAGAGAGAGAGAGAGAGAGAGAGAGAGAGAGAGAGAGAGAGAGAGAGAGAGAAAGGGAGAAAGGGAGAAGAAAACAAAGTAACACTCAAAATTTTCTTGTGGTTTGACACAACGCAATATATAGATGATATATTATAGAATTGGCCACTTAAATCCTATATAATTTTACTAACCAATAAAGTTAATAAAAATTTTTAAAAAAACATATGAAAATAAATAAAACACCAAGAAAATATTTTCTCATGGTAAGAGTTATGAACAATTAGAACTTGGTCTCCTGTAACATCACCAGCATATTGTCTTTTGGGAAGGTAGAATATATGTATATAACACAGAATAAAAGATATAATTATTAAAATAATGTATTTTTTCATAAAGAGAGGCAATCCATTGTAAATGGGTAGATTAAATAGGGATTATAAATATTATATTATAAATAAATGTTTACTTAACATTTCCTTCTTAAATTACAGGAAAATGGCATTCATAGCATAATCATGGTGTAGTAGTTATACAGCTGTGTTTTCAGTTAGAATTTCATAAAATGGAAATTAAACTATTCATTTTTCCTGTTCTTGATGATCTCTGAGAAGACGTTACAAACCTTCTTCATCCACCTCTACCTTGGTTTCACAAAATAGATGAATTGCTTTTCCCAGCTATTCCTTTTTCCAATAGTTTTTTAAATCCGCTCCCTTTGCCATGAGACTGCCATCCTCTCCCTGCAGATAAAATAGACATCCAGGTGCCACTGACTTTGGACTTACCTATGTGACTTTATTTTGACTAATAGAATGTGAGTGGAAATGACATATTCCACCCATATGGTGGAAGTGAAGTGCATCAGCTTGAAGTGGAAGAGGCATATTTCTGATTTGATTTTTGCAATTCTGCCCTCCAACAGGAGAAATGGCATGGCCTATAGGGCTTAAGTCTTCATTCTGTGTCTCTAAAGACACGTAGAACAATACTCAATCTGGAATTGAGCTCAGCTGGACCCCAGAGGTAGCAGTACAGCCATCCAACAATGTGGTAATGTAACCTGTGTGTTGGAATCAACCAGCCTTGTTTTAAATCTTGGCTCTATTACTCAGCTGCATCATGACCTTGAATGAGTTAGCTGACCTTTGACTCTCAGTTTTTCTCATGGATATATTCAATTTAAGAACGTCCTACTAACAAATTATTGTGAGACGTATGCACCTCTATCTAGTCAGGGTGAGGGTCATGGTAAATATTGAAAAATTGTCCTTTTTATTCTTCCTTTGGTAACTATCAGTTACTTCTAAGCCCAGACCAGGAACATGCTCAATCATAGGTAAAAGGTAACTGAGTAAAAACTATCATCAACATTCGGGTTGATGAATAGTAAAAATGTTAGTTAAAGTTAGTCAAAGTCTATGCCACCTAATACCTTAAAAAAGTAATGAAGTTATGGTACTGAATTTGGAGTACACACCAATTTGCCCTTAGTGTCACAATGCTAGAGCTGGAAAAAACTTAAATGATGATTTAGTCTGATCACTGCTTTTCAATAATGAGAGAATGGAGGCTCAAAAAAATGAACTGTCTTTCCCCAAATTAGTTAATGGCAAGTCTGTCACTTGAACAACACAGTTTTATAAATGGCAGCTGGATGTTCGACCTGGCATATTAAGAATATACTTACTGCCTAGTATTCTTTTTCCACAAGAGTGGAATGTCTATGTCCCAGCGCATATCTTCTTCTTATTTTTTTCCCCCTCACAGAATACCACCCAAATATCAGTTTCATGAGAAGGGTTTGAAACTTATGAACAGGGATATATTGTTCAGTTGGGAAACATCTGTGAAGCACTGTTTGCATATAAAAAAATCTAACTGCATTCTCGCTAAGGAGGCTCAATCAAAGATCAGCCTCTTGGCAACTAATGCAATCTTTATGTTGTCATCTCTGTACCCAGTGTGCTTGTTTTTATTGTGTAAAGTGACAGATTCACAATTAAAACACTGATTTGCCCAGTTTTCAAAGCTTTAAGCTTTTGGGAACAAGTGAAAAGAGAGGGTTTTCAAATACTAAGACAAGAGCAGCATATTTTCAAATTTCTTTTTCTTTCTCTTTCTTTCTCTTTCTTTCTTTCTTTCTTTTTTTCTTTCTTTCTTTCTTTCTTTCTTTCTTTCTTTCTTTCTTTCTTTCTTTCTTTCTTTCTTTCTTTCTTTCTTTCTTTCCTTCCTTCCTTCCTTCCTTCCTTCCTTCCTTCCTTCCTTCCTTCCTTCCTTCCTTCCTTCCTTCCTTCTTTCCTCCCTCCCTCCCTCCCTCCCTCTCTCCCTCCTTCCTTCCTTCCTTCCTTCTTTTCCCTTTCCTTTGTTTCTGGCCATGTGGAGACACAGGTTCTTTGTTCTGCCTGTACTCTTTCCACTCTTAGAAGAAAGAAACAAAAATATGTCATTAGCATTATAATGGAAAGCAATTATTAATAAGACTTTCATGTGATAGCTAAAAAGGATACAGAAAAATGAAAATAAAAGGAAAAGTAAGCTGGATAAAAGATAAACAAGAAAAAAGGAATAAATGCAAGGAGAGACAAGTAAAAAAAAAGTGATTAGGATAAACAACAGAATATGTAAGATTAGTGCCTGCTTTATCTTTTCAAGTCCCATAGACACTTCATAGCTGCTAGCCATGCTCTCAGGCCTGGAATCCATGTTAGTTTTGGCTCACTGAAAGTCCCAAGCCATATCAATACTGAAATTTGCCTAAACAATTCCTAAGAAGCAATTTTTTGGCACATTGCTTTGCTGCTGAAACTGTTAGCACCCTGAGGTTTTTATAATGAAAACTCCTGTGTGATTCTTTACCCAATGCATGTAGACCTGTCTATGAAAAAGCAGTAGACTGAGAAAGAAGTAGTTCCACCAAAGGGGGGCAACTTCCATACCTCTCCTGCAGCTCCCCTCAGAAATAACAATGGTCAGGGAGAAAGCCTAGGAATTCAGGATTCAGTTCCATCCCTGTTATTCTGAGGGTTTGGTGCCAGAAAAGGAAGCAGTCTAAGCACAACCATGTTCTCCCTAGTTCTCAGGGTGGTAGATATTCTGCTCTTTAATCCAACACTGCTACAGTTATCTGGTGCCTGCTGCTAGCACTGGGAGGGTGGGGGGACAAGGGGGCAGCCAGGCTGCTTCTCTGTTTTCTGCCTGGCATTGAGGGCTGTTACACTGCAGTTGTCCCACTTCTGTATTTGTTCTTTGCCCCGAGGTCTCTGCCCTAATCGCTGGGTTCAGCCATATTTTATGCTGTTCACTCAGGCTGGATTGCTGGGACCAAAGAGAGTACACCTGCAGTCTCAATCATCCCCTCTCCTGAGACTGCACTGAGTTTCAGGCTGCATCTGCAGCCCCTGTCTTTGCAATTCTCTCTTCCCTCCTCTCCTGTTCGCCTTAATTTGCCCACCTTCAGATGTTTCAATGCATGGATCTGTCAGACATGTTTGTATGTTGCGTAAGGAACCCTTTGTTGAATTACAGCTGTTCAACTTGTAACCTCAAGGGGAAAAATCAAGGGGGACCCCTCACATCACCAGGGTTCTGATGTCAAAAATGTTGTTCCTCTTGAAGCTAGGCAAAGTGTACATCAGATTGCATTTATCTATTTTCTTTTTCTCCTACTTCTGGGAGAACAATATGATAGATTCGTAGAAAACTCCTGTACTTGCTGTCATGCAGCCATGAAGGAAGGGGTAATATTGGAATTGCACTAAACCATTCTAGATTTGGCTGAATGGCTGGTAGGCATTAATTCCTTCCAGCACTGTGAATCCCAACAATCCATCAAGGAGAATTACTGGTGAAAATGACAGAAAAATGTCATAAACCTTGCTGTTATTTGATTCCTGTGGATGCAAAGACTCGTGCAGTTTAAGCAGATTATGCCACTGAACTGGAGCTTGGTTGAATGATTAAAAGATAAAACACTTCCATTTAAATCTTTATCTAAATTTATCAGCTTAGATTTTCTAAATTGTACTGTGGAGTTTTGTCATAAAATAGAAATATTTGATTCAAAGTTAATAAAAGCTATTGATCTACAGTGAAGCAATATTAATATTAATATACAGCTTTTATAATTAATTTTGTGCCAGATAAAAAAATATCAAGGTCTTTTAGCTTTGATGATTTGAAAATATATTTGTATTTATAGCAAGATGAACTTGTTTTAGAGAAAAGGGTTGGCTGTTAGAGCTGCATATTAGATGTTCAATTAGCAAAGACTAAGTTAAGTGAGGAGGCAAACATGTACTTACTTTTGGTAAACTCAAATTTAAACATAGGACACAGAAATATAGCTTTTTGTGTTAAAGCCAAAGATGACTTCACTTGTCCTACAGAATCTAATGATGGTTGCCATATCGTGACAACACAAAAGTTCGCCAAATCCTTTTTTTTTCTTTTCTGTCTTGAAAAAGCACTGTTTTCATAGATCTGTCCCAAGGCAAAGATGACAGGCACAGTTGACAGGAGAGTGGTTTATTCTGACCCCAAGATCCTCATCAGTAATCCTAGATAATGAACACTGAGCAATATGAAATGGCTTTCAGTGTCAACCTAGGTTTCCATGCAAACAGCAGCTCATAATAGATATATGATCCCAGGAATTTTCTTGGGATCTTTTTCCCTCCCTTCGGACTCCAGCATCCTCATCTATACAAAAGGGAGAATAGATACTTATGAATATGAAATGAGAAAACAAATGGAAAGAACCTAGTAAAATCATGATATATTTCTTCTCACCAAATGCTAACTCAGTTGTGTTCTTGTGCTCTCTCTCCATCTCTTTTGCTCCAAGCATATTTCTCTCTCCAAAACTTTTTCTCCAAGTATATTTATGTGATTTCATGGTTGTGGGAGACAGGGGAGAAAAAGTGAGGAAAAATATCTGTAAGATTTAGGAAGAGCTATTTATAGAAAATAAGCTGACCAAAAAGACTTTAGCTACCTTTCCATAACACGTGCCCCCTCCAACACAACGATCTTTTCAATTTTGTTTGCATGCTTTCTTCAAGCAATAAAAGGTGAATTTTCTAAAAATCCATATACATTATCTTGTATATGAGATGTACAACAAAATCACTTTTACAGTTCGCAATGGCATGTTTTTGTTTTAACCATAGAAACTCTTAGAATGTCACTACTATAATTTTATAAGGGCTGAATTTGAAATGTGCATATCTTTTTTTTAATTAATTTTATTGGGGTGACAATTGTTAGTAAATTTATATAGATTCCATATCTATAATGGTACATTCACTTAGAGTACTGTGATAAGAACAATGCTATTTATTTGTTATATATATGAAACAAACAACACACACACAAACACACTTTCCCTAGGAAAATATAGTTTTTTTCTGCATTAAATGTGTATTTGGCAGTAAATATATGACTTTTTCAGGCTATCTACTGAACTACAAGATAATAATAATAGCTACTATTTGTTAAATATTTACTATTTGACAGACACCATAATTAAGTTTAAAGTATATTATTTAATTTGATATTTTCACAATACTTTTGAGAGAGATTTTAGACTTTTTCCCATTTTACAGAAGAAGAAATCAAAGCTCAGACATGTTATATAACTTGTTCGAACTTATTCTCTTGCAATTTGGACCCATTTCTTACTAATCACAAAACTCAGTCTAACCCTCTGTAATTCTTGAGGAACCAAACAGTATAGGCTACCAACAAATAATAGTTTTACATGATATTTGGTGTTGTAAAATGAAGTAGATGTTTCCTAGGAATTGTTTTTGTCCTTTAGAAAATTTCTCTTTTGTTCAGAACATGAAAAACACAAGACAAAATTATTTTCTTGGAGATGAAAATATAAGAAACTAAAAATGAGTTTTAAAATATCTTACGTTCTTTCAACACATTTTTGGGAGAAAATAGCTATTTTCAAAGGGTCATAGGGCTTGAAGGAGGAATTTGGGCTCTGGGAGGGCAACTGCCACCAGAGAAAGCAAGATTAGGGACAACTAAAAAACTGTTATATATGGGTTTAGAGTTTCTGGGGTTGAAGATTGTAGCAATCAGGATAGAAGAGGCACTACTTTACAACAAACAACCCTCAGACTATTCGTGTCTTATGAGGTCAAAGGTTTTTAAGCTGTGTTTCGTCTGTTTGTTTTGTTTTGTTTTTATCTGTTATGCTACACGCTCACCAGTTGTCAGCCGGGACTATCTGTGGTCACATCCCAAAACCCTGAGACCTACACTGACAGACAATCCCTATCTCAATCTTTAGCCAGACCATTGCTGTGGTATAGGGGGGAAAAGAAAAAAAAAAAAAAAAGACCTCTGGAGAGTAGGAACATTTGCCAGCAAGTAAAAGCTCAGTCAAGCGGTACATCACTTCTATTCAAAGATCAATGGCCAGAACTACACAGCTGTACCCGACCAAAAACAAACCAGAAATTTTACTTTTCTAGGTGCCTGGTGTGCACAGAGGTTCAAAGTGGGTCAAAGAGAATTTGGCAAAGCCATACTCAAGAGCTGCATGGAGCAGTTGTGTAACTGCAAAGACACTGAAATAACTCTTTGAGTAGAAGGTTATTTTTTCCTAACAGCACAGTCTCCATAGGATGAAACCTGATTGTGTGAAATTAATACTTGGAGAAGCCATCTGGAACTGGACTCCAGGGCTTGTGATCTGGAGAGAAGTTGGAGAGAGGGAGGTAGGGAGGACAGAAAGGGGGAAGAGAAAGGGAGAGAGAGGGAGAGGGAGAGAGAGAGGGAGAGAGAGAGAGAGAGAGAGAGAGAGAGAATATGTTTGGGTCAAATCTAAGGATTGGTGGTCGACTTTGAAAAATAACAGTAATGTTTAAAGATAATTTAAGTCATTTGCTGTCTTTTACTTTTTTCCTCTCAATGAAGTTCTTAGTTAAAAGATTGGTTTCCTTATTATGCTTTGTGGAGTGTGACATAGTAGTGAAGTGCTGAACCTACCCAGGTTGGTATAGGCTAGAACCAGAGGTAATGCCATGATAATGCCTGACCTTTCTTCATTTTCCATTTCCAACCACAGAGCAGCCTATGCCCAGCCCTAGGGCAGGAGAAATGAGTATAATAACTCAGTATAGGACAGTTTCCTCAAAGTCCATAAAGGTGAGTGACAATGTGAATGAAGGAGATAATTTTTTCCTCATTTTTAACAGATTTAGACCCCTGTTTCTGAGATTAGATTGTGATCATTCTAGCAAAACTCCACAAGGTACATGTGTCCCGCAGGCTGTTCAGTAACCCTGGCAGATATCCACATATACAAGTCCTTCTGCTTAAGTCAAATTTGAGAAATTTCATGTTTAAATTTATAAATAGAATCACCATTTTGTTCTATACAGCTTAAAATATATATGTATTTATGTACTTACATTATCTCTTTTAATATAAAAATCAATTTTGCAATATAGGTAGGACATAGATTTTCTTCTCATTTTATATATCGGAAAATTGAGGACTAGAGAAAATGAGCAAATAACTCAGTGGCAGAATCAGAATCCAATTGCTTACATGCCATCTAACACTCAAACCAGTACTTTGTGTATAGTATCTGCTTCTTTGTTAAAAGATAAACCCTGGATTAGCCATTAAACATGGAAACATTTACCTGTTAGATTAATTTTGACAAAATACACTTAACCTCTTCTGATTTTCTTACATTTCCCTCTGTTATCTTCTAGAACTGTCTTCTCTAGGGGCAGTCCTTTCCAACAGTCAAATGTTTTTCACCACCTAGATCCCAGATAGATAAGCATATTTTCTGAAGTCACTCCAGAGAGAGGTGAAGTGCTTTTCATGATAAGCTTTTATCTCTTCTCTTTGGTAGTGTTCTTGAAGTTGACTTTCTCCTCCCCCTTCGGCCCTTAAATTTTTCTTTAAATAAAAAGTCACATCTTTGCATTTTCTTGTTTCCTTAGATCTTAGTCATTTTTTGGAGATATTGTAAAAAGTTGACAGTTTTTTTATGAGAGAAAATATTACTTTCTCTCGGCTCCTCCCCTTACACCCTCTCTGGCTTTTTACCATTCATTGATTCCTCCTGTCAGAATATGAAATCACCCATTGACTTATCACCCGGGTACACTCATACATTGACCTTTTAGTCACTGGAGGTGGAGGCTGGTATCTTCCATTGGTTTCAGCCTTTCCGTGTTTGTATAAGTATGTCCTTCCCTTAGTTGTCTGAAGGGAAAGTGTGATAAGAAGAAGCAAGCCATAGGGTGGAAGGGTATTTGCTACAACCAGTGAATGATTGTAAACCCTTTGTCTGTATCACTTTCAGAAGAGTCGGAGTTCCAGATCAGAATAACTAATTATCCAAACCTAGGTCACAGATGCATGCCTCCCCATGGAAAATGAGGGAGACTCTCAGACCCCTTAGGCTTCCATGTGTCCCACCAAGACACACAGAAGAAACTCCTCTGAAAGGAATTAGAATATAATTCTAGGGATCAAATAATAATTCTAGGGATCAAATACGAAGGCAAATATCCACTACCATGCAATACTTGGACTGCCAAAATCCACATATACTTCTTTTCCTATACTTACACTTCTAAAATTATTTAGGTATATACAAATAAACAGTTCTCAAATGCAGCTATTCTCCTATTACTGATAATACCGCCTCACTGCAAGGAGATGATCCAAAACCTTACCATATATAGCTTCATATACCACTTACTGTATATAGCTTCAAGTCTGGAATCTCTAGATGTCCATTCCTCTAACATTTTTATGCAGTCCATAGAGCATGACTACAGCCCTCAATTCTACAACTGGATCCAAGGCAGCAGATGGCATCTATTACATCCCTTCTCTATTATATATCTGTTTACTCTCACTTGGTACCTCAGATAATTTGTTTGTTTGTTTGTTTTTACACAGTGGAGTGGCTCAAACTTTTGTTCATGAAGGAATCTGAGTCTTGGTGTTCTGTTTGAGCTTACAGAATAGTCCCATGCACTTTTGCCCTTGTATGAAATAACATGAAGTATCGCTGATGACCCCCGGGGTTCAATTCACACTCTCCCCTGCTTTCATTGTGTGGCACCACACTATTTCCTCTTGATAGTCAGGTTGACTCTACACAATCCACAGTGTAACTCTTTCATTTCGCTTTCTATCAGTGATGTGAGGAGGCTTAAATTGCAGGGCAGTCCCTTATTTCATTAGAATCATTGATGTATTTTCTGATGATAGCACTCCTCCACTGGGTTCTAAAAATTCTAATCATTAGCCCATGGTCACTGAAGGGAAGTAAATTGTTTCACTATTTTAGGGGTGCTTGTGACAGATCCCACACCATTTCTGTGCCTTTATCACTGACTTTGTATATGAGCTCTGGAAAAAATAGCAGTGTATGTTGGTGGAATTTCCAGATATTGTGCCACATGCTAAGCTAACACCACAAACTCATGGGTATTGTATTCCAGCTAGTACCATAATGGTGTCTTTAATAGGCTATTCCACCAATTTACAAGACCAGCTGCTTCTGGGTGATGCTACATTAGGTAAGATCTGTGAATCCCACAGGCATCCATTTATTACCTAGCTTCTTTCACTGTAAATTAAGTCACTTGGTAGGAGTCTATAATTGGAGATTCATCAGCATCCAGGAAGTTTCTCTCATATAATAGTGCTGGAAGATGAATCATAGTCAAAAAAAGAAAAATCCAAATGTAGAATTAGTGTCTGTTATGTGAGGACAAATGATGCCCTCTCTGTGATTGAAGGGGGTCAATGTAAGCACCCTGCCACCCGGGACATAACTGATCCCTGAAAGTTGTGATACCACAAATAGGCTCAAGGTTGGTCACTGCTGGCAGTATCTTAGGAACTCAGATGTATCAAGAGCCAAGCTATCACTGTCTCCATTCCTGCCATGAGTCTTGCCCTCAGTGGGTGCTTCATTCTAGATGACCACAGAAGTAACTGTGTTTATCATTTTATCTCAGCATGCCATATGCCTTCAAGAGACCCACTGTGAGCGATAACAGGATTTTGACTGCCATCAATCTCAGTTTAAAAACAAAGACACAAATGGCAAAAGGCAAACAAGCAACTGTCTGAAGGCTGGGCCCCTCTCTACATACTATTTAATAGCTAAAGCTGGACTGCAGATGGAAGAAAATGGGAGCTCTTATAGGATAAGAGAAGGAAGTGATTGCCGATGAATCATGGACAGAAAACAAAGAGCAAAAAGGGAAAGAAGGAAGATTCAGAGAGCTAAAGAAAAGTGATGTTCCAGGCTCAGCTTTGTGTCTAATTAGGAACGTGACAGTAGGTAAGGCATGTCAAGACTCTATCTTCCTAACTATAGAATGAAACAAATGGACCAAATTTGATTTTTGAGGCAGCATATTTAGTTTCATGGAAGTTCTTCTCTAGGCCTAACCTAAGAAGAGTTGGTGACTTTCTGATGCAGGAATATGATGAATATTCGAAAGTGTTGGTGAAGGCAGATGTTTCTTTGGAAAAGTTAAGTGATCGATTAGCATAAAGCCTATATTTTTAGCTTTCAATGGGCTACTCTTGGACAAGAAACTTGTAGGGTGCCTTAGAAATTCTCATTTTCCTAAATATAGGAAAGAGACAATATAAATTCTACATTTGGATAAAGGTTTCCCAGTGACTCTGGAGAATTCATCCAATATTGAAAAATTTAATTTATCAAATGTAAATAAACAAACAATTTAATGCAATGACTCCTGCTCCTGGATTAATCAAAGATAATTGGATGCTCAATTGATTGAGAATTTTAAACACTTTTTTTTTAATATAAAAAAGGAGATAATACAGAACAGTTACAATATTTGGAGTCACATTAACTATGGTTGAAATTATGTTAACACTCTCAGCTAAAAGTTTTATAGCTCTAAATTATTTCTCTCAGTCCTTTTAGGTGATATCATCTGTAGAAAAATTAAATTACTCCACTTTATAAAAGAAAGCAAATCATAGTATAAATAATAAAGTTATTTCCTCCATGCAAATGTGAACCCCTCTGAGAGTTTTGCAAGCTTTTTCTCATATTTAATCTTCAGTATTATTTGGTAATTACACAGCAAAATTGTCTATCCTTGCTCTCCAAACCCTATTAAATAGTTAATAAAATATTTAAACGATGATATCAAATTGTTTTTTATTTCTATAACATTCTCTCTAATCCTGACCTATGGGTAATTAAGCATTCCATTTCAATAGTGTTGCATGGCAAACACTACTGCCCTTCCATTCTAAACTTGCCTACATACATAGGCCCATTGATGTGACTTGCGTTTTCATTTACATACATTATTATTATAATATTCTGAGTTGAGAGCTTCTTTGAAAATCTCAGTTAAATAGGCCAGATATTATATCACCTGTTATTCTCATACTAGAATTGCCCAATCTGAAACAGAGTTTGAATCCTGGCAACAGTGAGATTTCAGTGCCATTAAAAGGAAAGAAGGAAGGAAAGAAGGAAGGAAGGAAAGAAAGAAAGAAGGAAGAAAGAAACGAAGGAAGGAAAGAAGGAAGGAAGGGAAATGAAGGAGGAAAAAAGACTCGTTCATCGTAATAGTTGCTTTCATTGATACATCTCAGAGTGAAAAGTCCCTGCATTCTCACTGGATACTTAAGGATAATGGATCTCTAGTTTCTGACATCATCACCACTGAGAGAAAAAAAAATGACTAAAAGAGGCACAAATTTGAAAAAAAAAAAGCGAGTATGCTTTATCTTTAACTTAGTACATGTTTATTTCAGAATTTTTTTAACCACAAAAAAATAAGAAAACAAGTGACAAAAACAAAAACAAATTCCACACCCAGAAGACCTAACTTCAAATCCACGATTCTTCATTTAATTATTGGATAACTTTGGACAGATCACATATTTTCTTACCATCCATTTTTTCATACTTACAATGTAAATAAAATTCTTATGTCTTAAAATTGCTGTAAAGGTTAAATGAGATAATAAACCTCACTTAGCACAAGGTGGGTAGATGGGAGTTAATTAAATTTTAGTTCACAGTTAAATTTGTTAATAACCAAAGCTGGATTTTCTCAATGAATTGCTTCAAAATTGGCAATAGCATTGTCACTAGGAAATATTCTCAAATGACTGAAAAGCAATCCAACACGTTTTACAGCTTCAGGAATAATAGGGTGAAAAAAAAGTAGAACTAAGTGGTCGGTGTGAAAATCTTCTGGGTTTCAGTGAAAACAAACATTAAGACTGAATGTGAAAGGTGTGGGTATCTTGGTAATTAGTTCCATTATTTAATTTTTTGAACTTTCAAAGTATTATTGAGTTGCTTTATGGACGTTGCCTCAGGGACCCATTATTCTTGGAAAGTCAACAATATTTATAAATGGGAAACGTAAGGGTTTGTACTACAGAGTTTTTTTTATAATTCCTTGGTCCTGGATGCAGAGTACCTGAGGAATTATTAACACTGAATACATTTCTCACAAGTAAAGAAAGAAAAAGGATAAACAGAACCTAAAACCATGCTGCTTACCCAAACCTGTGATTTCTAGATCTGGTTCACCTATTTATTCATTCAGTGGGTGGTATTTTCTGATAAGGCAAGGATGGAAGTAGATGGAAATAATATTCTGCCTTTCTTTCTATCTTCAGATGCTTCAGATTGATATCAATCGCAGAAATTCAGAAATCAATTGCAATGGTGACCAAGATCACATTAAGTAAAGATTTGCCCCTTAGGGAAAGTAGCCCCATTGTTTTCAGCTGTTAAGAACATCTTAAGACTTGAACAAATTGTAAATAATCTGTATGAATTGAGATAAAAGGATATATTTGATTTTGTATTTGATTCTGAGAAATAACACCCTGTTTAGGAATTTGATTCCATCACTGTATCCTTCTTAAAACTTAGCTTTGGAAAGAATAAAGTTGGTAATTTTCGTTTTCTATTTGGATTTCACTTTTTTAAGTCATAGCATTTTATTTTCTAAATTCAATTAAGTCAAGTTTAAAAAAAATGAATAGGTATCATATTAATTTTCTTGATTTGGATATTTTGTTTCTTTTAAAAAGGTAAATGTATAGAAGGCCATATATGCAGACACTAAATCTTAGACAATGCAAAAGCCAAGAAAAAAGAAAACAAAAACTATAGACAAAAAGGTCAGAGTCCACACCACTAGCATTGATATACCCAAGATATAATTCCATCAGAGTTATACTAATTCTCAAGGAGTGGACATTTTGTGAGTTTGAAAGGAGATGAAGAATAACCAATGAGAAAATCAGTTCACTCGATTACATTTTTAAAGAATAACTATAGTTGAAACATGTATCTATGGACATAAGAAAGCAATTATTCTCCCTCATTTCAAAATATCTCCACGTGTGCACACACAGATGCATTTTTTGCTCCACAAAAGCTGCTTTCTCCCTTCTACTGTTATCTCCAGGGAATTGGTACTGGTGATAAGTCAGGTAGGATGAGAATCAGAGTTCGTGATGCTTCACTGTTGATAATCAATATGACCTGTGTTTGGAACCCCTCTCTAATACTGCAGCAGACATCAACTGGGGACCAAGACTGAATCTGAGAAGGCTATTTGTGATCAATTCCATTATTTTCATGTAAAAACCCTAACACCTACAGTCCTCAGTCCCAATTAAACCATCTCAAAATTTTGATGGTTGTTTCACTGCCTACCAATTGTATGTATTTTCTCAGAAAAGTAATTCTGAATTCTTAGGCTGAATGTATTGAATATGTTTTAATCAAAACCTAAGCCAACAGTGGAATGAGTGTATAGTTAGGTTTGGTTTGCTGAAATTCGTAGGACCTAGTCTTTCAGTTAAGCCTAGGCTTCCTGGAACATCTAACTGAAAAATTACCCATATAAATGTTTCCCACTCTAAGGCTGTCACAATGCACTCATAACACTGGTAAGACTGAGCAGCAGGCAAGATTCTTAGTTTCCTTGTCCCAGCTCACATGGAAGGGCAACATGTGAGCATTGTAACCTCTGCCTGTAGCTATCGGTTGGCTTGTCCTAAAGCTTGTCCTAATGCTCGAAATTTTAACTGATGCTGCTGGTAATTCAGACTCCCTGTTTCTAAGCAACAAGGACCCCAGATCAACAATATACGAATCTTTGTTTTTGGCATACTGCTAATAAAAAAGAAAACTTGCAGTGTGGCTTAAAAAAAAAAAAAAAAAAAAAAAAGATTTGCCTTGAAGCATTTCTATGATTAAACAGAAAATTGTAGATTGGGTATGAATGGTGAAAGGGTACAGTTTAAAGGTCAGAACAAAGGCCAGCTGTCAAATATCAAAAAACACATTAAGTTATTCTGTGGTAAATGAGTTGAGTTTCCAGAATGAGAGAAAGAAACTAGTTCATTAAGTTGTTAATACAAGTCTTTAAACTGCTGTTGTTGAATTCTCGTTGACTACAAGAATAGTATTTCTATCAGCTCATGCAATAAGACAAAGGGACAGGAAACTGTGGATGCTTTTGCTTTGGTATAAATAACAGTAGATGATGGGAGAATTTATAAGCTGGTCTTAATCAGCAGAGCAAACGTACTTTATGGGCAAATATGACTGTACAAATATAATACCAGGCTTGGAGTAAAAAAAAAAAAAAATTGTTTCAATTCAATCGATAATGGGGAAAGCATCAGTCTCAAACATTAACCATCTAGGTGGAAATTGTATTGTTTATTTCATTGGATTTTGCAGTGGAAATCACAATGGTTGAAAGGCAGTTACAGTTAGTAGAGCAGCTAGAGATTTGAAAGAATAAAATAAAGAAATGCAAAGTAAAAATCAATGAATTATAGTTACATTATTACTAGCCTATACAACACTAAATATACAACACTATATTTACCTTAGGCTTTGTTATTTCTGGTTGTGTGATTTGGATCAAATTACTCCCCTGTCTGAACTTAAGTTTTTTCATCTTTAAAAACAAGATATTCTACTATATGACATCTCTAAACTTTCTTCTAGCTCTAAAATACTTTAGCCTTATAAAGAGTTTTGAAATAACTTTCACATTAAAGCTATCTCAAGTTCCTTCTGGGAAAGCTCCACAATATTTTGTGAATGTGTCCGTTTGTTTTTTGTTTTGTTTTGCTTTTTGTTTGTGTTTTTTTTATGAAAAGCATGCATTTCTAATGGTTATTTTTTTTTTAAAGTTTGAAAATGAAATTCAAATTGTGGGTTGAATAAAGGAGAATTAGAGTAACACAAGACACTAAATAAATACTTATTCTAAGGATATTGCTACTATCATACAATTGTTGAAAATCAGAGTATTGGTTAAATATCATATATGTTGTTTCAATGTATATAATTAGAATAGGCTCAAAGTCTAAAAGGAATCAGTCTACAGCATTAAAAGAGAAGAAGTAGAAGAAGGAGGAGGAAGAAGGGGAGGAGAAGGATGAGAAGGAGGAGGGGAGAAAAAGGAAGGGGAAGAAGAAGGGGAAGGGCAAGAAAAAAACAAACAGGAAGGAGAGGGATAAGAATTGGGGCACTTTATTGCAAAATTTCAATAGGAACCATTTGTACAGACAACTATAAGAACAACATCCCTCTCATTTTACAATGAGGAGACCCTGGACCATACTCTTCCTTGGCAGAACCACCATTTTATCTCAACAGACTTGGAAAATAGATTTCTAACTGATCCCCCCACTGTTCCACTTATTTTACTCCCTAATCCATTCTCCATGAAGAAGTTAGAGTTAATTTTCCTAAAGTGATAGACTGATTTAGTTGTTTTTTGGCTTAAAACCTTTAGTAAGAATTTCCATTGAACTTGGAATAAAGCCCAAGGCCTCACTATATCAACCAAGTCCGTGCATGGTCTAAGTCCTGCCTGTTTTTACACATCATCTTGTGCCCAATTCCAGCCACACTGGCCTTAAAGTTTTTCAAATACAACCAGATTACGCTTTGCCCAGGTCTTCACACACATTATCCCTTGGTTTGCAGTGTCCCAGCTTGCCTCCTCATTCTTGATCTGGATCATTCCTTTTGTCTCTGCTTGAATATTATTTCCTCACAAACCTTTCTCTTGACCTTTCCTCTCTGTACTGCACCCCATATGACTAATTTATTATAACTATAAATAAATTAGTTATCGTACTATACACGTTGATTATATTTCATCATACTTTTCTCAATTTGTTGTTATTTGTGTCGTTATTTGTTTAATTATCTTCCATTAGCAAATACACTTCATATGTATTTTGGCCAGTTATATATCTCATTAACTCAGAGCATTGCCTGACACATAATAGGCACTCAAATTGTTTGTTGAATAAATGAATGAGATCTATTTTCAGGTTACTGAGAAAGGAAAATATTGAAGAGTCTAGGTCATTTTATTAAGACCAGAATCTCTGATTATGAAAAATCTGCAGAAGAGGAGAACAGGGAATAATTGGCATGACATAAAACCTGTAGATAATAACAGGGCTGGAGAGAGATTCCTCATAAGGGATTGACTTGTTAAAACAGCAGTGTATCAAAGTGCTTTCTCTGATCATGTGCTTATAAAGTAGTAAACACTATACAATGAAAGTGCTTCTGGGCTAGAGAAGGAAGCAGGTCCTGTTAATTCAACATATCAAACAAAACAGAAAAACTAAAGGTGAGGGAGGGAAAGGCCAAGGGTAAACAATGCTAACCTAAGGGAGTGTAAGTAAATTAAAGCAAAAATTTGCAGGAGACAATACTAGGTGAAGAATGAGGAAATGGAAAATAGAATTAGCTCATCAGGAATGAAATCACTAAGTGGTACATAGGAGTTGGAGTTTGCAAGGTAAGGGAGTTCTTTGGAGAAATTCCTTGAAAAGACCTCAGGGTATAGTTAAAAAGCACTAGTTTCAGAGTTAGGGTAGCTGCCTCTTCCTAAATGAGCTCCTAATCTGGCATGTGCCTTTGGCAGACTATGGCATCTCATGTTCATATAAACAATGAAAGCATGAAAATGAGTTTAAAATTTTGATTGCATTTCTGGCATTTCCAGCACCAACTTTCAAGATAAAATCAAGTAAGTCAAATCCTATTCAAGATAAAAGCTAGGGTGTTTGGGATAAATATGAAGATTTCAGCCAGTAAACCTCATGGTGAAACACAAAGCACCAGACCTACTTCCTCACCTTGATGATTTTCTCTCCTTATTGACATATCACATCACGGCTCTGACAAATCAAACATGGGAGGCCAGATGGAAAAATGTGTGGGACTAATAAAAACCTGTGTGTTCAAATACGTTTCTAGATTTCTAGAGGGCTGTATTATTTTTATTAGTATTGTTAAGAATTTCTATGAAGTTCGACTTAGCGCCTGACTGAGGATGGCTTTTACTGCCCATCATAGTGATTCTAGCATGCAGCCTGAGGTGGTTACCCATATTTTACATTTTATTAGCGTGCTTTGCTTTACCAAAATTAATACTGCTATTTTCAAACGAATGGAGGTTGTGCCAGAGGGGCAGGATTATTGGAATTTTATAACTAATTTGTGCTGATTACAAGATCACACATCTTGAATCTCTACCCTACTCTCTACCCACTCTGACTAGCTCAGAACCTTCACATTTCTTGCTGATATTATTTTAACAGCATTCCAGCTGGTTTTCATGGCTCCAGTCTGTCTCCCTCCAAATCTAGCATGTCCTTTGCTACCAGAGTGAATTTTCTAAAATAATCAAGTTGCATCACTCTCTTGCTTAAAAACCCTCAAGGATGAGACTCAAATTCTTTTCCATGATAGGGACATACCTTCACAATCAGTGGCCGGTCTTCTTTCCAGTCACTTCACAACAAACCAGATTATTCTTTTCTCCCATATGTGCCATTTCATCTCTTCACCTTTGCTCATGCTTTTTGTTTGTCCTGACAGCTGTTTCTGTCCAGTAAACACAGACTTATCATTCAAACTCCAGCTCACCTATATCTTCCACCCTGTAACTTTCTCTGATATTATGCATTGCATTCTCCCACACCAACATCAGTTGTTTGATTTCTGTGCTCTTAAAACACTTCATGTGTATATTCTTTGGCCTGTTTTAGCACTTTGCATGATCCCCTGCAATAGAAGGTGTTTCTAGGAGGTGTTTGAACTGCTGGTGTCTTGTATAATGTCTGACATATAACTGTCATGCAATAAATGGTGATTGAATTTTTCTGAAGCAAACTGAATTAAATTGAACTAAATAATAACAGATAGTCATTATTACTGAGTATAAAGACTGGGGGACCTTTTAAAGGCTGGAGAGTGACAGCAAAAAGTGCCTTTTTGAGTCACAGGGGAATGCAGCATCCCTGATTCTCTCCTCTAGGGCAAACATTCTGTCCTCCACAGCCAACTTGGCTGTCAAGAGAGGCATAGCTGCTCCCTTTTCAAAGCGAAAATGATCCAGATCTAGCAAAGAAGGAGGATGGGTGAGATGAAAAAAAAAAAAAAGTATTCATGAGTAAAGCAAGATATTTTCCATCAATTTTACTTTTTTCACATGCCCTTTGATAAAAACCCATGGCTTCGAAAACTCAGCAGGCAGAATTTTTTGTGAGGAAATGTTTATGACATTGTAGAAATAATGAAATAAGAAAAATAAAGTACACACAAACACACAAATATAGATATGTATGTAGGAGAACCAGTGTCAAATTGCCAACATTCCTTTCTTAAGAAGAAATCTATTAATTCAAGATTAAATCCTTTCTGATTTCTTCCTATTAACATTTCCTGGTTTCCAAGAAATGATGGTGACAGTAGTGGTGTGTTTGTTCTTTGGTGGTTGTATCCTTGTTCTTTGGTTTTTATTTTTATTTGTTTCTTTTTTAAAAGATTTTTATGTGGACAAATTAGAATTTAGTAATGCTCCTATGGTACTTGAAATAATTTTTAAAATTTGATCCACAAAATCTAAAGTCTGGGAACAAGAGCATTCTCAAGGACACCATGTGCAACTGCTAATAGGTACTAGAAGAACAATGGACTGACTACGAGGCAAGAGACCAGAGTCTAAGTCTGAATTCTGTCACCAACTGAATATGTAATCATCTGCAAATTGCTTCATGTAAGTAGGGAGAACACATCTTTCTACATTTATGAATGAGAATGCTAAAGTCGGTCATTTTTTTCAAAGTCTGATACAAAGGTTGCTGGGATGGTACAGTTACCTCTAGAAGCATAGAAGAACTAGGTGGGTGTATATATAGAGAGAGCATTTCTCCACTTTTCTCCACTCATCCTCTCACTTGCACCCTAGGAATTTCTCTTTCATATCTCTTACTTATTGAGCTTTCATAAGACTTCCATGGGAGAAAAAAAAAAAAGTGTACCTGACATTTCTACATAGATGTCTAATAGATAATCAAGTCCAAAACCAAAGTCATCTTTACCCCAAATCTGTTCCATCCACAGTTTCTGCGTCCCAGCTGATGCCAACTCCACATGTGTAATTACTCAGCCAAAAAACCCGAGAAGTCATCCTGATCCCTTTCTTTTTCTCATAATGCACATCAACTTTTTCAGGATATTATGTCCATATCTTCAAAATACGTCCAGAAGCATACCAGTCTCATCACTTCTTGGCAACTGCCACCATAGTCTCTCACCGGGATTATAGAAATAGCCCCCTTCCATGGTTTTACCTTTGACCTCGACAGTACATTCTTCTCTCAGCAGCCAGATAAATACTTGGAAAATGTAAGTTAAATGATCCCATTCCTTTGTTCAAAACTCTCCAGTGGTTCCTTACCTCACTCTTCTCTCATCCATCACTCAGTCCCTGCTACACTGGCCTCTGTGCTGTTCGTTTAACAAGCTGGAACGTCTCCTGCCCTCAGAGCCTTTGCACCACCTGGACTGCTCTTCCCTTCATGTCAAATGATGAAAATGTCACCTCTTTTGTGGAGTCCTGAAACCACTATGTACTACTTAGCAGCTTCTTTTACTTTTATGATTTTTGGTAGTTCTACAATACCATAGTAACCCATTATATATTTTATATAACTTTTTAAAAACCATTTAAAATTTTTTTCTTTTATTTATTGAGGTGACAATTGTTAATAAAATTACATAGATTTCAAGTGTACAATTCTGTCTTACATGATCTATAAATCCCATTATGTGTTCACCACCCAGAGTCAGTTCTCCTTCCATCACCATATATTTGATCCCCCTTACCCTCTGGTAACTGATAACATTTTCTTTCCTAACATTTTATTTTTTTTCGATGAGAACTACCTTGACCATTTTATTTAAAATTCACACCATGACATGCTCCAGTATGTTCTATCCTTCTTATCATACACTACTTTCTTATTTATCCATCATTCTTTTTTTACATACTTTATTTAATAATTTTACTTAATACCCACATACCTTTGATAGAATATAAGCTTAATAATGAAAGGTTTCTCTGCCTACATTTCCCCATTGATATTCTTAAGCACCTCTCCTCCACACAAAACTAATACTCAATTAATATTTGTTGAATATTGAAAAAAGTCAAAAAAGAGTTTCACCACTTAAATAAAAAAGACCACCACATGATTTTCAAGAACTCTCCGACCTCAAAAATGCTGTTATCCTATGAATCTATATGTAAAATTCATTCTGTGGCCTCCCAGGCCTACTGTCTGTCTTAAAGGCCTAGCAGCTTCCAGAAACATCGGTAACAATGCAATTTTTTTTCTTTAATTTTGCTAGGCTAAAGTCGCACTTTGCTCAAACCATCTTACATGCCACTGGCAGTGTATATACCCTCTCTGCTCCCCATGTCTGTACCAGCATCACTCAGAGAGTGATTTTGAAACTCTCCTGGTGTTCTATTTTGCTTCTGGCTTCTGTCAAGTTCAGCCACTGGGAGACATTACTTAGAATTTTGCATTGCCACCATATTCAGATCTGCCGGCCAACCACTGGCCAAAGAGGAGAGATGGAGAGATGGATCTTCACCTTACAGAGAGCCTCCAGCACGTATGTTCTGAAAATGAGTACAGCTGAGGCTTGCACAACTCTTATGACTTCAAAGACATTTAGTTGCCAAGGGTTTGAAAGATGGGAATCTCTCCCACTGGGTTGATCCAGGAAGAGCCTATCTTCAAGGAAAATGTTTTCTGCTCATTCTGTACAGGATACTTCTCCATCATATTCTTACATTATTAAATCTATACCTAAGAAACACCTCTAAGTGTCTCAGCAAAGACAAGCAGCTAACCAAGGATGCTAAGGAATAAAGATGTTTACATGTATATTCCCCCTGTCCTCTTCCTCACTATGAGTTCTGCACTTATTCCAACAGTTGACTATTATACATATACATATACATGTACATATACATATACATGTACATATACATATACATATACATATACACATACATATACATGTGTGTGAATATATATATATATATTCACTATATATATACATATATATGTGTGTGTGTGTGTGTATATATATATATATATATATATATATATATATATATAATAAGAGATAAATTCCACAATTTCTTTTGTGGGTAAGAAAATAGGTGATATGATTAGGAAAAAAATGGTGGGTGAGACAACATAATTTTTGTGTGTGTAAAAAGAAAACACAAAAAAGGAATTTTTCCTGTTTTTGTTTGCCGTTGTCTTTTTTGGTCTCTTTCCTTCTTTCATTTTTTAATTACTTCAAATTTTGTTGCATCCTTTCCCTCAAGATTTTTTTATCACACTGTGGAGGAAAAGATTTTGAAACTGAAAAGTGAGGTTAAAGTATCTAAAGATATTTCCTTAATTTATTAAGTGATTTTGAGAAGTTACTCAACTTATATTAGTCTTACCTTCAAATTGTGGGTAATAAGAGTACTGATTAACCAGGTTTGAGTGAAGGTGAAACAAGGTAATGTAATGTACAGCACTGTAGCTGTATGAATATGTATGTAGGTATGTATAAAATCAATCACTTGGCCAGATTATTAATATCTGATACAAGACATTTTTTCTAGGTTATTATTTTTCTCCCAACACACCCACCCCTCCCTGGTATAAATCTCCTAAACTTCAATGATTTGTCCTGTTCAACACTCTAATCCTAATATCCGGGAGAGTGTTAAACACCCCAATGTCAGGACCTGAAAAACTTGAAGAATGAATCAATGAATAAATGGTCTTTTAGGAATTTCTTTGTCTTTAAATTGTTTTGTCAATTTGGTTAGGAACAGAAGCTTTTCAAAATACTTAAGAGACTTTTGGGAAACAAATGACAATTAATTTATAACCCCTCCAGGAGTCTGTCCCTCCATCATTTCCCTTTTCTTTTTCTCTCAATAAATTTCTAGATGTACTTACTATGCTACATGGTTAAAGGAGAGATGAGACAGGCTTAGAGCTGTGTAGAATTGTTTTCCATCCTACTAAAGTGGCATCTACATATGTCAATTTAGTTTTACTTTCAGGGCTCAAGACGGGAATGATGAAGTGGCAAAGGTCAAAGTCAGGCAGAAAAGGGTGTAATTATACCAGGTGGAGGACATTTCATTATGTGGATTGAATGAAAAGCTTTTCCATTTTTCTTTTCTAACCTTGGGAAGGTGGGCGGGTATCCATCAACTACTGGAAAATACTCCTGTTCTCCAGGCAGCAGCAGAAAGAATTCAGGTGACTCCTTAAAATAGTGGTAGAAGATCAAAATGGCGGCATGAGGTGAGCCTCTGTAAAGCTCCCCTGGAATTTACAACTAATCGAACAACAATAACTCCACAAAGGACTCCCTGCACAGCAGACAGGCAGGGAGGCCCACTACTGAATTCACCTAAAGGTGGGAGAATCGCGCGAGCAGGGGAGGAGGGAAGGGAGAAGTGCGGAGACGGAGCCGCGCGGGCACAGAACACAGACCTAGCTCAGTGCTCCGAGCTCGCTGCATCCCGGAACTACCGCAGCTCCGGGAGAGGGAAGAACTCAGACCGCTAGGGCTCCGCTTATGGCCCACAGGGCTGAGGGGGCAGCATATAACACGGCTGAAGCCAACGCTCACGGCAGAGACCTCAGAGAAAAGACTGAGGGAAGAAGGCTGAAAATGGTGGTTTAAGCCCTCACTGCTGAGCAGAAAACGGAAGCCTTAGGCACTGAGACTGGCTGCCCCTCCCTACCCTCCCAGAGCTAGCCCCGCCCCCACCTGCCGGTGCTAGAAGTGGAACAGTGGCAGTGTCAGATCAAAAGAATATTTGCTGTTTTGAGAATTGTGGACCAAGGACACAGATTCGCAGCCCAAGAAGTTCCGGCAAAGGGGAGGGAGCTGTGGAAGTGGGCCCAGCTGTGGTGGTGGTTCCTGCCATTGCTCTGGGCCATCTCTCACAACTCACCCCACCCCTGGCCCCACCTATATGGGCGGATCCCCGTAGAAGTAAACAGAACTGCTGAAATATAAGGGCTCTGAATCTGGTGCAGAAAGAGATTTGGAACTTCTAAAGCTCTCCACATCCCCACAGGGATGTGGTGCCCTATGACTCAGGTGAACTGTTAACAGAAGAGAAGCCCGTTTCCCAGGGAATCCCCCCATTGTGTGAGAAGCTGGAATAGTGCAGAGAAAACATAGCACTACTGTGTAAGAGAGGAAAAGAAAAGGCTGCAGTCGGAGAGAAAATAAAACATTCTACCAACAAGTACTGGAAAACAAAAGAAAGACCTCTTCCTATCAACCTGTTACAGAATCCACTACTGTAAATGTCTAGGAAGAGAAATAATAAATCAGTAATTGCCATGAATAACCAAGGCAACAAGACAGCTCAGAAAGAAAGTGAAAAGTCTCCAGAAAAGGAACTTAAAGATATGGAAATATGTGATTTAAATGACAGAGAATTCAAGAATGCAGTTCTGAAAAACTGAACGAGATGCAACAAAACACAGAAAGGCAATTTAATGAACTCAGAAACGCAATCAAAGAACAACATGAGCATTTTACGAAAGAGATTGAAATTTTTAAAAGAACCAAAGAGAATTTCTGGAGATTAAGAACTCAATAGAAGAAATTAAGAATGAAATAACCAGCTTAGGTAGTAGAGTTGACCAAATGGAGGAAAGAATCAGTGACATCGAAGATAGAAACCTGGAAATTACACAGATGGAAAAAGAAAGAGACTTCAGACTTAAAAGAAATGAAAGAACTCTACAAGAACTTTCTGACTCTATCAGAAAGAGCAATATAACAATAATGGGCATACCAGAAGGAGAAGAAAGAGAGAAGGGAACAGAGAATATATTCAAACAAATTGTTGATGAGAACTTCCCAAACTTGTGGACAGAACTAGATCCTCGAATCCAAAAAGCAAATAGAACACCTAATTACCTCAATCCCAACAGACCTTCTCCAAGGCACATTGTATTGAAGCCGTCTAAAATCAACGACAAAGAAAGAATCCTCAAGGCAGCCAGGGAAAAGAAGGCGGTAACCTACAAAGGAAAGCCCATTCGATTATCATCAGATTTTTCAGCAGAAACTCTACAAGCCAGGAGGGAATGGAACCAAATATTCAAACTATTGAAAGAGAGAAATTATGAGCCAAGAATAATATATTCAGCAAAGATCTCCTTTAGATATGAAGGAGGAATAAAGACATTTCCAGACATACAGAAGCTGAGGGAATTTTCTAATACACGACCTGCACTACAAGAAATACTAAAGGAGGCTATTCGACCACCATCAACAGGGACAATTTGTGGCAACATAAAAAGGGGGAGAGTAAAGGCCTGAACCAGAATATGGGAATGGAGAAAGTAAGTGTGCTGAAGAAAATAAAATACTCTAAATATCAAATTGTCTTTTACATAAACTTAAGGGTAACTGCTCAAAAAAAAAAAAAAATAAAATTCAGAACTGAAATACATACTGTAATAAAAGAAGAAACAGAGGGAAACATCATACAATACCACCACAGAGAAATAACAGACAACAACAAAAAGGCAAAGAAACAATGGAGACACAGCCTTACCAGAAAACTAAAGATAGAATGACAGGAAATCCTCACGTATCAATAATCACCCTAAATGTAAATGGACTAAACTCACCAATAAAAAAGCACAGAGTAGCAGCCTAGATCAAAAAACTAAACCAAACCATATGCTGTCTCCAAGAGACACATCTCAGCTGTAAGGACAAGCATAGACTCAAAGTGAAAGGGTAGAAATTGACACTCCAAGGAAATAGTACCCAGAGAAAATCAGGTGTAGCCATAATGATATCAGATGAAACAGACTTCAGGGTGAAAAGATAACAAGAGACAAAGATGGACATTTCATAATGGTAAAGGGGACTATACAACAAGAAGACATAACAGTCATCAATATTTATGCCCCCAATCAGGGAGCACCAAAATACACCAAGTACCTCCTAACAGAACTAAAGAGAGAAATTGACCAAAACACAATTATACTAGGGGACTTAAATACATCATTGACAGCTATGGATAGATCATCCAAACAGAAAATAAATAATGAAATAGCAGCCCTAAATGACACATTAGATGAAATGGACATAATTGACATATATAGAGCACTTCATCCCAAAACATCAGACTATGCAATCTTTTCGAGTGTACACGGAACATTCACAAGGATAGACCATATATTGGGACATGAAAATAACCTCAGCAATTTTAAGAAGATTGCAATCATACCAAGCATATTCTCTGATCACAAGGCTTTGAAATTGGATATCAACTGCGAAAAGAAAGCGGGAAAAAACACAAATACATGGAGATTAAACAACATACTTTTAAAGAACAACCAGGTCAAAGAAGAAATTAGAGGAGAGATCAAAAGATACATAGAAACAAATGACAATGAAAATACATCCTATCAGAGAGTCTCCAGGTTGGTGAACACATTGGGGTGCTGGCACACCTACAGTGGACATGGAAGCTCACCTCCACCCACCCACCCCCAATCTTGCCCTCTGAATCTCTTCCATTAGGTTCTTTTTGAGTTGTATTATATACTTTATAATAAACCAATAATTGTAATTAAAGTGATTTCCTGCGTTCCCAAATTTGTAGTTAGCCGAACAGAATTGTGAGCAGCATGGGAACTCCATTTGTGGTTGGTATCTGAAGTAGGGACAGTCTTGTGGGACTCAGAGGTCTGGATAGTTAGCATCAAAATTCAATTGAACTGTTGGATACCCAGCTGATGTCAGAGAATTAGACAACTGATTATTGGTGTTGGAAAAGATACCATGTATTTGGTGTTAGGGAGGATATAAACCTCTCAACTCCCTACTGTGTGGATCTGAGCAAACCACAAAACTGTTCTGAACCTCAGTTTCCTCATCTATGAAATGGGCACAATGCTTCCTTTGCAAGGTTATTGTACTATTCAGGAAAAAAAAAAACAAAACATCAAACCCAAATAAAACTTGACTTTAGTATGTCATCAAAAATTATAGCTGTAATTACTTTTGTTTTTATCATGTTCATTATTCTCACTTCCAAGTGTGCTTTCCAATTGACTGAGGGACTTTGTGTTATTACCAATAACATAATTGTATCATGAGAAAATATTTCTAAAATCTCCTTATATTATTTCCCATTATGCAGGTAAATGATTTAGTAAACAATAATTAAATGTCAGGAAATGAATCATAGATGAGTTACCAACATTTGATCAAGATTTTTAAGTAAGGTAAATGAGTCCAGGGAGAAATAGAAAGAGACTCAGCATAATGCAGGATCAATGGATTAGAGGTAGCTGTGTGGGAGGTGATATCTAGGCAAACAAACTTGAGATTTCCTAGAGTTCCCTAATCCCAGTGAAACAGGAAGAACTAAAATTTCCCATGAGCACAAGAAGACATGAAACAAAATGACGAAGAGGTAGATGCAGAATGTCTTGTTTTGGGCATGAAGTAGTCCACAGGATTGATTTCTATGGATTGATATTGAGAAACCTAATATGAAGAATGCCATCTCAGTGTAAACACAGGTGGCTAATTAATAACGGGACCAGATGAAGCATCTCCATACCAAGTATTTTCTGCAATCTCCCTGGTACCAACTCATACCCCCTAAAACCTAGATGCAGTCTCAGAAATTAGTGTGGGACAAGTTGTTGAAATGAGTGGGGCTTTGAAATAAGATTTAGTTCCCATCATTTGGCAGCACAGGTGCTCAGTAAATGTAAAATAAATCATGTTACATTAAAAATAAAATTGCATTCCTTTATTTGGTAAATGAGATTTCATACCCATTGCAGAAGTACTAGTATTTTGTTCTAAAGAAAGTGTTGCCCTTCATAAACTCTGTCTACCAGGATTTACCCTAAGGCAGTAACAAGATATCAAGTAAAAAGCATGCCTGAGCTTTGACTTTTGTCAGACCTGGATTTGAATTATAGTTCTATAATTTACTGCCTATGTGTGTTTAGGAAACTTACTAAATATTCCTGGGCCTATTTTCTAGCCATAAAATGTGGGAAATAATACCCATATCATGGAATTTTGTGGAGCATATCATGAGATAAGGCAAATGGAATTCCTTAGTACTATATCTGATGTATGATCCATTCTACTGTCCAATTGTTAGCACTGGTGGGGGTAGGCTCAGTTTAGGAATGGGTAGACCTTGAAAATAATTAAGTCTTGACATTCCATGGTCTGCATTTCTGGATGTGGTTCTCCAACTTCTTGCCATGTCCAGAACCAGGAGGAACAAGATCTCCTGAGAGAATCATAGGATGGCTTGTCATTAGAGCCGCAGGTTGCGGTTCTTAGTTAACAGTATTTGCGTTCTCCCTCAGGCTCTGCTATTTCAGCATCCAAGTGGGTGGCTTTCCAATCAACTTATATCCCCATCAATTCTTATAATAAATCCAAATACCTTAAATATTCTATTATCTTAATTCCTTTGCTGTTGAAAACTGACTAACTAAATGAGTAACTTATTTAAAGCAATTTAAGCATTACATAATTTTCTTATTTCAACATTTTCCAATTCCACGTAGCAGGCACTGCACTGAGCTAAAGAGGATACAATCATGAATAAAACAAAGTCCTTATTCTCAAAAAATCTCAAAATGTAATATGAAAGACAGACATAAAATTAAAACAACGTAGGATGAATTCTATAAGAGAAGTGTATTCAGAGTAAGAGTACTATGGACTTGGTCTAAAGGTTAGGAGGGCAGAGTGAGACTAAACCTACTAATTGTTGACCACTTACATAATTTCCACATAACCTTTAACAAGGTTATGGGCTATTGAATCCATTTCAGAGATGAGGAAGCTGGAAGTCAAAGAGTTAGGTGACATTTCTAAATTCAGTGGTCTAGACAAGAGTGATGCTGAGAAGCAGCCTGCACAATTACACAATTATACTAGGGGACTTATGTCAGGCTAACTCCAAAGCCCATGCTTTGCCCTCTGCGCTACAGCCACTTATGTAATGACTGCTTAGCAGAAAGAGGACCAGAAACCACCCCACTACCCACCTCCAAGATAGCTCTTTCCTCTGCGGAAAGCATTTCCTCTGCAGTGACTTCTACATCTGCCTCCAGATAATTCTGAAAAAGTCCATTATCATTCATGGAGAGAGGGCACTACATTTTTTTCAAGTTTTTTTTCCCCATTATGAGGATTGCTGTTATTTTGTATTTATGCCTTCCTTGCCAACTTTATTAAATTTGACACATTTACTGCACACTTTTATTCCTTTTTTAGTTCTGTTCGGGAGAGAGGGGTTTTCTCTAATTAGTTTACATATTAGAGTTTATGTTTCATTCTGAAACTGCCTAGACTCATGGGTGTTATAGTACAATATAAATGTTAGTTGTTATAATAAAACTTAAGTAAATACTTAAGCAATGTAAAGCTATAATTTGGGGAGTTTATGAAAGAATATGAAATAATTCAAATCATGAAAGATTCCATTATTAGCGGCTACTGGGCTGGTTTCAGTAACGCACAGTGCTTTGTTTTTACCTTAGTTGTCCTTCCACATGGCTCTATTTTGACAGGCAAAAGAAATTAAAGTCACTGTTTTGGAACTTAGTTCATCTTGTTCTCCTTTCCTCCCTCTTATCTCCTCTCTCCATCCAATCTGTCATTAACACACACAATGTTCTGGCCTTGAGTTGGCCTCAGCACATCCAAAGAAGGAGAAAAAGAATTTCGAGGAAACAGGGAGCCCCGCCATGGTGTGTGAAGGACTTCGCACAAGGACTCAAGGGCCCTAGAGGCTGTCTGTGCTTTCTGGTACTTGAAGACATGCGTAGCAATAACTCAACCACAAGCACAAGTGTGCAGACTCTTGTAAGGGCCAAGATCAACAGAGAAGCAGAAAGCTGGCAATTGGTAAAAGGAAACAGCACTATGAGATGCTGAAAAAGACTGCTTCCAGCTCTCAATAAATTCTGAAAGCCTAAGCAAAGGCGAGTGGAAAGAGGGACTTTCAAGGCTATTATCCCAGCTTTTTTCTCATACCTATGGAGTAATATGTTGCACACACAAACAGAAATAGGTTCCTACAGCAAGATCCTGAATGGATGTTGGTTTAACTCATTTCAGTTTCTTGGTTTAACTCATTTGAGCACCCAAATCTTGATTCTGATGGGTAAGTTCTAATGCGTTAAACTAACCAGCTATATATACACTTAATACCTATAGGGAGTGATCTTTTAAAATTATTCTCAAGTTATATTAAATACACAAACCTTAAATGTGAAGCTTGATTAATTTATACATATGTATATACCTGTATAATTACCGCCCTCATAAAAAATGTAAGTTTCCATTACCCCAGTGATTCTCCAGTTCCTCTTGCTGGGAGGACTCTTTACCATATGATTTTATAAAGTTGATAAAATGTTTTGAGAAATGAATAATCCCCCACTCTGCAATGATAATATAAAAGGGAGTAATATAAAGTGAACATAACCTTGTTTTTGTGTGGGTTTTATTTGTTTGTTTGTTTGTTTGTTTGTTGTTTGTTTGTTTGTTTGTTTTATGGTCACTCTCTAGATCGGTTTCACTGGGAAACCAAAAACTACTCAGGTTTGCAATGAGCATGGGTCTGACAATCTAAATCTCTATCTGTAGGTCTTTCTTTTTGCCTGTTTCCTATTGCCTATACCAGGGAGTCAACTTCTTGTATCAAGGCCTCTGCCAATGAGCTTTATGTATTTGTTCAAAATGATTCCCTTAAGATTCAACTCTTTTTCAATTGATTTAAATGGAAGGAGTTACTTCCATTTAACCACCAAAATACTTGTAGTGGCCATGGAATGCTGTAGCTCTCTAATTCATAACCAAAAACTCAGTGTCTTTCTCTGTGTTCCCTGTGGCAATCAGATTCTTTCTGCAGGGTCAACATTCTTAGTGCCTCTTACAGTGATGAGTGGCAATTTAAACTTTTTTTTTTTTTTCAGGTAGGATCGCTCCTTGCTTGGATTGTTCATTTTCAGAATTCTGTAAGACACCCTTTGTGATATGTCTAAATATCCTTCCCACAGCAACAATTTCCACTGTGACAAGGGGGTTATTTGATAGCAAATACCTTGTGCACTCACAAGATGACAATTACTATAATGCTTTTAACTGGAGTTTTGTATTTTATTAGGTAATATACCCTATATTAAATTCATACAATTATCCTGTGAAGATAGGTATTCTTATTATCTTCATCTAGTATATGAGCAGTAGGAGACTTCAAAACGTTAAACAAAAAAAGCAGAGAACCATATGATTTCCCTGATATGTGGTATATAAAATTGAAAACAACAAAAGAACAAGACAAACAAATGAAGAAACAAAAACTCATAGACACAGACAATAGTTTAGGGGTTACCAGAGGGTAAAGGGGAAGGGTGGTGATAGATGAGGGTAAAGGGGGTCAAATATACGGTGATGGAAGGAGAACTGACTCTGGGTGAACACACAATGTGATATACATAGATGATGTATTACAGAATTGTACACCTGAAATCTATGTAACTTCACTGACAATTATCACCCCAATAAACATTAATTAAAAAGCAAACAAACAAACAAACAAAATTTTAAACAGTTCTGACAACACAAGGCAGAGCTGGAATTTAAACCCAAGTATTTTAATTCCAATGTTTTTGAGTATATAAATATACCATATTATCTGCAGCTAGAATAAATATTAATGTGGTAAAATCCAGCTGCAAGAAATCAGCCAGCTGTCTTTATTTCTACTGGTTGTTGGTGGATATAGCATTTTTAGAAAACATTATCTTAGGTTAAAATGAATGGGACAAATTGTTCAATGATACCACTAAGGGACAGAGATTTAAGGGAAATCAACTGTAGATGCAAAAACTCCATGTCACCCAGCTATCTCTGCTCTCCTATTAAAAGTATCTTCTTGAATTACAAATGTGATCATATCAGTCTCTTGCCTAACACTTCCATTGTCTTTTCACTTTCCACAGACAAGATTAAAAACTCAAAACTAAGCTGAAAGGGTCTTCATAATCTGATACTTACCTTTCCAGATTCACCTCCCCTTAACCCTCATACATACACTCTGTCAAAATCTATACTTTATCCAATCTGAACTATTTTTTACTTCCTCAAACAGTATGCTATTTCTCAATTCCAGGCCTCTGTGACTTTTCTTTTCTCTAGCTGGTTGAATGTCCCCTATTCTTTGTTCAGTTGACTTCACCACAGTTTACAAGTTACTTTCTTTGAGAAGTCTGAGGACTGAATGTGATAATCCATGTGAAGTACTTTATTTCCTCAAAACTCACTCTAGGTTACACTGGGAAAAAAAAAAAGCAGAGAGCAACAAGCAACATGCTGGCTGCAGTGGGAAGAGTGTGGGCATGGACTCCAGAATCCTACAACCTTGGTGATGTAGATGATGTTGGATCTGTCCACAGTTTCTGGGTGTGAGCTGGGATTGTGTCTCGTGAAGCTGAAGAATGGAAACACGGACCAGGGAGAGGCAAGGAGTTGTAAAGGAAGATAGTTTATTAAAAGCAGGAGAAGAGGTTACAGCTCCCAAGTGGGAAGGGAGTACCTGAAATGGGGAAGCCCAGTGACTGAGGCAAAAGCTCTTACTTTTATACCCTTCCTTTGGGAAGGGGGCTGGAGACTTCTAATTGAATTTATCTATCAGTTTTGTCCTGTTTGCCCATCCCGAAGGAATTAACAAACTAAACCATTCCTATCTATTAGATCTGCTCCTTTGTTTGGCTAGAAGGGATTTGAGATTATTTATTAACCTCAAGACGTATTCTCACGTCTCTGTCCTGGAGTGAAGGAGACATTCTAGGACCTGGAGTTTCAGGATATGGCTGCTTTTTGTTTATTCCACCAGGGACCACTCTATCTACCTACCAACATGCTAACTAACCTGTCTCATTGGTTCCTATGCTCACTTTTGCCCAGTTGACTTTAGGTTAATCATTTAATATCCTTGAACTTTAGTTCTTTCATATGAAACACTGGTATAGTAATTACTACATCTGAGATTCTCTGTAAGAACTGAGAAAATGCATATGAAAGAAACTAGTACTTCATTATTCTTGTATGCTGTTGGCTTTTTGTCACCACGTTTGTGTCTCTCCCACATCCTAGTGGCTCCTTTGTCCTGGTTGACCAACTCATGGTTTATTCCCAAATGACCTGCCCCTTAGGATATCAATCAAACCATCTCAGATATAGGGGCTGAAATCACTCTAAAGTGTTATTCCTTTCTTAAGCCATGCATTTTAATGTCAGTCCTTGAAAACCTAAAAGCCTTAAAAACCAAAAGAAATCAATGTTTAATGGTGGAATTTGAAGCATTATGACAGGGGAGAAGTTGCTGAAAGGGATTTTAAATTTCACTGAGTGCAACCAATTCATCTTATGGATGAGAAAACTTAGAAGGATAGAGGGAAATGATAGGTGTCGCCCAGCAGCCCAAGGTCCATAACTCAGACAGAAACTCAGATTAACAGATTCATAATAGAAAGTTTTGCACAAAGTGCCATGTGTTCTGAGAGGAGGCTCAGCAGCAGCTACTTTACAACCAACAGCTTGTTGGTTGTAAAGTAGTTGCTCAACACTCCTTCCTACCCAACGCTCACATCCAACAACAGCTGGGTAGGTTCCTGGAGCCGAGGAGCCAGGGCAATACTTTTTTTCTGGGAAGCTCATCCTAAAGAACAATATAATTCATTGATACTTTGCACCTAGAAGCAGTGAGGAAAATGGTAAATGCCTTACTTGGAGAATACTCACTAATCAGCTACTATTAAACAATTATGTATTATTCAAGGACCATTATATTACAGGAAGAAATGAATCAGCTTAATATTTATTTCACCCCACACAGAAGTAGCTGTCAATCCTGAAAAACACAGAATGTAACAAGTTGACTATTCTGATATCATTTCTCCTGCCCCCACCCCCAGTTAGTTTATAAAGAGGTCACAGAAAAGATTGTCTTCACTTTAAGTAAAGGCCTCATATCTGAATAAGACATTTGGACTTTAGTTTCTAAAGGAGAGAAAGAAAGTAAATGATGCCAGGATCTCACCAGGCAACTATTTTCTTGGACCAATATAGAAAACCATTCAATATGCAAGGTATAAGTGACCTACGAAATGACGCAACTTAAGGTGACTTGAACTTCTTTACACTCACATAGGTGGTCTCCAGTTCTGCTTCACAATTTGTCATCTTGGAGGCCTAGCTTATTGCTGTAGGTGCTACAGGATATCAGTTGTATCCTTTAAATAACTCAGAGAGCCATTCAGAGTAACTAATTCTTTTGGAGGCACCAATATCAAACAAAGGAAGGTAGGAGAAGCAAAGAGATTGCTTAAAAGAATAAATTATTTAAAACTCTAAGGCCAAGAAAGGGGGTGAGGAAGAGGGGAAGAATCATGGACACAGTAAAAAGAAAGTGGGGAGATCATATTTCAGACAATCCAGAAAAAAGTAAGGATGATGAGAGGCAACAGTAATAAAATTGTCAAAGGAAGATCAGAGAGGAGGCAAACTAAGAGCGTTAAGGAAGAATTTGCATAAAAAGGGATTAAAAAGAACTGGAAAAAAATTACAAAGTAAAAGATCTAACAAAGATTATTGGAAAATACATGAACATGGCCCCAAGAAGGGTTCTGCAAGGAACAATATATTACAGTACTGTGAGAGGAAAACATCAGAGAGAAACCGCAGAGTGAGGAAAATAAAAGAGGGAAAATAATTTAAAGTTCAGCCCACAGAGGAACCGAGAAGATGGTGATAAAAAGGATAAAAGAGGCAGTAAGTGACAGAGATATTAATACAATACACAGAAGGCATGAGAGGACTATTCAAAGCATGAAGGAGCGAAGGTAGGTGACAGGCACGAGCATGAAAGGAAATGCACGCTCCATATAGGCAGGGCTCTCTTTCAAAAAGGGAAAAAAAGAAAATCTGAGAAAGCATTCAATATTGCTTTAAGTAGAAATGACAGGATGATAAAGGTATTTTCAGAATTGTAATTAAGAGTTTATTCATGCATAAAAGCAGTAACTGCAATATTAGACAAGTAAAGTCAGGGACACTTATATCTCCGGAAATGTCTAGAGAGCTGACTGACTGCCTGTATGCACAATTTAGCTGTTATCTACCTCCCTTAAAGAAGTATCCTGGGATTTTACATTTAAGTATCAAAGGGAAATGGTTTTGAACTTTTTCTTCATACATATGACATGAATTTCAGGACATTTAGAAAAATAGGATTGAGTTCTAAGTATATAGCTTTCAACAATGTGGTGTTTTTCTTCCACTGTACCCTCCAGCTCCAAAAACCAAGCAAAATTATAAAGTGAAAAAAGAATTGCCTGCTCCACGACATCCAGATAACCCTAGTCTCAAGTACCTAGGTGTCAACTCCTGCTTACCCATGGCCCCCACTGTTATCCCTTATTTTGGACATACTGCATCAATGCAACCTCCACACACATATCACAACTACAGCCCATTGCTTCTAGACAGAATACTTATTCTCTCCCACCTAAACCATGGGTCCTCAGGGTGACCCTATCGTAATATTTCAAGAATCTTCCAGGTTTGTAGCATCACAGAACGCTTGATTAGAAAGAAACCGAGGGTATCAAACAGTCACTCTTATTTCACAGATGGGGAGATCACGGTCAACAGTGGTGATATGACTACCTTAATCCAAAATTGCCACTAGCATATCAGAACGCCCTCTGCAGGCGTTTTATTAGTAACACATTTAAAAAATATTATAGTTAGATTGTGTAAAAAACAATCTCTCGAAACTTCATAGGAGAATAAAGGAATTAACATAAAAAAATGAAGCAGCTGTGGTGTACTTAGCTACATGAAAATGTCAAGCATATTTTATTGCATGAGGCCAGAGGCTCCCAGTCTTTCTTAATTCTCAGTGCCCTTAATGTCTTAGTCATTTATCATGGTACTCTTGGTCAAAAATCAAAAATAACAAACAAAGCAAATAAACAAACAACAACAACAACAACAAAAAACCCACCTTACAGTTCAGTTCATTAAGAAAATAGGTCCAAACACTTGGAAAGTATTAATATTATGTCTTAGCAATTTATTACCTCTATGAAGAGATAATGCACATTAAATGAATGGTCAAGAGATATGCTTGCTTCATTCTTAACTTTAACACTGACTAACGGGCTGTATGTATTTGTTGGACACGGCACAGCCTCACAAACCTGGGAACCAGATTACATACCGCCATCTTCGTTTCCTGTTCCATGTCAATTTTCACACCACATTTGCTTTTTATCACAACTGCCAAAATGACAATTGTATGATACATGCCACCAAAGGGAAGGTAGTATGATTTACTGTTGAAACTGAACTACCTCTAGCTAACAGTTAACACAGTGTCCAAGAAATGCCAACTATGATGGTGTCTACCTTGAAAATTTTAAATATCCCATAGTACCCCTGTGAGTTCACTGTGATGTCTGTGGAGCACCTTGGCACAGGGTTTTGCTTGCAAGCAAACCTATGATGAAAAAAAGAAACAAACCAACAAAACCATCATAGACATATTT
Organism: Rhinolophus hipposideros; assembly: GCF_964194185.1. Classification (NCBI taxonomy): domain Eukaryota; kingdom Metazoa; phylum Chordata; class Mammalia; order Chiroptera; family Rhinolophidae; genus Rhinolophus; species Rhinolophus hipposideros. The sequence goes on along the minus strand of NC_138050.1, from coordinate 43,192,902 downwards.
CTTTCTGAAAAGAGTGACTGACACCTCCTCAAGAAGAGTCTAACGTAGGTCCTTGAAGAGTTATTCCAGAAGAAGACATTGTTATCACAGGGAATGATGGCTCCATGACTGTTACTGCCCTCGAAGACCTTCTAGTGGGACAAGATGAGGAGGCAGAAACCAGTGATAGTGATGAGCCTGACCCCGTGCAGGCCTGGGCCCATGTGCGTGTTTGTTAGTTTTTAACAAAACTAAGCTTAAAAAGAAAAACAAAAAATTTAATAAATAATAGCTTATAGAATAAGGATATAAAGAAATAAAATATTTTTGTACAGTGGTACATTGTGTTTATGTTTTAAGCTAAGTGTTACTACAACAGAAACAAAAGTTTATAAGTTTATAAAGCAAAAAAGTTACAGTTAGTTAAGGTTAATTTATTGCTAAAAAAGGAAGATATTTTTATTAATTTTATGTCACCTAAGTGTATAGTGCTTACAAAGTCTGCAGTACGGTACAGTCATGTTCTAGGCCTTCACTTCCACTCGCCACTCACTCACTGACTCACCCAAAGTAACTTCCAGTCCTGTAAGCACCATTCACAGTACATGTCCTATACAGGTGTGCCATTGTTAATCTTTTATACCATACTTTTACCATGTACTTTTATGTTTAGATACATATGTTGTGTTATAACTGCATACAGTAATCAATACAGTAACGTGCTGTACAGGCTTGTAGCCTAGGAGCAGTAGGCTATGCCCAGCAGCCTAGGTGACAGTAGGTCATAGCGTCTAGGTTTCTGTAAGTGCACTCTGTGATGTTGGCACGAGGATGAAATCGCCTGACAAAGCATTCCTCAGAACATACCCTTGTTATTAAGTAACACATAACTGTATACTTATTATAAAATGATACAGGAAAGAGAAGGCACCACATGAGCTTATATTTTTCATTAAATTCAACAGAAAGGGGGCTTCCAAAGTTATTTTCTGAAGGAAAAGATAGAAGAAAAATAGACCTTCAGCTTGGCATTGATTACACAATGATAATGGATGAAAGCTATAAAGACAAATTCATCAACTCCTCCTTAACTTTCAAAGAAAATGAGCTTCAAGCTACATTAAAAAAAATAAATAGATGGATGGATAAATGATTGATTGATAGATTAAATAGATGATAGATAGATGATAGATAGATGGTAGATAGATAGATAGATAGATAACATAGACAAACATCGATAAGAAGAAATTGGAGTAAAGTTTTTAAAAGAAGTAAAAAGCTTATATAAGAACAACCTGTGTTCTAAATAAGCTTGAGGTATGGAGATCCCTAAAATATGTTCAGGAAACTTTGAGAATGCATGAAGATTGGAAAAGAGTGCATAGTGTAATTTTCAAGAAGTGGATGAAGGTAAATTTATTTAAATTAATAAAAGTGAGTTTGACACACATTCTGGTCCATACTTTAGAACCAACCAATGAAAGGTTGGTTTGCGGCATTTAGAAAGGGAAGCAGGGATCTAAGGAGATATTAGATTATATCTTTAAAAGGAGATTGTTTAGGAAAAGAGAAGAGGTTTGTTCTACACTGACCACCATTTTCATTTGTGGGGCACCAATATTTTAGAGTGATAATCTGGAGTTCAGTTAAAATAAAATATCGGCATAGTAGACAGGTTCAAAGCATCATGTATAAGAAGGAATAGTTGGATGAAATTATAGTTGTACCATTTTTAAGGATGTTATTTTTAAAAATATATTTTTGTATAATCTTAAATATTAGATCTAAACATTCATGGGAATCACTAATAACTCCCATTTTTTATTAAAAAACATTTTTCTCTTTTTAACAGCATCAAGATATAATTCATGTGCATTCAACTTACCTATATGAAAAAAGGGAGGAAATATTTCCAAATCATATATCTGATAAGAGGTTATTATCATACACACACACACACACGCACACACACACGAACTTCACAGAACTCAATAGGAAAATTTAAAAATGGGAAGACTATCTGAATAAACATATTTGTAAGAACATACAAATGGCCAACGGGAATATGAAAAGATGCTCAAATCACTAATAATAAAGGAAATACAAATCAAAACCACAATGAGAAATCATTTTATACTTGTTAGGACGGTGAATTGTGAATTTCTCCCCTCATTTCTGTAAAGCTTTTGCTTTATGTATTTTGATGCTTTGTTATTAGTTGTACACATGCTTACAATTGTTTATCTTTTTGATAAATTGTTTTTAGTATTATTAATTTTATCATCATAAATAGCCCTTATTTATTTCCAGTTACATTCTTTGTTTTAAAGCCTATTTTGTTTCATATTATTATAGCCACTCCACCTTTCTATAGTGACTATATAATATAATTTTTCTATCCTTTTATATTTAATCTACTTTTATCTTTGAATCTAAAATTTGACTCTTGTAGACATCATGTAATCATAGCTTGCTTTTTTAAAATCCAGTCTGACACAATCCCTTTTGAATGGATTTTGTTTAAATCATTCTTGTTGCTATTTTTTATATATTTGGATTTATATCTGCCATTTCACTTTTTTCTTTATGTCTCTATTTTGTTCCTCTCTTCCTCCTTTTGTTTTCTTTTACATTAGGGAAATATTTTCTAATAAAGGTTTAAATTTCTTGAATGATTAAATGATTTTTTTCACTTTATTATTTCATTTTTTTAGTGGTGACTCTACAGCTTACCTATTAACTAATTATAATCAGCCTCAGTTTTATATTACCATAATTCTAGAAAGATGTATAAATGTTACTCCTATATAGCGGTATTTGTTTCTTTCTTTTTGTGGTATAACTGTTATATGTATTATGTCTAATGTTACAAATCCAAAAATATATTGTTATAATTATTACTATACATGATTTCCTGTTTTTAAAACAGCTGAGGAGAAGGAACGCAAATATATGGTTATAGTTTTTGATATTATTAACCATTGTGGGGACAGAGCCAGGAGTGCAGTTTCCAGGCTCTCGGCCTCACGTGGAAAGGTGCTCACTCGGGTAGTAAATGGCCATCAGCTGTGGCTGGTTGGCCGTCAGCTATAACCAGTGAGCCAATGGCCACTAATATAACTGCCATGGCTATGCTAGCAGGAAATGGGGGCTAGCAAGAAGGTAGTGGCTGAGCTAGCAAGTGGCAGAGTGTGCATTACAGATTGCAGAGAAGCGAATTGCTAGCAAGTGAGATTGTTTGGCAGAGACAAGTGGATGGCGGGTTGCGGATAGTGTGGCTCCTGACTCCTGTGTCTCCAACCCAGCCGCCAGTGAGAATATAGTCGTATGACTCCCCTATCTATGGCTCCATGGGTGTTCCTTTTTGGCCTCACCATGTCCTGCATTCTTATGTGGGGAGTGGGACCGGAGACCCTGCCTGCCCCCCTGCATGACAACCATCTTTTTAAAAACTTCTGATGAATTCAAGTTACTATCTGGAGTCATTTCCTTAGCCCAGTACAACTTGCTGCACCCACTATCCCTTATTTTACTTTTTAAACTATGGTTTTCTTTAGTTCTTTAAACATTTATAACAGCTACTTTAAAATATTTTTCTCTTAAGTCCAACATCTGGTCACTTTTCAAGGCAGTTTCTGTTGCATGATTTTTTTTTCTTAGTATATGGGTCATACTTTCATGTTTCTTTGCATATGTCATTATTTTGTTGTTGTTGTTATTGGAAACTGGAAATTTTAGATAAGATATTGTAGCAACTCTGGGTACCAGTCCCCCTTTATTTTCTTGTTTATTTCTTTAGTTACCACTTAGATTTCATTATCAACATATGTTTCTCTCTTTCAGTGTTAACTTTCTGATAATGCTCTTCAGGGAAGCACAGCTTTGGATATGCCCCAGAGCCTCCAGATAAAAGCACTTCTTAGCCAAACCTTGCTTGCAGCTTTATGAAATCCTAAACTACAAACCCAGTCAAGCCCACTCAGACTTCTCATCCACAGAACTGTGAGTTAATAAATGAGTTTTGATTAAGTCTATATTTGTGGTAATTTTTTTTAATGCATTAATAGAAAACTAATATAATGGTTGACCAGTCTCCAGTATTATCCTTCTCTAGTCTATTCTCCAGAGAATTCTTTTGAAGGGGAAATCACGTTTAATTCTTCCTTAATTCCCAGTAACTTTCAAAGAAAATGTAAACAGCATAACATCCTGGCCTCACGCAAATGTATTACCTCGGCTGAAATCAAACAGTGAATTTGCATTCTTGTAGAAAGTCAGGCTCTCACTCATCTCCATGTGATTGCACAAAACAGTCTGGTCCCTCTATGCTGCACTGAAAATGAAATCCGAACTCTACTCTTGTCAGTTAGTTCCTACACAATCTGTTCCTCCTCTCTTGATTTCCCTGAATTTATCCAATATCAATTTCCTCTTGCTTACTAAACTCCAGCCAAACATTTTTTTTTTCATACAGTCTCTGGACTTCCTCTTTTCTCTCTGTCTGAGATGCTCTTCTCCAGATCATTGCTTCCTGGATAATTCTTATCATTCAGATCTTAGCTTAAATGGCACATCTTCAGCAATGCCCTTCCTCACCACTTGGTCTAAAAGAGTCCTCAAGTCACTCTTACAATGCTTCATTTTATTTTAACCATACCACATAATTGTATCAATCCATCAGAAAATGAGAACAATTATAAACATGCATACACCTAATAACAGAGCATCAAAATATATGAAGCAAAAACCTTACAGAAATGAAAAGCGAAACTGACAATTTAGTATTTTAACAGGAGTGAGGTGATAGCTCATTGTGTTATATTTTCTTACTTATTTATTGACATCTCCCCACCCACAATATTAAAATATTGGTTCTATAAAAACAGATACCTAGATCATCTGGTTTAACTACATCCCTATTTTTCAGAAAAAAAGACACGTATTGGGAATTGAAACAAACAATTATTGGGACATCAATGTTTTAATGAAACAATTATTGACCTTGGTGCAAGGTCATTACGTATGGTTGCACAGTGCACAACCTGCTGAACCATCCACAGGAGGCAGCCACTGAGGAGTAAGGCACAAATACCCATCCTTATTTAATGACTATGATTTAATCTTCATAAGAGAGTCACAGAGTTAATGGGGGAGAGGGGAAAGTTTTTATTTAAACTCATTTCCTCCAATACTCAAGATTGTATGATGTATTACCTTGGCAAAAGACTTGATCAGAACTATGGCAAGTGTTATATCTGCAGAAAGGCAGGCAAAGGATAATGGTTTAATTATTCAGTAGGATAATATAATTGCACTAATTATTGTCTTATAATAAATTAGTGGCAATCAAATTCTGTAATGAAGATGTTCAATATTCTGAGCTTAGAAAGTAGGGCTGAAATTCATTGAGCAATCTACAAAATAAACAAATTAGAGAGTATATTTTTCTTAGCTTACCTGGCTAATGATGGCATAGGATTCTTTATTAAAACCAGTATGAATCACTGAAATCATGCAATGTGAACTGTAAAACAAACTCTAAAACAAATGAAATAACAATAGTCATAGGATATTATCAAGAAAATATGTATTCAAAAGGAGGAGCTATTTAGTGGACTATGACTGGCATAGGAGTGAAAGGTTTTCTATTGGAAATATTTTGGAGATACATGTCAGCAAAAATGCAACTAGCCTTGATCATCATTGAATAACATTTTCTAGAAGGAGTCATCTCTGGATATGGTATTAAAAAATCAATTGCTGCCTGCATAGTTTTATACAAGTTGATAAAATTCCACAAGCTTTAATTTTTCTTTTTATAACACACAGGCAAAATAACAGCCACGAGCCTTGCCATCACATATAACAGTTTGGGACACACAAAAAAAGACACAAAACAAAAAAAAGCAAACAGAAATATTATATGCTATAATATTGTAAGCTGCAATGCATGATTGAAAGTGAGCTACGCATTTTTTGGTAATCATGATACAGACTTGCTAAGCATTGAGTACCCAAGTACAAAGCACTCCAACCCACTTCTCATTTCTTGTTTCACAGCACAAATTGCTATGAAAATCCAATACAAGTTAAATAAAGTAAGATATATATTAATATGTTTAACCTGCTGACTTTCTCCTTTTACACCCCCGGGATACTGAGGCCCTGGGATCAAAGGCCATTGTGAATTTCTATAGACAGGTGATCATCGCAGGTCCCGAGCTTGCAAACCTCCATATTCCCATGTTCAAACCTCAAGAATACTTTATAACTTAAGAATTCTTCCCTGCTCCTGAATGGGTCTGTAGCCATAGGTTGTATTTGTCTTGTGGCCTTGTGCTTTTTTTTTTTTCTCTCCATTCCCCCTCCATGTGGCATTTCTGTCACTACATCTAAGTCCTTAGAGGCCTAAGCATCAGCAGTCACAGCTGGCAGGAGTGATTTCTATAGAGTATTTTAGGATGAAAGGTGCTTCATCCACCTACAATGCTATCATTATCAGTCATCTCCGCAAAAACAGACTTGAGCCTCCTGCTATTGGGACAGCAGCTGCAAACTGCTGATATCCTCTTGATATGGATTTCTTGATTGCTAACCTAGAACAAAATGTATATCGCTTTGATAAAAAAATGCACGTGGAAAAGCTTCTTATTTGAAAGATTAAAAGTGAAATCTGGTTTTGTTCTAATTTCCTCCTGTGCTATTTGAACAGCAGGAGTACAGTCATTTTTTTTTTTTTACTATCCTTCTGCTCAGAGCAATGCGATTCTGACATTAAACAAAAGAAGGAATTTATTTCAAATATCCACGCTTAGGTCAAGGAAACAGGCTATGCGTCAGCGATACGAACATTAGACTTGGTTACATGAGATGCAACTCTAGATATTTTTTCCTTAATTGACTCAGTGACTGCAGGATAGTTCATTTACTGTAATCAATATTAGTTTACATTGTGACTCAATCAAAAACTACTCGCTGTGGTCAATAGCAATTAGACAGATGGACAAAAATGGCAGCATCAATTGTGATGAAACTCAAGATTTATACGTGCCACTCTTCTAAAAAAATTACACCACCCCCCCACACACACACACACACAAAGAAACAGCTAACTGCATTATATTGAATTTCAACCTTTCAACGAAGACCTAGAATGTGCTTTGGAAAAAGTCTTAAGTGCCACAGGTCAGGAAGATGAGACAAATAATCTCTCTGAACCTTTATCTCTGATACCTTCAGTTAACCAAGTTAACCAAGTTTTAAAAAACAAGATGAAAAACAGTGAAGCAGAAGAACGACGAAGGACACAAGTGAAATATAAGTTGGTTATTTTGTAGGACTTTTGAAAGAAATAGAGTAATGTCACTGGAGAAAGAATTTACAAAGAATTTGGTATTCATAAAAAACATGGTTGGTGAACATCGCAAAAATAACAAGGATGAAAGGAAATCAGAGCAGGAAGCATACTAAACAGAAGTGATGAGAAATGAACGAGCACCTGTAAGGAATTGAATGGTTTGTCTGAATAAACAGAGGAAAGTATTTACCTTCTGCCAGGATATGTCACTCCAATTGTTCTCATGCACAGAACACCTCAGACATCTGCTTTGTGACTGGTTTTCTATCTTTTCTCTTTGATCTTTTTTTCAAACCTGTATTGGATGGCTTGGATCAATATTTCCAGGAAGACAGAATTGCAGGGATACAGAGGGAAAGCTCACTGATTGTTGTTAGAATCAAGATGGGATGAGTTAAATCAAAGTAGGGATAGGACTGGTATTGGAAGCCAGAGAAAGAGTGGCAGTGGTGCCTGTGAGCTGCAGCAGAGAGATGGAGGTGGGAGAAAGGGCCTCATTATCACAGCAAAACTTGCCACATTTGATGAAAGCAAATATGAAAAGGAAACTCTGTGATCAAATCTAAGATACAGAGACGGTGGTTAATAAGGTAGCGGGATCCTGGAGCCTGGAATCTAGATAAAGCCGTGTGCTTAGGATCCTTACCATCTAAGTTACTACAGGACACCCAAACTTGGGGAACATGAAAGAGACATCCTTAGTGTTTCAACAATCACAACTTGTTGATTTTCTGGATATTTCTTCCTCAAAAAAATAGCAGTTCCTATAGAAAAAAAAGGAAAAAGTAAAAAAGCAAAGGAAAAAGAAAGAAAAGAAAGAGGAAAGGAAAGGAAAAGAAAGGAAAGGAAAGGAAAGGAAAGGAAAGGAAAGGAAAGGAAAGGAAAGGAAAGGAAAGGAAAGGAAAGGAAAGGAAAGGAAAGGAAAGGAAAGGAAAGGAAAGGAAAGGAAAGGAAAGGAAAGGAAAGGAAAGGAAAGGAAAGGAAAGGAAAGGAAAGGAAAGGAAAGGAAAGGAAAGGAAAGGAAAGGAAAGGAAAAAGAAAACACACCTGGAAACATCAATCTCATATTTTTACTTTCTAGTTGGAAGAAGTTTTTGGACTGTATTATGTGTTGGACTATAAAATGCTCACATATACTCATGCGGTCTCCTTTCATCTTTCTAAAGCAACCATTAACTTTCTTTGACCATCTGCCTGCTTGCTTCTATCTTTGTCATCTTTCTACATCCATTCTCCTCAGGACACTCAGAAGACTCTTTTGAAAATGTAATGAACTGGGTAACATCATTCTCCTACCTAACCCCTTTCAATTAATTTTCTGTTATTCTCTGAAATGTCTTCCAGTGGCCTGGAAGGACCTGCAAGATATACTCCCCCACCTGCATAGCTTTAACTCATGCTACTCTCCTCAGGTTACAGTTCTCAATACACAATGTACTTCTTCACCTGAGGAACTTAACACCTCCATCCCCCTTTCTCTCCCTTCCATTAAGAATTTTCCCTAGTGCATGGGAGATCACGAGACTATTTTTCTTTACCTAATAATTTATGGGTGTTTGCTCTGGAGAGGAACAGAATTAGACAGAAGCCTTGATGGATCTCCCACAATATTTATTTTACCATGTGCAAATAGGCATTTATGGTCATTCCAACTTAATTCTTCGTAATAGGGACTCACCATGAGCATCTGATGGGATTTTAGGAAACCCAAAGAGAAAGGAGAAAAGGGAGACACATGGAAAACCAACTATTATATGTATAAGTGATAAGTCTAGAAAATTATCAGGGATTCAGATAAAAATAATAAACCAAACAGGGGTAAGGAAAAAGACTGTTGTCTATTGTAGTAGAAACCTAAGAAAGCAATGAATATGAAATTACAAAAGTAAAGTACCAATGGAAGTAAAAAGTCAAAGAGGAAATGCTGAACATTATATGAATAGCCACAATGAGTCAGAATGTAAACAAAGGAGTGAAAAAGCCCAGTGAAAATATAAACTATGTATAACATTTTTAATTGACTTATATGACATAATAATAGGAGAATGAGGGAAAAACTAATTTCTGAATCTTTTAAACAATTATGATTCTTAAAATTTTGACTACTTATACAATTAGCATAGAGGTCAAGATCTCATTGATACAAAACTCAGCTGCATTCACATTCTTCTTGAGGGCCAAAGTGTCAAAATATATATTAGTAGTTCAAGAAGGTTTGTTTTCCTTCAAATGTGCTATTTACTTTCTGCAATGCAGTGCCTTTCGTGAATGATCTTTTGTCACACACAAAAAAATGCTCTATGTACAATGCACACACATCCTGAAAACAGGACAAGACTTTTTTCTTTTTTCTTTTTTTTTCAACTGTTCTAGCTTCACTCAGGCATCTAGTACAAATCTGCTGTTTTCTTAAGCTTTATTGGACCCCTACCTTCTTATTTACCAATGACACAGAGATCCAATTTATCACTATCCAGATAGAAGTGGGCATTTATCTCTTGTGAGGACATACACAAGTGTAGGAGGCACAAATGGGTTTGCAGCGCTTGTCACACAGTCCACTGGAAGTTGGAGATGAATCAACCACACAGAGGACATTTTAAATTATCATTTTGATTTCAATTTACTGCTATATCCACAAGTCTCTCTAAGTAATAGAGTAAATAAATAATCATTTTATAACAAGAAAACCATCCATCCTTTACACCAACCAAAAGTGCTGTAATAATTATGGGGGACTTACGTGGGACGAAATTGTGAACTAAGAACCAAAACAAGCAGCACTGATATTCTGAATCCAAAACGGAGCTTACAGGATTTTTGTTATTTAGCTTTATGTTGGTTTATTGTTCCACTGAATCATAAACCAGACAAAAGTTTTGGGATCTTGTTTCTTTGTTTTTCATGTCTCAGGGAAGCAAAATGAACAGAATAGAATTTATATAGTTTCCAAGATGATTTACTTAGAACAAGGCTAGAATGTAAATATATTCTCTAAACCGGAAGAATATTTTCTTTCCAGTATTTTAATTATATACAATATCATCAAGATATATAACTAAACACACAATGTGAATGGTGTGTGTGTGTGTATGTGTGTATGTATACATATCACATGAGTATCAGCTATTTGAAGATTGATTTTGGGGGGGGTGTAAATTGGTAACCATATTTTTATTCTTTTGCATTTTAATAAATGGTATAACATGTAAATAGTTTCTTAAATAGCCTGGTACATTGTGGGTCCTTAATTCACACTGGTTATTTTCCTCTTTTGTGTACTTGTTAAAAGGGGTGGAGGGTGACTTTACTTGTACTAACACCGTGCTCATCAAAAATTTGTAATACCTGAGAGATACCAGAAACCTATCAATAAAACATCTCATTTGCTCTTTAAAAATAGGCATTGTAATTCCCAGTTTAGAGAAGAAGATAGTAAGAGTAACTTGTCTGAACGCACACGACTAAATAGTGGAAAGAGTGGTAGGGACCAAACTTTGTACCCCAAGCTTTTGACTCCCTATTACAGGTTGAATTTTGTCCTCCCCAAAAAAGATATGTCGAAGTCTCAAATCGTAGGATCTCAGAATGTGACCTTATTTAGAAACAGGGCGGTTGCTGATGTAATGACCTTGAAGCCATGGAAGTAATTTTACTCTAAAATGTTCTACGGTTTACTATGCTCATCTTTCCTTTGTTCTCTCTTTCCACCTTCCTCCTTTATCACACCAGCTAACATTTATTGAGAGCATAGGAATTGCCAGACACTGAGGTAAGAACTATGCAGATGTTTTTCGACTTACGATGTGGTTACGTCTTAATAAACTGATCAAAGTTAAAAATATCAAAGTCAAAATGTATTTAATACACCTAACCTACCAAACATCATAGCTTGGCCTAGCCTAGCCTCAACATGCTCAGAACACAATATCAAAAATGTGCTGGCTACACAGTACATTGTAGATTATCAGCTTTTTACTCTTTAAATTCTGTGCCTGACTGGGAGCTGTGGTTTGCTGCCACTACCCAGCATCATGAGACAGTATGGCACCACGGGTCACTAGCGTAGAAAAAGTGCAAAACTCAAAAATTGAAGCACAGTTTCTTCTGAATGTGTATCGCTTTCCATCATTATAAAGTCGAAAAATAGTAAGTCAAAATATCATAAATCACGGACCATCTGTATATACATTACTTAATTTCATTCTAGCAACAGTCTAAATTGAATTATACAATTATTGTCTTCACTTTACAGATAAAGAAACTGAGACAGAAAGTTCAAGTCTAACTTGCTAAAGGTCATATATCAAGTAAGGTATGGAGCCAGGATTCAAAGTATATCTATCTGACTTCAGAACCCAAATTCAAAACCATCTTTGTTGTACTACATTATTTCCTTTCAATTTAGTATCCTAAATATGTACAATTCAATATCTATATATATGGCCGAAGGTAAGCAATAGCATGCTAAATAAGTATCTAAGAAGAATGGCTACACAATTAATTTCATGTGCATCTTTATAGAATAATATGCAGAGCCAGCCTACATTGCGTTCAGTAGAATGTTAAATGAATTTTACATTTCCCATTTAATTCTCAAAATATATTTTAGCTCTATTTTGTAGACAAAGTGCTAAGGCTAAAAGGACCAAGAAAATCACCTAAGTAGATTCTAAGTGGCAGGGCCAGGATTCAAATCCAAACTTCATATCTCTTACTTTCAGTTTACCCAGAAATAAATGAGAAGCTTGGTGTGTTATTTCTTGCTTATCTCCATCCCATTTTCCATATATATATGTGTGTGTGTGTGTGTGTGTGTGTGTGTGTGTGTGTGTGTGTGTGTGTGTATACATATAAATATATATGTATGTATATATGTAATTTTTGTCCTTCCATTTAGCTTCTTCCCTCTTTCTATTTCTCAGAGCTTTCTAGAATCCCACCAGTTTCTTTCCACAGATGCTACACTATGAATAATTGAAAAGAATGCCCATAAAAGTGAATCTAGAAAAAGATGCCCAGCATAGAAGGCAGATGTTGTGAATCTTCTTCCATACTAGAGACATAAGCACTCTTTTCTGTAGGGCATTTGGAGAACGCTATTGCATAAGGAACCAAGAATATCCTGGCTCTGAAATCTGTTCTCCATTTTTCCACATCCCCTCCTCAAAAGATGCAAGTTATCATGGGGGAAATGACTAACACATTTGGTTATACACACCCCATGTTCAATAAAATAATGACTATTAATAAACTAATAAACTATTATAATTATCTTAGAGCTAATTAATTATTTAGGTTCCTGAAAACAACTGCAAAGCTAGACAAAAAGCAACCAAAGACTGTAGAAATAGTTCCAAGTTGAATTAGAAATATAGCAGAAGCTGAGAAGTATAATTGGAGTTTTTCTGTGCCCTACAGCAGCACCGTGCATTATAAACAAAATTGTGTCCTCCCCAAATTCATACCTCCCAAATGATGGCATTTGGAGATGGGGTCTTTGGGAGGTAATTACATTTAGATGAGGTCATGAGGGTGACATCCTCATGATAAGATAATTGCCCTTATAAAAGAGACACCAGAAAGCTTACTTTCTTTTTTCTTTCTCGTCATTGTGAGAGCACAGCAAAGTGACCATGTGCAAGCCAGGAAGAGAGTTTTCAGAAGAACCTGACCATGCTGGCTGCCACCTTGATCTTGAGCTGTGAGAAAGAAATAGCTATTCTTTAAGCCATTCAGTCTGTGGTATCTGGATATGGCAACCCAAGCTGACTAAGACACTGACCAATAGAAAGTTCTATGATGATGAAAACATTCTCTATCTATGCTTCTCTATTTATGCTGGTCAATATTATACTAACCACATATGGCTATTGAGCACTTGAAATGTGGCTAGTGTGGCTGAAGAAATGAATTTTTTTATTTGATTCAATTTTATCTAATTTAAATGTATATAGCCATATGTGGCAAGTGGTTACCATACTGGACACTGCAGCTCTAAAGAGGAAGAGAGATATACTGAATGATTTCCTCGAACAGGCTCAGGGTCTTAGGTTTAGTGTCAAGGTCAATAGCCTCTGGGACAGAGATGTGCACACAGAGTGCAGTGGAGAGTGCCCTCAAGCTCAACACCTGATCTGGAGTATAGGAAGTCTGACTGGGCAGAGAGAGGGGCTGGATTGCAATGCTGATCCCACCAGAGCCCCGGTGCCACAATGGCCCTTTAGAGGTGTCCTGCCTTGAAGCAAGGGGACTGGGCCTTTATTTGCTCTACTGTTCCCCATTACACTGACTTACCATTGACTGAGGTTTGCCCCCAGTTATTTAACAACAATTCTTCAGTAGAAAAGGGGATGTAGTAACTTAATGCAAAGGATGATGAAGTGCCATACTTCTATCCCGGCAAAAAACCAAAAAACAAAAAACTTGCCCCTCTCATCCATGATTTGAACAGCCTGAGTTACATAAATGCTTCTTTCTTCAGAAAAGCAAAGCATCAACCAGAACACGTCCCACAAAATACCTATGTAATAAAGATTAAGAATAGAGCAAATCCATTTTATTTTAGGTAAAATACAACCCTACATATTTATCATTGCTGTCTTCTTTCTGCTTTACTTTTTTTTCTTTTAATTGAGATAACAACTTTGAGTTCCAAGGGTTCTCATCACATCATTATCGAGTCACTTTGGAGAGGGGGAGAGGAAGAGATGGAGGTGTCTGGATCCCCATATACAGTGAGCATGGAGCGAAAAACAAAGACTAATGTCATCCAGGCATTTCCTGTCTTACATTTCAAACTGTCATTTTAAGCAAACAAATGCAAATATTCCTGAGCAATGGGAAAAGCAAAGAAGGTTGCTAGTTTTTTTGGTTCCACTTTTCATATCTCAGTGAGTTTCCTAATAGCACCTTTGACAAGTAACATGCTTTTCTACTTGTTATCAAAATTGCTAAAGAATAGGCAGCTTTCCTTGCTTTTATCACCTTGCTCTGTTGATGCTGCCCCAGGAGATTTTGATAATTTTTTTTAATTACCAAATAAAATCATCAAAGGCCACCACTAAATGGGAGATGTTTTATAATGAAGAATCACACTAAGATCATTTCATTAACCCTTCATTGCCCTCAAATCTGATTTAACCTTCCCCAAAAAAGAACATAATGGAAAATATAGGAAATCTATAGCAACAAATGACAAAGCTTGAAGAGAGATGCTTGCATGGTGTGTGATGGAAAAATGCACCTTAAGGGGCAGTACTTGACCTTTTCAAGAAATCAGCAGCCATAATTATGTAGTAGAAGTGCAGTGGGTTTCTAAAGAAACCAAAGAAAGACGAGACAAAGATGGCATATTACAGTAAAATGCACTTAACCTCCATTTACACTGAACCTTTTGTGCAGTTGGTAAGAGCAAGTCAGATGGAAAGTCTGATCCAAATTTCCCATTGAACAAGTTACCTATCCATCACATGTCCTCCTGTGATAATGATAATTACACCAGTCCCTAACCCATAGAAATCTGGGAAGATTAAATGTAATACTGTATTGAAATGCAATACTGTATATAAAGCTCTAAGCTGAGAAGCTAGCATATAATAGACCCCTAAACAATGCTAGCTCTTCAAGATAAGGTAGATAAGCTGCTTCCTTTGCATTAAAAAATTACTAAATTGGTAATGTAGAGCATAAAGATTCCAGAAGATACTACTGTTTTCTTTTATTAATTTGTTTAGTTAATTTTGATTCTAGGTAAATTTGGAAAGATGTATTTCATCAATCAATATCAATTTTGTTATAATATTACACAACTATTCCTACCCTCTGTTGCCCTCTAAAGTAGGAGTATGTTATTATTATTGACTATTATAAGTTGGGCTATGAGTAAAAGACAAAGATGATGTTTATCTCGTTCAACTTTAGAATTCATCAACCACGGAAAGATTTAGCAGTTTAGTTCATTGGGAGAATGTGTTCATATTAGTCACATAGAGTTGGGTCTAATATCTCATTTGTTTAGTAATATTAATGTGTGTACTTTCTATTGGGGTCTCATTTTCTTCATTTATTAAGTAGAAATAGTAATACCTATACAACAGTGTTAATAAGTGGATTAAGTATAGCATTTTGTTTAAATTTCATTTTGAAATATTAGACTTAATAGAGTTATAAAAATAAGAGTTTCTTTATACAGCTTCTTCTAATGTTAACACTTTACATAACCCTAGTACAATTATCAAAATCAGTACATTAACATTGATACAATTCAAATTCAGAGATTATTAACTAATATATATATATATATATATATATATATGTATATATATATATATTACTATATTCTACATCTACATTTTTATATATATCAACTTTATATATATCTAAAAAAACCACAAACTTATTTTGATTCTTTTTGTCTTCTAAAGGAGGATTCCAATCCAATACCATGGAGTTCAATCTAACATTTCTTCTTTTCTTATTTATAACTCCTTTTTTCCAACAATGAAAAATCAGTACATTAACATTGCCCTCATTAGTCACAACATATTTACATCTTTGTTCGATCCTTGAATACACATAAAGTTGTTTCAGAATTGGTAACCCATACTTCTGTGAAAACCAAATTTAGAAAATAGAGGACAATATTTGTGCATAGTATTTTTAAATTTTTGCCTTTAGTCTTATATAATCAAAAAGCTACTTTCCAAAGTATTTAGTTATTTTCTTCTACTTATTTCAATGTGCTTATAACATTTATTTGTACTACAGTTAGACTCTTTTTTTTTTTTATTCCATTTTGGGTATCCTTGGCAATTTGGTTGATTTTATTCTTTCATTCATTTTTAGGTCTGTTATAAAGATCAGAACTATAACAAAAACTATACTCAAAAAAAGGTGACTCCCCCTTTGTTTTTTAATCCCATTCCATTCCCCCATTCTTTTTACCTCAATCCTACTCTCTCCCTTTAGGTAGCCAATCTCATTAGTTTCTGGGTTATACTTTCTGTATTTATTTTTGTACAAATGGTCAGATACATATATTTTTTACATCTTTTTTGCTTACACAAAAGTGGTATACCATAGATACTCATATGCACTTTTATTTTTCACTTAATATAACCAAGAAATTCTTCCATATCACTTCATAGAGATCTTTTTCATTTTTATTGATGTCTGCATGGTCTCTATTGTGAAGATAAAACATGGTTTATTCAATTCCTTTCCTATTCATGAGCATTTGGGTTATTTATAATATTTTGCATTTATAGAGAATGATTCAAGCAATACATTGTATTATATACTTCTGTATTACTGGAGGTAATATAATATTCTAAAAGTTTCTGCTACATAGTAAGTTTGTCATTAACCCTTCTAAGGTCCTAAACTCTGACCTGAGCTACGTTCAGAGAAGAGATTATTATTGGCTGTGTATCTTAGGTGTATAAAGAGGAATAAGAAATGTCCCAGGTTGAAAAACTTGGAAATCAGGAGACAGTCCAAAACACTGTCTATTGGGGAGAAAGAGAACTGAATAAACTTGACATGACATAAAGAATCTGCAAAATCTGTTGAATCAAGATGTTTTGAGAGAAAAAATCAGAGTCAGAAGAAAGAGTCTGTGTGTGGAGCCTTTTATAGGGCACAGAGAACAAACTATTGTTAAAGTTGTCACAAGGGAAGTAAATAACTCTCATTTCAGAAGGACTGGCAAATGTGTTCTTTAAAAAAAAGAAAATAAATTTCTCCAAACTATTATTGATGGAAATGTAACATAGATGGAAGCTACAAGAAGTAAAATGACAACTTATTCTCCATGTGATATTTCTTGTAAATGTATCTAGGGCTTCTTGACCCATGTTGTTTCATTTGAGAATACTCCCCTAAGACAATTTTCCAATTTTTAAAACTTTGAATTGATGCATATTAAAAATAATAATTCCTTGCTGTATGATGACTCCTTTTAATGTTATCCTGATTTGCCTTAAGTCAAAAAGTTATTAAGAGATCATTAATATAACAAAGGAAAACAGAATGTTGTTGAAATTATCATTATGGTATGTAAGCATTCCCCCCACTAGGTGAAAGAATTGTCTGAGGTATCAATAAATACATTCAGACTCATTACTCAAATTCTAAAATAATTGAAAAAAAGGCATAGACATCAGAGAGCAAAACACAGCAGTTTTAATACCAGAAAGAAAGATAAATAAATAAACAACCCACCCCACCCCAGAGTGGAGAATGTGATTTAATATCTGTGGTACAATTATCTTGTTAATGCTTCATCCCCATCACAGGATAAAAAGGAAAATCAAAGGCTTTCCTTTGGGTGACTGTCTAGCAGAAAACAGACGGTTCCTGCCAACAGGTTCAGTCCCAAAATGGAGAACAGGAGGAGCGAAAGTGAGTGTATTCAGGTACACCTTCCAAATTCATCAATCAAATGTTACTTCATTCCCATGTTCAGGCTGATTAAAGATGGGGTGAAAGGCTAGGGTCCCTAGGCATGCATAAATTAATGGTATGAAAAGGTTGTTCTTCTCTAATACGGCAAACCCATCTTCACCAGCAGTAAAAAAATATAGATATAGATATAGATATGGATACGGATACGGATATGGATATAGATATAGCTATAGATATAGATATAGGTATAGATATTTCTAAGGTGAGATAGATCTACTCTCATGTTCCAGATGTGTTTTTAAAGGCATGCTTTTTGTCTTCTGATACGGCCCTATGTTAGGGCTCTGGGTTTATTACATGTATTTTGGTAGATCAGTACCAGTTGGGTCCTGACCTCAGAAGAATGCTTGATGGCAAAGCTCTTCGCGTGAGTCTTGAAGCTCCTTATCCTTGATAATTAAACACTCCAGACTCCTACTGCTTCTTTTTCTTTCTTTTTTTTTTTTTTGTTTTGTTTTGGTTTTTTAATCTGATGCTGGTTTTACATCTTAAATTGATTATTCTTCCAAAGCTCCTTGATTTGTTTGTCTCATGCAGGGAGAGAGACAGGTATGAGAGTTAATTAAATATAGTCTTGTCAAACGATGAAATCTTCAGTGCCACTGGCTCTAGGGGTGGTGTGTGTGTGTGTGTGTGTGTGTGTGTGTGTGTGTGTGTGTGTGCTCTTAGCTTATTCTTCTGCAAAGAAACTGAAAGGCACTATTAGCCTCTTTATTTATTTGAATGGCTGGGTGGACTTCACTTTGGAAAAGATCAGACTATAGCAGCACAAAAACAAGGCAGCAAGAGTTTAATTGGGTGGTTTATCTGACCATGCTCATAAGTAATTAGGGCTATGTCATTGCCAAAACCTTTCTCCGTGGCTCTGCACTAAATGCTGGACCTCCAGATCTCTTTCATTGTGTCTTTTGTGCTGATAGGGATGGACATAGCCCATTGCCTACAAGGATATAAGAGGCTGTTGGAAAGAATTGTGTTACTACAAGAAGAGCAAGATTATTACAAGAGGAAATATCTGGGTGAGGGACAGAGAGTGAGTGATTGGGATACTGGCAGGGCTTAAATGGCATCTGGGAGGAGAGAACTTTTTCAAAATTGTATGTGCAACTAATAACAATTTCCAGGACTTTCATATCTATAGTCACAGATATTGTTTCTTTATTTTAGTTAGTTTATTTATTTTACAAAAGAGTGTTTACGTAGTCATTAGTGAGAGGATAGGCAAGGAGAAATATCAGATTTGGGATTCTTTGAAATTATCTTTAATATTATTTAAAAGCTGATCCCTTGTTCCTAGAAGTTAAATTACGGTTTATCACATATAGCCAGAAGATAGATAGATCTATTAATATCTATCTAGTTATCTATCTATCTATCTATCTATCTATCTTTCTATCTATCATCTATCTATCTATCTATCTATCTATCTATCTATCTATCTATCTATCTATCTATCTAGATGCTATGTGCACTTATCATTTTCAAACAATATAATTACTTAAAATAAGTTCTTTATTTACTGTTTTGAAATTTCCAAGGAAGGTGCTTCACATTTCTTCATGTGAATAATGAGGAATATTTTTTCCACATCAAGAAACAAATAATGTAATCCTTGGAAGGGCCCTGGCTGCCTCATCCGGTGTCCCTTCCCTCATTCATGTGATTGTATTTTGGGACTCATCATCCACATGTCTTGAAAAAGATTTGACTATGCTTTAATCTGAGGAGCATATTCCTCTCGATCCAACTGCAGATCTCAGACACTTCATTGATTAACCAAACGATCACCTGCATCACACAGTTTTGCTTATTTGTTCTAGTTAGAAGCCATCTTTTCTATGATTTGTGGCTCAATCTCACTTATAATACCTTTTACATATTGCCTAATAGATATTTTTCTGTATTCCCTATTTTCTTTAGTACATATATTTTTATTTTTTAATATTTATTATTTATTTATGTATTTATTTATTTATTTATTCATTTATTTATTTATTTTTAAGGAGGACGCAGCTCACAGTGGCTCATGCGGGGATCAAACCAGCAACCTTGGTGTTATCAGTACCACTCTCTAACGAACTGAGCTCATCGGCCATCCCCATATAGTTCTTTTTTTTTTAATTAAATTTATTGGGGTGACATTGGTTAGTACAATTATATAGGTTTCCAGTCTACATTTCTATAATACATTCATCTATATATTGCATTGTGCATTCACCACCCACAGTCAGTTCTCTTTCCATCACCATATATTTGAATCCCTTTACCCTCTTCTACCATTTCCTCTCCTTCCCCTTACCCTCTGGTAACCACTAAACTGTTGTTTGTGTCTATGAGGTTTTTCTTGTTGTTCTTGTTCCTTTGTTGCTTTCAGTTTTATATCTCACATATGAGTGAAATCATATGGTTCTTGAATTTTTCTGTCTGACTTATTTTGCTTAGTATGATAGTCTCAAGATCCATCCATATTGTCACACATAGCAACATTTTATCTTTCCTTATGAAAGATAATATTTCATAATGAAATGAGTAATATTTCATTGTATCTATGCACCAAATCTTCTTTATCCAATCATCTGTCAAAGGACACCAGTTGTTTCCATATCTTGGCCACCGTGAACAATGCTGCAATGAACATAGACATACATATATAAGTACAGATAAATGTTTTTCAGATTTTTGGTGGTAGATACCTAGAAGAGGAATTGCTCAGTCATGTGGTAATTCTATTCTTGAGTTTGTGAGGAACCTCCATACTGTTTTCCATAGTGGCTGTATCAATTTATATTCCAACAACAGTGTATGAGGATTCCTTTTTCTCCACAACCTCTCCAACACTTGTTATTACTTGTCTTGTTGATGATAGCCATCCTAACTGGTTTGAAGTGGTATTCTTTGTGGTTTTGATTTGTATTTCTCATTAGGAAAGCTAGTGAGGTTGAGTATTTTTTCATATATTTGTTGACCATTTGTTTGTCTTCTTGGGAGAAGTATCTGTTCAGCCCCTCTGCCCATTTTTTAATTGGATTGTTTTTTGTTGTTGATTCTTCCAATCAATGAACATGAAATATCTTTCCATTTCTTTTTGTCTTCTTCAATTTCTTTTAATAATGTCTTATAGTCTTCAGTGTATAGGTGCTTCACATCCTTTGTTTAGTCCTACGTACTTTATTATTTTTGTTGCAATTACAAAAGGAATTATATTTTGTTTTAATTTCTTTTTCTGAAATTTCATTGCTAGTATATAGGAGCAGAATGGGTTTTTGTATATTGATTTGGTACAAAATCAACTTTACTGTATTTGTTTGTTTTTTCTACTATTTTTTTTTTGGGGGGGGGGAGTCTTTAGTGTTTTCTATGTAAAGAATCATGTCGTCTGCAAAAAGTGACAACTTGACTTCTTCATTCCCAATTTGGATGTCTTTTATTTCTTTCTCTTTCCTGACTGCTCTGGCTAGGACTTCCAATACTAAGTAACAGTGGTGAGAGGGGACATCCTTTTACTTTTCTTGACCTTAGAGGGAAAGCTTTCTGTTTTTCACCATTAAGAATGACATTAGCTGGAGAACTGACTCGGTGTGGTGAACACAGAATGGAATTTATAGATGATGTAATACAGAATTGTACACCTGAAATCTATGTAATTTTACCAACAACTGTCACCCCAATAAATTTAAAAAATAGAAAGAATGATATTAGCTGAAGGTTTGTCATAAATGGCCTTTATGTGAGAAAGAAGATCAGTTAAGAGAATAAGGCATTAGTTCAGGTGACAGTGCTTGGGTCTTGACTCTGGGTGGATTAAAGCATTTAGCACTGCGATTTTTGAAGAATAAATAAATGAGTGATTAAATAAATGAACTAAAGAGAAAACTTTCCTGCAATGAGGAAATGTCTCCATTTTGGAAACTTCCTTTAAAAATCAGGAAAATCTGAGGCAACCCTAACTTTAACCCTTACTCTAACCCTAATACAAACTAAAAGGATTAACTGAAGAAATTATACTGTGAAAAAGCCTTGTTCTCCTTTGGACATTTTGATATAGATTTAATAAAGTTATACAGTTTTAGAGATAGACTAAAGACTAGAACTGATTTGGAGCAGAAAGCACAAACTCTATGTCTCAGCTAACATTCCTCCAAACAAGAGGCTCTGCTTCTTCTTTTTGGTTGAGCAGGACTGACCTAGCATATGGGAATCTAGGAAGATGCTGTGTTAAATAAGTTAGGCCAAAAAGTATAGGAATGGGGAGAATCTTCATATGTCTCATTATATCTATAATGTTCCCAACTTTATCAGTAGTAGATGGTTTATATACCCACCTCAGTACTCCAGTACTGGAGTACCCTGGTACCTTGAAATTTTGTGCCACCTTGAAAAATCATTTCTTTGTTTAGCTATGACTTTTGCCTCCACAAATTGAGTGAAATATTCAAGAAACCACAGACTGGGTCTTATAATATCATTACAGTCTCAGCGCCTGCTAATTCATACATATAGTTTGTATTCAATTAATGTTTGATAGTGTTACTGATGACAGAACTGTTCACCACCCCTAAAATGACCACTCTGTACCTTCACAAGGAGGGAAATTACCTGATGGTTTTTACCAAGTCACACCCAGGAGGGGAGTTCTTTCTATATCATCATGGCAGATGCCCTCCTGCTCATGAATTCTGACCCTTGCCCATTGATCTTATCTACATTGAAATCTTTTGACAATCCCTTCACTGCCCAAAGGCAGTGACAGGTTGATATGCTAATAGCTGGTTCTTTCTTGTGTTTTCACTACTATTCATTCCAAAGGAGAAAGATGCTATGTCAGTAAAATACATTTTTATTTCTTCTGCATTATCCAGTAAGAGCAGGATGAGCCAAGGCACTTAACTGCTTTAAAGCTGTGGCATTCGGCAACCCTGACTGCTCCTTTAGCCTGAACTGAGTCTGCATAGTGACCTCAAGGTGAAGATTTTCATTGCCCCTTCCTAAATGCAGAACCCTTGATTCCCCTAGGATCTTGAATGTTTGCTTTGCAAATAGAAATGTCAAAAGATCTATATATAAATTTATATTTAGTGACCCAGCAGAAAAATTTTGTGTCAGAATTTATTTATTTGGGGAATGGTTCTAAGCTCTGAATCAGCTGGAGAGGTGTAGATAACTGTAAACTATGGTCTTGGTTTCCTAAAAGGCACTGCCCTCCCCTTTCTGTCTCACTTTGGTCAACATGCTGTGCCCTGCTTTGAGCTGGAGGATGAGAGCCTCGTTTACTCTGCTTTAGGAGAGCTTGATGAGAATCAGCCCAGAGACAGAAATTTTTAAAGATGTTTTATTAATGTGTCCCTTGAGTGTTCATTTGCTAAGGGTTTACAAATGCTTTATCAATTATTAATGGTCTTGATACCTGATTTTAAAAAAAATCCTTAAAGTTGGGAAGGATGTTGACATTGAATTATTCACACCCAGTGCCACTTGTACTAAACTAATGCCTTTTAACAGATGAGGCCAGAGTAATCTGGATTAAATTTGTTTATCTCTGGGTTTATTTCCTTTTCATTCCCCTAAGAATGGGGACTATACCTTGCAAAACAAGGTATAGTTGTTAAATATATTTGTTAGATTTAGTTGTTAAATCTGGTTGTTAAAATTGAAAATTGGGAGCCAGGACTTTCATGGTTGCAGGCTAATGTTTCTCTTGACCTTGGGTAACAGTTGGAAAGTCATTTAATAAGCCTCTCTTCTTGACATTTTCAGATTTCTCTGGCTTTATTCTGCTACTCATTTCTAAATGAATTATTGAAGATGAATTTAACCAGCCACCCATTAGTTTGCACTTTTCTCACTCTTCATATGTCACTTTTGGCCTGATATATATATATATATATATATATATATATATATATATATATATATACTTTTTTTTTTTTTTTGCAGAGATTAAAACCATGGCTGGTTCTGCATTCTGACTCTCAGTAGATGCTCTTTCTAATTTCCCACTGCTGCACACATCCATTTTGTTTTTTTTAACAAAATACAGTTAGAAATCAAACGGCATTTTACATTCTGTGTGTATGGATTTTTAAAGGTCAAGAATCACAGTGCATTTTCAGACAGACCAACTTCAAGACAGAAAGCATTTAGAGTGGGAAAGTATTTAGGATGGGCAGCGTACAGTGAATCAAGATGACACCTGTTGGTCAAATCTTCCTTCTCTGAGTTGTAGGATGTAGGGCTGGAAAACTAATCTGGCTGTAAAAATTGGTATATACAAGTACACCTTGGAAGTCCATGACAATGGCTTTATTCCAGAAAACCCAATTTGGATGAAAATGGTATAGCAACAACAGGTCTTAGGTAGAAGACAAGAATTTGCAAAACAAGCCTTCTTGCATCTTAGTTCTTAGAAATTGTAATATGATAAAACCCCAACTAGTTGTTGGGGATGCAAAGAATTAAGATTCAGCATGGTGAGGTAGAGAGCTAGAAGGAGTTGATATAATACCTGGTGGATATTATGGATATACCAGCAATACCTGGTATTGCTTCCAATGGTCAAGAAGGAATCTGAAGAAAACAGTTCCACATGTGTCTACTTTAGAACCACCCCAAGGCAAGACAAAAGCATAGATCAGTGGGCTGACTCATGGACCCAGCCACAACAGACACCTAACATTTGGTCTGAAGTTCCTGCCTCTGTGTCCCAGTACCAAAGTTGTATTCTTCTCTGTCCTGGTTAAATTCCTCTTGACCTGGGTGCATGGCCTAAAACTGAAGTTGAAGTTGATCTTTCTGAGTTGGGTATTGGATTACCAATTGTATCTCCAAAGAATGTCATCTCTGATCTCATTTTTCTGCACCTGTGGCAGTTTTCTGTTAACTCCCTTTCCTTGATAATCCTTGAAAAATCTTTCCTAGCATGCCAAATGACTCATAGATCTGGACAGTCAATACTGACTATCCTTCATGACTAAACTCCAATCCCAAATTGAGAGATGATTAGCAATAAATTAAACGCTAAGACCCACAATATGTTGGGCTTCAGACTGCTGCTGTCAGTTCTGTTCCTATGGGATTGATTCTAAAAGACAGAGTCTTTGTCAACCAGGATCCCAACAGGAAACTGATGGCACACTCAAATTAGGATGATTCAAGGAGAATTCATTCCCAAAGGCACTACTTCTAAAGGTGTGGACAAAGAGAAAATCACAAGGTGGAATGTAGTAATTCAAGGTTTATCTCTCATAAGCCTGAAGGTGTGAGGTAAACAAGTAGTCCTTAAACCAAAGAAAAAAGTGCTGTGATGTTGTTAACTGCCTTGAGAGAAATAGTACTTCCAATGAAAAACACAGCTGCCCTGGTGTGAGTACAGGGAGTAAGTTAAGGGAAGAAGTACCTTGACCTGGCTCTCCTCCCTCCTTTGATCTCTAAATGGGATCCCCGTTGGCTGACACCCCTACAGGCTCACATTCATCACCACCATCAAGGTCATGCCAACCCAAGAAGAGTATAGAAGGGTGGGGAGTGGAGCTGGAGAGGCAAAAGGAAGGGAGCCAACATAAATTCAAACCCACTGTTGGGATTCAGCAATTAATGGACCACGAATAAGAGCCAGGAAACTTAAAAGGGAGAAAAAGCACTGATATCAATGTCCATTTATTCTGCCCTAAATCATAACAAGCACAGTCGACACAATAGATGAAAACTAGAATCAGTATCTGTGTAATTCAGGTGTCATCAAACTACAGCCCACTGACCAAATCCAACCCTTATATTGTAAAGTGTTACTGGAACATATCTACACCTATTTATTTACATGCTGTTTTGGGCTCCTTTCATGATATGTCTCCAGATGAATAGCTGCCACAGTAACCGGCTGACCAACAAAGCCAAACATAAATACCTTTTGATTTTTATGGAAAAACTTTGCTGACCCCCTGCTGTAAATTGATCTACAAAAGTAAAAAATGTAAAATGTCCTGTATTGTGTGTAAGGGTAGTGGTGCTAAAAAGGGGCAGGTGACGGTTTTCTATCCCTTTTCCCCTATATGCCTTTTTAATATATGCTTCTATAATCCATATACAATAGTTACTTTATTTTCAAATATATGCATTACAATGCCAGATCAATCATGTTTGATTCCACCATAGTTCTCTACTTTCCCAAACTAGACATCTTTAATTAATGAGTAGGTTGAAAGATGTTATGGTAAGACACTCTGGTACACTTCAGAAGCCCATAAAAATAACAACGGAAATAAAAATAATGATAATAAAGAAATACAGTTGATCCTTGAACAACTCAGGGGTTAAGGGTTCCAACCCTCCACAGTCAAAAACCTGCATGTGACTTTTGACTCCCCCAAAATTTAGTTGTCCCTCAGTATCCATGGGAGATTGATTCCAGGACCCCCAGGGATACCAAAAACCATGGGTTCTCAAATCCCTTACATATGGCATAGATCCATACATACAGTCGGCCCTGTGTATCCGAGAACTCCCAACCTTGGATTGAAAACAGTACAGGTATTTATTGAAAAAAATGTGTGTATACGTGGGTCCGCACATTTCAAACCCATGTGTTCAAGGGTCAACTATACCTACAAATTTTCAGTGTGCTAGGCTCTATTCTAAATGCTTTAATATAGAATAAATTGTTCAAACCTTAAAATAGCTATGAGTAGGTAATTTTATTATCATCATTACCATTTTATAGATGAGGGAAATAGAGGTGCAGAGGGGTTAAGTAATGGGCCCAAGCTCAAGAAGCTGGTGAGTGACAGAGCTGGAATTCAAACCCAGGTAGTCTGCCTCCAAAGTTTCTGTTCATATTCCCCACACAATGCTACTTTAGCTTTTGAACTCCATAGTATCCAGAAAGGTCATGAAACAGTATGTTCTGATGATGGACATGTTTTAGATAATTGGAAAGTAGAACATACCAAATGAGAATTACCAGTTTTAAATATCTTTATAATGGAATTAGCACGCAAGCTATACCACTTATCTAAATTAATGATTTAAAAGGTATAAGCATATCTAGAGTTCACAAGTCTGAATTATAAAAATCAACAACTAACTTGACAGAGAATGAAGTCTTGGATAATAGAAATTTCTAGGAAGGAGAATAGAGCCTATTTTAAGAGTCTATTTAATAGAGAACATGCTGCATGTCTTTTTGTTATATTCCCTTAATAAAAACTCATAGTGGCATAGAGAGGAGTATATATGGACAAATGACTGAACCAATCATTAGTTATGTAAAGAGGATAGAGAAGTTTCTTCTGGAAATTCACAAGTGTATCCCAAACCAATGAATGCACTGAGCTAGTTCATTACACAGCTCTTGCAATATTCTTGTCAGGTCTCTTTTACTCCTACTCTTATTTAGGAGAAACAAATGATGTAGATGCATCACTTTCCTTGAAGCGCTCTCAAAAATGTCTATCACAAAGCAGTTGCCAATCTTTTTTTCCAGTATCTAACTTTAATTGGTTCACCTCTTGTCATTGAGAAATCACTTTGTTTGGAATATTCAAGATACCTTTTATTCCTGCTCTTACAAATATAATTAATGTATTTCGTGCTACGGCAGCAACATAAAAGATAAATTTTCTTGCTGTTCTGAAATTATCAGCTTAGTACTGAGGGAAAAAAATGGTGTACACTTAAGATGCCTGCAATTGAAAAGGAAATATTTTCTGGATGAATTGAATTTTTATTTGTTTTCACTTGTATAATCTTTAACATCCCTCACTCTTATTTTATCACTAAATTATAACAGTGTTGGAAATGATTCCCAATGTGTTGTTTCAGGCCCTGTCCCTGAATTCAAAAACCACTTCATCTAAATCATCTCAGAGAAATCCATTCATTCTTTCATTAATTTAGTAAATATGTATTGAATGTTTACCATAAGCCAAATAACTGTCCAACCCTGATGACATGGAGATGATAATACTGTGCCTTTTTTCTTGATGAGTTCCCTTTCTGAAAAAGAAGACAGATACAAAGAAAAACTAAAAATGAATACATTATGATGAGTTCTTGTAGATACTCGGGGGAACTCAGAGAACACAGCATTTATTTTGCCTCAGGTAGCTGCACCAACGAGACATTTAAAGATCTAAGCAAGGCCATTCACATTTTCTTTAAATTTAAAATTATATACTTAAAATGAATGATGAAATAGGGAAACTTAAATTTGAAAAATTAAAAGTACACAGCTAGAAAAAAGTTGACTAAATGAATGGAATTTGTATGTGTGGCATTTGCTAGGAAGCAGAACATTAGGATCCATTTTAACTAGCAAAGTGCTTAAAACTTGTTTTGTTTTTTTTTAAGTTGCTGTTTGAAATCAGGGTTTTGTCCAAAATCAACATTATATTTTATCTCCAAAATGGACACTGAAATATAATCATTGAATCTCAGCCCTATGTTCTGTTCCTCTGCTCAATTGTTTATCTCTGGATTCACAATCTTTCTTCATTTCAATAGCTTTATAAAAAGTCCTGATAGCAGATTGGTACAGCCACTATGGAAATCAGTATGGAGGTATCTCAAAAAACTGGAAATGGAACTACCTTATGACCCAGCAATTCCACTCTTAGGTATCCATGCAGAGAAATAAAAAAATATTAATTTGAAAAAATGTATGCACCCCTGTTTATTGCAGCACTATTCACAATAGCTAAGACATGGCAACAACTGAAATGCCCATTGGTAGATGACTGAATTAGGAACCTGTGGTACATTTATACAGTGGAGTATTACTTTGCCATAAAGAAGAATTAAATCTTACCATTTGTAACGATATTGATGGACCTAGAGAACATTATGCTAAGTGAAATAAGTCGGATGGAGAAAGACAAATACCATATAATCTCACTTATATGTGGAATCTAAAGAATAAAATAAATGAACAAACTAACCAGAAACAGAGAGAAAGAGAAAAAACTGAGGGTTACTAGATGGGGGGGTTGGGATGAGGGAGAAGGTGAGGGGATTAGAAAGCACAATTGGTAACCACAAGATTGCCATGGGGATATGAAAGACAGTTTGGAGAATACAATCAATAATGTTGCAAAGATTTTGTAGGGTGTCTGATGGACTTGTCTTATTAGGGAGACTACCTCATGGACGGTGTAGGTGCCTGACCACTGCACTGTACACCTGAAACTGAAGCTGAATAATAATGAATGTCATCTATAATTATATATATATATGTACATATATATACACATACATATATATAGTCACAGGATGTGGAGTACAGCATAGGGAATAGAGTCAGTGGAACTGTAACAGCTATATACCATGTCAGAAGGGTAGTAGATTGGGCGAGGGGGAGTTATCACTTTGCGAGGGGAATAAATGTCTAACTATTAACACTGTTTTGTACACCTGAAACTAAAAAGAAAAAAGAAAAAAACAAAGTCCTTATATATGGTGAGGCAAGAACGCTTCCCAGTTCTTTAGAAGTTTTTAACTCTTCTTGGCCCTTTGCTCTTCTTCCACATAAATTTTACAGTCATGTTATCTTGTCCATATCAAATCCATAAAAGGCTTTGGGGAACTATTTAGAATTGGATTGAATACATGGGTAAAGTTAGTTAGAATTTATATTGTCACAATATTCTTCTCCATGAAAATAATATATATTTTCATTTATTTAGATCTCTTTGAATATCTCCTAATGCAATTTTATAATTTCTTTTCTTCTATTGTGTTTCCTTCTCTTTTCTTTTCTTTTGCTCTGTTCTCTTTAGAATTCTGAAAGTAACTTCAAGACACCAGAGATTCTTCAACGTCATCTACACACCTGATCTTCCGGGGCCCAGCTTTCTGCAAATGCTTCCATCCAGTTTAAGTTCAATGCCCTATAGTCTTCCTCTGAAGCTTTCCCTGAGAGATTTTATCCTACTATGATCACTGTTTTTGCTTTTTTCCCCTTCCATGCATATTGTTGCTTGAATTTAGTTTGCAATTGTTATGAGGCCTTTTCACTGATCGTTAGCTGTGTGTTCTTTAGTTATTTCCTGTAGCATGGTTTGTGTCTCCATAAGAGTCTATGACTGTTGCCTGCTTTGTAATTCTTCCACCGGGCTTAGTAAAGAACTTGACATTAGGCTGGCATCAAAATGATTCATTAAAGGAACAAAAGTCTTCAACAAATGGTTATTTTATCCAAAAAGTTTCATTTTTAGAGTCACCCCCACTTTCTGATAAATCATGGGGAAAGAATGCTCTCCCATCTCACTGTTACTCTTCTAGTCTTGTCAACATGGCTTTCTTCACACCAAAGAAAAATAATTTATCACCTCGTATCAAACTATTTGCTTTTCAAATGGAATATATCGGAATAATAAATCATAAAAGAAAGGCCATGAATCAAAATTGCCACTTGAACACATCCTATATTTTTTTTCCTCAGTATAGTCTGAAGTGACTGCTACATGAGAATGAATCATCAGATAATCAACACAAAGGCCTCATTTAAGTTCATTATTCATAGCAA
The DNA here is from genome assembly GCF_964194185.1 of Rhinolophus hipposideros. Taxonomy (NCBI): domain Eukaryota; kingdom Metazoa; phylum Chordata; class Mammalia; order Chiroptera; family Rhinolophidae; genus Rhinolophus; species Rhinolophus hipposideros. The sequence continues at coordinate 43,162,585 of NC_138050.1, read as the reverse complement.
AAACTGGCTTTGTGTCCTGATATACTTCAAACTTTGGTTTACAGGGATAATAAAAATATTCAAAAATATGTCAAACTCACCTGAGTATTCCGATCTCTGTATAAACGGCATGAGTTCTCTCTAAGGAATCTTCACAAGGCAGTTGCCTCCACAGCACACATACTCTAACAACCTTCTTCCTCGTCTATCCCACCATTTAGGGTGGTCATTCTGTGCCTTGGTGAAGCAGCACTGCTCCCACCTGAGAGGTCCTTTATTCATCCCTCTGTCAAGTCAATACAGCTGTGTGTTTTTTGTTTGTTTGTTTTTGGGTTTTGCTTTTTGTTTTGTTTTTTGTTTGTTTGTTTGTTAAGATTCCATTCCCACCCTGCCTGAAGAAAGGGGGTTGATTTATTTGATCATACAGTCATTCAGCAAATATCACTGAAGGTCTACTCTGCTTGTGACAGTGTGCTTGGTGCTGAGGGAAGACATGGGTGGACCAGAGCAGACCTGTTCCTAACAACTTACACTGCAGATGAAGTGTAAGAGGAAGGATAACCTTATACACGTGGAGAGTTAAATGAAACACAACAAACATCACACAGCAGCACAGAGGGTTGTTCCTTCCCCCTTTTCTGAACAGACCCTTAGGACAGAACAACAGATCCTCAGAGGGTAACCAAAAATGCTATGGGAGAGAGAAATTGGGAAAAGGTCACTGTCTTTGTGGACAGGAGGCCATTATTCTATATTCTTACCACAAACTAGCTCAGTAACAGGACATTATATTCCTCTCTACAACTCAGTTTTATCATCTGTAAAATGAGAGAAATTTTGGCAATGATTTCTCCTTTACCTTCAGCTTTGTCTTTTTATGACTACGACATTACATCATAAAGTCAACTGCTACAAAGAAAATGGAACCATCGATGTTGTACTCCTCACCGTTAATTCTATGTTAAATAAATCATGGCTATTATGAGCCACCTGGCAAATGCCAACTCTAAATCTTGTTAATCATTTAAGGTAGTAAAATTTTATTTGGAGTCCAGTAACCAAGGTATAAATATACAGTATTAACAGACGCAAGTCATCCAAAAATAATGTAAAAAAGTACAGATGTTGAAAAATTTAATTACCTTTATACAGAAGTGTTAATTTTAACATATATTTTTAATTTAAAACATTTGCCTTGCTCTTTAGATTAAAAGGAATTTGTTCAGAAAGATGACAATATTAGTAATTTACAATTTCTTCTTGATGCATGTCCATATTTTATACAATAATGTGTTTTACTTTAGTAATGAGACAAAACATTTTAAATTTATTTTTTAAATAAGTATTTTTGTGAGGAGTTTTAGTGGGTCTAATATCAGTAAACTGATAGTGAGTGATGTCTCCAAGTTTCTGGAACTATCATAACCCAAACCAAGTAACCACGGAGCCTTCTAGTCTTGAATCCACCCTTATTCAGTCTATGCAGCATATGGAGTCTCTGACTTCTGACTCTGTCGTCACCCCACCAGAGTAAGCAGTTGACTGGCCACTAACTCCAGTGCCCATTCACATCAAGGTGACTGTACAAATAGCATGCACCTTCCTCTCCTCCCGGTTTTCATATGAGATCCCCATGAATCCTCCCTGAGAGGTCATCTCCATATTTGTCTGCAATTTGGCCCACCCAAATCCTATGCTCCACCCTTCCCCAAAACCCCAAACTCTCCCTTTATAAAACTGCAGCTCATTGACCAACACAGTTTTCTCAGTCTTTAAATTTCTTTTCTCATTATCTTAATTGTCCTCAGCCAATGTTTTGAGGGTTCTACTTCTTCTAAACCCTCTGAGGTGGTGATACTTTATTTTCTCATATCTTCAAACTAGCAATGGATCTAGAGTCATCTGTGTTATCCATTGCTGCTTTCAGATGATTATCTTACCAATATAATTATAAAAAGTGTATCCCTTCAAGCTCATGACATTCAGTTATATCATCCTCTACTGCTCTCTACTATTATCATTTATCATGCCTCTGATAACTCCTCATTCATCAGAAACTTCCGTACCTGGGACAAGCTCCCCCCACTGCAAGCTCTGTGCTCATTTGGGACATTAGCATCCATTTCCCTGACTCATCCAAACTTGCCTCTCAGTTTCGTACTTCATTTCCAAGGACGTTCTCCCCATGCCTCGGTGATTTCATTATTCATAACTGCTCCACCCCCCAAACTTCAATTTAAACATGCCATTTGAACTACAGCCTTGTTCTTTATCCAGTTTGCTTTGCAACTACCACTACCACCCACTTCGAAAAGTTCTCTTCCTGGATTGTTTTAAGTCCAAGACTTCTAGTTTCCCTCTAATATCTAGAGTGGCCCTCTTTTTTGGTAGAAAATGAATGTTGTCTTGATACTTGGACATCTGTCTCAAGTTCTCCCTCAGCTAGTGGTGTCTATGTGACTATCGGTGCCATTTCAGATAGTGGCTTGAAAGGAAGGGTACATGACTTGTTTGTCCTTTTCATCTTTCCAACTTGTTAAAAAGTAGACATAGTGGCTAGAAATGCAGCAACCCTTTTGTCTCATACAGTGACCTTGGGAAAGGAAGCCAAACATAGCTAATGAATCAGATAGGACACTGAGAAGCACAGTAAAAGTCATACATGGACTGTCCCTAAACTTATTAAATATATATGTTTTTAAGTTAAAGTTTATTGGGGTGACAATTGTTAGTAAATTTACATAGATTTCAGGTGTACAATTCTGTATTACATCATCTATAAATCCCATTGTGTGTTCACCACCCAGAGTCAGTTCTCCTTCCATCACCATATATTTGATCCCCCTTACCCTCATCTCCCTCCCCCCAACCCCCTTACCTTCTGGTAATCACTAAACTTGTCTGTGTCTATGAGTTCTTGTTTCTCATTTGTTTGTCTTGTTCTTTTGTTTTTTGGTTTATATACCACATATCAGTAAAATCATGTAGTTCTCTGCTTTTTCTGTCTGACTTATTTCGATTAGCATTATACTCTCAAGATCCATCCATGTTGTCACAAATGGTCCTATTTCATCTTTTCTTACCACCGAATAGTATTCCATTGTGTATATATGTTACAACTTCTTTATCCATTCATCTATCGAAGGACATTTTGGTTGTTTCAAAGTCTTGGTCACTGTAAACAAAGCTGCAGTGAACATTGGAGCACACATGTCTTTATGGATAAATATTTTCAGATTTTTTGGGTAGATACCCAGGAGAGGGATTGCTGGGTCATAGGGTACTTCTATTTGGAATTTTTTGAGGAACTTCCACACTGTCTTCCATAGCAGCTGAACCAGTCTGCATACCCACCAACAGTGTATGAGGGTTTTTTTTTTTTCTCCACAGACTCTCCAACATTTGTTACTGTTTGTTGTTGATGATAGCCATTCTAACTGGGGTGAGATGATAGCTCATTGTAGTTTTTATTTGCATTTATCTGATGATTAGTGATGTTGAGCATTTTCCCATATGTCTATTGGCCATTTGTATGTCCTCTTTGGAGAAATGTCTCTTCAGGTCCTCTGCCTATTTTTCAATTGGGTTGTTTGTTTTTTTGTTGTTGAGTTGCATGAGTTCCTTGTATATTTTGGATATTAGTCCCTTATCGGAGGCACTGTTTGCAAAAATCTTCTCCCATTCAGTTGGTTGCCTCTTTATTTTGTCGATGGTTTCTTTTGCTGTGCAGAAGCTTTTAAGTTTGATATAGTCCCATTCATTTATTTTAGCTTTTACTTCCCTTGCTTTTGGAGTCAAATTCATAAAATGCTCTTTGAACTCAAGGTCCATAAATTTAGTGCCTATGTTTTCTTCTATGTAGTTTATTGTGTCAGGTCTTATGCTTAAGTTTTTGATCCATTTTGAATTAATTTTGGTACATGGTGACAGATAGCAGTCCAGTTTCATTCTTTTGCACGTGGCTTTCCAATTCTCCCACCTTTTACTGAAGAGGCTGTCTTTTCTCCATTGTATGTGTTTTGCTTCTTTGTCAAAATTTATCTGTCCATATTTATGTGGGTTTATTTCAGGGTTCTCAATTCCATTCCATTGTTCTGTGTGATGTTTTTCTGCCAATACTATGCTGTTTTGATTATTTTTGCCCTGTAGTACAAGCTAAAGTCAGGGAGTATGATACCTCCAGCATTATTCTTTTTTCTTAGGATTGCAGCTATTTAGGGTCTTTTGTGGTTCCATACAAATCTGATGACTTTTTATTCCATTTCTTTAAAAAATGCCATTGGGATTTGGATGGGGATTGCATTATATCTGTATATTGTTTTGGGTAATATGGCCATTTTAACTGTGTTGATTTTTCCAATTCATGAGCACGAAAAGTCTTTCCATTTCTTTGTGTCTTCTTCAATTTCTTTGAAAAATGTCTTATAGTTTTCAGCATATATATCTTTCACATCCTTGGTTAAGTTTATTCCTAGCTTTTTTATTCTTTTTGCTGCAATTGCAAAAGGAATTGTTTTTGTTTTTTTTTATTTCTTTTTCTGAGATTTCATTGTTAGTATATAGGAATGCAATGGACTTTTGTATGTTGATTTTGTAGCTAACAACTATATTATATTAGTTGATTGTTTCTAATAGCTTTTTTGGTGGAGTCTTTAGGTTTTTTATATACAGCATCCTGTCATCTGCAAAGAGTGAAAATTTAACTTCTTCATTCCCAATTTGCATGCCTTTATTTATTTCTCTTGCTTGATTGCTCTGGCGAGGACTTCCAACACTATGTTGCAAAGCAGAAATGATAGGGGACAGCCCTGTCGTGTTCCTACACGTAGAACAAAGAGCTTCAGTTTTTCACCATTAATTATGAGATTAGCAAATATTGAAAGAGAAAATTTTTCTCTTGCTTAAGCTACTGCTGCTATTTTTGGGTTTGTTTTTATTGGTTTGTTTTGTTTTTGGTTACTCACAGTTGAACTTAATCATACCTAATATACCAATTATCCATTTTCTCCATGCCTGTCTCTGAAAAGCTGACCACTCAGGGTGGCAAAGCCAAACAACATAAAAGATGATTCCCATTGTAAATTTATGATATAACCTCACATGGCCCTTCAACACTACTCAGAAGTTATACCATATCTCTCCTATCAACTTATTCTTCCACTCTCCAGGACTGTTTCACACCTTCTCTACTCTCTTCAAACTGTCCACTTACTTTTATCAGCTTCCTATTTTACCAATAAAATATAATCCATTGGATAGGAACTTCTTGATTTTCAAGACATCAAACAAGTAGACCTATTTTATCTGCCACTGTTCTGTAGAAGACTAATGCTTCCAAGTAACTTCTCAAGAAAAATTCAGTGTCAATATTTCTTTTTCTCTACTGTACATTCAGGCTCTCAATCTCTAATAGATTATTTCCAATATATTTTACTGTAGATATAAGTAGTGTTGCTGCTGTTTCAAGCATTTAAGTCTTTTCTCTTTTGACAAAGAAGCATGCTTACTTATATTTTCATCACTATAAGTTGCCACTTTTTTTTCGCTCTTCTCCTCTACCTATCTCTTCCAGTTTAGAGTCAAATTTCTCAAAGGAGCTGATTCTTACATTCTCTTGCATCTTGCTTTTCTCTCCCACCTCCACACGTTAAAGATGGGATTTTATCCATCATCCCACTGAAAGAGGTCTTATTAATGACACCGTTGGCTGCCATGTCACTATGATTACCAGACTCTTTTCAATCAATCCTCATCTTACTTGACCTCCTGGTAGCATTAAGAATTGATGTGCACTTTGTCCTTCTTGAAACATGATTTTCCCTTAGTTTTTGTAAGCCAACCATATCCCGTTTTTCTTTCTACATTTTTGGTAATTCCTTTTCTCTTCCCTTTTTTATTTATATTCATCTATGAAGCATTAAGCACTGAAGTTTTTCAAAACTCTTTTCTAGTCTGTCTTCTCTTTTTCTTCCTAGGAAATTTTATTCAAAAATCATAGTCAAATTTACTACCTAAATGCAGATGGTTCATTAATTTATGTATTTAGTAAAGCCCTCTCTTTAGATTTGAGAACCTATGTGAGTTGATATATTTCCATCCCTTAGAAATTTACAGTGCACACAATAAATGCCATGTAAGTATTAGCAATCACTTTCAATGTATATCTAAAGATATGTTTTATATTTTCTTTTGGGTGTATCAGAGTTACCTGAAACTTAGTATGTTCAAAATAAAATACATGTACTTCTTCTGCCACCATATATTGACTTCCAATGTTTCTCTTACAGTGAGATCCACCACTTACCATCTAGCAGTACAAGTCAGAAGCTTAGTAATTTTCTTTGATATATTCTGCCTATTATTAACCAAAAATAACACAAACCCCTCTACTTACCTCTATCTCAAAAGTTATTTTTTCTTCCCTGAATTATTGCAACAGTTTTCTAACCACTTATCCAAACTCTTCCTCTATTTGCCAATTTGAAATGGCAGTGATCTTTCGAAAATAAAAGGTAATCTGTGTTGGTCTACTCCATGGTATAGATACTTAAAAATGTTTCCATGATCTTAGGATAAGAGCAAATGCTTCCTCGTGGCCAAAAGGCTCTTCATGGCATTGATTTCTCCAGCTTTCTTTTGCTCTTCCCTCTTTCTTACCATCATTCCCACCCACTGCCACCGACCTTTTTTTGGTTCATCATTGTTTTCTTTTTCGATGCTATCACAGACCTTTGCACTTGCTATTTCCTCTGCCTAGAAAACTCACCATTTTCTCACCTAGTTGTTTCCTAATTACTAGCTTAAGAAAAGTTTCATGCTTCCTTACCGGTTCTAAGTTCCCTTATTAGGTCGCCCAGAGCACTGTGAACTTCTGTTCCATAGCTCTTGCCATCTCAATGTCACATTTCTAAGGTAACTTGATTTATATATATATACACACACACACACACACACACACACACACACACACACACACACACAAAGAGTTTATTCATCTTTGTACTTAAGCGGTAGAAAAGTTCTTTGTTACCTAGGAAACAATCAATAAATATACACTGAATGGATGCATAAATATCAAAAGTAACATCTCCTATGAAGACTGTCCAGAAAAAGTTTAATTATCTTTTCTTTCTTTTGATTTTTTCCTCCATGAAATCTCCTATAATACACAATGATTTTCAAAAACAATTTTACTGATTTTATAGCTCAACTTAAAATTGGATACATTTTTTAAAGGCATAGAAGTGTGAAAACATTTAATGGTTCATTACTAGAATTATATATGTGTGCATAGAAGTTTCCTCTCCTTTTCTTTGTTCTTCTCCCCCCACCCCTGCTTTTTCACCACCAAAAGCATTTTCCTTGAAAGGGAAAATGACTCCCAAGGGGAGAATCAAAGAATGTACGTGTACAGAGTGTGAGACAGGTCATGATCCTTTATGACTGGGCAGATAGGCAGATGTTTGTGGGATTCTGTGGAGAGAATCTTCAGGTACTTAAAAAGAATAAATGAAGTGGAGCATGTGGTGGTGACCCTGTCCAGTGTCTTAACCAGGCCTGGTCCTAGAAAGCATGGTACTGAAGAAGTTCAGCAAAAGAGAGCAGCATTCTTAGTTATCTAGCACTGAATGAGACAAGAAATAACACTGTTGGGAAGTATTGCTGATAAGACTCCCTATATACGATTAATTGACAAATGAGGGGCAAAAACAATAAATGCTAATCTTGGAGAAGAAGCGTTTATTAAGAGTTGATGGAGATCAGATGGTTTTGTGGATGAAAGTCACCGGAGCCGGGTATTGACAGACGGAGCTTTGCGAGATTGAGAGAATTAGGAAGAACATTCTAAGCAGGAGAAGCAGTAAGGAACACAGGTCTGAAAGACCAGGAGGCTTTTAAGGAACAATGAGTAGGCAAACATGGCTGGATTTGAGAATTGATGCGAGAGATCAGGGGGATCTAGAGTTAGGAATTATCTTATTGACAAGGAGGATCTATCAAACGTTTGAGTAAGGGTATTTTAGGAATATGAACTTACTGAAAGTCATTCGGAAAAGAATCAAGTAGGCAAAGAACACAGACAGAAAAGGAGGAAATTCACCTTTTATTACACTAATATGAGTCAAACAAACTGTGAAAGGAGGAAGAAATTAATATTTGAGTATACACTAAGTATTAGATTACATATTTAACATACAATTATTCAATTTTTCCTTTAGAAAACATTAAAAATGTATCAATTATTATCAGTAGTCTAAGACAAACAGCAATTATTTAGATTTAAGTTGTATAAGATCACAAATGTGGTAAGTAGTGGACTGAAGATTTGAAACTGGGTGTGTAGAATTGTAAAACATTTATTTTTCTATAGTTTAGCACATCTTTGGTAATGGAAACATAAAAGGACAGAAGGAGAATAAAATTTATATTATAAAATGTAACATGAAAAGTTTTGGCAAATGTTTGAAAGTTAATCTAAAAGGAGAGTTCATAGATAGCCTTGATGACTAAAAGAGAGAAAAAAATTATTTTGATTTTTTTTAATTAGGAAATGATAAGCTAGATTTTAAATATGTTACAAATGTTGTGCAGGAGAGACATCTCATTAAGTGGAAAACTCATAGCAGGACAGATAAAGAAGTGGAGATATTAAATTAGGAGTTATAGCTAATAACAGCAATATGACCTTGCTCCCATGTCCCACCAGTGTCCACCTCTTTGATAATTTATTGAATCACCTGCTCTTGATTCAGGTGATTGATTCAGGTGACACCTGCTATAGCCTTGCCTTGGGGTATAGATCTCTCAAGTTGCCTCCTCACCAGGAATCCTGATTGGTAGCCCCAAAAGTTGAACATCAAGCTGGACTTTTGCTGATTTTGTTCTAATCAGTTGCCTCTGAACCTTTGCTTTGTTTCTTAAAACAAATCTCTGCTTTGCATCCCACTTCCAGTAACTGTTTCTCGCTCCAGTTTCTTGCAGGACTCCCATATTTTCCTAGATCAGAGATTTTATCTCTTTCTCATTCTGTGCTTCCAGGATCGGATATTCTGCACTAAATCCAGACAAGTAAGCTGTGACCTTGACATATGGGTCTAGTCCTTGCTGCGTATCTTACTGTCAGCAGTTTTGTGCTTCTATGAAGGACAACATACTGGATCATTTTCATTATCATCTTACATGCTACAATAGCTTCATCTTAAAAAAAAACACAAAACATAAGATAGAAAGAAACAGAAAGCCTGCTCTTGACTCCACTCTAGCTATCACCCTTTTTTCTATACAATAAAACACAATTACTCAAATTTCTATATACACAATTTAATCTTGCTCTCTGACCAACCAGTCTGCAAGAGGAAGCTGACTAAAGTTGTTTACTTTGAAGAGGAGAATGGGATGAGTGTCCAGACTGGGAAACCATAGGATTTTAATTAAGATGGTGAAGAGTAGGTCCAAATTCCATGTGTTCTCCCAGGACAATTTCAATCACTCTAATATACAGAGACATTGAAATCACTGCAGATGTCCTGGGAGCCCCAGACAGCCATAGGATCCAGAATTGTTCCTGTCTATATTTGAACAGGAGTGGACAACTGCTATATGGTGGCAAACTGTAGTCAGGACTTGGAAAAATGTAGATTATAGCTGGACCCTTGGGACTACCCGCATGACAGTTACAGAGGTCATTTCATTAAGCTTGAAATAATGGCACTCTACAATCTATACAGTTGAACATTTTGAACTCTGTGCATTGGGTTATGGTAGAGTTTTCTAAAAGAATGCTCTGTTTCCATTACCCTTTGACCCTCTGTAATCTGGTTTCCCTGATAAGGCTTTTGTCAAGGTCACCAATGATAACCATAGTGCTAAACTGACTGTACAAATTACTTGTCTTTATTTTACTTGACCTGCATTCAATATACTTGATCCTGTCCTCTTCTTTCTAACACACTCCTATCTTGGCTTCCATGACAACATCCACTATTTGTTGTGTTTATTTATTGATTTATTTTTTCTGTTTTTTTTTTTTTCTTATGTGTAGGGCTATTCTTTCTCAAACTTCTTTGATCTATTAGCTTCCTCAATCTGACCTCTAAATGCTGGAGCCCGTGAAGGCTCCATCCTAAACCCTTCTGTGTGTCTAGATGATCTCTTTCACTTCCATGGACTTAAATAACATATTTATGTTGATTATTCTCAAATTTATATTTCTAGTATGGAATTCTCTTTTGCACCTCAGCTAGCTTGCCAATGACCATTTGCACTTGATTTCTCATGAACACCTCAAATTTTGTTAAAACAAAATTTTACTATAATCAGTCTTCTTTTCTGACTCTTACCACCTGTTCCCAGAAATATCCCCTAAATTTTCCATCTTAACATCATCAAAGATGCTACATTCAGAAACTAAGGAGTGATCCTTGATTCTTTTTTCTCATCTTACCCTCTATTCAATCCATTTTCATTTCCTGTTAATTATGTATGTAAGCTATATTTTAGAGTCATCCACTTCTTCCATTTTCAATATCATCCCCTTAGACCACTGGTCATCTCTTGCCTGAAATACTGTGATAGACTACTGACTAGTCTCGCAGTGACTCTCACTCCCCTCCATGTCTCCTCCACATATTAGCAAAAATGATCCTTTTAAGGGGTACATTAAATAATGTCATTCTCCTGCACAAAACCCCTAGTGTCCTCTCTTTTAATTCATAATAAAACTCAATTTCTTTATCCATCCCTAAAATACACTATCTCAGAAGCGAACCACTATGCCCATTTCTTACTGAATGCTAGCTCCACAGGTCCTTTCTAAGGTCCTTTAACATACAAGCTCTTTGTCATTTCAGAACTTTTTAATTTGCTGTGATTTCTCTATGGGATGATTTCCCTTTATTCTTCTTTCTGTAGGTATCAGCATAAAGGCTACCTCCTCAAAGACTTTTTTGATCATCTTAATTAAAATTCGTCCTTCCAGGGATTTTTTTTTTTTATCTCAGCCTCACATGTGCTTCCTTATTAGCATTTAGCATCATATGGTAGTGTGTATATTTATTTATTTAAGCATATGGACTAAAACTGTTGCTCACCACTATACTTAAAATTACCATAATGCCTGGTACCTAGTGGACATTCACTGTGGGTACGTAAACCTTTCGTATAGATGAATTGTCAAAAGGAACTGTCATAGAGGGAAAAGTTTAGGAGAATACTATCACAAAGAAGACACTTTTAAACAAGAAGATTTTGATCTACAGTATTCCCTTTAGAGCATTTAAGAATCAGACCTAAGGTCAAAAGATGATCTAGAAAAGTTAGTAGGTTACAATTACCTTTCAGAGACGCTGTTAATCTTGTCTTTTGCATATGATGTAACAAGGGTAGGATTATGTAATCTTACCTGTCTGGATAGGACTTGACTAATAGATACCAAGTCTTTACTTCTTTCTTTCCAGTAAACAGTACTGTGAAATAGTTACATAAGAAAGTTTTGGGAGTTAGATTTTAGTTGTGTGAGTTTACTCAAGCTATTTCACATCTTCAACCCGGAAAGTGTTCTCATTTATCAAGCAGGGATGATAACAGCTCCTGTCTCATAGTCAAGTTATAAAGCATAAATAAAAGAAAATATGTATAAGTTACTGAGCAGTGTTTGGCATATGTTAAGCACTCAATAAATGCTGTTAGCTACTGTTATTATATTTGTAGTTCAAGTCTCACTCGTGAGTAATCTGGCTCTTCCCTGGGTGTCAGACCCAGCCTCTGCTAAGGCCCAACCTGTCTCAACTCTCTCATTATCAAACTGTAGCACTCTCAAGCTGTAGTGGGCATCAGAATCACATGGGGGACTGTTTAAAATGCACATTTCTAGGATGTATCCCCAGAGATTTTTCCATATTAAGTCTGGGATAAGAGCCAGGAATAGCTGCTTATAATAAATACTCCAGGCTATTACTGTGTTTCCCTGAAAATAAGACCTAGCCGGACAATCAGCTCTTTTGGAGAAAAAATTAACATAAGACCAAGTCTTATTTTACTATAAGACTGGGTCTTTAATATAATATAATGTAATATAATAAAATACCAGTTCTTATATTAATTTTTGCTCCAAAAAATGCATTAGAGCTGATTGTCCAGCTAGGTCTTATTTTCGGGGAAACAGGGTCAGTATGAAGAACAGGATTCTAGGATCTCTTTTGGGCATAAGTTGGCATGGTGTAGATCTAGTTCCTCTTTGTAGATGGCTAATTTTGTGGGGTAAAGAAGATATATAAATATAAATATAAATATATATATATATATATATGTGTGTGTGTGTGTATATATATATATATATATATATATATATATATATATATATATATATATTTGCTGGTTGGAATTGAGAACAAACAAACAGGGAAGAGATTTGTTAAAGGGAAATTTTAGAAAAATGTATTAAAAGAGAACCAGTTTGAGAGGATCATGAGATAGGAAAACCCACTGGGGAAAGTCTGAGCTTTGTCAGATATCATTCTCTCTGTCTCTCTCTGTCTCTGTCTCTGTCTCTGTCTCTCTCTCTGTCTCTCTCTCTGTCTCTCTCTCTGTCTCTGTCTCTCTCTGTCTCTCTCTCTGTCTCTCTCTCTCTCTCTCTCTCATACAGTTTTTGGTCACTCTTTGCTATTTTCATTGATATTTGTGTGAATGGGAAATAACATCAGTAGGACCATCACTAAATACAAAAAAAAAAAAAAAAAAAAATTCTATTCATGCTTGAAAGACAGCTGAAGGAATCCTTAGTTCTTTTGTTGAGATTTAATCAGCTACATAGGGTTCTTATTCCTGGTGGGAGCAGTTACAGAAACCATAAATATGCTGCATGGCAAATTGATATCAATAACATTCAAGATGTCCATGTAATTGTTCTATCAATACAATCTATATTTTGCTAGTTCTTTCTCCATACTATTGGTTAACTAGAGCCTAGTAAGTGACAAGGGGGGAAAAACTGTGATATAGCAAATTTTCTTCTCCTTCTTTTGTTTTTTTTAAAATATAAAACACAACATTCCTTACCCACAGAAAAGCTATTTAAAACATGCCTTTTGTCAAATGGATTGGTACATTCTCTCCTCAAGGTCATTTTATTCTATTTATCCACAGACAGATTTAATTGAATTATTAGGGTTAAATGTCATTTTTCTGGATCGGCTTTATTTTAAAAAATCAGATTTTGTGAGCATTTCTCCACGTATTTAGGTGTCAAAATACTACACATTGAATGTGAAACCAGAATAACACGTGGAATTCTTTGTTCTCCAGTGCTTTCTTTAAAGGAGATGTACACGTTGCTTCTCCGTTAGCAATCACTTTGTCTATTATCACAAAGGTGTTTGCGGCTGACATTAGCAGTCCATAGCATTCTAACCTTCCACTTTCAACATGAATTTCTGCCATCTCTCTTGAGTTTGATAGTAATGAATGCTTTCATTTTCAGCGCAATAGAATATAAAACCGCAGTAAAGAGCAGAGTTTCTTTGTTCTATTTACATCAAATCTTCCCTCAATTGTTGCCATTTAGCTGGCAGTATAATTGCAGATTATACCCTGAGCCTAGATGCCACAGAATCAAAAATGATTTAGCAGAAGCAATTGCTAGCTATCCTTACTTACCTTGCTATAGTGTCGACAATAAATTGAGACGAGGGCACGTATGTGAAAGTACTTCAAAAAAGGTGTACTCTGAGGGGGATCACCTACATTGCCTGTCGCAATAACTGTAGGACTGCAGGCCCTCAACTGTGTGTCCTCAAGTTATCTTTATAACTTCCTTACTATTGACATGTCCTACAGACCCTATTGACTCAAAACAAATCATCCTCACCTGTCCTCACTGGTACTGAGCCACTGGGTCTGTTGAATGGCAACTAATGGAGGCTAGAATAGTGTAACATGTTTTTATTTGATGAATATATAGTTGTTTCATCATGTTCCAAGTATTATTCTGAGCACTGGAGATATAGGGATGAATAAGACAACTGTAATCACTAGTGCATGAACTTTAAGTCAAGTACAACTGAGACACAAATTAAACAATTACTTATAATGAATTCTGGTACATACTATGCAGTGAGTATATAAAGAATTATTGGAAAAATTAAAAGGGCAATCCCTTTTTATCTAGTAGATTATTATCAGCATTCTGATGGCAGTGATGTCTAGGTTGAAGCTGGCTTGAGAAATTGGAAAAAGAAAGAAGTATTAGAATTTTGGGAAGAGAAGACCACATGTTTAGTGCCGTGAGATGCAAAAGTAGAGCACATTGGAATATCTAAAAGAAGAGCATAGAATATAACAGTGCATGGAGCTTTGTAAGAGACTCTAGAGATAGGTGGAAAGGATTCAAGAAGTTTGGATCACATGCCAAGCGAAATGGAAAGCCACAGAAGGCGTTAAGCAGGAAAAGTGGAATTATCATATCCTTGCTATTAAACAGTTCACTCTGAAAAGAACATAGAGCAGGGGTGTCCAAACTTTATTCAACGTTTTTTATCAAGGGCCATATGTGGCAAAATACACAAAGAGCCGGTCCACTCACTGGAGGTGAAGTACGTATTGCCTCACCTGGTTTATTTAAGTAAACTAAATATATTTTTGGAATTTGCTGTGGGCCAATTATCAATGGATTGCAGACCACTTTTGGCCCGCAGGCCGCAGTTTTGACACCCCTGACATAGAGGATGACCAGGAAGAGAATAAGACTAAAGAAGAGAGAGGAGAAGCATGCTTGAGATGTGAAGCTTAGTGATCTAAAGTTTGTAAGACATTTAATTTCCTGGGATGATGGCAAGACTTGGCATGGAGACAGAGTCATTGAACCAGGAACAATGGCTGAGATAACAAATGATAACAATGAGGAATAAACAGCACTAGAAGATTCAATAGGCAATAGTGTGAGACTCAAAGGAATAAGAGGGAAAGGAGAGGAGCAGTGGTTTAGAAGACCACACATCTTATCTAAAAATTAAGTGTTAAATTGAAAAATGAGTACCTCCAGTTAGTAAGACTACAGGAAAATACAACTTAAAAGGAGAACCAGGTTTCTTTTGAAGCTTGAAATTCTTTAATTTTTTTCTGTTTTTTAAACAAATAGGCTGAAGATGCTAGGAAAATTTTTCAGTTCATCACAAATGGCATCTGAAAACTTCTTGGAGCAATGCCTATGGGACTATGTTACTTTGTGCAATCTCCTGAATCCAACTTCCACTGCAGAGTCATGCTGGGCCACTGAGCCTGTCCCCTACCAGATTCTATGTATAGCATGCTGGCTTGTTTCCTGCCAGGGAAGGCCACCAAATATGTCTTATGGATCCTATGACACCCAGAAACTGCTCAAAGATGGCTCACCTCTTTGCTTTCACTTGCTTTCCCTGGATAGTCTTATTATAGTCACATCACTTGCTATTTTTTCTCATTTTGTTTTATTCAACTGCTTTTAAACTTTATGGCAGAGGTTGTATAATATTTACTGTTTTTTCTTCAGTGTTTAGCAAGTAGAGGTTTTCAATAAATATCCATTTAATTAATAAATGAAACCTGTCCATGTGAGGTACCTTGCTCTATTACAAAGGCACAACATCTGCCATTTCCACAAAACTAAATATATCCATACCTATGGCTAATATAAAATATTTTGCTACCAACTCCTTAGGATATTTGCTTTTAAGGGGAAGCAATTACTATCTCTCAATAGATTTTCTGACAAAATAAAGGGAGACACACATTTGAGGTCATATGTCAGCTCTACTCCATTGGCTGTCACTCCCTACAGCACTGCTTGGAGAAGAGCTTTGAGACTTGTATCAGGCACTGCAGAAAGGTGCGGAAAGGAGTATCAAAACTGATTTGGGATCAACTCACTGAGTCAAGATTTGAGAGTGATGGCAATTGTGCCACATATTTGTCCATCCTTCATCTACAGCTGCTTGACATATGTTAAAATAACACTTCTAGTACTCACCACAGATGCATTACATTACTTTACAATTTTAACTGTCATACCTACATTCCAGCTCTCACTAATCTTTCCTTTGTGGAAATGTTAAGGATCATATAATCTAAACTGAACAATCTAGGTTATCAATCACTGTTTATGGCTCTGGGTTTTTATCTCCTCCTCCTGACCAGATTGTAAGCAATACGAAAATGAACTTTTTTTTTTTTTTTTCATGATAACTATCGGACTTTGGCTATCTGACTATCAGTCATGGGTTGACTCAGCTACCAATATTTCAAGGGACAGTCACCTAGGGTAACTCTGCTCAACGTATCTCCCCTTCTTCTGAGACAAGTGAGCTGCCAACGTCACATCGTTTTCACAGCCATGGCTGAAGCACAAAAGAGCTGCCTCTAATGCAGAAGTACATCAAGTCTTTGCTTGGATCATGTCTTATAAACATGTTTCAGCCAAATCAAGTCCATAGCCAAGTCCACAGTTAATGAAAGTATACTTCAACCACAAGGAGGGGAGGAGAATGATTATTTGCTGAGTCCAAACCACAATAGGGTTCATTTTCCTCAAACTAAAAGTGATGATCACCTGCAGTCCTCTGAGATTACTTTGCAACAATTGAGAAGGAAAATGCCCGGCACACTTTGGCATTCAGGAACTATTTGTTGAATTATTGAATTTATTAATCTATCTTCACAACATCACAGCATGTGAGACCCAGTTACATTTTAGAGATATATTGGACTTGGACCAAGTTGGGATTTCCAGACTCTATCTCTGGTTTACTTTGTGACCTTAGGCAGGTTCAGAAATGCTTCTCTTCATTTTAATCTTACAGTTAAGTTACAGGTCTCAGACACACTATTTATTAGGGAATATTTTGATAGTCTGTATTTGTTATAATTCTGTTCTAAATATTCATAAATTTAGCTCCTAATCAGATCATAACAATAATGCATGGAAAATGTCAACTGTTTAAATTATTAACTTGGTTTTTAGTAAAAATTACTTCCACTTAAAGAACAATTAACTTTTCAACCTTTCAGACATCAACTGTTATAATACATGAGTCCCAAATTCAAAATCTTTGGCTTTGAAGCTTCATTAAAACAAACAAACAAACAAATAAAAAACTTTATAAATATAAATAAGTTATCATTAAGTATTAATGCATCATCCCCAGCCCACAAGCAAAAAAGTCATAACAAATAAAAATACTCACAATATCTTTAAATCTATAATGAAACAACACATTTAAAATCAATAATCAGAAAACTAAGTTACTAGTAATACATCATTTAATATTTTTCCTCAAAAATGGAAAAACTACACCTGACATCATACTTACATATGATAAAAGGCACAAGAGTTTAATTCGGTAGTGATCAGTGTCTCTGAGTAAAGAACACTCTGTAGGAAACTATTTTCTCCCTTAGAGTTTTAATTCTTCATGGACACTTTAAAGGAAAAAAAGGAAGGTAGAAATTGGAATGATTGCTGTTTAGAATAAGGACTATGTAAAAATTTTTTTATATTGTTTCCTAAAACACCTGGCATAGGTTTATAATATATATTAAGATATCAATAAATATTTGTTCACTGATTCAGTTGTATTTTTTCACATTTTCTTGGTGTATATCTATAAATTTCATAGAAAAAGAAAGTAATAGTTAATATAGTACTTGCTGTGAATCGGACAATCTTCTAAATGGGTTCTTACAGTTCACAACAACCTTAAGAAGTACATGTTATTATTATCCCCATTTTACAGATGAAAACATCGAGACACAGAGAGGATAGTAGTTTACTGAAAATCACAAAGCTTGTTAAGTGTTAATTAGTGGGATTTAAACTCTGGCTTTCTGGGTCCCGATCTATACTCATAATCACATCTGACCAAGCTGATTAGGAAGACACACTCTTCTTTAGGAAGTCAGGAATAGCATAGGGATTTAAGGACATAGGTTTTATGTCTTATGTTAAGAAACTGGTCTTCATTAAAATCCTATTTCTACTCTTTCTTAGCTCAGCAACATTGGGCAATTTTCTTATATCTCTAAAACATCAGTTGTTTTTTGTTTGTTTTTTGTTTTTGTTTTTTGTCAGTGGAGAGTATACTTACTTAGAAGGGTTATTCATGAAATAAGAAAGTATACCTAACAGATTATTGGCATATAGTAAACTAAAATTATTAATATTATTTAGTCTAAATGTCCAGGGAAATTAAATGGCTTGCCCAAGGTCATACATCTAGTTATGGAAAAGTGAAGTCTAAATATGGATTTCTTGGTTCAAAGTCCAGTACCTTACATGCTAATAATGGCCATCCCCCAGGTATTTCTTAGGTTACTTGGTAAAGTGAGATGATTCAGAAAGGAAACCTATTGCTTAACAATGTGGTTACAAACCATACAGAGTGGCTAGGCTTTGCAAATGCGTTGCATTGCTTCAATCAGCCTGAATGCTTTTGTCATCATGTTTTCTTCAACAGATCAGAAACAGTAAGTAACAGAATATTCACTACAAAGCCAGATTTCTTCATGATGGTTTTCCAAATAAAATCTGGAGGCTCAATTAGTTTTACATCATCAATATCTGCGTCCCCGTAAGGAAGTGGTTCTACATTTCCAGCTCTAGACCCTAACATTTATCATCAATCACTTAAGAATTTCATGCATTTATAGATTTCTATCCCTCAGCATTCATCTGCTAGTTTCTTGCTTAATATAATGTTATATCAAGCATTTTTAAAAATCTGCTTGTTCACAAACAATCAAGTTACCGTTTACCCTCCCCAGTTTAATAGATGTTATATATAAGAGACATATTTTATTTGCCTGGTGCTTAATTCTTTACAGCTATTCATAGCAACTGTAGCACCTAAGCTATTTTGTGCCCTTCTTATATATTACTAAAGTTATTTATTTTGGATTTAACTTCTAGAAATGTAATTAATGCGAACACACTCAAAATGGTTTTAAACATTTCTGTGGTCTGCAGGGAATTATTCAAGAAAAGCCCTAAATGTTGTTCTTTCAAGTCATATTTTTGACCCCCTGATACTTTCTGCAAGTCTTTTCTCTACATTCTCCAAGTCTGATTTGATTTAGCCCCACAGCTTTATAAATGTCCCTGAAACACATGGGGTATAACTATAATCGATGATTCAGCACATTTCCATTACATAAAAATCAAATTTCCAGTGGCACCACTTACTCTTTATTGTGCTGAGATCAATAGTTGAAGGAACCCTTAACCCAGCCATGTGCCCGTCTACCCAACATTTATTCATAATATCAGTCTATAAATTCAATAGAAAAATTAGGTTACAGGGGAATTCATGCTCAGCATAGCAAGATCTCTTGAGTTTTAGGAGTGAGCTTCAGACAAATTGCTCTTCTAACTAATCAAAGTCTTTCAGAAGGAAAGTGCACCACAAACCAGTACTCTGAGACACTGTATCTGTGGTAAGATGGGCAGGGTAAATTCTGTGGTAGTTTTAGGATGCGTAAAAACTCATTCCTTCTGATCTACATAGTTGGCGGGCGATAAGAACTGACATCCCTGGATACATCCACACTCTCTGTTAGGTGAACTTTTCCCAATAACTGGCTGAGATCCCTCTTTTTCTTGTCAGAATGGATGTTCTCAGCACTGTCCCACAGGGGTTTGCCCCTCATTGGATACTTACTCAGAGCTATGTATTCACCTGTAGTTTCTTTCTTTCTTTCTTTGCCATGTATTTCTTATATATTTACAGTAAATGTAGCTACAAATCTTTTCATTGTCATATCTAAGCTCTAAGAAAATTCTGAATTGAACAAGAAGCATGTGACACTAGCTTTCATAAATATAAACAGTTTAGAAGCATCTTTGAACCTTTGGTTTTTAGAGTAAGAGTTAAACACTTTTCCAGAGGTTTCCCTGATAGATTTCAACGCTTTCTGATTTATAGGTTTTTTTAAAAAATAAAACAGGTATTGTTTTAATATATTTTTTTTACGCTTTGCTTAAGTCAGCTCATTGGTTACTGGTTTAAATCTAATGCATTATTCCTTCTCCCTCCAAACACAAGGAGGTGGGGGGACTGTGAGTGTCACCTAAAGGCTTTGCTATTTTAAAGCTGGACAATTTGAGAAGAAAGCTACCTTTTTCAGATTTCAGAGAAAAGATAAAAAGGAGTAAGACAAAGAAAAGCTAAATTGCTATGCTTAATAAAATAAAGAAAACAATAGAGTTTCCGGATGTGGCCTGGAAAGACAGAATGGGAGGGCCCAGAGATAGGGAGAAGGGAATACCTGAAAATCAGTGACAATGGGCCAGGGGTGGTCCTACAACAGCAGACCTGATATCTGAAGGGATAAGGTGGCCAGGGGATGGTGAGGATGTCTGAGGATTTTATGAGAAGAAGCAGCTTATGTTTAAGTGTTGGCTCTACCCTGAATCTGTGTAGTTCCATGAGTACTCTTGATCTTCATCAAAAAGTTAGCTACATACAGCTGCCTCGTGTCAGTGGCATTTTAAAGATTAAGAAAACAGTATCTGTATCCAAAATGTGGTTTCGAGAAGAACGAGGGGGTGTGAAAGTGAGGGTATGAGTCCAATTTGAACAAGAATATATCAGAAACAGAAGAGGAAAGGATAAGATGAATAAAGGAATATAAGCCCCCAAAGAATATCTAGATTCCCAGAGGAAAAGGAGATCTTGGGTTTCCTACCATAGATGGCAAGAGAGGCTCAACCAGCTCATTTGAATTCCAAAGCAAAAGTTGTTTAAGGCTAAAGTTCTGAGGGGCATGTGAACTAATACATGACGCAAGGACTTATTCCTTATGGTTCCTTGTTTCTCCCCACCCCACCAAATTGCGGGCTTCTCTCAACCCCAGTGTTTCTGAATTTTTGGTCTTGGAAAGCAAAGGAAGAGGAACAATGTTAAATGGGAGCTGGTAAAGTGGAATAGGTGTGCAGTTCCACATGGCTTTTCACTAACCCCTGCATCATCTGGCCACCTCCCTACACATACACATACCCAAAAAATCTGCTCAGTTATTCCATGTCTCCTAGCATAATTTTTATGCATCAATCATCAAAATGAGTCTTGCCAATGAGATTGAAAAAGTCGAAGCAAATTTAAGGATCAATGCCCCAAGATGGAACAGAAATAATTTAAGAATGGCAGAGCACGGGGCTACTAAGAGTCTAAGAGCATAAATGCAATCTTCACTCCTCCACAACTCTGTATGATTATGAGACAGAAGAAAAATATGTTAGTGTTAACTTCATTTATACGAGCCCCTGGCTTGCCTTTGTTTCTTCAATTTTGAGAAGTGATCAATAGCTTAACAAATATTTTTCAGGAGAAATGTACACATCAACAGAAAGATGCTTCTATAATGATATCCCTAAAATAGAATCCGAGTTAACCATTTAAATGAGTATTGTGACCAGGAAGGTGGAGTGATGTATTTTAGTTTTCTCCTGTTTGAAGAACCTACTGTTTAATCTTTCTCATGATCAGCTAGTCTTCTGCCCACCACCTCAGACACCCACTTTACATGCAGTAAGATGTTTTAGAAGGAGTACAGGAGAACATGGACACCAAAGAGGTTCCACTATTTCCTTATTTGGAAATTTGGGGCAAACCCATTAACCTAGATGAAAGCTCCTTTTCTCATCTGAAAAACAACACAATCATCATAACCACAAATGTTTTGGGAGAGTTAAAATATATCATTTTAAAAGTGTGTTTTAACCAACAAATAAGCAAATGGCTCAGAATGCCTGTGAGTTTTATTCTAGGTGGTCTTCAGTGCCAGCTCCTTCATACTGCTGTCTCTCGTCCCCTAGCACACCATGGCTGCTGCCATTTCTAATCATCTGCGAGATGAAATACCTCAGAGACTCAATACATCTTTAATGCTCAGTCAGGAGTCTTGCTAGTGACTACATTGAGAGAGATCTTGGGCCCCACTTGATGGTAGCAATTACATGCAAAAGAATGTTGGGGCTGGAAGCCAGTGTAGCGGCCAAGCAAATGTCACAAATGCCTGCCTGTTTTAAAAACAGTTAAAAGCTATATTTTCAAAGGAGACACACAACCACCAGTACCATCATTACCTTCTCCATCACCACCAACGTATTAGCCATTTGCTTCTCAGAATCAAAATCAAGTATTTACATTTAACTCTCATTTTTGCTTTCTTGGGGTATTTTTTATAGGAGGTAAATATCTCATTTCCTCCCTAACCCATACAAACTCTGCGACTCTCACCTCCTCTTTAATGGATCTAAAATAGGGAACTTCACTGAGCACCTGCTGTATGGCAGGGGCAGTGCTAAGAGTTTTCCATTTTAGCTCTGATACCTCACAATTACTGTCTTCAACTTACCGGTACAGAGAAGTAAAGTTACCCCCTCAATGTTCTATGAGTGGTGTATGTTAAATGCTCCCTTTGTCTTCCTGACTCCAGAATCCATGCTATTAATCACCATTTCACATTGCCTTCCAAGTTCTTCATTATTAAAATTTACATATTATTAATGTATTATTTATACACATTAACATATTCCTCATACATATTATTAACATTAATTAGTATACTTCTATGTGACAGGCACTGTTCTAAGTTTTTTATAAATTTTATGTGATCCTTAAAACCATACCATGAAGTTGGAATCATCTTTGTCATTCCCAATTTACAGGTGAGAAAACTGTGGCATGAATGGTATGGTAACTCTTCAAAAATCACACTGTTATTAAACTGGAGAGACAAGATGCAGATCTAAATTCTGTGACTCTGCATCCCTATCTGCCCCATACCACGCCCCCAAGTTTTCAATCAGGATCGAGAACCACTGACACCTGGCCATGGGCTCCCTTTTCAACCCCATGCATGCTACATTGTCTCCACACTAGATTGTCCACTATCCGGGATGTGCACACATTCCAAGCAGTGGTCTCCATGCCTGGGATTTTCCTCTCCTTCTGTCTTCCCTGAGCTCATATGGAGAAACTCCTTCATCCTCCAAGACCCCCAATGTGGACTTCACCCTGTGGACTCCTCTGTCCACTTCCCTTCCCTAGACAACATTAAATTACTTCCACAGCATTATGGTCAGTTCTGTTGTGCCAGCTTTTACATTACAGGCATACCTCAGAGATACTGCAGGTTCAGTTCCAGACCACTGTAATAACACCATAAAAGCCAATGAAACCAGTTGTAATCTTTTTTACAGGTGGAAGGTCTTGCCTTCAGGTTCCAAAAATTGGCAACATCTGTGAAGGGCCAGAAAGCTAAGAGCAATGAAGCAAGGTATGCCGGTATGTCACTGCTGTTTACTCTTCTTTCTCTTCTTTTTCCATTGTGAGCTCCTGAAAGCAGGGATGGTGTTGGAAGAGGTCATCCAAAGGACAGTATTTCTGGTTGAATCTCAAGCTAGACCCAGGAAATTAGAGGCTACCCATCCCCTCCACATACTTGGAATATAGGTTCCCACAGCGGAGCCATTCTCAAGGACACAGTCTGAGAGAGCAATGTGTACAAGTGATGACAAGGGACTGAACCCCGTTAAAGTCTCTATATAAACTTGAAGATTCTGGCGTGCAGTTGTGGAGATCTCATCTTGCACCATCCAAGACAAGCTTCATAGATAAGTTTCCTTATTTAGGTATTAAACCTACCACTCACCCAAGAGGCAGATGATCGGCTTCTTTCTTAGGCCTCTCCTTACCCTCCATGCAGGGGGTCCTGTTTCTGTTTTCACTGGGGAAGCTCCTGAAGTTTCAAAACAGTAGATGGCCTTTTATTTCCCGTGTTTTATAATGTCTGACAAACTGACTGGCATATAGTAGATATGCATTTAATTATATATTGAATTGAATTTGGTACAACTGCTTTACCTACTTTTTATTCTATAGCCAATAAGGATTAGAACAAAATAAACTCAAAGACTCTTTCACTTTCTTATGTTCTAATTAGAAATTTTTAGTGAATAAATCACAAGTTTAGTCCCTATTCAGAATGGTTCAGTCCATGAGTTTTGCTTCTGTGAGGTACTTTTAGTACCACAAAAATAGCTTTTTTGTATTTGGGGTCACTATATATAAATATAATGGGCTTGAGTTTGCAGATTGTTGTGATACTACTCTCTGATATTACTCTTTCTCATTTCCTTTTCATTAATAGTTGATTTCCAGGCTTTTTATAAATTACTTTTGGCTATTAATGAGATTTACCATTTCTTCTTGAAAGTAATATGTGTTCAGATTAAGGTACCAATTTTAGAACTATCTCATATAAAATCTTATTCTTTCCCATATGATGCTAATATTAGTTCTTCATGTGTTCCAAATTATCCCTCTTAATATTAAATTGCGTTATAAGAAGTAAAGAGAGATCAAATGTGATTTTCAATCTGTAACAATTTCATTTCATATACCGGCAGAAGTCTTTCAAACTGATGTCAAGAGCTGTCCCAATCCCCTTAAAGAATAGATATGAGAATGGGAAATGGGAGTCCTGCACTGGCCAACAAGCAAACAAAGGCCAGGTGGAGCAATACTACCCATTCTATGGAATTTTGCCATGAGGCCATTGTTTGCAGATTTTGGTTTTCTAAACTCTTTGATGCTCCCTACCGCATTTTGTGTCTTTCTCTTGCCTTAACTTCCACCTCTGTGTCTCCTCTCCTTGGAGTTCACCGTCTGATTATTATTCTCAGTAGGCCTGTGATGATAATTACTGCTTCAGCACTCTTCCAAAACCATCCTTCTTTCTGTTACTCCTAATTTTGCCACTTCTACTATTCTTCCTCTAATCCCATTCTTTCCCAGACCCACTCAATTCACCAGTGACCATGGATTGTATCAATTAAAACCTGTCACTTCAAAAGCTGCCCAAATCTAGATTGTCTCATCTTGTGCATTGGTTTTTGCCCTTAGTGTCTCACACTCAGAGTATGACATCATAGGAGAAATAACTATATTCATATTTGTTTTGCTTAGATAGCATAATAGGAATATTACTGAAATATATTATAACGCATTTGTCATCCAAATTCTGTTCTTAAAGAGCTGTGTAACCTTAGGCAAACAATCAATGAGATGAGTACATCAGAATATGTTGTACAACCTTTTCAGTATGCAAATTCTTGTACTCAACCCTGGACCTATTGAATCAGAATCTCTTTAAGTGGAATATCAGGAATCTGTATTTTTTCAGATACTAGATGATACTACTATGTACTTTGGGTTAGAACAACTCAGTTTTGCTACCTCAAATTTCCTTTCTAGGAATAGAATCTTTCCCTAAGAATTCCGGAGAATCAGACAGAAATGTTAAAAACATGACTTTATATTTATCTAAATGAGATAGATTATTTTTCTGTAATGTCTGTGCTAATTTGTCCTGTTTTAGCATATTATTTCAAAAAATTATCATGACCCAGGCTGCATTTTTATTTTTTAAATAAGGAAGACAGAATTTGTAAAAGTTTTAAAGTCCCACAAATAATACTTTTGTTTTTTGTTTGTTTGTTTGTTTGTTTTTAAGATTTTATGACAATATAGCTAACATACAATATTATATTAGTTTCAGGTATACATCATAGTTATTCAACAGTACCCACCTGGCACTATACATAGTTATTATCATATTATTAATTATATTCCCTATGCTAAAATAGTGATCACCATTGTAAGTCCAGCAACCATCTGATACCACACCATGCTATCACAATATTATTGACTATATTTCTTATGCTGTACCTTATAGACCCAAGACTTATTTGTTTTATACCTGGAACTTTGAACTTCTTATACCCCTTTATCTTCCCTACCTTTTAAAATGTTTTAATTACAGTTGACATTCAAAATTATTTCATATTAATTTCAGGTGTACAGCATAGTGGTTAGACATTTATATAATTTGAAGTAATCCCCCTGACTAGTACCCACCTGACATTATACATAGTTATTACCATATTATTGATTATATTCCCTATACTTTACATCCCCTGACTATTTTGTAACTTCCTATTTGTATTTCTAGAAAGTAAATCTTACAAGAAGGTGAAATCTTAAATGAGGAATGAAGTCAGGTTTTTTTCTACAAATTTGTTCTCTCTTCTCTCCTTTCCTATTCCTCATTCCCACTCTAATTTCCTTTTCTTCCCCCCTTTTTTTGTTTCTTTCTTCTCTTCCTCCTTTTATCACTTTCTACATCCTTCTATTCCCTAGCATAAACATATTTTGAGTAAGAAACAGTGCATATTTTACTTATTTTCTTTATTCTCCTCTATGCCTAACAAAAAATACCCAAAAAGGATCATTATCAGTGGATTCCTGCTACAGAGTCCATTCTCACAGCCTTAAAATGATGTTCTATGTTGCATAGCTTTGCTGAGTTGGACACACATGGTAGCACTAAGATAACAGAATACTCAGACGAAGCTGTCTTGTGAATTGAAGTGAGGCAGTTGCAAGTAAGAAGGGTGAAAAAACACTTTAAAAATGTACCGAAGCATGGAGATGAGCAATCTGGCATAGCAGCAGCTCCTGGGTAACAGCTGGAGCAGACAGAATGGCCTGGTATTTAGAAATTAAAAACTAAATTTCAGCTGAATATGAATCTATAGTAGCTGATACTGAAATTTCATAGGATTGATTTTTTTTTTTAAGGTGAAAAGCTGTCCTAATTGTCAATCTCTACAGCCATACCACAATCACCATAAATAGTGCCAATCATGAAAAAGTAGCATTAATCTGAAAGATAGCTAAATATATTACCCAACTGATTTAACAATAAGTGTGAGCTACAGTGCTTTGGAAACAGTGAGAAAGAGCTGACTAATTCTATGAAGACCACTTTATTTTTTTAATTTGTCATATAGTATATGTCAGGTTATACCTGACCCTCAAATTAGATAGATTAGATAGATAGATGATAGATAGATAGATAGATAGATAGATAGATAGATAGATAGATAGATAGATAGATAGATAGACCAGATAGATAGATGATAGATAGATAGATAGATAGATAGATAGATAGATAGATAGATAGATAGATAGATAGATAACATACAGAGAAAATTGGGAATTATGCCCAAGTACTCTGAAAATGCAGGCAGAATGATGAACTCTCCATTGCAATATACTTGGAGAACAGATTTGCAGGGATAAGAAAGTGCATGGAACTAGGGGACAGCCAATGAACTTGTGTCCTAAGGACAGAGCAGAAGGTGCAACTGGGAGTATGATGGCATATAGTATACGTTGACTTGCTTTCTAAAGCAAAGGAATTTGAATAAGTTCCTTACAACCTCTCTGGCCCTGAAGAGGTGTGCAATATTATGGCTTACACATAAAAATTTGATAATGTCTGTCTGTCTCTTACATGTTCCAGTAGATAATAGATATCTAGATTTTTTTAACTTTAATAAAAATCTTTAAAAAATAAAAACATTTCCCATATAGCCTCAATAACATAGTCACAGTGAACACAATTTAGTAATCCCTTAATATCAGCTCTATGCAGCCCATATTCACATTCCTTCAATTGTTCCAAAAATGTTTTTGCAGTACAGACCAGAAGCAATTGAGAACCAAGTATCACATATGCCTATACATCCAGTCATTCTCTCTTGCTCTAGAAAAGTGTTTGTTTATTTTTAATGGCAGAGGCATTTTTTAATAACATAAAATCACACTCTGTTATCCTGCAGAATATCTTACTTTCTGTTTTGTCTGTTTATTTCCTAATAGTATAATTTTTTCTCACTTCGCTGTTTTCTGTTTTTCCAAAACTTTAGAAATCATCTCTAAAACCTTGAGTTAAAATTAAGCATTTATAATATGTTAGAGGCGATATTGTCTACCACATATTGCATTATGTCAGAAGACACAAAGTAACTAAATGTCTCATCTTTAGCAAAGTTAATTTTGACCACTAGATTAGAGATATGACAGCTGAATTCCTCTATCACTCTTATATAATTTTTCCCCTTATAACCAGAGAGTAATCAGTTTGGTGCTATTTTACCCAATCCCATACAATCGTACAACTCTCCATCAAAAATTTACCTAATAGTTTTAATACCAGATGATAATCTTTGCCCAAATAAAAAATTTTATTAATGTTTGAAAAATGATTTTCTATTTCTACCATGCTTTTTTGCATATGAATATAGTTTTTATTATCAACAAAATATTTATATACATATAATGTGCAAGTCACTGAAGACATAAATGCATGTCTATAATAGACATAATTGCGGCATTTTATAAATTGCTTCCAGTTGACTGTTGAATAACATT
Source organism: Rhinolophus hipposideros (assembly GCF_964194185.1). NCBI lineage: Eukaryota > Metazoa > Chordata > Mammalia > Chiroptera > Rhinolophidae > Rhinolophus > Rhinolophus hipposideros. Next base: position 43,134,299 of record NC_138050.1, on the reverse strand, counting down.
GGCTTGAGCTGCAAGTTCACTTATACACGGATTTATTTTTTTTCAATAAACACTGTAACTATATTTTCTCTTCTTATGGTTTTCTTAATATTTTCTTTTCTCTAGCTTAGTTTATTATAAATATACAGTATATAATACATACAAATACAAAATATGTGTTAATCGACTTTATATTATCATAAGGCTTCCTGTCAATAGTAGACTATTAGTAGGTAAGTTTGGGGGAAATAAAAATTATACATCGGTTTTCAACTGCAGGGGGTTAACGCCCCTAAAGCTGCATTGCTCAACTGTATTAGGTTGGGGAGACTGGGGTGCAAACACAAAGATCATCATTGCCGTAAAGCTTTCAGTAGCTTCGGAGTTCACTTAGGGCGCCACCTGCTGGAAACACCATTTAGGGGCGGGTGTTTGAACATTGAAGGACTTAATGACTGAGAAGAGGGAGTAGGGTTTGGGGCAGGAGGGATTGTGTGAGCTAAATGGAAACACTGGTAATATTAGCGTGGGTAATAGTAGCTGTGGTGAGGAGGATATGGGTTTCTACTATGCTTTCTACGTGATTAGCCATCCTAAACTGCTGTGATTAGTTCTCTAAAATAGAGTTCCTGATGAAAATACAGGATAAATATTTAATTATTTCCCATGAACTACCAATGTTAAAGTAAGTAGTTGACTTAACGCCACTACGTATTACTCCAAATATTTATTTAACAGTATTGCATAGGAATCAAACGATGGGCGCAAATAATTGTTGATTAACAAAAGTCCCAGATGTCTTTTGTAAGAAGTATTTTAAAGTTCTGGGTAGAGAATACAGCGAGGTTAAAAACTGCAATGTAAAATTCAGGCAATTATTCAGTGTCACACTGAAAACTGAATTTCAATTTTCAGATTACAAATACAAGATACCTAACTAGAAGAGATCGATATATCCTAATAATTATAGAATACATACTTTCAATATATTTTTATAGAGTGACCATAGGTCCTGGCCTGGCTGAGATAGTCTGAGTTTATACCTGATGCCCCTGTATAATTCTTAATAGCACCACCTTTCTCTCTCAGCAGGGGTCCTTGGTTAGAGTATAAATTATATTGCCACCAAGTATTTTCATTTCTTTGCCAACTAAATCATTTATGTAAAGTGCAGCACCTTAGACTTAGCTTAGGGTATGCAAAAAGTTTTGGGATGGGGTAAAAAAAAAAAAAAAAACCCTAGATTTCACAATGGTGTGTGACACTTAATGAGGCACTGGGAGAGGAGATTGGGGAAAAAATTACAAAGCCTCTTTAGGGAGAGGATAATGAAAAAAAGACTGAAAACACTGGAATCCTACTGCTTTGTCTTTTATAAAATATTTTTGTATTTCATTCAGTGTTTATGAATTGCATAATCTTTCTACTCAGGTCCATTCTTTATCCTATGTCACTAAAGGGACAATTCTTAGGGAGGGACAAACCTTTGCTTAACAATTATCAATAAAAGAAAAAAAATAAGTAGTTATTTAGCACTGTTTTATATCCAGCATATTACATAAATCATATCTTTTATCCTTACAACAACTCTATAAGGATAATCATGATTGTTCCCTATTTTTAACTGAGAAAAGAATGGCTCCGATAAAGTAATTTGCCAATTTCCCACAGTTAATAATAGGAGTGCCCCTGTTTCATATATTCCAATTTGCACCTACTCATTCTATCATCATTTTGAACGAAATTTTCTTAGAAATTTTTAAGTTGTGCCCATTCTTGTTCTAATTCTTCCTTCTTCATTCGCCTCCTATTTCATCTTCTGTTTTACAATTTTATTGAAGTATATGGAAGTATATGGAAATACAATAAAATAAAAAGTGTATAATATGATTAAGATATCCCCATGAAACCACCACCACAAACAAAATAACAAACGTTGTAACCCTCAAAAGTTTCTTCCTGCCATTTTGTAACCTAACCCTTTCTCACCACTGGCTCCAGGTAACCACTGACCTTTTTGTCTTACTGAAGCCATTTTCATTTCAAAGAATACTATATGAATGGAATAATATAGTAAGTATTGTTTGTTTGTTTGTTTATTTGTTGCATTTTTTACTCAAGATAAAATTTGAGAGCCTTCCATTTTCTATGTATTCCCTTAATTTGTTCCTTTTTATTACTGACTAGTATCCCACTGTATGAATAGACAATTGGTTTATCCATTTCAGTTTGGGGTGACAAATAAAGCTGCTTTAAGCATTTGTGTACACATTTTTTTGGTGAACAAATGCTTTCATCTCTTCTGAATAAATACTTAAGAGGGGAATATCTGGGTCATATGAGAGGTAAATGCGTAACTTTTAGAGAAATAGTCAGAATGTTTTCCAAAGTGGTTAACCATTTTACTTTCTAAACAGTAAGTTTTCAGAGTTCCAGTTGTGTCATATCCTTGACCATACTTGATGTTCTCAGCCTTTTTTAATTTTAGTCATTATAACGGGTGTATAGTAGAATATCATTGTGTTTCAATTCACGTTTTCTTGATGACTAAAGATATTAAGCATCTGATAATTAACCATTTGTGCATCTTATTTAGTTAGTATCTGTTCAAATATTTTGCCTATTTTTTTAATTGGGTCATTTGTCTTATTATTGAATTAAAAGGGTTTTTTAATTATAAAATATATATACATATTTATCTCCTTTATCTCACATATGTGTGTCAAATGTTTTCTTCCAGGCTGTTTTGTCTTTTGATTTTTTAAAATGTCTTTCAACAGCAAACATTTTTAATTTTGATTTTTATCCGTTTGACTTTGATCCAAGTTTTTCTTTTATTATTCATACCTTTGGTGTTTTACTTAAGGAAGCTCTTTCTACCACAAGGCCACAAACATATTTCTCCTATGTTTTCTTCTAGTAGTTTTATAGCTTTAGATTTCACATTTAGGCCTCTGATCTTTTTCAAATTAGTCTTTATGTATGGTGTGGTATAAGGACTGATTTTCTTTTTCCAATTTGAATATCCAATTGATCCAGCACACTTGTTAAAAAGACTTTCCTTTCTTTCACTGAATTGTCTTTGCAATTTGTCAGAAACGTGTAGATATATATTGACCCTATATGTTTGGGCATATTTCTGGACCATTTATTGTTCTATTGATCTGTATGTCTATCTTTTCACCAAAACAAAACCATCTTGATTATTTATTGTACTTTAATAATAAGTATTGAAATCAAGTAGAATCAGAACTCCAACTTTGTTGTTCTTTTTTAAAAATTCCTTTGGTGTGTTAGGCCTTCTGCATTTTCATATAAATATTAAACTTGTCAGTTTATACAGAAATGTCCATTTGGATTTGTTCGAGATTTGCCTTGAAAAGTCCTGGCCTTTTAGGAGCCATATAAATTCCCAACAGATAAAGAAGTTTCATATTATTTAAGTTTTACATAAACTCTAACTTATGTTGACACATTGCTTCGAAAGCCTCTAGTATATGCTGGCTCTAACCAGCAGCAACTCAGACTTTAGCTGTTTGCAATGTAACTCACTGAGGCACATTTACAAGTACTTTGGAACCATGGCAGTTAAAGTAACTTCTTTAAAGGAGAGAAGTGATACATTGGAAGTTAAGATCATTATCATTGCACAGTAATTTTTTGTGTATAAATCCATTTCTTCAAGACTTTAAGAATTCAGTTTTCATAATTATTCAATAAATATAAGCTGAAAGAAAAAATTCCACCAGAATCCCAGAAGCGGAAATAACATTATAATGCTAATATAGTCAGTAGGAGGCCCCAGTAATCCAGATTATCATACATAACTGTCTCATGGAAACTAATTTGACTTTTATTGTGCTGCTAAATGAAATTATTACATGATCTATAGATTATTGAGCCTTGCGGCAATGCCGGAGAATGAGGCACTGTGCTGCATCTTTTACTTTGATGGTTGCCAGGTTTTTAAAGCACTTTACACATTAAGAGTGAGTAAAGAAGACTATAATACTCAGAAACAACACAGTGACTAAATAAATGACTTGCCAGAAACCATAAGTATGGCAGAAATAATGCAGCCAACAAAGCATTTTCTCATTAACCATGTGCATGCAATGAAGACAAGGCATCGGAAAGAACTTGCAATTGAGAGCTGTTATGAAGAAAGTGGTACAGTTATGAAGAAAGTGGTATTTTTCTGCCAGGCATGCCTAGAACAATGCTCCCGACTGATCCCTAAGCAATCCCCTATAGACTTTAAATATTCTGGTGAATTTGTCATTTCACTCGATGGCGTTGGAAGCATGCACTGACCATGGACATTCTAAGACTGAAACCATTGGAAATGGTGCGGTCTGATTAAGGATATTGTTTATTTAAGACAGTTTAGTGCAAAAGAGACGGCTTGTGTTTGGAGATAATAAAGTCTTGTTACAGGAATTACATTTAAACATACAGTTACATTTAAACATAAATTTATTTAAACATTACAAGGAACATGCTTCTTGATACAGGAATTGGCACTGGAATCCTAATGTATTAATAGCAATGGTTCCGTTTAATTACTCACAGTTACAATTTTATGTCATTTTGGAGATGCCCTCGGGACCCACCTCCTAAAAGGCTTAGTCTTCTCTGTTTTTTTTGTAAGAACCTCTGTGCTTTGGGTCATTACTGGAGTATTTGTCACATGTATTGCAGGAAAGGGTTTAATGTGACTATCTCTCCCGCCATCTTGAAAGCTCTGGTATTTCAGGGTCTGTGCTATCAGATTCTGCCACCCTATCCTCCCCCGAGGCACAACAGCCTACATGTCATTCAAGCCCATTTATTGAACATTTTATTATTTGACTATAGTTCTCCACACTATCCCAAGTTCTCAACCACTCAGGGTGACTTCATCATCATTGCACAGCATGGCCTATTAGTCTTTTGTTGCCTCATCTCCAATGACATTTTCTTCCACTCCATTTTAGTTAACTGCTCCCATAGAAACAGCCTGGACCTGGCCAATATCTGAACTTGCTCCCTGTCAAAAATTATAAATTCAAAACTATCAACCTATAACTACAACTTTCCCTTCTTCTAGCTTTATTATTATTATTATTATTATTATTATTATTATTATTATTATTTATTCCTGCTACAAGCCCTCCGCTTATCTAGTTTTCTTATACATTAACCCTTTACATTCTTCCAGACCCCTCTAGCTCTCTACTTTTCCAATTTCTCCCATCATGCAGCAAAGGTTCTATGGTCTGTTTTGACATATCCTTTGCTCCACTATTTTTTTTTTTTTATCATTCCTTTCAACCAAACATCAACCTAAAAGACTCATATTGTCTTCTTTCTTCATAACTGCTCCCCAGTAGTCCAGCACTTCTTGGAACAAAAAGGCAAATTGATTCCATGAACGTTTATAATCACTAGCTTCAAATGGGCTCTCAGTATGTCTCTAGTTGACTCATTCTCCCACATTCTGCAACAATTATTTTACACTTTATTCACTGTTTTAAAATTCCAACCCACCCTTTCTTCTCTTACTGTGATGTGATCATTGTTTCTAGTTTCTTACAGCAATAGAAGCAACCAGACAAAAGCTCTCATCTTTACAACAAATATCAATTGCCTACTTCTGTACCTATTCTATCATTGTTTTTTTGTGGGGGGGAAAAATGACACTGTACCTCCTTGTGTCTGTGGCCAGGCAGTCCATCTATTTATTCATTGAATTCCACCTGTTCGCCACTTCTTAAAAACTCTGAATATTAATAACTTCTCACTCTGTATATTTAATTGCTTCCTCAACTCAAAACTTTCCTCTGATATTTAAACATGCTGAAGCATCCCCCATATTAATAAAAATACCCCCTGGACCCCCGAACACTTTAAGTCTCTTCCCTTCATTTCCTCTCTTTCACTGACAAACCCTTAATCTCATAGTCTCCATTATATATCTATTATTCAGGCAAAAATCTAAAATCTAGTTGTCTTTCCCAGACACTGCATTGAAAAAGCTAATACTAAAATTGTCAATGAAATCCATGTTACTTGACATCTTAGCAGTATTTGACAGTTAGCCACTCCCTTCTTCTTGAAAAGCTTTTCAATTGGCCTTTGGAATGCCTTATCCTAGTTTTCTTCCTGCCTCTCTAGTCACTTTCTCTAAGCTTCTTAGATAATTCTTTCTCCTCTATACAATCATTAAATAATTAGTTGTCTTAAAGCTCAGAATCTCACCTTCCTTTCACTCTATAATACCAGTTAGAGATTTTATCTGACCCCACAATTTTAAGTACTATTAACATGCCAATGAACTTCAGCCCTGGCCTCTCTTCTGAGTTCCAGACCCATGTATATAACGACCTACCCAGCACCTCTATCTAAATACCTCAAATATACTTTAAATACACCATAACCAAAACTGATTTCATGATTGGCTGTCTATATATGGGGGAAAATTTTTGTTCTTTTTCAGTGCCTTTTACCTCAGTAGAGTAGCATAATAATTCAACCAGTTACATAAACCAGAAACCTTGGGGCAACCTCAACTCTCTCTTCATCAACTGACATTTCTCATTCATTGCCAAGGTCCATTCAAAGCCTTTTTACTGTGAATATTTTTTTTAATTCCATCCCTTCATTTCATCTTCATGGTCACTAACCTAGCTCAAGCTGTCATCCTCTCTTACCTGGAACCTTATAAGAGTATATTATTAATACTCCTAATATCATTCATTTTCCAAAATAAAGCTAAATCAATTAGCTCAAAATATAAATATGACTGTGTTTCCCCAATCCCATTCCTATCTAAAACTTTTTAGTGTTTTCTGTTGATCGAAGGATAAGGAAAACAGAAATTCCTTATAGGTCTATTTGGTCAAGCTTCTGACCTCTGAAGTCTCTTTCTATATATTTTTATCTCATTCTCTGGAACCTTGCCACACTAGCTCTCCTAAATTCCTCTAATGTGCCATGTTCTCTCCCGTAACACAGACTTGACACATGCAGTTCCCTATGTCTGCACACTTTTCCTCTCCTTGTAACTGAAGACATTCATAATTATCCTGACCTCTACTCAGCTACCAGTTCCTGAGACAAGCTTTCCCCAACCCAGAGGCTAGACCAGCTTCCTTTTCTTCAAAGCACCTACCTCATGGTCACACATTCACAGTGGCATTAGGTACTTTGGTCTGTGCCTGTCTGATCTCCACTGCCACACAAGGCTGAATGCTTTATGACACTGGAACAGAGTCTATTTAGGACTTGCCTTTAATAAGAACTCGATACATCATTTTTGTTGAGCAGATAGGTGGATGTATACATAGGAAAATAAAAAGAGCATAGCAGCATGTTCTAAATATGATCAATAAACTAGAAGACAGTATTTTTCTGTTTTCTTTATTTCTCATGTTTCTTATATTTCAACTGAACAAAATCTCTATTAGTGACTTTTTAAACTTTTATTCTTTTCTAGTTGAGAAAAAAAATGATACTTTGATTTTCTTCTACCTTGATTATTGGGCTTTTTGTATTAATCCAATATTCTGAAATAACTTTCCATATTCTAAATCACCTACATAAATTTAAGCAGAAGCAGCAGAAATAATTCTTCCCTAAGATGTGGGGCTAGTAATTGGGGAAGGAGCAGAAAGCTTCAGCTATTTAATTTCATTCCATTCTAAACTACTTGCTTTAAATTAAAGAGTTTATGTCTTTCTAATATGTGTAGTATAATTGTAGGTTTTTATGAAATGATGTGATGCAGTTTAAATTATGTTATTAGATAAATACTAAAATATAACAGGAGACAGTAAATGGATAAGTGTAAAAAGTCGAGTATAAAAACCACTTTTATGGATCTACCTCACAATATCTCCGTCCTTTACAAAACTTTCTTGAAATAGGAATTGTAAATGAACAAAAACATACAAACTAACAACACACACACACACTAATGTGTGTAGTGGTATAAAGTAGTTGAAGCTATAACTTAGTATGAGATGTGTCAACAAAATAAGATGGACTGATGGATGGTTAGAGGGATGGGTGGGTGAATAGTCTTAGATAAAATAAGTAGAGTAAAAGATTAATTATAAAATCCAACTAGAGTGTTTGGGTGTTCACATTATCATCCTTTCAACTTCTCTGTATATTTAAATTTTTTATTTAATAAAATGTTGAAATTTTTAAATTTCATATAAACAAAATAAAAAGTAAAATCACTATGCTTCCTGTCCTTGCTCTTTACAGATTCTTAGTTTATGTTATGGGCTCTCGTTTCAACACAATGTTTTAAAACTGCCCCTCTTAGTGTTGACAAAGGAGCAATTCCAGTTCTGAGCAAAGATCTGAGAAAAGGAAAACAGTCCTTTCATAGCCTGGATCTCTTTTCCCGAGGTAATTTTGTTACATGAACTTTACCAACATTTCCATTTTAGAATCTTGCCTTAGAGGTTCTCACAATTGTTTCCAAAATTGATTTTTGGTGTAACACTACATAAAGTTCTTTGGCCTCAGGGAATAAATATTTAATTTTTCTATAAAACTGGAAGATACCTATTTGACTTTTGTTATTGTTATTGTTGTTTTGTGAGAAATTTTAAAATTTAAGTCCTGCTTATAGGACAATTACCAAGACAGAATCTGAGGATTGGGGGCTGAGGAGCAGGGTGTAGTATTAATATGAGAGAGAAATTGGTATCATCAGGAAAAAATAGATTATTCAGCAATGCTGAAGTTCATGACATAGATTCACCTCATGATGTCCTCTCTGGTTTCAATTCCTGGTTTTCCCCGCTAATGCTAAAGGACTTTGGGCAAACCACTTCACCAAGAGTAAGTAAAACTGGCCTGTATGTTGTGTTTAATTTTCCAGAAATTCTAAATAAGAATAAAGGAAATAAATATAATGATGTCCAAGTATCATCCATATTTTAGATTCAAACATTTCAGTGATTCATCCTCAGTACTACATCTGAGTAAGGACTTTATTTTTTTCTTCAATCCTACTTATTATTCTGACATCCATTTCTACAAAATGAGAAGAGAAATGTGGATTCCACACATGCCACAGTTTTACTAAGGGTGGTATTATTTGAAACCACTAAGCAGGACTACAGCAGAAAATTCTGTAACCCTTCAGCTTTATCCCTGTCCTCATTCAGAGAACTGGGTACAAGATGTGTTGTTGTTGCTTTTGTTTAGAGAGATATGAAGTTACAGAGCATCTCAATAGCTCTTCAATTTCTCCCAGTAGTCTCTACTTAGAAGTGGGAACTTAAAAATTTTATCTGTTAAGATAAAAATAAAAAACAATTAGGAAATGCAAGGGTAAATAAACCATCAAGAACCTGCCAAATGGAAAGCTAGGCTTTCTTAAACAGTGTTAAAATATGGGACATGTATTTCATGTGATATAAGAGAGTCTCTTCACAGAAGCTTCACTCCAGGTATTGTGGTATTGAAGCATAGTAACTCAGTGTCAGGATTAAAGAATGTTAGAATTAATGGATTTCCAATACCCAAACTCCTCACAAGCCTGTGTAAATATCCTCAATTAACCTCCATCTTAAAAACCAAAAAGTAAATAAATAAGTAAATAAAATAACCAACTGGAACAGCATCTCCAGGGAGTTCAGAAAACAAATGTAATATATTAGATATAATATGTGTGTGCATATATATATATATATGTATATATACACACACACACACATACACTATATGTATATGTATATGTATATGTATATGTATATGTATATGTATGAACAGAGGGAAGGAAGAGAAGTGGGGAGAGAGAGTTTACAGAAGGATGTGGGCAGAGAGGGGTTGTCAATTATGTGTATTACAAAGTCTGACAATTAAGTACATAAACTTGTTGCAGCAATGTTGCTAACCATTTTGCGATATCAAAGGGATTATTCATTATGAATTTGTACCAACTGGACAAACAATTAACCAAGTTTACTATTTGGAAGTACTGAAAAGGCTGTGTGAAAAAGTTAGACAGATCAGGTTATAAAAATGGCGGTGTGAGGTGAGCCTCTTGAAATCTCCCCTGGAATTTACAAAAAAATTGAAAAACTATAACTTCACAAAGTACTTCCTGTGCAACAGACAGTCAAGAGTAAGAGGCACACTACTAAAATCATCCAAAGTTGGGCAAATTGCACAAGCAGGTGAGGAGGGAAGGGAGAAATGCAGAGACTGGGGCCGCACAGGCGCAGTCTAGCTCAGTGCTCCGAGCTCGCTGCATCCCGGAACTACCACAGCTGTGGGAGAGGGGAGAACTCGGACTGCTAGGGCTCCGCTTATGGCCCACAGGAATGAGGAGATAGCATATAACACAGGTGAACCCAACACACACAGCAGAGACCTCTGAGCAAAGGCTGAGGGAAGAAGGCTGAAAACGGTGGTTTAAGCCCTCACTGCCGAGCAGAGAAAGGAAGCCTTAGGCACTGAGACTAGCCGCCCCTCCCTACCCTCCCAGAGCTTACCCCACCCCCACTTGCCCAGTGCTAGAAGCAGAACAGAAGCAGTATCATATTAAAAGAACAGAATATTTGCAGTTCTGAGAATTGTGGTTCACAGACATGGACTCGCAGCCCAACTATTTCCGGCAAAGAGGAGGGAGCTGTGGAAGCAAGACTGGCTGTGATGGTGGTTGCTGCCATTCTTGTGGGCCACCTTTCACAACCCACCTCGTCCCTGTCCCCAGCTATCTTGGTGGATCCCTGCAGGAGTAAACAGAGCAGCTAAAACACACAGGCTCAGGATCTTGTTTAGGAAGAGCTTTGGAATTTCAGAAGCTCTCCACATCCCCCCACAGAGGCGGCACCCTATGACTCAGGCAAACTGTTCACAGAGGAGAAGACCCCCTTCCAGGGAATCACCCCACTGTGTGAAAAGCTGGAACAGCGCAGAGAAAATATAATACTACAGTGTGAGAGAGAATGCAGTCAGAGAGATGCAGTCGGAGAGAAAATAAAACATTCTACCAACACCTACTGTAAAACAAAAGAAACATTCCTTTCTATCCACCTGTTGCAGAACCCAGTCATATAGATGTCTAGAAAGAGAATAAATCATTAATTGCGATGAATAACCAGGTAACAAGACATCTCAGAAAGAAAATGAAAAGTCTCCAGAAAATGAACTTAAAGATGTGGAAATATGTGACTTGAATGACAGAGAATTCAAGATTACAGTTCTGAAAAAACTCAACAAAAGGGAAGAAAACACAGAAAGGTAGTTTAATGAACTCAGAAACACAATCAAAGAAGGAAATGAACATTTTACCAAAGAGATTGAAATTAAAAATAAATAAATAAATAGGATTTCTGGAGATTAAGAACTCAATAAAAGAAATGAAGAATGAAATAGCCAGCTTAAGTAGTAGAGTTGACCAGATGGAGGAAACAATCAGTGACATCAAAGATAGAAATCTGGAAATGACATGGATGGAAGAAGAAAGAGACTTGAAACTTAAAAGAAATGAAAGAACTCTACAAGAACTTTCTGACTCCAACAGAAAGAGCAATATAAGAATAATGGGCATACCAGCAGAAAAAGAAAGAGAGAAGGGAACAGAGAGTATATTCAAACAAATAGTCGATGAGAACTTCCCAAACTTGTGGAAAGTACTGGGTCCTCGAATACAAGAAACAAATAGAACACCTAATTATCTCAACCCAAACAGGTCTTCTCCAAGGTACATTGTATTGAAGCTGTCAAAAATTAGCAACAAAGAAAGACGCCTCAAGGCAGCCAGAGAAAAGAAGATGGTAACCTACAAAGGAAAACCCATTACATTATCATCAGATTTTTCAGCAGAAAATCTACAAGCCAGGAGGGAGTGGAATCAAATAATTAAAGTATTGAAAGAGACAAATTATGAACCAAGAATTATATAGAGAGCAAAGATACCTTTTAGACATAAAGAAGGAATAAAGACCTTTCTAGACATACAGAAGCTGAGGGAATTTTCTAACACACAACCTATACTACAAGAAATACTGAAGAAGGCTATTTGACCAGCATCAATAGGTATAATTTGTGACCACCAAAACATAAAAGGGCTGAACCGGAATATGGAAATGGAGAAAGTAAGCATGCTGAAGAAAATGGAATACTCTAAATAGAAAACTTTCTTTTAGATAACTTAATGGTAACCACTCAAAAAAAAAAAAATCTAGAAATGAAATATATAATTCAATAAAAGAAGAAACAGAGGGCAAAATCATAGAATGCCACCACACAGAAATAATAGACAACAACAAAAAGGCAAAGAAACAATGGAGACACAGTCTTACCAGCAAACCAAAGATAGAATGATAAGAAATCCTCACATATCTATAATCACCCTAAATGTAAATGGACTGAACTCACCAATAAAAAGGCACAGAGTAGCAGATTGGATCAAAAAACTAAACTGAAACTATATGCTGCCTCCAAGAGACACATCTCAGCTACAAGGACAAACATAGACACAATGTGAAAGGGTAGAAATTGACACTCCAATCAAATGGTATCAGAGGAAACAGACTTCAGGATAAAAAAGGTAACAAGAGACAAAGTTGGATATTTCATAATCATAAAGGGAACTACACAACAAGAAGACATAACAGTCATCAATATTTATGCCTCCAATCAGGGAGCACCGAAATATACCAAGCAACTACTAACAGAAAGAAAAGGAGAAATTGACCAAAACAAAACTATAGTAGGGGACCTAAATACATCATTGACAGCTATGGATAGATCATCCACACAGAAAATAAATAAATAAATAAATAAATAAATAAATAAATAAATAAATAAATAACAGCCCTAAATGACACATTAGATGAAATGAACATAATTGACATTTATAGAGCACTTCATCGTACAACATTAGACTATACATTTTTCTCTAGTGTACATGGAACATTCTCAAGGATAGACCATGTACTGGGACATAAAATCAGCCTCAGCAAATTTAAGAAGATTGACATCATACTGAGCATATTCAATGATCATAAGACTTTGAAATTGGATATCAACTGCAAAATGAAAGCAGAAAAAAACACAAATATGTGGAGATTAAATAAAATATTCTTGAAGATAGACCGGGTCAAAGAAGAAATAAGGAGAGATCAAAAGATACATATAAACAAAAGAAAATGAAAATACAACCTACCAAAATTTTGGGGATGCAGCGAAGCACTGTTAAGAGCGACATTTATATCATTACAGGCATATCTCAGGAAACAAGAAAAATCCCAGATAAATAATCTCACATTACACCTTAAAGAATTAGAAAAGAACAAATGAAACCCAAGGTCAGCAGAAGAAAGGAAATAATAAAAATCAGAGCAGAACTAAATGAAATAAAGAAGAAAAAGACAACAGAAAAAATTAATGTGACAAAGAGCTGGTCCTTTAAAAAGATTAATAAAATTGAAAAACCCTTGGCTAGACTCACTAAGATAAAAAAGACACTAATAAACAAAATCAGAAATGAAAGAGGGGAAGTTATCACGGATGACACAGAAATCATCCAAGGATCATCCAAGAATACTATGAAAGACTATATGCCACCAAATTCAAAAACTTTTAAGAAATGGATAAGTTCTTAGTAACATACAGCCTTCCCAGGCTGAATTATGAAGAATTGGAAAATCTAAATAGACTGATCACCAGTAGGGAAATTGAATCAGTCATCTGAAACCTTCCCAAAAGCAGAAGTCTGGGACCAGATGGTTTGACTAGTGAATTCCACCAAACCTTCAAATAGGATCTAATACCAATCCTGCTCAAACTCTTCCAAAAAATTGAAGAGAGACAGTACTCCCTAACTCATTTTATGAAGCCAACATTATCCTGATACCAAAACCTGGTAAGAACAACACAAAAAAAGAAAACTGCAGACCAACAGCTCTGATGGATACAGATGCAAAAATCCTAAAAAAATTCTAGCAAATCAAATGCAACAATGCATTAAAAAGATTACTCATCATGATCAAGTGGGGTTCATCCCAGAGATACAAGGATTGTTCAGTATAAGCAAATCCATCAATGTGATACATCACATAAACAAAATAAAGGACAAATATTGTACGATTATATCCATTGATGAAGAAAAAGCATTTGGCAAGATACTACATCCATTTATGATTACAACACTTAATAAAATAGGTATAGAAGGAAAATACTTAACATAATAAAGGCTATATATGACATGCCCTCAGCTAATATCATAATTAACGGTGAAAAACTGAAGCCCTTTGCTCTATGTTCAGGAACATGACAGGGCTGTCCCCATCACCTTTGCTTTTCGACATAGTATTGAAAGTCCTCGCCAGAACAATCAGGCAAGAGAAAGAAATAAAAAGCATCTAAATTGGGAATGAAGTTAAATTGTCACTCTTTGTGGATAACATCTTCCTATGTATAGAAAACCCTAAAGACTCCTCCAAAAAGCTATTAAAAACAATAAACAAATACAGTAAAGTTGCCCGTTACAAAATCAATGTACAAAAAGTCTATGCAGTCTTATATACTACAATGAAATCTCAGAAAAAGAAATAAAAAAACAATAATTCCTTTTGCAATTGCAACAAAAAGAATAAAATACCTAGGAATAAACTTATCAAAGGATGTGAAAGACCTATATGCTGAAAACTATAAGACATTTTTAAAAGAAATTGAAGAAGACACAAAGAAATGAAAAGACATTCCGTGCTCATGGATTGGAAGAATCAACATAGTTAAAATGGCTGTATTACCCAAAGCAATATACAGGTTTAATGCAATACCCACCAAAATTCCAATGGCATTTTTTAAAGAAATAGAACAAAAAAATCATCAGATTTATATGGAACCACAAAAGACCCCAAATAGCCAAAGCAATCCTAAGAAAAAAGAACAATGGTGGAGGTATCATACTCCCTGACTTTAGCTTGTACTACAGGGCAACAATAATCAAAACAGCATGCTACTGGCAGAAAAACAGACACATGGACCAATGGAATAGAATTGAGAACCCAGAAATAAAACCACATAAATATGGACAGATAATTTTTGACAAAGAAACAAAAAATATACAATGGAGAAGAGACAGCCTCTTCAATAAATGGTGCTGGAAGAATTGGAAATCCACATGCAAAGAATGAAACTGGACTGTGATCTGTTACCATGTACCAAAATTAATTCAAAATGGATCAGAGACCTAAGCATAAGATCTGAAACAATAAACTTCATAGAAGAAAATATAGGTACTAAACTTAATGACCTTGGGTTCAATGGGCATTTTTTGAATTTGACTCCAAAGGCAAGGGAAGTAAAAGCTAAAATAAATGAATGGGACTATATGAAACTTAAAAGCTTTTGCACAGCAAAATAAACCATTGACAAAATAAAGAGATAACCAAGTGAATGGGAGAAGTTTTTTGCAAATGGCGCCTCCAATAAGGGGCTAATATCCAAAATATACAAGGAACTCATACAACTCAACAACAAAAAGCAAACAACCCAGTTGAAAAATGGACAGAGGACCTTAAGAGACATTTCTCCAAAGAGGACATACAAATAGCCAATAGACATATGAAAAAATGCTCAACATCACTAATCATCAGAGAAATGCAAATAAAAACCACAATGAGATATCACCGCACCCCAGTCAGAATGGCTATCATCAACAAAACAAATAGTAACAAGTGTTGGAGAGGCTTTGGAGAAAAAGGAACCCTCATACACTGTTGGTGGGAATGCAGACTGGTGCAGACGCTATGGAAGGCAGTGTGGAGGTTCCTCAAAAAATTACAAATAGAATTATCATATGACCCAGGAATCCCTCTTCTGTGTATCTCTCCATAAATTCTGAAAACATCTATCCACAAAGTAAGTGTGCTCCAATGTTCATTGCAGCTTTGTTTACGGTGGCCAAGACATGGAAACAACCAAAATGTCCTTCCATAGATGAATGGATAAAGAAGTTGTGGTATATATATACACAATGGAATACTATTCAGTGGTAAGAAAAGATGAAATAGTACCATTTGTGACGACATGGATGGATCTTGAGAGTATAATGCTAAGCGAAATAAGTCAGACAGAAAAAGTAGAGAACCATATGATTTCACTGATATGTGATATATAAAACTGAAAACAACAAAAGAACAAGACAAACAAATGAAGGAACAAAAACTCATAGACATAGACAACAGTTTAGGAGTTACCAGAGGGTAAGAGGGGAGGCGGGGTCTAGAAAATGGTAAACGCGGTCTAATATATGGTGATGGAAAGAGAACTGATTCTGGTTAACACACAATGTGAGATATAGATAATGCATTACACAATTGTACACCTGAAATCTATGTAACTTTACTAACAATGTCACCCCAATAAACTTTAATTAAAAAAAAAAAAGACTAAACTGCCAGTTATAGAAAAAATAATCACAGGGATGAAAAGTACAGCATAAGGAATATAGTCAATAATAGTTTAATAACTAATGCCAGATGTGCATTAGGCTTATTGTAGTGATCACTTCATAAGGCATATCCATGTTCAATCACTGTTCTGTACACCTGAAACTAATATAATCATGTATAGCAACTGTAATTTTAAAAGAAATTGAAAAAATAAAAGAACAACCAATTACAAAAAAGAGACTATGACAGAATTTTCTGTAGGTATTGAAGTGATAGAGACTAGGGGTGAGACATAGCCAGGTCCAGGATATATCTGAAAAGTGGAATACACAAGAATTTCTGATTACTTAGGTGTAGATTATATATATAAAAAAAGCATCAAGGTGACTTCAACTTATAACCTTGCAACTAGAGAATGGTGATCATTTACTGTAATGGAACTCATTGAACTAGAGTAGGTTTTGATGACAAATCATAGGTTCGGTGTTTGACAGGTTATGATGAAAATTCTCACGAGACATTCAAATGGAAAAGTTGTGTTTAAAGCTGTGAAACCATGTGAAACAAACCAAAGAATGAGAATAGACAGAGATGTGAAAAAATTGGAGATCTAATCCAAAATTTAGGAGTTTGGAAAAAGAGGTAGATCCAGCGAGGAGACTGAGAAAGGGCAGCCAGTATGGTAAAACGTAAAACAAAACAGTGTCACTAAGCGCCAGTGTCAATATGTGTCATACAGTGTCACTAAGACCGACTTTGGAAAAAAATGTTTTAAGAAAGGAGTGGGCTTCTACTTCCATTCATGAATTTTTAACTACAATAGAACTTTCTCTCCCTTCATAAATAAATGGAAATACAAATTAAATAACTCTTTCAGACATTAGAGAATGACAGTGCAGGCCTACAATTCCTGAAAAAGGAAGCAACAGAGAGGATCTTTCCATAGGCCTGTTACTGCCTGGAGGCAATTGCCAAGTTGCAGAGAGGTGAGAGTAAATCACACACACACATTTCCCCCTGATTTCACTGAGATGAGGAGAAAGAGAGCTGAGTTCAGAGAGGGCAATTTAGCTCGAATTTGCAGAAAAGACTTCCAGAGAGGAGAGAACTAAGCTAAACAGGAGTTCCGAAAGTCTACAATAAGTTCTGCTTGACTACCAATCTGCACATGAGTAAAGCGTCACTATTGTGGTCAAGAAAAAAATAAAACTGCTGAGGAAAGACTAATAACCACAGAGCTATCAGAAGAAAAATGACCAGTGCTTACACGGGAAAGGAATCATTTGACTTTCCTCCAGGTAAAATAGAAAAGTTTTGTTAAATAAGCATTCAGTAGACAACCCAGAAAGGTAAAATGAAAAAATGGGATTAAATTATCCCTTCAATAAAGGTACTCTAGATCTTCCCTGAAAAAGATTAAAAATCATACCTTAGAAAAATCAAACAAATCTTCTCGTCCTTAACTACCTGACTGAAAAAAAAAAAAAGATCATTTAAAAACATGAAATCTATCATATGAAAAACCAGGCAATATCTAAGAGGAAAAGCAGTCTGTAGAACACAGATTCAGAAATGATGAATGTGATGAAATCAGCAGTATGTTCCAAATGTTCAAAAAGGCTACATACATATATATATACATATATACATATATATGTGTATATATGTAAATATATACATACACTTTTTCTATACACACACACACACACACACACACACACAGTGATAAGAGAAGTGGGATATATAAAAAGGACTTAAATTGAATATTGAGTTTTAAAAAATATACTAATGGAAAGAAAATATATTTGGGATGGCATTAACAGCAGACTAAAAACTGCAAAAGAAAAATCAGTAATCTTAAACATAGAAAACAAAACTACCCAAGATGAACGTCAGACAAAAGGAAGATTGAAAATTTAACATAACAACAGTAACTTGTGGGAAAACATCAGGCAGTTCTACATACTTAAAATTAGAATCTAAGATGTTGAAGGGTCTGAGGCTGAAAAACATATGAGGAAATATCACTCAAAATTTTCAAAATTTATGAAAATTAAACACATATATTCAAGAATCTCAGCAAGCCTCGAGAATAAAAGTAAACACACCAAAGCAACTCATAATTAAATTGCTGAAAAACACTAACAAAATTAAAATCTTTAAAGCAGTTAGAGGAAAAACACATGGTATATGGAGCAAAATAAGAATTAATGAATAAAACTTTCCACAATATATGCTTGGAAGAACATAATAGAAGGCTGTGTTTAAAGTGCTGAATAGAAACACACACACACACACACACACACACACACACACACACACACACACCTCCTGTTTGCATAGAATTCAATACCCATAATTATAACTTCATTGTTATTAAAAATAATAGTGAAATATGTGCTTTTTCATACAAACAAAGGGTGAAAGAATTTATCTCTAGTAAACTGTACTAGAAAAGTATTAAAGGAAGCTCTTAAGTCAAAAGAAAATGATACTGGATGGAAATTGGACACTAGAGGAATAAAGAATATGGAAATGGTAAAATGGATAGATATAAAAAGTGTTATCATTTTGTTACCCTTATTATAGACTATTGACCATTAAAAGCAAAACCAATGAAAGTATATTGTGGGATTATAACACAGAGAAGTAAAATGCATGGCAATAATAGCGGAAATAAGAGAGAAAATAAAAACATTGTGAGGTTTTTACACTACAAATGAGTGGCATAATATTATCTGAACGCACATGTTATAAGGTAAATGTACACATTATAAACATACTCAGACATTACAAAAACAATGTACAGCAATAAAGTTAATAGTGATGATATAACAAAACCATAAAAACTTAACCCAAATAAAGGCAGGGGGATAAAAATGGAACAAGAAAGGTAAGCAAATAGAAATTAAACAGCAAGATGGTGGATTCAAACCAGATCATATCAATAACTACTTTAAATGATAATGTCTAAACACTGCACTTAAAAGTTCCAGGTTGTCCAAATTGGGTTAATACCAAGACCTAACTATTTGACATCTAAAAGAAACTTACTTTTAATGCAAAACACACATTGATTTAAAAAAGTTGGATGGAAAAAGATAGTCAATGTAAACATTATCAAAAGGAGCTGGAGTTGCATACAATATTAATATCTCTCACAGTAAATGTCAGTACAAGAAATAGTATCATGCATGAAGAGTAATTTTTCTTAGTGCTAAAGAGGTCAATTCATCAAGATGGCACAATGCTCCTAAATGTGAATGCACCTAATAACAGAGCTTCAAAATACATTAAGCATACACTGATAGAGAACTGAAAAGTGAAATAGAGAACATTTACATTGATAGTTGGATTTTTAACACTCCCCTGATGATGAAACAGACACTAAATCAGTAAAAGATATAAAGAAATCTAATAACATGAATCATCTAAACCCACTGTTCATTTATAGATTGTTCCACCTTAAAATAGTAGAATATACATTATTTTCATGTGTACACAGAACATTTACCAAGATAGACTACATTATGAACCATAAAATGATTCAAATTTTAAACGGGTTAAAATCATTCTAAATGCTCTTTGACCACAATGGAATTATACTAAAAATCAGTAACAAAAAGGTATAATCAATATCCATGATGATACTGTCACAAAAATCCTCAATAAAGATGGTGAACAGGGAACCCCCAGGTCCTCCTTCCCCCTGGAGACACCCATTCAACAACAATATCTGTTGTTGAAACAAAAGCAATTCCCTTTATGAGAAATCCAGACACCAGTGAAGAGGCTCCAGCACTCCCAGGTGAGCACAAAACTAGCTGCATTAAAGGCAGTGGGATAATTCATGGCACTCACCAGAAACCTGCTGCCTGGCACGACACAATGCAACCAATCAGGAGGAAACTCCCAACTTTCAGCTTCTCCCTGTGGAGGGAAAGAGAAGACTGAAACATATATCTAATGTTTATACTTGAGAGAGATACTCAAGGGACTAGTTTGTGTCTTTCCTGAATCTAAGCACTGACAGGAAAGGGCACTAAATTGGGGCCACTAAGAAAAAAGGAAATGTTTGGAACTAGCAAGCGCTCACTTGCCATTGTCCCATCCCTCTGGCTCAGGCTTGAGCAAATGGGAGAAGGCCCCCAACTCCCAGTTTCACCCTGGACAGGAAAAAAGTGGGAGCTTGTGACTAATGTTTCAGTTTTTCAGAGGAGTTGGCCAAAGGATTCGTTTCTGTCTGGCCCAACTTGGAGTGCTGAAAGGACAGACATATTTTAGATGTGTGGGGGCCACTAAGAACTAAAACGAGCTGGGTGGCTAGACATGGAAGCAAACAAAGTGTTCATTGATGGATAAACGGATAAAAAAGTTGTGTATATTATATTACCATAATATTACATTATCATATATGTGCTAT
Organism: Rhinolophus hipposideros; assembly: GCF_964194185.1. Lineage (NCBI taxonomy): Eukaryota > Metazoa > Chordata > Mammalia > Chiroptera > Rhinolophidae > Rhinolophus > Rhinolophus hipposideros. The sequence continues at coordinate 43,113,482 of NC_138050.1, read as the reverse complement.
ATTAAATATATATTATATACCATATATTACATACCATATATTAATATGTCAATAGATGTCTTATATATATATAGAATTATGTTATATATAATTTATGTTATATATAAATTAATATATAATATATATTATTATAATGAATATTATTCAGCTATAAAAAATGAGGAAAGCCTACTATTTGTGACCACATAAAGGACCTTGAAGACATTATGCTAAGTGAAATAAGTCAGACAACAAAAGAAAATTACTGTATAATCTCACTTATATGTGGACTCTTAAAAAAAAAGCCAACTCAGAGAAAAGCAGATCAGATTTGTGAGTACCTAAGTGGGTCATAGGGGAATTGGAGAGAGCTGGTCAAAAGGTACAAACTACCAGTTATAAAATAAATAAAATAAATAACTAGGGATATGATATACAAAATGATAATTATAGTTAACACTGCTACATGACATACAGGAAAGTTGTTAGGAGAGTAGATCCTCAGAGATCTCATCAAAAGGAAAATATTTTATTTTGTTTTTTCTTTCCTTTTTGTTTAGCTGTATGAGATGATGGATGTTAACTAAACATCTTGTGGTAATTATTTCACAATATAAGTAAGTATAAGTAAATCACACCATCATACCGTACACCTTAATTGACATACAGTAATATATGCTAATTATTTCTCAATAACATTGGGTGGGGGATTTAAGTGACTTATAGAAGCTCCAGAGAAATCTGACCTACTGATGATACACATTAGAAAGAACAAAATATCATGAGCTCTTCATCTGAAAAAAGAAAGCATCAAAGCCTCTCTAGTTGGAAATTTATATGCACACGTCCAGAGAATTTGCTGCCACAGAAAATGTTTGAGAGGTTGCCAGAACGAATGTCTGTATAGTCCAGCCATCCTGTAGAAAGCTAGTCCAGAAAGATTGAGAGAAGTTAGTTTTCCAAATGCATATGTTCCAACACAAATATCAAGGCACACAAAGAAACAAAGAAGGATAACCCAATCAAAATTAAATAAATAAATAAATAAATAAATAAATAAATAAATAAATAAATAAATAAAATTCCTGAAACTGATACTAAAGAAATGGCAGTATATAAGTTACCTGAAAAGAAATTAAAAATAACCTCAGCAAAGGTGCACAGTGAGCTCAGGAAAACAATGTGTGAACAAAATAAGACCAATAATGAGATAGAAATACTAAAGGGAATCAAACAAATTTTGGAGTTGAAGAATACAATATCTGAATTGAAAAATTCACTAAAGAGGTTTACTAATAGACTTGATTAAACAGAAGAAATCAGTGTATTTGAATATACTCGTAAGCCATTTGAAATTACCTAGTCAGAGGAGCAAGAAAAAGGAGAATGAGAAGGAGGAGAAGGAGAAGGAAAAGGAGAAGGAGAAGGAGAAGAAGAAAAGAAAGGCTAAGAGACTTATTGAACAACATAAATTAGATCAATATATGAATTATTAGAGTCCCAGAAATAGAAGAGAAAGTGAAAGGAGGCAGAAAGCTGAGTTGAAATAATAATGGACAAAAACTTCCCAGGGGAAGATTCAAGAAGCTTAATAGATCATAACCAATATGGACCCAGAGAAAATTACACCAAAACACATTATAATCAAATGCCAAGAGTGGAAGACAAAATTTTGTAAGCGGCAAAAGAAAAACAGCTTGTTAAGAAAAAGGGAGACTTATAAGACTATTGGTGAATTTCCAAGCAGAGACCTTGCAGAACAGAAGGGAATGGGATTGGGGTGATGTATTCAAGGAGCTGGGTAGAAACCTGCCAGCATAGAATATTATATCCAACAAAACAGTATTTCAAAAATAAAATTGGCAACTTAGATGAAATTTTAGCAACAAATGAAAAAGGTGGAAATACTTCTGACTCATCTCATGAGGCCAATATTATCCTGATACTTAAACCATACACAAAAAAATACAGCAACAGTAAACTATTGACACATATTCTTCATAACTATAGATTAAGATATTCTTAACAATATTAGCAAAATGAAACCAGTAATGTGTGAAAAGTACATATTAGACAGGGGAAGTTTATTTCAGGAATATAGTTTTAGTTTAATATTCAAACACATTATCACATTAGCTAACTAAATAAATATGCAAAACAAAAAATGGAGAAATAACATATAATCACAATAGATGTGGAAAAAGTAATAGACTCAACTCACCACCCATTCATGATAGTAATGGTCATCAAGCTGGGAATAGAAGTAAAATATTTCAAAGTGATAAGAATATTTGTGAAAAACTGAGCTAATACCAAACAATGTTGATAGTGAAAGCCTAACTGTTTCTTTCTAAGTTCTAGAAGAAAACAAGGATATATTTTTTTACCATTAATTGATACTATGCTAGAGTTCCTATTAAGTGTCAGATGGCAAGAAAAAAATCTGGATTGGAAAAGAAATAAAACGCTATTTGAAAACGGAAAGTTTGTCTATGTAGAACTTTCTGTGGAATCTTAAAAATAATTATTAGAACTAATAAGTTTGTGTAGCAAATTTGTGGGATATAAGGTAATTATACAAAAACCAATTGTAGTTGTATATAATAGCAACTAATAATTTAATTAAAATGAAAAAATTAGTACCACTTATAATAGCATCTAAAACATGAAATACCTAAAGATGAATTCAGTAAAATACATGTAGGACCTTTACACTAAAAAGTACAAAACATCACTAAAATTTTAAAAGATCTACATAGATGGGAAGATATACCATATTCAAGTATCAGAGTACTCACTATTGTAATAGTGAGCACCAATATCTCCAAAGTTATCTATAGATTTAATGCAATCTCAATCAAAATCCCAGCTGACTCTTTTTTGGGGGGTGTGGAGGGATTGGGAGGTGGGAAGGGTTAGAATTTGATAAGTTTATATTGAAATGTAAAATATGCAGAATGCAACACAATTTTGAAAAGAACACAGTTAGAAAACTTAAATTTCTTGATTAAAGAACTACCGTAAAACTACAGTACCAAGATATTGTAATGTTGCACTAAAGGATAGATATATAGACGTACAGAACAAAATAGAGATCCCAGGAACATGTAAACAGCTCCCATAAATGAAATAGCCAATTGATTTTTGACAAAGATACCAGGGAAATTCAATGGGTTAAGAATAGTCTCTATAATAATTTTGGCTTCGACTACTGGCTATCTCTATGGAAAAAAATTAAAATTAATCCTCACTTCACATTACACACAAAAATAAATCAAAATGAATTATAGACCTAAATATAAGAGTTAAAGAGTATAAAGCTTCTAGAGTAAGTACAATAAAAAATAATTTTGACATTGAGTTAGGCAAAGAGTTCCTATATAAAACATGAAAAGTTCAGACTGTTAAAAAATAAGTTGATGAATAGGATTTCATTAAAATTATTTTTTTGTTTGCAAAATGCCCTGTTAAGAAAGTTAAAAGGCAAGCCACAGCCTAGGGAGAAACATGTTTAGAACAACATAATTAATACAAGTTTCTGACAAGTCAATAAGAAGACAACTTGATTTTTAAAAATGAGAATAATATTTGAAAAGATGCAACACCAAAAAAAAAAAATATGCAAAAGTGGCAAAATGTATGTGAAAAGGTCTTTAACATTATTATTCATTAGTAAAATGCAAATTAAAACCAAATGAGATATTACTGCTACCCCCACTAGAATGGCTAAAATTAAAAGACTAACAATATCAAGTTGGTGAGGATATGGAGCAACTGTAACATTTCTTGTGGGAATACAAAATAGTACAACCACTTTGGAAACTATTTTAGTTTTTTCTAGTTAAACACACACCTACCATATAACCCAGAATTCAGTTCCTAGATATGCACCCAATAGAAATGAGAACCGTGATCCTCATGAAAACTGTCCACGTGAAAACTTGACCATGTATGTATATGTGTGCATTTTATTCATACTTGCCTCCAAATGGACACAATCCAAATGTCCACCAGCAGGAGAATACATTTTTTTAAAATGGTACATAAAGATGAAAAAATGCTATTCAATAGTAAATTAAGGAACAAACTATTAATATAGACAATAAAAGGATCTTTAAAAAATATGATGCAGAACAGTAGATACTGTATGATTCCATTTATATGAAAATCTATAAAAGACAAATTTATTATATAGGGACAGAAAAATGATTGCCTGAAGCTGAGAGTGGGACAAAATTGACGGGGATGAGGTACGAGGGAACATTCGGGATGTCTATATCTTTACTGCGTTGGTGGTTGCACAGATTGCGTATGTGAATGTATCCATTTGTCAAAATTCATCAAACTGGGCATTTAAATTGGATACATTTATAGTGTATAAAAAACATCTTAATAAACTTGATTTTTTTAAGGAATGTTTTTCTGTTTTGTTTTTTTTTAAATGCCAGATGCTACTGAGAGGTCCAGGATGGGGAAGACTGAGGAGATCCATTGAATTCTGCAATATGGAGGTTACCGGTGTCCTTGACGATATATTTTATAAAAGGAGTGAAGATTAAATCATGTTTGAAGCAGCTTCCTGGGAAATTGGACATAAAGTAAAATAGTGAGCAAAGACAACTGTGTACTTTTGGGGGGAATTTTTGTTTGTTTTTTAATTTAAAGACACATGAAAGAATTGGGTGGCAGCTGGTAGAGTTCGGTTTTGTTTGTTTTTAAGGCTGGTAGTAACATGGCAGATTTATATATTTGTGGTAATGATGAGGTAGAGAAAGAAAAATGCAAAGAACAGGAAAATGAAGGGATTGTAGAAAGATTTTGAACAGATAAAGGTAGAAAGTTTAGATTTAAAACAGGTCATCATCATGAAAGGAGAGAAAGTCAAGTTTAAGGAAACAAAACACAAAGGTTGGTAGAACTGTTGATGAGGAAAATCGAGAGGTATGTAATAAATAATCTCTGAGAGTAGGATATGAATTAGGAGTGCTGGGCAGCATTAAAACTAATTTACATTTATAGGTCAAAAATTCATTCTACACATATCTCTTGAGCATCGAATACATTGCATGTGCTGCACTAGTGACTGGGAATTCAGTGGTGTGCAGAATAGAGATTCATGTTTTTTGGTCTCTTGGAGCTTGTATAATAGAGTGCAGGACAAATAATATATCAGTAAATAATCAATAAACAAATATATTTTATAAACTGATAAATACCATGAATAAAATGAAGCAATGCAATGGGCTAGAGAGTTCCTGGGGGATTGAGTTACATTGTTACATTTTATTATAGTTACATTTTTACTTCTCACAACAGATTGTGAGTTCCTCAAGCATAGGAATCATGTCTTATACACACAGTAGGTGCTCATAAATTTCTGTCACATGAATGAGTGCTTGAATAAACATTACTATACCACAAACCAGACAGATTAATCTAGCAGGCATAATTTGCATAGAACACAATGGTAGCACTTACTGAGATTCTAATCTCATTAGATTGGGTGTATGCCTTTAAAAAAAAAAATACTCTCTATGGGTGATTTTAGATACAGTGTTCAGAAAAGACCTCTCTGACATTCTTTCATTTGAGAAGAGACCTGAATGAGCAGGAATCTAAAGTAAGTTATCTGGCCACTGGGGAATAAAAATTGTGAGTTCAAGAGAAACAATAGATAAGGGTAAACAAAAGATAAGGGTAATTATTATAAAGCCTTGCAAGCTGCACCTCATCCCTGGCTTTATATAATCTTATTCCCAACCTGATATCCAAATTTGCAATATCCAGACTAGGTTCAATTCTAGGTCTCTAAAACAGCCCCCACCTGGTGGGCAATGCACAATTTTAAATCCAGAAGAGAAAAGCACAGTGGTGGGGACAACATAACAAGACACAGAGGCTGTGTTAATTTTCCACCTTCCCCTTAGGGCCTTGAGCCTCATTCTGTTCTATTTCCTAACAGCTGGCAAGTGTTTGTTCTTTTTCTTTATAACTGTTTCTCCAGCAGGTAAAGCTCCACTTGGCATCCAGGGCATATGATTGTTATAAGCAGTGTCCCCATGACATTTCATTAAGCTGGTCTTTTTAGAAATACCATAAGACTACTGGAGCCTTGTTAGAAGCACTTAATTGCATCCTATTTTTGAACCTGTAGCTGTACATCAAGATTCTGCTCTCATGTTCATTTCTTTTTAGTTCCTCCCAAGATCTTCCTACTGATTAGGGTTTTAACGAAGACTTTCTCCTTCTACCTTCCCTTCTTTATATTTGTCTCCTTCCTTGCTTCCCTGTAATTTGGGATAATGCTGTTGACTTTAATAGGTGTTGCTTTTTTGCTGATGTGATTTGTGTTTGCCGGGTGTCAAGAATCTCTAAGTCCTCATGGGATTGTTGAGGTCAGGAAATGGAGATGATGCCCAGGGCACAATTTTCCCAGGGCACTGATCTTCTTCCTATTCATTGATTGAATAAACTTTTCCAATATAACAACAACAACAACAAAAAGGCTTTATTTTAAAAGTGTGCTGCTTCTATATTTAATGGATCCTCTTGGGATTTCATGTCCATTAAAAAAGAAAAAAAAAGAAAACTGATAATCTGAATGTTTTGGGGTAAATAGGGTGGATGAACTGGCTATCAAACCATCTTTGAGATTGGTAATGCCTACACTTGCTTCTACCAACTGATTCTTTTTGAACATCTAATATGTTCCAAGCACTCCTCTCAGTATGTTATATGCATTATCTCATTTAATCCTCACATCAGTCTGCCTTTTTATGAGAGATATTAGGGTGATTCTCACTTTACAGATGAGCTATGTAAAGCACAGAATGATTAAGTAACTTCCCAGTTTTTAAATGGTGGAAATGGATTTCAATCCATGTATTCTGACTCAAGAGTCCCATGTCTTAAATCTACATTTTCCTGAGGAAGATGGCCCATGTTTCTCACAGGATGAGATGTTCTTTTACCTGAGATATACATACGAGTGCATTTCTACTTTCTTTGATAAGACACTTCTTTGTTTTTTTCCATGTGGTCATATATTTCTTCACCTGACTCAGAACTTCAATCTTCCAGTTCCAATGAACTTCAATTCCAGTTCCAATAGAACATCAATCTTCCCAGCTGAATTTGGCACAATTTGGGGGATACATTCAAACTGCCTCACTGCCATCTTTCCTGTTTCAGTGTTCAGCCTCCTTTCTGGGACACCATAGCTGCCTAAACTATTCTCCCTGCCTCCATCAATATGCTCTCTATCCTCTACAGGTCCCAGTGAATTTTCTAATGCAAGATATCCCCACCCTTTCATCGACAACCCATTGCTAAAGGATATAAGCTCACGTTGTTTAGTCATGGGTGTATTTACAACTTTGGCCCAATGTATAATTCAAGCCACATTTCACGACAACTGCCACCCCTTTTCACATCATATCCTATGCTTAGTCACACCAATCCACTCATTTCTCTCAAAAACACGTCATTGTTCGTGCTATATCTGTCCCCATAAATGCCTATTTTTACCTAGCAAAATAACCCCTGTCCTTTGAAATGCAGTTCCGGAGTCACTTCTTCCGAGATGGATTTTGTGAACTTCTCCATGCTTTTAGACAGACAGAGCTAATAAATATGGTCCCTCTTCTCTGTCTATAGAATTTTGTGTATGTAGTCAGTGTAACAACTGCTATCTTTTTTATTATAGTTACATTTTTACTTCTCACAACAGATTGTGAGTTCCTCAAGCATAGGAATCATGTCTTATACACACAGTAGGTGCTCATAAATTTCTGTCACATGAATGAGTACTTGAATAAACATTACTATACCACAAACCAGATAGATTAATCTAGCAGGCATAATTTGCATAGAACACAGTGGTAGCACTTACTGAGATTCTAATCTCATTAGATTGGGTTTATGCCTTTCTTTTAAAAAATACTCTCTAGCATAGATCAGTTGGAGAGTGATTACTAATCCCTCTTTTCTTGGAATGAGGAAAATCACACATAATAAATTATATTGGAGTTCTTTGGGAAGGAAAGAACAGATGCCTTGCATCAGAAGTGCAATGCCAGTTGGGAAACCTTCTGTACCAAGTGTTGATAATGCTTCTTTCTCACTTTCTTGCATCATCTTTGCTCCGCTTACAGTCTAGAGATTTTTCTTTCTCATTACATCTTCTAAATGAACCAGTTTATATGTCTTTCACTGCCTCTCTGAGCTCCCTGCCCCTCCCACTGATATTTCAGCCTTGGACCCATCTCACTCTTTACCTCTGCTCCAATTAAATAACTTCCTGAGGTTTTATTAGGTTATTCTTCCAGAAGGTGAACTAGTGCCTCGGGGTATTGTGGAATAAAAACACCAAAAAGGACAGCCTAGTTATTTTCTGTGGAAAGTAGTCACTGTACAACACACAGAGTACACTGGGAGGGAGCGAAAGGGAGGAATTTCAAGGATTATGAAGCTTGCCTATTTTCTTTAACTGCTCTTTCCACCTGTATAAACACAGTATGTAAAACCGCTTTAAAGGGAGCCATCATCCATCTCTGCATATTAAGGACTGTGTGTGTGTTTGAAAGCCTCAGATGGAGCATTAAAAGCTCAGAGTGGGAGCTGGGCAGTGGGCCACATATGACTCCCTAGAAACGGAATCTTCAAGTCCCTCTGTGGAGCAGTCACACACCTTATAAAATTTGTAATGAAAAATCATCTCTATCTGAAAACCCAGAGAAGAGAAAGGTGAATATTAATTGCACTGTCCAGAGTCAAGGTAAAAAATTGAAAATAGTTAAAATGTGTGTTTTATACCTTTCCATCACCTCTTTTCTACCCCTCATACTGTACCTAGATGTCCCACCTTTCTTCTCTCATCCTAGGAATATTCTAGACTAGAATATGCATTGTACCTCTGGTTTCTTAAAGCCTTTACCCTGACTTAGGATATAATACTCTGACTCCCGGAAGTTCTTGGATTCTAAAAGTATTCAATGTCTCTCTCTATATATATATATATTCCTCTCCTATTTCCGCACTGGGACTCATTATCTATTGGTTTAGGACTATTTTTTTTTTTTAAATTAGCAAACACAAAGTTTGAAGAACTGAATGCTGACTCAACGCTTAAAGTCTTCCATGTGAATTTCAATTTTTATCCCAGATTTTATTACTGAAAACAGACATATCTCCAGAAAATATAGGAGAAAGTTTTCCTGGCAATTTATCAGATAGCTTGTGTAAGCTGTTACTGATACCTGATACATAGATCTGAGTCATGTTTGTCCTTCTAACTTCTTTTCAAATAAGAATTGGTGAAAATCATTTATCTTCCATTCCGTTAGTTTTGTCCATCTTCCCAGGCCTCAAGTAAACAAATAAGGAGATAAAATAGTACCTACGTGTCATAAAAGGAAGCCAATCTAATATAAGTCCTTAAAAAAAAAAAAAACTAAAAAAAAAAAAAAGTGATATGTTTAAACTTCTACTTTCTCTAAGGAAATGAGCCTAAACCTCCACACGTTGGAATTTATATTCTTCTAGCCTGCTCTAAATTGACTAAATTCCAGTACATTCCTTTTGGCATCAGTATAAGTGTCTTCTTATCTCAAAAATGTCTATACTAAAAAATGGATGTCTAGATATTAATTTCTCTTCTTACCAATTATTTTATTTACATTTAATAGTGGTGTTCTGAAGATAAATCACAGTAATCCAAATAGAAAACTCACAGGGTACAAATTTTTGGCTCCAGTTTCAGCTTTTCACATTTTGTCCTATTTCCACAGGAGGTGATACCCATTCTCATTATGCAAAGAAACAGTGCCAGCCCCACCTCGAACATCGTACCTCTGAAGGAGTCCTCAGACTTATGGTTCTTACTGTTGACTGTGGTGTTTCTAAGGCAATTGGAAGCCAGAGAAAGATCTTCCTATACTTGATGGAGGTATTGGATTGGAGCACTTGGTGATTTGACCTCTCTTCACTATCGATAACGTATACCAGATAATGGTCATTCAAAGTCAACTTGTGCTGAATTCTCCACCCTTGGCCTCATATACAGAACACCCCAAATACACTAGTTCCCCCTTAGCCACAGTTTCACTCTCCATGGTTTCAGTTACCTGTGGTTAACTGCAGTCCAAAAATATTCAATGGAAAATTCCAGCAATAAACAATTCATAAGTTCAAAATTGAGTGCTATTCTGAGTAGTGTGATGACATCCTGCTCAGTCACACTCTGTCCTGCCTCAGATGGGAATCATCCTTTGTTCAGTGTCACCTAGCTGTACACACTCTGTGTACTAGTTCCTTAGTAGCCGTTTTGGCTGTTAGAACAATTGTCTAGTTATCACAGTGCTTATGTTCAAGTCACCCTTATTTTACTTCATAATGACCCCAAACCAAAAGAGTAGTGATCCTGACAATGCAGATATGCCAAAGAGAAGCCATTAAGTACTTCCTGTAAGTGAAAAGATGAAAATTCTCAACTTAGTAGCGAAACAAAATAAAAATGTATGCTGAGGTTGTTAAGATCTACAGTAAGAATGCAACTTATTTATAAATATTGCCTAATTTATAAGTTAAAGTTTATCATAGGTATGTATGTATAGAAAAACAACAACAGTATATCTAGGGTACTGTAGTAGTTGCAGTTTCAGGCATCCACTGAAGGTCTTGGAAAACATCTCCTGTGGCTAAGGGAGGACCATGATAATCAAAGAGAGTGCTTTCTGGTTCTTTGTTTCCTCAGAATACGCTTCTGTTTATTGCTTGACCTGAATTACAGAAGCACCAAACTTCCAGGTCACAAGAAACCTTATAGATCCACATTTAGCCCAAGTTTTGTCTATAAATGCATCTTTTGTACAACACCCACTTGGCCTCTGCTTGAGTCCCTCTAATAAAGCAAACAGCACCGACTTCTGGAGGCAGCATTCAAGTCTCTATAGAGCAGAAATAAACCTGGTACTAATACAGCATCCACTCAAAGATTAATACTCAGGTCTGCTGATTGATTCATTTTCCTTGCTTTCCAGATATGTGTCCCGTACCCTCTTCATTCACCTACTACAGTAGTAACAACAAGGAGAAGTTACTAAAATGCATCTGTTGAGCTCATTGAGAGCGGTTGTGGTAAAGATGCGGTTGGGGTTATACTAAAGGAACGGATTTACATTATGCTTTGACTTGAGTTATGGACACATAATCTTATCATTTTTATCACCTTATACCAAAAACTGAGGCAGAAGGGGAATTGACATTTACTGAGCTTGCAGAAACTATGAGGACATGTGTTAAGTATTTTTGTGTTGAATATTTTAGATCATGTAGTGTTCTTTATTACTCATACCAATTCTGCACAGTGGGTGTTCTTTGCTTCATTTTAACAGAAGATAAATCATCAGTGATATACTTGCATGCTGGTAGGCAGCAGCATTTGAATGTGAATCTTACTCCAAGTTCACAGGCTTTCTATCATATGATTTTTGGTATGCCTGAACCTAAAGGGGGTGCTTGCAAACAATGACTGTGTTTTCTTCTGTGAAGTGCAAGACTATCTGCAAACCATCAACTTGCTTTTGTGAGTTGGCAACATGGAAAACTCAGCTATTTCAGGAGGTGGAACCAATCCAGGAAATGAGGTGGCAGGAAATAGGGAGAGAGAAAAAGCCCATTTTTGAAATGAGCACTTAAGAGAAAGAATTTGTTCTGCAGCCTCTTTGGGTAGGAGCCCAAAGTGATGAGTTGTAAAGCTGCACCCCTTCGAGGTAGAGACTGAGGAACAGGCTAAGGCAGATCTGGGAGAGCTCCCTACAGCCTTCATTCCATCACTTTTGGTTTGGAGTGTATGTAGCAAGCCCTGAGCTACAGTGCTCTGACTGCTGTTCCGTGCAATTCCACGTGGCTTTATGTTTACCTTGGGCATCTTTTACCCTTATATAATTTTAATTAATCCATTATGAACTATAGTAAGAGAAATGCCAAGTAGCTGAAGTCCCACCATTCCTGGCCATGGCTGTTGGCCATTAAATAGTCTTCTAATTATGGTGGGACCCTCATCTGGACTAATATTCTGCCTTCTTCAGTTAAAAGCACCACAATAGCATGCACTTACTCTTTTAACAGCACGGCTGTTTCCTTGGACCAGGCCCAATTCTGTGTGTGGGAAAGAGTTTGGAGGAGTCTTAAATCCTCAGGTTATTTCTTTTCTCCCAACTGCAGTTCTCAGTACTTCCTACTTTCGCCCTCACAAGCCTAGACAACTGTGGAATTCTGACTTTAGTGTGGGGTGGCCTCCTTTCAGCCAATGCCAAACTCTCTACATGTAAAATTGTCTCTCAGGGATGTTCTCTGGAGCTCTTTGGAGAGCAGCCCGCTGGAGTCAGGGAAAAGGCTGTGTATGTCACAGACACTGCTGTAAAATGCCTATATATGTACTTTCAGACCATACTGAGATTGGCTACATGGTACAACACTTCTTTTCTCCTCCCCACCTGCCCCCCACTTTTATCCTAATCTCTGCCGTTTGCTTTAATCTCAATTTAGACTGCTTTAAATTTTATTTTAACCAGACTTTCTCTGAGGAAATATATTCAAGGGAAAGGCTGAAAAACCATAGGGTAGCCTAAGGACATATAAATGACCATTTGTTCAGTGGTCATTTATATAGTGAATAGTGATGTTATGCCCATGAAGTAAGGGGATACTATTAATTCATAATAGCTAGGATTATGCTGAACTACAAATCCCACCTGACATAGGGGGGTAAAGAAATTTTACTGCAAAACCTGAGAGACAGAGCCAATGCTGACTGACATCAGTGTCTCTGAAGATTCTCTCATGACTTCATTTAACGTTAATCAGAATTTAAAGCGAATTCTATCTGACAAAGACAAATTAGAGAAATTTTATCAACTTTTCAAAATCAACCTGAATCTCCCATCAAATTTTAATATCCACCCCAATCTCTCTTTTGCACCCACATCAAACCACTGAGAACCACTTGTTTGTTTTGTTTCCTTGTTTGTTGAGTTATTCTCTTTCATAGGAGGAATCTTCTCCTTAATGTTCTGTTTCATCCCTTTCGGACTATACAAATATCACCATGTACAGATTTAGGAAAATATATGTGAACATTTGTAAGCATAGGTTCACAGTATGCAAGTGATTGACACAAATCTGAGAGCAAAGTGCCCGTAATGAAAATAATTGATTTAGTTACATAAGGAAAAAATGAGAGAAGTGAGAAAACAAATTCACAGCGGGAACATCGGGAACAGCAGAGAGATTTTAAGACAACCAAAATGACTAGCCAGGAAATAAGCAGGTTTGAAATTTACTGGGAAGCTTGCAGAAGAGTTTAGATACAACCTGATGATAGGCAAAGAGATGCCAAGGAAACTTTTTGAGCAGAAGAGTGAAATGATCAGATGTTTGCAGGCTAACGGTCACGATGATGGCAGGGTGAAGAATAGACTTTAGCGGGAAATAGAAGATAGTGAGATCATTAAGGAGTTTCTGGTCCCGTGAAGAGGTGATGAAAACCTGCCTCCGGGTGGTAGTTATGCAGATGCAGAAAAGGAGATAAATGTGCAACTAGGACTAGAACCAGTGAGACTTAGAGTCAATCTGAAAAGGAAGGGAGCTTCAGCAATTCTCAAGTTTGTGATGTATAACTGGTTCCAATTTGAAAGGACAGGGAATCTCAAAGGAAGAATTGTTTGGATATTCTGGAGTTGAGGTGAGAGGGCAGTAGATTTCAATAAGGAGGGTGGGGTTGCAGTACAAAACAATACGGCTTTGCACAAACTCTCCATAGGCAAGAGCCCTGAAAGAGAGCATGATAAAGAACAGCAAATGCTATAGAGTACTGGAGAGAATGAGGACAGAAACATTCTTCTGGTAGCAACCAGATGGTCTTTGCTTAATTTTGCTAAGGTCTGTGGGTAGAAGACTGGTTGCAATGGTTTAAGGAGATAACGCGAGCTGAGGAAATGAAGACAATTACAAGGGAACAAAGTGACGACATGGAAATGTAATCAGTCATGAGCATCTAGTTCCACCTCCTTTGGAGCATTTTCTCCATATGTAGATATCCAGGCAAAAGCCTCTCTGTAATGGAGGATCTCTGGTCCTACTCTTGGCAGTGGATACAGAATATGGTGAAGCCACAAAGGAACACCAAGAGAGAAGCCATAGATAGGGGAGTCTTAACAATATGTTCTTGATGGCAGCTGGTCAAGACACAAAAGCAAACATCCGCCAGTACCCCAACAAGGGGTCTTCTGGCACCTAGTCTGGCTGGCAGCCGGGCAAGACACAGGAAGTAGGATCAACACAATCTTCAATCCACAATCCGCTTGCTAACCACACTTGCTAGCCTCAATCCCAGCTTGCTAGCACAGCCACGGCAGTCGCTAATGGCTGACGGCCATCTACTACCCGAGCCAGCACCTTTCCACGTGAGGTCGAGAGCCTGGAAACTGCTCTCTGGGACTCCGTCCCCATACCCTCTGCTTTCATAAGATGGAAAAAAACTAGAGAGGATTTAGGAATAAGAATCTGATATCTTGGATGCCAAATAGGATGATGACTTAAAGGTGGAAAGTGCTGAACTTCAAATTATCTCATTTATCACTAATTTACTGAACTTAATGTAGTGTGTACTTCAAAATTCTATTCATTCTGGTAAAGATCTGAATAGCTAGCTGAGTGGATTGATATTTTTGATGAGCCTATAAATAAAGTTTTATTGAAGGAAACTAAAGAGTCAGGGCTCTCTTCCCAAAGTTAAAATCTAAAGAAAAGTAGATTCATCCATCTATCCAATTAGTGGTAGCACTAAAAGCAATTAGAATGTAAAAAAGGATGTCTCTAACATCATTAACAAATCTGGAACTGTATGAGTGATTTTTAATGTGAATTCAAATGGGTAGATATAGAAATGGATGTAAGAGTATGTGTGTTTATACACATTTATTTCCTGTATCTGTCTGTTGAGAGGTCCAATGAGCAATAACATTCCCCTACTAATAGTGGGCTTGATTTCTAAATGCCTTCTCTAAGAAAGGGAACCAGGGGCACGTGGAAAAATCATTGATGCCTGAGTTTAGGCAAGGCAAGTGTAAGAAGCACCTGGAACAACTGTAATATCCAGGGATCTCCCAATGGTCAACTTTGGAACAAATTGAGTAATACAGTAAATAATTATAGTAATAGGTTATAACTTATTCAATAAATCAAAATCCATGTGTTTATACAAATATAAATAAATATCTGAATAAATAAACAAGTGGGAGATAACATAAAGATCATTGTAAAAGTCTCATTAATAAATGTAAAAAAATTATGGCAATATAAAATATTGTTTGATTAGCACCAATATAAAAATTGTTTCAGAAAATGCAATAGGTGATAAAGTTAGTTGACAAAAGTAAAAGAAACAGAATATTTACACACTTAAACTAGCTTTCCAGAAGATATTTGTTGATTTCAAAGAAGAAACTTAAAAAAAGGCAGTTTTAAACTGGAGAAACCTGGAAGAAACTACCCCAGGGAAGATATCCTAGATAAATGTGAGACTCAGAATCTATGTGTCCCGTCTCTCTGAAGGATCACAGATCTGCACTGCCTGTCATTCATTGTATGAACAGAGTTGCCTGAAATACTTTGTCAAGTTTTATATTTATTTATGATGGGGGCGCTGCATTTCTGTAGTCTATGGTTAGTTTTTCCTAAAAGGCATTTTGGTGAGTATTATTTTCTCCATGTAATTACATATATATCAAGTGAAAGACAAATAATTTACACACACACACACACACACACACACACACACACTCATGAAAGAAATTCTATAAAATTGAAATCTGGAGTGGTAATAAATTTTTGAGAAATATTTTTCTTATTTTACCTTTCAGACTCTTCTTCTTTAGTATGGAATCTTTTTTCTTCTTCTTATTATTTTTAATCTATCCTTCCTGGAGCTCCATGAGTGTGACTGTCCATGAAAAAAGCATTGTAACTGTTCCTGAGGGTGTGTGTGTTGGGGGAATGTATGTGGGGGCTTATAAATGATGGGAGATGCCTAGAAAAAGAGGGGCTGTTATCAACTAATTTTATCAGATATGATGCTTGTGGTTGGAATATTTCTAGGAATTTTCACTGCAGGCAGCTCCCTGGGGAGATATTCCAGAGCAAGAAACCAGAGGAAAATGCAGATACTCTTAAAATCAATCAGCTCTCTTCCAAGAACAAAAGACACATGAGGATTATATGACAAGCCTCATTTTAAAGAAACTCCTCATACATCAGCTTTGTCTGCTGTGCATTGAATAAAGGAGTGGCTGGTGCTCTGAAATCCATCCAGCACCTTGTGTTGGCAGCCTCTTACCAAGTAAATTCAAGAGATAGCAGCTGCCTTGGAGCAACAGTGTGGCTGCCACCTCTCTGGAGCAAAAAGCAAGAACTGGAACACATCATGATTCAGTTTCAGTGAGCAGAAGGATCTGAATGGGAGGAGAGCTGTCCAGAGTCAGAAAATATTTGCCAGCTGAGAAACTGGATCATTACTCTCAGAGCTTTTTTTGTAGCCCATCAAAATCTTTGGGGGTTGCCTCCCTCGGATCCGTAGATTGCCAAACACAATTTGAATTAGGCACAGAACAAGGGAAAACTCAGATGGTTTATTTTGCTTCTAGGCAAACATATGCCTATTTAAAATTTAGTTTCTTCTGTGAATTTATTTTAAAGAATATTGTAAATTCAGTTACTTTTCAAAGGAGAATGAATTCCAGTTTTTGCTCCACACCAGGAATTTGTCACATTTTGGAAGAAAGCATTGCATTTGCAGAGTGACAGCGCTTCAGTATAAAGGTCATT
Source organism: Rhinolophus hipposideros (assembly GCF_964194185.1). Lineage (NCBI taxonomy): Eukaryota > Metazoa > Chordata > Mammalia > Chiroptera > Rhinolophidae > Rhinolophus > Rhinolophus hipposideros. The sequence continues at coordinate 43,096,619 of NC_138050.1, read as the reverse complement.
AGGATAAACAGTATAACGTGCAGCACTTTTCTGAGTGAGCAATGAGATACTCATTTTTGTGTTGTAAATTTACACTCAGGCTCTCTAGTAATAGCTCTATCTCCTCAGTGCAGGTCCCAAAGGGTACCCACGTCCCCTCACCTAGAGCAATTCCCAGCCCCAGGGAGAATTTTGAGACTGGGTTTGCTATTCAGTGAATCACTTCCCTTCTCTTTGGTACCTGGGTGAGCTGTAGGAGGTTCATAAATTTTACCTCTGCTGATGGGCTACTTAATTCTCCAGCCACTGTGTGAGGAGTTGAAGATTTATGGGAAAGAAACTCAACCAGATGCTTTTCTGCAGACTGGTCAGGGACTTTGTTTAAATCATTACAGGTTGAGAGAATGACGGGGGGTGGGGAGGTGGGAAGGCATAAACAAAACTTTAACATTCTGTCTTCAAAAATAAATACTGAAGGAAGTATTCCCTGCTTTTCGGCATTCCAAATCATTATAGTAGGTGAGGGGTCACATGCTATTCTGGGAAGCATTTAGGGGTCTGAGATTGTCTATGCAATTTCTAGAGCTTCCTTCAATCTTTAGGATTTAGTGATATTGTTCAGGAATCCCTTGGATTGGATGCTTTACATCTTTTATTCACCTTAGCCCAGATAAATTAGGGAAAAGAAAAAAAAAAAGTGAGGTAGGAAGCTAGCTCACTAAGGGCTTGAGGAGATTCTGCAACCATCTGCCTAGCCGGCAATTTGACTTTGTCCTTTTTCCAGTCTAATTGCAAGTGGTGTGCAAGTTGAGCCCACCTGTCTTTGCATAAACACATATGAAGATAAACAACTATTCCAGGAAAGACTCTGGCCCAAGGGTCCTCTCTGGGCACAGTCTCCAAAATGAGAAGGTCTGAACAGCTCCCCAACCTCTGGCTTGTGAGGAAGATGGCCCCTGCTGCCTTGTATCTGAAATGTATTGGCTCTTTTTGTCAAGTTGGCAGGATTGCTGGAGCTTTGCAGCAGCTTGCTCTTTGAGTTTCTGTGAGAACAGCGAGAGCTAGGTGCAACAATGAAACTGCTATGTTTGATTAATGCACAAGATACTGCGCCATGCTTCTGCCAGGTCTCATTTCAAGACTCAGCATTGTACTTTTGCAAGGAGCAACTATTCAGTACAGCTACCCTCTTTGTAACTTATCATACAAAAGAATCAACACCATGACTGTCAGGATGGCTGTAAGCGAAGATAATTGTTCTCCCTTGCACCTGCCTAAGCCCCTGCCATCATTGTGAAGCAGAAAGGTCTAAATATTTTGATTTACTCCCTTGGCAGTATGTCTTTTTAAAGAATGATTCCCTTTTATACTCACCTAAGAGCTTAAAAATTTCAGCAATGGCTAAGGAGTGCTAAACACATGGAAGCACAAGACCCTCATGCCATTAAAATCCTGTCATCAATGCTGACGACCTGAAGCTAGGGATGGCCCTTCATAGAGAGGTTTAGTTTAATTCTATGACACTGAGAGAAACATTTGTATTCTATATGTTTTCCTTAATGAAGGAGAGGGGTTAGGCAGGTGGCTGAGATACATAGAGAATGTAACACCACTTACAATCATAAGAAGTCTGGAGGAGGAGCAGAATGGGCCAAAGTGACCCATTCAGTTTGGACATAATATTTAAGGATAAAAGAAAGGACATGGAAGTTGGACTTAACTAGGTTTGGGGATTGCAGGGTGAGTGTGCCCCAAGAGACAAAGCGATATTATATCTGAGGTAACAGAATGTATAATAGAAATGACAGCTCTGATGGCCAGTCCAGAAAAAGAGTTCCAAAATTGCTTCGAAGGGTGGACTAAGAACTGACGTCAGTGCATAGCTTCCCAAGGGGAGTACTTCGAAGGTGACCATAGTGATATTCAGCAATGAGGTATGTAGCACTTTTTCTAGGATGAGTTTGCGAACTTAATTGTCCAACTTTCATATATCAGGGGTGCCAAAAATTGTATAGAGATTATTTGTATTCATCTTTTGTTATCGGTATATATTGAGTTGTTACAATCTTAATACAGATGTTTCCTTTTTAAAATGTGTATACATTTTTTTGGTACCTTCTGTATGTAAAATATATGTGTGTGTGTATATGTTCATTATAGAAGAGCATCACGTATTTCCACAGTAGTTACAAAAACTCTTAAAGCTTAAAAAGAAAAATGGAAGGAAGCGAGAAAAAAAAAGGAAAGAAAAGAGAAAAAAGAAAAAGAAAAATATGCTACAGTTGGTGAAACACAGAAAACAGAAGAAAATTTTTGATGAAGTGTAAATTGGCCAGCTTTGGCCAACGTATTGACTCTAGTGAACATTGCAAAATAAATAACCCCTTACAGGCTCCCCAAGCTTCCTTAACTTCAGATTCTAAATCAGCCTTAACAGGGTGATCTGGAAACAAGCCTACTCCTGTTGCTATTTTTCTTGCATCTGGATTTACCTCTTTATTTGGAGCAAGAACAAACAAACAAACCATTTAATCTCCATCCCCTGAGTATCGTAATATGGCTTTTTGTAAAATTGATCAGGAGTGTTGCCAATGCTGTCCTTCTTTCCACTGTTTCTTAACTGCAGATGCTTCAGCCTCACTAAGAGGAGCTCTCATTGTGACCCAAACCAGTCTGTTACCAAGGACGAACAAAAGCAAGGCAGAAAATTGATAGAAAAAGTGGTGGTTTTTTTTGTTGTTGTTGTTTTTTTTTTTGGTCTATTTTGATTTGTAGAATGATCATCCAGAAAGAAGTAACTACACACATATTTTGATGTCAGAAACAAGAGGATAGATAATTCATTCCATGCCCAGACTACTCCCTCTCAAAATGTAGCCCTTGCCAGGTTGCTGGGGACATAAATTATATTTGAAAGTTAATTTCTTCAGTTTTAGTTTTTAATCCCTGATGCAAAATGGCTGCCCTCAAGTTAGTGCAGTTGAAAGAATGCACTGCTCAGTGAGTGGGGAACATGTGTTCCACCCCTGTCTGGACCAGTAAATAACTATGTCATACAAAATAAATTACTTTTTCTTACTGAATCTCATTACCTTCTTATCTACGAAATATAAGGATTAAATTTCATGATTTCAAACATTGAAATTTCAGATTTTTTTTTTTTTTAATCTTCAGCTATTATTAGTCACTGTGCTTTGGTGTATGGATGAGTTTTAGGTTTGTTCTTGAGAAAAGATTTGTCAAGGCAGGAAGAATTAGGATTTTGTGTCTCATGAGGAGAATGATGACAAAAGTACAAGTGACATAACTGAGGCCAGTAAGGCAAATTTTACAGCATAATTGTATTTGTGTTAGTGATACAACTTATAGAAAACAATTTTTTTAATTCTAAATTTGATTGCAAAATCTTAGTTCTTTACCAAACCAACCAATCCTATTGTACTCTGATCCATGCTTTGAAATGGGAGTGGAAGGAATTTATTATGAAGATTTAAATTTGAACAAAACAAAACAAAACAAAACAAAAACACACACACACACACACACACACACAAAAAAAAAAACACATGTCATTGCTTTATTTTATGTCGTGCCTTATTTTACTAATGTGTTTCCCAAGTTTCTTATCTAAAGGAGTATGCCAAGCAAAGTGACATTTCATCTCTTTCCCAAATAGAATTTCTTGGTTTTAAGTCTACCCATAATATTTTAAGTTTTTTGTTGCTATGTCTCTGAAAGTTATGGAACCTTAAGCTGGTCTAGATCAAACCCAATCCAATAAAATGATCTCTTCTGCTATATCCATGTCAGGTAACCATTCCTTGCTGGGTGAAATATCACACTATATCACACCTTCAGAGTCCTGGAAATTAGGGACTCATTATTTTGAAAGTGGTCTGTTCTCATTTTGGATATTTTTAAACCATTAATTCCTCCTCTCATTAAGTTAAAGAGGAAGGTTCATTCAACCTGTACCTTTGTACTTCCCTTGTAAGAACATACAGATGTTTCCTATTCCCATTACAGTTAATCTAATATGTGAAATCACCTATTATACCTCACCTAATTTTTTTTCTAAACTTGCACTGTCCAATATGGTAGCCACCACCCTATGTGGCTGTAGTTGTTAGGTTTATGTCGAATTAGTTAGTCTTTAGTCCCCAGTTATCTAATCAAACATTAATCTAGATGTTGCCGTGAAGGTATTTTGCAAATGTGGTTAACATCTACAATTAGTTGACTTTAGTAAAAGAGGTTGTCCTTGGTTTGAAAAGTTGAAGTTTTTAAGAGCAGAACCGAGGTTTCTTGAACAAGAAGAGATTCTACCTGTGGAATGCATGTTTAAATCCTGCCCTAGAGTTTCCAGTCAGCCTTTCTCTGTGTTTTGGACTTACAGAACCAGTCCCTCCCACCCCCACCCCATTATCACGTAAGCCCATTCCTTGCAATAAATTTCTCTTTCTCTCTATCTCTTTTCTCTATCTGTCTATCTACCCACCTATCTACCTATCCACCTATCAATCAATCACTGTTTCTCTCCTGTAGTAATCCTGATTGATAGTTATTTAAAATTTAACTTAAATGAATTAAAATTACATAAGATTTAAAAGTCAGTCATAGTGACCGCATTTTACATTTAAAGTGTTCAATAGCCAAGCTAATGGCTGCTCTACTGGACAGCTCAGAACATTTCCATGACAACAGAAAAAGCTAATGCAGAGCACTTCTCTCCACCAAGCATTTCCAGTTCCCTCAATCAGATTTTTTTAATTCAACATGCTAAATTAATGTTCACCACATTATCTTACAGATTCACTAATATTTTCATATCTCTGTTAAAATATACTGGTAATTGAACACCAAAAAGTCCAGTTGAAATCTGATTAGCTCAGGATATGGCGGAATTACCATCTCTTAAACTGGATATTATTGAAATGGTTCCCAAAGCTATCTATATCTGAATAGTCATGCTTGTTTTCCCATCCACTATGGGAAAGTTCTTTTCCCACGTATCCGGCTTGCTTAACAGTAAATAATTTTATTGTTTTAAACTAATTTTATTGTTTTAAACTAATTAATAGAGTGGAGATGGGGGGGGGGGCAGAAATCTTACCTAAACAGCTGCAATATTGAGATTTTTGCATTGGAAAGATTAAGATTTACTTATAAACAGAAAAAGTAATAATAATATAAGAGAGAGAGAATTAAGGGAAATATTGAGGAATACAGCGTAGAAAATAGAGATAAGAGCAAGGGTGAGGGGTAGAAGGAAGAGAGACCAATAGCAGATGAAGACTCTTTAAGGTTAGAGATAGGAATGAAGGACAAATGACTTTAAAAGTGCTCCTTGCTTTATGAAATAAATTCCCTTTAATGTTACACAAAAGATGTATGTAAGGACTGGGCTTACTTTAAATCAATTTAAACTGTTTAACTAGTTTTCATTTATGAAATTTGCTTTTTAATGAAGTATTGCCCTGTGCCTGAATTATGGAGGCCCAGAATTTATTCCATATGTATTATATTCCTATTGATCTGGCCTTATTTTATAATTGGATTTGTTGCAGTCACATCTCTTTGCTGGTTCATATTGAGTTTGTATTTGACAAAGATTGCTAAGAACTTTGAACACGATATGCTCTTTAGTCTGGTCACCGTTCCTTTACTAAAGTAACTGACTGGCAAATTTGCTTCTGCGAATTTTGACCTGTAATACTAGCATGTCAAGAAATTTTTATTATTTTCTGTAATAGCTCATATTTTAAATCTCACAAATAGAATGCCTTTAGCTCCTAGTACCAGCTGCCTGTATGAAACTTATTTGAACAAGAAAAAATACTGGTTCATGTATCATTAAAGTAGAGGTGGAATAGACTTCAAAGATCATTGACCCAAGGGTTGAGCAGTGTCATCAGTATTTTGGGTTCATCCTGTCTCTCCAATATGCCTGCCACACCTTCATCATGAAACCACCTATTCTCCGGGGCACATAGCAGCTGCCAGGCACATTCAGAGGTACCCACTTCCTTGGTTACATAAGAGCAGAAGAGTAGTTTTCATGGCTCCTGTTTAAGAATTAAAGATTTTTTAAGAAGCCTCCAACAAGTATCTTCTTTTTGATCAGATTAGGATGATGTGCTCATTTTCTAAACATCTCTGGCAAAGAAATAGGATCTCATGTAGACTAATAATGTCCTCACATATAGGTGAGAGCACAGTCATTGTTTTTTTCAATAAAATTGTATGTTTTGGAAGAAAGAAGGGGTAAGTAGATGTTAAATCAGTATTCTACGTGTCCTATCACAATAGCCCTTTCAGTTTTGTGTGATTGATATTTTTTAGATTATGTCTTTATCCGATTTTTAAATAAAATTGTTAATAAGGTGAAATTCAGGGAGATAGCGAGAGATCACTTTTCAACGTGGCCTCCATTTGTTAATGAACAGATTAGGTGTTAATTTTAAAATCACTTATAAATTATTAATTCATTAGGATCCAGTGTTTCTAAAGTGCAATAAGTTGTGAGATCTATTATAATTTGTTGCTTATAAGGAAAGTCCAAATATTTACTGAGAACCTACTATATGCTAACATTTTTTTTTAGGTGCTGGAGATATATATAGAACTGGCATGACAGTTGCCATAGAGCTTTATATTAATGGGGGAAGATAGGGGAGACAGTCAATGTAGAAGAGAGTTAAGTTCTTAGCATATCTGTTTGTGATAAATATGTTTTAAAAAACAAGAGGAGAGGAGGTGTCAGGATGTAGGGGGACGATTATAATTAAAATACATGTAGGATGATTTTTAAAAACCTCAACTTTCCACATAAACAATAAGGCAGAGGAAAGAGTTCAGGAAACAGAAAGGAGGTCTGTGAGTGTGGAGCCAGGGGAAATAATAGAGGAGATGGTAAGAGATATTGAAAAGGGGGAGGATAGCTCATGTTGGATTATGATAATATGGGTCATTTTAGTGATTTTGGCTTTTATTCTGCTGGAGATAAGAAACATTGGAGAATCGTAGACTGTGACATGAAATAATCTAAATTATGTCTTTAATTTTTTTTTTCTAACTACTATGTTTTACAGCAAGTTTTAGGGAGATGAAGGAAGAAGATAGGAATTACTTTGAAGATGAATATGATGATTCAGGTGAGAAACGATGGTAGAAACAGGATGGTGATAATGCATGTGTTGATATGGGGCCACATTCTGGATACATATTGGAGGCAGTGATCATAGGTTTCATTGACAGATTCTATGTGGGTGTTAGGAAAAAATGACGGCCAGGGAGACTAAGTTTTTGGCCTGCACACCTAGAATAATTGACATGCTATTTGCCAAAAATAGGAAAAAATACAGGAAATTTAAGTTTAGAAGGAAAGCTAAAGTGTGGCTTTAGGCACATTAAGTTTGAGATATTTATAAGACATTAAAATTGAGGTATCTATAAGTAATACTTTATACAAGTCTGGAACTCAAAAGAGAGATCCACAGAGATGAAAAATTTGTATTTATCAGAGTATAAAAATTAGGAGTCACCAGAGTATAGATTGGATAAGATCACCAAGTATAGAAAGAAAGGAGATGCGGCCCAAGGTTTGAAATCTGGGATCACACTTAATTTTAGAATTTAGGCAAATGGGAATCAGCAAAGGCGACTGAGTAATGAGTCTGTGATAGAAGGAGGAAACTGAGGGAGAATTGTGTACTGGAAGTCAAGTGGGGAAAGGTTTCCCGGGGTGGGGGGGAATTCAGTTTGTCAGATACTGACAATAGGTCGATAAGGGCAGATCGAGTAGGGTACTGGGGATGAAAGTCTGACTGGAGTATATTCCAGAGGAGAACAGAAAAGGAAGAATTGCAGACAGAGAGTTTGGACAACTCTTGTGAGCAGTTTTGCTCACAAGAGCTGAAGGGGATAGTGTCGAGATAGTGGTTTTGTTTTTAAGATGAGAGAAAGAAAATATGCTTCTACGTCAGTGAAAACGATGCAGAAGACAGGGAGTAAATGACGCTGCAAGAGAGACAGCAGACTTGCAGGCACAGTGCCAATGTCCTTTAGTTCAAGAGATGGTATGACATTTAGCTCACTTGTTCTAAATGTGAATAGCTAGCAGATGAGACACTGAGAGACAACACGATGAGATTAGGAAATAGTAGCAGGTAAGTATCTTTGTCTTTAATGTGGACAGGCCATTCACGAATGGATAATAGCTATTGTAATATGTTATTCTCTCAAAAAGTTAGTATCATACTAAAAAATGCATGACTATATATGATTGCACAAGATTATAGTTCATTATACATTCATAAAAATATTTTGAGATTGTGTTAAAATTAATTTTATTATTCATTTAAGAATGATACAATTAAAAAGACATGAAGAGATACTGGGTCTATTTAAAGAGAGGGTCCAATAGAAGCCTAATTGGGACTCTATGATGGGTCGATGTATTAGTATTAACAGAGTTAAAGTCTATGGGAGTCTCAGACAGTGTATTAGTTTTCTATTGCTACATACACAAACTTAGAGGCTGAAAAAATGTCGACATGTTATCTTACATTTTTTATGGGTCAAAAGTCTAGAAATGGGTTAGCTGGGTCCTCTGCTTAGGGTCTCAGCAGATGGACATCAAGATGTCACCTGGGACTGTGATTCTTATCTGAGGTTCAGGGTCTACTTCCAAACACTGGAGGTGGACAGAATTGATTTCCTTGAAGCAGTATGACTGACATCCCTGTTTTCTTGCTAGCCATCAGCTGGAGACTTCTCTCAGTTCCTAGATGCCACCACAGTTCTATGCTACATGATCCTGACAGGTATCAAAGCATAGCTATTTGCTTTCTTCCAGGCCAGCAAGGGCACATTTTTATGACATTTCATCTTCTTTTAAAGGGTCCTTTGATCAGGTCTGGCCCACCAAAATAATCTCTTTTTTTAAAATTAACTCAGGCTACCTGATTAGCAACTAATCATAGGAGTATTCACAAGTCCCTCAGCCACTCAAGGGGAGGGGATTACAGAGGGTGTGTACACCAGAGGGTGGAAATTGATGGGAGGGCATCTTAGAATCCTATCTACCACAGACAATAAATTTTTCAATGGAAACAAACATGAAAAACCATCACCATTCTTGGCTTTTGGGCTTCATCTGGCTGGGAAGGGGGATGAAGATAGAGCTGTGGGAAGAGTATTACATGATGAACAAGTCCCTAATTGTAGGAAGTGACCATGTTGTCTAAGGATGGCCTGCAGTCATGTGAAAGAAGAAGCTGCCAGTCTTTTGTAAATATCATTCTATTCTCAGGTTTTTCATTGAGCTGGACTTCATTATGTGTATAAACGCATGCTGCACTGAAATGCAGTCAAAACAATATTTCATTTAGTATATGTTGGTTTGTATTTGTTTTACATAGCCATAGAATTAGAGATTTACTCAGGTTACACTGATACAAGTAACGTGCAAGGTCTCTGAAAGACAGACCAGAAGAACTAACTGGTGGGTGGAGTGGTGTAAAGGCAGGAAGCTAGAAAGCCAGTGATGCCCAGAGACTGAATGGAGAATGAGGAAATTAGCCACGAGGCTGGGAAATCTATGCAGATGGTCATCAGAGAGCATCTCAAACCAGAATGATGGCAGGATGGAGAAAGCCAATGCAGTTCTTTTTCATTGTGGGTTCATAAAACCTCAGTCAGAGAGGTCATCATTTTCATAATTGCACCAATTACCTGGCTGCACAACAACCACCACCACAAAACAAAAATATTGTCAGCATGTTAAGGTCAAATATACCTACATCAAGGTAGGCAAAATACTTGTCCTACCTGAACTCTAAAATAGTAAGGCCTGGGAAACAGGATTACCTAGGAAGCAAAAAAATACTCTGGCCCTCGTGGCCTTGTTTATAAGAGCTAATTGTTAAATTTTCAGAAATTTTTGCAACCTGGTTGCTAAACACAGTCATTATTAAAATTTAAATTATAAAGCTTATAATTAAATAATATATTAAAGGCAAAAGTAACAAATACTTGAAACTCATTACTTGATAATTACTACATTTTACTATTACCTACTGTGCTGTTTATTTATGTCTATTGCATCTGTAAAGTAGACATACTTTATAACGGTGGTTCACTCTGCATCTCTCCCCAGCTCTGTGTTCAATAAAGTCACATCGGTGGCTTGAATTTGTCCACAGGGCATTTATCCCACCCAAATCAGGAAACCCAACAGATCAGGAATTGATTTTGTGCTGAAGTTGAAAAGGTTTTGATTTAACTAATATAATTTACACAAGAGTGAGAAATCGTTCTACAGCATATCACATATCAGATTTAATGACAGTAAATTTATTAGGAAAGGGCAAGTAAATTAGGAGGGAGTACCTATTTGTCAAATCATGGCTGAATTTTAGCTGTATGTTGGCTCAACTACAAAAATCTGGCATAGATTTAAAAAAAGCATTCTGTGGGGCATCAACTGACTACAGGAATTTTCAATAAGGAGTAATATATATTTGTTATTATTTGTAAATTGTTAAACATACTTTATATCTGTAAATTTAATTATATAATCAAATTTATATTATATATCACGTATCATACAAATGGTACATATCTCATGTATCATACATAATTTTATGATATATGATATGTTTTATACACACACATACCAGAATGTCAAACATTCATCAGGTTACCACTGGCTCTAAGCCAAAGATGTAACTGCATGAAAAAAACCTTGGGATAAGGTCCTGACTCAGCCACTGGCTTATGAGATTTAGAAAATCACTTAACTTCTTGATTTCATGTTTCCCTCTGTAAAATGAAGCTATCAGTCTGATATTCTTGTCTGATAGGATTTCTGTGAGGAAGAAAAGTAATGGCTGTAAATGTTCTCTGAAAAATGTTAGTGGACAAGAAAGCCAAAGCCCTTGCCCTTGTGGAGCTTACAACTTTGTGCATTTAGTGAAGATTCCTGGAGTATTTGAGCTGGTGGCCACCCAGACATCATCTGGCCCATGACCTTCACTTTACCAATAATGAGAGAAGACCACAGAATTAAAATGCTGAGTTTAATGTGCATACGTATGGGCATGGGGTGTGTATGTATACACCCAACATAGCATTTGTCCATTCTTAGTCTCAGTAACTTGCAGGACCAACTCAATAATATAAAATAATTAGGGGGAAATAGAATATACCGGCATACTATTCAACATATAAACCAGAAATACTAGCAACCCAGCACATTACAGGTGGGGTATTTAGCTATGAGCATACGAAATAACTCCACTAACACAGTTTCTTGGAAGTTAGAAACTGGGGTTGCTCTATCATGATCCTTGACACAGAAAGATTTAATATTTAAATTATAAGAAGTAAAGTGCACATAAAAGTTATTTGATTTAAGGTAAATAGCAATTTCCAACTCCAGTATAAATATTAAAATACCTTTAAATATTAGGATTCAACACTCATAGTAAGTCAGCTTGTCTGATTCAAAAGATTTGTCTTTGCCTTGTAAAAGTCTTTTATCCTTTACAATTTTGCAAATAGACATGAATTCTTAGATGCATAATAATTCAGTGCATTCCCGATAGGAAAAAAAGTCTGTATTGACCAGCCAATGAACATTGTATGAGTTCATACTTGATATGTCCTGGATTTTGCTGCAATTTTTTTAAAACTCTTAGACTGTGAGGCTACTTGATCTCAATGAAATGTAGGCACATGGATCCACACACCTCAGAGACTGCATTATTTCCGGGTAAGTACTGATTGATGAGTGAATTAAATGCGTGTGAATAAGAATGAGATAGCTGATAATGTACAGGAGCTTCCTACTGCATTTGCATGGCCCATTTCCAATGGCTCTACAAAAAAACTGGGATTCATTCCTGAGTTGCTGCTGGGGGCTTCCTTCGGCCCTAAGTCACAAGCTCCTCAGACTTTTATTCTAACAGGAGAAACTCTGTCTGTCTATAGGCATAAATGTCTTAGATGTTATTAAAAGGCGATTTTCGTAAGATACCCCCTACTTTAAAGAAAAATTGCTGCCATAATTCCCCCAAAGTGAAAACCACACCTAGTGTAATTACCCACTTAATTCTTTTTCTTTTTCTTTCTTTTTTTTTTTTGCTTATTTGGAGCTAAGAGTCTAAGTTGTTGCATTTATATGCTGGTAGCTGATTGCACTTCAGGCTTTCTTCTCCTCTGATTTAGGTAATATAGAGGTAGAAGAGAATATGATTAATGACAGAGAATGATGATTTCAACACTTCAGAGCTTATTAATCAAGAGTTTGATACACTGGGGCTCTAACTAGAATGCCAAAGTGCAGGTGCTCGTGTGCCATTTCTAAATGAATCTTAACACATGTAAATCTGCTGTATGTGAAGATGTAATTATAAAATGATGATAGAATGACTCAGGGCCAATCTGAGGTCTGCTCATTGGCTGTCATAGTTTATTCCTGATTCACCTGGACTTCACTCACCACTGGAGCACTGGAAAAGAGCTCCTCCATGATCAAGCTCCTGGAACCTTTCCCATTTTGTTTTTGTTTTTCCCCTTTAACTTAAGTCACTAGGGAATGCTGACACTTACACCAAACTCAATGCAAAATAGCAGTGATGGTAATTGAGAGTAAGCCAAACAGATGTGAATATGATTAAATATTTTGCCTTCTTGCTGATAGACCTGGTCTGGCTTTGCTTCTCTCAGTAAGAAAAGGTTATAAATCAGTGACAGTTCCATCATTCATGCCCAAAATGATGCCTATGAAAAAGGTCTCCCCAGGGGATTTCCCCATCTGTCTCCCAACCACGCTATTTTTAGTTTATTTGATTTTGTGGTGATCAGGATGGATAAGCTCAAATCCCTTGTTATTTCATGGCACAAAAAAGCAATTTTGAATTTCCGTTGATTTTCCCAGTTGTAGGAGTAAAAATATCACAAAGCCCAAGTCTTCCTGAGTCTTGCCTCATCTAACCCTAGAGTCACTGCTGGCTTCACTTTAGGAGGATCCATGTTAAACAATGCTCAAATCTCAGATCAAAAATCGAGTTTCACTCTAAGACTATCTTTATTTTTTTTATTTTTTTTTTCTCTAAGACTATCTTTATTTTTTTTTATTTATTTATTTTTTTTGAGAGCCCACTGGCCCATGTGGGAATCGAACCGGCAGCCTTCGGAGTTAGGAGCATGGAGCTCTAACCGCCTGAGCCACCGGGCCGGCCCCTAACACTATCTTAAACCAATATATTTGCTGGATTTCTGTAGTCATCAGAATTTTCTTTAATTTCTTTTGTTTGTGGGGGAGAGAGGCAAGTGGAATAATAGCTTTCTACCCAAATATTTTTGTCCAGAAAAAGTAAAACTAAAGTTTTGCCCTAAGCCTAGACCTGAAACTCATAATAAAATGTCCTATTACTTTATGTCCTTTTCAGAAACACATTATTAATGACAACAGACTTTGATGCCTCAATCATGAATAATGTTAAAATTAAAAATTAGATGTCATTCCAGCATGCTTTACCAATAGACGTATTTAGCACCTTTGGTGAGAACTGGTTATTAAGAAAATGCCTCTTAATCCCTTCACCTTTCTTACGCAGGCCCCCAACCCCCCTCCCATCCAGTAACCATCAGTTTGTTCTCTATATCTGTGAGTCTGTCTCTGTTTTGTTTATTCATTTATCTTGTTCTGTAGATTCCACAAGTAAGTGAGATCATATGGTATTTGTCTTTCTCAGTCTAACTTATTTCACTTAGAATAATACCCCTAGGTCCACTCATGTCATGGCGAATGGTAAGATTTCATTCTTTTTTATGGCAGAGTAATATTCCATTGTATATATGTAGTAATTGGATTTCTTTATTCAATTGTCTATCAATGGGCATTTCAGTTGTTTCCATATCTTGGCTATAGTATAGCATAGGGAATATAATCAATAATCTAATAACTATGTACAGTGTCAGATGGGTAAAAAAAGAAAGAAAAATGCTTGGCTCTGTGTAGGGGGCAGGTGCCTATAAGGCACCATCACATAACTGAGAAGCATGAAATAGAAAAAGTTACTTTAGATAACACCCACATCCTGTAGGGTGTGTCCGGATGGCTTAAGACTGCTAGCCTGCAAAAGTTACTTTAGATAACACCCACATCCTGTAGGGTGTGTCCGGATGGCTTAAGACTGCTAGCTTGTAGCAACCCTTCTTATGTTAATGCCCCTCCACCCAGCAAAAAATGTATATAACCCCTGATTGAGCTGCAATAAAGTGAGACTTGATCAGAACTCCTGTCTTGTCTCCGGTCTTTGTGTCTCCCATTTTCCTCCCTTCTAGGTGCTTCGGGGTCCCTCGTGTAGTGTCCTGCGGGTCGGGACAACTGGCGCCCAACGTGGGGCCTGAAGTCTCCTAGAAGATGAGATGCCTGAGTTCGTCCGGTCTAAAGAGCTGCAGCATATTTCTTCTTTGATCACCATAAGACTACCCAACTTGTGGGAGATCTGTACAGGTAAGCGGACGACTCCTTCAAAAAATGGGACATATATTTGTGTTCTAGACTTATGTATAGTCTACAGGCTTCCCCTCAGACACTTAGACTAGGGTTCCCCTTTCCCCTAACCTGTTGTCCCAGTCTCCCTTTTTATCTGCTCTCAGCTCACTTTGGGTTTTAGTCGTTCACCAACGAGACAGTTTTCTAGGTGTTTGGGACCGTTTGAGCGAGATTTTGCCTGCTTACTTTGAGCTCCAATCGTCCACCCAGAGGATTTCCCGACCGGTTGAGTCCCGACTGGCTTTCGCCTGAGGGTCGTTACCAGCCGCGTCGCCTCTCGGGGTCCGTGTTGGCGGATTATACCAACCGATTGCTCACGTAAGGGCTTTTTCTCCTCTCATCCCAACACCCCCGTCGCTCCGGCCGGGTGAGTCCCAAAAGACATTCGTCTGCGGGTCGTTACCATCCGAGCCGTCTCGTTTGGGTCCGTGTTGGCGGATTGTACCAACCGACTGCCTACGTGAGGAGAGTCTTTATTCCTTCTCATAATGGGACAAGAGGTTAGTGTTCATGACAAGTTTATCTCAGGACTAAAAGAGTCCTCACCTAATTGTCCTGATTTTAATGTAAATTCGAGCCCACCTGAGGACGATCAGTTAAGCCTTGAGGATGAGGCTGATTTAGAGGAAGCTGCCGCTAATCCTGACTGGCAGTCTCTGGCCTCTAATCAATTGCCCCCTCCCTATAATCCCCAAATGCCTTCAGCTCCTATCCAGGATCCTGATCAAACTCTCCTCTCCCACCAAGTCCAACAATTAGAAAAAACCGTTCAACTCAAAAAACAACATCTAACTCTCCTTAAACAACTTCAACAGTTAGATTCACAACTCTCCTCTGCTGCTAAAAAACCCCCTCTTAATCTTTTCCCTGTTATTGAATTCCCCCCAATAACAACTGAAGGAGGCAGTGCAGATAGTGATGAAGACCCCATAACAAATCTATGGTCAGGCCCAGATCCTGTCCTCATTTGGGGACGAGGATCAGTCTGCATTTTTGATAATAAAACCCAAGCTGCCAGGTGGCTTCCCGAGAGACTTATAAAACAAATAGATGTTAACCCCCATTCCAGGGACAGCCCCGCTCCCTGAGAAGCCATCTTTCACGACAGGCACAAAAATGACTGCTAATTCATGCAACATAGCTCTCCTTTTTTTTTTAGTCCAACCCCTTGGCTTTAACAATATACTACAGAGGTTATTTTAGGAAGCCTCTCCTTTACAAATTGCTCCTCCTTCATTAATGTATTCTCCTATGCGTGTACCCAATGGATCAATATATATCTGTGAAAATAATTATGCCTACACCTATTTACCACAAAACTGGACAGGAGTTTGTGCCCTAGGCTCCCTCCTCCCAGATGTATCCATCATTCCAGGAGATGAGCCAGTCCCTATCCCGACTTTTGAACATATTGCAGGATGCACTAAACGTGCAGTCCATTTTATTCCCTTATTAGCGGGCCTAGCATCACCACAGCACTTGCCACCGGGTCCGCGGGGATAGGACATTCCCTAGTACAATACCATAAATTATCTGGGCAACTCATATCAGATGTCCAGGTACTCTCAGAAACCATCCAAGATCTTCAAGATCAGGTTGATTCCCTAGCAGAAATTGTCCTCCAAAACAGGAGGGGATTAGATTTACTTACTGCAGAAAAAGGGGACATCTGCCTGGCCCTCAGAGAAAAATGTTGTTTTTATGCTAACAAATCTGGAATTGTTCGTGACAGAGTCAAAAATGACAAGAAGACCTTGAAAAAAGAAGAGACATCCTTTCCAACCCTCTCTGGATTCAATGGACTTTTTCCCTGCTTACTACCCCTGCTTGGCCCCATACTTGGTGCTTTATCCTACTATCACTGGGACCCATCCTCCTCAATAAACTCATGCGCTTTCTCAGACAACAAATAGAGGCCTTGCAGGCCAAGCCCATACAGGTCCGTTATACCCGACTGGAGATGCAAGAGCAAGGAGATCCCTATCTCCAATAACAGGAGTCATAAAACAGGACTCCTCCCCTGTGAGATGAACTGGATAGCCAATGACGGGTAAGAGGACAGCTCTCTAAGTAACATAAAAAATAAAAAATAAAAACCTGTCACTGTACCAGGTTTCACAGAGATGGACTGTCCCAACCTAAGACAGGCACAGTTCCCTAGGGGCTTAGAGCTCTTTTTTCTTTATAAAACAGAAAAGGGGGACCTGTAGGGGGCGGGTGCCTATAAGGCACCATCACATAACTGAGAAGCATGAAATAGAAAAAGTTACTTTAGATAACACCCACATCCTGTAGGGTGTGTCCGGATGGTTTAAGACTGCTAGCCTGCAAAAGTTACTTTAGATAACACCCACATCCTGTAGGGTGTGTCCGGATGGCTTAAGACTGCTAGCTTGTAGCAACCCTTCTTATGTTAATGCCCCTCCACCCAGCAAAAAATGTATATAACCCCTGATTGAGCTGCAATAAAGTGAGACTTGATCAGAACTCCTGTCTTGTCTCCGGTCTTTGTGTCTCCCATTTTCCTCCCTTCTAGGTGCTTCGGGGTCCCTCGTGTAGTGTCCTGCGGGTCGGGACAGCTCTGTACTAAACTATGATGTGTCTGGCTTTCCATTACATATAGTGATAGAGATCCTGTAGAGCTTTGAAATACGGGATTATTGAGTCTCGGGATTTCAAATCCATATGTGGGTTGAGAGTGTCCAAATAGATGACAATACAGCAAAGGAAAAAATCATTGAATTCAGCTGTCTATTTATAATTTGAACAGAGCTTATCTAGTTCTTAGCATTCCTTCTCTGTAGCATTTCCATTCCCTGGATAACTCCAGGAAACCATGTTCTTCTCAAGCTATTACAAAAGGGTGTTTCCTAGGCAGGTATCTGCAAGGAGATCGTCTATCTGTATAATTCCATAAGAAAAAAGCCAGGTCAAGGCCCAAGTATTTGTGATCCAATTTCTACTGAATTCTCAGACACAAAGTGAGATTGAGCTTTCTCCCATTTTTCAGAATCCTTGTAGACAGATCCCTGATGACTCTCTCAGTCCTTTAAAACAGTGATATCCAAAATTTTCATTATAAATTCCAAATTACAAGAATATTTTAAGCAGTGTGTGCTTTTATATATACATATATGTGTGTGTCTGTATATGTACATGTACGTACACACACATAAATATGCATTTGCTTTTTCATAAGTGACATAGATGTGCTATTGAATATATACATTCAAAATCAACTCTAAAGTAGAAATTTAATGGAATGAGACCACAGGTACATAAAGAAAGAAGTTATAATGTTTCCCTCCTGTTTCCCTCCATCACTGTGGACCATTAAGCATGGCCTCAGTGACTGCTGCGTGTTGAAATCATGGGCAAGACTTCCTCAACACATCTTACAATTTTAAGCAGAGAGCGAGGCTCAAACGGAAGGAAGACAAGGCCACTGTGAGAAAGACACTTTTTTAGTTAATGTCAAGTTTGTTCATTTAGAAATATGACTGCCACTCTCTACATGTACTTCATTTCCTGAGTGTATTTTTCTTCCTAGATGATCTATTTTCCTTATAGTCATTCCTTCCTGCCTAACATCCAGTGAAGATACTGAGAGTCCCTTACCTTAGAAAATCAAGTTTTTCTTAGCCTCCGTAATTCTGCATTATGAGGCTTCGGGGCTGTGTTTCCTTTCTTGGTAGACGTCACAATATAAACATCCCTTTAATTCATATTGCACTCCAGTAGGAGGCGATAAAAAAGAAGTGTGCAACAGCAGTCTGGGTTTCCCTGCTGAACATCACAAGCAGCTGTTGCAGCAGCTCTGGAAGAACTGCTTCTGACAAGATTGCCGTGAATAGTTTTCTGCAGCTCCTGAGACTCTGGAGGTGGTGTGCTGGAATCAGCTATTTTACAGCTGAATTATCTACTTTGAGAATTATTCAGTCTCATGATTCCTTTCCTCTCCTACTGAGTCCTTAGTGTCACTTACATTTAATCCCTTCATCACCATGTGGCCGGAGGCTGGAAAATAAAATCCTAATCAGCCGATGTGACCCCTTCACATTACCTGGGCTTGGTCTATCTTAGGACCCTCCCAATATGTGCAAAGCTCTGTGCTAAATTATCTGCTTAATTTGTCTAATAAAAATATGAAGTAGAAATAACCACAGAAACGTGTGATGCACACTTAGGCTACATTAATGAGTGTGTATATGAAAAAAACAACTCATCCCGCACGTAAGAATGAGGAAAACCACTTTAACAAAAACTTAACTTTGTTGATAATTTCTGTGGATAAAGAGATTTACTTCAAACAATGTAAATTATTTAAAATATATTTTTGTCTATAAACACTTCCGCTGGTCGTTTGCAAGAGAACTGCAGCCTCTGGTCCTCTTCCCCAGGCCTCTTTCTCTTCTCTATTGCCCTTTCCCTTTCACCAACAAAATCCCACTCCCGTCATTTTCTTCTTAAGGATAATTTTGTGTTTTTTTGTTTTTTTTTTTACCACTTAGCCCCAAACTTAGGTAGCTGATATCTTTGTTAAAGTTTTGCTATTTTGATTTGGAAAAACCCACCAAGCGGAAGCCAGAAGGATCCCAGAGCTCTGCTGGTTTATTCTTCATATCTCCATTCTCCATTTCTCATATGCCCACAATCCAGGGAGGATTCTGACAGCTCTCAGCCAAGGGCAACACAAAGGCCACTCGTGTAACTTTTGGTCAGTCTTCTTTTCTATGGATTGACAAATGGTAATGTTCTTTTTCTCTGCCCCTTGATTTGCCTCATCCAATACCCAAGTGCTGAGAGCTTCCTGCTTCTTGTAGTTTATACACTGATACGATGTGAATCTATTCACTGAGAATCCACTCACTCTGTTCTGTCCTTTTCACATATACTCCTCTGGCCATTTTCCCAATTTGAGGTGAGACAAGAGGATATGTGAATGATTCAAGTTAAACCTCTGGTGTTTTCTGAAAGACATTTCAGTATGATACCTCCACACATATTTAAGTGTGTTTAAACTTTAGGATTTTCCAAATGGGTTCATATAGCTTCATCATGTAATATATACAGTAGCCCTGTGAGTTAAGGATTTTTTTTTTTTCCCAGTCCACTGGTGAAGATTAGATGATCAGGGAATTTAAGCCTCCTAACATATCATGGAAGTAATAAGTAATTATGCCAGGGCCTGAGCCCAGAAGTCTTCACTTTATCTATTAATACTATACTATTCTGCAATGCTAGACACAATCTCTAATTCACACCTTCTTCTTTGAGCTACCTCACTCTAATTTTAACTGCCACCCCCAACTTTGGAGAGAAAGAAGAATGAATTCTCAAGTATAAATTGAACCTTGGCATAAACAACCCAAAGCTGCATAAGCCGTAAAGCCCATGCTTTGGGCAGTTAGAACCTACACTGTCATAGAAAAGGCTCAGACAGTGAGGCCTCACCCTGAGCTGGGTCAATTCCTTAGCCATTTGTCTATTTCAAACTCGGAAACCCGAGAGGCATCGATTGTAGAGAATCAACTACAGTGGCCACTACAGAACCTGTATGTTCATGTGAAGAAACAACTGCCTGAGTGGGGTACAGCCAATCTAAGCCTGTCCCCACAGGAGCACGATAGCACTCCAGTTTTACACCAACCCCACAGAGGAGGCCTGTATACATGGGGGTGCCCCGCCAGGAACCAGGGCTTGGTACCAGCCAGACGGGCATCTTTGTAGAGGTGTGTGAATTCTCAAGAGGAAGTCAGAGCAGTTGGTTAGTGTACAGAAGAAACTCAGAGAAATGAAAAGGATAGCATCTGTCAGAAAGCAGAAAATTTTCAAATTCATCTTTTTAAGCCAGAGTGAAGAATTTGAATAGATTCAAGCACGAATCAATGTTGTATTGTTAATTCACACCCAGACTGTTAAGTTGAAATGTGTATAGTAGGGAAGTAGTTGAGTCTGAATTCATTTCTGCTCTTTTTGATATTGTCATCTGTCAAAGATCACTACTGACCTCATCCTCACTTCTGTTGTGAGGTACTCAGAAGATTCATGTTTCTAAAAGCTGTGAAAACAACCTTTTAAAAGAATAGGTAACAACAGCTTTTGGCTGAAATGTCTTCATGTTTTTCAGAATTTGTGAAATTACTTTTAAAAATTGATTTACATTATTCTAAGATTCTGAAGCCTTTTATATGGTAGTTACTCTGAGTGACTCATTCTCTATTTGCTTTCTGAGTTATCCAGATAACAGTGAGCTTCAACAGGGGATAGGGCTGTGTGCTCTGACAACTCATGGATGTTTTAAAGAAATGTCTTTTAAGAGAAGGAAAAGATAACACAATATATTTCAAGTGAATACTTAATCTCTCCTAAAAGTTGGCATGATTAAGAAATGAAAGTAGATTTCAAGATGCTTTGGTTCAGTGGTTTTCAAACTATTTCTCATTGTCCTGGGTTTCCTTGGAAATGTCTTGGGACTTCCTCAGATGTGACAAAATAGGTTAAGAAGTCAGGAATTCTAATCCCATTTCAAAACAAGTAAGTTCTATTTTTACCTGCCTAGAGATATGGTTCCTTTAAAACATTTCTATTGGCATAAAAGAGTTCCAGAGCTTGACAAAGTTTGAAAACACCCGTGTAGCTAAACTCCTCCATGATAACTTCACAAAAAAATAAAGAGAAGCTAATCCATTTTCTTTGTCATCATCACTTTCTGATACAAAACATTTAATAGCTCTGTATTGCCTAATTAATTAGGTTCAAGTCCTGCTTAAAGCATTCAAAGCTTTCATTATCTTTTTTATTTTATCTACCATATCATCTTACCCTTATGTTCCAACCAACGTGAATCTCTTGCTACACATCTCTCCCTAACCCACCTTCCTCTTTCTATCTTTGCTCATGCTGTTTCCTCAGTTTGTAATGGGCTCCCATGCAGCTGCCTGTAGCTGATATCATCCTATTTGTATGTTACTCCTTTTACTCCCAGTGTGCATGTTACTTCTGCATCTTACATGCCTATGTCTTCCAATAATCTCTTATACGTTCCATCTTCCCACTGAACTTCTCCAGCACTCTTTACTTCTTTAATGGCATCTCATATTCTATTGTATTAATCTTTTCTTTTACCCATCTTACTTTTCTATTTGTTTGTTTTCTTTTATTTTTTTTCAATTCATTTCAAAATTAATTTCTGCTTCACTGTACGTCTTCCAGAACCTTGTACACAATCAGTGCTCAGTCAATTTAGTTTGAAATTAAGACATATTACTGGCCTGAGTGGATCGTTTGTGAGATTGAATTTGGTTTTTTCTTTTGTCATTGAGAAAACTTAGTATTTCAGATTATGCAGCCACTTTTCAGTCTTCTTGATAGGATAGATGTCCTCTTTCTACTTTCACTGAAATTGCAATTCCACTCATACAGGAATGAGAAATAATCATTATCTATAAATATGTACTCATCTCCTACTATTTTCAGCCTCCCTCACTCTTCTGGACACACTGGCCTCCTTGCTATTCCACAAACAGAAGCACTTATTTATTTTTGCCTCAGGGTCTTTGCAATTTTTCTCTCTGTGTGGCTTGTTTTTCACCCTCAGTTTAGCCAAATCACTGCTGTTTTTCTAGTATCTTATCTTAAAGAACACCCCGTTATTCTCTATCCCCATTATCCTGACTTATTTTACTTATCCTTATAAGCTATCATACGTTTAAATTGATATATTTTATCAACCTAGCTGGAACTTAAGTTCCATGAAGGCAAGAACTTACTTAGTCTTGCTCACTGAGTGACATAACTTCAACACTAGAATAGCATCTGGCAAAAAAAAAAAAAAAAAAAAAAAAAGAGTTCAATAAGTATTTATTCAGTAAATGGAAAACTAATGAAGTTAACATAGGCAGACCACCAGAGGGTAGTGTGATTTGTTTTTTCCCCAGAAAGAACAATAGATTGGAAGATAGAAGATCTGAATCCCAGTCCCTGTTCTGTCCTTAATTAAAAAGTGAACTGTATTAATGCTCTAATTTTAATAGTTTTTTTGTTTCTTTTGCAAACACACTGAGATCAGACACAAAAGACAAGCGTTTAAAAAATCTAACTTGCTATAATATTTTAAAATCAATTGTTGCTGCTTCAGCTAGATTCATGGTATCTCCTCATACGTTATGAAGACTTGTAGGCTGCTGACATACACTGGAGAAAGTCAGTTTTCAGAAAGAATTGTGACATAGACGAGAAGTGACCAGAATTCACCCTGGAGCTGTTGATATGTGTGGAGAGCTTAATGAAATGACAGCTCTTGTTTTGTAAAGCCGCTAATGGGGTTGACAAGAATCATAGTTTCCATGCAAGGACACTAGCATTCCACATAATAAGTCTTTAACTCACTCACCAAGACTGTCATATCCTCAAAATGCATTTGTTAAGAGCTATTTTGGGCCAAATGCTTAATAAACTCAATAATCTTTCACTAAGTGCATTAGCATTGCCCAGCCACAATCTTATTGGATTATATTAGTTGCGTTTAAACAATTAGAAATAGGACAATGGTTCTAAGGAAGTAGGAAGGAATGGGAAACTAGAACTAATTGGTTGCTTTTCTGAACTGGGATGGGGTAACAAAGCTAACTAGGATGCAAAGCCAATTACAAAATCCATTTAAGTGTAACAAATGAAGGTCTGAAAGACTAAACAACTAATTAAGGGCAGGAACATTTAAATTACAAAGGTGACAATTTAGCCTTAGTCCAATGATGCATATCTCTTGCCAAATAAATTGGTAATAGAATTTTGGCAAGAAGACCTTCCTAGAACTCTGAAGTACTAACAGGAGGCTAGCGCAGGAAGCGTGAAATCAAGGAGTCCAACTTTCAGTGGCTTTTTGACTTCCTGGTTGACTCTCAGAATCAGAGATTTCTTACTATGCAAGTTGCTGCTGGCCTCTAGGTCAAGGGCTTGAAAAACAGCAGACATCAGGCAAAGCAGAATTAAATAAAAACTGGAATCAAGACTCTGAGCTGACGCTATGTATTTTTAGACCACCTGGGTATTACTAGGAGACAGAACCGCTTCAAAGTACAATTTCTAAATATGGCTACCTCTATTGTCCATCTTTCTTTCCTGTGAGCATCTATTGTCACTCAGCTCATATTGTTCTGCTCTTCTCTATTCCGTCTTCTTGGCTCTCAGAGACATCACACATTCTCTAGGGAGCCCAGGGTTACTATACTGTCTATAGTGTCATACTACCCTCCCAAACAACTGACTCTTCTTTCATCCTTTCCCTACTGTACTCTCACCATGGTTACTTGCCCATTCTGTTCCATTTGCTCCAGAGGCAGCTCTTTGTTATGTGATGAGACTATTACGTAGATATTGGTCCTGCTAATTTGTGAGAGACTAATATGCTATTTTCCCACAAAACCTTAATACAAATAACATCAAACACATACTGAATTTTAGAGCAAGAGGAAAATTTGAAGGTGACTTATTCTAGAACCTTCCTTTTTTACCCACAATGAGCCTGAAGCCCATTCTGACCATTGTGACACAGTGCTCTTTTCAGTAACCCATACTGACACCTTACCAAGACATGATGTTAAAATAGACTTTTAGAATACTAGATTTATAAACTTCCTGCCAGGACCGATGGAAGCACAAGCATTTTGGTGCCTCTTAGATCACCCCAAATGCCTCTGTTTACTTATAGGTAAGAACAACTCTATTGCTAACAGACAGAAGCATAAGATATTGGCAACATTTATCCATCATTACAAACACAGTCTTCTTATGGACTTAATGTGTCTCAAGTCATACTAGATATCTAGCAGGAAAGCCACTTGCTAGAAAGAAGCGTGGCTTTGGAGATCAGCTCGACCTGAGTTTCCACGTTGACCTCACCATTTTCTTGAACAAATCTTTACACTCATTTCACCTCAGTGTCTTTATCTATAGAGATAATACCTACATTTCAGTGACATTGTGAGAAATAAAAATATTAAATATTCACATGCATCCTAATGCACACAAATATTTGACAAAAATTTTGGCATATAGTAGGTGGTCAGAAGAGTAGTTATTTTTTGGGGGGGTTTAAAAAAATTTTTCATGTAAATACAAGTAGAGTGCTTTCTTAGTTACTGTGAAGGGTAAATTGCCTGAATAGCCACCATACTACAAATGACAGCCTTTTCCTAGTCACACACTTCGACCATGTCAACGTTATCAAATATGGACCTGACAGAAAAGATAATAACGCTTGGGATGGAGCTTGTCCCAAATCAGGAGCACTTTTTAGCGCATGCACACACATGCACACCCCCCTCCCCACACACACACACACATATACACACACACATACAGGCAAAGTTTAAGTACTTAAACACATACAGGCAAAGTTTACCTAGATTACATAAAGTTGAAAGAAACACAACATCCTTTTCCTCCTCAACCACTTGCAAGGGTGACCTTACTACAGTGGACCCTGGAATGATTCTCCCAGAAACTTCTCTCCCTTCCTCTTCCAGCTATACAACCAGTTGATTACTTTGCTGCCAGTTAGCATCAGAAGGTTATTTGAACACAGTCCCTTCGCACCATGTGCTGTTCTTTTCATGAGTGTCATAACACAGGTTGATGTAGGAGATGCCATGCTTTCCTTTGCTGTCTTTATAATTGTATTCCCCAAAACACAATCATACAAGGTTAAGGGGTATTAATGATTTTACTGAAGGATTGGTGTAATTTGGATACATTGTAATGAAGGAGGAGAATTCAAACTCTGCTAACTATTGCTTTTCCCATTGTTCTGGGGAAACACCTGAAAAGTTGATCCCTTGCTGGGATGTACTCCTTCTTAATTGTGCTCCTCTGATCTAAGGGCTCCCCTACCTCTGAGAGCATTTCTTTCCTCTAATCTGCACAGTGCAAGTTGATATCCATCTTTTGGGAATTCTATCCTTTATCCTGAAGGTAACAGTGGAAGGTAACAGCACAGGTTTGGGTTAATAAGTGAAGGTAATAAACTTGGGGAAGGTCAGGCCTCATGTTTGCCATAGCTGTCACTGACTCTGCAAGCCTCAGGAATAGCTCAGGGGAGGGCTTTGTCCCATGTGGTAACACAGCACACTCTACTCCTGACACAGATACACTGAGTCAGGCCCTCCCTTGAGCTCTCTTCACCAGTGTCAGTTATGGACACACCTATCCATTCTCCTGATTGTCCAGTGAGTACCCTGTTTCCCCCAAAATAAGACCGGGTCTTATATTAACTTTTGCTCCAAAAGACGCATTAGGGAGTATTTTCAGGGGATTTCATCCTGAAAAATCATGCTAGGGCTTTTTTTCCGGTTAAATCTTATTTTGGGGGAAATGCGGTAGCTGTTAAGTCATGTGCAAAT
The DNA here is from genome assembly GCF_964194185.1 of Rhinolophus hipposideros. NCBI lineage: Eukaryota > Metazoa > Chordata > Mammalia > Chiroptera > Rhinolophidae > Rhinolophus > Rhinolophus hipposideros. The sequence goes on along the minus strand of NC_138050.1, from coordinate 43,070,669 downwards.
GCATGGCAACACAAATTCATGCAGTTTCCCAGAATAAATACTAATTATCAGTGATAATAAAGCCTAAACCCATCAAAGGCAAGAGGATGTATGTCTTTTCAACTATCTCATATGTTTCCAGTTGCTTCTGTACACAGTTGTGTGACTATTTCACATACTTTTACACAAATAATTATCTCCTGCTTTTAAATTTTGCCCTTTGTGTCCTTTACACCTTATTACTCTCAATGGCCACTCCTATGGATACAAAAGACCTGGTCAAAGATTTGAAATTATGCCTTGATAGGATTATACTAAGTTCTTTGCCATGGACACTCATGCTCCTCAATTTCTGTTTTGGATGAGGAAGGCGGTATATTTTTCAGTTGGAGAAGTATTTAAAGAAGTTTGCTTCCAGAAATCCAGTTATATGTTCTTTTCTCTCTAGGTTAACTTCTTTAAGGATTTTCACTAGAAAATTGCCCTTTCCAGATATAATTCAAACTCAATCTTTGCCTAAACTAAAGTTTCTGCCCTTTCCTTTAGATATTATTGATGTGCACATTGGAACAGCTGGAACAAAAAATAAAACAAATAGTCTTTGTTGCATAATGGACCAAGCTTTTAGTCGAAGACTGGAGGAAATAAAGAGATTTCCTGGCTTCTATAAAATGGGTTCTGCAATAGCTAGCCTGGTACTCAAATGCCTTCCAAATCCCCTTTGAGTGCTTTTTAATCCCTGCTAACATAGAGCAGCAAATCAAGGAATTGTACATTCTCTTTCCTCTACATGTTTGTCTGGCACGTAACACTAGATATCCTTGGTACTGTTAGAGTTGGAGCTATTAGAGGAGGACAGCCATCTGAGCACGCAGTAAACAGGGTAGGGAAAACATTTAACCTAATGCTTATTCTTTAGACTTGAAGCACTGATGTCTGCAGTTAACAAGACATATGGTTGTATTGAGCAAGGAAAAGAAAACTTTCCAATTCAGTTAAATGTCTATTTCCACAACATATATAATTGAATTACATATCTGATTAAATCAGAAAATGGGATAATCTTTGGATATTCATCTCCCTGTGCTGACTACCTTAACGTGAGCTCACTCGCTACCTCACTGCCAGCTTTAATATGGCAATTAGTGCTGGCAAATCTCTATTTGCTTACAGACCTAATTAGAGATCAAGAGAGTGGCTCACTTTTGATAATTGCATGGTTGTGGCCCATCTATCAGCCATTGTTAAATTGCTGTTATATTAATGTAAAGCTTATAATCACTGCTGTTCCAAATTGAATAAAATGTTCTTGCCAATTCTCCAATGCAATTAATTTACATAAAAGCCTCTGGAACCAAAATTAAAATGATATACATCTTTACAAAGGCTTCAGTTAAAACAAAGCTAAGTAATAAGGAACTCATACATCTTTCCCCCCCTGCATTTTCATGTTTACTGGAGTTAATGGCCAAACAATCATTAAAATGTGCCTTAAACTAATTAAAATTGTTATGCTCATACCTCATTTGCTATGTACTCTAATTTATTATTCAAAGCATTAATATTTTAAACTCTGTGTTTCTGAGTCCAGGGAGATTCCAGGCAGTGGAACAAGAGGTCAGCAGTTCCTCTTCTTTCCAGGATCTGCATATAAACCACATTAATCTCACTAAGTCATTTGATATTGGCTCAGAAGAACTGAGGGGATAGGTAGACTTGTCTGTTTTGTTTCTTGTGCTGCAACTAAATAAATAAAACAAAACACAGTCACACACCATCAGAAGATCTGTACAAGACTGCAAGCAAGGAATATTACATGATAGGTGCCACATTTACATCAACTCCAAAACAGAGAAAAACAAACACGTGTTATTTGCTGTGTACTAGGCACCTCCTGATTGTGACTGGCAGAGGAAAATATACAGGTGTGGTATTAGGAATCCTCAGAGTTTAATCATCAATATACAATTGATGTGATCATTTACAGCAAAGCCAGGTAAGTGAATACAGCCTATGTGTCTGACATTAGAAGTCATATTAATAATGTAGTATAGTTATATTATTAGACTGCTTACATTGTTACTCAATGACTAATATCTATCGTTTATTTAGCGACTACTCTGAGGCAATGTCTCTTACATAATTTATCTAATCTAATCTATACAACAATGCTATGATTGCTGCCATTTTAATGTTTGATGAGGAACCAAAGCTCAGAAATATAAAGTAACTTGCCCAAGGTCACAACTATAGATGACAGAGCAGGAAATTAAGCTCATGTGTGTTTGGAAATTAAGCTCATGATATTTCTAGTAGACTCTGCTGATTATTCTAAATAATTTTCATTCTTTTGGAGCTGATCGGGGGTTTCTGAGTCTCCTATTCACCTTCACAGTCTTGATGCTTTAGTTTTTTCTTATTATCTCTTTAGCACCATATTACCATAATGCAGATCTAAACCTGGCACTTTGAATAGGTCAAACATGAGTAGAAATCTTCTGCTATGAAAATAGCTGTTAGGAACCTAAGCCTGTTAAAAGCAGAATATTTGGTAAATCCTTGATTTAACCTTGAGTCAAATCAATGGACTGGGAAATATTTCAGACTAGCTTAAGATAAAAGAAAATACTGGTTATTTTGGCAAGATGAAGTACAAAAAATGTACATATTTTTTGAAACCCATTTCTGATTTTTGATCTTTGGCTTTTGTACTAGCAGTGTGAATTTGAACAATTCATCCCCCTTAGAGCCTATTTTCTTCATCATCTGTAAAAACAGAACACTGTACAGAAAATTCAAAAAGCATCCGTGGAGTTCTATTATCTATAATTTTATTTAGAAGAACTTGAGCCTAGACAATGACCATAACTTGGAGTCTATAAAGCTGAAAAAGGAATCATAAATGTGCTCTGGTGTGTTTCAAAACAAAATTAGAAATTTAAAATTCCCTTAATAACGAGTGGTTATGTATTCAGTTTTAATGTAATCATTTTGTCAAACAAAAGTTGTCCATGTTTTTGTGTGTGTACACGTGTGCATGCACATATATCTGAGTGTATACTTCTAATATATTAAATAGATATAGCAGAAATAGGTGTGGGGCTAGGATTATGGATGTTGGAAGATTCTAGAAATTCCATTCTCTTGACGTCACCTTTATCTCTACAAGAAACTCTGCAAAACCCTAGGTCCCTGAAGACTACAGCTTAAAAATCACTTCAATGGCAAGTTATTCCAATGAGAGAGAGAGAGAGACTTCTAAAAAAATAGAAATACATGAAACTCCTTAGGGAGCTCTGTAAGTTTAAGTTACAAAGAATGAAGAAACGAACAAAGAAATCGAGGAGAAATAGAGACAAGTGGTATAATACTGTAACAACAGAGCCAAATATAAAGGGCATCGAGACTAAAGACAACATGACTGACTTTATATGCAGTGCTCAGAGTGAGAATTAAAAGGGAGAACTCACTGCTGGTGGGGGATGGGCACCTTGGGAGGAATGCTATGGTTATTCAGAAGGAGAGAGATCACTTCCAACTGTGGCAAACCTGTGAGGAGAATCAGAATAAAGCCAAGAATCCTTTGGTTGAAAGGGCATTGAAAAGTAGCAATAAAGAATGTAAACTTTTTGAAGAATGTGAAGAGTTTATGAGATTTGGCCTTGCAGAAATTTGAAGAAAGTATGAAAGATATTCCAGGCAAATGGAAAGGCTGCCAAACCGAAGAAGGGAACAAAAAGAACACAGTGTGCATCTGAGAATGGCCAATCTGATTCTTTAGGAGCAAAGGCTGAAAAGTAGTGGAAGGTACATTTATTCATTCAACAATTAATTATTGAACACCTACTATGTGTTCTACATGCTGGGGTACAGTTCTGGACAAAATAGATAAAAATCCTTGACATCATTTTATGAAATGACAAATACCATGCAAGGTACTACACAAGATAAAAACACATATTATAGTAAAAATTTTTTAAAAGATAAAGAACTCAAAAAATATAGAAACATGAAATGTCTGGGTAAGAGTTGAATGGGAAACATCACTGAGAAGGTGAATTTTGAATTGACACCTGAACTAATCATATGGATATGTGAGTGAAAAGCATCCTCATCAGATAAAATAAACACCTGTGCCAAAGTCCTAAAATTGGAGCAAGCAGGAATTGGGGAGAAATGTGACTGGACAGTGAGTAAAGAGGAACTTACGAGACAAAGGGAGCAGGGGAGCCAGGGACCAGTTCATGCAGGGCCTGCAGATAATAGTAAGTGCATTGATTTTTACTCTGATATAATTGAGAAGCCACTGGAAGATTTTAACCAGAAATGAGGTTTGATTCCACCTATATTTTTAAATGATAAATCTGTCTACTGTGTTGAAGGAAGATAACAGGAGGCAAGAACAGAAAATGGGAAAGCAGTTAGAAGGCTATACCAATACTCCAAAAGAGAGAAGAAAGTGTGTGTGTGTGGTGTGGGGGTAGGGGTAGGGGGCGGGAAGTGTCAGATTCTGGGGGCAGGATGTAGTCAGATTCTGGCTATATGTTCAAGGAGAGATGTGGGAAAGAAAGAGAGGTATCAAACATGACTTCTAGGTTTTTAGTCTCAGCAACCAAAAGAAAGAGAAATGACTGATATGGGAAGACTGAGAGAGTGATTACTTTTTGTTTCATGTGGTTATGCTTTTTGATGGGAAAACATTAGGAACTCAATTTTGGACATTAATTTGATATGGACATAAACATCAAGTGGAGTTGTTAATCAGGCAGTTAGATATATCAGACTAAAATTTAAGAGAGAAGTCTACACTTGAGATATAATATAAATGGTATGTAAAACCATGAAACCATGTACAATTATCTAAGGAATAAGTGTAGGTAGAGAAGAAAAGTTGGACAAAGACTCAGCCTTGGAACTCTCCAACATCTGGGAGCTGGAGACATAAAGGAACATCAGTGAAAATAATCTAAAAAAAGGGAGACCAGAAAAATGGAAGAAAAATCAGGAGAGTGTAGAAGCCAAGAGAAGAAAGTGTTCCAAGAAGGAGAAAGGAATCGGCTATTCAAATGCTTTTGATAGATCAACTTAAATCAATATTGGAAGATGACCGTGGCATCTAGCAACACAGAAGTTACAAATTTAAGCAGGGAAATATGATACGTTTATTGCAAAATCTGACTGAAGTGTGTTCAATAAAGTATTTGAAGAGAAAAAAGGAGATAATGAGTATAGACCCCTTTAACAGGGTCTAAAAGGAAGAGAAGAAATGAGGCAGTGGAGGAAGTGAGAACCAGATATGATTTTCCTTTCTTTTACATTTTTTAAGATGAAAAAAATTTAATATGTTTGTGTGTTGATGAGAATCATCTGGTCAAAGTAAGATTGGAAGGAGAAAATAAAATCAGTTCAAGAAGATATTAAGTATTAGGTTGATAAATTTGAGTCTTTGTCTCATAGGCAATGAGGATACACTGAAGTCAGTATGTTCAAAATTGACATAAAATCATTATTGTTAGTAATGCAAGCCAGTGGGAATCATGGCCTAAATTGGGGTCAAAGTAGAAGGAATTCAGGGAGGGAAGTTGATTTAAATATGAAAACAGAATCTAACACACATAATAACGTAATGGGGGTTGGAAGTGAAAGAGAGTGAGAAATCCAAGGGAAATGTAAATTTTCACATATGTGTGATTAATAGAATAATAGTAGTATTCATTAAAATAGAGAAAGTAGAAAAGGGAGAGGTGTGGATCAGGTTAACTGGTTAGATGGGCAAGTGTTGCTGTGTTTTCAGGACACCTGTATGGAATATTTTGCCAGGCAGTGGAAAACAATCAGTGTGTAGAAGAGAAATAACTTAAGAAAACTCGGGCTGTTCTGAATGTTAAAAAATCATAAAATGCTAGTAAACCAAATTAAAATAAAAATGCAGCCAAGGCTTTTGGGCTCATTTCCCTTTAATGTCATTTTGAAGGCAATGAATAATGAGCATGAGCAAACAGTTATGTAAGAATTCCTTAATACTGTCTTAACAAGCTTAGTTATTATATAAAAAATCAAATAGTACTTTGTTAACCACCCACATTATTGTTTAAGAAGTAAAAAGTAATATGCACTAATTGGAAACATAGACGACTGTATGCCTTGACATTTTGATCCCAATATATATAGCTAGTTTTATGGTGTCTGAGATGTGAGGAAGGCATTGTCAAAAATGAGACATTAATAAACAATGCCTGAAACCTTAAGAATTCTCAAATAATAGGTATAAATAATCACAAGCAAGCACTGCCCAAGTATATTACTGCCCAAGTATATTGCCTTCACCTCAGCCCTGATTTCTACACATGACCTATGGTTCTCCTCTACCATTAATACTGTTTTGCCCAGAATTTGGTGTCAATTCTTAGTTTCTGATAGACTATTTTCTGACGCATCGCACACCCTTATCCCAATCTTACACTTGGCCCTGCAGTCCTATTCTCAGTGCTGAGCATCTCCCTCCCTCCACCCCACGTGCTTTTTCATTTAGTCTTTCCCAGCCCAGGACTGAAATTGGAGATAGGAAGTATTTAAACAGCTCAAGAAAAGCTTTTATAAGACCTGACACAATAAACTGCATAGAAGAAAACATAGGTACTAAACTTATGGACCTTGGGTTCAAAGAGCATTTTATGAATTTGACTCCAAAGGCAAGAGAAGTAAAAGTTCAAACAAATGAATGGGACTATATGAAACTTAAAACCTTCTGCACAGCCAAAGAAACCATCGACAAAATAAAGAGGCAACCAACTGAATGGGAGAAGATTTCTGCAAACAGTACCTCCGAAAAGGGGCTAATATCCAAAACATACAAGGAATTCATGCAACTCAACAACAAAAAACAAACAACCCAATTGAAAAATGGGCAGAGGACCTGAAGAGACATTTCTCCAAAGAGGACATACAAATGGCAAATAGACAGATGAAAAACTGCTCAACATCATTAATCATCAGAGAAATGCAAATAAAAACCACAATGAGATATCACCTCACCCCAGTCAGAATGGGTATCATCAACAAGACAAATAGTAACAAGTGTTGGAGAGGCTGTGGAGAAAAAGGAACCCTCATACACTGTTGGTGGGAATGCAGACTGGTGCAGCCATTATGGAAGGCAGTGTGGAGGTTCCTCAAAAAATTACCAATAGAATTACCATATGACCCAGCAATCCCTCTCCTGGGTATCTACCCAAAAAATCTGAAAACATTCCTACATAAAGCCACGTGTGCTCCAATGTTCATTGAAGCTTTGTTTACAGTGGCCAAGAAACAACCAAAATGTCCTTCGATAGATGAATGGATAAAGAAGTTGTGGTATATATACACAATGGAATACTATTCGGCAGTAAGAAAAGATGATATAGGAACATTTGTGACAACATGGATGGATTTTGAGAGTATGATGCTAAGTGAAATACGTCGCACAGAAAAGGCAGAGAACCCTATGATTTCACTGATATGTGGTATATAAATCAAAAACAACAAAAGAACAAGATAAACAAATGAGAAACAAAAACTCATAGACACAGACAATAGTTTAGTGGTTACTAGAGGGTGAGGGGCATGGCGGGAGGGAGATGAGGGTAAGGGGGATCAAATATATGGTGATGGAAGGAGAACTGACTCTGGGTGGTGAACACAACAATGGGATTTATAGATGATGTGATACAGAATTGTACACCTGAAATCTATGTAATTTCACTAACAATTGTCACCCCAATATATTTAAAAAAAAGAAAAGCTTTTAATCCAGCTGTCAGCAACCTTGATGGATTCAAGGTACAAAAATTGATTAATTATTGTATCTCAAGGCATGGACAGATGAGGAAAGGAGTAGAAGAGGAAAGGGAGAGTAAAAAAGGTGAAACATACACAAAGAAGCAGAAAGAGAGGGTACATTTATTCTGGTCTGGATACTTGTGGCATATGTCACAATATTCCAAATACCAATCCAAGCATGGGTACAACCCATAATTATTTTTTCAAAACATATGGCATGAGAAAATAAGGTCAATTTAATGAATTATTCATAATTCAAATTTGTTCAATTTATAGCTCTGTCATTTATTCTAAGAATGTATCCCTCCTATGTTTTGTATTGAAATATTCTATTAAAAATGATGAAACCAAATGATACTGTTTGCTTATTTTTAATTCCTGACAAAATTAAATGTAGACAATTACGTATAAGTGTATAAGTGTGCATGTGTATATGTATGTGTAGTTTATATATTATTTACTCTCAAAAATCCCCAAATCTAGCAACTACTGTCTAAATTACTTAAATTTGTCTAAATCAGGGAATTTAGTTAGCAGCTCCTGTTGTCTTCATTTAAGTAGCTGAATGAAACATAAATAAGCAAGCTGTATCTTGAAGAGGTAAAGAATAGGCATGTAAAGCATCAAAAAGAGTCATTATTGCCTCAGCTGCTGTAACATTGTAAATCCGGGTACCAACCTGGCAGGTAAACCTTAACCCCATAGAAGAATAGTTTCGTATGAGTTTAGGCAGTTCCACATATTTTATTTTTTTTACTTATATGAATGTGCCTGTTCGGATTTGTGTGTTCCTTCATCTTGTTCAACTAAATGTTTCCTGTGGCTGAAACAGTTCTTGCTTGGTTGTCTCTTGTGTATAATTCTCCCCATTTTTTTCTCTGCTGTCTACTTACCTTTGTAGGCAGGAAATTCTAGGGAGCTTAATTTTGTTTGCCTAAGTGTGACTGACTCCAGTTATCATATCACAGGACCTCCTAATGTTCACACATTTTCTTCTGCTGCCGCTAAATCATTATTCTGAGCAAACTTTGGTATAACTTTCCTCTCTCATTATAGTCTTATCCTAGAATACTGCAGCATCAGCACTCAAAGTGTCAGCCCACAGTTCAATAACATGGATCAACTTATATTCTAGCTCAATCTTCTTTGCCTGTACAAATACAAATTGAAAAAAAAATTCATTCAACGCTCCTTATCATGCTCACTTCTGACCTTTGGTGTTTTCACAAGAAGTCAACATTTACAAAGGCAACAGTACAAAAGGAAAAAATAGGGAAGGAAGAGAGTGAGTATAATCTAGCATTTCACTCTGCCAGAGAAGTATATTTACTCACAGCAACAGCTGACCTTTCTCAAGAAGGACATCTTTAGACAGGTGGTGTTCCTGTTAATCATGAATTATCATTCAGCTCCTGGCTTCTGGGCCTGTTCTTCTCACAAACACGAGATAATGCAGTAACACAAGGGCATGCCAAATTCTCTTAGAATCAGTGAATGCTAGCACTGAAAAAGCATTTAGAAGTCATCAGGTGCATAAAATTATTCATTTCAATAACAAATATGACTTGAGAATTTGTGTGTGTGATGGTGTGTGTGTGTGTGTGTGTGTGTGTATTTCTGCGTGTTTACTGTCTTTCCCCGAAAATAAGACCTAGCTGGACCATCAGCTCTAATGCGTCTTTTGGAGCAAAAATTAATCTAAGACTCAATATTATGTTATATTATATTAAATTGTATTACATTATATTATATTGACCCTGTCTTATAGTAAAATAAGACCGGATCTTATATTAATTTTTGCTCCAAAAGATGCATTAGAGCTGATGGTCTGACTAGGTCTTATTTTCAGGGAAACAAGGTATTTGGGGTTGGAGTATATATGTATAGGTGAATGATTTGCAAGGCACTGTACTAGGTAATGGAAATGCACAGATGAAAAATATGTTTTCTGTTCTCTTGAATAAATACTAGCCGAACGTTAGTGACTTAGCCAAGGTTATATGTTCAGGGGCTGTGCTTTGAGGTACCATGATCCCTAGCATTACACATCCTTCATTCTTCTTTCTTCAAGGCACATTTATTTACTCTTCCAACTCCTAGGGTATTAATAACATCTTCCCATATGCTCCTAGTGCTTTATCATTACATCATCCTTATTCATCTTTGTGTCCATCACTGGCTGGTGGAGTGCCTTGAATATGACACCTACTAATATTTTTTGTTAAACCTGTGTATGTTTTTTCTGGATATACACACAACTATTGCTATGTTAATGGAATTGTATCTAAGGAAGCAGTGGGCATGGAGAAAACATGTAATTATGGAGGATTGGTCTGCTGTTTTAGAGAATTTTAGGCTCCTTATTATAAACATGTTAAAGATTCTGTGTATATGTTCTTATGGAATGTTAAACTATAGCAAAACAATGGGCCGAAGATAATCAGAAATTGTCTAGGACACGAACATGGATAATTGTGACAGATAAAAATTTCAGTTAACTTTTAAGACACTTTTTTGCATCAGGAAATGTTTCATGAAAGTATAATAAATGATTTTATTTTCTATAAATGAAACAATTACAGCTGAGAGAATTTGTCAAGGTATTCACCACAAATCAAACTAGTTTTCATGAGGTACAATTTGGTAATAAAAATAGAATAACTTACTAAAAATTGAAAAATACAAAGCTTAGAAGATTGTTTTTACAGGAAAAAAATCAGCTTAGAAATGAAACCCTCAGAATAACATCTTACTATTTAAAATTTAAACCAACTCTATTTGCTTTTTGTGGTAGCTAAAACAAGTGGAAACTGGGCATAATGAAACTTTGTTGTTTTGAACCATTTAGGATTTACTTGTCCATTTAAAATATATATATAGCATCCCACTCTTAATTCGATTGCCCATCCTACCTCATGAAGCCGATATAACTGAATATTAAACAACTTTGATATTTTCACTTCCTGGTTCAGACATGTGCACACAACCTAAGTTAGTTCAATGTGATAGAAATCCAGGCCTTCTGTGGAAATATTCTTAATTCCCTGTGGGAAGATGGTGCCTATGTAGTCATTTTAAGATAACCTTAGGGGAAGACTGATGAGAATGGTATTAACTCCTAGGAGCAAAACTAAATATGGAGATAGAAAAAACAAGTCCTGGTCTGTGTGAAGAAGTCACAGCAAGCTTCCCCTAAAGTCAGAACTAACTCTTCAGTTTTTAGATATGTTTAGTCCAAAATCATTCATTTTTAAAATCAGACTGAGAATTATTTCTTGATTTTTGCCAAAGTATTACTACTAATACTAAGGGTCACCACAGCCCAAGATCTGGCCATTGGTATGTCTAGAAATTGGTTTTATTCTTATGCCTAGAAATGATTGAATTCTTGGAGAATAACTCATTCTAAGTAAATTACAAGAGGAAAAAAATTAAAGTAAAATCACAATTCATTATTTTTCAATAATAAATTATCTGAAGAAGTAGCTTATTATTCCTTTGGTAATTACTTTTTCTCCCAGTCCAAAATCTACATGAGAAGCTAAATTTTATCTAGAAATATACATGGTGGCCTTGAATTTAGAATAAAGGAATTATTTCTATGACTCTAACATAGCATTTTCTGAAGCATATTTATATAATACAAGTTCTGGTGGATTTAATAACTATTATATGACAAAGGGGTTCTCAAAGTCAAAATGATTTGAGAAATCCCAGGTTAAATAATTTAAAATCTTTTTACTGCAGGAATATAAGAGCCTTTCCTAAATTCACATGCATTGTAAATATCTAAAGGAAGATGCAATATGGGTTACGCAGCTGTTTTCTATGGAATGTCTGTCATATGATATAACCACGTGGGTCTTCCTCTTGTGTTGCTAATTCTTGATTGAAAATATATTCTGAGTCCAATCACTCTCACCAGTTTTGTTACTTACACCATGGGTGATGTCATTAACATCTTTCACCTGGACTATTGCAATAGCTTCCTGACTGGCCTCACTCTTTTTATCTTTCACCTTGATTTATTTATTCTCCACAGAAAAGTCACAGTGATTCTTTTAAAATTAAACTCAGATCATATTACTCACCTATGTAAAATTGTTGGAGTTAATGGATATGTTTATGGCATTGATTGTGTGATGGTTCCTGGGTGTATACTTCTCCAAACCCATCAAGTTGTATATATTAAATATAGACAGTTTTTTATATGTCAAATATGGGGAAAAGGTATATTTCTAAGATACTGCAAAAATTAAACAAACAGAAACAAAACCCAATGTCTTCTGATGGAACAGTAGAATTTAAAATTGTACCATAACCTAAAAAGCAATTTTTATCTGTTCGCTACCTCATACCTTCATCTGCCACCATTCTTACCCTGCTCATTCTGTTCCAGAATCATAGGCCTTCTTGTTATTCCTTAAACATGCATGTTCATGCCTGCCTTAGAACCTGCAACTTTTCTGCCAAGTTTGTCTTCATGCTCATTGCCCAGGTATCCTCCTGCACTGTTCTCAATTAAACCTTATTTTTCCTTAAGTACCACCTTCCCAAGCCACTCTGTCAAAAACAGCACCCTGTATCACTTTCTATCTCTGTACCATGTCTTATTTTTTCATCAAAGCATGTTTCACTATCTTGCACTATCTATGTATTAGTTTATTTCTTTTCTATTACTTCTGCTAAAATGTAAGTTCCACAAGGATGAGGATTCTGTAACTGTGACTTTCACAGGATAAGCATAGAATGAACTTTGTTGAACCAATAAAACTTAAAGTACCCTCTTCTCAGAAGAGAAGAGAAATACTGACAAATTCTTTTTTCTAGATGCTGACCATTCTTTAGTCTATTAACAAAATTTAACAGAATATTTTTTAGAGATTCTTCTTCTTGATTACAACCATGTTCCAATCATTTTTTTTCTTGATTAAATCATCTTTACCTATACAGATTAATATTAAAATGGGTTATTATTCCAGAAACATAATCTCACTTATTACATAACTTTTTAAAATAATTTCATTTTCTGAGCATATTTTTAACTAATGTTGGGGTTACTTTGCTTATAGCTTTATGTACAGATTTCACCTATTCATTGAATGTATTAAAAAAAAAGTGTGTAAGTGCAACAACATTCGCATCATAGGGGTACCAGGAGGAGAAGAGGGAGAACAAAGGATTGAAAACCTATTTCTAAAACTAATGGCTGAAAACTTCCCCAAGCTGGCAAAGAAAATAGACACAAAAGTCCAAGAAGAAAAGAGAGTCTCAAACAAAATGAACCCAAAGAGGTCCACATCAAGACATATCATATTACAAAAGCAAAGGTTAAAGACAAAGAAACAATCCTAAAAGCAGCAAGAGAAAGGCAGTTAGTTACTTACAAGGGAGCTTCCATGAGACATGTCAACTGATTTCTCAACAGAAACTTTACAGACAAGAAAGGATTGGCATGAAATATTCAAAGTGATGAAAAGTAAGGAACTACAACCAAGATACCCAGCAAGGCTATGATTTAAAATTGAAGGAGAGATAGTTTCCCAGACAAGAAAAAGCTAAAGGAATTCATCACCATCAAGCCAGTATTACAGGAAATGTTACAGGAACTTTTTTAAGGAAAGGGGGGGGGGGGGAATAGGAACATAGCTATGAATAATTAAAAGGCAATAACTATGTACATATCAATAATCACCTCAAATGTAAATCATCATCACTCCAATCATCAAAAGCCACAGGGTAGCTAAATGGATAAGAAAATAAAACCCATACATATACTGTCTACAAGCTACGTACTTCAGATCCAAAAACACGCACAGACTGAAAGTAAAGGTATGGAAAAAGATATTTCACACAAATGGATACAAACAAAGAGTTGAGGTAGCAATACTTATGTCAGACAAAATAGACTTTAAAACAAAGGCTATAATAAGAGGAAAAAAGACATTTTATAATGATAAAGGGGTCAAGCCAACAAGAGGATATAACCCTTGTAAACGTTTATGCACCCAACATAGGAGCACCTAAATACATAAAGCAAATATTAACTGACATAAAGGCAGAGATCAACAGTAACACAATCATAGTAGGGGAGTTTAACACCCCATTGACACAAATGGACAGATCCTCTACACTCAACATGCAAACAGCAGCCTTAAATCACACATTAAACCAGACGAATTTAATTGATATATTTAAAGCATTTCACCACAAAGCAGCAGAGTACACATTCCTTTTCAAGTGTACACAGGACATTTTCCAAGGTAGACCACATGTTAGGCCAAAAAACAGGTCTCAATAAATTTAAGACAATTGAAGTCATATCAGGCATCTTCTCCAACCACAATGGTATAAAACTAGAAATCAATTGTAAGAAAAAAGAAAACAACAGAAAAGCACATAAACACCTGGAGGATAAATAACATGCTTCTAAACAATGAATGGGTTAACAATGAGATTAAGTGAGACATCAAGACACCTTGAAATAAATGAAAACAAAAAAACAAACAAAAATAAACAACTACTGAAAGTCTATGGGACACAGGCAAAGCAGTCCTAAGAGGAAAATTAATAGCAATACAGTCCTACTTCAAGAAACGAGAAAAATCTCAAATAGACAATCTAATCCTACACTTAAAGAACTAGAAAAAGAATAGCAAACAAAGCCCAAAATAACTATAAGGAAGGAAATAATAAAAATCAGAGTGGAGATAAATGGAAGAGAGTTGAAACAAAAATACAAAATATCAATGAAACCAAGAACTAGTTCTTTGAAAAGATAAACAAAATTAATAAACCTTTAACCAGACTCATCAAGAAAAAAAGAGAGAGCACCCAAATAAACAAATCAGAAATTAAAAAGGAGAAGTGACAACTGACAACACGGACATACAAAGAATTATAAGAAAATACTATGAACAATTACATGCCAACAAATTTGACAATCTGGAAGAAATGGATAAATTCCATTTTGTGTAGATTGTGCAGAAATATACAATCTTCCAAGACTGAATCAAGAAGTAACAGAAAATCTGAACAGACCGATAACTACTAACAAAATTGAATCAGTAATCAAAAAACACAACAAACAAAAATTCTGTATCAGATTGTTTCACAGGTGAATTTTACCAAACATTCAAAGAAGAATAAACACTTATACTTCTCAAGTTATTCCATAAAATTCAAGAAGATGGAAGACTCTCAATCTCATTTTATGAGGCCATCATTACCCTAATTCCAAAGCCAAACAAAAACATTAAACACACACACACACACACACACACACACACACACACACACACACACACACATACACAGAAAAAATAAATAAAAAATAACACATAGGCTAATATCCATGATAAACATAGATGCAAAAATCCTGTACAAAATATTAGAAAACCAAATTCAGCAATATATTAAGAAGATCACACACCATGATAAAGTAGGATTTATTCCTGGGATGTAAGCTTGGTTCAATATCTGCAAATCAGTTAACATGATATACCAAATAAACAAAATGAAGTATAAAAATAATTTGGTCATATCAATAGATACAGAAAAAAAAATTGACAAAATCTAGCAATCATTTATGATTAAACTCTCAGCAAGATGGGAATAGATGGAACATACCTCAGTATAATAAAGGCCATATGTGACAAAACCACGGCCCCTACTATGATTGTATTATTGTTGATCTCTGCTCGTAAAATCCCTTATGACTTAGCAATTTCACTCCTGGGTATTTATCCAAAGAAATCCAAAACACTTATTTAAAAAGATATGTGCACCATTATGTTCATTGCATCATTATTTTCAATAGCCAACATATGGACACAACTTAAGTGCCCATCAATGAATGACTGGATAAAGAAGAAGTGGTACATATATACAATGGAATATTACCTAGCCATGAAAAGGCTTGAAATCTTACAATTTGCAACAACATGGATGGACCTGGAAGCTATTATGCTAAGTGAAATAAGTCAGACAGAGAAAGACAAATACCATATGATCTCACTTATATATGGAATCTAAAGAATAAAATAAATGAACAAACAAAACAGAAACAGACTCATAGATACAGAGAACAAACTGATAGTTATGGGATGGGAGAGGGATTAGGGGGATGGGTGAGGGGATTAAAAAGTACAAATTGGTAGTTACAAAATAGTCACGGGGATGTAAAGTATAGCATAGGGAATATAATAAATAATATTGTAATAACTATGTATAGCGTCAGGTGGGTACTAGACTAATTCGGGGGTACCATTTCATAAATTATATAAATGTCTAACCACTATACTGTACACCTGAAACTAAAATAATATTGAATGTTAACTGTAAAAGAAAAAGTTTTTGTGTGTCCTCTTAGCTCATAAGCAATAAATACCTTGTCGGATATTAAACTTTATAATTAGGAACTGACATTTTATGGGTGGAACTGGAGTCAAGCCCTACCTTGCATGTTATTTCAACTGTTTATATCTAAGGTATTTCATTCATATATTACCAATAATGGAAAATTTATCTTACAGTTCTGTTAGGAAGACTAAATGAAATAAGGCATTCAAAGTGCTTAGCACAGTTCTCAATACATGATAAACATTCAAATGTTAAAGGTTTCACTATTAGTATCACTGTCAAGTCTGTTTATTGTGCACTAATACTTAATCAGAGATTCTTAATGACAAAAGTCTATGCTGGTTCACTATGATTATTTACAGCCCGCGAAGTAAAGCATTGATTCTAATATAAATGAACTAAACATACAGCCATAGCAACAACCTCCAGATAAAAACTGAGTGTGGCAAATGCACTCCTACAGATTTAAAATCAAAAATATTTCTCAAAGCTAAACCTCTAAATTGGGCTGATTATTCTTAGAGGCACTAGGAATATTCTTAGTTTCTGTTTCTAATTACAAAAACAACCAAAAGTAATGATGAAAAACAATATTGAAAATGACAGTGTTTTTCATGCATATAGGATACTGTGTTTTGTAAAAGGTTTTATTATAAAGAAAAGACAACATTGGAGCATAGTGATTAAGAGTGAAGACACTGGAGACCAAGTGTCTGGGTTCAAACCCAACTTCAAACTAGAGCTTTTAATGTATGGAATCTTAGGCAATTTCTTCCCTTCTTTCATCTATAAAATGGTCAAAATATTTAATACTTATATCATCAGAATGATATGAAACTTAAATGAGCTATTTCTTTATAAAGTGTCAACAATAGTCCTAGCACATATTGAAGAGTATTAGGTATTATTAACTTAATTATTTTTAATACCAAGACAAATATTATAAATCCTTACGTTGTATAAAAAGAAACTGACTTTAGAGAGACTAAGTGCTTTGGCTAAAATTGCTGTAGTTATTTTGTGATGGTGCCCAGGTTAGAATAAAAACTTTGAAACTCATAAAGCAGTGATTTTAATGGAATAATGTTGTCTTTCCTATTGATGTAAAAAAAATACTGTAGAGAACAGAACTAATGGGCAGATAACATATCCAGGAGATACTACCTAGGTAGATATTCACTACTGTGTACCAGTGTGCCGTACCCATTGTTGAAATAATGAAGTACTTTCATATTGGTTGATAAACAGCTTACTGCCCGGAGTCCTTCAGGTGCCCTCTCCCAAACCTGCCTCCCACCAATACCTGTTCTGATCTAGTCATTTCTTCCATAACCCGGGAACCTTTCACATTTAGCAACTAAAGAATAAATACCTACCATAGGAGCCTTCAGATACTATTTGCTGCCTGCCTCCCCTATTCTGATTATTTAGTGCAAGGGTAATTTCTGTTTCTAATATTTTAAAAATCATTACTGGATGCTAACGACCTCACAGGAATATTACGAGGAATGAAAGGAAGTTATGTTTATGATAGTAATGATAAACTAGAAGATGCTGGATATAAAGATGAGCTCTCTTGATCTATTCTAGGCACAGCACGACATTCCCATGACAAAAGTCTGAGCATCCCTAAAGGGCATCCTAGCATTAAGTCCTAATCATTATATTACAATACTAGTTAGGCTTTTTTTAGAGATCATCAAAAGTTATCAATGAACTTGATGGCTCGGTGTGAGGTCGGAGGGGTAGTGGATGGGGGAGGGGGGTTCACAGTGTGAGGGATATAAATGATGAGGTCTAAATATTACCTTGTCTTGTACACCTGAAATAAATTTAAAAAAAACTGAAAAAAAAGTTATCAATGAACTTGAATTCAAATGAGAAAAAATATCACTATAATTTTTGTCAATATTATCTATCTATCTATCTATCTATCTATCTATCTATCTATCTATCTATCTATCCATCCAGTCAATTTCATTTATAGACAAGTGTCCATCAAAGAGCAGCCTGGTTGACAATGCAGCAAACAAATGCCTGCCTGAAAGAGAAGGTGAAGGCAGGGTAGCTTCAAGTTAGAAATAATGTGTTGATGTCGAGGCTTAAAAGAGGTGACATGGCGTGAGGAGGTACAGGGAAACAAACTACTCTTTTTTTTCAGATATCAAGACAGAGTTGGAGGTTTTACACTTCAATGCATTTGGTTTTGAGGATGTTCTCCAGCTCTTAGGAATCATAATGTGAAATTGTCTGAGTGAAACTTTTAGGCAATTTTCCCTACAGAAGTAAATTTAAAACAACAACAACAAAAAAGAACATTTTTGTATATAGTCAAATGATTTTTTCCCAAAGCTCCAAATTTTGTTCTGGTTATTTATGTTTCTAATTTCCATTTCCCATTTTAACATGTTTAACCACATGACATCTTTGCCTCACTAAAGAGTAGAGTAAAATATAGAAAAATATATTGCAATAATATAGGAAAATGCACATTTCTCCTAACTAAGAAAATAGGTCACTTAAAATGTAATTCAGTATGCACTATACTAGGGGTACTTTGGATGTCAGCTGTAATGTGTGTACTGCAGTTCATTCATACCCATTAAAGTTTATTTACATCTAACTATGATTGCTTTAAAAATAATTATTATTCTACTTTAGAAAGAAAACAACATAAACATTTTGGAAACTGTTTTTTGTCATAATTTTAAAGGTATTAATGTGAGAAGCTGTGCTTCTACAAGGAATAAGAAAACAGAAAAGAGATTAAAATGATTGTGAGGAGTGGAGAAGAGAATTTGAATTTACATAAAGCTACAGACCTAAATATAGCTTTCCACAGCCTTCTGCATTACATTTCTCCATTATACACAATAAAATGAATTTGTCTTATGCTGTGCTGACAAAATACTAATACCACTAGCTCAATAGTAAGTGTTATTGGGATATTTCCGTGTACATATAACTGATTTGATTAAATCGGTTGAATTAACTAGTTACTTCAGTATCGTGTAGACAATAGCTTCATGGCACAGAAATGTATACACAATTTTCAATTGATGTTAATGGTATTTGATGTCAAGTAGCAGAGGAAAAATTGAAACACTTGCTATTGTATACACACCCAATTATCAGCCTGTCATGGCAAAATCTGTTTTCCTCTAGTGTAACGGGGCATGAGGATACTATAACCAGGAACCAGCAACATCTACTTATACTATCCAGAGGACTACCCTGAAGTCCACGTATGCTGTTTACAGTCCTTTGGGGAAATGATTAGTGGAGCAAACAGACTGAAATATACTGCTGAAAGCACAATCCATTATCACCCAAGGCTCTCTTAAAATGACAGAATTCCAAAACAGCAGAACAACCTACATAGACAGAAAACAGGTATTACTGCACAATATGGTCACCAGGTAAACACAGCACAATATCCTAGTAATCATACAGTTTCATCTCTCTTCCTTTTGTAGAGTCATTTGAATTAGAAGCAAGAGAAAAACCACTCCTGGCGTTTGCAGATGACACCCCAATATTCACAAATATCATGCTGCTAAATATGTGCTAGGTTTCTTCAGAGGCCAGTGTGTTTGCAAACTCACTTTCTTCCTAGCTCTGACTTCACAGTAGGGTGTGCAATTTTTATATACAATGCAGGATTCACTGGAACTATAATTTAGAAAATTTTCAAAATGGGGCACAGTGTTATATTTCTCAGATAATTTATTTCTTTAAAAGAAAATCTCAACTTTGAACAATTCATCCATGTTTCTTTTTCTTGAGTAAATGAAAATGTTGGAAATAAAGCACATTATCTCCCTATCCGCCTCAACACTATCAATCTTGCCACCCGCTACAATTACTTTTTCACACCACCCTGCATGAACCAGAGGGACAGCCATTAAAATGCTACCACACATTGGAAGTCAAGGCTGCTCCAGCCCACAGCTGAACTTAATAAAACCGTTAATGTCAGAGCCTGTCGGCTAGCTTCCCAGGAATGCCACTTGCTCAAAATCCTTCCATTCCAGCCATGCATGTGGCATTTCATCCTTCTCCCCATGCAGAACCATGCCATCTGCTAGGAGGCACAGATATACCACATGCCAGGTGACATTTTCCTTTAAATTCCTTTTTTAAAATTTACTAGGAAATATACTCAACAGGCAGAGAGCAAGGAAAAATTGATCTCTACCTAGGCCTGTTTTTTCAATATCTTGATATTTGTTATATTCTAGCTCTGCATTTGAATGGTTGGTGAGTAATTAATGGGCAGGCATCCTTAGAAATAAGTCCCTACATATGTAATAAAAAGCTCTGAGCACTGGTACTCTACTAAACCAAAGGGTAACTGTAGAGTTGAATTAAAAATAAAAAAAAGGAAGAGGAAAGAGTCATTAAGTCAATAATACTGAGGTCTGATAGAGCTGTGTGAAGTGAATAACATCATAAACTTTTATACTGACTTCAGCGTGGGAACATGCTATTTATTACCTGTGGCAAGTGATGGCAAAATAATTTAGATCTGATACATTAGATCTAACAGGAAAAAAAATAGGGAGGTTTTAGAGATGTTTCATGCTTTTGTCCAATTTGGATAAGGGTTGAATTTTACATGCATAGGTGCATTTAAAGTCGCTCAGAGATTGTGGTGAGGTCAAAGGAAAATCTGGGAAATTCTATTTTAAAAATAGAGATTAATTCTTACCTCCATGTTCAATTCAAATTACAGATACAATATGCCCTTCCCTTCAGGGACATCTGTAAAAATCTTAAGCTATAGATTTGGAGTGTTTGTACATAACAGAGAAGTAAGCTACGAGATTCATATGTATGGTCACAGCAGCCTCCTTCCTGGGAGGAGCTATGTTCAGTAAGTACTACAACCTATCTTAAAAGCTTGATCAGCTATGCTATGACCTGATATTTGGTGCGTACCATAAGACTATCTAGTTACTTATTATTTAGCCTAATTATGTTTGTTGGTAGTAAGACACCTATACAACTTTAGATTGAAGTATATGCTATGTAGTAAATGCAAACCTAAATATAATCAGGATTAATTTTCTCCACATATAATTACACATAACACAAATTATTTCACAGTTTACTATTCTCAGGATTGACTAGTAAATAATAGGTTTATATTTAATAGATTCTTAATTACTTTCTTCCATGTACTATGTCCTTTTATTAAATATCAATTCCCTCCTTGACTTCATACATTCAAATATCTATCCACCTCACTTCACTAAAACTCATCCTAGCTATCGATGACCTCCCCATGACTAAACTCCATAATTTCCACTTTGGCAAACAGATCGATGCCTTGAAAATGCTAATCTGATGATGTCAATTCTTACTGACTCCTATCATCTCCTGTCCTCCCTCTCCAGCCCTGACAAAATCCTTAAATGCTCATGTCTTATTATTCTTCCTTTGGTCCATACACACTCTCCAGCTCACTTTACACAAGTCCCTCCTGCTCAACTCTCCAGTCACACGGGCCTTCTCTTAGTTCCTTTTATTCATGGTCCCTCTCACTTGTGTTACTTCTCTTCTGAATGCTTTTTATTTTCCCCTCCTGACATGGTGCTCTCATGGCACCTCTTACTTCTCAGTTGTAACATTTATTGAAATTTTAAATTTACATTTATTATTGAGGAAATTTGTTCTTTTGAATTAGTTTGTACACTTCCTAAAGACATCAGAAATATATTTCTCTGAGCTATGAATCTCCATTGTCTTCCACTCTACTTAACACATACAAAACACATAATAGAAATCTATTCCATAAATGAACAAGGAAGTATTATTTCTGCGATGCTTATTCTGAACACTTATTCCTCTACTGTTCATAAAGTGCAAGGAAGTTTAAGGAATGGACTTGAGCTGAGGATACACCAAATTAGCTATTAATTTATTCATAGAATATATATTGTCTTTTCCAAAAAGAGATTAACAAGACAGTTATGATTACTATCCTCAAGGAATTTATGCTCTACTATGATAGTAGGCAAAAGTAAAGAAAATACAATGTAAACAAAACTACAGCTTGTAATAAATGCTAAAAGGGAAATACATAAAAGAATGGGTTAAAAAAGACGAGGAGTGTCCTTGAGGTGGTCAAGAAAAACATCTCTGAGAAGAGCAGGGTGAAACACCTAAGAAGAAAATAGATTAACCTGTACAGAGAATGAAGGGGAATAACATCTCAAGTAGAGAACAATACTCAAAGGCCCTAATATAAGAAATGACCTGATATATTCAAGAAATGGGGAAAAAAAGTTTAGTGAACTAAGCATCAATGGGTGAAGAATAAAATAGAAGACGGTCAGGGCTCCGTGGACCAACATAAGGAGTTTAGATTTTATTTAAAATGCAGTGATGCCCATTGTCAGGTTTTAAACAGGAAGTACCATCCTCTGATTTGCATTTGAGCAAGATTACTTTTGCTTCAGCATGAAGAACAGATTCAAGTTGGCAAGAGTAGAAGGGAACAGGCCAACCAAGAGATTGAGGGACTTGTAGAAATAACATGGTGTGGAAACAAGGTGGTGGTTGGAAATGGAATAAAATGGACAGATTTGAAGTATATTTTGAAGGTAGCAATATAAGAACTTGCTAATGGCTATGGGTTTTGAGGGGGAGAACAAAACAATTAATGATGACTCAGGTTTCCAGCTTCATCACCTGGAAAGATGATGATGGTATTTGCTGAGATGGAAAGCTTGGGGGAGCTTGGAAGAGGAAAGACAAGAGGAACAAGCCAAGTAGATGAAAGTGGAAATTTTGGATCAGCCTTTTTGTCAGGATATTTCCCCTCTGTTCATAAACCTCTCCACAAACTTGTCACTATGAATCTTTATCATCCAGTTAAAATTACAAATTCTTATCCTCTGTGGTCACTGAAAAATGGGATTTTACCTTTCTCAATAATGTTGACTATATAACCAATAGAGTCTAAACACTGGATTCAGCAAAATTATTTCAAAATATAAGATCAGTGTGCCCCACATCTGAAAATTCCACAGGAGACAACATCACTGTAACGGACCCACCGAAGTGAAGAGTAGAAAGCTAGGAGGGTAAAGGACTGGGGGTGTCTTCTACTAATTAAAAACAAAGTTCATTTAGCAGTGGAGCAAAGGAGTGAGCTTCAGCTGATCAAAACTTGTAGCATCAGAAGAGAGTCCAAAACATCTGAAAGATGAACAGAGGCTGTGATATCTATTCAATATAATTCAATGAAAGAAAATGGACTCCAACAGGATAGCAGCACATAAAGATCACTGGTGCAAATTTTTAAAAGATAAAATCAATGGCAAAACTAGAATTCTAGAAATGCAGCACCCCTAGTAAGAAATGTCAGAAAAAGCCACCTTAGAAAAGTGCAAAATAAAGACATCACCATCTCTACAGCTGTAGTTTACAATACAATGAGAGGACAGAGGAGACAGCTTGCAAGGATTCTACCTTCCCTTTTACTGAAGTCTTCTCATTCTCTCCAGTCAAAATAAACCCCATGGGTAATTAACTGAATTGCAGCCATGACATAATAAATTTTAGACATGAGCTACTCCTTTAAGACCAATTGTTCTTGATTTTTATAAGACACAGAGCCTTTTGTAAAGGTAATGAAACTAGGGACTCTCTTCTCAGGAAAAAAATGTATTTAGAATTACACACGTTCATTTACATACAACTTCAGGGTGCTCACAGCACTCCTCCCCCTCTCCCAAACTCTCAGGAATCTAGGATGCTCTTGTTTTAACTTAAATGGAAATAATCCAATAATAAATGTCTGTTCTTTGAATCAGTCTGGTAGCAATCTGTAGATGTCCTTCGTTGAGTTGGCAGCTGAGGCAGGCTGTCCATACCTAATCCTCTATGGCTGTAAATGGCAAGTTATTTTTTCAGGTCCCTTTCCGTCTCTGGCCTCCCAATACACATATTTCAAGAGCTTTTGATGTTACTGCAAATGAGCTTTTGTCTAAAAAGCCATACTACTACCCTTCCAAGTATAATAGTAACTAGCATTTATCACACATGTCCTAGGGTCAGACATACTCACACCAACCTATGAAGTAAGTCCTGTGATTATCTCCATCTTATATTTGAAGAAACTTTAATAAAGAAACTTTCCCAGTGTTAACCATTTAATGTTCTCCTCAGAACAGGCAAGACTACAATTCTCAGTATCCTTGCACATAGCTTAGGCCATATTTCTGGTTATGTGTAATGAAATAGAAATAATGCTCTTACCATGCCCCCAAAATGTTTTGTGTGATGTTTTGGTACACACACTTATTAATGAAGATATTCAGCAGAACAACTAAGTGCTGCCAGAAGTCACTAAATGAAAGGGCACGGGTCCCTTAGTCACCACCCGGAGTAGACCTACCCATGAAAACCACCCAATCAGGAACACCTTAGCTGGATTTTATGAGAGCTAGAAATACACTTATATTATGTTAAGCCACTAAAATGGTAAGGTACTTTGCTCCAGCAGCGTGTATTAACGGACTTGATTTACATAATTGTACACAATCATTTGATAGAATGGTATTAAAACCCAAGTTTTCTTACTTCAAAACACTCAAGTGTAATGGAAAGCCTATGCAGCTCCCTATCTAAATTCTCAGCACTTATCCTTTTGATAAAGAAACAGTAACTGATTAGTTGCTTGAGAACCACAGACTTTTGAGGAGAGCTAAGAGGACCCTGTCCCAGAAAATTTGTGAGTAGAATAAAATAGTGGAATATTTGGGTAGTATGTCTTGGAAGTGAAAGAATAGAGAATGCTTTGAGAGTGTATTGGTCAGCCCCTGTCTTACTCATATGATGTTTTGGCTGTAATATCCTTCTTATACTCACTCAGAAAACTGGGAACAAAACAACATGAAAGATTAAAAAGCAATCACAATCATTTCCACAGGATAGATGTCTGAACCTGTAGGATAAAAAGAGCTTTCTGTGGGAATTAAGATAATTACTGAAGGAAGATTGACAGAAATTGTTACACCAGCATGAGTGAAATTGGACGTTGTGTTAATGAGAACTGAGACATGGGAAGGTAAGAAGAAAATCTTGATGGTATGTAAGAGAAATAAGTGGCTATCACTTCAGATGGAATGCTATTAGGTCCTTTCAGGAGTTACTTTTTTTTTTTTTAATAGAATTTGCTTCAATAAAAATGAAGAGAAAAATAGAGGATCTGGGATTGAACTCTGCTCTCTATCCTTGGAAACAGAAAATGAACAGATGGTCATAAAAAATGCAGAGATTTACAAATATGGAGGGGAAAAAACAAAGACTTATGACTATAAAAGTGATCAGGTTAGCTCTTCATACTTAGAGATGTTAAAACAGAATGATGCAAGAATTATTGACAATAGAAACAGTAGTAGGTAACCTCTGTTAAAAGATTACATCCAACTCCAGATGACTAAATTATTTCTACTTTTGTCATTAGATCAATGGAACATATTGTTAGAGTGATTTCTTTGTACCTTGGTGAAGAAAAAGAGTAAGGTAATGACATTATATTCTCTTCCTTGCAGAGGAGGTGAAGAAATTCCTACCAACAATGGGCATTATTCTTATCCTAGAGATTGGTTAACACTTGGGAAGAAGAGACTAAAAGGCCTCCAATACTCTCTTCTGCCATCATTCTCTATTCCAAATTTGATTTGGAGAATAAAGCAGGGCTATTATGTATTGCTTTTTCTCTTTCTTCGGAGATGAATCTCTTGTGAAACTATAAGGGTGAAAAAACCATAGATAATTCACTTATGATATCTATTATGCGCTCCGATGTTCACTGCAGCTTTATTTACAGTGACCAAGATATGAAAACAACCAAATTGTCCTTGGGTAGATAATTGGATAAAGAAGATGTGGTAAATACACACGATGGAATACTATTCTGCCATAAGAAAAAATGAAATAGTGCCATTTGTGACAACATGGATAGATCTTGAGATTATTATGCTAAATGAAATAAGTCACACAAAAAAAGTCAAGAACCATATGATTTCACTGATATGTGAGACATAAAACTGAAAGCAACAAAGGAACAAGACAAACAAATAAAGTAACAAAAACTCACAGACACAGACAATAGATTAGTGGTTACCTGAGGGTAATGGGGAAAGGGAGTGGTAGATAAGGGTAAATGGGGTCAAATATGTGGTAATGGAAGGAGAACTGACTCTGGGTGGTGAACACACAATGTGATATACAGATGATGTATTACAGAATTGTTAGTAACTTTACTGACTATTGTCACCTCAATAAACATTAATTTCTTAAAAAATTCCATTTCTCTCCGTTTTGATCTACAGATTCAATGTAATCCTAATAAAAATAAAGCAGGTTTTGTTGTTGCTATTATTCACCTTGACAAGCTAATGCAAAAAGCTATATGGAAATTCATATAAATGCATTCTGACTTCTCTCCAGAATATAAAAAGAACATCTATAAACGAATAAGAAAAAAAAACAGACAATAAAATAGTAAAATGAGCAAAAGACTAAAAGAGGCTTTCACAAAAATGGATATTCAACTTATTACATCTTTGGAAAACTGCTCAATAACATCAATAACCACAGAAAGACTAATTAAAAACAAAATGAAATAATACTACACAAACTCTACTACCAAGTGTCGCTGAAGGTATGGAGAACTGAAATTCCCATACATTGCTGGTGGGAGTGGAATTTACATAATCACTTAGGAAAACACTTAGTTTTGTCTACCACACTGGGCATTTGCATAGGCTATTCTTACATAAATATATATAATTGCTGTAACCCAAACTCATATCATAAAGTCTAGTTACAAGGGTACCAGTAAAAGGAAGTTTTTGCCTTTCCAACATTTGTCCAAGCTAGTATATCACATCCACCAAAATTTTCTATAGTCTATAGCATGAGGAAAAGGAAGAAGGACTGAGAGAGCACCTTTTCACATGTCTATCGGCCATCTCTATGTCCTTTTTGGAGAAATGTCTATTCAGTTCCTCTGCCCATTTTTAAATTGGATTGTTTGGTTTTTTGGTGTTGCTTTGTATGAGTTTTTTAATAAATTCTGGATATTAACTCCTTATCAGATGTATTATTGGCAAATATCTTCTCCCATTCAGTAGGATGTCTTTTAATTTGTTGATAGTTTCCTTTGCTGTGCAAAACTTTTTTCAGTTTGATGTAGTCCCATGTGTTTATTTTTTTCCTTTGTTTCCTTTGCCCAAGGAGATGTGTCAGTAAAAATATTAAGAGTAATGTCTTCCTATATTTTCTTCTAGGAGTTTTGGGGTTGTATATTTAAGTTTTCAATCCATTTTAAGTTTATTCTTACTGTATTTCTCCAAAAATAAGACCAGGTCTTATATTAATTTTTGCTCCAAAGGACGCTTCAGGGCTTATTTTCAGGAGATGTCTTATTTTTTCATGTACAACAATCTACATTTATTCATTTATTAATGTACAAAAATCTACCTTTATTCAAATACTGTCATGTCATCTTCTGGAACATCATCATAGCTTTCCAAACCCTGGATTCCAGCTTGAGTTTCTTGTGACTCCATTTCCTGTAGAACAATTGGCCCCAATCTTTCATGTCCAGCAATAGAGCTCTCCTTAAATGAGCACTTCTTGTCCATATAGCCTGCTTATAATGCATTGGCAGCACAGCTGTCAGTGATTTTATCCCATGAATTCTTCACCCAAGTCACGACCTCTTGCAGGCAAATATGCTTCACAAAGTTTCCATGCTGATTTCTCTCCATTTTATTTTCAATGTAGTCATTGATTTCCATGCTCAAATAGTCCTTGAATGGCTTGTTTACTTCAATATCAAGAGTCTGGAGATAGGCAGTCATTCTTGCAGGAATCCAGGAATCTATTTTGATCTATTCTTCTCCCTACAAGAAAGTTCTTCATGCCCTTAGTGCGGTAAGTGCTGGCTAAATCCCAGACTAGCCGACCTCTTTGGCCACCTTGCAAAACAAATGGAAGTATTAAATTGACCCACTTTTTGGCTTCAAGAACATAAATGCCTGAAACACATTCAACCTTATCTTTCTTGCCCTTAGTGATGATTAAAGGTGGGGTTTTCTTTCCATTCAGACAAATTGCCAAAACACAGGTAACACGTGCACTTTCGTAACCAGTGGAGGGAATGTAGATTGATGAGGCATCCCTCTGATCAATTGTCGTTTGAGATCGTTGGCCCATAAACACTGCAGTTTCATCCATAGCAATCACAATGGAGAGTTGGTATTTAGAAAAGTCGATGCCATCAACAAAGGACTTGAATGCAAGTGCACGTTTAATAACTTCAGTATCTTCCAGCTTGAACAGTGTTGTCGATCTTAGAGACAGTTCACATCGCTGAAGGAAGCCGTCCAGCCAGTGTTGTGATGCTTTGAATTCTTCTGGGGATATCTCTAACTGTGGTGCCATTGCAAGGGCAAATGCTTGAATATCAGCCCTACACACAACCAAAGCCTTTGCTCTCCTGTCAGCAATCCACTCACAGATGATGTCTTCCAGCTCAGAAAATGATGGTTACTGACCTGATCCACACTTGCATTTCTTAGCATTTCCCTCCTCCACCTGTTGACTGAGGTTATCATACTCTGTTGCCATTTTCAGACCATTCAAAGATCCAACTTCTTCTCTTTGCAGAAAGCCATAAGATTCTTGCCCCTGGAGTCCTCCCTGATTCCTTTCTTATAGTCAAAGGAATAGCTTTCTTTTTGCACTCATCTTGTCTGGGAGTCAAAATATTATTCCCTTTAAATCGACCATTAAATCAAGTGTTAATTGAAGACTTACGAGACAGGAGTGGCGACAAAAATGCTGACAGTTAAGGATGACGGTCCACACAAAAGCGACAAAAAATTGCAGGCACCAAAATTCAGAAAATGTTTCTTTATTTCACATGAGTGCATTAAGTATGTCCGTGACAACATACGATGTATTGAATTATGAAGATTCATATTAGACACGAACATGTCCATTTGTTATCAAGTACACATGTTATTTGTCCGTTGTGTCTGTACTCTGGTCATTCGCAGTAAGTCTCGAGTTCATCTGTTTACTTAGGCATTTACCTCTCGTCCAAAGGCACCCGCTTGGGTATTTACAAATACTTAATCATAATTTATATTATCATTTGTTTTAAATATTAACATCAATGATATTTATTTATATTTAATTACATATTAATATTATTGTGTTATAATTCAATACTTCCATTGTGTGTTGTAATGGACGCACTAAATGTATCTGTCTGGCTGACGATCTTAACTGGGGCTTATTTTGGGGGTAGGGCTTAAATTATGAGCATCCTGAAAAATCATGCTAGGGCTTATTTTCCAGTTAGGTCTTATTTTCAGGGAAATACAGTATATATGGCATAAGAAGGTGGTACAGTTCCATTTTTTTTCTTTGCATGCATCTGTCCAGTTTTCCCAGCACCATTTATTGAATAGACAATCTTTACCCCAATGCATATTCTTGCTTCTGTTGTCATAGATTAAATGACCATATAAGCATGGATTTATTTCTGGGCTCTCTATTATTCTGTTCCATTGATCTGTGTGTCTGTTTTTATTCCAATACTATGCTGCTTTGATTACTATGGCTTTGTGATATAATTTGATATCAGGTAGCATGACACTTCCAGCTTTGTTCTTTCTCAGGATTGCCATAACCATTCAGGGTCTGTTATGGTTCCATATAATTTTTAGGATTATTTATTATACTTCTGTGAAAAATGCCATTAGTATTTTGATAGGGATTTCATTGAATCTTTAGATTGCTTTATGTAGTATGGATAATTTAACTATATTAATTCTTTCTATCCATGAGCATGATATATGCTTCCACTTATTTGCATCTTTAATTTCTCTCTTCAATGTCTGATAGTTTTCTGAGTAAAGATCTTTTACTTTCTTTGTTAAATTTAATCCTAGGTTTTTCATTTTATTTTTTGATGCGATTATAAACTGCATTGTTTTTTTAATTTGTCTTTCTGCTAGTTTTTTATTGGTGTATAAAAATACAACTAATTTCTGAATATTAATTTTATATCCTGAGACTTTACTACCGTGTTTTCCTAAAAACAAGACCTAACTGGAAAATAAGCCCTAGCATGATTTTTCAGGATGACATCCCCTGAACATAAGCCCTAATGCGTCTTTTGGACCAAAAATTAATATAAAACCCGGTCTTATTTTCAGGGAAACACAGTAAATTTATTTATCAGTTCTAATAGATTTTTGGTGGAATCTTGGGAGTTCCTATATGTAGTATTATGTCATCTGCAAATAATTACAGTTTTAGTTCTTCCTTTCCAATTTGGATGACTTTTATTTCTTTTTCTCACCTGATTGTTGTGGCTAGGACTTCCAGTGCTATGTTGAATAAAAGTGATGAAAATGACATCCTTGTCTTGTTCCTGGTCTTAATGAGGATGCTTTTAGCTTTTCTGCACTGAGTATGATATTAGCTGTGGGTTTCTCACATATGGCCTTTATTTTGTTGAGATATGTTCCCTCTCTT
This sequence comes from Rhinolophus hipposideros, assembly GCF_964194185.1. Classification (NCBI taxonomy): domain Eukaryota; kingdom Metazoa; phylum Chordata; class Mammalia; order Chiroptera; family Rhinolophidae; genus Rhinolophus; species Rhinolophus hipposideros. The sequence goes on along the minus strand of NC_138050.1, from coordinate 43,039,934 downwards.
TCACTTTCCTGAGAGTTTTAATCATAAATGGATGCAGATTTTGTCATTTTTTTTGCATTTATTGATATGACCATATGAATTTTATTTTTCATTTTGTTTATGTGATGTATCACATTAATTGATTTGTAGATATTCGTTAGGCATCAGAGAAATGGAAACAAAACCTACAATAAGATATCACACAGGTCAGAATGGCCATTATCAATAAATCAATAAACAACAAGTGTTGGCGAGGATGTGGAGAAAAGGGAACACTTGTGCACTGTTTTGGGATTGCAAATTGGGGCAGCCATGATGGAAAACAGTATGGAGGTTCCTCAAAAAATTAAAAATAGAACTACTTTATAACCCAGCAATTCTACTTCTGGGTATTTATCCAAAGAAATTTAAAACATTAACTCAAAAAGATATATGAGGTTGGACAATTAAGTTCTCCACTTTCCACCATGTAAGTGCCCCTATGTATACTGTAGTGCTATTCTAATAGCCAAGATATGGAAACAACCAAAATGTCCATCAATAGATGATTGGATAAAAAAATTGTGATACATATATACAAAAGAATATTACTCTGCCATAAAAAAGAATGAAATCTTAACATTTGCAACAAGATGGATGGACATAGAGGGTATTATGCTAAATGAAATAAGTCAGACTGAAAAAGACAAATACCATATGATCTCACTATATGTGGAACTAAGCAAAGAGAATAAACAAACAAACAAAACAGAACTAGACTACTAGTTAAAGAGAACAAACTGCTGGTTGCTAGATGGGAGGAGGATTGGGAAGAAGGGTGAGAAAGAGGAAGGGATTAGGAAGTACAAATAAATAGTTACAAAATAGTGATGGGGTTTTGAAATACAGCATGGAGAATAAATCAATAGTACTGCAAAAACTATATAGTGTCAGATGGGTACTGGACTTATTTTTGTAGGATCACTTCATGAATTATATAAATGCCTGACCACTACTGTATACCTGAAACTAATATAAAATAATATTGAATATCAACTATATGTCAACAATCTAACAATATATGTAGTCATGGGATGTAAAGAAACACCGAATAGGAAATACAGTCAATGGTATTTTAATAGCTGTGTACAGTGTCAGATGGATAGTAGACTTGTGAGAGTTATCACTTCGTGAGGGGTGTAAGTGTCAAATCACTGTGTGGTTTTATACACCTGAAACTAATAATGAAAAATATTGAAAAAGAAAAAAAAAGGACTGAGAGAAGACAATGCGGCTAATGTGCAGAAAACCAGGGGAAATAGAACAAGGTAAGTTCAAAATAAAATGTAGGACCCACACTACAAAGGGCCTTAAAGATTACATTAGGAATTTTATTTTTCTCCAAAGAGCAAAGGAAATCAATCGAGGTTTTTTTTTTCACTTTGTCATAGGCAATTATTATTACATTTGAAAGACATCAGTCTGATTTAAATGTGGAAAATAGATTATGGCAAAAGCAACTACTTTGATAGTGAACTAGCTCAGCAATTGTACTCAGGAGTCAGAAGCTGACCAGGTTCTACTCCTTCAACCCTCCATTGATGCCCTAAGCATGTTCCTAATTCCACATATTAAAACCACTCTGCTTAAAAAATCTTAAATTGTTTCAGTTTCCTACAATTGGAATCTAATAGATATATACTAAATCACAATATTGATTATCTCTCCTGCTTGTATTTCAAGGAAATGAGGTCTAGATGTCATTAGAAAATAAGATATTGATGACTCAAGGGATACAGCATCAAGACAGTTATTAAAATTATTTTCTATAGTACTATCTACTGGAAAGAAGTGCCTATTAAAAGAAGCTTTAGCGTGTCAAGGAGTCATTGCAATAGACTGCTGTTTGAGAATTCAGTAAAGGAGGCATGTGCTTTTAATTTTCATTGAAAGAAAAAATTCTAAGTTAAAATCTTGAAATTCTTAGTTTAAACCATAGTCAGAACACGAGTGAACCATAAAAGATTTTCTTCTTTTTATTAGGTAAAGGCTAATATAGTAAAAAAAAAATAAAAAATAAATAAAATAAAAATCATTTAAAATCTGACCACTGGGTTGTTCAATTATATAGGATAAGTTAAATTCACAGTCTCTATTATCAAAATATGAGAGCAGTAATTGCCAAAAATCTCAATCTTGACTCGGTTTGGGGATATTTGGTAGATTCAGATGACTTTGGATTACTTGAAACCTATGAAATTATAATACTTAGGAGCATTCCTTGCAGACCTAACCCTCATTATTTTTCCTGACTTGTTGGGAGACCTTTAAATAAACTCAGATGAGGCAAGAAAATGTTAATTCTCCTAAAGCCCAATACCTATGAACTCTCTTTGTTCCCAATTATATATGTAACTCAATTCATGACTTTAGTTGGAAAATGTCTTACAGGTCTTCATAATCATAATGGGGAGATAGCTAACATCAAGTAGAAAGTCTTTTAGGCATTTTTTAAGTCACTCATTCATCTAAGACATATTACTGAATGCTTACTTTGTGCCAGAAGTGTTCTAAATACTTAGTATAGAGTAGTGAATGAGATCAACCCAATCCATGCTCTCACAATAGAGACTTTGAATGAAGTGAGGAAATAAGAAGACTATCCAAAGATCTCTTGGAAGATCATCCTGGCAGATGGAGTAGCATTGATGAAGGTTTTGAGATAGACATTAACTTTGCCCTATTAGGAAGCCTAATGTATCTGAAGCAGAATAAACCTGGCTGAAAGTAATAGGAGATGGAATCAGAGAGGTAGGCAAGACTCTAGGCAATGCAAGACTTTGTGGACCATAGGAAGGACTTTAGATTTTGTGCAATCATAAGGTGGCAACAACGGTCATTGACTACCTGAGAGTGTGCTCTAGAATCTCACAATTAAAATAACAAAGTGCATTCCATGGGATGCTTCATCTGTAGATAAGTAAAAGCAAACCCAATTCAACTTGACTTAAACTATTAAGTGGTATTTATTTGTTCAGAAAACAGAATAGTTCAGAAGTTGTCCAATCAGGTAGAGCTTGATTGAGGGTTTAAAAGATGTTACTGGATATGTTTCTGTACTGATTGTCCGTGGCTGCATCCTCAGTCAACCTTTCCTCTCCTGGTAATACAAGAACTGCCAGGAACACCTAGACTTCTGCCATTCCCTAGGCATGTCTAGTGAAAAAACAGTGTCTTTTTTTTTTTATAACACCATGGGAAAAGGAAAGTTTTCTAACCTAGAAGAAGATTTATAAATGATTCACTGCATATTACTTACTCTGGTATTATTGACCCAATATACAGAGGGCTAGGCTGTGATTGCATAAACCAGAGCCTATTCCTAGAGCAAGGAGTTGAGTCAGACTAAACTTGGCTAAGGATGGAGAATTGGTCAGTTCTCAAAGAGTACATTAGGATATTCTTATTGGAAAAGGGGTGTCCCAACAAAGAATATTGTGGAGTATAACAGCAAATGTCTACAAGGATAATTTTTAGAGTAACAAATTGTATTTGTTTACTCAGGTTGCCATAATAAAGTACCACAGACTGGGTAGCTTAAACAGAAATTTATTTTCTGAGGGTTTCAGAGACTAGAATTCTGAGATCAAGATTGCTGGTAGGGCTGGATTCTTCTGAAACTTATCTCTTTGACTTATAGATGGCTGTCTTCTCCTTGTGTCTTCACATGGTCTTCCCTCTGTGCATGTCTGTGTCTAAATTTCCTCTCCTTCTAAGGACACTTAGTGGATTAGGGCCCACCCAAATGACCTCACTTTAACTTAATTATTTATTTAAAGACCCTATCTCCAAACATAACTGCATTCTGAGGCACTGGGAATTAGGACTTCAACATATGAATTTAGGATGGGACACAATTCAGCAAATAACACTAATGAAGGCTATTTTTGTTTTGTACCTAGTTCATGAACACCTATAAACCGAGTCAAGAAGTCTGCATGCTTGTAGCAGCTAACATGTATTGAGTGTTACTGTGTGCCAGACATTTTGCTAAGTATTTCACATGTATTACCACATTTAATCCTCACATTACATTTTATGTTTTCCAACTTAAGACGAAAAGCAGAAACGAAAGCAGAAGGAGAAGTTTCATGAGTCTCTAGACCCTAAATTAAGAAAAAAATCTGAGTCAATGGAGGACGGGAATCAACCAATGGATTTTAGCAGCAGCAGCATAAAATTTCCCTGTGTAATCCTAATTTTAAGGTCTGCTAATATCTGTTGAGTAAAAATTACCACATGGACTTGAACAGTGATTTAATCCTGTGAAGAGGTGGGAAGCAGAGCCTAAGTAGCGCAGATCTGGAAAGATGGTCTTTGTGTCACCAGGAGTTGTTTGTATATAAAATGTTTCACCTAGTAAAAATCACTTTTAAGTAATACCCCAGAGAGCAGTGGTTTTCAACCCTGGTTACAGACCTCAGAATGTCAGAGCCGCATTCCAGAATCTTCAGGAGTGAGGCCTGACCATTCCTATCTTTTGTAAGCTCTGCAGGTAATTCTACTATGCAGCTATGAGAAACATTTCCATAGAGAAAATAAGATAAAGTACCCGAAGAATATCTTTGCCAAAGAAGGACGAGCTCCTGATTTTCATTCCTGACCTAGACATTGACAACCTGATTCAGTTTCTCTCTGAAACTGTTTCAATCACCTTACATACGGCACCACTACAACAGCGGCTTGTTCCTGCTGAAATAATAACTAATGAGCTCCTCCCCCCAGCAATTAGTTCCTAGGGTTTCTAAAATATTTATAAAGCATATATCATTCCTTGTTTTGTTATACATAATATAATATTTGCCCTAAAGGCAAATATTCCGAAACAGATACGTTTAAGAATAGGCTCAAAAACTCTTGGGAAGTAGTTTCATTATTTATTAGAATTGTGAAGTTTTTATTTTTCTCCAAATAGCTTAAGGCGAGTTTATCTATTCTCTCACTTGGTGAAAGGATGGACAAACCATCCTGGGAAATTGTACTGATTTCAAATGACCTATTCTCATTTAGGGCTATCTGCCTTTCTTGTTCCTTTTTTTCTGGATAATCATCACTGAACTGTAATTATTATTTCAATTGGGTTGAAAAAGCAGTACTATAAACAATGACTTAACTTTCAAGACCCTGAAATCCTCAGGCATTAGAAATGAGGTTCTGCACCCCTAAGATAGAGACTTGAAACTGGACAGAATGCTATATTATATCTGTATGGAATGTTCAACATTTATACTGATATTACCTAGAAGGAAATGCTGCTTTATCCTTCTCTCCTAAGATTCTGGCACTGGTATAGCAAATATCATTTATCAAGCTTGTAATCTTGGAGCACAAGAAGGATTATTATTATTGTATTCTACCATGGGAGAGAAGCTAAAACATCTGGAAAAATCTTTTTCTGACCTGATTTAAATAGAAGTTTAGATCATCTTATTTAGCTGAATGTTCTTTTATCAACCAAAATGTCACTGCACTGATGAGGGGATCATGATTGTCTTAGTCGCCAATGTAGCCCCAGTACCTATTGCTTCATGAACCATATAGAAGCTCTTACATAAATTTCATCTGAATGTCGACTTAAACGTGGGGGAGGTTTACACAGAATAAATTAAAGTGTGTGTAAATCAACTCATTCTCCACAGCATGTTTTGTGGAAGGGATCACATGTGTCTTGCTATTATAGCCCTAAGTACCCAGAAGTTTATGAGCCATAAGTAAGCTTTCACATAGACTTTAGCTGAATATTTACTTAAACATGGGGTCAGTTTAATATACATTTTAATGTGTGCTTTGAGGAAATTAAAAATTCTTTTAACAATGGATTCAGAAATTGACCCCAAAAGTCATACTTAGGCCAATCTTGGAAAATGAAGAGCTCATCAAGAGAAGAATACATTTATATGAAGACATGAATTAAAAAAAGTAATGATGCAATCTGAAATATTGAGATCATGGCTTGATCACAGTACATAATAGGGAAGAACCAGAAGTTGAGACTGAAAAGAAAGGCAGTGACTTAAGCATTTGGGCTAGACTAGAAAGTTTGAACTCTCTTCTATGATTAAGGAAATTAATCATAGATTAAAGGAAATTGTTAAAGTATTTTAAGCTTGGGGTTACCATGATTACATTTGTATTTTAGAAGGATTACTCTTGGGTCTCTAAGATTAGAAGGACAAACTGAAAACAAACATAGGGAGACTGTTAGGAGATAAAAGATGAGCCTAACTAAAGAAAGCATAGCATATTTGACATATTCAAGAGGTATTAAGGAGTTAGTACAAAAAAGTTTAGTTACCATTTGCATGTAAATAATTGAGAGACAAGGGGAAGTCTTAGATGACCATTACATGTATAGCATATGAGACTGGAGGCTACAGTCACCATTATTCTAAAAAGAAAAATAGATGAGAAGCATCAGATCCAGGGGGAAATATAGTAAACTGAACCTCAAATATATATACCTGTGTGGTGTGTAGGTGGCACATTCCAGTAAGCAAATGGAAATAACCACCAACATTGAAAATCTATCAGACACCAAGCATTAGCCTATTGGAAACCTTACCTAATTTATAACTTATAATTAATCATGATAAGAATTATTCTCTCAGGGTGAATATTCGGAGTTTTTAAATATTTTGGTTAAGATCAGTGTAAAAGTAATGTAGAATGTCAAAAGTCACAATAAGAATGCAGATCTAGCTGAATCTTAACCCCATATTTCTTCTCCTTTCCAGTGCCTCACTAAAAAATATGAGACAAATCAAGACTGAAAATATTGCTTTGGGAGTAATCCAGCTATAAGTGGTAGTTGGAACTGTAAGAATAAAAATTAATACAGGAGAGTCTGTATAGTGACACTGGTAATTATTAGTTACTGGGAAGACCAAAATGTTTGTGACACTGCTCTCCTGACCTTTTCATGGTCCCCTATATTCCAGTATTATTCCTTCTCTCCTAATCCATTCTCATTGCTGCTAGATTGATTTTTCTAAAGCACAGCCCAAATCATGCCACACACTGGCTTAAGCATCCAGTTATTCAACAGATTTTTGAACGTCCTTTGTAGGCCTTCTAGATAAAGAGAAAAGTCAAAATCCCTGCCCTCAAAGAGCTCACGGTTTATTAAGGAAAGCATTTAAGTAAGAGAGTGATTAAAAAATAGTATAATTGTCAAAATAGAGGTAAGTCCATGGTTTTACAACAGCACAGAGGAGAAGTATCTAAACTACACTGTCATTGTAAGGGTGGACATCCAAAGTAAAGATGTTCTATGAGCTCCATTTAGAAAGATAAAAAGGATAGATGAAAATGGTATCAGGGAGACTTTTTGACAGAGAGGGCTTTATTGCAAAGCAAGAAAAAAAGCATGATGCTTTTAAGAAACTTAAAAAGCTGACAGATTAGGTAGGTATAAATGAAATGAGCTGTGGAAGCAATCAGGGAACAGATCATGAATGGTCTTGTGTGCTTCTCTCAGTTGTTTGCATTTTATCCTGAAATAAATGAGAAATCAGAGAAAAGTATATAACAGAGTGATGTGAATAGATTTACAGTTCAGAAAACCACTCTCACTCTCATGGATAGATAAGTATTAGATGAGCCTGGGAACAAGGATATCAGTTAGGAGGCTATAGGAATAGTCTAGGTAGAAACTGATTAACTATTGCTCCAAGTGAATTATTTCTCCTACCATTCAACGTAGTCCACATTCTGGCTCTAATCTACCTTCCCAATCTTCCAGTATCCTCTTTCTCTAGACTGTTCTTCCATGAAAAATTATCTGGCTATATTATAAGCATTATTCTCAGATTCTGTGTTCCTAACTCCACACCCTGGTTCAGACTATCTTTTATGGCCTAGCGCACTGTATAGCCTGTAGTCGATGTTCAATACAAATTGAGAGGATTAATAAAAGAAGAGCAGAGACTTTTAAAAAATTGGTTTCAGATACTTTATAGCCAAAGTGGCATTTCAACTTGAATTCTTGCCCAAATCTTTCCAGGGTCCTTTTCCTAAAAGCTAAAATTGTATGAGTATTTAATCCGTATATACTTAACCTTTTAAAATTGATCTCAATGAGTTAGTGGTTAGTTACTATTGGAAAAATACATTTCTTTGCATCCTACTAATTGATAGAATTGTCAAAAATGATGGCAATTCTACTTAAATGTCATGTCACAAATAAATGCATAAAGTATGACTGCGGTTCCCATTCCAGCACATCAAATGTCCATTGATTGATGTCAGACTACTGTCTCATCATTTGTTACTATAGGATTATTATTTTCTAATTTCTTGTTAGGTATCAATATGACTTAGAAAACTCCAGTAATTAGTCCAGCCATTTGGCCTTCGAAAATGTTCTCTGAGGTGCAAGGAAGTTAAAAGGAACTTTAAAATATGGGTGTAAATTCAAAGTGTCTTGAAAAAATGCTTTAGAAATGTTTTATGCCAAACAGCAATAAATAAATAAACAAATAAACAAGCCTTCCAATACCAAACCTCATTTTCACCTGGTTACAGAAATTATAGTGTGCCTAATAAAATGACAGTGTCATACACCTACTACAATATTGCACAAATCATGAATTATACAACAGGCAAAAATGAGAAATGGCAATGGAATCAAACCTATATGGAAATAAATAAAACATGCAAGCAAAGTAGCAATCATGTCAGTTCTGTTAATAAAAGGTGCATGCATAGGGTGCTTCTCAGAAAATGAATGCAATATGTTATTAGTAATTATTATTTTAGAACTTCAATGTAACTATAAAATAGTTAGTAATTAACAAGTAATTAGTGCTTCAAGTTCTTTGGAAGATAAAGCAGTGGTTTGTAAAATTCATATACATTGAATAGGGAGGGTCTCTTTGAATGAAAGGAATAATCAGATGTAATAGACACTTTTTGGACGGGATATACTAGAGCTTTTTAGAGTTTCCCATTACCAGAATTCTTGATAATTGCAGGAAATTGGTGTTTTGTTTTAGTTTTGTATGTCTGTGCAGCTGTTTATATTAATGGGGGAGGGGAATAGGGACATGTGATTTTGTGGTTTATATTAAGAAATATATACTTGATCTTAGTCCCGTTTCTGGCACAGAGTCCCTAAAACCCTTGCAATTTCCTAAGTGGTAAGAGCTCTAAAGGTATCTTGTTATTCATAACAAGCCCCTTTCAACCTCTCCTGAGCTTATGTTAATGAGGTGATTTTTGGAAGCCAGTAAGTATGGATGCCGGATGCCAGAGGAACAAACCATGTGACTAAAAGTTTGGAACTTTCAGCTCCACCTGATCTCATGGGGAAGGAGACAGGTTGGAAATTGAGTTCAATCACCGGTAGTCAATCATGCCTGTGTAATGAAGCCTCAACAAAACACAAAAGGATGGGGTTCAGCGAGTTCCTGGTAAATACATGGAGATGCTGGGAGAGTGGTGTACCCAGAGAACGTGGGAGATCCACACCCTTTCCCACACTTGCCTAATTCATCATTTTTTATCTGGCTGTTTGTGAATTATATCCTTTTCTAATAAACTGGTAATCTAGTAAGCAAACTGTTTTCCTGAGTTCTGTGAACAGCTCTAGCAAATTAATTGAACCCAAGGGCAGGTCAAGGAAACCTTCAATACATAGCTGACCTGTGGTCATAAACACGAATGACAACCTGGATTTGGGATTGACTTCTGAAGGTGTGGGAGGAGTCTTATAGGACTGAGCACTTCACCTGTGGGATCTGATGCTATCTCCAGGGAGATAGTGCCAGAGTTGAGTTAAACTGTAGGACACACAGCTGGTGTCACAGGATTACTTGGTGTGGGGAAACTACACACACACACACACACACACACACACACACACACACACACACACACACACACAGATATTCGGTGACCAGACTGTCAGAAGTGTTGAGCGTGAATAATAAAAGAAACACAGGAGGGTGGGAATTAGAAATGTTAACAATGTTAAAAAATTTATTTGATCTTATCCTCCATCTTTATTGAGTGTATTTGTGAGGAAGGTTATTTTATGTGATAAATAATGTTAACTTATATTAATATCAACTCTTGTCTTTAGGGTCCTTTACAAGCAATGCACAGAATTTGCTTTGTATGAAGCCACATGCCATGCTGCTTGATAAACTATATGCCCTTTATTTTTCCTCATGTCCCACCATTCCTCCAGGGCCTGACTACCCTGCCCAAGCAAAAAGTTCACCGTTAGAGGTTAATATTAAAAATAATTCACTCAAAACATTTAAAAACTAGAGGCATTTCACTGGAATCTGGAGAAGACAGGAGTTACCAACCCTCCCGCACTACATTCAGGAGTCTATCCCTGATGGGCCACATAGTGCAGCCAAATTTTGTCTCCATGATTTCCCTAGTGGTCAGAGTATTTCAATGGCTTCTGAAAAAAGCAATACACCACTTATGGAACTCACTTTTCACCTTTACTAATCTGTCCCACAAGTGAAGGCAGAGTTGGGCTGAAGGAACTTATTACATTTTTTGTCCAGAATTAAATTATTCACTCAGACTTTTAAAGAGGTCACAATATTTTGTGATCCATGGTGACCAGAATAGACTTCCCTAAGCAAAGAGGAGCCAGATTTCAGTTTTTAGAAAGTATTAAGTGGCTGTCTGAAAAAAGGGAAGTTACTTTATCCCAAGGGCTTCCTAAAATATGGAGTTTATTTTCTCAGATCACTAAGACTGAAGATCCTCTTGTCTAAGACCCAGCAATGAATATGAAGTAATTTTCAGGGTTCCATCAGTTTAATTAGAAGCAAACCAGGAAACAGTGCCCATCCTGTCCCATTGTTTAATAAATAGAATGCTGCTTTATATATATATCTCACATTTTTCTCCTCACAGTACTTTGCAAATAATATAAAGAATTGCTTGCAATTTTCCCAAAAGGATCTACTTAAAATGTTTAACTCAGTGACTACTTAGCAGATAGGTATCTATATCTTCAATCCACACAAGTTTCAAACAATGAATTTAATAACTCTAGAAATCCATCTGATATTTGCAGCAGACCAGCAAGAATAGAGATCATCCCTGAAAAATTAATATTGCCTTTATGCCCTGATCCACGCACCCTAGGCTTTACCCTATTCAGAAATTAATAGGCATACTTAGGCTTTAGTAAGCAAAGCTTGATATTTGTTAAGAAAATATTTTATTGAAATGTAACACCCTAAGTCATAAGTGTACAATTGAATAAAATTTTCCGAGTAAACACAATGGTGAATTCAGAGCAAAGATTCCAAAAGAGGAGTCCATGCCCTTTTCTTAGTCACTAAGCACTTTAATATAATATCCTGACTTCAATCATCATGAATTAGTTTTGCCTGTTTTTGAATTGTATAAAGTGAAAAAATTTATATATTTATACATTTATACTGTAATTTTTTCTAGGTTCATTCATGATAATGTATGTAGTTGTAGTTCATTCATTCTTATTGCTATATATCATTGTATAAATGTACAATAATAATATTCAATGATTCAACTGGTGATGAATATTTTGGGTTTTTGCCAGGTTGAGGAAATTACAAAGAGAATGGTCATGAACATTACAGTATGTCCTTTTGTTCACACACGTCTGTGTTTCTAAAGGTATATACTTAGGAATGGAATTGTTGGGTGATATGTTTTGCATATATTTTGCTTTATCAGACACTAAGAAACAGTTTTCCAAAGTGCTTGTATCAATTTACACTCTAGCTAAGGTGCTCTTTTTTCAGTGTGACATTCTTTTTCATGTAATTGTAGTGTTTAGTTCATTTGTATTTAATATAATGATATATGTGGATATATATTATCTTCCTTTCTGTTTTCTATTTCCCTTTGCTCTCTTTTGTCTTTTTTGGAGTTAATCATTTTTCAGTTACTCAATTTTTCCTCTATACAAGTTTGCTAATTATATGTCTTTTGTCTATAAGAGTTTGAAATGTGTATTTGATTTATTGCAAACTAATATAAATTAGGACTTTTATCACTTCCTAAACAATGCTAGGATCTTGGAATATTTTAACTCCCTTTATGATTCTCCATCTTTTTGTATTATTGTTAAAATGCATTTTAATTCTACATACACTTCAAACCCACAAGACATATTATCATTATTGGTTTGTACTATTAGTACTATGGATCTATCTGGAATTATATACATTTATCCTCATATTTCCATTGTTCTTTAGTCCTTGAATTTTTCTTATTGCAAATCAGGTCATTTTTTTTTCTACCTTTATAAATCCGTTTAGCATTTTTCTTGGTTGGCTTCTCCAGCAATGAATTCGCTCAGATTCATTTTTTAACATCGTTACTTTTCTTTCAATTATGCAAGTTATCTTCATTGGGTATAGATAGATGTGTAGATCAGTGATTGGTTTATTTCAGTACTTTAAAGATGTCACTCTATTGTCTTCTGTTTTCCATATTTTGCTGAGAACTCAGTTGTCAATCTTGTAATTACCTTCTGAGGGTAATACACATTTTTTTTCTTTAAATATTTTTGTCTTTGTCATTGGTCTTAATCAGTTTTACTCTGATATGGCAACATGTAATTTCCTTTGTATATATCTAGCTGCAGAATACGAGTGCCTTTGGTCTGTTTCGAAGTTTCTCAACAATTTCAGAAAAATGGCAATATTCAAATATTTCTATCTTTTTCTCTCTCTTTGCTCTTTTTGATACTTTAATTTCACATGTATTTGATGATTTCATCATGTAGCTGCTATATATATATCAAAGGAGACATATATATATATATAAATATAGATGCTATATCAAAGGAGACATATATTATATATGTATATATCATATATAGTATTATAAATGATATATATGTCATCATATATATCATATATATATGTGTGTGTGTGTGTGTGTGTGTGTGTGTGTGTGTGTGTGCCTGTGTGTGTATATACATAATTTTCCTTCTGGGGTAGATGGGGCTTTCTGCACTTCATCCTGAATAGTCTCAAATAGCTTACTCCATTTTATTACTTCTTATTTTTATTCGGTGCAATTTGCTTTTAAATTCATAGTTTAACTAATAATTTCCGCTATTGTATTTACTAGACCTGGGATATTGGTTATAGTCTTTCTTACAGATTCTATTTTTCTGATGAAAGTTACCATCTTGCAATTTTTTTATTAATATATTAAACAGAGTTATTTTAAAGTCAATGACTGATAACTCAAAAAAAGGGACATTTGTAAATGTTGCTATTGATAATTTTGTAATTGATAAGCCTAATGATTTTTGATTCAATGTCAGATATTTAGTAAGACTATTATGCAGAGGCTGCAGATAATGATATCTTCCTCCAGATAGGGCGTACAATTTGTAATACTGGGCAGATAGAGGGAAGGGTATGTTGGCTAAATTCCACCTGGGTCTATGCTGATTTAAAGCAGTTTTTCAGGTTTTAAAATGTTCACTTTATTTTTATCTAAATCACTCACCCTTCTAGCCTTCTGCTCTTTAAGCAGTTCCTAACTGAGACCCTCCCTGGATATTTACTAAGGCCCTTTCTTGCTTCTAAACAATTTCCTGCTTAAATTCTCAACTTCTCACACTGTGAAGCTTAAAATTTGGGCAAGGTATTTAACACTTTGGCACAAACAAAACATGTTGCTTTTGAAAATTTTGTCCTTTACCCTATTTTCCTACTGCTTCACTGACATTTTAGGGTGATCATCAAGTAGCAAGTTTTCAACAATATTCTATAGTCCTGTAATTTCTAAATTTAATATCTAGTCCAAATCTCTCTCTTCTGCTCTCTACCCAAATACAAAAGAATCATTTCCATATGAATATTCTATAGGATGTTTGAATTTATCATAGCCAAAATTAAAGTCAAATTCTTCTCTAAATGATATTCTCCTACTTTTCATAATTTGGCTAATAATATTCATCAAATTACACAAAAATAATATACCAGTTGTCTATCTATATCACCAAATCTTGTTAATTCCAAATTTGGTTATATATTCATCTTACTGTATTACTTCTATTTTCACTCTATTGTACTAAATAAAGAAATATAAAAAGATTATATATTATTTTATTTTACCAGATATTTTACAATATCTGATTAGAAATTTTAGCAGCAACTACAGTTTCTTCTTAAAATAATTAGGTATTGTTCTGATTATATACAGGTTCTGAAATTTTGTGTTAATAATGAATTCTTTGGATTTGCTATTTATTTGATTTTTATACTACGTTAGAATTTATTTTGACTCATTTCAAAAGACATTCATCCCTTATTGTTGAAACCATACTGGTATTCTTTGTTCCTTTGGATAGATACTATTTTATAGGAGATAGAATTGTGAAAAATTAATGCACTGTATCAGCAGAGAAACAACTTGCATTCAGATTTCAACACTATGATTGTTGGAACCCATCAATAGAAAATTAGATAAAGAAGATGTGGCATATATATACAATGGAACATTACTTGGCCTCAAAAAATGAAACTTTATCATTTGTGACAACATGGATGGAACTAGAAGGTATTACACTAAGTGATATGTCAGACAGAGAATGATAAATAGTATATGATTTCACTTGTATGTGGAATCTAAAGAACAAAATAAACAAACACAAATAGACTCATGGACACAGAGAACAAACTGATGGCCACCAGATGGGAGTGGGCGTTAAGGGGTTGGGTGAAAAAGGAGAAATGATTAAAAAGTACAAATTGGTAGTTATAAAATAGTCACAGGGACGTAAAGTATAGCATAGAGAAAATAGTCAATAATATTATGATAACTACGCATGGTGCCAGGAAGTTACTAGACTTATTGAGGGTATCACTTTGTGAATTACATAAATGTTTAACCACTATGCTGTGCATATGAAACTAATATAAAATAATATTTAATGTCAACTTTAATTAAAACTAGAAATACATAAATAAATAAGTAAATAAATAAAAAATAAAATAATATAATATAATATAATATAATAATAAAATAATAAAAATAGTAGCCCAACTATAGGCTCTGGGAAGGTTTTTTGAGTATGTGTAAGGTAAAGGAGGCTAAGATATGATGTTCAGTAGTTAGGTATATTAAATCATCACTCCAATCAAGATAATAAACATTCATCGTGTCTATGAGTTTCTTCCTGCTCCACTTCTTCAAATATTACATTTTATTTTATATTAGATGGTAAAATGAGTCTATCCTCAATAAATTTTTATGTGTAAAATACTGTTAATAATGCTGCAATGAACATGGGTATGCAGATATCTCTATGAAATAGTGATTTCATTTATTTGGGGTAAATGCCCAGAAGTGGGATCCAGGAGTTGGATCATATTTTTAATTTCTTGAAGAACCTCCATGCTGTTTTTTGTAATTTATATTCGCACCAACACTGCACAAGGGTTCCATTTTCTCCACATCCTCACCAGCATTTACCTCTTTCCTTTTGATAATAGTCACTCTAACAGGTTTGAGGTGACACATCATTGTGGTTTCGATTTGCATTTTCCTGATATGATTGGCAATGATGAACATCTTTTCATGTACTTGTTGATTATTTGTATATCTTCTTTAGAAAAATGTTTATTCAGATATTTTGCCCATTTTTTAAATAAGGTGTGTGTGTGTGTGTGTGTGTGTGTGTATTCTGTGCGTATCCCTGAATTACGTGTTCTTCAAACTCTTCCAAAAAAAGTGAAGAGAAGGGAATACATTCAAACTCACTATGAGACTAGCATTAGATAAGATCACTGCAAGAAAATAAAGTAACAGGCCAATACCCTTGATAAACATAGATGCAAAAATCCTCAACAAACTATTAGCAACTCAAATTCAACCATGCATTAAGATGAACACACATAATGATCAAATGACATTTATTCCATGAATGAAAGAATGATTCAACATGCATGAATCAATTAATGTGCTATACTACAAAAGAATGAAGGATAAAAAGCATATGATCATGTCACTATGCATGAAAAGCATTTGACACAATTTAACACCCTTTCAGGATAAAAAAATCTCAAAAAATTTGGTATAGAAGTTACATTCGTTTTATGAGAGGAGGATTTTTTCTGGTAATTATTCTGTTAATAAAGTGGTTATTTCTTATATATTGACTAATTAAAGCAACATAAGTAATGGTCATAGATGTCAGATTGGTTCACAGTGTAGCTGCATTTAAGAAAAATATTTGAATGACAAACAATCTTTTAAAAAAGAGGTGGCTTACTACACGTGCCTAATTTCAAGTTTCCAAATTGTTGTTACTTGGGAAATAAATATTAAAACAAACCTCTCCAATTTACAAGAGTTCTTTGTCTATTTTTAGTAGACAAACAGAAATTCAACTCTATTGACTATATCAAACGTGTATTTTTAATTTACATTTTATGGATTCTGATACACAAACTCTTTTCCAATATTCATAACTGTCTGGCCACACAAAATGTAATGGTTAACTCCGAGTAGGAATTCTCAAAACAATTGTATGAGTAATATATAACTTTCTAAGTGTTTCTCACTGACACCTATTTAAACTTAGGCTTTATGATTTCAACTATATATTTAGCTATGAATCTTCACTCCCGGTCACAAGTATTTGCTTCCCTCCCTTGCACTCCTGGAATACACTTAACCCCTCTCCAAAGTAAATAACATCTAGAACTGATTGAAGGTAGCTCTGTTCTTTGTCGTCTTTATTCTGAAACTAGGCTGAGAGAGAAGGTCCTCTATGGTTCATGCTGCTCTTGTGACAGAAGGAAGAGAGTAATGACAAAATAATGCTATGGCTTTCAAACTTTCTACTCACACATGGCATGGGTCATTCTGTTCATATTTTATTGACCAGGGCAAGAGAGATGTCAAGGCAGAAATAAAGAGTTTGTAATGAAATGTGGAAGACAGAACATAATATGACCCTATGAGCCATAGGAGCAACAGACCTTTAAACAAGTGCCTAAAGCTTTGTTTTCAGGTGGAGAGGGGATTGATAAATGCATCAAGCTACCTGCTTCACACAGCACGTGAGTTTAAAATGGAGTTTCTGTCTAAACATCCTAGAATTATAGCAACAGGTACATCTCAAATCAATATTGTTTGTATGGTGCCTACAATTTACAAGTCACTTTTGTTCATAAGATTAAACAGGTGTTTGCAACCATTATCTCATTTATTGTTCCAAGGTTGTTCAAAATAATATCGGGAAATAACTGATAAATGCTAACACTCTTGATCAAAAACAAACAAAAAAAAACCTGACAAACTCTAAGATTAAGAGGATACCTTTTAAACATTATAAGAAACGTATATTTTAAATCCAAAGTGAACATACCAACAAAAAATGAGTATTAAAATCTTTCCCATTAATGGTGTTGCGGAAAAGCGGCAAGGACCGAGAGACTCAAGCGGCACGCAGAGATCAGGGAGAACACAGCTTTATTACCTACGTCGGCGGGCTCAGCGGGATTGTTCCCAAAGACTGAGCACATACTGGGGTCGGGAGCTTTACTGTATAGGGTTAGGCCTCCGGGTTTGGGGGGATTCGAGCTATTGCCATAGCGACGCTAGGGATTGGTTAAATCTGGCGGGGTGCTGGGGAGGTCCATCCCTAACAGCTGTGATCACTCAACATTGTTTTGATGGGGAGACCTCTAACTATGGTGCCCGCTGGAGACAGCTCTGATTAGTATCGGAGGAAGGGGAGGATGGAGCTCCGAGCCATGCCCGCAGGAAAAAACATCCGAACAATGGCATAAACTACTTGAATTAATCAAGAATGCTTTGCTACCTATATTATTAAATATTTTCTGAATTTTTCCCTCCATATAAAATTTGACTGACACAAGATTTGAAATGTGTTTGAAACAAGATTTGAAATAAATATTAGAAAAAGCTCATGAGATAGGCTATACAAGGTAAATATTTTAAAATCAATAGATTCTCATATACCTCCAGATAAAAGATATAACTAGAAAATAATATTTCATTTGCAAAAGCATCATAGAATTGAAGGAGAGATTGAACATTAAATGTGTTGTCAGATGGACCTGACTTTGTATCCCAATTCTGCCACTTACTATGTGTCTCTTATCAAATTGTTTAGCTCTCTAAGTTTCAATTTCTTTCACCTGTAAAATGTAGATAATAATAGTACTTATCTCATAGGATTGTTGCAGAGAATAAGTAATAAGTAAAAGTTTTAGAGAGCTTGCTATACGTATAGTAAGGAATGCATGTTATCTCCACTAATTGTGACAACGACTCTATGAGGTAGATAACATCATTTACCTTTTTTTTCTTTAAGATAAGTAATATGAGACCACAAAATGACAAGAACATTGCACAGGGGCACTCAGCTATTAAAATCAATAATGGAATTTTAACCCAGACTGTTTCACTACAGAATCCATACTCCTAACAACTGCATACCATCCAATGATATTTATTGGAGGGTTAATTAATTTTTGGAATATATCAATGAACATAATAAAGATCTGTGACCTCAAGGAGGTTACATTCTAGCCAGTAGAAGGAGATAGACAATATAAACATAAATAATAAATAGGTTATGTAGTATGCTACATGTTAATGGGGTGGATGGGGGTATGAAGAGAATGTATATGAAAAAAGTGTAACAGAATATTTGACCTCAGAAAGATGATGGCACAATTAACTAAGATGAGAAAAGAAGGAAAACAGCAGACTTGAGAAAGGTCAGAGGAAACTAAAATCAAGATTTTTTTCTCTTTATGGACATGCCTATTTTTAGATACTTAACAGACTTCCACATAAAAATGTTGAAGAGGCAATTGGATATTAAATCTGGAAGCCAGGAGAAATATCAGGGCTAAAGATAAAGATTTGTGAGTATGGTTTCCAGATTTAGCAAATTACAAAGCAAAACAAAACATGGTGTCCAGTTTACTGAATTTCAGATAAACAATGAATATTTTTTTTAGTGGAAGTGTCTCATGCAATATCTGGGACATATTTGTACTAAAAAATTATCTGTTGTTTATCTGAAATTCAAATTTAATGGGATGCTCTTTATTTAATCTGCCAATCTATCTGTGACTCATCAATATGTTACTTAATATCATTATACTTATTTTATTTGTCTTAAAACACCTTCAAATTAAATGTGTAAAACTGATATGTACAGAATTTTTTTATAACAGATGCTGATAATTTAAAAAGGTGAAACAGGAGGATTCAAAGAAATTGAAATTTTTAGAAAACCTAATTTTTGCCCATTAAAATGTTAATAATTATCAAAAAGTATAATCTGGTGCTATCAAGGGACTTAGGAGATGAAGCCTTGTATATCTGGGTAGTATAACCAAATTAAAGGAGCAATTTGGCAGTATGTATTAAAATCAGTTGAAAAATGTGAGGAATTCCAGAATGGTCTACCTCAAACCAAAATTTTCTCTGACATACAAGACTGAACTTCCCACCACTGTTCAATGTTAAGGTGCAAGTTTCACTGCCAAGGGCACTATGTCAATGGTTAGCAGTCATAAATGCTTGTTCGTGTTAGAATCATTTTCCAGGACAACTTTGGTAACAATGTCCTATAGATGAAACACATGATACCTAAGTGTTCATAGAAGCAGCAGCCCTGAGAACAGTTTGGGGAGAGAATCCTGCCCAGAGAGAAGTGGATGCTTTGTAACTAGGAAAGTGTGATGAGAACAAGCACACGTAGGTATGTGGGCTGACAACTAGGGAGAGAACAACAAAAACATGGGCAGAACACTTCTAAATGTAGATGTCGCCACAACTTTGGCTTTGTAGAAAAACTATAAAGGAAAATACATCACAAAAGAAGAGATAAATAAATAAATAAATAAATAAATAAATAAATAAATAAATAAATAAATAAATAAAATACAATTAAATAAAGAAAGAAAAAAAAGAAGAGGGCACGACTGAGAAAAAGCATCCAGATCAATCAAGGCAGATCACCAAAGTGACATGGAAAAAGTTTTCCATCTCGGCCCCCTCTGGATTCTGTCAGTCTGGTCTCAGTATCAACCATGTAATACTGAAAACGTAAGTTGTGCTGAGGTTTATTAGACCTCACTAGCAGATGCAACCAAGGAAGGGGCCCAGGGCAGAATCCACCTAAAGCCTTATGTTCTCATGTTTGTCCATATGATAAATGAGTTTTGGGCGCCAGTTCCTTCTTTTTCCCTTCACACTCCACAATACTTCCAGAAGAACTTCCTAATTGCCTCTGTATATTAAATCTTTCTAATGATAACAGCTTTAACTCAGGCTCACTTTTATTTTGGGCCAAATTATCGTCGTTGTACCATATGGAATTAATTAAAATGTAGCCAAGAAAGGCTGCTGTGAACGTCAGAGGCAGGGTTTGATTCTAAAAACCTGTGGGAATCAACAGTGAGATGTGCAGAGCAGAGCAGCCAGCAGACCTGTGCCAGAGCTCTGGCTGGGATTTCATATGGTATTTGTAAGAGAAGGCATGGTGGGCTAGGGGAAGAGGACAGTGAAGTCAGAGGAAACATGGGTAAGAAATTGAGATAACAGTTTTAAAAACAAGTTTGGGCTGTTCAAGTTGGGAGCATCATTTGGTGTAATTGCATATGTTCGACATTTAATATCTCGAGAGATTTAGCTCCAGTTGCGACTTCTTACATTTAATGAAGCGAAACACTCCCAGGCCACTGCAAGACATATCTGAGGATGAAAACCAGTAATTTACAGCTTTAGTGACCTTATTACAGTGTACTTTGTGCTTGGCTGCACTTCACTCTTATCTGGGCCATTATCAAAGGCTCTGTGGAATATTGGCCATTAGCTACATGGAGACCAAGGGGCTTTGTCTTCAAGGGCTATGAGAGGGGGGCGAGAAAGATATTGAATATTTTATTTTAACTCCTAAGAAAAATCAAAATAGCAGCATGCTCTTTGAAACACTAATATGCATGTGAATAGTGGTGATGAGGCAAAGTCTCCAATAACAAACAAGCCTTGGAGCAGAGGCTTCCAAAGATGAGCTAATTGCACTGACAGCCCAAATAACAATGAATATTCTCCACTACTTGATGAATAGCTCCTGATTTTGAGATGCCTAACCTACATCTGTGCTATGGAGATGGAAATAACACCGGACAAAAAAACACCATCATATTTGCCAGATGCCAGGGGCTCAGAGTAGGAGGACAAGGAGGCCAGGTTCTCTCATTTTGATGGATCTTATTGCCAGGAATTAATTCCACAAATGTAGACCAACTGCAACACACATGCATGCATACACATATTCATTAAGCAGATATGTGGAGTTCTGACCATGTGCTGGGGAAATTCTAGCCCTGGAGTCAGCAAACTTGGTCTAAAACGGGCCAAATAGTTAAGATTTTAGGCTTTGTGGGCCACATACATATGGTTTCTGGTACATATTCTTCTTCAGTGTTTTTAACAACCCTTTAAAAATGTGAAAACAATTTTTAGTTTGGGAGGTCATGCAAAAACCAACTGCAAACAATAGTTGGCTGACCTTTGTTCTAGGCACTTGACCAAAATTCTGTGACCAAAATGAAAGAGCAAAAAACAGCTGTGCCCTCAAGGAACATGGAGGAGGGAATGCAATAGAAAACACATCATTAATACCACTAAGAAGATATTAAAAGGTGATTAGTGCAAGGGCAAAAAGAAAAGGTAGATCTAGGGATGATGGGAGAATAACATTAAAGAAAAAGAAATATTTGGAAGCAAAAGGCTTTCTTTGATATTGCATGATTTGAATCACGATGAGGAGAGAATCTCTTGGATCTGAGTTTTAGTGCTTCAGAAGAGGCGATATGGTTCATGAAAACCTCAGATATTATAGAGCCAACATACTTGAACTTAACAGCTCTGCCATTTCGGAGTGGAATGGCCATGGGAGAGTGGCTTAATGTTGTCGAACTTTCATTTCCACATCTGCAAAATTGAAATCCTTAGGCAGGTCCTGCCATCCTGCAAATCTGCCATGAGGCTCAACTTAAGTTAATAATCTATGTGGTCTGATAGAGCAAAAGACAGATTTTTGGGACATTCTCATCTGAGCTGTAGCTACCAGAAAGGTGGGGTTTTTCGTTGTTGTCTTTGTGTGTTATTTTTTGTTGTTGCTGTTGTTTTGCTTATGGATTTCATGAAAAATGGATGGTCAGCTTGAAACAAATGATAAGAATGCAGTTTTATGTTTCTACAATAAAACAAGGGTATAAGGAAAGTGCTGCCTGTGAGTCAATAGAAAAGTCATTCTACCAAATGTGGAGTGATTTAAGGAACAACATCCCAAAGTCCCATTAAACATAAAATATTCTTTTTCAAGGCCTATTAAAGTGCCTACAATTTGAAGTATTAGTCCCACTCTCTTGACTGAGTTGAGTCATGTGCCATCATGAAGGCTCCTGTAAATGTGAAGAATTTGGCTTGTGACGATTAATACTATGTATTGGAATCTGTTGTTAGGGAACAGTCAACTTCTTAACTAAAGTAGTGCTGGCCTCTTGGATGAAGATTTACCCGCAACATGAAACATTAGGTGGGAAGGCAAATGTTCAGGGACATCGATATATGCACGTGTGTGTTTAAGAATCACCACGGCAGCAGCCTTAGCAGCATGGGCTAGGTGGAGGTTCACTGGATACCGTTGGCTAGTGACAGAGCTAGATGGTGGACACCAATAGGAAAGCATATAGACCTATGTATGGTTCTGGCCTTTTTGCTTTATTCATATAAAGCCAAACTTGGCAGCCTGGCAGAAAATAATGTATGAGTTGAAGAAACACCTGTCTTAGGCTTCATGGAATTTTGTTAACTCTTAATCTTCCATGTATCCCTTGAAACTGAAAAATAAACAGATGTCATATCCTATCTCTTCTGTTTAGCAAGTAGTACAGAGTTTCCCTATGTAAAATCTGGTAGTTTTATTCTAAAATATTAACAAAGCTAGATTCTAAAAGATGAAATGCTTTAGAGTCATTTTCCTTGAAGGGGTTCCCATGAGGGACTCAACAGTCCATTTGAAGGGTAGAAAAGTGTACCACTACATTCGTAAATAGCAAGCATACCTTATAAATGCCAGGGCCTGAACTCATAAAGTGAGCACAGGTTAAAAGGAACAGCTTTCTGAAAGGCCACTAAAAGCATGTCTGAGACTGAGCCTATAATTAATCCATTAACTAAGTATCTTTTCTTCGTAGTTAATCAAAAGAGGCCTCTCTCTTCTGTCCTCTCTCTCTCTCTCTCTCTCTCTCTCTCTCTCTCTCTCTCGCTCTTTCTCTCTCTCTCTCTCTCTGAAAAAAATATATATACTTAGTTCAAAGCTATCTTTTTTTGAAGTGGTGGAAAATAAGGTTTACTTTCCGAGACTTCCTCTGACTACCTGTTACAAAACTATTCCCTTTAACTCAGCCTGAGGCCATTCCATTTCTAAAGATTTCTTTCTGTATGATTAAAGAATCACTGCTACTCTCTGGCAAGCTTCACCAAATGTACTTTAAAAAAAAAGCCTTCTAACTCCACTTTAACTGGCATTTGCCTATGTTTCATCTCTTGTCATCACTGATTAGCAGGATATTTCTATGTAAACAAAAGCTGTCTAAGTTCTAATCAGCCTTCCCCACTCCCTCTGGTGACTCACTAAGATGCACCAGCACCAGGAATCCTTTGTGCTATGTCCCAGGCTCTGCTACGGCCACTGCTGCAGAGCTGAGTAGTTTAGGCTGAGGCCTTGTGAAAGGCAGGTCCTAGACCTCATCTCTGAGTTAGGTGGCAAACATCTATGGTACAGGATCCCAGACTTTCCACACGTTATTTTTGAAATTACAATATTCATGTGAAAAAAGCTATTCTTATCCACCTTTTAGTTCTCATACAGTCTCTGGCACATAGAAAGAACCCAATAAATATTTACTGAATCAATATGAATCTTTTTCTCTTCCTGATATAGAAACTCATTTTCAGCAAGGTTAAATGACTTGGTATCAGATGAAAACATAGATGTGAGCATTTTTGTCTCACCTAACCTGTTTCATAGACTCTATGTTGTTAAAGATTTCAGTTGACAGAGAAAAATGGATTTGTGAAATACATTGACTTCCCTTATTTTAGGTATCAGAGATATAAATCTGCCAAAGGAATCTGAATAAAATAATCAACTTTCCATTTGGAATTGATATAATTGTTTCAAACAAAACAGGAAATCTGAGATTTAGTTGGCCTGTGCAGCTTATCATGGCATTAGAATATTTAAAATAATAAAAAGAGCTCACAAGCCCAAATTGCTACAAGCATCTAGAGAACTTGGATGGAGTCTCAATAGCTAAATAAAATTCCTATAAATTTGTCAGTAGTCATTGTGAACAAAGACCTCCCAGTGGATGTCCAGCTTCATGGTGAGGCTCCAGCATCATCTGTGTATGTAAGGAGAAACAGAAGCCAAAATCAAAATGAGTCAGAAGATCTAAATTTCTAATTTGAATTTGACTGCTAACTAGCAAATAAACCTAGGCCGGTCACTTAGCAGTTGTGATTGTTTATCTTGTTTCCCCATGTGGCTGTTCTGGGTCCTAACTAAAGTCAAGTCTCTGAAATTATTTTGCAGCTACAAAATACACTAGCTTAGATGTTGTAAAATAGTATAATCATTTGTAAAGATCTGAGGGAAAAGGCTGAATTTTATTATAAACTTCATCTATCACACTTGTCAATTTAGCCTGGAGAAAACTGAACACCCAGGAGGAGAAGGTCAATGGCATTGAAATGTTCCTTGCTGTGATTAAATCATCTGCATAAATATTAGATGAACCACAGATAGGCGGCAATGGAGAAAATGGTTAATACTGATTGATTCCCAATTTTCAAAAGAACAAAAATATTTGATTGCCATTACATTTGATAGCCTCTGGTGAAAGGTACTACAAAATATTGATTATTCTTTCCATGATGAAGCTTGATCTCGGCATTGGCAGCTAAAGGATAAAGAAGGGAAGAACTTGATTAATAAAACTTTCTTGAGTGACCATTGTGTGGTTGAATTCCAGGCAGGGAAGGAAAAAAAAAATGACACCCATAGAAAAAAATAAACAACAACAACAAAAAAAACATGTTTTTCCAAATAATCTGGAACAAAATGTTTTCTGATTGAGAAAATGTGTCACATTTCATTTTTAAATAATTTCTCAGTTGCCCAGATATGTAAAAAACATTCTGCTTCCTCTTTCTCCTAGATTCACCTTGTCATTTAAATATGAATACTCCATCCATATGTCCAGATTTGGATTCACCACAATTTCTCCCTTTTTCTCAGCCCTTCTTTTAATTGTATTACACAATCTAGTTTATTATGCTTCTGAAGTATGTCTTAACTCTAGATCTTTCTTTTGTTGACAAAGCATTAGGTAAAGTCTTTATTACATACACTAGCATGCACGTTGTTCCCCCTTTCATCTTCCATGTAAAACCTTTCTTCAATGACTTGTCATAAAACTAATTTCTGAATACATTTTTAAAAATCAAGTCAGTTTCTTGCTTGATAAATGACTCTTCATCATTGAAGGATAAGATAAAAGTAATGCTTGGTAAATAAGCCTTTGCCGGATATAATTTTCTGCTGCCTCTCTACCCAAGTATCCACTCCCTGACTTGTTTCTGCACTCCACTGATAACTAACTAAAGGAGCACCTCCGTTCACAAATAGTATGTAGTAGGTGCTTCGCAAGTACATTTCCTTGTAAATCCAAACTGAAATTATACAAGGCAGATAGATATGTAGGTAGACAGATCTCCAATATCAAAATATGTATGTACATAATGTGAAATTTAAAATTATTTTTGAATTATCCGCAGGCGTGGAATATTACAATATAATATACTTGAATATATATATATATATATACATATATATATACATATATATACATACATATATATATGGATTTTAAAAAATATCCTTATATGATTGCATCCTAGTGCTTTTTATTACTATGCTTTTGGACATCGTCACTGCTTTTGTCCATATCTGATATATTGGGGTTAATAATGTTAATTTAAAATTGCTGTGTATTAAAAACAAGCCTGAGTTCTTCCACTTAAAATTCAAAAAGCTGAAATAAGACTTCAAAAAAAGACAGATAAACTACAAAATCCTAACCTTTCTAGACTGAATCAGAAAGCTGCATCACAGGGCATCCAAATAGCCTGAACTCTATGAACAACAAAATGCCTAATGCAACAACATACAGTGCTTTAGTTGATGCTTATTGATAATATCCTTTAAAAATGAAGGTTGTGCCCACTTTGCCAGTGAAGACTCTAATTCACCCATTTGTTAGCTTGCAGCTAGTATGTCAGTTCTTTGATCAAAGCAATATGTCCTTATGTTAAAGGGATTGAAAATTCAATGAATTCAAGGACAAAGCACGTAAAGCAAAAGAAGTAAGTAGTTAGAAACAGTGAGGAACGTGGAGCATTGGGAATGCAGGCCCTTTCTAAAGGCTTTTGTTGCTTTCTTCTCTATAAGAAAGGATGCCAAATGTCCATTTTTCTGATTTCTCAAGAGGATCCCGAAATTCCTCATTTTAGGGAAATTTCCCAACTTGAAAACATGACAACTACTTACTTTTTTTAACCCCTCTGGCAACAAAAATATAATCTCTTTCCCAAAATTTACTTATCTTACTTAAAATAAGGACTGAATGTAGGGATGACAATTTAAGGTATAGTTGCACTTTGCACAATGTATGTTTCCCCCAAAAAAATATGAATATATATGTATATATAATCAAATTCTAAGTGTATCAAAGATACTTGTGACTTAATAAATCCTTTTGCCTTATAGAAAATTATTGCCAAATTTGATTTGATAAATTATTATAAAAAGAATAGAAAGGAAGTGACTATAGAAAGAATAAAGAGTAAGGCAATGAATGGATTATACAAATGTGTATCTTATACATGTTTTGCCACAAACAGATGGTCTATGGACAAGACCATCTATAGCTCCACTTCTACCTTATATAATTTGTGTCAAAGTTAAATCAGGTAATATTTTATATAATATAAGTGACAATTAAATGAGATAAGATATTTAAGCATTTAGAGAAATGTTCGTTTAAAGGTAGATACTACTAATAAATAGGGAAATTCTCTGGTTTGTGTAAGGAATATTTCATATAAAACCAATAAGCGAATTTTAGGGAGCTCTGAGCATAAGACGAAAGATAACTTAGGTCTATCATTACCTTTTCTAGGTAGTGAAATATGTATAAAACTGACAATTTACTTTAAAACTTAAGTCTGTTCCCTAAGCTTGGTCTTAAGGCCATGGGAAGATTGTCAGTGTTTGGTCAAACATAACTAATATCCTTGATCTAAATGTTACTAAATACCAGAGCAGGTCATCACTGTCTCAAGAGCCCTTTAAATGCTGAATAGACAATTTTGTCTTGTAGGAATTAGGTGTTGACTGGACAGGACAAGACAAAGACAAGCTAGTTGTCCTTGTGATTTCTTCCTTCTGCTGAGTTTGATTGACTACTATACAATATTGGACAAAAACACCTGACACTTCTGTGATTTCATCTTACTTCTCAGCAACAAAGAGGGGATAATAATGTCCTCCCACTTCTAACCTCACAGGAATTATGAGACAGAAGATGAAACATTAAATGACTTCATGGGAGTCCCTAGAACATTCTGGAGATGGGTACATTGACAACGTAGTGTCATGCAATCCATATTAAATGTTTGCATGAAATCACAGAATTCTGGCTATTGTTATTTAAAACTTAATCTGTAGCACTAAAATAACCACCTAGTCCAGAGATATGTAAAAGCTTTTCTCTTAGCTTTTAAAAATATCACAGCAATTTTTGTTTTTAATTTACAAGTTTATGTGTTTTCTTGATTGTGTTTATTAAGTAGTGTGTGTGCACTCAGGACCATAAAATATATTCACAGCTTTGTAAAATATTCTTATAAGACAGATGTGCTTATTCATCCAAGTAAATATAAGTAAAATCTGCTAATACAAGAAAAAGAACTGGCTTATTATGTCCTAAATAAGAACTACTCATCAGACTTCTGCTTCTCTATAGAATGGAATAGAGTCAATGGATTTGTAACAGCTGTATACAATGTCAGAGGGGTAGTAGGTTGGGAAGGGGGATTATCACTTTGTGAGGGGTGTAAATGTCTAATTATTACATTGTTTTGTACACCTGAAACTAATAAAAAAATGAAAAAACAACCCAAAAAATGTACTACAAGCCAAAAATCAGATGTTTGAACCCCTTTAGAAGGTTGAAAATACAATCATCACAGAAATGCCCATAAAAATCACAATTAGGTATCACCTCACACCTTTTAGAAGGACTATTTAAAAAGACAAGAGATGAGTATTGGTGAGGATATGGAGAAAACAAAATCTTTGTGCACTAGTGATGGAAATGTAAATTGGTGCAGCCACTATGGAAAACAGTGTGGATGGGCCTCAAAAAATTAAAAATAAAACTACCATATGATCCACTTCCATATATAAACTACCATATATATCCAAAGGAAGTAAAATCAAGATCTCAAAGAAAGGTCTGCACATCCATGTTCATTGCAGCATTATTCATAATATTCAAGACATGGAAACAACCTAGGTGCCCATGGATGGATCAATAGATAAAGAAAATGTGATATACATATACATATATACATATATATACATATACATATACATATATGCATATATATGTGTATGATTATTATTCAGCATTAGAAAAGGGAAATCTTGCCATTTGTGACAAATGGATGGATCTTGAAGGCATTAACCTAAGTGAAATAAGTAAAACAGAGAAAGACAAATACTGTATGATTTCCCCTATATGTAGAGTCTAAAAAAGCCAAACTTACAGAAATAGAGTAAGCGGTTGTCTGGAGCTTTGGGGGTGGAGAAATAGGGAGATGGTGGTCAAAGGTTACAACCTTTCAGTTATAAGATGAATAAGTTCTGGGGCTCTACTATAAAGCATGGTGACTATAGTTAACTATACTGCATTATCTACTTGAAAGTAGCTGAAACAGTAGATCTTAAACATTCTCACCAAACACACACAGACACAGACACAGACACATACACACACACAATACCCTATAATTATGTGAGGTGATGGCTATGTTAACTGAACTTATGGTAGTAATCACTTTTCAATGTATATGTGTATCAAATCACCATGTCGTATAACTTAAAACTTATATAAGGTTATAATATATGTCAAATATATCTCAATAAAGCTGGGAAAAAATTTAAAATGCTATAAATTAAAAAAAATACATCAGAAATTAAAAATTGCTTCAGTGTGTTTAAAGCACACCCAACTTAACAGAGGAAAGTATTAATGAACTTA
Organism: Rhinolophus hipposideros; assembly: GCF_964194185.1. NCBI lineage: Eukaryota > Metazoa > Chordata > Mammalia > Chiroptera > Rhinolophidae > Rhinolophus > Rhinolophus hipposideros. The sequence goes on along the minus strand of NC_138050.1, from coordinate 43,010,481 downwards.
AAGAAAGGTCAATAGAAATTAATCAAACAAACACAGGAAAAGAAGAAAGAATGAAACAGTCAGAAGAGAGCATCAAAAATCAGTGGGACAATAACAAGTGGTCTAATATACATATTATATATATATATATATATATATACACATATATAATACATACATAAGTGGTGTATCAGAAAGAGAGAAAAGCGAGAATAGGACACTAGCAATATTTGAAGAGAAAACGGCTGAGAATTTTCAAAAATTGTTAAAAGACATCAATCCACAAAGTGAAATAAGTGAATGAAGCAAGACAAGTACAAAGAAAAGGATACTTAGGTACATCATAGTCAAATTGCAAAACAAAACAAACAAACAAACAAAAAACAAAGATATAAAGAAATTTGAAAAAATGAAGTAAGACAAAAAGGAACATTACATACAGTGAACAAAGATATGTATGATTGCTAACACCTTTTCAGAAGTAGTGGAGGAAAGAAGAAAAATAAATGACATCTCTAAGGTACTGGAGAATTTTTCTAATGCAAAATTCCATATGCAGTAAAAATATGTTTCAAAAATTAAAGCTAAATAAGAACATATTCAGAAAGATAATAGCAGACAGATATATCTCCAGTAGACCTGTACTACAAGAAATGCTAAGAGAAGATCTCTAAGACCAAGAGAAGTAATAAGGGATGGAAGTCTGAATCCGTGGGAAGTAATAAAGAGAACCACTATAAGGTGGTAAATAGAAAACACTTTTCTCATTCTTTCTACATATGAGTAGAGATAGATGACAGATGATAGATGATAGACAGATAGATGATAGATAGACAGATAGATGATAATAGATAGACACATACATACATACATAGATACATAGATTGAGAGATACATAGACACATTGATACATTGATAGTTACATAGATACATAAATACTTAAACTACACTCTTAAATTTATTTAAAAAGCCATTAACTGTCTAAAGCAAAAATAATAACAACATAAAATATTGTTTGTAGTCATAGGTGGAAATAACTTCTAGTGCAACAAAAGTGTAAATGGCTAAGAAATTTATAGTATAGAAGAGGTAAATGTAATAACAAAATATGTTTCACCAAAAAAAGATGAAAGCAAATGTGTCACAGAGAAACAAAGACCAGGTAAGACAAAGATAAAACAAATATCAAGATGGTAGACTGAAATTTAGCTGTGTCAAAAACTACATTAACATTAAGCACTAATTCATGCTGTTAAAAGTCAGAGATTGACAAACAATAAAAAAGCAATAGTCAATTATATGCTATTATAGTAAGTACTATTTACATATGAAGACACAGATTGAAAATAATAGGGTAGAAAAATATGTACAATGCAAATACTAAGCAAAACGAATCAGCAAGACAGAAAATACTACCAGACATAAAAAAGAACTTTCTATAATGGTAAGAGGGACTGTTTATCAAGAAGTTATAAAAGTCATAATTTTTGATGCACCAAATAATAGAGCTTTAAAATTAATAAAGCAAAACTGACAAAGCTAGGGAGAAATATGTGAATCCACAATTTTACTTAGAGATTTTTAACATTACACTTTGCATAATTGATAAAACAAGTAGACACTAAAGGGTTAGGGATGGATAAAAAGGGGAAGGGATTAAGTACAAATTGGTCATTACACAGTAGTCATGGGGATGTAGGGTATAGCATAAGGCATGTAGTGAATAATATTGTAATAACTACATATGGTTCCATCTACCAGGTTGATAGATGAGAATTGGGTTGGGGGCAGAGTGAAAAAGGTGAAGGTATTAAGAAATACAAATTTGTAGTTACAAAATTGTCATGGGCATGTAAACTATAGGGAATATAATTAATAATATGGTAAAAACTATGTATAGTGCCACATGTTACTAGTTAGGGGGATCACTTCCTAAATTATATAACTATCTAACCACTATGCTGTACACTTGAAACTAATATAAAATAATATTGAATATTAACTCTAACTGAAAATTTTAAAAAGAGGGAAAGATCAATAATATTGTGCTAGTGCGATACAGTGTCAGGTGGTTGCTGGGCTTATGGTGATCACTTCTTTAGCGTAGGGAATAAAATCAATAATGAGGTAATAACACTGTATAGAGCTAGGTGGGTACTGTTGAAAACTATGATTTACACCTGAAGCTAATATAATATTGTATGTTAGCTGTATTTCAGTAAAAAATCTTAAAGAAAAAAGAAAAAAAATCACAACAAAAATTATAACATATTTTGAACTGAATGAAAATGAAAGCATGACATATCAAAGTTTGTACATAGTAGCTGAAGCAACTCTTAGAAAATTTTACTTTTAACAACATATGTTATAAAAGAAGAATGGTAGAAAAATGATTGAAATGTGACTTTACTTTAAAAAAAAAACAGAAATAAACAAAAAATTAAAACCACAGTAGAAAAATGAAAAGAAAAAAAATGAGTGGAAATAAAACAGAAAATATAAAAACTATAGAGAAAATCAGCAAAGCAAAAATTTACTCTTTAAACAGATGAATAACATTGACAAACCCCTAACAAAAATTATCAGTAAAAAAGAGAGAAAATAAAAATTGAGTTTATCAGGAATAAAAAGAGGATTCATCACATAAAATACTGCAGATGTTAAATTTATGATATGGAGATTTATTAACAATTTATTATCAATAAATTTGACAACTTTAATAAAATGAACAACTACCTTAGAAAATTAACCAAAATTAAAACAAAATAAAAATATTAGCACTATATATACATATATACATACATATATATATACATATATATATATATATGTATATATATATGTGTGTGTGTGTGTGTATATATCAAAGAAATAAAATTGTAATAAAGAAAACTCTAGATGTCTTCAGTGGTTGAATACTAGAAAATAACTTAAGTGAAAAATAATGCCAATATTATACAAACTTAGAAAAGAGAGAATGAGAATACAATTCCTGACATTTAACAAGCCAAGCATAACTCTAATACCAATAGAAGAAATAAAATTGCAGATAAATATCCCTAATTAAATAATAGAAAATAAATTTCAACAATTATTGAGAAGCTAATACATCATGATTAATGAGATGTAGCATAGGAATGCATATTTGATTCAACATTTGAATATTAATCAACGTAAATCACCACATTAAAATAATATAAAGGAGAACGTGATCTTCAGAAGTATGGAGAAAAAAATATGGAGAAAAAAACTCAGTCAACTAAATGCAGAAGAGAATTTCTTTAATCTTATGTGGTATACCTGTGAGAAATTTACAGTTAATACCATTGTTAACAGTGAAACAATCAACAATTTGTCTTTAAGATCAAGAGTAAGACAAAGATGTCTATACTGACTACTTCTATTTAACCTTGTATTTCATGTCCTAGCAAGGGCAATAAGACAAGTTAAGAAATAAATGTTATAAAGGTCGAAAAGAAGTGAAATTATCTTTAATTTCAGATGAAAGTGTTGCATACATGCAAAACATTATGGAATTTAATTGCAAAAACATTTTCTAGCACTACACAAAAATTTAGCAGGTAAACAAGATACAAAGGCCATATTAAATAAAATTGTATTGTTATATATTGGCAAAACTCAACTGAAAGTAAAATTTTAAAAATATTACTGCTTGTAACATCATCAAAGAACATTAAACACCTTGGAATAAATATAATAAAAATGTTTATGACATCCACATTTAAAACTGTACAACATTGCTACCAGAAAGTAAAGAAGTCTTACACAAATAAAGAGATGTATCATTTCATATGTTAGAAGATTCAGCGTTACCAAAATGTTCATTCTCCTCAAAATGATCTTGAGATTAAAAGCAATTCCAATAAAAATTCTATATTAGCCAATACAAGTCAAAAAAAGAACAGAGTTGGAGGATATTCAATGCCAATTTTATGACTTACTATAAAGATATAGTAATCAAAACAATGTTGTATCAACATATTTTAGACAAATTAATCTAAAAAAAAAAAACAATAGAGTCCAGATAGGCCCACTAATGTTATTAATTGATTCCAACCAAGTCAATTCAGTGGGATAGGACAGTCTTTTCAACAAATAGTGCTAGAACAATAAAATATTCATGTGAAAAAAAATGGACCTGAGATGTATTTCAACTCTTTAAGTACAATTAATTTTTAATGGGTCACAAACATAAGAGCTAGAACCACACGACTTCCAGAAGAAAACAAAGCAGAATGCTTTTGCGACCTTAGGATAGAAAATCTGTAGGTAAGTCACAAAATACTAACCACAAAGAAAAAAATGATAATTTGGACTTCTCCAAAATTAAAAATTTCTGCTCATCACAAGACATTGTTGAGAAAATAAGCAGGCCATAGAATGGGAGACATTATCGATGACGCATATATCTGCCAAAGAACTTGTGTACAGAATACATAAAGAACCCCACAAATCAACAACAAAAAAGATGTCACTCAATTAAAAAATGGGCAACAATTTAAACACACTTCACAAAAGAAGATACTGGAGTAGCCAATAAACATATCAAACATGAAAATGCACTCCACATCATTAATCATCAAGGAAATGCAAACTAAAACCACAATAAAATATAATTTCATGTTAGAATGGCTATGATCAAAAAAGAATGACAATACCAAACGTTGCTTATAACACAAATGTTGTTTTGCAAACTGGCTGCCATACATGGAGGGCACCAAAGAAAGAGACAGGGAGAAACCAAAGAAAGAGACAGGGTATTCCAGATTGGTAGATGGCAGATTTAATAAGCAAGGAAACTTACCTATGAGGCTTGTCTTGGGAAGCTGCAAGATGAATACACATAGATTTGTGCACCTGCCTGCCAGAATCTTAAGAGTTTACAGAGAGGCCTTCATGGGGTTCAGTCATTATACCATCTAGATGGTCTCAACAACATATAGGTCTCTCCAGACTGTGTCCTTTAAAATGGCTAACATTGTGGGAATGGTGGGCAGAACACACATTCCAAGGACAAAGGAGGAGGTGAGGAGCCTCTGAGTGCCTGGGTCCAGCTCTCAGGTCAACCACAAATCACGTCCTCTTGATGACCTTCTCCAACAGTGACAAACCACAGGAAATCTCAAGTCTCATTGCCACTGAGGGGGCAGAATCATTCAAACACTTGAAAATTGTTTAGCAGCCTCTCATAAATAGCCACCACATGACCTGGCAATTCAACTCCTAGGTATATAGAAGAGAAATTAAAACATGTTTTGTATACAAACATCTTGCATATAAACTTTATACATAATAGTGCCAAACTGTAAACAACCTAAATGTTTACTAATAAAGAAGTGGATTGACAAATTGCTGTATAATCACAGAATAAAATACTTGGCAAAAAAAAAAAAAAGGAATTTACTTATACATACAACATGGATGTATCTGAAAATGTTATGTTAAATAACAAAACCCAAACTTGAAAGAGCATATACTGTATGAACCTGTTTATTTACTGACAAAGAGCAGGCAAAACAATTTAGGTCCAATTCAGAAAGTGGCTGCCTGTGAGCTGGAAGAGGGGCAGGAGAGGGACAAATGTTAGGTAAATTACCTAAAAAAGGGCACAAACTGTCTTTCTGGAAATGATGGAAATAATTTATAGCTTGTTTGGTTTAGTCATTTCATGGATGTATACATTATGTTACATACTGTTGTCAAAATCTTCAAACTGAACACTTAATATTTGTGCATTTTTGTATGGAAATCATATTTCAAGAAATACAAACAAACATGAAAGAAAAAAGAATTAGTGATCAAACTGAAGAAATTTGGGAGTAGTGAGACCCTGAGATAATAATATTCATACCACCCTGTGGAAAAGTGAACTCTCACATATAAACATTCATCTGCTCTGTGGGAGGCTTGCAGTGGTAGAGCATATTGTATAGACAGCCTTGCAAGCGGCTGTGTTTATTTTCGGTTTAAGACAATGAGACAATAACGGGCTGTGAATTTGAGATGAGGAAAATTATTGTGAAAAAATCTGTTAGGTATATGAGAAACGGCAAGTGAAATGGGTTTCAGAAAAGAACAGTCTGAGTGTTTTCTCAAGTGACAAAGCTTATAAGATAGCAGTCAGATGGTCTTTTGTGAACATATCAGATTGCAAAACCCTCACATACAAGCACCATCCTCTCAATAAGCTGGGCCAAATTTAATCTACAAGGTAAAGAGAAACCTCCCTGGTACATAGATCCAACTCCCTTTATGGTGTTCTCAACTCCTGACAGTCAATTGTAACATGAAGGAAAATCTCCTTTACAGTCATCACTATTTGCATTCATATCAGTATAAGTAGTATATTCTTGCAGTTACTAGCTAGAGTAATTAGCAGTTTGGGGGACAACTGAGGTTTAAGCATTTTGTAAACTTAAAAAGATAGCATGAGTGAACTGTGGCTAACTCGCTCTGATGAACTCACTGATTTAGAAAGCTAACACTGGACCCTTCCTCTACTTTTTACAGAAAGAGAGGACATCCTATGCTTTAGCCAGTAATCAATTATACTATTTAAAAATTTTTAATGTTCATATATTATTGTCTCTCGTTTTCTTATTCCAAATCTCTTGGTAGTGCAGAGAATTTTAATGTCCTTGAGCTTCGGTGTTCTCACCTATGAATGGAGGCTTGCCCAACTCACATAATAACCTCTGAAGCTCGAAACTGTACTACTTCCTAATACTATATCTCTATGATTGATGTCATTCCATTCTTATTTCTGTTTTCTGATCTTTATAGTACCCAGCCCCAAGGGTTGAATACAAGACTAACTCTCAGCATCAATGCTAGTAAAAACATTGATTAGGAAGGACCTTCTGTTATCTCACTAAAAATTGTATGTAGAGAGAGATCTAAAGGTAGAGGCAGTCTGAGGTTTCAGACAATCCATCAAAAAGAAATCAAAAAAAAAAAAAAAAACATGTTTGAGAGGAAAGTAGAAGATTAAAAGAGATATAACTCTCTGAATGAGCTTTAGGACTTGGTCCCAGGAAGAGTTACCCAGGTCACTTTTTGATGTTATTTGTAGCCATTTCTTATGTCTTTAGGGTCAGTTTGATTTCTTTCATTCTGTTTTGGATATACCTAATATCTTAACTCCTATGGCTATTTTTTTTTTTTTTTTTAGATTTTTCTTACTTGAAAATTCTTTCAGAGTTTACTTCCATGAAAGGTCTTAAAGAATTCATAAAATAGCTATTTGTTACACATCAGAAGCTTTCTAGGACTTAGGGCAAGGCAGTGTAGGCAGGTAAAATACATGGTAAGAAGAACGGGGCACAAGGCCTTTCTGATAGGGTATGTCCAGGTGGGGCATCCGGTGGGCCATTGTGGGAAGTCCAAAGTCAACGCAAAGGGGTGTGTACCTATGGTAGCAGCCTGAATGGAGAGCCCATGAAAGGGGAGAGCTAGGCAGCCCCGGAAGATAATTTCAGGTAAAGAACCAAAGTTTAACATATGAATTCTACAGTTATTGGGAATACACCATTTGCCAGACATAGAGCTCAGTGCTAGCGAAGCAGACATGTTTGTCTATAAAGAAGACAAACAGGAGGTATGAATGATGACATTTGACTCTATGATTTGAGAGCAAAATGGCCATGTTAGGGGTAGGAGAAAATGTGGAAACATGGAGAGAGGAACTGATACATACTTTTTTTCTTTCTTTCTTTTGTCTGTTCTGGGATTTTTGTTTGGTTTCGTTTTAATTTTGGCAGCTCTGAATGACTGTTGAAATTCTACTTTGAAAATCCTTATCACCTGTTCCTAATTTCAGAGCACCGTCAATCTGTTTTTTGTTTTTTTGTTTTTTTTTAAGAATCATGAGAAAATTAGTTTAATTATATGTAATTTTCTTCAGCAATTTCCTTTAGCAGTACATAGGATGAGAAGTATTTTTTTCCTGCCGTTCTGTTGCATTCTTCATACTACTGTACCCACCTCACGTCCGGAGGTCCTACCTTATTAGATGCTACAGCTCTGTGTACAGAGAGTGGCATTATTATGATTGTAACATTATTTTTTCCTATTAAACAAAAGGTGGCTTTATGTAAGTGTTAAAACATTATTGCTTTTTGATTCCCTGGATCCATCAAATACCAGCTTGTGCTGTATGGCCTGGCAGGAAGTAATCGTGTGCTAACATTCAGCGCCGATATACACAGAAAATAAAATTAGTATTGGTTGTCTTTAAATGTTAGAAATGTGCTCCCTTCTGATGCTGTTCTCTCCCAGAACACCAGCTAGAAGGAACTACATAGATACATTTCCTAAATCCTATGCATAAGAGGAAGGTGGACAAAAAGCTATCAGAAATCTAAGCCTCACTCTCCAGTCCTGAAACAGCAGGTCAGGAGATAGAAACGTGGGGGCTTTGCAAAGGCTTTGGGAAAATCTAAGAAAAAAGATGCTGAATTATTACCAGTGGGACACAGCCAGAGAGAAGTGGAGGAGGTGTGTCTCTAATCTCTAGACAAGTAAACTGGGGAGCTTCCCCTGATTCGAAGGATATCTTTAAAAATGGAAAGGGTACTTTCTTAACCCTCATTTTTGCCTTGGATTTTTCATTTCTTAAATGCAATTCTGAAACCCAGCCATTAATTTTCATGGTCTCTTTATGATCTATGTGTGTTCTTGTCATTGTCACAAATAATTTATGATGTCACAAAGAACTATGGAAAGCAGCCTCAGTGTGGTGCCATTAGGAGACTGGAAACCTAGTTTTGCTGTGCCACTGAATGACTACCTGCATGACATTAGGCTGCTGTGTCCCATCGTATGGTCCCCAGTCAGCAGAAATCCAAAGGGTGGAGTCCAACAATTTGTGTTTAACAGTTTGTGTTCTAGATATTCTTCTAAAAGCTGAAGTAGCAGAACCACCGATTTAAACAACAGAAGTTTTCTGTGACTCAGTTTCCTTATCTACCAAATTCAGGAATTTATCTGATAATTTACATGTATCTTACTCTAATACATATTGACTTTGTAACGTTTTAAACTGGAAAAGGTATCTTTATTGGTCTGTACCCCTGGGTAGCGTTGTGCCTGGCAGATAGTCGGTGTTCATGAAATAAGATAGTTTATAAGGTGATCCCTGCCCTGATCTGAAAAAAAACAAACACACAAAAAAAACCTCACAGCTCAACAGGTAAATACTTCAGCACTACTATCACTTGTTCATATGAATTGGATCTACCAAGTAGAATTTTTCTCAGAAGCAAAAGTAAATTGCTTTGCCCAGGAGGATCAGGAAAATGTCATGAAGGAAAAGTATGGTTCTTAAGCATGTTTTCATTGAAAAGTGGGAGAATGCTGAGGAATAAAAAAACTACAAAGGAATTAGGTATGCAAAAACATTTTGTTTTGGGTTGTGGAAAAGATTATATAGTAAGGCAAAAAACAATGATGTCCACTCAGAATTTTCTTAAGGGGGATTGTGTATTTTTTTCCAAACTTCTGTAGCCAGTATAAATTTGCAAGAGCAAATGTGGATATATGGGAAATATCACATTTTTCCCCTTAAAAGCAAGTCATATTTGATACCTACCTTCCATTCTGCTAGACTGACAAGAGATTCTGTAAACTTGCTCCTATACACACCTGTCACCTTCCTCTAAGGATGGGCAAAGATTCAAGAAATATTGGGCCAAAATAAGTATTAAAAAAAAGAAAAACACCAAGTCCAGGTTCTATGATGACTTTCTGGTTCCTAGGCCCCCTAGGGCAGAAAAATCTTTGCCAGGACTAGAAACCCCAGTGCTTAAGCATCAGTCTTCCTCAGTTTCCAGCGAATTGCCAGAAAATAGGTTGTATGTTTCCTCTGATCTAGGGGTGTGGAAACCTCTACATCATGCAACTCTAAAAAAATTTTCGCTGTCCGTCTCTGGAGCACCCTAGATAATTTATAATATAAATGAGTGGTTAATGGTGAGCAGTTTCTGTAATGGCTAACTTCAGAAAAAGATGGAAGGAAAAAAATACTGAGAACAAAGTACAAATGAATGCAGTCATATTTTGTAAAACAAAATCAGTGGGACTGAGTTCTTTTTGATATTTGGAGTAATGGTATTCCACAAAATAAAACCAGCATAGGGCCACATATCCCAAAGCTCTCTTATTTTCATAATTCAAAGAGCAATCTGTAAGATAGAAAGTTTCCCTTATCAATTCATGGTTTTGTAATAAGTGAAATTGTTGCACTGGTAAGAGCCCCACAATTGAATTAATTCTAACCTAACCTAACCTAACTCAAACTTTCTGTAAGGTACTACAAACTAAAATATCTCAAGAAATAAGGAGTTAACTAAATTTTCTCCTGACATAAGTTGTCATTTACTTTTCCCCACATGCAACATATCATGAACATGTTCTAAAGCCCTTAAGTGTTTCCTTAAGTTAAATAATATAAACAGAATGCAACTTTTTAAATCTCCTGTTGTTTTCAGTTTTTCACTATTATTAATATCACTGTGATTAACATTCTTAGAAATAAGTCATTACACTAATCTAACTTACTCCTCAGGAGGAAATCCTGAAGCTGGTATCCTGATTAAAGCTATCCACATTTTAAATGTTTTTGAACTAAAATGAATTCTGAATAGAATTTATTAATATATGTTCCTAATAAAAATTAGAATGTCATTTTTCTTACTCTCACAAATACAAGATGTTTTCTTACTTCTTTTACTCTTATAAAAGACTAATTGATAATTGAAAATGGATACAATTTCTTTAAATTGTGTTAGTAATGAGTTAAGCTTGTCAAAATTTTTCAGTGTTGATCTATATTTGATGAATTGTTTCTTCACATTCTTCAATTTGATACATTGCTCCTTTATTTTTCTATGGTTGATTTTATTTAAGTAAATTAACAAAATATTGGCAGTAATAACATAGCTCTTGAAGACATGGTGGTTAGTGGACCACCCAGGAACTTACTTTCTACCTGTAGTGAATGAGGGACTTGGATTTCTTCTGGCTATGGGTATCATATATAGGTGAAAAGAAACATGTTTTAAAGTTTCTATTCTATTACCTTAAATTATTTTTTTTTTATGTTTCTACTAGAGTGTAGCCCTCTAATCTCCTCCAGAAAATAAGCAAACATGACCTAGAAACTCTTGGAGAATACTACTAGAAATCTCAATGTCTGAGCTCTGTTAGTTTCAAACTGTTCACACAACATTTTTAGATTGCCTCTGTAACTCCTTTTCCTTTTGAGACTGTGTTCTCATAGATGTTTTACCAAAAAGGAAAAGATGAACAAAAGTGAAAATTATTTTTTTTCCTACAAGGCTTCTACTATTTCTCATTCTTGAATTATGGTGCAATTTTACCATGGGAAGTGATTCTTGGTTCCATTTTTTTCTTGGATTTCTTTGTCACAAGACTACGGTATCAAATATTTAAGATCCTGTATTTTCCATGAATAATAGCACAGTTGATGAGATACAATGACCTTTTCAGTATCCTGTATTGTGACTAGCTATAGTCAATCCATTCATTTTGCTCTTTTATGGCCTCCCTGAGCTTGAGAGCAAAGAGTGAAATAGCTATCCGAATCAAAATATGATGTGCCAAAAGGTCAAAATAGTAAAGTACACTAGTATATTTCATAGAATATATTAAAGCATTAAAATCCTAATATCTTGCCCTGGTGAGAGCATCTATAATGGGAAAAGAAAATGGCAGTTTAGGAATTTGCCCTTGTGTGAACTGGAACGAATCCAAATGGGTAACGACTCTTTCTCATCTTAATTACAGTAAAATTTTACTTCCTAAATTCTAAAGTTTATTTATGATGTTTCATTTTTAAAAATCATACTTGTTGGGGTTTGTTGACACATATAATCTCAGCATTGAAGGTGAGAGAACTCATCTTCTCTATAGTTCTTGCCATCTGGTACATTATTTTCTACAGTTTCCTACATCTTTCTAATTTTATCTCACTTAAAAATGTATGTTTATATGTGTATGTGAAGATATATATAAAGAGATAAACAGGTATGTAGAAAGATAGATAACACTATTGCCTTCCTTATTTCTTTGCTTATTATATGTGATAAAAAGACTTCAACTTAATTTCACTATGATACTCTGATACAATGTAATAAGGTAAGAACACTAGCTCAAGAATATTGTTGTTTTTATTTCTTTCTTATCCTAATCAGTAAGAACCAAAATCTTAGCATGTTTTTATCTATTAGTATTTCAACCAAAAATTACGTTGTGTTGAGCCAATCCTTAATAGTTTAAGGAAAAAAATTATCTTTCGATTAGATGTTATAAAATTAGTTCAAACCAAAACTTGCTACCAGGTCTCTACTGAAATTTATATTGAATCAGGAGAGTGTGGTAGCTAGATTTTTGTGTGTGTATTCTTCCCCTCAACAAAATGAAAAACTATATACATATTATTTTTATTGATGAGAAGAAATATACTTGTTTTGATTATTACTTTTTCTTTATAGAATCAAATACTCACAAATTAAATTTCATTTGAAATAGCAAAGGAGGGCTGGGAAAAGAGATTCAAAATTATAATTAATAAAGGAAAATACTTATTAAAGTTTTCCTACCAGGACTGAAGTTCAATATTCTGTTTTAAATAATTTATAATTAAAGGAGTATGTCTAGTTTCAACCTTTAATTTTTAAATTCCATCAACTTTGAAGCTACTCAGGGAAATACTAGTCTGAACCAATATTATGGCAAGAAATAGATAAATTATATTTTTAATATATTTAATATAGAACTGTTTATTAATTATAATTTTAAAACCCCAGAGTAGCTTTTGTTATGTATATGCATGAGAATAGAAGAAAAATAAGCATCTTTAGGTTGTTAAGATAATCAAGATCATGGACTTTCTTCTTAATCCCATTTAAGACTATTATGATAAATAGCAAGCATTTATTATTACTAATGACAATATCAAATTGTCCATCTGGCCTGAGCTTCCTCAACTTCTCTTTGGAGTCTCTTCTGACTCTCAGTTGTATTGTTCATTAGCTCATTTTCTACTGCCATCCTTGTCATCGACCACTTAACCCCTTGCAAATTATACAAAGAAAAAGGAAGAGGGAAAAAAAATTCAGTTTTGTTACTTTCTCTAGCACATACAGAATTATATGCATGGAAACACCATATGTTCTCACAGTTAGCCTTTTTGTAGAATGCTTATGCTAAATTACCTAACAGTGAAAGGACTGTGAGAAGAAGGAGGAGGAGGAGAGGGAGGAAAAAGCGGGAAGAGGAGGAGAAAAGGAAGCAAAAGAAGAAGAGGAAGGAGGAAGAAGAGGTGGAAGAGGAGGAGGAGAAAAAGAGAAATAAATATGAAATCCCATCACTGAATGGGAACATAGGAGTTTAAAATAGCTGGCCAACTCAACAGTGCCCCCAAAACAAAACCCTCGTGGTTTATGGTGTCACTTTATATAATTTATTTTGTACTGTGATGTAACAGAATAATAAACATTTCTCAGATAACTGAAGAATTCTCCTTGATTACCACACTTCAAGAAAGAATCAATCATCCTGCACAAAATCTTTAGAAAAAATGCACTGCACTTTCCTATCTTTTAAACAAATTATTCTGTGAATAATGTCTAAAAAACAAACAATAAAAATGTTAAGAGGTCACTGTGAACATGCAGTGAGGCAATAATACATTTTGGGGACTATTTAAAATGGTTCTCATACTTAAGATATACAGAAACTATCTTTCTATCTAAACTGACTATAGCGGAAGATCTTTTTCACCATACGGTGGATTTCCTAACTTTTTCTTTACTTCATAGGTCTTGGTCTTCTGCCAGTAGTGGAGTCTCTGACCCACAGATGTGTGAGGCATTACGTTACAGACCAAATTCCCAGGCAGGCACATAATTTAATATCTCTTAAAATGTTTCTTAAATATGTGTTTAATATTTATTTAGACAGAAGCCTGAGCCATCCCTCAGGGAAAGAGAAAGAGAAAGCCTGATAGCATTCTGCTGTACTGAATGCTATCTTCTGCTATACTGACCTATTCGATTTGTCCCTCAATTTTTCTACCTCATTCACCAAATTTTTCTCTTACTTATTATTACAGAAAAGTAGGATAAATCAAAGGTCCAGAGGTCAATTACTTACATTTAACAACTGTTAATATCTTGCCATATTTTCATCATCTATATTATTTGCTGATGTATTTAAAGTAAACTACAGACAATAAGTCATTTAGTCCTATGCATTTCATAAGTCCTCATTTAAAATAAGGAAAATTTCCCGTTTGAATACATCACTATTACACCTGAGATGATTAAAAATATTTTTAAGTGTCTAACAGTCTCCACTTAACCAGCTTTTCTAAATGGTGGCTTAGAGATGGATCATCTGTTATTGCTCAAACCTGAATTTTGAAGCGTTACTCTAACTGCAATGTCAACTCAAACCTCTCAAAATTGTCCTCCCAACCACATGGATTGCTCTTCCTGAGAATGATTTTGGTAATGAGACTGTCTCCATTATGTTACACTCCCTGTAATATTTCAGTGTAACAGTGACCCATGAGCAGCCTTTTTCTTCTTTGCCAGTTCAGGCCTTGAAGGCTTTAAAGGAGATTCCCTAATTTTGTTTTGAAGTCAGGCATCATTAGAAGTCAGCACCACAATTGGAGTTTAGGAGACTAAGAAATGAAGCAGACACAAAGGCCTATGTTGTGATCAGGCTTGTAAAGCAGGAAGAAAGCTAAAACATCAAGCATCTGTGAAACTCATGGCTTGCACACGAAATTCTAAGCTTTATAATTCAGCCACTTAAATGAACCCCAATATGAGTCTTAGACATTTTTTATTTTTATTTTTTGGGTCAAAATGAGTCTGGCAGCTTATCTTGTTATTTAATATCTCTTAAAACATTTTAAGAGATATTAAATAACTCTACCATTCTACCTCTTTGGCAGCAGTTTCAGTGTTTTAACTGGAGTTGATACCTTGTGCACCAAATGGTAACTACAGGCATTAATAGCAATCATGAATCAAGGCTGAGACAGAACATATCTTCAGGGCTCTGAGCCCCAAGACATGTGGCAGGGATTAAAATTGCTGTTATCATACACACTTATTCCTGAAGGGAATCTGAATCTGAAAGAGCAAAAGCTGTCAACAAGACTCATGAGTAAAAGATAAAAGTCTTTTTTCATCTGCAGGATAAAAGCTGATGTTCAGACTGAAGATTTCCTACAAGTATGCTAATTACAATAACTATAGAACTATAAGCATATAGGATAATGCGATTAAAGTCCATGTTTTACTGATGGCAAATAGGATATATTTTTCCTTTGAGAACTAAATATTCCACAATAGTGATTCTCAATCACTGAGTTACCTTATCTACTAAAGGATCATTGGAAATGAAATTGTAGGAGGAGAGGGTAATACATCTATATGGCAGAATATAGAACATAATTTGCAGCCTGACTTAGTGCAGAAGCCAAAAGGAATGAATGACCATTATAATGAGGATTCATGCTCTTATGAACATTATCCCATCAGGAAAGTCAAGATGAAAAGAATATCATCTATTATTCAAAGAGGATCAGCATTGCCCTAATTGTGTTCAAAATTCACAGTCTTACAGCTTACTAGCTGTGTAATATTGAGTAAGACATTAAAACTTATATAAAATCTCAGCTTCTTCATCTATAAAATATAAACTCTACCCAAAAAGTGAACATGAGGATTAATTAAGTAAATGTAAGAAAAGGTCTTATTTTAGCTGTTATCTGTATGTTTTGTTTTGTTGGGGTTTTTTTGGTATGTGTGTGTTTGTGTTTGATATTTTGTCACTGTAACAAATATATCTGAATGCCTTACTGTAGCAGCTAACCTCCAAAATGACCCCATTGATTTCTACCCAATGATGTTCATAGCCTTGTGTAGCCACGTTCACAACGAATGAAGCTAGCCTATATAAGCATTGGGATATTGTAGAAATGATAATACATAATTCCAAAGGCTAGATCATACAAGGTATCATGGCTTCTGCCTTGCTCTCCATTGAATCACTCTAGGGAAAGCCAAGTACCATATTGCGAGGATGCTCAAGAGGCCCTAATAGAGAGACCCATGTGGCAAGGAACAGAGACTTCTGGTCAACAACCACTGAGCACACCAACTTAGAAATGAATCCTTCAACCCCAGGGAAACTCAGATAACTGCATCCTGGGCTGACTTCTTGAGTACACTCTCATGGAAGACTCTGAGCCAGAATCACACAGCTAAGCCACTCCTGACACTCTGACTCAAAAAAATATTTCACTTATTAAATATTTGTTTGTAATTGCAATTAAAAATTGCACATATTAAATGTTTGTTTTTTTAAAAATCAATAACTTGGAGTAATTTGTTAAGTGGGTATAAATAACTAGTGCACCTCTCATCTTATGTTCACATACAATACTATGTTAGTTTCAGGTGTACATCATAGTCATTCAACATTTATACATATACCTAAAGAAATGATCACCATAAGTCCAGCCACTGTCTGACACCATACCATGCTATTACAATATTATTGACTATATTTCCTATGTGTATATACATCAGGTGTATAGCATAGTGATTAGACATTCATATAATTTAAGAAGTGATCCCCCTAATTTGTTTAGTATCCACCTGGCACTTTACATAGTTATTATCATATTATTGATTTTAATTCCCTATGATTTACTTTACAAACCATTGTCTGTTTTGTAACTTCCAATTTGTATTTCTTAATCCCTTCATTGTTTTCACCTTACGCCAACCCCCTTCCCATCTGTCACCTTGATAGATCTAATACCCCTGACATCATATATAGTTATTACAATATTATTGACTCTATTCCTTTTATTAAACTCCATATCCCCTAGACTACTGTGTAACAACCAATTTGTACTTCTTAATCCCTTTCCCCTTTTTTACCCATTCCCAAAACGCCCCTCCAATCTGGCAACCATCAAAATGTTCCCTGTATCTATGAATTTGTTTGTTTCATTTGTTTATTTTGTTCTTTAGATTCCATTCATAAGTGAAATCATATATTTGTCTTTTCCTGTCTCACTACACTCAGCACAGTACCCTCTGGGTCCACCAGTGTTATCACAGATGGCAAGATTTTATTCTGTCGAACGGCTGAGTAATATTCCATTGCATATATGTACCACATCTTCTTTTTTTTTTTTTTAATTAATTTTATTGGGGTGACAATTGTTAGTAAATTTACATAGATTTCAGGTGTACAATTCTGTATTACATCGTCTATAAATCCCATTGTGTGTTCACCACCCAGAGTCAGTTCTCCTTCCATCACCATATATTTGATCCCCTTTACCCTCATCACCCACCCCCCACCCCATTACCCTCTGGTAACCACTAAATTATTGTCTGTGTCTATGAGTTTTTGTTTCTCATTTGTTTGTCTTGTTCTTTTTGGTTTATATACCACATATCAGTGAAATCATAGGGTTCTCTGCTTTTTCTGTCTGACTTGTTTCACTTAGCATTATTCTCTCGAGATCCATCCATGTTGTCACAAATGTTCCTATATCATCTTTCCTTAACGCCGAATAGTATTCCATTGTGTATATGTACCACAACTTCTTTATCCATTCATCTATCGAAGGACATTTTGGTTGTTTCCATGTCTTGGCCACCGTAAACAAAGCTGCAATGAACATTGGCGTACACGTGTCTCTATAGAGAAATGCTTTTATATTTTTGGGGTAGATACCCAGGAGAGCGATTGCTGGGTCATATGTACCACATCTTCTTTATCCATTCATTCTTTCAGGGACACCCAGGTTGGCTTCACATCTTGGCTATTGTAAATAATGCTGCAATGAACATGTGCATGAACATGTTCCCTTGAGATGGTGTTTTGAATTTCTTCAGATAAATACCCAGAAGTGGGACTACTGCCGGCTCCTTTTTTGTCTCTTGTTATAGCCTTTGTTTAAAAGTCTACTTTTGTTTAGCATAAATATTGTTATTCCAGCATTTTTTTTCATTTTCTTGAAAATAACTTTATCCATCCCTTTACTTTAAGTCTCTGTGCTTTTTGATCTGAAATGAATCTCTTGTAGGCAGTATATGTAAGGGTCTTGTTTTCTTATCCATTCAGCTACCCTATATGTCTTTTTATTGGAGCATTTAATCCATTTACATTTAAAGTAATTGTTAATAGATATGTAGTTATTGCATTTTATTATTCATATTTTTGTCTTTTTTTTTTTTTCATCTTAAAGAAGTCCCTCACAGATTTCTTGTAATACTGGTTTGGTGGTGATGAGATCCTTTATCTTTTCTTGTTTGGACAGATCTTCATCTGGCCATGGATTCTAAGTGATAGCTTTGCTAGGTAGAGTAATCTTTGTTGTAGGTCCTAGCTTTTCATTACTTTCAATAGTTCCTGCCAATCCCTTCTGGTTTGCAAGGTTTCTGTTGACAATCAGCTGACAGTTTTATGGGAGCTCCCTTGTACATAACTAACTGATTTTCTCTTGCTGCTTTAAGATTTCTTCTTTGCCTTTAAGCTTTGGCATTTTAATTATGATGTATCTTGTTGTGGGCCTCTTTGGGTTCATATTGTTTGGGGTTCTCTGTACTTCCTGGGCTTGAATATCCATTTCTTTTGCCAGGTTAGGGAAGTATTCTGTCATTATTTCTTCAAATAGGTTTTCAATCCCTTGCTCGCTCTCTCTTCTCCTTCTGGTACCCCTCTAATGCAACTGTAGGTATGCTTCATACTGTCCTGGAAGCTCCTTAAACTCTCCTCAATATTTTGGACTTTTTTTTATTTTTGATGTTCTGGTTGGTTGTTTTCTCATATATTACCTTCTAAATTGCTGATTCGATCCTCTGCATTGTCTGATCTATTGTTCATTCCCAGTAATGTATTCTTCATTTCAGTTATTATATTCTTTAATTCTGACTGGTTCTCTTTTGTTTCTCCTTTTTTTATGTTTCCTGGCTCTTTGTTGAAGAAACTCTCCCTGAGATCACTGAGCATCCTTATCACCAGAGTTTTGAACTCTGCATCTGATAGTTTGCTTATTTTCATTTTGTTTAGCTCTTTTTCTAGAGCTTTGTTCTATTCTTTTATTTGGGACATGTTTCTTTGTCTCCACATTTTGGCTGCATCCCTGTGCATGTTTCTATATATTAGTTAGTGTTGCTGTGTCTTCTGGTCTTAGAAGAGTGGATTTACATAGTAGGTGTTCTGTGTGGCCCAGTGGCACAGTCTCCCTGGTCACTAGATTCAGATTCTCCAGGTGTGTTTCTTGTCTGGATTGTGTGTGTCTTCTTGTTATAGTTGAGCCTTGGTTACTATTTGTATGTCAGTAGGAGGGACTGACCCTTGGACTCCTTGACTTGAGGAATGGCCATGATTATAGTGAAGGAGCTGTTGAGCAGGGGCTGACCCTATGGAGCAGAATTCACTTTAGCAGGGCTCTAGTTCCTACCCAGTGTGCCCTTTGGTTGTGCCATCCATTGAGGTGGCTGAGTGATGCTCTAGTTTTGTTCAAAGCTGGCCACTGATGTTCCAGCCCACGGCCACCTGGAAGGGTTCACACTGCAGGCCAAGTTCAGCCTCAGCTAGTGCCCTGCCCAGGGTCAGTGGGTATTAGCCACTAAGCAATTCACAGATAGATGCTGCCCATGCTCTGCTTGGAGGTGCCTCAAGAGGCCAAGCCACAAACCAAGGCCAGCTGCTGCTAGTGCTGGGCTTAGGGCTGCTCAGCCAGCAATACAGGACATGTTGAAGCCAGATGCCATTTGTTTGGGTTTTGTGAACCTTTCAGAGACTAGAATAGTCTGCATTGTGGGCCAAAGCAGGCAGTTTGTATTAAAAAGCCATTGGAAGTGACTTGGGTGGGCCATAAAGTTGGGTAGGGCATGGTCTCAGAATTACCAGGGCAGGGAGAATAAACAGTATTAGCCAGGTTGATGGAGACTCAGATATGGTGGCTGCCTGTGTCTACATGCAGGGAAGAGGAAGGGCTGAATAAAGAAACAATGTCTTCTTCCAACTCCTCCACTTTGGAGAAAGCTCTTCTCCAGTCCTCTCTCTGAGGCCAGACCACTTAGTTCTTCTCCATATGACCCCAATACCTTTTGAGCTGCTGCACCAGCACTGGAGCTCTGAGCAAGTGAGTACATCAGTGAGTAAGTCTATGCATGAGCACTTTAAGAGGAGCACCTCAGAGTGTAGCTGTCCCTCTGGCTCACTCAAGCACAATCTCCACTGGTTTTCACAACTAGAAGTTATCGGTTCTTCTGTCCCCAACACTGGAACCCTGGGTTGAGGAGCCTGTAGTGGTACTGGGACCCCTTGCTCCTTCCAGCCTGGGGGTGGGACTTCCACAGCTGAGATATCCCTCTCGATTTTTAGTGGTCACACATGAATGTGGGACCAGCCCATTCTGCATCTCTGCCCTTCCTGTGAGTCTTGAGGTGGCTTTTTCTGTATGTACTTAGTTGTAAGGCTTCAGTTCAGCTAGACTTCAGGCAATTCTCAACGATGGTTATTTTGTAGTTTAGTTGTAATTTTTATGTGGTCATGTGAGGATGTAAGCACAGTGTTTAGCCACTCTGCCATCTTGACCGGAAAATTCTTGTCTCTTTAATTTTGAGAAGAACAGTTTGTCCTGTGATCTCAATTTTCTGATGGATCTAAGAAGAGTTGTTAATTATTTTCAGTTTGTTCCATTTTTGTTGTTACAAGAATTGGATTGATGCCTTCTAAGCTCCTTATATAGTGGACTAGAAACCTGAAGTCTTGAAGAGTTTTTAATTGAACAATGAAGGGAGGTAGTGCATCCAAGAAAGACTTTATTTACAGAGCATGTAATTAGCCATCATTCTACACTGGGTCCATAATTGCTATCTGTACTGTGAGAATTTATAACTTCTGAGAAATCAGTTAGTAAGAAAGATAGATTTTAGGGTGCATAAAAAACAAATGCCAAACAACTGAGGCTTATATATGTCTTCCAAAATCTTTATTCTGGAACCAGATGAAGAAGAAAATAAGGACCAAAGGATGGGCGTTGCCAGGACATAAATTTCTAAGAGTGAGCACTAAATTTTGAATTGTTCTTGGGTCATACCAATAGAAAATCATCACCAAGTCACCATTGAGTAAGAAAAATGTTCTAAGAAATGAAAGCAAAAATGTTCAGTGCCCTGTAGAGGGTCCAACAGTATACTGACCTAGTAGAGCAGAAGAATAAACCGAGGGTTATAAAAGGAGTGGCCAGGGTCAATATAAGTAGAGAAAGGTACTAGGGTAGTTCTGCAAATAATTCTATAAACATAGTCTGTCTGCCTCAATGTTTCTCTCATGTCTTGCTCAGTCTGTTTCAAAGGACCATGGTTATATCTACTAAGGAACAGTTGTTGATGTCCTCTGTCACGTTTCAAGAAACTCATAAAGGCCACTCATTCTCCCAATTCAAAACATTCTCTATTCAGATAAAATGGGATCTAAAATTCTACCTCTATTAAGGAATTCTTAATGTTTCCTCTTAGTGTGATGCTTTTAAAAATATAAATACTTCTAAAAGGACAAAAATATTTATTTTACTAGTACTTTTGTTATTTATCAGTGCTGCATTCTTCATAACAAGAACTCGATTATGAAAACTGGATACTCAGAAAGAGAGAGAAAAGAAGGAGGAAAAAGATTTTTGAAACCTGCTGATGCCTTATAAGGAGGGGAAGTTTGAGGATACTTTGTTTTTTTGCAAATTTGCACATATGTATAAATTTATGTGCACACATACACATGACCAGAAGTGGTCTTACTGGCCTCAGAATCCCATAACATTTGATTTGAACCCTTTATATGATAGTTATTGCTTACAAGTGCTTTTTGCATATGATGCCTATGTTTTGTTATTCCTAATAGACCTTCAACTTCTTGAGATAAAAAGTTGAATCTTATTGAATTATGGGTGAATGAAACAATCAGTTAGTCACTTATATATTTATTTAGATATTTTTTATATGCAAGATGTGCAAAGTACTAGATCTGATTTATGAAGGTAACCGTTAATAATTCTTGGTAACAATTCATCCATAGGTGATTTCTGAAGGAATCAGACTCTTTCATTCACACAAGACAGAAAAACCGCAACCAAATGGAAGTAGACTCGAGGACCACAGATACCTCATAAAATTAGGTAAGGGGGGTGGGGGGAGGGAGATGATGGAAAGGGGGATCAAATATATGGTGATGGAAGGAGAACTGACTCTGGGTGATGAACACACAATGGGATTTATAGATGATGTAATACAGAATTGTACACCTGAAATTATGTAATTTCATTAATAATTGTCACCCCAATAAATAAATTTAAAAAATAAATTAAAAAAATAAAATGTTTATTGATAGAAAAAAAAAGAAAATACATTTGGAAGTTTTTTCAGCCTCTTTTAGTTACTTACTTAAAGACAAGTTCAGTGCAAGAGGAGTATCATAAAAGATTTTCAATACTTCCACGTGGTTTGCTAAATTTCACCACGTCTCTAAGTAATAAATCACATATGTATTACTTTATAACTAGAGTCAACTGAAATTAGAGACCGGATGTGTAAAAATACCCTGTGTCTCTTGGAGCTTTGAAGAATCAAAGGCAATTTTCCTGCTAACTTGTTGCTGATTTTAAAAAGAATAGCATCTCAATTGTTTTATCAGTTCCGTTTAACCATACACAGCCCGTAAATTTAATAGTCCACAAAGTTTAAATATCTGCCTCATACGTCAATATTAAAGGAGCATCTTTGCACTTTTGTTTTTGTAAACACAGTATTTGAGAAAATATTGCTTTTAATTTAAAGAATTATGATGTTGACATGCTTTTCATTATAACTCTATAATATTATAATATGACTAGCTTCTTCTCTCTTTCTCTCTCCCCTCTCTTTCTTTCTCCACTACATTGAGGTTTACTATATTCAAACATGATGATAATAGATCACCCTATAAGTAGAAGAACTTTGATTCTAGATCATTTGCATTAGCTCCCAAAACACAATGAAAGTAAATAAGTAAATGACACATGGATATGTAGGTAGGTAGATGAATAGATAGGCAAAAACAAACAAAATAAGTCCCTCCATCTCTTTCCCCACAATAAGAGTTCCTTTGGATAACTAGACACTACTCATGCAAATGAGAACCAAATGGAGGGAAAGACTATCTTGCAGCCCTTTCCCTGAGACTGTTTTTCTTAACCCAGAAATCCCTGAGCCTTATGATATTGACTAATTTAACATTACCATTACAATACCATTGCTTCAATATCTTCCCAGTTTTCCTGAAGATGAAACAAATATTGGTTATTTGTTGAAAACATAACTTCTGGTCACCAAACAGAATCTACTGAATCAGACTTTCTCAGGATAAAGCTTTATAATCTCTATGTTTGACAGAAACCCCAGATAATTCTTATTATCAGGGAAGTTTGGGAAATGTTAACTGTTTCATTTTATTTAAAATTTATCTCAGAAAATATCTGAAGTATGAACTATGAGCTAGAAAAAAAATTTCAATTATTACAAATGATTAAACTGACCCTTAGAGACATTAAATGACTTGATGAAGTTCCACAGCTAAAAAGTGGCAGGGGTAGATCTTAAACCCATGTATTCTGACTCCATTTTTGTATACTTCTCCACTAAATGTTCAATTGCTTCCTATACTGCTAGCTACACAATTGCTAATCAAGATAAAAGTTCTAGATAAAATTGAAAAGTAAAAAATAACCTCCTCTTGTATCTCACTGAGCCTCTCTGCTGCCTCCTGGTACCTTAATTCCTTGCACAAATTTCTTGAAACCTCTGGCTCTCTGAAGTCTTCCATTATGATCTCCTACTGTAACTACCTTGCCTTCCTCTCGAAGAGTTCAGGCTTAAATATTATCTTCTCTTGTCCAGCTTCCTCCTTCTCCAGCACCCATTCCTCCAACAACTATGGCCAATGTCTTCAGAACAGCAAACTAGTAATCCAAAGATGAAATATAGAATGGAAAAATTCCTGAGAGTGTAATGGAACTAGAACTAT
The DNA here is from genome assembly GCF_964194185.1 of Rhinolophus hipposideros. Lineage (NCBI taxonomy): Eukaryota > Metazoa > Chordata > Mammalia > Chiroptera > Rhinolophidae > Rhinolophus > Rhinolophus hipposideros. The sequence goes on along the minus strand of NC_138050.1, from coordinate 42,986,349 downwards.
AAAACTGGATTCGTGGTGGCCTGAGGCAAAACATTTCACATCATTGCGTCTTAATATGATCAGATTCTAGAGCTAGAAGAACTTAGGCCGTCTGATCCCACTCCTTATTTAGGAGAAAGGAAACTAAAATGCTAAAAGTTAATAGTAATTCCAATAAAATTGTAAAACTAAAATGTGTAAAATAATATGTTTGAGGATACAATGCCTTTATTTGTCCCTTGCCTAAGCTGTCTCCTTTTCTTAGCCCATGAAGACCAGGAAGTATAATAACTCATTCTCTTATTTGTACAACTTCTCTGTGCCAAGCTTTGCACTGAGCTCTTTTTATAAATTATTTTTCACTGAATCTCAAAACAACATTCCAAATTAAATATTTTAAATTATTACTAACTGATTTATTAAGAAACTGACTCACACATTAAAATCCTGTTACTTTTTGCAGAAACAAGAAGAGGCTTGGAGAAAAAATTTACACTTAGATTTTTTTTAATTCCAAAATATACCCCTCAACCCCTTGCTTTGTCACCTTACAACTGCACTTTTCAAAATGGATAAATGCATTTTAAAAACATTTGAAACAAATATATGCTAGGAAACAGAATGTGTTTGTGTATAAAGCTTAGAATAACTAATAGGAAAGGTCATCGATAAAAGGTAAAAGATTCACATATAAAGACAGCTCAATGGGCCAGAACAATAACCAAAATCAATAGAGTGAAATGTTGACCTACTGTAAGAAATTTACATTTAAGTAGTTGCACAGCAGATGCAAAATGCTAGAAGTACGAGCATGGCTGCCTGTCATTCAAAAAATCTTCAGTGTTTATGTCCTGTAAGGTGCATTTAGAGGCCCTGGGATTACAGCACCTAATATTTACAGAACTGTATATATAATTGGGGGGATGGGGGTAAAAATGTGATAAATACATAGAACAAAATGCAAATAAACTATCTTAGGACCTGATCAGGTCAATTAAAAGATAAAGTAGGGTACTGTGGTAACAAGTTACTGAGAGGATCCCTTTAGCTAGAGTGATCAGGGAAGGTCTTTGATGAGGAGGTAGTAGTTGCACTGAGTCCTTAATAAGAGGCTGGCAGCTATGCAAAAATAGCTAGGAAGAAGGTGGTCCAAGAAGAAGAAACAGCCAGAATAGAGGCTCTGAGATGGAAAAGACCTTGGTCTGTACAAGTCAGTGTGGATACTGTATCATGAACAACTGAGAAAAGGAATTTGGACACGTGTGCAGAGGCTAGAGCATGTAGGGCCTTGTAGGTCACAGTAAGATTTTATTCTAGGCATAATAAAAAGCTATTGCGAGTTTTTATGCTGAGTAAGGACATGCACTGATTTACATTTGAAAACATTAAATGGTTGTATTGTGGAAATGGTGTATATGAAGGTGAAAGTGGGAGCAGGAAGATATGTAAGGAGACTTCTGCTAGAGTTTCATGAGGATGATGTTTTCTGAAACTTCATATAGGAGTAAAGATGAGAAATTGTTGAATTTTAGTTATGTTTTGGCAGAAGAGAGAGCAGAATTTCAAACTAGGGTAGTGTGGACTGAGGTAGAGAATTATAATTGATAGTTCTGCTTTGGCCATGTTCAAGTTGACACGCCTATTAAGTATCCTGGTAACGATTGTCTGTATTAGTTGTCTATATTATACTTGACCACTGAAGAGATGTTTGGATGGAATATTTTAAAAGTTCAGCAGAATGCAAATGGTATTTGAAAAAATTGGTTGCAATTACATAGCAAAAGAATATAAATGGGATCAGAAGACTGAGGGCTGAGGCCAGAGTCCTAGGGCATTCTATCAATTAGAGATTTTATAGATAACATGGAGCTATGAAAGGAGATTGAAAAAGTACAGTTAGTGAAGTGAAAAGAAAATCAGAAGGGTATGGTATTCTGTGAGGAAAAGAAAAATATGTTTCAGTATGGATGGGATAATCAATCATGTTAAATACTGTAAAGAGCATCAGCCATATGATGGAAAACTAACAATTAGCATTGGAAGATATAGATTAATTGTGACCTAAGTATATAGAATGAAGTCAAAAGTCCAACTGGAATGGGTGGGAAACAAAATGTAAGATGAGTAAATGGACAATGCAAATATAAGGATCTACTTCCATGATTTTATTCCCCATGAATAGAAACAGAGAAATGGTATCACAACTACAAAGCTATATCAGGAAAAGGACAATAAAGATGTTTTGAAAGCACCAGTAAAGAGTGCATATTTGATGATGGAGGGGAAAGGCGGTTTAATTGCAGAAACTAAAACTTTAAGATGGCAGGTGGTATTTGTGGCACAAATTAACTTGGCCTTAAGTAAGGACATCATTTTTCCTACCATAAGGAAAACTATAATAAGGAAACTATAAAGGAAAAATACAGTAGGGAGATGGAATTTCTGGTCAAGATAAATGAATTTTCATCTAATTCCATTTATCATGTGCAACATCATCAGCTAAAACAATGTGTGGAGAGTGGGTGTTAAATATTTGAGGAGAAGTCCTGAAATTATCATTTCAGAAAGTAGCTAAGTAAATTGAATATGAAAGTTTAGCAGGACTGTCAGTGGTGAGCGTTCTTTTGATACTGTGAACATAAATTTATAATAAGTCCAATTAGTGAATTTTCTCTGATTACTGAACTATGCATTCATAGGTACAAAATAAAAGGATAGTTGAACTCATTGAGGTCGGGAATATTACAGGTGAATAAAATGTCAGATGGAAGAAAATAGAGAACTTATATGGCTTGCAAGAAAACACTGAACTGAAATTTTAAAAAATCTATGTTTCTAGGGAGAGAGAGGACCTGTAGTGATTGATGTACAGTAAAAAAGCATTTGGATAAATGGATTGCAAGTTTTCATGAGTTTGGAGAATTGTTGGAATAAGAATATTTAGAGCTAGTTGGGAGAAGAGAAGTTGAAAATTCAAGATTTTTGAAACACTTGAAACTGACATTTAGGGAGTAGAATAGGTATAGGTAATGACATTTGACTGGGTGGCCAAGTGAGATTGAACGAAACATTGTGGGAAACAAGTAGATGAAGGTTCTAGCAATGTAGAGGCTGGATGTATAATCCCTTTGCATAAGGAAATCTGCAAAAAAAAAAAAAAAAGAAGAATCATACCTATGGAGAAGGAGACAAAAACTAGATATACCATGAATGGGGGAAGTAAAGAAGTTGTCAGTAGATGACACTAAGGGAAGTGAGAGCTAAAAAAGTCTTATGATTTGAACCTGAAAAAGGCTAGTCTTTTTAAGGAGGAAGGAGAGTGGTTCTCAAATAGCAAGAAGGAACAGGAAAGACACTTGAGCTATGTAGAGTGTGGAAGTAAAAACAATCTACATTCAAGGGGTTACAGAGTTATAGTATCTTCAGTTGAAGCCACATTTCAGTTAAGCAAAAGGATAAAGGGACCATTCAAAGAAGGGGTTGTTAATAGAATGGAGTGTGTTTGTGATTGTGATTCCAAAAGATACTGAAGGATTTGAGCAGGTGGAAGTATTGGGAGTTAGGATCAGATTAGTAAATATAAGTGGATCAGTAAGTTGCAAGGGGATGATCATTTGTATTATGATATGTGGTACTGAAATTTGGATTTCAGTTGACATCCAAGGATGTAGACAGTGGATTAATTCTGGAAATCAAAAACGGGTTTTAAGACTTTGAAACAGCTGCTCATGGCTCTTGGGGTGAAAATAAACTCAGTAAAACATGGGATAACTACACACTGAGAATTTGGCTTTGCCCCTGAGTAAAGGAGCTGACTCACAGGTGCACAGAGGTGATTAGATAATACAATTTCATTTGAGAAATATGCAAAAGATGTAAAGGTTTTAACTGACTACCAGAAAAATAAAAGCTGAAAACATGACTTCACTAAAGAGAAAAAAATATATATTATTTGACAACATCAATAAAAATTTACTATCCATAAAAAGTGAATATACCTACTGGAAGTAGGATGTACCCAGAATATCGTGGCTAATTCTGGGCTTTGTCCTTAAAGAATAACATTGGCAAGTGAACATATATCCCCAGATCACTAGGTGTGTTAGAAAGCAGGAAATGGTCGTGAACATTCTGAATATTAACAAGATTCCCAGGGTATTGAAAAAGCCATGTATCAATAAATAGCAAGTACTACCTCAGCAGGTAGAGGAATACAGTCTCCTCTGGATGTAATAGGGCTCTTTAAGAGTATAAAGAACGGACAGGCTCCTTAGAAAATCTGATCTCTCCTTTTAAAATGATAGTCCTAAAAATATTACCTATGGGCTTTGTGTTTCAGAATAATCTAGGAAGTTTATTAAAAGTCTATGTTCCTGGGTCTCTGTGCCAGACCCATTCAATCAAAATCAGGGAGAATGAATCCACAAATCTGTATGTTTTAACATGCTGTATATCACAACTTCTCCCCAAATTTAAGCACAGAAAAACTCAATTAGATCATAAATGTGCTAATAGGAGACTCTTGACAGTTGGTAGATTTGATACACTGTGCTAGATTAGATAAGAGCTAAACTTGCTTTGGCTCACTGATATATCCCATGGCCCAAATACTGCCTGGCACAGAGTGGATGCTCAATAAATAGTCAGTGAATTAATGACTGAAGGAATGAATATTGTCTCTAATCTAGATTTAAGCCCTTTGTCCTCTCAACTACAAATCGGGATATAACTATTGTTGAAACACCTCTGGTTCTCAGTCTCTACACAGACTTCTTCCCAGCCAGTGTACCTGTTCTAAAAAGGAGTTGCTCTATTATTGAGTTCCTATCCACTTAACTTTCCCCCAATTCTCTCTTATCGTTGATTGTTGAACCTCCTATTCCAAACTAACTGACTAAAAAAGGGTCAGCTATTTCATTCAGTTATCCACACTTGATGCTTATACATGCCTAACCAAATCATGAAGCTGGATTTTAGTTATTCAGTTATAAATTGGTCAGAACAGTCTCACCTGGCCTGAGAAAACCTCAGGGCTTCCATCACACAGACCATGGTTAAACATGGCCATGTCATGGCCACTTTTAGCAAAAATAGAAATAAAATTTGCCAAGCTAAATGGGTCTTTCATTTCAAATAGTTGAAAAACTAACCCATGAGAAAGAAAATAGTTATTCTGAATTTTTCTAAGGACAGATTTAAGACTAGTGAGAATAAGTTATAGAAAGAGGATTTTGATTCCAAATAAAGAAAAGCAATCTAACATTAATCTCCCTATTATAGAATCAACATTTAACTGTTGTAAAGTAGCCAACTCCCTCTTACTACGATAATTAAAATGGAAGAAAAATAATAATTTATCTAGAATAAAATCATAAACCTTGAGGAACTATGGTGATCAATTTTATATACTATCCCAAACTCATTCTTTAATAAGTGTGGAATCCGAGGCATAGAAAACTTGAGTTCTGCTTAAATCTATATAGCATATTAAAGCCAGCAGTAGGAACATAATCTAGCCTAAAGGCTTTGTCCACATACTCAAGTTATAGAAACAATGCCTGCTTTGGTTTATGATTCCAAATGTCTAAATTCTGAGACTTACAACTCCATATTTTGAGCTCAATCTTTTTCTTTTTTGTTTACATTCAGAATTTTATAGTTAATTAATTTTACATGGAAATGAAGTGAATCATGACTCAATTTGCATATTTGCAAGTTGAAAAAAAAATCTGCCTCAAAACAGCTTACGACAACCTGTTATTTACTCACAAAGAAGCTTTTTTCTTTCTTTCTTTTTTTTTTTTTTTTTTGGCAGGTAAAACGAATTAAATGGCATCCACCTTCTTGTTGTGTATAACAGTATCCTCCCCTTGGGCCTGAGAATATGATTTTGCCAATGGCAGAGAAAGAAAATAACATTTATGGAATGTTGGTAGGCGTTTCATATCTGTAGGCACACCTAATTTTATTTAATCCACATAATATCTCTGTGAAATGACTATTATAGCCATTTTACAGATGAGGAAATTGTGTCTCAAAATGGTTTAATGCTATGTTCAAAGCCCTATAGGTAATATATGACAGAACAAGATTTGCAATTAGGTTTTAGTTAGAGGGACCAACTGTTCCAATGTACTCAGGACTGGGGCGTTTCCCAGGACATGGGACTTTCAGTATTAAAGCTGTGAAAGTTCCAGGCAAACTGAGATCGTTGCTCAGTCTTCTGCCCTTGAACTGGGACTCACACGTATACCATTGGTACTCCTGGTTCTCATGACTTTGGACTAAAATTTACACCTGTGGCCTTCCAGAGTCTCCAGTATGCAGATGGCAGATAATGGGAGTCTCAGTCTCCATAATAACATGAACCACTTCCTTATAATAAATATCATTCATTCTCTCTCTCTCTCTCTCTCTCTCTCTCTCTCTCTCTCTCTCTCTCTCTATATATATATATATATATATATATATATATATATATATATATATATATATATACATATATATCCTGTTGGTTCTGTTCCTCCAGAGAACCTTAATTAATACATTCAGAAATATACATTTTACATGTCTCTTCCTCTCAACTAGTTGATTTTGATGCTTTCTTGATTGCCCGATCTAAACAAAAACCTTACATTTACTCTCTGCTTATTCTGTACCTAACATGATACTAGACACTGGCTGGGGGAGGGGGATTTGAATAATACCAGATTTTATAAAAGCAGATTATAAACCAGTTAAAGAAATTTTTAACCCAGGTGACAGTAGATTCAATCATATGCCTGTTTTGTGTTTGTTGTTATTGTTTTGCGTGGCAAATCCATTTTGAAATTGTCCCAAATGAAAAGTGTTTGGATGAGAAGAGATTTTATATTAAGCATTTTACTGATTTCTTCTCCTTGTCATTCATATTTCAGTGCTAATTTTCTAAAGTCTTTTGCACAAAACAGTTTTAAATTCCATACAAGGCAAATTGGGCAAATTCCATTTTAGAACAGCAGTTATGTTGACACACGGTAATCTTATTAGCAATAAAAGGATATTACCTATAATTGAATAGCTCTGCAATTAGCAAACTTCAGATCCAGAAAAACACCATCATTCTTCAGTTTTACATTTGTTTTTATCCACAGCAGGAAATATTTGAATTACCAAAAAAAACTATTAGCATGTTCTTGCTCTACTAAATGAAAAAATACCTTAATAAAAAACTGCTTCACCCAGAATAAACATTAACTACAGTTCATGCAGATAAGCTTAACTTTAGCAATTAAGACTCGTACTTTGATACATAATATGTGCATTTATTTTAAGCAACATTATGTCTGTATCACCCCAAAACCGGATTGGGTAAAATTCTGTGTTGATAATTAGAGGCCAGGCTTCCATTTATTTAAACAAATATATCTGTGGGACAAAATTAAAATATTCATCTGGGGAAGTTATATTTGGCGTCTTCATGACAGTTACATAATTGGGTCATTCTAATATTATCACACACACACACACACACACACACACACACACACACCTATTTCTTTTCAAATGAATTTAGTTATGTTCCAGGACTCAACATCACCCATGGAACAAATTACATTAAAATTACAATTAACTTCCGCTCAACTGTCAGCAGAAATCGATGTTGCTGTGTACATACTGCCTCTTCCTCAATTTTATTAAGCCCCTTTCAATTATGAGGAAACATAAATTGGAAGGATGTTGCTATGTCATCTACAGTATTAAAATGTACGAGAACGTTGACCCTGGCCTCTAGAGATTATGTGAAAAGCCATTTATATGCACAGCTGTACAAATTGCCTGAGTTTAATGCTAAATTCCTTGGAAAATCATCTTTGCTCCTCTGCATTGGAGAAAGGACAAGGTTTAAATATTTAATGTGTTCCCTTACCACACAAGACCAGTCAGCGGTGAATTAGTAGGCTGGCCAGCTCAGACAGCTCCTTTTGGGAGTGACAGGTTTTGCCTTTAAATACAAGAAGTGACCTGAGTTCACCCTTAGCTGGAACCAGAAGCCAGGAAAAGAGCCAGCTGACTTAGTCCATCTTGCCCCCACTGGTGTTGTCTTCCATAAAACTACTCTTAGATTGATTCCTCAGATTCTATCTTCAATCCATGCTTGAATGTTGGCCAAAACAGCATCCTTTTGCTTCTTTTGTGGATTAAACCTTTATTCATAGACATGTACTGGTCTTGAAAATATATTTTGGATATACTGAAAGAGCACCACTTCATATTGAGAAAACGAAAGAAAGAACATCCAAATGGCCTGGCCCTGGATGGAAACCTTGTGTCAGAACGTAGCTCTGGGAGTGATTGCTATAGTGCAAATGCCCACGACAATTTACTGGCTGACTACCAATTTACTGATCTTCCACGCACCTCAGACTTCTCCTCTGTGAAAATTAGAATAGCCCTTTATTTAAAAAGTGGAGATGATCGTAAGCTCCCCACAGGATTGTTTTGAGGTAAAAGGCTTAGGAAATGAAATATAGTAAGTTAGCTTACTAACTAAATTAAAAAAAAAAAGTTAGCTATTTTCAAGAGATATTATAACTTATGTTGTGATTTGTTTTTGAATGACCACACATGATTCTCTTCTATATTGAGCTGAGATCTGTCTCTTCATCACCTTTACATAACTCCTCATTGAAGACTCTCCTTATTGAAGACAAAATTAGACACCCAGTAGCTGGTGAGCTTCCCATTATAGAAGGTTTTCAAACAGGTCAACACCCAGCTGAAAAGGTAAAAGTACATAAGAAAAATGGAAATGGGTAGGCAGTCTGAAAGTACAAGACAGGCATCAGAATCACTAAGGAACATTTTCAAAATGTACATGTTAAGGCCTTATTTCAGCGTAAAGTAGTTAAAAGACAAACTAGCCTTCTTCTCCAACCCTGTTTAGAAAGTTACTAGACCATTGTTAATTTTGAATTACTCAGGCTGAGTGACATCTTGAGTCAGGATTGGAGATGTTTATCGAAATTAGTGAGTCTCAACCCTGTACACATTAAAGTCACCTGGGGAGCTTTTCGAAAGTACTAATGATGAGGCCTCACCCCAGATCCGTTAAATCAAAATTTCTGGGAGATGGGCCAGGGCACTGAAGCTTTTCAAAAGCTCCCCAGGTAATTCTAATGTGCAGTCACACTTGAGAACCAATGATCTATAAAAACTTACCTAGATAACCTTAAAAGTTCTTTTTTAATCTGCAAATCTATGACTTGCAGCATTTAAAAACCAAATAAATGCAAACCTCCAAAATAATAATCAAAATAATAATTATCATATTGTATAAAGATACATCCTAAAAATAATAATATCAGTTTTCATTTGTACAGTGATTTGTATAGTGAAGTTCATTCAACTCTCTAAACAACAACAGTAGCTGTGGTTTAACTGACTTGAGAAAGATTCCATAGGTGATTAAATATCAAGCTGGTACTCGAGTTCAGTGCTTCACATTCTTGAATTAGTTCTGTTTCCACACTATCACCATCAGCTAGTTCCCCAGGTCCTCTAGTGCCTGATTCCATTTGCATTAATAGTCATGCCCCATCTCTTTTAACTTGTTCTATGTTAGCTTAGCTATCAGTTATGACTCTAAGCCAATCTCTAGCTTCTAACAGGTACTTCCAGAATAAACACCTTTTACGTTTGCTTTTGTTGACAAATTGTGGTCCCAGAAGACTGGTGACTAGTTGGAGTTCAGTGAATCAAGGCTTTGATTACCTTTCCAGTAATTTCATATGTAATCATTCTTAATGCAATAAAATAATCAAGTTATCTTCTTTTAAAAAGGCAAGAGGCAACATTGTCTCTTACTCCAACACACGCAAATAAGATATATTTTTTAAATGTAGGGGGTAATGAGAATTTCAATAGCCAAGTCATGGTGCCAAAATTGATTTTAGCATTTCTTAGTTAACTGCACCAACAATGAAAGTGGTTACAACCCTTAATAACACATCCAACTTCCACTTCCAGGAAGATGAAATAGATGCACTTTTCCTTATTCCTCCCACTAAGTACAACTAAAATATTTGTTTATATGTACAACAACAACAACAAAAAAAATGAAGACTCTGACAGGTAAAAAGGATACAGAAGATGAGTTAGGGAGCTCAGGTCCTGAAGAATAACACAGTGATGAATTCCTGGGTTTTCTTTTCACCTCAGCAGCTGAAAGTATCAACAGGCACCAACCAAAGTGCCAAAACTAGGGTTAATTTCTAAGCCAGTGGACAGGATTGGGCAGTCAAGCAAGATTAGAAACTATGATGAAATAACTCCTGTACTCCAAATACCACAGGAAACAAAACTATGACCCTATTTCTTCCCACATAAAGAAAGGACAAGTAGAGAGTCTTAACTTCCATCTCCACCAAACTATAATGAAGCTCCCCCTACTCTCCCTCCCCTAACCAGATGCTATCAAAAAAGCCAAATAGGGAGATAGGACCTTTATCTCGACTAGATGATAACAAGGACCCCACCACTGCAATGTCAGTGGAGACCATGTGGGGAGCCTGAACAGCCACCCTAACATGGCAGTTACTAGATGACCCTTTCTTCTTTGCTCAGTTGTTGTCAGAAGAAGCCCAGTGGTAACAAGGCCACACTTCCCTTTGATCTCAGGGAAGGCCTTGGAGGGGGCAGTAATGAGGCTCTCCTATCATAGTTACCAGTGGAGGGTTATTGGAGAGCAGGAACTCCCACCTCACCATGATGAGGAGGCTACCTCAAGTGTCAGCAGAGACCAAGTGGGAAACATTGACTTCTTCCTTCACCTGGGAGTGAAAGGCATCCTCTTCTGTCCCCTGCTAGAACAGTGCCAGTGGAAGCCAACGGTCATAGAAGCATTAAACAAGATCCAGAGTCTTGTAACATAAGGAAAAAGAAACCCAGGTTTCAATTGAAAATAACTCATTATATCAAGACCCAGGAGGATCTCAAAGTGAATTTAAAAAGACAACCAACAAATCTGTATTAGTTTGCTAGGATTTCCATAACAAATTCTACCATCTGGGTTGGTTAAACAATAGGAATGTATTTCCTCTCAGTTCTGGTGGCTAGAAGTCCAAGATAAGGTGTTAGTAGGGGTTAGTTTCATTCTGAGGCGTCTCTCTTTGGCTTGTACATGGCTGTCTTTTTCCATTGTCTTCACCTGATCTCTCCCTGTGTGTATCCACGTACTCATTTCCTTATTAGAACACAGTCATATTGGATCAAGGCTGTATGACTTCATTTTACTTTAACCACCTCTTTAAATACTCTATCTTTAAATAAAGTCACATTCAGAGTTACTGGGAGTTAGGGCTTCAACATTTGATTTCTGGGTTGGGAGGAACATAATTCAGTCCATGATAAATGCCAATTCTGATGTGATGGAAATGTTGGAGATCATCTGACAAGGATTTTAAAGCAACCACCATAAAAATGTTTCAATGAGCAATTACGAACACACTTAAAACAGGACAAAAATAGAAAGTCTCAGCAAGGACAAAGAAGATAAAAGGAAAAAACAAACACATTTTAGAACTGAAAAATATAATAACGGAAATTAAACCTCAGTAGATGGGATTCTTAGCAGAATAAGAAGGCAGTGGAAAGAATTATGTAATTGAAAGGTAGAAAAATAGAAAGTGCACAATCTGAACAACAATGAGATAACTGAGTATTATAAACAACAACTACAACAATAGAGCCTCAGGGACCTGTAAGACTATAACAAAGTTCTATCATTCATGTCATCAGAGTCTAAGAAGGAGAGAAAAAAGAAAAGTGTGGTTACAAGAGGTGGAACAAATGGTTAAAAACATTCCAAATATGACAAAAGGTGTAAATCTACATCTACATAAATGAGAGAAGGTGAGCAAAACTCAAACAGGATAAACATGATGAAATCTACACCAAGACCCATCAAATAGTCAAATCTCTAAGAACTAAAAATAGATTTAAAATCTCAAAAGCAGTATAGGAGAAAAAATTCAAATGACAGTAAGTTTCTAAGGTAACACCATGGAGAGCAAAAGGAAGTGGCACATTTTTTAAGCACTGAAAGAAAAGAGCTGTCAACCCTGAGTCCTATATCCAGTGAAAATATCCTTCAGAAATAAAAGGGAAATCAAGGCATTTTCAGATAAAGGAAAACTAAGAGAATTTGTCACCAGCAGATCTATTTCAAAAGAATAACTAAAGGAATGTGAAAAATATATAATAAAAGAAGGGGTTTTGGAATATCAGAAAGGAAGAAAAAACATGGTAAACAAAACTATAATTAAATGCAATAGACCATTTAATTATGAAATTATGTTTGACAATTGAAGCAAAATTTATTAGCAATGTTTTATGTGGTTCTAAATGTATGTAGAAGAATTATTTAAGAAAACCATGTTATAAATGATGAAGGGTAAACTTTCTATACTCCATTTAAACTCTAAATCAAATGCTGATATTAGTAAACTCTGATGTTTTATACATATACATATATACATATACATGTGTGTATATATACACATATATACATATGTATTTATATGTATCTATACATGTATACATATATATACATGTATATATACATATGTATATAATGTAATACCTAAAGACAGCACGAAAAAAAGCTATATAAGGGATATACTCAACACCCCTTTTTAAACAAATGATAAAATAACTACTCTGGAAGAAACTATTTGCAAGCTACATTTCCAAAACATGATTGGCATCTAGAATATATAAAGGACTATTAAAACTCAGCAGTAAGAAACAAACAATCCAATTAGGCTATGTGGGAAAGATATGAACAGACATTTCACTAAAGAGGATATACAGATATCCACGGCAAATAAGCACGTAAAAAGGGCTCATTGTTATTATTCATGAGAGAAATGCAAATTACATTTTTTATAATGATATCACTACGGACTTATCAAAATAGCTGAAATAGCAAATGGTGCCGATACTAAATTCTGGTGAGAATTTGGAAAAATTGAATCACTTATACGTCACTCATGGGAATATAATATGGTACAGCCAGCCTGGAAAACAATTTGGCAGTTTCTAAAAGTGCAACTATGTTATGATCCAGCAATTGCTGGGCATTTTTTCCAGAAAAAGATTAATGTTCACACAAAAATCCATACATGAAAATTCATAGCATCTGTATTTGTAATTCCCCAAATTGAAAACAACCTAGGTGTCCTGTAAAAGGTGGATGGTTAAACAGACTGTATTACATTCATGCTGTGGAATACTACTCAGTAAAAAAAAGGGAACAAGCTAATGATACACACAACCTGGATGAAACTCCAGAGAATTATATGCTCAGTGGAAAAAAGGTCCTAAAAGATTGCATACTGTATCACTTCATTATATAATATTCCCCAAAATATGTAATAATAGAAATGAAGAACAGATTAGTGGTTGCCATGGGTTAAAAAGGTAGGGTGAGGTGGCGGAGGGGAGAAGGGGAATGAAAGTGGGTATGGCTTTAAAAGGCAACAGGAAGGATTTTTGTGGTAATGTAAATATTCTGAATCCTGACTGTATCAATATCAATATCCTTGTTATGCTATTGTACTATAGTTACCATTGGGGAAATTTCTTATAGGGTACATGATATCACTGTGTATTATTTCTTACAACTGCACATGCACCTACAGTGATCTCAAAATAAATGGCTTAATTGAATGATATAGCCCCTTCCTCAATTTGAGCTTCATATTTAATTAATCAAATTTTAATTTATAATTCATTTGTATAATGTTTTAGAACTGATAAGGATATAAAAACTTTGATACTGTTTACTATATTTTCCCCAGTATTTGACAGCCTAGGATGAAATGTCTTCATGTTCATTGGGTCTTGGAGGATTACAAGAAATATTTAACACTACTCAAACTAAAAGCAAAACTACTCAGGTCCCAGCCATTTTTTTTTCTAGTGGAAATTTTTACCTTTTCCCTCTAAGTACGGAGTCTTATAATCATACAAACAGATTGCAAAATGGACATTCACAATGATGTTTATTGAGTTCCTACTATAATTAATGAACTGAACTTGGTTCCATAGTCTTGGAAAGAAGGATCACATAAAGATTCCTTCAGAACCTACATGGAATTAATGAAATTTTCTAAGCCAGCATAACATTCAGAAGTTTATTTTCATATTTTCTGGTTTTGTAAAAATATAATTGTACTGAGTTAATACTTATTGAGATATTTCTGTATGTCAAATACTATTTTAATTGCTTTATGTATGTTAATCATTCAACTCCATAGTGGCTCTAAAGACGAAACTGTTTTTATAAACATTTTTATAGTTAATGAAACTATGCTACAGAGGGGTTAACTTACTTGCCCAAGATCATATAGCTAATAAATTTAAAAGCTTAATTATAATCCAAGGCTGACTGGTTTTATAGAGTACACTACTAAGAATTAATATTATATAATATTTATCAAATCACAGCATACTATAGGCTTTTTGACATATTTATAGGAAGCAAAAGGAATCTTGAAAGATCATTAGAAGGCTGTTGTAGTGATATCACTTATTAGTCTGTTGCATACATAACTATCTTAAATCACAGTCACATTAGTGAGGGATCTGAAAACTTTAGAATAAAAGAAGTAAAATGAACCTAAGTTCTCTCATTGATAATAGGAGTTAATAGAAATGTATTATCCCAGCTTCAAGTGGTTAATGGCTTGGAAATTGGTGGCCAAACTGGAAGTCAACATAGATTTTCTCTGTTCCTAATCTGTTTCTGTTAACCTAATCTTCTCTTAGGAAAGGAAATGTAGTAGAGTAAAATGACTACTGTTATGACATCTGCCACTGTCTTTTAAAGCCATAGGCATCACTGGGGAAAAAGAGTGTTCCTTATTGTGATATTGTGTTCCAGGGGCCACAGGATCATACACTTATGCCCCAATGTGATGCAAAGACTAGAAAAAGGTCATTTAATCTCTCTGATTAACTATATCTATCCCTAATACTATGATGTATCCAGGAGACCGGGCAAGCAATGGATGGCTTCTTCCTTCCATTGTCCGAGAGACTTTTAGGCCCTCATGCAAATGAGCTTCTGCCAGGCCTCCTCCTTCCATGCGCCCCTGACATGCCCAGACAGTGCTGATGATCAGATTAAGCCACACAGTGTTATTGTCATTTTGCAAACCGAAAATATGAACCATGTAAAGTGTGCCATGTAAAGGCTATTATCTGTTTTGCCATCTAACTACAAAACTAAAAGTTCTAACATTTTGACTTACAGCCTTTGGAATTATTATGAACCTTATGAAAATCTACAGAAAAAAATACACAAGACAAACTTATATTCAATTTACATAGATAGATGATAGATAGATTGATAGATAGATATAGATGTAGATATAAAGATATATACACATATATGACAGATTTAATTTACTTTCAAGCACATTTCATTCACTGTCTAAAACATTAATAAGTGGAATTTAATATTGTTTTGTTAGAGGAAAACAACAAAAAAGTCAAGAACTCAGTGATCCAAGCAAAATTCATAATGAGATTTTACATAATGAAATCTGTGACTCCAGGAGACAGTGATTTGCAGATACAGGGTATGATGTATCTTATCCTGTGGGTATTTTCTTTTTATGCATGGGTCTACGTATAGGCAGCTATAAAGTCATTGTTCTGCATATTAGATACGAGCTTCTTGCAGAATGCATTTTGATGAAAATGAAGTGTTGAATTGACAGTGAATGAGCTGCCCAAATAATCTTCACCAGTTTCTTCTAGAACATAGAGATTCCATTTAGTCAGTGTCTAACCTCATTGATTTTATAATAAAGATCCATTTCAATTTGTCAAAGCCTTTCTGAGAAGGAGGCCCA
Source organism: Rhinolophus hipposideros (assembly GCF_964194185.1). Lineage (NCBI taxonomy): Eukaryota > Metazoa > Chordata > Mammalia > Chiroptera > Rhinolophidae > Rhinolophus > Rhinolophus hipposideros. The sequence continues at coordinate 42,970,468 of NC_138050.1, read as the reverse complement.
CCCATCTCCTTTAGCTCTGTGATGACACATTGCTCGGTGCTGCCATGGGAGAATGGACCCCGATTAAGGTCTGTCCTGAATCAGCGTGACTGCATTGGTCAGTGCCAAACCTTGATGACAGATGCAAAGATCAGATTGGCCATACAACAAGCCTGCTCACTAGTCAAACATAAACAAAGTACCACAGCTCAACCTGAATCACAAAACTGTTAAAACTTTGCCATGCTTGTTTCTGACCCTGGCTCTCTACAAAGGCCGAACAGTTAATGAAAACTCATGACCATCAGGTGTTGAATCCTCACTGTCCAAGGCAAAATGAGACTGTTTCAACGTCAGAGTGACTGGGTGGTTTCCCTTGACATTGAGAAGTCATTCCATAAGTTTTGAACTTCTACAGAAATAATTAAATTAAATTAAATTATAGCAAAGAATGAGGGAACCTATAGAAAGGAACACTTCTTAGAATTATATTGTCAGTACATACCTCCCTCCAATCATAATTTAATCACATTCCAAAACATTTCTTTTTAATTTGTATACCTAGAGATACAATATATGAAACAAATAACTCAGGGCTCAGTACAATATTCCAAACCCAATGTAATTTATACAGAAGTCAGGATATTTATTACTGATGCTGGAGGTTATTAAGTTATCTGAAAGGTATAGACTTCATTTCTGTTTTCAAGAAATAGAGATTTATATTGCTTATTTATTCCCAGCTGTTTGAATATGTGAGTTGTGTTCAGAAAAGAGATTAAAAATATTTGATGATATCAGTGGCTGACACAGCAGCAACTTGGGGGATTTCACCCAATTTTTTATCCAGAATAGGTTTCTGAGTGAGTACATGTGTCTATACTATAGGTCTAATTGTGAGTGTCAGACCCAATAAAAGACACATGTTTTGACAGTCTATCATGGAATATTATTAGTGTTTCATTCTTTTTGAAATGTGAAAAATGTCGTTAATATATTTTCCTGACTCAGGTTTTTGCCATTGGAATAGTATAAATCTTCATAGGAGCCCTGACCACTGGACTAAGTCCCTGGACACAGATTCCACTGTAGTTTTGCTACAAACTATCTGCATGGCCTCAAGTGAGCCTTTAAACCTTTTGTTATCTGTATTTTCTCACTTGTAAAAAGAAGTTTCAGAATCTCATTATTCTATGTTTATGAACAAAACTATAATGAATTGAGAGTAATTCCTGGATAGCCTACCTTTTAGACATGAAGAAGATGAATCTGAATTGTTGGTACCTGCTCTGTATATCAGGTTTCTTGTTAACACGTACAATTGCTCATTCCACAGAATTTTGAATGCGAGACCCATTAAGGGTGCTCTTTGATGTGTCTATGCAATCTCAGGAACGATGGGCTTTGGCAATGACTAAAATCAAAATACATTTTTGCAACATGTATTTATTCTTGAAATGGAAAGAACTCCAGGTTAGACATCAATCTTTTCAACCTCTTGGGTAGTAACAATGCCAGAACAGGATTACGGAAAACAATGATATATACTATAAGGATAGATCATTGTCTGTAGATAGAAACCTGAATCTATATTTCTGTCCAAAACTTTATTAGAGCATGCTTAAAGAGGTTTGGAAACACCTGAGAGAAGGAGCACGCGTACAGGAATCTTGTCAGACATTTAATCTTGCCTCTGTTGTTTGTGCTATGACTGCAGGAAGGATATGTCCTCACTTATACTGTCCATAACCAGAAAAATAACATGTCCAGGGGGTAGGGGGAAGTGGGGGCAGACGATAATGGTGGAAAGAACCCAGGGCCAAGAAATTGAGCTCTAGTCCCAAGTTTAATACTAACAAGCTCTTTGTTGAAGATCTGGTCATTTTACAATATTGAGCCATAGAATTAGGAGAAACTTTATAGTAGTCCCTCCTTATCCATGGGTGGTATGTTGCAAGACCCCCGAATGAATGCCTAAAACTCGGGATAGTACCAAGCCCTATATGTTGTATGTTTTTTCCTATACATACATACCTATGGTGAAGTTTAATTTATAAATTAGACATAGTAAGAAATTAACAACAATAACTAATACTAAAATAGACAATTTTAATAATATACTGTAATAAAAAGTTATGTGGATGGTTTTGGGGTTATTATTAAGTAAAATAAGGGTGATTTGAACACAAATACTGCAATACCAAGACAGTTGATATAATAACCAAGATGGCTACTAAGTGACTAATGGGCAGAGACCATATACAGTGTGTTGATGCTGGACAAAGTTATGAGTTACATCCTGGAAGGGACTAAGTGGTAGCTCATGAGATTTCATCACATCACTCAAAATGGTATGCATTTAAAACTTCTGATTTTTTTATTTCTGGAATTTTCCATTTAACATTTTCAGACCATGGTTGATGTCAGATAACTGACACCACAGAAAGCAAAATCACTGATAAGGAGTGACTACTGTATTATTAATCTTCAAAGTAAAATTAGATTATTTCTAATACTCTCTGATATCCTCTCTTTTGTACAACTACTGACTCTTCCATGTGTTGTGTTGCAAAGATTAATGGGCTGAGTCTTTTTTAAAAAATTCTAGGTAAGATGGTTTCTAAAAACAAGTGTAGGAAGCAGCTCTTGCTTCATGATATTTTTCTTCTCTTTTCAGTGTCCCATTTTGCTTCATGCTTTTCCTTACTTCTAGGGCTACTTCACCATTTGAGGCCTGCTCAGGCCAGTGGTACATTACGCTTCAGAACTTAACAACCCCTTCTTCTTAAAAAGTTTATTTTTCTACTTCCCTTTCTCCTCAGTTAAGTGTTTAGTTAACAAAGCCAGTTACATAAACTAATTCTTAATACATTCCAATATAGAAATATAATCCTTTAGATAAGGGAAATATATAACATAAGCTCAAAATTCACCCGTCTTTCCCTTTCCTTTGGTCATTCATAAACTCTTAGCTCTCTGTAATGTGCACATTCCCTACAAATCAAAATTTTCTATTTCCAGAATATTCTTACTGATTATGCTTCTGCAGCATTCAGTAATCTAAGGTGAAGATCAGAATGGCTCATTCTGATGCCTTAGGTGATAAGCAGCATTTTCAAATAACATCTGACTTTTACCACCACTTACTCTGTCTTTGGAGGCAGAGTATGAGAATAGTGAAAAGTCTGGATTCTAGAGAAAAACAAGATTTCAAATCTCTTTTCTGCCACCTATAAACAATTTGACCGTGATGGACGGGCTACATATCATTGGGACCTAATATTTTTTTTGTTTGTAAGATACAGACAATAACCTCTGTCTACCTTACACAGATGTTTTGAGATTCTAAAGAATTCACATACAAGAAAAGTATTTATGATCTTCTATGGGAATATAGTTTCCATAGACCAAGGAGAACAAATATTATGATGATGACAAGGACACCACATGCTTGGACATAGCATTACCATTGCTGTTTAGCAGATATTAGATTCTCATCCCTACTTATTGTTTAGAATACATCTGAACCCACTCTATTTAGACAGCATATTCCTCTGATGGGGCATTTCATGATGTATTTCCTGCTCCTGTTGAAATAAATATAAATGAAGTAGAAACAGGTAGCTATGAGAAGGATTTTTTTTTACCCTAAATTTCTTATTTTTCCTTTATTTTCTTTTAAATTGTTTCTCACTTATACAAAGATCTAATTTGAGTACCAGTGCTGCTGCCTAAGTATATTGATTCTGACTCCCCTCTGGTGTCTACTGAGATACAACTCAAACAGATCAAGGGAAATGCAAAAATGTTTCCCCAAAGTGAAATCAGCAAAACATTCACAGCAGTATGAAGAAAATTGGTGGAAGGAATGAAGAGAAAATAAACAGTTGAAATAGGTAGACAACGAACTGTCCCCCATCAGTCCTACATTCATGAATTTTGTTCAGAGAATGGATAGATGCATAGAAATGTAAGTATAGAAACGGTGTTTAATAAACATACATTAAATTCGTATACAAATAAATGTGAAACTTACATTATGCCAAATGGTTATTTGCATATCTAATCTTCTGAGACTGGAAATTGGAGGAGGAAAGGACTATTTTTTGCAGCATGACTCAAAACAACAACAAAAATAATATGGCTAGATAGTTAGCTTAGGGATCTGAAGAAATTCTGTTTTGTGGTTATTAAGGCTGTGGTTGGTTTCTACCATACTATGGTTTATGATTATTTTATTTTAATTATCTATGCAGCTTCCCAGATATTTTGGAGAGGCTTCATATATAAGTGAATATATTTGCCATTTTATCCTTTATTACTGCCCCTGGAAACAGCTAGACATGATCCACAAGGTTACCTAACATTCTTCTACCATTCTTTGCACCCTAAGATATCCCATAAGTTTAATGTCTTTTATTCCATTACATTGAAAGCATAAATGATATTTTGCTGGGTCACAGAGATGATGTCCCTATTATATTCTCTCATCAGATCACTGACACCATAAACTGTAATGGCTTCTTCAGAACTAGATATTAACATATCTGGCGTCAGCCTATATTGGGGAAGTCCTCAATCCTGCAAATGGCTGTTAATAACTTACATTGACACAGAGAATTTTCATCTCAATCTTAAAGTAATATATATACTATACAGAAAGTGAGAATCTATCCCCTGCTGCAATGACAAGCATTTCTAAAATGGAATGCAACAGCTGGATAGCTACTGCTCTGTCACAGAGCCAGAGATGAATATTGTATTCAGTATGAGCTGAATTAGGTTTCTGAAATCCACTCTCACTTTTCAGTGAAGATTAAAACAGGTCACTGTGACCAATATTTCTTTATTTGTAAAAGGTGAAGCTACTAAGTTTGGCATTTCTCGTTTTTCTAGTTCCTTCCTTGGGCCTGGAGTGATACTTAATGAAATGCTGGATCAGACAGCAAGAATTTTTACCCAGAGCATCCAGAAGGAATGTCACCAAAGAGTTAAAAAATAGAGTGAAACATGAGAAGCAAAGCCAGAATTTAAAACTATAGAACAATACCAGCCATAAGGAGGACAGGGCAGGAAAGAGTCAAGTCAGGAAGAGAAAAAGGTCAGAAAATTTTCTTTGAAGTAGGTCAAGGCAAAGAATTTAGGATGCCAGCCATGAACCAAAGGGCATGAGTGTGGAGGACTCTATTTGGTGCTTTCACCATGGTTCTTGAGTACTACAGTACCCATTCTGCAACCTGCACTCATAAATAATGGAGACATTCACCTGGATGGAGATATCATATAGGTCAATCATTTTCTTTTTATAATCTTAGTATGAACTCTCCTCTGTTTTATGTGGTAAAAGTACATTGATTTTAATGTATCCTAACAATCAATCCATATGAACTATGCATAGATTACTTAATTTATGGTGGTTATTCTAGTCTCTTCTATGAGTATAGAGAAAACATCAGAACTTTGGTTAAAATCAAACAAATACAAACACACATTGAGTTTTCTAATTACAACTAAACAAGAATGTAGCTCTTCTGAAAAGAACATTGGACTTGGAAGCAGAGACTTGATTTTAAGTCTGAGCCCTGCCATTTTATACTTATGTGGTCTGGACTCTAATTTGGAGCCTGAACCTTCTCATATGAAAAGTGAAGACAGCAATACCCAGGCTATTATATTAAGAATCGAATTAATTAATGTATATAAAGATCTTTCGAAAAATTAAGCTACAGTATAAATATGAGAGATTCCTAATGGTTTGACTAGAGACATATTTCTTTACATAACCTCAGTTTATCAATCTATATCACCTTCAATACTGGAAATAGCCTGAAATAGAATTGTAAATACAGTGAGATGAATTGTTTCTGAGTTATAAGAAAAACTTTTCTCTTGAATACACTTTTAAATGGTGAGATCTTTTAATATTTATGCCTTCATTCTTGAAAGATTAACTTACTGATTTATACCATATAACATTTTAGAGCTGAAATACATAAGACCTCTTGACCTTTAAGAGATTTATATGAACGTTAATGAGAATATATGAAACATGTAGAAGTCTATTATAAAATTATTTGGTCCATCTTAACATCTGATTCATCAAGCAGATGTTGATTAAATAGGTCAGATCAAGGGACATTATTCTGATTAACAACGAAAAGTTACTTAAAGATGTATTATTTAGAAAGCTCTAGGACAATATTATAAAAACAATGAAAATTTCCAACATTGAGAACTCTTACAATACAGTGAGCTTCTATCTACCTACTTAATTGCATTTCTTTCCATAATCCTCTTATGTTGAAGACTCTCCCTCCATCTAACATAACTTAATGGGGTTATATCATGAGGAGCAAGTACAGCTGAAACACTAACTTCATTAGGTGCCTGACTCTACCTGTCAGGAACTCTGGCTCCAGACCAATTCAAGGTAAATTTAAGCTGGGAAACAAGGTTACAGATAAGGTTACAAATAAACATATTTGGAAAAGTGACTGGTGGCAAAAACTCTTTTGTATGAAAATGTGATAATACATGATTGTTTTGAGGACTTACGTGCTCGTAAAATTCTTAACCAAGTATATATCCAAACTAGATTGGAGATTGCTTTGGAAGATAAGATAAATAAGGTTTCCTTTTCCTAACCAAAAATTCAGAGAAGAGCAGGGATAAACATCCTTACCCCATCCACAACACAATACCCCTCAATCAACATTCACTTCATTAATCAAATACATTATAATATCAGGCTTGGAAACTACATAAAAGCAAGTGCTAATGCATTCTATATTTTTGCTACAAGAACCGCATCTCTATTGCACATTTAAATTTTGTCTTGAGAAAAAATTTATTGTGAATTAAAACTCTTTCTTAGCTGTTAAGTGTTATCTCTTATTTTTCCATAGTACATTATTTTGAGTACAAAAACATGAATTTTATGCATGCAAATCAAGAGATGGTATAAAGTTAAAGTGATAACTAAACTGTTGCTCATACCAGGACACTTTTGGGAGTGCAAGGGCAACAGGCATAAACCAGGGTTGTGTGGACACCTAGGGAAGTCACTGTCAGTGTCCATGGTGCGTGGAATTTGTTTTGGTGAATTATTTATTCAGGGAACAATGATTACTTATTTCAAAAGAGCCTAAATCCTCTCTCCTGAAGGTATAATGCCGAATTTAAAAAATCAAACCAAAAAGTTCCATAAGGTTGTGCAAATAAAAAATATATATATTTCTTTCTTTCGCTTTTGATTGTATTTCTGCCTATTTAATAACATGGAAAATCAGAAGCTAAAAGAAATAAAGCAAATTTGTTGGACAATGTAATTAACTTCTCTGTATCTCCACTTCCCATTCTGTAAGAATTGTTAATATTAAGAATATTTGTAAGAGTTGTGAAGGTATTGATAACAAAAGCTCCCTCATAAGGTAGTTATGGAGATTAAGTTAGATACTATACATAAAGCGCTTAGAATAGTGCCTGACAAATGTTGCTTAAGAAACCTAGCATTTGATGTGTCACAAATTAACATTCCTCTCTTATAACTGAATTTTGAAACAATGGACAATAAGACAAAGAATTCATTGATAAGGGCCAAAATCACTTTTATTACTTATAAAAGCAAACTGGAAGATTTATCTTACATCTGTAGACAAGTGAGATTTCTGATGCACATCTCCCAATACGTCATTGAACCTGTAAGACTTATGGTATGCAAGAGCAGAAGTAAACACATACTCTCTAAGGGGAGGTTTGCTCCCAAAGAGTTGGGACGAGAAATGACCAGATGATTCCATCATCCAGCCTAAGCCAGGTTTATATTTGGCCCACACAACTTTTCTAGTATGTTCAGCCTTAGGTATATGGCTCACATGCATCTCCAGGATTCAAGTTGATGGAGTAGCCAGTATCTGGAATACTGTGGATAATAGTGGCCATGGTGAAGGGAGCTCGGGGAAGTTTAACAGCCCTGTTAAATTTCTTACCAGAGAAGGCACACATCAATTCTCACATTATACTAATACTGAGAAGAATAATCCATATAGTCAAACTTAAGTAGGCAGGAAAGTTTGATCTTCTATCTGAAGAAATGGAAGAAACGCAGCCTAGTTGTGAACAGCTCTACAAACTCTCACAGTTCTCCCACCTTGCCTCTAAATATTTGCTTCATTTTCCTTTCTACACACAAAATAGACTCATCACTTTCCCAAGGAAGGTAACCCTAAGGTCATATATAGTCTAAGAAGCAAGTTAAAGTCTGGAATCTTTGTATAAATGGTAGTCTCTGCAATAAAGGATAATGTGAAAATCTTTTATATCAGGCCCACACATTATTTTTCTTGATTCAGACACCTATCAAGTACAAAGACAAATTACTTTCCCATGTCCTCACCTTCTCCAACCACATATACAATATAAAATGGTAGAACATAAACAGGACAACCTTAACATTCCCCCTCAGAAAGGGGCAGAATGGAGGATAGGAGACATCCTGTCATCACTAGTTCATAGCAATTCTAAATCCCACTGGGAAGATGTTGGATAGACCCCTTTCCTTGGAAAAGACTCCACAATCCAATGATTTCTATAGTAACTGGCCCTGCTTTCTGGAGAGATCCTTTTTGTTTGTTGTCCTCTTTGACCACATCTGAAGAGGATATTGGAGAATAATCCCTCTTAGGATGCAGAGCAGCTTTTTCAACTTGCTTCCTGCTCATTGAAGGCTAAGATTCCAAAGATAATTTTTTTCTAAGTCTCAAAGAGTCAGAAACTTTTTAAATATTGTTGCATAGTTTATTGGACAATGTAATTCTCAAGAAAATCATTTATTTTCCATTTGATTCTAATAAGATTCACATCCAATAGCCAAGGTTGTAGATTTTTTGTTTTTTGTTTTTTTGTTTTTTAAAGGCATGCCTCTTTTTATGGACTTACTAGTAAGTACTTTGAGCTTATCAAACTCTGTAGTGGAACCACACCATTAATCTTGATTCCCTGAGCCATGTTGTTTAACTGGGTACTACCCTGTTTCCCCGAAAATGAGACCTAGACGGACAATCAGCTTTAATGTGTCTTTGGGAGCAAAAATTAATATAAGACCCCGTACTTTATATTATATTATATTATATTATATTATATTATATTATATTATATTATATTATATTATATGACCCGGTCTTATATTATAATGACATAAGACTGGGTCTTATATTAAATTTTGCTCTAAAAGACACATTAGAGCTGATTGTCCGGCTAGGTCTTATTTTAGGGAGATACAGTACAGTAACCTATTTTTTCTTTTTCCAGGTTTTAACACTGTTTGTGATGGCTAAAAATCTTGATTTTTATCCTTACTAGCAAGGCTGAGTTTTATTACCCTTTCAGCTTTGTCACTCAAGGAGCTTCTTAGACTTATATTTTGCCTGTTGGAGAAAGAAGTAATTGTCTCCTTTTATTCTACAAGTCCCTTCTCTGTTTTTATTTTTTCTTGTAAACTAGTTAGTCTTTTCTGACATTGTAGTATCTTTTCAAACACAATAAACGGTAAGCAACAAAAGGCATTAATGTCTTTTGTTCTAACTAAGACCTCTAAGCTCATTGGATCCATTATCGGCTTTTTGAGTTATTGCAGGTTATTTATTTATTTATTTTTGTTTTTGTTTTTGTTTTTTTACCAAATATGACACTAACATGAATCACAATATCTCCAGACTCCAATATTCACTTCCTCACTCTCCATTACCTGGCCTTTCAGGCAATGCTATATAGTTTAGATTTTTTTGAGATGAACATTCTAGGAACTAATTTTTATATCAGTTAAGATAGGTTACAGGATAGCAAGGTAGCAAATGTTTTCAATCACAGGGATTCTTGCTATATGTCCATCCAGTGTTGTTTGGGCCATGTGCTCAACTCCATCCTCCTTAATGGAACAGGCCACTGGAGCAGGCCCTATTTAGTCCTTATAGCAGGCGAAAAGAGTCATTGGCCCAACTTCATTTGCACAGAGAAATGGATTGTTCTCATGTATCTGACAGCAGAGAACAGCACTAATGACTTCACAGCTACTGATACCCAAGTTCTTCTTCCAGCTAGTTGAAGGGATTATGTTTCTCCTGCCAGGGAATGAATAAATGAATGAAGGGACTCAGAGAGATGTGGAGTGCTATGCTAATAAAGCCCTTTCCCCATGAATGGAGGCCCCAGGCCTGGGATAGAATTAACATTCCCCAACTTCCTCCAAATAATTTAATGATTTGTTATTTAATCCATTCATTTTTTAACCATGAAGCTCATGGTAAATTAAGCTATTCCTTTCCAGGGAGATCAGTATTCTATCAGGACAGATCTGTTCCAGTTTTATGAAGCTGCTCCCACAAAACAAAGCAAGTACAGATAATTTTGGTATGTTTTTATCTGGGGCCACTGGTGTGGAGGGTACATTTTTTCCCTAAAAGGCTCCTAAATAGACCACAAAAAATACATTTATTAAATTAATAACAGACCCAAACATGAAAATGTAATTCCTATTTTATGTAATATTCCCCAAGTTTGTCCAATTGCATTGACCAATAGAGTTCATCAGAGATGAGACAATATTTCATGTTTCTTTCTTGTTCCATTCAGCATGTTCTAATTTTTAATTCTCCTCTGAGCATCACAGTTTTGTCAACCCTGTGACAAAACTATAACATATTTACAGTGGACTTTGTCTAGTGACAGATTTAAATATTGCTAGTGAATAGCCATTTTGTCACTTTAAGTCTCATGTACTTAACCTACGGACGTCAAACTTGACCACGTAGACAAGCCATTTGAATCCAAGTGCACTGTCCACAATATTCTTTGGCCCTAAATGCAGAAAGCAATTTGCGACATAAGACCTAGTACCACCTACCTAGTCCTAACATTAAAATGTATGAAAGTTGAGAGAGCCATACAATTAACTTCCGTCCATCAATGTCCTTGCTTCAACAATTATAAATTATTTTTTCAATTGAATTTCATCTATCCTCAACCCCCACTTCTCCTGCTGGTGCCATTGTTGCTTATGTGAAAACAAAACAAAATAAAAACTTTCTCATTTCACCCACAGACACATTAGTTGACACTAATGGTTTAAAGCTGGAACCTCATTAAAGCCCTGTAGAAGCTGGTTGCTTTACAGTTTAAAAGCAGCAACAATTATTCTTCCTTCAAAGTGAAAACAGCCAGTAAAATTCTCTTTTCTGTCTGATTGAAAACTGGCGTATCTGAACTTTCCTACCAAAGCCTCTGTGAATGACAGACAAATGGAGATCACATTTCCCACAAAACCTTGTGAGGCCAAGTGGTTGCAGACGGCACCGAGGCCACCTGCACATGTAGATTACTGGGTCCTTGCTGATATATTCAGGGCCAGCTGGTGTTTGGGTAGTTCTCCCAAGGCCTGTTGCCTGCATTTTGGCTGAGGTCTACACTCCTCAGTCTTTACTGAGGCTCAATCCTTTGCTGAGGCTTGCTCACTCTTCAGTATGGCAAAAAATCTTTGCAAATACCATCACTCTTACACAGGTGTGTGTGCACCTTTGTTCAAGAAGAGCAAGTCCTAAACATCATGTACTGAATATCCAACGTGTTTTCATGAAACATCTCCAAAGCTCAATTCCATAAAAAGCCTCAAGTAGTTCTTATGTATTTGGGTCTTCCACATTTCATTCATTGTGTTCCTTTAAACTCATCTATTAATGCCCCAGATATGGAGTGTTTGGGTAGGATCAATAAACAGCGTCCCTCGTGTCTATCTGAGTTCGAAACTATCTGGGAAATAAAACAAATGGAGTAAAGAAAAGGGAGTTGGATCAAGGACAAAAATTTCACCTTCATTTACTGAAAAAGCGGACATTGGAGAATGTTGCTCATATATGTATTTAATTGTGCCTCCTAATATTAAACCTGAAACTAAACAGATTTACCCAGCCTCAGGCATCTTCCCACACTGAGGCAGGCTCCTATAAATTGCCTAATCTGTGAGAACAAAGCTGCTCCTAAAAGGAAGGAATGAGGCAGAGGCTGGGCTATGCATGCCTCATTTATCTTTCCAATCACAATCGTCTGATTAAGTTACTTCTCTTGGAAAGGAGTGAAGAGACAATGAGGGACCTCAACTGTCATAATCATGAAGCTCTCTTTACATAGAAGAAACTGTCAGGAAGGAACTAATTCTGTTGTGGTTGTATTATTTTATTGTAGGTATCAACCATGCCTGACTATAAACAAACTCACATTTAAAAAAAAAAAAAAAGAAAAAGAAAATTCTTAGGTCATACAATACAGACACAAGCAAAATGAGGTTTCTTAATGTGCAACAAAGATATGGGAAAAGCGATTGCACAAGATTGACTCAGTAAGATATTTCAGACCCCATTACCAAGACATTAGGCCTGGGGGACATGGCTGACTTAGTGACAAATTTATTGTCTTACCAGGTAGAAATTGTGTCTGGGCATTGATATGGCTCCTCTGAAGAGGGGAGGATAAAAATCAAGATAATTTTTTGAAGGGTTTCTTAAGTGTGGCAGATTCCTCATGCCAAACACGCTATTAAGCATGACAGTGGGTTCACCCGGAATGAGTTCTCATAAAGAATAGAAAGTCTCAATGCCTGAGAGAGAGACTTGTGTAGGTGTATTCTTTGCCTATGCTGTTCTCATGTCTTTATTTTGCTGTGGTAAAATATACATAACATAAAATTTACCATTGTTAAATGGACAATTCAGTGGCATTAAGTCCATCCACAATATAGTACAACCATCACCACTATCCATTTCCAGAACCCATATTTTTTAAACGTTTAATAATCCTTATGCATTGAACTGAGCAGAGCCCATGATTTGGAGTGCAATATCTTCACACCCAATCTCAACCTCCTTAGATTTGGGACAAAGAAAATTATCAGCATCAGTATCATCTTCAAGATCATTGTCATCCAAAGTCATCCCATAAATGACAGAACTGGGAATAGAACCCAGGCCTTATGATTCTCATCCCCTGCATCTCACCACAGCTCTTGTGCTGTTTGCAACAGATGCTTTCATTTCAACTGTGAGAGAAGTAATTAAAAGTTCTGACCAACTGCTTTAACACCTGAAGCACTTTTTAAATAAATATTATTTTATGAGAAAAGAGTTGAGAAAGAAAGAAGAAACAAAGGGACTTTAATCACTTAGTCTCCCAGTTTTTATCTAAAAAGGCCAATACATTTAAGTTATGAATACTAGATAAAATGTAATTCCAGATAAAATGTAAGAAATAGCAGGCAACTTTTATGTAAAGACATGTTTATAAACAGCAGAATACATTATCTATTGCTTCTTGGTCTCTTTCTGTGAGCATGGTACTATTTAATCCAGATATGCTACTTTACCCCTAATATATGGCAGCTGAAAAGACACGTGCTATATTTAGCATTAACAATGCAGGCATATGGTCCAAATAATTCACGTGTTTCACGCCTCCTCTTCTGCTTTCATTTCTTGTAATATCTTTTCTCATTACCTTCCACCTAACTCTAGGATTTTGCAATAGTCTGAATAAAGAAAAGTTTAATTCATTTTCCCCCCAATCAATTGTAGATAAAAGAAAAGCTTTTCTCAATGTTTTGGACAAATTAGTGAGAGTTTAATGCAAACATGAACACCTAATTCTGTATCAATACAAATTACACTTATTGGGCCGGCCCAGTGGCTCAGGCAGTTAGAGCTCCATGCTCCTAACTCAGAAGGCTGCCAGTTCGATTCCCACATGGGCCAGTGGGCTCTCAACCACAAGGTCGCCGTTTCACCTCCTCCAGTCCCGCAAGGGATGGTGGGCTCCGCCCCCTGCAACTAAGATTGAACACAGCACCTTGAGCTGAGCTGCCACTGAGCTCTCAGATGGCTCAGTTGGTTGGAGCACGTCCTCTCAACCACAAGGTTGCCGGGGATGGTGGGCTGTGTCCCCCTCCAACTAGCAACTGCAACTAGACCTAGAGCTGAGCTGCGCCCTCCACAACTAAGACTGAAAAGACAACAAATTGACTTGGAAAAATGTCCTGGAAGTACACACTGTTCCCCAATAAAGTCCTGTTCCCCTTCCCCAATAAAATCTTTAAAGAAAATAAAATAAAACAAATGTTGCTATACACAGAGCTTTAAAAAAAATAAAAAATTACACTTATTTTATTTTATTTTAATTTACAGTTAGTTAACTTCACATTTTTTGGCTTGGATTTGCTTGGGTTTTTTTTGCATATAGTTCCATGAGCTTTTATGGATGTGTAGACTTTTGTAACCATCACCACATACAGGATGCAGAGCCTTTATTGCCCCCCAAAGATTGCACAAGCTGCCCCTTTGTATTCAGAACCTCTTTCAACTTTTAAGCCTGGGCAACCACTGATTTGCTCTCTCTTCCTATATTTTGTCTTTTCCTGAATGTAAGTGAACTTCTTTTTAATTTAAAACCCCCAGTATTTCAACTTAATAAAATGTTTGTTTCACTAAAAAGATTATGTTCTTTACAAACTTTCACCAAAGGTTCTTTAATACATCTGACTCAATAAAGAATAGGTGACACCTTGATCAAATACTAAATCTAATTTATTTGTTTATTTATTTTTAAAAAATCATAATTATACATTATTGAAATAGAAACAAGTTTTAGGTAACTCTGACAGGTATTTCTGAATATTTGCCTTTAAATGGGCCTGGAATTTCAAAATAATTTCTCCATGAAGTTCATTTTCAGTGCCCTATCAAATGGTAAAACCACAAGCATTTATATTCAAAAGGCAGAATTTTGAATATTTCCAGTTAGGAGGAAACTGTGAAAAGAGATTGCTACTATATTACTGATATGATTTTCTTTCTAATGACTAAATAACATCATCAATTTGGTGGAAAGTCTCAATTCCCAGCAATTTTCACAATGATTCAATCTTCTTAAATCTTTACATGTTGCTTCAAAGTTAAAAATCTGCCTTGTGCCTATAAAGTGATATATTCAGATAATTCAAGATCTGTATATATTGACACTTGACTAAGCCACCTGAAATACTAAAAATATTCTCTATTGGACTTTCAGACTTAATGGATATTTTGAATCTCCTCTTAATTTTTAATCTCACTTGTGATAACCATTCTCTAGATGGTCAGTATGGCAAAACTGAGATATGCCTCTTCATTTATCATAAAAGTATTAACTCTCAACAGCAAAGAATCAATCCTATTCCCCACAGTCGGTGTTTGTTTCCACACTGAAAAAAATCAGGAAATATATTACTCACCACCACATTTCTCTGTGACTATAGCAGTGTTTATATTCTTGTAGCAGTACCTTGTTGACAATACACAAAACAGTACACAACCTATACAATCATTCTGAGCACGATGGGCCTGTAGTCGTCTACATCATGGTTTACAAAATAATCATAATGTAAAACAAAAATATTTTCCTCTATAGGTTGGGATTCAAACGAAAACATGAACCAATAAGTTGCTGAGCATCTCTCCCTATATATGTATCTCTCAAGATATAGTAACTGATTCATCTTTCAACTGTAGAGAGTTTACCCAAATGTAAGTCCACATTTCTACTATTGGCAGAAATATACATGCTAATAATTGGATTTCTACACTATATGGCATTGCTATTATGTAATATTCATTAGTGTCTCTTGTAACGGAATTTTAGGGATGAGGTTTGCTTGTAACATTTCAGCTGATTTTACAAGCTTCTCTGTTTCAATGTTAGTTAAACCTCATTTTTGTTAAGAAAATATCAACTTTGAATGATGCCTCAGTGGCATCAATTTTCACTTGAATGCATTGTTTTGCACTTGTTGAACAAAAAGACATTTGGATTACTAAAGAAGATACTTTTCTCTGTTTGAAGTAACATTCAAAACTCAATAAATTATATGCTACATTTAACAAAATTTCTTAACAGTGAATACACCAGTATTCTGGTGTGAATTCTTAAATACTTGTCTTTATATTTCAGTTTCACCTTTTTTGGGAGGTTACATAGACACAGACTCATTTGTCTTAGTACAATTGCATCCCATTTTTACACTGGAATTTTCTTCAACACTCATACTACAGTATTTTTGAAGTTGTAATGTAGTTATTAAATTACTATTATAAAAGGAAATGAGGATGATGTCATAAAATACCGGCATAAGGTTAGCCTCTTGAAATCTCCCCTGGAATTTATAACAAATTGAACTACAACTCCACAAAGGACTCCCTGCAGCAGACAGGAAAGACGAAGAGGTGCACTACTGAAATCATCTAAAGGTGGGCAAATTGCATGACTGGGCGGGAGGGAAGGGAGAAGTGCGGAGACAGGGCCGTGCAGGTAGAAGATGCAGACCTAGCTCAGTTCTCTGAGCTCACAGGATTCAGGAACTACTGGAGCTGCAGGAGACGGAAGAACTCAGACTGCTAGGGCTCCACTTATGGCCCACAGCATATAATACAGCTGAACCCAATGCGGATGGCACAGACCTCAGAGCAAAGGCAGAGAGAAGAAGGCTGAAAACAGTGGTTTGAGCCCTCACTGCCAAGCAGAGAATGGAAGCCCTAGGCACTGAGCCTAGTCACCCCGTCTCTACCCTCCTGAGCTCACCCAACCCCCACCTGCCTAGAGCTAGAAGTGGAACAGTAAAAGTGTCAGATCAAAGAAAGAGAATATTTGTAGTTCTGAGAACTACGAGGTCCGCAGACATGGACTCACAGCCCAACTAGTTCCAGCAAAGGGGAGAGAACCGTGGAAGTAGGACTGGCTGTGGTGGTGGTTGCTGCCATTGCTCTGGGTGACTTCTCACAACACACCCTGCCCCTGTCCCCACCTATCTGGGCGGATCCTTACAGGAGTTAACAGAGCTTCTAAAACACACAGGCTCTGAATCTAGTACAGGAAGAGCTTTGGAACTTCAGAAGCTCTCCACATCCCCCCACCAAGGCGACGCCCTATTACCTAAGCAAACTGTTCACAGAGAATCCCTCCAGGGAATCCCTCCATTGTGTGAGAAGCCAGAATAGTACAGAGAAAATATAACAATACAGTGTGAGAGAGAAGAATAAAAGGATGCAGTCAGAGAGAAAATAAAGCATTCTACCAACATGTACTGGAAAACAAAAGAAAGACCTCTTTCTATCAACTTGTTGCAGAACCCACTCGTATAGATGTCTAGTCAGAGAAATAATAAATCACTAATTGTCATGAATAACCAAGGTAACAAGACAGCTCAGAAAGAAAATGAAAAGTCTCCACAAAATGAACTTAAGCACATGGAAATATGTGACTTAAATGACAGAGAATTCAAGATTGCAGTCTTAAAAAACTCAATGAGATGCAATAAAAAAACAGACAGGCAATTTAATGAATTCAGAAACACAATCAAAAAACAAAATGAACATTTTACCAAAGATATTGAAATTTTAAAAAAGAACCAAATAGAATTTCTGGAGATTAAGAATTAAATTAAAGAAATGAAGAATGAAATAGCCAGCTTAGGTAGTAGAGTTGACCAGATGGAGGAAAGAATCAGTGACATCAAAGATAGAAATCTAGAAATGACACAGATGGAAGAAAAAAGAGACTTGAGACTTAAAAGAAATGAAAGAACTCTACAAGAATTTTCTGACTCCATCAGAAAGAACAATATGAGAATAATTGGCATACCAGCAGAAAAAGAAAGAGAGAAGGAAACAGAGAGTATATTCAAACAAATGGTCGATGAGAACTTCCCAAACTTGTGGAAAGTACTGGATCCTCGAATCCAAGAAGCAAATAGAACACCTACTTATCTCAACCGCAACAGGCCTTCTCCAAGGCACATTATATTGAAGCTGTCAAAAAATAACAACAAAGAAAGACTCCTCAAAGCAGCTAGGGAAAAAAAGACAGTAACCTGCAAAGGAAAGCCTATTAGATTATCAACAGATATTTGAGAGAAACTCTACAAGCCAAAGGCAGTGGGATGAAATATTCAAACTATTGAAAGAGAGAAATTATGAGCCAAGAATAATATATCCAGCAAAGACATCCTTTAGATATGAAGGAGGAATGAAGACCTATCCAGACATACAGAAGTAGAAAAAGAAGAACAAATGAAACCCAAGGTCAGCAGAAGAAAGGAAATAATAAAAATCAGAGCAGAACTAAATGACATAGAGAACAAAGACAATAGAAAAAATTAATGTGACAAAGAGCTGGTTCTTTGAATAGATTAATAAAATTCACAAACCCTTGGCTAGACTCACTAAGATAAAAAGAGAAAAGACACTAATAAACAAAATCAGAAATGAAAGAGGGAAAGTTATTATGGATGACATAGAAGCATAAAGGATCATACAAGAATACTATGAAGGACTATATGCCACCAAATTCAATAACCTAGAAGAAACGGACAAGTTCTTAGAAACATACAGCCATCCTAGGCTGAATCACGAAGAATTGGAAAATATAAATAGACCAATCACCAGTAAGGATACTGAATCAGTCAACAAAAACCTTCCCAAAAGTCCAGAACCAGATGGCTTCACTAGTGAATTCTACCAAACCTTCAAAGAGGATCTAATACCTGTCCTATTCAAACTCTTCCAAAAAATTGAAGAAGAGACAATACTCCCTAACTCATTTTATGAGGCTAACATTACACTGATACCAAAATCTGGTAAGGATGACACTAAAAAAGAAAACTACAGACCTATATCTCTGATAAATACAAATGCAAAAATCCTAAAAACTATTTTAACAAATCGAAAGCAACAGTACATTATAAAGATTATCCAACATGACCGAGTGTGGTTCATAACAGGGGCACAAGGATGGTTCAACATATGCAAATTTATCAATGTGATACATCATATAAACAAAACAAAGAACAAAAATCATATGATTATGTCAATGGATGCAGAAAGAGCATTTGACAAGATACAACATCCATTTATGATTAAAAAACTTAATAATATAGTTATAGAAAGAAAATAACTGAACATAATAAAGGACATATATGACAAACCCTCAGCTAATATCATAATTAATGGTGAAAAATGGAAGCCCTTTGCTCTACATTCAATAACACGACAGGGCTGTCCGCTATCACCTCTGCTTTTCAACATAGTATTGGAAGTCCTCACCAACCAATCAGGCAAGAGAAAGAAATAAAAGGCATTCACATAGGGAATGAAGAAGTTAAATGGTCACTCTTTGCAGATGACATGATGCTTATATAGAAAACCCTAAAGGCTTCACTGAAAAGCTATTAAAAATAATAAACGGATACAGTAAAGTTGCTGGCTACAAAATCAAAGTACAGAAGTCCATTGTATTCCTATATACTAACAATGAAATCTCAGAAAAAGAAAAAAAAACACAAATATTCCTTTTGCAATTGCAACAAAAAGAACGAAATACCTAGGAATAAGCTTACGATATGATGTGAACGACCTATATGCTGAAAAGTATAAGACATTTTTAAAAGAAATTCAAGAAGACACAAAAAAATGGAAAGACATTCCATGCTCATGGATTGAAAGAATCAACATAGTTAAAATGGCCATATTACCCAAAGCAATATACAGATTTAATGCAATCCCCATCCAAATCCCAATGGCATTTTTTAAAGAAATAGAACAAAAAATCATCAGATTTGTATGGAACCACAAAAGACCCCAAATAGCCAAAGCAATCCTAAGAAAAAAGAACAATGTTGGAGGTATCACACTCCCTGACGTTAGCTTGTACTACAGGGCTACAATAATCAAAACAGCATGGTACTGACAGAAAAACAGACACACAAACCAATGGAATAGAATTAAGAACGCAGAAATAAACCCACGTAAATATGGACAGATTGTTTTCGACAAAGAAGCAAAAAACATACAACGGAGAAAAGACAGCCTCTTCAATAAATGGTGCTGGGAGATCTGGAAAGCCACATGCAAAAGAATGAAACTGGACTGCTATCTGTCACCATGCACCAAAATTAGTTCAGAATGGATCAAAAACTTAAGCATAAGACCTGAAACAATAAACTTCATAGAAGAAAACATGGGTGTTAAACTTATGACCTTGGGTTCAAAGAGCATTTTATGAATTTGACTCCAAAGGCAAGGGAAGTAAAAGCTAAAATAAATGAATGGGACTACATCAAACTTAAAACCTTCCGCACAGCAAAAGAAACCATCAACAAAATAAAGAGGCAGTCAACTTGAATGGGAGAAGATTTTTGCAAACAGTGCCTCTGATAAGCAGCTAATATCCAAAATACACAAGGAACTCATACAACTCAACAACAACAAAAACAAACAACCCAATTGAAAAATGGGCAGACGACCTGAAGAGACATTTCTCCAAAGAGGACATACAAATGGCATATAGACATATGAAATAATGCTCAACATCACTAATCATCAGAGAAATGCAAATAAAAACCACAATGAGATATCACGTGACTCCAGGTAGAATGGCTTTCATCAACAAGACAAATAGTAACAAGTGTTGGGAAGGCTGTGGAGAAAAAGGAACCCTCATATACTGTTGGCGGGAATGCAGACTGGTGCAGCAGTTATGGAAGGCAGTGTGGAGGTTCCTCAAAAAATTACCAATAGAATTACCATATGACCCAGTAATCCCTCTCCTGGATATCTACCCAAAAAATGTGAAAACATTTATCCATAAAGACACGTGTGCTCCGATGTTCATTGCAGCTTTGTTTAGGGTGGCCAAGTCATGGAAACAACCAAAATATCCTTCAGTAGATGAATGGATAAAGTTTTGGTATATATACACAATGGAATACTATTCATCAGTAAGAAAAGATGATATAGGAACATTTGTGACAACATGGATGGATCTTGAGAGTATAATGCTAAGCAAATTAAGTCAGACAGAAAAAGCAGAGAACCATATGATTTCACTTATATGTGGTATGTAAAACTGAAAACAACAAAAGGACAAGACAAACAAATGAAGGAACAAAAACTCATAGACATAGACAACAGTTTAGGGGTTACCAGAGGGTAAGACGAGTGGGGGATGGCTCTAGAAGAGGGCAAACAGGGCTAATATATGGTGATGGAAAGAGAACTGACTCTGGGCGGTGAACGCACAAGGTGAGATATAGATAACGTATTACAGAATTGTACATCTGAAATCTATATAACTTTACTAACAACTGTCACCCCAATAAAATTTAATTTAAAAAGTTACTATTCTACTACATTGTATCAATGATCTATTAATTTATTTGTATGAATGAAGATATAAGAAAAGTAGCAAAAAAAAGAGGACTTTATCAAATATACATAACACAAATTCCATGAAATTATTATGGTTGAGATGAATTAATCTTATTAACTATAAGCCGAGTGTTCTGGTTATCTATTATTCTATAGCAAACTACTCCCAATACTTCAAAAACAACCTCTCAATCATATGTCATGATTTGTAGGTCAGGAATCAAGAAAGGCCAGATAACTCTTCATTTTCATGTGGTGTTGACAAAAGTCCTCAGTATTCAACTGACAGATAGTTATGGTCTGAAAAGTCAAGACAACTTCAGTCTCATATCTGTGGCCTTGTCAGGGATGGCTGAGAGACTGGGCTCATCTGGGACTGTTTCTAAGAGCATTTACAAGTAGCCTCTCTAGGATGGCAGTCTCACGGAAATCAGACTTCTTATGTGGTAGGTGGTTCAGGACTCCCAGAGAAAATGTTCTTAGGGGTTAGGATATGGAAACTGATGGTCTCTTAAGGCCTGGACCCAGAAACTGGCTGAGTGTCACTTCTGTCATATTCTATTGGTTAAAATATTCACCAGAGCCAGTCCAGTGTCTAGGGGAGGGGAAAAGAATCCGCTTTTCAGTGAGAAGAGTGACAAAGAATTTGTAGCCATCTTTCATTTATTGTATCAAGGCTAACCGATCAAGACAATCCTGGTGGGAAATGGGTAACTTTTTATAACAACAATTATTATGAGCACCGTAAGACTTCTCTCTAATGCTCACAGCTAATCATGTATCTTATATTTATTCAATGTGTGTAGTAAAGTTACTTAAGTTATTTTTTCTCTGAGACTGTCAAGCAATTTATAGTTTGATAAAATACTAGGGACCATCACTGTTCACCAGACCACAGCATGAGAAGCAAAGTTGTATCACATACTTCCATTTCTTCTAGCACTTAGAAGAAAACATCTAACATGTTCTAAGAGTACTGACTTTTTTCATGACACAGGTATGGTTTCCTAAACTAAGGAAAATAGTAATTCATTTACCTAAGTTAACAGTTTATGACATGAGGGTTAGGAATTTTATGTAAAATTACCTTGAATTTGAATGACATTCAGCAGTTTATAAGGCATTTATATTTGTATTATTGTATTTGCATTTTACAATAGCCTCATGGGACTGTAATTAGCATTATCATTTTCTTTTTATAGATTAATGCTTGACAGTTTAGAAGAAATAAAAGTTTCCCCAAACTCACAGTAGAGGTAAAGTTGATTTTTAAATTTCCATTTACTATTAATTTAGTCAGTATTTACTGAACACCTACTATGTGTTACACTCCATACAAGGGGATGGAAACAAGGCACAAGACAAAGCATGCTAAGTTTCCTGCCCTCCTATAGCTTATTTCTATATGTGTGTTTGGGGGAATGAGGGGGCAGAAGGGAGAGAGTGTGTGTGTGTGCATATTCTCCAAATTTCATTAGTATACTATTATCACAATTTTTGTCACATCTGAGTATTGCTACCTACACTATGAACTTAATATTTTACAATGTTCACACATTTTCAGCATGTAAATGAATTTGGCCTCACATTATGCAATTCTCCTTTTAAATCAAAGGCATATTGCATTATTTAGTAAAGTAAACTCTTCTTATGTATATATGTACATTACCAGGAAAAATCCAAAAAAAAACAAAATTATCTCACATATTACCAGAAGCCTACATACAGCAGCATGGAAAAAGCCAGTGTAGTCATTGCAATGTTTTTAATAAAGAATTATTACCCGGGTCTCAAATAGCACATATGTATGAAGCACAAGGTAATGTTCCCATATTTTGGAGGTCTTTCTCTTACATGACCATGAACTATTAAAACAATAAGTTTGTAAATATATTCCCAAAGTTTATATTAAAGAGCTATTTCTGAGCAGTTTCATTCTGAGCCATTGCGTATATCTAAGTGCAGATGTATGGTACACTGAAGCGACTGCCTCCCTACGTGTTCTCTAAATGATGGAATTCAACCAGTGCTTGCTCTCCACAGTCCCAGAAGTGCACACCTATGAATGCTCCCTTTGTTCATTTATTAGTAAGCAGAGATTGAGATAGCAAGGTCAAAACATGTTTGCTGTTGCTGGTTGCTATTTTATATTTTGTCTTGTTTTCCCTTTGTCATTCAAGTTTATTCCCTCATAGAGATGCAATATTAATGTGCATAACATATCACATATAATAACATAGGACCTATCGTCATTTCTCTTCCCTACTATTGCACAGAAGTAAATTTCACCTAGGTCATTTTGTTCAAGGCCACTCTTACAACAGGGTATTTTGCGTGCATACAGAATATAAAGAGAAATTCAGCAATATCAGTCATTGTCTCCCTCCTCTTCCTCTTTCTTTTCCTTGTCTTTCTCTTCCTCTCCCTCTTGTCTCTTCTTTAAATGTATTTGATTTGTATTCACAAAGAACTGGATATACATTATTTATTTTACTTGCAGAGTTAAGTTAAGCTAGTAACAGCCTGTTTGAACCCTACAGTCCTTTTTCATAATGATGCATATTTCACTAGATTGCTGGATTACTTGAAATAATGTAAGTAATTGCCTAGCCCTAACAAATGTCATTTCTTCCCTATTTTCTTTCTCATTAAATATTGCTTTGAGTAAAATATCTGATTAAACCAATTCACACTGAGGTGTAAATAAGACTTAATAAGACATCTCTTTCGAATATATATATATATATATATATATATATATATATATATACACACACACACACATATATATAAAATCTACTAAGATATATATATATATTATATATGTACATGTATATATATATATGTACATAAATATTCAACCTATAATGAATTTTTCTAAATTAAAGGGTTATTTCTTTAGGTATCTAATTTCAGGCATAAGGAAATTGATGAGCAAAGGACAATTTGACAAAGAATTGTTCATATGTTTCATAAACCACATCTTATAGAAAAAATCCTATTCTACTTATATTTACTAGAAAATCAAAGCTGTCTTGGAATATTTATGTCAAGGTTGCAGCAAACTCTGGGACTGCTCTAGGGAGGTGTAAGCATTGTTTTTGGTTTGTGGATCAACAGGGATAAAAAGGCAGAATCTGCACTGCTCGGCCTGTTTTGCTCCAAAGAGTCTTCTCAGAATTGAGCCTTGGGGTTAATAGAATGAAGACATATTGAGAGTGATCTTGCTCATTTAGAATCATGCTTTGTAGTAGCCTGGTTCCATCCTACAGGGTTTTTCAGTTGCTTATTTCTTTGTACTTGATTATTGGCTGACTTGTGATCATTAAAGCTCAAAATGAAAAACTGGGATGCTCTATGTAGCAACCTCTTTGTGGCACTCTCACGTGAATTAATGGAAAGAAATATAGATATGGGAACTATCTGATATCAATCAATAAATAAGCTTTTCATACAAATACCTTGCCTATCATATGTAAATTTAAAATTGCAATTAAGCAATCCAATGCAAAATAATATCTAGCTGAAATGTCAACTCCTAATTCTTTTGATCTGAATGATTTCCTTATGATTCCTGTGCCGCTTTGCTTATAGCCATCTTATGGATTTTCTTGAAAATTATTTTATTAAAATCATTTACTAAGTTGTTGCCTGTTAGGTTGTAAATGCACAGAGGTAAGGGAGTGTCTTTCTCATTATTATATCTTAAAATTATAAAAGTTGATAAATTATTTAATGAAAGAATACTGAAACAAAATTAATTCCATGCTGTCATAGAGCACTGTAGCTGATAGAGTTGCCAAAATTATATGTAGAGTGTTCCAGGCCAACCAGAGACAAGAATAATCCATGAACCCATAGCAATGCCTTCAGGTTCAGGAAAGGGAGGAGAGAAAGGTCTAATTTGATCTAGAAAAGCTCATGGCACTCTAACTCAAGCAAAGCACAAAATATAGTCCTGAATTCCATAGACTGAATGTGAATTTGGACCTACAAGATTATGAGAAACAAAGATATGTTTGTTGTTCTCTTAGATAAAGAGCAAGAGAGCAAAGCAGCAACTCTTTCTCTTGGGGTAAAAACTGAAATAAAGGTGCTATTCCTTGCAGGATGTCTTCCCCAACTCTACTGAAATATTAACTTGCACCAAAATGTTAAAATCCTTTTTCAAACTAGAACATTTTTGTGAGTAATCACTTTTAAATAAATTGTTTTTTTTTCTGTGATAATGTAAATAAATATTTATTAAGGCTCTCTTTTTCTCTATTTTTATAAAGAAATTTTACACAATAGATTTTATTATATGGTTGTTCACTATTCCACTGCCAAATATTCAACTTAAAACCTCGGAAATTGCTGAATAGGTACTTTGGAGGAATATATGTTGTCACTATCCTGAATTCAAATAGTTTTCGTCATCATTGAAGAACTGGTAATGGTCACTGTCCTTTTTTGCTGTTTTCCCCTATTTCACTGGGGAACATCTCTACTCATGATTTACAGAATGTTTGAGAATGTTTCAGGAAGAAAGAAGCAAAATAAGCTTGCAATATTATTTCAGAGAAGAGGGTCTGGTAAACTGGCATTGAAACACTCCATATTTATTCGGTAACAAATTTGCAAGTCAAACATAGTTGACTTTTTTCTTTTGACCCTTGATGCTGAATGCTCCTTGGCATTCAAAACTCTATCTGCGTTCTTCTAGTTTCCCTCACTGTCATCTATGATGAAGAATTTGCAGTAATTTTTGAGGAGGATTAGTTTCTTCACTGATTTGTAAAATAGAATAGAATCCAGATCAGTTTAGGCCCAGTTACCTGGATTTTCAGGGTATAACAAACACAATAAAACCTGCTTACTCTAGTAAAACAACCCCCACCCCCCAAAAAAAAACCACAATAATATACAGACAGAAGTTGCCTCTGAGTGAGATGGGATCATTCTGGCTAAATTTCTTCTCCTTGACAATGGAAAGGGGAAACATTCCTTGGAATTAATTCACACTAATAAAAAAAGTTCACTATTATATCTGTAATTCTGAAATATGTCCGTATTAGACATAAACTGCAAAAAGAACTGATGACTCTGTTTTGCTCTTACCTTGGTTTGCCTTTCAGAATGAAAGACAAGTTTTATTACAAGGAATAAAAAGAGATCCCATCTTTAAACATGATTAAAAATAAGCGCTGAACTCAATCCCTTCGTGTGGACCAGTTGAGCCCTCGTAACATTATTTCTGAACAGTTTTTGTAGGTTGACTACATCCTCAGGATTGCAGTAGAGATCTAAACAGGAAAGACTTTGAATCCATAATGAGCACTCTGTGAGGTGGGGCTGCTCATCGGGGTTCAGTGACCCTGGAAACTAATTTCTCAGCAGCAAACATTTCAAAAGGAAGCCTGTGATTAAATTGATAGAATGGCAATTGGTAGTTTGATTAAAGTGGGAGGGTAGGAGAAAAAAACCTATCTTTGGAAACAGAGAAAAATTCTCTAATGCTAATTGACCCAGGTTTTTGCTCTGAAGTGGGGCACTTTATTCTCAATGTGAAGAGACTGAGATTCAGTGACAGAGAACTAATCACCTGCCTCTCCCATACATAAAGAAAGGGTAGATAGAGCAGAAAGGGCTTAAAGTGTTTTCCCAATGGCTTTATTGGAAATTATGAGATGAGACATCAACACACACACAAAAATTAGCTACCTCTGCTCTTCTCTGCATCTTCTGTCAGTTATCTATAATTTCTGTTCAGTGAATCTCAACTCTAGCTACACATTAGAACTATCTGAGAAGCATTTTCAACTACTACAGCCCAGAGGTTATGTTTTAATTGTCCTGGGGTGATAGGAGACACCCGTGTCTGTGTATTTGTACATGTGCATGTATAGGATCCCCACTCTACAAAATATGCAGTCAAATTTGAAATCCAAAGTGCTTGGTTCTAGTTCTCACTATACCTATACACAAAATAAGAAACAACTTGTTTCTTGGTTAATATTACCACCTGTGAGTTCCTTGAAGTCTTCTGTGTCTTCTTTCATCAAAGTATCTCCCACAATGTCTTAGCAAGAAACTTAAAAACATGTTCAATAAGTGGAAATGTTTCATCATTCTTTCAATAAGCCAAATAACTCCTTAATAATGGATTTATTATAGACAATGCTTAGCCCAGTTTGGATTTTTTAGCAGGAATTTTTTCCCAAATGTATCATATTATTTATGTTTTCTATTCAAATCATTGATCATTGTGTTTACTACTTGAATTTAAAAAAATGTGGCTTTGGAGAACACAAAGGCTGCCAGCTGATCTGTTGTCAATATGAATTATCTGGTAGCAAAAACCCATCACATCTTCACTCCATCAATTTCAAAGGCCTTCAGTGACTTAGCAAGGTGGTGGTATTCACTACAGACAGCAGGTAGACAATAAAACTAACACAGGTAATCCATACACATGCTCATCCTCACTTTTGCTTGTGGGCCACACTGTTATCTTTCTTCTCTCTTCAGTAACAATGGGTGTAAGCCTTCCTTCCACAGAATAAGACGCCAACTCCCTGAGCAGATAAAATGCCCTATAAACTTTATTATAAAATAACAGTAATCATTATTATCATAGCACTGACCTTCGGTTTTCATGGTGGAAATAAAAACATGTGTGTCTCCTTTTCTACATGAGAATCACTCACCCTCAAACAACAATCACAACAGACAAAGAGTGAAAATTTTCTATGCAGCAAATATATTCCCTGATCTAGGGGATATCTGTAACTCCAAAGCTCAATATGAAAATGAAAAGCAAGTAAGGGATAAATAAATGAGTTATCAGTGTAGATAATTGCCAAATATATAAATAGGAAGACAAACAAGCAGGTTTTCCTCACAGAATCCCTCAAATGCTGAGAAGTTAGAGACAGTGAAATCAGTGCAGAAGGCAAGCAAAGTGGGGCATTAAAAATGTGAGTCTAGTATAAAACACTACAGTAGAGCAGTTGAAAACCCAGCTTCCCAATACCACGTGGAGCAGACAGGCAACAATTTTTGCACTATCTTTATAGAAGGTGGGGGGTTATTTTGTTGAAAAAAATTAGAGCAGAGAGACTCCAGACTTGGAGTCACAGGTGAGATGCTGACCTAAAGATGGAATGATTAAGTGAAAATCTGTATATCTGATGGTGAGGACTTCAGCTTTCTTTCTCCAACAAGTTCCAGGAGACCCAGAGTCTGGTTTAAACAGCCCCTCATTTCACCCCACTTGAGGTAATAAGACTTAGACAAACTAAGTCTTATTAGACCAAGAAAGCTGAATGTAAACCAACAGTTGGGAAAGCCTATCGACAAGTCATTTTATACTAAAGAGCCCCAATAAGGCTAAGAAATTGAAGCCTGGTTATCTCAGATAGTGAGAGTACAGTGATAAAGAAAACAGGAAAGTTAGTTGAAGATATAGCTGAAGCAGATGGATATCCCAGAATCCTCCTCCACACTGTCCTAGGCAGAATCCAACAATGGCCTCCCTGATTCCCATTCCTTGGGATCCACACCCTATATAATCTCCACCCCTTGAGTTTGGGAAGGATTTGTGAATATAACAGAATATCACTCCCTTGATTCAGTTTCTTTACATGGCAAAGGTGATGGGTTAGTTACTCCATAATTATATTATTAAAAATTCCATGATAGCAGACTGAAAAGGAATTTTGTGCTGGCTTTGAAAAAGTTGCTATCACGTTATGAAAGGGCCATGTAGCTGGGAACTGAAGGCAGCCTGTAGGAACCAAGAGTGATACCCCCATCCAGCCAACAGACAGCAAGGAAACTGGGACTTCAGGACTATAGTCACACGGAGTTAAATTCTGCCAACAACCTGAATGTGCTTGAATCTCAACTCCAGATGAGAATGCAATCAGCTCACATCTTGATTTCAACCTTATGAGCCCTTGAGCAGAGAACCCAGTTATGCTGAGCCCAGACTTCTGACCTACAGAATGGTGAGATAATACATGGGTGACTTTTAAGCTTCTATGAGTATGGTAATTTGTTACACAGCAATAGAAGTCGAATATATGTATCAGCCAAAACAAGACTCTCAGGAGAAGATGATGTTCTTACAGGGACCCTATATTTGGAGACACCAAGCTCTGCTGAGGATTGAGTGTACTATATGGCACATTGGGCATATTGTCAGGAAACTGGCAATAAAAAAGCGGCACACCCAAACTGGGTAATTAAGGAGATTTTAATAAAATGTGAGGACATTAGAGAAATGAAAAAATGTTGGGGCAGTATTCCAGGACTGAGCAACAGCAGGGAGACATGGCTACTCCTGGCACTGAAGGGAGGAAGTAGATACTGGAACTCTAAGAGTAGCTGTATAGAAAGGACTATCTGGCAGGAGCCTTGGCCTTCAGTGGAGGCATGCAGCCAATCTGAGATAAGCCAGCATGGAAATAAACTGGAGAACATAAACCCAGAATTTCTTCTCCTGTCTCCCTCTAATGTCACAACAGTGACTGCCACAGAGTTAACCAAACAGGAAACCAGAGATTACAGATGTTTATTGGTGTATTACATGCATACTTGACTTCTAGGAGAGTTGTCAAATAGTAAAGGTAGAATGGGATATGGAGGAACAGACAGAACATATCCATCAAAATCTACATGCTCCCCTTAGCATCTTGTCCAGGTGGCAGACATGGTTTCTTTATAAAGTTGAGAGACAAAGTCCCAATATCTTCTGTGTCATCACAGGGTTATATAAATTTGGACACAGTCCTACTATTGCATTCTTAAACAAATTAGTAGGGGAAAAGGGGAGAAAGAAACAATTAATAAACATAAAAATGTAACTGTAAAAATCCCTTTCTTGAGCCAATCACAAGGTCAAGTTGATAACCATTGTTACTTTTTTAACCACTGATTTTCCCGTCC
Organism: Rhinolophus hipposideros; assembly: GCF_964194185.1. NCBI lineage: Eukaryota > Metazoa > Chordata > Mammalia > Chiroptera > Rhinolophidae > Rhinolophus > Rhinolophus hipposideros. Next base: position 42,940,286 of record NC_138050.1, on the reverse strand, counting down.
AGGCAAGAAACTAGCAGAAGATAATGGGAACATTACCAGAACTTATTAAATACACATCAAAGGAGGCTATTAAATACAGACTTTATTCTAGGTAGTCATGTGCCTAGCTAAAATCTGAGGGCTGTTTTGTTAAGAAATAGTTGGAAAATAAATATATTTCCTAAAATAAACATAAATTAAATGCAATTACATCTGGACTCCCATCAGGATTTTGGCATATTATGTATGTGTTTTTGCACGTGGTGTTTGTTTTGAATTGGATAAAAATATTATCTTAAAGATTTAATGGAAGGATGCGTGCCCAAGATAAGCTAAGTAAACTATTGAAAAGGAAGGAGAGTGCAGGAAAATTCACCTTATCAGATATCAAAACATAGTATAAACCCATTAAAATAATATAACTATAATATTGATAGGGGAAGACAAATATATCAGTAGACAAGAATAGAAAACCCAGAAGTATATCTTATTGTGTTTTTTCTAAAATTTACATGACATTTAATCTACACAACAAAGATTATTTAATTTAGAGGCTTAAGGATATTACTTAATAAATGGTACTTGTACAACTGCCTACACAATTATAGGAGATATAATTGAACCTTTACTTTACATCAAATGTAAAAATAAATTTCAGAAATAATTGTGAAATAATAAACCAAAATCTTTTGAGCAATTAGAAAGCTATATAAGCAATCTAAGTGCATAAAAGAATTCCTCAATGAAGACTAGAAACCCAGAAGCTCAATAAGAATGAAGAGATACACTCAACAGCATAAAAGTTATGTGTATACACACACACACACACACACACACACACACAGAGAGAGAAAGAAAAGTATACAGATTTTAAGAAAGGAAAAAATTGTATTAAAATTATGCTGATGGCAACCACTTTGAGCACCTCTTGTAATTGCAGAAGTCAAACGTAACATATTCATTTTTTGTTATCGGTACATATTGAGTATTACAACTTCAATACAGTTTTTTCCTTTCTTAAAATCTGTATACAGTTTTTGGCACCCTCTGTATATAGCAATATTCATCAGAAACCAGGTCAATAGAAAATTGATAAAGTGGAAAAATATATTTGTAACATAGACAGAATTTGTCCCTGTAATTAAGAACTTTTATACATTGATAATGAAAACACAACCAATCTGATAGAATAATGGACAACCAACATTAGTAACTTACCAAAAAGCAAATTTAAATGATTAATAATAAACATATGGAAAGTTGTTTAATATTCCTGATGAACAAGGCACAAAAGTTAAAATAACAGTGAATTATATTATTCTCTGTACCCATAAGCTTGGCAATAGACTGGAGGTAGAATCTGTTACTAATATTACTAGAAAGATATCCTGATATGCGGGGTGTGGATATGGTCAGAGGAAAGAGGATACAGAATATATGATTTGATTGTACTTACGCATTCATGGGAAATATATGTATACATATCTATTTTTTAAATTATATAATATTTTTAAGCTAGTACATCATTTTTTACTCTAAGAAATCCTTCTAGAGATACAGTTACAAGGGTGCACAAAGTAGCATTGTTTATAATAACAAGTGATATAATCCTTAAAACTCGCCATGAAGGTAATGGATTCATAAGTTATAGTGTATTCCCACTATAAAGAGAACACCATAGAATGTGAAATATGATAAAAAGGTAGACATAGGTATATAGAAGAAGAATTACTATTTGAAATCTCTAAGTTATAAAACGTAATGTATGGTATGATCCCATATATATATGCTATATATTTAAGTATGTGTAAATGCATAGTTACATGTTTAATTTTTAAAAAAAATCTCTTTAGGATACAGACTAAACTCTTAACAGTAGTTACCTCTGGGGTAAGTAGAATTTATAAATGTAGGTATGTGTGCCTGAGTTGCTTGGGGTTTTCATTAGGAGAGTAAATTCATATTAGACTTATATTAGATTGTACATTAAAATAATACTAAAACATTGCATCAAAATTAAACATCAAATTTAAAAGCACAAGACATTTTATTTTTTGTGGTAGGCAGAATAATGCCCCCTACACTCCCCACCCTAGATGTCCAACATCCTAATGACTGGAATCTGTGAATATGTTATGTTACATGCATGGCAAAGGGGAATTAGGTTGCTAACAAGCTGACTTTAAAATAGGGATATTTGTGTGGATTATTTGAGTGGGCCCAGTGTAATCATGAGAGTCCTTAAAAGAGGAGGCAGGAGAGAGAGAGAAGTCAGTGTCAGATTGATGTGATGTGAGAAAGACTCAAATAGCCATTTCGGTCTTTGAAGATGGTGAACAGGGCGGTGAGCCAGGAAATATATTTCTCCTCCGCAAGCTGGAAAAGGCAAGGAAACACATTCACCAATAGAGACGCGAGAAGAAATAGCCCTACTGATGCCTTAATTTTAGCCAGCAAGACCCATTTCAGACTTCTGAACCACAGAACTGGAAGAAAATCAATTTGTGTTGTTTTAAGCCACTAAGTTTGCGGTAATTTGTTACAGCACCAATAGGAAACTTATGCAATATGCATTACCTCATTCAAAATTTACAAGAATCCTAGAAGATATATACAACTATGGGTCCTGGTTTACAAATGAGGCCTGTTTAAGGTAGCACAGCTGGTTTAACTCCTGTGGATGGGACTTAAATTATTAGTTCCATGGGCATCTAGAGCTTGGACTTTTCTCCACCATTTTGTGTTCTCTAACCTACAACCCCATTCAATGGGTGGTCAGGGCTTGGCCACAAGCAGATGTTCAGTATCAGGTGATTCAGTAAGAAAACAAGTTTGGGATCGAAAAAATCTTCATTTGAATGCAGTTACTAGCTGTATGGCCAAAAGCAAAGTACTCAATATAAGCCTCTTTCTTCATCTATAAAAAAAGAGAAATAATTTCTACCTTGTAGGGTGAGAGAAAGTATTCAGTGAAATAATGCATGAAAAATGTCCAGCAAAGAGCCTTGTATAGATTTTGTTTTTAATAAATGTTATTTATTGTTAGAGGGGACTATTACTTTGTTATAATGACTCTGGGAAACCTGTTCTTCCTCTAGATGAGGTTTTAGGTTTTGTTCAGGTCTTTTTCATATCTGTCAGCTCCTGATTCAGGGATGGTGGTTAGTGCCTGTGGCGTAGAATTACAACTACAAACTAGGGAACTATTAACTGAGTACAAGTGTAGAGGAAGTGGCTTTTCATGGTGTGAGCACCAATGACCCATAATAGGAATCCAGTTAGTAGCTAAGATATACTACTACGAATATAGATTTATCCCATGGGATCACATCACAGAGGAACAGAAGAAAAACAGATTCTCTGCAAACTTCCTTCCAAACCTAAACTTGATTAGTATGCTATGGGAACCTAGAAAAGGGGAGAATCTATCAAAATTCAGATTATGTTGGTCTTCTGTTTTCTGATCATGGGACCCCAGACTGAGTTTTCTTGGAATACCATTTTTCATTCAATAGACATATTCTGTTGGTCTAAAAATGTCACACATCTTCAAAAATTTTCTTGAAAAATTTCCTTTGGACTCTCAGTTCTTTACCACTAGTATTTTTTTTTTTTCAAAATTTGTCTAAATGTTTCTAGTATCTTTTTTATTTTTGAGTGGTTATTCTCAAAAATAATTTTTGATGATATTTCACAGGAGATCATTTAAACTTCTCTTAGAGGGTCCCTCTAGTTCTGGGTTGTCCAGTGCCTGGTACAATGTCTGACACAGTATGCATAATATATTCTCAGTGCACATCCACTGAACGAGTGAACTATCAAATAAACTATGAGGGTGGGGCAACAGTTGTGGTCACAATAACTCATTCATGGAAATAGATCCCTTCTTACGGTTGAAATGGAAGTAAGTCAGAGTGTGTGAACATTCCCAAGGGGATCTAGTAGTCCAGAAGTAATCAGAGCATTTTGGCCATTTGTATATGTGCCTCTTGTGCCTTACAAGAGAAAACCAAGGAAGGAAATTAAAATATAAAAAAAAACCACTTGAGAATTTGTTCTGTTCCAAAAAACTCAGAAGTAATAAAGTGTTTGCATTGTTACTGGCTTTTTCAAAATGTTTTGACACCCCAGTGGTGTTTGGGAGAACAGTTTTTACATGTGGGAAACAACATTATGACTTAGGCAATGGGATTCTGAGTTTTTCTGTAGTTGTTGTTCTTGTAGTGCCCTTCATTCAAACAATCTTTGTCCTGCTTCTGAACATTTCAGATCATTTGAATCAGCTGCAGAGGCAATGAAAGCAGCAGGATAACTGAACAGAATGGAACATTTATAGCAATAACAATTTATTAAGATCATCATTATTAACCATGACATGGGGCTTTCTTAACCACATCTATAATTACTATAACTTCTAATGATGCTGTATCATTTGCACTCTAATACTCTGGAGTGCTTACTACATGTTACAAAGCTATTAAAACACAGATTTACAGAGCCATTGATAAAATAATTCTAATCATTTTATTGTTCAAGCTGCATTTACCCACATTATAAAATCAGCTATACAAAATGTATAAATGAACACAGAATCATACCTTTGAAGAGAACGTCCAAAAAGTAATTTTTGCCCAATCTACTACCTTAAATAATTGAATCCCCAGACCATCAAAGACAGATGGTTTTAATTCCCATTTAAAAAGTCACAAGGCACAAAGTCTTCACAACACCCTATATTGACTGTTTTGGTTCTTGATCACTATGTGGCATTCGAGTTTTCCCATAAATGAAGTAAGTTAGAGCAAATTACACATACATCTATGTAGGAATATACCTATTCTTTTGTGGGGATTGAAAAAATAGTTTACACCTCTTTCATCACACTAAAGCCACATAATAGAATTCACTTTTTGAGATTTAACGCTGAACTTTCTCAAGTGCTTTAATCCTTTCTTACAATTAATATATTACTGACTTTAATCCCTTTGGAAATTCTTTTGTCCCTAAATACAAATTTTGTTATTTGTGTTTAAGAGTAATGTAACAAATGTAACAAATCAGATATGAGAAGAGGAATAATAGAAATGAGGAGATCTGTCGACATCTTTAGTAATAGTGAGTCATAAACACTAACCATATATATATATATATATATATATATATATATATATATATATATATATATATATATATATATAGTGACTGCTTAAATTTAAAACCAGTCCATATGCAAAATCTTGAACTAGAAGGTGAGCTCCTAATTAACGTGCAGGTTATTAACCTTTAATGTTTTCTTTAATTGAAAGTTCATTGACAGAATAATGAAGAAACCTGAAAGAACCTGAGACATTTAGGTAAATTCATGAGAAACAAACACATGAATTATAGAAACGGGGAAAAAGACAGAGTGAAAAGTGAATTGGTCAAACATCATGGAGAACTGAGATTATCATCACTCCAGATACAACAGCAGCGCTAATGACTCAGAGTAACTCTACTTGAATACCTTCTCCATTCAGATACTGATTTACATCATTTTATTCAGGAGGCCTCTCCTCATATGTGACTCCACCTCCCCTTATCTCGTCTTCTCTCTTCACACTAGTTTTCTCCCCACTTCTCCAATGTTACTAGGACTGCTTTCAACACTTTCTACTGCTTTTCTCTAGTTCTTATATTCAAAGTTCTATGAAGAAGATTGAATCCAATAGTCAACATTTAGTAAAGAGGAATACTGTAGGGCAAGATTCTCATGCCACAATATCTCACAGATAAACTGGTCCAGCTTTTCAACATGTCCCGGACTCCTCATTCAAAAAACTGTGGTTTGATTAACAGTATCGCATGACAGACATGACACCCTAGTTGCAGGGAAGTGACTATTACCACTAGTCTCAAATAAGGATGTAAGTGTGACAAAGCAATCAACTTGACTTCATGCAATCAACTACTAGGTAAACATGAAAAAACTCCTTGCCAATTTAATAAAAATTTTCTAAGAATACTGACTAAAAATTATTGTTTACATAGTCCTGTGTGATATACCATGGGGTATGTCATGCATTGATATGCTACATTGTATTTTGTGTAGGGATATACCAAAGATAGCTATTTTATTTAAGAATCTCAGACATGACCTATGAAGAACACCGTGTTGCATCCTGCTTGAAGGTGATATTGAGAAGAGTGATGTAAAACAACAAGGAGTAAGTTATGATATTTGTCCTCATCCTAAAAGAATCTCATTCTATAATAAGTTAGACACAAAATTAAGCAAATATAAATAATGCAAGGAAATGAGTAGCACTGGGTAAGAAAAGGAGTATAGAATCTCTCTGGTAACTTGCAAATCTTCCATTATACTAATGTTCTGATTGGAGCTATTGGGAGGCGAGGCTGGAGGCAGCAAATGCCACTCTACAATTGAAAGCTACTCCCAGCTTCAAGGGAAAAACACTTCCCAATGCTGAGAGCTGACAAGAGGAGGGATGAACCCGCTGCCAAACAGACAAGATCAGCACACTGGGCTGGTCATCAATCACCTCTGGGGCTTTCCTTGTTTAGGTAAAGTGTCTTTTTGGCTCTGGGAACAGAAGAATGGGCCAGGTGGAGAGATTGTTTTTAATTTATTAGGTTGGTGCAAAAGTAATTGAGATTTCTGCAATTATTTTTAACCTTTTTTAAACCGCAATTGCTTTTGCACCAACGTAATACATTAAATCATCACATTTTCAAGATACTGAAAATTTTAGTGATTGCCATTCATTTCTATATTTACTTATTCAACTGAATTTTATTGCAGATCTAATATACTCACATAAGTATATAAAAGTAAATCATATATCCTTGTTTTATAAGACATATAAAGAAATAATTGCAGCACATTTTATTATATTTTTATATATAGCAATATAATAAAAATTTTAATTCAAAATTTTACAGAAACTCAGGGGAGGAAACTGGATAAACTGGGTAATAATGTCAGGTAAAGTAAGAAAGTGAGAACTTCAAAGATGAATAAGCATACTCCAGATGAGAGGCAGAGGACATTTTATTGTAGGAAGAGGGATCAGACCACAAAAATGCACACTTGTGAAATAAATGGTTGTCTCAAAATTATTCAGCTTTTCTATGGGATCAGAGGGTCAGGTTTGTGGGTGATCTGGCAGAAGACACACTAAACAAAGGCTGTAAATCAATAATCACTACATAATACTCTAAATAAAGTTCGTCTAGGCAAATTAATTGAGATTGTATGTATCTTAAAATGGGTCTTGATAATTTTATTTTTCATATGAGGGTTATTTTTCAAAAAATATTTTTTATTGCTATCAAGCAAAAGTAGTGTAAGGATTAGTGGACAGTAACACTTTTGAAGAAAGGTACATCTCACAGAAATTTCAGCCTTGCCATTTACTATCTGGGTGATTTTAACAAGTTACTTAACCTTTCTAAGCCTGTTTCATGTATAAAGAGATTATGAAAAGACTACATAAGGCTGTTGGAAAGATAAAACTGATAACACCTTTGAATATCTGTCATGTGGTGAATACTCAATAAGCATAGCTATAAAGAAATATTTAGGGTACTTGTTTTCAAATGTATTTTAGCCATAAAATCTTTTTCAAATATTAGAAGCCTCTTTATGTGAAATGGATTAATTCTGAGCTGCTTTGTTTGAAGCAGAAGTGCACCCAAAGCCTTCATGTCCCCCTCTCTCCCATCCTCACTTTTACCCAGGTAACCCCTAAAGGACTCTGCAATTCACAACTTGAGAAGTACTGTATTGCCATACAGCTGCCTTTCTTCAAAATGAGTTATTGAATAAACAGATGAATTGATCTTTATTCAGAGTTCTCTAGAACTTCACTATTTATCAGTGATTTTGGGCATCAACATTCAAAACACTCTTCTAATACATGCGCACTATGTCACTTAAATCCTATGGTGAGTTTCAACCTCTACTACTTTATCTTCCTTAAGTTAGTAATTATGAGAAAGTATCATCATGAACCTGTGTGATATTTTCAAGCTAATTAGAAAAGGCTTCCCTTATGTGTGGACTTCCTCTCGGTGGAAAAGTTCCTATGACAATATATATGTCTTGGCAAGCCAATGGTATTTTTATACAAAGTAGAAAAAGCCAGCAGTTTCTTTGACAAACCCAGATCTGAGCTATGCATGGCCTGGTGGGCTGAGCAAAGGCTAGATTTCAGCCCTTACCTGGCCTTGTGGCTGCGGCTTTGGTTTAGTAAACCCTTCACATGAGGATTCATTAAAACCCTATTTACATATTTTTGTGTAGCTCCAACTCTAATTTATCAGGAAGTATTTTGAAAACCAAAATGGGAAACCAAATGGGTTCAAATTTGCTCTAGATTCTGTTTAACAATTTATAGAGAATCCAAGCATAGGCAATAATTTGAAGCTATTTTTTTGGCCACTGATGATTATAATAGGGGTTTTCCTATATATCAAATTTTCCCGCACAATATCCCCTGTGGTGTTATTTCAAATTCCAAACAATGACTTGATCCAAAAGCTGAAGCAATGAGGCATCATTGCAGGCAAAAGCAGAGAAATACATTTTCAGGTGCTAACTTTACTTGATAGGAATAAGTTTTACAATTATTGAGCATTGGCTATCTTCAGGCAAGCCTTTAGGCAAGATATCCCATTACTGTAGGTCCACATATATGAGGAAATAGTTACTCTGTGCATAACAAATGAATATGAAACCTTTGATAGTGGAGAACTTTAAAATTCTATTTTCCAGAGGTGTGTGAGCCTAAAGCATTCAAAGAGGGAAGGCAGCTTAGAGGCATTAAGAGCACTCACTAGGTGCAGTAAAGATATGAGTTTCAAAGCACAGGTTATACCAAAGTTTGCCAACTGAATTCAAACGCTCTGAGCCTTTCTATCTTCATTTATCAAATGAAGATAGTATCTCCCTCACACAATTGTTATAAGGACTAAATAAGATAACCTATATGACAGTGCCTACAGCTGAAGATATATTACTTCATTCTAAATAATTTATTATTTAGCATAATTTAATCTAAATTTCATCTTTATTCACTTTAAAGCCTGGAGCGCCTGATCTGGGACTTTCTGCAGTAATGGAAATATTCTGTGTTTGTGCTTTCTCATATGGCAGATACTAGCTGCATGTGGCTGCTGAGCCGGCGAAATGTGGTCAGTGGCACTGAGGAACTGAATTTTTCAGTGGCTTTATTTTAATTCCTTGAAACTGAAACTCAGACACATGGAGTTAATAGCTACTGTATGGGACAGTGCAGCACCAGAATAGAACTTGACTTCAGTTAGGACAACCTCATTGCAGATAAGTATTTTTTCAGCAGTAAGTTTCTGAAAAAGACCACATTCTTTTTCCGTGAACATTTTTAAGGCAGGAGATTCTTAAACTGGAATCAATGGGCTCCATAAACACCTGAGATTATATGATAATCATGTTAAGTTTAAAGTGCATTTTTCTGGAAAGAAGATCCACACCATTGGAGTCAGAAAGAGGACTATGTCTCAATCAATCAATCAAAGGAATATATCTTAAGTTTCTTAAACTTTCTCTAAGCTTAAAATGCCCGAACGGAGGCACCCAAGCTACTGCACGACCTCATATAACTATAGTTAACTGTTTCTGTTAACACTAAAATACAAGCAGGGTTTTCACTAAAAATATGGAATTCACAGAAGTGTTCAATTGCTCTACTTTGACCAAAACTAGTAAACCTATTTTTAACATGTTTAATTCATTTTATTACATACTTAACCTTATTAATTTCCTCTAAAACATTAAATAGCACAGAAATGTTCAAACTAAAAAGTACAATTCTCTCCCCTCTCTTACCCTGATTCTTACTGTTCTTCCCTGGGACTTATAACTATTTCAATAATTGGTTGCATATTCCTCTAGAACTTTTTTCATGGACCTGTACATATGTTGTGTTTACATGTGCATGTGTGTGTGTATGTTTTTATGTGTGTAACTATTGACTTCTGTTATACTATTTGTGGTAGACTGAATGATGACCTCAAATATGTCCACATCCTAATCACTGGAACCTGTGAACATATTACCTTACATGGCAAAAAGATCTTTGTAGGTGTAATTAAGTTAAAGATCTTGAGATGGGGAGATTAACCTGGATGATCGGAGTGGACATTATATAATCACAAGTGTTCATAGAAGAGGGAGACAAGGGGATGAGCATTCATAGTAGGAAATGTTATGATGAATGCTAGAGGTTGGAGTGACTCAAGGAAGGAACCACAAACCAAGGAATGCAGGCAGCCTCCAGAAATGGAAAAAGGCAGGGAAATTGATTCTGAAACTGATCCTGAAGCTTCCAGAAGGAACACAGCTCTGCTGATGCCTTGATTTCAGACTTGTGACCTCCAGAATTGTAAAGAATAAATGGGTGTTGTTTTAAGCTATTCAATTTGTGGTAATTTGTTTTAGCAGCAATAGAAAACTAGTACACTGTTCTTTAACATATGTGTGTTTTTTTAAATTAACAGGGTAAACCACACATCCTTCCATGTAATTACATTAGTACATGCAGTGCTACTTCTTTCTCTATAATAGATGCCTGGAATATCAGTTTGGTTCCTCTTTATACTATTATATTTAAGGTTTCAGTGCACATCCTTGGACATGTATCTTTGAGCATTTGTTCAGATGCTTTGTGAAATAGGTGACTTCAGAGAGGAGGGGCTTGGTGAAAAAGTAAAGGTATATATGGTGACTACATTGCTACTCCGAACATTTGACCTCCTGCCTGAAGTGTTTCACTCAGGGGAGATTATGCTTCCTGCTTCACAGACAACAGACTTAGTCATGTGAGTTGCTCTGGCCAATAAAATGTCAGCAGAAGGGACATGGGTCCCTGTGAGTGAGTGAACACTTTAGAAGCTAGGATGTGTTTGTAAGTCTTTTTGGTCATAAATGATGCTACTTTGGGAGTTCTTAGACAAAAGAGCATACATAACTTAGACTAAATTACCTGATACAGTATGTGTATTTAAAATGTTCATATACAGATACAAATGTTCAATGCCAAATTGCCTTCTAAAGAGCCATACATGTACACCAACATTGCTGAAAGTGCTTTTTCTCACACTCATGCCCAAGTACCGTGTTTCCCAGAAAATAAGACCTAGCCAGACCATCAGCTCTAATGTGTCTTTTGGAGCAAAAATTAATATAAGACCTAGTCTTATTTTACTATAATATAATACCAGGTATAATATAATATAATATAATATAATATAATATAATACAATATAATAAATACCAGGTCTTATATAATACAATGTAATATAACACCGGGTCTTATATTTTTTGCTTAAAATGACGCAGTAGAGCTGATTGTCCAGGTAGTTCTTATTTTCAGGGAAACATGGCACATAGCAGTCATTTCCAACTTTTGTCTTTCTCATGGGAAAAAATGGTATCTCACAATTTTAACCTGTATTTTTCTGATTTCATACAACGTTTTTTCATATGCTTATTATTCGATTGTATTTCTTCTTCTATAAAATATTTACATGGCAATCATTCATTTATCCAGTTATTGGTCATTTTCATATACATTTTCATATACATTCATATAAGAGTGCTTATACATTGTGGTTATTACTGTTTCCTTTGTCTATATTTTTAATGCTTTATTTGGTTCTTTACTTTATGATGGCTTTCACCTCACAGAAGTAACTTAATATATTATGAACCAGTTTCCTTTGAATTAAAATATAAGTCAAGCCTAATTAGTCACTCCAGAAATCACGAACTAGTAAGAATGGCTCACTTAGAAGTCCAGATGAAAACTGATGATTTACTATCTAATTCTGAGTCAAAGCACTCACCAAGAACAATGAGGAAATACGTGATGGATCAGAAAAACAGAAAGAAGAAAAAACCAAGGCCAAGAAGACCAAAGGATAAAAATATTAAAGAACAAAGCAAGGATTAAAGTGAATGCAGAAATTATAAATGTATGTAATCATAATAAAAGTAATAATAATAGCTATTATTATTTGATAATATATATCAACAGTCATGAAAATGTTTATAATCAGTGTACATACTGAAGTTTTTTTCTCCATTTAAGCAATTTATTTTAGCTACAGTCCTAGGGGTAAGATTTTTGAATTCAGGTTGATCATAGTAGCACTACCAAAGGTGGTGAAATCATGAAAGTAAGACACAGACATTATTATACTTACAATTAGACAATTAAGTTAAGTAAAATCTGACATATCAATAGATTGAAAAATAATGAAGCTGTTAAAATTAATCCAGATAATGATGTGAAATCCTGAGCCAATCTGAATGTCATTTTTTAAGAAAGCCTTTCTATCTTGTTCAGTTTTTTTCTCCTGTTTTTATAGAATTTTGTCCTTGTATTCTAACATTTATCAAGATGCAAAGTGTTTATTATTTCCTTCCCTAGACTTCAAGGTCTCCAGAGGTAGATTTATGTCTTTTCTTTTTTGACATACAATTCATGTTTTCTTATTTGAAATGTATTTATCCATTTCTTCAAGAAAAATAGAAAATAAAATCGCAGGCAGACTACAAATATAATTATGTAAAATTATACAAATATGTTGATATAGATTAGCAAGGAACAAAGAAATGAAAATTATTCTTACAGCACAAGAGGACCCTTATAAGTTTTGTTTCAAAAACATTTTATAAGAAAGCAGGGTTTTTTTTAATGCAAAGTGATAGAAAGAAGAAAATTTATGTGACACATATTTCTTCTACCCAAAGATAACTATTAATATCGTGGCCTATTCTTTTCAAGCCTTTCTATGTCCCCTCCTTTTTTTTTTTTTTTTTTTACATTATTGAGATCATTACACCTATAAAAATGTTTTGCTCTATTTTATCCCTCATTCCCTTTAAAGCGTTTTTTTTTTTTAATTTATGACTAAAGCCACATAGTATGACCTAAGTGATGTATAGCCTTCCAAGGAAGAGAGCAAGGCAAATCAAAGCTCTGATACACCTGTAGATAGAATGATTGAGAACACATAGCTGGGTAGAAAATGAGAAGTTTTAGAAAGAATTCCTGAAAGACCACTCTTAGAAAGAGAGGTGGTAGAACAAACTGCAGCGTTTATAGTGCTATCTAGGCTAATCTGCCCTTGCCAGAGTGTATTTTGTCTTGTGATTTGCAGAGGTGAATATGATCATGTTCCTTATCTACACCTTAATTCTTAACAAGGTCTGAAAGCTTTGCTTTGCCTTGCTCTCCTACTGGGGATCCCTTAGGTCGGACTATTTATGGGGCTTATAAAGACCTTGATTGAATGTGAAAACATGGTGCTCCTTCTGACGGTAACAAGGGAAGTTCCCAACTGGATGAAGTCTGTTGTTTCTTTTGATGGGGCTGCTTTAAGAACATAAAGACCAGAATATTCTAGCTGAGGTCAGAGTTACCTTAAGTGCACTGAATGTCCATAAAACAATGGCACTCCACTAGTGCTGTTCAATAGATTTTCTGCAATGAGGGGATTAATCTACACCTGTATTGTCCAATACAATAGCCACAAGCCATTTATGCCTATTGAGTGCTTTCAGTGAGGCTTGTGTGATTCAGGAACTGAATTTTTAATTTTATTTCAGTTAATCAGTTGAAAATTAAATTTAAATAGCCACATGAGGCTAGCAGCTACCATATTGGACAGCACAGCTATAAGTAGTGCCTTTGTGTTTTTCAGTTAAGCTGTGGCTTTCCCTGATCTAAATCAAAGTGTTCCAGATATACTCCTTCAATCAAATCAAATTCCATGGTATTGGCCTTTATAGAGCCTTAGTCACTGCTGCCCCTGATGAGGCTCGCATGTGTGAAGAGCATAATAATGACTGTGCATGACATAACTAGGCAGGCATCCTGATGCCAAAATGCAGGCATACATCAACTCTGTGCACAGAGATTTTATGTTTGAAAATAAAAATTCCAGAACCACAGTACCTATCCCCAGCTTCCCTTTCCTAGATTGGGTATATGCTCACTAGTACTACAGATACCAGCAAACTATTTGGTCTCTGACTCTTATTATTCAATACAGCTAATGAGAGGGGAAAAAAATCGAATATATGTATACACATATATCCATACACACATATATATGTGTGTATATATATATATATTGCATATCTTAAATATATATAAATATATATAAATTGAAGTCTTAAATCGGGTCTGAGTTGCTAACTCAGGTGAGTTATATAGTCAGGTGACCTGGGGACTAATATTCTAAGTACACCCATATCTCAAAGACTACTTTTTTCTCATCTCAGCTCTGGCTGATCAGACATTTTAAGTAGTCTCTCATGATGAGCCACAGTATTTGCTCTCTGCTTGTCTTTCTTCCTTTGCTTAACCATCAGAGCAAATGGAATGAAAGGTTCGGGGTGATGAAATCAGTGAGATGAAACTAAAATGTGCTACTGAACTGCTAAGTAGAAGGGATGAACTGCAGGAAAACGCTTGAATGGAAGAGAAATTAAGAAGGTTGAATTAAGCTTAGTGAATGATGTGTCTGCAGAGACATTGCTTCTTTGTTTCTTAATGGCTTGCCCTAATGAAACTTCAGCCCAGGGAGCTTGTTCTTCCTTTGGCTTCTTGCTATTTGACTTCCAACAGGATTAGCTCTACTCTGAGAGCAGCAGCACCTTTTGTGGCTGAAGGTGAGGTTTTGAGAAGGCTAGATTTTTTAAAATGTGGTTTTCTTAGAACCTGAACTGATTAGGGGAGCAAATGAGAGACAAACTGCTGTAGGGCTCTGAATAGCAAATGATCTGTGAGTAAATTCAACAAGCTGAGAGACAGTAAATAGGCTATTAACATTCATTTTGGCAAAGCTGCACCTGTTGGAGCTGAAAATACAAAGAAAAACAGGAAGGGGGATGAATGACAGAGAAGACCTGTCAAACGTCGTAGCATTAAAAGATTTTAAATCCTGAGCTTCATGAAATCATCAGTGTAAATTATATGAAGCTGCAAATTTGGCTGAGCTTCAAGATAGATGCAATCCACAGCGAAATGTTTTCACCACCTTTCTCCACCTAAATGTGCCCGCAGAGTTGTGGTGGATTTAATGCAGTTGATGGTACTGTTTTAGGTGATTTTTATCCTCAGGGATTTAGGAAGTTCTGATAGATCTTGTTACGGACAGTATTGTTCACAGAGAAAATTATTTAGGGGCTCCCTTCATTCTCTATCCACTGTCGCCTTTTTAGAGGAGCCCCTAACCATCCTATGAAGACCCACTGACGGTAAGGAGCCCTTTGGAAATGTTAGGAAGGTGTTTTGGAACTTCACTGACTTCTCTTCCACCAAGTGTGCAGCTTTCCAAATTTTTATGTCCTTTTTTTTGGATCCCTTCTCTAGCTTCTAAATTCTAAATGTCTCTGATAAATCCAACCCCTGGATTTATGACTGGTCTTTGTAAATCTTGGCTCCATTTTAACTGAGCCGGGTAGAGGTGACCCCCTATGACAAACATAAAATAAATGTTTTGAAGTCTAGGCCCCATGGCTGGCCTTTGGAAAAGATATTATAATGCAGGTGGGCATTTAACCTTTGTTAATTACATGGATTAGGGAAGCAACTGTCTTTGCATGAGGGAGCCCACTTGACAGAAGTCTTCCTCACTGTAAAGAACCCAAGATAATAAGATGGTTTATAAGGTATTGTCTCCTCTAAAGACAATTTAGACAACTGAACATCTCTCTAATTCTGAAAATGTTTATATACACTCTTTCAAGAGGCAAAAGAATGAGCTGAACTTACATTCTAAGACTATGATTTAATACCATATATATCCCAAGCTGTATTCAATAGAACATCGGAGTCCTTGGAGATGCTAACACATATTTTCCATAACAATTAACATTTAGGAAATTGTATCTGCTTATGCTTTCCTTAAAATAGTGTAATTATATATTTGAAATGATGTATTTAATAGTATATACCCCAGTGAAACATATAAGAAAAAAGACACCCTACCCCAACACCATTAACCTTCCAGGGAACTCCATTGTCCCACAGAGAACAGTTTAGATAATTTTGATTTAATTCATAGCTTGCAACACAATTTTACCCACTCTCTTTCTGGGGAATCATATTGATTGTCCACAAAAAGGGCAACTAAACACTTAGCTCAAATCTTGACTGCTCTAAATACTAGCTTCCAGCCCTAACTCTTTTAACTCAATAAGTAACTCCATGTCTAGCCTGAGGACAGTGATGTAGGCTCCAGCAGTCTGGTCCCCTGGCCAGAGGAGCCTCCTTCGGCATCTCTTCTTGCCTAGTCACACTACCTCCATTAGGGGTAAAGCATCAAGCCAGTGCTTACACATATTTGCCCAGGGATTTTTCATTTGATCACTCAAGGACACAGTGGAGATCCACCACTAAGGAAAAGACCAGGTAAAACAAGGCTAGACTCTCATCAGTGCTTGTCACTGCCTCTCCTGAAAATCAACACTGCAGAGAAGCAGTTCTTCTTTCTTCTACCTTCATTTTTAAATTCACCTCAATTACTTCTATAGATTGCTTGAGCTAGTTGCTTCCTAAAGCCTAAGGATACAAAAGCTTCTAAGCCCTTTCTTTGAGTGTCATAAGGTTAAAGTTTGTCATAGTTTTTCTATACTGAGGAAGTTCTGGGCTCCAGAGAGTTAAATCCAGCAGCATTTTGTTGTTGAAGATGGCAGCATGACCTCTGGGAATCAGGAAAGGCAGTGAGGAGCTGCCCAAGAAGAGCTACACTTGATGAAACCCTACTGGGAAACAAAAAGCTAGAGCTGCGGTCCAACATGAGAAACCCCTAGAAACAAAGGCAGAGACAGGACCACAGACAACGCTCTAATTTGCTCCTAACCGACCTTCCTACTTTCAATCTTGTTCCTTTCTACTCCATTTCCCACATGAAAACCAGAATTCTCTCTCTTTTTTGTTGTTGTTTTACTATAATTTATAAATTTAAAATTCTTTCTCTGGAAAATTTCCAAGTACATAAAGATTACTCCCTAATTACTTCAGTTGATTTTTTTTTAATTTTTTTTAGAAAAAGTTCAATCAGGATCCCCCTTAACCCTGGATTAATTTGCTAGGGCTGCCATGACAAAATGCCACAAACTGAGTGGCTTGAAACAACAGCAATTTATTGTCTCACAGTTCTCAAAGCTTTATGTCAAAAACCAAGATGCCAGAAATCCTTGGCATTCCTTGATTTGTAGTCACATGATTTAAATCTCTGTCTTCATATTCATGTGGTGTTTTCTTTGTCTTTGTGTCTTCCTTCCTATTCTGGCCGTAGGAAGCCAGAATGTAAACATTCTGGCTTAGAGATCCATCCTACTCCATCCAGTCCAACCTCATCAAAATAATTACATCTGCAACCACCCAACTCCATTTCAAAATAAGGTCACATTCTGAGCTACTGGGAGTTAGGACTCCGACATATGTTTCTGTGGGGTTTTTTAGGCAGACGCAACACCTCCCCCAAGTCAAAATCTTTCAATGGCTCCTATCACATTTATTATAAAATCCAAATTCCTTTGTTCCTTTCTGTCTCTCCAGCCTCACCTCCCACCCACACTCTAAATTCCAATTGTACAAAACTGCCTCCAGTTTCCCTAGATATACACATGCTATGTCCTCTCTTGCTTTGTTATGTGCTTAATAGTGATAATTGAGTTTTATACTACACTGCTATGTGTCAGGTACATGTTAATATAATAATGTTTACAACAGTGTAAGGTAAGTAATTCCACTGATTCCTATTTTTCAGGGGAGGAAAGTAAGCCCAGAGAAATTAAGCAAATTATCAAGATCACAGAGCTAGTAGGTAGTGGAGCAAGGATGAGAACCCAGGCAGCCTGAGGCCAGAGGCTTTGTTCTTAGAACTATATTACATGGTTTACAGGTAGAAAGTTGGGGAGAGGCCATCAAAGGAAAGTCCCTTCTCATCTTTCAGGATTCAGTTCATTAGTTCCTTCTTTCAAATATTCCTTCTCACTCCAAAATCCCTGTCTCCCCTCTTGCCACTATGAGTCTGATTTTCATACCTCTAACATATAGTCCCTTATCACACTAAGTAGCTATGTAACTTGAACACTTCCCAGGGCCCCACATTATATATTCAGTCTCTGCATGGAGTTAAAAACTAACTCCATTTTTTATTTGTGACTTGTGAAGAACATGATAGCAGATCCCATTAATAATCCACAATTTTCCAAAGTCTCCATCCTGAACAACTTTAGCCTCTCATTCCCAAAGCTACTGCAGGGCCACTCATTCAATTCCCCAGTCAAAAAATACAAAATCCCAGTGCTCAGATCACATGACTCCTTCTCGTTCTTTGTCCATCACATTGTACCTTTATTCAGATTTTAGTTTGCAAATTTTCTGGTGTTTCCTTATATTTCTGCTTCAGACAGGAATTCTTCAAGGGATCACTGTCATGTTAATAAATCCTGTCCCACCACACTTTGCTTAAAACACTATGTTATGTATTATCACTCACTACCTAAGCGTACTTTATTCCAATACTTTTCCTCATGTGGGAAAACTTAAATGACCATTAACTTTCTTCATAATTAATTTTAAAACCACACTATTTCAATGAATGCAAATCTAAACCCAAGCAGCACGCTAGTAATATTGATAATATGCACTTATAATTACATGTTTCAGTTAACTATAAAATATTTTATTATACTAATAAAATGTATAAAACTCCTTAACCAACCAGGAACTTGGGGCAGCTGCAACATCATTTGCACTTGCCATTTCACAGTTGTTTAGACATGTAAAAGGAGTAACACAAAGTGCCGGGAAGCTAATTTTGCATAAAATCACAGTATATTTTTAGATTAAATACTAAATTTCCATGCAAGATCTTGGGATACAAGAACACAACAAGTAGAGATCTATATACCTGTGGATGAAAAAGGGGCCACATATTAAACCTGATGGTCTGAACATAAAAATCCCTAACTAAAAGCAGGTTGTGGCTGACAGTCACATCCTTGGCTTGTAGCTTCCTTGACAATGGTCAATATTTACCTTAACTGAGACTGTCTACTATCTTTTTTGCATCTAAGATAATACCCTCTGAATATCAAAATAATCCCTTTTTCTGGACCCCCAAGGGCACAATCCACTGCACCAGAGCAGGAAACTATGGAACCCTTATTGTTGGTCTTATCCCCTAATTACCATCTCTGTGTGCTGTAAAATGGTAACTATGCTGTACCCACCAAGGTAAAAGAAGTACGTCTCTCCGATTTACTATTTATCCAATCCCAGAGATGTCCCTGCTTTGCTTTCTCCCACCCCCTTAATTTACCACCAGCGGATTTCATGTAACCCTCCTTCTTTGATTCTAATGTATAAAATAAGTTGCAAAACCACCATTTTCTGGAGAATTTTCTTGATCTGTTGAGTTTTTGTTTCCCAGCAATTGTCTTCAGTTTGGCTTAAATAAACTCTTATAAACTTTCTCTTAGGCTAGATGTTTTTTTGTTTGTTTGTTTGTTTGTTTTTGGTGTTGACATATCAAACCAATGTTTAGGTCAAAAGCATAGAAGTATTGAAGTTATTCATTGCTTGGTAGTAGCCTGCACATAAGCTCTTAATAGGTGCTACTCACCCACAAAATATGTTCACATAGAAAAACTGGGTGTAATGTTCCATATTGTGTAAAACGTGAAGCTTATACAGATGGCACTCTTTTGGTGGAGAAGGTAGGTATCTTGTATCACTGGATAAAGGGCATGAGGCAAAGCCTGATATAAAGTACTCACTAAGTAGTAGCTAGCATTACTATGTTTGTAGAATGAATAAACCGACACGTCAATGCAAAAGGGAATGAAAGAGATCCAAGTAACAAGATTCCAAGAGATCAAAGGAGGAAACAGAAGTCAGGTTCAAAGCTAGGGAAAGGCCTCACTCAGTTAATACAGGAGGAAGACTTGATTATGGACAGGAGTCAGTTGAAGGTCTTTGTCCCCAAGTTGCGCTGATAGGTGGTCAAGGGGCAGCATCTGAGCTGAAACTCTGAGCAGAGTCTCTGTTCTTTTCCTATTTAGTCTCTTCCCTCGCTCCATTTGGTAGCCAAGTGGACCAAATGGGATGGTTTGAGGGTCATGTTGCCCTGAGTTTTAGTCCCTCTTGAGCCACTTAGAGCCCATCTATGCTCCCATGTCTCTCCCACTGAGCTAATGAGTGCTCTGCACTCTGTTATTTATCCCTTACTCACCATCCACCCCTCCCCACCGTCTATTTCTGGATTTTAACTTTTCTTCCCCCTTTTCTTCTTATCCATCATATAAATTTCTTGCTTATTACAGGTTATCAATTATGCAGAACTTCCTTGTAGCAATTTTTTTTTTTTATAATTTGTATGCAAAATGGTCGCATTTTATTTGAGAGATGGATTCCTAAAGGCTGCACTTAATTTGAAAGATGCATTTGTAAAACTAATCCTGTCAAATTATGGCAGATAACTGTTTACCAGCTAAAGTGACACTGCCATGTGGCAGTCACAATGTCAGCACAGCTCATTCAGCCTGCCAACTTCGGAATTCTGTGATTCTTGAAAAAAATTTCAATTCAGGGCATTTGCATAATCTTGCATTATGTTCATAAATGTCAGACTTCATTCATATTTTAATTGCACAATTTTGGATTTACATTTTCCACAATTATATTCATATGACTATATATTACATAGTGATAGGGCTATTTGTTTTGGAGGTAAATTAAAGGGGTAAAATAGGAAGTGACTTTATCAAGCTCATGGGACTAAAAAAAAAAAAAAAAAAAAAAAGAACCCACAAAGGTTAGATTCAAATCCAAGGCTGAATTCCAAAATCCATTCTCCTTTCATTGCTCTGCACTGTCCTTTTAGCACAATTATGATGTGGAAAAAGGAATCGGAAAGAAATTAGGGGATTTCTGATAGAAGAAACTGACTTACCAAGGGCATGATGATTTCTAACACATGGAGAATTTGGAGAGTTAAAGGAGCTGATGATGAGCAGAAAAAGATGGGTAATGACCAGGTCACTGCTGTATATTTAACTTCATTTGATGAGCAAAGGAAGACTATTCCATCCAGAAATATACAAAACCAGTGTTTGTTGAGTGGCCTGTCATATCTCATAAATTATTTTAGGCATTAGAGTTATGGAGAAAAATTAACTTAATGCTTGTCATCAAGATGTTAATAAAATAGGAAAGAGACATATATAGAAATAATTTACAATCCATAGGAGAAATTCTAATAATGAGCATAAGTATAAGGTGTCATAAAAACATAGGGAAATGATCTGCTACATCTACCTTGAAATGCTGAATGTTTTGAACAAGGGAATATTAACCTGGCCACAATGTGTGGAAAAGATAACACAGAACAAACATTGATAGATATGAGGGTTTAATTGATCATATAGTCCATGAAAGATTTAAAGAGGGCCTAGGAAGAGTTAGGGTGGTGGAAGTGGGAATTGGAAAGAGAAAATAAATCTGAGATTGTTTAAGGTAAACCTAAAGTACTTGGAGTCATCTGTGAGCTTGGATAGACAGGGAAAAATTAGATAGTCTGGGATGGGGGTGGGAGAAATGGAGTCTCAGAAAAGAGCAGAGGTCGTGATGGAAATGAAGTTTGCTTCTGGGTATTGTTGAGTTTGAGGCAGGAATTCTTTGCAGGGATTTCCAAGGGACATTTGGAAGTGCTGATGTAAAGTTTAGGAAGAAAGTTAAAAGTGGAGATATCTATTTGGCTAAAGCAGTTAAAGCTATAAAAATAGAATTGTATTATCAAGGGAGATCTTGCAGAGAGAATAAGCTGAGAACAGAAACCAAAGTAAAATGTTAGTGCTAGAAACAAGAACCGTGAAAGTTCAGTGTTTTCATAGTGAAAGCAATTGTGTTTCAAGCAAGGGAAGACCAACTTTTTCAAATATTATGAGTATATCAGATATATAAGACTTGAGTGAAAAAGTAATTTAATTTAGTGAGTACAGAGCCATAAATGACCTACCCATAGGAAGGCAGTTTCAGTAGAACCACAGGAGCCAGATTGCAAGAGATTAAAGAGGCAGTCATGGTTGAAAAACCAACTGCTCTTTAGTGAAATAGAAGACTGACAGAAAAATAACCACAAACTATGCCTCAGTATCTTTCTCAAATAGGAAAAACAGAAAAATGCAAGACTTGTTTGCATATCACTGGGTATTAGTGGAAGAAAAGGACCCAAGCAAGAAGGCCACCTGTCCATGGCCAGGTCTTTATTCCACCTGAGTCCATTGACAAGGGGCTGAGCCTAGAATCAGATGGCAGCTAGAAATGACTAGAGAAGTAGTGGGGAATTTTGGCAGAGAAGAGATAGTTTATAGTTGCCTTTTATTTTAATATCTATTCCTAAATTTTTGTGTCCTCCAGATTTTGATTCCCTGGTGAATAGTTCTGATGCCTGACCCCAGATTTTTTTCTAGGAAGTTCAAATAGGTAGCAAATTAAAGAATAATGTCTTGTTCGGTTCTTGGTTGTTTTTAATTGGTTTTGTTGTTGTTTGAGGGGAGAATTGTTTCTTTGTTTTTGAAGACTAGGGGGAAGTGATATTTGTTGATGGGAAGGGAGGGTCTTTGAAGAAAGGACTGCTCAGTATTAAAAAGAGTGCATAATTGGTGCATTGAGACCAGCAGGAGAGTAAGCTGCAGGAACGAAATTAAATACCTGGGGAAGGGGGTCTAACTTCAAAGAAAGGAAGCAGGAGGAAATTAAGACAGATGAGACAATAATGAAAGATTTTGATACAGAGAAAAAAGTTGAAGGAAGGCATATGAAGAAACCTCGATCTCAGTCATATAAGAGTCAAGACTGATGGACTGCAAAGGGATCAAGTAAAAATGAGGAGTCAGAGATTGCAGTCCTCAAGAAAGATTTAAAACAGTTACTGAAGTGAGAACAGAGCAGCATTGAGGATCCTTAGAAGAGAGTTCAACTGATTGTGTCTCAGGTGAAGGGAAAGAGATAAAGAATTTATGTACTATGTCCTGAACTCCAAAAGTTTTGTAATTTGTTTATTTTTGTGTGTGTTTTGCTTTCTCCCCAGAATCTTCAAGGGCTTATTCTTTCTTCTAAAGCCTATACCAGACTTCAAATGAAAGTAATTCAGCAGAACACTCTTGCATCTGTATTGCAAATTTCTGGTTCCCTAGAAGATTCAGAGAGGCAATGGTATTAGCTTTTTTGGTCAAACTTCCTGTAGTTTCTATTGATACATAACAAATTAGCACAAATTCAACAAGTTAAAACAACATATTTATCATCTCACAGTTTCTCTGGATTAAGAACCTAGTCGCAGCTTCACTGGGTAGTCTGCTTCAGGCTCTATCACAAGACTGCAGTCGAGGTATCAGTCATGTGTAGGATCTCACTGGGAAAGTGTCTGTTTCCCAGGTCACATGTTTTTCTGAAGGATTCAGTTTCTGGCAGGTTATTGGACTGAGTGCCTCAGCTACTTGGTAGCTGTTAGCAAGAGGCCACCCTCAATTCATCTCAGTGTGAGTCCCTCCATATGGCACTTTACATCAACAAAGCCAACAATAAACAGAGCCTGCTAAGAAGATGAAAGTTAAACTCTTACATAACATAATCACATAAATAACCTCCCATCACCTTTGCTGTATTCTACTGATAGATGTAAGACATGGGTCTTGCCCACACACAAGGGGACTGAATTAAACAAAGGTGTGGCTACAAAGAAGTAGGAATCATTAGGCACTATCCTAGAATATGTCCATCTTAGCTACTCTATCTTAAAAAAGTAGTACCAAAGTGTAGCGGCAAAGTGACCTAAAGAACCACCAAGAAAAAGAAACTAGAGTTATACAGTCATTTGAATTGTGCATTAGCACTTCACATCCATGGGAAACAAAGTGAGAGAAAAATACACATAAGGAAAGCAACTGATTTCATTTCAAACATTTGTAGACTGACAGAAATTTAATTAATAAGGTTTATTCTAGAGCTGGATATCAGTTTATAAGAGTAATTCAAGTTCATCAAAATGGCGGGCTGAGATGAGCCTCTGTAAAGCTCCCCTGGAATTTACAACTAATCAAACAACAATAACTCCACAAAAAACTCCCTGCACAGCAGACAGGCAAGACGAAGAGGCCCAACCCTGAATTCACCTAAAGGTGGGAGAATCGAGCAAGCAGGAAGGAGGGAAGGGAGAAGTGCTGAGACGGAGCCGCTCAGACGCAGGACGCAGACCTAGCTCAGTGTTCCGAGCTTGCTGCATCCTGGACCTACCACAGCTGTGAGAGAGGGAAGAACTCAGAATGCTAGGGCTCCACTTATGGCCCACAGGGCTGAGGGGGGAGCATTTAACACGGCTAAACCCAATGCTCAAGACAAAGACCTCAGAGAAAAGACTGAGGGAAGAGGGCTGAAAACAGTGGTTTAAGCCCTCACTGCCGACGGAGAATGGAAGCCTTAGGCACTGAGACTAGCGACCCCTCCCTACCCTCCCACAGTTCACCCCACCCCCACCTGCCCGCTGCTAGAAGTGGAACAGTAGCAGTGTCAGATCAAAAGAAAAGAATATTTGCTGTTCTGAGAACTGTGGACCGCAGACACAGATTCACAGCCCAACTAGTTCCGGCAAAGGGGAGGGAGCTGTGGAAGCAGGACCAGCTGTGGTGGTGGTCCCCGACATTGCTCTGGGCCACCTCTCACAACTCACCCCGCCACTGACCCCACCTATCTGGGCGGATCCCTGCAGGAGTAAAGAGAACTGCTGAAACATACGGGCTCTGAATCTGGTGCAGGAAGAGCTTTGGAACTTCAAAAGCTCTCCACATACCCACCAGGACACTGCGCCCTGTAACTCAGGCGAACTATTAACAGAGGACAAGCACGTCTCCCAGGGAATCCCCCCATTGTGTGAGAGACGGGAATAGTGCAGAGAAAACAGCACAACAGTGGGAAAGAGAAAAAAAAATGGATGCAGTCAGAGAGAAAATAAAACATTCTACCAACAAGTACTGGAAAACAAAAGAAAGACTTTTTCTATCAACCTGTTGCAGAAGCCACTCCTGTAGATGTCTAGAAAAGGAAATAATTAAATCAGTAATTGCCATGAATGACCAAGGCAACAAGACAGCTCAGAAAGAAAGTGAAAAGACTCCAGAAAAGGAACTTAAAGATACAGAAATATGTGACTTAAATGACAGAGAATTCAAGATTGCAGTTCTGAAAAAACTCAACGAGCTACAAGAAAACACAGAAAGGCAGTTTAATGAACTCAGAAACACAATAAAAGAACAACATGAGCATTTTACAAAGACACTGAGATTTTAAAAAAAGAACTAAATAGAATTCCTGGAGATTAAGAACACAATAGAAAAAATTAAGAATAAAATAGCCAGCTTAGATAGTAAAGTTAAACAGATCGAGGAAAGAACAAGTGACATTGAAGACAGAAACATGGAAATGAAACAGATGGGAGAAGAAAGAGACTTGAGACTTAAAAGAAATGAAAGAGCTCTATAAGAACTTTCTGACCACATCAGAAAGAGCAATATAAGAAGAATGGGCATACCAGAAGGAGAAGAAAGAGAGAAGGGAACAGAGAATATATTTAAACAAATTGTGGATGGGAACTTCCCAAAATTGTGGACAGAACTGGATCCTCCAATCCAAGAAGCAAATAGAACACCTAATTACCTCAATCCCAATAGGCCTACTCCAAGGCACATTGTATTAAAGCTGCATAAAATCAACGACAAAGAAAGAATCCTCAAGGCAGCCAAGGAAAAGAAGACAGTAACCTACAAAGGACAGCCCATTAGATTATCATCAGATTTTTCAGCAGAAACTCTACAAGCCAGGAGGGAGTGGAACCAAATATTCAAACTATTGAAAGAGAGAAATTATGAGCCAAAAATAATATATCAAGCAAAGATATCCTTTAAATATGAAGGAGGAATAAACACCTTTCCAGACATACAGAAGCTGACGGAATTTTCTAATACACGACCTGCACTACAAGAAATACTAAAAGAGGCTATTCGACCACCATCAACAGGGACAATTTGTGGCAACCAAAACATAAAAACGGGGAGAGTAAAGGCCTGAACTGGAATATGGGAATGGAGAAAGTAAGCGTGCTGAAGAAAATGGAATACTCTAAATATCAAACTTTCTTTTACATAATCTTAAGGGTAACCACTCAAAAAAATCCAGAACTGAAATATACACTGTAATAAAAGAAGAAACAGAGGGAAACATAATAGAATACTGACACACAGAAATAATAGACAACAACAAAAAGGCAAAGAAACAATGGAGACACAGCCTTACCAGAAAACTAAAGATAGAATGACAGGAAATCCTCCCATATCAATAATCACCCTAAATGTAAATGGACTGAACTCACCAATAAAAAGGCATAGAGTAGCAGATTGGATCAAAAAACTAAACGCAACATACGCTGTCTTTAACAGACATATCTCAGCTACAAGGACAAGCATAGACTCAAAGAAAAAGGGAGGAAATTGACACTCCATGCAAATGGTACCCAGAGAAAATCAGGTGTAGCCATAATGATATCAGATGAAACAGACTGCAGGGTGAAAAAGATAACAAGAGACAAAGATGGACATTTCATAATGGTAAAGGGAAGTACACAACCAGAAGACATAACAGTCATCAATATTTATGCCCCCAATCAGGGACCACCGAAATATGCCAAGCAACTACTAACAAAAGAGGGAGGAATTGACCAAAACACAATAATACCAGGGTACTTAAATACATCATTGACAGTGATGGATAGATCATCCAAACAGAAAATAAATTACAAAATATCAGCCCTAAATGACACATTAGATGAAATGGACATAATTGACATATATAGAGCACTTCATCCCAAAATATCAGACTACTCATTCTATTCTAGTGTACATGGAACATTCTCAAGGATAGACCATAGATTGGGACATAAAATCAGCCTGAGTAAATTTAAGAAGATTGAAATCAGACCCAGCATATTCTCTGATCACAAGGTTTTGAAATTGGATATCAATTGCAAAAAGAAAGCAGGAAAAAACACAAATACATGGAGATTAAACAACATACTTTTAAAGAACGACTGGGTCAAAGAAGAAATTAGACGAGAGATTGAAAGATACATAGAAACAAATGACAATGAAAATACATCCTACCAAAATTTTTGGGATGCCGCGAAAGCAGTTTTTAGAGGCAAATTTACATCATTACAGGCCTATCTCAGGAAACAAGAAAAATCCAAAATAAACATCCTCATGATACACCTTAAAGAACTAGAAAAAGAAGAACAAGTGAAACCCAAGGTCAGCAGAAGAAAGGAAATGACAAAAATCAGAGCAGAACACAATGAAATAGAGAACAAAAAGACAACAGAAAAAATTAATGTGACAAAGAGCTGGTTCTTTGAAAAGATTAACAAAATCGACAAACCCTTGGCTAGACTCACTGAGATCAAAAGAGAGAAGACACTAATTAACAAAATCAGAAATGAAAATGGGGAAGTTATCACGGACACAACAGAAATACAAAGGATCATCCAAGAATACTATGAAGGACTACATACCACCAAATTCAAAAACCTGAAAGAAATGGACAAGTTCTTACAAACATGTAGCCTTCCAAGGCTGAACCATTAAGTGGAACATCTAAACAGACCGATCACCAGTAACGAAATTGAATCAGTCACCCAAAACCTTCTCAAAAGCAAAAGTCCTGGACCAGATGGCTTCACTAGTGAATTCTACCACACCTTCAAAGAGGATCTAATACCAATCCTGCTCAAACTCCTCCAAAAAATTGAAGAAGACACAGTACTCCCTAACTCATTTTATGAAGCCAACATTACCCTTATACCAAAACCTGGTAAGGACAACACAAAAAAGAAAACTACAGACCAATAACTCTGATGAATACAGATGCTAAAATTCTAAACAAAATTCTAGCAAATCAAATACATCAATGCATTAAAAAAAATATTCATCATGACCAAGTGGGGTTCATCTCGGTAGCACAAGGATGGTTCAACATCTGCAAATCCATCAATGTGATACATCACGTAAACAAAATAAAGGACAAAAATCATATAATTATATTCATATGATTATATCAATTGATGCAAAAAAAGTTAGATAAGATACAACATCCATTTATGATTAAAACACTTAATAATATAGGTATAGAAGAAAAATACCTTAACATAATAAAGGCCTTATATAACAAGCCTTCGGCTAATCTCATAATTAATGATGAAAAACTGAAGTCCTTTCCTCTACGTTCAGGAACCGAGAGGGCTGTACCCTATCACCTCTGCTTTTCAACATAGTGTTGGAAGTCCTTGCCAGAGCAATCAGGCAAGAGAAAGAAATAAAAGGCATCCAAATTGGGAATGAAGAAGTTAAATTATCACTCTTTGCAGATGACATGATGCTATATACAGAAAACCTTAAAGACTCCACCAAAAAGCTATTAGAAACAATCAATGAATACAGTAAAGTTGCCGGCTACAAAATCAACGTACAAAAGTCCATTGCACTCCTATATACTAACAATGAAATCTCAGAAAAAGAAATACAAAAAACAATTCCTTTTTCAATTGCAGCAAAAAGAATAAAATACCTAGGAATAAACTTAACCAAGGATGTGAAGGATTTATATGCTGAAAACTGTAAGACATTTTTGAAAGAAATTGAAGAAGGCACAAAGACATGGAAAGATATTCCATGCTCATAGATTGGAAGAATCAACATAGTTAAAATGGCCATATTACCCAAAGCAATATACAGATTTAATGCAATCCCCATCAAAATCCCAATGGCATTTTTTAAAGAAATAGAACAAAAACCCATCAGATTAGTTTGGAACCACAAAAGACCTCAAATAGCCAAAGCAATCTTAAGAAAAAAAGAGTAATAATGGAGGTATCACACTCTCTGACTTTAGCTTGTACTACAGGGCTACAATAATCGAAACAGCATGGTATTGACAGAAAAACAAACACATAGACCAAGGGAATAGAATTGAGAATACAGAAATAAAACCACATAAATATGGCCAGATCATTTTTGATAAAGAAGCCAAAAACATACAATGAAGGAAAGACAGCCTCTTCAATAAATGGTGCTGGGAGAATTGGATAGCCACGTGCAAAAGAATGAAACTGGACTGCTATCTCTCACTATGTACCAAAATTAATTCAAAATGGATCAAAGACTTAAGCATAAGACCTGACCAAAAAAAACTGCATAGAAGAAAACATAGGTACTAAACTTATGGACTTTGGGTTCAAAGAGCATTTTATGAATTTGACTCCAAAGGCAATGGAAGTAAAAGCTAAAATAATCTAATGGGACTATATGAAACGTAAAAGCTTCTGCATAGCAAAAGAAACCATCGACAAAATAAAGAGGCAACCAAGTGAATGGGAGAAGATTTTTGCAAACAGTGCCTCTGATAAGGGGCTAATAACCAAAATATACAAGGAACTCATGCAACTCAACAACAAAAAAAGAACAACTCAATTGAAAAGTGGGCAGAGGACCTGAAGAGACATTTCTCCAAAGAGGACATACAAACAGCAAATAGACATATGAAAAAATGCTCAACATCACTAATCATCAGAGAAATGCAAATAAAAACCACAATGAGATATCACCTCACCCCAGTCAGAATGGCTATCATCAACAAGACAATTAATAACAAGTGTTGGAGAAGCTGTGGAGAAAAAGGAATCCTTATACACTGTTGGTGGGAATGCAGACTGGTGCAGCCGCTATGGAAGGCAGTGTGGAGGTTCCTCAAAAAATTACAAATAGAATTACCATATGACCCAGCAATCCCTCTCCTGGGTATCTATCAAAAAAATCTGAAAACATTTATCCATAAAGACACGTGTGCTCCGATGTTCATTGCAGCTTTGTTTATGGTGGCCAAGACATGGAAACAACCAAAATGTTCTTCAATAGATGAATGGATAAAGAAGTTGTAGTATATATACACAATGGAATACTATTCGGTGGTAAGAAAAGCTGATATAGGGACATTCGTGACAACATGGATGGATCTTGAGAGTATAATTCTAAGCGAAAGAAGTCAGACAGAAAAAGCAGAGAACCATATGATTTCAATGATATGTGGTATATAAACCAAAAACAACAAAAAAACAAGACAAACAAATGAGAAACAAAAACTCATAGACACAGACAATAGTTTAGTGGTTACCAGAGGGTAAGAGGGGTGGGGGTAGGAGATGAGAGTAAGGGGGATGAAATATATGGTGATGGAAAGAGAACTGACTCTGGGTGGTGAACACACAATGGGATTTATAGATAATGTAATACAGAATTGTACACTGAAATCTATGTAATTTTACTAACAATTGTCACCCCAATAAATTTTTAAAAAAGAGTAATTCAAGTTCAGGAAATCATAAATTTTACCATTTTTACCTATCTATTCTTCATAAGGAATAGATATCTATTCTGTAAGCAAAAGAAATGTGATGATGGGCAATGATACCAAGAACCATACTTTAAAATGTAATGCTTTATCACTTGTCTAGCATAAAAGATATCCATTGAATTCAGTTGGAAACCTGCATTTAGCTGCTGGGTGAAAATATAAGCTAAAACACAGAAGTGAGTGTGGAACATATTGGTGTCAGCAGTTTAACATGCATACTCATTTAATCCTTAGCGCTTTTATTTCATAATCTTTCTCAGATCTTCATGGTGCTATCTATTTTTCTAAACTACAGTGATAGCCATCTCTATAGACCAACACTTTCATAAAAGAACAATATAAATTGTTTTTCTCCTCAACCCCGACTCCTACCAGCTTCTTCTAGTATGTCACAGTCAACAAAAATCTTAGGTAAATACTTTCAGCCAAATAGAAAAAAACTTTCAAAAAAATATCTATAAAGAGCTCTATAAATCAATAAAAATGAGAAACAAGCAAGGAGGAGAAAAACAAAAGTAGGAAAGGCTATAAATGTGAAATTCAAAGGAAAAGAAATGTAACTTGGGCAAGAAACACCCAAAAAGATATTCAATCTCAGTAGTAATTGGTGATATAAATTACTAGAGGCAACAATTTCCAACTATTATTTAACAAATATATTCATCATATCCAGTATTGGCAAGTATATGGGGAAGATGTTATTTTTCTATACCATGGAAGAGCAATTTATGTTCAAGCCTAATTGACATAGCTATTGTACTTCTTGAAGACTATTCTGATACATTTACAAATAAACACACACACTCATTTTACAGCAGCATTTCTTCTTAAAGTTAAAATCTGGAAACCACTCAAGTGTTGTTCAATAATAAAATATTACACAAATTATTGTACAGCTGCAAATGGAATGCAATGTAGCGTTTCAATAGAATGAGGTAGCTCTCTCTCTCTCTCTCTCTCTCTCTCTCTCTCTCTCTATATATATATATATATATATATATATATATATATGTATATATATAGGCAGAAATATTCTAGAATGTACTAAAATAAGTCACAAAACAATGTGTATAATGTGTACAGTAAAATACTATTTATTTTAGAAAACTGAACTATATATGTATGTGTGTTTGTAGATAATATATAACAATAAATGTATAGAAAAAGTATGGAGAGAGACATTGTATGCTTATATGGCTAATTATATTAGCGGAGTTGATTCTGACGTGGGGCGACTGGAGGAAAGGATGAGCTGAAGGTATAATTTATTGTTCTGTGTATATCAGAGTGCTTGCATTTTTAACAGGCAGATACCCAGGTATTACATATAATATTTAAGAAAAGTGTATGTTAAAAAATAATTTCATAGTGACATGCAGAGAAAACTGAAACCTAGACATTTTTCAGATGAGCAGCCAATTCTGTCTGGCTGGCTAGAGTAAGCCAGTCTTCTCTATTCTTACTGATCTGCTCAATTAGAGCGCAAGGCCACAGTAAGAGCAAGGGAGGTTTGCTGTCTCCGTGTATCACACAGTAGGAATTATTGTTTGTAGGCACCAACAAGGAGAATGGAACTGAATCCTAAGAGGTGCATGAGGCTGGATCTGTATGATTTATTATTCAGTTAAAACCTCTAAAGAGGGAAATAAGACCTCGTTGTCAACTCTGATTTATATTCTCTGATTTTGCAATTCAATGAGCGAGTCAGGTGGGTATTGCCGAAAACTGGTTATGGATTTCACCCAAATACATATAATTGTATTTGTATTCAAAGTTTCAGCTTCATTCGCTTTGTATGATTTTATTTTTAGCTCTTTTCTTTTATTTAATTTTTATTTATGTATTTTCTTCACCCACTCAGGCCAGAATAACAGGAGGTAGCTGCTTAATTTTTAAGCCATTTTTCATGCATCCTTCGCATTCAATTTGGGCTTCTGCACTGCTCTAGAAATAGGTGAGCTGCTTGCAATTCCCATGCCTCCCCAACACCAGATCTATGCTGAGCTGCTAAGCCACTGTCAGTCTCATCCAGGAGGTACATTGTACTCTCTACAACTGGAAACAATGGAGATAAAGTTCAGAACAAATTTACTTTAGTTCTAATTTAGTATTTGCTTCTATTTAGGAAATGGGATAATTCAGATCTCTGTTGGAATCATGCTGGCCGTAGGGAGGACAGACATTTCATCCCCATCAGCATCAGCACTAATGCTCTACATTTCCAAAGGAGTATTGAGATAGGACCTGAAATTGAGGAGGATGCATTGGTAAAACCTAGACACCTATGTCTCCTCAAGAAATATGCTCCCACAAAATGTACTGAACCATGTAAATATTCATATCCTTTACCAGTAATTCTATTCTGTAAATCGCCTCAAGAAAAAAAAAAACACAAAGTGCAAAGGCATTATGCACTATGATGACCGTCGGGCAGCATTTATAATAAAAAAATAAAAAAGAAAACCGAAAACCACTAAACTCTCCAATAGTAGGATGATGATTTCATAAAATGTTCATTTTCAGTTTTACAGTACTAAAGAGAGATTAAAATGAGTGGTAATGAAAAAGATTTAGCAACATGAAAAATATTATATCATTAGTGAGAAAGAAAGTTGCAAATTAGTATATACACTGTGATTAAAGCACTGCAAAATATAGGCATGGGAAATAGACCAAGAAGAAATAAAATAATGTGCTAAGAGGAAAAAAGGAAAAAGAAAACACCATAATCCTATTTTTTCTAATTTTTATAGTATGCCTATACTTTTTATTGAAAACATTTATAAACTAATTGAGGTGCATTTTAAAAAATGTTTAGTTCCAGAATAGAGAGTCCAGAAGTAAATCCATTCCTATATGTCCATCTAATCTACGACAATGGAAGCAAGAATGTACGATGGGGTAAAGACAGTCTGTTCAATAAGTGGTACTGGGAAACCTGGACAGACACATGCAAGATAATGAAGCTGGACCACCTCCTTACACCATATGCAAAAATAAATTCAAAATGGCTTAAAGACTTAAATGCAAGATCTGAAACCATAAAATATCTAGAAGAAAATACAGGAAGAAACTTCATGGACATTACCCGGAGTAAGATTTTCACTGATATATCCCCTCGCGAGGGAAGTAAGAGAAAAAATAGACATGTGGGATTACATCAAACTAAAAAGTTTTTTCACAGCAAAGGAAACCATCAATAAAACAAAAAGGGATCCTACTGAATGGGAGAAGATATTTGCCAATGATATATCTGATAAGGGATTAATATCACAAATCTATAAAAAACTTACTCAACTCAACTCCAAAAAAACAAACAACCCAATTAAAAAATGGGCAGAGGACTTAAGGAGACATTTTTCTAAAAAGGACATACAGAAGGCAAGAAGACATATGAAGAAATGCTCAACCTCACTAACCATCAGAGAAATGCAAATAAAAACCACAATGAGATACCACCTCACTCCAGTCAAAATGGCTATCATCAATAAATCAACAAACAACAAATGCTGGCGTGGATGTGGAGAAAAGGGAACGCTAGTGTACTGTTGGTGGGATTGCAGATTAGTGCAGCCACTATGGAAAACAGTATGGGGATATCTCAGGAAATTGAAAATGGAACTACCCTATGATCCAGTAATTCCACTCCTAGGCATCTACCCGGAGAAATCCAAAACTCCAATTCAAAAATCAGTATGCACTCCTATGTTTACTGCAGCACTTTACACAATAGCCAAGATATGGAAACAACCGAAATGCCCATCGGTAGATGACTGGATTAAGAAGCTGTGGTACACTTATACAATGGAGTATTACGCAGCCATAAAGAAGAAAGAAATCTTATCATTTGCAACAACATGGATGGATCTAGAGAACATTATGTTAAGTGAAATAAGTCAGAAAGAGAAAGACAAGTACCATATGATCTCACTTATATGCGGAATCTAAAGAAAAGAATATGTGAATGAATTAATCAGAAACAGTTTTGGGGACACACAAAAAAAACCGAGAGTTGTTAGATGGGCGGGGGGGTTGGGGATAAGGGAAAAGGTGAAGGGATTAGGAAGCAGCTGGTAACCACAAGATGGGCTCAGGGTTTTTTGAAAATTAATTTGGGGAACGTATTCAATAATGTTGTAAAGATTTTGTTGGGTATCCAATGGACATGCGTCCTATTTGGGAGACCACCTCAGGGATACTGTGGATGCCTGATCATGGCATTGTACACCAGAAGCTAAACATTAATGAATGCCAACTATAATTTTATATATATAATGTGATGGCTCAGTGTGAGGTCGGAGGGATAGTGGATGGGGGGAGGGGGTTCACAGTGTGAGGGATATAAATGATGAACATCTAAGTATTACCTTGTCTTGTACACCTGAAACTAATAAATTTTTTTAAAAATTTAAAAAAATAAAAAATAAAAAATAAATAAAAATAAAAATAAAAATAAAAATGTTTAGTTCCTTTTAAGCAAGCAGGAACTGGAGTAAGGGTCATGTATTCTTATATGAAATCTGTATGTCTCTATAGTCCCTTCTCCCTGCTCTTTTCCCCAACGCACATACACACACACACACACATCGTTCTCCACAAACAAGAAGATAGGTGCTTCAGGCATGCATGTCTCTTTCTAGTCAATGGTGCGTTTCTGACAAGTGCACTTGGGGTTGGGAGACCTGCCTCTTCCATACTCCTTTCTTCAAAAACAATCATGTCTCAGAGCATTACTTTTCCTGGCAAAATCCAGCATTATAAACATCTGAGGAGGCACAATCAATATACGTTTACACTCCAAACAAATAGAAAATGGGACCAGCCCAGGCATTTTCTTATCATTTATCAATCAGCATGAGATTGATGATGAGATTATAGAGATTAATCCATTGTTTCCAAGGTTTCTCAAATGCTCCCAAAAGGTAATCATTTGCTCTTTTCCATTTTTAGTGTAGAAGATGCTATGCCACGCCCCCGCACACACACACACTCCCCAGTCGAGTTTTCTAAATAACTTGAGTAACTGAATAACTAACAGAGGCTCTCCCAAGCTTTTAATTAAAAATAAAACAGTAACAACAACTAAAAACTAAAAATTTCCTACTGTGACCAGTAGTGTGTGAATATTTAACTGCCTTTATCTCCTTCCATCCTTACATCAATTATATGAGTGAACTATTTTATAAAACATTTTATTGAGGAGGACACGGAGATTTAGAGAAGACTATTTCTGCAAGTTCCCATAGCCGTTAAATGGCATATATGTGACTCATATGCACCCACAGCTCAGAATCATTACCATTGCCCTAACTGCCTCCCACTCCCATTAAGTAATGCTCCTTATCAGAGCTGCAGTGCGTAGTTGGGCAGGTTGTACACTGCACAACTCTAGGGAGCATTATTTATTTTGTAATCTATGAGAATGATACTCCTAAAAGTTGGGCACACACAGCCTACACAATCTTATGTGTTGCGTACATAATCTCTCGGGATGTGTCTCTCTATCATTGCTTATCTGCTCAGTCCATCACTTTCAAAGACTTTTCTCCAACTAAACCAGTGCATACCATGCTTTTCTTCCAAGAGATCAATTGACATAGATAAAATAAAATGCAATCTGGTTGAGATCACAAAACTAGCACACGTGAATTTTGAGGTCTTGGTCACCAGAGATTCTCCTGTTTCTTTAGTAGCATCTCAATCAGCAAGCCTAGTATTGGGAAAAGAACAACTTAATAAATGCACATTAACTGATTATATGATTTTCTAGGACAACTACAATAAATTACATAAAAAGATCTCTATGAGGAGTGTTATGCGGGGTCTCTGATCCCGTTCCCCACACCAGAATGCAGGACATGGTGAGGCCAAAAAGGAACAACAATGGAGCCATAGATAGGGAAGTCATACCACTATCTTCTCCCTGGCGGCTCGTCGAGACACAAAAGCAAACATCCACCAGTAACCCAACAAAGATTCTTCCTGAACCCTAGTCTCACTGGCTGCCGGGCAAGATACAGGAAGTAGGATCAACACAATCTGCCGTCCACTTCTCTGCCAACAAACCAACCCCCTCGGGTAGCCACAGCAGTTGTATTAGTGGCTAATGGCTAATCGGTAACAGCTGATGGCCACGCAGCCACAGCGGATGGCCATCTAATAACCGAACCAGCACCTTTCCGCGTGAGGCCGAGAGCCTGGAAACTGCTCTCTGGGACTCCTTCCCCACAAGGAGATTAGGAAATATTTTATAATTGGTGTTAAACATATTTCAGATTATAAATTGGAATAGAGGATAGTAGGCGGTTGCCTTGCAAATGAGCAAGCGCAGCTACCCAGTATGTGTCTTGATGAAAATTTAAACTAAAGTTCATTTGCTCCAGGTCTATAGTGAAGCAGAAATGACATGATTTGCACTGGTATGAATATTCAATTTTGCGATCTCCTGGCCCAACCATAATGTAAATTACTGACAGTTTTAGAAATGATTTAAGAATATGATTATCAAATACAGTAATAAGAATAAAAATAAGACCGCAAATCCTGCTTGCTGTTTTCCTATAGTCACTTCCATTTGCAGACCTCTGCCCTATTTGATGTATCTGCAAATGTGATTCCCCATACACAGGGAGCAACACTATGATTCAGAGCTAGAGGTGATTTGTTAAAGGGGGGAACACTGTATTTCAGCCCTTTGCAAATCCTAAGCAGATTT
Organism: Rhinolophus hipposideros; assembly: GCF_964194185.1. NCBI lineage: Eukaryota > Metazoa > Chordata > Mammalia > Chiroptera > Rhinolophidae > Rhinolophus > Rhinolophus hipposideros. The sequence continues at coordinate 42,903,011 of NC_138050.1, read as the reverse complement.
TTGAAGAGAAAAGAAATGAGAGTTTTACACATCTGGGTTCTAGAGTTTTCTCTTAGCCCAGTGGCCTATGCTAAACCAGCTTCAGGAATAACAGAATACACTGAGCTCCTAATAACTACTGCAGAGAAATGAAACATACATCGTTTGTTGTCTATATCACTATTCACACATACACACACATACAAGCACACACTCGCATGCAAAGTCGTTAAACTAAAAGCAGAGTAGTTAAGATTTATCACCCAATAAATACAGACTTCCAACTAGCTACTGACTTCATTTAAGAAAATAAAGGGATGTAAAACTATGCGTTTTTCTCTAGAACATGAGCACTGCATTCCAGACACTAGATGCCACGCTAGAGGCCAAGAAGAGAGGGTGAAGACAGAAGACCAGGTCATGACTCTGCAAAATTCATTTCCTTGCAGCAAACTAGACCTTGCTTAAAGAGCTGTGTGGCAGGTTTGCTCTTCCTAAGAGCAGGTGAATAAGCAAAGCCTGCTTCCTCAGTTTCCATAACTTTCCTGCTGCTCAGAGCAGTAAGGCTGTTAACAGAGGAAAAACTTCCTTGAATTAGCGTGAATCACTTCTTTGGAGATAGAGTTACAACCAGTAATTTTCAGATCAATTTACATGATATTCCACTTACTTTGTGCAGCTTTTCATTGCTCCTAGACTTGACTGCACTAATAACTTGGGTCCTTCCAATCAGAAGTTTGCATTTTCTCAGAGCTCATTTGTCCAATGGATACATATTGAGACATCCTGTGGAGTCAAATGCTTAATCATTCTCTTACCACAGGTAACAGTCTCTTGTTGAGAGTCTTTACCTTAGAGTGGGGGCATAAGGTTCAGATGGAAACAAACCCAGGCTTTTCATGCTGCCTTAAGTTTACCTCCAAGTTCCCCATATGAGGTCATCGTATGCCAGCTGACCCTCATAATCAACATTTCTTCCATGAACCTCTGCCCCAACCCTGTCATATAGGCAGGAGATGTGATGACTAACACCGTTAGGCCTTTTTCAGGCTTCTCTGTTTGAAACAGCTGTGGAAACTAAGGAGCCAACGCATCAATGGAAAATGTCTATTTTACTGCTTATAATTGAGATTTCGTTCATTAACTTATTTATTCATGAAACAGACATTAAGACTATTTTACTGGGTTCTACGATAACTCTTGGGGGTGGGAAGAAAATGACACTGTGCTCTCCCTCAGGAAGGGATAATAAAAGGAGACATGATCTATGATCAAGATTAACACAAGAAGCGTTTAAGAACAGGCAATGAAGTATGGCCATGGCGCAAAGGCAGCCATCATTTATGGAATTCCTGCTATTGCGTTCCAACTGTCCTTTCTATGTTATTTTTTCTTCAAAATAAAATATATATGAGGATATGATCTCTATGTTATACACGGGAACAAAAGTAAATTTTCTAACATTGCACATCTAATAAATGCCAGAAATGGTATCCAAATATAAAATATATTACTCTAATATCATTGCAATTCCCTGATTTTGTGCCATCCCCCAATTTAAGTGGCATATTATTATTCTTCACCATCGTTTCTTCCCTGACACATCATTATTCCCTTTCTGGTTATTTGTTGAAGCTTTTCCAGTTGAGGTGATTCTGGTTAGGGCTAGGAGGCAGGGTCAAAGTGAGAAGAGGTAGAGGAGAACAAAGCCCGAAGAATGAGGTATAGACCTAAAACTAACCCTGAGCTTTCAGTGTTTTTTTTTAATGGGCTCCAGATCATTAGTCTCACAGTGAAAAAATACTTATTTTTACATGTCTTCTTTAGTACTGTACTCATCCATCTCATACTTGTGCCTTTCTGGGAATATATCAGCTATCTATTGCCACAAACCTTTCTAAAATTTAGAGGCTTTAAATGATAAGCAGTTGCTTAAGTTAACCCTTTTTGGGTCAGTGATTTAGGCTGGGCTCAACTGGGCTCCCCCACATTTTCAAAAGTTTGCCGAGTGTCAGCTGGCATAGGATGACCTCATCCAGGATGTCAGGGATAACTTGTGACTCATCCTTCAACAAGCTGACCCCATTTGGTCTCCTGGCTACAGAGAGGAGACAAGCAAAAGAAAAAATGTACAAGCACTTTTTCAAGGCCCTGTTTGCACTGCAACTACTAACATCTTATTGGTAAAAGTCACATAGCCAAACTCAAATCAAGAGGTGGAGAAAAATTTTGCCTCTTGATAGAAGGAACTACGAAGTCACACTGCAAATGGGCATGGATGAAAAGAGGAGATATCTGGGGCCATTAAAACAATCCATGTACACTTAGGAGGAAACAAGGGAATTCCTGACTAGATGGGTGCACGTTTCCTAGGTTTTATGCACTGGTTTAACAGAGTAAACATTCTTTTTCTGTACACAAAAAGAACAGATTAAAAAGAAATTTAAAGAGAATACAGTGTACTCTGTCATTCTACGGATCATCTTCTCCTTAAATTTCCCTACCAACGTTCAGATTTAGGGGAGATCCAAGATGGTAGAGTAAATGAACCCTGCGCCTGCTTCCTTCCGTGAACAAATTAAAATTACAACTAAATTATAGAACAATCAACCTGGAGAATCATCTGAAGTCTAACTGAACAGAAATTTTATAACTAATGATATAAAGAAGATGGCATGTCGAGACTGGTAAGAGAGGCAGAGACACGGAACTGGCCAACCCCAAATCTCTGTGTGGCTGTTGAGAACCAGGTGGGATATCTCAGCCACAGAAGATCCACCCAGAGGAGTGAGGGACCCCAGTTCCACAACAGCTTCCCCAGCCCAGGGTACTGGTGTCAAGAAGAGAAGCTCCCACAACATCCAGTTGTGAAAGACAGTGGAGCTTCTGACCATCCTGGTGGGTCGGAAAAAGGCAGGAAACCCACGTGTCCTCTTAAACAGCCTGCGAACAGACTTTCTCACTCCCAAGCACTCACCTTGGGCTCCAGTGGAGGGACAGTAACTAGAGGGATGTTGGAGACATATGGGGTTGACTGAGTAACAACCAATTGGTTGTTATTGTGGGCAGTAGAACAGTCGGCATTTTCCCCCTGTGAGGTCCTCTTCCAGAGCAGCCTGAGGGTGGGCCTCATCTTTCCTACATTGAGGCCTCCCCCTATGCTTATGGTCAAATCTGAATCTGATTGGTCAGGTGAGCTCCACAGCTTCACCCTATTGACTCAGTGGGACTCCACCCATCCAATGCCAGAGGCACTTTTCTCCAAAAGCAGCCAGCCCCATTTACATTGCACTCTTTCTTGGAAAACTATTAGAGTCCCACAAACATCAAGAAGGCAGAGACTGGCTTTGGTGTTCTCTAAGACGTTTGCTGAGTAGCTCCAGACTCAGCACTGGCACCCAACCAGAATTTACATTAACCTGGTGACCACAACTCTTTCCATTCTAGTGACTCCCTGAGACCATGCCTTACCCGACTTGCATACCTCCTGAGGCTTTATCAGTGGCTGAACCTTAAGTGAGCTGGCAGGTGGCAGCAGGTCTCAGCGTGTCCTGACATTTTGCAAAGCTACATCAGCCCTGGTACTGGTAACAGACATCATCACTTCACAATGTGGCTTTTTCTATGTGCCTCCAGTGTTAGCACAGGAAGTGAACAACCACTGATCACTTTGTAGTTTTTACCATGTATTCCCCAGCTGGTCACAGGCAGTGAGTGACCTAGGCCTGTACCAGAGCCCCTTCTAAGAGGCCCCAGAATGAGCATTCTCGGAGGTTGGCTTCAGACCACAGCAGAGCACTGCCCCACAAGTGGCACACACAAAGGGCAGTCTCAACAAGCACCAGAGCTCACTGGAGCAAATCCTACTCAGTGGAATAAGTGTCCCACACAGCAGCCTATAAGCTGTGGATGTGGCCAAATCCCATGGCCAATCAGCCTAAGAGTCAATCTACCCACTACGTGTCACTAGCAACCAAGGCTCAACTACAACAGGGAAGCACACACAACCCACACAAGGGACACTCCTGGAGCACCTGGAGCAGGTGACCAGGGAGACTGTCCCACTGGGCCCCACAGGGCACCTACTACATAAAGCCACCTGCCTATGACTGGGGGATATAGCAGATCTTCCTAATATATAGAAGTAGAGAGGCAGTGAAAATGAGGAAACAAAGAAATACATTTCAAATGAAAGAACAGGAGAAAACTCCAGAATAAGAACTAAACAAAATGAAGGCTAGCAACCTACCAGAAAGAGAGTTCAAAGCAATAGTTATAAGGATGCTCAAAAAACTTAGTGAGAACTTCAACAAAGAGATAACAAGCATAAAAAAAGACATAGATGTCATTAAAAAGAACCATTCAGAAGTGAATAATACAATAACTAAAATGAAGAATTTACTAAAATGAATCACCAGATTAGATGAAGCAGAAGATTGATTTGGAAGGCAAGGTAGCAGAAAACACCCAATCAGAAGAGCAAAAAGAAAAAAGAATCCAAAAAAAAATAAAGATAGTTTAAGACCTCTGGGAAAACATCAAGCATAACAACATTCACATCATAAGGGTACTAGAAGAAGAAGAAAGAAAGGGGTTGAGAACCTATTTGAAGAAATCATGATTGAAACTTTCTGAACCTGACAAAGGAAATAGACATACAAGTCCAGAAAGCACAGAGAATTCCAAACAAGTTGAACCCAAACAGGCCCACACCAAAACACATTATAATCAGAATGGCAAAGGTTAAAGGCAGAGAATCCTAAAAACAGCAAGAGAAAGGCAACTAGTAACTTATAAGGAAACTCCCATAAGGTTGTCAGCTGATTTCTCAACAGAAACTTTGCAGGCCAGAAGGGATTGACAGGAAATATTCAATGTGATGAAAAGCAAGGTTCTACAAACAAGATTACTCTACCCAGCAAAACTATCATTAAGAATTGAAGGACAAATAGCTTCCCAGATAAGAAAAAGCTAAAAGAATTCATCAGCAGCAAACCAATATTACAAGGAATGTTAGAGGGACTTCTTTAAGTGAAAAAAAGAAAAAGAAAAAAGAAAAAAAAATAAAGAAATGGAGATCAAAATTATGAACAATAAAATGGCAATAGCTACATATCTATCAACAATTACTTTCAATGTGAATGGATTAAATGCTCCATTCAAAAGACATAGGATGGCCAAATGGATAAGAAAACAAGACCCTTACATATGCTGCCTACAAGATACTCACTTCAGATTGAGAGGCACACATAAATTGAGAGGACACAATAAGATATTTCATGAAAAAGGAAATTAAAAAAAAAAAAAAAAAACTGGAGTAGCAATACTTACACCAGACAAAATATACTTTAAAACAAAAACTGTAACAAGAGACAAAGAATGATCTGGCAATCCCACTTCAGGATATTTATCTGAAGAAACCCAAATGCTACTTCTAGGGGTCATGCGCATCCATATGTTCATTGCAGCATTGTTTACAAAGACCAAAATGTGAAGTCAGCCTGGGTGTCTGTAAATGGAAGAATGGATAAAGAGGAGATGGTACATATATACAATGGAATATTGCTCAGCCATGGAAGGGAATGTGTCCTTGCCATCTGCGGCAACATGGATGAACCTGGAAGGTATTGTGCTAAGTGGAGTATGTAAGACAGAGAAAGACAGATGCAATATGATTTCACTTATATGTGGAGTCTAAAAAAAAAAAAAAAAATTAACAAACAAAATAGACACAAAGTCATAGATACATAAAACATTTTGATGGTTGCCAGATGGGAGGGAGTTGGGGGTGTGGGTGAAAAAAGTGGAAGGAATTAAGAAGTACAAATGGGATGTTACAAAGTAGTTATGGGGATGTAGCAGATAGCATACGGAATATAGTCAATAATACTGCAATACCTATGTATGATGTCAGATGGGTTGGGGTGATAGATGGGAGGAGTGGGCACGGATTAAAAAGTACAAATTGGTAGTTGCAAAATAGTCATGCGGATTAAAGCATAGGGAGTATAGTCAATGCTATGGTAATAACTATGTATAGTGCCAGGTGAGTAATATACTAGTTAGGGTAGTACTCACCTGGCACTATACATAGTTATTGTGTTATTTAAAAAGTATAATCACTTCTTAAATTATATAAATGTCTAACCACTGAAATTAACATAAAATACCTGAAATTAATATAAAATAATATTGAATGTCAACTGTAATTGAAAACTTAAAAAAGGGTGGGGAAAGGTGAAGGGGATTAAGAGATCCAAATTTTCCGATATAAAACAAATAAGTCATGGGGATGTAATGTACAGCATAGGGAATATAGTCAATATTGTGATAGCATAGTATGGGGTCAGATGGTTGCTGGACTTATCACAATGATCACTTCTTTAGGTACATAAATGTTGAATAACTATGGTGTATACCTGAAACTAATATAATGTTGTATGTTAGCTATATTTTACTAAAAATATATTTTTTTAAAAAAAGTAAAGCAAAGTTCAGATTTATTATCATAAAATCACCATTACCTCCCCTGCCCAAGAAGTTAAACCAAAGGTTCAGTAACCAAATTTTTGAGATTCTTTAAATACAATGTCTCTTACAGAATAACATAATTATAAATAAATAATAACACATAAGTATGATAAATATATAATATCAATAAATAATATTATTATAATTATTTAATAATTTATTGCCATTTATAAAATCATTAATATATGCCAACCTCTACATTAAGTAACATTTTCTCATTTAGTGATGGATGCATTATTACTCCAGTTTTGTAGATGAAGAAACTGAGACCTAAAGCTAAGTTTGTACTCAAGTCAGTCTAATTCCAAAATACGTCCTCTAGTCAATGTGCTTTCTTTTTACTCTTGACTCACATTTCCTCACATTAAGATGTGGTCAATTTCATCCTGTTTTTCTTTTTTTTTTTTTTTTAATTTATTGGGGTGACATTTGTTAGTAAAATTACATAGATTTCAGGTGTACAATTCTGTATTACATCATCTATAAATCCCATTGTGTGTTCACCACCCAGAATCAGTTCTCCTTCCATCACCATATATTTGATCCCCCTTACCCTCATCTTTCACCCCCCACCCCCCTTATCCTCTGGTAACCACTAAACTATTGTCTGTGTCTATGAGTTTTTGTTTCTCATTTGTTTGTCTTGTTCTTTTGTTGTTTTTGGTTTATATACCACATATCAGTGAAATCATATGGTTCTTTGCTTTTTCTGTCTGACTTATTTCGCTTAACATTATACTCTCAAGATCCATCCATGTTGTCACAAATGTTCCTATATCATCTTTTCTTACTGCCAAATAGTATTCCATTGTGTATATATACCACAACTTCTTTATCCATCCATCTATCGAAGGACATTTTGGTTGTTTCCGTGTCTTGACCACCGTAAACAAAGCTGCAATAAACAAACAACCCAATTGGAAAATGGGCAGAGGACCTGAAGAGACATTTCTCCAAAGAGGACTTACAAATGGCAAATAGACATATGAAAAAATGCTCAACATCACTAATCATCAGAGAAATGCAAATAAAAACTGCACTGAGATATCACCTCACCCCAGTCAGAATGGCTATCATCAACAAGACAAATAGTAACAAGTGTTGGAGAGGCTGTGGAGAAAAAGGAACCCTCATACACTGTTGGTGGGAATGCAGACTGGTGCAGCCGCTATGGAAGGCAGTGTGGAGGTTCCTCAAAAAATTATGAATAGAATTACCATATGACCCAGCAATCCCTCTCCTGGGTATCGACCCAAAAAAATCTGAAAACATTTATCCATAAAGACACGTGTGCTCCAATGTTCATTGCAGTTATGTTTTTCTTTATTTTGCCTTTCGCTCTTCTAATCCATCTCACATAACAACTCCCAGATTGACGTGAGACAAGTGCTATTTCTGGCAATTACTCTCCTGCTTTCGATACAAAATGGTTCCCCTATGGCTCACTTCTAAATTTAACAAGACATTTTGGTTTCCTCTGAAAAGAAGGTATCTTATCTACCAATTTCTAATGTTCTATGCTCCAAACTGAATAATATCCATTAGGATTTTGTTTAACTCCATACCACGCAGCATTCAGTCAGGGTTTTTCTTGAATTTCTCTTTGCCCATGTTCTTTCTCATATGAGGGATGGATCCTCTAGCAAAGTCCTACCCATCTGTCAAGGTATATTTTACAAGGAATGTTCTGGTACAGTTTTATGGTATCAACTCACCATCTCTCATAGAAAATCAGTTGGAATGTTGGCTAGAAGCGTTCACTGAGTGCTGATAAATAGCCCAGGTCAAGAATGTTTCAGTCCATTTATGGAAATGAACACTGCTATGCCTCTACAAAGCGTAAAAAAACAAACAAACAAAAAAGTAGAACAAAGTTCCATGAATCATCACTGCATAAGTAACTGAATGTGGCAAAAAAAGAGGTTTTCTTTTTTCTTTGAAATGCCTCTCTGTTCAAACATATAGGGCCCAGCAGTCTGTCACCCTTTTCCAAAAATGAGTTGACAGGAAAGAGAAGAGTCAAAGGAAGTCTCTAATGGGGTACCAAATTAGTACATGGAAGAAACAAACATGTCGAGCTCATTATGCATTGTTAATGGCCTGTTTATGGCTGAAGCTGTCACAGAAAACAAGAGAGTCTGGTAAGTCAATAATTTATTTTGGGCTGGGGAATTAATTAGGAAGACAATTAAATAATTGTGGGAAAGTAAAAAATATGTTTGCACGTTTTGTTTTTAGAACTCAGTGGTGGTTTAGATGGGATTTGGATATGGCATGAAAGGGAAAAAGAAGTTAGAAGCAGAAAGGAAGTAAGCTTTCTAGCTGTTTCTTTATTATAAGATGTTGATAAAGAAATCTCTTCAAAGACATTTCAGGCAAACAGCAGGCAGCAGTCAGCTACATTGATCCCTATGCATATTTGAATGCTTTTACATTTCATTTGAGAACAGGTGGGTAAGTATGCTGTGGCCTGGGTTTATTTCTGCTCCAGTTTGAGGTTATACAATGAATAAGTGATTTTTCACCTTCCAATCTACCATGTGAATATCAACAGTAGATCCAAATGAAAAGTAATACTATTATGAGTATGTTTTAAAGCAACTGTTTATATAGACATCAAATCACTTCCTAGACTTTTTAAGGAATAAGAAATAAGAATAAGATTCTTATTCAACAGAAATAAGAATCTATAATTTTCCATGCTGAAATTATACTTGTGTAACTGTCATATCTGTTTCAATGAAGCGACTTCCATGCCTTAGTACTATCCTGTATTAATAAAGAAAATGTTTTGTGAACTGGTTACAGGAAATAATTCTTTCCAACAAGTAGTGCTGTTGAGATTGGACTTGAGTATGCTCTGTACAGACAATAATAGAAGTCTGTGAGGTAAGGCTTAGGTTCTTTCCACATGTGTCTACCAGTAAACGTCCCCCTCTGTCCTTTATATTCCCTGATAGGGAAAAAAAGATCATCATTCTGAAAACAACTATAAAACACCATTTTTTAAAAACTCTGGTACTTGGAAAGGAAATTTTAAAAAATGGATTACATGATGGACACATTTTTTTTTCTTTTGTAAAATCACTGCAGTGAAATCTATAGGCACAAGAAACAAAATTTTGAAAAATTACATTATATTCTAGAAAGCTTAACAATCTACCGCTTACAAGATTTCTTTCTTTTGAAAAAAAAGATCCTTCATCCTGGTTTCTCACTGCTCTTATGGAGAATCCAGAAAAATAAATCAGCCTTAAAAAGTGATATGATGATAATGATAGTGGTTTTTGCATTTTTTATCTACAGAAGTGTCCGAATCATGTCTCATCATCATCAGCAGCAGCAGCAGCAGCAGCATCTTGGAAGGAAATCTTAGACTTTCCTATTGCTGCCTTCATCTGCCACCAGCCAGGCCCAAGATGAGAAAACGTCCCGCGTCCATGGTATGAGCACTCACAAGAGGAACTCAGGACTTGAATACTAGAAGAATACTGAGGAAACAGTGAAGTTACCAGACGAGAAACTCAATTCTTCAAACTGATCTTGTGCGTCTTACCTATTTCTGAAGCACACAGTGGGGATGAGCCTGGCACGGAGGGAAACTGCAGCTCAAGGGCAAGGCAAGAGCTTTGATTTCTGAACAAATTCAGGTTTGGACTTCCTCACTAGCAGAAGTTGGCAACTAGGAAGATGAGAACTAAGCCTACCACTTCGTAGTAGGGATCCAGAAACCCCAGCTGTGAGGAGGAGGAAGAAGGGTGCAGGAGCTAGGAACACACAAGGTTGTAGAGGGTCCTTGGCCCATCCTGAAACTTTAGAACTTTTGGACCAATCCCCTGTCTGTTTTACAACACCCATACACACAATGTAATTAGAGATACAAATCTCACTCATTTGGCTGAGAGATAGAATAATATATCTCACAAATTATGACTGGATTATTCCCATTATTATCTACACAAGTTGAGGAAATAAATACTTGCTGAAAAAAGTCAATAGTTGGTTGCCTCTTTAATTTGTGGATGGTTTCTTTTGCTGTGCAGAAGCTTTTTAGTTTGATATAGTCCCATTCATTTATTTCAGCTTTTACTTCCCTTGTCTTTGGGCTGAAATTCATAAAATTCTCTTTGAATCCAAGGTCCATAAGTTTAGTACCTATGTTTTCTTCTATGCATTTTATTGTTTCAGATCTTATATCCATTTTGAGTTAATTTTGGTACATGGCGACAGATAGCAGTCTAGTTTCATTCTTTTGCATGTGGCTTTCCAATTCTCCCATCACCTTTTATTGAAGAGGCTATCTTTTTTCCATTGCATGTGTTTGGCTTCTTTCTTTTCGAAAATCTGAAAACATTATTTGTAAAGATATATGTGCTCCAATGTTCATTGCAGTTTTATTTACAGTGGCCAAGACATGGAAACAACGTGTCCTTCAATAGATGAATGGATAAAGAAGATGTGTATATACATAATGGAATACTATTCAGCCATAGAAAAAGATGAAATAGTAAGTACCATTTATGACAACTTGGATGGATCTTGAGATTATTATGCTGAGCAAAATAAGTCAGACAGAAAAAGTCAAGAACCATATGATTTCACTGATATGTGATATATAAAACTGAAAGCAACAAAAGAATAGGACAGATGAAGAAACAAAAATTCATAGATACAGACAATAGTTTAGTGGTTACCAAAAGATAAGGGGAAAGTGGGATAGTAGAAGAGGGTAAAGGAGGTCAAATATATGGTAATTGAAAGAGAATTGATTCTGGGTTGTGAACACACGATGGGATTTATAGATGACGTATTACAGAATTGTACACCTGAGATCTATGTAACTTTACTAACAACTGTCCCCCCAATAAACTTAAAAAAAAAAAAAGGCAAGATCAGAGAAATACAATAAGGAGCTATTTTCTGAGTTCTTTCTTTGTCAGGCTTCCATCGGGAAATGGGATGAAGAAGAAAAGTTTCCACAAGGCCAGCTGGCTGGTGAGTGCTTCCTCTAAGCACTGGAAATATTAGATCTCTCAACAGGGATCAGATAAACTGGAAGTTACCCAACACTACACGATTTAGAATTTCACTTGCCTAAAATTACTGGACTGGATAATCTTTCAAATTCCCTGTAAGCTTTGCTTCACCAAAGTTGTCTAGTTTGGAACCCAGCATGTCCTTAGGCCCGCTCCATCTTTGTGGAAGCCGTGTCAGTTCAGCAGAGCTTATAGCTGTAGTTCTCTAAGCTGGGAGCTCTTGAAAGTTTACCCGCAGACGGATGCTTGCCTGGGACTATAGTTAGCATCAGTCTTTTCTGAGAATCCTAACAATTATTTTATTTTTGCATTGAGAAGTCTTTTCTTTTATTAAAAAAAAAACTTTTGATAGGATACTCTAAGATATTCATTGTTATTTTTTAAAAGTCTGCATTTAATAGTTACAAAATGGCAGCATGATTTTAGCACTCCTATCATTTTCCTTTTTTCTTTTCCTTTTTTCCTTTTTTTTTAAATACATTTTGTCTGCAAAATTTAGAAGCTACGTTGTAGGACGATTTCTTTGGTTTTCTGACTTATAAAGGGAACAGAGATTTTCATTCAGACATTCATTCAATAAATATTTACTGATGATTCACTATATGCCAAGCACTGTTCTAGACCTTTGAGATCCATCAGTTACCAAAACATCAGATAAAAATATCTGTCCCCATGGATCTTATCTTCTTCTTGGGAAGAGAAAATAAACAACAAAGACAATAAATAAGTAATTGGGTTGTAGAGGACAGGTACAAAGGTCTTAAACCAAAGGTTATTGCACCTGAATTCAATTCATTTTGAAATCAGCATCTTCTTATGCCAGACTTTGCATTCTAGGCTCAATTGATTTAGGGGTGAATAAGGCAAAACTCAGCTCTTCAAGATGTTCATTTTATAATACAGAAGATGAAATAAGATATTTCCCTTCCTAAATTATCAGCTCTTAGATTACAATAACTATTAAACAGAATTTTTTAAACTCTGAAAGTTCCATAGCAGAGGTAAATCTTGGGTGCTAGAACTATTGAAATGCACTTGTTTTATAGTCTCTGCGCTTAGAGCATCCATACTTTCCTTTTTCTGATTCCTGCCTGTAAGCTTAGCCCCACACTTAGAACTTGGTCCTCTCATCTCACAATTCAAGCAGCTCACTTACCACAAATAGCGGAGTGGTGTGAACACTGAGAGCGTGTGGACCTGACAGTATACAAACCAAGTGCAGTGTGTGCACCGTGAAGCTGCTCCATGAGTGTGAGCATTTCAAACCTTCACTTGGTTTTCAGAGACAATGAACAGGGCTCTGGATATGTGTATTAAGCACCATTACAGAACCATTATGTGTACTAAGAACCAGTTAAAAGACTAAGTGAAGAATGTTTAGAAAATAAATGACCTCTCCTTGGATAAGGTTCCATTACCAAGTCAAGTTTTAGTAGGTACATAAATGGTTATGTTTTCCCCCAAAATTGCTGCACAGGTGGGAGATTACAGAGAGATGATGCAAATGAGCTGGTAGTTTAGAACAAATTAAAAAACAGTGTCAGATGTTAACATGCAAAATGCCAATACTGCATATGTACAACAATAAGTGGAATATTGAATAGGATTTTTATTTTTATTTGACTGCCAGTTATGTCATTGGGCATTTCACAAGCTGGGACAGGGGAGGAGAAAATGAAGAGATGCTATTCTAATTGTTGAACTCATAAGATCTGTCAGGTTCCTGCTTCCAGTGAAGGCAGATTATAAATTAGAAAGAAAAGTGACAAAACTGAAGGAGACCTTAACAAATGGAACTGGGAGAAAGCCAGATTTTGCATGGAATGGGTGCTTCGGGGAATAAAGCCTTCTGGCAGTTTGGTTGTGTTTATCCCAAAATGTTTGCATGGAAAACAGAGTGCATTTGCATTTTGTAAGCAAATGATGATAATAATAGGTTTCTGAAAGATATAAATCAGGGAAGATTCAATAAAAGCAGAAAATTTTGAATATGCATGTTTTGACCCTCCCCCACACTCACAAGCAGAGGTTCCCAGTTTTTTCGGATTTGTGAATTCTATGTAGGGAAGGACCAGGTCCCCAGCTGGTTGCCAGGTTGGGTTTCTGGTTGAGGAACACAGCAGAGCTCTCTGCTGCTCTTTGTAAGCACTGTCCTCCCCCTGCGCCCTCACTGGCCTCTCCATCACCTGCCTGATCACAGTTTGGACGTGTGGTGACTGGGCTGTTACAGCCGCTTCTTCCCAGCTCCCATCACCAAGGCAAAGAACAGGGTTTGCCAGTCGATAAACTTCAGCTAGCTCTCAAACATGCTATGGTATATAATAACTGCTCTATAACAATTGGAATAAATAAAACTTATTATTCCAGCCACGCTGTTGATCAAATTTGATCAAAAAGACATAGAGGCACTTCTAGAAAACTCTTTGACATAGATCAAGTGAGATTTTTCTGAGTTAACAAAAGGAAAATGTTTATAAAAAGTGGTTTGGTTCATTTATTCCTTAATTATACAAATATTTATTAAATGTGTAGTGCTACACAGGTGAACAATCTTTTTTTCTTTTCCTCTTTAAGGTGATTGTAATCATTCACAGCTGCTTGAAAACAGTCCCTTTCCCAAAATGAATCTCCCAGATCTATATATTAGTCTTTGGTCAACTACAGTTTTATTCACAGATAATCTCCTCCCCACCTCTACATTAACGATCATCAGACATATTGAGATTCTAATCATTACTCATGAGTCTCAGGACTTTCCACTGGGGTCAATCTATACAATAAGTTTCCTGCAGCAAAAATTGAAGCAACGCATGAATGTGTCACTACTAAAATTACTCATCATAAAAATTTTTTTGAATAATTTTTCTGTTCTTGTTGAAAGTAATGTATGAATCCAGTTTGAAAAATAATAGTGAAGGTAAACCTAATGAAAATCAACAATCCATTGCCACTACACTTCCCCATTCTGAGACCTGCTCCCCAGAGAGAAGCATTTTATGTTTCTGTGTTTTCTTAATTTCCAGCTGCTTAATATATGTACATAAATATGTCTAGATTACTCTCTTCACTCACTTATTCATTCTAAAAATGAGTGCTTATTGTGTGCCAGCACTTTGACTAGAAACATACATTAAAAAATGTCAAATATATATGTATATATATATATATATTTGATGTTTTATATATATATGTATATATATATTTGACGTTTTATATATATGTGTGTATATATATATATATATATATATATATATATATATATATTTGACCCATTCTTGCAAATGTATTGCAACTTCTTATCTATTGATGAACTTCTGCTCATTTTCTTTGTTATTATGGATTTATACGGTTTTGTAGACCAATATAATTTTAAGGGGCTCTGAGAAAAAAGAGGAGATAAGCATTGTGGTCAGCCCACTACCTCCACCAGAAACGTCCTGATCTTCTCTTTATGGAAACTCTTTGGATGTATAAGAACTTGGAAAAATATGAGCCCACTTTCACACAGGAGGAACCAGGGCAAAGTTACCTCAGCTTTGTTAGAGAAAGCATGGACTGGTAGAAAAGCAATGAACTGGGAGCTGGGGAGCCTAGGCCACATCCATCGTCATGCGGATAACACAGCATTCAGAGTGCTTAGGAAGTAGAGTGAGCTAATATGGTTATTTATTACTATCTTTAATGTAGTTAACATTTGTTTAGCTCATTCTATTTGTCAAGCATTGTGAATGCTGTACCGATTTTCTCATTTTAATTAGGTACTAACATTACTCCATTTTTCAGATGACAGAACTAAGGCCTAGAAACAATAATTTTGCCATGTTTTCGGGACAAAACTGGGATTTGAATCCAAGCCTATTTCTAGAGCCTACATTTACCTTCTTCTCCCTATTCGTTAAGTCAATTTAATAAACATTAGTTGAAGTTCCACTGTTTCCCAGGCACTGTTCTCGGCTACTAGATTCTAGGCAGAAAGGTGAATAAGGCACAGCATTTAAAACATGTATGGGGACTCTTTATATCCTCCTGGCCTCACCTGTAATTCCATCCATGCCTGATGGAGAGTTTCAAGTAGATTCCAATTCCTGATTCCATACATGCTGACAGCTTCACTCCTCAAGCATGTGCCCTGTCCCCTGACACTGGGTCCACCAAGAACTGGCATTGTCCATGCTCACAAAAGGTTGGCGAGTGTGAGATTTACCATCCAGGAGGACACCTGTCAGTAGCTGGAGGGTGGTAGCTGGTGAATAAATAGCAGACAATTCTGAGAGACATTCTGTAGGTTTCTCAGGAGGTCCCTGGGGAATCAAACCGCCACTGTCCATAGCAGCAACCTTTAAATTACATTCTTGTATTGGCTTTTTCTCCTTCTGTTTCACTCTCCTCAGCACCTCATGCCTGCTCCCTGGAAGACCCTTGTCTTAAGGATAGTTTTCAGGAAAACCCAAGTCAAGATGTACGCTCAGAGTAACCCAATATATTTTGGTAAATGTAAAGATAGGGGGTAATGTGGAGACATAGAGGTAGGGGTACTCAGCCCAATGAAGATAAGTGGGAGTCAGAGATGTCTTCTAGAGGAGGTGATACCAAAGGATAAATATGGTTATCTATTTTTCCTTCAGGTAGAACAAAATGAGAACAACAGAACAAAGTGTGAAACACGGGCATTTACTCATTCATGTATTCTTTCATGAATATCCATTGGATAACATGGATGCTAGGGATACAGGATTAAAAACAACAACGGGCCCTGTCCTTGTGGGGCACATAGGAAAAGATGTGCAGACAGATGAGCAAATATTGACATAAAGTGAGAGGTGCACGAGTGCTATAAAGAATGAAAGCAGGATGGGGGGACTACAATCCTTACTACCAATTCCAATTGCTTGCTGGTGGGGAGTTTACAGCACCACCACGCAATTCGCTGACACCAACTGAGGATCCTACAATCTCACTCAATTCTGATATCATCTACCTGAGATGGCATCAGATCCTATGGGTTAAGGGTTCAGTTTCACAAGACTTCCCCCACTTCAGAGGGAGAATGCTATTTTAGAGAGGTTGGTCTAAGACATATCTCAAAGGAAGAGTATTTGATTTAAGAGATGAATGAAGTAAGGGCACCAGCATGTATCTAGGGGAAGAGTTTGGGGCACAGAGACATGTAAGGTGTGTTCAGGAAACACAATAAGCTTGAAGCACAGTCAGTAAGGGGAGTGTAGGACGAAAGTTAGCTAAGACTTGACCGGGCCATGAAGGCCAGCTAAGGCCCTTGTCTATGCTAAGGACTTTAACTTAACCTTGTGTCACTTTTCTAGGATTCACTTCCCTCATCAAATGAGAAGGTTATAAATCCACAAGATCCTTTATAGTGCTAATACCTCACTATACCTACATTTAAGCGCCTTGGCAATTTGGGCCTAACCCACCATAGCTCTGTTTTATAATACTTCTTGGAAAGCTTGGATAGTTCGTAAGGAGGAAGTCAAGAAAAATACATGAAAACGCTCTGTTTTCCTTCAATTTCCAATACCCTATTTCCTAAATATAAAGTCAGTTAAAGTGTAACTTAATTTGTCATAACCCAGCCTAGATGGGACTCTGGACAGTGACGCCAGCACATGGTGCTCCTTGGTAGCCTGTCCACTATGGCTTCAAGTAAAGGTTCAGACTCACTCTCCTTTTTTTAAACTATCTTGTTACAGGTGTGTAAAGACAGAGAGAACAGTTAATGGACTTGCCCCAAGCCATGTATTTGAAGAAACAAGTTTCATTTACCACACAGCACTCAGAACCCACCCCTGACCATTTGCTTGAAGTAGGATAGGGAGCAGAGACCATAGAGACATTCAACAGCCACCTTTGTGAGTAAACCCATCTGCAGTGGTGGCCTGTGGCAGAGCCTTTCTGGAAAATGTCTAAGAGGTGTTGCAATGCTGACTGACTCCTTTAAATAATAAGAACAAAGCAAAGGTTATGCTTCCTTCCTATGCTTCCTTCCAAGTCAGAAAGGGCCAATTGAAACTAGGTCAACTTGGCAAAATAGAAATAAGACTAACTTGTAATAACACCTAAGCTGACTCCTGGTTCTTCCATTCTTTCATTATATCCAGAGAGTGCGTTGCATCTTGGATATCAGGTCCATCATCTGTTAGACCTTGGATAATTATACTCACCTTATATAACTATCTTAAGTATCACAATACATGCATGTGAAAATGTGTGGCCCTAAAAAAATATCATATTCTTCTTTTATTATAGGCAATAATGAAATTAGTACTGTCCCTTCTTATGGATAAAGAAGAAATTCTAGACGCTTAGAAAAACCTCCTCTTTGGGTTCTGCCTTCCTATGACGACACAGCTCTGTACCATGGATGTATATTCTTCTTCCTTTGGCTTGAAGTTTTAAGTTGCTTACAATATGTGGAATTCAAAGCTTCAGGCACACGACTGTCAGAACTGTCAGGAAGATTAACAACAGGTATTTGAAAAGAAAACAGTAGGCAGTTAAGGAGCTGTTGTTGGAGTATGATTTATGAGGGTTTTCATGACAAGACCGTGGTTTCGATGAGAAAACAGTACACATTTCATGAAACTCAACTACATGAGTGTTTTAATAAACAAGTTACATTTGACCAGTATTCGCTATTCATAGACCTAAAGCATCCTTAAGAATAAACAATCAAAGGAAAATACCAGAGTGATGTAGAGGCACCCCTGAGGTCCACTCTAAAGAATAAACTTTCTGTGTCCCCCATTTTATAACATCTGAACCACAGGTGACCCTTCATTTATATTTTGCAGAGGTATCAATTTATCAGTCTCAAGCCATGCCTTGCAGAAAGTACCCAGTCATTTTATTAAGTGTGACTGTAAAATAATTGATATATTAAAGATAAAAAAGACTCATAAAACTGTATTTAGTATATGAAGGCACAAGAAAAAGAAAGGGTTTAGAGTTATAGTTCACCACAATGATCATAAGAATTATTCAGTCATTAAAAAGGCTTAGTCCCACAAGGCCCTTGCTAGAATTATATTTCATATGACAATGAACTGGTACAATTCAGGAGGAAATATACACAGAGATATATAATCTGTACAGTATTTGATTATGGCAATAATTGTTTACAACTACTCACTCTTTCATTTTCAAATCAATTTGATTTGAGCTCTGCTGGGTTTTTCTGTTTGTTTGTTTTTATTTTTCTGAGATACTTTTGGGATCAAGTCAGCCAACTTGAACAAATTTGGGGGGGGGTTGTTGGAGCAAGGGGGTTATCTGTCACTCTTCAGCACAAGGCCCTCCATGTCCATCAAGAACTGACTTACCTCAGCCACAGCTTCAGCTGTCCTCTGGTTCTGCTATAATATTCATCAGCTGCTTTCCACTTCAGAGAAGCAGTTATAGCATAAACCAGGTGTGCCTGCTGGAATAACTTGATTGAGAAGATTATATCTAAACAAGGATCAGCTATTAAGTTTCATCAAGCCACATTTTTGCTCTATTTTATAGAAACAGCAGGTGAGTTAGACTGGTTGCTTGCTAAAGAAAAACACATTAAGAAGGCTTAAACCTCAAGCAAGCATGGATATAGAAGTGTTTTGGGTGATAAAAATCTAACCCGTAGGACATTTCTACAGTTATAATCTAGATGATTGAAATGAACATTACTATTTTAGGTTTAACACAGAGGATTTCGTGCCTCAAGGGGTACTTTTGAATCCTCAAGACAGTACCCAGCACCACTGAAAAATGTCTCTACACATTATGTAGCTACATGGAATCCGATGAAAATATTTAGAACATACGTCTTCAGCAATGGGTTCTTGGCTGCTGCAAATATATCAAAATGACTATACTTGGGCAAATGGGAGAATGGAAGGGAAGTGACAGTTTAAAGAAGATTAAAAAACCAACCAACTTTCAGGGAGATTAAAAAAGAGAGAGCCAGAAAGATCATTTATAAAAGGAAGGATGTAAATTCTTTACAACCTGATTGGTTTTCCCTGGAATTTGCTTGCTTTAATGAAACTGTTATTCCTGAAGGGCTGAGAGCCCTTTTTCAATATGAATAAAGCAGTACTGGGGGTTGGCATATTGTTAGTGTTTGGCCTCAAGAGACTATCTTTGAAGACCTAATTAGGTTAAAACATGTGAAAATGAGTTTAGTAATCTCTTGTGTAAGGTTTCAGGGTGGCTGATTTCTGAGTGTTGGGATGGTTAACTCTACCTAGAACATTCTTTGTGAACTCTGTATATCACTACTCTTCTGACTTCCATACGACAACTGAGTTGTCATCAAAGACTCATTTTAAACAGGCGACCTTTTCTAGAGTGAAAAAATTAAAGATGTCTCAGGTTTTTCATTGACTTTCTTTTTGATAGAATTACTGAGAAAGTTTGCACTTTTCCTAAGGTTTTCTGTTTTTCTTTTGAACTTTTCTGCCAAATAGAATAATGAGTCTGATTTATGTTTTTTTTAAATCAATCAATCCAAGGAATTAAAGAGCAAACTCTTTAATAATTTAATAAAATAGTGTTTGAGCTTTATGAACCAAAACTTTGCTTGCTAGCAGCCTCTACTGGTGAGGACAACCCATTATTAGCTCAGTCAAGTCAGAGGTAACATGTGAGGCTGAAAAGAGAATGGCCTTGAAAGTCACAGGTAGGTAAGCCATTCAGACTTTCTCAGCATTTTTTCAACTGTGCAATGGAAATGATTATACCTCATATTGTAGAGCCTTTAATTAAATGGCATAAGATATTGCACAAGTTGAAGGTTTTTTCCCATGTACAGAGCCATATTCATACCCCTCTGGTCAGTATATGTATTACTAGCAGTTAAACAATTCCTTGAAGTATTAGCTAATGAGCTCATATACTTTATTACAACTGGGTCAATTATAGACAGAAAGAGAGCGCTTAATATTGGCCACACAGGTTAAAATGTTTGTCATTACCCTTCAAAATGTATGT
This sequence comes from Rhinolophus hipposideros, assembly GCF_964194185.1. Lineage (NCBI taxonomy): Eukaryota > Metazoa > Chordata > Mammalia > Chiroptera > Rhinolophidae > Rhinolophus > Rhinolophus hipposideros. Next base: position 42,882,480 of record NC_138050.1, on the reverse strand, counting down.
CATTCTTCACCAGGAAATGAGAGTAGCAGCCACTACTGGAAAAAACCTTTAGTAAAAGATGAGTAGTTAGGGGGTGGGGGGTGGGTGATGAGGGTAAAGGGGATCAAATATATGGTGATGGAAGGAGAACTGACTCTGGGTGGTGAACACACAATGGGATTTATAGACGATGTAATACAGAATTGTACACCTGAAATCTATGTAAATTTACTAACAATTGTCACCCCAATAAAATTAATTAAAAAAAAAGAAAAAAAAAGATGAGTAGTTTACTCATAATAGGTGTAGCAGTCCAGTACGTCAGATAGCTCAGTATTTTGAATAAAAAAAAAAACACTCATTCAGAGTTGATGTCTATATGGGTACACAGATAAAGTAGACTGCAAGGACAGGGATGTTTGTCTATTTTGTTCACTATCTACTCTAATAGCTTGGACAATTGCCATAGTATTGACTAAATACATATCTGTTGATTGTGAGAGTAAAATAAAGGAAATTAGACTGAAATCATCTCATAAGTCAGATTGAATTTCAAGTTCCTAGATTTTTGGAGGCACAGCAGACATCAATAAACCAGCTCAGTGGTGCATCTGATGGTTGTGAGTCCATCCTTCGTTTGATTGAATGAGTCGGGGGCCACCATAAGAAGAGTTCCTGTTCCCTGTGTGGTTCTAGGCGGTCCCCTCAGAGATGGCTCTATCCTCCCTTGACAGCACATATATGTTTATATTTCTGCTCAAGAAATCTACCATTTATTCTGTTAAAGCACAGTTGATCATGGACTCTACTGCCAAGCTCACTTCTGAACAAGAACAAAACTAATTCTGCGTGGCGAACAAACTTGACAAAATAAACTTTCTTTAAAAGGCAGTTGGTATCTAATATGAACTAAAGTTTTAAATCTATTCAATAGATTGCATCAATAAGAAAATTAATCAAAAAACTTAAGAGGTAACCACTGTGTACAAGATACTTCATTGGACCTGTGTATTCAAATAGAAGATACAGCCCCTGCATTTGAAGGAGCTTAAAATTTTCATTGGATAAGTATAGTCTACACAGATGATATTTCCTGACAATAGATAGCACCCAAAAAGGCAGTAGAGATTATGTTTGGCTCAATACGTCAGGCAGAACTACGTCAGGTAAAAATGAGATTTCAGCTGTCCCTAAAGAATGTAGAAGAGGAATGGAAAGTACATTCTGGGCAAGGAGAAGGTAATAAATAAAGACGAAATAATGTGGCAAAGGACAAGACACATTTGGTAAAATACAAGATCACTGGAATAAGAGAGTATAAGAAAGCTTAGCAGGAGATCAGGCTGGAAAAACAATACATTTAAATTAATGTCCTTTAAAAAAAACAGGTTGTGGCAACCTGCAAGGAATTGGACAGGGCATTTTGAAATTACAGTGTTGAAATATATATTTTTTAAAGTGCTGAATTGACCCCCAAAAATAGGTCTTCCTGTCAGCCACCATTTTACAATCTGTACTGAAAAACTAACAAAATAAATAAAAATGAGCACAGTTTGAAATAAATCAAATACAAATGTTTAATAATTAGAATTGATGTATATATATTTCTACATATGAACTCAAGAGCTCTCTGTTACCAGAGAAAGAAATTATAAATCAGTTTTCTAAACCAAAATTTACTATTGTAGGTAGATGTCCCCAACTCCCCTAAATTTCAGTGTGCTAGAGAGCAGTGGTTTTCAAACTTTAGCAAACACGGGAATTGCTAGGAGAGCCTATTAAAACACAGGCTGCTCAAAACCACCCCCAGAGTTTCTTGTTCAGTAGATCTAGGGAGGGGCTTGAGAATTTGGATTTGTAACAAGTTTGCAAGTGATGCAGATGCTTCTGGTCTGGAGATTACACTTTGAGAAACAATGCTTTAGAGTAAGCCACAGCATCCAGGCACCACTGCTGCTGTGATCTGCCCTATAAGGGGCATTAGCAAATACCATTCCTCAAACCCGAGTGTTCTTTGGATGACTTATAGATATTGTTCTTTGTTGGTTGAGATATAACTTTGGTTATACCTTTTTATGTGTGAGAATTGAAAACACCTTCTAAGGAGAACATTGGACTTGGCAAGTGGAAGTGGAAAGCCCCTGTCTCCCAGTACACATCCTTATTAGGTTTCTCCATTTTCACAACATAAAAATCTTACACCCAGCTTGGCTGCTCTTAAGACACATTGTTTAGATTTAATTGGCAGGGTAGCACAGCTACTTTCTAGGTGTCTTCCAGGTAGTTCAATCTTCACTTCCCCAAATACCTACTTTTGAGAAGCTGGAAGAAATTATGTTTGTGGAGCATTGTCTGAAGGCTATGCAGTCCATGTGTTCCTCTCTAGGTAATTTGTACAAATTGGTGACACAGTGGTATGTTGCTGTCAATTGTGGAATACATTCGAAGCTATTTTTTAATGATGAGCGTTAAAGAGTGAAATTTGCACATGATTTATTTAAAACAAATAATTAGAGCAGATGTAGGGTTATTCCTCCAACATAATGCTGGCTAATTTGTACCCTGAAATGTTTTTTCAAGTGGGAGGGAGAAGTGGGGAATTTCTCAAACCTATCTTACATGTATATACATCGTTACTAGTATGTCAATGATGGACGTGTTAGAGCAATTCCCAGTGACCATAGCCACTAGGAACTTTCCCAGCACGTTAGAGTAGTCACCAGCGATCACAGCCGTTAGAGACCTTCCTGGCACCCCCGCCAGCTTTAACCAATCCCCTATCGCCACAAAAACAAAGGCGCAAACCCTCCCAAAACCCGAAAGCCCGATACTATATAACCAAACGCCCGACCCCAGTAAGTGCTCAGTCTTTGGGACCGACTCCTCTGAGCCAGCCGGTGAAATAAATTGTGTTCTCCCTGATCTCTGCGTACGGCTTGATTTTCTCAGTACTCGCTGTTTTCCGCAACAGAAGCATTGTTACTCAAATATTTTTTTTTTTTTAATACAACTGTCACTTAGGTACTCTTCAGTATGTCCCTCACCAGAATCACCTGTAATGCTTGTTAAACTGCATATTCCAGTATTCCATTCCAGATGTGTTAAATAAGCATCTCCTGTGTAGGTGCAGTCTGGGTTTCTGCACATTACAAGCTACTCAGTTGCTTCTGATGTCCATGAAAGCTTGAGAACACTCCTTCCTGGAACCCCAATTCTGGGCCCCTACAGAGCTGCACATGTGACATCCTTGTCCTACATGTCAGGCCTTTTAAAAAAGTAGCTGGTTGATCTAACTTTGCATCTACTCTAAAGATGCTATGGGGAAGTCCTTTGTTATATTCTACATGATCTCACAAGGACACTCAAAAGTTGTCTATGTTAAGTAGTAATAATTGTTATTCTCTTGCTTTGCTTTTGATTAACCATTATAAACCATATGACGAGAGAGGTTGTCTTTATGGAGGATTGTAAGAAAGCTAACCTTGTGCATTCCTATCTCTAGTTCATGTCCCTCAACTTACTTTTTTTTCAGTTTCTTTCCCTCTTTCATCTTCTATTGTCTGTTATATCTTTTTCTACTTTATGCGACTTTTATATGCAACCTTAGCTATTTGGTGGATATAAGCCCATGCGAATGTTTGTATATTGGAATTTGGCAAATGGTATGTTTCTCTTAAGGAAACAAAGGATATTTGGAACTTCATCTGAAAGCAAAATGTTGCTTTTTTTAAGAATAAATGAGAAATCCTCATCCAGCATTAATTCAATTAGCATCTAATCCAGTGTTTCTTGTGATTTATTTTTAAAACAATGTTCAAAAATGATGGCGAATACTAGAAATGGTCTTCTGAGATTTTGACCAGATCAGTGTGTTTGTGTGTATCTGTGTGCTTTTTTTTTTTTTTAGATGTGTTATGATGTTGTAATCCTCTTCCTATATCCTGTATTACTTTGGATATTTTTTAAAAGAGTTACAACTGTTGAGAAACTCTACGACTAGACATATAAACTAATTCTAAAAATATTAAAGGAAAAATAATTTTTTTCTGTAAATATAGTGTGTGTCTACATATAACTAGTACAAGATATATGAACTTGACCTCCTCTTTTTGTAATGCCCGCCCATCTGAATATGCACATAAGATACTGGAAGAAAAATTTAACTAGTGTGGCCAAGCTTTCAGCTGCCTTAAACCACAGAAATTGATTCGAGAAGCTGCATATCTAGGAATTAGTAATGGGACAGTACTACAGAGAAAAGGCTACAGTCCTAAACTTGCCTTGACACTTTGACCAGAGGAAAGATAAAATTCCAAGAGGGAAATTTTTTGGCTGGAAAATGCTTAAATAAAGAAGTTGGCTTAGTTGAGAGGACTAAGAGTAAAGCTTATACCATGTTTGCCCGAAAGTAAGACCGGGTCTTATATTAATTTTTGCTCCAAAAGATGCATTAGGGATTATGTTCAGGGAATGTCATCCTGAAAAATCATGCTAGGGCTAATTTTCCAATTAGGTCTTATTTTGGGGAAAACAAGGTAGTAGGGGGAAATGGGACAACCACAGTTCTTGCCCCTGGAGTGGGTTAGGGTGTGAGCAGAGAATTAGTTCACAGAAGTGATTTTTAAAAACCTACTGTCCAGCAAAATAATCTCACATGTGAACAGGTTAGAAGTGGCCTTACTAAAGGCACTTAGATTGTAAAATAGTACAGCAAACAGTGAGCTCTTGTTTCAGACTCAGAGGTCTGATCCTAAAACATCCTTCTACATGGAGACTGTTATTAGAAGTTATTGTACTTCAAATCTTTTCCAAACCTCAGGAACTTTCAGATTTCTGTCACTCTTTTGTCTATAAAGAAAGTAGTCATGGAATTTAGATTTGACCAATGTATCATTTAAAAGTAGAAACCTATATAACTTTACTACCATTGTAACCCCAATAAACTTTAATTTTAAAAAAAGTAGAACAAAAAAGGTGATGTCTTTTAAACATGAAAACAGGAAAATGATAATCAAAGAATTACCAACAACTAGGCTAAAAATAAATAATACTGATATGTATAATTAGAGTGTTTACATAGTTTGCACAAGTTTTTGACTATTAGTAAGGATTAAAATACCCTTTAAATTGGAATTGTATATTGATTTGGCATAGTAGAAATCACTGTTTCCTACCTCAGTTTGACTTTACACAATTTATGATCACCATCTCTGTCTCAAATTTCCTTCTAATGAACTGAGAGCAATAATTTACATCACATGCCTTTAAGGTTCCTCCTAGCTGTGTGATTACATATATTTCAAGCACAGGTACATGATTCTATGTGATTCATGAACAGAAATATTGAAATTTGGATTTCTTGTTGTTAATATATCAAGTCTGCATATTATTTACTTACAAGTTTATTGTTTCTACTCCCCTCCTATCGATACACACACTACAATGGTAGCATTTATAAGATCAGGGACTTTAACCATCCTTTTTAACTGCTAAATCATCAGTGCCTACAATAGTACCTGGGTATAAAAAAATACTTCTGGGTATAATAAATATTTCTTGAATAAATTAGTAAGAAGCTGGCAGTTAGAACACATATAAATAAGATTATACTGCAGCTGGCAATGATTGAAATCCAGGAAATAAAAAAACAGGAAAGGTGTGTGTTTGTGTGTGAGCTGAACAAGCTGAGGAAAGGATCAAAGGAAACAAAGGCCAACCAGACCTCATTACTCTATCAGAATTTAACTCCTTATTAACTAAAAATGACTAATATATCTAAGACTGTGGTTTTTCTGGCATGATTTTGTTGAATTTCACACTAAAGAAACAGACCAATAAAACTGATTGCTCACAAGCATCCCTAACACGTCTTCGCAAATTATGTCCCCCAACTCTCTTCTGGACCCTGACATAATCCATTATTGACACTTAGTGATATTATCTGTCCCGTCTTTTGCCAGGTTCTTCTGTCTCATTTCTGGTGTTACTTCTGCAGAATGAGAAGCAGAGGGAAGAGGACTCTCTGAGGAGCCACCTGTCGGAACTCTCCATTTGAACATCAGTTCTGAAGTCCAAAAGTAAACGCAGAAGGAAAATGTCAACAGAATGCATGAGATAACAAGGCTCAGTTTTCTCAGTCTCACATCTAAATCAATGCTGTAGAATATGAACTATTTTTAAAATCAAACATTGGACCCCAAATGAGTAAGACCTTAAGAAATATTTTCAGAAGAGATTCTGGAACTCATATCATGTGTAGACCACTCCTCCTTTGCACCCCTCTTTTGGAGCTTCCCTTCTCTTGGGTCAAAATTATGTATTTTCCTTTATCAATCCCTACATTAATTAGTAATTATAAACAGAATAAATAATACAGTAAATAAAATGAAGCTTTTCCCCATATGTCACAGTACCCAAAGTATGAGTTGTCTATCATGTTAAATTTTATGTAACCATTCTGCAATGCTTAATGGAGTTACAAAGTAAAGAGAGACTTATGGTCATAGTTATTAAACTGATACAAAGACCAAAAACAATAAAATTAAATGAAAGTCAAAGTGATATGTATGTTTTTACCACTTATGTTCTAAAAACTACGGACCGTAACTCATAATGATGTAATTTTTAAAAATCTGAGGTATATTCCGCATGAGAAAGAGAACTGGAATGAGACTCCTACCCTCTATCAGCAAAGGTCATTTAATTAATTTCAGTTAATCTCATTATGCTGTTTATTGGAGTTTAGGCCAGGGGCCACAGATGTCTAGGAATCCTAAGGTCCCACTCATCTCCTTTACGCAATCTTCCTATGACCCTACATATCCTATATTCTGTCCCCACCTTCAATCCCTCCTCACTCCTGAAACCCTTCCACTGTGCCCTCTAGAACCCATGATAGCTCAACAGGAAAAACTCTATGCTCAAATTCTCCTCTGAATATTCCTTTCTGAATATTTCTTCTTGCTCTAAAAGAAGATGGATTTTCATCTGAGAACACTGCTTCTCCAAAGCCCTCTGAATTAATAAAACCCCATATCCAATCCTTTACCATCAATTATACTTCTCATACACTTCTGTGTTTCAGCCATCTATCAATCCTTCGGTTGCTTATCCTCATTGTTTTAGTCCAAGCTGGGTGTAACATTCCCAACATTACTGCTATCTTATATCAAGTGAATTTCAATGTCTATTTACGTGATTCTTCCCATATTCCAGTCTCACAGTTTCTTGAACTGCTCTTCTCCCATGGTTTATCTTCAGTCAACTTTTCCATTTAGGCACCAAATTACATCCTATCTCTTCTGCATAAAGGCATGGCTCTAGAAAAGTATCCCCTCTTACTTGCCTGGATCAATATTTCCTTCTTTACTAGAAGATTGCCATCAGCATACAGACATCTAGCTTTCTAAAAATCCTCTCTGACTCCAATTCCTTTTCCATCTGCTACCCCAGTTCTCTCATTTACAGCAAATCTTACATTGAATGGTCTGTACCTGAAATTTTAAAATTTCCCCCATTTTATTTTTTATTTAATCCAAACATGCTTCACCACTTCACTGAAAGTGCCTTCATGTTAATTGCAATGATCAAGATTCAGTTGTGATCTTGTTACACCTACTACAATATTTGAGCCAAGTGATCATTCTCTCACCAATGCACACTTCCATGTTGGCTTCCTGGACTACTTTCTTTTTGTTTTCCTTTTATCTCATTGGTCACAGCTACAGTCAGTTTGCTGTCTCCTCCTTATAGTTCTGGCCTTTGTGTGATGTTAGCTCAATCCCTAAATTTCTTTTCTTCTCTATTTTTCCTCCCTCCCTTGGCGATCCAATTCTGTCATGCAACTCTGATGACTCTCTAATTAATGTCTTGAGTTGAGACCTCTCTACTAAACTTCTGAACTCCAGATTCTAACAGCTTACTCAACAATTCCAATAGGATATCTATTAAGTAAATTAACTTAAACATGTGCAAAAATGAAAATGAACCCCTGGCCTTATTCACTAGTTTTTCATAGCCTTCGTCAATCTTCTCCTCCCTTCACATCCATTAATTGTAATTAATTCTTCTAGCTGGTTGGACTAAAAAAATCTCAGAATTAACTTTACCTCCTGTCTTTCTACCCCATATCAAATACGTTAGTAAATCCTCTTTTACCTACTTTCCAAATACAGAGGGTGCCCAAAAATTGTATACACATTTTAAGAAAGGAAAAAAAAACTATTAAAATTACACTGATGACAACCACTTTGAGCACCTCTTGTAATTGCAGAAGTCAAACGTGACTTGTATTCATCTTTTGTTATGATTATATATTGAATATTACAATTTTAATACAGCTTTTTACTTTCTTACAATGTGTATACATTTTTTGGGCACCCTCTGTATATCCCTAACCTGACCTTTCTATTTTACCACTTCAGCTGCTGCTTCCCTGATTTCATCCATTATCATCCCTCGCATGGAATATTGAAATAGTTTTCTAATTAGTCACCTTGCTTCCATATTCATCTTCCTTACAGTTTATTTCTATATAAAGTCAAAAGTATCATTTAAAACTTTGAATGAGCAGTCATTCCTCTACTCTAATCCTTCCAATGCTTTTCTTTGTCACCGGGGGAAGAAAAGTACAGTGTTCAGCTCTTTCTGAAGTCCAGCTCTCCAATTATTTTGTGCCTTCATTTTCTACTCCTCTACCCATATGTCATGCTATTCCAGTCACTGGCCTCCTTATATTCTTCAAACAGGTCAAGTATGCTCCCTCCTCAGTTACATGTGTCTGGAACAATCTTTGCATAGAAGTCTCTCTCTCTCTGATCATAACCTTCAGTGAGACCTTCCTTGACCACTGTTTAAAACTGTCTCCATATGCCCACCCCAGCTCTTATTTTTCTTCCCTGCTTTATTAGTCTGCATGTATTTACCACCTTCTAATATATAACTTATATATAAACTTGTTGTTTGTCTCTTCTCTCTAGAAAGAAGGCAGGAATTTGGTCTTTCTTTTTTTTCTTTTTCGTTTTTTTTTTTTTTACCACAGTTCAAAAATTGTGCTTAGCACATAGTAAATAATCAATATTTGTTGAATGTATGCATACATGAATAAGTGAATAAATAAATGAGTGAATGGATATTATTTGGCAGTTTCAACTCAGGAGTCACAATATAAACAATGATTGATGCCAAAACATTGTAAGAGAGTCTATAAAGCAAAAATCTCAAAGTAGATTCCCAGAATCAATAGGGTAACTTTTAAATATCGCATGAAAAAAAATTTGTTGGAGGTGTCAGGAAGTCACAGAAGGATTTTTGGAGGATTTGAGAGTACTGCCTCCTCAATCCAATGAAGAAGTGGGAGAAGGAAATAGTGCTTTCACTTTCACCTGAAGACACAACAGAAGAAATTCATCAGGGTTACTCATAGAAGTTGCTATGCATCCTCTAAATTTGGGAGTAGGTTACAGTGAACTAATATTCACTGACAAATGTAAAGGCAAGGGATTGTGGCTATTTATCTAAGGAACAGTACTCTAAGAGCATGCGTGTAGAGAGAACTGTCAACAAACAGGTTTGAGACAGTAGCAGCCAGATGAAACAATTGCAGAGCCAAGTCAAAGGACAGTCAGTTTAATGTTTCCAGTAAGGACCTTTGTAAACCTGTGGAAGCGTCCATGGGAAAGTCAATGCTAAGACAGGGGAAAGACAGGCTCAGAGAGGAGAAGTCTTCAACCATAGCACAAGTCAGAAAAAACATTCCTGTTCCAGTTACCTCTCTTCTCTCCCTGACAGTGAGTCTGATGGAGTCCTAAACCACAGTCAGCAAGATGAAGAAGAAAGACAAACGCTGTGCAGACAAAGAGAGGGGAAAACACAGAGACACATTCAGGCAATGGCACAACCCACAGCAAGACCCAAATAATGAAGAAAGATGGTAAGATCAAGTTTAGAATTTGAGTTTTCTTTGGGACTGCAAAAATGAATTCACCAATCAAAGCTGTTTGTAAATTTGTGGTCATAAGATTTTAACAGAAGGACCAGAAAAATCAGGGGGATCAGATTTATATTCTTTCAGAGAGTGAGGTTACGCATAGACCAACCCTACTTCTTATAAAGCTATAGTAGGAAACAAAAATAAATTTTTCTTAATGATTAGACATGGCTTATTCAAAATTTATTACAAGATGATGAAGACATGCAATCAGAATATCTGCATCAGTGTAGGGTTGTCCTTCAAAATAGCAAACCTTCTAAGCTTAGCCTCCTAACAGTCCTGAACTTTCCGATCTCATCATTCTGGAAATAACAAATTCATTAAGAACACCAGTTTAGCTCCCAGAGTTCAGAAATATCACTGTTCTTTAAAATATGTATTTCCTTTCTCAAATCTTATACTTTATGTTACAACTTATTTTTGTAATATGAGATTAAGAAATTAACTGTATGTAATCTATTTTTTATTAAATAATTTTAAAGTAATTAACTGATGGGATAAATAATGAACAAATAGTAAGATGGTGTATTTAAATTCAAATATATCATAATTAATTAAATATAACTGAAATATACGTTCCTACTAAAAGATAATGATTGTAAGACTAGGATTAAAAAAAAAAAAAAACTAGAGGCAACTTAAAAGAAATATACCGTATACACAAGAATCTAAAATGGTCAAAAGTAAAAGAATGGTAAGATTGAAATAATGTGAATACTAAGCAAAAGAAAGTTTTTGAACCTCACAGTGAATTTTAAAGCAAGATACAGTTAAAGAGGGATATTCTATACTAATAAGACAAAAATCATTCTAAGTTTATATGTCCCTGAACATATAGACTCAAAATACACAAAGCAAAAATTGGCAGAAGTGAAAATAAACAAATACATGATCATAGTGGGAGACTGACTACAGCTCTCTCAATAATTGATAGCTCAAGCTCAGACCCAATTAGTAAGAATACAAAGACATTTGAATATCCTGATTGACTAACACACTTTTGTACAATTGTTTAAAGAAATTGACGAAATGATTCTAAAATTCATTTACTCATGCATGGGACAATCTATATATAACAAAGACAATCTTAAAGAAGTACCAAGTGGGAGTACTTATAAAAGTTTATATCAAGAATGTTATAAAATATATTTAAGACAGGATAACATTAGTGCAAGTCTGAACAATAAGATCATTGGAAAACTAATCAAAAGTCCAGAAAAAAGTTGCACGTCTGGTCATCTGACTTATAAAAACAGTGGCACTGTGCATCAGTGAGAAAAGGACAATATTTTCAGTAAATGGCACTGGATCAATTTATTGTCCACATGGAAAAAAACAAATCTTAACTCTCACATCACTCAATACACAAAATCAATTCTAGGTGGATTTCAAATTTTAATATAAAAGGTAAAATAATTATTTTACTAAACTGTAACAAATAATGTCTTAATGTATTTCAGATAGACAGAGATTTCTAAAACAGGCCACAGAAAATATTAATGATGAAGCAAATTATTGATACATTGGACTACATTAAAATAAGGAAATTTTATTTTACAAAAGACCTCATTAAGAGAGTAAAAACGTAAGTCACGTAGTGGGAGAAGACATTTAGAATACACATCCGATTTATAGTCAGAATATATAAAGAACTACAAATCAATATGAGAAAGATACATAAAAGTTTTTTTAAATGACGAAAGAATTGATCAAGCCCTTCAAAAAAGAGGATATTAAAATGGTTAATAACTGTAAATGATGCTCAATCATTGATGATCAAGAAAATGTAAATTAAAACCAAATGAAATCCTACTAAGTATCCAGCAGAAAGGCTTAAAAACAAACAAACAACCTGCCTTTAAAAATTGTTGAGAGAATATGAAACTCCTAGAACCTTCAGTGCTAGTGTGAGTGTAAGTTGGTAAATTACCTCAGAAATTGTTTGAAAGTATCCACTGAAGTACAGCATACGCATATCCTATTTCCTAGGTATGTACTTAAGGGAAATGTATACACCTACGTCCTAAAAAACAAGTTCAAGAATGATCATAGCACCATAATTGACAAATACAAAAAAACTGAAAACACCTAAATTGTTCATTCATTGTAGTAGCATGGACAAATAAATTGTTGATACATAACAACATGAGTTAATCTTACAAACGTTTACTATTAATAAAAATAAGTCAGGCACAAAAGAATGAATTTAGAATGATTCCATTCATACAAATTTCAAATGTATTGTGTTAGACATCAGGACTATGTTTTCTTGTGGAGTGAGGAGGTAGGTAGTGACTGGAAGGATGCATGAAGGGATTTCCTCAATGCTGGTAATGTTCAATCGCTTTTAATTGGAAGTATGTTCACTTGAGTGAAATTTTGTCAAGATATGTATATATAATTTCTGAGATATTTTGTATTTATATTTGAATAAAATGATCTCATTTAGAATATTAAGATTCCACATATTTAATGTAGAATATTACTATACAGCAGAAGCCCAAAGAGTAGATGTAATAATCGAGAGACAAGAGAGTGCATAACTATAGCCATACTAAAAACCTTGAACTTAGGTGGCTTACTTCTTTGTTATGTTTTATTGTTAATTTTTAATCAGAAGAAAAATCCATTGAGCTATCCTTCCATGTTTAATACTTCATCCATTTATGGTCCTACAGATTGTCATAAAAATATGACTTGATCTGATATTATCTACAACTGTCTAGAACATATTTTTTCCAAACAGTTGCAGATAACATTAGATCAAGCTTGAATTTAAGCTTACCATAGATAGGAGACACAATCACAGATTCTACGGTTTATAACTGATATCTAGTCAGCAAAAGAAAAACATCTATGTCTTGAGTAATGTTTATCTGATCTTAAAGCATTCCAAGTTTTTTTAGGATCCAAAAAAGTGCTATCAGTGATATCACTGTTTTAAAACTTACTTACTTTTGTTGGGGAGGCTGGATGGCTCAGCTGGTTAGAGCACAAGCTCTCAACAACAACGTTGCCGTTGAAAAAAGCTACTGGACTTGGAGCTGAGCTGCGCCCTCCACAACTAGATTGAAGGACAACGAGTTGGAGCTGATAGGTCCTAGAGAGACACACTGTTCCCCAATGTTCCCCAATAAAATTTATTTTTAAAAAAAGTTACTTACTTACTCCTGTAAGTATTCTTTTATTTTAAAAAGTTATTTAAATTATACATTTCCTCTTCAGAAAATTCAAGCAATTTGTGAGTTGATAAAGCAACACGTTCTATTTTTAAATATACGTATTCAAACACTCATTTTAGTTTTAAATTTATTTTTAATTTTGCCTTTACTTTTTATTTATGAGTCAAGGCATGGTTCTGTAACTTGTTTTTTTTGTCACTTAGCAACATGGCTTGGAGACTTTCCTTGTTGGTACATAACTGTACCTCATTCCTTCTAACTATTGTACCAAACTCCATAGACACACTAGACCATACTTTGTTTAATCATAATTTAAATTTTAGGATGCTTCTCATTTTCTCTAATACAGTTTTTAAATAAAGATTCTTATGCATGTATCTTCAAATACTTGTGTAAATAGGCCTATAGAGTAGATTTATAAAGAGGGATTTCAGCATTTTTGATTCAGGGTTTGTGCCTTTTAAGTTTCAGTAGGTAACAAAAAACTGCTCTCTGAAATTCGTTTCACTAGCCTAATCTCCCAACTAAGATTATGACAGCTTCTAAGATAGTACTCCATGATCTGAACATTCTGATATTGACACATCTGTATGATTTTCTCCCCTTATATGGACCTACTGCCTCACTTTTAACAAATAGAATATGTCAGTGATGGGATGTTATCAGTAGGCTGTGGCTTGCATATTGCTCCCTCTCTAGTGCTCTCTAGAGCTCTCTCTTCTCCCCTTTCATGCTGGCGAATAAAATGCCGTATTGCCCTTTGGAGAGACCCATGTACCATGGCAAAAAACTGAGACCATCGGTCCAACTACCAACTATTCACAAGGAACTGAATGACCATAACCATATGAGTGAGCTCAACAGTGTATCCTTCAGTTGAGTCGTCTTGAAACAACTGCAGCCCCAGCCAACAATTTGACTGCAACCTCATGAGAGACTTTGCTCCAGAAACAATCAGTCAAGCACCTCCCAGATTCCTCACCACAGAAACTACTAGGTGATAAATATTTGTTATTTCAAATTGCTAAATTTGAGGATAATTTGTTACACGGTAAGCTATAACACTTTGCTAGCCCTTGATTATCACTTATTTAGTTTTTTGCCAATCTAACATGAATACCAGCAATGTTGATATTTGTATGTAGGAGTGTGTATGTGTGTATGTGTGTATGAATTGCTTCTTCAACAATTTGCTCATTGTGCAATTGAAGTATTCATTTTGTCTTTTCTAGTTGATTTGTAGGATTTCTAATGTATTTAATGATTCATGTTTTGTTTTTCATAAATGGTGCATATATTTTGTTTCTGTTTAATGATGTATAATTTATAATTCATGTGTAGTTAAATATACAGACTATTTCCCTGTCAATTCTCTGTGTGTATTATTATTATTAGAAATTCATTTCAATTTCAATATTTTTAATGTTTTTTGTATTTGCTTCTAAAGCATTAGGAACCTGTTCTCCTTAAGCTATTGAACCCAATTGGTAATTTATATTTTAATGAGGTTATGAAAAGAGCTTAATAAAAATTTTCAAATGTATAACCAACTGTCAAAGTACCAATGTAATATATTCCATTTTCACCCCATATCATATATCAAAGTTTGATAAGTTGAATCTTCAAAACAACATGACATTTCTAACTTTATATTCTATATCATCAATTTTCTTATTGGTTCTTTCAATAACCAAACTGTTTAAATTACTGTAATACTATGTTTTTTGTTTTTGTTTTTTAATAGTACCCAATGGCTTTCCTGTATATGTAAACTCAATTTTAAAGAATAAAATTATAAAAACTAAGAGCTAAAACTGCTGTTTTTCTTCTTATCTCGCCACTTCCTTGTAGTAACAAAAGCCACAAACTCAGACCTACAGCTACAACAGAAACTTTTATAACATGTTTTGAGATTTGGTAAGACTAGTCTCTACTCAGTCTTTTTTTCAAATAGTTTTAACATTTGTGTGTATTTTTCTCTACAATAAATTTAAAACCATCATAGATTTCCATTTTCAGATTAATCTTATATGAACAATAATATTTTGCTCATAAAAATGGCAGCATGAGGTGAGCCTCTTGAACTCTCCCCTGGAATTTACAACAAACTGAACAACTATAAATCTACAAAGGACTCACTGTGCAGCAGACCGGCAAAACTAAGAGGCACACTACTGAAATCACTTAACGGAGTAAACAGAACTGCTGAAATTCTTGGGCTCCCAATCTGGTGAGGGAAGAGCTTAGAAGTTTAAGAAACTCTCTGCATCCCCACACAGAGGCAGCGCCATATGATCCAGGTGAACTGTTCACACAGGAGAAGCCCAAGTTCTAGAGAATCCCCCCATTGTGTGAGAAGCCAGAAGAGTGCAGAGAAAATATAACACACAGTGTGAGAGAGAATAAAAAGCTGCAGTCAGAGAGAAAATAAAACATTCTACCAACACCTACTGGAAAACACAAGAAAAATCTCTTTCTACCAAACTGTTGCAGAATACACTTCTGGAGATGTCTAGGAAGATAAATAATAAATCATTAATAGCCATGAATAACAAAGGCAACAAGACAGCTCAGAAACAAAGTGAAAAGTCTCCAGAAAAAGAAGTTAAAGATATGGAAATATGTGACTTATATGGTAGAGAATTCAAGATTACAGTTCTTAAAAAAACTCAACAAGATGCAAGAAAACAGAGAGGCAGTTTATTGAACTCAGAAACACAATCAAAGAACAAAATGAACGTTTTACCAAAGAGATTGAAACTTTAAAGAACCAAATAGAATTTCTGGAGGTTCAGAACTTAATATAAGAAATGAAGAATGAAATAGCCAGCTTAGGTATAGAGTTGACCAGATGGAGGAAAGAATCAGTGGCATCAAAGATAGAAATCTGAAAATGACACAGATGGAAGAAGAAAGAGACTTGAGACTTAAAAGAAATGAAAGAACTCTACAAGAAATGTCTGACTCCATCAGTAAGATCAATATAAGAATAATGGGCATACCAGAAGGAGCAGAAAGAGAGGAGGGAACAGAGAGTATATTCAAACAAATAGTCAATGAGAACTTCACAAACTTGTGGTAAGAACTGGATCCTGGAATCCAAGAAGCAAATAAAACGCCTGATTACCTCAATCCCAACAGGCCTTCTACAAAGCCAGCTCCAATTGTATTGAAGCTGTGAAAAATCACTGACCAACAAAGGCAGCCAGGCAAAAGAAGACGGTAACCTACAAAGGAAAGCCCATTAGATTATCATCAGATTTTTCAGCAGAAACTCTACAAGCCAGGAGGGAATGGAACCAAATATTCAAACTATTGAAAGAAAGAAATTATGAGCCAAGAATAATATATCCAGCAAAGATATCCTTTAAATATGAAGGAGGAATAAACACCTTTCCAGACATACAGAAGATGAGGGAATTTTCTAATACACGACCTGCACTACAAGAGATACTAAAGAAGGATATTCGACCACCATCAACAGGGACAATTTGTGGCAACCAAAACATAAAATAGGGGAGAGTAGAGGCCTCAATTGGAATATGGGAATGGAGAAAGTAAGTGTGCTGAAGAAAATGGAATACTCTAAATATCAAACTTTCTTTTCCATACACTTAAGGGTAACCACTCAAAACAAAACAAAACAAAACAAAAATCCACAACTGAAATATATAATGTGATAATAGAAGAAACAGAAGAAAAAATAGAAGAATACCACCACACAGGAATAACAGATAACACCAAAAAGGCAAAGAAAAAATGGAGACACAGTCTTACAAAAACACTAAACATAGAATGATAGGAAGTCTTCACATATCACTTATCACCCTAAGTGTAAATGGACTGAACACACCAAAAAAAGGCACAAAGTAGCAGATTGGATCAAAAAACTCAATCCAACCATGTGCTTTCTCCAAGAGACACATCTCAGCTATAAGCACAAACATAGACTCAAAGTGAAAGGGTGGCAATTGACACTCCAAGCAAATGGTATCCAGAGAAAATCAGGTGTAGTCACACTGATATCAGATGAAACAAACTTTAGGATAAAAAAGGTAACAAGAGACAAAAATGGACATTTAATAATGATAAAGGGGACAATACAACAAGAAGACATAACAGTCATCAATATTTATGCCCCCAATCAGGGAGCACCAAAATATACCAAGCAACTACTAACAGAACTAAAGGGAGAAGTTGACCAAAATACAATTATACTAGGGGACCTAAATACATCACTGACAGCTATGGATAGGTCATCCAAACAGAAAATAAGTAAACAAATAGCAGCCTTAAATGACACATTAGATGAAATTGACATAATTGACATGTATAGAGCACTTCATCCTAAAACATCAGACTATACAATTTTTTCTACTGTACATGGAACATTCTCAAGGATAGACTATATATTGGGACATAAAATCAGCCTCAGCAAATTTGGGAAGATTGAAATCATACCAAGCATATTCTCTGATCACAGGGCTTTAAAATTGGATATCAGCTGCGAAAAGAAAGCAGGAAAAACCACAAACACATGGAGTTTAAACAACATACTTTCAAAGAACGACTGGGTCAAAGAAGAAATAAGAGGAGAGATCAAAAGATACATAGAAACAAATGAAAATGAAAATACATTCTATCAAAATTTGGGGGATGCAGTGAAAGCAGTTTTCAGAGGGAAATTTACATCACTACAAGCCAATCTCAAGAAACAAGAAAAATCACAGATAAATAACCTCATGTTACACCTTAAAGAATTAGAAAAAGAAGAAGAAATGAAACCCAAGGTCAACAAAAGGAAGGAAATAATAAAAATCAGAGCAGAACTAAATGAAATAGAGAACAGAAAGACAATAGAAAAAATTAATGTGACAAAGAGCTGGTTCTTTGAAAAGATAAATAAAATTTACAAATCCTTGGCTAGACGCACTAAGATAAAAAGAGAAAAGACACTAACAAACACAATCAGAAATGAAAGAGGGGGCGTTATCACGGATGCCACAGATAAACAAACGATCATCCAAGAATACCATGAAGGACTATATGCCACCAAATTCAATAACCTAGAAGAAATGGACAAGTTTTTAGAAACATATAGCCTTCCTAGGCTGAATCATAAAGAACTGGAAAATCTAAATAGACTGATCACCAGTAAGGAAATTGAATCAGTGATCCAAAACCTTCCCAAAAGCAAAAGTCAGGACCAGATGGCTTCACTAGTGACTTCTAGGAAATCTTAAAAGGGGATCTAATACCAGTCCTACTCAAACTCTTCCAAAAAATTGAAGACAAGACAATACTCCCTAACTCATTTTATGAGGCAAAAATTACCCTGATACCAAAACCTCGTAAGGATAACTCAAAAAAGAAAACTACAGATGAATATCTGTGATGAATACTAATGAAAAATTCTAAACAAAATTTTAGCAAACTGAATGCAACAATAAATTAGAAAGACTATTCATCATGATCAAATGCGGTTCATCCTAGGGGCACAAGGATGGTTCAACATACACAAATCCATCAATGTGGTACATCACATAAACAAAATAAAAAACTAAAATCATATGATTATATCAATTGATGCAGAAAAAGTGTTTGACAAGACACAATATCCATTTATGAGTAAAACACTTAATAGAATAGGTATAGAAGGAAAATAGCTTAACATAATTAACGTCATATATGACAAACCATTAGCTAATATCATAATTAACAGTGAAAAACTGAAGCCCTTTGCTCTACGTTCAGGAACACTACAGGGCTGTCCCCTATCACCTCTGCTTTTCAACATAGTGTTGGAAGTCCTTGCCAGAGCAATTAGGCAAGAGAAAGAAATAAAAGGCATCCAAATTGGGAATGAAGAAGTTAAATGGTCACTCTTTGTAGATGACATGAAGCTATATGTAGAAAACCCTAAGGACTCCAACAAAAAGCTATTAGAAATAATAAATGAATACAGTAAAGTTGCCAGCTACATAATTAATGTAATAAATCCATTGCAATCCTATATCCTAACAATGAAATCTCAGAAAAAGAAATAAAAATAACAATTCCTTTTGCAATTGCAACAAAAAAAAATAAAATACCTAGGAATAAACATAACCAAGGATGTGAAGGACCTATATGCTGAAAACCATAAGACATTTTTGAAAGAAATTGAAGAAGACACAAAAACATGGAAAGACATTCCATGCTCATGGATTGGAAGAATCAACATAGTTGGAATGTTTGTATTACCCAAAGCAATATACAGATTTAATGCAATCCCAGCAAACTCCCAATGGCATTTTTTAAAGAAATAGAACAAAAAATCATCAGATTCAGATGGAACCACAAAAGACTCCAAATAGCCAAAGCAATCTTAAGAAAAAAGAACAATGCTGGAGGTATCACACTCCCTGACTTTACCTCGTAGTATAGGTCAACAATAATCAAAACAGTATGGTAATGGCAGAAAAATAGATACATGGACTAATGGAATGGAATTGAGAACCCAGAAATAAACCCATATAAATATGGACAGATAATTTTTGACAAAGAACAAAAAACATACAATGGAGAAGACAACCTCTTCAATAAATGGTGCTGGCAGAACTGGAAAGCCACGGGCAAAAGAATGAAACTGGACTGCTATCTGTCACCAAGTACCAAAATTAATTCAAAATGAATCAGAGATTTAAGCATAAGACCTGAAACAATAAACTGCATGGAACAAAACATGGGTACTAAACCCATGGACCTTGGGTTCAAAGAGCATTTTACAAATTTGACTCCAAAAACAAGGGAAGTAAAAGCTACAATAAATGAATGGGACTATATCAAACATAAAAGCTTCTGCACAGCAAAAGAAACCATCGAAAAAATAAAGAGGCAACCAAGTGAATGGAAGAGGATTTTTGCAAACAGCGCCTCCGATAAGGGCTATTATCCAAAATATATAAGGAACTCATACAACTCAACAACAACAAAAACAAACAACCCAATTGAAAAATGTGCAGAGAACCTGAAGAGACATTTCTCCAAAGAGGACATACAAATGGCAAATAGACATATGAATCATCACTAATCATCAGAGAAATGCAAATAAAAACCACAAAGAGATATCACCTCACCCCAGTTAGAATGGCTATCATCAACATGACAAATAGTAACAAGTGTTGGAGAGGCTGTGGAGAAAAAGGAACCCTCATACAGTGTTGCTGGGAATACAGATTGGTAAAGCTGCTATGGAAGGCAGTGTGGAGGTTCCTCAAAAAATTAAGAATAGAATTAACATATAACCCAGCAATCCCTCTCCTGGGTATCTACCAAAAAAAATTTAAAAACATTTATCCATAAAGAAACATGTGGTCCAAAATTCATTACAGCTTTGTTTACGGTGGCCAAGACATGGAAACAACCAAAATGTCCTTCGATAAATGAATGGATAAAGAAGTTGTGGTATGTATACACAATGGAATACTATTTGGTGGTAAGAAAAGATGAAATCGGACCATTTGTAACAATATGGATGTATCTTGAGATTATAATGCTAAACGAAATAAGTCAGACAGAAAAAGTGTGATATGCGGTGTATGAACCAAAAACAACAAAAGAACAAGACAAACAAATTAAGAAACAAAAACTCATAGACACAGACAATAGTTTAGTGGTTACCAGAGGGTAAAGGGGGAGCGGTGTGATAGATGAGGGTAAAGGGGATTAAATATCTGGTGATGGAAGGAGAACTGACTCTGGGTGGCGAACACACAATGGGATTTATAGATGATGTAATACAGAATTGTACACCTGAAATCTATGTAACTTTACTAATAATTGTCACCCCAATAAACTTTAATTTAAAAAAAAGAAGAATTTTGAGAGAGTTTACCTCTTCCAAACACTGAAACTGTCTTAAACAGGAACATAAACTAACACTTCTTTTTTTAGGGCTTGCTTTATGACCTTCAGTAAAGTTCTATAGTTTTTTTGTTTGTTTGTTTCGTTTTTTAACAGATTTTACAAGTTTCTGGTCACACCTAATCATAAGTATTTAATGAGCTCTATGGTTATTCTAAACGGGACCCATTTTTCTATTGCATTTTAAATCAATCCTTGCTAGTGTATAAGAAAGCTATTGATTTTTCAATATTGATTTTTTTTTTTTAATCTGGCTACTTTCTTGGACTTTTACTAGTTCTGATAGTTTTTCCACTGATTCTGATTGATTTCTTTTGGTAGCCAGTTGGTTGGTCTTTGTCATATAGTGTGTGTGTGTGTGTGTGTGTGTGTGTGTGTGTGTGTGTGTGTTGTATACATGCAGACATATTCTTTTCATTTCATTATATTGCACGGTGTAGTATCTCCTATAAATATCAATATTAGCATAATAATTGATTTTGTTCTTATTTCTGATTTATTTCAGGTTCTTTTTATATTAGTTTTCTTGGTACTACTATAACAAATTGTGACAAACTTTGTGACTTAAAACATAAATGTTTTATTTTATAGTTCTGGTGATATCAAATGTTTCTTATGGGGCAATAATCAAGATACTAGTTCTTTCTGGAGGCTCGAAGGAGAATCTGTTCCTTGCTGTACCAGCCATCACAGGCGACCTGTATTCTTTGGATCAAGGCTTCTTTCTCATCTCACTCTAACCTCTTGCTTTCATCATTACATCGCCTTCTCCTCTATAACTTTCTGTCACCTAGATAATCCAGGATAATCTCCTGATTTCAGGACCCTTAACTGAATCACATCTGCAAAATCACTTTTAGCATGTAAGGTAACATATTCACAGGTTATGGACATTAGGATCTTCTTTACGAGGGAGGCATATTACTCAACCAACTACTCTTAAAATATTTCACTATTATTTATGATGTTTTCTTAAGGTTTCCGGTAGATTTTTAAAGCCAAATTTTAAAAGTTTATTTTCATAACTAATTTATAAGAGTTCTTTTTTTAGGAATCAATAACAAATGTAATAAATCAAATAATGTATTCATCCATATTGAGATGTTTATTTTTCTCCTTTAGTTTGTTAATGTACTAATCACATTAATGCAACATGTTTCCTAATACGAAATAATTTTGCATCCTCAGCATATACCTTTCAAACATATTGTATTAGTAGTCTGCTAAACATTCTTGAGATTGATTTAGTAAAAATTTTTTATGATGTTCAAATTTGGGTTCATGAGTTTTTCTTTATGTGCTGTTTGTCCTTAGTTTTGATATCAGAGTTATATTACATCCATAGAACGCTTTGAGAAAGATTCTATTCCTCTGTCAAAAAAAAAAAACATATATTAGAAGGAAATTATTTTTTAGGGGTGCAGTTAGCCTCACCCACAAAATACTCTGACCTGTTTTCACCTTGTCATGGCAAATAAGCTCCCAATGTTTTCCCCATGTACTGTCAGTGTTTCTACCGTTCCTTAGGTGCACTTTGGTAATTTGTATCACTAGAAAAGGATTTTTATTAAGGTGCTCAATTTTTAATGTAAACTATATTTAGAATGTTATTTATTTTAACATCCCTACTCTTTTTTATTTGTATTTCTATTGGTGAAATCTACCCAAGTTTGTCCAGTTTGTTGATAATTTTAAATACTTTGTTTTTTGTTTTATTGATCATCTGTACATTTTATTCCTGTTTTCCATTTATTTAGTTTCTACTTTATCTCTAATTTCTTCCATTTTCTTTAAATTAGCTTTGTTTTTTTCCCCAGCTTCTTACTTTTGTACACATATTTTATTAGAATTAAACTTTTATTTTAAAAATATGCATTTTTTGTGAGAGCAGACTTTATTGTCTTAATGGATGTCTTGAAATAGAAGAACATGGGTTTGAAGGAACACAATCCTCTGACACTTCTGACTTAAAAGTGATGCTAGAATGTGTCTATAGATTTTAGATTTTATTGTTATAACTGCATCTAACATCCACCCAAACTTTCTATATTTAGTTTGACTGTCCAAATTTAGATTTTTAAACATTAAATTTATTGAGGTAACATTAGTTAATAACATTATATAAATTTCAGGTATCCGTTATAATTTGATATCTGTATACTCTTTTGCTTGCTCAGTACCCCAAGTCTAGTTTCCTTCCATTACCATATATTCAACCCCCTTTAAAAAATACTCCTTCCCCTATTTCCCTTTCCCTCTGCTAACCACCATTCTGTTGTCTGTATCTGTGAGTTGGTTTTTGTTTGTTTTGTTATTTAGTTTGTTACTTGTTTGTTTTACATTTATATATAAGTGAAATCATAGTTTTTTGTCTTTTTCCACCTGACTTATTTCACTTAACAAAATACTTTCAAGATCAATCCACGTTGTCACAAAAAGTAATATTTAATCTTTTATATCTGACTAATATTCCATTGTATGTGTACGTGTGTGTGTATATCACATCTTCTTTATCCATTCATCTGTCAATGGATACTTATGTCTTTGTTATTGTAAATAATTTTGCAATGAACATAGGGGTGCAGATATCATTATGAATTAGTGGGTTTTTTTTATAGTTTTTGAGTTAATACCTAGAAGAGGAATTGCTGGATCATGTAGAAGTTCCATTTTTAATTTTTGAGAAACGTCCATACTGTTTTCCATAGTGGCTACACCAATAAACATTCTCCCTAAAAGTGCACAAGGTTTCCATTTTCTTACATACTTTTTTCTCACATACTTTCTAATACTTGCTATTTCTTTTCTGTTTGATAATAGGCATTCTGACAGGTGTGAGTGATATCTTGTTGTAGTTTTAATTTGCATTTCCCTGATGATTAGTGATATTGAGCATCTTTTCATATATCTATTGGCCATCACTATGACCTCTTTGGAGAAACATCTTTTCAGGTCCTCTGCAGATGTTTTTAATTGTATTGTTTGTTGTTCTGATGTTGAGTTGTATAAGTCTTTAAATATATTTTGGATATTAATCGCTTATTAGATATATCATTTGCAAATATCTTCTCCCATTCAGTAGGTGGCCTTCTTGACTTGATGATTTCTTATGCTATGTAAATTTCGTTTTAAGTTTTATGTAGTTCCACTTGCATATTTTTGCTTTTTGTTCCCTCGCCCAAAGAGACATATCCAAAAATATATTTTTAAGACTGAAGTAAAGGAATTTACTGCCTGTTTTCTTCTAGGAGCTTCACGGTTTCAGGTCTTACATTAAACCTTTAATTTATTTTGAGTTTATTTTTATATATGGTGTAAGAGAATAGTCTAGTTTTATATTTTTGTGTGTCTGTCCAATTTTCCCAACACCATTTATTGAAGACACTATCTTTTTCCCCATTGTATATTTTTGCCTCTTTTGTCATAGATTGGTTAATTGAACATATCAGTGTGAGTTTATTTCTAGGCTCTCTATTCTGTGCCATTGATTTATATGTCTGTTTTTGTGCCAGTACCATACTCTTTTTTTTAATTTTATTAAATTTATTGGGTGACATTATTAATTAAATTATGTAAGTTTCAAGTGTACAGTTCTATACTTCATCTATATATTTCATTGTGTGTTCAACACCCAAAGTCTAATCTCCCTCCATCACCATATATTTGTCTCCTTTTACCCTTTTCTACCTACACCCCAACCCCTCTCCCTCTGGTAATCTCTATACTACGGTATTGTCTGTGTCTATGAGTTGTTGTTTTTTGGTTTTTTCTTGTTCATTTGTTGCTTTAGGTTTTATATCTCACATATGAGTGAAGTCATGTGATTCTCAACTTTTCCCATCAAATTTATTTTGCTTAGCATTATATGAAATATGCATATTTTTATGCTCTCATTTTTCAGCTCAGTACAACTTTGGACAGACACTACAACTTTTCATATATGCTACTTTTAATGTCTTTTAGGACCAAAATAGTTGTTAATTTCTGTTTAAAGTTCACTTTATTTCACAATTTATTTAGAAGAACATTTTTTAAGTTTTACCTGCAAAGAGATTTTAAGCTTCTAATTTTATTACATTATATTCAGAGAATATATACTGTATTATTTCTGCTTTATGAACTTAATTTGAATTTTTCTTAAAGCATAATTCTTGACCTATTTTTAGATGTCGTATTTGTTCTTTAACAGGCTATGTGTTTACATTTCTTTAATGCCAAGTTCCTTTCTTTCTTTCCTTGTATCTATTATATCATGTATATTAATTTTGTGCATAAATTCTAACAATAAACCTAAAACCTCTATTAAAAAAAAAAGCACTCATGTTGTAAAAAATGCATATTGTCTACAAGAAATGTTGAATTAAAAGGAAGTGGGAAAGATAGTCCAGAGAAGCTGATATAATAGAATATATAGTATTAATACCAAATATATTCGAGTTAAATTAAAAAAAAATAAATAGGTTTTAAAAGGCCCCATTTTACTGAGAAAAAATATATCCCACAATAAGATAAAAATTATAGAAATATTTATGCACCATGTAATACATCATTTAAATATATGTCAAAATGTTGTCAATATAAGGGAAAGTTAATGGAAGTACAACTGAATTCAGAAAACTTAATACATTTTTCTTAATTCTTGAAAAACCAAGAGGTTAATAAACTATAAAATATTTACTTGGAAAACTTCAATACTTCTTCAAAACAAACAAACACACCAACTGGGAAAAGAAGGAAATTTCCTCAACGTGATAAATAGTGTGCACAAAATATCTGCAGCTAACATCATACTTAATGTTGAAAAAAATTAACCCCTAAGCAAGGTAAGGATATTTACTCTCACTGCTTTTATTCAGTATTGTATTAAAAGGTCCTATTCAGTGCAATGAGGCAAGTAAAACAAATAAAAGTCACAATGTTTGAAGAATGGAAGGAAGAAAAGAAGGAAGGAAGGAAGGAAGGAAGGAAGGAAGGAAGGAAGGAAGGAAGGAAGGAAGGAAGGAAGGAAGGAAAGAAGGAAAGAAGGAAGAAAAAATGTTTTTATTTTCACTTGACATGATTACTTATGTGGAAGATTTAAGAATTTACAAAAAGAAAAATCTACTTAAAGTGAAAAATGAATTTAGCAATGTAAAAATATCAAAAGTCAATACATTTCTATATTAGCAATAAATAACTGAACATAAAGTTTTAAATGGCATTTATAAGAACACTTAAAAAGCAAAAAAAGTTAAAATACTTATAAATTTGATAAAATTGTACAACATCTTTACACTGAAAACTATAAAATATCACTGATAAATGAAAGAATATGTAAATGGAAGGAAATATCATTTTCATGAATTGTATAACAATATCAGGATATTTATTTTCCAAAAATTGATTTATAGATTAATCATAATAACAATTCAAATTCCAGAAAGATTTTAATTGTTAGATATTGACAAGCTGATAAAAATCATAGAATAGCCGAAACAATTTGGAAAACAACAGCCAAAGGTTTTATTACTTGATTTTAAGATTTACAAGAAAGCTCTTCTAATCCAACAATGTGGTATTGGTGTAAAATTGACTTCTAAATCAATGGGAACAAAAGAGACACACATATATGGTGATTGGTTTCAATAAAGCCATAACCATAATTGAATAATCTTTTCAATAATCCTCAAATAATCTTTCAATAAAAGATGTTGGGAAGAAGGGATAGCCATGTGGAAGAAAATGAGCTGTGACCCCAACTTTACATCAAACATAAAAATTACAGCAAAGGAGAAAATCTTTGTGTAGGGAAATATTTCTTAGACTTTAAAAAATAGCACTAACTAAAAAAGGAAGAAAGAATATATTGAAATTTAATAGTATGAAAATATTCTGCTCTTCTAAAGACATTGCTAAACCCAAACATCTATGGTCAATTGATTTTTGACAAGAGTGTCAATGCAGTAAAGAGGCACCCTCCAACCTCTCACTGTGGTGGTAACATTGAGAGAGCCAAGTGGGAAGCTGGATCTTTTTACATTACCTAGAAGAAATATGGCTTTCCCCTTAACTTACTGTGTCAATGGATACATGGAGAACAGTAATGAGGTACCCTTTCTCATAGCCAGAAACGTGTTAGGCTAGTGGGGAGCCTGAAATCCTACCACTACCCAGCAGGAGCAAAGCATTCATCTGTCCACTGAGATGTCAAAGAAAGTATAGTGGGGAACTTGTCTTCCACTCCTACCTGGCACTAATAGTGTGGTAGGTCCCCTTGTCCCACCAGTATGGTAAAAAAAGGGGTCTGCTAAAACAGAAGATTTAAATAACATCCAGAATCTTATAATACTGAAAATGTCCAGGATATAACCAAAAATTACCCACCCTTCCAAGAACCAGGATAATGTCAACTTAAATGGGAAAAGATTAACAGATGCCACCACCCTGGTGATACAAATTTTGTAATTTCTAACAAGGATTTTAAAGAACCCATCATAAAAATGCTTCAACAAACAATTAATTACAAACATGCTTGAAGCAAATGAGAAAATAGAAAGTCTTAGCAAAAAAATAGATGTAAAGAAGAACTAAATATAAATTTAGAACTAAAAATAAATTTAGAACTAAAAAGTATGATAACAAATTTTTTAAAAAGTCTGTTGAGTGAATCAACAGCAGAACAGAGAGAATAAAGGAAAGAATCAGTAAACTTAAACATAGATCAACAGAAGTTATCCAATCTGAACAACAGAAAGAAAACTGTCTGAATAAAAAATAAATAAAAAGAATTGCAGGGACCTGTGGGACGATAAAAAAAAAAAGAAAAATCTAATACTATTGCCACTGGAGTCTCAGAATTAGAGGAGAAATAAGGTGGGGCTGAAAAAGTACTTGAGAAAATAATAACTAAAAATGTCCCATATTTTTGAAATGATACAAACCTATAGATTTAAGAAGTGTAACAAATTTCAAATAGAATAAATTGAAA
Organism: Rhinolophus hipposideros; assembly: GCF_964194185.1. Classification (NCBI taxonomy): domain Eukaryota; kingdom Metazoa; phylum Chordata; class Mammalia; order Chiroptera; family Rhinolophidae; genus Rhinolophus; species Rhinolophus hipposideros. Next base: position 42,854,456 of record NC_138050.1, on the reverse strand, counting down.
AAAAATTATACTAACACATATCATAAACTTCAGAAAACAAACGAAAAGGATAAAGAAAAAAAATTTGAAAGTAGAGGAGAGAGATTATACCTTACCTATTGTGAAAAAACAACTTGAATGACAATGGACTTCTCACAGGAAACCATAAAAGACAGAAGAAGGTGGCATAGTATTTTTCAAGTGCTGAAAGAAAATAACTGTTAATCCAGAATCCTATACCCAGTGAAACTATCCTTCAGGAATGAAGGGGAAATCACATTCTCAGATGAAGAAACACTAAGAGAATGTGTTGTCAGTAGACCTACCCTAAAAAAAATGGCAAAAAGAAGTTCTTGAAACAGAAAGGATATGATTAAAAAAAAAAAAAAAAAATTCTTAGAACTTCAAAAAGGAGGAACAACAGAAAGGGCAAAAATAAGTGTAAATCCAATAAACTTTCCTTCTCTTCTTTAGTTTTCTAAATGATGTTGACAGTCCACAGGGATGTAAAGTACAACATAGGGAATATAGTAAATAATATTATAATAATTATGCATGCTATCAGATGGGCAATAGACTTAGCAGGGTAATTATTTCATAAGTTATATAAATGCTGTACACCTGAAATCTAACATAATACTGTATGTCAATTGTACTTGAAAAATAAAAACATATTAAATGATAATAACGTTTAACTGGCAATAAATAAATAAATGACAGTCACAGCAAAGGAAGTAACATCTGATATGGATCTCAATATATAGAGAGGAAATATGTAAAACAATTATACATAGGAGAGGGTAAAGAAATTTAACTGGTAAAATGATGACACCAATAAATATTTATGGTGATGGAATAGTTCTGAATCCTGACTGTGATGGTGATTATAAGTATCTACACATGTGACAAAATGACATAAAACCATGTGCATACATTCCTGGTTCTGATATTGTACTATAGTTACACAAGATATAATCATTAGGGGAAATCAGGTGAAAGGTAATTGGGACCCCGCTGTACTATCTTTTCAACTTCCTGTATTTCAAATTAAAAAGTTAAAGAAACGAAAATAAAATCTAAGCCTACTGTGTTTATCAGAGTACACCTTAACCAGTCTTATGACAACCCACGTCTTTTGGCATTGCTGTGTCAGTAAGCTTACACCGAGGTGCTGCAGGGATGTGGGAGTAGGAGGGAGAAGTAACTTCAGAAAAAGTCCCTTTATTTAACAGCTAACAAAGATATATCGATATTTGTGGCTAAATAAAATGTCTATTTTCCTTAAGCCTTGCTAAATAACTAAAATGAGGAACAGAAGAAGAGAAAACTTGGGAATGAGGAAATAATACAAAGAAAGCAAAAAACATAAACAGCAACAACTTAACACTAGAATGGCAAAGTAAGGATTAATAAACCATACATACTTGTATAGTTTACTACTGCATTTTTTTTGTTTAGTCACACATTTCATGAATCTTTAAGAATGTATTACACTAAAGTAGAGTTTGAAATGGCACCTAAAACTTCTATTACTCCTTTTAAATATTTTAAATCCTGATACTTTATAGGCTTTCATTTCATTGAAAACTGAAAGCACATTAAAAAACAGAGCTAATTGATCTATTTGTACAGTTCATATATGTGTCTGTTTTCTCCATCTTTACTTATCTGAGTTAAAGTTTTAAGTATTTTTCTCACTCTCTGCACCTCCCTATCACACAAACATGGCTTTCAGCTTCTTAGTCCTTCTTGAATCAATGGGGGTCAGAACTAAATGTAATTGAGAGGTTAAAAAAATAAGTATTTCTATAATTGAGAGGTTAAAAAAGTATTTCTATACATTATTTGTGAAAACCACAGAAATCCCCAGAGGTGAGGAAATTATTAATCAAGAATTTTTCCCAGTCTCAGAGTGCTTTATCCCACTTAACTGGCCTGAATCATCCATCACTTTCTTAGGCAGAGTTGGTCCCTTAAACACATATGCACAGAAATACTTTTAAGAAAATCTCAATTTTTTTTTTTTTTAAGTGCTTGGGGACATGTTTTGAAATTCACAGAGAAACTCGCTATTTCATTTCCTATGTAAAATCTCTCAGTTGATTTCTTTTTCCCCTTGTAAAAAAAAATGGGACCAGGGTCTAAGGTCTGGTCAGCTGATTCAGAGATGTATCTAGTCCCTTAGAAGTCTGACTATACAGGTGCTAACTTCAGGAACCTCTTCTGAGTTGATATATTCTAAAAAGATTTTCAACAAAATTAAGAGGAACAACATAAAGGGCAATTAAGTCCTCTTCCTCTCCCGTGTGCCTCTCTCCCAATAATGGCACCACCATCATCTTAGTTGTACTAGACAAAATTCTAGACAAAATCACCAAGTTCCGTTGGTTCTACTCCTGATGCTTCTTCTCCCAGTAGTATTTCCACTGTCAATACTCTCTTACTTAAAATACAGCCTCATTATGATATCCACACCCTTCATTCATTACATTCATTACCTCACCCCAATCCAGTTCTCACTGCAACCACACTAACCCTTCTGAAATGTGTACATTATCCCTCCACTGAAAATCCTCCAAGGCTTCCCTTTGTCAAAAATCTGAAAACATCTATCCATGAAAATATATGTGCCCTGATTTTCATTGCAGCATTATTCACAGTGACCAAGACATGGAAACAACCAAAGCGTCCTTCAGTAGATATTGGGTAAAGAAGATGTAATATGTATACACAATGGAATACTAGTCGGTCATAAGAAATGATGAAATGCTGCCATTTGAGACAAAATAGATAGATCTTGAGATTATTATGCTAAGCAAAATAAGACAGAAAAAGTCAAGAACTACATGACTTCACTCATATATGATATATAAAACTGAAAGTAACAAAGGAACAAGATAAAGAAACAAAAACTAATCGACACAGACAACAGTTTAGTGGTTACCAGAGGGTAAGGGGGAGGAGGGATGGTAGAAGAGGGAAAAGGGGATCAAATATATGGTGATGGAAGAAGAATTAACTCTGGGTGGTGAGCACCGAATGCTACATACAGATGATGTGTTATAGAAAGGTACATTTGAAACCTATATAATTTTACTAATCAATGTCATCCCAATAAATTTCATAAAAAAATACAAAGTCCAAACTCTTTTGTGTGCCCTTTGAAAATTATTTTTCTAAAGTTGGAACGAAGATAAACCTTTCTCTAAAATTTCACATAAATAGAAAAAATAGGAACTCTAATTTCATACCATTTTAACCCCCATTAAAGCCACTGACATCATGAGGTGTTCTATTCACAGTTACTTAGATGAACACACTCCAAAAACTCCAGAAAACAAAGGAACAAATCATACTGTCCTATGTGGTTTGAAAATGTAAACTAAATCCTCTCAAACATCATTAGGGGTCAGATCCTCCATACTCTACATACAGATTTCTTTCATTTGAAGGACTACGCTACCCAGACCTCAGATATAGCAACATCCTTGAATTGTCTGGTGACAGAAACCATTTTCACCAGATGAGAAGAAATACCCCTAAATTCTCAAGCCTCAACCACTGTTTAATTTTCACAAACTACATATTTATTACAGTCATAAATTATACATAGAAAGTTATGCAATTTTGAACAAGTTTGTGCCATACCATCTATAAGCTGCCTTGTTCCTCTTTAAGTAATTGCAATTCAACAAGTAGAATATTTATTTCTATCTATGCAATTACCAAAAACAAAACAAAAATAAAATCCATTTTTAAATTTCTAGAGTAGAATTGCCGCTATTATGCACAACTCTAAACATACTCTTGGGAGGCCAGTGAAAGAGACTCTGCTTTCTGAGTATCTATAGAAGTAGAAGAATTTGTGAGTACTTGCAAATAATATCTAGGTGGGAATTCCCCACCTAATAATTTAATTATTCCTGTTCAAAGACAGCAGTGTTCACTACTAACACATACCTTACTTCCAAAGCGCAGGACATCCTATTTTCAAGGAGTAAGACGAGTTAAGTCTTTCAAATATTTGATGAGTAGACAGAAGGAAACCTCTTTTTTTTCTCTCTTGGTCAGTAAACAAACCCAGAGAGAATATCTTTCCAGCATGTTGAAGATGCTCTGGCAGATCATTAATCCTAGGAAAATCTCTCCAAACTTACTGATGCATGGATTCCATTTTCAAATTTCTCATTAGTTCCTCTTTATGGATTAAATGCTGATGTTCACAAGTGAATGCACACAGCTTTAGCTGATCGATGTAATTGGGTTGTAATGGATTTTAGCTGCTGTTCCTTCTGATCTAGCCAATTTGAAATGCAGTATCAATGTATTCTCCCCATCTCTCGGTAGGGAATGAGAAATTGAAACCTACAAGATGAAATTTATCAACTTTCATAAAGTCAGCTTCAACCATCATAAAACTGTTAAACTTCTCATTATCATTCTACCGCAGTTATTTCTCGAACTCTGGTCTGGCAGTCAAAATATTAAAGTGTATTTGGAATAAGTAGAGTTGATCTTTCAATAGTCTGTGTGTCCTCAACATTGATTTAGGTGCTGTAAATATTACCGAGTGAAAATGACATTAACACAGCAAAATTTAACACCAGAAACATAAAATGACAAGAAAAGATTTAAAGGTTGCAAAACCTTCTGCAATTTTATATTTAAAAACATGATTTGCAGCTACACTCGGTTCAATAACAAAGATTACATGTTTCAAAGTCTCAAAAATTGCTACTGAGCTGTTCTTTTGGTGTTGGAGTCCTGTGTCTGTTGGGTCTGAAACATCTCAGTGATGAATGGGAGCCACGGATTGAAGGGAACCCAAGTTGTTAGCTGCCATAGTCACCCTTCATTTTCTACACTGTTAAATGTGTGTGCATGATTTCAAGTACCAACCAGTATTTTCCCTGTAGTTATATACTCCTGTGCATTGTAACAGTGAGGTCAGAATTTAATTGAGCTCAAATAAACTGAACTTTTCTTTTATCACTAATAGTGTAAAACAAAATATATAATGAAACAGCTATTCCATTAAAAATTTTCAGTGAAGAATATGGGAAAACAATCCTCTATTCATATCTTCCATAAATCCTCCTTTCAAATAAATGCAGAATTCCAGGTTCTCATACAATTCTAAAGTTTATAAATAATGCAAAAAACACTGTAAAACACCACTAGACATTTACACACCACTTCTATTTTATTCTACAGAGACAACACTGATAAAACTAGACGATATAGGCTAGGTAGAGAAAGATATCATCTAGTTCTTATCTATTGTGTCTCTGAACTACAATGTTTCCTTTGTGTTTTTCATTTTATAAAACTATAAAAGTGCAACTATCCTTTAGGTTAATAAAAGTTAACCAGCTAATGTGACATACCTGTGAGGAACTAGAAAACATTAATGTCTTATTTGCTTATCATAAATAATACTAATTTGCACATACATTTCACTTAGCATCTTCAAAATACTTGACAAACATTAAGCAATTAATTAATTAAAGAGAAACCCATGATGAGCTTAATTGGAATGCCCCCAAGGACACTCAATACTTCTTGGTTCAAACAAGTTTTGAAATAACGGAATAACCTTTCATGTGATATTTGACTGCCAGTTCAAGCCCGGAAAGTATCTGAGTGCATGACAATTAGATATTTTTAAAAAGGTCAATTGGATTTTGTGTAACCTCCAAATTGAGAGGTTAAATTTTTTCTAATATTTCTGTCTCTTTCTTTCTCTCTCTCCGTCTCTCTCTCTCTCCCTCCCTCCCTCCTTACACACACACACACACACACACATACACACATACACACACACAAACACACACACACATATCCAACTGGCTTAATCTGCCAAATAAAAATCCTCCTTCCCTCTCAGAAGACCATGTCCAGAACAAAATTCATGATTAATCATGTTGTATTAACCTGCAAGCAAATCTACATAGAAAGGCATCATTTTAAAGAAAAAATTAACTTAATTCACTCCTATAAATTAATATTAAAATCAGTGGTTATTATCTTTGAAGATAATCCTTTTCTTTTCTCACCCATAGGAGAAAAGTTAACTCGGAGCAGAAATTTGTTTTTCTGTAAAGGAAAGAATTTCCTATTGTCAGAAGTAAAATTAAATTTCTTAATCATTCATTGTTTTTATTTGTACCTGACTAAAAAGTTTAAAATTATATTTAATATTTTTTATGGGGAAGGATCTCATTTAAAACATGATAAAAAAACCCAGAGAAAAAATAACACATTTCAGAGTCATTCTGTAAATCTTGTGACATTGAACTGTCTTAGTGCCATGGAATCTCCTCAAGGTGACTTACTGAAGCCGTGGAACAAGAAAGGTGAACCCAGCAACATTGTCTTCTCTTCATTCTAGAATCTTCCCTCTGATCAACAAATGACTTTCAAAGAGAAGAGAGTAGAGTAGGTTTATGATGCATGTAACAAATATTCTTTGATCCAATAGTAATTCAAACAAGGTTTGAAATTGCCTTTGTAGGCAGCATTTGTACTATTAAAAAAATCGAATTCAATACTAAATATTCACTAATTATTTTTGATTTAAAAAATAAATTAGCTAGTCTGACTTCCTATCCCATTATATACACTTGGTGAAATAGATTTGGGCTATTTCTGAAAATTAACTTCCTTGCTCAGAAGCTGATGGTGGACTATAATTAAGTCAAAATAATTAAAAGAAAAATGTTTTCTGTACTCTGAGAACAATTCCAAAAGAGGATTTAAAAAACAAAATGATAATATCGATGTATTTAGATATGCTTATATTTAAATAAAATGATCATTTCATTTAAAAGGAATCTAAATCATTTGGGGAGGTTTTATAAACACTTACTCTAATGGTATCCTCTTTTCTCAAAAAAGTCGCATAATTTTACCTCTCCAGATGATAAGCTACAGTTGGCACATCTTTGCACTCATTCATGATTCTGTTTTACCTCAGAGATATGAAGACTTGTTTCACACAACTGGCTTCATTTACAATACTGAAGGCCAAGTATCCTTTACCTCAAATCTCATTATGGCAATGTCTATGCCATTTAGATGAAGTAAGAAGAGACCCAATACCTTTCGTCTGGGGCTTTAAAAACAAAGCTAGTTAATTATGTGCAAAATAACTCAATTGTGTTTGATTTTTTTCTATATTTAAAAATAGATCAGGGGTGGTTTGTTTCGAGTTCCAGAGTGCTGTCTACACCCTTTAAAACTAGCAATACAAGTAAATAAGTAAATAAAACGACCTCTTTAGTAAGATGTCTGCTTCTGTGATGTACTTACAGAGAGACTAAAAAGCTGAGGAGAATAAATGCAGAGATAAAAGTGGTGGTGAGACAGCAGGAATCAGAAGGTCAAGGTATCAGATAAAGACTTTCACAATATTTTCATAAAAAATATGAACTTGAAATGGTCAATGTTATTAGGGTAAATTATTAGGAAAATTGTACAAGAGCACCAAGAGCAAAGAAAAAGAACAGAAGAGGAAGATCTGACATACTTGGGTATGGATTTTGCTGTTGTTTTGTTATTGATCTGTCAAATCTCCTTCAGAGAGTTCCTATTCTTATAAACGTACAAAAATAAAACAAGGGAAAGATGAATACATTTAAAAAGTTAACTACAGTAAGTGAATATACTATATACATTTTTCTGACTATTTATCATTCTTCTGTCTTCTAAAGGTAGAATGTTTTATGTTGGATAAATTCCTATGCTTTATAACCTTTCTGTACTAATCCAGACCCAGTCACTCTCTGAAAAATAGTGGTTCGTATTTCCTGGGCATCCAGTGAATAGTCATCAATTTGTATAGTTTAAACTATTTGTGTAGATATATACAAATTAAATTATTAGCTTGTGTTGTTAGGAATCAGGTCCTCATTTTTTTTTTCTATCCCCAAACATCTAATTTAAAAAATCTTGAACTAATTATTCAGTTTCAGGCAATACAGTGTCTAAATTTCATAGCTTTATTATCATTATTATAAAGCCCTTCAGTCCCACTTCAAAGGCAATTAAAAGACTAGCATCAACAATAAATTGTACAGCAAGGACACTTCACATTAAACTCTTTTTATGCTCCTCAGCACTGAACCTGATTTTCCTATCTGTCCAGATTATGCAAAATTAATCAATTATTTGAAATTGCAGTAAGATATTGTTTCCTTCTATTAAAAAGAATGATTCAAAGGAATAGAACTGATCTTTCAGTATACTTATATAGCAAAAATGTAGGGACAATTCAGAAGGACAACAGAATCCCTCATTCTACGTTTTACTGCCTGTCTATTTGATTTATGGATAATCTCAAGGTTTTTCTGGTAGGGGCGGGAAGAAATCTTTTACAGGAAGTAACAAACAGAATTTCTGTTTGTTTTTTTTAAATTATTTATTGGGGTGACAATTGTTAATGAAATTACATAATTTCAGGTGTACAATTCTGTATTACATCATCTATTAACCCATTGTCTGTTCACCACCCAGAGACAAACAGAATTTCTTTCAGCTTCCAAGAAACTCCTCAAAATAATACAGCACCAATAGTGAGAACACCACTTGGTAACTACATTGGACAATCCAGTTGCTCACATCATATTTACCACCACATGTTTAGCTTGCCCAATAAATATATTATACATTTTATTATCCTTTGACCAAATGCAACCTCTCATATCCTTTCCAATGAATATCACCACTCTTAATTTTTCTCCCTTTCTCTCTTTTACACACACTCACACATTCAAACTCACTCACACATGCAATTCTATTATCTATCTATTATATCTATATCTATTTATCTATTATATTCTGCCACAACCATCATTCCTTAAACTATTCAGATATATACATATATCTCATAGATCCAAGCCCTTTTATGATTAAAGAAGGGTAACTCACAAAGGGACGCAGGCAAAGGTGCTTGACAATGGTATTGTTAATTTAATTGCATACTTCTCTCTTAACTCCTTAAGATATGACTGCCATTAGTTTAAACTGCCAGCCAGCACAGAAATTTACAGAAAGGAGTTAGAGGATTTTGACCTACATCCTTTATTTAGCCCTGGAGAATTTAGCACAAAGAACAACAAAAAGATTTGTCCTCATATAATTTATTTTCTACTAGGGGAAGACAGAAAATAAACAACAAATAAAATAAGTAAGTTGAATATTATGTTAGAATCTAAATGTTAAGGGGAAAAGAACCAAGGAAGGAGATTGGGAGTGCCAAGCACTGACTCAGGAGGAAATGAAAGTGCACAGTTTTGAAGCAAGTCAAAGAGGGCAGCACTGGATATTTAGGGGAAGAGAATTGTAGGCAGCATGGCTGCCGTGCTTAGTTTTTCATGTTGTGGAGCACCACCTGAACCACCAACGCAGTGCTTCTGCTAGGCAGAGAGAGCAGCAATCAAGTACTAGGGAGGAAGCACACCTCACAGGTTCATGAGAAAGGGAGACAAACATAGTTGGAGCCAAGAGAGCAAAGTGGACAATGGAAATAAGATGAGAGAAGGCATAGGAGTCCAAAGGAGTCTGAATGTCCTGTTTGCTAACCACTGTGATTGGTTTTATGTGAGGAAACCACGGGTAGAAGGCATTGTTCAAGAACAAAGCTTATCCACGGTAGGGGATCTTGCTGAAGAGCCCTGACTCCTGGCAGTTTTTGGTTGGTGCACTAATGAGCCCAGAAAATCAAGAGGCAGCACGATGCTGTGAAATGAGCATACTTTTGAGTCAGAGAAACTGTTTTGAATTTTGAATCCACCTTTAGATGTGAAACCACAGGTTAATTTATTAATTTTATGTCAACTCAATTCAGTTAACACATTGGTTCTTACTATATAACATTAACATAATAGGATCCAAAAATCAAAGAACATTTTTAGAACATTAAGTCTCGAGCAGCTTGCAGTCTTGATCAAAAGTTGACAAACTTTTCCTATAAAGGATCAGTTAATAAATATTTTAGACTTAGTGGGTCATTTGGCCTCTGTTGGAACTCCTCAACTCTGCCACCATAATACAAAAGCAGCCAGAGACAATATCAAATGAATGGGTATGGCTGTCATCTAATAAAACTTAATATACAAGAACAGGAAGCAGGCCAGATTTTGCCCATAAGCTGTCGTTTTCAACACATGATCTACAGAATCATTGTCTAATAGAACTTTTCATGATGATGAAAGCGTTCTATCTCTGCATTATCTAATACAGTAGCCAATACCCACATATGGCTATTGAACTCATGAGATGGGACTAGTTGACTAAGAAACAACATCTAAAATTTAACTTAATTAATTTAAATTTAAATAGCCACATGACCCTAGTGGTTATTGTATTGAACAGTCTGGTCTAAAGGAAAAGATAGGCTCAGGAAAATACAAAGACTATATTAAAAATAGCAAAAGCCATACTGAAGCAAGTGCCAAGTAACTAGTACAACCAGGAGTTTAATTAAAGATTTCATGAACTACGTTTGATAAGTAACAAATGGATATTTAGAAATGTGTAGGTGGTGGTAGGCTTCCTAGCCTTGCTTGAGAAACCACAACAGAAATAACCAAAACATCAATAAGGACCCTTTACAATGTAATTCTGTCTTTAGCAAAGAAATTTTATAATTGAGAAGTGTTATATACTTAGAGCCACTTCTTAGGCACTCTACTGTTTTCCAAGGTTACTGTGGTACAATGGAAAAAATACAGGCTTTACGACTAGGAAAAATGGATTTAAAGCTTTGCTCTATCTTATTTATCATGTGAGTTTAGATAAATCCCTTTACCATTCTGAGCAGCAGTTTTCTGGTCTTTAAAATGGAAAAGGTCTCTCGGGTCATTTGTAAAAATTCAAGATGATTCAATTATAGTGCTTAGGATAATGCTAAGAACATAGTATTCAATTATTAAGTTATTATTTAATTATTTTATGTCATAAATATCATTTCAATCAATTCTCACAACTCTGTGTAAGAAAGAGTTGGCATTATCATCTGCATTTTTTATAGGAGTGTTATTTGTGTGTGACATGTCAAAGTATCTTGCCCAAGACCACATAATTCATAAGTGGTAGAATCAAGTTCAAAAGGCTCAGCACTCCTTATATCTATCCCAGTGTCATTTCTACTACATGAAATTAACTCCCTTATCAAGATAAATTAATGAACTACTTGATACATCAGTTCTACAGTGAATCAGTCATTTCAGTGGGTTATAAGAAATATTGAGGCTGATGGTGCTTCATCCAACAAGTCTCCTATGTTTACTACTCAAATTTCCTGTTTTGACATGAAATCTGTGCAGACTTCATTCATTATTTAAATAAATTTTACAAGATATCTGTATAATCATTAATCAGTGCCACAGTCTAGTGCAATGAACTTTAATATTTAGAAGCACTATGTGAAAGAAGCCAAACACGCTAATACCTTGGGCTTTATCTTAAGCCTTCCTTGACATGGATTTGTGCGAAGTCCTGTCCTTTCTAAAAGCTTATATTTAATTTATGTTTTCATAGTGAAGCAACAAATTGCTTAAAATATAAGGAATTTCATTTTATGCCATCTCTAACCCCACCTTGCTTCCTAACGCTCATAAACACAGACACTGAACCACACAATGGTCTTTTGTATTTTCAAACAAGAAAGTAATAAAATTACATAGGTAAGCATGTTTTCTTTCCTTACATCAAAGCAGAACTTACATTAATAACGGTAAGCACTGCAGAAAGCACCTATGTTGAAGAGCAGAAAATTTTTGTGTTTGACTCATTCCATCCCCTCATTCTACCGATTTTTCAAATCTCCTTTGTCAACTTCAGTTGGAGAATCCTCTCCAACTTCAGTTTATCCTTGTGGGGTGCATCTGTGTGTGTGTGTATGAAAGGAAACTCACCGGTAGTTTCTGAGTTATTTAAATATGTTCTACTGAAAAGATAATGTCACAAACAGAAGGAAATACTACCTCACTCAGGGATGAAACCAATTGGATTACCCTTCTCTTTTCAAACCTCACAACAAAACTCCTCCATCATTTCCTTTCTTGTAACCAGATAGGGTATAACTAAATGTGCCTGCATCTGTCTGACGTTAGCTTGGTATCTCTTCATGGGATTTGAGGTTAGGCCCAACCTATCGGTACTGGTGAAGAAGTGAGAAAAGAAGGGTATCAGTTTCTTGGCCTCTTGGTAGCTTCTTGTACTATTCTGTCAAGCGAAACATATTTTATGTTTCCAAAGTAACCTGAACCTGCAATAAACTTCTGCACCTTCAAATTTATTATAACATGTATAGCTCTACACTTATTTTCTACTCACTTCAAAGAGAATTTTAGAAATGAAGAACAGGAAAGGAGCATTGATGTGGTGGGAAATTGCACTTATTTATCTATTTACTTACTTACTTATGTTTTTTAATTCATTTACTCATTATAGACGGCCAAACTGAGGTCCAGAGAGATGAAGTCCCTTACCAAAAATGTGTTACTAGTTAAGAGCAGAACTGTGTTTTGCATCCATGCCTTAAAAGTTTCAGTGCAGTACTTATTTTATTGCACACACTGCTTCTTTATATACAGGCATCTCCATAAATATACCAAAGCTTTGTTTGTTTGTTTTTATTTTTAAGAAGAAACACAAAATTCTGGGATCTGTTTTCAGAGATTGCTCTTCCTAACGAGTAAGTTATATGTTTTAGGAAGGTAAACACATAGATTTCATAAATCTCACAGTATTGTGAAATGAGAGAATGTTTATTGCTCCCTTGGTGACTTCCCATATAGCCCCCTCCCCATATAATTTTCTATCTCTTTCACAAATTTAAATTATTCCTAGCCCAGTTCCATAAGGGCTTCCCTAAAGAGTCCAACTTTCATTGATCTCCCCTTATACTCAATCCTACATGTTTTAGCATTCTAAATGATGTATTCATATCGCACATATCAATGTTATGGCTTCCAACTAGATGGTATGTAACATCCACCTAGAAATGGGATGAGTTCATGACACATAGCTTTTTCTGGTGCCACATAAGCTATAACTTCCAACTGAATAAATACTTGGATGATTTCAAAGAGTGGCTGTGACTTTCCAAATTACTCTGACATACTCTTTGTACCTGGTTTATTAATTAGGTGGATGAGCCTCAAAGTCTGCTCTAGGTTGGCATGCTATTACTTCATTAGTATTCTTGCCTTTAGAAACCCTCATTTAGCTGAGCTGACAGTCTTCACAAACATTGATGTTTCATGCATATCATAGTTTAAGAAGCTTTGTTTCTCTCTTAATGGCTGAGAATAAAACTTTAAAAGAAAACATCTCCACAGGAAGTCGAGCATTACTCAGGAATGAATAATCTCTGGCTGCCAGGAAACATTACTTGATTATCAGTTCGAATTTTCTTTTCTCCTTAGTTTCATCCCATTAAGCATTTCTTTTATTCCCTTGGACCACCCCAGATTGTTGTTCTCCCTCCTGGCTGTCTCTGCATCTTTCAAATATTTGACAAGCTTCAGCTTTTGATTGATCCCCCCTTTTTTCCTACTTCCTCAAGTGCTAACTTCTATCTTCAATGGATTCTTGTCTATTGTTCTTTGAAATCAAATCAATTAATATTATAAAATCTAAAGAACTCTTTAACAAGCTCCTTTGCCCCTCCCTTCACCTTCTCACAAAGGTTTTTTTTTTTATTTCTATCTTATCACTTCCCTTCCAAAAGTACTATATGCCTTAATTAAATTATTACAATTCTTTTGAGGATTATGAATAAATCTTCATTTGTTTTCTTTATTAGCATTCGATCTGCTTCTGTTAATTGTGTAAATGTTCCCCGTAGGCAGAAAAGCAATATAACTCAAATGAAGCAGGCCTTTTTGTTAAGGATAGTCAATTTGATTAACATCACCGTCAATATGATGAATGGAAGCATTTTGGAACAAGTTGCCCAGTAACTTGAAATTGACAATATAATGTGTGTGTCATTAGGACCAGAACAATAAATTCAACAAGGTATCATAGCATTGATCTGGAATGCTTCTCAGTTGGGATAAAACAATGATTCTGTGCATTTACATAATATCATTCATTCTTGGATACAATGCTTATAAATAGACTTTATCATTTTGATGCTTAAATGATGTGGAAACAAGTGAACTTCCATCAGTACTGAAGGAATAAAATGATAATTTAAGGATTTTGATTCGGGGCTTAGAATGATAGAAACTGATAACCCCTCTATGGCTAACATGATGTAGTTAATAAGAAAGGATTTATAGCAAATATAAGTAAATGTTCATGGGAATCACTTAAATTGCAAAACAAGAAATTGCAAACTTCCAACTAGACTTACCAATATACAACAGTGGATAATGTGTGATTAACGTATTTCTTGTGAAAAAAGGAGAAGTAGATGGAAGAAAACATACCTAAGGATTGGATTAGGAGTGCTATAAAAATAAACTTTCTTCTAAGAGGATAATTCTGATTAATGGATCCCTCATGTTGTTACTGTAGGCAGAAAGAATAGCGCCAAAGGGAGAGAGGGCAAGGAAGTGAAGGAGAAGGTGAGGGGAGACAAAGGAAGGAGGAGATGAAATCATGCTTAAGAACATGTGCAGCTACCAGACGGGCCAGAACTAGATTTCGGTGGCTGAGAGCAAATCCAGGACACTATCTTGCCCCTGAAGGTGAATTTTAGCTAATTACAATGGATTCTAATATTATTAGCATTGAGGTTAGGCTAAATCACCTCCTGTGTCTCCATGACAGTTCCAACAGAGCCATAAGGACAAAAATCCCTCCTCTGATGGGAAGGAGTGGTCAGAGAAAACCCGCCTAGGAAAACCTATAACCAATACCCCTAAGTCTTGAATATTTCACACCTTCCTTTTTAGTGAGGTCAACTCCTAAGTCTCATTGTTCTTCAGGGCAGCTGCTCTTTCCCTGGTCTGCCCATCCTCACCTTCCTGAGAGCGTACTGTCCTTTAATAAATCTGCTGCCTGCTTGTCTTATTTGGTGCATCCTTGAATTTTTTTCCTGCGGTGTACACCAATAACCCATTTCCAGCAACAATATCTTCCAGTAACTAATGTTCTAGAGCTTAGGAAAGCAGAAAATAAAGAATATGCTTTTGGTTTTATTTGGTGGGGGTTTTTTTGTAGTTGTTGTTTTGTGTATTGCTTTCTTTCTTTCTCTTTTTCTGAGCAAGCTGGGGATACAATTTTGTTTACTGGGAAAGAGTAAGTATTTTATAAGGATAAAACCCCATCAAGTGAAACATCGGTAAAAGGAAAAGATACAAAGAGAGAAGAGTCTGTTGTGAATCATTTGTTTACCAGACACAAAAATAAAATCACTATTACCATGAAACAGAGAAGAAGCAATAACTGAATTAATCTGTTTCATCTGAAAGAAAACATTAAAGAAATATATAAAGAATTCACATTGAAATCTAACTACTTCTTTCCTGGTCTTCATACAAAGGAGCAATCTGATTATTTTATTTAATTTTATTTATTTATCATTTTTTTTTGCAATCTGATTCTTAACATTAACAAGTTTATATAATTCTGCATCAAATCATTATTAACATATAGCTGTCCTGCATCAAAACCCTCTTGGTTTCAACAGCAATTGTTAAGACATCTAGATTTCTCAGTTTTCGTTTTAATTTCACTCCATTCTATTTACAACCTCTAGGACTTACTGTTACACTCTTTGAAGAAACTACTACATGTTTCTCTTTTGATAAGCTGACATATGCAAACAAAATATAAACAACTTAGTTTTTAAGAGACGTAGATTAAAGTAATTTCAAAATGAAAAAAATCTGTTCTAGACTAAGAAATTGGTTCCAGGCTATAAAATCTTGGAGGTAAATAAGATAAATGATATACAAATGCAGAACAAGCATCAAGCACCCTGGGGAGCGAGCAGTTTGAAATACTTTGGGGAAAAAGAGTGACACTTAAGCCAAAATCTTCTAAGAGTCTTTCTTCTAATCATAGTTGTCCCCAACAGTTACTTTATTTTCTCCCTATTTCTTCAACGGAATATATAAGATGCAAAAGAACAAGAATATGAAAAGTCAGTGGATTCCTCTCTAATTTTGAATATGTCAAGTCTGCCATGTTAGGGTTAAGAGTAAGTAAAAGAAAAACCTATCAAGGAAGAAAAACAATAGATTTGAATCATAGGCAAAGAACTGGGCAATCTTGAAATGCATGGACAAGGTTGAATGCAATTAGGAATGATAGCCAACTTCAGTCAATAAAGAAACTGTGATTTGAAACATCAAAATTGAAGTAGCTATATTCTGAGGTAAACATATTTCTTTAAATCATGTTCTAAACCACATGTAACAAGACAGTAGATACAGTTAATATATTTTCATGCTATTTTTTTAAATGTTGTCTTTTTTGTCTACTTACTTGCTTTACACATTCTTCCAGGACTTGAAATATTTTAATTTTAAAAAATGAAAGTAGAAAGGTGTATGTCCTCTTTTGATTTCTTTAACACTATATATGAAAGGCATGAATGTTCTGATATTGAAAAGCAAGAAATTGTTTATCTGGTAGCATTGTTTCTTTACTTACATCAAGTAACCCGGAGAAAAATAAAAACTATTATTTAAAAGGTTTGAGATTGAAAGGGCATTTTCATAGAGGTTAAAACTACAGACTGTGTCAGGACTTTTTTTGCACTTTTTCAAAGCTTTCATGTTTCTTGAACAAACCTGTAGCATTCTCTGTTTTCCCATTTGATATCATCCTTTTTTGGAGCATACAGGTTCTCTAAGAACAAAATAAAAATTGAGCTATCCTGAAAAGGGATGGAAAGGGGGAAACTTAGCCGAGACTTCTGCATTTCTTTTTATTATATTCTTTCTCCCTTGGCAATAGCCTTTTCCTACAGATAAGTGAAGAGATCCAATGCCAACTACACTTATTTTGTTGTCCCATCTTCATTTTAGGTCCTTGTCCCTTCACCATGAACCTCCACCCTGAGGAAACCTGCCAGGCCAATAACCTTTCTTTTCTTTCTCTTTTTCAGAAGCTTCTTGCTAACAGCACCCTCGCTCATTTCTTTAGTCTAAATGTGCCCCCTTACAAAAATACCTACTGACCCTGACCTTTGCAAAAGGCAAAAGGGGTTTTTAGCTACTGCTAAGAGGGAAGAGATGAAAGACTTCACAGTCTCCATGGAACCCAAGGACACTAAAATTTCTCAAGGTGAATCCCCTCTCTCAGTTTGCCAAACAATTGTGTTTCTCAAACAACTAGAGCTGGTAACTCTGCAGCAGAGGTAAAAAAAAAAAAAAAAAAAAAAAAAAAAAAAAAGGGAAAATAGTTCTCAAAGTGGAAATTATAGCCCATAAAAAGGAGGAGAAAACCTTGTCATCTTTCAACCTAAATTTCCTTGGTAGAAGTAGCCTTTAAGAATTCCCTTTAAATGAGTGCTTGACTTCTGGCAGGCTTCTGGCAATGTACTTCCCTTAGGTTAGAAATGATTATTTAAACTTCCAGTATAGGTTCGCAGCACAGTTTTCAGGAAAGCCTTTTATTTTCCATGTTCTCTCTTCTTACCCCAAAACAAATTGTTTCCCCCAATACAGCATCACTTTCAAGGATCTGAACTATGTCCAGTATTGTATTTATGACTGCTTTAAAGCCTAAACTACTAGTTTATCACACACACACACACACTGAGTCATATATAAATCAAAGAATGTGTTTAACCACATCTTTCCCTTCAAGATAAATGAATGACTTTTGATGTAATACTTAATTAGCAGCAGTACAGCAGAAGGTAACTGACTTTTAAAAACTAGAAACCCATATGCAGGCGGAGTCTCCCTTCTCCTCTCATTATCTTCTGTGTGTGCATTTTTAATTAAATATCTCCTAGTCCTGGTGATACTGCATGTTTCACACAATACCCATTTATTAGAAATGCTTTATATTTATCACATCTTTAAGATGGACTTATCAGCTCTTTCTTTCAATCACATGTCTCGAATTAATATGCATTGTGAGAGAACATATTTGACAGGTTCAGAAGGGTCGAGAAGCAAGGAGATAACATTCCAATTCCCAACAGAATTGGTAGAAACAGGCAGTGTGGTGTACTAAGTCATAGTCAATAGCTCAGTTTGAATGAGTACGAGTACGTGCGCTATTATCTCACACACACATAAAAAGGAAAAGATAAGAGAGCTGTACTTTCCACCTGTTGACACATCTATGGATTTATTCTAATCCTCATATCTCGGCATGCCCTTCATGAGAGCTTATACATTTAGCTCCTGTGGGCCTACTGAGCTTTTTTAGAAGACTGCTAATGAAGCAGTAATCCTCTCATTTTGAGATTCAGAACAACCCCAATCCACCAAATATCATAGGTGCCCTATTTCACTCCACAGACAGGTGGCAAACCATTTTTCCTTTGCGTCTGTGTTGTCTGTCACTTGATAGTGACATCTGCCTGTGCTGTAGAACTGCCTGGATGACAGCAGGATCACCATGTAGAGTGGTGAGATGGACAGATTTCCACCCAATCACTGCCACTGGCATGCTCACTCCCCTCTGTCTTGTCACTCCGTGCAGGAGCAATCTCCTGGGTCTACATTCCCCCACATCACCTTCCCACCAACCCTATTTCAGGCATTGACACTGTGCCCTGGTGTGTTCATAGACATCAGGAGAATGGCTAAGGCGGCGCTATAAGGAATAAATCAGGCAGTAGTGACAGGCTTGGTCGATGACATCTAGCGCCACCCAAATTTTATTTTCCTCCAAAACTTTTTTCCATTGCTGCCTGCCACAGAGAGATGCGATAAGTTTTTGTTTTGTTTTGTTTTGTTTTGTTTTAATGAGAAATTCAAGGTAAAGCAGAAATGTTTAGTGGAACAGGAAATGTGGTACATTTGGCCCTGGGGAAGAGGCACATTGGCCACCTGCTACGTACACGAGAACTAATCTTTGTGAGGAATTTGCTTTAGTTTTCAAGGGTTGATGTTCCCTCTTAATTCCCACACCTCAGCTCTATTCCTAGAGTGTGGCCTCCACTTTTATTTTCCTGCATATTCTGCTCTTTTGTCATTAAGGATAGCTATTTTTATATAAATAAAGGAACTCCAAAATCTACCTTTTGTCAGAATGCTAAGAATGACATTCATGAGAAGGTGAAAAGGGGCAGGCAGATGCCTCCTATGAAACACTGCAAGTAAGAAGTATTTTATGTTCTCCCTCTACTTTTGCGTTTCAGTTAGACTTTTTACCTGGCATGTACACTGACAAGCATGATGTACTTGCATGTTAGATACAAAGATTGTCCTTGACTTAGAGGGTTCCACAGGCTAGCAAAGGAGAAATGTATGACACTCAATGCAGTGTGTGATCATTGGGTCTATGCTAAGTGTACTGGGAGATTTGGGATAAAATATGAAGGATGAATAGCTCATCATAATAAGTATGGATGCTACTCAAGGCAGGGTAAGAGTGTGAATTAAGATTCAGAGATGGAAAAGGACATGATGTGTCTAGGAAACGGAGGGGCCAAACCAAATATTGCAGGAGTAGATGGGCGCTGAGGCATAGATGGCAAGTGTTGCAAGTTATGTTAAGGCCAGATCTCAAACTTCTTCATGGTCCATAAATTTTACATTAGCCTAAAAGACACAAGAAGATCTTTTGATCCAAATTTTTCAAGGCAGGAAATGAAGTGTCTGATCTTTGGAGGTGAAAGAATTGTGTGTGTCCTGGGACACAGCAAATCATAAGCATGGTTTGTTTGAACCCTCGGTGGAAACACTTGCATTCTAGTTGGAAGAACACAGGCAGTCATTCTCCACCTTCTTGAATGTCACAGAAACCCTCTGGACTAAGCCGATGAGGAAGGTTCAGTATCAGAAAATGTCTGGGAAGAGGAAAGAGAGGACTCACAGAAGATGAGCAAGTACCAGGTATTAAAGAAGAAATGATTCCATTTTGGAGAATCAGAGTGGTCTGGAAGGGGAACATGGGTACCTTGGCCCACCCCTCTCATATGTTGATATTCTCCTCACATTTTTCTCCATCTCACTTACTTTGGGCAATGGCATCCATGCTTGTTTTCTGTAATCACTATTACATAGCCACTCTGAGCTGGAGTAATGGGCAAGTCTTACATATGGGAGATAGAAGCAGAGTCAGTGCTTGAATGATAGGTCAGAAATAAAGAATCAAGTACATGGAGAATTGCCGATTAGTGAAGAAAGCCATGAGCAGCTTTCTTAAAATTAAAATGTAAAAGTTTCAATGGAGTCAATTCCTATATATCTTAAGAGTTAAAAGAGAGATAACACCAACTTTGCCATTTTATTTTTATTTTGAAAACGAACATGACAGCTCTAGTGTCCACAAAATATCCAGGTGGTTTCCTCAGGTCAGTTAAAAGCCTTCACATCAGGGGAAAGAGGAAAGCTAACTGAAGAGTTGGGGAAACTGTTACCAAAAGATCCACACGGGAAGAATTTATCCAGGAACGACAGTTTGTGTGAAGATGATGTGAGATTGTCAGACACTTTTATGATCCTTTCCTTCAGTCTGGCTTATGTACCTTTTGAAAGAGCACATGGCTTGATAGGGAGGCAGCCTTGAAATCAATTGACAGAGCCGAGAAAACATTAATAGCATCTGCAGCCACAGGACACTCTGGTACAGTGAGATTGTTGTAGGACAGAAATGACAGCTATAGTCATAACATCTTATTGATATGGGCTTCCTGAGCATGGATAGAAAGGGGGGAAAGAATGGACACTCTGGCAGAAAGTGTTTGCTGCATAACTTAGGGGCTATAATGGAACAAACGGGGCTCCCAACAAAGTAGTACAAAAGGGAAAATGGAGATGCTGCTGCAGTGGAGAAAGATCACGGGGCAATCACCATAATTTGGAGTCTTACACCTCAATTCCAGTTTTAGCAATAGAAGACCTATCACACCCCAACCACAGCAGAGACTTCCTATTTCCCCACTTGAAGCATCAATATGTGTTTAATGCTAGGGGGACGTTACAGAGACACATAGTATGACAAAAACAGATTAAAGTGAGATGAAATCCGTCTGGCAGCACAGGTGGAATGCATAGAAACAAACACTGCACTTAGATTCATGCTGCTTATAAGAAGTTTATAGTAATATCAAGTAAGAAAATCAATGTCAAAATTCCTGTGAAAACTCACTGAATTATGATTTTTTAGTACACAGGCTGACTTTCATTTGAGTTGCTTTATTTAAGCCCAAAGTTCACAGATCCTGAGATATTGATTTGATTGTTTTAAAATGGAGAAACTTTACATAGCACTATCAGGTCCAACGGTGGAAATCAATGCAGGATGTTTTTCTTGCATGTTACAATCATGGTTCAGAATAGCCTTGAGTTGCTGCATTACTGTACTTTTCTTGCCTCTAGGGACAGTTTGGATGCTAATCCAAATTTTTCAAGGCAGGAAATGAAATGTCTGGTCTGGTAAAGAAAGTCGTTCATCAGAGTTACAGTTCTTCCTGGTTGGGGATGTAAACGAAAACATCTAAATAGTTTAAGAAAGCTGATCTTATGATAACCCTGGAAAAGCTGTCATAACATTGACATAAACCATCATTTAGTCTTTACTTCCCAGGATCTAAGTACTGCATGGTTGGTGATATATAAAGAGGTTCTAGTTTTATGAAAAGATGTAAAACATGAATGTTTCTTTTGTTCTAATTCTTGGTGATGCCTATCTGTGTGGAGAGAGGGGAAGAACCCCATTAGGAGGAAAGGAAGTGTCTGACTCCATTTCTTTCTTGGCTTTTCTTTCTCTGATTTGAAGGGGGATTACTTTTTTTCCCTTGCTCAATGCGGTTATATCCCATCTGGCCAGCTCTGAAGGGTGTTGCTGGTTTAATATGTGATATCACACTTACTGCTAGGTCTTGTCCACGACAACCTAGACAATTCTAGACGCTACAGGAGACAACAAGAATTATAAGACTCAATTGCCTCTCTTTAAACAACTTACTCTAGAGTTGAAGAGAAAGCATATCTCATCATTTTACCACTTATTTGGAGGCTTTGGCATAAAAAGATAACTAAAAATAAACGCAGCCTATGTGATCTGGAGCCAGATTTCACACTCTGTTATTCAGTACCTGAGTAACCGGGGCCTTGTACCTTAGTTACGACAAGTCTAAATGGTGTTCATAGTACAATATGCATCATAGGGGTTTTGGGATTATCAAATTAGTAAAACAAGTGATGAGAATTGTGCCTACAGAGATATACCCATTAAGCATTATTATTCATTTAAGCAAATATATGCTGAGTACGAATCTGTGCTAGATATACAGAAATGCCTAAAAGAAGTTCCAGTCCCTCATAGAACTTCTATTCTAGAGGAGGGACACAGACTCCGTAAATATATATAAACAAGAAAGTGTCAGAGGTGCTATGATGAAAGCAGGATAATGGGATAGCAAATAGTTGGGAGACGACTGGCTTTAGGTCAGTCAGGGAAGGAGGCCTCTCTGAGGAGGGATAATTTGGACTAAAATCCAAACGATTCAGCGAAACGAGCCAGCCATGTGATCCATATGTAAGGTAGATAACTTAAGAGGAAGGAAAACCACTGAGCCCTGGCATCATTGTATGAGGTTTCATGGAGGCGTGGCTTCAGCATAATGTTTAGATCAGCTGAGAGAAGAATAGTCATACTGGGCAAAGCAGTTGCTACAAATGCAAAGAGATGGGCAACTCAAAGGCAGGAGGTATGCTAAATGGGCTATAATATGTCTACCTGTCCATAACGGATGGTGTACGCAAAAGAGTAGAAGACAAGGTGAGGAGATAAACTGAAACCAGATTGTAGAGTGCATTCAACCTCAGAATCTTCTTAAAATGTCATATAGATTTCTTGAACAAAAATAAAATTGTTAGTGGTTCATGGAATAAAATAAATCATTTGACTATAGTTAAACTGGTCTCTCTGTCTATGACTGCCTCCTGGGAGTTTAGGGGATGGTACACTTTTGTAAATATTTATTGACTCAGTGATTCATGGCTTAGTTGGTTGGTTAGTTCATTTATTACACAAGACCTGGAAAATTAAATGCTGAATACATTTTTAGGGAGAAAAGAAGGAAGGGGTAATGGACAATAGCAGTGATAATAACAATGTAAAATTTGGAGGTAAGAAAATACCAAGGGAAAAATCAACAGATGCTGTGTTAATGTGAAAGGCATTAAGAGAGACAAATCAAAGATGAATGAGGTGTCAAACCTGAATGACAAGTAAGCAATAACAAGAAAACACCAAGGGGGATTTTGTTTGAAGGGCAAAAGATATAGGGATCTATTTTAGATGCACATCTAAAATATGTATACATTTTGTGATGTATACTGTGATGGTCTAACAGAATTGTCTCTAAAAAATAGCAGCAACACAGAGCTAAGGTGAGCAATAAAACCAAAATATACAGTTTTGTTTAATCAGAGAAGTGATTATTCATCCCTCTTCATTTTTTCCTCCTTATAGATGTGTCATTCATTATTATGGTTTTTAAAAATGATTGAGCTCAGTTGAATTTAACAAACACTGGTTGAAACACCACTAGACACTAGACTAAGATGAATAAAACATACTTCCTGCACCTCTCCTAGAGTGGAGAGAAAGAAAAAGGAATTCCCACCTCCACCCCCGCATAAACACATGTAGCAATGGTCAATTGGTTAAAAGGGATCCAGGATAAACTGATACCAGGAAATAACATTGAAACCTTGGCTCTTGTCTTCTTGAAGGAAAGACTTCAATCAAGAGACAGAATTTTGTGCAGCATAAACAGCAGAAGTTATTAGTAAAAGAAAGGACACTCTGAGACATGGAGCGGGCTGATCCAAGGAAGGGAGCAACCACAGCTTACATTGCAAGAAGGCTTTAATTTATTTCTATGGGTAGAATTGTCTCCCCCTCTCCTCTCTTATTTCTCTCTCTCCCTCTGAGATGCCTAGTTCTCTGTCATTTAGCAATGCATTTCTTTGATTTAGGGACATGTCTGCACACATCCCTTTGATTTAAGGGCTTATGTAAACACATTCCTTTGGTTTGGGGGCATGTGTAAACACATCCCCGTGGGGTGTGTGAAAACCTGGAATCCTGTCGGACTAGTAAGGTATTGATGGTCCTGACAAACAGGATGTGTTCCCCCTTCTCTGACTTTTAACAACATATGTCTTTGATTTAGAGGTTTGTGTAAACCTGGAGTCCTGCTGGGTAGCTGCCAGAGGTCTTGACCCAGGTAGGAGCTGCAGCAAGGGGCTTTCTAACCGGGGCTAAATTTCTTTCTCCTGCTCATTTCTATCCATCTACCTACCCTATCAAGACAATAAGAATACAAACTTTAAATGAGAATTCTCTCAATCATTTAGCAATATAGAGTCTATTGAGAATAAAAGTTAAGGATCTACCTTTAGATTTGTCAGTTAGGAGACCATCATTGATCTGTAAATATGAAGGGTCAGACTCAGTAGAATACTGGGAATGGAAGCTAAGATGAGTGTTTTGTCCCCTCCTCTTTCACTCTCTCGAATTCTCAAAAAAAGTCTATCAGTAAGCAAAAAGTCATGATATTAATATCATTAAAGTGATGATATTAATGATGAGGCCAGAGTCTTTTTTTTTCAATAAGACAACCAAAAATATTTAGAAGACAATCAGATAGTTAAAGTATCATCTCCCCCAAATAAAATAATGCCACCAAAGTAAAACTTCTAAATTTATATAATAATGTATAATTAAATATATAAGACAATTTCATTTTCTGATATCTCATGCCAGATATTATCATAAAAAAAAGAATGAATAAATAAACACGGTATAGTTTTTTTAAAGATAAATTTTACTTACTTTATCTTAAAAGATAAATTTAATAATAAATAAGAAATAAAAGGACAAGGGATTTGAAGGTCAAGTTAAGCATTTTTCTTTAAAAAGGTTATTTTGACATTACTAAATGGAACAGCCACAGAACTTTGAGCAGCCCTATTAGATTAATGATAGCATCAATGGCAAGAATAAGCACTATTTGTTAAGCACCTTTCCCCTTCAATACTTTAATTCTGCTTGGGATAGAGAAAATGGAGATGGAAAGAAAGTCTAATTTAACCCTGGTCACTATATATTTTCTTTTTTTCTTTTTAATTTCTTTTTTCAATTCAGTGAGAAAGAAAAGCAAAAAAAAAAAAAAATAGTCTTTTCTAGACAGTACCAAAAAAAATCAATAATCAATCTTGCCAGTAGAAATTCAACAACAATTTCAGTACTATTACAGATTAGACAGACTGTATGGATAATAAAAAGCCCTATGCCCAGTCTTTCATAAACTCTGAAAGGAAGTATCTTTATTATTTCATAAAGCCTCTTGATGTTCTCATGCCCCTCAGCCAAAAATAATCCCTTTCTTCTCTGACCTGTTTAGAATTTTACATTTCAAATAGAAAGTGAGAACTTCTGCTTTAAAGGAGAGGATTGAATATATGTAAGAATTTTCTCTGCTTCTTCTAGATATTCTATTTAAATGAGAGTAAAGATAAACCCACAACACAAAGAGAAAGGGATGGAGCTATCAGGGAATAAAGAGACGCCAACAATGATTGGAAAGTGAGTGAAACCAATGAAAAGCCAGCCAAATCATGTATCAGGAGCTTTAAAAGGCTCAAAAGCCTTTTTACTAAGATTGTAGATACCAAGGAAGGCTATATGGCGTAGGACTAAAAGTCTACCTGAAAATCTTCATGAGAAGTGTTTAAATATTTGGCTTCTTCCCAGAAACTGGTGTGGAAAAATTGAATCAGGAAGCACCCAGGTTTTAGCACATCTGACAGAGAGGAAAGGTGAGGAAAGGTGAGGAAAGGTGAGGCACTCCCAAACCTTCTTAATTCCAGTCCACTGTAAGAATGTCCTTTGTTTGGTCCATAACACTACACATGAGTTTGGAATAGTCTTCCCTGGAAAAACTCTACCGCACTCATAAAAGACTTACAAATACTGACGTTTGACCACTTGAGAAAACACCTAGGTCCCCCCCACCCCCCCAATATTCCACTGATCCTTAAGACTTACCCTTACATACAGAAAATTAGAGGATCAATCCAGGAGATCCATACCTCCTTCATGTTAATCTCCATCTCATAGTTCACTTTCCAAGGAACTAAATCTGGGGTACATGGTTCAAGAAAATTTTCTAAAAGATAATAATATTATTTTCCAGATCAAAAGGGCTCTCTAAGGTCTCAGTATAATGAATGATAAATTACCCAAGGCACATCAACATACAAATTCAGAAAGCAAGGGGGAAAAAAAGATCCAAAAAAATTTTCCAGAAAATAAATCAGATAACATGAAAAGCATGAAGAAATATAAAGGTATTAGACTTTTCAGCAACAACACTCAAATTTAGAAGATGGAGTAATTCCCTCAAA
The DNA here is from genome assembly GCF_964194185.1 of Rhinolophus hipposideros. Lineage (NCBI taxonomy): Eukaryota > Metazoa > Chordata > Mammalia > Chiroptera > Rhinolophidae > Rhinolophus > Rhinolophus hipposideros. The sequence goes on along the minus strand of NC_138050.1, from coordinate 42,827,961 downwards.
ATGTTGAAGGTAAATGGTTTTAAAACTATAATTGTAAATGCTGCCAAATTGTCAATTAAGCATGAAAGCAGAATAAAACATTGCTCATACATACAACTTTCAAAAAAGAAAAATCTTTTTTCCTACTTTTTTCAAGAAGCTACTGGTGGGTGTGTGTTGCCAAAACAAGAGTGTAAACAAAGCAAAAGGAAGACACTGGATTAAGCAAATAGGGGATCCAACAAAGAATAGGGGTGAAGTGAAGGCCGAGGACAAGGGCTGTACATCGGGCTCTGTCATGAGTCCAACAGGAAGCAGAGGGAGAGAGTTTTCTGAGAGAAGTTTCCTGGAAAATAGTGGAACTCTCACAATGTCGGAAGTGTTTTAGTGCTCAGAAAGGATGTGTTAGATTGCTGGGGCTGCCATTACAAAGCACCATAGACTGGATAACTTAAATAATAAACATTTTTCTTACACTTCTGCAGGCTGGAATTCCAAGATCAAGGTATCATCAGGATTGGTTTCTCTAAGGCCTCTGTCGTTGGTTTGCAGATGGCCACTTTCTTGCTGCCTCTCCACATGGCTGTCCCTCGGCACATGTCCTTGATGTCTCTCTCCTTATAAGAACACTAGTCATATTAGATTAGGGCCCTGTCTTAATGGCCTCATTTTAGTTCAATCACCTCTTTAACAGCCTTGTCTCCAAATACTGTTACATTCTGAGGTGTTGGGCGTTGGGGTTTCAACATATGAATTTTAGGGGGACACGACTCAGCCCATTAGACAGGGGTTATGGGAAATATAGAAAGAAAATAATCAAGGTATAATACATCATACAGTTACAATAAGATAAAATCTGAATATCAATTGAACAAAATTATTGTATAACCATAAAGGGGAAACAGATAAGGAGATTTGAGAAAGAAATAGTTTGTGAAATATCATGATTAAGAGGAGTGGGTCAGGAATGTTTTTATCTTGTAATTGACCTTGTAGTACTATTTGATTATTAAATTCTGCAAATATATTTTGACATAAACTTTTCAATATTTTATAAATAAATTAATAAGTGTCATAAAAGAAGGGCAGATTGTTAGTTGCATACACACTTTAGATTTACTATTAGATCATAAGATCCTTCAGTTCAGGTTCCATGTCTTAGACATTAGGATCTCACTATATTCTTCATATACTACATAATAAACTGCTGACTAGAATAAACTATCACTCAAGAAAAGTTTATGGAGCTAAAGCATATAATTTTGAGGTCAGACAATTAAGTTCACAAACTCATCCTAGAAAAAGTGCTACATACCTCATTGCTGAATATCACTATGGTCACCTTTGAAGTACTCCCCTTGGGAAGCTATGCACTGATGCCAGTGCCTAGTGCATCCTTCAAAGCAATTTTGGAACTCTTTCTTTGGAATGACCATCAGAGCTGTCATCGAATTACACTTGATGTCCTGAATGTCATTAAAATGTCTTTCACTCAATATTTCCTTTATCTTTGGGTAAAGAAAGAAGTCATTTGGGGCCAGATCAGTGAGTAGGGAGGGTATTCCAATACAGTTATTTGTTTACTGGCTAAGAACTCCCTCACAGACAGTGCCATGTGAGCTGGTGCATTATCGTGATGCAAGAGCCATGAATTGTTGGTGAAAAGTTCAGGTCGTCTAACTTTTTCACACAGACTTTTCAGCACTTCCAAATAGTAAACTTGGTTAACTGTTCATTCAGTTGGTACAAATTCATAATGAATAATGCCCCTGATATCAAAAAAGGTTAGCAACATCGTTGCAACAAGTTCGCAAACTTAATAGTCAGACTTTGCATTTATTTCTCATAGCACCCAATTATTATTATTAAATGTCTGTTGTGTATAAGCCATTCAGTCTATGGTATTTTGTTATAACAGCCCAAAGACAGCAGACCACTCAACCTTTACCAAACCAAATCAATTCTCCATCCTTTGTGATTTTAACGTCACTTTTCAGATCACTTCTCTATAAAATCAAAAGTCTTTTTGACTAATAACTTCAAAATGATATTAAAAATATTTTAAATAAATTTTCAACTGGACATAAAATAGATTCATTTCTGCTTGCTCTTTCACCATATCCCTGCGAGAGAAACTGAAACAATAATTGTATCCACGGCAACCTGAGAACAACAAGTGCTGTTCAGATTGCTCTCCTTGTGAATTGAAGAATCTTAGTAAGTCAATTGGTCATTATGAAGAGGACAGTGGAAGTGGATAGGAACTGGGCAAGTTCATGAGCTGCAGATGCTTACTTCGTGGCTGCAGAATAAGGGCAGCTGGATGAATAATAAAATAGGAGACATTTGTCCTAATGCAGGAAGGAAAGGAGGGAGGGAGAAAGGGATTAGAAGAAAATAAATTTTGGTGATGAAGGAAATACCTAATAATTTGAAAAGGGGTACTAGTGAGAGTTAGATAAGCAGCTGAGGATGCCTGGTACTGAGTACAGAGGGTTTTCCTAAAGACCAGGATAGATCTGGCTCTACTAGTGAGCAAGGTGCATAGCAGAAGCTAGTAAATAAGGCAGGATTTATAATCACAAAGTTGAATTGCTAACCTCCCACTTTTTTTTTTAGAAGCTACCATCTAAATTCAGTTTTATTTTGAAGGAAAAAATTTAATAACCTCTTTTTTTAATGTTGAAACATGGAAAGGTCATAGTTCATCAAATTGAGGAACACATTATTAATCAAAATATATTTAGAAAGAAAAACAGTATATTAGAGAAAAGTCATATATATACACATACATATGACTTGAATTTTATATATATATATATAAACTAATTTGTTATATATATATATATATATATATATATATTAGTTATATATATATAAACTAATTTGACACCCACTATTAGAGAATGACTTTTGTTTCATATCTTTTAAATACGGCATTTAAAAGATATGGAACAAAAGTCATTCTCTAATAGTGGGTGTCAAATTAGTTTTTGCCATTATGTTATTAGCCTAAGTGCTCCAATTTATCTACAAAATGAAGGGATATTTTTCCCCAAGTAATCTCAAGTCAATCTTCTTTCCATAAATTGATTATACAACTGGAAATGATTTAGCAGTGATCTTACCATAGCTTAAATCTAATCCAATATATGGCATGCATGAACATTAGAAGACTGATATATTCATTAAAATGAAGAGCATTAGTTCTTTAATATTTATTTAAATAGGAAAAAAATCTTAGCAGCACAAATGTGGATTAGTTGAAATAGGAAATTATGTCTAAAAATGCAATACACATTTATGCCATAGATATCAGACCAAGGATTTAGAGTAAAACATGACTCATTTTCTTTGTCAAAAATTACAAAGTGTGCATGCTTTAGCAGGTACTGATTATGCCAATGGAATTTGTCCAAACTTCTCTCATCTGGGATGTAGTTAATTCTTACTACATCAGCAATCTCTAAGGCTTAACTAAAAATGGATATAATAAACCTTATTTCCACCCTTACATGAAGTGAAGGCAATACATAGGACTGTTAACTCTATCAGTATTTATCAAGGACAGATGTTACATTGCACTATTCTAGACAGTGAGGGCAGGTGCCATGTGGTTGAGAAAAAATTTCAAAGGTTCATGAAACAATTTAAGAGTAAGAAAACAGATGATGATAGAGTAGGCTATATTGACAATTAGAGAACAAGGAAGCACTAAGTACCAACTGTACAACAAATACAACAAAACGTTTAAAATGAATTAAAGAATGGAGAGACAAAGTAATGCAACATTTAATGTTTAAGGTTTAATGAACATTGTTAAGAAAACCCAAGGATACTCCCTGCTCAACAACCTCTGCATATTTACCTGGGACCATGTAGCCTTCAACAGTATTAATGACACCATAGATTTACATTACATTTTACACCTTTTGAAGAACTTTCATACATGGCGGATACATCAGGGCATATATTATTGTCACTACTGTTCATATACAGGAACAAGACTTAGTAACATAAAGTGACTTTCTAAACACCACGTAAGAAAGTGTAAGGCCTCCTAGGTTCTTCTACCCATGGCCTTGACACTACTACATCAAGATGTGTGGCCTAATAAGAGAGAGTCTGAGTTCTCTTATTAGAGAAAGGAGGAAGGCAACAGAATGATTTTGTAGCACCAAAGTGTCAAATGGATTCCAGAGATAATGGTTAAAATCATTTTGAAGAAAATATCTATCTTTGTTCCTATAGGGAAGAAAGGAGGGAAAAGGATCATGTGATCAGTTATCATGAGAGAGTCTCCCTTCGGCTTTAGAGGAAGTAACCTGTTTCAAATGGTATGCTTTTCCCTAGGTAGGTGCTCTAATATGTGTGGTGTCGACAGGGAGTCCCCCGCCACTGCTCCATGTATAAAATGAAAACTTGTAAACCAAAATGGTCAATTGAAGTGTTAACAAATTACTTGTATTTATTGTGAAAATAAGAAAAAACAGTTGCCACTTAGGGAATGGTCCAGCTGTACAAAGAAAAATGTATTATGGATATACTTCGCAGAGTAGTCACATGCCAGTAGATTGCTCCCTCTAGACCAGACTTTTGTCCTAAGTAAAACTGTAAAATAATTTGCATTTATCTTCTGTATTGGAGGAAGTCAGCCAAGCTCATAAGGGAAAATGTTCCTTTATAAATGAATAAAATCCCCATTCCAAGGGAAACATGCATTTTATTTATTTATTATTATTATTTTTTAATTTAGTCAATGTGGTGGGCCTTTGGGAATCACCTTTGCCCTAAATTGTCTTGTTTACCCATCCTTTGCTACCAAACAGAGTAAATCCATAAAGAATGCAGATCTGGTGGGAAGGATACAATATAGCTCTCTCTCACACAGCTTTATTAGATCTGTGGACCCTAATGGGAGATGTTATGTATTTTTCTGTCAGTAAAAGTCATCAAAAATGACTTGAAGACACACAGGAAACAAATATACGTGGTAAGAAGATACCTTATTTATTCAGTCACTTTCTGACCACAACTAAGCTTTTTAGGAGAAGGAAAGGCTGGAAAAACTCAAGGATACAACTAGAGGTTATAGAATTCACTCATTAGAATACACAGCATGTCATTTCGGCATTGTTTGCTGCACTCCACAGTAGTAATGCTTTTCCTTCCACTGAACAGATCCATCTCCGGAGCCCCCTTGGAACTGTCAATATAGTCATTATCAATTATGTAAGGCAGGGGGGAACTAAGATTAATAATTCAGGCTAAGACATCATCATGATTTATAATCTTGCATGTAACTGTCTACAGCTAGCATTGGGAACCTGTCATTAAAAGGCATTAACTTGAGAAAATTAGAGTTCTGTATTGATCACCAAACATGTATAGTTTATTGTGAAGTGATGCTTTAATTTATATTCCAGGCAAGACTCTGGGTGAATATCATTTGCGTAGGGAGGACTGCATCCTGAAGCCATCTGGCTCCACAACATGAGAGTAGCTGCAGGTAAATAACTAACTAAATGTTAACTAAATAACTCTAAATGTATTCCAGTTGTAGTGGGCAGAGATTGAACCCAACACTGCTTATAAAGGGCAGCACGTGGCTAAGGCACAATATTCAGCGAAGAACTAAGGTGTTTGGTCCTGAACTTGCAGAACTTGGGCTACTCAATGACTTGATGGATGACAGAAAGGGAATACTACCTTTCCACTTTCCTTTCTTTGGGTAGGTGAACTGCCTCTGCTCTTTGGCTTTCCATAACTCTAGCAATTTCCCTTTCTTTATAAAATTAGAGGGAAGTTATTAAGTTACTTAGCCCAATCCCTGAGTTTTTGCTAGTGAATACAAGAGGATTGTGACTGTGTGTTGTGATCTCTGGGAGAACTGGATATGAGGGTGCATTAACTCAGATAATCAGACTGTCAGCACCAACCTTTAGAAAAAGCATCTGAGAGAACCGAGCTGAACTTCAGAGAAAACAAAATGGCTTTTACAAACACTGCCTTATATATAGTAAGTTAGGCAGAAATCTCACAGCATCTAGGTTACGATGGGTTAACAATGGTTTTTCAAACTTTAGCTGCATATTATAATTATCTGGGGAGATTTCATATAAAATACTGATGTCTGAGCCTCATTTGAAGATTCTGATTTAATTGGTCTGGGATGGGAAACCAGGCAGTGGAAATTTTTTTTAGTTCCCTAAGTGATTCCAATGTGCAGCCAATTTTAAGAAGCACAGGTTGTGAAGTTTTCAACTATATGTGAGTATATTTAAGAGAGAAAGAATGGAACACATGAAAATGACTAAGATTTGGTATAAAAATGAAAATGATGAATATGAAAGAATTGAGCATCAACTAGCAAATTAGTACATAACAGAGATATCTGGATACAAAATTTTCATTTGATTTTTACTTCAATCTTGGCTGGTTGGCAGAAGAGTCTTAGAGAGGATATGGTGGTATGAGAAACCTCAGAATGCTTTCTCTGCTTATAACTTCCTTTGATACCTAATAGCTGGGGTATATTGGGGACATCAGCTAAATTTTGTGGAAATTAACATGCCCTTCCTGGCTATGAAACATAGGGAGGGGTATAGAATAAACGTGAGATCAGAAAATCAAATTTTGCACTTTGAGCTTAGAACTGGGAAATCATTCCTCTAAAAATGTCTTTGAAAAGCCAGTGGATGTCCACTGCATGTGTCACAGGGGTTTCTGGGGAAATGTTCCCTGTGTCCCACCCACCTTTTATCTGTACACTGAGACCTGGATGTAAACGAAAAGGAGAGGCTGATACTAGGAGAGCCTGTAGCCAGATTCAGTGCAATGAGATAAAGGGAGATTAAAAGAATAATTTTAAAGGCTTAAAACCTCAAAGATAAGCATCTGACAAAGAGCATTCAAGGCAATGAACAATGGATTAGAGAGGTAGCTTTGATAAGTTTTCATGCTGAGAAAACAAGAAGAATAAAGAAATAAACCATCTAGAAGGAGCTCAAAGATCTCTCTGCTTATGCATTATTAATAACTAAAGAGGAATAAAATATAACTAATCTTGACAAATACAATGACGACAACTTTGATGTTTCTGTGCTAGTCAAGGATAAATGAAGAATATACATCTATATACATATGTGTGTAAGATGGGATAAAATTACATTATGCATAGCATTTTTACTATCTCTAGATCTAAATGGAGTCCAGTTGAAATGTTAGTAAACAATTCCAGGTGGGTTTCAGGATGCTGCTGAGCACTATTTGTTGTTTAGGGGTTACATACTTGCTGCCAAAAAATAAAACAACTTTGAGGTACCCAGTCTGATAGAATCTACCAGAATCTGGGTAACAGTTGAATTTTTCACCGTCCAGTTCCATGTTCAGCCAACAGAACTTCCAGCACTTGCTGAACCATGGAAAGCAAACAGGTAGCAAACTTTCCTTCACCTCCTCCCTTTGTGGTAGCAGTAATATGTTTTTTAATCCAGAGCCTGTGAAGCCTTATTATCTGGGGGGAAATGTAATGGAAGAAAAGACATGCCAACATGGCCCCATCAAATAAGGTATGGGCCATCATTTCTTGTGATTAGATTAAAGAAATCTCAGAGCACCTCAAAGCAATTTATAGAGAAACACATTCCTATTTACCTGGGGAGAAGTGACTCAGGTTACAACTCACAGATTCTAGTCTTACTGCCTTAAATTTGATTAATGGGGCATATTGCCTGGTATTAAGTTGCATCGAGCTAGGGTGTAATGAGAAGTGGTATTGACAAGTACTTTTCTATTTCAGCAGGCCAGTTCAGAGGAGAGTGCTTGTCTGAAAGGAAATGTACTCGATTTGAATTCCCTTCTAATCCCTTTCCTTGGAAATGGATGTTTACATTCTTAATTTCTACTTCCATTTCATGTGTACCTTCTCTTGTCTTGATTGTCAATCAACATTATAAGTGGGCACCAATCCATCAGTCCAAGAAGAGAAAAAGATCTGTCTGGATTCTATTATCATTTTAAAATGTTCCCTCGGAAATTTTAAACTACTTTTTCTTTTAAACAACAACCCCTAAGCCCCCACGTCCAACAAAATAACAGCTAATATTAATTGAACACATCATACATCAGAAAAAAATAAGTTTTTTATGTTTAGCATCTTCTTTTACACTCATGGGACACCCCATGATAGGAGATGATAAGTATTTCTATTATACAATGGATAAAATGGAGGCATAAGAAGTTAAATTATCTTGCCCAAGGTTACACAACTGCTTAATAATAGAGAAGGCATTCAATTCTTTCATTAAACACATATTTGTTCAGGACCTACTATGTGTCAACAAGCACTATATCAAGAGTAAGAAATACAGCAGTGAGAATGATATGGATGTACCCTCATGGAGATTTTGTTATATTGGGGAGAAGGACATAGGGAAAAGGTAAATACAAAGTATTGACAAATTGTGATGTCATGAAATTAAGAAAAAGAGGAAGTCGTTTTCCAGAGAAGGTGGCCAGGAAAGGCTTTTCTACAGAAGGTAGAAGGTGACATATATAACCTGAGTCCTAAAGGATAGCCAGGCAGCTATAGAATGAGTGGGGGAGGGGCAGAAGTAGAACCAGAACTCAGAACTCAGGGATCGTGTGCCCTGAGTCTGTGTCCTTGATCACTGTAATCCGAGGCATTTATTTTTCTCAATTCATTCTAACCAGTCCCCTGCAGTCCCACCCCACATTTAAATGTTACTATCTCTTCTATTCACAGTTACTTCTCTTCAGTTTTAGGGGAAGAGGCATCACTTGCCACTTTCTAGTTTGTCTCTCCAGGGATCCATATAGACTCACACTGTTGTGACCCCTCTGGGGCTTTGCTCCTCTGGCTGGTTTTTATCTTCTGTATCTCTATCCTCTCCTTTCCTCTTGATTCTTCTCTTGCAGTGTACAAACATTCACAAGTTTCTCATATTTGAAAATAGCTCTCAAACCAGCGTCTCCTCTCCAGCTACTATGCTTGAAAATAATAATTTATACTCTCTTTCTCCCCTTTCTCAGTTCTCATTCATTCAGTGGACCCTGTGAACTGGTTCAGCCTCCTTTACCCTCCACTGAATGAAGAGACAGTAAAATGAAGAGAACAAATGTTGGATTTATATGGAAATGGATTAGCGACCCAAATACCAATCTTTAACTGTGTGACATTGGGCAGGATGCTTAACTTCTCTGAACTTGAATTTCTGAATCTATAAAATAGGGACAATAAATAATAGTACCGGCCTCACAGGTTATAGGAAGTATTAAAAGAAACAATGCATGCAAAACACAGCACAGAACCTCATACAAGAGTACTAGTCTTCAATTACTATTTATACTCTATTAGCAAAAGGTAGTAGGAACCAACTGAGTGCCAACTCCAATGGGATGTTTTCAGACCTAGTTTTTTATAACTTCCTTTTGATGTTTGACATTATTGAACATTCTTCTCATCTTAAAAATCCCTTCTGCCTTGACCTCCTTAACACCATTTTATCCTGGTTCTCATCCTCTTTATCTCATTGTCATTCACATCCCACTACTATTCCTTCTTGGTATGCCATGCTGATTCTTCTTCCTTTACTTCCTTTTGTTCGCTTTGAACACTTCTTTTCTTATTCTAGGCCTCCCTTTCGCTCATTCACATGACCTCAGTTGCCATCTATATGTTAGTGACTCTCAACTAACTTTCTCCTGGAACTTAGTTACTCCATGAGCTCTAGATGTACATATGTGTTCAGTTGCTTAGAGGGTTTCTTCACCTGTGTCCTATAGAAACTTCAGTGTCAACACTAAGAAAACTGTTTCTCTTTCTTTGGTTCCCTAGCTCACTTTATGTTACCCAGATCTACCTCATTTCCCAAGAAAAAAATATTGGCAATATCTTAGGCTGCTTACCTGGCAGACCCAGGACAAAAACCTGAATCTCTTGCCTCCAAATCCCGCACTCTTTGACTCCTTGTGCTGTGATTAGCAGTTTATAGCATGTTCTTTAGCCAAGTTAGTAATAGGTTGATATTATTACCCTGTGATGATTAATTTTATGTATCAACTTGGCTCAATAGATAGTGGCACCCAGTTTTTGGTTAAACACCAGTCTAGATGCTGCTACACAGGTATTTTCATAGATGTGATTAACATGTAAATCAGTAGTTTTGAGTAAAACAGAAGACCTTTTTAGTGTAAGTGGATCTCATCCACTCAGTTGAAGGCTTAAGAGAAAATACTGAGGTTCCCCAAGGAAGAAGGAATTCTGCCTCCAGTGCCTTTAGACTTGAGCTATATCCACTCTTCCCTAGGTCTCCTGCTTAACAGCCTGCTCTGAAGATTTCAAACTTGCCAGCCCACACAATCCTGTGAGCCAATTCTTTAAAGCAATTTCTCTCTCTCTTTCTCTCTCTTTCTCCTATTCATCCTATTTCTCTGGGGACCTGTGACTATGCATGCGCTATCTATGTTTCCTCTATCTTTAAAAACATATTAACACTCTGCCAACTTAACTTTCCTCTTGCACTTTTGTATTAGTTATTTTTGCATAAATACATAGATGTCTTGTATGCAATTGGTAACCTACTCTATTTAGATAAATGGTGTCTGAGACTATGTTAAATCATGTGTAGAGTGAGTTCTTCAGTCTTTAGGGGGGAAAAAAGCATCTTTCCTCTTTTTTTCTCCCACTCACTTTTCTTCATCAGTCTGCCACTATACCAGCCCTGCCATCCTTTTATCTAGACCATAAACTAATATTAAGCATCTCACTCACTCTAGTTGTTGGCGAAGCTTTGCGATCCAAGTTATCTTGGATTCTTTAGATAGGAAAACAAACTCAATTGCTTTGGGGTCCAGGTGGTAAGGAGCTTAAAAACTAATAGATCACAACTTTGTGTCTTTTTCCCCACTCATGTTTCTACTTGATTATGTTCTAAATTGATTCATTTGTCATCTATCATTGATCTCAAGTTACAAGTTGAGGATTTCAAAAACTTTGCATGTCACCATCTTCTCAAAAACAAGAGACAAAAATCTGATTTGGAGAAAAATCTCTGAAGGACTAATTAATTCAGTAAAGACATTTACAGCACTTAGACTGAGAGTTGAGTCTATTCCCTATGTGCTGCTGGCTAAAAAAATGCAATTGATCTAGTATACTAAATAATATTTAGGATGTAAAGAGAAAACGAAAGTGTTTGTTTCTTTTTGTTTTTACCTTGCAACCAAAATTATAGCTCTTCTTGTTCCATCTGGAAAAGGTCTTATCTAGGAAGTTCTTTAGGAGGAGTGGGTTAGTGTTCATGTTAAGCTTGGTGCCTTATGATGACATTCAGTGATTCTATTCACATTTGCCGAACTGCCAGAATGTTTAATAAACACATATGCTTTGGATTTCCAGTTTCTGTTCCTGGGGACTACAGTGCTTTCCTAGGTTAGCCAGCCTTCTATCTTGGACAAGGTTGTGTGACTATTTACTGAAGTGACTACCTCAGGAGCTTTAAACTCTTCCCCATATTTCAGGCCATGCTTCTCTTAATGTCTGGATTGTGAAAAATAATATTCAGAGAGGAGTAGAAGAAATTTTTTATATAAAAAAGGTAAATCATATTATATCTCCCGTATGGTCCAGGGGGAGGAACATAAGCTTGATCTCCACAGGGTTTATCTCTTCTTTCCTGTTTCTCTATTTATATGTGTTATTTTTAAAAGAAGTCTCCTTTAGTTACTCATTTTATAAATGATACATATTTATTTTATTTCATCTCCCTACCTATTTCCCTCCTTCAATAATATTTTTTTTGACAATCTGCACAATATCAACATAATTGTAAGAATGAAATAAAACCTTAATATTTCTGAACATTCAACAATTAGACGAAATGTGCGTTTTTGTAGCACACACATTGTCATAGAGGCTTGTTTTAGACAAACGGTTCACTTATTTTTACTGGAGAAGTAGCTCTCGATAGATAGATAGATAGATAGATAGATAGATAGATAGATAGATAGATATAGACATATCTCTATCTTTCTCTCTCTCTCTCTCTCTCTCATATATATATGAGAGAGATATATATGATATATATATCAGGGGTGGCAAAAAATGTGTACAAGTGGACACTTTGGTCAACATTGCTCAAGCGGTATTCTTTGTAATCAGAAGTGTCTGGACGCTGATGGTAACCACTTTGAGCACCTCTTGTAATTGCAGAAGTCAAATGTGACTTATATTCATCTTTTTTTATCGGTATATATTGAGTATTACAATTTTAATAGTTATTTTTCCTTTCTTAAAATGTGTACACATTTTTTTGAACCCTCTGTATATATTATGCATTGTATCTTTGCAAATGCATAATATCTTTGTAGATAATATGTATTGTTAAAGGAAACATAAAAGAAATAGATGTGTTGGGGTGGCTTTAAAAATCTACTTGGGATAATTTAGATGTGGTTTATTCTAAAGGTAGAGGAATGAATGAAATAACCTTTTAATTTATCCTTCTTGTTCTAGAATTGTAAGACAGAAGAAAACATATTCTCATCACAGAAATGGCATTTTCTTGAGTAGAAAACTTGCCAAAGGGAAAAAAAGACAGGCTCTGATGTTGTTGCAGTAAAATTAACATGTTTTGTTCTAATTTCAAGATCCTAACAGATATCATTAGAATTATTAGTTAATTATTCATTAGATATAATACACTTAACATTTCAATAATTAACTGCTCGAGCAATAGGAGAGAAAAATCTGATTTATTTGTTTATTTCCATCCTTTGAAATATCTAAGTGTTCTTGTCATCATCTCCATTTACTTCATAATGTCCCAGTGACTAGAAAACATCAGAAATTATTTAAGATCTGAGTCCCAAAATGAAGATTTCCCATCTTTCTTTTAAATTGCCCCTCGAATGCCAGTAGGAATTATATTTCTATTCATTCGCTGTCTCTTTGTCTCTCCCTGTCTCTATTTCTCTCTATCTCTCCTCCTCCATCTCTCTCTCTCCTTCCTCCCTCTTCCCTTCTCTGTCCATCCCTCCATCTCTGCCCCCCCAACAGAATATGTAGCCCTTTGGAAGATTTAAGACAGATTAAAAGGTATGATATACAAAACACTCATAATAAAATGTGTGTGTGTGTTTTCCTAATAGTTTTTATATATATCAAAAGTTGGAAAATTCATACACTCACACACACAGTTTATGTCATCAAATAATACTACCTTAGCAACTACAAAAAGTTCTCTTAGCCAATAAAAAGCTATTTTTAATAATATAAAAAGTCTCCTATGTGTTTCTATAGCTCACCGGCCTTCAAGTGGAGCTCTCCACAGTTAATATGATTCAAAAGCTCAATCATTAATTCTATTTAGGCTTAATGTGTCATAAAGCTAAGGAAAGCAGGGCCATTTTCCTCTCTGCTGGGGCACAAAAAGTGTATTAACTATTCCAGCCAGTACTGTGAATGATTTATTAATTCAATTTTGGAAAGTGAGACTGTCAGATCATATAAGCACATATTATAAACAGACGATCTCTCTGAAGATTCTTATTTCTTCTCTTAGCTAAATGACTGACAACACACTTCACCGTTAAGATCCGTCTTCTTCTCCCTTTATCTTTCTCTCTCCCTCTCCAGACACCCAAATACACACACACTACTCAAATAAGCTAGGGATGGTCAATAATATTTTTTCCATGCCAGAGACAGTAGAAGTAACACTGATAATAAATTTAAAACACTTGGAACGAAATAAAGGAATTTTTTCAAACAAAGACCTAAAAATTACTGAGCCACGAGTGGTGTAATGAAAAGAACATTAGTGCAGAATTCCAGGGAGCTGGATTTTAAACCAGGATCTAACACAAAGAACAAATGACCTTGGGCAAGTCTCTTCAGCTGTGTCCTTATCTACAAAAGGGAGGACTAAGTGATACCTACCATCTCTAATTTTCTGTGAACCTATGTTGTGACATGAGTGAAACATAATTACATAATGATAGTCTAGGCTCAACTCAGCAGTACAATTCTCTCTGTGATTCTTTTTCACACAAGTTGACATAGTACCTGAGAGACTCTCAGTGCTCCTCCCATTCCTTCTGAATAACACAGTATGGGGCAAATTTATGTTACCTAACCTGAGAACCCTGATAGTAGGGCAACATCATAAAAAGAGAGAGAAGATCCAAAATGGCAGAGTAGATAAACACTGTGCCTGTCTCCTTCCATGAACATGTTAAAAATACAATTAAATTATAGAACAAGCAACCTAGAGAACCACCTGAAGTCTAGTCAAACAGAAATCCTATAACTGAAAATATAAAGAAGAAGCCACTTCAAGACTGGTAGGAGGGGCAAAAATGCAAAATAGGCCCCAAACATCTCTGTGGAGGTTAAGAATCCGGAATATCTTGGCATGGAGTTTCCCCCCAAAGGAGCGAGGGACCCCAGCCTTCCACACCAGGCTCTCCAGCCCAGAGCATTAGTGCCAGGAAGAGGAGCCCCCACAACACCTGGCTGAGAAAAACAGTGGGGATTCCAACTGTTTGGTTGAGATGGAAGGCTATGGGAAACCCAGACGTCCTCTTAAACTGCCTGCACACAGACTCACTCGCTCTCAGGCACTCACCTTGGGCTCCAGCGAAGGGGCGGTGACTCTGCGGGCCTTGAAGACATATGGGGACGGGGAGCAGACTAAGATGTATGAGTTTAGGGGGAGGACTGTAGAACTGTTGGCATTTTCCTCATGACGGCTCCTCCTTGGTGCAGCTGGAAGGCAGGCGCCATCTTTCCTATACTGAGCCCAACCCCCACAGACCAAATCTGAACCTGATTGGCCTGAGCTCCACTGCTCCACACTGCTGACTCAGCTGGAACCCGGACCCGTTCAATTCTCACTCTGCTGGAAGCAGTTTCTCCTCACGCAGCCAGCCCCACCTGGCCAGACTGCACTCTTTCTTGGAAAAGTATCAGAGTCTGGCAGACCTCAGGCATGATGAAAAGCAAGGACCTACAACGAAGACTACTCTACCCAGCAAGGCTATCATTTAAACTCGAAGGACAGATAAAGAGCTTCCCAGACAAGAAAAAGCTAAAGGAGTTCATCACCACATAACCAGTATTACAAGGAATGTTAAAAGGACTCTTTCAAGATGAAAAAAAAAAAATCAAAATTATGAATAATAAAATGTCAATAGGTACATATCTATGAACAATTGCTTTCAATGTAAATCGATTAAATGTTTCAATAGAAAGACATAGGGAGGATGAATGGTGTGGGGACAAATCCCCAAAAAGCAGTTTCCAGGCTCTCGGCCTCACATAGAAAGGTGCTGGCTCAGGTAGTAAATGGCCATTAACTGTGATCAGATGGCCATCAGCTGTGGCTAGTTGGCCGTCAGCTGTAACCAGTGAGCCATTGGCCACTAATATAACTGCTGTGGCTACGCTAGCAGAAGATGGGGGCTAGCAAGAGCAGATTTCAGAGAGGCGGATGCCACCAGTGAGAATATAGTGATATGACTCCCCTATCTATGGCTCCATGGGTGTTCTTGTTTGGCCTCACCGTGTCCTGCGTTCTTATGTGGGGAGTGTGAGCCGACACCCTACCTGACACCCTGCACGACAAATGGCGCAGCGAGCAGGGTCCCCCGCATGACAAATGGATAAGGAAACAAAACCCTTACATAGGCTGCCTACAAGAGACTCACTTCAGATTGAAAAACACACAGAGAGAAAGTAAAGAGATGGAAAAAGATATTTTGTGAAAATGGAAATGAAAAAGAAAAAAAATAAAAAGTTGGGGTAGCAATACTTACATCAGACAAAATAGACTTTAAAACAAAGGCTATAAGAGGAGACAGAAGGACCCAGTAACCCCACTTCAGGGTATTTATCCAAAGAAACCCATAATGCTACTTCAAGGGGTTGTGTGTATCCATATGTTCATTGCAACATTGTTTACAATGGCCAGGATGTGAAGGCAGGCTGGAGTCCATCCATGGAAGAATGGATAAAAAGGAGGTGGTACATATCTACAGTGGAATATTGCTTGGCCATGGAAGGGAACAGGTTCTGGCCATCTATGGCGGCATGGATGGACCTGGAGGGTGTTATGCTGAATGCAGTCTCAGACAGAGAAAGACAGGTGCAATGTAATTTCACTTAAATGTGAAATCTAAGAACAAAATTAACAAACAAAACAGAAACAAACTCATAGATACAGAAAACATTTTGATGGTTACCAGATGGGAGGGGAGTTGGGGATGTGGGTGAAAAAAGTGGAAAGGATTAAGAAGTATAAATTTGTTCTTAGAAAGTACTTATGGGTATGTAGGGTATAGCATAATGAATATAGTCAATAATATTGCAATAACTATGTATGGTGTCAGATGTGTTGGGGCAATACATGGTAGGGGGCGGGGACAGGGTGAAAAAGGCAAAAGGGCTAAAAAGTACAGGTTGGTAGTTACAAAATAGTCATGGGGATGTAAAGAAAAGCATAGGGAATATAGGCAATAATATGTTAATGACTGTATAATGCAGGTGGGTATTATACTAGTCAGGGGGATCGCTTCTTAAATTATACAAATGTCTAACCACTATGCTGCACACCTGAAATTACTACAAAATAATATTGAATGTCAACTGTAATTGATAAATTTAAAAGGGGTGAGGGGAAAGGAGAAGGGGAATAAGAGGTCCAAATTTCCAGGAATAAAACAAATAAGTCATGGGGATGTAATATACAGCATGGGGAATATAGTCAATAGTATTGTGATAGCATAGTATGGGGTCAGATGGTTGCTGGATTTATTATGGTGATCACTTCTTTAGGTATGTAAATGTTGAACAACAATGGTGTACCCTTGAAACTAATACAATATTGTATATAACTATATTTTTAATAAAAGTCTTTTAAATAACAGAGAGAGAAAGAAAGTCTTTAAGTTAAATTCCCAACATCCTCGAACCTCCCAGCAATAATTTTTAACCAAGGCTCTTTAATTATAAAATATTGCTAGTGTTTTAGGGTTCTGAAGCCATATTTATTACCTCTTTCTGTAAGACTTTCAGTCCCTGCTGCAGTTCATTTTTACATACAGAGAAACTTGGTTTTATTCCCATGGGAACTCTGAACATTAAAATATAGAGATTGTTTTAATCATGTGATGGTGATTCATTTCCTAAGATACTCAATGTGTGATAAATATGGGTGAAATCAAGGGATAATTTCAAGATCAGAGAGCTGTTTGTAATTTTTCATCATGCTGAAAGTACACTCACCTGTTTCCTAACTAAATTATACTCAATGGGAAATGTTTATTCCTTGTTCCTGACTAACACTTTTTATAGGGAATATGCCCATTTCTGGCTCAGAAAAAACCTCAGATGCAAAGCAGTTAAAGATAAGATCATGGAAGGGGGTGGTACAAGGGAAGTGGCAGAACCAAAGTTGATTTAATATAAGTAGAAAAGAACACAAATGGTTTAATAATAATAAAAACTCATCATTTATTTTTAGTAAAGCTATACCATAATGCTTTATGTGCAAGAGATAGTTCAGTTGCAAAATTGTTCCATGATATCTGTTAACACTTGTCTGTCTGGAATACTCTATAGGTATTGTCCTCAAAACTCCTCACATACTATATCTCAAATATTGCAAACGGAAGTAAGATGGTCAGTTTCAACATAACTATAGCCTTTTTCAATTATGACATAGGAGCTATATTAGAATTTAGTTTTCTAATTTTAAATGCAGGATTTTTAAAATTTTGTTCTCTGCCTTTTAAAATAAAGGTTATATTTAAATTAATTGCTATATTCATGCTTGTTAGGGTTTAAATTGCCTCTCCCCCAACAGTTACATCTTGAGGTTCTAACTGCCAGTACCTGTGAATGTGACCTTATTTGGAAATAGGGTCTTCACAGATGGTCAAGTTAAGACGAGGTCATTAGAGTGGGCCCTAATCCAAAATGACTGTGTCCTTCCTTATAAGAGGGGAAATTTGGACATAGAGACAGCTATGTACAGGGAGAACACCATGTGAAGATGACAGCAGAGATGGGGCAATGCATCTACAAGTAAAGGAACAACAAAGATCACCAGCAAATCACCGGAATCCAAGAGAGAGGTGTGGGACAGATTCTCCCTCACAGCTCACCAAAGGAACCAACCCTGCTGACACCTAGATCTTGGACTTCCAGCCTCCATCACTGTGAGACAATACAGTTCTGTGGTCTAAGCCACCCAGTTTGTAGTACCCTGTTTATGGCAGCCCTAAGGAACTAATGCAATGTCTATATTAATATTTGCATGGATGTTTGTTTTTTCTCAAACATGAGAATGTTTCAAATGCTCAAAATGAGGAACATGGTTTGGAGAGACTGAGTTCACTAACTGGCTGCACTCCTGCTGAAAGGGAGGGATGTTCCCTTTGTGGCCTACATCTTTTGCTGTTGTCCCTGTTGCTTTAGGTTCAGCTAAGTCAATTGTAGTGATAGCCTTCTGTCCATAGACTTTAATCAAAAATTTTTGAATGAATTACCAATGAGAAAGTAGACAGATCCTTTCCATCCCATTTTCCTTTCCCTCTTTTCCCCTTCCCTCTTTTCCCCTTCCTCCACTTTGTTTCCATTTTTGCACTTTACCCTTCAAATTTCTTTTGGCACTAATAAGACTTTGGCAATTTGCCCCAGAAGAAATTAGCCCCAATGTCTGCTAGACAGCTGATCACTATCTCAGACTGGCTGCCACTCTCTCTAGGCGTTGTGTGGAAACTACAGAATGGAGTGAGTAGAGGACTAGAAGAAGGCTGTGAATCGGGTTCAATTCTGCAAGTATTTTAAAATATGGAGAATGAGCTTCCTGAATCTCTTGAATTTTCCTCCAGACCTCTTCCTGTTTCACAGAGTATAAGGATAACAAGTCCCTAGGTCACCTGTACTCTGTTCTCTGTTGTTTCCTCAGAGACTTGATGGGTGATTCAGTAATAATACCATTGCAGACACTTCTTTATTCCCCCAGATACAAAATAGATAATTGAATGAGTGTTTCTATCATTATTCTCTATTTATAAAGAGTTGTGAATAGTGAATTAATATCTCCAAATATCCTACTCATAATAAACAAAAACTGGATAAGAATTGATTTGTATCTACTGCTATTGTGCTTAAATCACTATGTTTTCTATTTGCCTTTCAGTCTCAGATACGAATAGTCCAGGAAAAGCAAATAAAATGTTTGAAAAATGATAGGATTTCTCCCAAAATGTTTTTGAATCCAGGACATTGATACACCATTATGGACGGATTTCGATGGCTTTTCAGAGCCTCATTCATAATCTCTTTACTGCTACCCCAAAAAAGAAAAATCCCACAAACTAGTAATACATTTTGATTTTCATCTACACCTACTTGATCAGCAAAACTGAACTGTAAATTTCCCTACAACTGCTTCTTGGGAAATTTCCAGCGTTTCTGAATGGGCCAGAAATCAGCAAGAATGGCTTCTCTCTTGCCATATTTTGACCATTAGGACTACAAGAAAGAAGTATAGATTTATATGGAGGGTTTAATACCATTTTTCATCAAGCTGCACTGGGCCTTAGCACTTGATTTCATGGAGATTCTGGGCCCTGCCCTTATTGCTTCTGAACCACCAGGAAGCTTTGGGAGCTGGGCTCCACCTCCTAGCATTTTCATAATAATGATGGACTTGGAAGGTGTGGCATTAACTCACTTCCCAGGAAAGTGAGGCCCATGTAATTCCTCTGAAACTATCTATAAACTTGACTTCCTAAGGAGAAGAACTGGATGCAAAGGGCATTGTGCCTCTTCTAAGATTTTTCAACTCTTCCGAAACTCACTGAAATCACTTTCCTATAAAGAATAAATGATAAGGGTGAATTGCCCACTAGTATTTGCTCTCAAAGAAAAAGATTATGGAGATAGGATGAAGGCAAGAGTCCTTTCTAAGGCATATGGACAAATATTTTTTGAGAGGCCTCTGTCTACATAAACATTTTGAGTCACCCCAAATTACTATGTCAGCACCTTTCTAATGGCCCAACTCCTGAGAAAGAAGTTATGCAATTGCAAAAAGAATTAGGGGCTATTCAGGCTGTCCTCCAGTAACCTGTGTGTGGGTTCCTGATTCACAGGACTCCTTTGGGCATCTAGTTGACCCCACAGGTGGGTGGAGGATTGGAGAAAGACCCACCCCCCCGATCCCCAGCAGGAGTTTGGGCTCATGGTACCTTGCCTAGAAGATACTGCTGCCCTGACAGTTGGAGGGTTGGCAGGGACACATAGAAAATTTTCAGGTAAGTGCTCCAAAGAGCAGTAGAAAGTGGGGAACCCCATGCACAGGCTGATATCTGACCCACTTGCCTACATCTAACAGGAGTACTGCTTTGGGCTAACCTATTAACGTGATGTGATTTAAAAGTGTGATGCCCAAATAAGAATTTTATGCATAGTGTTCAATTGATATTTAAAAAGCATCATATAACAGTAAAAAAAATTAAAATACATTATCTGAGTGTTGTTCAAATATTTAAATAGCCATGTTTTTGTATACACCCATATGCTGTTCTATTATTTGAGAAAATAACTACTTGTATAAGTAACTATGTATGATTAGACCATTTGCAATATGTGTTTTACAAAGTAGAAATAAAATGCCTGAATCAAATCAAATATTTGAACAACATAGATTGATGTGTAAAGTGTTGTTGAAAAATGAGCTATTTTTACAAAAGTTCAAAAATGTTGCAATGATTATTTATGTTGCTACAGGTTCAAAATTGTTTAATAATATTACATGGTAAGTTTTAGTCTTCATATAAACTTCTTTGTACATTTTTAAGGAGAGAGAGCAAGTGTGAAGAACTTCCATTTTTAGCACTATGGCCAACTAATATAAAGCACGTAAAAGGCTGGAAAATATATGACATACATCTTTTAAAATATTTGAAAAATAAGGACATTTCAGAAACCAAATAAAGATACTAAAAACCTGTAAGCAGGCACCTGATAATTCTGCTGGCGTGGGGAAAAGGGTAATAGGAGATTCAGGATCAAAGAGACATAGGTTTTAGTGGCCAACAGTGTGAAGAGAAAATTTCTTGAGGTTGGGCAAGGCCAAGTGAGAATCTGAAATTCTCCTCCCTGTAAAACCAGGACTGAAGGGCTATATTCTCAATGAAAAGGTGAACTTACATATATTATATACTTATATAATAAATACATATATATATATATATATATATATATATATATATATATATATATATATATAATACACACAGTCACATACCCACCCACATAGGAAACTATAAATAAAAATAATTATGATGTAATAATCCTGATAACTTTGAGAAACAATAAGCCAAATAACTTATTTAATGAGATATCAAATTATCATAAAGCTATAATTATTAAGATAATGCAGAATCTTTACACAAGGATATGGAACTAGGCAGATAGATAAAAATAGAGGACTCAGATTCAGACCCACAAAAATAATAAATTACATGCAAGAGGCATCAGTACAGATCAGTAGGGAAAGGGCAGGCTGTTCAACAAATGTACTGAGCTATCTAGTTAACTACAAGAAAAAATGGATTATTTTATCATACCATTAATACACACAAAATTAATCCTTAATTGTGAAATGCAAAACTTTTTGAAGAAAATATGAAGAATATCTTCATATGCTCAGGTTTAGTAAGAGAAGTGGCCTATTTCCCTTACTTAAAGTCCTCCATCTACTGCCAGCAAATGAATCATCTTATACCTCCACTGTTCTTATCAAAAAAACTTTCTAGGTTCTTGGCTCTAGACTCCTCTGCCTTCTTTCCTCATACATTTCATATAAAAAATCATTTACATTCTTTACCCATTTACGTTCTCATACCCTATTTTGCATCCACAAAAGTCACATTTTATTTTCCAGCAACATCTCATTAAAAATATTGGATGATAAGGAACTCTGTTTAATTTTCCTGCTATCTAAGCCACACAAAACTGTAAATAGAATTCCCCACATGAAATGTGAAAAAAAAAATTCTCTTACCGAAAAAAGAAAATCAAACTACTTATAAAACACAAACTCATAGTAATAAGACAAAAACAATTGTGCAAAACACTGTACTCTAGTTGATACAGTTGTTTCCCAGGTGAACACATGTTAAGAATTCTGGAATCACTATACATGTATACTGTAATTGACTAATTAAGTCAATCAATGGAAGTTGGGGATCCAGGTTTCTCATGGTTGTCATTGGAGTTTTCAGATAAGTAAAGGGATGAAGCTTGTATGGTCCACATAATAATGAATTAGAGTTGAAGACAAATGAATGGAGACAAGTGGATTTTCTAGCCTTGTGTTAGCTTACCTTCTACTCTATATATTATGTGAATTCCCTTGCTAGCCAAAACTAACAAGCAGACAGATAAGCAAACCAACTACCAGATTTGGTTTTATCCTTCTAAAACTGCAAACTACAATCAATTAAAATTCAGACACAACACAGGGTCCTGAATTTGTTTGTTTATTTGTTTGTTTGTTGCAAAGGAGAAAAAATAATATTTTCAACACTCATTAAAGGCTTACTATGAGCCAACCACTAGTCTAAGCATTTTATAAGTATTTTAAAATTTAGTCTTCATAGCAGCCCTATGGAGCAAGTTCAATAATTATTCCTATTAAAAGAAAATAAATTGGACGTCATCACAATGGCGGCATGAGGTGAGCCTCTGTAAATCTCCCCTAGAATTTACAACTAATCGAACAACTATAACTCCACAAAGGACTCCCTGCACAGCAGACAGACAAAAAAAAGAGGCCCACTACTGAATTCACCTAAAGGTGGGCGAAACGCATGAGTGGGGGAGGAGTAAAGGGAAAAGTGCTGAGACGGAGCCGAGCGGGTGAGGACGCAGACCTAGTTCAGTGCTCCGAGCTCGCTGCATCCCGGAACTACCGCAGCTGCGGGAGAGGGAAGGACTGGGACGGCTAGGGCTCCATTTATGGCCCACAGGGCTGAGGGACAGCATATAACACGACTGGGCCCAACGCTAATGGCAGAAACCTCGGAGAACGGACTGAGAGAAGAGGGCTGAAAATGGTGGTTTACGCCTTCACTGCCCAGCAGAGAATGGAAGCCTTAGGCACTGAGACTAGCCGCCCCCTCCCTACCAACCCACAGCTCTTCTCACCCACACCTGCTTGGTGCCACCAGCGGAACAGTAGCAGTGTCTGATCAAAAGAACAGAATATTTGCTGTTCTGAGAACTGTGGACTGCAGACACAGATTCACAGCCCAAATAGTTCCGGCAAAGGGAAGGGAGCTTTGGAAGCAGGACCGGCTGTGGTGGTGGTCGCCACCATTGTTCTGGGACACCTCTCACAACTAACCCTGCCCCTGACCCCACCTATCTGGGCGGATCTCTGCAGGAGTAAACAGAACTGCTGAAATATACGGGCTCTCAATCTGGTGCAGGAAGAGCTTTGGAACTCCAAAAGCTCTCCGCATACCTGCGCGGACACTGTGCCGTATGACCCAGGCAAACTATTGACACAGAAGAAGCCTGTCTCCCAGGGAATCACCCCATTGTGTGAGACGCTGGAATAGTGCAGAGAAAACATAGCACAAACATATGAGAGAGGAAAAAAAGGCTACAGTCAGAGAGTAAATTAAAGCATTCTACCAACAAGTACTGGAAAACAAAAGAAAGACCTCTTCCTATCAACCTGTTGCAGAACCCACTCCTGTAGATGTCTAGGAAGAGAAACAATAAATCAGGGCAACAAGACAGCTCAGAAAAAAAGTGAAAAGTATCCAGAAAAGAAACTTAAAGATATGGAAATATGTGACTTAAATGACAGAATTCAAGATTGAAATTCTGAGAAAACTCAATGAGATGCAAGAAAACACAGAAAGGCAGTTTAATGAACTCAGAAACACAATTCTTTAATTGCAGGCATCTTTGCTTTAGAATCAAAGTCTCCGTATACTGACCCAAATCTACTTCTTCAATAATCACTTACTTACAAATCAATGCTATTGGCAATACAGACTGGGAGTCACTCTCCAAACATGCTTCTCATCTCCCATTTCTATTCTACTGCTTGTGACAGACCCTTTACCCAAAATATCTCCTCCCAATTACCACTTGGTAAAATACCTCCAGCCCTTCAAAGTCCAGTCAAATTTCATGGAGTCTGATTAGGTGTCTGCATTTCTTCCTCCTCCTCACTTTCATAGATCCGTGTTCATATTTACTTCTTGATACTTCCATATTACACAAAGTAAGATGATATGTAAATATCATCTGCCTAGAGATAAGCTCTCAAAAATAATGACCTGTGACTTCATATATCCTATTGCCACAAGTTCACCACCTTATTCATTGTAATTGCTCTATAAATATGTGTGAGGAAATGAATAAAATATATGTAGTTGGATAAACTATCATTGTCATCTCTATTTATTTGATGAATAATGCTATATTAGAGGCTATGGGAGAGAATGAAAAATACAGAAAAAAATGAATTGCTTGTTGTCTTCCTATGCCTTATGTGTCAGTGATAATCTCTTTTGATAAAAAATATCAATTTTAAATTAACGTAATATTACTCATAGTTGTCAATGTCATTAATTCCCAATGTGGAAATATGAAAATATGAGAATATAAATTGAAGATAAGTAAGTTTTCATATAAATAAAAGGTAAAATGCAATTCCAGGCTAACATATTAGCAAGGGATAAATAATGTAGTCTAAAGTTTCTAGTGGGTTCTTACCTTAGGCAGTCATCATGCCATTTATTAATACAAGAGAAGCTCAGCCAGTATATTACAAGCACACTAGTTTTATTTAGTTAGAGCATATGATATCTATTTTTATTGACATTTCAATTTAAAATTCAGATGGAGTGCTTTGAGTGGTAAATCCCTTAGCAGATTTTTTTTTCATCTTACAAGTAATCAGTAATACATGTTTATAGCAGAAAACTTTAAAAATATGAACAAACAGAAAATTCAAGAAAAGAAAGGCATTATTGGGCCTCTTACACAAACAGTATTGCTGGCCACATCTTAGTGTGTGTGTGTGTGTGTGTGTGTGTGTCACATATGCAAAAGCCAAGTTCACACTACAAATATGGTTTTGCAAACTGTTGTTCTCACATAACATATAAACATTTTCTCATATTGATAAATATAGATTGACATTATAATTTTAATGGCTGAATATTTACTTAATACTTTCTATGGATTTAAAAGGCTCATAGTTTTTAACTATTATAAACAATACTGCCATGAACATTCTTTACAGGCATCTTGCTCATTTGTTCAAATATTTCCCTCAGAAAATAACTTGATGTAGAATTGTTGACTATACATCAGTATTCTAATGATATTCAAACCATTGTTAGAGCCCTCTGAAAAGACTGCACTAATTTAACACCTGCTAACAGGTATAAGCTGACAGTGGACATTAACTCTAAATTTAATGTGTGCCTATTAAAAGAAGAAAATAGTCACTCATAGTTATTTTAATTTTGGCACAGTTGCCCAGCCAAGTTAATGTTATGAGTGCCTTTAATTATGAGGGACAAGACCTAAATCAGACCCTTCATCTCCCAAGTAGTAGGAACTATTGCCAAGTGACATTTGCATACTTCAACCCAGAATTTAATTAACCCTACTGGAAAAAAAAAAGCCCTATTATTTTAAAAAATCAAATAACAACAAAACCGAGCCAGAATTGGAGGCCTGCCTCACAGCCAATCTCATTTCAGTGTGACCAGCACGGACCCTGTCTCCGTCTTTCTGTGTGTTCTTACACTTTCGTGCTTCTGAGCCTTCTTGTTTTACATGAGTCTCATCCTTGGAACTTGCTCAGTTGGAGGGAGGGTTATAGTTAAAAGAAAACGTGCCCCCTCCATCTTGTTGGCTGTGTCCCTTTCTTGATGAAGTCTCTTTCCCTGCTTTAATGATCTGCTCTTAGCAGGTGGGAGAGGGCAAGGATAAGCCATGCCACGGTGGAATTCACAGAACAGGATCTGTCAATATAATTGGCACCCTATCTGTCAGAGTATCTCTTAGGAACTGCCAAGTAGAGATATATAATTACCGGACACAATTTTCTCCTTGAAAGTAAAACAGAGCTTAATAAACATAATGTCACAGGGACACAGACAAGAGCAGCTCTCCTGTGCCCTTCTGAGTATTTCACTGCCGCTTGCCACCCCATGCATCCTGTAATAAAGTGACCTCTCAAACAAGGATGAATGACTTATTATATTTTTCAAGTTGCCATAAGGCAGAGTGGCCCTTTGTTCCGACTACTGAGTGGCAAACTGAAGACCAACTTTGCAGAAGCCAACTGTGCTCTCAGATTTTCTTTCTCTTCCTTCTGCTTCAGGTTTTTTCTGGACTCAAACTTACCCTTAAACTTCCTAAAACTCTAAAAAAAAGGAAAACCAACAATGGGAATGCTCTGCTCAGGAGAGAAGTGGACACCAACACAATCTATCAACGTCCACTGTGAAAAAAGGAATTGGAAATTAAAAGGCAAACAAGACTAAATTAATGATATATGAAGCCAGATCTAAGTTTCGCTTCTTACCTGTGTGATTTTTGAAGTTTCTTATCTTTATAATGCAATTTCCTCATTTGAGAAATGGAATAACTGATAGATAAAGAAACCTGTATAATTTATGACCTTCTATATTCACTTATGGTAAACTTATCTTTGGCTTCCAATGCTTGATTCTGTTTTGTCTTTATTATTATTTTTTCCATAGGTTATACATTCACATAGTACAAAACGTGAAAGATACAAAGGAAGACCACACAGTGAAAATTATCTCTCTCATCCTAAACTACAAACAGCAGTTTCCCTACTTTGAGACAACAAATTTTATCACTTTCTTTTATATTGCTTCAGAGGTATTTTATGCACATGTAAGGAATTAACTCTCTGAATACACGTGCATATGTACATTTAATCTTTCTATCCCATATTATATGAATATCAGGATACCAATGCCTCTGTCTGCACCTTGATTTTTTTCACAGGACTTTTGTTTGTTTGTTTGTTTGTTTTTATATCAAGACATAAAAGCTCTCCTTATTTCTTTATATAGTTGCGTAGTATCCCATTATTGGAATGCTACATAATTTAATTACTCCCCATTGATAGGTATTTAGGTTGTTTCTAAATTGCACTGTATAAACTTAAGTATATATCATTTCACATTTGCAAAATATATCTTTAGATGTAAATTCTTAGTAGTAGAATTGCTGATTCAAAAGACATTTGGTTATTTAGTGTTTGTTATTTTGATAACTTTTTAAAAATTCCACCCCCCGCCCCAGTGATTATAAAAATTTACATACTTATTCAAAGCATCTGAGATTGTCAGTTCCCCTAATCTCTTGCCAACAGTGATATACTGGGGGTGCCAAAAAATGTATACAAGTGGACACTTTGGTCAGTATTGCTCAAGCAGTAGTTCGCCATAATCAGAAGTGTCTGGACACTGATGGTAACCACTTTGAACACCTCTTGTAATTGCAGAAGTCAAATGTGACTTGTATTCATCTTTTGTTGTCAGTATATATTGAGTATTAGAATTTTAACACAGTTTTCCTTATTTTAAATGTGTATACTTTTTTTTGGCACCCTCTGTATATGCCAAACTGCTATGTGAAATACCAGTATCTCAGTATAATTTTGATTTGTATTTTTTGTTATCAGTGAGGTTGGGCATCTATTCATATATTTGAGCCATCTAAAGGTCTTTTCTGTGAACTACCTTTCGCTTATTTTTTGCTATTGGAATATTGGAGTTTGCTATTAGAAAATCAATATTAGAAAAGTTAATTCTTGCATGTATGTTTTCTTGATTGCTCAATGGTTGTTTGACTTTTGCTTAATGTGGGTTTTGCACATAGATGGTGATGATGATGATGATGATGATGATGATGATGATGATGGTCTAAGTTGAGTTGATCAATCTTTTTCCTTATGGTTGGGGTTTTATTTTTCATACATAAATTTTTACATATGTAATAATTACATATAAAATTATTCTATGGTAACTTCTAAAACAGGTTTTACAGACTCATAGATACAGAGAACAAACTGCTGGTTGCTAGAGAGGAGAGGGGTTGGGAGACAGGGTGAAAAAGGTGAAGGGAATAAGAGATACAAATGAGTAGTAACAGGGATGTAAATAACAGCATAAGAATATAGTCAATAATGTTGCAATAACTATGTATGGTACCAGGTGCACACTAGACAAATCAGAGGGATCACTGCATAAATTATATAAATGTCTAACCACTATGCTGTACACCTAAAACTAATTTAAAAGAATACTGAATGTCAAAAATAAATAAATAAATAAAAATTAGGTTTTGATTTTTTACATTAAATCTGTGGTCCATTTGTAACTTTTTGGTGTATGTTGTGAGGTTGGGATCTAATTTCATTTTATTTTACCAAATGGTCACTCAACTTAGTACCATGAACTAAATCCGGGTGTAGCCTAACGGTCATTTCCCATTCAGTGCTAACACACATAGTTTGAATCTGGAAGTGTATATGAACTAGATTGAAAACATGCAATGGTGGAAAAAGCAACTGGCTGATAGTTCTGAGCCCCAAGAGCCAGGCTTAAATTTATCTCTGACTTTTTTGATTAATCAAGTTGTTTTTCCTCTGTTTTTAGTATCAGCTTCTTCTGATATATATCTATATTTACACTGATGCCAGGTTAATCTTTCTAAAAGACAAATATGGTAACTTTCACACTTAAAATCTGTCAATAGTTCTATAACACATATAGGATAAAGTCTAGATTTTTAATGTAGTATTTTTATTGCTGAAATGTTCCAGCCACCTGTTAGATTATCTCTCTGATATTGCATTTCCAGTTTAAATTTTCACGAATTTAATTATGTACCATAGCTTTCCAAGAACACTAACTATATGCTCTATGAGGAGAAGGACCAAGATTTCATCTGTTACACTTGAATACATGGTATGTATTAAAACATACATTACTAAACTAAATTTAGTTCTTTTGTTAACAACTATCTAACGACTTTCTTGGAACTCTGTAGCACACATCTCTAAGAATCAGGTTCCATGCCTGCAGAAAGGGGTTAGGTAATTATGTCTGCCTCCACCTATCTTACAAGGAAGAATACTGACTAAAATAGTAAAGCCTTACAGTATTAAGGCAACTAAAAGAAATTCCAGAATCACACATAGAGATTAAAAAGGAAAGACTGATCCCTTAGATTTAGACTTTTAATATCTCATACAAAGTAATAATATTTCTTATTCTCCTAGTATTGTATAACACTGAAAAAAAGAATCATATTTCAGATAAGATGAATATGCAAATATCTTCAAATAGACATTATCAGTAGCCTCATGAGTTATAGAATAACCATGGAAATGTAACAACTATAAATCAGACATTCTGAACTTGAAATCTACATTAACTTTTCAGATTGCTGCTTTTAGGCATTATCAGAAGGATGATACCTTGTGTTCTGTCCAGGTCTCCCAGATATCATTCCTTCTTTAGATGAAGAGGTGGGAAATGCTGAAGCATTCCATCCTTGTGCTTGATCTGTGAGCAATTTTAACTAAAAGATAGGACATCACAAAAACCCATTGCTCTAGGACAGATGGCCAGGTGGTCTCTGCCAGTATGGCTGAGAGCACGTTATTGCCAAGGAACATCGGCTACAGGGGAAGTTCATGGGCTGTGATTCCAGGCACTCCTGCTCAAAAGACTATTACCTTTTCAGACTATATCTGGTTTCCATTCTAGTCACAGCTGCCAGTTAGTGAATAACTCTACAGTGCATCAGATTCACTTAGTATCCACCACGCCCAGTCAGATCGAAAAATGCAGCAATGATTGAACTAATACGCTATGTTTATTTCAATCACCACCTGGCATCAGACTCAACTGACATATGCAGAAAAACCATCAGGCCAGAGAGGTCCCAAGCATTCCTGCTATAACAGAAACATTAAGCAAAACCGTGGGCTCTCTAGAGGGAAATGGGGAAGGGGAAGAAAAGAAACAAAAATTGTTGTGCTACCTTCTTCATAATTACTACCAATCCTTTACTTTTTAAAAAAGTAAAATACAAATTTTAAATCGTCCGTTGTTAGATTTTAGCTTTTCAGTTTTATCAGATTATATTACTCCACTAGTTAAAAGTCATCAATGATTTCCATTGGTATAGAATAAGATGCAAAATCCTCAACTTGACTGTTTCCCTAAATGATCTACCTCGTTGTTGCCACACAGCGGCCTACCCATCTGTCTCCTCCTACCTGCCCCTAAAGCAAGGAGAGTCTGTGAGACGGATCCTTTCAGGGACTTTGCTTCACCTTTGTGCTTGCACCTTATGTCTCCCTGTTTGACCCCAAAGATGACTGGACAGTCAAAAATGGGTACAACTTTCCACATGGAAAGCAACCTAAGACAGGCGCAGTCGAGTGGGGACCAACAGGAAAACCCACTGGAGAACTGACAGGGTCAATAGATGTGGGCACAGCCCCCCACCTTCCCCCGGCTAAGGAGAGCCTCTGCCTCTGTGGCTGCATTCCTTCCCACACCCTGCGAGGGAAGAGATTCAATGATGTGCTCTCCATCTATTCATAGTCCTTTGGGGAGGTACATACGTCCTGAGACTTATGGTTCTGCTTCCTGCAGGCAAGGGTGACTGGCTTGAATCAGTTTCTTATTATAAAGTATGGGATTCACAGATCTTGAGATTGACAAGCTTTATCTCCTATACTTCCCCACCTAACTAATAAAAGCTATGCGTAGGCCTGATTGGGGCTCAGTCCTTGAGACTGGAGTCCTTTGGCCCCGCTTGCACTCTATTCTTGACTACTGTCTTTTCTTGACCCTGTGCCGCCCTCCTCGCTCCCCACAACCCTTGTCGCGTGGGACGCGACACCTCCTCTTCCTCTGTTGTCTGTACTCCAGAATCATTGGTTTTCTTTCATTTGCTCAATTATTCTAAGAGCATTTACTGTTCCTTCTGTTTCCAGCACTTGCTCTTTGTACTTCCTGCAACTTTTCCTCACAATTCATCACTCAACTCAAATTTGATTTGAGCTTATTTTTTATTACCCTTTCTAAAACAGCAGTCTCTCTCATTTACCCAGTTGCTCTCTATCTTATTCTCCATGTTTCATGTCCCTGATAGCGCGCACACACAAACACACACACAGTACACACACGCACACACACACACACACACACACAGAGAACATCAAGAAATAAAGTAGACATTTATTAATATTAAATCAATGAAATCAATGTATCAGTAACAGGTATTTTTAGCATCATTCTTACAAACATACACAGGGGTGCCAAAAAATGGGGTGTCAAAAAATGTATACAAGTGGACACTTTGGTCAATGTTGCTCAAGCAGTAGTTCGCCGTGATCAGTGAACTACGTGAAAAGTGTCTGGACACTTTTAGCATCTCTTGTAATTGCAGAAGTCAAACATGACTTGTATACATCTTTTGTTATCAGTATATATTGAATATTACAATTTTAAGACAGTTTTCCTTTCTTAAAATGTGTATACATTTTTTTTGCCACCCTTTGCATTTCCAAAAAATGAAATGAGTAAGCACAGGGTAGTGATGTGTGTGAAACAAGAGGAGGCCGCATTAAAAGAACATAGACCCTAATGGTTAGAGTTAGATGTACCAAGCCACTCATTTCCCTTTTCACCTTTTTCAGCTTTCCCTTCTGGAAAACTCATAACCAAAAGAAGGTGGTGAGAAACAAAATGCAATAATTAGATTATAAAATTTATTCTTAAAGTATTCTAGTAGTGCAAAAGGTCATTGCTCTATAAAAGTTTATTTAAAACAACCTGCAGTTTAAAAAAATCCAGAGATATTTCTATTCTAATAATAATTTCTATTCTAATAATGTGTTTTCATTGTAAAGCATTTCTAACCATAACCACCCTTTCGTTCCAAGGGTTAAAATAGTGTGCTGCTTTTGAGCTCCATGATTTCAAATGTGGATTTGCTTTTTTCAAATTAAATGTAGCAGGTCAGTGAGCCAATAATGTATTCCTTTAGATGCCAGAAAGAAAATAGAAACGGACAGTTTATTAATGACTAGAAATTAGTTCACTCTGTCCTCTCCCACTTCAAACTCTGGAACTCATATTCATATCAGGGTGATAAATCACAGGCTGATCACTAAAAACATGAGGAAGCATCATAGCAAAAATCAGTTCATTGAGGAAGAAGGAGTCATGATATCCTCAATGGGACCCAGTTGACTTGTCTCCAGAATGTTGATAGTTTTATATAGCACAAAATTCTTCCTTCCTTTCACATGAGTGCACAAATGAAGACAATGACCTCTTGGTACACTCGTGAGCACGGACTCTTAAAAGAGATGGCCAAGTAAATCACAAAAATACTGCTAGGTGTGAAATCAGGTATCGTAGGTTCAAATCCTGGCTCTGCACAGTATTTGGTGAGTGGCCTAAGGCAAATAATATAACTTCTCTGGAAACTAGTCTGTCTCTACAGTTATATATCATGAAGGGTTACAAAGAGAATAAAACAAGACAATAAGAAAATGCCCACAATGCAGTCAAGGAAATAGATTGTCAGTAAAATGTGCTTCTCCTCTTTCTTCTTTCAAAACAAAAATGGTTCTGTATAGCTAATGTAAAGTTACTATATAGGAAAATTTAAAATGAGGATTTAAAAACAATAAATAGAAAAATTAAAAAGAAGAGTTGGGACTGCACCTCCTATAATTAAAAATGATTTGCTTGCATCTAAGTAGAAAACAATGTACCTTAAAATTATTGTTCTTTTTCCTTGTTTTTAGCCAATTTGTTGTCTTACAGGAGGTTTCCAATGTGTGAAAATGTAGATTTTCCTAAAACTGTTATATTAATTTTTGAATCCAATATTACTTTTTCATCACATTATTTCATCAAATTTAAATAACATGACTATGTGGCCCAAGCGGTATCGCAGGCCAGAAATGATAAGTCCTTACTCTCAAGGAGATCCTGGTGTAGCAGTGAAAAGAACACATAAATCAGCAATTGCATTACAATGAGGTAAATATTATAAATAAAGGTATGGAAAAGGTCATGTTAAAGCAGAGAGTAGAAGCTTGTAACTTTGGCTGGACAAGTATAGAGGAGCAGGATTTAGACAAACTTCCTTAAATGGAATGACCTATGATCCAGGGTTGACAGACGGAAGTATGGGTCTGAAACTCAGAAAAAAAGATAGATGTTTGAAATATACATTTACAGTTCTCAATATTTTAGTAGTAAGAGTATGAACAAGATTGCTCAAGGTGAGTGTGTGGAATGAAAAGAAAA
Source organism: Rhinolophus hipposideros (assembly GCF_964194185.1). NCBI lineage: Eukaryota > Metazoa > Chordata > Mammalia > Chiroptera > Rhinolophidae > Rhinolophus > Rhinolophus hipposideros. Next base: position 42,794,520 of record NC_138050.1, on the reverse strand, counting down.
ACAGCCTAAGATTAGATTGTTGGTTTATTAGTCAGCTTTTTCTATCATAACAAATAATCCTAATATATCAGTAACTTACAGAAAAAGGCATTTATTTCTTGCTCACTCACCCTGTAATAGGGCTGTGGTTGACCTCAGCTCTGCTGGTCATTACTGGGCTTAACGTGAATCTCTCCGCCCAGGACCGAGATTGAAGGAGGATCTGTAACCTCGGTTTTCCTTTGGTAGAAGGTAGCAGCGAGAGAGACATAGCCAAATCACACAAGCACAATTAAATCTTCTGCTCAACTGTGACAAATGCCCATTGACCAAAAATAACGTGAAAAATAAAAATAAAATCTGAGGAATGAGTCTACCCAATTTAAAGACTTTGTATTATATAACTACAGTGAGCAAGGCTATGTTATTGGCAGAGTGATAGACACATGGATTAAGTGAACACAGGAATAGACCCATACAAATAATCCAAACTGAAGTTTTGAGTAACATACAAAAACAGTTCAATGGAGAAAAGATAACCTTTTCAGCAAATGGTGTTGGAACATTGGACATCTGTTGGTTAAAAAAACAAAACAAAACCTTACCCAACCTAATTACCAATATTATGCAAAAGGTAACTTATGCAAAAATTAACCCAAAATGTATCACAGACTTAAATGTAAAATGAAAAATTATAAAATTTATAGAAAATATGGGAGAAAATTATTGGGATTTAGGGTAGGCAAAAATTCTTAGACTTGACACCAAAAACATGTCCCATAAAATGAAAAATGAATATACTTGACTTCGTCAAAATTAAGTTAAGAAGACATTACCTCAGTGTATAAGAGTAGAACATTTACAGCGGTTGATTTCCAAATATATAGAAACAATGAAAGTCTCAATAAATATTGAGAAAAAAAAAATATGCTAAGATTATGTTTTCTATAAAAGTTAGAAATCAATAATTAAACATGACCCAAATTAACCCTTTTCTCAAAAAAGAGAGAAAAATTCCAAAAAGGTCATGTATCAAGAAGAAATCATAGTGTACATTATAAAATATTTAGCACTGTATGACAGTGAAAATAAAAATACATACATAAGCTTGTGAAATTGTGAAATTCAGGAAATAACAATTAGAAATAAATTTATTTTCTTAAATATATATAATAGAATAAAAGAAAGATTTAAAACTTAAATATAAACATTCAAAAAGTTAATAAGAGCAAATTAGTAAATAAAATATAGTATAAGGAATAAAAATAATAACAGCAAAAATTAATAAGGCACTGAATAGTTTAAAAGGTCAAGTTCTGTGGCCCAGATAGCCAACACTGACCAAAAAGTTATATGTTGGTTGACCCTCCTGCTCATATATGAAAATAAACCCCCCATGATTAGCTATCACAATATCATCCTTATAAAAGGAAAATCTGTGAACAGTATCATGTAGTAATTACAAGCACAGTCTCTGGAGCCAGACTGCCTGGGTTTGAATATTATTTTAATTGTTTTAATCATTTACTAGCTGTGTGACTTTGAGCTAGTCACTTATGTCTTCTATGTTTTACTTTTCGCATCTACAAAATATGGATAATGATAATAACTATACTTCGGGTTGTTTTAAAGATCAAATGAACCATACATGTAGAATGCTCAGAACACTTTGTGGTGCACAATAAACACTACATGCCAGTTAGCTATTATAATAGATTATTTTTCAAATAGCTGCAATTACCCCATCCGTATCCGCTGCCCATTACAAAGTGATGGTACAACAACTCCCATTAAGGAACAGACTCTATTTCCCCAACCCTGTAATCTGGTCAGGCCTGGCCTCTTGCTCTGGCTAGCAGGAATGATTATGTGCCAACTTCATGCTTAGGCCTGAAGAGGTTATGCATGCTCCCATTCTTTCAGACCCTCTTTTGGCCATGGGGACAGGTTAAGTTGTCCTGCATGAGGAATGGAGTCCACACAGACCAGAGCCAAATCTGCCCAAATGAAAGTTCCCGAGAGACCAAAGTCAGCAAAACTGACCGTAAGTACATAAAGGAGCCCAGCAAAGACCACAAGAATCTCCCCTCTGAACACCGTCTAAATCACTAACTGCAGAACAGTGAGCTAAATAGATGGTTCTTGTTTTAAATTTTGTGGTAGTTTGGTATGCAACAATAGCAAATTGATATAGCTATTATTCCTATAAGTACATTTTGAAAGCATCCCGAATCTTTGACACTCTTCCAACCAAGAAGAGTCTATGTCCCTTTCCCTTGAATCTGGGGAGGTTGGTGACTGCTTTGACCAATAGAATGCAGAAGAAGTGATGCCACATGACTTCTGAGGCTGGGTGAGAAAAGGTCAGCCAGTATCCACCTGATTATCTTGGAACACGGACGCTGGAAGAAGCCAAGGATTAAGTGGCTATACTGAGACTGTCGTGATGCAGAGGCTACAGGTAAGTGCTCTGGCCAACAGCCCCCAGTGAGCTCTTAGCCCATATTGACTGCTAGACATCTTGTAGGTCCAACCCAGTCAAGACTTCAGATAACACTAGCCCCAACCAACATCTAATGGCAGTTGCAGGGGAGATCTCAAGTGAAAATTACCCCGTCATGTCCTTCTGAAATTCCTGACCCACAAATTGTGAGCATAATTAAATGATTGTTTAAACTACTTGCTTATTTAGAGTAAGTAATTACACAGCAATAGTATGCAGAACATCACTATGTGGGGTTGATTCATAGTAGAAAAATGAAGCAGTGTTTGCAGGAGATTCTGTTTCCCCATTAGAAGATTCTGAAATCAGAATAACACCTTAAAATATATAGGAACAGAGGCAGGGTTATCAACTTTCCATGAAGGTAGAAAATTGCCTGGCCCCCTTACCCATAAGCCCACCATTCCCCAGGGACTTCCTCCTTCACTCCTAAGAAAGCTACTTTGAATAGCACAATGTAGCGTTGGGAGGAAGGCTAAGACTTAGAGTGATGAAGATGTTTCTTCAAGGTAACTTGGAGCAGAAGACCCTATAGTAATATAGAGTCTGTGCCTATAGTTTCCTCTGATTTGTGCTTGTCTGTAAAGCTCTGTTATAGCAACCAACACATTTGGGTTCCAGGAGCTAAAGTGGAAGCATTTTTTAATACATGCTCTCAAAGTATTTGGCTTATATTTCCATTAAAAAAAAAAAAACTGCCTGAGAGTTCTCTTGGGATACAAGGATCCATGGAATAGAAAAGAAAATACTACTACATGTCATGAAGAGGCACACTGGTGTTTGCATTTTAAACTTTACCCAATTGCATGAAGTTCTGAGACCTTATATTTTTAGGCCACTTTCCCATGACCCAGAACTGTTGGTGACTGAACGTCAGCGCTTGATGGGAAAGAACTGAAATCATTTGATATTTCCCCTGCTGCTTTTTCCTGTGCTTCCAAAATCCCGACTAGGGAAGAAATGTCTAAAAGCACTTCACTAGAATGACAGGTACATGTTAAACATTCTTTGTGGCAGGCTATGATTTTTGTGCATTTTCCCACTAATGGAAAGAACTTTAGAATAGGACATGTCATTTAGGTTTGGACCTATTAATTTGAAGTATACGCTGCAGAACATCTGTTTGAAGGTCAGGCAGAGTTGGGCTTCAGCAGTGGCTCTAACATTAACTCATTACAGGATTTTGGACAAATCATATAATTATTTTATGCTCCAGTCTCCTCATCTATAGATTATGACCAAAATATTTATATTGGGAGGCCCAAATAAGACATTTTATTTAAAGGCATCTAGTACAGTGTTTGACAGACAGTAATTGTTTACTAAATGCTTGCGTCAGGGTTTACATTTAAAACGAATGCCAGCTAACACATCAATTTAGTTACCTGTGCAACTTAGATAAATTATCTCATATGTCTTAGTGTATTAAACAATAAAACAAGATTGACGTGAAACTAATACACGATTGTATGCCAACTATATTTTAATTTAAAAAATTAAAAAAATAAAATTAAAAAGGCAGTATCCAATTCAAATGTAAAATGATGTGAAAGCATTTTTTAAAAAATATAAGGTACCCTTCAAATGGAAAGGAAGATAATAGTGATTATTACTATAACTGTGAATATTAATGTTAACGATATTTATTTGGGAATTAGTTGGGAATCTTCCACAGGATTCTCAGCAAACTTCTTAAATATCCTTCTAAAAAATGCCTTTAGATGTTATTATTACTAAAAAAAAAATAAAATGTCAAAGTCAGGATCGACTCTGAACAAGAATAAAGAGGTAAGTTTGCATTATAAACACCTCCTGAGCACATGGACTTGATGGTACGCAGTCCTGATTTGCTCTATTTACACTTTTTTTTCACCATGCACATTCTGTACCCACACAAGCTCCCATGCACCCAAATTTCTCATCATGTTCTGAGGCTCTTTTACCTGAGTCACACTTGAATGTAGGTTAATTTGTGATTGTATAGGTGAGATGCAACTTTAGACATTGTGGCACTTTGGTGGAGTGTGAAAAGTGTGAGCAGAAGATGCCCAAATCTTTACTCATTGGCTAGGAAATGTGGTAGGAACTGGAGGGAACGTGGTACGAAGGGAAGGTGGTACGAAGTGGAGATAACATTTTGAGCTGGTGGGGAAGGTGGTACGAAGTGGAGATAACATTTTGAGTTGTTTCGGTTCCTTCCATTTAGTAAACTTGACCAGATTTTAGTCTCAGAATAGGAGCTAAACTTTAGCGAGGAGATCAGAGAATAAAGGGATTTCTGTTTCCCACTGATGCCTAACAGTTGACAAAGTAACACAAATGTTCGTCCCGCTTTAGGTGTCCTGTGACCAGTGATAGCAGAACTTTGAACCCCTTGCAAGATTATTTCACCTTCTGAGCCTCTACATGCTCCTCTATAAAATAGAGATAATCATACATAGTGGTGTGCTAGTAAGTGTTTAACAATCAACTCTCTGAAGAAAAAGCCCTGACTTATAACACTTGCCAGTTTCTGTGATGTAAATAGACTTAACAACAGCCAATTTCAAACTACCAATGTGACCTTACTGAATGAATGTGGAGTCGGGAAGAGATGAGCCACAGAACAAAATTATATAGTATTTCCACTATACATACAGCTGGGAGAGCATAGATAATAATAAAATGTAGTAAAATAATTAGGAAGTAATGAATGTGAGTTTCATTACCATTGTTTTTAACATAATTAATTTCAAGTTGTTTCTATAATGTAATCTTAATGTCTGTATTTTACAACCTGTTCTCAAAACTTTTGAAAATATAATAATCAACTCTGGCTAGCTGGTAGGAGCCAGCTCTACCCTACCTGGTTATAGTATTTGCTTACAAGGCTTTTCTGAGAATTATCATACCACATTTTTATTTAAATCTTAAAGAAACCATATATAAAGCTATTGCTTTATATCTTTCACATTTAGCAATCTCAAATAACGTTTTTAGTAACTCTGGATGTTGAGGAAGCGGAAGCTGCTCAGATGTGAATTGCGTTTCTCCTCTAGTCCAGTTTAGATGCCTGCCATCTTATCAGAGATAATGGTAGGAAAGTTAACTACTGCAGAGGTGACTGGAAAGTGTGACAGGGATGGCATCAACAGTAGCAAGAGTCTAGGAGAAGTAAGTCAGGATGGTCCACATCTAAATTTCTTTTCCTGAAATATTGTATGCTTTTCATCCTCATGAGGAGTCAGAAAAGAAAGGAAATGAGCTGGCAATTCTGCTGATCAGGCTGGTGAAAGAGAACCATAAAATTATTGTGACTGTTTTTTTTTTTTTTCTATTTTTTATAAAAAAGATTCTGGAGTTCCCTCTCTCAGGCAGGTGGATTGAAGCCACCAGTTATCAAATAAAAAAGAGGAAGGTAAAAAATGGATCAGAGAAATAATTTGATAATGAGAAAGAATATATAAGAAGGGGGGAGGAAGAAGGAGTTGGAGAGAGAGACAGAGAGAGAAAGAGAGAGAGAGAGAGAGAGAGAGAGAGAGAGAGAGAGAGAGAGATTGGGTTTCATTTAGCTTCTATTCTGAGACTAAAATCTGGTCAAGTTTATTAAATGGAAGGAATCTTTTATAGGAATCAGTTTTCCAGGAAAATTCTTCAGAGTAAAACTATATCTTACAAAAGCAATACCTTTCTGTCCGAATAAATAAATAAATAAATAAATAAGGAATAACAAAAATCCAAAAATGGAAAAGTGAAAGATCTTTAGTAAATTTAAGAGGATCCTTTCATCTTTTTACTATTAATACTAACGGAGAAGGTATTTCCCTGGGGAGGCAGAGGTAACACTTCAATTTTTATTTTTTAAGTAATACACTGAGCATTTGAAGACAAAAGTCAAATGCTATGACACATGTTGTTGCCAAGTACTTAACAAAGAGTATGTGTTGAGGGTTATTGTCAATTTAGTTCTTTTTCTTACCATCCAGACACTTTCCCAGTTCCTGAACAAACATAACCCATAAGGTGATAGGTATGGAAATATCTCTAACTAAGTTAACCTGGCAGAGCTACTTCATCCAGGCAACTGGAAAGCAGATGGAAAAGATTCTAAAGCTCAATCCAACAGCTCCACTTTTATTCCTAGCAGGAAAATGTTTACAATAAAGTCTAAAGGTCTAGACACATCTGAAAGACAGATAAGGATAAGAAAGGGAGACATATGGGAGGCCCACAAGCAAAAGATTTAGAAATAGAAAGCAATCATATTCTAAAATTAGGCCACGGTGACAGCTGTTAATGTTGTGTGTGTGTCTGCCCACATGTATGCATGTACACACACCCTCAAAATACTATGGCTCAAATCATCAGTTAGGACTGCACAACATTTTTTTTCTTTTAGATAATAGAAGGAAAAGAATTTCTTCATTCTTTAAATAATGAAAAGAGAAAACATTCCAAGTTGCTCATGTGTCATTAGAATTTAAGTGGAAGGAACTCAACACAACTAATAAATATGGAAAAGTGTGGTAGAAGCAGAGTTTGCTGTTATCGTTAATTATTCCAAGAACGTAGTTCTAAAGACATCTCTCTGCTTTTTAAAATCAGTTTTCTTTTGAAATATTAAAAAAAATCATTCAATAGCTAACCCCATATACATGTTAACAATGATGGCAAAATCTATAACTACAAAAAGAACTATGTTATGAGGGAGAAATGCATATGATAGTGAAAAAAATTATTTATCAAGCATGTTAAAGGTACAGTGTCTCCACCTACTGTAGAGCAGGAGGATGCAAACCTTCAGTGTCTTGGTGTTTTTCAGTTTTCTCTGATCTTCATTTTATTCCAAGTTTATGCTTCAGAGGAAAATGTATTTGTTTATGGTCCTGGGAGGCCACTTGCTTTTCTTTCATCTGGCAACAAATATCTATGAAGCAAGAGTGAGGTTATCATTTCCACAACCCCCCCCCCCAACACACACACACACACACACACACACACACACACACACACACACACACACCAGCAGCTGGCTTATTTCTAAGCAATCTTCTGCTGTGTTCTTCTACACCTTAAATTCTCCTGTTTTTACTATCTAGAAACTTGTAATTTGGTCCCAGTTTTACTTCCCTGGCAAATATCAGCACCTGGTGAGGATGAAGAATCCTTGGTTTGCTGCCTGATTCTGGGTTTAGCATATCATCTCTTCAAAAGAGAGATAGTAGAAATGATGCGTTTCCTTTAGATCACAAGAAAACCAAACCTAGAAAATAATGTCTCCAAGAAAATATATTTGGTCACGTCCCAGTTGGACACACTGATTACTGTCCTGCAGCCCCATAAGGACCCTGCTGATGGGTTTAACTGCAGCATACAATTAAACAAATGCTGCAGGACAAGTCATGTCTCCCAAATATGGGAGCTAATTTGTACACTAACCAGAGTCTATATGACTTTTTCTTTTAGCTCTGTCTTTTGCTGAGTACACACAGTGCAGTTGCTGCTGTCCAGACAAGTCGGTAGTATGGTTCCAGCTTTGTGGGAATTTATAAAAGTCTCAAGGATCAGCCTCACCAGACTTGGAACTTGAATACAGAAAAGTACCGCAAGGGCAGATTCTCATCAGACTTCCTCCTGAGTCTGACATGCCATCTCCCCTACAGAAATCCCACTCTCTAGTACTGTCAGAGGAAAGAAATCTATGCAAATAGTTCCAATATGCTAAATAAAGCTGATGGCTCCCATGAGAAAATCCCATTTGATACAGGGCACTCTTTTACCATTCTTGTCTCAATGGGTCACAATTTATAGAAGGAGTCATGTCTAATAGCTTTCTGGATTGAGCTGGGGCACTGTGGGGATAAGTGAACTCAGAATATATCAGAGTGATTTTGAAGAAGGCTGAGTTTTTTAAAGAGCCAGGAATGCGGAGTTGGCTGACCTCAGTTTGAGTCACAATCCTACCAGTTGGATATTAACTGTATAACCTTGAGCAAATAAGTCATTGTTTCTGAACCTCAGTTTCCTCATCCATAGAACAGGAAGGATGTTTCCTACCTCAAAGAATTATTTCAAGGACTGAAATGAACCTGTGACATAATTCATAATTTGCAAAGTACTTTCCACTCTTATTGTTATCAACAGCATTTGAGAAAAACTACTATATAATCCTTGTCAAATGTAATTTCCAGATGGTACTGTAGATTGTCTCAAAAAAAAAAAAATCAGAACAGCGCGGCTAGTTTTCATATTAGGAGAAAAAAATATTTTTGTCTCCTTTATCCTTTGCCCGATACCTTTAGTTTCACTATTACTGTTAGCAAAGACCAAAACCTTAAGCTAACACTATTACCTGGAGATGCTTGTAGATTATTAATCACTTACACTTTAACTTGAGAGTGTTGGTTTCAGATCCTGTACCAAAACGAAGTGTGGCTGATAGAAGTGCAATTGGGTATCGGGAGAAGAGCTCTACCTAAGGTATAATGAGAAGAAAGTGTCCACAAAGCCCAACGAAGTGTCATACTCAGACACTGAAACTCTTATCCCAGAGGATGACCTGGATAGTAAAAACCTGCAGGACACAGGGGATTTTGTTCATGGCCATCCCCATGTCCTACCAAAGGAGGTGGCACTGCCTCTCAAGACAGCTGAGAAAGCTCCTCAAATGATGACCTTACTTCTTTTGCCCTAGTAGGATCAGGACCTTCCTGATTGGCGTTCCTTTTACACCCAGCCAGGAACTGTGCCGATGTGAGATGGAGTAGGGAACGCTCAGTTAACGAAAACGTTGTCTCAGCACAACTGATCTTTCGGGCCATAAGCTCTCACCTCCAGCCTTGGCCCAGCTGCTATATTATGATGTCCTGTTCTTTCTTCCTTGATACAGAAGCGATGTGGGGACAGAAAGATCTCTGTCCTCAGAATGGTGTTTTCAGTGTTAGTGCCGAGCCGAGCTACATGGAAACCAAAGGCAAAAGAAATACCAGTAACACTGAGCCTGTCTTTATTGAAATTTTTGATACATAGGTCACTACGAATTTTTTGCATTACTTTTGATTTTTAAAACGATTGCATTAAAACATTATTTATTTTGATGACTGAATTTTTTTGGCAGCTCCTTGTGAATGCCTCACTTGCCTCACCCTGGTCACAGCCCTGACTCAGGGTCTCTGACCTCAGAAGAGAAAGCTGGTGACAAAATGCAGGCATGGGTACGTGCCACTGCAACTCTGTCACCATTATGGTTAATTACATGTGTCAACTTGACTAGGCCACAGGTGTCAGATGAAACATGATCTCTGGTGTTTCTGTGAGGGTATCTTTAGATAGGATTAGAATTTGAATTGGTGGACTCGGTAAAGGAGATGACCTTCCTCAGTGTGGGTGGGCATCATTCAATCCCGTTGATGGTCAGAATAGAAGAAATTCACCCCTTTTCTTCCTGCCTACATGCTTAAAGTGGGACATCTGTCTTCTCCTGCCCTGGAATTTACATCATTGGCTCCCCTGGTTTTCAGTCCTTTGGACTTGGACTGAAATTATATCACTGGCTTTCCTGAGTCTCCAGCTTGCAGATGGAAGATCATGGGACTTCCCAGCCTCCGTAATTGAGTGAGCCAATTTCTCATAATAAGTCTCCACATATAATATTTTATATATAATTGTCTTTTATGTATAATTTCATATATAATTGTCTGTACATATATATGCATATATAATCTTATACTATCTATATATTATTTTATATATAAAATTACACACACACACACACACACACACACATACACTCACACACACATCTCCTATTGATTCCACTTTTCTGGAGAAGCCTGACTAATATAATCTCCTTCCAGAGTTGGGGATGGCGGGTATTTCAAAAGGCCAAGCCAGGTTAGAATAGGACGTTTCTCTCTAGTAAGCATGGTGCCATCTCTTGGGGAGGGCTGGAGTGACAGGTTAAACTCAGGCAGTGTTCCAGCCAGACACAGGACCAAGCAAGAAACCTCGGGCCTCAGTTCCTCTCACTACTGCTGGTTACTTGTCCCAGCCATGCCCAAGAGTGGCAGCACAGTTCTCGGCCTTGCTTTGTGACAACAATTAACATACCATACTGCTGCCCCTCTCTTCTGACCACGCAGAGGCAGCAAAGTAAGAATTCAAAGTACCACTTGAAAGTACACTTCATTTCAAAAACTGTACATGTTAACAAATTAATCTCTCCTAACCCCTGCTGGAAAACGGGGATCTGATAATGCATGCAGAGCCACATCTATTCCTATATGAATTCCCTCCTTCCAGCAGCAAGGAGGCAGGCTGCAACAACTCAGGTTTCCTCTAAAGGAGACTCCAAGCCCAGTTCAGCTGTTGATATAATAGTGTTGACGTTTGTAAACTATGTAATTCCATGTAGAGATACTGAGTTGGGGGAGGTGTACAGGGGATAGGAACTCAGATTCTAGCTGGTTCCTTGTGCCAGACCACTGCTCCTTGACTTTCTTTTCTACTGCTTTCCTTTCTGCTCCTTCTCTTATTCCTTTCTCTGCATCTCCCACAGTCTATTTTGTGAAAAGGCAGAAAGTACACGTTGTGCTCGTCTCGGGCACTTGAGCTGCCAGATCTGATTTCCCTGGTAGATGTGGTAGATCGAGGAAAGAACAATGGTGGCTGAAGATTAGATTTATTTTTCTACATGTGTTCCAACCCTTGACACAGTCCGCAGCAGTTCGCAGCAAACCCAACTGCCTTCAGCAGACCGGGGGAGATTTTCTTGGCTCCCAGAGTAGGAAGACAGAATTTCACCGAGTCAGGTCAGACCCTCCCCACTGGCTTGTCAGTTCTTTCAGCATCACTCACAACAAGCCCTGCACATCCTTAAAGAAAACAGTAGGAAGAAGGCAGTGGGATATCTTTATGAGGCAGAATGTGCAGGTCAGAGCATATGCGAGCTATAAGTAAATGTTACGTTGTTTTTTCTACATCCTGACTCCATCATCCTAGATTCCACTGGCCAAACGGTCACCCTGCTCACTAGCCGCTTTCCTAAAGTGCCTTCCCCACTCTCTGTTTTCACGACTTTGCTCTTTAATTATGTTTTGGGCAATCATTCACCCCTTAGTGTGAGATGCCATACAAATTTCTTTGGGGCTGGAAGAAAAGTAAAACATGGCATGTAGGAAAGCAAGGGCATATTTTGTGCCAAGAAAACGTGGAAAGGAAGAGAGAAACAGCTGTGTTGCTCTTTACTCAGTTGGGTACTGCAGTAGGGGAAAGGGGCAGGCATGTGACACGTTACAAAATAAATTCTAAATTTTTTAAAAAAGGGTCCTTCCTCCAGGAGAGACTAAATGTCAAACAGAATTTACAAAAGAAAAAGAAATAAAATGAGCACCAAAAAGGGCAAAAATCAATGGAGGTGAAAAAAATCTGAGATGGTCTCTGCTATATGGCTATAGTGTATGGTCCCCTTTGATGTGCTTCTGCTCCTTGATAGGAGTTGTCTGGTCAAAATCATCCCACACTTTAGCTGGCTTATCCTCAAGTCTTACAACATCTTAGCTCTTTAGAAAACCTGAGTTGGGGCCAGGGCCCACAGGTCCTCTTTTCCCTTCCTACACCTGCTTATTCCAGCTGGAGATAGAGCCTGGCTCCCAAGAGATCTCCTCCAATGCCCATTCCTGCCTCAGAATTGGGAGTAGCTTCATCTCCTGTGAAGTTTAAATAGATTTGGAATGTAGATACTGTGTCTAAGATTATACCATCTCTATGGGCCACATTTATCTGTTTAGATGTGGATCCAAAGGCTGTGGACAAAGAAAATGACACTGTCCAGAGCCCTCACTATCAACTCTCATTGCTTATAAGTGGGAGAAATTATATTAGTTTCAGTTTCTCATTCTATAAGGTGCACACACTTTTTCAGAAGACACAAGTCTTTTTATATACTTTTCCACTATTTTATGCATCAAGCTCTTTTGAAAACTAATTTGAGACGCCCAGATTCTTATTCAGTTTTTGTCTTTAAAAATCAAGTGCCCATTAGAGAATTCTGCCATTGCTCCTAGGAGACTGGAATGGAAATGAATAAATGAATTTTTAAAGATAATTAGCTTCTAAAATTCCCTCCTGTCCCTTCTCCTCTATTTTTTGACAAGTCTTCTGGGAATTGCATGGAGATTTTTGGGTGCCTGAAGTGTGGCAGAGAGCCAGTGCCTGGAAATGAGTCTCTCAGAAATGGGGGTGTCCTTATGCTTGGCAGCTGCATATTAGTAGGAACCTACTAGCTCTGCTCAAAGATCTGCTTCTGACTTTATTCTGCTGGCGTCCCCTCACCCACATTCTTCTGCTGTCCACTCTAGCTACTCATTTTTATACAATTCAAAACATGTTTTTTGAATCCCCAAACCAAAAGGTTTTCCTGTAGTTTACTTATCCTAGGATACATTTTCCCACATGTTCATGTTTAACATTGTGAAGGGAATTGTTCACAATCTGTTTTCAGAAAAATCCTCAGAACACCTCATTCATTCGCTTAACAAATATTTGTTCATCACTCATTACTAAAGCATTGGTCCAGTTGCTGAGGATACAGCAGTGAAAAAGCAAATAACATCCTTGCCATGAAAGAGCTTGTGTTCCAACAGAGGGAGTCAGAAAAAAAAATCAAGGAAATAAGCAATAATAATTTCAAATTATTCAAAATGCCAAAACTAAAATGAACTGGGTTTGGTGCCAGAAAGTGACTAGTGAAGAGAAGTCTTTGATGTAAGAGAAAATAACAGACTGTTCCAATTTTAGATCTGGTAGTGAAAGAAGGGTCCTCTGGAAAGGTAAGTTTTTAACTGAAATCTAATAATATAAATCAATGAGGCATGCAAAGGCCAGAGGAAGAGGACTTTAGGCAAATGATACAAGTGCAAAGGACATATGGATTGAGGTAAGAAAAATTAAGAATGTTAGAGCAGAAAGTAGGCGTCTCCGGCTGGAAATCTGTGAGCCCTGAAAATGGAGAGGTAGGCAGGGGCTAGATCTCATTGGACTGTGTCTGCCATAATGAGGAGTTTGGATGTAATTCTAAATATAAGGAGAAAATATTTTAGTAAGTAGACAACCACCAGCACACACCCACGATTAGCTGAAAACAATACCTCAAATATCTGTGCTTATGGTCAGGCCCAAAGGAACTCTCATCATATGGTTCTGGCTTCATCTCCACCTGCAGACATCCCACTGAAATCAACAAAAGAGGCATAAAAAGGAAAGGGGTCATGAGATGTATGAATAAACATCTGGATTTGCATTGTTTTCCATTTAGCCCGTTCGACCAGCTCTTCCAACATGTCCAAATGTATGTAAAGTAATATCATTTGTTAGTGCTGAATATCAAAGAGCATCCCTTTAACCTTGACCAATTTGGACTGCTTTTGGGGATATGTTATTGGACAATTTTGTCAAGAAAAAAAAAAAGTTGTGTTTAATAAGTAGGAAAGAAGCCAATATTTGTAGTGAGATAATAAAGGAATCTAATAAAAGTCCATGATGGCCATCGTAAGAGATGGCTGTCCCTGCATTGCTATTGACAGGTTGTCGTGTAGCTGCTAAGCAGGAGAAAACACACCTCTGTGGACACCTGGAAAAACGACCAACTACATAAGAGACAGGAGTAGAATAAACTCACAATAAGAAAGCTTTAAACTTTTATTGTAATTTCTACCAGCAAGTATATCCCAGAGGAAGAGAGTAAGCTATAGAAACTGAGTAGCACAGAAGTTGAATTTGGGCATTGGAGTAGACAGAACCAGGTTTATAACTTCACTCCTTCTACACTTGGTAACAATGTGCCCTTCTCACCTTGCACTGTTCCTCATCTCAGCAAATTGTACCTCCATATTTCCAGATGATCAGAGTCATTTTTGACTGCTCTCTTTACATCCCATGACCAATCTGTCAGTCAATCCTGTTAGGTTGTGCTGTCAACATACATCCAGAATCTAATGCCGTCCCTTCACCTCCACCACTGCAACCCTAAACCAAGCCACCAGCATCTCTCATTAGATTTGTGTAATGGTTTCCTAACTTATCTCCCTCTCAGGCGTTTCTCAGCACCACAGCCAGGAAAACCTGATAAAAGGAGGTGAGGGAGATGTTAATTAATTCACTCCCCCTTTGTGTGTGGGCTGGATTTAGTGACTCGCTTCCAAAAAATAAAGTAGGGAAAAGGACAAGCCATAAGTGATAGTGGATAAATCATACAGATACCACCTTAACCTAGCTAATATCAAGCTAATATCACCAGTGGTACATCATGTGAATGTCACCTACCCTCTGATATGTTGTGATGAGAAGGGCACTTCACCTCTGTGGCATTCTTCCTCAAAACAATAAGTCCAGACAAATTATGAAAAAACTTTGGACAACCCCAAGTTGAGGGACGTTCTACAAAATACATGTCCAGGACTCTTCAAAACTCTCAGGGTCAGGAGAAACAAGACAAGACTGAGAAACTGTCATAGATTGGGGAAAACCAAGTAGACATGATGACTAAATGCAACATGGTATCCTGAAATGAATTCTGAAACAGAAAACCATTAGTGTGAAAATTGGTAAAATCTGGTTAAAATCTGTAGTTTAGGTAATAGTAATGAACCAACGTTAGTGTTTTATGTTTGACAAAGGGACCTTTGCTATGTCAGATGTTAACATTGGGAGAAATTAAATGACTGGTATGTGAGAACGATATGTACCAGCTTTACAACTTTTCTCTAAAATTAAAATTATTCCAAAGTTAAATATATATATATATATGTATATATATATATATATATATATATATATACATATACTATATATATTACATATATATAGTATATATATATACACATATATATGTTATATGTTGTTTACATACATAATATATATATATAATATATAATATATATATATTATATATATATAAATAAAAGTAAACCAGACCACTTCATTCCTCTACTCAAAACTCAGGCTTCCTGTCTCAATGACTGAATGATCTGGCCCTCAATCATCTCTCAGACCTCCGGAGTTCATTCCCATCATGCTGGCCCCCGGATGTTGCTCGGATACTCCTGACATAGACCAAATTTAGGGACTTTGCATTTGTTTTAACCATGTCCTGAAATAACCTTTCTCCAGATGTTTGCATGGTTGGTTCCCTCAGTTTCTTTCAGCCTCTATTCAAATGTCAGCTGCATAGCTGGACCTTCCCTGACCTGACCACCCATCTAGAATTACTATCTCCCTTTGGCCCTCTCTAACACTCACACCTGCATTATTTTTCTCCTTAACACCTATTACTATCATACTATACATTTTATTTATTTTGTTTATCATTTGCCTCTCCTACCAGGATGCAAGCTCCAAGGGACAGAGATTCCTGACTGTTATATACACTGTTATGTGCTTACTTCCTAGGACAGTAATGGGACTCCATAAATATTCTTCTAAGAATTAAAATGACCTTGCATATTTACTAATCTCTGAATCTTCTTTTACATATGTAAAATGAGGGTAATAAGATAATAATTACCTGTATCATAAGTTCTATATAAAGCTTAAATGTGATAAAGAATGTAAGGTGTTTTGCACAGTGTTCAGCATGAAAAATATTTAAGAAATTATATGTGATCACTAGTTACATTTTCATTACTACTATTACTTCTATCACTAATTACTCTTTCCATTACTGGTTGTTCACAGTAGCTATAGATTTTACATTGAATTAGAACTGAACTGGAAGATCTGTAATCTGTGATTAACTCCTAACACACATAGGTCCCTACATCTGGGAAAAATCTGTAGCTCCTACCTCTCATTAAAATAAGTGATTTTCTATCCACTTCTCTGCCAAAGCAATATCCTGTTTTGGTTGTTTGTTTGCTTGTTGGTTTTTATTTTTTTAAACACTGAAGTTGAATACTGATAAACATGTTTTAAGTAAAATAATTTTTATTTCGGAGTCTAAAAAGAATTTGAGTCATTCTTTAACGGGTTTCCTCCCCTAGAAATCACTGAGCTCCTTTTCAAAATGATAATAATAATACCTACTTTGATTTGTGAAAATGAGCTCAAATTACCGTGTTTCCCCATAATAACACCTCGCTGGACAATCAGCTCTAATGCGTTTTTTGGAGAAAAAATTAATATAACACCAGTCTTATTTTACTATAAGACCAGTTCTCAGTATAATATAATATAATATAATATAATATAATATAATATAATATAATATAGTATAATATAATAATGTAATATAATACTGGATCTTATATTAATTTTTGCTCCAAAAGACGCATTAGAGCTGATTATCTGGCTAGGTCTTATTTTCAGGGAAACAGGGTATTTTGTGCATTTCCATTCCGACTTCATGAAAAACTGTATATCAACCACTTTGAGGCTTATAGTAGTTTGTACTCTAGTTTAGGGGTATACATGTATGAAAAAGAAAATAAATTTCATGTTATCATACAAATAAGATATAACACAGACCTTATGTCTTTGTCCTGAGAAAAGACAAAAGAAGAAAAATATCACCATGTGAATCAGAAAAACTTCATGTCTGTGAATTGCTTTTAGGTCCTTGAAAAAAGTCATGTGTGTAATGATGGATTTCATCTCCCTTCTTGGCCTTTGATAATGATGATAATGATAAAAAGGTTTATTATTAATATTCTTATTATAAAAGACCAGAGGTATAGATAAAATGTGTTATTATATACTATTTATTATTAGTCATAAGATTATTATATTATTATTTTTATTTTATTATTAAAAACTACATACCAGGCCCTGTGCTAAGCACACTACAAGCCATGCTTTCATTTAATACTCACAACAAGGTGGTGAGACGGGTACTTCTATCCTCATTTTTAAGGTAAAGAAACTGAAGTTCAGCAAGGGGAAGTTGCATGCCCAGAGAGAACTGCTAGGAGAAGAGAGAGAGATGGAACTGGAACCTGGATCTGCTAGGCTCCAAAGTCCACTGTATGCCTCCTCTGTGTTTGGAGGGTCTGAAGTTGAGACTGAGTTCTTGGAGCACAACTGTTTATACATGCTAATTGAGATTAGGTTTACATTTATTCTGCCAAGGTCACAAATCTCATTGTCCAGGTACACACGTCAAGACTGATTAGGAACAACTGGAGCTTGGAATTGAATTCCCTGTGCTCTTTGCCCCCAACAGCTTGTAGGTTAAAGCTAAACGTATGTGTTATCCATCTCTGTGCTGGGTTCCAAAACATTTATTGGCCAAAAAGTTAAATTGCTCAGGACATATTCTTGTCCAAACCAGATTCTTTTGTCTTCTTTAGTCAGACTCGTGTTGCCATTCAGGGAAACTGTGCAGCAAGCAAAGCAAAGGTTTCTTTCCAGAGATCTTCTCTGAGAAGGAAGGACAGGGTCCCTAAAGAGAAGCATGATCTTACAGCTTTGATAGTCCCTTTCTCTTCCTGAAAGAAGAAACTGAAAAACAAGGTGAAATTAATCTGTTGAAAACATCAGACATGCCGAATTTATGTGGTATACATGAATATTGGTCTGGAGTTCCCAGCTCTACCCAGCAGAACGGGATTGTCAGTCCACAGCAAAAAGTGCTAGGTGATTGATGGCATGGACCAAGGAGGCCTTGGGCAGGGTCAAAAGTGAGTTATAGCAGTAGAGTTCTATGAGTGTGCTCAGCATCGATGATGGGCATTCCATAAACCTCAGACAGCACCAGCCCACATTGACCCCAGACGTTGTGAATACTGATTTCATGCTAGTTGATTTTATCCTTGTTGGTCTAAAGAGAGGACAAGAATGAAGAAGAAACCGTAATAATGAGAACCATAGAAATTACCAGGGCATTCAACACACTATTATATGTGGAAAGGATGACTGAGGGAAGACAAAAATACTGCTAATTGACCCCTATCTTCTCTATCAAAGTTAATTGTTTAAAAACTATAAAGAGTGAAGAAAGGAAACAAGATTGAGAAGGAATTACACCCCAAGCTAGAATAATGCTTCATAACATGATGTAAGTTGATTTCCTGTCCCAGAGGAAATTCCTGTGGTTTTGATGAAGTCACAGAAAAGTTGTTGGATAAATTTGTTGACAATGCATGCTGGCATGTCTTCTATGTTGTATGATTAGCCATATAAGTTTTGTCCCAATTCTCAATATGAAGAATATAGAACCTAGAAATGTAACTTTATTACCCCATTCCCAGAAACAATGTGGCATGTGTATAAACAAACAAGTAGGAGAAAAAAGGGTTCCTATGCTGTTTTCCAGGAATTATCACTCTTTTTCATAAACACAACCTGTCCAAGCCCAATCTTTCCCTTTTGCATGACTATGATGGAGCTATTGGAAAATGATGGTAGAAATGCTCCGTATAGATATGAGGAAACCCCTTGCTAAAATCAAGAGGCATGGAGGTTCTCAAAATGTTTTGGGGAAAAGAGAGAAAAGCATTTGTGAATGATAAAGCACTCAGTTAAATTTATTAGCAGACAAATGTCAGATTGGAGGAGGGTCCCTGAACTGCCAAGATTCTGACCTTTACCTTATTGGGTTCGACATTTTTTGTTTTGTGCTCTTTAAAAAAAAAAATCAATGGTTTTGAAAAAGGAATTTTCTGTCTCATCTTCAGATGAGACAAAGTTGAAAGTCAGACTAATATAAAATATTGAGAAACATGATTCAAAAAGGTCTGACACGTATGTAAAGTAAAACTATAAATTAAAAAACAAACATCGAGCTAAGAGAAATATTTATGAGAAACACAATAGGGAAAAAAGATGATATTCCTAATACATAAAGTTTTCCCACAAGTTAATAAGAAAAATACTAAAACTCCAATAGACATAAATGTATAATTCACAAAAGAAAAAGATTACTAAGACTTTTAAAGAAATATGCTTAGCCAAACCAATAAAATAGTGAAAACAACAATATACTACATTCTTCTATTTAAAATATCAAATCTCTAAGGAATTTTGATGGTTAATTTTAGGGATGAAGTCATTATAAAGAAATTCAGCAAGCCGTAGCAATAGACTTAAGGCATTTCACTCTTACGCTTTGACACATTTTCCATTTCTGGTAATCTTTCCTAAAGATATAAAAATTCAGTCCAAGATTTGCCTGCCTAGGTGCTCATCTCAGTTTCAAATATGTAAGCAAAGAGGAAGAAACAGAGAGGGAGGAAGAGAAAGAAGAGGAGGAAAAGAAGGAAGAGAGGGAGATGGAGATGGAGACAAAGAAGAAATGAAAGGAAGAGGGTGTGGAAGAGGGAGAGGGGAGAAGGAAAAGGGAGAAAGAAGAGAGACAGGAGAGAGTGTAAAGGAAAAAAAGAAAACAACAACATACTCAAATTTAGGAGAATAGTCAGTTAATTATTAGATATTCTTTAAAGGGAACTTTACATATGACCACAAATCCAATGCTTTGAAATATATTAAATGACATGAGAAATGCTATGATAAAGTGTTATTTAAGTCCTAGTGCCAAATTTCACATTAATCTCTATTAAATATCAACTGTACTAATATCAGTTAAAAAAGTTGTGATTTACCAAAGATTTATAAGTACCCCATAAATAATTTATTCCCTCTACTAGACTGTGAGCAACTTTCCAAGTCAGTACCACAACTTTACAGCACATTATTTGGAACACATGGAAAGCATTAGTGCATGTTTGCAGAACAAATGATTACTGAATCAGTATGTAGCTTAGACCAAGTTCCCCAGAAGACAGAGCTCAAGACAAAGATTATAATCTACTGCTTCTATGACTGTACTAGACCATCAAGACTGAAGAAAATGGGATGTGAGGCAGGAAAAGGGAAAGCAAAAGAGAGATTGTGCATATCATGCTGTCTGTAGCTTCACAAGAAAATTTTGCTCATGGTTCATTCACACAGAATGTCTCTATGTGGTTTGGACTGAGTACATCTTAGAACAGTCCATTAGGAGAAAGGGGGAAAAAATTTACCGGCTTCTTTCTGTCTCTGTCTGTCATTGGCCAAACTTTGCTCAAGGAAGGTTAATGCCGTCATACACCTGTCTGTGTCACTTAACCCTTCAAGTAGCCACTGGAGAAGCCAGATCTCATGCCCCATGGCACTTCATCTGAGTCCTGAGGAAGTGTGTTGAACCAGAGTCTCTGTTGTTTCAGTGAAGTTGAGTCTGAGTACTGGAGGGGCTGAGCCTTCTGCCCTCCTGGGAACCACAGAGGCAATGCTGGAGACCAGCCCGACTTGGGGGAGGCAGAGGTGACTAGAAATGTCATGAGATGAGTCAATTACATCAAGAATGATAGATTAAATGGTAGAGGGACCAAGAACCAGGTGAAGCCAAGCAACATTGGAAAGGTATATAACTTGGTATGACATAATTTGTATCAGGATTTTGATATCAAAAATCCGATATGTTTAACTGCACCAGTAGAAATTCTATTTCCCAGACAAATCACATAATCATCCCTCTGTGACTCACTAAAGTCAAACCATAGATGGAGCATTGTGTTCAGTTGTAATTGTCCTAATGTAAGGGCAACAATGTCCTAATGTAAGGGCAATAATGTAAGGGCAACAATGAGCACAGACAATGACATAAAACAATGAGCACAGACAAAGACATCTAAAATATAGATAGCCATATGAGGAGGACTCTGGAAAATATAATGTTTGAGGAACTATTGAAGGCACTGTGATTACGTGCCGAGAATAAGGAGGATGGGGATAATTATCTTTAAATTCTCTATTAGCTCTTATATTACAAGGGCATTAAGACAGTCAACTGAGAAGTACGGAACCATGAACACAACAGTCCTGTCTTAGGCAAAAGAGAGAAAATTTGGGGTGACTGAAAAAAAAAAGAAGAATGATGATTCTGGAATATGGGGACAGCAAAAAGACATCAGCCTTGAGAACGAGAAAAGTACAGTAATTACTTGCCTTGTGCTGAGCTTGTAGGTAGTGATAGCTTTGTTTTTGGATTAAGTACGAGAACCTCTAATCATTTATTTCCAGTACTGTCTTCTCAGGCTGTGGACAGTGACACCCATATTGAAATCCAACTACTTGTTTGCTTCTAACAAACATCAGTCATTTCTGGAGGGTCAATTTTTACAACCCCCCTTGATTATTTTCATGCAATTTCATTTAGGAGCTGGTCATCCTTCCACCCCAACCATTTTTCAGGCTCTGTCAAGATTGGGTCGCTCCTCCTTCCTTGACTGATCTCTAGAGCTTAGCATCGCATCCATCTCTTGTCTAATGTTTTGGGAGAAATCTCTTCAAATCTGCTTTACCCAAAATCCATGAGGTGTGGTGTTAGCCAGCCTGACCAATTACCAGTTTTTCTTCTTCTTTCTTCATTTTTCTTCCTTCTTCTTTCTTCCTCTTCCTCTTCCTCTTCTTCTTCTTCTTCTTCTTTTGGTGATATATGGTTATAATGTCTGGTGATCATTTAACCTACCATGATCAAAATATTCTCATGCCACTATTCAGAGAAAAACTTCTTATTGTACCCCGTTTCCTGTAGAATGATACCCTAAATCCTGAACTTGGCAGTCCATGATTCCATGATCACATGATTTGATCCCAAGCTTTCTTACTTCTGTTACTTTATCAGTAGCTTCCACAATTGAATCTGTCCTATAGGCTTCTACCGTTTTTGCACCCTTCTTCTTTCCCATGAGGCTGTCTTCTTCCCATGACTTTCTAAATTCTACTAATCCACCAAATATTACTGATACAAACCACCTCAGACAGCCCTCCTTGATTCCTTTATCCCACAATGATTTCAGAGCTGTTACAGCATTTATTTTGGAGGCCCATTCATAAAATACAATTATGAAGTCCTTCTTTGTTTTGCAAAGTAACTTTTCATTTATATATATATATATATATATATATATATATATATATATATATATATATATATATATTTCTTAGTAATCTCTAGAAATCCTAGAAAATTTAGAATTACTCAGGTGTTTATCATTTATCATTTATCATATACATATATATATACATATATATATATATATATATATATATATATATGAATTATATTTAAAAGTGAAGTAACAGTAGTCTTTGGGGATGAGAGAAAAAAATAATGCCTGGCCTGAAAAAGGACTGCTCTGAAAAATTATTTACTAAATAAAAAAGGTCTTAATTGTTTTATCTGTATATATCATCTAATTTAACCCTCATCCTAAACCCTAAGATATAAGTATTAACCTCTGTACATTTTAGTTTCCTCATCTGTAAAATAAAAATAAGCAATTTGTTTATCATGATACAGCCAATATGTAAAGGAGCAAAGATATGAACCAACTTCCATTTGAACCAAAAGTCTCTTCTCTTTCTACTATGCTGCCTCCTGTGGAAATTAAGAAACGTAAATTCTAAACCTATCTTTGGTCACCAATCTTCTGGGTGACCTGGGTCAGGGCTCTTCAGATTCCTGAGCCTGTCTCCTGAGTTCTAAAATAAGGGAGCCTAGACTAGACCAACGGCTTTAATTTTTTTTAATATGACCCATAGCAAGAAATAATATTTTAAATTGCAACCTTACCTATGCCTCTACCTGTACATATACCTGCATGTGCACAAACATATATATAATTTTTATTAGCATTTACTATGTGAATTAAATATATATTTTTATTCTATTTTATTTTATTTTTCTAAATTGATTTCATAACCAGGTCATAACCTGACCCTTGATAGAAGGCCTCTGCAATCTCTTTTTATCTGTACAGTCTAAGGCTCTGACTTTCGACTGGGTGAGAGCTGCAAGGTAGAATGCAAGCCCATGAACTCAGTCTACCTTCACCTATCAATAAAAATACAGGCCAGCTAACTGACACAGCTTTGGGCCATGAGTTTTTATGGAAGGTCAACCGTTGACATATCCTGTGAAGTAGGGCATACCACCAGCATCTAAACCTTTACCTATAATTTGAGAAGAATGAAAATCCTCACTGACCTCAAAGAATTGCTACAGGGAAAACTCAGATTTTCTGTAAGACCTTTTGGAAATATCAGATGATCCTTTGGAGTGTCACTTTCTATGCAGCAAGAAATGTTCTATAGAAGATACCATTACAAAAGTGATATAGAAAATATACTGTGTGATCATCAATTTCTGCGCTGTGAGTCGTTGACAAAATCTAGCTATATGTTTTTGTAGTGCACCCGGCCTCAAAAATACATGATTCATTTACATTACATGTAGGGGAGAGGTGGAGAGATGAGGAGACGTGGTTCCTATTTCGGAAACCATGAATGGAATCTCATAAAATGATATACCATTACATCTATTATGGATTTTAAAGATCTTTCACAGAAAACCAGAGTTCCAAAGAGATAAGGTAATTTCTTTATTTAATTCACTTTATTAGTTTCAGTAGAAGTGGACAGAAATTGAAGGTAGAGTATCCTATTGCAGATGGTGCTCAAGGAAAGGATGGGTAACCATTTGGGTAAGATGTAGTAAGGAGTATTGAAGCATAAAATAAAGGACTAGGTGTCCTTCCAGATCACTGATTTATTTAGCAAAAATGTATTTCACATCATTTATCTTATTCCAATTTAAAAAATGGCCCAAACATTCCCCTTCCTATATTCATGCCCCTTGACATGGGACTTTGCATATCGTCCCATCAATGAGTAAAGTCTTCCATTTTCCCACCTTCTTGAATTTGTGATTTTGGCCATTCAGATTATGTGGATGCAACCCTGTTACAGTTCTAAGCTTAGGCTTCCAGAAGCTTGGTCCTCTTGCAACTCTGGCCAGCTACCTTCAAAAGAAGCCTGGACCAGGCTGCTGCATGATGACTAATAATACCCCCCATCACATTACTCAATTGTCACCCAACACTAGATATGCCAGTGAGTCCATTCAAGATCAGCCAGCCAGGCACCTTCTAGCTGACCACAGACACATGAACAAGAATCATTGAGATCAGCAGAGCCTTACCCAGATCAGCAAAACTAACGGGCTCATAGGCTCACATACAATAATAAAAGTTTACTGTTTTAAGCCAGAGACTTTTTTTATTTGTTTTATTTTTATTTTTATTATTTTATTATTAAATATTTTATTATTTTATTATTTTATTTAAAATATTTTTATTTTAAATATTATTTTTAATAATTTTAAATAATTTAAAATATTTAAAAATTATTTATTTTTTTATTTTTTATTATTTAAAAATATTTAAAATTAAATTAAATTATTATTTATTTTTAAATAATAATTTAAAATATTTAAAATTAAATATTTTAATTTAATTTTAAATTAAAATTAATTTAATAATAATTTCAAATTTAATAAAATTTAATAAAATTTTATTTTATTTTAATTTTAAAATAAAACATTAAAATTTTAATTAATTAAATTTTATTTTAATTTTAAAATAAAATATTTAAAATTAATTATTTTATTTTTATTTATTTTATTTTTATTTTATTATTTTATTTGTATTTATTTTATTGTTTATGGTTGGGTTTTTTATTTATTTTTATTTTTTATTTTTTTATTATTTATTTATTTATTATTATGGTTGTTAAGGTTTGAAAAACTATTTTTTCTGTCTAAGATCCAGTTAGTCTGAGCAGAGCTAGAAATTCTCAGGAGCTCATTACAATCAACTATTCTGCCTCTCTAAGATGAAAATACAATTAACTCCTGCATGGGATTTCACGGACCCAATTCCTGTGTGTGTGTGTGTGTGTGTGTGTGTGTGTGTGTGTGTGTGTTTGTGTGTGTGTGTGTGTGTGTTCACTTCCCTGAACCAACAAGCAATTCTTGGATACCAGTAGTGTGTCTGAGAATTCAACTAAATTCTGACACTATCTACCTGGAGATAGAATCAGATTTCACAGGTAAAGGGCGCAGCCCACAAGACTGCTCTCTACTTTGCCAGTAATAAGCCCAGATTGTTACCTGCACTTCCAACCAAATGACTACCAATTAGAGATTCCAATAACCCTAATTCAGGATGCCAATCACAAGTCCAGGTTGTTACTGCACTTCTGACCAACTGGCTGTAAATCAGAGATTCCCACAACCCCCTCTTTGGGTTTGTTTAACAGAAGGGCTCACAGAACTCAGGAAAACTCATGATGTGGTTAGTTAAGCTGCTGACTTGGGCTGTGCTCACTAAGGTTTCTGAGGTAAGCTGACTTCTAGCTGATGTAGGCTGGGCTGGGCTAGGCTAATGAATTGCTTCAACTCTGCTGCATGAGTCTCTCGTCTTCCAGCAGGCACATTCTCTCAGGGGTGGCACACTTGCTCTAGAGACACATTAGAGCAAGAGGAAATGTGCATGGCCTCTTGAGGGGCTAGGCACAGACTGGCACAACATCACTTCTGCCTCATTTAGGGAGGTTCTTTATTTGTTTGTTTTTTATTATTAGTTTCATGTGTACAAAACAACATAGTGATTAGACATTTACACACCTCACAAATTGATAACCTCAACAAGTCTATTACCCATCTGACATTGTACATAGCTATTACAATACCATTGACTATATTCCCTATGCTGTACTTTACATTTTGAGACTGTGTGTGTGTGTATTTGATATTCAATATTATTTTATATTAGTTCTAGTGTACAGAGTAGTGGTTAGGCATTTATATAATTTATGAAGTGGTCCCCTGATAAGTCTGGTACCCATATGACAGTTTAGATTTTACAATATTATTGGCTATATTCCCCATACTGTGCTTTACATCCCCATGACTATTTTGTCACTACCAACTTGTACTTCTTAATTCCATCACCTTTCTCACCCAGCCTCCCTAACCCCTCCCATCTAACAGCCATCATTTTGTTCTCTGATTCTATGAGTCTATTTCTGTTTCGTTTGTTCTTTTATTCTGTTCTTTAGATGCTACATGTAAGTGAGGTCATATGGTGTTTGTCTTTCTCTGTCTGACTTATCTCACTTAGCATAATATCCTCTAGGTCCATCCATGTTGTTGCAAATGATAACATTTCATCTTTTTTTATGGCCAAGTAATACTACATTGTATATATGTACCATAGTTTCTTTATCCAATTGTCTGCTGATGGGCCACTTCTGCCTCATTTTTAAATGGAGGAAAGAAGCTGCATTTACAAGTGTCCAACGCAAGTCACAAAATTAGATCAGATTCAGGGAGAAATAAGGGGGGGGGTGAGGCCTGGGAAACAGAAGGCCCCTCTTTAGGAAGTGCAACAGCCCAGTCAATGGCAAAGGGCGTGGACAACGGGAGCAGTGAGAAACTGGAGCTGTCACTGCCACCTAGCTCCAGGGCCCATCTAGCCTGCACAGGCTGGAGCTGAATGACAATTATAGTCAGACCTCAAGGGACCTGTAATTCAGTGAGAGCCAAGTTGAGGCCTGGACAACCAGAAGTCCCCTTCCCTATGTACTCCAAGCTAGTCAAGCCAAAAGTGACCAACCAGACTGTGATTTACACTAGTCATGGACTTGAATCATGAATCCCAGCAGGGCAAACAGCACGCAGCAGACAAGGAACATGAGTCCATAACTCACTAAAACCAGAAGATGCTTCTCAAAGGACCCAAGCCTTCTAGTCTACCCCACATTTGTATAAACCATATCCCCCCCACACACATTTTTAGGTACTCTCTTACTGTGAGGGGCACAAGGAACTGAGAGACAAAAATATTTATTTTCTAGAGAGAAATAGCATTACCTAAGGGCAGGATTTAAATGATTAGTATGGACCAAGCATTATACAGGATCAGACTAAAATTAATTTTTGTCCTCATTCATCAGCAGTGTCAGGATAAGGTGTCAGGATAAGACATGAATAGGCGAAATAAAAAAGGTACATTTTCTCTGCACAATGGAGTTATACTATGTGTAAATTTGTGATTCTTTTGTTGATAGATTCAACACAAAACAAATGTGATTTTTCAAGAATTCTCAAATGTTTGAAGACCACATGCACAAGCCTCTCTACCATATTTTCCACCATCTCTGGCCTAGAAGATAATATTGGAAAATAATAAACAATATTTTCTCCATCTGTCTGATTGGACATATTCTCTCTAAACTTTGGGGCCTGCCCTAGTTTGTAGTGTTATCTCTGCTTTATTTTTCAAATGAAATTACTTTATAAATACTTCACAGGCTATTGTGAGAATCAAATTACATAGCAGATGTGAAAGTGTTTTGAAAAGTTCAAAATGTTAAAGAAATGTGATGTTGCTTGGCATGCTGTTACAATAATAACAATTTAAATGTGTTAATGGGCACTGCTTTCTCTTTACTGAGGCAGCCTGGTATGGTAAAAATAGCACCAGGTTGAGTGAGGATTCTCATGTTTAAATCCCTCCTCTGTCACTCCCTAACTGTAAGACCCCAGGCAAGACCCCACCCACCCAGACCTCAATATTCTCATTAGTGTAGTGAGGAGGTGGACCTACAGGACTCCAAGGTCCTCTGGATCTCTAATAACATTTCTTGTTGACACTTTTTGCAACACAATTTTTCAATTATTTGAGAAACAAAAAAGATTAATTCTTTATATATGGAAGCCTGCTTTTAAAACAATAACAAAATAATCCTTATGTTAGACTGATCTTCATTCCAGCCACCTTGTATCTCTTTGCAGTCATCTAGATAATGTTTCTTTGGGACTGTCTGGTCTGCAGCTATTACCCCTCTCCTCTTCTGTGAAGTCTTCCTTCCCTAATCTTTCTAACCCTGGTTTGGGGCTTCTTCCTCATCGTTCCTATAGCTCTTCGGGCCACTTCACCATCAGGCCCACCATCAACCACTGCAGCATTTTGCCCAATACAATCTTATTGAATCTATCTACTTTACACAAGGCAACATGTTATAAAAGCTAATGCAGGATCTCCAAGTTATCCCAAGAACTCTTCACGGAAGGTGTATTTCACAGATGAAGAAACTGAGTCCCAGAAAGGTTAAATAAGTTGCCCATATCTACACAACTCAGAAAGAGGTAAAACTAGATATCACACTCACATCTGTCTAACTGCAAAGTCTTTATTTCTCATAAGTCCTAGTACCTCTGGCCTCTACAATACCAGAAATTTTTGTACTGTAAGAATGTATTTATTTATTTGTCTGTCTTCTAGACTGTCAGCTCCTTGGTGGTTGAGAATATTTTTGATTTGTTCCTTGTACATAGCATAATACCTGAAACATAGAAGATGTTCAACAAATGTTTGCTGATTGAATAACATATTGCAGAAACATGGCCACTTCTCCCAAGTATTAGATTTAGTGTGCAGTATTATGATTCTCTATAATAATGCACCATTTTATAGTGGCATTTTTAACTCAAGTTCTTAGGCCTATGAGTTAAATAGGATGGAGTTTCTTAAAGGCTGCAGATATTCTAAAAGTATTCTCAAATGTTTCAAAATTATTCATTTAAAATCTCAAAATCATCATAAGCTCCTGATTATAAAGCAATGTCTTCTAACATTATGTGTTTCCCCATAATATCATATCCACATAAAAATAACTGTAGTATAAAGAACTGTCTTCTATATGTCATGGGTCTTATGTTCCTCAGCTTCAGATTACTTAGTGCATGTAACCTCTTTCTCAAACTGTGGTCATATTTTGCCAAATATCTTCTGGACATTTTTATTTGGTCTTCCAAGAATTACTTCTAAATTTACATGTTAAAGTAAATCTTAACAGCTTATTCCTACAAGAGTAGTTTGGGAAGATGTCTTTTACGCTTCCATGGTGTTTATCATAAAGGAGTTTAACAGATATCTGATTTAATTAAATAACAATAAATAATAGTACTGGTTCTGCCACTGGTTTTTAACCTGAATTATATCTCTTATAAATGAAGAATAATATGATTTATATTTATGGGCTACTTTCAGGACCTATCTAAGAGAACTTGCAAAGGCTGCATTGATCTGGACCTCTGTACTCAGTTGCCTCCTACATATAAATCTGAGTATTTGATAAGTGCATACTACGTGCTTAGCACTGCCAAATGCTATAGCAAATACAAAAAGCAGAAGACATGGCGCTGTCTCTTGAGACTAGAGAGAGTAGAGTTATACGGCAAAAAAAATAATAATGAGGGCCGGCCCGGTGGCTCAGGCGGTTAGAGCTCCATGCTCCTGACTCCGAGGGCTGCCAGTTCGATTTCCACATGGGCCAGTGGGCTCCCAACCACAAGGTTGCCAGTTCAATTCCTCGGGTCCCTTAAGGGATGGTGGGCTGAGCCTCCTGCAACTAGAAACCGCAACTGGACCTGGAGGTGAGCTGCGCCCTCCACAACTAAGACTGAAAGGACAACAACTTGACTTGGAAAAAAAAAAGTCCTGGAAGTACACACTGTTCCCCAATAAAGTCCTGTTCCTCTTAAAAAACAATAATAATAATAATGATAGAGAATGATGCAAGGCAGAATATAATCAAGTATTAACTTGTTTAGAACAGGTAATTATGCTGTAGCACTTCAAAAGAGGAAGAAGTTACATCGTCACTCTTGGAGCCCATGAACACATGGGAAAGCAATGAAGTAATTCTTAAGCTAAAGCTTACTAGAGAAAGCCTCTTTCATAGTAAATTATTCTGAATCCCGAGGCATAGCATCTGTTGTTATTATTGTTTTTCATGTGTTTTCATAGATACCTCCTTCTCCTTATATCTTCAAAAGGAAGATATTCCCAAGGCTTAGCTTCCAAAACTTTATTTTGATCCCCCTCTCTTTATTCTAATCATAGGTCAATGAATTTTGTGCCAAATCAATGCCTACACATTGACAACCTAACCTCTTTTTCAAGCTTCGTTCACATTTTCCCAAATGTCTTTTGGACATTTTAATTTACTTTGTCAAGAGTAATTTCTAAATTAGTAGAAAAAAGTCAAACATAACATTTTATTTCCGATAGTTCCCCATTCCTCATCTTGATATTTCTACCACCCAGGTAATCTGAGGTATATTTTAGTACCACCCATACAACCTCTATCTATGGTTTTCATATTTTATCTCCCTCCAATTGTTTTGGATAGTATGACTCTTATTCACTCAGAAATGTACTCTTCATTAGTCTCCCTACTTTCTCCAAACTCTTTATCTCTCCCACCCATGCACAAAAACAGCACATGTCTCGGCCTTGAGATCAGATAGCACTAGGTTCAAATCTCAGCCCCAACATCATGATATGTCCTTTAAAATCTGAGATTCTCTGTTCTCATCTCTAAACTGAGAATAATACTCCCTATTTAAAAATAAAGTAATGATTAAGATGAGATCATGTATAAAACCTAAGCACAAAATAAGAGCTAATAACTCACAACTGATTATTATTATTATTATTATTATTATTATTATTATTATTACAAGATGGTATAGAATATTCAAAATCCTTCATGGAATAGCTTTAATTTATATGTTTTGGACTATTTTAACACATAAACCAAATATATCTACCTTCGTATTTCTGCTTCTACTATTTACCATACATGAAATCTCGTTTCCTCCCATTTCTTCTCAGTAGAACAAATGCTATTCGTTCCTCAAGACACTATTCTTGTCACTGATATCCTCAATGTAGTTTCCATGCCCACTTCAGTTCAAAGCGAGCCCTCCTTCCAAATGACTGGATCATCTTATATTTGTTTTCTATACTAGGCTTTGAATTTAAACATATACTGACTTGTTACATATGCGTATCTTCTTTTTTTAACTCATATTAAATGAATGTCATTATTTTGGCTTCCCAATTAGAACATAAAACCCATGAGTGTAGGGAATACTATTTGTGCCCATAAGCCCAGTCCTATTCTCAGTATAGTCCCTTGATAAATATTTATTGAATTAATAAATAAATAAAGGACAGCATTAATAAAACAGAGAAGCAGGGGTTGGCACAAAAATTAATGAAAGTTAGAGTCATATTTTGGTACGAGCTGAATGTTAAGAGAAGTCAGTGGCATGATTAAAGTAGAAAACAGAAAAGTCTGATATATTGATGCTGCCTACAATGGATTGTGGCTGAGGAGTTAAGAAGCAGAGAGATTCACCAGGAGTCGTTAAGAATTAGAGGGGAAAAAAAATCAGTCCAAAATAATAAAAATATAATAATGAGGGGTTCCAATGTGTATTTTAAGGAAAGAAAAACAAAACACGGTGAATGAATTTATTTATCTTAAAGTATAAGCCAAAAAATTAGAGATGTTTCAAGAAGGGTAAAAGGTGACTCTGAAAGAAATGGGTACATTCTAAAGTCAATCTGTAGAGAATGAGAGTTCATTTTTTGATATGCTGAGGGGATTGTTAAACATATAAATATGGATATCAAGTGGACAAGCTTTGTAGCCAAAATAAGAATACTCCTTATAAACTGTCAGTGAAAAAAACCCCAAGAAGATAGAATATTGCCCGTCTTTCTAAAATTGCTTCAGAGAATTGCATGATCTTTATATTTGTTCAAGTATGAGACAAGAAAGAGCCTCATAATCCTGCTTATTGGGTTACCCAAGTTCAGACCTTTTTCTATTCATGTAACTAGCCTAGAAAACTTTAGAGGACTGAGATTATGAATCAGATAGTACTATTGTTAAAAGTAGTCCTCTCATTTTCTTTTTCCTATTATACCAAAGTTACAAATTGTTAGGGTTAGTAAAGGGGAAGAAAGTTGTCTAGGCTTCTTCTTCTGGCTAAAATGAAGTGACAGGGATTCCTGCCTAAAACAACTAAAAACCAAACAAAATATGTGAAATAAGAGTTTCCAAGCACTAGGTTCCAAGCAATAAGGATAATGATCTCTAAGAGAAGGGCAATTAATGAGATGAGCCTCACGATTGCCCAAATGTTTTGCCTTGAAAAAGTTTCCAACCTATGACACAGGAAAGGGGGACTCAGGCAAAGCTTGGCACAGCCCCTGAGTTGAGGAGCTAGAATTGACTATTTTAGGACGTCAAGTAGCTAGGAGATAAAACAGCTACACACAGAGAGAGTGTCAGAGACCTGCAGAGGTTAATCCTGACCAGTGCATGTATATGAGTAAATTACCCAGTGCTGAGAATAGAACCACTCAGGAGGATTTGAGAAAACAGTGCCTGGACTCAAACTTAGTTCAGGATTAGTGCCTGCTCTCACCAACCAGACTGAAACACTTCCTGATTCACAGGGCATTGAGCAGAATACTCAGAAATGTCTTGCTCAGACAGTGGGAAATGATTATTTTTAGCCCAAGCACTGCTCAGGTCCCACCTAACAAATCTTAAAAGTGAGAACCAAAGCATCACATCATTTCCAAGTAATTTAACTGCATACCAGAACAAAGTTCAAAAATACATATAAAAATTTAAAACTCGCCAGCACCCAAAAGTAAAATTCACAACATTGAGCATGCAAAGAAGCAAGAAAACATGATCCTGAATGAGAAGCACAATTAATCCATCAAAACCGATTCAGAATGGACACAGATGTTAGAATTAGTAGGCAAGGACATTAAAAGAGCGGTTATAACTGTGATCCACATGTTCAAATTTTACGTAAAGACATGGATGACATAAAAACCACCCAAATAGAACTTGCAATATGTGAGATGAAAACTACCCTGAATGAGATGAATGGCAGATTAGATATTATAGGAGAAAAGACTAGTGCACTTGAAGACACAGCAATACAAACTAACCAAAATGAGATACACAGAGAAAATATAATTTTAAAAATAATAAAGACGTGTCAGTGAGCTCTTCAAGGGGCTTAAATTATGGATAATTAAGACAATGAAAAGATAGAAACAAAAAGTATTTGAAAATATAATGGTTAACGGATTTCCACGTTTGATGAAAATTATAAACACAGTTCCATGAAGTTAGACGAAAATCAAGAACAAGAAACATGGACAAAACTGTGTAAAAGCAAATCACTATCAAATCACTTAAAACCAGTACTAAAGAAGAAATATTATAAAAATTTTAGCAAGATTTTAGTAGCTATAGATAAGCTATTCCAAAGTTTATAAGAAAATCAAAGGAACTGCAATAGCAAAAACAATTTAAAAAAAAATGCAGTGGAAGAGATCACTCTACCGTATGTCAACACTTACTATATAGTTACAGTCATAAAGAATGGCACAAGTATGCCCACTTGATTTCTGACACATGCCTCAAAAGCAATTCAATGGAGGAAGAATAGTCTTTTCAACAAATGATGCTGGAACAATTGACATTAATGGACAAAAAGATGAATCTCAATCTAGACCTCACATTACATTCAAACATTTATTTGAAATGGATCATGGATTTAAATGTAAAACTGTAAAGCTTTTAGAAGAAAGCATAGGAGGAAATCTTTGAGTCCTAGGACTAGAAAAAGAATTTTTAAACATGATACCAAAAAAGCATGATCCATGAAAAAAAGAAAAAATGATAAACTGGGCTTTATCAAAATTAAAACACTTAATGTCATAAAAAAATCTTATTAAGAGGATGAAAAGGTAAGCTACAGATTTGGAAAATATATTCACAAATGACATAATTGACAAAGGCCTTAAGTCTAGATATACAATAAAAACAATTCAATTATAAAATAGATATAAGACTTGTATATAAATCTTCATGGCAGCCCTATTTGTAATACTCCCAAATTGAAAAAAAAAAAATACTCATGAAAAAATGAATGGATAAATTGTATTATATCCATGCAATGGAATAGTATTCAGCAACAAAAAGGTAAGAAGAACTATTGACACATACGATGACAGGGATGAATTCCAAAATAATTATGCTGAGTGAAAGAAGCCAGACAAAAAGGAGAACATACTGCATAATTCCATTTATGTGTCTACAATGAAACAAAGAATATCAGTGAGGCTGCATGGGAATTGGAGTGGATGGGAATAAGAAATACAAAAGGAAATGAAGAAACTTTTGGGGGTGATGGACACATCCATGACATTGGCTGTGGCGATGGTCTCATGAAGATACACACACACACACACACACACACACACACAAAACTTATTAATCGGACATTTAAATATGTGTGGCTTATTATATGTCAACTATACCTCACGAAAGCTGTTAATAAAAAATGATATTATCTCTATGTAATATCATTCTGATGATACCTCACAAATTTCTAACTCTAACTCCTATCTGTTCCTTGAACAATAGGGCTATATATACCCATCTGTTTACTCACCATTTTTATATGGATGTCTAATTGATAACTTAAACTTAAACTGTTCAAACTGAACTATTAATATCCCTTCTCCTCAAATATGTTTCACTCAAAGTTATCCCGCTTCAGTGAATGCAACTCCGATTTTCAAATTGTTGGCCAAATCATCCTTTTCTCTGTCTTCCTTAAAGAAAATCCGTATCCAATTCAACAACAAATCTGCTTACAACACCTTCACTGCATACCCCAAGTCTGCCTACTTATGACCACTGATATCATTCGGGTTGAAGCTGTCATCGTTATTGCCCTTACTACCTAACTGGTTTCCTTGCCTCCACCTTTGCCCTCCTATAATTTGTTTTCATCATAGCAATGCACTTTGTATAATATGTCATATTTTTCCATTCCCTTTCTCAAAATAACTCCAGTGGACTTCTATTTTACCAAGATTGGGAACTCAAAACATTGATAATGTCCTACAAGGTCCTGCATGATATGCCTGGTCCTCATTCCTCTCTGGTCTCATCTCTTTTTATTTATCCCCAAGTCATTTTAATCCAACCATGTTGGCCTCCTTGCTATTCATCAAATAAACTAGGCATGCTTTCACCTCTAGGGCTTTGCACTAGGAATTTCCTGTGCCTGGAATACTTTTCCCTTAAATATCCACATGGTGACAAGTAGTCAGGCAATCCCTAAGCAGCAGCAGAGGTGCTGGGCTGACTTGGCATACGCCCATAAATTTAGGCAGTAAGGAAACAAGCCCACATAGATTTAGACAGTTTATCATTCATAGCACAGCTGGCAGCATACATGTGATGCTGGCATCAGATTTCTTGCTCACCGAAGTCCGATGAGGGTGATAAGAATAACCTTAGATAAATGTTGTGCACACATGTCCATGTCACAGTTGAGGAACACTCAACTTAGGAGACTCCAAGTCTTATAAGGGGACTGCTATAAAATCTACCCATCCTCCTCTCTAAAGAAAGATATTGCCTTATTACCCAGGAACATAAGCAAATCCTCTCTGGAGAGAGAAGAGAGACTTTACCATCTTAGAATGCTAAGGAGGGAGATATTGTCCATCTTCATTATATAGATAAGGACATTAAGCTACCTGACCTAGGTAAACACAGTATTTCTAGCTTCCAAGGCTGTTTGCTATTCTAACATCCTTGAAAAGATTGTCCAAGTTCTGTAGAAACATAGAATCTCCTCCCAGCACATGACTCCCTTTTTCTTTTCCTTTGAGTCTTTACTCAATTATCATCTTCTCAATGAGACCTACCTAACATACTATTTATGCTTGTAATACCCCCTTGGCACTCTGCTTTGCCCTGTGTTATTTAATTCCAGAGCATTTATTAACTACAAAACATACAGATTATGTCCTGCCTCCTCCCACTTGGAGAAAGTACATTCCATGAGGGCAGGAATTTTATGTTTTATTCGTATATACTCAGCATCTACTACTGCTAACTCCTACTGAGCACTTGATAAATTACTTGTAAGTCAGACTCAGAAACTATAGTAAATAGAACATTTTATTCTTTATAATACTTTGGATTCCAAATAAAGGTTACTACATTTTTTAAATATTTTTTCAATTATAGTTGACATACAATATTATATTCATTTAGGTGTACAACATAGCGATTAGACATTTTTCTATCTTACAGGGTGATTGCCCCAATAAATCTAGTACCCATCTGACATCATAAATAGATATTGTAATACAATATTGTTGACTACTCATATATGTGGAATCTAAAAAACAACAAAATGAACAAACAGCACAGAAGCAAACTCATAGATGCAGAAAACATTTTGAGCGTTGCCAGATAGAAGGGGGATTAGGGGATGGGTGCAAAAGGGGAAGGAATTAAGAAGTACAAATTTGTAGTTATAAATAGTCATGAGGATGTAGGG
Source organism: Rhinolophus hipposideros (assembly GCF_964194185.1). Classification (NCBI taxonomy): domain Eukaryota; kingdom Metazoa; phylum Chordata; class Mammalia; order Chiroptera; family Rhinolophidae; genus Rhinolophus; species Rhinolophus hipposideros. Next base: position 42,757,930 of record NC_138050.1, on the reverse strand, counting down.
TATAGCATAAGTAATCTTGGTTGTGATTTTCATTACTTTGAATATTTTCTGTCAATCCCTTCTGGTCTGCAAAGTTTCTGTTGAGAAAACAGCAAATGGACTTACGGGAGCTCTCCCTTGTAGGTAACTGACTGCTTGTCTCTTGCTCCTTTTAAGAGTCTCTCTTTGTCTTTAAACTTTGGCATTTTAATTATGATGTGTCTTGGTATAGGCCTCGTTGGGTTCCTCTTGTTTGGGACTCTCTGCACTTCCTGGGCTTCTATGTCTATTTCCTTTACCAAGTTAGGGAAGTTTTCCATCATTACTTCTTCAAATAGGTTTTCAATTCTTTGCACTCTGTCTTCTCCTTCTGGTACCCCCACGATGCAAATGATCGCATTTTTTATGTTGTCCCCGAGGACCTTTAAAATATCATCGTTATTTTTTTTATTCTTTTTTATTTTTTCTGTTCTAATTGGGTGTTTTCTGCTACTTTATCTTCTAAATTGCTGATTTGATCTTCTGCTTCATCTAATCTACCATTGATTCCCTCTAATGTATTCTTTATTTCACTTCTTGTAGTCTTTATTTATGACTGGTTCTTTTTTATGATTTCTGTCTCCATTTTTACGCTTCCTATCTCTTTGTTGAGTTCTCCCTGAGATCATTGAGCATCCTCAGAACCAGTGTTTTGAACTCTTCATCTGGTACAGTGTTTATCTGTAGTTTGTTTAGATTTTGTTCTGGAACTTTATTCTCCTCTTTTATTTGGGACATGTTTATTTGTCTTCCGATTTGGCTGCCTCCCTGTGTTTGTTTCTATGTATTAGGTAGGGCCACTATGTCTCCCAGTCTTAGTAGAGTGGCCTTATGTAGTAGGTATCCTGTGAGTCCCAGTGCACAGTCTCTCTGGTCACCTGAGCTGGGTGTTCCAGGTGTGTCCCTTGTGTCAGTTGTGTATGCTCTCCTGATGTTGTTGAACCTTGCTTGCTGTTTGCATGTTAATAGGAGGGACTGATCCTGGCCTGATTGGTTGTGAGGACTGGCAGTGACTACAGTGGAGGAGCTGATGTGCAGGGGTTGACCCTATGGAGCAAGATTAGCTTTAGCAGGCTCGTGCCAGCTAGTCTGTCCTTTTGATGTATCATCAACAGAGCAGCCAAGTGGTTCTCTGACTTGGCCCAAAGATGGCCACCAGCAATGCTGGCCTTGTGATCTCCTGGGAGAGGCACTACTGCAGGCCAAGTTCAGCCACAGTCTATGCCCTTCTCGGGGCCACCTAGAATGAGCCACAAAGCAATATGCAGATGGCTACCCCTCGCACTGAGCTAGGAGATGCCTAGAAGAAACTAAGCTGTGAACTAAGGCTGGCTGCCAATAGTGCCGGGCTTGGAGCTGCTTATCAAGGGGTATGGGGCATGCCAAGGCCAGATACTAATTGTTTGTGGTTTGTGAAACTTCAGGAGATTTTAGGAAAGTCCAAAGCATGAGCCAAAACTGGCCATTTGTATGGAAAAGCCACTGGAAGTGGCTTGAGTGGGTCTGCAAGTTGTGTGGGGTGGGGTCTCCGGGAATCACCAGAGTGGGGTGAACAATATCAAACAGGTTGATGGAGATTCAGATATGGTAGCCACTTGTGTCTACACCCTGGGTGAGGGAAGGGCTCAACAAATGTACAATGCTTTCTGCCAGCACTTGTGTCTCGAAGGAAGCTCCCTCTGAAGTCAGGCAATTCAGTTTCTCCCCATATATCCCCAGTACCTTTCAGCCACTGCCCCAGTGCTGGAGATCAGAGCAAGTGAGTCTGTCAGTGAGTAAGTCCATGCATGGGCCCTTTAAGAGGAACACCTGGAGCTCCAGCAATCTTCCATCTCACTCAGTCATAATCTTTGCTGGTTTTCACACCAAGAAGTTGAGGGGACTTCTCTTCTGGTCACTGAAACTCTGAGCTGGACAGCCTGGTGTGGGGCTGGGACCTGTCGCTCCTCCAGGGGTGACCTCTGCAACCAAGATATCCCTCCCAATTTTTAACTGCCACACATGGGTGTGGGATGAGCCCATTCCACATCTCCACCTCTCCTACCAGTCTTAACATGGCTTCTACTGTACATCCTTAGTTATAGGATTCCTATTCAGCTAGCCTTCAGGCAATTCTCAATGATGATTGTTCTATAGTTTAGTTGTAATTTTCATGTGGTCATGACAGCAGGCAAACACAGCATTTACCTACTCTGCCATCTTGACCAGAAATCTAAAACGTTTTAAGAGAAAACAATCATTAGGTTACCAAAGTCTGGAGGCCCCATCTTCCTTCTAGAGAAACTACTGCAGGAAAAATAGATTGACAATAGCTGCCACATCTTTGAATCCACTGTGGTATTCATACCAGGCCATGCTGCCCCTGGGTTGCTCTTCACCAATCAGTGAGCATAATGGTGGACTAGAAGAGGGCAATTATTACCCAATGTGAAATTACTCTGATGGGTAAATTTGGTTCAGAGACTCCTCAATAGTCTGGGTGACACTTTCACAGAAATACACTGCAGTAGGAGGATTTCTACCCTCCTTCCTTCCCTCCTGTTTCTACAGGTATCACACCAGTATTGTGGTCTGAGGGTTCTCCTTGACTTATTATGTTCCCTCATCCTTTACCCTTCACAGACATTTCCCAGAAGAAATCTCTTGTACCTCTAATCCAGTTTTCACATCTGCTTTTGAAAGACCTGAATTAACCCACCAAGATACAATAAATATGTCCATGGTGGGAAAACATTGATTTCTCCACATGGCTATCCTAAATGGAAGGCTTATCACATGATTGTAGATGTCAGGATTGCATCGAGGGCAATGTCAGGGACAGAGTTTCTTTTCATTGGAGAGTTAGCAACTAACTAGAGTTCAGGCCTTCAGGTTAGAACACAAAATTGTTTTCTTCCCAATGTTGGTGCAGTATGATTATTCCTATTCCAATAGGGTAAGATATCAGTTTTGTTTTTTCAGAAGGTATTGATGAAAACTTCATTGCCCAGGGAATCTGAACTCTGGTCCCAACTTGCTGTTAATTATACAGTTTCAGACAAGTCTACTGAACATATCAAAATCCCTACTACTAGGGTGCCAAAAATAATGTACACAAGTGGACACTTTAGTCAACGTTGTTCAAGCAGTAGTTCGCTATAATCAGAAGTTTCTGGATGCTGATGGTAACCACTGTGAGCACCTCTTGTAATTGCAGAAGTGAAACGTGACTTGTATTCATCTTTTGTTATCAGTATACATTGAGTATTACAATTTTAATACAGTTTTCCTTTCTTAAAATGTGTATACATTTTTTGTCACCCTCTGTATTAGAGACAAAATGTCAAAGGAAACTACCTGCTCTCTGATTATGAATTCTATGGCACAATAGTTAATTAATCATCTAATACCATCAAGACTTGCCAAGACTTTGTGCACTGCCCCAAAAGGGTTAAAATGGAAAAGTGTTTTAAAGTGAATTGTTGCAGTTGTAATTTCTACATTGCATTCTTATGAAATAAGTGCCTATGGGTGGAAGGAGATTCAATGCAGATTCTTCTCTAATGCCTAGTGATGCACGTGTGTACAGGAAACCAACCAAGAAACCTCTGAATTCAGCCCTCAAATATTCTTACCCTACAGCAGCAGAGATTCTCATGACATTAGGCCCAAATAAGCACCCAAGTTGCATTTTGTCTTGAACATACTAGTAGAACCCAGTGTGAGAACTTCAGAACCATTGTATTCAAGCCTTTGTTTGAACAGGGTTGTCTTTTTCCCTCATTCAGTCTGCAGTGCACTGTCGAAGTGAATCCTGCTGTTAGCTAGACAAGGGTCCCGAGAGGGGACATGTTGGGTTCTGTATGTTTAACTTTTTATCCTTTGTGTCAACCAGTTATGTTTCTAAAACATTTTCAATCCCCTAGCTTCACAGAAAACAAATAACTCTGCAAGCCCCTCACTTCCTTCATCCCTCATAAATAATCGCCAAGAAAAAGGACAGCCTCACAGACAGTGCCTGAATGCTGAAGAGACTGGTGCAGCTGACTTCAGCTCCACCTCAGAGAATCATTTTGCAGCTTGGCCATGAAGAATAGGAATGAATTTCAAACATTTCTAGTGTAATAGGAACTGAGTATTGCCTGCCAGGCATGGCAACAGTACCTTTATAGTTAAAATCCTGACTAGGTCATGGGAAGAACTCAGGGCGTCAAGCCCTAGTCCAAACTTGGTAAAGTATTTCATGTATGATTTGGACAGGCTAAAATTATTACTTCTCTGAGCCTTAGTATCGTTATCTACTAGGAATCATTATTGTGTGGTAGTTAACTACATGGCTTTACAAGCCAGATTGCTTTGTTTTGAATCTGAGCTTTGCCACTTTGTAACCACGTACATTGGGCAAATTACAGTTTCTGTATTAGGCAGCCTATACTTGCTTATGCTGTATAACAAATGACCTCTCGCCAAATCTCAGTGGCTTACCACAATAAAGATTTATTCCTCACTCATGTTGCATTATGGCTATGGATCAACAGTAATCTTGAGGACCCATGGCTCCACTCCACAGGTCTTCCTCTTTCTCATCAAGAGATATAGTCTGAGATAGAGCCTGTGTCTTGGCCTCATAGGTGATTAGAAGAAAACAGTGGCCAGAGATGCAATGGCCCTTAAAGCAAATGATTGAAACTGGCCTACTGTCTCTTCCACTCGCATATCATCGGTCTAAGTGATTATATATCAATGTGCAAAGAAGTCTATTCCTACTACAGGAAGGATAAGCAAGTCAAATAGCAAAGGCCAAGGATCCAAGATCCTCTTACGTGAAAGTGGTAAATAATTTTGTAAAAAATATGATCTCCCTTATGCATCTCACTTTCTTCATCTGTACAAGAAAATTGATAATAATAGTGCTCATGTTAGAAAGAATAAATAAGTTTTCATATGAAAAACATTTAAAATGATATCTAGAATAGAAGAAACCCTCATTAAGTGTTAGTTATTATTACCTGTCCAATAGAAATAGTGTAACTTGTTTCTACCTCACGGAGATGTTTGAGCATCCTATTATTAGTATATTTATTATAGATGCTATGTGAGATGATATAAATCATATTAAATACCATGTGAAAGTCAAAAATTTTATTACATCAATTGCAGGCAATAATGTAGACGTATGCCCTCCACTTATCTCCATGGAGATGTTTATTGAGAAGGTTTCAAACAGGATTATTAACAGTACAATATCCTTGGAGATACATCACAATCATCAATAGCAAAATATATCATTTATGGAGCCCCTATTATACATGAAGAATTATACTCAGCATAAGAGAAAAAATGACGAATAAGATCTAGTCCTCCATATGTTTAAAGCCCAGTTGGAAAGACCTTTATTTATGTGCCTTAATTAAGACACCATATAAGGACTACCTAGATGGTGATACAGGTCACAGATGCTACAGGAGGTCAGAGGGGGAAAGACCCTGGGAGCTGCAGATTGGGACAGACTTCTCAGAGGACAGGATACTTGAAGCAGTCCTTTAAGAAATGTAGGATTTGGGTAACCAGGTCAGAAAAGGAAAGGAAAAGGAGAAAAAGAAAACAGAAGATAGAGACAGTTTTCTCATTTTCAGGAAAATCTGAAATCCTGAGAATGCACAAAAGATGTTGTCAATTGAAATAGTTAAAAGAGAGAGAGAGAGAGAAATTAAACAAAATCAGGTTTCCTGGCTCCCAGTACAGGGTAAGATTCTCTCTTCGACCTATGATTTCTTTAGGAATATTTTATCTTCTGCAAGTTTATTTCATCTCTTTCCCTCAAGACCCCATCTTTGTGCCTACATTTCTGTCTTTTTATATTATGCAGCATACAAGATACATTTAAATTCAGTTGCTTTAATAGTTATCATAATCAACATCTATTATGTGACTTTTATAAACATATAATAATTCTCATAACACCCAGTGAATTGTTTATATGATCTTCAAAGTCACCTACTAAGAGGCCAAAGCCAATACTCAGACCCAGGCATTTTAGCCCCAGAGCTTGTGTTCTTTTTCATAACATGGTACTCTCTCCATTAAAACAGAAGTCTGTGTGTGTGTGTGTGTGTACACATGCATATGTGTAGACATATAAGCATGTGCTGGCACATGTGAACATGGGTCGTCATATTTACCTGCTTTGATGTGGGCACAGTGCCACAGGGAAATGCCTTCAGTTGATCACATGATTCTTTCTACTTGATAAATGTCACTGACGCTGGTTCTGAGTGCTGTTCGTTGATTACAAGCCTATTGCTGACTCTGAAAAACACAGGAAACTATAAGAGCAATTTCCTTGTTAGTTTATTTCAAAGCAACAGATGATTGCGCATCATGGTCACATTTTGGAAGATAATGAGCCTAAGTGATCTCCGCAAGGGCAGTGGATTGCAGGGAGCCTGCTTGGAAGGCAGAGAGAATTTTTAAGCCTCAGATGTCTCATCAGGGATAACAGTGAATACCTCAATCATATGTGTGTCAGTGGTTCAACCTCTCTAGTGAGAGCAATTTAGTAACAGCCAAGTAATTCTTGCTGTCACACAGCTGCCCTGTGCTCACACCTGGCCCTTTAATATGAACCCAGGATCACATGGGACAAGACCTGAAAGTCATTCTTAATATGATTCTTTTGTTCCCCTGCTTCCTCACCAAGTCCTCAGTACACGTGGGCATGTGCACGCGCACACATGCATATCCAAACTCAGTATTCCATAGAGTTCTTCCTTGCACCAAAACCTCACAGGGCCATTAAAACTATGATTCTATATTCCACCAATCTTGTCGTATAGTTCCTGACTTCTAATTGGAACTTACTGGAAATTTGTTCAGGGGAGAAAGCAAAGAGGAAGAAAAATACTATAGAACTTGAGAAAAAATAAGTTAGAGGCCTGTGCCTGAGCAAAACCCCAATCCCCAACTGGTGTCAGGGTACAGCTCCTGTCCTGTGGGAAAGGTTCAGTTGAAATCTGGAGCAGTGGCTGAGATAAAAGTTATGGTGGTCACCAACTTTTCCAGTTCTGCTTCTTCTGGGCGCATGTTAGGGTTCTACCACCTCACTAGACTTGAAGTTTTGCTTGCTATGGGCCTCGGTTTGGCCAATGCAAGCAATGTGAACAGAAGAGACGTGTGTGATTTCTGGGAAGAGGCCTAAAAATGTCAGTGCATCATTTGACATATATTTTTTCCCCTCCGTCATGGTGACTGGTGATGTGCCAGATGGTACAGGCATTTGTGGTATTCATCTCTGAGTGAGGAAAACATGGAGCAGAGCTCCCAGTAACCCGAAATGGATTCTAATGGGAACAAGAAATAAATGCTTATTAAACTTCTAAGATTTAGTGGTAGTTTGTTGCTTGATTATGACTTAGTCCATCCTGAGAGACAGAGAGAGCCAGAATATAAGCCCATCCAGTCCAGAAAAGAGGAGGACAATGAATGAGGGGCAGCCCTGTGCCCCAGGATTTATACCTGGGGACACCAGGAGGCCCATTTTCTTGGCAGCAACAAATTATAAACGGGTCACCAGGCCCAGGCCTATTCTGTGCTTGTATTGAACAAAGACATGTGGGAAAGGTACCCAAGCTTACTCTCACACTCCCTGTCTATGGCTAACTGGGTCATAAAACCAGAGCAGGATTTTAATCCATAGATATGGACAAATCATAGATTCACCCACGAGGACCTGGGGAAAGCAAAATCAGAAAATGAGATGGTGGCTGACATTTTTCTTTCACTGAACTCTGTTACCAATCTGCTCTTAAGGTTTGCTCCACTTAAGGTTGCTTTCTCTTCCTTTGGTTCCAATTTAAAATTGAAATTGAATCTCACTACTGTCCATGAGGCTTTGTTGCAGAACAGTATCTGCCCTTCGGCTGCTGTCTTCCTCAGGCCAAACCGTTCCAAAGACCAGAAGAAAAACCCCTCTCCACTCGTTTCAAAGCAGCCCTTGTTTGTTTGTTTGTTTGTTGTTTGTTTGTTTGTTTGTTTTGGCATGCCCACTGAGTTCTCATTTCCTGTGTGAGGATGACCTCCCTGGAACAGAGGTGATTCATAATCAATGAACCCAGTAAAAAATCAAAGGTTTCACTCCAGTTCTCTTTACCACCCACTTCCCAGGCTGTTTATGAAAACTCATCACTCACAGGAATCTCTCTCCTTCCTTTTGACTACCAGTTCACTTCCGCATGTGCTTCCTTGCTTGTAAGATATTAGAATTACATATACAAAAATGGCAGCCATTCATAGCAAATGGAATAGAAGGGCATTCTCTTCCAGGCCTAAGAAAGGGAGTTATAAGTAGGGACGCCAACGTGTCTTTTCTTGAATTGGTCCCCCCAAGAATACTATGGGTTTTCTTGTTGTACAATTAATGATCTCTTCAAAATAACAATCTTAGTCCAGGAATCACAAACATAATAGGTTTATCTTATTACTCGATTTTTCTAGGATTCCCAGCTCTGAGAACTCCCATTTTCACTTATATCACAGACCTTTTGCCATTGCCACGAGATCACGTGACTTCTTCTAGTGCCCAGCCCACTGCCCATCAGAGTAACTGCCTTTTGATAGCAGCAAGGATCACTTATGGAGGTTCTCTCAAGCTTCACTTTGAAAGTTCACTTTTCTTGTAGTTTTTGTAATCATTATACTGAAAAGACAAGCTGCTCTTTAGATTTCAGTCTCCACACCGTGAAAGCCAAAGACTTCCCAAGTTTGAGGTATGTCAGTCAGGGGTCACTTAGAATTCCAACTTAACAAGATTGCTTCCTTCACTGTGTGAGCTATTTAATTCTGTTTTTAGCTCTGTTCTACTGCTGATTGGCAGACAGAATTGTTTCAAGGTTACTTCTGAAGGGCTATATGTACCATGTGCAGCATGTTTGCTGGAAATCTCATGCAGCAGAATTATGGTTTAGGTCTTTTTTTTTTCAATTTTTACATTTATATTTAATTATGTTTACATTTACAAAGAGTGAAGTCCACTCTTTGTGATTTACAATTCTATAAGTTTTGGCAAACACATTAAGTCATATAACCACTACCAAAATCAATATTGTTTTTAATTCCTAAAAATTTCATCTTGCTGCCTCTTTGTAGTCATACCCTTCCCCTGTCTTTAACCTAGGTCTTTAATTTTACCCAAGCAAATATGGAAAATATGCATACCTATGTTCCTTCTTTTCAATTTGGCATCATATGTGTTTATATACCCACATTGTTGTTAATTATTTACCTCGGTCTTGTTCTGGTTCTTTTTCTCTACCTGTACCTAAACATTGAAGTTTTCCAAGTCATTCCTGTCTGCTTCTTTACGCCATTGACATACTCACCCTGTAAGTTTCCATATAACCCCATGACTTTAAGCACCACGCTATCTGATGACTCAAAACCATGATCTCCCACTAGAACTTCCTCCTGAGCAGTTAGCAGTACCTACCTTCTTATCTGGATGCTGTATTTTATTGTGTCTGAACTAAACCCCAATTCACCAAGTGCATGTGTACTTATCACCTTTGCACAAGGTTCCACCACTCCACACACCAACCTCTAAGACCTCTCCCGTCATGCTTCACCTGTCCCTGTTATGGTGGTGGACATCACTCATGGTCACCAATATCTAGTTCTCTTGTATTTCCATATACAAGAGAAAGGTCACACTTGCCTGTTCATTAATGGTAAGTATGGCTATGTTATAAATCTGGCCAATAATGACTTATGAGCAGATTAATGTGTGTCTGTCACTGCCATGCAAACAGATTCAGGAGCTGGTGCATAATTCTCCATGTTCTGTCCCTCTGATTTAGCACAGGGAAGGAAACGTTGAAATAGTGGCATTATATCAACCTCATTCAATCTGGGTCCTGAGTAACTCTGAGGCAAAAATCCCCCAGCCAAACTGTCTGAACAAGAAACAGACATTTACTGTTTTAAGTCTCTGTGACTTGGGGCTCCTGTGTTAACACATCATGACCCAGCCTTCTCTGACTGGCACACCATTTCTGGTTAATGGGACCTACTTAGTTAAGCAATCAAGCATAACAAATGCTTTCCTTTCCTTGATTTTCTACATCCAGATGGTCAATAAAGCTGATCATTCTCCTCTTTAAAATCCCTTAAATCAGTTTCCCCCTTTCCATGCTAACCACCACTATTCCTTTTGTAACTGATCACATTTTTGGGGGAAGGAGGGTTTGGTAGTTTGTTTGTTTTTTTTTTAATTGGGGTGAAAATTGTTAGTGAAATTACATAGATTTCAGGTATTCAATTCTGTATTACATCATCTGTAAATCCCATTGTGTGTTCACCACCCAGAGTCAGTTCTCCTTCCATCACCATATATTTGATCCAACTTACTCTGATCTCCCATCCCATTCCCCCCTTACCCTCTGGTAACCACTAAACTATTGTCTGTGTCTATGAGTTTTTGTTTCTCATTTGTTTGTCGTGTACTTTTGTTGTTTTTGGTTTACATACCACATATCAGTGAAATCAAATGGTTCTCTGCTTTTTCTGTCTGACTTATTTCGCTTAGCATTATACTCTCAAGATCCATCCATGTTGTCACAAATGTTCCTATATCATCTTTTCTTACTGCCAAATAATATTCCATTCTGTATATATACCACAACATCTTTATCCATTCATCTATCGAAGGACATTTTGGTTGTTTCCATGTCTCGGCCACCGTAAACAAAGCTGCAATGAACACTGGAGCACACGTGTCTTTATGTATAAATGTCTTCAAATTTTTTGGGTAGATACCCAGGAGAGGGATTGCTGGGTCATATGGTAATTCTATTTGTAATTTTTTTGAGGAACCTCCACACTGCCTTCCATAGCGGCTGCACCAGTCTGCATTCACACCAACAGTGTATGAGGGTTCCTTTTTCTCCACAGCCTCTCCAACACTTCTTACTATTTGTCTTGTTGATGACAGCCTTTCTGACTGGGATGAGGTGATATCTCATTGTGGTTTTTATTTACATTTCTCTGATGATTAGTGATGGTGAGCATTTTTTCATATATCTATTTGCCATTTGTATGTCCTCTTTGGAGAAATGTCTCTTCAGGTCCTCTGCCCATTTTTCAATTGGGTTGTTTGTTTTTTTGTTCTTGAGTTTCATGACTTCCTTGTATATTTTGGATCTTAGCCCCTTATCTGAGGTACTGTTTGCAAAAACCTTCTCCCATTCACTTGGTTGCCTCTTTATTTTGTCGATGGTTTCTTTTGCTGTGCAGAAGCTTTTAAGTTTCATATGGTCCCATTTGTTTATTTTAGCTTTTATTTCCCTTGCCTTTGGAGTCAAATTCATAAAATGCTCTTTGAACCCAAGGTCCATAAGTTTAGTACCTATGTTTTCTTCTATGCAGTTTATTGTATCACGTATTATGCTTAAGTCTTTGATCCATTTTGAATTAATTTTGGTACATGGTGACAGATAGCAATCCAGTTTCATTCTTTTGCACGTAGCTATCCAATTCTCCCAGCACCATTTATTAGGAGGGTCTTTTATCCATTGTATGTTTTTTGATTCTTTGTCAAAAATTATCTGTCCATATTAATGTGGTTTTATTTCTGGGTTCTCAATTCTAGTCCATTGGTCTATGTGTCTATTTTTCTGCCAATACCATGCTGTTTTCATTATTGTAGCCCTGTAGTACAAGCTAAAGTCAGGGAGTGTGATACTTCCAGTATTGTTCTTTATTCTTAAGATTGCTTTGGCTATTCAGGGTGTTTTGTGGTTCCAAACAAATCTGATGATTGTGTGTTCTATTTCTTTGAAAAATGCCATTGGGATTTTGAAGGGGATTGCATTAAATCTGTATATTGCTTTGAGTAATATGGCCATTTTAACTATGCTGATTGTTCCAATCCATGAGCATGGAATGTCTTTCCATTTCTTTGTGTTTTCTTCAATTTCTTTTTAAAAAGTCTTATAGTTTTCAGCATATAGGTCCTTCACATCCTTGGTTAAGTTTATTCCTAGGTATTTTATTCTTTTTCTGCAATTGCAAAGGGAATTTTTTTTTTTGTATTTCTTTTTCTGAGATTTCATTGTTAGTATATGGGAATGCAATGGACTTTTGTACGTTGATTTTGTAGCCAGCAACTTTACTGTATTTGTTGACTGTTTCTAAAAGCATTTTGGTGGAGTCTTTAGGGTTTTCTATATATGGCATCATGTCATCTGCAAAGAGTGATAACGTAACTTCTTCATTCCCAATTTGGATGCCTTTTATTTGTTTCTCTTGCCTGATTGTTCTGGCAAGGACTTCCAACACTATGCTGAAAAGCAGAGGTGATAGGGGACAGCCCTGTTGTGTTCCTGAACATAGAGCAAAGGGCTTCAGTTTTTCACCATTAATTACGAGATTAGCTGAGGTCTTGTCACATATGGCCTTTATTATGTTAAGGTATTTTCCTTCTATACCTATTTTATTAAGTGTTTTAATCATAAATGGATGTTGTATCTTGTCAAATGCTTTTTCTGCATCAATTGATATAATCATATGATTTTTGTCCTTTATTTTGTTTAGGTGATGTATCACATTGATGGATTTGCAGATGTTGAACCATCCTTGTGCCCCGGGGATGAACCCCACTTGGTCGTGATGTATAATCTTTTTAATGCATTGTTGTATTCAATTTGCTAGAATGTTTTTAGGATTTTTGCATCTGTATTCATCAGAGATATTGGTCTGTAGTTTTCTTTCTTTGTTTTGTCCTTACCAGGTTTTGGTATCAGGATAATGTTGGCCTTCTAAAATGAGTTAGGGAGTACTGTCTCTTCTTCAATTTTTTGGAAGAGTTTGAGCAGAATTGGTATTAGATCCTCTTTGAAGGTTTGGTAGAATTCATTAGTGAAGCCATCTGGTCCACGACTTTTGCTTTTGGGAAGGTTTTGGATGACTGATTCAATTTCCTTACTGGTGATCTGTCTCTTTAGATTTTCCACTTCTTCATGGTTCAGCCTAGGAAAGCTATATATTTCTAAGAACTTGTCCATTTCTTCTAGGTTATTGAATTTGGTGGTGTATGGTCCTTGACAGTATTCCTGAATGATCTTTTGTATTTCTGTGGTTACCGTGATAACTTCCCCTTTTTCATTTCTGATTTTATTAATTAGTGTCTTCTCTCTTTTCATCTTAGTGAGTCTAGCCAAGGGTTTGTCGATTTTGTTAATCTTTTCAAAGAACCAGCTCTTTGTCACATTAATTTTTTCTACTGTCTTTTTGCTCTCTATTTCATTTAGCTTTGCTCTGATTTTTGTTATTTGCTTTCTTCTGCTTACCTTGGGTTTCATTTGTTCTTCTTTTCCTAGTTTTAAGGTGTAACATGAGGTTATTTATTTAGGATTTTTCTTGTTATTTGAATAGGCCTGTAATGATATAAATTTCCCTCTTAAAACTGCCTTTGCTGCATCCCAAAACTTTGGGGAAAATGTATTTTCATTGTCATTTGTTTCTATGTATCTTTTGATCTCTCCTCTAATTTCTTTTTTGACCCAGTCATTCTTTAAAAGTACGTTGTTTATTTTCCATTTATTTGAGTTTTTTCCTGTTTCTTTATGCAGTTGATATCCAATTTCAAAGCCTTGTGATCAGAGAACATGCTTGGTATGATTTCAATCTTCTTAAATTTGCTGAGGCTGATTTTATGTCCCAGTATATGGTCTATCCTTGACAATGTTCCATGTACACTAGAAAAGAATGTATAGTCTGATGTTTTAGGATGAAGTGCTCTATATATGTCAGTTATGTCCACTTCATCTAATGTGTCATTTAGGGCTGCTATTTTGTTATTTATTTTCTGTTTGGATGATCTATCCATAGCTGTCAATGATGTATTTAAGTCCCCTAGTATAATTGTGTTTTGGTCAATTTCTCCCTTTACTTCTGTTAGTAGTTGCTTGGTATATTTTGGTGCTCCCTGATTGGGGGCATAAATATTGATGACTGTTATGTCTTCTTGTTGTATAGTCCCCTTTACCATTATGAAATGTCCATCTTTGTCTCTTGTTACCATTTTCACCCTGAAGTCTGTTTTATCTGATATCAGTATGGCTACACCTGATTTCTCTGGATACCATATGCTTGGAGGTTCAATTTCCATCCTTTCACTTTGAGTCTATTTTTGCCCTTGTAGCTGAGATGTGTCTCTTGGAGACAGCATATGGTTGGGTTTAGTTTTTATGATTCAATCTGCTACTCTATGCCTTTTTATTGGTGAGTTAAGTCCATTTACATTTAGGGTGATTATTGATATGTGAGGATTTCCTGTCATTCTATCGTTAGTTTTCTACTAAGGCTGTGTCTCCATTGTTTCTTTGCCTTTTTGTTGTTGTCTGTTATTTTTTGTGTGGTGGTATTCTACGATGTTTCCCTCTGTTTCTTCTTTTATTACAGTATATATTTGAGTTCTGGATTTGTTTGAATGGTTAACCTTAATTTTATGTAAAAGAAAGTTTGATATTTATAGTATTCCATTTTCTTCATCACACTTACTTTCTCCATTCCCATATTCCGGTTCATGACTTTACTCTCCCCCTTTTTATGTTTTAGTTGCCACAAATTGTCCCTGTTAATAGTCGTTGAATAGACTCCTTTAGTATTTCTTGTAGTGCAGGTCGTGTATTAGAAAATTCCCTCATCTTCTGTATGTCTGGAAAGGACTTTATTCCTCCTTCATAGCTAAAGGATATCTTTGCTGGATATATTATTCTTGGCTCATAATTTCTCTCTTTCAATAGTTTGAATATTTGGTTCCACTCCCTACTTGCTTGTAGAGTTTCTGCTGAAAAATCTGATGATAATCTAATGGGCTTTCCTCCGTAGGTTACCGTCTTCTTTTCCCTGGCTGCCTTGAGGATTCTTTCTTTGTTCTTGATTTTAGACAGCTTCAATGCAATGTGCTTTGGAGAAAGCCTGTTAGGATTGAAATAATTAGGTGTTCTCTATTTGCTTCTTGGATTCGAGGACCCAGTTCTTTCCACAAGTTTGGGAAGTTCTCATCAACAATTTGTTTGAATATATTCTCTTTTCCCTTCTCTCTTTCTTCTCCTTCTGGTATGCCCATTATTCTTATATTGTTCTTTCTGATGGAGTCAGAAAGTTCTTGTAAAGTTCTTTCATTTCTTTTAAGTCTCTTTCTTCTTACATCTGTGTAATTTCCAGGTTTCTATCTTTGATGTCACTGATTCGTTCTTCCATTTGGTGTACTCTACTACCTAAGCTGGCTATTTCATTCTTAATTTCTTCCATTGAGTTCTTTATCTCCAGAAATTCTGTTTGGTTCTTTTTTTAAATTTGCAATCTCTTTCGTAAAATGCTCATGTTGTTCTTTAATTGGTTTTCTGAGTTCATTAAACTGCCTTTCTGTGTTTTCTTGCATCTCATTGAGTTTTTTCAGAACTGCTATCTTGAATTCTCTGTCATTTAAGTCATATGTTTCCATATCTTTAAGTTCCTTTTCTGGAGACTTTTCAGTTTCTTTCTGAGCTGTCTTGTTGCCTTGGTCATTCATGGCAATTACTAATTTATTATTTCTCTTCCTAGACATTTACAGGAGTGGCTTCTGCAACAGGTTGATATGAAGAGGTCTTTCTTTTGTTTTCCAGTACTTGTTTGTAGAATGTTTTATTTTCTCTCTGACTGCAGCCTTTTTTTCTCTCTCACATTGTAGTGCTATGTTTTCTCTGTACTATTCTAGCTTCTCACACAATGGGGAGATTCCCTGGGAGATGGGCTTCTCCTCTGTTAACAGTTCACCTGAGTCATAGCGTGCCACGTCCCTGTGGTGATGCAGACAGCTTTTGAAGTTCCAAAGCTCTTTCTGCCTCAGATTCAGAGCCAGTATGTTTCAGCAAGTCTGTTTATTCCTGCAGGGATCCGCCCAGATAGGTGGGGCCAGGGGCAGGGTGAGTTGTGAGAGGAGGCCCAGAGCAATGGTGGCCAACACCACCGCAGCCTGTCCTGCTTCCACAGCTGCCTCCCTTTTGCTGGAACTAGTTGGGCTGCGAATCTCTGTCCTGGTCCACAGTTCTCAGAACAGCAAATATTCAGTTCTTTTGATCTGACACTGCTACTGTTACACTTCTAGCACCGGGCATGTGGGGGTGGGGTGAGCTCTGGGAGGGTAGGGAGGGCGGCTAGTCTCAGTGCTTAAGGCTTCTGTTCTCTGCTCAGCAGTGAGAGCTTAAACCACCGTTTTCAGCCCTCTTCCCTCAGTCTTTTCTCCGAGGTCTCTGCCGTGAGCGTTGGCTTCAGCCGTGTTATATGCTGCCCCCTCAGCCATGTGTGCCATAAGTGGAGCCCTAGCAGTCCGAGTTCTTCCCTTCCTGCAGCTGAGGTAGTTCCGGGATGCAGCGAGCTCGGAGCATTGAGCTAGGTCTGCGTCCTGCGCCCACACGGCTCTGTCTCCGCACTTCTCCCTTCCCTCCTCCTGGCTCCCGTGATTCGCCCACCTTTAGTTAAATTCAGTAGTGGGCCTCTTCATCTTGCCTGTCTGCTGTGCAGGGAGTCCTTTGTGGAGTTATACTTGTTCGATTAGTTGTAAATTCCAGGGGAGATTTCCAGAGGCTTACCTCATGCCACTATTTTGATGACATCTAATTGCTCATATTTTAACAAAACATCCTAAATGGGTTTCCTGTGTCTCCCAGCTCCACCTCTGGACAAACATCCTTCACCTGTCTACTGGAGTGTTTCAAAATAAAAATCTGATATTTCCAGTTACTTATTTTGAGTTCCTAGAAAATCTTTACTTTGGGTTCTTTTGAACATAGTCCTCTATTTTAAGGAGTAAGGCTTTGAGAATACCAGAATTATTTTGTGAACAGGACATGGTGTACTTAGAAATCAAACATCTAAAAGCAGATCCAAATGGCCAGAAACACCATTACAGGAGGGCAACTCTTCCCTAGAGATACCCCTGATAATACTGTCTGATGTCAAACCTCCCATCCTTATATCAGTTCTGTCAAGAGAGAAGAGGGGGGTGGGGAGAGAGGCAAATGGGAAAGCAGGCCCAGCAGACAACAGAACAGAAAACTACATGCCATCCCAATTCTTTCAGTAGCTAGAATTTATATTCCAGAGTAAGTCTAAAAACAAATCACTAGACCCAAACCAGGTGCTCACTCACTCAATTGTTCTCATCACCCTTCCACCCCTGTAGTTAACCACTCACTGTGAAAGCAGCAAGCCAGTGCTATTATCCCTGATTTTTAGAAAAAATAAAAAGGTTTTAAAAAATGAGACACAGAATGACCATTTAACTAGACCAATTCTGCTCATTTGTAGCCCAGCAAGATTGCTTCCCAGGGATTCTGGTTAAAGGCTAATTTCTCCTCATACAGGGACCGACTCCTGCTGCTTGTCATTCGTTTGTGATGTGGACCTCTGAGTTTATAGAAAAGTATGGCCAAGAAAAATATATTACTAAGCATTGTTTTTATTAGTTCTCCTCTTACTCCTATGAGATTTTCTCTACGAAGGCCCAAGTTATATTTGGAAGACAGTAACATGGAATATGTGAAAAAGGAATGTGAGTTGTGGTGGCACATTCTCCTAGCTGCTAAGCTCCCCGGGTCTCACCTGGAGCTGTATTTAAACTCTCATGGTTAAACCTAGAGCATAATTTCTAATGTTTGGTGCCCTGTGGGTTCTACTATTATTTCCACTTTAGATATAAATAATCAACTGACAGGCAAAAGAAAGGAAATTAGTGCTGATACAGTCTCTGTAAATACTCTAGAAATTGCTAAGATTATATTTTCCTGAGGGAAAATTGTTTAATAAAATAATATTAATAATTAGTTGATTATTGTTTTAAGGCAAATTCTCCAAAGATTGAAACACACTCAGATGCCTTAGGATTTCTTTTTCATTCTTATAATCTAATTTTTGAGTACTTATTTAAAAATTTCCTAAATTAGTAGCAATCAGGATTTTAGACATAATTTTTTTCCAAAATTAATATTAACAGCATATATTTAAAACAGAAGTCCCCACTGAAAATTTCCTTTTCCTCTTTAGTTCCTCTTCCCTCTGCACTTCTCGGTCTTCCCAACTAGTCCTTCCACAGAAGCCTGTGTCTTGGTATTGGGTGGTGGGGGGAGCAGGTTATTGTGGGAAACCTGCAGGGATTGGGTGAGGGGAAAGCATGGAGATAAAATTGAAAAAGATTAAGAGAAAATCTACCAGGAAAAAATAATCTTCTAGAAAATCCTCTTCAGATGTGCCCCATTCCTCTGGGATAAGCAGAGTTAATGGAGGCCACCAGGGACGTCTCTGCTGAAGTCCCCAAAGATGATGGTACCAGGGTCCCAGACTCTGGTGCATACAATCAAAGGGCTTTGGCCTGGGAAGTACAGCTCTACACAACCCTAAGTGCTACCAGTGACACACTGTGCTTTAGAATCCTTTGTCATTTGCTTGTATGACAGACTACTGTCTGAGTGATGAATTGGGGACAAGTTTATATTAGAGCTAGAAGTAAAATAAAACTTGTGTCCCACTAATGTGTCTTCCTCTAATTCATTGTGCCTTTGAGCACTTGGAAAGTGATCACAGTGGCACCAGGACTGAATTCCATGTGCTACAGGAAATGGCACTCACACCCTGCCCTTATCCCCAATCCAGCACTAAGTGCTCCTGTCTGAACACACACGTGCTATTTTATATGTAGCATTGGCTCTAGATGCTACTTTGGTGTCATTTTTTTTATTTTTTTTAATCATGGTGTTGTTTCAGCCTTGGTTGTTTTCTCACGTATATCTTTGGATGAAATACTAAGTAGAAATAATTGGAAACTGGTAGCAGACAAAGATAGAGCTGTTTGGAAAATCTGGGCATGAGGTATTTAGAAATAATAATGAAGAATATGGAGCAAAGGTAAGACATGACACGGAGAGAAGAGTGAATATCAAGGGACTTGAGGATTCCACAGGATATACAACTCGAGTGCTGAACATGCTCTTGCTGCAACCCAAGCAGCCCCATCCTCCCTCCCCAGTGTCTCCTGTGGTTATGCCACCTTCTCCTATTGACCAGACTCAAGCCACACTAGCTTTGTTTCAAGTTTTCAAGATATGCCACATCTGTCTCACATCAGTGTCTTTGTACATAGTGTTCTCTGTGCTTGAATTGCCCCCACACTTATGTCATTTCCACCCATCTTCCAGGTCTTAGATTAAAAACCACTTCACCTGAAAGGCCTTCCTTAATCTGCCAGTCTAAATAAAATCCCCTAGTTACTTCCTCTCACGGGCCCTGGACATTTTTACACTTATTACAGCTTATGATGATACTAGGTGCATTCTTCACCACAACTACACAAGTATGTGGGTAATTTCTACCTTCTCATTATGCTCTCCGCTTCATGAGTTGCAGAGCATTTATCTGTTTTGCTAATGAGTAAGGCTTTGTAAGAGCACAGGGCTTGGCACATGTTAGGGTGAGTCTCGGTTGTTGAATGAAGGACAAACACTCAAGGGGGGAACTAATAAACTCGTTAAACAAAAGGAGATTATATTGGTGAGAAAGAGTTATTTTAGGCAAAGATTATTTTAGATGATAGCTATAATAATAATCTTAGTTACGTGTTTACTCTTTTATACTTCTCAATATGTTTAACCTCCTTTATTTCATGAAGGCCCCAGAAAGGGAGAAGCATAGTAGAGGAATACACGAGAGGCAATTGGCAGCTTATTGACCCAGCTCTAGAGGTGCCTGTGTTTGTGGTAAGAAGTTATTTTTAGCAACAAAACCTTACGTTTTTGTCATATATCAGGCTTTCCCACTTGCTTTTCTATGACCTTTCCTGGCATGCTTACACCTGAGACAGTTTCTGTACAGGTTGTAACTGGATTTTCAATGTTTTAGCAATAAGTTTTGCAGATGCTTCCAAGGTTAATATCCATTAGACACAAAATCTTGTCTGCATGTTAATTGTATCACTCAAATTTAGTCATTTCTGTTCTATTGATACTTAAAAACTTTTAACTCTGAATCTATTAAAACAACTTATCCAAAAGAAGTAAAAAGTAGGCATGTGCATACCTTATTACATTAACATAAAACATAAATTTGATTCTGCTGTAATTCCCAATCTCATCTCACTATGGGACTGCTGAATCTTAGTCTCGGTCATGGTCCTATCTGGATCAACCTAGATTAAGATTGCATAATTACTTACACCTAATCTTTTTTTATTCAGCTCTAATATTTCTCGAACCCTATCCAAAATGTTGGTGCAGAGTACCACAGCATTTAAGTCCAGTAATATAGCAGCCTTTTTCCTTTAAATGCTGCTGCCACTGCTGCTACTATTATTCATTTCCTTTTCATCCATCTCTGTCTCTTTGTTCCTGCACACCTGTGCATTGTACTACATTATTGCAGAGAAGAGTAGTCTGTTTGACCAATCTGGAAAACCACCACATTGATTTTTATCTGATGTACTGTGTGCACTTGGCACCCAACATTCTTCTGTACTGGGCTCAGTTTTCTGGCCCTGCAATAACTGCTGAGATATACCAACCTGTGCTTCCTTCAGAGTGTTCACTGTAGCCTCAAGAAGCTGACTGGCCAGGAGGTGCAGTTGTACTGTCTGCCCTGGCTTCACACCATCACTTTCTCTGGTCTTTAGAGATTCTTGAGTTTCAATGATCACTCTGGTTTGGTTAATCCTTGGGTCCCAAAGATTTTTATGATTTGAGTTTGAGAAGGAAGGAACATTGTGAGAAAGGCACATTGGGAAGATTACTATTTTCTCAGGAAAAAGAATGACTCAGTAAGAAAAAGAATGTGATTACTGTTTCCTCTCAAATACATACCGTACACATACATTCCAATGTCATAAGCATTTTACAGGTAGAGACTTCTTGATATCTTGAGAACCGATGAAACTGAAATGTACTAATGAGCCAAAAACATGCACAGCATTCCTGGACTCCGGTGCTTACTTACTGTCACTAGATATGTCTTTCCATTCTACAATTTTCTATTTATAACAAAAAGAAAGACATTTTTGTCTCCCTCGGGAAATTTAGACATTAACAAAATGTTTTCAGCAAAGCCAGCAAGTCTGTAACATCACTGTTATATCAATGACTTACAACTAAGCCCAACAGCCGTGAAACCATAAAATTATTCAACCTATCTTGTGTTCATCTCAAGAGAACGTATCACACACAAAGCCTGCACTCCTGAAGAGCGTTTCTTTTAAAGTGGGTTGTACCAGGTATCTTTTTTTTTTTTTCAAGGCAATTTCTTTGAGAGAGAAAAGGAATGGCAATGGGAAAAGATTTCATTTGTTTGTTGGTTTTTTACTGTTTTGGAGTTATTAAAATGATAATTATCACTGAAAAGGTGTGAGAGGTATAGATTATAGGGTAAGTATAATAAATTAAAAAACTAACATAAGACTGTTTGAAACGGGGGCGGCGGGTTAGCTCAGTTGGTTAGAGCATGTGTTCTTAACAAGGAGGTTGCTGATTGGATTCCCGCGTGGGATGGTGGGCTTTGCTCGCTGCAACCAAAGACTGAAAACAGCGACTGGACTTGGAGCTGAGCTGCGCCCTCCACAACTAGATTGAAGGACAATGACTTGGAGCTGGTAGACCCTGGAAAATACACACTGTTACCCCAATACAATTTTTAAAAATGAATGAGAAATTAAGACTCTCCCAGGTAAGCAAACACAGATTTCTCATTAGCAGACTTGCCCTACAAGAAATACTGAAGGGAATCCTTCAGTCTAAAATGAAAGGACGCTGGACAGTAATTAAAACTCACATGAAGAAATAAAGAACATCGGTAAAGATGTTTATATAGGTAAATAGTTTTTTAAAAGATGGAAAAATGTAGCTTTTTTTTTTTTTTAAAAAGACTGAAACTACTTTCATCTTTGTGAAAATGTTTTTCAAGACTCCTCAAAAGAAGAGCAGACCAAGTATTAGCAAAAATCAAAGGTAGCCATCATTTTTCCTCCCGTGGAACACTTTAAAAACAATCCTTACAGCATGTCACAAAAGCCAGTAAACAGGGGTTTACAAGTAGGAATGACACCATCAGTGTTTCTGATTCTTCACATGTGGGATGAGGTGCAGGCCAGTGGGTGATTCTGGTGCTGGTCGTCAGAGCCATCCACTGGGAGAAACCACCCTGGACATATAGCTTCTTCTGATGAGTTTCACTTTACAGTTTCTATTGTCCTGTATTGGCCACAAGTTGGGGGTTGTTATTGTCGATTTAGGGTGTGACTGTAAACAAAAGAAGGAGCATTGGGGATTTATTAATGCTGATTTCATTTTGGTCGAGAGAGAGCCAAGAGGAGGTGTCAACTCACGTTTGTGTCTGCTCCTTGACTGGATAAATGTATGTTACATTCTATTTACAGAAAATGGCACTTGTCTTGCTCTTGTGGTGCTAAAATGGATAAGGATGAATAGTGCAGACAGTTCTGTCAACTGTACTTTAAGCTGTCTAAATGGTTTCTACAAATTTCCACCTACAATGGACAAGGTCAAAAGCATCCAGGAGGTGCCACCTCATTAAGACTGAAATACACCTGGCGCCAAGCCCCACACAACTATTCCTGATGCTAAAATTAGTTCTATAGATGCCTGCGTACTTTGTCTTTCCATCTCACATTTTGTCCTATTAAGCACAGAGGACAGACAATAAAGGAAGAAAAATTAGTCTAACCAAATTAATTGAGCTCTAGTAGGAGGGAGGGTGAACAATGCCATTCAGTCTAATTCTGAAAGAATAATAGGGCTTGTATTGCCCATCATACTGACTGCCTATATTCTTATTTAATTCTTTCTTAGGCTTCAGGTGCACTATAACCCCAGGGGAGGAAGTTCAAAAGTATGTCTCTGCTTCGATTCCTTCAGTAGAAAAGAGTGCTACATATACTCAAACAAAAGAAAACAGACACATACACAAAACATCAATCACATGAATAGAACCAAGATATCTAATGATTCATGAAATGATATTAGTGAAACTTGCACAATGCCTATCTCTGTATTTTCTATAACTTTATTTCCCATATTTCAGTAAGCATAAGAATCATCTCAGATCTTTAATACAATTCTAGATTTTTAAAAAGATTCTATTAGGTTGGTGCAAAAGTAATTGCAGTTTAAAAGGTTAAAAATAATTGCAAAAGCTACAATTATGTTTGCACCAATCTAATAGATCCTCACCCTCCATATATTCTGATGTAGTAAGAGATGCAAAAATATATATATGTGTATATATGTATCTTAAATATATACATCTTAAATATATATATATATATCTTATATATATTAAATATGTATATCTTAAATATGTGTATATATATATATATATATATATATATATATACACACACACATATATTTTAAAAATCTATTTTTAACAGGCCCATGGATGGTTCTAATGTGGTTAGACCATGGAATGTACTTTGGGAAACACTGTTCTACATGACTGACTACGGTACTGATAGATGAGTTGAGAAACAATAAGATTCTTTTGCCATTTTATGAAAAGCAATTTAAATAATTTCTCCCTGTTTTTACCTCACTACCTAAATAAAAGTAATTTTTATCTTCTCAGTAAAACCTATAATTATAAAGATTTCAAAGGACTTCTGGTCCTATCACATCTGCTTCCTTCCAGATTCTATGACCTTGACTCCTGCCTAATTTTTTGGTTCAAGACCATCCTCTGGTGCTAAAAGAAAACTTAGGGATGTTCAAAATATAAACATACACGAAGCCACAACTTTATTTTATCACTCTCTACGTCACTTCCTTGAGTTAATTCAACTTCACATATAAACAGTAAGTTCAGGGCTCTGTGGCAGATTCCATGAGGGTTACTTACATAGAAACATAAAAAGTTGTCATATGCGGAGCTTTGTATGACACTTAACACTCTTAACTTTGCGAGGGAGCAGCAACACCAGTACAGATATGTGGAAATTCAAAGAGGGGACAATACTTTCAGCTCAGGGAAACAATGCAAGGCATATAAACAGACACAGTGAGCTGAGAACAAGTCAGGAAGGGCAAAGGGGGAGTGACATTTATTGAATGTTTCAGTGTACCAGCTATTTTATGTACATAGCAGAGAAAGAAAAACAAAAATGGCAGCAATATTCCTCTAGGAAGAAACAACAGATCTTTGTTTAGTTACACTGTGTGATTGATGGATATCTTAGATAGTGTGAAAATAGCCCACTTGTACAGGGTTGAAATGAGCTAGGCGTGAGCTGTCAGGAAAAACTATAAAATACTTTTATTTAAACGGAAAAAAATATCATGGATTCCTGTCTGCATATCCTTCCAGTTTCTTCCCTCCTTTTATTGTCTTTGAACTCTTTTAAAATTCTGTAAATTACAGAATATTGATAGTAATGCAAATGATTCTAGTCCCTAGATACGTAAATTGTCCAGAGAAGATATAGTTTCTTATTGCTCTGTGAATATTGACCAATTTAGCCAATATATATTTTTGTAATTCTTTAAGTTTTCCTTTGAACCAGCTGTAAGGTCTTATTAGTCTTTTCATTAAATAAGTTAATTTTTTTTTAAAAAATCTTTAAAGAAAACCAAAGAAAGAAAATTGATCTGCATAAGAAAGTAAGCCCTTTTTTTCAGCGTCTCCAGGTAGACTTGTAAAGAAAAGAGGAGAGCAAGAACAAAGTGGTAGATGTTAAAGGGTCAGTAAACCATGACAAGATGATAAAACTTATGTGGAGGAGGAACCAGTGAAATGACCCAACAGCAGGGGTAAAATACAGACTTTTAGAATGGGAGCACTAACACTTTTTTATTGGCTGTGCTTCCTTCCTACCCCCCCCCCCCCCCCCGCATTCGTTACTCCCAAACCTTTAACACATTCTTCTACTCACACAGCACGTGTACTGTTCAGTGCAATACAGTAAGGAACAGAGCAGACAGGTACTGAGGTTGGCGACGCAGCAGAAGCAGAGCTTAGAGCCAGAAGAGCCTAGGTAAGCAAGAGAATGCTCCGAATCCTTCAAGATATGTGGAGGGATGCTGGACTATCAAATGTATGATGAATAGGTGATCCAACTAATATTTATTAAATTGCTAAATTAATAAGTCACTTTTTAGAGCCGTCTTAGGATCACATCAAAATGGAGCAGAGAGTGCAGTCTCCATATCCCTCTGCCCAAACACTCGCAAGCTCCTCCACCACGGGCATCCTGCACCAAGGTGATACATTTGTTATAATCAATGACCTACATTGACGCGTCACCATCACCTGAAGCCCATAGTGTACATTAGGGTTCATTCTTGGTGTTTATATTCTGTAGGTTTTGACAAATGCAGAATGACATGTATCTACTATTGTAGTATTTGATGCTACATTTTTAAGGACGAATTAATACTAGCTGAATGACTTAGGATACCCCAGTGTCTGACACCCAGGTGTCACATTCCACATCTTCTTTTAATCAATCAGACAAGGTAGGTCTTATTGCTTTTTTTTGTTCAAGAGGAAATTGAGTTTCAGGGAGGTAAACTAACCTCTTCAAGTTCAAACAGCTGGTAAGTGATAGAGCTATATAAATTGATGTAACTCCAACATCCCCATTCTTGCCATTATTTTGTGCCACTTCCTAAAGTATTTGTACTTGTGGAAATAGTACGAGATGAAATATTTTGTTTGGCTTTATTGAGGTACTAAGTAAGCAAAGCTCTACCCAAAACATTAAAAAGGTCAAAAGGACCAGAGAGAAAACACACCAGAAGTAGGTTTAAACCTTAGTTAGCAGAGTTGAGCCCACAGTGACTCTGAGGGCAAGTACACAGGCACATTTGAAGCACTTTTTGGAGCCTCTTGAGAAAAAGAAACGGATTTATAACTGCAGTGCTCAGGGTCTGAGTTCCTTAAATGCAAAGGATTAAGTCCTCACATCTTTTAGGATGAATGATAATTTACCAGTAAAGAGAGACATATTAGACCTGTCATAGGCAGATTTTGTAATAATCAGAGCTGCATTTGCAAGAGAATTAAAGTTCGACATTGTCAGTTTCAGCTTTTCTAGTTAAATTAACTTCTTCTCCAATAATACATTCTTCGGGGTGGAAATGAAGGAAGGGTGGGGGAAAGGATATATTCAGATGCAGGAAATATGCTATTAAATTTACCTGGCTTTATTTGTTGTGAGTTAGAAAAAAAACCACTGAGATCAAAACACATCTACACATATTTGAGAATCCATGGTCCTCTCTGTATTTCTTGTGTAAATTGTTTCCACTTCTGTCTACCTCTCTTATGCAATAATGGCTCTGGAATTGTCACACTGTTCTCCAAAAGCAAACTCACTCTCTCTGTTCTGCCTCTTCTTCCTTTTCTTCCCAGAGTATCTGTTCCCATAGCAGCTGCCACATCCTCAAAGAAATCTTCCCTAACTACACTCGCTTAATCTTGACATCCACTTTGTTTCCTAAGCCACTTCTCTTCAACTGTTATATGGCTCCTTCTTTACCCATCCTTATTTTTCTTCAAAATACTTATCGTGAGCTAAAATTATACTACATCTTGATATGTCTGTTTATTATCTATCCCCTACCCACCCAACCACAAAAATACAAGTGCCATGAGAACAGGGACATTTTCTGATTGTTCACTGATATATTCTCAGCATCTAGAATAGCTTCTGGGACACAGGTAATGCTCGATAAATATTTGTTGAATCAATAAATGAATAAAATATATAAGGAGATGGCTAGGGAAGGAAGGAACCACGTGCAGAGCTGTCTCCAATTTTTTCCTGTTTCCTGAACTCAGTTATCTCTCTGGACTAAGGAGACAGTCTCAGGCCTGCCATCACCATACCAGTCCCTATAGGGACATACGAAATTGTGTGCTCTTAATGTCCTATTATACTAAGTGAGACTTGGAAACACTTTTTTTGTCTTTTTTTTTTTTTTTTTTACTCTTTGACAAACCGATAAGCTACTTGTACATCTGATCAGATAACTTTGCTTAGAAACCCCTGGCAAACAAAGAAAACACAATGGCACCCAAAAGGATAGGAGAAATGGATGGATTTATAAGCAAGGGAAAGCTTTTCCATTGCAATCTTTATAAAATAGAATTCAGAGTTACAAAATTGAATTTAGACTACTCAGAATTGGTCTGGCCACAGTCTGTCTTGTCTGAGGTATTTCTGTTTCCAACCTGTCAAGATACAGAGAAATTTCTCTCCCTCCCAAAACCTGTATCTAGCCTTCAGTCTGCATGTAGGATCCTGATTAGTCCTATTTCAACCTCAGGGAACATTGTGTGTTGCACTTTTGTAGGTTATTATTATGGCCTTTACAGATTTACAGCATCTTGGCACCTTAAAACGGGAGGGTTGGGATGGAGTCTACCGGCAGATATTAGAGAATATCTTGACCATCTTGCCAATAGTTCTCTCTTGGCTGAGTCATCCATCATATTACCTTTCTTGTTCCTTCTTTCAGTCCTATGTCAAAGCATACAAGCAGATGAGGGAGGCAGTATTACGGAGTAGAAAGTTCATGACTTTACAATTATAGTCTAGAGATTAAATTATGACTTTGGAACTTTCTAGATATGCAGCCTTGGAAAATTTAAACTTTCAAGTTTTAGGAAATTAACCTCCAATGTTGAAGTAATGACAATTATATGACAAGACTGTGAAAATACAGTGATATAGAAAGCAACAAATTATACGTGGTAGTAACAGAATAAAAACATTTTCTTCATAACTCCTTTCCCCAGGTGGTTGAAGTTGTATGTACCAATTTATGAAACCTCACCCCTATACCCTGCCCCCAATATTGTTTTTGATGAGGAAACTGACCTTAAAATGGTTCCCTGCCATGTGGAACTGAGCTAAAATGGTGGCCCCAGTGGAGAGAGAAGTCCCCAGCCTAAGCCCCAGCCCACTTCTGCATAATCCCCTCCAAGCCACACCTTGAGCCAATCACCAGACGACACCTACCCCTTCCCCAACTCAAGGAAGTCCCCAACCCATAAATTCCTGCTCAAAACCTTGCTAGGGGCTCAGTCTTTTGGGAAGGATCCCACTGAGCCCGCCAGCGTAATAAAGCTGTGTTCTCCCTGATCTCCAAATGCCGCTTGAGTTTCTTGGTCCTTGCCATTTTTCTACAACATTTTTAAGTTAGTATTTTGACATCCTTTTCCATGTGTTGTCTCTTAGTAGGCACCATCTTTCCTAGTCAGTGGATGCAAATGGAGTTTCCTCGCCCCACCACTCTACTCACCCCCAATCCCAATTTATTTACCAGATTATGTACAAATACTGTATCACGCATGAATATTTCTGCCTATCAACTACTTTCCTAAACAGAGCATTAAAATTTCCTGTAGCAAATGAATAGTTAAGATACATAAATCCCAAAAACCTCACTTTTCACATTAACACTTTATATGCATTCTCTAGTATAAGCCTCACAACCCTGTGATATAATTACGTTATTATAGGAATTGAGAATTACTACAGTTCAAATCATTTACTTGACTCAGTTAGTAAATGGCAGAGTTGGCCTCAAAACAGGTCTGCCTGCCACAAAAGCCCTAATTTGAAGCTCTCACTATATTGCTTTCTTTGATAACTCATTATTCCCATGAAAGAACAGCATGTATTCTCAAGATAACTTAATAGCACTCATACAGAACACACTATTTTAAATACTGTATGAAACACTATGGATTATTAGGTACATTTGTGTTATATAGTGTAAATAAGATGAGACTCTACTAAGACAAGTAATCTCAATAGAATCACTGACTCAAGATTTAGAAGTGGGCATGATATACTGAGACTATCATGTAGGCACAACATTAAAAACCTAATGAAACACCAGTCGCCTCATGAACAAAACAGGGATTTGACTTTCTCATTTGACTTACTCAGCTAATCACTTGTGGGTATTAAGTGGGTCATGGACAAATAAGTTCTACTCCCTAGTACATAAAACTGGAACACCTGCCTGACCTTGGAAAAACATACATTGAATACCTAGAGGGCCTTCTCATGTCACTTCTGTTCCAGGGGTGCTGAAGCTCTGAAATGCCTCCATACTTGGTGGGTGGGCATGTTAATGCTTATATCTCTGCTGCAAATATCTCTGCTGGTATTTAATCCCTGTTTGTTTATATATCCAGAAGTCTATTCAGAAAAGGCAGAATGATGCTATTAATATTTAGAAGATACTAGTCAGACGGTAAGAATTTTTTGGATATTCTGCTGGCTGACCACAATTTCAGAGGTTGAATTCTGGGAGAACTGCAATCTCTGGAGCACCTATAAACTAATGGAAGAATTTTCCTATTTCTAAACTTCAGAAACTAAAATCTACAAGTCAGAATGCAAACAACTTGGAAGAACTATAGCTTTCACTATAAAATAACATATGCTCATTTAAACTCTATTGGAAAAGAGTTTAAATAATTATAATAATTATACTCATAGCTTTATAGGATACGAGCTAAACTAATAACCCCTGTGTTTTTAAAGAAAGCAATAATATGCCATATATGTGACATAAAACACAATTAATTTTCAAAATGATAGCTGTAAAAACCTTCTTCTTTTAATATTGGAAAGGGAAGACATTTCTCAGTTGTGATACATGCTGTTTCTACAAATTTCTTGAGAGTTTGTAGAAAGAATAACATCAAAATTTCAAAAAGACTCTCAAGGCAGAGAATGAAACAATATGTTTGGCAAAGTCAGTCTTCAACTAAGGAAAGGACTGATGGTAAGAGTCAGCAAAAATTTTAGGTATGGATACTGACCTATGGAAGTACTTATAGCATCCTATCCCAGGCTTGATTCAAGTCTGAACATAGACTAAAATTAGACTCACCTAGGCCCACAGGCTTCTCACATTCCCACGCTGTGTGAGGTCCTTCAGGAGTTAAGCATCTCTATGCCGTGAGACAGCCATAGGAATTTGTTGAATACTTATAGAATTTGAATTATTTATCTTCTCCTTGGACTGAAGGCTTGTAATGTCCTCAGACTGTGCCTTTTCCTCATTAAATGTTGATGGAGATTAATTTTTTTTAACTTAGATATTATATAATCATAGGGAAGTGAACGTTTCTGTTTTTTCCTCCAGTTTCCTATAGATGAAATGAAGATAATCACCCAATAAGCTTAAATGCTCTCATTCATATTGCAAGCCTTAATCTCTCTCTCTTGAGCTCCAGAACAAGTTTTCTAACTGTTTTTCATACATTTCTAAAACTCTGTTTTAGTAAACCTGAAGACTTCATCATCCCATTCCTATAACCTGTTCCTCTGCTGAGCTTCTCTGGTTTGGTTAATAATACAATTATATCCTAATTACATCTGCAAATTTTGGAGTTATCTTCATCAGCTTTCTCTTTCTCATCAGCTACATATAGGCACTCAACAAATTCTGGTAATTTTGTTCTTTGCAATACTTCTGCTCTTGACTATATTCTTGGGTTTGTTTTTGTTTCAGCCTAGACAAATTCAATAGTTTTCAAATTAGCCTCACAGACTCTAAACATTTGCCTGTCTTGCCCATCATATTCCCATCTTTTATCAACCAAACGTATAAATCAGGTTAGTTCATTACCCCTTCTCAAAAACTGTATGGCTTCCTCGTTGTCTCCAGAATAAAACCCCAAATTCTTATTGTGGATTTTTAAATATCCATTTGCAAATTATCAGTCTAGTTGTGTTCCACTCTGTATAACACTGGGTGCCCCATGTCCTAACCAATTTCAAAATGCACCTTGAACTGTGTGTCTTGATATATTTGCTCCTGCTGCTCCCTCAGTTCTCAAGTCTTTATTAAAATCTTTCTCATCCTTCAAGACAATTCAGTTGCCACTATGCCTTTGGATTATCTAACCCCATGGCAGAAAAAAATGCCTCTTTGTTTGGATGCTTATAATTTATTTGTACATTTACTTAGCATTTATTTCATTCTCCTCCCATGGTATCTTAAAAGACAACATACAGGATTTTAAGAGAGAGTGTGATAATAATATTAGAAAGACAAGACTTGCAATTACAGCTTAATGCCTTATTAGCTGCGTGACCTTGGGCAACATAGTTTAAATTGTCTCACCTCTTTTCATTATCTCAAAAATCTGGATAATAATAGCTATTCTACATAATCATTACAAGCATTAGAGAAATCCATATGCTTATAAATATCTGCTATAGTCTGAACAATAGGTGTCAGGAAGAAATATTTTCTCTAGATAGCTTTCACTAAATAAACTCCTCCTCTGATATTCCTCTAGAGAAATAAAAAGCAGCAACTTAGAAAATCTGAGATAACAACTCAACAACACATCTGACTTTCATAGATGAATTGTATAACTTCCACAGATTGTTTTATCTTTCTTACACCCAGAAGGACACAGGAAATACCCTCAGGATACAGAGGAGGACATGTGGTATATCGTCTAGTAGGGACTGGTATAATTGTCACAGTAGTTGTTAATGTCTGGTTACTCGTGCCCACTTCTGCCCTCTCGATGGTAAGCTCCCTGAGGATATAAATCGCTTTACTCATTCCTGCATAACTTTAGTGCCTCAGTGGAATATATTGAAGCTAATAATGTTAAATTGAGTTGAATTAAATTTAACTGAATTGAAGCTAATCAAATCTATGCTAACTAAATGTGTATATCAAAAAGAAAGAAATATGCTATTTAATATTCATTTTCTTCCCACTGTATGCTATCTCCTTGACCTGCTATTCTTTGTTTATATTAGCACAAGAAGCATCTCACAGCCTCCCTTTTCCTTTTCTTCTGTTAGCTTCCATCTGTTGCTTCTGTTCTATTATATCCTTCCTAGGAAGAGTTGCTTTCCCTAATTATTTTACTTTGGTTTATTCTCCCTTTCATGATGGACATGTTATTTGTACAATCTGCAGAGTGTTTCATTAGCAAAAATGTGTACACTAGGAAGGGTGTGTGTTTATTATTCATATTTGTCATTATGCTGGAACTGTAATCGTTTTTCTTATTTTGGCTCTTCTGCGCCTCCTCAATTTGTCTTTCTTTTTCTCATCTCCCTTCAAAAACAGCCTGACTCCAGTTCTAATTGTTTGGATTTGTAACAGATTAGTTGGGCCTTCTGATGTCTGTATATCTTCACCAGAAAGGGAAAATGTGCACCAAGGCCTCTCAGCCAGTGGACTTTAAATTGTTTTCCTCTGCTCCCATCACCAGATAACACCAGGCAGTTCCCAAAATGAGTGCACAGTATGTTTGCTGACCTATTACCCACCTCCTGAAAGCAATCATTGAACTCATCCATCTGCACTGTCAGTACACATTCCTCTCCTTCCCCCAGTGAAATTAAGAAGATTGAAACCAAGGGTAATTGTTATCTTGTTATCAATAACAGCTCTTTCATAATATATTAAAGTCAAAGTATTACTTCTATCAGCTTGAAAGTTGGTCATTAATAGCAGGGTTTTAGAAAATCCTTTCTCTTAAATCAGTGTCTGAGAACAACCTGTAGTCTAATAAGCACACAAAATTATGATCTCCATCCCCAGGAATCCTGATTCAGTGGGTCTGGAATGGGGTCAGGAATCTGCATTTTTACAAAACATTCTCCAGATGATCTTAAGGCAGATAGTCTGCATACAATATATTGAATACCACTGCTCAGGAGTGTGATACATTTCCACCAGATGTCAAAACAACTGTAACATTTAGAAAAAAAAAAAAGAAAATCATCCCAATGGTTATTATGGTAAGACAATGGGTAAAATGAATGGATTTGCTTGTTAGATTATGAAGACTAGAGTCAGAGTATAAAGTTCAAGGTTGTGTGAGTGTCTGAGACAAACCTTCGTTTCTGCATTTTGATGCTTTCACCAGAAGTAATAAACGACGACTCTAGTGTGAATATCTATTGCTGGGTAACAAATTAACCCAAAATTTAATGGCTTAAAATAACAGTTATTATTTCACAGTTTCTATGGGTCAAGAATTCAAGAAAGATCAGGGTGACAAACCATTCAAGTTTGCCTGGGACTCAGGGTATTCCTGCGACGTGGGACTTTCGGTGCTAAAACCAGGAAAGTTCTAGGCAAACCAGGATGATCTGATCATCTCAGACTTAGCTGGGTGGTTCTGGCATAAGGCTTCCCAGGTGGTTGTACTGAGAATGTCAGCAGGGTCTATTGTCACCTGATGGCTTGACTGGGCTGACAGATCTGCTTCTAAGATGGCACACTTACTTGGCCACTGGTCAGATGCCTCCATTCCTTGCTGGCTATCGGCAGGAGACTTCAGTGCCTTACTCCACGGCTCTCTCAATGAGTGGACACAGGCATGGTCTCACAATATGGAAGCTAATTTTACCCAGACTGAGCAGTGCAAGAGAAGGGTATGGAGGGTGCTGTAGTGCCCTTTTTAGGACCTAGACTCCAAAGGCACACATCACTGCTTCTGCTTTATTTTGTTTGTTAGAAGACACCCACTAAACCCATCTCACAAGGGAGGACAATTAGGCCCCACCCCTAGAAGGACGAAATGTCAAAGAATTTGTGGATATATTTTAAATTATCACAGCTCCCAAGGTTTTCTTCTAATTCAAACCTTCTTAGGAAATGATTTAGTAGCTACTCCTGTTCTCTAACACTGAAAAGAGCATCAAGTTAGAATAAAATAATCTCCTCTTAAGTTTTTCTTTGGTAGCTACACTATAGCTGACCTCTCTGACTTTTAGGAATTATGTTCTCCTTGCTTTAATAAAAAAGAACAACCTTTAATGCTGTTTTCCTCAGAGAAAGTTCATATTTCTAAGGTAAATGCCAGTAGGGTCCTTCATAGCTGAGAGTAAGGTGGAAACTTGGCAAGTTCATAATTAACCTGATCAACGTGTTCAGTCAAACCAGAAAAATGCTGTACCAAATTTAATGTTATTTTCTTTTTCTTTTTCTGTTGAATTATATTAGTAGCTAAACAGAGACTGGAAGCCAGACTTTAAAAAATTTTCAATGTGACCATGCAAGAGATTTTCCTGGCTAGTTTTTATGCATATAAAATGAAGAAATTTGTCTAAAAGTTCTTTAAGATCTTGTCTGTTTTTAATATTGAAAGACTATCTGAATCACTAGGAAATTTGCCTGACCTTAAAACAGAATGGGCCTAGCCTATTTCCTTCAAATTTGTTGAATCTGGAAGAGTGGAGCGTATATTAGTGTACAGTCCATTCCATTGATAAGGGAGTATAATATAATATTGCAGTCTCTCCTTAAGAGTAATATAGTATGTGAGAGACAATACAATATCTGATGACCTGGATGAGTAACACATATCACTCAAAAAAGCAGACCATGTTTAAAAATAAAAGGTTCCTGAGAAGTGTGACATTTTGACATATGCTAGAAGTTTTCCTGGCTATTCAAATCCCAGAGGCTACAGAAAAGCATGCAATGTGCAGTCCCTTTTATTCATCACCCATTTTCCAAGCCACATGTTACAAACTGACATGTCATACATATCAACTCAATTCCTTAATCAACTTCCCTCTGCATCACCCAAGAGAGTCATAATCTTTACTTAACAGTAAGCACTAACAGCCTTAAATATTATTTAAATTTCTTCTTCCATATTTATTTCCCTTCTTGTTTGTGTTTATAAAATTTAATTAATTTAGTGGAGTCTACTACAGTTATTTGGGTTTCTTTTGTCTGTTAGGTGATTCCCCTGAAAATGATGACTTTCATACAGAGAAATATCAATAAATAGTTCAAAATAGTAGCTTAAAATCCTAAAATAAAATTTGGATATTTATAATAGGAAATCACTACATTTTAGCAACTACACTTAATTTCACAAAATGCTTTCCCACACATTGCTTTATTTAATTCTCACAGCAAATCTGAAATTGATGAGGTAAATTTTTTTAATCTCCATTTACAAACAAAGAATTTGAGGCTGAAAGAATTTCTGCTGTCTCCAAGTTCACATTACCTAGAATTAAGAAAATATGGGCACTTATTCTACACCCACACTTGAATATGCAGCTCTTCTATATCTTGAGTTTCTCCCAAATGCTAAGCATACAGTATTTATACCTCATACACAAACACAATTCTTCATAAAAGCAGGGGACCGTAAATTCTCTCACCACAGATAAAGAACAAACAACTGTGAAAGAAGTTTACTAGGCAGAGTAACATGAGTCAACAGTTAATGACAGAACATGACATATTCTTTTACCTAATGCACAACCACAGATGTTCAGAGGAGTCTAATGTAACAGTTGTCCAAGTTGTGAAACGTTCTTAGATTCCGATCCCTCCCTCCTGTGTGACTTCCTTGGCAGTACACAGTGGCCTAACTTTTGTGCCTTAATCACAGACTCACTAAACATGCTAATGTCAGTTCTCTTCAGCATATGGCATACACACAGGTGCCGTATGGCACAGGTACAACGTGATGACATTTAACTTATGCAAATTCAAAATTGCAAGGTCATATGAAACTAATACTTTTTTTTGGATAAACAGGTTTAGACCACATGGTTCTAAACACAAGCCAACTACTTCATCTGGTATAAAAGCCAATGAAACAGAAATTTCTTTCAACACTGAAGGGAAAAACTGGCTGTGCAGCATACATATATGTGTGTGTGTGTGTGTGTGTGTGTGTGTGTGTGTGTGTGTGTGTGTGTATATACACATATATGTAAACTCAGAGAGTGTGTTCTTCATGGGGAATTTGAGAGATTTTTCTAGAGCAATTGTGACTACGTCCAAGATTTGACATAAATCATGATTTTGGAGCCTGACTTTGGAGCCTAACTTTGGAGGAAGAGAACAGGTAGAGGGTAAGAGATAGGCAAAAAGTAGTCCAGAACATTGTCTGTGCTCTTCAGCTTGACTCTAGGAAACAAAGCTAACCTGGCCTCGTGAATAGATAATGGTGTCTATCACTCCAGTGGATGGATTATCATAAAGACCTGACCCTGTATTAATACACACACACACTGAAGCTGATGCAAAAAGAGACTAGTCAGCTAGTCTCCTCTTTATTGGATACAGTATGAGAAAGGAACATATTGAATCACACAGGAGGGCTGCAAAGATCAAGGAGTCATGTTTTCAAAGAGTTTCCAATAAGGTATCTGGCAGTTTCTTCTTGTCTCTGTACTCCCTCCTCCATCCTATTCCTTTTTGCTTGCTTGAAAGGACAATCATTGAATTAAGTGATTAAGCACTTCCTTTCTTCTGACTCGTGGTTCCTAAGACCACAGCATGAATTTCAATTAGTTTTTCTTACTATGTAAAGGGAAAAAAAGAAAAATCAAATCTAGGAGAACATGGTTGTCAGGAAGCATTTTCAATGTCTACATGCTGTTTTTTCCCCCATTGGGGCAAAACCACAATAAGGTGGTGAATGGGCCCAAGATTCAAATGCTCCTTAAATGAGTAGTTGCTATATTAATTCCCTGTTTGGTACCTTCTGTCAAACTGGATAAATTTGCAACACGGAAAGATTATTTGTAGTCAGAAAATTTAGTTGCAAGTTCCAGTTGGGTGGCTACTAGCTGTGAAACTTTGGTACATCGCAAAAATTTTCTAAAACCCTGTTTTCTTATCTATAAAATGGAGAAAGATTAATAGGTGCCTCACTAGCTGGCTATGAGGATTAAATGAAGCCATATCTATATGAAACTGCTTTATAAACTATAAAACACTATGTATGAAAGACAATAATGCCCAGTGGTAAAGACTGGAGATCCTAGAGCTTGGCTGCCTGGTGAGAACTGTGGCACCACCATCTATAGCTGTGTGATTTAGGAATTCTCAACCTCTTGCTGCCTCAATTTCCCTTCTGTAAAATGCAGATGTCATGATACTGTGATGATTCACCAAGCACTTAGACTAGTGCCTGACACCCTGCAAGCACAACTTAAATGTCAGCTACTACTACTATGTAACTGTTATTGATGTTTCTGTTGACTAATAATAATGACAGCGATGTGACTAAAAGGAGAAGCAATAGCAATAGAAAGAAAATGATGGCGCTACCCAAAGTAAAATCTCTCGGAAGAGAGGAAATAAAATGCTGCGTATAAACAATCCTGCAGACTCAGAATTTAAAAGTAAAAGTCCAATTATTTATAGGAACTGCTTTTCAAGAAGGAAAGAAGGAAGGAATATTCTCCAGTTAGAGCACAACCTAGTTCCTTAACAAGGCACTCAGTCATTCAGTATCTTTTTCTCAGGAGTACATCTCAGTAGTCACGTTGAGAATATATGCTGGGGGTGCAAAAAAATTGTATATAAGTGGACACTTTGGTCAACTTTGCTCAAGCAGTTGTTCGCCATAATCAGAACGGTCTGGATGCTGATGATAACCACTTTGAGCACCTCTTGTAATTGCAGAAGTCAAACGTGATTTGTATTCACCATTTGTTATTGGTATATATTGAGTATTACAATGTTAATACAGTTGTTCCTTTCTTAAAATGTGTATACATTTTTCTGGCACCCTCTGTGTGTCTGTGTGTGTGTGTATATATATATATTATATATTATTATTATTATACATTATTATTATATATTATATTATATATAATATATATCATGTATTATATTATATATAATATATATTATATATTATAATATATATTATATTATATATTATATTATATATTATACCATGTGTTATGTCAATGTTAGGAAAGTGCTTATTTCTCACACAAAAGAGGCTGTTTTGTAGGGACTATTCTGGTCAGTGAATCAATAACATCTGTTTCCTACCCACTGTCCATACCCCAATGTTGAATGACTGAGTACATGTGGGAATCTACTTTTGTTGTTGTTGCTGGTGTTGTTTTTAAACGGATACTATGAAAAAATAACCATCATAAATAGGAAAACAAGCCCCTTCTCTGAAGGAACTTAAAATCCAAGGATGCAGAACAAATACTCAAAGAAGACAAGCCACATGAAAAACAAAAGCTAAGGCTCTGCTTGCTGCAAGCAGGAGTGATTCAAAATTGGTGCACTGATCCCCCAGTAACAGGAGAGTCAAATACACAGGTCCTTTTAGCAGTGGCCAAGGCCCAAATTGTGCAGAGGTGGTTGCTGTTTCTTCCCTTTGCAATCTATCAGAATGTAGGGAGAGAGTGTCATTAATAATCATTAGCCCAAGGCTTACAGGTGCTACAGCAGATGTTGCCTGGCAGGAAAATTGGAAGCATCTGAGAACACAAACCGGAGTTATTTGCATCATGGGACAATTCTAAGGAGATGTCCAGCTTAATTCAAACTGTGTTCACTCTCCCAGGCTTCACACGTGAGGGAATCATCACCTCATCTGACTCCCCCAGGAGTTACATTCCCTGCATACGTGCTCCCAACACCCCATAATTTACCCGTATCAAAACCTCTATTCTGCTGTATCACATTTGTTTGTTTACATGTATTCCTCTTTCACTAGATTGTCAGTTCTTTGAGGACAGAAGGCATGCTTCATTCAACTTTGTGTCTCTAGCATCCAACACATGATAGTTGCTCAGTTATTGTTGAATAAATGAGAGTGACTGAATGAATGAACCAACCAACGGATGGATGGATGGATGGATGGATGGATGGATGGATGGATGGATGGATGGATGGATGGATGGATGGAAAGAGTTCCCTACAAGAATAATTTTACAATCAACTTTCACCCTCAGAACCAACACCCTCCAATATGACTTTGGGAGCCATCTATTTTTCATAAGAATATCACCTTACCTTTGGAAAACATTTTATTATTTTACAATGTGTCTGTATACCTACAAGTCAATATAATCTTCAAAACAGTCTTTTGTGGCATACAGGGAAAAATGTGATTCACCCATTTCAAAAATGAGGGAAACAGCCCACAAAGATAGTCAAACAGGGAATATGTAGCAATGGACAATTATATGCCTTTTGAACAAACAGCTTTTGACATGTTGCTGGGCCTCAGAGAGATGGAATACTTAACCATGAAATACAAAGTAAACGTGCAGCCAATACTGCCCATCATAAGCTAGGTCTCTGACCCACTAAGTAACAAAGGCCATTCAAAGGGACTGAGCACGAGAAGGAACAGAAAGCACAGACAAGCTGTGAGTTAGCACCAACTCCTGTGTCATCCATCACACTTACATTGATCTCAGTTTGTACAGAAGGCCACATGGGAAGTCCTATAAGATGAGCTGAAGAAAGAAAAAACCCAAGCCTGGTTTATAAAAGGACAGTCTTAGTAAGAGAGTCTAAATCAAAAATGGATGAGAGTTGCACTACAGTCTCACTAGAGGGCAGCCTCAAGAGAGAGTGGAGAGAAAATATCATCCCAGAGGGTGGTTTGGGTGGTGCATTGATCATCTGTTTTGGGTGGAAGAAAAAGAGGCCATAGATTAATATACACATGAACTCATGGGCAATGGCAAGTGTCTTGGATGATGGTCAGGGCCTAAAAGGTAAAAGATTAGTGAGACAAGGAGCTGTGGGGTAGAACCATGCAGGTGACGAAATAGGTACAAATCTAAAGTGTGATTATATTTGCATTACCCTTTAACACCCATCAGAAAGCATGCACCACAGAAGAGGCAGCAAATTACCAAGTAGATCAATTGAATCAGTCAGTTGATATTAGCCAGCCTTTGTCAGCTGCCATCCCGAGTGCTAAAAAATCATGCTTATAAACGAAGTGGCAAAGATAGAGCCACACATAAGAAAAACAGCAGAGATTCCCATTTACCATGGTTGATCCAGCCACTGTCACCTCTAAATGTCTAACCTGCAAGCAACAGAGACTAAAGCTGGGACTGGCCCTATTCCTTAAGGAGACCAACTGGCCAAACAGTGGCACATTGGCTACAATGGGCCCCCTTCAACCTGGAAGAGTCCATGATACCTTTTCACAAAATTACTTTTTCTGGATATGGGTTTGCTTTTCTTGCTGGCAGAGCCTCAGTTAGTACCACCATTCAGAGCCAATGGAATTCCTGATTTAGTCATAGAATCACACACAATGTAGCATAGAATCACACACAATGTAACAGACCCACTTCACATTCTGAAGGAGGTGCTGGGGTATTGTGCCCATGACCATGGGATCTTCTGGTTGTGTCACATATTGAACCACCCAAAAGCAGCTGGCTTGACAAAGTGTTGCGATGTTTTGCCTCCCTACTTCCTCTTTCCCTGATTATAAGCCTGACATATACTGATGATAGCAAGGAACGCTTTGGATGAAATATGAGAGTAAAGTTTAAAAGGAATAGTCTTGTAATAAGTAAAAGTACCTGGGAAATTATGGAATCTGACCAAATGAATTAAGGGATCTTCTCCCAAGGGGAAGGGAGATTTGGCATAGAAAGGTTTGGGGCAGTAATTGAAAAATAAAATCGTTTATGTTTGTATCTTTCTTAACTGAAAGTGCTTAATAAACTGGTTGCATTTGTTGTTTTCTACCCATTATCAGCAAAGCCCATTCTGGGAAGGCGCAGATGTTGCACCCATACTGTACAATTTGGTGTCCACAGATTGACATTCTCCAAAGATTTCCTTTTCTCTAATGGCTGCTGAATTATTCACATCCCCAAGTGCTTTCTAAGCATGGACTGTAATTATTAACAGTCCTTTCTGCAATACCCACCTCCTCTCCTTCCATAAAAGAACCTTCTTCCCTATTGTCTTCCTCATTTACAATTCAGTCTCCTAATCATCACAGCTTTGTCTGGACTAAAGAGTGCCCTGGACACTTTCTATATAATTCTCTCACTTCAATCATAGGAGAGAGAAGCAGCAGCTGACTCACTTCAAAGATTCACTCTTTAAAGAAAAAAAAATCATTGTTTCCTGCTTGGAAAACACTTTAAATAAAGTGTCCTAAATATACTTAACTGCTCTTTCATTTTAATTTAATACTGGGAGAGTATTAAAAAGAGCCAATTGAGCTTTAATAATATGCCTTTGAAAGGCTGGAAATTTTTAAGTGGCTTTATATTGCTAAAGAGTACGAAAGTCTCACTGAAGGAGAACTCATTTGTTTGTTATTGTTTTCCACCTTACAGAGAATATCACTACATATGTATGTATATGTGTGCATGTATGTATATGTGTGCATGTATGCATATACACACATATATATCCCAAATGAACAATGTTTATATTGTATTATATATACATAGACATGTATATTTATAATATAGATACAACTCTCACAGGAAAAAATATATATGTGTATACACACACACACACACACACACAGAGGGTGCCTAAACAATGTCTACACATTTTAAGAAACGAAAAAACTATTTAAATTGTAATGCTCAATATATACCGATAACAAAAGATGAATACAAGTCACGTTTGACTTCTGCAATTATAAGAGTTGCTCAAAGTGGTTACCATCAGCATACCATAAAGTTACCGAACAGTTTTTTTCCTTTCTTAAAATGTGTATACATTTTTTTAGCACCCTCTGTATACAAGGTCTGACAAGTTTTCAAACTTATCCTAGAAAAAGTGCTACATACCTCATTGTTCAATGTTACTATGGTCACCTTTGAACTACTCCCCTTGGGAAGCTATGCACTGATGCCAGTGCCTAGTCCATCCATCAAAGCAATTTTGGAACTCTATTTCTGGAATGGCCATCAGAGCTGTCATCATATTACCCTTGATGTCCTGAATGTCATCAAAATGTCTTCCTTTCAGTATTTCCTTTATCTTTGGGTAAAAAAAGAAGTTATTGGGGACCAGATCGGGTGACTTAGGAAGGTGTTTCAATACAGTTATTTGTTTACTGGCTAAAAACTCCCTCACAGCAATGCCCTGTGAGCTGGTTCATTGTTGTGATGCAAGAGCTATGAATTGGTGAAAAGTTCAGGTCCTCTGAATTCTTTTTTTTTTTATGTTTTAGGTGTGCAAAACAATGTAATAGTTAGACACGTATACCCCTCATAAAGTGATAACCTCCCTCTCCCCAGGTCGTCTAACTTTTTCACACAGCCTTTTCAGCACTTCCAAATAGTAAAGTTGGTTAACTGTCCCTTTGGTACAAATTTATAACTAATAATCCCTGTTATATCAAAAAAGATTAGCAACATCATTGCAATAAGTTTACAAACTTAATTGTCAGGTCTTGTATACATATCATGAAATAAACAATCTTTGAACTCTCTGACCAAAGAAGCCTGGAAGAATCCATGCAAATACATTCTGACTTCCCTCCTGTTGCTATGAACAAAGTGCTCACAGAACCAACTCTTCCACAGTGTCATAAGGTTCTAACTCCCCCTCCTTCAAGGATATATATTCTGTCTCTCTCTTATATCATGTTTTTCATCTCTACTGTATGTTTCCTATCAACATGAAGCACTTTATTACTTCTTCAACCTATTACATAATAAGTGTTTGATAAAAACTTGCTGGGTAAATTAAAGATTGGGTTCAATAATCCTTCACTGAGCCCTTACTTCATCAAAAGCATGTGCCAGGCACTGATGAGAAGGTACTAAGATGAATAGAACAAGATCCTTGCCCTCAAAAAGCATACTACAGTGAAGTATGAATAGAGTTAACTCTGCAAAAAGTGCCCAGGAGGCATGATTGTTGGAACCCTAAGGAGGTTTCTTTTCCCCTAATTTATCTCATGTACAAACTTACTGATACTTGAAATTCCACAACTAAAGAATAAACACTGCAGTTCTGTGTGCTTGAGCAAATTATTTAATATTTCTAAGACTCATTTTTTTTATTTGTAAAATAAATGGCATAATAGTGCCCATCTCATAGAGTTGTTGTGAGAACTACATGAGATAATCCTTGTAAAAAGGCGTAGTATAGTCTCCAACACATAGTAAACATACATGGAAGTTAGCTATTATATCCATTCTCTTCACAAAACATCCTGATCATTATTAAAAAGCCAAATTTTTTTTTTAACTTATTGGGGTGACAATTGTTAGTAAAATTACATAGATTTCAGGTGTACAATTCTGTATCACATCATCTATAAATCCCATTGTGTGTTCACCACCCAGAGTCAGTTCTCCTTCCATCACCACATATTTCATCCCCCTTTCCCTTATCTCCCTCCCCCCAACCCCCTTACCTCTGGTAACCACTAAACTATTGTCTGTGTCTATGAGTTTTTGTTTCTCATTTGTTTGTCTTGTTCTTTTGTTGTTTTTGGTTTATATACCACATATCAGTGAAATCATAGGGTTCTCTGCTTTTTCTGTCTGACTCATTTCTCTTAGAAT
Source organism: Rhinolophus hipposideros (assembly GCF_964194185.1). Classification (NCBI taxonomy): domain Eukaryota; kingdom Metazoa; phylum Chordata; class Mammalia; order Chiroptera; family Rhinolophidae; genus Rhinolophus; species Rhinolophus hipposideros. The sequence goes on along the minus strand of NC_138050.1, from coordinate 42,714,585 downwards.
TATACTCTCAACATCCATCCACGTTGTCACAAATGTTCCTATATCACATTTTCTTACTGCCGAATAGTATTCCATTATGTATATATACCACAACTTCTTTATCCATTCATCTATCGAAGGACATTTTGGTTGTTTCCATGTCTTGGCCACCATAAACAAAGCTAAAATGAACATTGGAGCACACGTGTCTTTATGTATAAATGTTTTCAAATTTTTTGGGTAGATACCCAGGAGAGGGATTACTGGGTCATATGGTAATTCTATTCTTAATTATTTGAGGAACCTCCACACTGCCTTCCATAGCGGCTGCACCAGTCTGCATTCCCACCAACAGTGTATGAGGGTTCCTTTTTCTCCACAGCCTCTCCAACACTTGTTACTATTTGTCTTGTGGATGATAGCCATTCTGACTGGGGTGAGGTGATATCTCATTGTGGTTTCTATTTGCATTACTCTGATGATTAGTGATGGTGAGCATTTTTTCGCATATCTATTTGCCATTTGTATGTCCTCTTTGGAGAAATGTCTCTTCAGATCCTCTGCCCATTTTTCAATTGGGTTGTTTCTTTTTTTTGTTGAGCTTCATGAGTTCCTTGTATATTTTGGATATTAGCCCCTTATCGGAGACACTGTCTGCAAAAATCTTCTCCCATTCAGTTGGTTGCCTCTTTATTTGGTCAATGGTTTCTTTTGCTGTGCAGAAGCTTTTAAGTTTCATATAGTCCCATTCGTTTATTTTAGCTTTTACTTCCATTGCCTTTGGAGTCAAATTCATAAAAAGCTCTTTGAACCCAAAGTCCATAAGTTTAGTACCTACGTTTTCTTCTATGAAGTTTATTGTGTCAGGTCTTATGCTTAAGTCTTTGATCCATTTTGAATTAATTTTGGTACATGGTGACAGATAGCAGTCCAGTTTCATTCTTTTGCACGTGGCTATCCAATTCTCACAGCACCATTTATTGGAGAGGCTGTCTTTCCTCCATTGTATGTTTTTAGCTTCTTTATCAAAAATTATCTGTCCATATTAATGTGGTTTTATTTCTGGGTTCTCAATTCTATTCCTTTGGTCTATGTGTCTATTTTTCTGCCAATACCATGCTGTTTTGATTATTGTAGCCCTAAAGTCAGGGAGTGTGATACCTCCAGTATTGTTCTTTTTTCTTAAGATTGCTTTGGCTATTTGGGGTCTTTTGTGGTTCCATAAAAATCTGATGATTTTTTGTTCTATTTCTTTAAAAAATGCCATTGGAATTTGATGGGGATTGCATTAATTCTGTATATTGCTTTGGGTAATATGGTCATTTTAACTATGTTGATTCTTCCAATCCATAAGCACAGAATGTCTTTCTATTTCTTAGTGTCTTCTTCAATTTCTTTCAAAAATGTCTTATAGTTTTCAGCATATAAATCCTTCACAGCCTTGGTTAAGTTTATTCCTAGGTATTTTATTCTTTTTGCTGCAATTGCAAAGGAAATTTTTTTTTTTGTATTTCTTTTTCTGAGATTTCATTGTTAGTATATGGGAATGCAATGGACTTTTGTACGTTGATTTTGTAGCCAGCAACTTTACTGTATTCGTTGACTGTTTCTAAAAGCATTTTGGTGGAGTCTTTAGGGTTTTCTATATATAGCATCATGTCATCTGCAAAGAGTGACCATTTAACTTCTTCATTCCCAATTTGGATACCTTTTATTTCTTTCTCTTGCCTGATTGTTCTGGCAAGGACTTCCAACACTATGCTGAAAAGCATAGGTGATAGGGGTCAGCCCTGTTGTGTTCCTGAACACAAAGCAAAGGGCTTCAGTTTTTCACCATTAATTATGAGATTAGCTGAGGGCTTGTCATATATGGCCTTTATTATGTTAAGGTATTTTCCTTCTATACCTATTTTATTAAGTGTTTTAATCATAAATGGATGTTGTATCTTGTCAAATGCTTTTTCTGCATCAATTGATATAATCATATGATTTTTGTCCTTTATTTTGTTTATGTGATGTATCACATTGATGGATTTGCGGATGTTCAACCATTCTTGTGCCCCGAGAATGAACCCCACTTGGTCGTGATGAATAATGTTTTTAATGTATTGTTGTATTCGATTTGCTAGAATTTTGTTTAGGATTTTTGCATCAGTGTTCATCAGAGATATTGGTCTGTAGTTTTCTCTTCTTGTGTAGTCCGTACTAGGTTTTTGTATCAGGGTAATGTTGGCCTCATAAAATGAGTTAGGGAGTACTGTCTCTTCTTCAATTTTTTGGAAGAGTTTGAGCAGGATTGGTATTAGATCCTCTTGGAAGGTTTGGTAGAATTCACTAGTGAAGCCATCTGGTCCACGACTTTTGCTTATGGGAAGGTTTTGGATGACTGATTCAATTTCGTTACTGGTGATCACTCTGTTTAAGTTTTCCAGTTCTTCATGGTTCAGCCTTGGAAGGCTATATGTTTCTAAGAACTTCTCCATTTCTTCCAGGTTATTGAATTTGGTGGCATATAGTCCTTCATAGTATTCTTGCATGATCCTTTGTATTTCTGTTATATCTGTGATAACTTCCCCATTTTCATTTCTGATTTTGTTAATTAATGTCTTCTCTCTTTTTATCTTAGTGAGTCTAGCCAAGAGTTTGTCAATTTGTTAATCTTTTCAAAGAACCAGCTCTTTGTCACATTAATTTTTTCTATTGTCTTTTTGTTCTCTATTTCATTGAGTTCTGTTCTGCTCTGATTTTTGTTATTTCCTTTTTTCTGCTGACCTTGGGTTTCACTTGTTCTTCTTTTTCTAGTTCTTTGAGGTGTAACATGAGGTTATTTATTTGGGATTTTTCTTGTTTCTTGAGATAGGCATGTAATGATATAAATTTCCCTCTTAAAACTGCTTTCGCGGCATCCCAATAATTTTGGTAGGATGTATTTCCATTGTCATTTGTTTCTATGTATCTTTTGATCTCTCCTCTAATTTCTTCTTTGACCCAGTCGTTCTTTAAAAGTATGTGGTTTAATCTCCATGTATTTGTGTTTTTTCCTGCTTTCTTTTCGCTTTTGATATCCAATTTCAAAGCCTTGTGATCAGAGAATATGCTTGATATGATTTCCATCTTCTTAAATTTGCTAAGGCTGATTTTATGTCCCAATATATGGTCTATCCTTGAGAATGTTCCATGTACACTAGAAAAGAATGTATAGTCTGATGTTTTAGGATGAAGTGTTCTATATATGTCAATTATGTCCGTTTCACCTAATGTGTCATTTAGGGCTGCTATTTCGTTATTTATTTTCTGTTTGGATGATCTATCCATAGCTATCAATGATGTATTTAAGTCCCCTAGTATAATTGTGCTTTGGTCAATTTCTCCCTTTAGTTCTGTTAGTAGTTGCTTGGTATATTTCGGTGGTCCCTGATTGGGGGCATAAATATTGATGACTGTTATGTCTTCTTGTTGTATAGTCCCCTTTACCATTATGAAATGTCCATCTTTGTCTCTTGTTATCTTTTTCACCCTGAAATCTGTTTTATCTGATATCATTATGGCTACACCTGATTTTCTCTGGGTATCATTTGTTTGGAGTGTCAATTTCCACCCTTTCACTTTGAGTCTATGCTTGTCCTTGTAGCTGAGATGTGTCTCTTGGAGACAGCATATGGTTGGGTTTAGTTTTTTGATCCAATCTAAAAAGCTGAAACTTTTAATGGAAGTACTGGATTGTTTTGAAAATCCAAATAGAGCAATTGCTGAAACCATGATAGGGAGTTGTTTTTTAGGCAAGAAGATAGAGAAATAAGTTTCTATCATATACATAACCATGCATATAAGGAAGGATGTTTGTTCATGACTAAATTCCATATGAAAAGATTCACCAAGGACCAGAAAAATTGAAAGAAATAACCAATCCTATGTATGCAGAAGTAGTGGTATTTCATATACATCCTCAGTGATTGCTATATCTTACTCCTCTTTTTAAAGTCAGGATTTAACAGAAGTAAAAAATATATATTATAAATATGCTATTATTAAATAAAAAACAGATTCTAAAAAGAGTTTTTAAGCCCCTAACATGGCTGGCTCCTTCCACATATTTTATATAATTTCATTCTCAAAACACCTCTGAGAGTTATGTATTATTCTTATTTTATAGTCAAGGAAATAAAGGTTCACTGATATTAAATTGTACAAAATCATGAAGTCAGCAACTATGATTTTTCGACATAGTTATAACGGATTCAAACCTAAGCTTCTCCCATGAGCAAAGAAATGAAACCAGACTGTTGTCTAACACCATGTACCAAAATTAACTCAAAATGGATCAAAGACCTAAACATAAGACCTGAAACAATAAACTGCATAGAAGAAAACATAGGTACCAAACTTGGGGACCTTGGATTCAAAAAGTATTTTATGAATTTGACTTGAAAAACAAGGGAAGTAAAAGATAAAATAAATCAATGGGACTATATCAAACTAAAAATCTTCTGCACAGCAAAAGAAACCATTGACAAAATAAAGATGCAACCAACTGAATGGGAGAAGATATTTGCAAACAACGCCTCTGATAAGGGGCTAATATCTAAAATATCTAAGGAACACATACAACTCAACAACAACAACAAAACCCAAACAATCCAATTTAAAAAATGGGCAGAGGACCTGAATAGACATTTCTCCAAAGAGATCATACATATGGCCAATAGACATATGAAAAGATACTAAACATTACTAATCATCAGAGAAATGCAAAAAAAAAACAAAAAACCCCACAATAAGATATCATCTCACACTGGTTAGAATAGCTATCATCAACAAGACAAATAGTAACAAGTATTGGAGAGGTTGTGGAGAAAAAGGAACCCTCATACACTGTTGGTGGGAATGCAGATTGGTGCAGCCTCAATGGAAGGCAGTGTGGAGGTTCCTCCAAAAATTAAGAATAGAATTACCACATGACCCAGCAATCCCTCTCCTGGGTATCTACCCCCAAAAATCTGAAAACATTTATATGTGAAGATATATGTGCTCCAATGTTCACTGCAGCTTTATTTACGGCAGCCAAGACATGGAAACAACAAAAGTGTCCTTCAATAGATGATTGGATAAAGAAGATGTGGTATATATACACAATGGAATACTACTCTGCCATAAGAAAAGACGAAATAGTGCCATTTGTGACAAAATGGATGGATGTTGAGATTATTATGCTAAGTGAAATAAGTCAGACAGAAAAGTCGAGAACCATATGATTTCATTGATATGTGGGATATAAAACTGAAAGCAACAAAGGAACAAGACAAACAAATTAAGAAACAAAAACTAATAGACATAGACAATAGTTTAGTGGTTACCAGAGGATAAGAGGGAGAGAGAGGTGGTAGATAAGGGTAAACAGGGTCAAATATATGGTGATGGAAAGAGAACTGACTCTGGGTGGCAAACACAATGTGATATGTAGATGATGTATTACGGAATTGTACTCTTGAAACGTACATTATTTTACTAACCATTGTCACCCCAATAAATTTTAATTTAAAAAAATCTAAGCATTTCAGTCTAAATCTTAACACCACTCTGTCTTATTTCTAATAAAATCAGAGAGCTACAAAAACAAAACAAAACAAAAAATGCAAAATCCACACTGGACAAATCTCCAAAAAGAGTGAGGAACTGACTCACAGTGGTTCAGAAAAGCCAATCGTACACATCTCTTTTCAACTTCATGTTTAGTACCTTTACATCAGTAGCTTGAAATCAGCCATTATGGGAATAGTTATACCACCAAACACAGCAAAAGCTACAAATTAGGGCTTTCTTTTCTCAAAGACCCAATTTTCCAGCACACACAGCAGAGTCCTTAGGCATTATTCCTTGAAATCCAAGAAGTCCTGATACCAGTTTCTGAGAGCCAGTCAGAGATTTTAAGTGATCAGACAGATCCTCACAAGCAGTAATAAAGGTGTGCCAGTTTCCTACTCACCATTGAAGATTCCTGCCATCAATAGCATATCAAGAGCAAATCCATCAGATCACTTCCTGAGATCTGGTCTCAGTAGGGAGAGAAGAGAGAGAACAGAGGACCCTGGCTGCTTAAAGAATGAATGAGGGGACACTTATGTCTGCAGCGAATAGCCTTAACACGGGACCCTAGGGGCCTGAGGATCCATTTTTCCTGCCTCAATGCTGCCTATGACTGGCTCTGGCCATGCAAGAAGCCAGTATAGGTAGTCACAGCCCGGTGTGACTTGAGAGAGAGTACCAGGACGCATGCCTTATATATACCACGCCTTTATCCAATTATGCTTTTAATCACACCTTCATTTATTCCCTATTTTATCAGTGGAAATACTGAAGGATGAGCACGCATATTCACTGAGGCTGATTTAAACAAATACAGATTGAGATTTAGTCAGAAAATGGGGTGTGGTGTTCCAAAAGGTTGGAAGGTTCTGGAAAAATGAAGCCCTTTCTCTTCTGGTAAAGAAAGAAAGTGTCCCTCCCCAATCTCGCAGGAACTTTCTGGCTTTTGCTACATACACAATAAGTGAATCTTTCTAGAGAGACTATCCAACCCAGCCTGAAATATAAACAGGACTCGGGGAAGGAGATGGTTTTAGTTTTCCAAGTTGCTGCTTCTTAGTGTACTGAGGTGCGAGTATCAAAAGAGTTTGGCTGGTTAAAAGTGGCTAGGGATGTAATTCTTCCTTACACCTAGTATTATTCAAATGACAGCAGATATGACTGAAAGCATTTATCACACTCCCTGACTCGCTTTAATCTCCCACAAAGGGAAGCTATGCTCAACACACTGGGCAGGCGGGGATAATGAGGCAGCCGACCAGGCTGGCAGAGTGGGACATTGATTTTAGGTGCCAAAAATAGAACCTAGTTCTATTTTTGCTAGTTTCCAGCCAGCTGCCCCATGTCTAGAAGTGGATTACCAACTGAACAGTGCAAACACAGGGAGATGTTTCCAGGCAATCAAATTGGCTTACACACAGGGCATTAATTCTCAAAAATATGCCATGTTGACCAAACAAAATGGCTTCCTTTTAAAATAAAGCCCGTAGTTTCTAAGGCAGCATTCACAGTTTCAAATAGCAATAATGACCCTGCTTGCAGGGCATTTTCCAGGAATTAGCACCTCGCTTGGGTTAATGGCATAAAGCACAGCTTCTCCTAACTGGTCATTAATCCCAAGTAAATACCCAGCAACTCAATTTCTGTGACTTTAGGATAAACCTGAGATCAAATGGCCTGGTCAGACCAAGGAGATTTAATGCAAGAAAAGCTAATGACCACAATGGCCTCCCACACTGGGTACATTGAGGGAGAAGTTAATCTAAAAAGCATTTTTCCTTTCATGATGCTCAAAATGCTGATTTCCAAGTGAGAGCTTGCTTCCCTGATTTAGTGGAGACATATTACCAACCCACAGTGAGGAATTAGCGGGGAGTTGTCTTTCTAGTTAATGACGATGGAATTGAACTGATTCATTCACATCCTTTGACCTCTTCCCACCCTCACCACATGAACAAATAATATGTTTACAGGGTAGTTAGTTCTGCTTTGGCTGCTGTCTGACTCGGTAGTCAGACAAGCTAACCAAGAATAGAAGGCTCGGCTTGGCTCTGCCCTGTGCTAATGAGGCCAGCATAGCTACCCAACTGAAGCTCAAACAGATACACTTGATCGGTATAGAATGCATTTCTTTCAGTTCTATAATTCTCTGCAATCATCACACCTGATCATTGTCAAACTGTATTCTGTGACCTTTAGGGTTTCAGAGAGATGCATTATGGGCTTTGGAGGGATGTGGAGACAGATTGGGGAGGAGTGTCCAGTGATCTGACTCTGGGTTTATGCTTCAATGAATCTATACTTTTACCTACTTTACAGATTGAAGGTCTTTGTAAAATTTCATTAATAAAAATACTTCTGCTATTAAACGACAGTTCAAAAATATCCAATTCTAGTCAGCTTTCTCATCTTATAGGTGAGGAAATGTCTTCCCTACACTGCATAGTTTTGGCAGCCCTCCAAGCATGTAAAATTCAGTCATGCCCCTTCCGTTCATTCCAACAACTTTTATTACCTGTTCGAGTCTGTTGGAAATTTACAGCACTGCCTTATTTTGCAAATTACCATTTTCTAAAAAAAAAAAAAAAAGGTGCTGTATCCTCCTCAAGGGCAGGGTAATAACAAACATTTCCTATTCATTTTAGCACCTAGCACAGTATTTTATACAGAATAAACACCGATTTCTTGGCAGAAATGGCAACAGTATAGAAGACTTTGGTCAAAGAAATATAAAATCTATGTAACAGTTGTTTAAACAATTTGTTTTTTAGTTTTTGTTGGTTTGGGGATTTGTTCTCTGCCCCCCCCCAACATTATCAAGACATATTGAGATGGTAAACTGCTGACATTTCTTAAATGAGATCAAAATTCATCTTTACCTAATGATCTCATGGTAGCTCTCACTGTTCCAGACTTCACATCCAGGCTTATAAAGGGCAATAGGCAAATAGAAAAGTGAGAAGTTGTGCCAAAAGCTGATCCTTTAAAAATAAAACGTGCTATTTCTTTTCCAGAAGCATTATAGAATAACTTCTTGTAAATCTCTCTGAAGAACTGTGAAGAGTCTGAGAATTTACCCTACTTGAAAGCTAACACATTAGCCTACTACATGTTTATGGGTGTTGGCAGAAAACATGAGACTCCTGGGTCAGAGATTAAGGACTTTATTACCTATGGCTAAGAAAACAGCATGAGCATCAGCATATTTGTGTCAGACCCTTTTTCTCCCAAATCACACAAGGGTGACATCAATGGGCCCAGATAGATGCCTACACAAGGAGTGAGTTTCATTATAAGAGAAATCTTGAACTTAGGGAACCCCAATCTTTTATAATGGGCAGTAGGTATACCTGCCATTTGCTCCAGACGGAGACATTATGTCTATCTTTCAAGGCTGGTTCCTATACATTCTTGAAAAACATAATCTAGAAAAAAGGGCAATCAATGGCATAAAGACATTTACTAAGACATGCAGAATCATGAGAAACCCATGAAGACTTGTCTCTTAACACAATAGAAAGATGATAAATATCATCAACCAAAATGCTTCTGGAATAGTATAGTAAGCTGATGCAGAGATATATGTATACCATAACTTCAAACAAATTGAGAAATTTGAATAAAATATAACAATTTAAGTTTTTGGAAACATAACCAAACTTGAGAGAAAGGAAGGAAAATCCCTCCATTCTAGAAACAAAAGTTGCTGAAAGTCACAACAGTGAATATGAACTGACACCAAAAAACCTCCCCGTATTTTGGAAACTAGAATGGGCCTTAAAAAAAACCATTAAATGGGATACAGTCTTACTCCTGTAGAGTCCAAGCCATTACCTTGAGGAGCATAGGAATTCTCTTCACTACTTTACCTAAAACTAAGAGTCACAGAGACTTACCTTATCTGTAAAACAGGGACTAGAAGAACCCTACTTCACTAAGGGATATAACAAGAAAGACTTCCCTCCATTCAGGCCTATGTTTGGAAAAAGAGTCTCTATCCAGGCCAATGCCATTTGTAGGAGTGGAATTCGAATTAATATACTCAAAGGATAAATGAATTCCAAGTGAATAAATTCACATTAAAAAATGATCCAGATTTTATCAGAGGCCAGTATAAAACGACATTGTAAGGATGCTTCTATACTCATAGACAAAATGTATAGTTACAACTTCCATGGAAAATAACCATCACTGAACTTGGGTTCATAACCAAATGTAATAAATAGCATGAGGAAATGATTTATAATTAGAAATAATCGGGAAATGCAAGTGGATGGAAGAATGTGTGGCCTAAAAATTAAAAATAGTAAGCTAACATAAAAGAAGCTTTAAAAGTATTAGGTTTAAAATGTTTAAAGAGGTAGAGAACAAAGAGAAAACTAAGGTAAGTATAAGACAGTATGAAAAATTGGGATGTCATAAAAATGGTGGCGTGAGGTGAGTCTCTTGAATTCTGCCCTGGAATTTACAACAAATTGAACAACTATAACTCCACAGAGGACTCTCAGTGCAGAAGATAGGCAAGACTAAGAGGCACACTACTGAAATCATCTAAAGGTGGGCAAATTGTGCAAACGGGGAAGGAGGGAAGAGAGAAGTGAGACGGGGACCGCATGGGCAATGGAAACAGACCTAGCTCAGTGCTCTGAGCTCGCTGCATTTCGGAACTACTGAAGCTGTGAGAGAGGTAAGAACTCGGACTGCTAGGGCTTCGCTTATGGCCCAAAGGGCTGAGGGGACAGCATATAACACAGCTGAACCCTATGCTCATGGCAGAGACCTTGGAGCAAAGACCGAGGGAAGAAGACTGAAAATGGTAGTTTAAGCCCTCACTGCTGAGCACAAATGGAAGTTGTAGGCATTGAGACTAGCTGCCCCCTCCTTATCCTCCTGGAGCTCACTTGCTCCCACCAGCTTTGTTAGAAGCAGAACAGTAGCAGTATCAGATCAAAAGAACAAAATATTTGCAGTTCTGAGAACTGTGGTCCGCAGACATGGACTCACAGACCAACCAGTTTCAGCAAAGGGGACAGAGCAGTGGAAGCAGGACTGGCTGTGGTGGTGGCAGTTGCCATTGCTCTGGGCCACCACCCACAAGTCACCCTACCCCGGTCCACACCTATCTTAGCAGAACCATGCAGGAGTAAACAGAAATGCTGAAACACACGGGCTCTGAATCCAGTGCAGTAAGAGCTTTGGAACTTCAGAGGCTCTCCACATCCCCCCATAGAGACTGTGCTGTATGACCCAGACAAACTATTCGCAAAGGAGAATCCCACCTTCCAGGGAATCCCCCCATTGTGTCAGAAGCTGGAATAGTGCACAGAAAACATAACACTACAATGTGAGAGAGAAAATAAGGCTGCAGTCAGAGAAAAAATAAAACTCTACCAACACACACGGGAAAACAAAAGAAAGACCTCTTTCTATCAACCTGTTGCAGAACCCACTCATATAGATGTTTAGGAAGAGAAATAATAAATCATTAATTGCCATGTATAACCAAGGCAACAAGAAAGCTGAGAAAGAAAATGAAAAGTCTCCAGAAAATGAACTTAAAGATATGGACATATGTGACTTAAATGACAGAAAATTCAAGATTGCAGTGCTGAAAAAACTCAATGAGATACAAGAAAACACAGACAGGGAGTTTAATGAACTAAGAAACACAATCAAAGAACAAAATGAACATTTTGCCAAAGAGATTGAAATTTTAAAAAAGAATCAAATAGAATTTCTGGAGATTAAGAACTCAACAAAAGAAATGAAGAATGAAATAGCCAGCTTAGGTAGTAGAGTTGACCAGATGGAGGAAAGAATCAGTGATATTGAAGATAGAAATTTGGAAATGACATGGATGGAAGAAGAAGGAGACTTGAGACTTAAAAGAAATGAAAGAACTCTACAAAAACTTTCTTGCTCCATCAGAAAGAGCAATAATGGGCATACCAGAAGGAAAAAAAGAGGGAAGGGAACAGAGAGTATATTCAAACAAATAGTCATTGAGAACTTCCCAAACTTGTGAAAAGAAATGGATCCTTGAATCCAAGAAGAAATAGAACACCTAATTAACTCCACCTCAACAGGCCTTCTCCAAAGCACATTGTATTGAAGCTGTCAAAAATCAAAAAGAAAGAAAGAATCCTCAAGGCAGCCAGGGAAAAGAAGAGAGTAACCTACAATGGAAATCCGATTATAATATCGCCATATTTTTCAGCAGAAACTCTACAAGCCAGGAGGAAGTGGAAGCAAATATTCAAACAATTGAAAAAGAGAAATTATGAGCCAAGAATAATATATCCAGCAAAGGTAATCTTTAGATATGAAGGAAGAATGAAGACCTTTCCAGTATACAGAAACTAAGGGAATTGTCTAACACACGACCTGCACTATAAGAAATACTGAAGGAGGCTATTCAACCAGGGGATAATTTGCGGCAACCAAAACATAAAAAAGGGGAGAGTAAAGGCCTGAATCGGAATATGGGAATGGAGAAAGTCAGCATGCTGAAGAAACTGGAATGCTCTAAATATCAAACTTTCTTTTACATAAACTTAATGGTAACCACTCAAAAAAAAAAAATCCAGAACTAAAATATATAATTAATAAAAGAAGAAACAGAGAGAGAAATCATAGAATACCACCACATTGAAAGAAATAATAGACAACAACAAAAAGGCCAAGGAACAATGGAGACACAGTCTTACCAGAAAACTAAAGATAGAATGACAGGAAATCCTCAGGTATCAATAATCACTGTAAATGTAAATGGATTGAACTCACCAATAAAAAGTCATGGAGTAGCAGATTGGATCAAAAATACTAAACCCAACCATATGCTGCCTCCAAGTGACACAGCTCAGCTACAAGGACAAACATAGACTCAAAGTGAAAGTGTGGAAATTGACACTCCAAGCAAATGGTACCCAGAGAAAATCAGGTGTAGCCATACTGATATCAGATGAAACAGACTTCAGGATAAAAAAAGTAACAAGAGACAACGATGGACATTCTATAGTGATAAAGGGGACTAGAAGGGGACTTCTTGATAAAGGGGCAAGAAGACATAACAGTCATCAATATTTATGCCCCCAATCGGGGAGCACCGAAATATACCAAGCAACTTCTAACAGAACTGAAGGGAGAAATTGACCAAAACACAATTATACTAGGGGACCTAAACACATCATTGACAGCTATGGATAGATCATCCACACAAAAAATAAATAACAAAATAGCAGCCCTAAATGACACATTAGATGGAATGGACATAATTGACATTTATAGAGCACTTCATCCTAGAACATCAAACTATACATTTTTTTTTTGTATTGTACATGCATCATTCTCAAGGATAGACCATATATTGAGACATAAAACTAGCCTCAGCAAATTTAAGAAGATTGAAATCATACCAAGCATATTCTCTGATCATGAGATTTTGATATTAGATATAAACTGAAAAAAGAAAGCAGGAAAAACCACAAACACGTGGAGATTAAACAACATACTTTTAAAGAATGACCGCGTCAAAAATGAAATAAGAGGAGAGATCAAAAGATACATAGAAACAAATGAGAATGAAAATACATCCTACCAAAATTTTTGGGATGCAGCAAAAGCAGTTTTAAGAGCAACATTTATATTATTATAGGCCTATCTCAAGAAACAAGAAAAATCACAGATAAATAACCTCATGTTACACCTTAAAGAACTAGAAAAAAAGAACAAATGAAACCCAGGTCAGCAAAAGAAAAGAAATAATAAAAATCAGAGCAGAACTAAATGAAATAGAGAACAGAAAGACAATAGAAAAAAATTAACGTGACAAAGAGATGGTTCTTTGAAAACATTAATAAAATTGATAAACCCTTGGCTACCTAGACTCACTAAGATAAAAAGAGAAAAGACGCTAATAAACAAAATCTGAAATGAAAAATGAGAAGTTATCACAGATGTCACAGAAATACAAAGGATCATCCAAGAATACTATAAAGAACTATATGACTCCAAATTCAATAACCTAGAAGAAATGGACTATGTTCTTAGAAACATATAGCCTTCCTAGGCTGAATCATGAAAAATTGGGAAACTCTAAATAGACCGATCACCAGTAAGGAAGTGAATCAGTCATACAAAACCTTCCCAAAAGCAAAAGTCCGGGATCAGGTGGCTTCACTAGTGAATCCTACCAAACCTTCAAAGAGGATCTAATACCTGTCCTACTCAAACTCTTCCAAAAATTGAAGAAGAGACAATACTCCCTAACTATTTGATGAGGTCAACATTACCCTGATACCAAAACCTCGTAAGGATAACACAAAGAAAGAAAACTACAGATCAATATCTCTTAATAAAATAGGTATAGAAGGAAAATACCTTAACATAATAAAGGCCACATATGACAAACCCTCAGCTAATATCATAATTAATGGTGAAAAACTGAAGCCCTTTGCTCTACATTCAGGAACATGACAGAGCTGACCCCTATCACCTGTACTTTTCAACATAGTGTTGGAAGTCCTCGCCAGAGCAATCAGGCAAGACAAAGAAATAAAAGGCATCCAAATGTGGAATAAAGAAGTTAAATGGTCACTCTTTGTAGATGACATGATGCTATATATAGAAAACCCTAAAGATTCCACCAAAATGCTTTTAGAAACAATCAACGAATACAGTAAAGTTGCCGGCTACAAAATCAACATACAAAAGTCCATTGCATCTCTATATACTAATAATGAAATTTCACAAAAAGAAATACAAAAAACAATTCCCTTTGCAATTGCAGCAAAAAGGATAAAATACCTAGGAATAAACTTAACCAAGGATGTGAAAGACCTATATGCTGAAAACTATAAGACATTTTTAAAAGAAATTCAAGAAGACACAAAGAAATGGAAAGACATTCCATGCTCATGGATTGGAAGAATCAACATAGTTAAAGTGGCCATATTACCCAAAGCAATATACAGATTTAATGCAATCCCCATCAAAATCCCAATGGCATTTTTTAAAGAAGTAGAACAAAAAATAATCAGATTTGTATGGAACCACAAAAGACCCCAAATGGCGAAAGCAATCTTAAGAAAAAAGAAGAATGCTGGAAGTATCACACGCCCTGACTTTAACTTGTACTACAGGGCTACAATAATCAAAACAGCATGGTACTGGCAGAAAAATGGACACATAGACCAATGGAATAGAATTGAGAACCCAGAAATAAACCCACGTATATGGACAGGTAATTTCTGAAAAAACGCAAAAAACATACAACGGAGAAAAGACAGCCTCTTCAATAAATTGTGCTGGGAGATCTGGAAAGCCACATGCAAAAGAATGAAACTGGACTCCTATCTGTGACCATGTACCAAATGGATCAAAGACTTAAGCATAAGAACTGAAACAATAAACTGCATAGAAGAAAACATAGGTACTATACTTATGGACCTTGGGTTCAAAGAGCATTTTATGAATTTGACTTCAAAGGCAAAGGAAGTAAAAGCTAAAATAAATGAATGGGACTATATGAAACTTAAAAGCTTTTGTACAGCAAAAGAAACCATCGACAAAATAAAGAGACAACCGACTGAATGGGAGAAGATTTTTGCAAACAACGCCTCCGTTAAGGGACTAATATCTAAAATATACAAGAAACTCATAAAGTTCAACAACAATACAAAAAACCCAATTGAAAAATGGGCAGAGGACCTGAAGAGACATTTCTCCAAAGAGGACATACAAATGGCAAATAGACATATGAAATAATGCTCAACATCGCTAATCATCAGAGAAATGCAAATAAAAACCACAATGAGATATCACCTCACCCCAGTTAGAATGGCTATCATCAACAAGACAAATAGTAACAAGTGTTGGAGAGGCTGTGGAGAAAAAGGAACCCTCGTACAGTGTTGGTGGGAATGCAGATTGGTGCAGCCGCTATGGAAGGCAGTGTGGAGGTTTCTCCAAAAATTAAGAATTGAATTACCATATGACCCAGCAATCCCTTGCCTGAGTGTCTACCCAAAAAATCTGAAAACATTTATACATAAAGACACGTGTGCTCCAATGTTCATTGCTGCTTTATTTATGGTGGCTAAGACATGGAAACAACCAAAATGTTCTTCAATAGATGAATAGATAAAAAAGTTGTGGTATATATACACAATGGAATACTATTCGGCAGCATGAAAAGATGAAAAGGACCATTGTGACAACATGGATGGATCTTGAGATTATAATGCTAAGCAAAGTAAGTCAGACAGAAAAAGCAGGGAACCATATGATTTCACTGATATGTGGTATATAAACCAAAAACAACAAAAGAACAAGACAAACAACTGAAAGAACAAAACTCATAGACATAAACAATAATTTAGGGGTTACCAGAGGGTGAGGGGGGAGAGCAGATTAGGGCTCTAGAAGAAGGTAAATGTCACCTAATATATGGTGATGGAAAGAGAACTGACTCAGGGTGGTGAACACACAATGTGAGATACAGATAATGTATTACAGAATTGTACACCTGAAATCTATGTAACTTTACTAATAATTGTCACCCCAATAAACTTTAATTTAAATAAAAAACAAAGAAAGAAAAATCGGGAGTGTTTTAAAAATCAGAGGGAATTCCATAAATGAATAATGCAGTCAGTTAAATTAAAATATAATGAAAGGATTTAGCAGTACTGACAAAAATAAAATTAATGAATTGGAAGGATAATTTGAGAAAATCATCCATAATTCAATACATAGAAAAAGTGATGGAAAACGATAAAGACAACTGAGAGACATGTAGGCTATAGAAAAAAAAGAATAAAATAGAGGTGCAGCACACATTAAATAAGCATTCCTAATGGGAAAAAAGAGAGAGAGAGAAAGGGAGACTTATTATTCAAAGAGCAATTGAAAAAGAGTTTTCCAGAATTTAAGAAATATACATTAGAAGAAGTGCACCAAATCACCTGCAGAATAAATAAAAATAAATCTACACTTAGTTGTATTATAGTTAAACTGTATGACATCAAACACAAAGAAAAAAATCATAAAAACAGCTGCATTTGTTTTGGTATAGGCTTAATTACAAAATGACATTTTTTAAGTGCAATGGCTTCATAAATATTAGAATTCATTTTCTTTTCTCATGTAATGGTCTAAAGCATCTCTGTTCAAAAGAAATAATATGCAAGTCATGTATATAATTTTAAATATTCTAATAACCACATTTCAAAAAGTAAAAACAGTTATGTGAACTTTAATATTTTACTTTAATGCAACATATTTAAAATTATTTCAATATATAACCAACATAAAAATAATTAGCTATTTTACTTTTTTAACTAAACCTTTGAAATTCTTTACATTTACAGCAGATCTCAATTTATACACTACATTTTCATTAGAAATACTTGATCTGTATTTAGATTTTGGAAAATTTACTGTTGAAAAGTAGATTGACATTCTCAAACTGTTCTAAACATTTAAACAAGTTTTCAAGTCCTAACTTAAATATAAATGTTTAAATTTATTAATTAAAATTAAATAAAATTTAAAACTTATTTCCTTGTACGCGTTAGCCACATTTCAAGCATGCATGGTCACATGTGGCTAGGGGATACCATTTTGGACAGCATATGGGTAGGTGTCCTAGAACTAGTTGCAAATCTGGTCCAGGACAGCTTCTGTAATTCTTCACATTCCTGCAAGTGAGGAGGGGGAAAGTGGCTAGAAATCCATGTACACTTAAGACCTAGTACTGGAAGAAGTATACTCACATCCCTTTGGCCAGTGCTTACGAGAGTGTCTGCACATAGCAAGTGCTCAAATACTTGTTTAAAAAAAAAAAAAAAAAAGAAGCATCTTGTTACCCACCACTAAATTATAGTCAGATTTTTAAATTCTATTTTCTTATCTATAAAAGTAAGCAATTTCTGAACTATCTCATTCCTAGTTGAGTTAGACAATTTTTTTATCTGTTCAAAATACGTAATGGGTCCCTTAGGTAAGCAGATATAGTACAAATTATTTAATACCTCTTTTAATACTATCATCGATACACCCTGTAACTATTTTCTGTAACAGGAAACAGCCTGCAATCAGATTTATCTACATCATTTGGGAGGATGTTTCTTTACAGGGGTAGGAAATGCCCTCCTTCAGTAAAAAAAAAAATCCAAAAAAATAGTTTCATATGCAGACTTTTGATATTAAATGTTGTCAGTAGCATAAACAAAATGCAGTATTTAATCAACATAAAAAATATTTAATTCCTATAGGAGTCAAAATTTCATACAAACAATTCCAAGTAACTCTGTTGAGTATTATTGATTTGATTTTTAGATGGAGACTGCATTACTGATTGTGCCCACTCAGATCCACACGTGAATCTCATTATACACACTGAACAGCAGTTTTTATCTCACTGAAAATAGAATACAATACAAGAGGAAAATTTCCACAGTACTTTTAACTTTTCCTCCAATCACTGCCTCCTCCACTGGCCAGAAACCCTCCTTCTGCAGTAAATGCTATCTAATCTATTTCTTTCATGCATATTTTTAAAACTTGTCTTTTCCTCATAGTTTATAATTTCTGCCCTCCTCTCTAAATTATAAATTCTAGGAATTCATGTGGTAGATCTTGACAGTCCCTCTGCCTACGTAAAGTGCAGATGATAATGCCTGTATTATCTGCACCCTTAAAAAGTGATAAAGATCAAAAGGCCATGAAGATTCAACTGTGTTTTAAAAACTGTAGAGTGTTCTAAAAATGTGGATTAGGTTATTATGAATACAATGTGGAGGATAAATTATATGCACCAAAATTTCCCTTAGGAAGTGAATTATATCTGCTTAGAAATGTGCTGAGTGTGTAAGGTACCACTCTAAGAGGATCTGAGGAGAGAATTGAGTTGAGCAAACCGGAGGGGAAGAAATTGCTGGTTACTTAGGAGAAGGAGGGAAGAGAAGAAGAGGAGGGAGTGGATTTTGTCTGATGTCAGAAAGCTGCATATTTCTTTGTGTGATCCCTCCTTGTGACCCTCTCTCCCCATCATTAGTCTCCATATCGTCAACAAAATTACTAAACCAATGAAATGATTGGAAGTGAGATAGATGATGGAGACAGGTGCAGTGGAATCCAAAGTGATAGAATATTTTGCCCAGATATAAAGAGCAAGAGGACCCCTATAGGACCCTTTGGTTGTCTTAATGTTGGTTTAAACAGTGGGCATGATTGTAGTAATACTTGCTCAGAAACTAGCTTAGTGCTAACCACATAACAGACTCATATTTTGTTAAATAAGGAATAGTCATTTAACTGGAAACATGGAGAAATTCTTAAACAAAGAATTATGTAGTCGTTTTTCAATCTTTTTAGCAGTGAAACACTTTACAAATAAAATTTCTGCTGATCCCCATTATATAAAAAATGTTACAAATAATGAAGAGCTCCCTCAGAGGGATTAAATCTTTACAGTATGGTGGATATCAATTT
Organism: Rhinolophus hipposideros; assembly: GCF_964194185.1. Taxonomy (NCBI): domain Eukaryota; kingdom Metazoa; phylum Chordata; class Mammalia; order Chiroptera; family Rhinolophidae; genus Rhinolophus; species Rhinolophus hipposideros. The sequence continues at coordinate 42,695,529 of NC_138050.1, read as the reverse complement.
ATTGTTTGTGTAATAGAATGTAAATGCTGAAGTTTCAACTAAAGCATCACTGTGAGAGATATCAGAGTCCAGTGTGAATATGGGACAATTGCCATGTGCAAAAATGTATAAGGGATGATTGAGACCAGGTTCCATAAATCTTGAACACTTAAGAAGGATCAAGGTTATAAACAGCATCAAAAAGCAGAGAAAGAAAAAGGATCTGTGACTTTTCTTTAGAGGGAGATATTGAAATGCTGAGTCCTCTCCTAAAAAGACGGAGGAGAGTGCTAGTGAGAAAAATGCTAACATTTAACCCAAGAAATAAGTAAGAGGAAGCTTTAGAAGAGCTTTCTGTGTGTTCCATGAAATCTTGAAGCTAAAGTAACTATCTTATGGCAGCAGAACAAGAAAGGTTGGCTTCATTAGTATCCCTCTATACCTTTGAGGTCTTTCAAGAAAAGAGGTTTACAAAAGTGTGTCCTTGAACCAAATATGAACTATTCACAAGGAAGAAATTTGGACCATAGCCCTTTGAAATCCTTCCCATAAAGTTTCAGTGGGAACACAAGAGAACAGCAATTGGGGTAAACCACCAGAAAATAAGGCGCTTCGGGGTATGTGGCAGCTTGAGAAATAAAATATACCACCAATGTTTCAGGAGTTTCCAATTACTGAAGGCTCTAAAGAATCCATTAAAATACTAAGAGAGTCAACTCTAATCATTTGCCAGGCCCAGAAAGCTTGAAATAGCCCAGCTAAGTAAAGTCTGCTTTATCCCTTCTCAATCCCCTAGTTCCCCAACCAGGGGCCCAAAATAGCATAAATTGCTAGTGTGTGAAGGAGGGGAATGAAAATAAAAGAAACCACCCAAAAGGTAGGTTGCAACCAACTACACAACCAAGGAAAGGAAAGGAGGAATTTGAGTATGTGACTGAAGAAAACTGATTAATATCTTGGATTGGATGCATTCCAGTTACCAAGAAAAAGCACTGTTTGTGCTTTTTGACTCATAATCATTTGACTTAAGAATGAGCATAAAATTGTGGGATATGCAAAATTTTCCACAAAGAGACAAAGAAAAATAACTTATCTGTTGAAAAAAAAATGTTAATGGTTCAGGGTTGGTAAAAAATAGAATTGCATTTTGATTACATCCTGGGAGTTCCACATTCACCACACCAAGTTACATTTGCAAAAGCCCTAGAGCATCTCTTTGAAGCCCCTAGAAGATTAAACCAGAATATCAGAGTTTCAATTGATGCCAATCAATAGTCATTTATTTAATAACCATTTACGGAGTGTCTACTTTGAGTTGAGTACTGTACTAGAAGCTTTCACCTACATTATGTCACTTGTACTCACGGTGATACACACTCTCAGGTGATGTAAGAGGCCAAGGCCCTTTTACATACTCAATCTCACTTAATCCCCTCAAACACACTGTGATGTAATCAGGGCAGGGCTGTTATCTCCATTTTTTCTCCAAGGAAGACAAAGCTGAAGGAGTTAGACAACTTACCAAAGACCATAGCTAGTGAATGTTATAGCTTTTCATTGTCAGGCTACCTGATTCTCTCTCCTGCACTCTGTCCAATACAAGCAACACTCAACTTTGTCATGTGTCACTCCACATGCTTTTTGCAGATAGTCTGTGTAACATGTATTTATAACTGACTGCATTCATTCATTCTACCTTGATAGATCTTCATTTATAAAACTCATCCCTCTTTCTCTTTCTAGTCTATTAGATTGGCACTAGTGTAGAAGTTTTGGTTCTCATCTGCAAAGTAATTGTGATTAAAAAGAACAGTTTGAAGGCTATTATTTTCTCTTTGGTTGGTTATAGAAGTGTTTCCTTTGTTGTTTTCTTCTAATCCATATTTGGATATTAATTATTTCAAAGGACTCCTTTAAAAGGAGGTAAGCATCTAACACAATGCAAGTTTTTAGAAAGTAATCATTTCAATTCTAGGATGTGTCAGTCACTTTTGAGCCAGTAAACTCTTTATTCCTCCATTATCCAGTATATTATCTGAAATAGGTAATGCATTAGTCTGCTTGGGCTGCCATAACAGAATATCATACACTGGATGACTTAAACAATAGAAATTTATTTTCTCAGTTCTAAAGGCTAGAAGTCCAAGATCAAGGTGTTACTCTCAAGATTGGATTTTGGTGAGGCCTCTTTTCCTGGCATGTAGATGTCTACCTTCTCGCTGTGTCCTCACATGGTTTTTCTTCTGTGTACATGGAGGGAGAGAGAAAGAGACAGAGAGAGAGAGAGAAAGAAAAGAGAGAGAGAGAGAGAGAGAGAGAGAGAGAGAGAGAGAGCTCTTTCATGTCTATCCCTCTTATAAGGACATCAGCCCTATCAGATTAAGGCGCCATGTTTATGACCTCACTTAACCTACAGTACCTCTTTATAGGCCCTATCTTCAAACACAGTTGTTTTGGGAGTTAAGACATCAATATATGAATTTGGTGGGGAAACAAATCAGTTCTTAACAGGTAACAACTGATCCCCAGTGTTATCCCCAGAATACAGTAAATCTATGTAAATGTCCCAAACACCCAAGCTGAATTCAGAAAGGAAACTGATCAAGGAGAAAAGAGGGGGTTCCGCTTTCAGGTATGAGAGACAAAGAGAAAGAAGACCCAGATTGTGCAGATGCAGTCTCACTATAACTGTAATACAGCAAATCCCTTCTATCATTTTCACTAAAGCAAAGTAGGCAGAAAAAGTTCTTCTCCCCTCTGTATCTCTTAGACCAAAGTAACTGCAATTTGAAGATTGCATTACCTCATCGATAAGCAAGTAAGCTCTGGATACAGACTTGCTATATTCAAGTTTCAGTCTACCATTCACTAGCTGTATAAACAGGACTAGTCACTTAATATCTCTCAGTCTCAGTTTTTGCCTCTTAATGGGGATATCAAGGGTATAAATTTGACAGACCTGCTGTGCAGATTGAGGTTCAGTATGATTTTCTCTAATCATCTTTCCCATCTCACCCAGAAATGGCTCTAGAATCAAGTACTCCTAGAATCACTCTACACAAGTATTTGATTGACCTGCATGGTGACTATTCTGAAATAACCCTCTCCAGATTCATTTCTACTAAGATGTTGACTCTGAAAACAGTAAGAAGAGGAAGGAATGACTCATTATGTGTATCACTCACCTCCAGTAGAGGGCTGCTTTGCAGAAGACAGACAGAAAGGCAGGATCCCCTTTCCAATTGTGATTAGTTTGCTTTCCAATTGTGATTAGTAATGAAAACTGGAAAACCTAGTTCTGCAGGAGCAAGGGCTCTCCATATCTTTTCTGGCATTGTACCAAGTGCCTACCTCAAATTGGAAATATGTTAAAGAAAAATTTGTTAAACAAGGAAGAAAGGAGAGAAGAAGGAAGAAAGGAAGAGAGGGAGGGAAGGAGGAAGAAAGAGGTCTTTTATTTTAGATACTTAATATCTAAGGTAAAATCAAATGAGACACAAAACTGTCAACCCGAGTCCCGCATCTAGCTCCCCAAATTTTCACCAAATTGGAGCCATTTTACAAAGTAAAGTAAGACTTCCAGTTCCTGGTCCAGCCGGTAAAGAACTTGGAAGTTGTCACTTTTGTTCTCACAACAAGGAAAGTTCTGAACAACCTGAAAGTCAACAGCTCTTCTTCAATTCATCAGAAAATTAAAGTCTTAGGGAAAACTGCTACCCCAAAAATTGGAGACAGACAGGCTAATACAGAGAATGACAGCTTACCAGAGCAGAGGCCAAAGGGCAGGAGCCACAGCAGAAACCACCATTGGTAGGAACACTTTAAAGTGTAATTGACAATTTACTGGAGGCTCGGTTTGGACTACAGAAGTTCCCAACTCAACTTATGATTTCTCAAATTCACAGTCGTGTAAAAGTCATACCAATGCATTAGAAACCACACTTCTAATTTTGACCTTTTCCTGGGCTATATGATGCTGGGCAGTGGCAGCGAACTGCAGCTCTCAGTCAGGCTTGCAATCACCAGGGTAAACAACAGATACTCTACAGTGTACTGTGTTGCCAGCGTTTTTTGGATGCTGTGTTTTGTGTTTTTGCCTCCCATCCTATCTACCAAATACCATCTGTGTTTCCTGCTTCTGCTGAAGAGAGAAAGACAATTACTCTTCAGATGAAACTCAAGATAGTTGCCCAAGTGTAGGCTAATCTAAGTGTGCTGAGCACTTTTAAGGTAGGCTAGAATAAGCGATGATGTTCATTAGGTTAGCTGTACTAAAATCATTTTCAGCTTATGATATTTTCAAATTGCCATGGGTTTATAGGGATATAAACTCATCATAAGTCAAGAAGTATCTGTAGTTTGAGAGTTAGAAACTCCAGGGGACAAGGTGGGTGGAACACAGTCAAGGTGGGGGCAAGGGAGGGCAACACTTTTGTGAGTTTTACCTCTAGGAGCTCTGCCATGTATTCAGTGATTATAGTGTCTGGATAAGTGAAATGAATGACAGGAATGTTATGACAGGAGGGAAAGACTAAGAAAGGAAAGAAAATGGAATCATGCAAAGTACTTGATTAAACTCAAGGCCAAAAGAGAGTGGAAAGAAAAAATAAACAAAGATCAAAGGCAACAAATAGAAGACAGTTACAAATATGGTAGATATTACGCCAACTATATCGAGTCACTTTAAATATGAATGGACTAAACACGTCAATAAAAAGACAGAGAAAGCCAGCATACATAGAAAAACAAGACCTAGCTATATATTGTCTACAAGTAACCCATTTTAACTCTAAAGACACAGATAGATTAAAAGTAAAGACATGGAGAAAGATGTACCATTCTAACACTAATAGAAAGAAAGCTGGAGTGAACATATTAATTCCACACAAAGTGTGATAACATGAGTAAAGGCCTTCACCAGCTCCTGCAAAACTATCTTATAGGCCTACTTAGATTGCAGAATATTTAGAGTTCTAACAATTAGAAAAAATTCTAGAGGATTTTATATTAAGATGGTTCTCTTAACCCTACCTTGTCCTAATGGCATCCCCCCCCCCCACCGCTTGCATAAAAGTAGTACATTTTAGATTCAAAATGCCAAAACAAAGGTCCTACATAATCTATACTGATTCTCTAGTATGTACGTCATGGTTTAATTTCCAAGCCAGTCAGGATTATAATTTCCAGACATTTTCCAAAATATTTTGATTCTTCTCCTTTCTGCTGAGTAGCTAATCGAGAATCAACAAGAAGGAATGTAGAGCAAGCTGCCACCAGGTTGTAGCTCACACACTATCTGGCGTTCCCTACCCCAGATCTGAAGTGTGCTCAGAATTTTTAACCTTGTGCAACTACAAGACACCTCATTCAGTCATACCCATGTGATGGATAAGACATGTGGATCTGACTCCCAAGAAGTCAGATCAAGAATGGAGCCAAGTGTTGTGGGGCCTGAACTTCTTACAACTTTGAAAGACCCCTCTAAGAAAAAGAATATAAATTTTAGAAAACAAACTTAGGGTACACGAGTAAATGAGAAAATAAATCATAACAAATTACAAATTTTTAAAAGCTGGAAGATGCCACAAACATCACAAAGATCCAGAAAATAACATCATTTTTTTTCATTAATTAACCTTGTGACACACATCTATAATACCTTTCCCACAATTTTAACTGTTTACTCTTTGATCACCTCTTCATATGATAGTAACATTATAAAAATAATTTTCTATAGAGAATAGAAAAAATATTTCAGTCTTTCATATAGCTTTGGTTGCTCAAAATTTCCTTTTATTATCAACAGTTTAGAAAAGTTTTAGTGTCTCAACTCAGTATTAGTGATATCATATGTATTTTTAGGATTGCTAAGTATGAAAAAACCTCTTTCAAGTTTCTTTCATACTGAATTTGTAAGATTTCGGAGCATTTTAAATTTTCTTAGACAGTGAATAACTTAAATCCTCTATTAAATGACAACCCATTAATTAACCAGTCTGCCCTGGAGATGGCACCTTCAGTGGTAGTATTTCTAGAAGCCATGCCTACGCTGGGAAGGCTGACAGTAACTTCAGATAATCATATAGATGCAGCACATTAAACCCAAACTAAATGTGTCCTCAACTCCACTTCACTTAGGGAGATCATCATTGGGGAAAAGTGGATTATTGGGAAAACTGCAATGGAAAAAGACCAATTGCAGTTTAAAATACCTTGCTTTTGCAAATTTTCCAGACCATATAACTATGTGAACACATGCTGGGACCTCTCTCAGAGCCTTGGATAGGCTTTAGTAGCTTCGTGTATATCCTCCTCCAGATCAGAATTCAGGCGACTGTTGTTTTTATGGAAACAGAATGACATAGGTATGTGTTTCTCCTGTGGCCAAAGGGCTGAAGATGGGGTCAGGGAGGTCTTTATTCTACATCAGCTTGCAAGGAAATATCTTTATATCCTTTAAAATATCCAGATCTACATTTTTTTCTCTCTATTCATAATCCCTCCCAAACTCTTCCCTGTGGAGTCTTTTAAAAATCCTTCTTTACTCTGTTTCACCTTTTATAACTGAGTGGAGCGATGAGTTTTGTTTTAAAATGCAGACTGTTGATTTCCAACTGAGGGGGGAAGAAAGTGAAAACAATGGAAATAAAAGGTCAAAGAATCCCTCAGGTGAGTCACAAAGCTATTAATGTATTTTTTTAAACTTCATGTCTAAGAATTGGCTGAAAAGTGACAATTCAGAATGGTTAGTGGGAGAGAATGAAAAGTCACAATTCTGTGACATGACTGGGGCTCCACACTCTGCCTGTCAATGATTTTCAGAATTAGATAGCAAACCGTGACAGTGAAAAAAAAAGGCAAGATTGCAGTCGTGGTAGGAAATGACAAATAGGACCAGTGAGGTGGAAGGATTTGCAGGGGCAGTTATAAATCATGGCCCCTCAGCTGTGGTCACTGGGCTGGTCCTGGATGAACTTCACGAGGAGAGGGGGCAGAAAAAGGATAGTTGGAACTCTTCATGGTGTGAAACAATGGGGAGAAACTCCTGGCACAACAACAAGCAGACTGTGCCCTAAATCCCATGTGGAAATGGTGCTTTCGTGGGAAAAGAGAGGCAGCAAAGCAAGAAAGCAATCTCCTTTCAAAAGTGATGACATTAACATCCTGGCACAAAAACAATCACCCTGGCTACTAAAAATAAAAAACAAAAACTAACTAAAATCAAACAACAACATCAAAAAATGTCCATCTTTTCACTGTTAACATTCTTCTAAATTTTGGTAAATAAACTTACCTTTCCCAGCCTCTGTTTTCGTAAATGCTTAATAGCCTTACAGAGGTCTAAACTTATATTCAGTAGAGGCTCCCCACAGACACACAATGTATAATTCAGAAAATTTATCTTAGTAACTTTTAAAGCGAGATTTAAATGTGGTGATGATAAATGTTCTGTGTTTTTTCTTTTCTTCCCTCCAAGCTTTGTTGGAAGTGTGGAGATTCACACTCTAAATAAAAAATTGTTTCAAGGGACAATTTGGGGGGCTGTAATGTGAGAGATGGAATTACTTAAAAAGCCTGATATCAGCATAGTTAAAACCTGCTAGGGAAGGCAATTCAGGTTTCCCAGTCACCAAATGCCACGCTGACCCAGATTCAGAGTGGAGTGAATGCCTAAGTGTCACCAGACAGTTTGAATGCTGATTGAACAGGGATTCTATTTTAATTTTTTAAAACTGCCATTTCTTTTCAAAAGCCCCAGGGCATGCAAAGAGTAAAATATACCAATCATTAAAATATTTAAATTCACCAGCAGCGGTGATTAATAAAACATCCAAATGAAACAGTTTATAAAAAATGGTCTCAACTTGTCTGGTCTAAAATAGCACACTGAACCCAGCTAGCTCCTTTCTCTCAACCTCTTTCAGTTCTCACCCTACAAAAGTTTCCTGCAATTCAGGAAAAAAACGTACTAAAGCACCCATTGCAGAAAAGGCACTCTATGGTTGGAAAGATGATCACTTGTAGTTTTCACTTTCAGTGTATTGATAATTAATGGTCGAGACATTGTATTCTGACTTGTATCATTTATTTGTCCCCAAAGTCTATAGGGTAGGGACATAATCCAGGGCCATTGGCTAAACATAGCCTTCAGGCAGGTTTGAACTATTTGTGAATGGTTTTAAAACCAAGTGAGTGTCTGTGCATGCACACACACACAAACACACAACTGGGACAGTTTCTGCCCAGCAATATGCCCAGAACTGAGTAATGACTGCCTACCTATTAAATAAGGAGCTCAGGGGCTCACCTCAGTCTTCATAGTTCCCATTATTTTACACTCAATAACCTCTTTATTTAAAGTACCAGGCTGGCTCATGCACACTCATTTGAGTTTACAACCTGTGCTGTAATGATGCAAACAAAATGCAGTGGGTATAATGGACAGGCATTTGGTGAACAGGAGGAAAGAGGGGTCATACGGGAAGATGCAGCATATGTGTCAGATATGGACCGATCGGCAGAATTGTGCTGGTGGAAATGAGGAAAAGGGCATTCCTAAAGGAATGAACCACATCAGTCACGTGACAATGGTAGGAATGGGCAAAAAATACGTTTGGTAGCCTGGTCGGGCTGTGTGACCTATACATATAATGGGAAATAAAAAGGCTGGAAGGGTAGGCATCAGGCAGACAGTGGAATGCCTCAGCCACACTTTGGTAGCCTACATTTTAGAGTAGAAAATCTATGAAATCAGAACTGTGCTTTCAGATTACTTTCCTATTAAACTGCAATAACCCATAAAAAGCCCTTGAGTTACTGTGACAACTATCCCTAAACAGCAGAGTCTTTATCCTTAATTGTATTCTATGTCCTTTCTGCAGTATGAACTCATCAATAACATCACGTTCAACTGACAGTTTAGAACACCAAGAAACCACTTTTCTCCAGGGTACGGATGGAATATGGATGCAGTGGGGGGATATTGAACTTCCTGTCAGAAGACTAGGGCTCTCTTATCCAAGCTCCGCCTCTTACTATGTGCTCCTGAGCAAGTAGTTGACCTTCCATGACATTCCTATAAAATGTTGATGATAGCAACCTTATTCATAAGGCCGTTGTTCAAATTAAATGAAACAAACAGTGTAGTGTTTGAAAGTACCCTGCAAACAATACAATACACTGCAAATAAAAGTTGTTATATTATTAATATAAATATTAATTTTAGAGTAGAAAATTGGTTGGTCAAATTCCCATCCTTTCCTAGAGAAGGTCTGCCTTTTGTGCTCCCCAAGAAGACTGTCCATCTCTTATGCTTTCAGTCCAAGCCTTGGCTCCTTTATTTTATTAAGGTGGCCTTTAAAGGGTCCTACTGAGTTGGTTCACTTGATGACATCCCAGGGTGTGGCTCTAACTGCTGGTCTGAGCTGATTTCCAATAATCTGACCCTCCTAATGACCTCCGAAGCTAGCTAGTCAAATTCATTCTTTACAAATTTCTAGTATAACTTAAAATGCAAAGCTCTCCAATTCTTGATTCTGCTTTTATCAAGATAATTCTTATTCTTGTTAATAATACTCAGATTTCTTTAACTTATTTTCAGATACCCAAGATAAAAATTATTTAAATAAATAAATAAATAAATAAATAAATAAATAAATAAATAAATAAATAAATTTTAAAAAGCACAAGGGGATACCTCAGGCCAGTTTGGGAAAATATACAAAGAGATAAGATGTTGCATCTCCTCAGAGGGAACTTGTTGAAACCACAAACTTTGTGCCCAGGTAGACAGCGTTGGCCACACATGGAGCTTTAGAGCTCATGGGGGCTTTGTGAGACAGTCTTCATACATAAGTGGGGCCTCAGGTGGCACTCTATCAAGTTAAGGGTAAACTAGATCTAAGTTGTTTCTCTTCTTCCCCCAACCAATGGAAAATCAGTGAGAGCTGCCCTGGTAGTAAGCCTGAAGGAGAGAGGAAAAGGGAATGGCAAAAGAAAATAAAGCCATCCCTGGTGTCTGCCAATGGCCCAAGAGAAGCAAATGATGATCCTGAATATCATATACATGGCCTGGGGGTGGGGGGTGCAGAGACTCCCCATCCCTGAACTTGTTCCACGGCAGTTCGGTCTGGAGGTGCCAATTGATGCCTGGCAGGAACAAACACAAAACCTCTCTATTCCCCACAAATAATTTTTCAAGAATAATAAGCAGTAAGCAGTCATATATTACTAACCATATAAGAAGACTACACAAGCGAGACCGAAACCACAGACAGAAGAAACAGACTTAACAATTCCATCTGTTTAAATTCTCAGTTTAGTAGGGGAGGAAGTGCATGAACATAACTCAAAATAGGGCAATTTTCAATTTGAGAGAAGTATAGGATGTCACTTAGGATGGGGAAGTATTGCCTTCTCTGCAAAGAGGCTTTGTAGCATAATCACAACTCTACCATCGGCATTGTTCCAGAACAAAGAATGCCAAGAGGTCAAATGACAACAGAGAAGAAAAGAGCACTGAGCCTACAGAGCCAAGGGGGAGGGTTATACCCTAGCACTTGATGGTGCAATTAATGTTTCTGGGCCTCAGTCTCCACATCAGTAAAAGGGACAGTGACTACTATTTCAAGGGGAATTTTGAAAATTAAACGAATGGGCTTATATAAAACCCTGACATATTATCAGTGCTTAATAATGTCAGCGGCTTCTGCTAGAATTTTTTAGGCAAGAGCAAAATTAATCATTTTATTTCTATTAACATAGGGTGCTGTCTTAGAAAGTCAGGTGAAATATATTTTCCTGCTCCAACCATAAAATTCCCCCCAACTCCTCAACTTCTGGAATCTAAAACAGGAGAAACTCAAGCTGGCAACCAAGTTATGCATAAAACCATCACACAATAAATTTAAGCTCATGAATTCCAATCCCACAAACTATGAACAAACCAGTTTCCTGCTGGAGAGCTTTATACCCAAAGGAAATGCCTGTAGTAAGGACAATCAGGAGCAATTCTAGAAACATTTGAAATCCATTTGCCATTTTAATTGTCCAGGACACTGCCAGAACACTGGGAGAAGAGTAATCCAAAGGGATTAGCCCAACGGCCCCTGTTCCATTGGAGACCAAACCTTCATTCCAACTGTAGCAAACAGTCAATTGATCACAGAGCCGCCGTGATTGCCAGGTTTTCTCCACCTGTGATCACCATCACTGTCTGTGTGAGAAGAAAGAGTGAGCAGCAATTGAGACAATGCAACCTGAGTCATTTCTAGCTGGTGCCCTTATAAATATGCTTCAGTTGTTCAGAATAATTGCTTCCGATAAAGGCCAAATGTACAATTCTGACAGGGATGTCTGTATGAGTTTGTGCTGCTTGTAAACCTGTCAGAATAGATGCCTCCTTGTATTTCCATTTTTAAACCAAGCTAACACGTCAGGTTATTTTTCAAGAAATCATTCCATGTGTTCCATTCAAAGCCAAGTTTGAAAGCTTGATGAGTAAGTCCCCAGGGACTTACAGTTTTAATTAATCTAGCTTCATGTTTTCCTTCAATAAGGTAGGGATTCAGTGTCTTCCACCACTCTCTCTCACCCAAACCTGCTCCTCCTTTTGTATTCCCTGTCTTGGTAAAATCTACTACTATTTATCTGGTAATGCTGGAACCTCTTTGTCATCCTCTAATAGTCCCTGCTCTGAAATACCCACAACTAACTGGCTCTCTCTCCTATCAACACTAGATTCTAAAGACCTCTAAGCTCTGCATTTGCATGGCCACTGCCCATTCAGGCCCTCAGCACATCTCACTTGGGCTAAATACAAAAGTCTCTTCACCAGTGTCCCATCCTTTAGTCTCACCCCTTAAGGACCACCTTCTCCCAACAGGTTGATCATTAGAAAACAGAGATTTGACCAAGTCACCATCTTATGTCAAGTCATTCACTGGATGCCACCACCTTCAAGAAGAAATTCAAGCTCTTCGGCATTAATACAAGACCTTTCACTGCATCATTTTGTCCTTGAACCACCTCTGCCCACAAAGATCCTACAGGTGCTCTGGCTATACAGAATTACTTTCCAATCAGTCATGATGCCAGACTCTGTCACCCTGCAAGTCTGTATGGTTCCTCTCCTTGGAAAGCTTTTCTTCATAGCTTCCCTCCCATTCTCTACTAATTCATCTGGTAAATTTCTGTTTATCCACCATGACTCAACCAAAACATCAAATCACCGGGATGCTTTTTGCCACTTTCCCTATACACTCTTGGAATTAGTTTGAAAGCTAGATGAGCTTCCAGAGACCTGTGGTTTTCATTAGGCTGGCTTTATATTTTTGTTCCTCAGCTGTAGCACTACTGACATTTTAGGCTGGATAACTCTTTGTTGTGGGGACTGTCTTATACATTGTAGAATCCCTGGCCTCTACCGACTAGATACCAGTAAGCACCCTTTCTACCAACTTAGGAGGTCAGACAATTAAGTTCACGAACTTGCAACAATGTTGCTAACCTTTTTTGATATCAGAGGGGTTATTCATTATTAATTTGTACCAACTAGACAGTTAACCAAGTTTACTATTTGGAAGTGCTGAAAAGTCTGTGTGAAAAAAATTAGATGACGTGAACTTTTCACCAACAATTCATGGCTCTTGCATCCTGACAATGAACCAACTCACACAGCACTGTCTATGAGGGAGTTTTTAGCCAGGAAACAAATAACTATTGGAACACCCTCCCTACTCACTGATCTGGCCCCCAGTGACTTCTTTCTTTACCCAAAGATAAAGGAAATATTGAGTGAAAGACATTTTAATGACATTCAGGACATCAAGTGTAATTCGATGACAGCTCTGACGGACATTTCAAAGAAAGAGTTCCAAAATTGCTTTGAAGGGTGCACTAGGAACTGGTGTCGGTGCATAGCTTCCCAAGGGGAGTACTTCAAAGGTGACCATAGTGATATTCAGCAATGAGGTGTACAGCACTTTTCCTAGGATGAGTTCGTGAACTTAATTGTCAGACCTCGTATAACAACCAAAATGTCTCCAGACACTGCCAAATATCCCCTAGAGTGAAAAATAATTTCCATGGAAAACCAAGGCTATAGTATCATATAGACATCAGTCCATGGCTTTATTGGAAGTGTAGCTTATTTGACCATTTTCTACACAGAGGAGGATCTCCTTATTGGCAAAAACTATCTTTTTCTCATCACAGTAACCCCAGTGCCTACGACAGTGTCCATCACATAATAGGTGCTTGATAAATGCGTTTCAAATAAATGACAATAAATGAATAATCAAATGTCAAGTAATCATCATATGGTATTGCTCTACATGGTCAGATTTACCTGGCAGAAATCCCAAGATGGAAAGCATGCAGTCATGGGCCAAGAAAACAGTTCTGTCCCTGAGAATTCTGTGCTCTTAAAATCATAGATGGAATGAAAAGGAATTTTAGAGGTCAGTTAGTTCCACCACCAATATTTTTGATTTGAAAAAACAGAGGCACAAACAGATAAAGTAGCTTAGCGTATGCCACGCAGGTGGTATGCAACAGAATCCCATCCTGAATCTCCCACTGACCTTGGCAATATTACTTGCTTTTCTGTATACACAAATGGGAGAACTTGTCATACAAGTTTTGCCAGTGTACACAAACCATTTTTTAGCAGGTTTCTTTGCATCTATCCCGACAGTGCAGCTGAGATTTTTCTTTCTGTGATAATTATGAGATGCATTGGAAACCTTGGATAAAACTTTAGCTGCATAGGGGCCTATCCCTTTGCATTAGTAATCATCTAAATTATTTATGGTATTCCCATTTCAGACCATTTTGTTCTGAGTTCTTTACCCCAACAGCATATCCTAGTTTAAGCAAGATACTCCAGGATACTGATGATAAGACGCAAGCATTTAATGTGACACTTCTCAAGACACTAACGCTCGGCGAGAAGAAAACAAACTAATCAAAACAAAGCTGTAAAATGCCAGTTAGACTGGAGATCTCCATCCCCACAATCTTAACAATGGTATTCTGCCTTGAGCAGCTCACTCATCCCTACAAGCTGAGAGAGCAGCTCAGTTTCTGCCCTTCCAGTACCCAACACTGCAGACCAAAGCCAAGTCGTAAGAGTGATATACTTTTACACTTAAAATGAACAGGTAGCACTATGAGGGCATTTTCAAGGCCATACAATTCATACTCTGGTAGCCATGGGGATGAGGTAACTTTAGCATTCATAAAGTGCTGAGAACAGAGCTGCTTAACCAACAGATCAGTCCACTGAATGGTGACCTCTTTTATTTCATCTCCTGTGGTATAAAAGCTTCCTCTCATTTGTGCTAGTGAAAAAAGACAGAGATTGTCTTTCATTTTTGCTTATACAAGCTCCTTGAAATGGGAGGAGAGAGGGTTTTGTTACCTCTAGGGCTTGACTGAGATGAGATAATATATTTCCTATTCTTCATTTCAGAGAGAGAGAAAAAAAGTTAGAAGATTATGGCTATAGAACCCCAAGTGCTTTCTGAAAGAAAATAACATAAAGAAGTGTGAAACTAAGGGAAACTTCCAGACTCTGCATGGTTTAGTGATGATGAAGATGAAACAGGTGAGGCAGAACATTTCAAATTGCCTAGGTTTTGTACAGTCCTGAAATGGGCTTTATGACCCAGTTGCGGCAAGGCCACCTCAGTCAGAACTCCAGAAAAATGTCTGGAAAGAATTCACTAATTTCCATTGCAATTAGGAATAGAGAATAAAACTGACCTTGGAAACGGCCATGGTGTCAGTATTTTCTAAACACCTCCAGTTTTAAAAAACATTTGCCATCCTTCTAACATTAATTCTTGCAATTCTAAAGCTGGCCCTAGTTAAAGAAGAGCCCCACCTATGATGTATCAGTACATGATGCATTTTTATACTCTTGTATTCGAAAACCTTGGAACTGCCTGGCATTACAGCCAATCTTACTGAGGCAGGAAATTAACACCTAAGGAAGATAGAAACTGAAATATAGCTATCTCCTGATAGATGAGAGAGAGAGAGAGAGAGAGAGAGAGAGAGAGAGGAGAGAGAGATCTGTTAGAAGTTTGTTTTCCTTCTTTGGATTTGTCATGTATTCATTATTATATTTTCAGCTCTTTTTGGTTTTTTGATGGACTTTGCCTGATACTTAGTTATTCTTGTACAAATGATGACAAATAAATTGACATATGAGTTGGTTGTATGATAGATTATATAAGATTCTTCCGTAACATAGCTGATTTAAGCTCAGACTTTAAGTAATTACAAAGCTCAGGTAATTACATTTCACAATACCTATGAGAAAGGAGTCACTAACCTGGTTCTAAGGTTTGATTTCTGAAGAGTAGCAATTATTTATTTGCATGTCTGTGAGATTTTTATTATTATTTATGTCCTAACATTGTATATATAGTTGTAATTATAATTTTCCTGTTATCTTCAGCAACATTATTTCATTTTTTCCAAGGTTATCTTAAGCATTATTTCAATAGCTTGGAGTTCATGTTATCAACATCTCTAAATGATATTTATGATATTAACTTATCATGGATATTCAACACCTTAATAATTCATTTGTATCCAAGGTAATGGGCTCATTGCCTTTCAGAGATCTCCATTATAGAACATGTTTGCTATGTTTGCTTTATTATAGAATTTAAAATCTTAGCTACAGATGTGGGCATGATAAATGAAGTTTTGAGACAGATCAAGGAGTTCAATTTAACATTAAATGCCTCCTCCCTCACCTTTGCTTCCTTATTTAGCACTCTTGTCTTCCAACTCCTCATATTCCCCGGGACCTCAGTTATTATCTGTACACAGATCAATGCCAAATATGTATTGCAAGCCCATATCTCTTGCTTTTACGTACATACTTCTCCATCCCACTTGGATAACCAATGGGCACCTCAAACTCAACATGTATAAAACTAAACTCATCTCCTTGTTGGCTTCTGTAACTTCCCGTGCTCTGTAGCTCAGGGAATGACATGTGAATCCATCTAGCTGTCCAAAGAAGAAAAGAAGGAATCTTCTTTGACTCATTCTTCTCCCTAACCCCAAATCCAACCCATCACAAGTCTTGTCAATCCTTCCTCTTTGATGTGTCTCAAATCTGTCCTCTCTGTTTGTGTTATCATTAAGTTCACACCACCATCACCTCCTGTACTGCCTGCTGATTGGTTTGTCTTCCTTTACCCTGACCACCTCCATCACCTTTCACAATACAACTAGGACAACCTCCCTAAAAAGCAAATCAAATCTTTCCATTCTGCTTTGAATTCTCCTATTACCTCTATTTCTCTCTGGATAAAATCCCTTAACAATTCACCACCTGCTTTCCCTCACTGCCTCAAGCATGACCATTCTTTACCTTTAACTTTGTGCCTTAAACATATTGTACCACTTGTAGCTCAACAAAAGGCAATACTTTTTTTCTTTTCTTAGGATCCACAGACAGCTGTTCTTTTTACCTAGAAAATATTCTCTGCCACATTCTCCCTTACCTAGATAATTAAAAATCATCCCTCAGGTGTCAGATCAAGCATAACTCTATTTAAAAAGCCATTCCTGGACAACCAATTGTCCTTCACTCCCTCATCTCCAAAGCTGGAATTTCTGGTCTTCCTATGAGGCCTACTCCATCATAGTATTTTTTTCACTCTTTAATAATAACTTATAGAAATCTCATTATAGGCTAAACATTGTGCTAAATGACTACGTGAATTATGTTAGAGATTCTAACCTTAAGGCTTATAGACCAAAATTTAATATATAGGTATTTTGTCTGACCTAATAGGACTTAATATTTTATTAATTACATGTCAGTAGTCTCTAAAATCAGGATATTTCACATGAAAAATCTAGATTTATAGCTTCCTTTGAAAAATCATTAAATCTGGCAAAACTGGATCCACATTTCTGGATATGGCAAAAGTAAGCCATACTTGAATTGTGGCTATGCTCCTTAGTGGCTGTGTTAATCTGGTAGGGCTGCCATAACTAACTATTACACACTGGGTGGCTTAAATATCAAAAATTATTTCCTCACAGTTCTGGGCACTGAAAGATCCAAGATCAAAATGCCATCAGGTGTGGTTCCTTCTGAGACCTGTCTCCTTGGCTTGCAGACAGGACAGCCACCTTATTTTCATGTGGCCACATGGTCTGTTCTCTGTGCACAGCCATCCCTGCTGTTTCCCTGTCTATGACCAAATTTCCTTCTCTTATAAGGACACCAATCAGATTATATTAAGACCTACCCTAACAACCTCACAAATTTGCTGCTGTCTCCAATATAATCACATTCTAAGGTACTGGGACTTTTGACTTCAACATATGAACTTGGTGAGGACCACAATTCACCCGCTACCAATGGCCTCATACTCTCAGGTGTACACAGTCCCCACCTTACTCTATTGTAAACCAGACAAGCACTCATATACCCAGCCCAACTCACTCATTTGAGGTTATCTTTCTGGCCCCTAGAGTTCAGTTCATGAGCCAATGTTTTCCTCTCACTCTTTTGTGAAATTTTTGTGAAATTAATCCTCTCACTGTTTTCTGCGATAGTTCTCTGACTCTGGGTCTAAAGTTCTTAACTAATACATTACACTACCTTTATCATGCAATACTAATGTGCTTATATTTTTCTGCCCTGGATGTGAGTATCTTAAAAACAAGTACTTGTTTTTATTCACCACAAGGTAGCTTCGTGATAAAGAGAGCAAGCTCTTGAGCCAGGGTGTTGGAGTTTGAATCATAACTCTCCTCCATCCTAGCTGTGTGACTTTGGACAACTTATTTAGTTTTCCTATATCTAATCTGAAAAATGGGGATAATAATAGTGCCTATTTTCTAGGTTTTTTGAGAGAATTAAAGGAGTTAATACATGTAAAGTACTCAAAACACTACCTGACACATAGTAGTTACCCAATAAATGTTGGCAATATTATTAATCTTTTAAGAACTTTTTATAGTATCCTCTTTCATTTATTCAATAAATATTTATTGAGCACATATTATATTCCAGGAACTTTACTGAACATAAAAATTATTTTTTAAAATAAGAGAGAATTGAAAGAGAGAGAGAGAATATTAAACATAAACTCTGAACTCAAATAGACTCTAATTACAAGTTTGAGATCAAAACGCTATTTGAATATCCAATGAAGCTCCCAAAACCTATTTTTCATACACCCAATGGCCTTTAAACATATTCCATTATTCAGTCAAAATGATACTAACATTTAAAAAAATAAGTAGGAGAGAATTTCACTAAGAAGTCGCTTAAATTTTCCTCTTCCCGTGGACACACCGAATATATAGCTACAATTTTCCTCTGTGGGAAATCCAGAACTAGTTGACTAAGGAAAATACCCACATTGGAATGGATAGGAAAGGCTGAAACATACGGTTACCATAAAACTCATCTCCAGCATAGTGCCTTACAATTGAAAGGGAAACCCCAACTCCCAGCTTTTCCCTGAGGAATAAAAACTTTGAACCACACAACTAGTGTCACAACTTTGAAGGCTGCCACTGAGGGATGGGCTCTTAAATCACTTAACTCTGATAGCCAAAAGGGCTTGCATTCATGAGCCCCACAAAATTATAGCAAACAAAAAAGCAGTTTTAAATGGATGTAGCAGCACCCCACTACACATACAACTATACACCCTAGTTCAGCTCAGAGGGAGCAAGCAAAAATGCCCATCTCCCAGTTTCTCCCTGGAAGGGGTTTGACTGCATACCTTCCCAACTGCTGCCTGAGGGTTCAGCTTCTAATCTTCCTCTAATCTAGGTTCTGACTGCAATTCTCTCTGAAGCCCAAAAGAGTCTGTGGGTACTTTCCCTGCATTCTCTTCCTAATTAACTCCAACAATAAAACCAAGTTGCCAGCATCTCCCTGGAAGGAACTTGTCCATACATCCATTGCCCCAACATTTACAGCTGCCACTTAAGGGTATCACCTACTTCTGATATCACCTACTTCTGATAGCCAAGAGGGTTCAAAATTCATGAGTCCCAAAGGAACATATTAAACAACAGAAAGAAAGATGAAAGAAAGAAAGAAAGAAAGAAAGAAAGAAAGAAAGAAAGAAAGAAAGAAAGAAAGAAAGAAAGAAAGAAAGAAAGAAAGAAAGAAAGAAAGGAAGAAAGAAAAGAAAGAAGCAGTTTTCAAATATGTGTGCAGGAACGTCCTGTAGCTATCTTCCCCAGGCTCAGCACAGATAAAGCAGGCAAAAACACTCATCTCCTAGTATCTCCCTGGAAGGGAGCTGACTGCATATTTTTTCATCTTCTGCCTGAGGTTCCTTTTTTTAATAAGCGAGTATGTAGAAGTTGATTAGGATCCTCCTGGGAGCCGGATAGAGCTGGTGGTCACATCCCCCAATGTCTCTCCTGAGCTCACTCCAATAATAAAATCAAGCTTCCAGTTTCTTCCTGGAAGAAACTTGTCAAAACATCTCTCACCCAACTGCTATGATTGTCACCCAGGGGACTGGCTCCCAAATCACCTAATTCTGGAAGCTGACAGGGCTTGGCAATTATGAATCACCCAGGACCACACAAAACAAAGAAACAGTTCTATTTAGGTGCACAAAAACTCTTAATGACTATTCAATCAGCACAGAGTGAGAAAGAAAAGGAAAAAAAAAATCAAAACAAAATAACAGCTCCTGGTTTTTTCCTGATAGGGTTAGCCCTCAACTCCAGTATCCTGACTTTCCCAGATGCAGCCTGAAAGCTGGGCTTCCAATTAGCCTGTATCATGGAAGTAAAGAAACATGAAATTACTAGTCCTCTAGGAACCTAGACAGCAACATATGAGTATTTCCCATACCTTTGAGACACTCATGGATTTTGGGACACCTTTAACTACTGGGAGCCACTGAGAACAAAGATGGCAGCTCAGACAATCACAAAGGTTTGAGAGGCAACAAGAAGTTTGGGTCAGGAAGATTCAGGAGGTTCATCCCCTATGTGAGACCAGTCCCTCAATACTAGGAGAGGTAGCTTTTTTGTCTAATGTGCAGAAACTGATGCAGAGAGTCAAAGAAAATAAAGAAACAGAAATATGTTTTAAAAAAAAAAAAACAAGAACAAGATAAATCTCTTAAACCAAACTTAATGAAGTAGCAGTTAGTGATTTATTCAACAGAGAGTTCAAAATAACAGTCATAAAGATGTTCACCAAGGTTAGGAAAACAGTGCATGAACAAAGTGACAATTTGAACAAAGAAATAGAAAACATTTTTTAAAATACCAAATAAAAATCATAAATTTGCAGAATACAATAATAAAACTGGGGGAAAAATCTATAAAGGGTTTTAACAGCAGACTAGATCAAATAGAAGAAAGGATTAGCAAACTGTAGGACATAAAAGTGGAATTTATCCAATGGGGGGCAGGGCTGGGGAGTACGAAAAAGAGCAAAAATAACTTAAGGGACTTATGTATCAATATGCATTACATGGATCCCAGAAGGAAAAAAGAGAAAGGGGCAGAATGCTTATTCAAAGAAATAATGGCAAAAAATCTCCTTAACCTGGTTAAAGAAACAGTCATCCAGATCCAGGAAGACCAAAATGAACCAAATAAGATAAATTCAAAGAGACCTACACTAAGAAACATTATAATTAAATTTTTAAAAATTGAAGATAATTAAAAATCTTAAAAGCTGCAAGAGAAAAATAGCTTGTTAAGTATAAAGGAAACTTCATAAGACTAGCAGCAAAATTTTCAGCAGAAATTTTGCAGTCCTATAAGGGAATGAGATGATATATTCAAAGTGCTGAAAGAAAAATACTGACAGCCAAAATACTCTAGCCAACAAAGTTGTCCTTCAGAATAAAGACATAGTTTCCCAGACAAAAGAAAAACTGAAGCAGTTCACCGCCACTAGCCTAGCCTTATAAGAAGGGTTAAAGGGAGTTCATCAAGTTGAAATTAAAGGCTGCTAATTAATAACATGAAAACATATGAACGTATAAAAGTCACTAGCAAAGGCACATATATAGTTAAATTCAAAGTTGTGTAATACTGCAATGGTGGTTGGTAAATCTCTTGTTAACTCCAGTATAAAGGTTAAAAAACAAAAGTATGAAAAATAAATGTAACTACAATAATTTGTTAATGAATATATGTACAAAAGTTCTGCATTGTGACACCAAAAACATAAAATGGGGATGTGGGGGGGGTAAAAATATAGCTTTGTATGTGTTCAAAGTTAAGTGGTTATCAGCTTAAAATAGAATGTTATAACTATAAGATGTTTTATGGTTAGTTAGCCTGATAGTAACTGCAAAGTAAAAACATACAGTAAATATACAAAAGAGAAAGAGAAAGAAATCAAAGCATATCACTGTAGAAAATCATCAAATCACAAATGAAGAAAGCAAGAAGGGAAAAGGGAACAAAGGAACTACAGAATAGCCAGAAAATAATAAAGAAAAAGTCAATAGTAAGTCTATACCCATCATAAATTACTTTAAATGTAAATGGACTCATTTCTCAACTTACAAGACAGCTTTTATCTAAATTAACTAAGAAAAAAAAGAGAAGACTCAAATAAATAAAATCAGAAATAAAACTGATGATATAACTACGAAGGACGATAAGAAACTACTATAAACAATTATATGCCTCCCCAAAATGGACAATCCAAAAGAAATGGATAAACTCCTAGAAACATACAACCTACCAAGACTGAATCAATGAAGAAATAGGTAATCTTAACAGACCAACTACTTCTAAGGAGATTGAATACATAATCAATCACCTCCCAACAAAGAAAAGCCCAGGAGTAGATGACTTTACTAATGGCTTCTACCAAACATTTAAAGAAGAATTAATACAAATCGTTCTCAAACTTTTCCAAAAAATAGAAAAGGAGGGAACACTTTCATTTCCCTGACCTGCGTCACCCTAATACCAAAGTTAGACATGGGCACTACAGGAAAAAAATATCATAAGTAAACATCCCTGATGAACATAGATGCAAAATCTTCAATAAAATATTGGTAAAACAAATTCAGTAGTGGATTAATTCATATACTATGACCAAATGGAATTTATTCCAGGATGCAAGGATGGTTCAACATCCACAAATCAATCAATGTGATAAACCACGTAAACAAAATAAAAGAAAAAACAAATGACCATCTAAACAGTTGCAGAAAAATCATTTGACAAAATTCAATATCATGATAATTCATGATAATAAATTCATGATAATAAAAAAAATCTCAACAAATTAGGTATAGATGGAAGGTAGCTCAGTATAATAAAGAATAATATGATAAGCCCACAGCTAACATTATACTAAGAGTGAAAACTGAATGCTTTTCCTCTAACATTAGAAACAAGACAAGGATTTCCCCTACTCACTATTCACTACTGGGATTCATAGCCAGAATAATTAGGAAATAAATAAATAAATAAATAAATAACCTCCAAATCAGAAAGAAAGATGATATGATCCTATGTAGAAAAATTCTAAAGATTCTACCCAAAAACTGTTAGAACCAATAAATGAGTTCAGTAAAGCTGCAGGATAAAAAAAATCAATATGCACCAATTAGCTGCATTTCTATACACTAACAACAAACTATCAGAAAGAGAAATTAAGAAAACAATCGCATTTACAAAAGCATCAAAATAGAAATAAAATACTTTAGAATACATTTAACAAAGGAGATGAAAGATCAGTACATTGAAAACTATAAAACACTGATGAAATAAGTCAAAGACACACATAAACGGAAAGATATTCCATGTCCATGGTTTGACAGAATTAATATTGTTGAAATGTTCATACTATCCAAAGTGATCCATAGGTTCAATGAAATTTCTATCAAATTTTTAATGGCTTTTTTCATTGAAATGAAAAAAAAATCCTAAAATTCATATGGAACCACAAAAGACCCCAAATAACCAAAGCAATCTTGAGAAAAAAAAGAACAAAGCTGGAGGCACTACACTTACGGATTTCAAACTGCATTACAAAGCTATAGTAATCAGCAGTATTATATTGACCTAAAAATTGACATTATAGGTCAATGGAACAGAACAGAGAGACCAGAAGTGAGCCCATACGTATAAGGCCAATTCATTTTTGACAAAGGAGCCAAAAATGTACAATTGGGAAAGGACATTTTTTTCAATAAGTGGTGCTGGAAAAACTGGATATCCATATTTAAAAGAATGAAACTGGACCCCTACCTTATACCAAACACAAAAGTCAACTCAAAAACATATTAAAGATTTGAATATAAAACTTGAAACCATAAAACTCCTAAAAGAAAATATAGTCAGTGTGCTATTTGACATCAGTCTGCAATGATGTTTTTGGGTTTAACACCTAAAGAAAAAGCAACAAAGCAAAAATAAACAAGTGGGACAACTTCAAACTAAAAAGCTCTGTATAGCAAAGGAAACCATCAATAAAAAAGCTATGGAATGGGAGAAAATATTTGCAAACCACATGTTCAATAAGGGATTGCTATCTAAAATATAACAAAGAACTCATACACCTCAGTAGCAATAAAAAAATAAATATGTATATATATATATATATATATATATATATATATATATATATATATATATATACACACACATATATGCACATTTTTACTGGATATATATATATATATATATATATATATATATATATATATATATATCCTGCACAGAACCTGAACAGACATGTTCCCAAGGAAGACATATAAATGGGCAAAAGATACATGAAAAAGTGATCAACATCATTAATCATCAGAGAAATGCAAATCAAAACCACAGAGACCTTACACCTGTTAGGATGTGTATTATCAAAAAGAGGAGATCACAAATGCTGGTGAGGATGTGGATAAAAGGGAAATCTTGTACACTGTTGGCAGGAATGTAAATTGGTGCAGCCACTATGGAAAACAGTATGGAGGTTCCTCAAGAACTTAAATACATTGTACATATATACAATGGAATATTACTCAGCCATAAAATAAATTTTTTTTTCAAGAATAAAATCTTCTCATTTTTGCAGCAACGTGGATGGACCTAGAGTGTATTATACTGAGTTTTGTAAGTCAGACAGCGGAAGACAAATGTCATATGATTTCACTTACAGGTAGAATCTAAAGAACAAAATAAATGAACTAACGAAACAGGAACGATCTAGTAGATACAGAGAATATTTTGATGGCTGCCAGATAGGAGGGGAGTTGGGAGGATGGGTGAAAAGGGGAGAGGGATTAAGAAGTACAAATGGGAACTTATAAAATAGTCATGGGGATATAAAGTATAGCATAAGGAATATAAACATTAATATTATACTAACTTTGTATGGTGTCAGAGGGGTACTAGATTTAGTGGAATGATCACTTCATAAGTTATATAAATGCCTAAATTACGATTTTATATACCTGAAACTAATATAACATAGTAATTGAAATATAAAGCAATTATTTATTTAATTTTTTTGAAAAAAGCACTTAAAAATAGAACTACCATATGATCCAGCAATCCCACTCTGGGAATACAACCAAAGGATCATTATCTCGAAAAGCTATTTGTACTTCATGTTCATTGCACCATTATTCACAATAGTCAAGACATGGAAACGTAAGTGCTTATTGAAGGATAAATGGATAAAGAAAATGTGATACATACTGGAATATCATTCAGTCTTTAAAAAAAAAGGAAATCCTAACATTTGAGATAACATGGATGAACCTGGAAGGCATTATATAAAGTGAAATGAGTCACACAGGAAGGAAAGACAAACACTGCATGATATCACTTACATGTGTAATGTATTTTTAAAAAATCAAACTCAAAATAACACAGAGTAGAATGGTGGTTGCCAGGTGCTGAGAGGTGGAGGAAATGGAGAAAGACAAAACAGTACAAACTTCCAGGTATAAGACAAATAAGGTCTGAAGATCTAATGTATAAAATGGTGACTATAGTGGGTTATACTTATTGTATAATTTAAATTTGCTAAGAGGGTCGAACCTAAGTGTTATCTCCAACACACACACACACACACACACACACACACACACACACACACGTAACTGCATGAGGTGATGGATGTGCTAAGTAACTCAGTGGTGGGAATCCTTTCACAAGGTTTACGTATATCATGTGTACACTTTAAATATATTATAATTGTGTACACTTTAAATATATGACAATTGTATTTGTCAATTATACTTCAGTAAAGCTTGAAAAGAAAAAAAAGTAGGCAAACTTTTTATCCAAATACACCCCACATTAGAATATTCTATTACTTTATGAATGATTTCTCCATAAATGTTTCTTGAATTCTTACACCAGCAGTATTTCTATGACAGTCTTCTCCTTTTGGGTCTATGTATAAACAGTAATGAACAACTCTCTTCTACATAAATTTTTTGCCTTTTGTTTTGCTTTTCCTGATATAGATATTGCTATATCAGGAGAAGCAAAACAAAAGTCTATGTCCAAAATAAAAGTTGTAAGAGTTTTCCATCATTAGCTTTGTCTTCTCCCTAATTCTAGTTTACAAGTCCTGGTTTTTCCTACCAAACTAATAGTGTCTACTTGAAACTAAGTTTCCAAACTCTGAGCTGTGACTTCAGTTGACAATCTGATTTTACCTGGGCCATGTGTTCAGTTAGTTAGCACATGCTGATGATGAAGTGAAAGGCCAAATAATTCCTGTAAGAATCAGAGTTTCACCCAGAGAAATCCCTTTGCACCATCGCAGATGGCATCCTTTAGCAGCCAGTGCGCTCATAAATGCTTGTCCCCGCTAGCAGGAAGCAGGTGAGTGTCAGGGTAAAGCACAACTCCCGTAAAAATCAGAAAGCACTGGTCCTGTCCTCTTAGTCAATAGTAATAATCATAGCTGTCACTTACTGCAAGCTCACTTCACTCCAGACACGGTACTACATGCTTTTCTCATGTGTTATTTCATGTTATCTTCACAGCCCTATGAGATATTATCCCAAATTAACCTTAAGAAAACCAAGACAAGTCATTCGCCTAAGATCAGAGTGGTAGAGCTAAGTGGACCCCACATCTAACTTGAGACTCCAGAGCCCTTGTGGTTCACCCACAACACACCATTTACAGTATCAGCACTACAGGGTAACAGAAGATCTAGGACTTTGTTATTCTGTCCCAGACTCAGTTCCCTGTGACCTTGGGAAAGCTTTGTCCATTTGGTCCTGGGTGCTGCGGATGGATCCCATCGTGGAAACACATTAGGACTCCACTGTTTTTGGCATTCACGCAGATTTCTTTCAGTCTTAATGTCTCTGATCTCATCTTTCTCTAGCTCCACATCGTGGTCCTGAATTTTCTCTTAGACTTCCTCTGCTTGCAGAGCCAACTGAACATGTTTCTCTTTCAATCTGATATGTACTCTTTGTCTCCACTTCCATCCAGTCCTGGTTTCCTACATATGTCACAATCTCACCCTGAGAAAAGATTGGACAAGTCAGTTTCTCTATGTATCAGTTAACTTATCTACTGAATAAGGGATGTGGACTAGATTACCTCGACTTCACTTTTGAGCTCCCACGTGTAATCATTAATAAAATGATTACTAACATTGTTGCTGGGGAAGTAAGTCTTCCCTTCATTGGACAGAAGCACTACACAGTTCCACCCTAACTCCCAGATCTTACCCGATGACAGCGGTTGTGTATTTGCCTTATATGTGGAATCTAAAGAACACCTGTGAACTATATAATGAAAATGAAATTCCAAAAAAAACAGCTTACTTTATATCCCACCAGGATCATCTTTTCTTTTTACACCCAAATTTTAAAAAACAAAACCTATTGTTATATTTCAAGAGGAGGACTCATGCCATAAACGAATGCTCCCCCAGGAACATAAAATAGAATTAAAAAAATAATGAGGAGGGAATCAATTTGGAACAATTCTGGTTTTATGTGATTGCATGTAATTAATCTTTTCTACTCATTATTATATATTCAAGTCAAAGTATTCATGGCCAAAAGGGGGAAATACTAGAAGGCATCCATTTCCCCTTGTCATGCTAACAAAACAATTTTACACTTGTCATTTTGAATGTCTCAAGAGAGGTAGCATTTTCCAACCACAATGAAGTCAAAGTACAATTGATCAGGGTATGGGGAGAGAGCAGATTGGGGTACGGAGAGACATCCATTGTTTTCACAGAGTTCCACCTTACACATTACTCTAAACTTCACGTACCTTCTGGAATCTCCTATCTACAGTAGGCACCTGAATATCTAGAGTCCCCTTCGGGACTTCCTCACAGCTTACTGGAGCCCGGACCTATACCTACTCCACCAAAACCTCTTTGAGGTTGAGTAGAGGAAAGCAGTGACTTTAAAGACCCTGGCTCTTTCACTTGCCGGCTGTGTGAACTTGTCCAGGTGATGTAATGTCTCTGATCCTACATGTGTGTCTTTAGAAAGAGAGTAATGACAATACCTGTCTCACAGGGCTGATGTGGGAATTAAATGAAATAATGGTTATGGACATGCTTGGCAGAAAGTAACGTACAATGGTCAAGCGGCTGGATTCCTAACTATGCTCCCTGCATTTGATTCCCAAATCACCTTTTATAAACTGTATATAACGTTACACAATTTGCCCAAACTCTGTATTCCACGGGTTTCTTATCTATTTGATGGAAATAATAATTGCACCTATCACATAGGTCATTGGGAAGATTAAATAACAGAATGCTGTCAGTGCCTAATGTACAGTGAAAGGTCAGTAAGTGTGGCTATTATTATTAATGCAGGCATGGAATTGGAAAATGAGCACTTAGGACTTGATGGGTCAGCAGGATTTCGGTAGGTGTTTGCACATTCTTAGTATGTATACTAAGTGACAAGGGGGAGAGATAAAGGGAGGAGAGAGAAAATAAACATTTCTTTCGATAGGACAAAGAGGGAAAACTTCTAGAGGAACTTGCCCTTCATTGATGTCATGGCCATGGGCAAAGATAATAAAGTACTTCCCATATCTAATGAGGCTCAAGGTAGCCAACTTTTGCTATTTACCACTCCCTAATGTCGGTTCGCTCTCTTAGCTCAGTGGACTTTTTTCATATTTCATTCTTGAAAACAATCAACTGAGGAAATTTAGATGGAGTTTCTCTGTGAGTTTTTAAGAGTGCATCAGGGTCATAAAAACAAAGTGGTTCTATCTATATGTAAATGTAGAATTCAAATATATCCATTCTAATAATCAAATTATAAAGGAAATGGTCCTCTAATAGGAAGCTAATAAAAGTTGATTCTTAAGGCTGCCTGGAGCTGCAAGCAATAAGAAACAGATTTGTACTGTGAATATTTTCTGTTTTCTTCTTCTTCCCCTCCCCCACCCCCACCATTTCTATGAACTGTGCAAATGCTAGGTGACGCAAGCTTGGATTAGAAGAAAATACTCATAGATTAAGCAACCAGAGTTCACATTTGACCAAATCTCCCCATCCATCCCTCTCTTTCTCTCTCTCTCTCTCTCTCTCTCTCTCTCTCTCTCTCTCTCTCTCTCAAAAATTTCATGAAAGGGTTTGCCTAAAAATGCTAGATTGACTAGAATTTTCCCCTTCTGTACATTGCAGAAATGTTCCCTTTGGAACTATTGATTAGCTATTGGGACTGTGCTTTGGATAGTGAGGACACTGTTAACAGGGCACAGGGAAGCAAATGCGGCCTAACCAGCTTTTATGTAATACATGGGAAGGGAGAGTCACATTTTCTTTAACCTCTTAATTTTCTAGATGCATTCCCTGAAAATGTGGCATTTTTGACCTAAATTAGTTTAAGGAATTGTGTGTTGGTTACTGCAGAGAAAGCAGGCTTGAGAGAAGGAGAGAGATGAAAATAGATCCCTGTCGTCAGGGTTATAACAAATTGTTTCCCAGATGAGGAAATAGAATAACTAGCCACACACCTCTGGCTGTGACCAAACACAGATTTTTCTCACTAGTTTATTGTCACGCGGATAGAAAGTCACAACAGCCTGAATGGCCATCCAGAGCTGGGACAGAAGAATATGGACAATAATCCAGCCCTTCCATGCAGCTCATTTTCCTAAATGACTAGGAAAGAACTCCTCCCCCACGCCCTGTGGATAATGCCTCTTCAGCCAGGGAAAAAGACCTTTCCAGCTCCTGCTGTCACCACGCTGAAACTCCTCATCATAACCGAGGAAGAGAATACCATGGGAGGAAACCCCCACAGGACCATCGCCAGATGGTGTATTATATAACACAGGGCATAAGAGTAATACTTTGATCATAAATGTGAATAATGCCTCAAGCTACTGATACCACAAGGCAAAATGGAATAATGGTGTGGCACAAGAACATGAAGACAGTATTATCAGTGCCCTCGGAGGCAAAGAGAACATAAGCATACTATTTGGGTTACTTCAATATCAACACTGCCCAATAAATATTTTGAAATGGTATGGAGTCTTTATGTTTGGTTTTGTTTTAATTTTGAATTTAGTCAGGGCCCACATTCTCCAAATTCCCTGGAGATCCAACCTTTTATTTTACACCTGGCCAGATTTATCCATTTCTGTTACCTGCCACTTCTTTTAAGAATTTGAGATCCTGAGTGTGAGAGACAGGCTATACTGAGTACATTTTAGAGCACATTTAAGAGAAGCTATACCTTCCACTGAAAGCCACTGATAAAAGAATTAGGATTAAAGGTTGCTTTCAGCAAGTACATGAGTAAAGTCATCAAAGCTTGAAGCAAGAAGTCATGAGATAGCTACACAGGAGAGTCTAGGCTCTCAAAAACTAGCCACTTGCCACATGTCGTCATGGAACACTTGAAATGTGGCTAGTCCAAATGAAGATGTGCCGTAGCACAAAATAAATGCACACCAGATTTGAATGATTTAGTACCCCCCCCCAAAAAAAGTAAAATATCTTATTAATTAACCTTTATATTGATTACATGCTGAAATAACAATGTTTGGGCATATTGGTCTGAATATATTATTAAAATTACTTTTAGCGATTTATTTTTATTTTTAATGTGGCTACTCAGAAAGTTAAAGCTACATTTGTGGCTCCCATCTTGTTTCTATGGACAACACTGGTAATGCAGAACCAAAGCCATTCCCCTAGGTGCACAGACTTGTTCATACCTTTTGGAATTACCTTAGTGAAGAGGAACCAAAGACTAATATAAAAAACCACTATGTGTAGCTTATAGCTTATAATATACATGTCTGTAATAAACCATATATAGCAATCATCATACAGAATGGGTTCAGGAATTCTTAAAGAGTTTTATAAAATAAAATAAAAAAACACTATAGTCAGCATACATAGATCCTTTAATTGGATAGACTCTAGTGGGCTAATTAATTAGTAATAATTATAGAATCCTAACTAAAGAAGCTCATTTAGTCATCATAGAGTACAGACCATCTGATTTCCAAGGGTTCTCTGGACACTGACCTGGGAACAGATCTCGGCTCTTGAAATTACCCCCATGATCACTCTGCAGAGTGACGGAAGGGAGGAAACACTGAAACTTCCTGTCTGACAATGGAAGCTCTCATCCTGGCTTTGTATTACTAACTGTGCAACCCGAAAGATTTCAGTTAACTGCGCGGAGTCTCAGTCCCTTCATGTATAACAAAATTGGAGTGGTAATGTCTATTCGCTCAGGGTTCTATGAGGATTGCAGGGGATCAAGTGTGTGAAGGGGCTTTGTACTGTGCAGTTTTCTCTAAAAGCTTGCCACTATTAGCTGGAGTTGGAAGTTTTTGTCACACCGTTTTCTAGGAGCCAAACCCAAAGCATGTCTGTGATCACATTCCTGTCAGTTGATGGAGCTCCTTTGCTAGTTGTGTTCACCCTGAGCTAGTTAGCAAGACGACACTTGTGCACCCCCACACAAAGCCTGCTCAAAAGTTTGAAAAGGCGGTAAGGTAACCAAGTGTTCTGTCTTTAGTGTCAGACAACCGATGACATTCGATCTTCATTGAGTTGGACAATTTTTGAGGGGTTCTCCAGATTCTGTCGGTTGTTTGTACATCGATCAGCAAACCCGCTTGTTCCTTTTCATGGCACCAGTGGATTAGTCTCAAAGTAAGATACCACAGAGCCTGAGCTGTGTACTTTTCTCTCTTACCTCTTTTCAGTCTTTTAAGCTTTGAATACTCTATTCCTCTCTCCCTCTGTTCCAGTTTCCTCCCATTATTAAAAAAAAAAAAATCTACAGATAATTCTAGGTTCGTCGTTCCCAGCTTCTTCATTATAAATGAGTGTCCCCTGAGTCAGTAATCATCTGGAATAATAGTGATTTTAAAATCCAAGTTCTAATAACACTATGTGTACGTGGGTGCTCCTTGTCATTTCCTCTGAATCTACCAGTTGTAACAAGTAATATTTTACTCATTATTTTCCTAAATTAATAAATTCATTGTTAACTACTTTATATAAAGCACTCTGAGAGTCCCTATAAATCATAAGAAAGAAACATGAACCAGGTCCCTGAGTTCTCCCCTATGGACCTCGCATAGATTTCTTTCTCCTTCCTTTGTCTTCATGAACCTCAGCGCCTTGAACACATCATTTTGACCCCTTGACAGGAGACAACTTGCCTTCTACCCACAAATTCACCTAGCTCCTAATTTTCATGTATATAGGGATTTGCTGGTGTGCCCAGTGGGTATCCCTCTTCCTGAAAGTCTTTCCTGAGCCTTGCAAGATGCTGGGTAACCTCATACAAGTTACTTAACCTCTCTGTGCCCTCAGATTCTTTGTAAAACAGAGATAGTAGTAGCATCTACCTCAAAAACTTGTTGTGAATGTGCTAATTTGTTGTTAGCACATTATAAGCACTCAGTAAACATTAGACATTCCTATAATATCAATTGAATCTACCCCAAATCTCTGTTAGATACCCCTTCTCTACGGCTACTATACACTGTGCTTCTCTTTAACACAGCAATATTTAGTCTACTATAATAGTCTGTATAACTGTCTATCAAATTAAATATAATGCTTACTATTTATTTACAGCTTGCCATGTATACTAATACCTTGCTTATTATAATTTGCTTATATTAACTCATTTCATCCTGTTCAACCCTATAGATCTATAGATTTATCTATCTATAGATATATCTATAGATATATAGATATATCTACATACATAGATATATATATCACATAAGCAAGGTATTAGTATTGATATATAATATTAATAAGCAAGGTATTAGTATTGATATATAATATTTTTGTATTGATATATAATATTTTCGTTGTTTCAGCTGAAAAAGGTAAGACTTAGATAAAGTCATATACCCAAGGGCACACACTTAGTAAATGAGAAAACTAAGACTTGAGCCCAATGTCCATGCTTTCAACCACTCATCTTACTCGACCACCTCCCCTGAGGGCCCATTCATTCTACCATCTGTATGTGCCCCTGTGGCTAGTACAGTTCCTGACACATAAGTTTACATTCACTCGTTGGTTCATGAATATAACCCCTTTCCAGGGAAAGGCATAAATATTTTCGTTCTTCAACCAAATATAGTAAGACACACAAAAATGATGTGACTGTCACATGGATCTATGGGTAGCTTTTTAAAGGGTTAAGCTGACTGAGCTTTCTCATTTTAGAAGTGTTACCATATCCTTTTCAGGAAGGAAAAAACATAACAGGAATAAATCGTAGGCAGATGTGTCATTTCTCCAATTTATTATTCTGGGGTTAAAATATTGAGTGACATAATGCATCACAGGACTGTCATGACTAAATATGGAACAATACATCAAACAGGCACAGCTCTTGGAAAAACGACCAAACAGGCCTTAGCTAATAATGGATTAAGTTATTGGGATGTTTTAAGGTTATTAACATTATGGGGGATGGGAGAAATGTTTTAGAGAAGAATGTACATTTCTAATCAGAAGGTAATATGTGTTTCAAATCAGGTTTAACGTAGGATCCCTGAAGAAAAATCACAGAATAAAGATAGCCTTCAATAATAAATGCAGTCTATTGGCGTTTCTCCCAACAAATAGCTTCTGAAATGAGGATCTCAGGGTTTATGGGAAATAATAGGGAGTGACAAAAAATTGGGTCCGTGGGCGAGGCAAGAAAAAGTGTATAAAGAACCTTGCATAGTACGTCAAGGAGTTTGGCCTTCATCCAACGGACAGCAAAGTGTCACATCAGCTTTTGTAGGGAAAGAATGACACCAAGGTGACACATAATTCTAGACGAAGTAAAGGGAATTGGAAAAAAGAGAGAAATTTAGAGGCACTAAGAATATAAAGGAGGGAACAGATTTAAGGAGATATTCAGGAGGAAGAACCAATAGGACTAAGGGTCTCTTAGATGAGACAGAAAAGGAGAGCAAGACAGCAGAAGGAAGACAGGAAGAAAAACAGGAACAGGTTTGATATTCCAGAGAAGATAAGGACATACTGGTATGGTCCTTGGATGGATGATGGGGATATGGGACGATGGATGAAGAAAGAGAGGCAATTGGTTACTAGTCCCTAAACATGGTACCTTCCCCACTCTTACACTGAGGAGAAAAGATAACCCCTTCAATCTTTGACATAGTAAGTTATTTGTGCCATGCCCATAGCCAGCCCAATGAATATTTGTTGCTTGTGTAGGAGATATTAGTGGCAATAAGAATCTAGAAACTAATCACATACTACGTGTTGGTAATACTTGTACCTTCATGTCACATAGTTATAAATTTTTATTTGTCTAGGCCTTGCTTTGCTTCTCAGCTCCTAAAGGCATCATTGCCAGTGACGATGTCCAGTGCCTTTTTGTGTCCCCTAGAGAAAGGGACATGGTTCCTAATTTCTGTGCTCTGAAAATCACTTATTTAATTGATTGCTTGGTTGACTAACCTTCCCTCTGAGACTCCTCCCCCTCCCACTTCTACAAATTCTCTATCACAGCAGTCTCTACTTGGTCCCTAGATGCCTTTCCTTGAGCCAAGCAGAAGTAGTAGATGTGTCAAACTAAATTGCTTTTTTTTCTCTAATTGTGGTTGTTGTTCTTATTATTACCATTTAAAAATATTGTTCTATTATCATACTTCCTGCAACATTGAGGAAAACACGTTTGGCATTCCAAGCTAGCCACCAATTTCCTCTGCACACCAACCTACAGGCTATGTGAACTCTGTAGAGCATACTTTGGCACCAAGCTCTGCTCTCCTCAAAAGAAAAGTGAACTGTAAAGTATAAGGACAAGTATATATAACAATAGTCTGAGCTGCTCCAAATTTGGGGTGGGCGGAGGCAGGGAGGCAAATAAAAACATGGCTAACGGTAGGAAGAGTCTGCTCTAAATGACCTTAATAGCTTCTAAATACTAATTCCCCAGATTTGATCAGACTTGGGGCAATTTGATACTTTATTTGTTCCTCACTGAAATAAAACACAGTAGTCTATCCTCTTAAGTCTTCCCTCTGAACTTACATATCACCTGTTCTCCAAGGGCTTAGAGAAAAGAAGCCCTGATAGTGACTCTCTTAAGCTCTCACCGTACGTAGGAGGCAGTGAGATACAGTGAAATGCTTCAAAAAGACTCAGATTCAAATCTCAATTCTACTGCAAGGTTTGTGTGAACCAGAACATGATTTTGAACTGCTTTGAACTCCAGCTTTCTAACAGATATAATATATCCCTTGCCTTCAGAATTGAGTACCTCATAGATATTAGGTACCAACCACTACAATGTCTGACATATAGCAGGCAACTCAGAATTTATAAGTATAATTTATATTATCTGGAAGATATTATCTGAGCAATGACTGACCAATATTCTCCTATGCTGTAGTATTGGAAAAGAAACACAGACCTAGAGTCAAGAGAGCATGATCTCTCTCTCTCTCTCTCTCTCTCTCTCTGGCCCTCTCTCCCTCTTTTCTGTCCTGGGTAAATAATAACACAGTAGAAATGTGTAATGGACCATGTGACTAAAGTCATAAGTCAGGGAATCTACTAGGCATGTAAGGGAGAGCTACTTCCTCCATCTCTACTTGGACTTTCTTATTGGAACCCAAATTATCAAGGTCATGTGGCTCTACTCTATTCCTTACAAGTTATCTTGTCTTTTTCTTTTTTTCTCCTTGTTCTTCCATTAGCTACAGAACCAAATGTCCCACTCCAGTCTTGCCAGCTAGACTCATACTTTCTACAGCCTCTTAGCACTTCTACTTACCTGCTCAGTCCTGGGTAGTTAAGCTGGAGTCGATTCCAGCCTCCACAATTCTGCACCTCAGCTGCCCCAGATAGTAAAGTCTTTTGATAAAATAATAAAATAGATAAGCTGTTTGACACATGTTACCAGTAATCATTACAATTCTCTGTGACAAAACTGTCCACCTCTTATTCATGAAAATCTTGGGACATAGAAAGGACAAGTAACACAGGTTCCAGGAGTTAGTCGGGCAGTAGGGAGCTGAGATGTGAGTGTTGTCCAAATGCAGGACTCACGTTCTTTCCACTTACGGAAGCTGCACACTGGCAGCCCTCAGATGTGTTTAGTTTAGCCTGCTCAATCCTGGCCTAATGGTGTTTTTCAAAAAAATATGAATTACTTTCCAACATTAAAAATAAGGTAGATTTATTTTAAAAATCCATTTTTCCCCCACTTTTCCTTTAAAGAAATATCAGGAGACCTGGCACCACTGGGCAGCCATCTGCTGGAACTGAGGAGCAGTGGCTCCCTTCAGACAGACAGGCTGTGTGGCTTCCAGCTGGCCACAGTCCCCACCACTCCCTCTGTTTTCCCACACGTCATTCCCCTCACTCCTTATTACCTGCCTGGCCCTGTAGCTATGTGACTGTATCCCCTGTGTTAAGTATGTGCCTAGGGAAGAACTCGTCCTTCTCGGTTGTGGTTTCAGTCTCTGTACCTGGACTTTGTGCCTCCCCAACCCTTCTTTCTGCTGTGCTGCCTTCCTGGTTTCATCAGCTGACTTGACTTCTGACCCAAGCCTGGCCCTAACTCACCATCACTGACATGTGCTAAGCCTCCCATTGGCCTGCAAGTGGGGTTCTAATTCTCTACCTTGCTTTGATCAGCCATGTTAGATTGAGGTCCAATTTGAAATACTAACTAAATTCGCTCTCTCATTCAACTTTGACTACTCCCATTCTACCAAACACTTCCAAGACTCCTCTGTAATCCCAATCTGCTCCCTCCTACCTACCTTACACTTGGAGCCTGTGGGTCCCAGAGAGCCGTTTCCAGGCTCTCAGCCTCACATGGAAAGGTGCTGGCCCGGGTAATAGAGGGCCGTCAGCTGTGGCTAGTTGGCCGTCAGCTGTTACCAGTTAGCCAATTAGCCCCTGATATAACTGCCGGGGCTGCGCTGCTTGGTGAGTCGGTTGGTTGGCAGGCAGAGAAGCGGCCCAGCAGGTTGCGGGTTGTGTGAATCCAACCTCTAGAGAAACTATAGTGGTATGACTCCCCTACCTATGGCTCCGTGGGTGTTCCTTTTTGGCCTCACCATATCCTGCGTTCTTATGTGGGGAGCGGGACAGGAGGCCCGCAGGCCGCCCCGCACGACAGAGCCAGAAGTACTTTCCTTGTATTTGTCATTCCTCTTGCTCCCCTCCCCCATCATTATGGCTTTCCCAGCTCTGTCCTCACAGCAGAGTCCAGAGGGGAAAGTTAAAGACAAGAAAGGATTGATTAGTGTTCCCCGAATAGTACAAGATGAGGGAATTTTTAAAAGCCCTCTGGACTTTGTGCATCAAGGATATTTCATAGGGAACTTGACATAGGCTTCTAAAGTACATTTCATATAAGAAAGAAGTTTAAAAGGGCAACAACAAAAAAATGCTACAAATTTGACAAGAAGAAAAAGAAAAAGGTGTATACCAAAATACTGGGAATGAAAACCCTATTGAGAGCACAGCTGCCTCTGACCTTTGTGGCTCCCCAAATGAAAAGCAGGCTTCTCCTCCTCCGCCCTCATCTCTGAGTTTGTCAAGCATGATTGATGACACAGCTTTTGCTAAGGACACTCCTGAAACGTTTCCATATATAAAAGGAGAGCTCACGTAGCACTTATCTGCAGAAGAAAGGGCAGACCACTGTAAAAGATAGAGGCCTAGCAATTAAAGAGAAAGGAGTGGCAGGGAACACAGTTGCTGGCAGGATGACCCGCCACCTAACTGATGTTTCTCCTTAATGCTTCACCATGATGGTCCCTTGTCTTGAAACTGGGCAAGAATGAAAGAATAAGGACACATTCCCCACCACTCTCCAAATAAACTCTCCAGTCTTAAAGAAAGAAGCCAGCTGTCTCCCTTTCTAACCCATGCTCGCGTGTATATTCTAGCTTCCAGTCCTATATTCCCCCTCCTAGATTACAGCTGACTCTCAGTTTTACCCACCTAAATTCTACCCATCTTTTAAGACCTGACCAGAATCCTATGCCTTCTCCCTTCTCTAAATTCTATTACAAGTACAACCTGTGCCACATCATTCACCAGTTAGATTGTAAACACCTCAAAACCAAAGCAAAGACTTGTCATTCTATCCCTACCACAATGACTAACATTTAATGGGTGCTCAGTAAATATTGAAATGAATACGGCACTCTGTTGTAGTCTTAATTACCTATTTCATTTCATATAATTTCTTTTAACTCCAATAAAACAGTAAGTTCCTTGAGACCAGGGATCATGGCTTATTATATTTCTTTGGCAGCCTAGGTGGTACCAAGCCAACAGTAGGGAATAAATATTTACTGATAGAGTTGGTTGATTGACTAAACGGAATTTAACGCTTGAAAAAAAAGTGACGAGTTGCAATGCCAGACATTCCATCATGTGTATAGGAAATATGACTTTCTGCCTGGAACAAAATTGTGCAGGCTATGGACAGCCCTAGGATTGTTTAATGCCATAATTTTACTAAGCTTCAGGGTAAAGCCCCGAGTTTGCCTCTGGGATTTTCAAATATCACCTCAAAATGACTGGCAGCTGAGCAGCCATACTGGTGATCTTACTTCAGAGTTCTCCAAGCTTATCTTCACAGGGAAGGGCATATCACACTTAATCAGTTCTCATGTCAAAAGAGAGTTTTGTTTTTTAAATGCCTTTGCTATGAGTTCCACCTGGGACTTGCAAATCCATAGGAGATCTTGATTTGCACATCGTTTTTGGATGCAAGACTTCCTGATGAGAGCTCAGCTGTCAATGGGAAGTAAAGCAACCTAGTTCTCCTTGCCCACCTTCCCCCCTTGAATCTCCTGGGCAGATTCAGGGGGGAAGCAGTGAAGATAATAAGATGGAATTTGGAGGCCTGGGATCAAACACAAATGGGAAAAGAAAGACTGTCATTAGGTTGTTTTCCTGTCTGTAATAACTGCTCTAGGACCATCAGCTTTAAGTAATAAGTTTTGAAAACCAAAAAGTTAGACACAGTTTTGCATAATCAAATTATTTGTGTGCACAAAACTCTGTATTTTCTCATGCAAACAGTATTTACACATGCAAATTGCACTGTTCAAGCTTTAATTTAGTGGCAAGGAACTCAATGCTTTTGTAAGTGCAAATGGTAAGACATACGAGTAGCTACAGAGAATGCTGAAGAGAGTGGCCCGCAGTCAGCAGTCCCATTTGCCGATGACTCAGTCTCCTTGGATGCTGCAATTCTCTTAAGAGGAGAAGTGGACAAACTATCTGCCATGGTATATTTTCAAGCAAGTTACTTGTTAATTGAATACTGCCAACTGCTGTCTGCATCAACCAGGTGTGGAGGCTAAAAAAAATTAATACTTTTTCTCCCACCTTCTAAGTTTTTCTAGCTGGGCTAACAATCAAATTAAAAGAGACATTAACAGGAGAAAAATCAAATTTTAATACATGCACAAGGGGAATTCACAAAAGCATGAAAATCCTAAAGACAGTGAAGCAACATTGGCTACATATGCATATGACATTTTTGGACAAAGAAAAAGGGTGGGGAGACAGGGTATTAGATTTCAGAAGAACGGGAGATTTATAGGTAGTTGAGGAAGAGCGGAACGTACAAGGCAGGAAAATTCTTGCTGGGCAACTCAGAAACAATGGAACACAGCGGTTATCTAGCTTTATCTAGCTGACAGGCTTAGGGTCTTCTTGACTACTGCTAGGGTGAAAATCCTTAAGGCGATTAAGCCAAGCCTCCTTTCCTAAAGCAGGCTTTTCCATCTGAATCTCTTGGGCAGGAAAGGGGAAGAGGCTCCAAGGTTCTTTCTAAGTATTTTGATTCTTAATAAATAGCTTTACATAAATATTCCAAAAAGGCAGCATCAGGGTGGCAAAATTTTGGTTCCTTTCATAGGTTTACTCCAGGCTCAACTCACACATGCCACCCCACTTAGTACTTTGACGTGGCTCAGAAGAAATGGTCCAGTGAGCTACTCTGTTGGGTATATATGAAACTGCCATCCTAGACTCTTCATTAAACTGGAAATCAACAGCACACTGAAGTTGGGTACTTGAGAAGAGTGGAATAAAATAACTATTTACAAAGAAGTGGGCAGGGATTAGGACAAGCAACAAGGGTTTGTACAGTACTTCAGGACTAGTAAGTGGATGAAATCTCTAGTCCTGAAAGGACAAGGGAATGGGTCAGGTATAGAACCTGGACAGAGGTTCTATCAAAAGAAGACCTCCCAACAGTAGCTGTGGCCTTTCAATTGATAAAAGCAGCCAACACTCATGGCCCCAATGGAAAAAAGTCAGGAGAAAGTCAGAGGGATCAGTACTCTGACTTCATTCTTCTTTCTCCTGCTAGTGTCTTGCCAGCATCCTCCACTGACCAACCCCAGATAGAAGGCAGAAGGCCACAGCATCTCTTGATTCTATCTACACTGGTCAACCACCCAGGCACAGGGCAGGGCTTAGAATAGATGTGGAGGAACAAACCAAAAAGTATCCAGCACAAGTTTCCTGGAGCCAAGGATTCTGCAGCAATCAGACACTTCCCATTATTTCATGTTTCAGTATTTCTAGGCCTTGGGCTCCAAAACTTCTCGGAGAGCCACATGATAATTATACCTTGCCCAGCACTATTCCCCAGCCTCAGTGGAAATTTTCATGATTAACAATAGCTGCCTTAAACCTGTAAGAATCATTCTTAAGACCTCAATAATTGTAGTGTATACTGCTAATGTGGAAATGGTTTAGGGGTTCATCAGTGGTTATGAAGTTGACCGGTTGACTCCCTAATCATAGTCTAAAGCCATTGCCTGTATAACGTAAGCCAAATATAGAGAGAGACCTCTTTTTCTAATTCATCACAACTTCTACATGGTATGTTTCCCAGCTACTCCTGTTCTCATTAGTTTCACTTTTTTTAAATGCCTATTTGTATTTAAAATAATCGCCATTATGCAATTCAGGTTTATTGTTCAGTAGTTATTTAATATGTGCTTTTTTTTTTCTCCCTACCTAAACTACAAGCACCCTAAAGGCAGAGAACATTAATGATATTTATTCAGACATCTCTTAGGGTCTTAATAAGTACTTCTCTACTGATTAATTCCCCAGAAATTTGCAAGTCCTGGTAACCAGCATTTATGTAACAGTATCTATGCACCCAGAATTCTGACAAATTGTACACTACTTGCTAGCAAAAACCAAGTATGCTTTATCTCAGGACCTTCAACATAGCTTTTCTACATAGTAGTAATTACTCTTGAAGGGTACAAAAAGGAAGAAAGTGAAAGGGAGGAAGAGAATAGGGATAGTTAAATGTGCTCTTTGTAAAGATACTGCATTAGATACATGAGCAGTTGTTAGATACAAAGTAAGCAGAATTGCTAGAAAACAACTTGATCCATAATCTAACCCATATAGTTAGATTGCCTTGATGCTATGTGTTGCCTTGATGCTATGAAGATAATTGGTCCCTGGGTGTTTAGAAAATGTTCTTTGCTCTTCCTATTATAGATGCGTCTGTACATCTTTATGTCTAATAAGCCAACTTGATGTAGCTGATGCCATGATTCCGACATGTGTCTTAAGATACATAAAAAGATATCAAATACGTCTATAAATACCTTCTAGAGCTTGTGCAATAAAGAAAACTTCCTGACAAATTAGTCACAGCTTCAAAACACAAAGCTAATAATAGACCAGCTCATTGTTCTCCCCTACAAACACAGGGGGAGAATGTTAGATTGAAATGAATCAATATAACACTAATAATCTGAAAGTTTATGGTTCTTAAGGAAGATGTTTTAAAATATTTATTTATTAAATTTTTATTATTAATTTTTGAATGTCACTGCTTTATTAATTTATTATAATTATTACACTTATTAAATTATTAAATTGTATTGTATTTATTAACACATAGCTTCATCTTTCCATTTTATTGTGGCCCTGACAACACAATCTCTGAATTGAACAGTAGTGCTGAGAGCTTGCTTTTCCTTAGGCACAACATTTGTCAACACAGCCAATGTGATTTCAAGCAAGCTACATTTGAAAACAAAACTTTTCTAGCAGGATGGCAAAGAGCTATTCATGTGGGCATTATTTAGCCAGTATTCTCCAAGTCAAACAGTATTTCATGAAACTATATTCATTTCAATATATTCAATAAATTATTCATATAGCTAAATATGCTTTTATATATACACCTTGGTAAGAGTTAATAA
Organism: Rhinolophus hipposideros; assembly: GCF_964194185.1. Taxonomy (NCBI): domain Eukaryota; kingdom Metazoa; phylum Chordata; class Mammalia; order Chiroptera; family Rhinolophidae; genus Rhinolophus; species Rhinolophus hipposideros. The sequence continues at coordinate 42,653,847 of NC_138050.1, read as the reverse complement.
CAACAAACTGTAAATCAGAAAGCAAACAATTTTATCAGACTATGTATCAGAAGTAGTGATTAAATAGAAGGTCCAAGCAACTTGAATGGGACACATACACCATTATTCACTCCCCATAATACACTCCCCATTATTCAAAAATACAAATGGATCCATTCATTAAGAATAAATGGTTTAATAAACAAAATAAAGGACAAAAATCACATGATTCTATCAATTGATGCAGAAAAAGCATTTGATAAGATACAACATCCATTTATGATTAAAACACTTACTAAAATTGGTATAGAAGGAAAATACCTCAACATAATAAAGGCCATATACGACAAGCCCTCAGCTAATCTCATAATTAATTGTGAAAAGCTGAAGCCCTTTGCTCTACGTTCAGGAACACGACAAGGTTGTCCCCTATCACCTCTGCTTTTCAACATAGTGTTGGAAGTCCTCGCCAGAGCTATCAGGCAAGAGAAAGAAATAAAAGGCATCCAAATTGGGAATGAAGAAGTTAAATTGTCACTCTTTGCAGATGGCATGATGCTATATATAGAAAACCCTAAAGACTCCACCAAAAGGCTATTAGAAACAATCAATGAATACAGTAAAATTGCTGGCTACAAAATCAACGTACAAAAGTCCATTGCTTTCCTATATACCAATAATGAAATCTCAGAAAAAGAGATAGAAAAAAAAATTCCTTTTGCAATTGCAGCAAAAAGAATAAAATACCTAGGAATAAACTTAACCAAGGATGTGAAGGATTTATATGCTGAAAACTATAAGACATTTTTGAAAGAAACTGAAGAAGACACAAAGAAATGGAAAGACATTCCGTGCTCATAGATTGGAAGAATCAATATAGTTAAAATGGCCATATTACCGAAAGCCATATACAGATTTAATGCAATCCCCATTAAAATCCCAATGGCATTTTTTAAAGAAATAGAACAAAAAATCATCAGATTTGTTTGGAACCACAAAAGACCCCGAATAGCCAAAGCAATATTAAAAAAAAAGAACAATACTGGAGGTATCACACTCCCTGATTTTTGCTTGTACTACAGGGCTACAATAATCAAAACAGCTTGGTATTGGCGGAAAAACAGACACATAGACCAATGGAATAGAATTGAGAACCCAGAAATAAAACCACATAAATATGGACAGATAATTTTTGACAAAGAAGCTAAAAACATACAATGGAGGAAAGATAGCCTCTTCAATAAATGGTGCTGGCAGAATTGGATAGCTACGTGCAAAAGAATGAAACTGGACTGCTATCTGTCACCATGTACCAAAATTAATTCAAAATGGATCAAAGACTTAAGCATAAGACCTGACACAATAAACTGCATTGAAGAAAACGTAGGTACTAAACTTATGGACCTTGGGTTCAAAGAGCATTTTATGAATTTGACTCCAAAGGCAATGGAAGTAAAAACTAAAATAAACAAATGGGATTATATGAAACTGAAAAGCTTCTGCACAGCAAAAGAAACTATTGACAAAATAATGAGGCAACCAACTGAATGGGAGAAGATTTTTGCAAACAGTGCCTCTGATAAGGGGCTAATATCCAAAATATACAAGGAACTCATGAAACTCAACAACAAAAAAACAAACAACCCAGTTGAAAAATGGACAGAGGACCTGAAGAGACATTTCTCCAAAGAGGACATACAAATGGCAAATAGACATATGAAAAAATGCTCAACATCCCTAATCATCAGAGAAATGCAAATGAAAACCACAATGAGATATCACCTCACCCCAGTCAGAATGGCTTTCATCAATAAGACAAATAGTAACAAGTGTTGGAGAGGCTGTGGAGAGAAAGGAACCCTCATACACTGTTGGTGGGAATGCAGACTGGTGCAGCCATTATGGAAGGCAGTGTGGAGGTTTCTCAAGAAATTACTAATAGAATTACCATATGACCCAGCAATCGCTCTTCTGGGTATCTACCAAAAAAATCTGAAAGCATTCCTCTATAGAGACACGTGTACTCCAATGTTCATTGCAGCTTGGTTTACGGTGGCCAAGACATGGAAACAACCAAAATGTCCTTCAATAGATGAATGGATAAAGAAGTTGTGGTATATATACACAATGGAATAGTATTCCGCATTAAGGAAGGATGATATAGGAGCATTTGTGACAACATGGATGGATCTTGAGAGTATAATGCTAAGTGAAATAAGTCAGACATACAAAGTAGAGAACCCTATGATTTCACTGATATGTGGTATATAAACCAAAAAGAACAAGACAAACAAATGAGAAAGAAAAACTCATAGACACAGACAATAATTTAGTGGTTACCAGAGGGTAAGGGGGTGGGGGGTGGGTGATGAAGGTAAGGGGGATCAAATATATGGTGATGGAAGGAGAACTGACTCTGGGTGGTGAACACACAATGGGATTTATAGACGATGTAATACAGAATTGTACACCTGAAATCTATGTAAATTTACTAACAATTGTCACCCCAATAAATTTAATTAAAAAAAAAAGAATAAATGGTTTAAGTTTGGTGAATGCAAGAGTTAACTACACACACAAGGAACTCTAAAGAAGTTTTTGTTCCAATCTGTATGGGTGACTCTTTTCACACAACAAGGTTAACAGACCTACATGTACTAATTTTATCTCTGCTCTTTCTACCACAACCATGACACTGGCACCTAAATAGTACTAACCTTCTGAAACAAGTTGTAGATGTGGACTCTCTCTTATTGCCCACCCTAATAATTCAGTATTATACCCCCCATCCTACTCATTTTTATCTGGGGGTCTGCAGGAACTCCTGCGACAAGTACAGGCTCTTGCTGCCCTTTCTGGGTAAGTGTGCATGTTTATTGGGTGAACTGGAAGGCTATTTGTTGTTGTTTGGAGCAGAGAGATAGGAGTATGATGGGTAAGGCAAAGTAAGAAAAGTAAATCATTATAGCTGTACTGTCCAATGTGCTCCCAGCCATATGTGACTATTTAATTTAAACATGAATTAAAATTCAATAAAACTCAAAATGTCGTTCTTCAGGTACACTAGCCACCTTTCTAGTCCTCAACAGCAATACAGCTAGCTAGTGGCCGCCATGTTGGACAGCACAGATATAGAACATTTCCATTATCATAGAAAGTTCTTTTAGACAGCACTACTCTATAGTATGTTACCAACCCTTCTGGCAATTTAACCTCCTGGCTCAAATTTTTTCACCATTTATATAAATAACAGTTTATATTCTGCCTGACATCTTTTTCCTTCATTGTGTCTCCAAAGACCATCATGTTTATGAGCAGATAATGCTTTTGCACATTCCTCTATATGAAGTTTGTTCTTAATACTACCTTGGATACCAGTGAAGTGGGATTTGAAAGTGAGAACACATTGGCACTGTTAAGGTTCATGGCACAATCCTTTAGCACAGGAGACACCTTGAAGAGCTGCTTTGAAAGATTTTCATTGATGCACAGGGAATGCTCTGTTTCATTATCTCTGAGCATTGCCTATTCTGCTTTCCTTAGGAACTCTGCCACCTATATGTCCTTCTAGTAACTGATACTTAGAAAATGTTTCCAGGTCTTGGTGTTTCTTATTAGAAAAGTAAACTGCTAATAGAAAAGAGAAGGCTATTTTTTTTTCAAATAATTCTACAATCAATAAGATCCAGACTTTGTTTTTAATTTATTTCTTAGAAATTAACTTGTCGTAAACAATTCATTTTGTGTTTTTTTTTTAATTTAGGAATAATAAATGTAAAAGAAAAACAAAAACAGTTGATGATGCATCAAAAAATAACTTCACTGGCTGACAAAAGCTGGGTGGTGGGGGAAATAGGGAAAGGTTAGTGAATGAGTACAACTTCTCAGTTACAAGATGAATAATATCTGAGGATCTAATATATAATATGATGACTATAATTTATAACAGTGTATCGTATAACTGAAATTTGCTAAGAGAGTAGAATTTAAATAATCTCACACACAAAAAAAGAATTGTAAACTATCTCAATAATCGTATTTGGATCACATAGTAAAAGGATTATATTTTAGCATATTGGTCAAATAAAATGTTATTCATTAAAAAAAACTTAACAACTGATTGTTATAGTAGTTTTAATTCTTGTATTCACACTATTGAAGCATTTCTAAACAAAATTTTAGGGTACAGGGAGGCAGTGAATGTTGGCTCAATAGTTTGGAATGAAAAGCACTGTTTTTTGTTTCATGATGTCGTCTCTTATTTTTCTTTTCTTTTCAAAACTCTGCTTACACATGGAATATATGCGAGTGGTTAATCATGATGAAAATCTCAGATGCATTCTAGATATGGCTGGTAGAATATATGAGTGAAATGATCCAGATTCAGACAATAGGGAAAAGTGAGGACTGAGGTAGATTGAAATATGCATGTCCCCACCAAAATTATACCTGTATAATCCAAGTTTGATGCATTGGGCTGCAAATTTGTGACCTCTATGTCACATAGCATCATTCATTGTTCTGTATGTCTTAGTTTTTGTTCTGCAATTGACTGATGTCATTACCTGAGAATAAGTATCTTCTCTTATCTATCTCTTTTATCCTCCACAGTGTCTAGCACAAAGACAGGAACAGCAAATGTTCACCAATGTTTGTTAATTGTTGGTTAAAGTGCTAGGCAGAATAATGCCCCTCACCAAAGATATCCACATCCTAAATTGCAAAACCTGTGAATAAGTTGTTACATAGCTAAGGGGAATTAAAGTTACAAATGGTATTAAGATGGCTGACAATTATCAGAAAGAGAAAATAATCCCATTTACAACTGCATCATATATATATATATATATATATTATATATATATATGTATATATATATATATGAATAAATTTAACCAAAGAGATAAAAGAACCATGCTCAGAAAATTATCAGATATTGAAGAAAGAAACTAAATAAGATACAAATAAATGGAAGCATATACTGTGCTCATGGATAAAAAGAATTCACATTGTTAAAATGTCCATACTACCCAAAGCAATCTATAGATTCAATGCAATGCTTATCAAAATACCAATGGCATTTTTCACAGAACTAGAATAAATAATTCTAAAATTTATATAGAACCACAAAAGACCTAAAATAGTCAGAGCAATCTTGAGAAAGAAAAACAAAGTTGGAAGTATCACGGCACCTGATATCAAACTATACTACAAGGCTATAATGATCAAAACAGCATAGTATTTGGCATAAAAACAAATGCATAGATCAACAGGAAAGAATAGAGAGCTCAGAAATAAACCTATGTCTATATGGTCAATTAATTTATGACTAATGTGACAAGAATATACAATGGGATAAAGACAGCCTCTTCAACAAATGGTATTGGAAAAACTGGACAGATACATGCAAAAGAATGAAACTGGATCACTTTATTACACTTTCTTATACCATATACAAGAATATACTCAAAATGGATTAAAGACTTAAATGTAAGACCCAAAACCATAAAACTAGAAGAAAACATAGACAACTTACACTCTGACATTACCCTTAGTAATATTTTTTCTGACATGTCACCTCAGGCAAGAGAAACAAAAGAAAAATAAACAAATGGGACTACATCAAACTAAAAAGGTTTTGCACAAAGGAAAACCATCAACAGACATTCTACTTAATAGGAGAAGATATCCACCAATGATACAGGCAGTAAGGGGTTAATAGCCAAAATTTATAAAGAACTCATGTAACTTAACACCAAAAAAACTAACAATCCTATTTTTAAAATTGTCAGAGGACCTGAATAGACATTTTTCCAAAGAGGACATACAGATGGCCAATGTGAAAAGATGCTCAATGTCACTAATCTCAGAGAAATGCAAATTAAAACTGCAATGAGATATCACCTCACACCTGTCAGGATGGCTATCATCAATAACTCAACAAATAACAAGTGTTGGCGAGGATGTGGCAAAAAGGGAACCCTCCTGCACTGGTGGGATTACAAATTGGTACAGCCACTATGGAAAACAGTATGGAGGTTTCTTAACAACTTAAAAATAGAGCTACATTATGACCCAACAATTCCACTTCTGGGTATTTATCCAAATAAATCCAAAACACTAACTTGAATATGTATATGTATATGTATATATTTACATATATATATATGTGTGTGTGTATATATATATATATATATATATATATATATATATATATACCTCTATGTACATTGCAGCATTATTTATAATAGCAAAGATATGGAAGCAACCTAAGTGGTGCCCACCAATAGATGATTAAATAAAGAAGAGGTGGTACCTATATACAATGGAATATTACTCAGCCATAAGAAAAAAATGAAATCTTACCATTTGCAACAACATGGATAGATCTGGAAATTATGTTGAATAAAATAAATCAGACAGAGAAAGACAAATACCATACGATCTCACTTACCTGTGGAATCTAAAGAACAAAATAAATGAACAAACAAAACTGAAACAGACTCACAGATGCAGGGAACAAGATAATGGTTGCCAGATGGAAGAGGGGTTGGGGGGCAGGTGAAAAAGGTGAAGGGATTAAGAAGTACAAATTGGTAGTTATATCATGAGGATGTGAAGTAAAGCATAGGAAATATAGTCAATAATATGATAATTTTGTATAGTGCCAGGTGGGTACTAGACTAGTTAGGAGGGGTCACTTCTTAAATTATATAAATGTCTAACCACTATGCGGTACATCTGAAACTAATATAAATGATATTGAATGTCAATAGTAATTGAAAAAAATTTTAAAAGGAGGACAGGTAAAGGGAAATAAGAGAGTCAAATTTCCAGGTTTAAAACAAGTAAGTTATGGGATGCAATGTACAGCATTAGGAATATAGTCAATAATATCGTGATAGCATTGCACGGTGCCAGATAGATGCTGGATTTATCACGGTGATCATTTCTTCAGGTATATAAATGATGAATAACCATGGTGTACATCGGAAACTAACATAATATTGTATGCTAGCTATATTTTAATGAAAATTAAAAAAAAAAGATGGCTGATCAGCTGACCTTAAAGTAGGTAAATTGTCCTAGATTATCCCAGTGTATCCAGTGTAATCACAGGTTCTTTAAAAGTGGAAGAGAGGCAGAAGAGGAGTCGGAGTCAGAAAAGGAGATATGAACATAGAAGCAGGAGTCTGAGTGACATGATCTGAGAAAGTCAGGACCCACTGTCACTGGCTTTGAAGATGATGTAAGAGGACCACAAGCCAAGGAATGCAGATGTCTTCTAGAAGCAGGAAAAGGAAAGAAAACCTAGAACCTCCAGAAAGAAATAGATCTCTGCCAACACTAATTTTAGCACCATTAAGACACAGGTTGACCTTCTAAGCTATAGGTTTGTAGGACAATAATTTTGTGTAGTTTTAAGCCACTAAGGCTGTGATAATTTGTTACAGCAGCCATAGAAAACTAATACAGTGAAGATGCTTCTTTCTCTTTGATTTCTTATGTGTCAATTCATATACTTATTGCTCTTAACGATCACCAAATATTCCCTTGTCATGGAGAACACAACATTGACAGAGGTATATGCCAAAGAAACATTTATAATTTTACTCAAATGGAAAGTTTTTCATCATTTTAAAATAGTGTCTCTCATCCCACCTTCAGTGATTTGCTTATTTAAGAAAATCAATAATTGCCCACTTAAAATTCCCTTGTGGGTGGGAACTTGGTGCCATGTTAACATTTGTTTGCTGGCATCTCTCTCCCAGGACCAAGCACCAGATTTGCATATGGGATTACTTAAATGATAATTATTAAGTAAAATTAAAAGATTCATGATTAGCAGGCTAATGGTTGGCCAGTAGTTCCATTGGGTTTGTTTCCAATGCAAACTTCTCCTCTGCTCTTGTCTCCAGGAAATCAGTCTTTTCTTTTTGTTTGACCTGAAGTCATTGAAGTGTTTCTGTAGATTCCAAATAGTCACTCACTGGTATGATAATTTTCATTTGAAAGCTAGAATCGGATGCTTTTGCCACAGAGCAGGTAAGGGAGCTTGGCAGACCTGGTTGTATTATATTATTTTCTTAACTCTCCTGGAGAGAAAGGGAATTGATAAACAAGGAGAACTGGTTACCCAAGATAGCTATTTAGCAGAGAAAGAAGAATCTGATCATCAAAACAGCCTGGTTAAATTCAATATTGAGGGAGAAATTTCTTCATTGGGTGGCATATTGTACTAGATGATCAAAGATCTCTTGTAGCAGAAAAATTCTTAGACTACCTCTGATCATCAGAAAATCATGCATTCCATGATATTGTTCTAGGAGCTTGTACCTTCCCTCTACCTCCCCTGTCCTAGTCTACACTTCTCCCATAGCTCTAGCGCTCACCCTACACCTCACCAGTCAAGCTGGAACTACTTCATGTTGCTGTTAGTTCAAGAGTCTTTCCTCAGTTCCTCTTATCCCTGCTCACATTTTAAAATATCACCCCTTGTTTTGATAAAGTCTACTGACTGATAAAAAGTGCTAGTCTGCACTCATGGAATTAGTATATAAGTAACTAGCCTGTCCTCTATCACTCTCTCTCTGCAGGTACCCATCAATTTCCTATGGATAACTTCCTTTGGCCTAACCCAATCAGAAGTCAGAAGACAAGGGAGCTGGGTGATTCAGGCCATAGAAGTCAGCCTCCCATAGCAAACAGCAGGACAGAAAAGTAAAGAGTGGATTCAAGAAGGTGGAAATTAGACAGAGAATAGCTTGCACAGTGTCTCTTTGTCAGGGAAACCAAGAGTCATAAATTTCCACGTTGGGTTTTTATTGAAACCCTAACTCGTCGGTTAAATTCCTCCTGCGTTTGGGGTACATTTTTCTTTGAAATGACAAGAATATAAACATTCTGCATTGCCCTCCTTTTTTTCTGTTTTTCTTCAAGGTCTTACTGAATAGCTACTTTCTCCTGGATTACTTAAGTCCCTTTATTTCTACTACATAAATGATGTCTCCTTTCATCTATATAATAGATTCCCCTTCACATCCTTATTGTCTATTCAACATTGACAAATACCTTTGGCAAAAGGTAAGCATGCAATAAACATTAGTGATTTTTATTTATTTTATAGCCATGTATATCTGATTAAATAAGGAAAGGCTTTGAGGATAACTAGGACATTTATAAATTAAAAAAAATAAAAACATGTATCTGCTTAATCTATTAAGGTTTTACACTTAAATTCCAGTTTAAGAAACAGAGGACAGAAAACCAAGTTCAACAACATCACAAAAAGAAATCAAATTAAAAATGTGGATCACTTTACAAGAAAACGGCCTAGTTTCTTCAGCAAGTCAGTGTGGTGTCAAAATGGAGTGGAGGGGACTTTCTCTATCAGGATTCATCAACTTTTCTGTAAACGGTCAGATAGTAATATTTTAGGCTTTGTTGGCCATTTATGTCTGTCACAACTACTCAGCTCCAAAAATCATAGATAATACTTAAATGGATAGCATGGCTACGTTCTGGTAAAAATTATTTACAAAAAGGGCTGCATACCAAGTTTGGCCTGCTGCTGACCCTTGTTCTATATTTAAAGAACTTAAGAAACATAACCACTTAACAACCAAGTATAAAATGGCACTTTAAACTCAAAAGGTTTTAACAAGGTGTGGGAATGGAGGGAAAAAGATAGAAGGAAGTCAGAGGTTTCAGGGACCTGGAGAAATCAGCAGAAGAATGAGGCCCATGCAAATGTTAAAGGAAGAACTCACACACAAAATGATACCATCCATTAACTATATTTTTCTATTTATGTGTTTAGTTGTCCTGCATTCACCCTGCTTCCTCTAACATCTTTTCCTCATGGCTCTCAAAACAAAAATGGCAGCATATATCTTTTACATAGTTGTTGAAAATGTAACAATTTGGACAAGATACTGAAGGGAGCCACCGTTCTCCTCAGATCTCCCAACCACCCCTCCCCAGGTAACTGTGCTTGGGTGGTGAGGTGTGATCTGCTATATATCCCCTTAACTAATCTTCAATATTATGTCAATTCCTTTTTATATCATCGAAAGATCAGTTAAGACTGACTCTTGAGAAGAGCAGTAAGTTATGAAATCCATTGAACTCATAGTTTTATTGAAAAGAGTACAATGAGGACCTAAAATGGTGGAATTTCCTCATTTGTTCCTGAATAATGTTGACTAGAAATGCCCGTGGGTGTCTTAGGCATTTCAGGCTGCCATAACAAATACCATAGACTGGGTAGCTTCAACAACAAATATTTATTTCTGGCAGTTCTGGAGGCTGGAAGTCTGGGCAGCATAGTTCCCATGTCTGGTAACAGCCATTTACAGATGGCCATCTCGTATCCTCATGTGATGGAGGGCAGAGAGAGGAGGCAAGATCTTCTGTATCTCTTCTTACAAGGAAACTAATTTCATAACGACTTAATTACTCTCAAAGACCCCATCTCCAAATACCATCATATTGGGATTTAGAATTTCAGCATACAAATTTTGGAGGGATACAAACATTGAGTCCGTAACACTGGGCTTCAATTTTTTCACTGATGAAAGGAAGCGTTTGAATTAGACTATACTAACATTCTTAAATTGACCAGAAGCCTTTAACTTTCTATAATTATAAAAACTGACTTTCTCAGCAATAATTTAAAATTGCACTATTGGTATTAAGGTTTTCATGGAATACTCCTGTGTGATAAATAAGAGAATTCAAATTTATTCAATTATTTACAGCAACATGGAAAAAAATCAAAAGATATTAAATAAAAACAAGATCTGTGAGTCAGAACTTAGAAAAATATTTATATCTGTGATCTCAGAACTGAAGATGCAACAAAAAAGAAAGTTGCTTCCAAAACAAAGTCAGTTTTCAGTCAGTTGAAAAAAATAATTCAGTAACATGAACAATCAGCTTTGAAGGAAATATCTTTTGCTCAATCTAGGCTTAGGATGAGAGAACAAATGACAGAGGAAAAGATAGAAATCATTCCATCAAAGGAAAATGAAATCAAAATAGTAGAGGAAGACACATAAAGTGTCTCTAATCCAGTTTTCTGTGCCCCAAACTCACCACTTCTGCATCACCCATTTCATCATGACTATACTTTAATTATTGGCAGGTTTTTCTAATGAAATTTTCAAAGTGAATCATGCTTCTAAAGTTGTCTGTATGGGTTCCAGACTGTTTAGAAGAAAATGCTATGCAAATCTGATATAAGTGAATAACATCAGTGATGCTTCTGTAAGTTTTAAGATTCCAAACAAGTGCTATTATCTATTGAGGGAGCTAACATTCCTCTCTAGGAGACACCGTAGTGATTCAGAAATGTAATATGCTTTCCTCCTTTCCTTCTACATTTTAGCTTCAATCCAAGTCTAAAAGTTGGCTGAGTACACACACACACACACACACACACACACACACACACACACACCCCTTTTAAATGAAAACTATTTTTATTAGACACTAAGTGGTTGGCATGCTTCATATAGCTTTACATGCTTTTATTTCTGTAGTTCTTACCTTGTCACTAAATCAGGTCCCCTCTTATTTTGCCTGCAATTAAGAACTATAGTCCTCAATTTCTCATTAGACTTCTGCAGGGCTTTAATAGAACTTAATAGTAATCAGATAACTCCACTGTCTTTGTAGCCATCATATCTCTTGCAGTGACATTCCCCTCCACCATGATATTTTCTAAGATCTCACCTGTGAAATTGTTTGCAATTGGGCCACAACATTGTTCTCAGGAGATTCATCCCCAATCCACCTTTCAGGATGGTGTTCACTTTGCCCACCAGGAAGTGAGTTAGCCAGCCCAAAATCTTCATTTCACTTCCTGCTTTCTCAGACCATTCTCAGTACCACTTACATTAGTTTGGATCTTCTAAGAAGCAGCTATCAAGATGGGATCAGAAATACAAGAGATACATTAGGGAAGAAACAGGATAAGGTGGACGTATCTTCAGATTCGGATACAGGTCTGAAGCTTTGGAAGGAGAAAGATAAAGAAAAGTTTGAGCAGGAAGAGCCTTCAACTGCAGCAGGATTCCAAGAAAGGTTCGGGCAGCCTATTGGAATGTGCAAAACCAAAGTCTTCTGCTGGGAAAGTCCTATAATATTTCCAGAATGAACTTGCCTTAAAACCCTTGCCATGCTCACACAGTTGCTGGGAGCAGCCCACACAAATGTGGGTTTGGCGTGAGTGTGGAAGTGGATGGGGAGGGACAGTGTCTGGTATCATCATTATGCTACCCACAACAACAGATATGGGTGCATATTTTCACCTTTTTCCCCTGGCTCTTCCCCCAACACCATCAGCACCACCAAACACACAGTAAATTTTAGAGATAAGTCAGATGAAGCAAGTCTCAATGAGGTGGTATTTTGGAGGTACCTGAAAGACTTTCTTGCACTCATTCAAAAGTTCCTAATCATCCATTTGCCTCGTAGAATTCCATGAATCCAAGGTGAAAATAGACCTACTTCTACATGAATATTGTGAATGTACAGTTCATTTGTCAAAGATATTTATATTTTATGGCTTTCAGTGAACTGAGGGATAGTTGATGTAGAAGAAAGATCTTTTAAAATACCTTTAAAAGCAATGACTCTAAAACTAGGCTCCATTTTGCATTGCCACAACCTTGGGGAAGTTAAGTAAAATCTGTGGGACTCATCTGGGGATTCAATATTGAGTGAACAAAACCAAGTTTCTGGCACTATGCTCATTTGAAGGAATAGAGTCCCTGGCCCTTGGGAATTCAGTCATGTCCCTAGTTATGACAATGAAAAACATCTCCAGGCATTGTCAAATGTCCCCTGGGGGGGTCGGGCAACTCATCCCCCCTTTCCTTGTGAACCATTTGTCCTACAGAGAGAGAATTATACAACATAGAACTAACAAGGGCTTTAGAAATTATTCAATCCTGCCATCTAACTTTAAAAAATGGAAAGTATGTGACTTACCCAAGTTCAACTAGTTAATGTCAGTGACTGTATACAAATTTGTCATCTGCCTGGACCACTTGAGCATAGATGATTTGAAAACTAAACATTTATTCCAAGAGTAATAATTTAGTTTTCAGAGCGTCAGTCACATACAGACAACTCAAATAAAGCACTGCACTTTGACAGAGTTTTCTCATCCTTCTGTGTTTTTTAAGGTTTCATTCTCCAGCACTTTTGTGAATAAAATTGCCTCTAATAGTGGTTGCCAGTAAAGCATTCCTGCTAATTACCAGTGGTGACACGATGGAGATATATGGAGCCAAATCAGTAAGTCCTATAACGCCAATCTATCTCCTTTTTCTTGAGCTGAAATGCCTTGTTACTCTTTGGGCACAGGGGTACAGGGACTGAGAAGTCCTTCCTTTCTAAGCAAGGAGACCATTCCTTGAACTTCCTCAGAGATTTGATCATCAATAAGCCATCAGTTCCTAGGGGTTGGTTGGTTTTGTTAATTTGCAGTTCCATTTTCACTGAATAGAAAAATAACACCAATAGCAGTCACAGAGATTTCTAGATTGCTCCACTCTTCTTTCTTGCATTTAACAGCATAACAATTTCAATGGAATTAATTAAATTGCTGTCACTGTTTCTTTCTCATCATTCACTCACACGCTCCTGTGTTAACACACATTGAGATTAGCAGAATGCACATTTACATGTGTACCCACCTACACATGAAGGAAAATGTGCTAATTTTTTTCTTCATTTATACCTTTTATCTGTGGTTTTTGGATCACTCTGAAAGCATATTTAAAGAATACAGGGATTGTGAGACAAATAAGCTTTCTCAAAATGCTAAACCTCAAGGACCCTGAAGAGTCTGCGTCAGTCCTCTGAAAACATGGGGGTTTACTAAATGATTGATGAACAAGCTAATCAAATTTTGATCTATAATTCAAGAAAAACAGGGTGTCATATTGTATTCTAGCTTAACACCAGGAAGGGAATGTCATCCCTGGGGAGGCACAGCACCACCTGGTGGTAGGGTAGGGCTCCTATTTGACTTAGCATACCAGATTTACCTACTGTGCGGCACTAGGAAAGCTTCGACTTGTTAAACTGGGCTGGAGAGCTGTTGGGAGACATGTGCAATCACATGTTGTAAGTGCCTGGCATCTAGGAGAGGCTTGATAATAATTTCCTTGCTCTCTGTTGTATTTTCACAGATAGACCCAACTGAAAGGGTAATGCTTGTGTCTGAGATGCTGCAGAGTGCTTTGCAGAATTATCAAAACTCCTTTGATTGTAGCCCCCAGTAAAACTTGGCACCCAGTTTTTAATTTAACACTATCTCAGCTCCATTGGTTCTCCTCCAGCTCTCCATGTGTACCACAGATACTGGCAGGGGAACCTAAATATTTCCTTTCTTACACTGCTAGGTTTCACAGAGACAGCTCTGGGCCCTGCTTTAAGAATGATAATATGCCAAATCAAACATCACAGCCTCCACCCAAAAGTTTGTCACAAGATACTTGTGAATGGAGATTCACCCAAGAAGGGAATATTCTATAGCTGCAAATGGTGAGGATTCCCTTTCTTTTGTATGACCTAACTTCTATTATATATTTGCCCCAAATATATAATAACAAGTTTTCCCAATATCTTTATTTCAATCACCATGAAGAGTAGGAGTATCAGAATCAAAAAGGTTTTCAGACCCATATACGTGGAGCAGAAAGGAACTGTAGTGGTTAAGTAACCAACAACCACTCTAACTTCATTTTACAGTGTAGGAAATGAGGTCCAAATTGTTGGAATGCTTTCTACATGGTCAAAGAGCTAGAAAGATGTAAGGCAGGACCCACCCTCTGGTTTCCAATCGCTTTCTGACCTAGTACTGTTTCTACTACACCATGCTATTAAACTACAGCACATATTAGCTCATCCTTCTATCTTTAGTCCTTATCCTATTCCCATGTGGTGATTATGTTCCCAAAATCATTGAAATGAGTGTGGCCTGGGTGATGCTGGCATGAACAGGGAGTTGCCTTTGATTCTTCTGATGGGTGGTAAAAAGGAGTAAGATTTGAGTTCAGAGAGATGAAAATGAGCTTTGGAAAAAATAATCTATACACATGATGTTATTTTTCACTCACGGGAACTTCAAGTGTCCAACAGAACTTTCCATGACAACTCAAATTTGGAAACATTCCCACATATACTTAGCAACTATAACAGGTCCCCATATCCTCTTTCAATATGAAGACCAAGGATTATTACTGGAAAAATCCTTTCCTCCCTATGTCCTTTACTGTCTTTTATGGTTGGGCAACTGGGCTTTCATCTCTAGCAAATTGGGGAGAGACTCAAACACTCCCTCAGTGGGAACAAAAGCCACTAAAGGACAAATAATAAAACTGCCTTTCATACTACAAGCTTCACATTTCACTTTTCTTTCCCCTTTCTCCACGCTTTGCTTCATTTGGGAAGAAAACCTATTTTTAAAAGCACCAAACCCCCTTTCTGTCAGGGAGCTTGGCAGGATTGATAAATAAGGGGAGACATCTTAATGGGGGTGCTGTCAACAAACTCCTTCTTTTAAACAAATAAATGTGAGAAATGAGAACACTCAAGAGCTCCCTGTGTTCTGTAAGAGAAAAGAAACAGAAGATTCATTTCTACAGCAATATTGTAAGGGCCTTGGCCCAAAGAAACCTCCCCCATCCTGAGAAAGCCTTGTTAATTAGCATATCAGAACTAATCTGGTCCCTTCCTCCATAATGCAAAGGGAACAATTTTTACAAACTACCGGAGTGGCCCTGCCTTTACACCACTCTAAGTCCTCCTGGTTCCCATGTTTTCTGGTGAGCTCCAGGTATTGCTGTCTGCTCAAGCGCATGTCTGGTTACCACAGATTTTCGGGCTTAAATAAGAATCAGACTGCTCTCGTTTATCTCCATGTAGACAGTGCAATTTGTCAAACTCAAAAATGCCCATCGGTGTAAAGGATTTAGGGAAAGCGGAGGATTGAGTGAGGAACAAGAGACTGGTATGGCAGATGACCCTTTGAAGAAACCCAGTTTGATCAATCAACTGCAAGACATAGCTGGTGCCCTTCTACACTTCTCACAAAACAGTGCAGAGGCTGCTTCATGCAGTTTTCTTCCACACAGAATAGGCAAGCCGCTGACTCTCATCCAGATAAAGGCAGAAGCCTGGTCCATTCAATTTCAAGGAGGAACATTTCCACTCACTTCCAAACTAAATGCCCTATACTGTGTTTCCCCAGAAATAAGACCTAGCTGGACAATCAGCTCTAATGTGTTTTTTGGAGCAAAAATTAATACAAGACCCAGTCTTATTTTGCTATAATATAAGACCAGGTCTATATAATATAATGTAATGTAATTAATATAATATAATATAATATAATACCAGGTAAATATAATATAATATAATATAATATAATATAATATAATATAATATAATACCAGGTAAATATAATATAATATAATATAATATAATATAATATAATATAATATAATATAATATAATATAATATAATATTGGGTCTTATATTTTTGCTCCAAAAGACGCATTTGAGCTGATTGTCCAGCTAGGTCTTATTTTCGGGGAAATATGGTACTCTCAGAGCCTGACTAAAAAGCCAGATCCCTGGTTCTGTTCTGAGTGTGATTTGCTAAGATTGGGGTCACAGATCCATGGGGGCACCATCAGAGTAACCCACATATTCCTTACCACTAAACATTGTTTGCCACAGGATACTCTCTTACAACCCAGTGATTTGATTTGTATTGTTGTTGTTCTTGTTTCCAAGAAAGTCTATCCCCTTGAACTATATGCTATGACATAGCTCTTAGGGAGATTTCAAGTTGCTTTAGTCTGTGTGAGAGAATTTAGTTAAATGTTCATCAAACTTGTTTCTTCTTTTTTCCAGGCTCATGGTTAAACTGCATTTCCAAATGTCTCTCACAATTGGAAGGGACCATGTGACAGACTCTGGCCAAAGGAATATGTGCAGAAGTGCTTCGTGCCACATCCAAGCCTGACTCGTAAACAATCCCATAGAATCCTCCCTGTTTCTCTCGCCCCTTGCCTGCTAGTCTGATGCAAAAATTCCAAGGACTTCAAGAACCCTTGGGGTCCCTAGAAAGCAACTTGGGTCCATAACTGTGACTGTGTGGAGCAGAGCTTCTCCAGCAACCTGCACTGGACCAGGACAAAAGCAAAAAGTAAACCTTTATTAAATTAATCCACTGAGATTTTTGGAGTTGCTTGTTACACACTTAAGCTACCCTGCTGACTACAAACAGAAAGGGAAATATCTATGTTAGCTGCACTGTGCTATGATTAACTTGAAGGAGGAAAAACCTTGTCAGTTTTATATACCCAGCTTCTGAGGGAAGGCATACCACATAATATTTGGAGAAGATGAGGGGTGACAGGGGTAAAGAGAAATATCCATAAAATATGGTAATATATGTTATTATATGTCATATGGCAAAATTAAATTGCCTCTATAGTTGAGGTAAAATGTGCAGTACAAAAGGAGAGCATAGAACAATTGCTTATGACTGGGGGACTCTGGGAAGTCTTCATAGAGGAAGTAGAAAAGAGAAGTAAGTTTTCCACAATTACAGGAATTGAAAAGAAACTTTGCTAGTTAAGCAAATCCGTTTTGATTTCTGTGGCTGTTCTAAAAATGGCAAGTGGTCATCCAGAGGAACAAAGATTTTTTAAAGAAGTGGCATGGTCTTTATCAGAGTCTTAGAAAACCAGCTCTGGTAATAATAAGAAAAATGGATTTGAGAAACAGAGATTGCAGTTAGAAACCTGCTAAGAAGGTATTGCAATAAGGAATGGTGAAGAGTCCTTCCAGAGGCCCAAGACTAAGTGGCCTTAGTGGTAGAAAATTAGATTGACAAAGATATTTAGATTAGCCAAGAATCACCACAGAGTACTAGGCACAATAAAAACCACCGTGCAAATGAAGATAAAACTTAATTGTGACTGGGGAAATTTTAATATTGAATCATGACTATATATTTCAATTTATCATAAAGATTTTCATGGGTAGACCCTATACATTGTGACAGCAGAGAAAATTTGACTTCCTTTTATTAATATTAGTCTCCTGTGGGCACCAGCTGACAGTAACCGATGAGAAAATACACAAGACCAGGTTATCTACGATAGTATCATTAATGCTGAGAATGTAGTAAATTCATGGAAGAATTCAGCTAGGTCAGGGTAATGCAATCCTATAAGACACTCCCTAGCCTTAAACCTTCCCAGAGCTTCCTGTCACTTAGAGCAATGCTTCTCAGATGGTGATTCTTGGACCCCCTGTATTTAAATCAACTGAGATACTGAAATGTCATATTCTCACTCAAGTCTCAGTCAGGACCTACTCAATTGTCATCTCAGTAGATAAGATTTAGGAATTTGCCTTTGAAACACCGCCTACCCCTTAATCACACTAAAGTTTGAGAACAACTACCTTAAAATGTAAACTCATGTTTCTCAGCATGGTGACTATAAATGTCTTCATAAACTTACCCAGATCATCTTTCGTCCCTCTTCATTCTTTCCCACCAAACCTATATTCTGGCATACAGAATGAATAACATTTTCTGAACATACTAACCTTTCCCCCAACCTCAAAACCCAACACATATTGTTCACTTGTATAGACAGCTTCCTCCCTAACCATTTCACAAAATTCCATTCATCTCAATAAATGGAAGACACTAAATTAGCCTTTGAAAAACATTTGGAAATCAGTATCTGAAGCTTTAATTGGGTCTTTGCTGTGAATTTGTGGTTATGCTTCCATAAACTCCATATCCAAGGTGTGAAAAGAGCATGTGACTGGGACAGGACTGAGTCCCCTGCAGTCAAGTGGATTCAAATGAAAACTCCCCCTTCACCAGGTAGAGTGACATGGGCTCAATGACATATGAGAAATTTTCATGACATATTTCAATGAATGGTTAGACTAAAATAATTATCTCGATCCCTCATTTCATTTTAGCTGATTTAAACAGCTTGTATGCCCATTCAAATAAGGCCAATTCAATTAAAAGCCCAGTCATTTAAATGTTTAAATAACTAAACAATGGGTTAATTGAATAGATGTTTCACTTTTCAACTAGGTAGCATTTCTACACAGAGCCATGGCTTAATATAGAATACAAGACTGTCCTCTTATCTCCACTGACCAGCCAATGCAGGTGCAGTTCAGATTTGTGGGCAATTCCAAATAGGCCTGGGTTATTTACACAGGTGGAACCTAATCCATCATGCCCACAGCCCAGGAAAGCAGGTGAGGTGACAGGGAAAACACCACTGGCACCTGTCTCCATGGTTATGCCACAGCATTGAACCAGCCAAATGTGAAAGGCCAAGAGTCAAGGAATTCTGTCTCTTCTCAGAAAATGCTGTCCTAGGGCAAATTTTCTATAGCACACAGGCTGCTGCTGGCATCACAATCTTTTAGACATAATTGCAAAATAGAATAATGTGTCTTTGCGATATAAGAAGAATAAGATCCCTTATTCTCCCCTCTGGCCATGGCTTTCACAATAACCACAGACTACCACCAAGCTCTGCTTTTACCTAACACCATCTAATACCCAAAACTACTTTTGACTTTTACCCATTAGTGAAAATAATTCTCCTTCAAACACATAGATCTTAGGACACAAAGTGATTAGGATGTTGATAACTCCAGGCTTTCCCACACTTGGTCCTCCATACCCACATTGCTCTCTCCCTCATGCATGTACGAGGTCAGACAATTAAGTTAGCGAACTCATCCTAGAAAAAGTACTGCATACCTCATTGCTGAATATCACTATGGTCACCTTCGAAGTACTCCCCTTAAGAAGCTATGCACTGACACCAGCACCTAGTCCACACTTCAAAGCAATTTTGGAACTCTTTTTCTGGAATGGCCATCAGAGCTGTCATTATATTGTCCTTGATGTCCTGAATGTCATCAAAATATCTTCCTTTCAACATTTCCTTTATCTTCAGGTAAAGAAGGAAGTCATTGGTGGCCAGATCAGGTGAGTAGGGAGGGTGTTCCAATACAGTTATTTGTTTACTGGCTAAAATCTCCCTCAAAGACAGTGCAGCGTGAGCTGCTGCATTGTTGTGATCCAAGAGCCATGAATTGGTGGCGAAAAGTTCAGGTCATCCTACTTTTTCATACAGCCTTTTCAGCACTTCCACATAGTAAAGTTGGTTAACTGTCCAGTTGGTACAAATTCATAATGAATAATCCCTCTGATATCAAAATAGGTTAGCAACTTTGTTCGCAAACTTAATTGTCAAGCCTCCTATACATCCTTCTCATCTCTCCTAACCCAGCATAAATGTCAATTTCTCAGTGAACCTTGCCTGACCACTCTACCTAAGAAAGTTGTACCTTTCCCCCATCCTCTATCATGTCACCCTGTTGACTTCATAGCACTTCTACTAGTGCTCAACTGTTTATTTAATACTTGTTTATTGTTTATCTCTTTCAATAGATTGTAAACTCCACTAAGAGAGGAACTATGTGCTATGTACTGCTCTATTCACAGCTAATAACTCAGATGCCTGGCACATAGAAGGCACTTAGCACATATTTGTTGAGTGAATGGATGATTTAAAAGCTATCTCAAGAAGGATTTGTATTTTGAGAAGAGTAGCTCTTTAACAACCCAGACCAAGTAATGGTTAATGGGAAAAAGAAATAACTCCCTTTACACTTTTCCTTTTGCTATTGTACCTACACTAAACATTTGCATAATCTTTGTGTTATTTGTGGCCATGGGCACATGCATAGACAGAGAGAGAGTCAGTGTCGGTTGGGTTATGTAACACTCTAGAACAAAGTTTGTGAGGCAGGCAGAGGCTATCTACCCAGCAGGCAGTTGGATAGGGCCAGAGCTGATCTTTTATTTTCTTTGTCTTCCTCCCTGCTCCTGATTGCCTGGACCGGATTAATCATGGTGTGATCCAAATGGATTTTAAAACTGGCTGAAATGACAGATTTGGCCCATGTGCACCTCACATAAGGGACATAGAGGCAAACGAGTAATGAAAACAAAAATCCCTCCTTTGTGTTCTCAGTATTCTGCCTATTAGTGTTTACTACCATCCAACCCTTAGAATACAGAAGTAAAATATTAATGCACATACTTAACACTAATGCCCATAATAATAATGAACGTCTTTGTAGCCAAGTTAGTGCCTGGAGAACAGAATGTTATAAACATAACTTCTTAGTTTTGTTTTATAATTGGTAGCAGTTGGTGTTAAATTGTAACTATCCAGCTTCCAGACAGTTTCGAAAAGCACCAGCCCTCAGCGAGACTTGTCCTAAGGGTAAATATATGCTGGAGTCACATGATGAAAACCCCACTAAATAAGACAAACCTATTTTCCTCACCCCTTCCCATGTACACACACACAGTTCAGGAAACAGACAACTAAGCGTGTTAAGGAAATATAAACCGTGCCTAACAATGACAAATCCCAGAGCTATCGTCTTCTGCAGGGCTAGAAATCACCATGCTGTGTGGGAATAAACAGCCGCATTGCACACACAGATGAAGAGCCTATCTGAGGCAAACAGCTCAGAAAAAAATAGAAAGAAAAAAGGGGGATAACAGGGAACCGTGGCAATCTTTATCTCCAGTGAACAAAATGAGCTTCTTAAAGATGGCAGTCGGGAAAAAAAAGGCTTCTACCACCAGCCAGAAAAAGAGAAAGCACACAGCATTTTTCCAGGCCAATCATTGCAAAGCTCCCTGCAGCCTTGCTCAGCGCCCCCTAGGGGCCAGCTGGGTTTATTATTGACCTGCACTGGGTGTTGTTCCTCCATTGTGTCTGAACAGTGACATGGGAAGCCTGGTTTCCAGACCTCCAGCAGCAGCAGCAGCATCCCCAGGGAAGTTGTTTGAAATGCAATTTCTCAGTCCCTACCCTAGACTTACCAAATCAGAAACTCTAATCAGCAATTTGTTTCAATAAGTCCTCCAAGTGATTCTACGCACACATGTTCCAATGGGAGAAGCACTGCTCTAAAGCAGTGGGTAGGCAGATCAGGAGGACTGCTTGTGCTGGCACGCAACTCCAAGAACCATGTCAGCCCCTCAGGGGGCCCTTGCTATGGACTGAATTTTGCCCCCAAAACTCATATGTTGAAGTCCTAACCCCTGATACCTCCGAATATGATTATATTTGGAGATAGGGTCTTTAACAAGGTAATTAAGTAAAATGAACTCATTAGGGTGGGCCCTAATCCAATATGACTGCTGTCCTTATAAGAGGAGATTAGAACACAGGAGGGACACCAGGCATGCAGCCATCTGAAAGCCAAGGAGACCGGCCTCAGTAGAAACCAATCCTGCCAAAACCTTGATCTTGTACTTCTAGCCTCCAGAACTGTGAGAAAATAAACTTCTGTTGTTTAAACCACACAGTCTGTGGTATTTTATTATGCCAGCCTGGGCAAACTGATACAGCTTTTCTTCCCCTCATATCCTCCCAGCTCAGCAGGGATCTTATCATGGTGCTCTCACAGGTTTCTCTGAGGTTTGCTATCACTATGCTTAGTATGTTGTGTGACAATAACTTCAATGTAGCTCTCTCTTGCCTACAAGGCAATGTCTTAACCATCTTTGATTCCCCAGTGCATAGTGCATGCCTGGCTCAGAGAAATCACTCAATTAATTCAAGAACAAATAATAATGGCTTGGAGAATTACTAAGTAAGGCTTCATGACCTATCCATGTATGCTAATTTACACAATAGGGTTATCTGTGATAGTAAAATTTATAGAGCCGCAAAGTATCTTTGAGATTGAAAGGTCAAAGCAATCTTTGCCTGTGTTTGATTATATTTAAAAGGCTGAGGAAATTCAGCTGACCTAGGTCTAAGACTCCACTTTGCCACATAGTAGTCATGTGACCTAGATTATGGTTCTATAACATTTCTAGTCACAGTTTCTTCCCTGGAAAAATGGGGATTAAACAGTACCTGCTTCTCAGGTAGGCGTAGGGAATATTAAGCTAGACCATTTTGCCAATGATTTAGTGTTGTTACCTACACAAAACTAATATTTACTGGGTGCTTATTATTAATGGAAA
The DNA here is from genome assembly GCF_964194185.1 of Rhinolophus hipposideros. Taxonomy (NCBI): domain Eukaryota; kingdom Metazoa; phylum Chordata; class Mammalia; order Chiroptera; family Rhinolophidae; genus Rhinolophus; species Rhinolophus hipposideros. Next base: position 42,630,727 of record NC_138050.1, on the reverse strand, counting down.
AGCTCCTTTGAGAAGAAAATAAATGACCTAGAATCCAGAGATGTCACATGATTTCTATTCTGAAAGACTGAGTTTAGCAGGGTCACTAATTTTCTATTTTTCACCTTCCCATTTTTCCTTCCTGCTGCTCTCAGTTCATGCCACTTCTATATTCCTTTCTCCCTTTCTTTCCACCCAATACTATTGTGTATTGGTCTCCCAACTTCCCAATTTTTTGTCCTTTTTATCTATGAAAGAAAAATAACTTACCAGTGATTTGAATGAGATATTTCAATTCTAAACTAACATAGGAAAATTTGTGATTCAACTGCTCAAGATTAATTAAGTTCTCATTACTTATGAGGACAGAACAGGTGTTAGCACAATAGAAATAATTAAGATAACATACTAGAAAAAAATATCAAACTAAGAGTTAAGAGCCTGTCATATATGCCTGGCTCTTTTACTAACTGATTCTATAACTAAATAATCTGTTACCTCTTTAGTTCTCAGTGTCCTTAACCTATAAATGGCATGATAGATTTTTTTCTTGCAAAGGAACATTTAAAAAATGATTTTCCTAGTATGTTGCCATCAAGTTAGGAGCCTGAAGAGCTAATGGGTGGGGAGAAATGGGTAGGAAAAATGATGAGACTATGAGAAATGAGGTGCTCACGTGGTTCCTGATAACAGGGCCAGAAAAAGGATGGATGACAGAAATAGATCAAGAGGAAACACAATGATGGCTTTTAGAATTACTCGGTAAGGCACCATGATCTACTTATATACCAAAATCTATATCTAGTGCTCACCTATGCAGGTTAAAATCACAGAAATGGGAGATACTGTCAAGTCAGACAACTCATTGCAATTCAAGTTTCCAGAAAAAGGAATCTGAAATGAAATTTAAGTGAATCAGGGAATGCTTAACTTCCTCTTCGGTATCAGATTATTTTGTTCCAAGTATATCTATACAATCATCAAAACTTCACATTTTTAGGCTCTTATTCATAATGATTACCATCTCTGTATTTTTCTCCAGTAAGGGAAATTACCATTCTCTCATGAACTGTAAATGCTAAATTGCTAATAACTTCCCTGGGGTTTTCTTCATGAGATGATGTCTTCAATGATTTCACCCTAGTTTAGCATATTAAAATATCACAATTTATACATTTAAGCACAAAAATTTCCCAAAGGATTGATCTAAAAATGGTAAGTATATTTTTAAATAACTCAGTAAAATCTTGGGTAAACATTAATCAAGTAATCAAGTGACCTGTCCTAAAGAAAGACCTGTCCTTTTTTTTTTTTTTAAGGAATTGACATCACAAGCAGAAACTAATAATTCCTAGATAATTCAAAACTTTATAACAAAAAAACTGAATGCCTGCGGTCTCAGACAAAAGAAAAATGCAAATTACGAAAGTCATATTAAAAGAACTTGTATATGTTAATTACTGTCAGCAAGACCTGTAAAGCATGAAGTTTCACAGTTTGTCAGACTAGTTTCAGGTAGAGCGCACCATAGATCTAATGTTTATTCCACTGGAAAAATTAGAAAACTATTGCAATAAACCAATGAAAATAACTTCCCTTTTTCTCTACCACTTTATGGACTCTAGGGAACCAAGATACATGGAAGGAGGTAGCAACAAAATTATAGCCCATGATCAGAGAATACACAGATTTGTCTAGTTTCAAAAACACAGCTCTACTATGTTTGAAATTTTTGTGAGACCAAACTTCTAATTACATTCTAGTTTAGAGGAAAACTTTGGAAAAATCAAGAGTAAAGATTACCAAAATAATTTATATTAAGCTAAGATTCCAAAAAGGGTCACATAGAAAATTCTATCTCTTTCATATTTTCAACTATGGGGGAAAAATGTGTGTGTCAGGCTGAGGCACATAGAGACCGTGGGAGTGGACTAGGCAGATGGTGAGCACAAAGCCTTAGTGCACCATCACCTAGAAACCAGTGCCCTCCAACAAAGGAGGCCTGCCAAGGAATGGAGAGAGCATGGAGGAGCTCTGGGGGCCTTGTACAGTCCAATGCTGGAAGTAGCATTACGTCATCATAGCCCACATGCCATGGAACAGAACTGTCATCTATCCTCATCTGACTGCAAAGATGTGATTTGTGATTTACATTAAAAAATACATATTTAGTCTTTGTCCTGTTCTTGGCAGGAAGCTCTGTCACCCCTTGAAATTTTCAGTGATGAGAGTGATAAAAAGTGCCTTTTGTTATGTTAATGAGATGATTTTTTGGGAAGTACCTAAGGATAGGGAATGGTTGCCAGTGGAGCCAACCTCTTGTTTCGAGGGTTGGAACTTTTAGTCCTACTTCCAACTTCTAGGGAGAGGCTGAAGATGGGCTTCAGTCATCAATGGCCAATGATTGAATCAATCATGCCTATGTAATGAGAGAGCACGGAAGCTCTTCCTTCCCTTGCCCAATGCGTCTCTTCTATCAGGCTGTTCCTAAATTATATCCCTTTATAATAAACCAGTAATCTTGTAAGTAAAATATTTCTGTAAGTTTCTTGAGAGAGCCTCTCTAGCAAATTAACTGAACCCGAAAAGGAAATCATTGGAACCTCTAATTTATAGCCAGTTGGTCAGAGGCACAGGTGACAACCTGCACTTTCATTTGGCATTTGAAATGGGGGTGGGGAGGTCAGTCTTGTAGGATTAAGCCCTTAACATGTGGGATCTGACACTTTCTCTGTGTAGATAGTATAGGACACCCAGCTGTTGTCAAAGAATCACTTGGTGTGGGGAAAGAACCCACCCATCAGAATTCATGTCAGAATGGGAAAAGGACACTGTCAAATTTATTCTAGTTCTTGATGGAAATAAGAAAGAAGAAATGGCTTGTTCACTTGGATTCATTTATCATGAGGTGGTGAAATAGAGGGACGGGACAATCGACATGGAAGAATGAAATTCAGTTGAATAGCAAGGACCTCACAGGAATAGAAGTTGTACAAGAAGGTATAGAAGCAGTGGACTGGGAGTGACAATGGGAAGCAAGAGGGATATCCTTGAAAAGGTATACTCGTACCAATATATATATATATATATTCATCTCAGAAGCTTTCAAGATTACCTATTGTCTGTGTGGAGGCAACATAATAGAAGCTGAAGCCTAGATTGCACAATATACAAAATTCTGGAATTCAAGTCCCTACTTTGCCTCTTCCTATCTATATAACACTGGACAAGTTACTTAACCTTTCCAAGACGGTTTTCCCATCTACAAAGTGAGAGTTATTATCATCCTGCCTCTCAAAATTGTTAGGCTTAAAAATTCCCTTAAATTAGCAGTGAATATAATAAGAGTGCCTGACATATATGCACCTGGTAAATGCTTGCTATTATTTAACTACATCACTACTGAAGACAGCTTTATCTTTTGATAGTAAAATACATAAATTTGTTTTACACCAATTAAATACGTACACATTTCTACTACTAAGAAAACCCAGTTCCAAGACTGTTTTAATTAACTGCATATTTTGTGATCCAAAGTAATCCTATTCTGACTTAACCACCCCTAGAGGAGATTATAATAGGCTGCAACGAAATGCTGTCCCTGAGATGCTCTGAAAATTAGGAGGAGCTAGCCACAGAGCAGACCAAATGGGCCAAGAGCAGGGCAAGGCACCTCTACCCACACAAGAGAAGCATGGACTGTCCACATGAAACCTTTCCCAAATTCTGTGGGAAAATTCCCTTCCCATTCCTGAGAAGCACCACTATCTCAGGGCGAGTCAATTTCTAGGAACAAGTCCATGTTAGAGATGCAGCAACATTAGAGTCAGGTTAGAGTCCATAACCAGGCATTGAGCTCGAACACAAACAAAGAAGATGGGCAACAAGAGAACAGCCATGAGAAAGGACTGGCAGGGAACCAAGAACAGGACAGACCCAGCTCACTTGGAAGGAGGAAGATGGAAATAGAGAGTGATAAGCAAGACTACTCTGGGAACCCCCCAAATGCAGTGCCACCAAACAAGCATGCTAATCATGCCCTAAAGTAACTCCCAAGGAAAGCTCTAAAACAGCCAAATGCTAATTAGGGACCATCCCCTAAGGTAGCATGACCTATCATCCTCCTTTGCCTGGCTGGGACTGTCTCTGCTTATAATTGCTGTCCCAGCAAACATATTAATGGTGCTCCTTTCATTTACAAAAGTATCCTTGCTTGAGAAAAACAACCCTTGATTTGCTAGAGCTGTGGGCTCTTCTAGGAAAGCTGAAATCACTGACCAGATTCAGAGGCAGTCAAGACATTTCTGGCCATCTCAAGAAAAGCCTTGGGTGGTAAGCCAATGGCCAATAAAGAATAGCATAGCCTCTTGTGCCAGCAGTTAGCTATGATACAGCCAACTTATTATGGACAGTTCTCAGTGAAGCCTTATAGTAAGAGGTTCTTCATCAAGAATCATAGATGAACTTTGAGAAACTCCTAATGCACGTTGAGACTATGCGGCCTTGTAGTTATTGCAACTTGATTTTGAAGAGACATAGATGTGTTTACACATGGACTGCTGAGGTCTGCCTGGTAGAAAACTTTTTCCTAAGGGAGTTGAGTAAAAGGAAGTAAGACTCATCTGAAAGGTAATCTGAGTCCTTTGTAGGTATCAGTTGCATATGTCACATTTAATTTTTTCCCAAACTATCTGCTCACTGTCAGAAAGGCAGAGCCTTCACCTGGTTCTCTGAGTCTAACTCTTGGCCCAGACTATTCTATGCTGTTATTAAACTACCTTTCATATTATCATATGTCCAGGCTGCCTACCATCACCAAATTATGCCAACTAGTGTGGCATTTCATTGGAATAATTCTAATAATTTTGCAATGTTGAACACAGTTCGGTTCCTGAAATTGAGAGAAAAGGCTTTGGTTGATTCAAAATGTGAGCTATGTCACAGGAACACCCAAATTGAGGAATCAAGCCAACAATAACATATCTCATCCATACTTATTAAAGACCTACACTGTACAAAGGACTCGTCTCAGTACTCAAGAAACTCACCACCTAAAACAAGACAAGTACAAAAGTAACTGATGTGCAATATTAATTTGATCATAATGTGTTCCACTGATTGTCTTTTCTGTAGAGAAAGGGTGTTTTCATGATCGTGACTTTTGGGATCCAGTAAGTTACATAGTCTACAAGTGAAGTTCATGTTTTTTTCTTGTGTTTTGGTTATTTCACTAACTACTAGATAAGAGATAATCTTAAGCTAAAGCATATCAATAGTAAGTATTGATCCACCATTGATTTTCAATACACAGACACATGTACAAAATCTGATTAAAGTAATGGCAGCTTTAACAAAAAACATATCTGAACATTGGCACCTAATGAATATTCTCCCCTTTAAGGTGATGATTATGAGTGGACTTACTCTAGTAATGCTGTCATTGCTCAAAACATTTTTGAAACTTTGGTTTAAAATTAGCTTTAGAGAATCAGGCCCATTCTTTCAAAAACCTTCAATCGCTGAAAATTTCATACAGTAGTGACTATTTTTTGGAAGCATTCATAAGGCCTGATGATGAATAACTTTTATCGAAGGTGAGTAATCAGAAGTATGACTATAATAGGAAAAGATGAAATTTTCTGTAGTTCATGAAATGAGGACAAGTGATAGGTAGAAAAGTGTTGTCTTAATAAGTTAAGAAACATTAGACACAGAAATATTCAGAAGGGAAAATGAGCCACCATGGACTCGCTGGAACTTGGCATTAAGAAACTATAGAATATTGAGTGCTCTAGAAGAGAAAGCATAAATCTTTCATCTTTGAGTGCGTAGTGCCCAGTATAGTGAATAACATAGTAATCACCAAGTAAATGTTTGAAGGATGAAACTGTAACAGATTAGTTCCATTATCTTGCCAGAAGACAATAATTATGCCGTCAAATATATAAAAGCAATGCAGATGGCATTTCCCATATTACTATATTACATGATGTCATTTGTTTGCCATTCCTAGAGTCTCTTTAACGGATTCAAATTCTCAACCTTATGTTTTAATGTAGACATTGTCATAATTTTAAAATACGAAAAGTACAAGGAATACTGGAACAACCACCAATGTACTCATCAGCCAGACTTACCAAATGTTACTGTCCAGCCATTTTTTAGGACTGAAACACACAAAAATATTATAGCTAATATTCACTAATGTTGTAGTCGGCAGGATAAGGAAAAGAAACCAAAAGTGCACTTAGAAAATAGTGTCTTTTCCCATCTGGCCGCCTCTCTAACTTTCCTTTTTTTTTCTTTTCTTTTTCTTTTTTTTTTTTTTTTGTATATTCTCCTGACTCTTCAAATTACACCCTTAAAACTTTGCTTTTATTTTGTGCCTCCGCCTGGATCTTAGAAAGATTTTTGTAATTTGGTGTTAATGGCATATTTTGGACTGTAATCTCCATTTCACTTATTTGAAGTACATTTTTCTCCCAAATTTCTCTTCCTTTCCATTCAGCCCAAGTTGCAAATAATAATAATTTCCTCCAAACACCCACCTTGATGGCTCTTTTATATACTCCATCTTACTCCCAGCTATGTCCCCCAACCAGACCCTTTAGAACAAAAACAACAAAAAGCCTCTCATTTTCAGAGAGACTCAAGCCATTATGCTATGTTATTTTACTGTGTTTAGGTACTATGTTTATCATGTTCTAATGTTCCATGCTTCTTGGCATCAAAAAACATTGTTTTATTGTGACATTTTCAAATGAAAACTACATGACAGTAACTATTTCCAAAGAACTCTCATTTACCTTGGCAACATTTATGAGTGGTGGGGGAAAAATACATAAAACCACCGCTTTGAGCAAAATGCTACAATGATTATTTAGCAAACAAGCTCACATATTAGAATGGCAGAGGGAAGATTGCTTCTACAGAGTAAATTACACTTCACACACAGGCGCTACTGAATGGCTTTCTACAGAGGTTACATTTAAATTATAGCTCTTGCTAAGCAAACATCTCATGGTTTGTGTGTGAATTTGAATTATGCATCTAACAGGCAGTATGTTTGTGGGGAAAAAAAAGTCAAGTTGATAGATTGCTAAATTGCTACAACATTTATAAGGGACAAAAATAGCTGTGGTGTCGGACAATGAAGAAGGTTTGAGAGAGGTCCCACTTACTCTCCAGTAAGAAAATCGTTTGGCAATTCTGGACCACAGTGAGTGATCAACCTCTGACTTCCTTCAGAAGCAACCAAAATTTGTTTTAGTGCTTTCTCTTTGGAAATATAATTTGATGCCTTACTCTTGGAGATTCAGAATCTGGAAAAACACATTGTATGACTTCCAATTTTATTTTAATTCCCAGAATTAAGGCAAATCTATATGGGTTGTCTTAATCCGAGAGAAATATGCTAATAGGCAGTCGAAAGAGGTAAGTCAGATAAAAAGACAATATTAGGGGAAAAAATATCTAAGTAAGTGGCATTCAACCTTTTCAGAACCCGTCAAGCTCCCAAGTACATCTTAGAGAACAACTGAGTATACTGCAGCAGAATATGTCTCCTCTGTTTCAGTGTGAGTATATCCTTCAGAAAGGTGAGAGGAGGGACAGAATGGCCTTCACGTTCCCATATAACTCTAAGATTGTGTGATTCTGCTGCTGGTACATTATGCATTTTTCTATCAAAAGCCCTTGGGAATTTTATGATCTTTCATTTTTTAAGATTTATAACTCTTCTACATGTTGGAAATCCAAGTTGAGTTTCTGCTGCAGTGAGCACAGGTTTACCATGGAAGAGGATGGTGGCGACAAAGTATCAACCAGAGAACAACCACATTCCTCATGGTCTCCAATCTTCTCTGGGTAAAGATGAGGAAGAAGAAAATGATGACTGACATCCCATACAGGCCAGCAAAGAGCCCTGAAGAAAATAACTGGGGAAAACAAAACTAAAACTCCTGATGTCTGCAGGTTTAGAAAATTCTTAGGTACATCTAACTACTCTTCGTGTGTGTGTGTGTGTGTGTGTGTGAGAGAGAGAGATAGAGAGAGAGAGAGAGAGAGAGAGAGAGAGAGAGAGAGAGAGAGAGAGAGCAGGGTTTTAGGTTTCAAAGTGGTCGATATAATTCCATTTATATATTATTCTTCAAATAACCAAATTATAGACATGAAGAACCAATGAGTTGTACGTATTCCAAGGGTGTGTGGTATTAAGGAGAAGGAAAAGGAAGAAGGTGTCTATGGCTATAAAAAGATCTTTGTGATGAAACTTTTTATCTTGAGTGTAATGGTGGACACACAAATCTACAAGTTTGTTAAAATTGCATAGAACCTATGGGTTGAATTGTGTCTCCCTCCCCCCTAAAAAATGGTATGTTAAAATCCTAACCTCTAGTAGCTCAGAAAGTAACCTTTTCTAGAAATAGGATTACTGCAATGTAATTGGGTAAGAGGAAGTCATACTAGAGAACGGTGGGCCCCTAATTCAATATGACTGGCGTCCTTATAAGAGGTAATTTGAACACACATGCACAAAAGGAAGATAATGTGAAGACACATAAAGAAGAGCATGTGACAACAGAGGCAGAGAGTGGAGGAAGGATCATCCCCTAGCTAGATGTACTAAAGGGAGTATGGCCCCACCAACACTTTGATTTTGGACATACCGTCTCCAGAGCTATGAGAGAATAAGTTTCTATTGTTTTTAGCCACCACCTTTGTGGCACTTTGTTATTGCAGCCCTAGTATATTAAAACACAACTAAATACACATACATAAACAAATAAATACACTTAAAACTTGTGACATCTGATAAGGTCAGTGCATTGTATCAATGTCAGCTTTCTAGTTGTGATATTGTACTGTAGTTGTGTAAGAATCACAGTTGGAGGAAAGTGAAGATATACCAGATCTCTCTTTGTTATTTCTTATAAGTGCACCAGAATCTACTATTCTCTCAAAATAAAAACATAAAAAGTGCTCTGACTTCTAGTACAGTGTCTCCTTTATATATCCTCAGGAAGTAGGCCAGGCCGCTAAATCAATCCCAGTTTAAAAATTAAAAAAATGGGAGTGGCTGGTTAGCTCGTTGCTTAGAGCGAGGCGCTAACACCAAAGTTGCCAGTTTGATCCCCACATGGGCCAATGTGAGTTGTGCTCTCCTTAAAATAAATAAATAAATAAATAAATAAATAAATAATAAAAAATTTATTTAAAAAAATTAAGATATTGGGGCTCAGAGAATTTAAACAAATTTCTGAAATGCATAAGATATTAAGAAATTCAGTTCTTAAATCTACAACTTACAAGCAGCAGTCCATCTTGTTTTGCTATGTTATATTTGCATCTGCATAATTTAATTGCTTAAATTTACTCAGGATGACAAAGATTTCAAATCGAGAGGGAGAATTTCACAAAGTCACAGAACCAATATTGATTGTAGAAGAAGGAAGAGAAAGAAAAATTTGGGGAAAGAGGTGTAGCATACTTTGGCTTTTTTCCCAGGAAAAGGAGATATGACATTTTTTGTGTATACTGTAAAGTAGGAATGTTGAGGAGAGAACTGGCTCCAAGGCTGGTCATTGAGAAGAGGCATCATATCCCACCTGGCCAATTTTCTTTTACAGTGAAAAAAGAGGGAAAAGTTGACTGCCATAGGGAGAAGTCATGTAAAGATCTCTCAGAAAAGCTGGCCAGATTAAGGCAGGAAGCTGTAAAAAAAATAAGTGATATGAATCAAGGCATCTAGAGTTTATTCACCACCAAACCCCAAAGCACTAGCAGTGCTCACACAAGCTATCACTTCTTAATTGCCTTCCAAAGTGTCAGAAACAGGGAGCAATTTGTCAGCCTTATTACCTGTGCCAGGCAGCTATTGTGCAAGCCTCTCAGGGAAGCTGGTTGGTTTATACAGAGTGTGGAAGACACAGAGAATATCAGCAGCTGGACCGTAATTCTGCAAATCAGTGCCTCAACCCACTTCTTGCCTGGGCTCAGCAGGGAAACAGAGACATGCACCAAATTATGTTTAGATTCATGTGTAGATCAGAAGTAATAAAGAAAAAAACTACAACAATGCTGGTTATCTTGAATTAACATAAATCTTTTTCTCCCCCAAGAAGTCTGATGGATTTGGAAAGCCCAGACTAGATATCTTAGAGGAAATGAATCATGGAGAGAAAGATGGTAAAACATTTCTCCTATAAAGCAAAGTAACTACAAATCTCCATAAACCAGAGTTTGAGAAAATCTTTTTGGTCCTTTGGGTTTCCATAGCCATCATCTAACCATTCTTTCTGAAGTAGCAATTTCATTGGATGACACATCAGTTCTGCTGGTCAGCTCTCTGCTCCAGGCAGAATAGAGAAGTGGTTCAAATGCAATCTGTAAATACTGAGCTGGCAGAGGAAATCCAGAACAGACTCCTGCAGACATTTGTTTTCTTCCTTTAAGGAAGCTCCTTTATTTTCCTGTAATTGAAGGTGATGAGAGGAAATATAGAAGTAAATGGAACAGAAGCCAATCTGAATCTTGCTTACAGGCTTATTGTTTATTGACTCACAGGCTACCTGCCCTGAGACAAATATAATTATGGATCAATTATCCTATGTTCATCAGAGAAAGAAAAAATGATCCAGAGGTATATTATGTCCTGCTGTTTAGGTTGACAAAGACTGGAAATTCAGATAGTCACAGGTGCAGCATTAAGAAGTTGAACAATTATATGTATTTCACTGAGAATTCAATTGTCATTTTGTCTTGTATATCAGTATTTCTCAGAATTTAATAGGCAAGTGGATCAACTGGAAATCTTGTTAAAGTGCAAATTCTGATTCAGAAGATACGGGCTAGGACCTAAAAGTCTGTTTTATTTTTCTTATTTTTAAATAGCTTTATTGAAGTATAATTGACGTATAAACATTGTATATGTTTAACATGTACAACTTGATGTTGGGTATTTTTTTGTATTTTTCAATGTTTTTTATTATCGATGTAATTTCCATGCAATGAAATGGATGGACTTCAAGTCAAGGAGTTCTGATAAGTGAGTGCAACCACGTAAGCACTACTGAAATCAAGATACAGAACATTTCCATCACATGAGATAGTTCCCATCTGCCCCTTTCCAGTCGTATCCCCCATCAAAGACCACCCTTGTTGTGATCTCTAACACCTTACGTTACATTTGCCTGTTCTAAAAGGTCATAAAAATGGAATCAGAATATGTATTCTTTTATGGGTGACTTCATTCACTCAGGATGTTTTTATTGATCCTTTTTGTTGTGTGTGTCTATAGTTTCTTCCTTATTTACTGCTCAGTGAAATTCCATTATACAAATATACCACAGTTTGGTCATCCTGTTGATAGACATTTGAATTGTTTTTAATGTATGGCTATTATGAGAAAGTTGCTATGAATATTTTTGTATTTTCATTGAGGTATAATTGACATATAACACTATATTAATTTCAGGTTTACAACATATGATTCGATATTTGTATATATTGTGAAATGAACACCATAATAAGTGTGGTTAATATTTCTTACCATATATAGTTAGAAATTTTTTTCTTGCAATTTGATGTTTTCAGACATATACATTGTGAAATGATCACTGCAATTAACCTAATTAACATATCCATTGACTCCACATAGTTACCATTTTCTATTATTTTTGATTTTGTGATGAGAAGACTTAAGATATACCCTTTTAGCAAATTTCAAGTATACAGTACAGTATTAACATACTCACGTGCTGTGCATTAGATCTCAAAAACTGAAACTTTGTACCCTTTTACCAATATCACTCCATTTCCCTCCCTCAACTCCCAAAGTCCCTGACAAACACCATACTATTCTGTTTCTATGAATTTGACTATTTAGAGTCTACATATAAGTGTGATCATACAGTATTTGTCTTTCTGAGTCTGACATTTCACTTAGAATAAGGTTTATCCATGTTGTTGCAAATAGAAGGAGTACCTTCTTTTTTAAGGCTGAATAATATGTCGTGTGTGTCCTCACATGCAGACAGAGCAGGGCTGAGAGAGAGAGAGAAAGAAAGGCAGAGGGGAGAGAGCAGGGAGCAAGTATGGCAAAATGCTATCAGTTCTTGACTCTAATGATATATACACATCACATTATCTTTATCCATTCATCCACTGGCAGACATTTGGGTTGTTACCATATCTTGGCCATGGTGAATAGTACCACAATGAATGACGCTGCTAAATCTCAGATCACATTTTGTATACCAAGGTTCTAGTGCACAGTGTCTGGGATAAAATTCAAGTATATAGTCACTATTTACCAGAGGGCTATGTGAGTCTACTTTCTTCCTCAGCTTCAATTTGTTTCCCCAATTTTATTATGAACATGAAACATACACAAAAGTTGGAAGAATAAGACAATGAACCTGTATACCTACCAACTAGATTCAAGAACTGTTAACATTTTGCCATATTTGCTCCCCCCTCTCTGCCTCTCTCTTTCTTCCCCTTGGATATGGTTGGAGAACATAGATACACAGATGATAGATAGATAGATAGATAGACAGACAGACAGACAGACAGACAGACAGACAGACAGACAGATAGATAGATGATAGATAGATAGATAGACAGATAGATAGATGATAGATAGATAGATGATAGATCGATAGATAGATAGATAGATAGATAGATAGATAGATAGATAGATAGATAGATAGATAGATAGATAGATACGAAGTTGCAGATACCATGACACTTCATCTGTAAATACCTAATCATGCATCCCTAAGAGAATAACTTCAATGCAATTATTCCTCTTCAGAGAGTAAACAATAATTCTAATCCTCTATCATTGACTAATTACCAGTCCATTTTCAAATGTGCCCAATTGTTTCCAAAATGCCTTTAATAACTACTTAAAAACAAAAAAAAGATCCAATCAAGGTTAAGGCATTGCTTGGTTGTTATAGAATAGTCTCTCAATTTTCTTTCTTTTTTCTTTTTTTTTTTTTAACTTTTCCATGACAGTTCAAACCAGTTATCTTTGAAGATGTCTCATATTCTATATTTGTCTAATTATTTCCTGATAGTGCTATTGAATTTTCTTTTTAATTAAAAATTATGCCAAGACACTTGAAGGACTCATTCAAGTTCAATATTTTTGGCAAGTACACCTTATAGGCTTTGCATACTTCATATTGTACCACATCCAAAATTTCACAAAATCAGCTCATCTCACTATTAGTGATGTTAACTTTGTTCATTTGGTTGCAATGATAACCCAGATCTCTCTATTATAAAGGTATGATTTTTTTCCCTTCACAATTTGGCAGTCAGTAATTAATTTGTGAGGTGATAGGTTAGCCATTTGTGAATTATCCTGCCTCCAAATAACCTTTCATCTAATGGCTTTAGCATTGATTGTTCATGCTTACTTGAATCAGTGAATCATTTATCTCATTGGAGGTTGAAAATGGAGATTTTCTAATTCTATCATTCCTTCTAAATTTATTAATTAGCATTCTCTACCCTTCCTCACTTCCCTACCCTACAGCCCCATCACAATGAACTCATGACACTTTGTTCACTTAATGAATTGTAATCAACCGTAGTCATTATTCTTCTTGATGTTCAAATTGCCCCAAATTTACCCAGTGAGAGCCCTTCCAAGCTGACTCCTGTGACCATAGACATAATCTCATTAGTCTTTGACTGCTTTCTTATTTTGTGGCGCAAGATGTCTTAGGCCCACCTTGCTCTTTCTCAGCCAGGCCTGGAATCAGCTATGTCTCTAAGGAACCCTGGATGTTCCTAATGGAGAATGACATTTAGAATTACAATCTAGACACTAGGTGTGCTCATTGCTACTCAAGTGTCATTGTTTCCAGGTATGGTCAGTGACAGAGATTGGAAATGTATTTTTTTTTAATTGAAAGTTCACATTGGTATTTCTAATTTTAATTTAAATTACAGAAATTTTTAAATTTTACATTTTATTTTCTCATAAAAACTTTAACATGTTTACTTATTTGCTTTATCTTACAATATATAAAAAAATTCAAAATTACAATTGTTACTGCTAACAGTAACTATTGTGTGAACTTTAAGATTTCTTTGCAGTCTTTTTCATTTTAAAATATGTTCTACTAAGAGTGTGCAAAGTAGTGGGTACAAAAGTTACTTGAAATAATTATTTTCCCTATTAGTTTGACATAGATTTGTATTTTTCTACTTATATTCAATTTCAGTTAAGTTTTTAAATACGTAAAACATGTGACTTAAAAGTCAGAACTGGATACTCAGAGAAGTTTCAGCCCATTTCCATCCCTTCCACCCCATTCCTCATCCCCTTATTGGTACCATTTTCATTAGTCACTAGTTTATTCGTCCTGTGTTTCTTTTTTTGGGGGGAAAGAATAAATTTATCTATTTGTTCTTATTTCCCATCCTTTCTTACACAAAATGTAGCATATTGTATATCTGCTGTATGACTTGCTTTTTTCCCTTAATAGGATATCATAGAAATCCCTAGACATCAATTTATAAAGACGCTATCCATTTCTGTCTTAACAGCTGCATAGCACCCCATTTTGGTGACATACCCCAGTTTGTTCAAACAGGTCTGATTGAAGGACATTTGGGTTGTTTCCAATTTTTTGCTGTTACATATAATGTTACAATGAATAACTTTCTGCATAATTTCTTTATATTTTTTTGAGGAGCATCATCAGGACAGACACATAGGCTCACATCAAAGAATAAATATATATATAATTTTATCAGATATTGCCAAATCCCTCACAATATGAGTTTGCACCTTTTCAGATTACGACCTGCTGTGGACAAGAATCTGTTTCTCCACAGTCTCGCCAACATACAGTTTTGCATACATTTGAATATTTTGAAGTATGATAGATGAGAAATGATATTTCAATGGAATTTTTGTTTGTATTGCTCTTATGTGAGTAAGGTTAAGGTCTTTTTATATGTTTAAGAGCAACTTGCCTTGCTTTATCTCTAAAATGTCTGTTTATGTCTTTTGTCAATTTTTCTATCATGTTTTTGTTTTTCTTCTAGTTACTATTGCTATATAGATAGCAGACAATGAAGACTTTATGGCCAAAAAAAATTACTGAAAATGAAAAAGAGATATTTCTTAATGGTGGGAGATCCATTTTACCTTGGAAAATATGACAACTCTAAATTTGCATTCACATAATAATATAACCTAAAAATATATAAAGCAAAAAACTGGCTGAAGTAGACACATCAACAATCTGAGCAGAAAATTTTAACACACTTTTCTCTGTAAGTGATAGAGTAAGAGACAAAACCAGCAAAAAATGTAAAAGGTTTCAATGTTACAACAACTAAACATAATCTGATTGACATATATAAAACACTGTATCCAGACACATATTTTTATATTAAATGGGGGAAAAGTTCCAAAACATTACATACAACATGATACTCTTCTCATAAAGTATAAAATGACCAAAAGATACACAATTTTAAATATAGACATACATGTAATAAAACTATGTATAAAGAAAGAAAGACATGGGATTCTTGATGATGGTTACTTCAAGTACAGGGACAAAGGGAGACAGGATAAAGATAGGATAGAATAAACATAGGTTAGATGAAGAGAGTCAATGTCATACTTTTATTTTGGATGGTAGTTTTATAAGATCTCTTTATATTAAACAAGTAATCAAACAAACACATATGAGTTGATGATACGTCACGAACCAAAAACTATGATTAATCCACTTTTATGCATCTGAGATCTGAGGAAAACAAACAGATAAAAAATAAACTTCAATCTATGAAAGCTAAGAAAAGAACAATATCCAAAGAAAGGAGAAGTGAAATTAATAAAGATAAAAATAGACATTAATGAAATAAAATAATACAAAATGAAAACAGAAATGATCAATGGGAAAGAAAATCTTGTTCTTTGAAAAGATCGATAACAGAGACAATCCTTTGGAGAATATGATCAAGAAAATAAGAAAGAGGGTAATAATGTGCCAGGACATATACTAACTATGCAATAAATCAGAATTTGTCTTACAAAAATATTATTCAAACTTTCTGATCTACTGAACACTATGGTAGAGAAAGCAAAAAAAAAAAAAAAAAAAAGTAGATATTTTTCTGGAGTCAAAAATCCTAATTCTAGTTCCATGGTGTGATAGCGATTTTTTAAAGTGATTTACAAACACTTTGCGTATCTTTATATGAGTATCATTATTTATGCCTTGGTTTTTAAATCAGCCTTTATGCCACCATAATAACCTGAGAGAACATGTGCCAACTCTGAGTCCCCAAGCATTTGATTTGCTCTCAGAAGGAATGAGGGGAAGAAGTTTGGGGACTTATTAGAAGAGTTCTGAGTATTCCTTGTTACTACATTTCCTTTTCCTTGTTTATAATGCAAATAGAAAGTTAAAAATCACAATTGTTTTACCTCTGCCAATCACAATATGCTATTAAAAATCATCTTAATGAATTGATATTACTATCTGGTAGTGATTGCTCTGACCCCCTGTCTAACAGGCTCCATCTATGTCTTGTTTGATGAAAGTTTCCGCATCTGCAAAGCAAAAGGGCAAACTGATTTATGAACAAGACTTATTGTCACAGCAGCAGATTTGTATAATGAGAAATATATTAAATCTAATGAAGGGAGAGCGTGCCTACGAAGGCAGCAAGTCTGTGTTGTGATTAAGTGATTCAATATCCCTCAATGGATTAATTTAGACAGTGCACCGGGGTATATAGCCACTGCCAGACCTCTTTGCTCTAATGACAAATGCTAAGCAATGCTGCATACTTGTGCATATGTACTACATTTTTAAAGTGTGATGATAAAGTAAGGTGTCACCCTCAGATCTCTACATTAACAAAATGAATCCCAAAGAAGCAGACCTCCTACTGATAGAGAACAAGGAAGATCTATCAACAATGTCATCTTTTAATATCTGCTTACAGTAAAGCATTTACTGAAAAATAGACATTCTTCTACTTTTCCAACTAAGACCAGCTTACTGTATCTGACAAACACTACAAACAATCTAGGTTAATTCCTTCTCTGGTCCTCAGCAAGGCCCAAGTCAGACACAAGACAATCAATCACAAGCTCTGGTTTTCAAATAGAAGAATGCTAGCTATTATTTAATTGTCTACATTTACATACCCCACACAATATACGATGCCATTTATAAGATTTGAAAGCAGCAGTGAATCTGTCAGGGCCCAGCAGTCACTTCTCTACAGTTTGGAACAAGTCCAGTTTCCAGTTGCTTACCACATTGTGACTACATAAAGCTAAATCCTGTAACCTGCATTTAGAGAGAGCACAGAGGGAGTTGAATTCTGTATTTAAAATAGCATGATTTCAATACAATGTTATTGGGATACACAAGTATGCTCAACACACATCAGATAGAGAAAAATGGGCTGTCTTGGATCCTCAATGCCATGTGGTAAAAAAAACATTTGGCACTCTACAAGTCTACAGGTAATGGATTCAAATATTTTAACATTATTTCCCCAACCCTTTATTTTCCTCTAAGAGAAAAGTATCTTGGGAGTACCAGCAACAGAATTAATAAACTAGAAGAAAATAACTACTTACTTGGCGTCCAGCAGCCTTAATAAGGAGAGGTAGAATTTCTACTGCCTCAGGCATCCATTCTGATGACTCAAGGACAGAGAGAAATATAACAATTCTAGGTCACTCTCTTAATAATAACTGGAAGAAAGAAAGAAAATGTAACTTCTACATGAGGCAGGTGGTGAAAAAAAAGCTATCACACACACCAAAAAGAAAAAAAGAAAAAAAGGTTAAGCGTAGGTTTCAGCTTGTGCTTTTGGATTCCCCCAGACTATTGGATTCCTCTAGGCCTAATGAAACCATCTGAACTGTTTGATGTGGAGAATATAAACAACTTAGATCTCGGGACAAGCAGGCTGAAATTGGAGCCCTACTCTGCAACATAGCTTGTATATGACCCTGATTGTGCTCTCTATTCTTTAAGTAATAATTATTCCTAATGATTTCATCATTTCTGAAATGCTTATATTAATGTAATAAAACCAAAACAGCCCAATCTCAGTGAGCTTTAAGGAGGATAGTTCTTGTACTAAAGAAGCCATGTTTGGTGAGGCATGTGGCAGGGGATGACATGCAAATGAGGAAATACAAGCAAGAAAAGCGAAAAATTGCTCTGCATAAGAAAGTTGTAATAGATGGAGAGGCCTTGGGAAGATTGAGTAAAGCACACCCTGCAACTTCAGCAGCTGAGTGTTAAGGTTAGTGAAAGAGAAAAGATACGTACTTCACAAAAAAGCAGCTGGTAGCTGGGTTACACCATGAACACCACCACCTAGAGTTGTAAATAAAAGCGCTACAGGAACATGAAGCCCTATGAAATAGCTATCAGGTATTGTATGATCCCCTTTGGCAAGAGTCTTCTTAGAAGCCAGAATGCTTACTGGACAGAATATGACTTGATATGAACAGAAATTTTCTTCCTTTTTTTTTCCTAAGTCACATTTATTTCTATTCACCCCAGGAAATAGCAGATTTACTTACAAATGTTTCTGAAAGCAAGTCCAGGTGCTAGAGGCTCCAACACAACAATGCTTAGTCCCAGGGACTTAGTAAGACCTTCCTCTGAAATCAGATATAGCTACTAACTCTTGGAATTTAAACAGTACATACAATGTATCAGACACTATTCTTCATGCTTTATATATATTAATATTAAACTCATTTACTCTTCACCACAAACTTAAAAGGTAGACATTGATGTTATCCCATTATACAAGTGAATAAAGTCAGGTATGTAAAGATTAGATAATTTGCCCAAAGACACACAATGCTTGGTGGAATGAGTTTCAAATATAAGGAGTTTGGCTCCCAAGCCTGTATTCTTAAGTACTAGAATATACTGTCGTTCAATATCCATATTAATATGGATAGAAAGAGAGATAGGTACAACTACAGGTTTAAATAGATATACACATAGATAGGAATAAAATTTAGTTATAAAAATACAAACACAGAAAATGATATAAATATGGAAATATAGACATAGATCTCAATGGAACACCAGAGAAAAAAATACATATACGTGCACGTCAGCATTATCAGACTTTCTCTCTTGCTTAGAACAACTAGGAAATTGAATATATGAAAAAGTCTTTTCAGACATTGGACAACAGGCAGCACAGAACCGTGATCCCTGAGAGAATAAAAACAAAGTAAGTCCTACAATCAATCACATCAGCTTTCCTCAGAGGCATTTCCCAGTCTGTAACTCAGGGAAAGGAAGCCCCAGAAGACCACAGCAGTCTCATTAAATTGAGAAAATGGAGATGGGAGTCCATGGACACTGAGGAAGCTAAAATTTGTGGGACACAATACTGATAAGAAGGAAGCTATGAAAAGAAAGAGATCAAGGAAACTATATGGGACCCCTGGATATCTGTTGCTGAAAACTAAGCAGTACATGTGTAGGGTGAAACTCCATGAGGCACAGCAAAGAACTACCAATAAAGTTCTCATCAGACAGGATAGAGGTTTCACTAAACAACAGATCAACAAGATAGATTTCAGTCAGGTCTCAGTAGTATGGTTACACTAGCCATAGAGTAAATACTACACTTCAGCCCTTAACAACACTTATAAACAAGTATAAAAAGTACTAAGTAGATTTTTGAATAAATTGCTTGCCTATCAACACAATCTTAAGTTATTTATAATAAGACCAAAAAAAATCCAGACAACAACATAAAAATTTCCCACATCCAATCAAATATTACTATAGAGATGTCAAAAAAATGGCAACGTGAGGTGATCCTCTGGAAATCTCCCCTGGAATTTACAACAAACTCAACAACTATAATGCCACAAAGAACTCCCTGTGCAGAAGACAGGCAAGACTGGGAGGCTCACTACTGAAATCACCTAAAGGTGGCTAAATTGCTGGAGCAGGGAAGGAGGGAAGGGAGAAGTGCGGAGACATGCAGCACAGGCACAGGACGCAGACCTAGCTCAGTGCTCTGAGCTCGCTGTATCCCAGAACTACCGCAACTGTGGGAGAGGGAAGAAATCGGACTGCTAGGGCTCTGTTTATGGCCCATGGGGCTGAGGGGACAGCATACAGCATGGCTGAACCGAAAGCTCATGGCAGAGACCGCAGAGAAAAGACTGAGGGAAGAAGCCTGAAAACGGTGGTTTAAGCCCTCACTGCTGAGCAGAGAATGGAAGCCTTAGGCACTGAGACTAGCCGCCCCATCCCTTCCATCCCAGAGCTCAATCCCCTCCCCCACAAATGCCCAGTGCTAGAAGCAGAACAGTAGCAGTATCAGATCAAAAAAACAGAATATTTGCAGTTCTGAGAACTGTGGTCCACAGACACGGACTCACAGCCCAACTAGTTCCAGCAAAGTGGTGGGGCTGTGGTGATGGTCACCGCTATTTTTCTGACAACCTCTCACAACCAACCTTGGCCCTCTCTCCACCTACCTGGGCAGATCACTACAGGAGTAAACAGAGCTGCTGAAGCACACAGGCTCTGAATCTGGGGCAGGAAGAGTTTTGGAACCTCAGGAGTTCTCCACATCCTCCCATGGAGGTGGTGCCATATGACCAAGGCCAACTGTTCACAGAGGAGAAGCCCAAGTTCCAGGCAATCTCCCGTTGTGTGAGAAGCTGGAATAGTGCAGAGAAAATATAATACTACAATATGACAAAGAATAAAAGGCTGCAGTCAAATAGAAAATAAAACTGTACCAACACGTACTGGAAAACAAAAGATAGACCTCTTTCTATCCAGTGTTGCAGAACCCACTTCTGTAGCTATCTAGAAAGACAAATAATAAATCATTAATTGCCATGAATAACCAAGGCAACAAGACAGCTCACAAAGAAAATAAAAAGTCTCCAGAAAATGAACTTAAAGATATGGAAACAAAAAAAAATGGCGGCGTGAGGTGAACCTCTGTAACGCTCCCCTGGAATTTACAACGAATCGGACAACAATAACTCCACAAAGGACTCCTTGCACAGCAGACAGGCAAGACGAAGAGGCCGACTACTGAATTCACCTCCAGGTGGGTGAATCGCGCGAGCGGGGGGAGGAGGGAGAGGAGAAGTGCGGAGACGGAGCCGCCCGGGGCGCAGGACACAGACCTAGCTCAGTGCTGGGAGACCGTGCTCCCGGAACTACCGCCGCTGCGGGAGAGGGAAGGACTCTGACTGCTAGGGCTCCGCTTACGGCCCACAGGGCTGAGGGGGCAGCATACAAAACCGCTGAACCCAACGCTCGCTCACGGCAGACCTCGGAGCAAAGACTGAGGGAAGAGGGCTGAAATCGGTGGTTTAAGCCCTCACTGCCGAGCGGAGAACGGAAGCCTTAGGCACGGAGACTAGCCGCCCCCTCCCTACCCTCCCAGAGCTCGCCCCGCCCCCACCTGCCCGGTGCTAGAAGCGATAAAGTAGCAGTGTCGGATCAAAGGACAGAATATTTGCTGCTCTGAGAACTGTGGACCGCAGACACAGATTCGCAGCTCAACTAGTTCCGGCAAAGGGGAGGGAGCTGTGGAAGCAGGACTGGCTGTGGTGGTGGTCGCCGCCATTGCTCTGGGCCACCTCTCACAACTCACCCCGCCCCTGGCCCCACCTATCTGGGCGGATCCCTGCAGGAGTAAACAGAACTGCTGAAACAAACGGGCTCTGAATCTGGTGCAGAAAGAGCTTTGGAACTCCAAAAGCTCTTCGTATACCTATCAACCTGTTGCAGAAGACACTCCTGTAGATGTCTAGGAAGAGAAATAGTAAATCAGTGATTGCCATGAATAACCAAGGCAACAAGATAGCTCAGAAAGAAAGTGAAAAGTCTCCAGAAAAGGAACTTAGAGATATGGACCTTTGTGATTTAAATGACAGAGAATTCAAGATCGTAATTCTGAAAAAACTGAACGAGATGCAAGAAAACACAGAAAGGCAGTTTAATGAACTCAGAAACACAATCAAAGAACACCATGAGCATTTTACAAAAGAGATTGAAATCTTGAAAAAGAACCAAATAGAATTTCTGGAGATTAAGAACTCTATAGAAGAAATTAACAATAAAATATCCAGCTTAGGTAGTAGAGTTGACCAGATGGAGGAAAGAATCAGTGACATCGAAGATAGGAACCTGGAATTTACACAGAGGGAAGAAGAAAGAGACTTGAGACTTAAAAGAAATGAAAGAACTCTACAAGAACTTTCTGACTCCATCAGAAAGAGCAATATAAGAATAATGGGCATACCAGAAGGAGAAGAAAGAGGGAAGGGAACAGAGAATATATTCAAACAAATCGTCGATGAGAACTTCCCAAACTTGTGGACAGAACTGGATCCTCGAATCCAAGAAGCAAATAGAACACCTAATTACCTCAATCCCAACAGGCCTTCACCAAGGCACATTGTATTGAAGCTGTCTAAAATCAATGATAAAGAAAGAATCCTCAAGGCAGCCAGGGAAAAGAAGACGGTAACTTACAAAGGAAAGCCCATTAGATTATCATCAGATTTTTCAGCAGAAACTCTACAAGCTAGGAGGGAATGGAACCAAATATTCAAACTATTGAAAGAGAGAAATCATGAGCCAAGAATAATATATCCAGCAAAGATCTCCTTTAGATATGAAGGAGGAATAAAGACCTTTCCAGACATCCAGAAGCTGAGGGAATTTTCTAATACACGACCTGCACTACAAGAAATACTAAAGGAGGCTATTAGACCACCATCAACAGGGACAACTTGTGGCAACCAAAACATAAAAAAAGGGAGCGTAAAGGCCTGAACTGGAATATGGGAATAGAGAAAGTAAGCGGACTGAAGAAACTGGAATACTCTAAATATCAAACTTTCTTTTACATAAACTCAAGGGTAACCACTCAAAAAACATCCAAATCTGAAATATATACTGTAATAAAAGAAGAAACAGAGGGAAACATCATAGAATACTACCACACAGAAATAACAGACAACAACAAAAAGGCAAAGGAACAATGGAGACACAGCCTTACCAGAAAACTAAAGACAGAATGACAGGAAATCCTCACATATCAATAATCACCCTAAATGTAAATGGACTGAACTCACCAATAAAGAGACACAGAGTAGCAGATTGGATCAAAAAACTAAACCCAACCATATGCTGCCTACAAGAGACACATCTCAGCTACAAGGACAAGCATAGACTCAAAGTGAAAGGGTGGAAATTGACACTCCAAGCAAATGGTACCCAGAAAAAATCAGGTGTAGCCATAATGATTTCCGATGAAACAGACTTCAGGGTGAAAAAGATAACAAGAGACAAAGATGGACATTTCATAATGGTAAAGGGGACTATACAACAAGAAGACATAACAGTCATCAATATTTATGCCCCCAATCAGGGAGCACCGAAATATACCAAGCAACTACTAACAGAACTAAAGGGAGAAATTGACCAAAACACAATTATACTAGGGGACTTAAATACATCATTGACAGCTTTGGATAGATCATCCAAACAGAAGATAAATAACGAAATCGCAGCCCTAAATGACACATTAGATGAATTAGACATAATTGACATATATAGAGCACTTCATCCTAAAACATCAGACTATACATTCTTTTCTAGTGTACATGGAACATTCTCAAGGATAGACCATATATTGGGACACAAAATCAGCCTCAGCAAATTTAAGAAGATTGAAATCATACCAAGCATATTCTCTGATCACAAAGCTTTGAAATTGGATATCAACTGCAAAAAGAAAGCAGGAAAAAACACAAATACATGGAGATTAAACAACATACTTTTAAAGAACGACTGGGTCAAAGAAGAAATTAGAGGAGAGCTCAAAAGATACATAGAAACAAATGACAATGAAAATACATCCTACCAAAATTTTTGGGATGCCGCGAAAGCAGTTTTAAGAGGGAAATTTATATCATTACAGGCCTATCTCAAGAAACAAGAAAAATCCCAAATAAATAACCTCATGTTACACCTTAAAAAACTAGAAAAAGAAGAACAAGCGAAACCCAAGGTCAGCAGAAGAAAGGAAATAACAAAAATCAGAGCAGAACTAAATGAAATAGAGAACAAAAAGACAATAGAAAAAATTAATGTGACAAAAAGCTGCTTCTTTGAAAAGATTAACAAAATCGACAAACCCTTGGCTAGACTCACTAAGATAAAAAGAGAGAAGACACTAATTAACAAAATCAGAAATGAAAAAGGGGAAGTTATCACGGATACCACAGAAATAAAAAGGATTATCCAAGAATACTATGAAGGACTATATGCCACCAAATTTAATAACTTAGAAGAAATGGACAAGTTCCTAGAAACATATAGCCTTCCAAGGCTGAATCATGAAGAACTGGAAAATCTTAACAGGCCGATCACCAGTAACGAAATTGAATCAGTCATCAAAAACCTTCCCAAAATCAAAAGTCCTGGACCAGATGGCTTCACCAGTGAATTCTACCAAACCTTCAAAGAGGATCTAATACCAATCCTGCTCAAACTCTTCCAAAAAATTGAAGAAGAGTCAGTACTCCCTAACTCATTTTATGAGGCCAACATTACCCTGATACCAAAACCTGGTAAGGACAACACAAAAAAAGAAAACTACAGACCTATATCTCTGATGAATACAGATGCTAAAATCCTAAACAAAATTCTAGCAAATCGAATACAACAATGCATTAAAAAGATTATTCATCACGACCAAGTGGGGTTCATCCCCGGGGCACAAGGATGGTTCAACATTCGCAAATCCATCAATGTGATACATCACATAAACAAAATAAAGGACAAAAATCATATGATTCTATCAATTGATGCAGAAAAAGCATTTGATAAGATACAACATCCATTTATGATTAAAACACTTACTAAAATTGGTATAGAAGGAAAATACCTCAACATAATAAAGGCCATATACGACAAGCCCTCAGCTAACCTCATAATTAATGGTGAAAAGCTGAAGCCCTTTGTTCTACGTTCAGGAACACGACAAGGTTGTCCCCTATCACCTCTGCTTTTCAACATAGTGTTGGAAGTCCTCGCCAGAGCTATCAGGCAAGAGAAAGAAATAAAAGGCATCCAAATTGGGAATGAAGAAGTTAAATTGTCACTCTTTGCAGATGACATGATGCTATACATAGAAAACCCTAAAGACTCCACCAAAAAACTATTAGAAACAATCAATGAATATAGTAAAGTTGCTGGCTACAAAATCAACGTACAAAAGTCCATTGCTTTCCTATATACCAACAATGAAATCTCAGAAAAAGAGATAGAAAAAACAATTCCTTTTGCAATTGCAGCAAAAAGAATAAAATACCTAGGAATAAACTTAACCAAGGAAGTGAAAGATTTATATGCTGAAAACTATAAGACATTTTTGAAAGAAATTGAAGAAGACACAAAGAAATGGAAAGACATTCCGTGCTCATGGATTGGAAGAATCAACATAGTTAAAATGGCCATATTACCCAAAGCCATATACAGATTTAATGCAATCCCCATTAAAATCCCAATGGCATTTTTTAAAGAAATAGAACAAAAAATCATCAGATTTGTTTGGAACCACAAAAGACCCCGAATAGCGAAAGCAATATTAAAAAAAAAGAACAGTACTGGAGGTCTCACACTCCCTGATTTTTCCTTGTACTACAGGGCTACAATAATCAAAACAGCTTGGTATTGGCGGAAAAACAGACACATAGACCAATGGAATAGAATTGAGAACCCAGAAATAAAACCATATAAATATGGACAGATAATTTTTGACAAAGAAGCTAAAAACATACAATGGAGGAAAGACAGCCTCTTCAATAAATGGTGCTGGCAAAATTGGATAGCTACGTGCAAAAGAATGAAACTGGACTGCTATCTGTCACCATGTACCAAAATTAATTCAAAATGGATCAAAGACTTAAGCATAAGACCTGACACAATAAACTGCATTGAAGAAAACATAGGTACTAAACTTATGGACCTTGGGTTCAAAGAGCATTTTATGAATTTGACTCCAAAGGCAATGGAAGTAAAAACTAAAATAAACAAATGGGATTATATGAAACTGAAAAGCTTCTGCACAGCAAAAGAAACTATTGACAAAATAATGAGGCAACCAACTGAATGGGAGAAGATTTTCGCACACAGTTCCTCTGATAAGGGGCTAATATCCAAAATATACAAGGAACTCATGAAACTCAACAACAAAAAAACAAACAACCCAATTGAAAAATGGACAGAGGACCTGAAGAGACATTTCTCCAAAGAGGATATACAAATGGCAAATAGACATATGAAAAAATGCTCAACATCGCTAATCATCAGAGAAATGCAAATGAAAACCACAATGAGATATCACCTCACCCCAGTCAGAATGGCTTTCATCAACAAAACAAATAGTAACAAGTGTTGGAGAGGCTGTGGAGAAAAAGGAACTCTCATACACTGTTGGTGGGAATGCAGACTGGTGCAGCCGCTATGGAAGGCAGTGTGGAGGTTCCTCAAGAAATTACGAATAGAATTACCATATGACCCAGCAATCGCTCTCCTGGGTATCTACCCCAAAAATATAAAAGCATTTCTCTATAGAGACACGTGTACGCCAATGTTCATTGCAGCTTTGTTTACGGTGGCCAAGACATGGAAACAACCAAAATGTCCTTCGATAGATGAATGGATAAAGAAGTTGTGGTACATATACACAATGGAATACTATTCGGCGTTAAGGAAAGATGATATAGGAACATTTGTGACAACATGGATGGATCTCGAGAGAATAATGCTAAGTGAAACAAGTCAGACAGAAAAAGCAGAGAACCCTATGATTTCACTGATATGTGGTATATAAACCAAAAAGAACAAGACAAACAAATGAGAAACAAAAACTCATAGACACAGACAATAATTTAGTGGTTACCAGAGGGTAAGGGGGTGGGGGGTGGGTGATGAGGGTAAAGGGGATCAAATATATGGTGATGGAAGGAGAACTGACTCTGGGTGGTGAACACACAATGGGATTTATAGACGATGTAATACAGAATTGTACACCTGAAATCTATGTAAATTTACTAACAATTGTCACCCCAATAAAATTAATTAAAAAAAAAAAAAAAAAAAGATATGGAAACATGTGACTTAAATGACAGAAAATTCAACATTGCAGTTCTTAAAAAACTCAACGAGATGCTAGAAAACACAGATGGGCAGTTTAATGGAACCAGAAACACAATCAAAGAACAAAATGAACATTTTACAAAACAGATTGAAATTTTTAAAAACAACCAAATAAAATTTCTGGACATTAAGAACTCAATAAAAGAAATAAAGAATGAAATGGAGCTTAGGTAGTAGAGTTCACAAGATGGAGGAAAGAATCAGTGACATCAAAGATAGAAATCTGGGAATGACAAGGATGGAAGAAGAAAGAGACTTGAGACTTAAATATAATGAAAGAAATCTAGAAGAAATTACTGACTCTATCAGAAAGAGCAATATAAGAATAATGGACATACTAGAAGGAGAAGAAAGAGAGAAGGGAACAGAGTATATTCCAACAAATAGTCGATGAGAACTTCCCAAACTTGTGGAAAGAACTGGATCTTCGAATCCAAGAAGCAAATAGAACACCTAATTACCTCAACCCCAACAGGCCTTCTCCAAGGCACATTGTATTGAAGCTGTCAAAAATGACAACAAAGAAATAATCCTCAAGGCAGTCAGGGAAAAGAAGACGGTAACCTACAAATGAAAGCCCATTAGATATCATCAGATTTTTCATCAGAAATTCTACAAGCCAGGATGGAGTGGAACCAAATATTCAAACTATTGAAAAAGAGAAATTATGAGCCTAGAATAATATATCCAGCAAAGATATCCTTTAGATATGAAGGAGGAATAAAGACCTTTCCAGACATACGGAAGCTGACGGAATTTTCTAACACACGACCTGCACTACAAGAAATATTAAAGGAGGCTATTCAACCGCCATCAACAGGAACAATTTGTGACAATCAAAACATAGAAGGGGGAGAATAAAAGCCTGAATCAGAATATGGGAATGGAGAAATTAAGCATGCTGAAGAAACTGGAATACTCTAAATGTCAAACTTTCTCTTACATAAACTTAATGGTAACCACTAAAAAAAATTCAGAACTGAAATATATACCATAATAAAACAAGAAACAGAGGGAAGAATCGTAGAATACGACCACAAAGAAATAATAGACAACAACAAAAAGGTAAAGAAACAATGGAGACACAGTCTTTGCTGAAAACTAAAGATAGAATGATAGGAAATCCTCATATATCAATAATCTTCATACATGTCAATGGACTGAACTCACCAATTAAAAGGCACAGAGTAGCATATTGGATCAAAAAACTAAACCCAAACATATGCTGTCTACAAGACACACATCTCAGCTACAAGGACAAGCATAGACTCAAAGTGAAAGGGTGGAAATTGAAACTCCAAGCAAATGGTATCCAGAAAACATCAGGGGTAGCCATACTGATATCAGATGAATCAGACTTCAGGGTAAAAACAGTAACAAAAGACAAAGATGGACATTTCATAATGATAAAGGTGATTATACAACAAGAATACATAACAGTCATCAATATTTATACCCGCAATCAGGGAGCATCGAAATATACCAAGCAACTACTAACAGAACTAAAGGGAGAAATTGACCAAAACACTATTATACTTTAGGTTACCTAAAACATTTAGGTAACCTAAAGTATTTAGGTAACCTAAATACATCATTGACAGCTATGGATAGATCATCCGAAAAGAAATTAAATAAAGAAATAGCACACCTAAGTGAGAGATTAGATGAAATGGACATAATATTTATAGAGCACTTCACCCTAAAACATCAGATTATACATTTTTTTCTAGTATACTTGGAACATTCTCAAGGATAAACCATATATTGTGACATAAAACTAGCCTCAGCAAATTAAAGAAGATTGAAATCATTACCAGTACTGGTGGCAACCATCCTCAGTTCATAGTGAGACCTCTCTGATGCACGTCCAGGTTTAGCACAGGCAGTAAACAACAACAGATCACTTTGTAGCTCCTACCAGGTAGTCCTTGGTGGGTCACGGGCAGTGGGTAACCTGAGTCTGCACTTAAGTTGCTTCCAAGAGGCCCCAGAACCAACATACTTGGAGGTTGGCTTCAGACTACAGAAGCGCATTGCCCAATTAGCCCCACAAGCAGAAGACACAAAAGGTGATCTCAATAGGCACCAGAGCCCACTAGGGTGAATCCTATTTAGTGGGGTAAGTCCCTTCCCCTCCCACAGCAATCTGTAAGCTGTGGTCATGGCCAAATCCCACAGCCAGTCAGCCGGAGGGTCAATCTCACCAAGTGATGTGCCAATAGCAATCAAGGCTCTACTATAACAGGAGGGTATATACAATCCCACACAAGGGACAGTCCTGGAACAACTGGCACAGGTGACACAGGAGACTGTGCCAGAGCCCTACAGGGCATCTACTACATAAAGCCACCTAGCCAATACTGAGTGACACTGGCAAATCTACCTAATATATAGAAAAAAAACACAGAGAGGCAGCCAAAATGAGAAAACAAAGAAATGTGTCCCTAATGAAAGAACAGGAGAAAACTCCAGAAAAAGAACTAAATGAAATGGGGGCAAGCAACCTACCAGAGACAAAGTTCAAAACAACAGTTATCAGGATAATCAAGGAACTTAATGAGAATTTCAACAAAGAGACAGCACGCATAAAAAGGACATGGAAACCACAAAAAAAGAACCAGTCAGAAGTGAAAGATACATTAGCTGAAATACAGAATGCACTAGAAAGAACATTGGAGCACATGTGTCTTTATGGATAAATGTTTTCAGATTTTTTGGGTAGATACTGAGGAAAGGGATTGCTGGGTCATATGGTAATTCTATTCGTAATTTTTTGAGGAACCTCCACACTGACTTCCATAACGGCTTCACCAATCTGTATTCCCACCAACAGTGTGTGAAGGTTCCTTTTTCTCCACAGCCTCTCCAACACTTGTTACTATTTGTCTTGTTGATGATAGCCATTCTGACTGGGGTGAGGTGATATCTCACTGCGGTTTTTATTTGCATTTTTATTTGCATTTTTTGATGATTAATTAATTATTTAATTAATTTTCATATGTCTATTGGCCATTTGTATGTCCGCTTTGGAGAAATGTCTCTTCAGGTCCTCTGCCCATTTTTCAATTGGGTTGTTTGTTTTTCAGTTGTTGAGTTGTATGAGTCCCTTGTATATTTTGGACATTAGCCCCTTATCGGAGTCTCTGCCTGCAAAAATCTTCCATTCAGTTGGTTATCTCTTTATTTTTTCAATGGTTTCTTTTGCTGTGCAGAAGCTTTTAAGTTTGATATAGTCCCATTCATTTATTTTAGCTTATACTTCCCTTGCCTTTGGAGTCAAATTCATAAAATGCTCTTTGAACCCAAGGTCCATAAGTTTACTATCTATGTTTTCTTCTATGCAGTTTATTGTTTCAGGTCTTATGCTTAAGTCTTTGATCCATTTTGAATTAATTTTGGTACATGGTGACAGATAGCAGTCCAGTATTATTCTTTTGAATGTGGCTTTCCAATTTAGTCAGCATCATTTATTGAAGAGGCTGTCTTTTCTCCCTTGTGTATTTTTTGCTTCTCTGTCAAAAACTATCTGTCCATATTTATATGGTTTTATTTCTGGGTTCTCAATTCTATTCCATTAGTCTATGTGTCTGGTTTTTTTTGTCAGTACCATGCTGTTTTGATTATTGTTGCCTTGTACTACAAGGTAAAGTCAGGGAGTGTGATACCTCCGGCACTGTTTTTTCTTAAGATTTCTTTGGCTGTTCGGGGTCTTTTGTGGTTACAAACAAATCTGATGATTTTTTGTTCTATTTCTGATGAAATAATAATAATCTGATGATGATTTGTTCTATGTTTCTTTAAAACATGCCATTGGGATTTTGATGGGGATTGCATTAAATCTGTATATTGCCTTGGGTAATATGTCCATTTTAACTATGTTGATTCTTCCAATCCATGAGCATGGAATGTCTTTCCATTTCTTTGTGTCTTCTTCAATTTCTTTTAAAAATGTCTTATAGTTTTCAGCATATAGGTCTTTCACATCCTTGGTTAAATTTATTCCTAGGTATTTTATTCTTTTTGTTGCAATTGAAGAAGGAATTTTTATTTTGGGGTGTCCTGGCTTTTTGCAGAGCTACCTCAGGCCCAGTAATGATAGAATTACCAACAGACTAGAGGAAGTAGAGGATTGAATCAGCGATTTGGAAGACAAAGGAGCAGAAAACACCCAATCAGAACAGAAAAAAGAAAAAAGAATCCAAAAAAATGAGGACAGTTTAAGAGACCTCTGGGACAATATCAAATGTAACAACATTCACATCATAGGGTACCAGAAGAAGAAGGGAGAAAGCATAAAATGGAGGATTTATTTGAAAAAAGAATGACTGAAAACTTTCCTAACTTTTAGAAGGAAACAGAATTACAAGTCCAAGAACCACAGAGTCCCAAACAAGATGAATCCAAACAGCTCCATATCAAGACACATTATAATTAAAATGGCAACGGTTAAAGACTAAGAGAGAATCCTAAAACAGCAAGAGAAAAGCAACTAGTAAGTTATAAGGGAGCTCCCAGAAGATTGTCAGCTGATTTCTCAACAGAAACTTTGCTGGCCAGAAGGGATTGGCATGAAATAGTCAATGTGATGAAAAGTAAGGACCTACAACCAAGGATACTCCACCAAGCAAGGCTGTCATTTAAAATCAAAGGACAGATGAAAGAGCTTCCCAGACAAGGAAAAGCTAAAGAAGTTCATCACCACCAAACCAGTATTACAGAGAATGTTAGAGGGACTTCTTTAAAACAGAAAAAAAAATTTCAAAAAAGATCACAATTACGAATAATAAAATGGCAATAGCTATGTATCTATGAACAATTACTTTCAATGTAAATGGATTAAATGTCCCAATCAAAAGACATAGGAGGGCTGAATAGATAAGAAAACAAGACCCTTACAAATGCAGCCTACAAGAGACTCACTTCAGATCGAAAGACACAACAGACAGAAAGTAAAGATGGAAAAAGATATTTCATGCAAATAAAAACAAGCAAACAAAAAACTGTGGTAGCAATACTTATACCAGATAAAATAGATTTAACAACAAATGTTCTAACAAGAGACAAAGAAGGACCGAGCGATCCCACTTCTGGGTATTTATCCAGAGAAATTGAAGACACTACTTCGAGGGGATGGGTGCGTCCATATGTTCATTACAACATTGTTTACAGTGACCAAGATGTGGAGGCAGCCTGGGTACCTGTCAATGGATGAATGGATAAAGAGTAGGTGGTACATATATACAATGGAATATTGCTCAGCCATGGAAGGGAATGGGTTCTTGTCATCTACAGTGGCATGGATGGGGCTGGAGGGTACTCTGCTGAGTAGAGTGTAAGACAGAAAGACAGATGCAATGTGATTTCATTTATATGTGGAGTCTAAAGAAGAAAATAAGCAAACAAAATAGAAACAAAGTAATAGATACAGAAAATATTTTGATGATTGCCAGATGGGAGGGGAGTTGGGGGTGTGGGTGAAAAAAGGGGAAGGGATTAAGAAGTACACATTTTATAGTATATGGAGTCATGGGGATGTAGGGTATAGCATAAGGAATATAGTCAATTATATTGTAATAACTGTGTATGGTGTCAGGTGAGCACTAGATTTGTCAGATTGATAGATGGAGAGGGTTTGGGAGCAGGGTGAAAAGGTGAAGGGATTAAGAAGTACAAATTGAAAAAAAATAAAAAATAAAATAAAATAAAATAAAAAAAGAAGTACAAATTGGTAGTTACAAAATAGTCATGGATGTAAAGTAAAGCATAGGGAATATAGTAGTGATATAATAATAACTATGTATAGTGCCAGGTGGATATTAGACTAGTCAGGGGGATCATTTCTTAAACTATATAAATGTATAACCACTATGCTATACACCTGAAATTAATATAAAATTATATTGCATGTCAACTGTAATTGAAACACTTAGAAAGGGGAGGGGGGAATGTGAAGAGGAATAAGAGGTCCAAATTTCCAGGTATAAAACAATTAAGTCATGGGGATGTAATGTACTACATAGGGAATACAGTCAATAATACTGTAATATAGCTTGATACGGTGTCAGATGGTTCCTGGACTTATGGTGATCAGTTCTTTAGATATATAAATGTTGAGCAACTATGGTGTGTACCTGAAACTAATATAATGTTGTTATGTTAGCTATATTTTTAATAAAAATCTTTTTAAAAAGAACAAAATAAACCAACAAAACAGAAAAAAATATTTAAGCAAAAGTTATATTATGTTGTGTAGTATGCAATGTAGAAGAAAAATGTACAACAATATCTTCTGCAACGATAGCCCAAAAGCCATATCAATAGAAATTCCACAAACTCCATACAGAGGAATACTAAAAATAAAAAAGAAGAGCTATTATTAGATGCAACAACACGTAAAATTTCAAATGCATTATGCTGAGGAAAATGAACCAACACAAAAAAGTACGTACTG
The DNA here is from genome assembly GCF_964194185.1 of Rhinolophus hipposideros. Lineage (NCBI taxonomy): Eukaryota > Metazoa > Chordata > Mammalia > Chiroptera > Rhinolophidae > Rhinolophus > Rhinolophus hipposideros. The sequence goes on along the minus strand of NC_138050.1, from coordinate 42,597,040 downwards.
TACACAATTCTAAAAGAGACTAAACTAATTTATAATGGCAGAATGCAAACCAGGGGTTGCCTAAGGTCAAGACTAGCATGGGGATTAACTGCAAAGTAGTCCTAAGGAACATTTCGGAGGTAATGAAAATGTCCTATATTGATGTGAGTGGTGGTTACATAAATGCATACATTTGTCAAAATTCATTGAACTGTATGCTTTAAATGGGTTCAATTTATTGTATGTAAATAAACTCAATAAATTTGATTTTTTTTTTTTAATTTCTAGAAGATCCTTACTGCTTTCTTCCCTCCCCGTTTTTCATTGGGGAGGAAGCTAAGACCAGAGAGATTGAATGTCTTAACAAATGTCACATTGCCCCTTTAAGCATCTCCGAGAGTGGAATCTTAATATACAGCACACTGCTTTTTATAACCAGACAAGGAACAAGAGAAAAAGGATTAAATGGATCAATTATCCTGGATAATGATTTTTCACAAAGAGAAAAAAATATTGAAAAAGGCTTGGGTTCTCTTTGTTGGGGTGGCAGAAAAGGGTTTTTTTGTTTGTTTATTTGTTTGTTTGCTTTTTGGTATAGGGACGGAGAGAATTGGTAGACCAATTTGGTACAAACTATCTTCACCAATTAATTCTTCAGATTGCCTCTTCTTCCCTGAGTCCTGAAAAAAAAAACCATTCAAGGTAATTTTCCTATAGAAAGAAGTTTCTTACACTTCATGTTTGGAGTCATTTATTTCTTGTTTTGAAATTCATTTCAAAACAAGCCTTTCTGTGTGCTAAATAAAACATTCGAGAACAGCATAATGATGTTTTCAATTTACTTTAAAATGATTTGCCGAAAACAAACATACATATATTTACGCACATATCTATACATGTGTGGAGAGAGAGAAGAAGAGGAATGAATAAAAATGGCAAAACCGTAACAATCCCTAGATTTCAAAATTGTTTTAAATAAAACATTAGAAGTGGCCAGGGTTAGAGTAGGAAGAGAAGAACCAGCAGAAGGGAATTTATTCATTAGAGATCTAACCTCAATGCAAAAGGAGTATAAGGTGAAAGTTGGTAGGGGGGCGGAAGGGAGAGGGAGATAGAGGGAGAAAGAGGAGAAAGGTAGGCAGAAAAACAGGGAGGGAGGCAGGCACACTCCCTACAGAACTGCAAAGCCCTCACTCTTCTTGTCAGCGTGTGCAATGTGCCCACAATTCTTCCTATGCATTGTGGCCGCAGACACCATGTGATTAGATAAAATTGTCTATTTTCCTGGAGGAGACTGGCCTGCCAACACTTAAGGTGCAGAATCATAGAGGGCCATCTCTGTGCTCTTATTGGAGGTCATTAAAGAAACACCGTGTTGCTTTCCCTGTAGATTTAGAAAATGCTCAGTTCCCTGACTTGAATAAGTGTACCCTTTTTTGATGTCTTCAGCTATGGGAGCCCCCAGTGCTACCTGTGAGAGCCTCAGCACTGGCGTCTGTCAATCCGTCCTGGAGTGGGTAACAGCCAGACTCACTGTGAAGGGCTGGTCCTGCGATCATCCCTGAGCCTATCCCTGGGCCCGGCCCCAACACAGCCCCCTTTCTGGGAAACAAAAGCAAACTCCTGTTAAATAGGGCTGTTTGGGGAGAGTCTGGAAAATGAAGGCTAGAGAAGCCAAACATTGATAAACTTAATTAAATTTCTAATGAAAACAGAGGCAGCCTGTAGTGATTACTCTCTGTAACGGAGACTAATATTCCAATTAGGCTAATTCATCCCCTGATGCTCTGAACATAGTTATAGGCTTAATCCATATTTCTTCCTTCTTGTCAACAATTGATTTCTATCATTTTGGAAGCTCTGGTTTCAGTACAAAAAGCAGGGTCTCTTGGTCTCCTCTGAGCGATTTCTGCATGGCTGAGGTCAGCCTGGTGCCTTCATTACAGCACAGTTGGTTTTCTATCCCCTTCCTTCTCCAAAATTTCTCTGCACTTCTCTCAGAATCACCATTTCAGATACCTTAATGTTGTTTTTTTCTTACTGCCCAGTTAATTCTCCTCCAAAATTTAAAAATAAAAGAAATACAGCAGAGAAAATGTTTCATTCTCTTTACTGCCCTAAAGTGGAGACAAACAGCTGTAAACTTTGGCTGATCATTAACACAATAGAGCCAACTGTACTCAGAAGAAAGCAAGGTGCCGTCTCAGGAAGCCCTAGGCACAGGTTACCCCATTGGCAGCCACCAAAGAGAACATGGGGAGCTGAACCGCAAGGGATAGATGTGGCACCAGGTGGCCTGAGTTTACGTCTCAACTCCCCCACTTACTACCAGCAGAAGTTACCCAATATTTTTAAACCCATGTTTCTTCATATGTAAAATGAGAATTGTAAGAATTTTCTCAGCTTCTGTTGTATGAGTTAAATGAGACAAAAAAGCTACTTGTTGTTGCTTATTACTATATATCTAGCACAGTGAAAAGCACTTTACATATGTTATTTCATTGAATCCTCTCAAAACCCTTTTGAGAAAAGGAAATCACAGTTTACAGACAGAAAAGACTTTGCCCAAGTTCACAGGCAGAGCCAAGATGAGAGCTCAAGTCTGATTCCAAGGTCTGCTATCTCTTCAACCAGCACTTTACTAATATGCTCCATTACAGAAAAGGCCAAAACCGCAGAATTTTTTAAAAAGCAGTTTCATTATCTTCAGTTTCATACATTTACTTGAACTAATCATTTTTTAAACTTGTCAAACAGGAATCTTCCTCAATATGTTTAATGAACACATAAAAGTCATTTGTAATGAGCACATTGTTTATATGTCAATGGTATTACGAAGGACTTGAAAACAGTTTGTTTTTTTAATTAGATTAAACAGGCTTCCTGAAATCATCCTTACTTTATTGATTTACTTAATGAACCTTTTTTTTTTATAGATAGTACAAATGTAAATTTCAACTTGGCCTGTGAACAAATTATCTTAAATTCTGAATCAGTAGTAGGGGCTTGATTAATGAGGCTTTACTCTGTATCACTAGTGGAGGCACTAAGATTTATTGTGTTAAAATAGTCATAATGAGAACTATTCTCTATGTGTGGCTAAGGAAGATGGCTTTGCTCTGGTCACTGGAGAAGGAATTGCTTTTCTCCCACTCCCACTCAGTTTACCTGAGATGGTTGCCGCATTGTCACATAAGGGCTCAGCTAGAAGCAAAATGGAGGAACTAGAAATTGAGGGAAACAAGGAATAAGTGAGTCCTTTCAAGCAAGAAGGCTAAAGGCAGAGGAGGCACCAGGACCTGAAAGCTGACAAGTGCTGAGTCTGGGTCAGGGCGACAGGAAGAGGAACGCCACCTGGAGATCATTGGTTCTGGCCACTGTTTAGCTCTAAAGATCAAGCAAAATGTGGCAGGTGGGATCAGCAGGTGATCGGAAGCCAAGTAGCAAGGCAAGCAATAAAGTCATTGAGATTTTAGTTGGGGGATCACTAAAGTGGTGTCCATAAGGCCACAGAAAAGAGGTGGATATAATGAGACGTCAGTGCTTCCTGAGCTTGCTGGGGTGGCTCAGTTACAGCAGCTCCCAAGAGTAGCAAGTTGGGGGGTCTATGGTTCCAAATTATCAGTCCCCCTAGGGCATAAATTTCTGGGGAAACTTAGAGGCACCTGGAGCAGATCCAAATGATCTAGACACCCAAGATCTCAGCCACCCACTTCTTCTCACCTCTAAGACACTGTCTAAGGGCTAAGCAAGACCAGTGGCCCAAGACACTGGTAGTAAGAATCCAGTTGCTCAGAGAAATAAAAAGCTATGTAAAAAGATAGACATTAATTGATACTAGTTAACTATTCACTGGCTGTTCTCTTTGCATCAGGTAGTGTGCTAAGCATTTTATAAGCACTATTTAATCCCAACAACCAGCCAAATGTATAAGTACTACTAGACCATTTTGGATATGAAGAAGCTAAAGCTTAGAAATTTCAAATAACTTATCATACTACCAGTAAGTGGAAAGGCTAGAGAGGCCCTGACTTGGAGGCTGGCACCAGAGCCCATAATGAAACATGCAATGATGTGCTGTTGAGGAGAGGTAGGGATCTGGAAGTCAAATATCTTCAACTGCAGTTAAGGAGCCAGTGAATAACTAAAAGCAGACACACATTATAGTTATTCAACATGCCTGATGCTCAGGATTCCAGAGCATTGAGGGAAGACTTATGTTGTCCTCAAACAACTATGTCAGAGAATCATAAATAGTGAGCCATTGGTATGACCCAAAATCAAAGGTTTGACCTAATCTGATAAGTATTGTTTGTCTCAAGACAGGAGCCTGTGTCCACATGAAGACAGAACTACCGCGTTTCCCCGAAAATAAGACCTAACCAGAAAATAAACCCTAGCATGATTTTTCAGGATGACATTCTCTTGAACATAGCCCTAATGCATCTTTTGGCAGAAACCGTAATATAAGACCTGGTCTTATTTTCAGTGAAACATGGTAGACTCCATGGTTAAAGCAGTGAACTGAAACATGTGGCCAATTTGTCCTACTGATACCACCTAGGACAAAATAGGATTATAGGAAATCCCAACAGGTTATGCCAAAAGCCTCTTTCTACACATGGAAAATAAGCTACCACCACCATAATCTACAAAACCATCACCATCACTTGGGATAATAAAATGCTTTATAAGAGGTATTTTAAAGTAATGGTAGAGAACTTCAGTTCCAGTGTCACTCAGACCTAGGTTCAAATCCTTGTTCTGCCAGTAGTCATTAGTTATGTGATACTAGACAAGCAACTCAAACTCTTAAAACTCTGTTTTCCATCTGTAAATTAGTGGAACTAAAATAGAAGTTCACTTCATAAAGTTGTTGTAAGGATTAAAATAAATCATGCATACAAAATACTTAGCCAAGTGCCTGGTACACAGTGCTCATAAATGCCGTTACTATTATTTATGCTTTTAAAAACTCTTCTACATTCACAGTTTTATCTGAATTGGGAAAATCTGGTATTAGACTCACCATACAAATATAAGGGCATGAATAAGATATCAAAATTGTCTTGGCTCTGTTTCTGTACTGTTCCTCCATAGGTGGTATTTCCAAACAGTGCTCGCAGGCCAATAAAGAGCATATAACAGACCATTTATTGTTTCCTCTGGCAAAGTGGAAAAGGACAACAGTGATGACATCATTCATTAAACTTTGACATTTTTCAACAAATAAGGACAATAACCACAAGTTCTGAATTATCTCTTAGCATTGATGGTGAGGGAAAATATCCAAGTTGGCCTTCAGAAATTCTGAGACCTTACTTTCTCAGTACTTACAACTTAGCAGAATTTAGAACAGGTCCTTTAGGTGAGCCAGTTAACACTTATAAAAACTGACTTATATTGTTGTTATTTTAAGGTAAATATGAACTATCTCCCCAACATATTGTAAACTACTTGAGGGTTAAAAGTTTGACGTGTAAAAAATGGCAGCATGAGGTGAGGCTCTTGAAATCTCCCCTGGAATTTACAACAAATTGAATTTACAACTATAACTCCACAAAGTACTCCCTGAGCAGCAGACAGGCAAGACGAAGAGGAGCACTACTGAAATCATCTTAAGGTTGGCAAATTGCGTGAGTGGGGGAGTAGAAAAGAAACAGGTGCGGAGACAGGGTCGGTGTGGGCACAGGACTCAGACCTAGCTCAGTGCTCCAAGCTCACTGCATCTGGGAATTACCGCAACTGCGGGAGAGGGAAGAACTCGGACTACTAGGGCTCCACTTACAGCCCACAGGGCTGAGGAGACAGCATATAACACAGCTGAACCCAACTCTCACGACAGAGATTTTGGAGCATAGACTGAGAGAAGAAGGCTGAAAATGGTGGTTTAAGCCCTCACTGCCAAGCAGAGGACAAAAGGCTTAGGCTAGGAGCCTAGCCGCCTCCTTCCTACCCTCCAGAGCTCGCCCCACCCCCACCTGCACAGTGCTAGAAGCGAAACAGTAGCAGTGTAACATCAAAACAATACAATATTTGCAGTTCTGAGAACAGTGATCCACAGACACGGACTCCCAGCATAACTAGTTCTGGCAAAGGAGAGGGAGCTGTGGAAGCGGGACCTCCTGTGGTGGTGGTCACCGCCATTGTTCTGGGCCACCTCTCACAACTCACCCCGCCCCTGTCCCCACCTATCAGGGCAGATCCCTGCAGGAGGAAACAGAGCTGCTAAAACACATGGGCTCTGAATCTGGTGCAGGAAGAGCTTTGGAACTTCAGAAACTCTCCACATCCCCCCACAGAGGCGACACACTATGACCCAGGTAAACTGTTCACCGAGGACAAGCCTGCCTTCTAGGGAATCACCCCTTTGTGTGAGAATCTGGAATAGTGCGCTGAAAACATAACACTACAGTGGGAGAGAGAATAAAAGGTTGCTGTCAGAGAGAAAATAAAACATTCTACCAACACCTACTGGAAAACAAAAGAAAGACCTCTTTCTATCAACCTGTGGCAGAACCCACTCCTGTAGATATCTAGGAAGAGAAATAATAAATCATTAATTGCCATGAATAACCAACGCAACAAGAAAGCTGAGAAAGAAAATGAAAAGTCTCCAGAAAATGAACTTAAAAATATGGAAATATGTAACTTAAATGACAGAGAATTCAAGATTGCAGTTCTTTAAAAACTCAATGAGATTCTAGAAAACACAGACGGTCAGTTTAATGAACTCAGAAACACAATCAAAAAACAAAATGAATGTTTTACCAAACAGATTGAAATTTTTAAAAAGAATCAAATAGAATTTCTGCAGATTAAGAACTCAATAAAAGAAATGAAGAATGAAACAGCCAGCTAGGTAGTAGAGTTGATCAGATGGAGGAAAGAATCAATGACATCGAAATAGAAATCTGGAAATGACACAGATGGAAGAAAAAATTTAAGACTTGAAAGAAATACAAGAATTCTAATAGAAATTTCTGACTCCATCAGAAAGAGCAATATAAGAATAATGGGCATACTAGAAGGAGAAGAAAGAAGAAGGGAACAGAGAGTATATTCCAACAAATAGTCGATGAGAACTTCCCAAACTTGTGGAATGAACTGGATCTTCGAATCCAAGAAGCAAACACAACACCTGATTATCTCAACCCCAACAGGCCTTCTCCAAGGCACATTGTATTGAAGCTATCAAAAATCAACAACAAAGAAAAAATTCTCAAAGCAGCCAGGGAAAAGAAGACGGTAACCTAAAATGGAAAGCCAATTAGAATATTATCTGATTTTTCAGCAGAAACTCTATAAGCCAGGACAGAGTAAACCAAATATTTAAATGATTGAAAGAGAGAATTTGTGAGCCAAGAAAATATACCCAGCAAAGATATCCTTTAGATATGAAGGAGGAATAAAGACCTTTTCAGACATACAGAAGCTGAGGGAATTATCTAACACACTACCTGCACTGCAAGAAATACTGACGGAGGATATTCGATCAGCATTAACAGGGATAATTTGTGGCAACCAAAAGATAAAAGGTGGAGAATAAAAGCCTGAACTGGAATATGAGAATGGAGAAAGTAAGCATGCTGAAGAAAATGGAATACTCTAAATATCAAACTTTCTTTTACATAAATTTAATGGTAACCACTCAAAAAAAGATCCAGAAGTGAAATACATAACATAATAAAAGAAGAAACAGAGGGAAAAAATCATAGAATACCACCACACAGAAATAATAGACAAGAACAAAAAGGCAGAGAAACAATGGAGACACAGTCTTACCAGAAAAACTAAAGACAAAATGATAGGAAATACTCACATATCAATAATCACCGTAAATGAGAAAAAAAACTCACCAATAAAAAGATGCAGTGTAGCAGATTGAATCAAAAAACTAAACCCAAACATATGCTGCCTCCAGGAGACACATCTCAGTAACAGGACAAACAGACTCAAAAAAAAAGGATGGAAATTAACACTCCAAACAAATGGTATCCAAGGAAATCAGGTGAAGCCATATTGATATCAGATGAATCAGACCTCAGGATAAAAAAGGTAACAAGAGACAAAGATGGACATTTCATAATGATAAAGGGGACTGTACAACAAGAAGACATAACAGTCATCAATATTTATACCCACAATCAGAGAGCACCAAAATATACCAAGCAACTACTAACAGAACTACAGGGAGAAATTGACCAAAACACAATTATACTAGGGGACCTAAATACATCATTGACAGCTATGGATAGATCATGCAAAAAGAAGATAAATAATGAAATAGCAGCCCTAAATGACACGTTAGATGAAATGGACATAATTTACATTTAGAGAGAGCACTTCATCCTAAAACATCAGACTATACATTTTTTTCTAGTGTACATGGAACATTCTCAAGGTTAGACCATGCATTGGGACAGAAAACTAGCCTCAGCAATTTTAAGAAGATTGAAATCATACCAAACATATTCTCTGCTCAAGAGGCTTTGAAATTGGATATCAACTGCAAAAAGAATGCAGGAATAACCACTAATACGTGGAGTTTAAACAATACACTCTTAAAGAATGACCAGGTCAAAGAAGAAATAAGAGGAGAGATCAAAAGTTACATAGAAACAAATGAGAATGAAAAATACATCCTACCAAAATTTTGGGGATGCAGCGAAAGCACTTTTAAGAGGGAAACTTATATTATTACAGGCTTATCTCCTCACATTACACCTTAAAGAACTAGAAAAAGAAGAACAAATGAAACCCAAGGTCAGCAGAAGAAAGGAAATAATAAAAATCAGAGCAGAACTAAATGAAACAGAGAACAAAAAGACAATAGAAAAAATTAATGTGACAAAGAGCTGTTTCTTTGAAAAGATAAATAAAATTGACAAACCTTTGACTAGACTCACTAAGATAAAAAGAGAGAAGACACTAATAAACAAAATCAGAAATGAAGGAAGTTATCACAGATGCCACAGAAATACAAAGGATCATCCAAGAATACTATGAAGGACTGTATGCCACCAAATTCAATAACCTAGAAGAAATGGACAAGTTCTTAGAAACATATAGCTTTCCTAGGCTGAATCATGAAGAATTGGAAAATCTAAGTAGACCGATCACCAGTAAGGAAATTGAATCAGTCATCCAAAACTTTACCAAAAGCAAAAGTCCGGGACCAGATGGCTTCACTACTGAATCCTACCAAACCTTCAAAGAGGATCTAATACCAATCCTTCTCAAACTCTTCCAAAAAATTGAAGAAGAGGCAATACTCCTTAACTCATTTTATCAGGCAAACATTACCCTGATATCAAAACCTGGTAAGGATAACACAAAACAAGAAAACTACAGACCAATATCTCTGATGAATATAGACGCCAAAATCTTAAACAAAATTCTAGCAAATCGAATGCAACAATACATTAAAAAGATTATTCATCATGATCACGTGGGGTTCATCCCAGTGGCACAAGGATGGTTCAACATACGCAAATCCATCAATGTGATACATCAGAGAAACAAAATAAAAGACAAAAATCTTATGATTATATCAATTGATGGAGAAAAAGCATTTGACAAGATACAACATTTTGTCAACGTGATTAAAACACTTAATGAAATAGGTATACAAGGAAAATACCTTAGCATAATAAATGCCATATATGACAAACCCTCAGCTAATATCATAATTAACGGTGAAAAACTGAAATGCTTTGCTCTACTTTCAGGAACACGACAGGGCAATCATCTCTGCTTTTCAACATAGTGTTGGAAGTCCTCACCAGAGCAATCAGACAAGACAAAGAAATAAAAGGCATCCAAATTGAGAATGAAGAAGTTAAATGGTCACTCTTTGCAGATGACATGATGCTTATATAGAAAACCCTAAAGACTCCACCAGAACGCTTTAGAAACAATAAACGAATACAGTAAAGTTGCTGGCTACAAAATCAACGTACAAAAGTCCATTGCATTTCTATATACTAACAATGAAATCTCAGAAAAAGATATAAAAAAAAAGAAAACAATTCCTTTTGCAATTACAACAAAAAGAATAAAATACCTAGGAATAAATTTAACCAAGGATGTGAAAGACGTATATGCTGAAAATTATAAGACATTTTTTAAAGAAATTGAAGAAGACACAAAGAAATGGAAAGACATTCTGTGCTCATATATTGGAGTATCAACATAGTTAAAATGGACGTATTACCCAAAGCAATACACAGATTTAATGCAATCCCCATCAAAATCCCAATGGCATATTTTAAAGAAATAGAACAAAAAATCATCATATGTGTATGGACCACAAAAGACCCCAAATGGCCAAAGCAATCCTAAGAAAAAAGAACAATACTGGAGTTATCATACTCCCTGACTTTACCTTGTAGTACAGGGCAACAATAATCAAAACAGCGTGGTACTGACAAAAAAAAAAAAAAAAAACAGACACATAGACCAATGGAAGAGAACTGAGAACGCTGAAATAAACCCACATAAATATGGATAGATAATTTTTGACAAAGAAGCAAAAAACATACAATGGGGAAAAAGCCTCTTCAATAAATCGTGCTGGCTAAATTGGAAAGCCACATGCAAAAGAATGAAACTGGACTACTATCTGTCACCACATACCAAAATTAATTCAAAATGGATTAAAGACTTAAGCATAAGACCTGCCACAATAAACTGCATAGAAGAAAACATAGGTGCTATACTTATGGACCTTGGGTTCAAAGAGCATTTTATAAATTTGACTCCAAAGGCAAGGGAAGTAAAAGCTAAAATAAATGAATGGGACTATATCAAACTTACAAGCTTCTGCACAGCAAACGAAACCATCAACAAATAAGAGGCAACTAACTGAATGGGAGAATATTTTTGCAAACAATGCCTCCATTAAGGGGCTAATATCCAAAATATACAAGGAACTCATACAGTTCAACAGCAATACAAAAAACCCAATTGAAAAATGGGCAGAGGACCTAAAAGAGACATTTCTCCAAAGAGGACATGCAAATGGCAAATAGACATATGAAATAATGCTCAACTTCACTAATCATCAGAGAAATGCAAATAAGAACTACAATGAGATATCACCTCACCCCAGTCAGAATGGCTATCATCAACAAGACAAATAGCAACAAGTGTTGGAGAGGCTGTGGAGAAAAAGGAACCCTCATACACTGTTTTTGGGAATGCAGACTGGTCCAGCCGTTATGGAAGGCAGTGTGGAGGTTCCTCAAAAAACTACAAATAGAATTATCATATGACCCAGCAATCCCTCTCCTGGGTATCTACCAAAAAAAATCTGAAAACATATAGCCATAAAGACAAGTGTGCTCCAACGTTCATTACAGCTTTATTTACGGTGGCCAAGACATGGAAACAACCAAAATGTCCTTTGATAGATGAATGGATAAAGAAGTTGTGGGATATATACACAAAGGAATGCTATTCGGCGGTAAGGAAAGATGAAATAGGACCATTTGTGACAACACGGATGGATCTTGAGAGTAGAATGCTAAGTGAAATAAGTCAGAAAAAGTAAAGAACCATATGATTTCACTGATATGTGGTATATAAACCGAAAGCAACAAAAAAACAAGACAAACAACTGAAGGAAAAAAAACTCATAGACACAGACAATAATTTAGAGGTTACCAGAAGGTAAGGGGGGAGGGGACAGCAGGGCTCTCAAAGAGGGTAAATGTTGTCTAATATGTAGTGTTGGAAAGAGAACTGACTCTGGGTGGTGAACACACAATGGGATTTATAGATGATGTAATACAGAATTGTACACCTGAAATCTATGTAACTTTACTAACAATTTTTACTCCAATAAACTTTAATTTAAAGAAAGAAAAAGTTTGACTTATACTCTCTTCACTTTCCCTAGAGCATCTAGAATAGTGTTGTGTGCATAAAAAGTGCCCAATAAATATATATTGATTCATTAATAGAGGGACTCAATATTCAGAAAACATATGCAACTTCATCGAGGTGGAGGGATTCTATGAACTTTTTGTTTACCCATTCCCAAGAGCTCCAAGTAGTTTGGATGTATAATTAAGAACTTTATGGGAGTAAGCAGCAGTAATTGGGGTGCTTTTCCAATGCCTAGCCCAACTGTACTAGAAAATATTGCAGTGCCAAAGAATGTCTAGTCGGCATGGCATTAGAGTCTCCCAGGACTGGTGCACTTACGTCAGACTCATAGACAGTGATTTCTCTGCACCTCAGAGAAACCATCACCTTGGCTAAGAAGAGAGAAAAGGGTATCCTTGAAGTGCTTACAAAAAAAAAAAAGCTCCAGGCATCTCTGAGTACAAGATGTAACTGTCACAATGAGTAATTCAGAAGGCAATAGAATCTCTGGAGATCGGTTTAGAACTGCTGGCACAGTGTGGAAGAATAGGTGGGCATTGGGGACCTCTTCCAAATCCAACATGACGATTTTATTATTTTTCCCACTTACCACAGACTACAGAAGAGAGTCTGGCACCAAAAGCAAACTATCAAATAAAATTAAGCACCTGAGAGTTGAAATTTTTTAAAGGGCTATTTGGCAACTTCTATTACTTGCTTGTCGACAGTGTAAACTTCGCTTGGCAAGTTAAAAAGTTATACCACACATACCCTATCTCTGACAATTAGAAGCACTTAAATAAGCTAATATAATCAATTATGTCTTTTAATTTGCCAGAGAGCATTTACAGGGTTTAATTTTCTGCTATTACACCTTTCAAATTATCTTCAGGTGGTATTTGGAATCTAATAGGAAAATGTATTGCAGTTGCATTGATATGATCTATGCTGAATTCCCAATACCCACTTCCCCCCAAACCAACACCACTGTACCCCATACCTAAAGGTAAAATGATTGTATATATAGTGAAAAAGTCATAAAATGTTTACTTAATTTTCTTATTTTACAGCATTCATATCATTCTCTTGCCAGTTTTCCCACAAAGTTATCTAAAAACCAGTTGCAATAATGATATAATCAAAATACAGAAAAATACTATTTAAAGGAAACACATAATACAAAAATCAGAAAGAAAAAAATAAGAGAAATAAACTAGAAGACTGAATCTCTTATCATGGCCTGATAACGTTTGAAAAGAAAGTTCCCTGGTAGAAAAAAAATTAAATGTAGGATTTTAGTCAGCGTAAACAGATATGCTAACCTATTTGATGACTTTGAGCAAACCCTCAAAACTACTAATACTAATTAGGTTATGATATTTAAAATATCAATATTTTAAAATATCATAATGATATTTAAATGATCATATGATATTTAAAATATCATAATGGTTTAGAAGATAATGTAGGATGTGAATAAAGGACAACTGTCCCCCACAAAAGAGAAACTACTTCTCAACTGAGGAACAAGATCCACCGATAATTCTCTTCCTATACCTGAAAATAATTCGAGACCACATACAATAAACAGCAACATTTTCCTATGTGTCGTCAGAAATAAGTAACCATATAAATATAAAGAGCAAACATCCTCTAAGAAAACTGTAACCAGATGAATGACAGAAGACCCTAGTAATATTTAAAATCTTGAATAAAGGAAAGAGAATAAGAATTTATCAGCATTTTTCCAGGTCTCTCCATGGACTGGAAAGGACCCATATATTTGCCTTATATATTTCAGTCCACTCAGCAGGTATTTTATTGAATAAGAATTACCACACTCAAGGATCCATAGTAATCTGTATCATCCCCAGAAGACTGTCAACTGTTTTTGCTCATAATAAAGTAGTTATCAAATGGTAACTTATTCAGCTTTATATATAATTGACAAAGCTTGGAAACAACCAAGATGTCCTTCAGTAGGTGAATGAATGAAAAAAAAAAACTGTGGTCCATCCAGACAAGCCATGCAAGACATAAAAGAACCTTAAATGCATATTACTAAGTGAAAAAAGCTAATCTGGAAAGGTTACATACTGTATAATTCCAAGAGTATGACATTTTGGAAAAGGCAAAACATTGAGACAGTAAAAAGATCATTGGTTGCCAGGGATTGGGAATGGGAGAAGGAATAAATAGGTGGGGCACAGAGGATTTTTAGGGCAGCGAAAATACTCTGTATAATATCATAATTATAGATACGTGTCATTATACATTTGTCCAGATCCATGGAATGTACAATACCAAGAGTGAACCCTAAGGTAAACTATGGACTTTGGGTGTGTATGGTGTCTCAATACAAGTTCATCAACTGTAACAAATTTAATACCACTCTGGTAAGTGATGTTGATAGTGGTAGAGGCTATGCATGTGTGGGGGCCGGGAATGTATGGGAATCTCTGTACTTTCCTCTGAATTTTGCTCTCAACCTAAAACTGCTCTTTGAAAAGTAGAGTCTTAAAATTTCTTTTGAAGGGTAGGGTGTTAACTGAAATTGCCCAGTATCTTGATAGGAAGAAGGGAGCATCCTAGAGTGCAAACCTCAGATCTCAGTTAAAAACAGCTGAAAGGAGGGAAGTCTGAATGTTCAGAACCTAAGTTATAATGTCATTTTGCCATTTTTCCAAGGTCCTAGCCATGTGACCTTGGAAAATTACTCTAACCATTCTGAAGTTTGTCATTGTTAAGGGCTCTTTCAGCTCATATTTTCAATGAGTCAAAAGGATTCTTTTTTTGTTGTTGTTTATTGGGGTGATAATGGTTAGTGAAGTTACATAGATTTCAGGTGTACAATTCTGTAATACATCATCTATAAATCCCATTGTCAGTTCTCTTTCCATCACCGTATATTTGACCACTTTTACCCTCATATACCACCCCTTTCCCCACTTACACTCTGGTAATCACTAAGCTATTGTCTGTGTCTATGAGCTTTTGTTTCTTTATTTGTTTGTTGTGTTCCTTTGATGTTTTCAGTTTTATATCCCACATATCAGTGAAATCAAATAGTTCTTGACTTTGTCTAATTTATTTCGCTTAACATAATAATCTCAAGATCCATCCATATTGTCACAAATAGCACTATTTCATCTTTTCTTATGGCAGAATAGTATTCCACTGCATACATATACCACACCTTCTTTATCCAATCATCTATTGAAGAATACTTTAGTTGTTTCCATGTCTTGGCCACCATAAATAAAGCTGCAATGAACATCTGAGCACATATGTCTTTACAGATAAGTGTTTTCAGATTTTGGGGGTAGATACCCAGAGTCAATAGGATTCTGATAACTGAAAAGCTATAGTCCATTTTCCAAATTACTTAATTATTTTATTTTAATTTAAAGCAGTCTTTTTAAAGTTTGGTTAGTGAGAACCCATCTCCCAGAGTCGCTTCACCTCCTGAATGCACTGATTTAATCAAGTTTCTGAAACTCGTGGTGGAACTGAACAGCCACGACAAACTCAAGCTGAAGGAGTTCACAAGAAACACCAGCAGGAAACAAATGGGGCAGCTAAACGCCTTGGAAAACCTCCTGAATTAAGCAGAGAAATACAGGAAATGTTTAACATAAGTTACATATATTATGCGATATATATATATGTGTGTGTATATATATATATATATATATATGTCTATATACATACTAATGCTGTGGTCTTAATGTTTATGTCCCCTCAAAATTCATGTTGAAATTTTTAAAAGAGCTATTTAGCAATTTTATTACTTGCTTGTTGACAGTGTAAACTTAACCCTCTACCTTAGCACCCTACTTTTTAAAAGAATTTTTAAGACTTTATTTTTTTTTAAGAGCAGTTTTAGGTTCACAGCAAAATTCAGAGGAAGGTACAGAGATTCCCCATATACTCCCTAACCCCCAAAATAATAGTTTTAGAAGGTCAGCTTTTGGAAGGTGCTTACGTCATGAGAGTGGAGTCTTCATGAATGGGATTGGTGCCCGTATAACAGAGTCTCCAGAGCAGTCCCTAGACCCTTCCATCACATAAGGACACAGCAAGAAGGAGCCAGCTATGAACCAGGAAGAGGGCTTTCACCACTGGCCTGTGAGGGCACCTTGATCTTCAACCCCCCTGCCTCCAGAACTGTGAAAACAAATTTCTGTCGTTTACAAGCTACCCAGTCGGTGATATTCTGTTATAGCAGCCCAGACTAAGACATATAACCTATAGTATATATAAGCATTTTTGAAGATAATTGTACCATATACAAAATCTAAATATTGAGAAATAGTATAAAGAAGAAAAAATAACTATTTGTTTCACCCATAAATAATTACTATTAACACCTTGCTGTATTTCCATAGTCTTTTTGTTATGTAGATACACACACACACACACACACACACACACACACACATTTTATAAAAAACACATTTGATCTGCTATATTGACTTTTTTCTTTTTCTCTTTAAAATGTTATAAGCATTTTCCCATAGCATTAAAAGATTCTTTGAGATCATTATTTTTAATGATCACACAGTATTCTGGATATAGATGTACTCTAATTTATTTAACCAACCCCCTGCTGTTTGACATTTAGATTGTTTCCTATCATAAAAAAAAGAATGTGATAAATATCAACATACATAAATCTT
The DNA here is from genome assembly GCF_964194185.1 of Rhinolophus hipposideros. Lineage (NCBI taxonomy): Eukaryota > Metazoa > Chordata > Mammalia > Chiroptera > Rhinolophidae > Rhinolophus > Rhinolophus hipposideros. Next base: position 42,580,511 of record NC_138050.1, on the reverse strand, counting down.
TGGGCATATCTCTGATTATTGCCTTAAGATAAATTCCCAGACATGGAATTACTGGGTCAAACGCCATCAGTGTGTTTAAAGCCGTTGGTACATATTTCCAAATAACTCTCTGAAAAGCTTGCTCAAGTTTACAAGCCCACCAGTCATGTAGCAAAGCAACGAAGAATTTTAATAAATGCTTGGTATGGCTCAAGGACCCCTAACAACTTATTAGAGAGGAAATGCATTATTTTTAAAAGCAATCAACCCATACAGCCTATCTTTTTCTCACATGGGTTTAATTCCAGAGGAATTTGGTTTTAGGTACACTATTTTAGTGGGTGGCTTATTTTAAATATTGATACTAGTGATTATCAAAAAATGGGATCTAAGATATGTGAGATTCTGAAAGTGCCTTGGTTATGACGTGATTTTATGCCTTGACTTTGTCCCTCCATAAACACATTTTGCTGTTATAAAGAAAATTGAGGTGCGCCCCGCGTTACGCCCGGAAGCGTCCCCGAGAGCCCGAATCTGGGAACTTGAAAATGTGTGCAGGACTTAAAAGAGGAGATTGACATTCGACTATCCAGGGTCCAGGATATCAAGTATGAACCTCAGCTCCTTGCGGATGGTGATGCAAGACTGCTACAGCTCGAAGCGCAGGGAAGTCAGAACTGCTACAACTATCTGTACAGGATGAAAGCTTTGGATGCCATCCGCGCCTCTGAGATCCCATTTCATGCTGAAGGCCGGCATCCTCGTTCCTTAATGGGCAAGAATTTCCGCTCCTACCTGCTAGATCTTCGAAACACCAGTACACCTTTCAAGGGTGTGCGCAAGGCGCTCATTGATACCCTGCTGGATGGCTATGAGACAGCCCGCTATGGGACAGGGTCTTCGGCCAGAGGTGAAAGCACGAAGTGGGAGTTCCCAGCGACAGCACCAGTCAGCAGCCAAAGACCTAACCCAGTCTCCTGAAGTCTCCCCCACAACCATCCAGGTGACATACCTCCCCTCCAGTCAGAAGAGTAAACGTGCCAAGCACTTCCTCGAGTTGAAGAGCTTCAAGGACAACTATAACACCCTGGAGAGCACTCTGTGATGGAGCCAAGGGACTGCGGCGGCCTGCCCGGCGGCCCTCAGGTTAGCTGGCTCAGTAGGCCAGCCTGGGTCAGCCGAACTCCCATCGTCCAGAGCTCTTAGCGCTTGTGCCTAGGGGTGCATTCTCCAGCCTTTCTTAGGGCCAGTTTCCAAACATCGGATAAGACTTTATTTGCCCTTGGTAGTACTACTTTCTGGAGTTGAATTCAGATGTTTCTCTTAATGTTTCTGTCAAAGCTCCCTTAAAAATCCTCACCTGATTTTGATCGTAATTCATCTGCCCTTTTCCAAACTATAGATAATCCCAAGGGTGAGAGTTGGGGTGACAGGGCTTGGTGTCTCCCGTATTACCCCTTTGTACATGGTTGAATGGGAACCATTTGGGCTTGACACGTCCTAAGAGCTGATTGGTGGGAAAGGCAGACAGGAGCTGGTGGGGAGTCAGGTGAGGCCTTGAGTGGCATGGGGAACAGTACCTGGTGCTGCACTTAAACCAGGACGTGTTACACGTTAGCACAACTTCCCGGCTCGCACGGCTGGTCCCTTCCACTTGCATTCCACACTGTTGTGCATAAATTGAAAAGGGAGCATTTTGACACCTGACATAATTCCATCCCTCCTCCTTTATTGGGGATACTGTGGGACAATGTGAAAAAATGGTCAGACCAATGCAGTGGTTTGACTTTATAAATTGTTTAATAAAAGGAACAATTAGAAAAAAAAAAAAAAAAGAAAAAAAAAAGAAAATTGATAGGAAAATTTTTTTAATTTGCTGAAAATATTCCATAGCTAAATTAATAGAACTAGATCCTATCCAGAAAATGAAATAGATCTGTTTTCATTTTAAAAGCCAAAATCAAAGCAGTACCTTGCAACTCATTTTCTCTCTCTACTCCTATGGATGGCAGTAGAACAAATCCAATGATAATAATACCATTTTCCAAGTAGAAAAACTGAAACCCAGAGATGTCAATGGACTTTGCTAAAATCACAGCAAATAGTGGAACGACCACAAAACTCCAATTTCCTTATTGTTCCAGTGTATTGTCATGAATTCTGTTACATTTAAAGAAAAATCAGAATCCAACGCACAGCAATACCTGTGTTATACACATTCAACAAAGGAAGGTCTTTTCCAAGGTGATGGACAGCTGGCAGGAGCAGATGGCTGGGAGAGAAATGTTCCAGCCAGGGGCTTTGAAGGACAGATGGGTCACAATGCCCTGAGTCACTCGGCCACATGCTCAGTGGTCCACAGGCTTTAGGAGCCTTGAAGAGGTTGCTGCAATCATCTGGCCTGGGGCTTGCAACTGTTGAGCCATACATGCAGAGATCAGAGTTATTACTGGCCAGAAATTGGGTGTCTAATTGGAAATGGGCCTGGTTCTCTAGAAAGACCCTAAGAAAAATAATTCAATTAGCCGATGACACAACTTTGATCACGACGCTGCCTTTTCTTAACTGTACTGCTGCCTATTTCTGCATCAAAATCCTAGCTATTTCCCCACATCCACCTCAAATATTGTCTCTTCCCAGATTCCCCAGCCAGAAGTAGTCTCTCCCACCCCTGGTCCTTCACCTCTATGTGTCATTACACTTATTATTTCCTATCTTGTATTAAAATTACTTACATACACATTATATCCTGGCCTCAATGAGCTGGCAGTCAGTGAGCTAGCTGAGGAGATGGTTGCTTCTTTTTACCCACATGCCCTATTGCATTTTGCACAATATATCAGTGCAGGAGCTGTTCAATAGATATTTATAGAATAACGGGATGAATGAAAATGTATTCTGTAGTCATTTCCTGCTGATTCTATTAAGTAGCTCAGATACTAAGTAATGATTCTTTTGAACTTCTACAGATTGTCTCATGGGGCCAGAGGTAAATTATCATCTCAACATAGATTTCCCCTAAAACATAGGGCTTAATTAGCCCAGCTTTAAGTTTTTTGTTTTTATAAATTTAAAAAAGAAAGATGAGGAATGAATGATTGATAGCATATTGCACTAACAAATTCATCATTCTGGGAAGTTTTCCCATCTGGTTTTAAAATAGCTAGATTCTCAGCATTATAAACACTACATTTCCCATACTTGTCCAGGAGGGCCCAAATGTGTGATATCTCAGCTTAGAGACAGTACTGATGGTACAAATGAAGATACTGTTTATGTCAAAGTTACATTTCTTCTAGAAGCAGTTATTAATATCCACTCCTTCTTTTAGTAGGACTAGCTTTCCAGTGGCTTAGCAAAGCTTTATCCCTTCAGCAGGAGCCAAAAAGCTCAGAGTAGCTGCCTAGAAAGACAGTAAACAAAGCAATATTTCCCAATTAAATTATAAGACCTTTTGGAATAATCTTTAAGTAAAAAACCTTTTAGTTTATTACTACAAATGAAATGTGTTTGCAAAGATAAACACTCAGTGCCTATTAAACACCTGGTCAAGCACACGACTGACAGGAGTATGCAGACAGGACTGGCAAAGAAACAGTCCCCATAATGCAAGCAACCACATTCGGTGTGTTAGGTGACACGCAGATGCACTGAGATACCTCCTGAGGGGTCATGGGACCAGAGCTACTAGAACAGTGCCCGGGAGACATCAGCACAAAGCTGGAACAGACCAGTTTATTATGAGCAAAAAGCCGAGCAGAGGCTTTCTTAGGAGGAAATTTGTATTTTCAGTTCTCCTTTGTAACAATAATCCCATGTGAGCAAGATACAACACAGAGTAGACCAATTGAATACATTTTACACGATGAACACTCATAAGGCTGAGTATGAAGATTATAGAAAATTGCTACAGCCAGAGGAGTGCTGGTCAGAAAACCAGTTAAATGTAAAATCTCTTATAATGTTAAGTCAAAGGAAAAGCTACTCTACATCCACAATCCTTATGTGTGCTGAGGAAAAGCAATATGGCTTAAAGAAATGAAGGACTGGAATTCACGAGCTATAGTTCTGTTACTAACCAACAGAAATATGTTCTCAGCTATTAAATTGAATTTTTGTGAGTATGAGTGTGTTACAAGGGAAAATCAGAGAACCTTGATGAGTGTACCAACTAGTCCCTTAAGAGCTCAAGTGCATTGCAACCTTAAGTATTATTACTTAAATCATCTTTGAGAGAAGATTTGTGATTCCAGATTCCTTTGCTAGAAAACAGTAGAATTGGTTATAACTAACAGCTGTCCAGACAATTGTAATCAGAACAATGTTTCCTTTGAAAAAACTATGGAAAAAATAGTTTGATATTGAAAGGAAGCTCATTCATGATTCAGTCTTATAATACAGTTCTAATTTCTTAATCCAGAAGTTTTCAAACTCTAGTTCATGAAACTCCATGGTTTCAGAGAAACTTGCCAAAATTATAGAGCAGATGCTTCTGGAAATTGCTGATTTTTTTCCATACAATAAATTTAAGTGAATATATATGATCAATTTTTAAAAATACTCTGTAGACTTGAATAGATTTGTGCTTCTGTAAGTGTGCGTGTAAACCCTCTTATTATTTATATTGTAAAAGCCCGACGTAATTTTAGCTATATTTTTATTTGTGTCACTTATCATGGGATAGCAGCAGTGTCTCAGAGATTCCTACTGTTAGAATATCTGTCAATTTCTCACCTATGTACTGCAATTTTAGCCTTAAATATTTTGATACTATGTTAGTTGATATGAAAAAATTAATGAGGTTTATTGCCAATGTGATGTACACTTTTTACTAATAGAAAATATTTATTTTGTTTTCATGTTATACTTTTTTTAAATCAGTCTTTTCTAATATTAATAGTTATGACAGCTGTTTTTTGTCATTGTTGTTTTTGGTTTGGGGGTTTATTGTCTGTTTTTTACATGCATGTATCCATCTGCCTGATAAAGCTTTTCCTATTGATTTATATTTGATCTATTGGAGTTATGTTATTTTAAATGTCTCTGTTATATAACCTGAGACATTTTGTTTTAAGTTAATTTATTCCATTTACACTCATTTTTATAAGAAACATGGGTCAACTTTTCATCTTATTTTATATTACTGCTTTCTGTTTTTGTACTTCTATTTACTATCTGTTTCTTGGAGTCGAAATTTTCTTAGTGTTAAATTTTTGCTTTATTCTGATAATTTAAAGGATTTGTTGTCAGTCTCTTTTTCAAGTTCTTTTTAACTTTAAATTACGTGTTTCAACCTCTATTTATTGACTTATCAACTTGTACAGTGTCTTTTGACTTCCAGCTATGAGAGATGAGGAAATTAGTACCCTCTCCTACTTCTAGTTATGTTATTATCATTTTACATTGTCAAGATTTATATCATTCACATCCTTTTATATTACCAAAACCTCCATAGCTTTAAAAGAAAAACAAAAAAACGTCTTTATGTATTTAAATCGATTCATTGCTAACCTCAGATCTTTCATACTGCTGCTTCCCATCCCTGAACCTTTTATTTCATTTCTTTTAGTTGGCTGCTGGATTCCATCGTGAAGTAATTGTTTCAAGAGAGTTTATGAGTATTACTGGCATGTTTAAGAGTAACTTGCATGTTTAAGAATGCCTTTCTTTTCATTGGGAAGACAAGTTGGTATGGAATAATATTGTTAGGTCTCCTTTTCACCCATACAGAAATGTACAGACATTTATCCAGCCCACTTTAAAATTAAACGATAGATCAGAGTAAGCTGAACTCAGACTTACATCTTCCCCTTGCTTTTTCTGCTTGGCTTTCTGTAGGATTTCTCCTTCCTTTGAAATTTACCAAATTAGTTGGGCTACATCTCGATATCTATTATTCTATATTCTTTTTGTTCTCTTGAAACAATATGCTTTTTAGGACAATGGAGTCTTGAAAGTTTTATTAAATTTTTGTATTTTTTCTCTTGTTAAAAACTGATTGTGAACATAATAAATTATTTTCTCTTTTACATATCTATTTTCCTCCTTGGAGTCATCATTATCTCTTGGTTCTTCATTTGGTTTTCTTGAGCATCTTCTCCATATCACTGAATCCATCTACTCTACATACTATGGCTTCTAACACGCCCCTCCATTCTGTTAAAATATTTATGGCTATTTTCAGTTCCTGTCCTGAACTCTACCATCCACTTCTTACGCTTTTTTATGTTATCTTTGAAGTTTTACATATTTTTATTTCAGTTGTGTTTTTATCAAAATTCAGAATATTCTTTTTATTTTGTCTCTAGAATAAATACTAGGTATATAATCCTAAGCAAGCCAATGCATAAAAAAAAACAGTTTTCTCATCTCCATAACAAATTAGAGTAATAGCTCCCTATTTCTCTGCCTAATTCACAGATTTGTTATGAATATCAAAAAAAAAGAATGATGTTTAAAAAATACTTTTTAACCTATAAATTACTTTACAAGCATAATTATTATCCATAAATGGCACATAACACCACTTAGCAGGACATTTGTTCCTAACCACTGTAACAGTTACAACTACAACCACGACTAGCCACCATTTAGTGAGAACATATAACGCGCTACATACCATATTTATCACATAGATTGGGTCATCTTACCAATAATAGGATGAAATCAGTATTGGAACATATATGAGATCTGACAATTAGTTTGCAAACTTGTTGCAACAATGTTTCTAACTTTTGATATCAAAGGGATTATTCATTATAAATTTGTACCAACTGGACAAAGAGTTAACCAAGTTTACGATTTGGAAGTGCTGAAAAGGCTGCATGAACAATTTATTTTTCACCAACAATTTATGGCTCTTGCATCATGACAATGCACCAACTCACATGGCACTGTCTGTGAGTTTTTAGCCAGTAAACAAATAACTGTATTGGAACACCCTCCCTTCTCACCTGATCTGGCCCCCAATGACTTATTTCTTTACCCGAAGATAAAGGAAATACTGAAAGGAAGACATTTTGATGACATTCCGAAGATAAAGGAAATACTGAAAGGACATCAAGGGTATAAAAGCTCTGATGACCATTCCAGAAAAAAAGTTCCAAAATTGCTTTAAAGAGTGGACTAGGCACTGGCGTTGGTGCACAGCTTCTCAAGGGGAGTACTATGAAGGTGACTGTAGTGATATTCAGCAATGAGGTATGCAGCACTTTTTCTAGGATGAGTTCACGAACTTAATCGTCTGACTTCATATAGTGTACATTCTATAGATGGGATTACTGAGATTTAGAGAGTTTAAGTAATTTGCCCAAGGTCACAGTTTGTAAATGACAGAGTTGGGATGTAAATGAGTGTGTGAAAACAAGTTCATGCTCTTTCTATTACTCTAAGCACAGATAAAGAGAAGCTAACAAATAAATCAAATTTAATTTCAAATTCCATATCCATTATAAACCCCTCAAATAACCTAAAATTTATTTAGTAATTGGCATTTATCTATGTATTTTAAGTTCTTTTTTTAAATATGCTTTATTGTTTAGAGCAGTTTTAGGTGCACAGAAAAATTGAGTGATAGGTGCAGAGATTTCCCATATACCTCTGTCCTCACATGCGCACAGCCTCCCCCACTGTTAGCATCTTGCCCCAGACTGGTATGTTTGTTAAACTGATGAACCTACACTGGCAAGTCCTTATCACCCAAAATACATTGTTTACATTAGCTTTTCTAATTCCCTTGTTTTCTCTATTTTTCAATTTCCCGATTCAGCCTTATTCCTTTTATCTACTTTCCTGTAGAACACCAAAATTGAGACAGTGGTGGTAAAAGGAGCAGTGTATACCGTGTTTCCCTGAAAATAAGACCGGGTGTTATATTAAGGTTTCCTCCAAGAGACACATTAGGGCTTATGTTTAGGGGATGTCATCCTGAAAAAATCACGCTAGGGCTTATTTTCTAGTGAGGTCTTATTTTCGGGGAAACACAGTCAAGACTGGCTCTCTCTCCCCTCCTTGTCCTTCTGCTAATTACATACACTCTATCAAACTGTTGTTTTTGTAGTTTTTCATTTCTTTTTAAATAGTATCTTGCCTAGACATTATGTTGCCATTTTCAAAGGCTCTCACGCCCATTATGTCATACAGGTCTCATAATATTAATACCTCAGAGACCAGATCAGGAAGCCTGTTTCTTCATGTCTTGTCCTCAATAGGGAAGGACACGAGTTGTGGCCATGATCCTCTATAGACCAGCCATTCCTGTTCTTACAGTGAGTTAATAATTCACCCCTCAGACTTAATTTAAAAGTTTCTAATTCATTAACAAATGCAATTTTCAAAATGAGGTTTAGTATGAGGTGCTTAATAACTAAAATGCCTTTATCAATCTTTCCCTGCTTTGAACCTAGATTCTTCACTGCGATTTCAGGGAGCCAAGCTTAGACACCGCTGGGTAGTAATTTCAGCTCAGACATTAGAATAATACTGACACCACAGACTTAGGCAGCACTTTACAGTTTACAAAACACATCCATATGCTTCATTTCACTTCTTCTGGCAACACCTTTAGAGAGGACCTGGGTCTGCCTGTGACTAATGAGAACTGTGGGTTGCTGTTCTCCCTCTCACCTTGGAGGTGGCAGCATCAGTCTAACCCAATCTGGGGCCTCTGGCCACAGACTATATATTATGCAGCACTAATGATGCAATTAATTCCTACATTAGCTGACACATCATTCCTTAAAGTAAAAATTTCCAAGTTGAAACCTTAAAAATAAGTTGAAAAGGCAAAGCTTAGGGCCTGCTAAAAAAGACTATACAAGGAGTTTTAATTCATACCCAGCTTCTGCCTATTATATTGACAAATACACTACTTTAATCTCTCCCTACCAGACCTCATACACAGTGGTCAAGAGGCCACTTTATTAGAGATTCTTTTTTTCATCAGTTTGTTATAGAAAAGGTTATGGGTACAAATACCTCACAGCCAGTATTAAAAGGACATACTGGCAGGAAAAAAAATTATATAGTCAGTCTTGCTAAATTAGTTTACCTAAAATTGTATGTGTGAGTGATTTTAATCAAAATCTAATTTCCCCTCTTTTTAGAGTAACTGAAATGAGATTTTTCTAATTTACTTTTTGCGGTTCAAGTTTCTCATAATTCTTCTATGGTCGTGACAGCACCGTGAACGTGTCTGCTGCTACAAAGCATTAAAAAAAAATTAGATTTTCAAATTGATGTGCTAAATTAAAAATGTTTAATGTTTCTCATCAAAAGGCACGGGAGTATGCAAGGGGCCTTCAGTACAGTTAAAGGCACAATATTTTTTTCATCTGTTTCTTTAATTCACAACCCAGGGCAACTATGCTGTGAAAATTAACAAGCTGTAAGTACAGGAATTCTCGTAAGCTGTATCCTCCAAGAAGCTTCCTTTTAATTTCCTTCTATCCCTTGACATGGTGACCTTAAGGATGTCATAATAAAAATGGATGATGGTGCCTTGGGTTTGTTTTTAGTTCATTTGCTTGCTGTTGCGTATGGTGTATTGGGTTTTTGTTTTGGTTTGGGTGTGTGTTTTTTTCGGTGTTTTGTGTGTGTGTGTTTTTTTTTCCTTCTGCCCCAGTTGGAGTTTGCCAGATGTTATTAGGGCTTGTGAGCCTCTGAGTAATTATAACTCTCAGGCTTGACTAGCTAATTCCAATGATTTAGAAAATCATATTACTTCTGTAAATTGGCTCCAGTTGTTATATTAAAATCCAAGCTTCTGCCCATAGTACATGTTGGCTGCCTAGCTCAGGGCGTGGCTGAGCATATCCTAGAAGCCTTTGGAAGACTTGGGAAGACGACTCAGCAGGTGAAGAGCCTCGGAAGTGCTTTGAGTATGCAGCCTCATACTCAACCTTTGCATGCATTAGATTCTCCCCAGGTAACAGGTGAGAGTTCAGAACCAGATCTAGCTCTGAAATTGAAGTTTATTTATTTTTGAAATAACGATGGGTAAGATTCAGTTCTCAAATACTACAGCCTCCTCTGCTTTTATAAAATACAGGTATAAGTTCTAACTAGGAACAATGCAGCTACTTCGATACAGCCCCTTTTTTCAACATCCCTGGCATGGATCATTAAACTGGGTCTCCAGAAAGAGGAATGGATTTGCCTAAGGCCACAGAGTAATTCCTGGCAGAGGCAGGCTGAAGGCCTAGCTAACCTGGAGTCCAGTCCAGTGCTCTCTCCACCCCATGGAAACAATCTCCTGGCCCACTGAAGAGAAGTCTCTTAGTGCTTGGTTTGGTTCATAACAAAAATATCAACCCCCATCCCACAAGCAAGCATACACACACATATTACCATTTGATCCTGAGTGACCTCACCCATCCCTCTTCATCAGGAGAGAAGACAGAAACCAAGGCTCCTCCAGCTCCTAGAAAAACAAAGTCTTCAAAACATTTTTCTAAAGCCACTGAGACTTTAGAGCAGTCCTAGTTCATCTTTTTATCCTCTCTCTCATCCACTCTCATTAAACCTTATCAATTTTCCGTTCCTTTTCCCTTGGTCACTTCTCTCTCTTCGGTGAAATTGAACCTTAATGGGCTCTCCACATAAGCAAAGGCCTGCTATATAGAAGCTATCTAAGACATTATTAACCTTCCAGGTAATAAGGTCTTAATCCATCTACAGAGTAAATGTCTCCAGAAAACACCTACCTATAAACTCAAATGGTGGGATTTTGATTGCTGTAGGCCAGGGGAAGAAATATTAGAAGTCATGTTAGCCTTGTGTACCTTGGGTCACACCATACAGGCAGCAGGTGTGGCTTTGCTTTTCTGTCAACAGGTAAAGCAACAGATCATAACCTCGTGTGCTACCTCTTTGTAACACCAGTGGAAGAAATGAAGAGTTGATATGGAGAGATCAACACAGACTCCATCTTCATGGAATGTGGTCAAGACACCCTAGTTCATTAGTTTTTCTTCCTTCCTTTCTTCCATCATTTGATGCTACCCTGAGCTAGATATACCCCCCTCTCCAACCCAGTCCTAACAACTCAGTGTAATCTTTGTTTTAAAAAACATCCCATTATTTGTTCTCCCTATTTACTTGTGGGATTTTCGGTATATCATTTGGCTGTTTTATGCTTTCTAATAACTTTGTAAATTGTTTGTTTTGTGGAAGCTTCGATTAAGCCAAGTAATATTGTCTTGAGGTCATTTCTCCCTTGTCATAGTTTAAGCCTAATGAAAAGTTCATACTTTTTGCTGTCACCAGTGCTGAGAAGGTGATAGCTTCTGCAGAATACAGTGGTTATTGAAGCCTGAGGACAAAGGAAAAATCCATTCCCCTAGACAATAGAAATGTAATTATAAAGGAATTAGTCTCCTCTACCAGGTTGCAAGCAAGCTCTTGAGAGTAGGGCAATGTCTTATTCATCTTTGTTCAGTCCCCTGTAGTTTATTCATGGCAAGTATTTTGTAAATAGTTAATGACTTAATGAGGAGTTCAAAGGCCTGGTTGTCAGGGACCATCAGTTATTTCCTGAGCTGCAATACTTTGCCCCATGAAGATTGGTGGTTCCTGAATTGTCCTGAGGAGCTCTGGACTTGAGAAGTTGTATGGGACAACAAGATGATAAAGAGCCTAAGAATCTAGTGGATACTAAGATACGTAGGGCCTGGGGGGTAAAGGTGCAGGAGCAGGAGGGATGGCCAGTGATTCACTGAGAAAAAGAGATGCAATTCCAAAACAAAATCTGAGTTTTCAACATAAGCTTATACTCCAAACAGACAAGGAAGCAAAACCTCTGAATCAATGACATGAACATGAAGACAAATCCTGCAGAGACTCCAGGTTGCCAGGGCTGAGTAATGATGCTTACAGAGGAGAAATATGCATCCAGGAAAATTTTGTCAGTACCAACTCATCATCATTCAAAACATCATCAGTATCACTTGCTTTTAAGTGTTGAGAGTAGAGAAAAATATGAGTTAAGTTTTACCTTTGCACCAACGAACTTCACATAGGGTATCATGGAAATAAAAGTCTGGTGAAAAGGTCCTTGTGAAACCACTTCAGGGAACAAACGTTTTAAACACTCAAAAAGCTCACACTGATGTATAAACAATAAAAGTTAATTACATAGCATTCTGATACATTCACACAAAGATCTATATTTGGCAAAACGTCTTGGCAACATTTTGGTAGCCTAGCATATTTACAGAGCCCATTTGAAAGTAATAAAAAGGGCATTTCTGAAAAAACATTCCATAATTCAAACTCTGCACTGCCCCCTCTGTGAGTACCAGCCAGGGAGATTTCACTATATATCCTGAGAAAATTGTGTGCCTTGTAAGTTGCTCCTGACTGATGCTGTAGGTAGTGTAAGAACAGGAGTTGGGAAACGTTAACTTGTCCCGGAGTTTTAGACGATTAGAATTCAATAAGCAAACTCTGCTCACTCACACTAACCTGCACATGATACTGCTGAAGAAGTTGTCTCAGAGAAGTCAACTATTCTGCCCAAAGTGAAACAAACAGGAAGCTGGAGAGTTGGGACTTGAACCCTTGTGCCCCCGACCTCCTAAACTACTAATTCAGAAGATTGCGGTCCTAGGGTTTTCCGCTGCTATCTTTTAATCTGTAACAAGGAACTTTGGAGTAGCAGAAGGCTGTGGTGGAGCGGAGATTCCCACTGGTTGCAGTATTCTAAGTGCTCAATGATATGGTCTGCCCCTGTTCTATTCTTCCATAGAACAGCTGGACATAGTGTATTTCTCATTTTCTAAAGTGTTGCATGTGTTTCTATACCTTCCATGAGCCTATTTTGTGCGCTCATCCAGTCATACGGAGGAAACTACCTTCCTTGCTTGATAGTTACATGGGGAGATAATGTGGGTTTTCCCAACTTAGCCCCAAAGCAATCAGTTGAGAGGTCCAGAGTAGATGTCTGCGGCAAAGTGAAATATAAAGACTCTCTGGGTAGCAGGTGTTTCCCTGCTAATGACAGCTTCACGGGTGACGTGCTGAGCAGAACGCTACCGTTTCCCCCTGCCGTTTGCATTGGGCCGGGAGCCAGCACAAACGTGCCTTGGTGACGTGTCAGGTCAGACCATTATATCAGGAATTTCCCACACAGCCCGTGGAAGGAGGAAAGGCTGCAGCCTGCACATTTGTAACTAGATTCCGAAAAAAAAAAAGGAATCTGAAGAAAAGAGGGCACTCGGAGAGCTGCCGTCCAACAACGAAGCATGGAAGGTGGCGGAAGAGAACCAAGTGTGGGTTTTGCCTGAAAATGTTGGCCCATCTACATTATGGGGTTAAAGGAGAAGAAAATTATACAGTAGGGTGATGGAATGAATGAAGAATAAACGGAATTGTGTTGAAGGCTGTAGTGACTCTTCCTTTTGTCATTCCTTCATTTAATAGATTTATGTCATAAGGTCCATAAGCGGCAAAGTACTGTCTAGGAAGTGGGTGAGAAGCTAAAAGCTAATATGCCTTAGTTTCTACCTTCAGTAAATGTATACTCTGGCAGAGGAGGAAAGATATATAAATAATTTTTCCGCACAGTAAAATATAACCTAAAAACAAAGTCCTTTTTTAATTTAAAGGCAGCAGAGGATATTTTTCTGATTGGGGTAATAGGAAAGACATAAAAAGAAAAAGTGAATCTGCTTAGGGAGTGGAATTTCTATAGATTAGGGGAATAACAGGACTTTCTAAATTTAGTAACTCCAAAGATAATCACAGGGCCATGGAATACCAGGAGAGAAGGAGGGCCTTCCTGTACCTGGACAAGGTTTTCTGTGGAGAATCATAAGTTCAGTCTGAAAATAGAGGCCTGACCAAAATGGTGAAGTGCCTCATGTATCTGAATGTAAAGGATTTGATTTCACTGGGAGATACTGAAAGATGTTGATTAAAAAAGTGATGGCATTGTCTGAATTTCCCACAAGCAGAAGAGAAAGGAAGGAGAAAGACAGAAGGGAAGGAAATAGTAAAGGAGAAGGAGATAAGGGGAGAAGGAGGTTGGGTAGGGTTGGATTCATGATGAAAAAAGGAGGAAAACATAAAAGAGGAGAGAGCGGTGGGAAAAACAATAATGATGTACGGCTAACTTGGGATAACAGGAAGATGCATAAAAGCATAGATGAATGGTGTCTCAGACAAAGGCAGGCGCAAAAATCATGGGACGCTCCAAAACATTTACATCCAAAGGAAATAGCCAAAGACAGAAATGGCATAAGAAACCAAAGTTCTAAGGTGGCAAGTAGGCAGGATAAAATAGTCGGGACTCAAAATGGCAAACAGAAGGGCCAAGGGAAGTACTCTGAGACAACAATAAGAGGAAGGAAGGGTCTGGTGACTGAGGGCCTGTTGCCTTCACCATGGTATAATAGATTCCAGTTAAAGTATCTGATGACATTGCAATCATTCATTGGACAGATTGAAAAAACAAGAGAAAAAATAACAAAAGGAGAGTAAATTTAGTGATCTCAATTCACCAGCTCCCTTAGTATCCAGAAGAGAAGAGATGAAAACTTAAACCAAGTGCAAAAAAGGGCTGTTCATGCAATTGGTCAATTCATTGGGTATAGGAAAAATGGGAGCAGGGAGACGACACTCTGGATTGGCTGAGATGATGCTGAGTGCATTGATTAAAACAATAAGCAGGTCAAAAATAAGAGCTAGTTTGTAAGAGGGAAATGACAAGTTTGGCCTGATTCACATTGAGTTTGAGAAGCTACCACAATGTCCAAGAGGTGACATCTGCCAATGGAAATTCACGAATTTAATTCAAGAGAAAAATGTGTGTATTGCACAACAGATTTAGATTTAAAGAGCATTCACACATTGGTTGTGGTAAAAATCAAAAGTTGTGGAGAAAGACAAAAAAGAATGAGTAAAAACACAAAGTGAAAGAATACCTGTTCTAAATCAGTACATGGGAACTACAGTGAGGTGACCCAAAGATCTGATAAATACAGCTGTCCTTAGAGGTTGTATATTATAGTGACACAGAATAGATCCAAGAAGAGATATCTCAAAATCTTAAAAGTATAGAATGACTCCTAACATGAGATATATCCCCTATTTCTAGAACAGTCTTGGTACATAATAGATGATAAACAAATATTAGCTTGTTGAAGAATTGATTATAATTGGATTGAAAAGCCACGTCTACAGAAAGAAGCTGTCACTGAGAAGTTTGGATTGGTGAGAAGTGGAGCAATGAAAAGACAGATTAAGAATTGACCGTGCCCATCCAGAGTATTTGATCCTTCTCTGCGGCCCTCGGGAAGATTGATGCAAACTGCGCAAATGAACAAACAAGGATATTCTAGACACAATCTGCCAGGATTTAGTTTTGTGATTGGGTGTTTAAAAGCTTCACACTATTAAAAACCAGGAACTCTCCTACTTATGTTTGTAGGCACACCTGGGAACCTATGATTATAATTTGGCTCCATGCAGTTCTTCTAGAAGGAGAAGATATGCTATCAAATGGAAATGAATAGTTTTCCCTTTGGTCATTGTATTTTTCATTGGAAATTAATAAATAGCCATTATTTGTAACATATCAGTGTCTTATGAACTTGTATCCTGAGTCTTCCAGCACAGCTGAGTTCAGTCATTTCTAGGACACCAAAAAGATCAAATTGCTAGGTTTGCAGGGCTGAGAGCAGGACGCTGGACCATAAGGAATCCAGCAAGTGCACAGCGTTCTGAAAGACTTTTCACGAGCCAGCCTACTGACATCTTTCAATTAGTTGACAGTAACGTCTTATGCTAAACTACACTATATTTTTGGAAAATTAAATTGCAATTCAATAAATTTTAGCCAACTTTCCAAGATAAGAAATAGATGAACTTTTAAAACTAGCAGTAGAAGTATTAAAAGGCTTTCTTTCCTGTATTGATTGAAAGAAAATCATTGCAGAGCATAATATAAAGAGCATGTGTTCTGGAGTTAGACTGCCTGGGTTCCAATGCAGCTCTGCCACTTACTGGTTGTGCAAGCTTGAGAAGGTAACTTGATGTCTCTTTCAGGTATAGTAAAACTGATGAGATGTTTATTTATTATTAAATAACTGTTAAATTATTATTATTACTATTATTGTTATTAAATTGTATTACTATTATTTATCATGAGATAAATGATAGCATTGATTTCATAGAGTTAAATGAGTTAGTATTTATAAACATTTCAAATAGCAGCTGCTAAAATTTAAAACAAAACTGACAATACCATGCTGACCAGGAGGCAGAGTGATTGAAACTCTCATACTTGGGAACGCAAAATAGTACAGCAACTTTGGAAAATACTTTGGCAGCTTCTTATAGAGTTAATATTAGCAATATGACCGAGCAATCTCATTCCTAGGTATTTACACAAGAGAAATGAGCACTTACGTTCACATAAAAATCAGTATGCAAATGTTTGTAGCTGCTTTATTCAAAATTGCTAAAAACTGTAAACAACTCAAAGGTTCTTCATCGGAGTGGATAAACACACTATAGCACATCCCTGTAATTGAATAAACACACTATAGCAATAAAATGAACACGCTACAGGTCCATGCCACAACAGGAATCACAAGTGCATTATGCTAAGAAGCCAGACTTAAAGATTACATACTGCATTAGCGCAACTCTATGAAATTATGGAAAAGGCAAAACTACAGGAGCACAGAACAGATCAGTGGCTTCCAGGGACTGGAGGTGTGGAGGGATTTACTACAAAGGTGAACAAGGACATCTGTGCAGAGAGAGCATGATGAAACTGTTCTGTATTTTATGGTGATGGTTGCACTACCTTATGTTTAACAAAACTCATAGACCTGTACACCAAAAATAGTAAATTTTCGCTTGACAAAAATATATATAAAAGACAGGAGACAGATAGATAGGGAGACTGAGTGAGAAAAGTGTGTATGGCATATAGTAATAGAGTAGCTATAGAAATGTTTGTTAAATACAAAAATTAAACTTTCTGCCTTTGACATGTTCCATATAATAACTCTATTGTCTAAAAAAATATTGGTAGAATTCTTATTTTCTAAGTTCTTACAAAGATAATAACTAGGTAAATCATGACATAAGCAATTCATTTTCCTTACAGAAAAAAATGCATATAAATAAAGGGAAAAACAATCACCCATAATTCCACCATTTAAACATAACCACAGCTGAGATCTAATTCATAGACTACCAGATTTTTTGCTATAGATGAAAAAAATATTTTTTAATTAGAAAATAGTTTCATACCTAATACATTTTATTTTGAAATTACTTTTTTACTTAGCAATATATTCTGAAAAAATATAAATCTGCATCATCACTTTTAATGACTGCTCATTTATACTACCAAGTCTTTGTTGTTGAACATTTAATTTGACGCCAATTTTTGGCAGCATAAGCCAAATTATGGGGACTATCCTTGGTATATTCAACACATCTTTATGCACATAGTATTTCTTCATTGTAAATTCCTAGAAATACTGTATTTAAAAAATGTTCATTTAATGATTTTGTTATTAGTTTCAGGTATACAAAACAGCATGATTAGACATTTACACCCCTCACAAAATGATAACCCCAACAAGTCTACTACCCTTCTGACACCATACATAGCTGTTAAAATACCACTGACTATCTTATGCTGTACTTTACATGCCATGACTATATACAGAGTGTGCCAAAAAAATGTATACACATTTTAAGAAGGGAAATAACTGTACTAAAATTGTAATATTCAATGTATACTGATAATGAAAGATGAATACAAGTCATGTGTATACATTTTTTGGCACCCCGGTTATATACATGTTTAATTATAGTTAATAATCAGTATTATTTTATGGTGTACAGTGCAGTGGTTAGGCATTTATATAATCTATGAAGTGATTTCCCCCCTCCATAAGTCCAGTACCCATCTGACACCCTACATAGCATTTACAATATTATTGACTATATTCCCCATACTGTATTTCACTCCCCTGTGACTATTTTCTTACTACCAATTTGTACCTCCTAATCCCTTCACCTTTCTCACCCATCCCCCAAACCCCCTCCCATCTAGATTTTTAATTCATATTACCAAATTGCTCTTCAGAAGATTATATAATTCATTTACAGCAGCTGTGAGACTTGGGCTGTGTTTCAGTGGTCTTTTTTTTCAAGATCTGACAGATTTCTTTCTTAATTACTTCATGGATTATAAATATTCATTTTTTTAATTAAAAGATTATTAAGTCAACCTTAAACACTATAAAAATATGCTAACATTTTATTGGGTATCTAGTGATGTAAAACTTAACTGGGAAGGTAAATCATCTGAGCATCAAAGTTTACTTTTGGATTATTTATGGGTATCACCTACACTACTGCTGGGTACCTTTACTAGGTAGTTTGAAGAGAAGTGACTTTAGCTTGTAGATAAGGACCCTCCCTAGAAAAATGGTAGTGTTCTATTACGAGTGTCTCTACAACAATCAATCATGACACTATCCAATCTTGTTTTACTGCTTAGCATATTTATAAAGGGTTTTGAGTCATGCATCTCAGTGGTCTTTCACTTTGGGGCAGGGCTTTAAATCAGTGACCAACTAATTTCCTCTAAAGTAGACAAATAAATATTGTCTGCACTTTCTTGATCTATTTAAATCCAATATTTCTGAAAGCCAATGAAGAAGCACCACCCACTACAATTTCCCTGAAGTTACAAATAAAAACTAAAATCAGAATTTCATTCTACACAAAAGATCTATTCTTTATTTTGTAAAACATATATTTCATTCCCATATTCCAGTACCTTATTAAATTCAGACATAGTTTTGCAAATCACCTCTAGTTTTGTTTCAAGTAAGTATTGGTCAAGAGAAGAGAAAGTCAGTTGAATTTTCAACAATGTTGAAAGTCAGAAATAGTAAGTAAAAAGTGAATTTATACTTAGCTCATACAGGAAAACTGGGTCACTTCAGGGAAATGACCTGTACAACTGCTAGCCTACAATTTTCTAAGAATATATTACTTATAAGACCATGAATTATTTTCCTTAAAATCTGAACTTTCTCAATCATTAGATTCTAATTCATCCTCATTAATATAATTTACAAGATTTATTTGTTAATTACTACACTGAGATGGACATAGTAAGCTGATAAGAATGTTTGTGCAATACATTCATTAATTACCTATAACAATTAAGATTGTTTTTCACTTAATGTATATTAACATCCAGCTATGTGCCAAGCATTGTTAGGTGGTGGGAAAAAATACATGCCCCTGCAATAAATCTCCATTGTCAAGAAAGATTAAGGTATTGACCCTTTGTGACAGAGGGAACCTTGTGCTTGCTTGTGATAGAAGGATGACTGGACTGAACAGATTGGGTACCTGTCTTCCCTGGCTGATCACTGGCTCTGCAGTACTTGATTATTGAAACATTTTAACTCCACGTGCTCTGGGAAACTTGAGCTCAAATATTTCAGTTGTTTATTTTGAAAGTGATGGTGCCAATATAACTGGAATCATAATAGATATCTTTCAAATAATTAGAACTAGTGATTTATTCAAATTGTTCAACTCATTCCTGAGATGGGGGTGGGATGAGGGACATTTGAGGGGCTAATCACCTGTGAGACTACCTAAAAATTCCAACACTAGAACCTCTTTTTGGGGCCTTGAAAACCCACCAGGCCTCTTGTGCCTCCTACAAAGAGTTCTGCAGGAGAAGAAATACCTTAAGCCTCAGTTCTATATTCATTGGGATCAGCTGAGAAATCCGAAAGTGATACTCTTGGGATTGAAATAGGATAACAGATTGGGGAAGTGGGGGGAAAAAGAGAGGGGTGCCTAGCCATAATTTTCTAAGGACCAAGTCTGAAGGGGAAAAAACATTATTGCTTCACAATTAGCTTTTCCAATAGTTTGAGGTTTCATCACAGCTTTCTGTTTCCTTTCCATTACAATATTTATTTCTAAGATATTTATTCACAGCATGTTTGTCTTAAGACCCATGAAGTCTTAGAGCTAAAAGGTGTCTTGGAACTCACATAACCTAAATCCCTCATTTTACAGAGGTGTCCCTGGTCTGCCTGATGAACACAACAAGTTATTGAGAAAAATGGGCAGACCTCAGTCTCCTGAACCCCCACGTCTTCTCTTCCAACATAACACATGACGTCTTTTTCACTATTCCCACTTTCAAACCTGATGTTACTTGTAAAGACTTAATGAAATTATATCTTAACTCCTCCAAAAAAGTGTTACCTATGCCTAAATACATAAGATCAAATCCCCTGTTATCATCACTCAGAGAGGTTATCTTCAAATTCCCACTCTGAATCTTCAATTGTAATCAGAAAGCAAGTTGTTAATAGTCATCAATATAATAACAAGAAAATATTTTTCAGATAAAATGGGTCTTTTTTTGGTCAACCACTCAAACTAAAAATATTTATTTACTTTCTGGATCAGAACTACTGGGGTCCAGTCATTTACATAGGCTAAAAATGCTTAAACTTTAAAAAAAGAAATAACTAGGGTACATTCATTTTAGTTTTAATTGCATTGAGAAATTTAATACATATCTTGGAATAATCCAATGATGTGTAAATCACAGTACCTGCTCCCACAAATTTATAAGCCAATAGAGAAGATGTGTATAAAAATATGGAGAGGAGAAGAGACACAAGATAGCAGAGTAGATAAACATTGTGTCTGCATCCTTCCATGAATACATTAAAATTACAACTAAATTAAACAATCAACCTGGACAACCATGTGAAGTCTATCTGAACAGAAGTTCTACAACTAAAAATTTAAAGAAGAAGCCAAATCGAGAATGGCAGAAGGGGCAGAGACAAGGAACAGGCCCCAAACCTCCATGTGGAGGCTGAGAATCAGGAGGAATATCTTAGCCATGAAGGCTCCCCCTGGAGGAGCGAGGGACCCCAAACCCCTACACCTGGCTCCCCAGCCTGGAGTACTAGTGCCAGGAAGAGGAGCTCCCACAACATCTGTCTGTGAAAAACAGTGGGGATTCTCACAATTTGGCTGGGACAAAAGGCTTCAGGAAACCCAGACATCCTCTTAAATGGTCAGCACACAGACTCACTCACTCGCAGGCACTCACCTTGGGTTCCAGTGGAGGGATGGTGACTGGAGGGGCCTCAGAGACATACGGGAGGGCAGACTAAGCTGTGTGTCCTCAGAAGGAGGACTCGAGAATAGTCAGCATTTTCCCTGTGAACTGTCCTCCTTTTGTGTAGTCAGCAGGTGAGTGCCATCTTGCCTGTGTTGAGCCCTTCCCCACAGGCCAAATATGAATCTGATTGGCCCAATGAGCTCCTCTGCTCCACCCTGATGACTCAGATGGAACCCAGCCCCACCAAACTCACACTTTCTCCAAGAACAGCCAGCCCCGACCACACTGCATTCTTTCTTGGAAAACTACTGGAGTCCAACAGGCCCAAGGCAGGCAGTGACTGGCCTCGATATGCTCTGACTTTTGCTCAGTAGCTCCCGGCTCAGCACTGGCACCAAATCAGAATCTACATTAATTAACCTGGTGACCACAACTCTTCCCACTCTAGTGACTCCCTTAGACCCTGACTCACCTAACTCGCATATGGCCGCAGGCTTTATCTGTTAGGGAGCCAACAGATGGCAGCAGGCCTCCAGGTGTCCTGGCTTTTTGCAGAGTTATCCCAGGTGTGGTACATAGCAACCATAGCAACCAACCGCGGTTCACAGTGTGACCCTTCCAGGTTTAGCACAGGCAGCAAACAATGGGCTGATTGCTTTATAGCTCCTAGCAGGCAGACCCCGCCTGATCCTAGGTAGTGGGTGATCTGAGCCTGCACTGGAGCCCCTCCCAAGATGTCCCAGAGCCAACATACTTGGAAGTTGGCTTCATGCCACAGGAGAGCACTGCCCAGTTACCCCCACACATGGCAAACAGAATGGATGTTTTCAACAGGCACCAGAGCCCACTAGGGTGAATCCTGCTTTGTGTGGTAAACCCCACACACAGCAGCCCATATCCTGTGGACATAGCCAAACCCCACAGCAAATCAACCTAAATATCAATCCTATGCACTGATGTGCCAACAGCAATCAAGACTCAACTATAACAGGACAGCACACACATTCCACAGAAGAGACACTCCTGGAGCATCCAGTTCAGGTGACCAGGGACATGGTGCCACTGGGCCCCACAGGACACCTACTACATAAGGCCACCTGGCCAAGACTGGGAGACATAGTAGATCTATCTAATACATAGAAATAAACACATTTTGCCAAAATGAGGAAACAACGAAATGTGTCCCAAATGAAAAAACAGGAGAAAAGTCCAGAAAAATCATTAAACAAAATAGAGGCAAACAACCTATCAAAGACAGAGTTCGAAGGAGGCACACTGATGGATGGGTCATTTCAGATAAAGGGAAGAGCTTGGTAACAGGAAATTACAGGGTTTGCTTACCTAAGAATGAGTTTTCTAGATGACTGAGTTGTATGACACATAAACATGTACAGTGGGAGAAAAGACTCCAGTTAATATTAAAACACTTTGTGGAGGGTAATAAATGTCAAACTTTGGAGTTCTTTTGTTTTGTTTTTTCTTAATTAGATGGGCATTTCAGGCTTCAGGGAGGTTAGTTTACATTTATAGAACTATTCGTTTCATTTATAAAGTCTTACCCCAGTGGAGTTTACATCCTGTTTGTAGTTTCATTGTTTTATCGATTAGCTAACAATTACCTCATTATGTTTGGGTAGACAGGAATCAAGGAATCTGCATTCTATTTTGGTATAGTTAAAAGTTGATCCAAACACTTCTGTGGTTTCCTATTATAAATATCCAGGAGCTTAGCTAACAAGGAGATTTGACCATCCTTACTTGGCCAAAAAGCTTTGGGAGTTAATAGATTGGGTTTCATCATTTAATTGAGCTTCCTTTGTATAACATTCCAATATTGTTGTGGCTGTCACTTTCACCATTTTAAACAATTGCAATAAAATGTACCAAATCCAGGATATCTAGAACTTCAGTCTAGAGTCTCATAAAGAACTGTCCTTTCAAATCAATGCCCGAGGACTTCTATGATCCTAATGGAGAGATTGGCTTTTCTGAACATTTTCCTGGATCCCATCCCATTTGGGCTTTATCTGTTCTCCAGGGAGCTACAGTCAAGGAGTAATCCTTAGTGTGGGTAGTAGAGGTCTGGCAAGTACATCTATGTTTTGTTACAGTTTCTTGGTCACTCTGATGAAATCCCTGAAATGGCTCACCTCAGTTACTGACACATGCATGATCTCCATATTAAACCACAGGAAATTCACCCACCTATCATTCTTCCAGATTCAACCTCCCATCAGTCTCAGCTCTACTTGAACATGGGCAAAGTAGAATTGTCCTTCTTTAGAACTGGTCTTAGACTATAATCCCCTTTGTCACATAGAGGAGGGCATTAGGTGTTTTTCCCATTTCATGGCAATTCTATCCACTCCTCTTCCTCCTAAATCAGTCTTCCTTAGCTCCCAAGCATATCATGCTTCCAAAGAATCTGAAACATCTGAGAAAAAAACCTCCCCATAGAGAGCTAAGCAATAGTCTACCCACTTGCTAAAGAAGCCTTTGGCCAATTCAAATTCAGCTGGAATAAAACTAGGTTATATCTTCAAAAGAAGAGCAGCACTTTCTATCATGTTCTAATTGTTCTTAATCAAAGTCCATTCTTCAGTGAAGATACCTGCTTTCATCTGCTTAGTTTTAGGATTTAATTTAAATGTTGGATATTATAAAATAACAATGCTTAAATCCTTCCTGTACCAATTGCATTACATGTTAAACATCTCTGATATCAATTAACACAATGTTAAATACTGAGTAAGTTACAAACTAAATCTGAGATAACTTCTGTATCCTAAACTAGAGTGAAGACTATATATTGTTTCTTCCCTAAACCAATGCTGGAATAATCTAGCCAGTTATTTTCTACTTCAGAGTGCAAAGCAATAACAGTCCTCTTTATGGGGGTATGATGTAAACTGTTGAAAAAATCACCCTGTAATTACTATGTGGATTCAAGGTAATTACATAGCAATTGTCCTATAATTATTGGACTTTGTATCTAATTTATAAACTGCAGTATGAATTACACAGTAATTAATATGAGGTCTTCTTGGTGTAATTTAGTTATTATTCATTAATTTGTTAGTAAACTCTGCATTCACACAGATTAGTGTGTTGCAATTATAGCAATCATATTTAAACCTCTAAGACTTGGGAATCTGACTTTTGCATTAAATAACTCAAAAAGATAGTGTAAAGCTATATATGGTTTGACAAAATTAACCAGAGAAGTGCTCAAACATGATCGTAATCCTAATCACAATATTTAAAAAATACATACCCACACCCACCCATAAAAATATATAAGTATATATATGTATAGTTCATATTTATTTATTTCTCTAAACTACCACCAGTTCCACATCTGTTCCTACCAAGCTGATGAATGTGGAGTATTGCTTACTACAAAGCCAATGAGTAAAAACATCCTATCAAACACCACTCAAAATGTTTTTGCACAGCTGTCTTCAGTCTTGATCACACATTGTAGTCACTTGGGGAGCTTTAAAATACTGATACTTGGATCCACCCTCAGAGAGTCTGATTTAATTGGTCTGGGGTAAAGCTAGGGTATTAGGAGCTTTAAAAGCTCCCTCGGTGACTACAATGTATAACCCTGATGATTTTCTTTCCCTCTTTGTTGTTTCTGTTTTAACCCAGGTGATTTTTATTTGCAGCCCAGGTTGAGCACCACTGGCTCTGAAACATCACTGGAAACAAGACCTACAGGTTGCTGAATATTTGCAGTTTCCAGAACTCTGAAGCTTATTTTTGTTCTATAGCTCACATTTTTGAACCAGAAAGTCAAAGAATTTTAATTATAACTCTATTGGTAATGAACCTTGTGTGGCGTGTCTACCTTGCCTTATGTATTCTATAACATGATAATTTTTCATTTAAATAACGTTACCAAGTATACACATACATACTTTAAAAAATCAAATAGTTCCATAAGGCTTAAAATGAAAATCAACAGTTCCCTGTCTTACTTTGCCCCACTCCAATATCACAATCCCTTGAGACAATCAATATTAACTCTTTTAGCTGTATCTAAATAATATGCTTATACTGCTATATCTTGATTTTACAATTTGTTACTTTACATTTGATGTTCCATCCACCCAACTCATCCATCCCCACCACACACATGCGCACACACACACAACACAACCTCTTACCAACCCCCCAAAAACCCTTAGACCACAATGTTGGTCTAATCAATAGTTAATAGCTGGTTAACTCAATAGTTAATGCTTATATATTTATGACGGTAAATAGTCTTGGCAACTGAAATCTGTACCACAATGCTGTTAGTAATTGTCTCATGGAGAGGCATGTTTGTTCAATATTCCATGTGCCTAAAAGTAATTCCTCCCCCAAAGTTCCAACAAAACTCCAAAGTACTTT
This sequence comes from Rhinolophus hipposideros, assembly GCF_964194185.1. NCBI lineage: Eukaryota > Metazoa > Chordata > Mammalia > Chiroptera > Rhinolophidae > Rhinolophus > Rhinolophus hipposideros. The sequence goes on along the minus strand of NC_138050.1, from coordinate 42,554,986 downwards.
CAATTATAAAAAGGTAATGATGACTGAGCACTTATATACCAGAAACTTTTTAAGCACTCCACATGTATTAATGTAATCCTCATCTCAATCCTATGTGTTAATACTATTATTATTTCCATTCTGTAAAAAAGAAAACAGAATCAAATAATTTGGCTGCATGGTTACTAAGTGATGAAACTGAGTTGAAACAGGCACTCTGACTTAAGGCTCCCATGAGACAGAGAGTTCTTAACCCTCACACGATGCAGGCAAATGAAAAACCAACCATCAAACCTTGCTTACCCCTGCTTGACATTGCTCTATTGTGGAGCAGTTGCTTTTCAAAATTAATCACAGTTGTCTTCCTGGGACTTCCTTTCACCCTCATCACAGGAATGCCTCTCCTATTGGTTGGTCTCGTTTCCTGGACTTCATGTTACACTTTCTCATGCTGGTAGAACACTAACATCCTTTAGTAAATTCCTGACAAAAGGAAAAGGGAGGTAAAAATTTTGAGGTACAGTAAAATGTCTTTACTTTATCTGAACACTTGGTAATAAGTTGACGAGTATATTGGTTTCCTCTTGCTGCTGTAACAAATTACCACAAACATAGTGGTTTAAAACACAAACTTATTATCTTAGAGTTCTGGAGGTCAGAAGTCCAAAATAGAACCACTTTCTTCTTTTAAATTTTTTAATTAAATTTATTGAGGTGACATTGGGGGGGGTTAATAAGATTATGTCAGTTTCAAGTGTACAATATTATAGAACCGCTGTCCTTTGAACAGTTCCAGTGGAGAATCTGTTTCCTTGTCCATTCCAGCTGCCAGAAACCGCATACTTCCTCTGGCTTGTGTGTCCCTTCCTCTCTCTATCTTCAAAGCCAGCAGCCAACATCTTCAAATCTCCTTCTCTCTATCCCGCTGCTCCATCTTCACATTGTCTTCTTACCTTGCTGTGCCGCTCTAGGGAAGCCCAGGGCCAGCCTGATTCCTGATCTTCTGCATGTGACCTGGTTTTTTATCTCTTGGAGAACTTGCAGGATCTTCTCTTTATGATTCTTCAACCCACAATAAATGCCTTGGTGCAAGATTTTTTTCATTAATCACGTGTACTTAGTAGGCCCTTCATATATGAAAAATCGTACTTTTCAGTTCTGAGAAATTTTATTAAATTATTTCCTTGATCTACATTCCACATTTTCTCTTTTCTGTCATTCTAAAACTCCTGTATTTGAAGTCCAAGGTCTCAAATTCACCTTCCAATTTTCCATCATTTTGTCTATTCATACATTCTGGGAGATTTCTTCAACTTTATCTTCTAGCTCTTTTTTGTGTTTTCCATTTCTGTTGTTATATTCCTACATTACAAAAGTTCTGCCTAGTTCTCTTATGTTGTTTTATCTGGTTTGTTGTTGTTGCTTTTGGTAAGGCTATCCTATTTTTGTTTTATGGATAAAATATCTGCTTTTATGTATCTGAGAGTATGGACTGTAGCTATACTTGTTGTTTTGTGTATTTTGTTTTATTTGTAATTTTTGTTTTATTCTCTGCATTGTTTCTGTATTCTCAAATTTATTTTTATTCCCTTTGGTTGATTTTTGTCACTGTCTTTCATGTTTAGGGTTTTTCTCAAATGTACAGTGATGCTTGGCTTAAAGGAATATTTAGGATTGAGGCACAGAGAAGCTAAATGAAACTTCTGTGTGTGAAGGTGAATTGTCAATAAGTGAGCTCCACTATCATATGTCAGGGCCTGACGTTTACATTGGGGGATATGCAAATGTCAGTATCTACAGATCTTTATTCTAGTATTGGCCAACTTCTGCAGAAAAGAATGCCCCTATCTTCTACCCTGCAAAGGAAGAGGTAGCATGTATTATACCTGGCTACAGAATTCTTTGAACTGTGAAGGTTGGGAGATGGACAGGAAGAGCTGTGGGCTCTGATAGTTTAGTCACATGGACTTCCCTTTCATTCCCTCTGTTACCATTAAGGCAAATTGCTCCTCCTCATTATCATGCCTGTTGTCTCCAAACCCAGGTCTTCTTAGGTTCATTTTCTCTAGAAAAAAACTTCTGTCTTCAACAAGAGTTTAAAAGGCATTGTGAGGATCTAACGGCCCCTATGCAGACTTTTAGTCAGTCTTTCTGTTTTCACCTTTTAGCTACTTGGTACCTAGATTTCCTGTAGCTTTCTATGCAGTCCTACAGCAGAAATTGCACTGTTTCTTGTAGGCTTACCTCTCTGCAAACTTAAAATTTCAGATTTTTCTGATCTATTCAGATTTCTGTGTTTCCATCTATAAAGATGGAAAGTGTCCCATCTTTGAAAAATATTGTTTGATTAATTATGTCATCTCTTACATTAGTTTTATCCACATGGGTTTAAAGCCTTTTTTTCTCCCTAAAACTGGGATTTCCAGAGGTATCAACAGATGGTTGGTTTGCCTTATTTAATAGAAAGACTTCAATATTTCAGTGCAGATTTTGGCAGGGAACAGAAGACAAATTCAAGCTGGGTAACTGAGGAGAGTTTAATGAAGCATCTACTTGTCAGGTACAGACGAGGGAGGCTTAGTACTCTGCTATTAACAGCATGGAGTCATTACTACTCCCTAAGAATAATGAACAAAAAGAGACAGAAGTTACTAGAAACCAGAAAAAAAGCTGCAAGGAGAGAGCTATTGGACAGGAGATGCCATTTGTAGTTTTGTAGTTCTTTTTCCCAAAAGCCAAAGTCTATTTCCCCTACCTCTTGAAAATGGGCTAATTTTCTGGTTTATTGGCCAATAGAATGTAGCAGAAGTGAAGATGTGACCATCTCAAGTGAAGATGAGGTCTCAAGACACGTGGTGTGTTTCAACTTGCTCTCTTGAAACCCTGCCCAGCTTTCCTGAGAATAACCTTGACCTCGCTTGCTATCTCCTGTGTTGTCCCAACTGACAGCCAGTCAACTGCCAAATTTTGAAGTTAGGTTATCCTAGGCCAGTTACTACCCAGCCAACCTAAAAACTGACTACAGATTCAAAAATGACTTGACCAAGTCAGGCTCAGACCAGAATTAGCCAACTGAGCCCAACATAATTTCCCACCCCACAGAATCATGAGCTAAATAAATGATTTTTAAGTCTCTAAGTTGGGGAAAACTTGTTAATGCAGCAACTGATATAACTTTTCAGTCAAGAAAAGCAGCCAACGTGTAGTGACAAGGTAGGAAGTCATAAGTGTTCTGACCTTACTCTTCCTGTCCTTCAGATCACCGTGAGTGCCTCCTCTTCATCTAACTGGAGACTGAGAGAACCCATTCATGCATTTCATATAGGACAGTCTTCCAGTGCACAGAGCAGGATGAAAACAGTTAGAGAGTGGACCTGGAAGGGCAAAATAGAACATACCCACTCATCTATCTGTCAATTCAAAGAATATCTGGAGATTTTTGCCAAATGTCTTCAGTTACATTGGAGACTCCAAAAAGAATCACAAAACAAGATTTGAGAACAGAGTGTTTAGTTAATAGTGATAGGAAATGGATGGGAAGGAATTTATTCCAAGTACGTATATTCATACTGGTACCACTTTCTTTATAGACCCAGGCCAAGGATTAATATCTTGTACTGCCTTCTCAACACATATTTATATCAATAAATTATAAATTATACACCCAAGGTAGGATCTGTTTAAAATATTATGTCAGGTCTCAATTAAACAAAAATCCAGCTAACCTAAACAAAATTCAAAAAACAGAACAGCAGTCACACTTAGTGTTTAAAAAGAAAAAAAAGTGTGAGAATATTCATCAGTTAGGATTAGGTGTGACTGCAAGCAATAGAAAATCTAACATAGCATGACTTAAAAACAATAGAAATTTATTTCTGTCTCACATAAATGAAGTCTGGAGGTAGGCAGTTCAGGGCAGGGCCAGCCATTCCACCTAGGCCCATTCTAACTGGTTGCTTCACCATTCTAAACATGTGGCTTCTACACCATAGTCCCAGATGCCTATAATTTCTAGTCATTACATCTGCACTCCAGGCAGTAGGAAGGGGAGGCTGGAATAAAGGAAAAGCATAGTGCCCCCTATGGACACTTCCTTTAAGCTGTGTATTTCTTTTCTACTCAGATTCCATTGTTCAGCACTTAGTAACCTGATGATTTTTAGCTACCGGGTTTCCCCAAAAATAAGACCTAGCTGGATCATCAGCTTTAATGCATCTTTTGGAGCAAAAATTAATAGAAGACCCAGTCTTATTTTAATATAAGACTGGATCTATAATATATAATATAATATAATATAATATAATATAATATAATATAAATATAATACCAGTTCTTATATTAATTTTTGCTCCAAAAGACGCATTAGAGTTGATGGTCCAGCTAGGTCTTATTTTCGGGGAAACATGGTATAAATAAAACTAGAAATGAACACTTTATCCCATAAGGTCATGTGCTCAGTTGCAAACTTGGGGCCCAATATAAGGGGAAAAAAAGAAAACATAAAAGGGAACAATAAATAGGTAGTCTCTGCCTCAGCTTTTATTAACTAATGTTAATTATTCATCCAAAACCCAACTTTCAAGATTATGTTATAATTGGTACACAGTTTCCTTGACAGCCTATGGACACCGAGTCTACAGTAAAGTATTCATTGATGATCAGATTGGTGATTCCAAACCTGTGAACATCTTCAGTTATCAAAGATTCAATCTCTGTGTGACATTGAATTTACTGAGGCAGGAATATAGACAAGAACGGTTTGGTGTTGCTTTGTTTGGGTAAGAATAGTTCAATAGGGTCTTTTTATTTAACTCACTGTAAACATTAGAGATAATTTAGGCTACAAGGTAAAGAATAGTGGCTTAAACTTTGTAGAAATTTGTTGCTCTCACACATAAAAAACTAGCAATATGTAGTCCAGGATGCAAGGATGATTTCATAAAGACATCAGGATCCCACGCAGCCTTCTTTCTTTTTCTCCGCTGTCTTCACCTATGGCTTCTCCTGTGGCTTCCACCTATGGCACAAGCTATTTACTCAAGTTTCACCGTCACATACATATCCCAGCTGGCAGGAAATAATAAGCAATGAAGATAGGTGCATGCCTCCTCCTGTAGTGGCATTTCATGGCCAGTGGAGGGCGGCGAGTGTAGAGGGTGGATAGACAAGGGGGAATAAGTTTCAACAAATGTTGATGACTGTTAAAACTTAAAACTTGGTAATAGGTACATAGAGATCCATCATATTATTCTCTCTACTTTTGTAAGCATTTGAAATTTTCCACAATAAAAAAAGATAAAAGTTAATAAAATAAAATGAAAACTATCAAAGGATACCCTTCCCTGGGAGCTGCACATGGCTTCTCTTTACATACCAAGAGCTACACTTTATCACATACTCACATGTAGCTGCAAGGGAGGCCAGATAATGCAGTTATTATTGTAGTTTTGGGGTGCATATGCCCAGTTACAAATAGCTTTATTTTTATCACACAGAAAGAAAGGGAACGTCAATACTGGGGACAGCTGTCAGCCTCCACTATCACCACATATGAAAGATTGTGGGCCCAAAGTTTATGATTAACACCTGTGCCTCTTAATCCCCTCTATAAAATTAAGATGGCGATACTGTCCAGCATGTATATAACATGATGTCACAACAGCAAAACTGGAGCCAAAGTACCTGACTGGCAGTAGATGCTTGATATATGTTAACTTCCTTTCCCTACTGATTTTGAAGACCAATGTCTTATATATAAATATAAGTAAACATCACTTTGATAATACACATTAGCTCACAATTGTAAAATAGTACTCATTCTCAGTGAATTAAAAACCTTGATCCAAGAGCAATCCCGTGTATCAAGGTGTGAGTAATCACTGAGCTTTCACTCATCTTTGACAGGAGTCCTCAAAAATTGGTATTCATAAAAAACTTCTAGGTGCTTATACAACAAACAGATTCCTTGCTCCAACCCCAGACTTACTAAACCAGAACTTTCCAGGGGGTACCAGGGATCTGTATTTACACATATAACTTTAACAAGTAATTCTGAAGCAGTTGTTCTCCAGCATAAAGGGAATGAGATGGGTGGGTAGCATGTATCCTAAGGTACTATGAAGATGCCAGTAGGAGAATTAGATTCATTGATCTTTAGATTTGTCTTCCTACGAATGTACAAACCTTTTTTGCTATATGTTTATTTATATTCCAGGAAAACTCTAGCACAGCTTTGGGAGAACAAGTGCAAACACATTACATTGCCCCTGGAGTGCCATTGCCTTCTGCTGAAGCACTGGTCTCCAGACCACACTTTAAGAAACTTTGCGTTATAAACCAAAGTACAGTATAGTCGTTTAACCCAATCTCATTGAAAAGTCAACGTGAACAATCTCACCATTAACACTGGCTTACTGATTCCTTAATTTTCACAGAGAATGTGTTGTGAGTGGTGGAATCCTGTGATGGAGGTGGGTGGTGTAAGTGACAAGAAGAGGGAAGAAGCAAGATTGTAATTTAAAAATTATTTATGAGCACAAAGAACAGTCCTTATCTAATTGTTTAGAAATCAAACCATTGAAGTTCTCCTTCATACCCCCTCTGCAATGCCAAGTATCATTACCCCCCAAGGAGCATCTGGCACAGCATGCCCAGCAGCCACACCTGTTTCCTTTCCATTTGTATTTTCATCACTTTCTGGGGAGGAAGAAAGCTGTAACCTGGTGATTCTGGATGGGGTATTTGTCAAATAACATTTTGCTTTACATCAAGTGACTTCTTCCTAAGAAATCATCACTGTTATAAAAGCAAGACAATTAGGGAAGCAGTGAGAAGGATTTGATTAATATTGCTTCCAATTTTTCCTATCTAACAAGAGTATGGGTTTCTATGTTAGAACAGTCAAGAGATTTAGATCCCAAATGGGTACAGCAGTGGTGGTCTTTTAATATGTGTTGTGTGTGTGTGTGTGTGTGTGTGTGTGTACATTTTAATTGTTTTTTTTTATAAATCAAAAGTAATTGGGTGTATATTTATGCAGTTTCCTCACTACTTTGCAGATCTGTGGGAAGTCATAATTGCAAGAGGATTCATTTCGTTTCATTGCAAATGGGCATTACGTACACCCATGGAAAGAACCTGCTCATACAAGGAGAAGGCTAGCCCATAGACTGCACTAGTCCTAAAGCTACAATGATTTGGAGAACTTCTCAGCCACTGAAAATGTGTTTTGCAAAACATACTACACATATGTGTGCACACACACTGTACAGAAAATGTTTTAAATAAAGCTAAGCATTGCTTTACAAACATAATTCTAATTGTGAATATCTTTCAATATATTGTCCTTTCCTACTCATTGGGAAAAGTCTATTCTTTCTGTGTTCTGTGTAGTTAAAAACCAAAAAATCCAGAATACCGTAAGACAGTATATGTAGGCTATTTGGTGTCAGAATAAGATTATTTGCTTTTTCAATGTCTCTTTTTCTTTGTGGCTCCAACATAACACATTTAATTTGCCAAGAAATTCAAGCAATATAAAGACTAAATAAAAAGAATCCTAGGAATGAATCCCTGGAATACCAATGTTTTTTATTAATCTGACTTAATTGCGAGCCAATGCTTAGATGCCACATGCATATTGCTTTAATCATTAGGTCTTGAACTCAAAAGTGAACATGTTTCTACCACCTGGGCTATTTAGTACATCACCACTCACCAACAACCATTTCTATTTAACTAACTTCCTCTAACCATTTCCTTGACATCTATTCCCTGCCATTCTCTCTGAATATGCACATATACAATGTTCACATGTGTGAACTCCTATTTGTCTTCTCCAGTTTCCCAATTGCACATATTCTTCCACCCAATCTTTATGATCTCCTACCACCTTAATTATACAATATATGCACACAGAGTCCTGAAAGATGGGACAGATTTTGAGTATGCATTATACAAAGCAGTCCCATTTCCATACAGTCATTTAAAAAAAATTTTCCAGATTTACTAAGATGTAATTGACATAACACCGTGTTAATTTAAGGTACAATGTGATGATTTAATACACATGTATATTACAAAATGATTACCACAATAAGGTTAGTTAACACCTTCATCACTTCACATAATTTCGTGTGCGTGTGTATGTGTGTGTGTGTTGAACACATTTCAGAACTCCTCTCTTAGAAACTTCCAAGTACATAACGCAGTATTGTTACCTATAGTCACCCTGCTGTACATTAGGTCCCCAACACTTATTCATTTTAAAACTGGAAGTTTGTCCCCTTTGACCAACATCTTCCCTATTTCCCCCAACCCTAGCCCCTGGCAACCACCATTCTAGTCTATCCTATAGAGTCATATTTTAATGTATATGTCCAGGGATATTTGTAGGTCTATACATAGTAATTTGTTGTGAAATACCATAAGTATAATTACCCTCAAACATACACAAGAAAATGAATATAATATAAAAAAATATAAGACCCTGGCCTGTTTTAGTTATCTATTGTTGTGCAACAAAACACTCCAAAATGTACTGCTTTTATAATAAAAGTGACCTTATTTTTCATGACCCTCTAAACTGACTGGGTGGTTCTTCTAGTGCTCTCTCCAGGGACTACTCCTATGGCTACATCTGGCTGGCAGGACCGCTAGTGACTGGGCTCGGCCTCTCTCTCTCCGTGGCCTTTAGTTCTGGGCTTTGACATGGCAACAGCTCAGGGCAATATTCCAAGAAGAAAACCCAATATGCAAGTGCTTGACAACTTGCATACTTGGGTCACAGCTGTGATGTCCCATTGGCCAAAGCAAGCCAGTGGCCAAGTTCAGAGTCCATGTGGGAGAGGAATATATTAGTGTTTGGATACTGGAAGTCATGACTCATTGGAAATCATTACTCTTAACAATCTACCACATGAGCCAGTATCATATAGTTGCCCAAAGATACTGGATATTGTCCCTTCATATAAAGGATGAGGTGTCTGAATACAGGCAATCCAAAAACCTTTTTGTTATGTGTTCTAAAAATCTTTTTATTGTGTGTTCTGTAGAGCATACTTGACCTTGAAGACAGGCTTAACAAATGAAATACACTCTGGGGTTATTAAAAGCAATTGATACCTTTTTTAACACAAGATACACATAGTTCCTGCTGTGTAAGAAAATGAGAAAGAGAATGAGCAAGAGGAATGTGAAGAAGACACTTCAGGGTGGATTCATTTTCCCTGTGAGACAACATTTCCTGTTCATATGTTCTCCCTGTTACCCTGTGCCAACTATTGTGATTTTGTTTAGATTGGTATGAGATTCGCAGGTGTCTTGTTCCAGCTTCTCATCTTTATCCAGTGTCCTTACCCTAGAGTGTAAAACAAGTTGTTATTGAGAAACAGAACCCGTGAGGTTAAGAAAAACAGGCTAATGAGGCTCCAGTTTTCCAGAAAAGAGGAAACTAAGAAATCCGGAGAGAATCAAGGAATCCAGTGCTATATGGGGGGAGCTCGTGGAGGAGCAAGTAGGCTTCTTCCTGGATGGCTCGCTGCCCAGGGTATTCCTCAAGAGATGTGCATGAATTGCTTTGCCTCTCTCCCTTCTTGGCTGTTCACTAAGTACCAGGGGAAGTTCCATTGTCTAATAATTTACTCAAATTTCATCCAAAGAATTAAACTTAATTAACTGAACCTAAACACCTTCATTTTGAAGGATGTGTATACATTATTCATAAAATTTTTAATACTAGCCCCAGGAGGAGAGGTTTTCCTTGGCTAAATTTTGGAGGTTACCTCATTAACAGACTCCCTGCCATGATCTTTGCAATCTCATCTGAAACATTCTTGTAGCTCTGTAGCTGTTCTGTAAAACAAAGATCTTTCAACACAACACAAGATATGATGACACCAAGGAGAAGTGCTGTGAATGTCTTTGAGGTGAAAGCCACTTCCCAGAAACAGCCTGTAGGAGCAGAACTTTCCTTCATGTCAAATCTCAGATCCCAAACACAAGCAGCTAGAGCCAGGAGCTTAGGCTCAAAGCCTGTTTTAACGGGCTGGGCCATCTAATTCTATAACCAGATTCTATTCACTGTTAATTAAGTATTAAATAAAGTTAGACTCCCTTAGAGGCATAAACATCTGCTGTGGTGTAAGATTAAATCTCTGTATTAATAGAAAACCGGAACTGAATGGAAAATACTCAGGTGGTGTAGATCACCAAGGATAATTTTGTTGGGCTATGAGGTTTAACATTAAAGAAGCTAGGGTGAATCAATCAAGCCAAATATTTCAGCCCTGCAATACCAATATATGGTTTATGGAGCCAACTCTAGATAAAGCCCTAAATTAAACTCTAATCTACACTTAAGCCTCATGATATTTAGATCATGTCAATTCATGTCTGCCCCAGCCACGTCAAAATATAGCTGCTAAAGATCTGAAATCTACTATTGCAGTGCTATCTGGGCCCAGAACACCAGCCCATGCAGTAGGTCTCCATTCTTACCTTCTACTCCCTTGTAAACCCATTCTAATCTGGAATCTGCTCCTATCATTTCCCCTCAGCAGTCCTCCTTAAATGTATCGGTGGTTACTTCACAAAATTCAGAGATTATATTTGGTTTTCACCTTATCTGACTTCTCTGTTTACCTCACCCCCCTCCTCTCTCTCCCTCTCTCTCTCTCTCTCTCTCTCTCTCTCTCTCTCTCTCTCTCTCTCGCTTTTTCTTTTGTTATATAATCTGCTTTTTTTTTTCTTTTCAATATTTTTCTTTTCAAATCTACATGGTTATTCTCATCTATTGCCATGATGCTTGTCTTTTACTTGATTCCATTCCTTAAAAATTCCTTAAACAGGGCTGGCCAGTTAACTCAGTTGGTTACAGCGTGGTGCTGATAACACCAACGTTGCCGGTTCAATCCCCGCATGGGTCACTGTGAGCTGTGCCCTCCTTAAAAAAATAAAATAAAATAAAATAAAATCTTAAACATTTATGCATAATGTGGCCTCATTCTAATCTCCCAAAACTGTGACTTACATGGCAAAAAGGACTTTCCAGATATGAATAAGGATCTTGAGATGGAGAAATTATCCTGGATTAACAGGGTGAGCCAATGAAATCACAAGGATCTTTAAAAGAGGAAAGTAAGAGCAAAAGTCAGATAAAGGAGATGGGGCAATGGAAACAGAAGTTGGAGTGATGCACTTTGAAGATGAAGGAAGGGGTTATGAGCCAAGGAACGTAGGCAGCCTCTAGAAGCTGGAAAAGGCAAAGAAACATGCTCTCCTCTGAAGTCTCTAAAAGGCACACGTTCTAATCAACACCTTGATTTTAGATTTCTGAAGTCCAGAACTGCTGGAGAATAAATTTGTGGGTTTTTTTAACTCACTAAATTTGTGGTTATATGTTACAGCAGCAATAGAAAACTAATACCAATACACACTCATCTTGTATCCATACATAATAGTTCCATTATCTGAAATCCTTCAGGAACTAAAGCTATCGTTTCTCTCCCTCAGGATGATTTGTGAGCTCATATTGGTTGATTCGAAACTTGGGAAACCTAGGAGTCTAAAGTAAGAACACATTCCTGCAGAGATTATTTGTTTTTGCTTCTCCTAGAAGCCAGAGGTTCTACCAATCTGGGATCGCTCCAGTTCATTCCCAATATCACAGGTTAAATCTGGCAGTCTTGAGTAAACTCCCTCATTTTATCACCTTCCCAAAGCACTTTTTTTCCACAATAGTAAAGATGTATTCACCTGTCCTCAGAGAAACAGGGTCACAGAAGACAGTTTTGCAAGTTGTTGAAAAAGACCTACAGAGAATCTCTTCAAATGTGCTCATTGTTCACCAACTTTATTTCAGCTTATATTATATCCTTTTTTTTCCTTGCCCCTTGAAGATCTTTTTACTTCATGAGAGCCCAACTATGCAATAAAATCTTTTTAAATAAAAGCTCCTTTTTTTTGAGTTTGAAAAAACTGCCTTCCCAGAATATCTAATATGTTAAACTTACTGAAACATAAGCTTCTACTCTACTCTTCATATCATTTTTTTGACATCCAAGGCACAACACTTTCCTGGTTCTCCTTATATCTCTGGCCATTTTTACTCTGCCTACTCTTTAGACTTGCTCTCCTATGTATGGCCAAGAAGTTTTGGAGTTTCTCAAGGAGTTGTCATAGAGGCTGTCTCTTTCCTAATATTCTCTTTCCCTAAATGATCTCATCCACTCAGCTACAGTGGAGTTTCCCTCTTAACGGAGATTAGTATCTAATATCAGCCTGTCAAGCAAAAGAAAGAGGCAAATTAGTCAAAATTACCCCCAGAAAATTCTCAGAATTTCCATATTTGAAACTGACATGCCATCTCTTCATAAATTCAATACAGATGATTTTTTTATCTGAGATTTAAAAGATTGCTCATTCTTTAGTTGATTTCCAGAAGGAGTTGGCTTGTATTTATGTGTTCTATTGTATGAAAACTATGTGTAGTATTTTTAAATATTCGAATCATACTCAACTCAGTGAAATACTCACACTGGACTCGAACTAAATGAAAAAACAGCTGATTTATATTTCCCAAATCTAACTGCGTCCAGGGTATGTACGCATTGAATGGAATGGCAGGAAGAAAATTCCACATTATTCAAACTACTGCACTCCTTTTTGATTTTTGTTGTTTTGGCTTTTGACTTAATGGATATACCTGAATGACCACAAGTAATTTGTGATCATTCCACTGGACTACATATATGCAAATTCCTCCTAAAGTTATATCTCTATCTCGGACTGGAGGGTTATGGTCTAGACCAAACTTCTTCAAGAGTATCTCCTATTGAATGTCTCAAAAAGACTTCAAACTTAACACATCTAAAATCAAACAAATGATCTGCTCACTTGTACTTCTCTTCATCTCTATTACTCCAAATGAAATTGTCATCATCTATTCCCTAGAACAATACATTAGCTACCTAACTAGTCTACCAGCATCCATTCTTGCCCCTCACAATTGAGTATCTGTGCTGAAGGGGGGGCAATATTTTCAAAATAAAAATATGATCATGTGTCACACACATATGTACACCTGTCATGGTCTTCAAAGACTTGCATACTCTGATCCCTACCAGACTTTCTAGCTTCTTCCTACAACAGATTCAAATTTACATTATATTTGGCAGATTGTGTATATTCATTGTATTTCTTCTCTACTTGATATAATCTAACAAAAACAAGGATTATTTATTCATTATTTCAACAAATATTTATTAAGTACCTACTGTGAACCAAGCACTTTTCTAAGCACCAAGTATACAGGAGTGAAGTAAACATATACCCACTCTCACTTTAGTGGGTAGAATTGGGCAATAAAATAATAATGTAAAACATAAATCACATTATACATATATGTGTAATATTTTTAAGATGACAAAGGGCAACAAGAAAAGTAAAGCAAGACTGGAGGATGGAGAATATTGGTGTGGAAGTTGAGAGTTGGGCTACCCAGACTCATTCAATTACCCCAAATATCTCCTAATTGTACAATACTCCAGCCTCATTTTCTGCCTATCCAGGAAATCCTGCAAGCTAACTAATATATTGATTAAGTCACTTCGTGCTTAAACTAGCTAGGGCGGATTCTGTTTTCTACTCTAAGAAGCCTGATTTATAAAGTGATTTACAACAGAAAAGGTTGCAGGCAACAAGGCCTCAAGGAAATGAGAATCAGAAATCAGTTACCTAAACTGGTAGAGTTCTGAAACTAGCAAATATCTGTTTAGTCTCAGAGGATGAGATATTGGCATTCTATGGCATACAATGACAAAAGCAATTACTTAAATTATTATCCACGCTTACCTGAATTAAGCGCCTCATGAAGCCAAGACTTTAAAGGACAGAGTAGCTCCTATAGACCACGGTGAATAGCATGGGAAACATAGGGACTGAAAATGAAGGGTGGAAAAAAGGAAGGAAGGAAGGAAGGCAAGGAGGGAAGAAGGAAAGAGAGAAATGACGCAATCAAATATTTTAATTCTCAATTCAAAGAACAGTCAAAAAACTTATAGCTTCTATACCCTAAATGTATATCATGTCCTCTGGCATCGGCTAAAATCAAACTCACATTCTCATTCCCCATCTGTCAAATACTCCATGGGTTGAATTCCAGTATCAACACATCTCTCATGTGAAAGACTGGAAAAGCTTAGAATGCTGAGAATTTGAATGAAGACATTTGGCAGGATTTAATGACTTCGTTTTCCCTAAATTCCAAAGGTTGATGAGCCCTGTTATGAGGAGAAACAGTGATCTCTTCCTGTTTGATGAGGTTGGTCATGCCTTGCTCAAATACCTTGACACAACATTGCCTATGGAAGTTACCTAAAAAAGTAGGTGTTGCCACGCAGCAGCCTACCCGTCTGTCTCCTCGTACCTGCCCCTAAAGAAAGGAGAGTCTGTGAGACGGATCCTTTCAAGGACTTTGCTTCACCTTTATGCTTGCACCTTATGTCTCCCTGTTTGACCCCAAAATATGGCTGGTTAGTCAATGATGGGTATGATTCCCCATGGGAGACAGGGGGACAACTCAAGCCAGGCACAGCCGAGTGGGGATGAACAGGAGAATCCACAGGGTCAATAGAGGTAGGCACAGCCCCCGACCTTCCCCCGGCTAAGGAGAGCCTCTGGTTCTGTGGCTGCATTCCTTCCCACAACCTGCAGGGGAAGAGATTCAATGATGTGCTCTCCATCTATTCATATGCATATAGGTTTTGTCCTTTGGGGACGGACTTACATCCTAAGACTTATGGTCCAGCTGCCTGCAGACCAGGATGATTGGCTTGAATCAGTTTCCTATTATGATGTATGAGATTCACAGATCTTGAGATTGACAAGTTTTATCTCCTTTACTTCCCCACCTAACTAATAAAAGCTATGCATAGGCCCGATTTGGGGCTCAGTCCTTGAGGCTGGAGTCCCTTGGCCCCACTTGCACTCTATTCTTGGCTACTGTCTTTCTTAGCCCTGCGCTGCCCTCCTTGCTCCCCACAACCCTCATCACACGGGATACGACAAGTAGGCAACAATCTTCCTTATTCTTTCTAGAATGATTGCGCCCAAAAATAAAGGAGACAATCAGACTTTTCAGGAATTATTATTCTGGATGCTGGCTCTGAGCTCATTTTTATCATCCAAGAATATCCTGATCTAGCAGAGTTTATGTGGGTTTAATAATAACATTTTGGTCCCAGTCTATTTCATAACGCATTCAATTCATCTGAAAATCCATCCATAGTTATTTTCGCCAGAATTAAATATATAGTTGAAATAGGTATGCTCGGCAACTAGCAAAAACCTATATTGGTTCCCTGGCCTATGGTGTGAAGACTAGTGTGTAGGAAGAACCTAAAGAAGGCCCATAGAGCCCCGTCTCCCTTCCACAATAGTAAACCAGAACCAATACTATATCCCTGGGAAGCCGAAGGTATTAATACCACTATCAAACACTTGAAAGATTCAGGGGTGATGATTCTTAGCATCCTCATTTAACTCTCTGGTTTGGCTTTTGAAAAAGGCAGATGGGGCTTGAAGAAGGACAGTAAATTATCATAAATTTAATTATAAAATTAATCTGCTGTTCCAGATGTGGTCTCTTTACTGGAGCAAATCAACACATACTGAAGCACCTGGTATGTGACGATGATCTGAAAAATGCTTTATTTTCAAAAGCATGAAGCAAAAACCACCAGAAGTGGTTTACTTTCACTGTTTGGTCAGGAGTATAAGTTCATTTTCTTGCTTTAGAACCACATCAACTATCGAAACTTTTGTCATCATTTTGTTTACAGGGAACTTTGATTGTTTCACCATTTCATAGACCATTATGCTGGTCCATTTTATTGATGACATTATATAAACAGAACCTGGTGAATAAGAAGTAGCAGAGACCCTAAATGCCTAGCTTGGTAAGACAAAGTTGTGACAGCAGCTGGGCAATAAACTCCAAGATGCTTCAACTCAGTGAACTTTCTGGAGGTCCAATGGTCTAGACTGGACTTTCTCCAAAGTGAAAGATAAGTTTCTCCACCTTATACCCCCACCACTACAAAAGAGACCCAGTACTTGGTGGAGCCTTTTGAAATCAACACATGGCACATTGTGAATGTTGCTATGACTCATTTACCAGGGTAGAATATTTTACCGGAGTTCAGAACAAGACAGTTTTTAGCTGATCCAAGCTATAGTGCCAGCAGCTCTGGCACTGAGTCCTTTTGGCCCAGAAAATTCAATTATATTTGTAGTATCTATGGCAAATTGGACTTATGTGATTAATAGTATTTTGTGAAAAGTTCTGCAATGATTTTTTAGCAGAAATGACACTAATATCTGTTTGGGGCCAGCCCGGTGTCTCAGGCGGTTGGAGCACCATTCTCCTAACACTGAGGTAACCGGTTTGATTCCCACATGGGCCAATGAGCTGTGCCCTCTACAGCTAAGATTGTGAACAACAGCTCTCCCTGGAACTGGGCTGCTGTGAGCAGCTGGAGGTCGGCGTAAGCCACTGTGAGCTGCCCTGGGCTGCTGTAAGCGGCCAACCCATGACAGGTGACCAACTGCCTCAGCCGGAGGCGGGGGAGCTCAAGGCTCATAATAGCAGCATGGGCCAGGGAACTGTGTCCTACACAGTCCTAGTCTAGTCCTGTGTTCTAGTCTACACAACTAGACTGAGCAACAACGGCTTGAACCGGAGTGGGGGGGGAGGCGGAAGTGCAGGGGGAAATCTATTTGGGAGTTAGATATTTCATCACACCGACAAAAGTAAAGTCCATTTCATTCCCATCAGCTGGTTCCTTTTGTAGACTCCATCACAATATGACATTGTTTAATATTTTTAAATTATTTCTAAACCACTCATGACAGACCTTAATCATGCAGAAATGCTATAAGTTGAGGATCTGGTCTAGGTCAATTCCTAGAAATGTTTAGCATACAACATGGCTTATTATGGCTTATTGGATAGCACTAAGACACACAAAACTAAGAGACACAAAAGTGCATTAAAAAAAAGTGATTCATAAGCTATCAAAAACACATTGGAAGAGGTTTTCTTCCATTCAAACAATATTCTTTAATTCTTACTCTGTGATTCTAAAGCTGTTACTGTTATTTTTTTCTCACAAACCGGGGAATTCAGTAACACAAACAGCCCAAAGCAAAGCCATAAAAATCTCTTGAGGTTTTGAGAAACCCTTCTAAGAAAAAGACAATGAAAAGAAATGCATTGAGAGGTGTAATACCTACAGTCTGCCTACAGTTATTCTCTTTGCTCTCTTTGCCACAGGTGGAAGGAAAATTACTTGTCTGGAGACCAAGACTTAGTCACAGTAAGATTTTTTTCTGTGTGTCTGAACACAGGTTAGTCTTAAATTCATCTCTTCTAGCTTCCTAACTCAAATGTAGCTCAAATTTAACTTTCAAATACAGATTGGCATCCTTAAATACAATCTGCTTTATTAAAACAATCACAAGAAAAAATTTTCTACAGTTTTTAGAAGATACAACCATGATAATAACAGAAATTACAAAAATAAGACAAAAATTAATTTTAATACTGGCAGTGAGTTCAGTGAGATTTTATTCCTGCTCCTAATGCATGACAATTGAGGAATTGAATGGCAACATCAATGGAGAGTGCCAGAGCACATCAGATGGGCCTGATGAAACTTCTGGTAATGGTAGGGTCTTAAATTAAGGAATAATAAGTACATTATTATTATTATAATATTAATTCACAAGGCTATTTTGAGGATTAAAGAGTATATATTCTTTCCTTCTTCTGCATCAATTAGATTTATAGCATTTTATCTGGCAATTCTGAACTGATCTTATATTGAGGAAATATTGAAAGATTTGAAGGTAAGAGAGGAAAAAATACAAGACTATTTTGTTCTTTTCACTTTTCACACCTGTCAGTTTTCCTATTCCAGTAGTAGTTCTAGCAGTAATTGCAAAGACCAGAATTTGTCCTTTGCTCTTAAGTCTCTACTTTCTTTGTCATTTTGACTTTAGCGAATTATGTATATGTGTCTACACACACACATACACCCAGTGATAGCATGTGGTAGAGGAAAAAAAGCCCTGAACTTAGCAGCCAAGACACCTAGACTTGAATCCTAGCTCTACCACAGTCTTGACGTGAGTGAGGCCTTGAGTAAATTTCAACTGTAACCACTAACTTGTTGCAGATTGTGTTCACTCCTTGGTAATTGTAATCTCTGGTTTCTGAGCACTTGCGTAGAAGGTGGCAGTTAATTCCAGAACTCTGGATTAAAGTGCTCCTCAGTCTCACTTTTCTTACAACCTACTTCTGTTTCCCTCATATACCAGCTACACCCAGTACCAACCTGGTTAGCTTTCCATCTTGGTTTTCCGGTGTTTTCTTTTGTTTGTTTATTTGTTTTTAATTTTACAACTTTGAATATGATCATCTGATACTAGACTACTTAGCAAGCTTCTAACACCATCTTTCATGGTAATGGTAATAAAAACAATGATAGCAACAAATATTTTTGAGTCCTTTACAATGTAGTAGGCGTTATGTTAAATGTTTTACAAACATCATTTCGTTTAATTCCAAATAAAGCTCTATGAGGGAGGCATGTTTAGTATCCCTATTACATAGATGAAGAAATTAAGGTTTAGAGAGAGGAAGTAAATTTATTTTTGGAATATACTTCTAATTAGCAATAGCAAAGCTAGTGTTTTTTGTTTGGCTTTTACAGTTCACCTGTTTGAATCAGGTTCTAAATGAGGCCCACTCTTTCCAATTGATTGTTATGTCTCTCGATACTTCAGTCTCTTTTCATTTGTTAGTGCCCCTTCTTTCTTTCTCCTTTTTTCTTGTATTTTATTTATTAAGGAAACAAGATCATTTGTATTTTACAATTTTCGATAATCTGGATTCTGCTAATTATATCTCCATGGTATTGTGGATGGCAGATCTAGGTTGTGATTACTTTAATTACATAAATCAGTTCTTAGCACCAAATTATTTCTAAGATTGATGAAATTTCACCTGTTTTCCTAAGAAACCAAATTGACCCATGCAAAAATGCCAAGATTCAGAAACTACCATTGTGAGTTCTCCCAACAAAAACTGAACCCCAATCTTCTTCTCTTCCTTCTCAGAATAGTTTGACTTCTAAAAGCATCTAATGATAATTCCAAGGACCTGACATCTTCCCTGCCATCTTTTTATTGCTATTAATAAAGTAAAGCAATGTGGTATTTTTAAATTTATTAAGTAATGCACACTGTTTTGAACCAGTTTACACCCCACCAGAAGTGAATAAGACATCCACTTCTGATTATCCACATTCTCACAAATGTTGGTAGAGAGAGACCTTTTATTAACTTTTGCCAATCTGTAAGATATGAAATGAAGTAGCATTACGATTTCAATTTGCATTTCATGGAATATTAATGAGGTTGAGCATCTTTTCATATGTTTATGGGTTATAAGTTCCTTCTTCTCTGAAATTTATATTCATGTCTTTTGCCCATTTTCAAATTTAGTTTTTATCCTTTTGCTTAGAGACTCCTAGGAGGTATTTATATGTTTAGGATACTAAATCTTTGTCGGTTACGTTTGTCGCAAATATCTTTTCTCAGTCTTTGTTTGTCTCTTTACGGTGTCTTTTGATGAACAGAAGTTCTTATTTTTAATGTAGTTGAATTTATAGACTTTTTCCTTTGTGCTTTTTTATTAATCTTATGAAAGAAGTCATTCACAGCAAGAGCTGAAAAAATGTTTATAGTTTTGACTTTCTTAACTTTCATATTTCTCTTTAATTCAATAGGCATGTATTATTGTGCATGGTTTAAAGTAAAGATTCAATTTTATTTTTGTCCACATGGATAAGAGTTTGCTTAATAGTTCAGTTTTCTGTCTTATGGTCTGCAGTGCAGTTTCCGTTACATATCCATTTCCCATAAAACCATGGGTCTCTTTACTGACTAAATATCTTGTTCCATGGGTCTACTTGTCAATTTCTATACTAGTGCCACACTGTCTTAATAGCATTCGCTTTATAATAAATTTTGATATCTATTAGGGGAAGGCTCCTATCTCCCACACATATACTTTTACTCCACCTTTTCAGGGGTGTCTTTGCTATTTTTGACCCTTTGTTACTCTGTATAAATTTTAGAGTCATATTTTCAAACTCCATGGAAATACTGAGGCTTTTATTAAAATGTACTGGATCTATGTCAATTCAGTTCAATCTGGGAATCAAACTTAATTCAATCTGAGGATAATTGACATCTTTTATTAAATCTTTTCATCCAAGAACATCATTATACAGAGTTCAGAAAACACTAAATCATAGTGTTTTCTACCTATTCATAGATACATACTAATTAAAAGTATAAAGAAAAGAAATTGAAAGTATAAAGAATAGCCAGGGAATGATTCAGTCAACACCCAGTGTTACCTGTGAGGGTGAAGGAAGGCTGTGGATGTGTTGAAAGGGAAAGCACAAAGAGATCTCTAAGGTCATAGTTTATTTCTTCACCTTTGTAGTGGGTATTTGGATGTTTATTCTATTACAACTCCTTAAACAGGACATATACATTTTATAGACAGTTTGTATACATGGCATATTTCACAAGACAAAATTTAAGACATGCAATAAAGGAGATATTTGCCAAACCAATAAATTTAGGGCAAAAAGTATTAATTTTTAAAATTTTTTTCTTCACATTAGATAAACCTACGGGTAATAAATTATTAGTCCAACTTTTGTGAGGATAGCTATGCTGCTCTGTGTACCATGGGGAAAAGTCTTTCTATGCTTTTTAAAACAATGGCTTTTTATATTCAACTACCAGCATTTTAAAGTACACTATCTCTGTATGAATTTGAGTTACTCCTCTTGTTCTACAAGCAATATAGTAGTTCAAATTGGGTTGGGTGTACATTCATTTATTCATTTGCAAAATGTATGCATAATTATCTGTGCTTGGGGGCCGGAAAATGTAAGAAGATAAATATGAATATTCATGCAAATAAAAAAGATAGATGAAGTAAAATGAAATACGACAAGTGCTCAAATGACTATAGAGTCTGGTTGAAGAAGTAGAAGTAATAATAATAATAAGCACAAAATTGCAAGAGTTCAAAGGATGGTGAGTTGACATCTGATTGAAGGAGAGAGATAGGGTTGCCAGAGGGACACAAATCATTAATTCTTTGTTAAAAAATATGCATAAAACGGTATATATGTTTCAGCCCTTTAACTCTTATTCCAAGTTTCTGTCTAGTTGAAAGACACCAACAGTTAGATTCACGGTCATTGGGCCCATCCTCTTCTGGCTTTAAATTGTGTTGGTTTAAGGTTTTCAAACTAGAAAGAATTTCATCTCCATTCCAATGCTACCACACAGAAAACAAACCATCCTTAGGAATTGCAGTCATAGCACATTTTGAGAGGATAAAGAGACTGTTTTCTTGCAAAGGTTTTACCTGCCCAAAAGCCTGCAGCCAACCCTGCATAATTTATAGGTACCTCTGAGAACAAGCCTGAAAAGAAGCCAGTGCTAATTGACTGAATTGACCATGTCAGCCGGCTGCTTTGGTTTCATAGAAACCTGCTCACACATCCAATAAATTCACTGGGGGGAATAAATGAAAAAAAAACTGATTATCTGATATTGTATTGCCTATTCCCTGCTGTCCACTGTTTCCCCAACCCCCTCACCTGGACTCTAAATGGTTGTTTGACTAAATTTTTCTGTTTTCAATTAGTTTCACTTGTTCTCTGTTTACATAACCTGTTAATATCCTATAGTCAGTAGAGAGTGTCTTCAGTTGCCAGAGGAGCTTAAAATATTTCTAAGAGATATAGACACGATGGCAGAAAGCATGCATGCTATCTATACAAGGCGGCCTGCAAAGCTAATGTCATTTTTCTCGCTTCATATCCCAGAGTCAAAGCCTTCCATGGGACACACTCAGCACTCACTGACATTTCCAAAATGGCAACACTAGTGATATGAAGAATCCTCCTCTTCTGAAAGTGCTGCTGATTTGTAAGCCTGGGCACAGATTGAGGGCTGTATTCTTGGCCCTGGTAGAGCTGCATTTGCACTTATTAATGCAAGAGTTTGTAATAATTAAATTTAGGACCAGTAGCAACTGCTGCCATGAGAAACTTTTCTCCCAAATGTGTACAAAAGAAGAGTCCAATTGCCCATTGAAAGGATTAGTAGATCCACAGACTATCCTAAATCCTGGGCTGTGTTTCAACCTTCCCCAAATTATGTGAATCTATAATAAGGAATGGTCTGGGATGTTGGCAGAGTAGGTAGGAGTTGGGAAAGCAAGAGCAGAAGAAAATGTATCCTGCCTCTGAAACAATTCTTTCTGTAGGATGTTTTTAAGACCACATTTGTGGGATCACACCACCCCACTGGTGCACCAGGTACAGCTTTAAGATATTATTTTCTAGGGATTTTAATATGGACTATAGAATAGGTACATGGAACTAACCCTCTACAATGTCCTCGTGATGGTTAATTTTATGTGTCTACCTGACTGAGCCACAGAGTTCCAGACATCTGTGAGGCTGTTTCTGGATGAGAAATAGATTGCCCTCCCTGATGTGGGGGGTTCTCATCCAGTCTGTTGAAGGCCTAAACAGAACAAAAATGCAGAGTAAGAGAGAATTCTCTCTACTTCTTGGACTGTCTTCAAGCTGGGACACCAGTCTTCTCTTACCTTTGGACTCAGACTCATAATGGAACTTACACCTCTGCTCTCCCGGTTCTCAGGCTCTGGGCCTAGACTGGAACTACACCACAGCTCTCCTGGGTCTCCAGCTTGCTGACCACAGATTGTAGGACTTCTCAGCCTCCATAATTGCAAGAGCTATTTCCTTTATCTCTCTTTCTCTGTCTCTGTCTCTGTCTGTCTGTCTCTCTGTCTCTCTCTGTCTCTCTCTGTCTCTCTCTGTCTCTCTCTCTCTCTCTCTCTCTCCCCTTCTCGCTGCCCCCATTGGTTCTGTTTCTCTGGAGACCCCAAACTAACGCAGCCCACAGTCATATGATATCTGAATGAGGACTGCATTTGCAATAGTGTGGACTTCCACATGTCCATTTAGCAACTAGATATCATAACCACGAAACTCAAAGCAATCACTGATTTCTTTTTTATTCAGAAGAAATAATATTTTTGCTTTGAAAACTGTTAGTGAATAGCATAGATCACTCAAGTACAAAGGACCTAAAATAACCTCATTTAACTGCCCTGCTTCATTGCATCGACACAAACAAAATAAGTAACCCTCGGATTTATTAAATCAAATCCCACAAGGATTTGTTTATTCTTTTTCCTTTTTTATTTTTATTTCCTTATTTAATTTGCACAAGCCTTGACTTTGCCTGGTTTGACCCACTTCTACAAATCATGAAGCAATTAAAACTTATAGTCATCAAGAAACAGGGGCCAAGCCTTATCACTGAACTAAGGAGAGTTTGAACAGTGGTAAATCAACATTCTGATTGATACGGTTATTATGAAACTAAAAAAGAGAACTTTAAATTCTATACAGAGAAGTCCTGTTTAAATCAAAGTTGACTTAATAGAGTATGACTTTAAATATATAAAATAGTGATGACTTCCCTCTCTCCTCAAATGAAGATATATGTGCAAATGAAATACTTGTGTGAATTCAACATATATTTGACCATAGAAGTTTTTCAAAATAAAATCTTTCTAAATGGGTAAAAAACTGACCTACGTTATGAAGTGGGTAAGCTTCATTCATTGTCCATGTCACATGCCCTTCTTGCCTCAGATACTTCCCAGTGTACTCCTGCTGTACCTGGGAGCTCTTTATTTGTTATACTCAAGTGTCATCACTGGAATATATGACCAAAAACACAAAAAACAAAGGATAGATAAATTGGACTTCATCAGCATTAAAAATTCTTGTGCTGCAAATGAAACCTTTAAAAAAGTGAAAAATCAAACTTCATAATGGGAGAAAATATTTGCAAATGTTATACATAAGAGGTTTGCATCCAGAATACATAAAGAACTCTTAAAACTCAATAATAAAAAGATAAATAACCCAACTTTTAAATGGGTAAATGAGCAAAAGAGACATATCTCCAAAGAAAATACACAAATAGCAAATAAGCACATGAAAAGATGCTCAACATCATTAGTCATTACAGAAACGTAAATCAAAACCACAATGAAATGTCACTTCATGCCTCTATAATGACTCTAACAAAAAAAAAACAGACAATGACAAGCACTGGTGAGAATATGAAGAAATTGGAGTTCTCATACATTGCTCATCAGAATGGAAGTGTTGCAGCTACTTTGGAAAACAGTTTGGCAGTTCCTCAAACTGTTAAACACAGACTTAATATATGATCCAGCAATTCTACTCCTAGGTGTATACCCCAGAGAAATTAAAACATATGTCCCCACAAAATCTTGTACACAAATGTTCATAGTAACATTATTCATAATTGTCAAAAAGTGGAAACAATACAAATGTCCACCAACTGATGGATAGATAAGTAAAATGTGGTATGTCCATAAAATGGAATATTATTTGGCAATAAAAAGAATGAATTACTGATACATGCAACAACATGGATAACATTATGCTAAATGAAAAAGTCAGTCACAAAGGACTGCATGTTATAAGATTCCATTTATATGAAATGTCCAGAATAGACAAATTTAGAGACAGAAAGTAAATTAACAATCACCAGGAACTGAGGAGTAACTACAAATGGATATGGGGTTTCTTTTTAGAGTGATGAAAATATTATAAAATTGATGTGGTGATGGTTGCCCAATTCTGGGAATACACTAAAAACCATAGAATTGTACACTTTAAGTAGGTGAATTGTATACTATGTAAATTATATTTCAATAAACCTGTGTTTTAAAAAGTCATCTCAGGAACAAAGGTTCAATTACTCTATGAGTACTCATTTAAATTCTGAGTTGGGAAATATTGTAGGAGACAGTTGGAGCGCTTTGAGTTAGCATTTGTGGAAATTTGGAGCAGTACACTTCTGAAGTCTCCTGATAGCTCTAACCCACTTTTTTTCCTTACCACTCAGAAAAGTTTAGAATCACTTATACAATCGCTGATATGGGGAGCTGTCCAGAAGTACCTGAAATCCCCATAGTTTAAGACATAGCCAGACCTACCATGTTTCCCCGAAAATAAGACCTAGCCGGACCATCAGCTGTAATGCGTCTTTTGGAGCAAAAATTAATATAAGACAGGGTCTTATTTTAGTATAAGACAGGGTCTTATTTTAGTATAAGACCCGTTCTTTATAATATAATATAGTGTAATGTAATGTAATGTAATGTACTATAAAACCAGGTAATACAATATAATACCAGGACCTATATTAATTTTTGCTCCAAAAGACACATTAGAACTGATGGTCCAGCTAGTTCTTATTTTCCAGGAAACACAGTAAGAAGGAAGACCTTTGTATTATGTGGCTGTGAATTCTCTCAGTGCCACCTAAAATCCACCCACAACTTTGGAGCAATTAAAGCCACCCTCAGCGTCCCATGATTTTGACAGATGCACTCTCTCCTTGTGTCTGACATGCAACTGTTGATACTCTCTCGTCCTCAAACCAGAAATGTTCACTGGCAAAATAGCTGAGAAAATATTATAAGAATACTTTTTCTGTTGATTTACTACTCTCAGTTCTCACCCAAAAGGCAGAATTAAAAATTTGTCCACATTACTTGAAGCCACCCTAAATTGTCAGGTGAATATGTAAAAAGGCATATTAACCTCAGTGACCTTCAAATGTCAGTGCACTTGCCCTGAGGATCAAGAACCTCAGGATCGTTTGCAGTTGCCCCCACAGATTCAATTTAATTTTCAGTAGGCATTGCCCCACCTCCCTTGTACCTTACAAGGATTCCTACTGAGAAAATAAATTGAATTATCATTTTAATTTAGAATATCGAACACTTTGGCAAAGTGAGTGAAATTATTGCAAGACTAGGTCCTTTTAAAAATATTTAAATGAGGGGAAAGGATTTAATGTTCCTGTCTAGGCAGCAATATTTGATTTTCAGGAAATCCTTTAGTAGTTCTTTATCTGCTGAAATAGTTGCATATAAGACAGACGAGACGATAAGGTGCACAAGAGGCCTTTCTCTACACCTCCTCCCCCAGATCTGGGTCACAATGGCTGACGTAAACCATCCCAGAAAGACTTTGCCACCTGAAGTGTGGGTGTACCCATCACCCTGAGAGCCAAAGAAAGGCACAGTGGCCACCACAGAAACAGACATTGAATAAAAGCAGCTTTTAGACATGAGATTGAGCAGGCAAAGGAAACCAAGTACGGAGGGTCTTGCTGATGAATCCTGGCAAGGCAGAGCAGTTGCTGGCAACAACAGGCTCAACTGAGAGTTAATAAAACACAGAATATACATTGCCCATTTACATTTATTGCACATTAAACTTCCTTGCATACAAAAGATAATGGCAGATGCAAAATGAGTGCTGAATACTGCAGGTCTGTCGGGGAATGGGCGAGGTGCCAGCTCCCCATATTAAACCAAAATGCAGCTCCACACAGGGTCGGTGGGACTGGGGAGGGCGTGGATCCAGGGCATCTGGGGCTGGGCTGAAATTGGCATTTTCCTAAACCAGAAAGTTAAACCTACTACAACAGATCAGTGGCTGCAGTGCAGAGTGAGGCAGCCCCCAGGAATGGAGTGCGAGCCAGTTAGTCCTAATACAGATGTGAGATGGTCTGTGTCGTATGATCTGGCATTTTATGCACCATCTTCCTCAAAATCTTTAACTTAACTCCAGGTCATCGATTAGGTGCAAAGTTCCTTGAAACCCAAAAATGGGAGCAGTTGGACTGATACTTAGGGGTAGGTGTCCTTGAGAGTCCACCCAAGTGGTTTCTGTTCCAAGCATCCCAGCCTGCTCCACGAAAGCCTGCTGTTACGAGGTTTTTCATGTAGATCCTGTGTGACACCTATCATTTCCCACCTAGGAAGTTCTGATGACTGAATGACTTCTTGACAGCTCAGAGGCCCTTAGGCAAACCTCCTCAAGCTCTCTCATCAATGTCCCAACACCACCTATTCTGAAGAAACATTGATTTCCTCAAGAGAACAAATACATTCCAGATGCATTTGGGATGTTGGGCCGATGGAAGAGTAGGTGCTATTGAGCCCCTCAGGGTTCTTCCCTTTTTTCTCCATCATTAAGCCCCCATGGTGCTGTCCAAATTGCCCACCTCTTAAGCAGCTGCCACAGACACACTGGGGCCAGGACAAGGGGAAAGGAATTTTAAAAGTCCTCAGGCAAACCTCTGGGCTCTCTCTGCAGCAGCCCTGGAAAAGAGTACCTATGCAAGTATTAGCATGGGAAGCCCCATTAACTCAGTCCTGCTCCGACAAGCCAGGGGTTTCCACTTTCCTGCCCAGCTGTGGTCTCCCTGGTGCTATGCCTGCTGGAGTCACATTGCTGTGGTCTCAGATACTCTTCTTAGATCCCTGCAAGCTTCTGCACAGCTGGGAACAGAGCTGCAACATCCTTACCACAGCTGAAGAGAACAAAAGCTTCCAGGGGCTGGAAGATAATGAGCTCCCCATCCCCCCACCCTCATCCTCCCCAGTCCCACGCCCTTTCTTCTGACAAGTGGAAAATCACCCAGAAGCTTCTGTCACCACCGGGGCCTTTATTTATTTATTTTCTTCTGGGTTGATGGCGTCGCTTCCCTTGCTTTTCAGAAGCTAAAATGCTTTGGCAGCCAAGAATGAAAGTGTTTGTCTTAATTCTGCCCTCTCGGCATGAGCCCTTGCAGAAAATGCCTCGCTGTTTCCTCCGCGGCTGCTGCTGCGGTTGTTGTGGTGGCAAAGATAAACAGCCCATCAGCGCTGAGCTGAAAAGAAATATAGAAAAGGGGATGGGAGTAGTTTAATTACTTTGAATGGCTTTTTGTGTTCTGTATGATTGCTTCCTATGATACAGTGGTTTCTCATTCTCCATGCAAGCTCCGTGTTTCTATTCATAAGAATAAGATTGAAACAGGAAATTGGCTTTCAAGAGTAGGAGAGAGAGAAAAAGGGCTGAGAGGTCAGATGGCTCCATCAGAAGAAAAGCCAGCGGTGGAGTGTTCCCACAATGGCTGAACTGAACCAGGAGCTGGGCCAGCTCAAACATTTGTGCCTGCTTCCTTGCCCTGCCCTGGAGAACTGG
Source organism: Rhinolophus hipposideros (assembly GCF_964194185.1). NCBI lineage: Eukaryota > Metazoa > Chordata > Mammalia > Chiroptera > Rhinolophidae > Rhinolophus > Rhinolophus hipposideros. Next base: position 42,526,727 of record NC_138050.1, on the reverse strand, counting down.
GATGACTTAGCCACAGAGAAAGCCACCCACTGGGGCAAAAATACAGTCTCACAGGGTTCAGGATAAGTCAGAGGAGGGTTGAGGAAAGTCCAGTCAAAGCCAGGCTCATTCTGGGACTGAAGGCCAATACTAAGCCCTCTTCCTGCCCGAAAAAGTGGTGTGTGTGTGTGTCCAAATGATAGGGTAGGTAGTGTCGACGAAAAAACATCCAGCCTAAGACAAAGCTTATAAGAGTTTATTTGAGCCAAACTGACGACAATTGCGGGGAAGCAAAGTCTAAACGGATTGAGAAAATGGCCGTTTTGCAACTTATTTTATACATTAGAATCAAAGGAGGAAGGTTACATGAAATCCATTGGTTATAGATTAAGGGGGTGGGAGAAAGCAAAGCAGGGAAATCTCTGGGATTGGATAAAAAGCAAAATGGAGAGACACACTTCTTTTACATTGGTGAGTACACGATAGTTAATAGCATTTTACAGCATATAGAGATGGTATTTGGGGAACAAGATAACAATGGGAGGTTTTGTAGTTTCCTGCTCTGGTTTGGTGGGTTGTGCCCCCTGGGGGGTCTGGAAAAAGGCATTACTATGACATTCCAAGGGTATGTTATCTTAGATGCAAAAAGAAAACAGACAGTCTCACTTAAGGTAAAGATCGACCTTTGTCAAGGAAGCTATAGGCCAAGGCCCACCTTATTTAGGAATTTTTATGTTCACGCCATCCTATGTGGTTATTTTCAGTCTCCTCAGCTTGTCAGGTTTAACATGTCGGCCCCTTTTCCTTCCACAGTAGATAGATAGAAATGAGCAGGACAAAGAGAAATCTAGACCCGTTAGAAAGCCCCTTGCTGCAGCTCCTACCTGGGTCAAGACCCCTGGCAGCTGCCCAGCAGGGCTCCAGGCTTACACAAACCTCTAAATCAAAGAGAGCCGTCGTTAAAAGTCAGAGAACACAAAACACATCCTGTTTGTCAGGACCATCAATACTTTACTAGCCCAACAGGATTCCAAGTATTCACACCCCTAAGGGATGTGTTTACATATCCCTCAAAATCAAAGGGAGGTGTTTACCCAGCCCCTCATTCAAAGTGATATGTTTACTCTTGCCCCTAAATCAAAGAAATGCATTGCTAAATGCCAGAGGACTAGACACCTCAGGATGAGAAAGAGAGATAAGAGAAGCCGAGGCGGAGTCGATTCTACCCATAGAAATAAAAGCCTTCACACAATGTTAGGCGTGGCAGCTTCCCTCTCCTGGGTCAGCCCCCTCCAGGTCTCAAACTTCTGTTTATGCTGCACAAATTTCCATCTCTTGATTGAAATATTTCCTTCAAGAAGACAAGAACCGAGGTGTTCAACGTCTTTGTCCGGTAACACAATTGCCTTTCACATTATCTACCACAGGGGAGATTTTAGGCTCCAGGCTGAAACCTGGGAGAACACTGCTCCTTCCTTCTATGAAAACTCATCCTTACATACTTTCCATTTCCATAAATTGAGAGTTTGTGTTTCATAATAATGATAAATAGAATCACCTTTATATATGATATAACTACATGATCAAAAGAGATACCACCAAGACATTAGTCACTGACTAAGAATCAAGTGTTCTATGCAATCAACATGACCCTTAGTCAAATCCATCTGTTTTTTCCGGTGTAAATTAAGTTGCCTTATAAGTTCAAAATAACTTGAATACAGTAAAGGAGCTTGCTATTAGAGGAGGTCCTATGATGAATCCTTTTACAAAACAAATAATATACATTTCTGTAGATTTTAGTTTTTACGTATTGGATTTTCTTAAATAATAGTAAATCTGTTGGGAAAATTTGAGTTAAGGACTGAGATTTACAAGCCCATCTAGAAAATTGAGTATCTGTTGTGAGCAGAGCATTCTTCTACAAGGGTGACAAGTTTGGAAAGGAAAAATTAATGGTACCTGTACACATGAGTTTACAATCATAAGAGGGGTAGAACCATCAAGCACTTGGAACATTTACACAGGTAGCCAGGTAGAACAGCTCCACAAGGCAAACCCTGCAGATACACTTTGCAATCTCCAAAGTAATACACAGATGATAACATCTACCATTGTTATTACAAGATGCTCATAAATGTGGAGATAAGAAGTTTGGGAAATAAATTCTTTTAGGCTCAAATACTTCTAGTGAAAAGAGTAGAGACACCAAGCCCTGATACATCATCTTATAGACTCTGAATGCAGGAGTAAATATTTGCTTCAAATTCAGAATCCCAAACACCATAGGCTAATGTGAAAAACATCAAAGCAGGCTAAAATAGGTGGAGAATTGAAGAGAGTTCACCAAAGGAATCTTCTCTGGGTCAATGTAGCACGGAAAAATTGCTCAGTTCAAGAAGAAATGTGCCTAAGAGGACATTGCAGAAAGTAGAAAAGGAGAAACACAGAAAAGAGATTAATAACTATAAAGCAAATCAAAATGAAGAAGAAGTGAACCAGAAACTGTAGGAGGAGAGATGTAATAAAAAATACTGAACAATAGACTACAATGTGGTAACAGAAAAACCTGCCTTCTGTAGTCTTTTCCTCCCCTCTTTTCTCCACTCGTCCCTCCCTTGAGTACTCTTGCCGCTAAGTACCCTGTCCCAGGTGCCCTCAGGCTGCTCCTGCCTGACTTCCATGTCTAGTCACATCTGTGGTCATTTTCATTCTCCATGTATTCCTCTGGGAGGAAAAAACCTGAGGTGGCAAGAGGATCAAAATGACACAGCTGTAGCCTCTATTCAAAAGGTGGGTTCAGAATATTATATGAGGGACCCACTGCAGCTCAGGCCAATACCTAAAAGCAAGAAGCAATGGAAAAGACCCCTCTGCCCAAAATCATCTTCTGCATTGGGCAGTATGATTTCCAAAGTTCCACAATAGTCACTGTTTGTGTGATTGTAATAAGAGAAAGGGGAAGGACACAAATTTGGGGTCCTGAGTATCTTAGCTGGAAACAGTATATCCAAATAGAGAATTGTCCTCAGATCCCAAGGCCACAGAATGGTACAAGACTAGGATGTCTTGACGCAGGGGCCACTTAGCAGGTTGATGGAACTAAGGAAAGGATTCAGCAGGAGAAAACGTCAGATGGGAGCTGCAAGAAGTACAGTCCATACCATATAACATAGAAGTAGACTGAAAGTAGCACCGAGACACTGGGTGTTTGGCAAACACAACCAGGAACACCTTCATCAGAATGGGAGACATGATAAGGATTGAAGAAGCACAGAAAACAAGAATAGCCTCCTTTGCAATTTACCCTTGATATTTTTTGACTATGTGGATAACAACAATAAAAATCAATAGTTACCCATTTGACCTTAAGCAAGACCTTGGAAAGAGTATCGGCCTGAGAGTCCAGTTCTAACCCAGGTCTCTCTCCAACTAATAATGTGACCTTGGACAAGTCATCTTACTTCTTTAGTCAGACTTTCTTCATTTTACAATAAGAGTGGCCTCTAACATTTTCTGATTCCATAATTGTTTTCACCTTTTATTTTAGGTTATTCTAGACTAGTTGAATTTAGTGTAGGTGAAGGAAACAAATTTACAGAGCAAAGGCCTAAAAAAAAAAAAAAGTTGCTCTCTTAGTGGGATCTCCTGAAGAGAATGTTTCACAAACCAACTGGAGGTCCAAGTTCTTTGGGAATCAGTTGCCTGGAAATGTGAAGACTAGAGTGGGAACATTGTTTTAAACTATAAAATCTTCAGTAACACGAGTAATGTGAAAACAGATTTATATGCCAAATCTCAAAATACTAGTATGAGGGGACATCCTTTGAAACTTTATAGAGGAAGTTGTTCACCTAAAGGGTAATAAACTTACTAAATGCATTACCCCAGCAGGTGGTACAGGGAAGAAATAAATATATAAATGGCTTCAAAGGCAGTTTAGAAAAGTTTTAAAAAATGGCCAAGTCATTACAGACTAGAACATTTCAGAGGAATGGCAACATTTAAGGTTGACATCTGAAATAACAATAAAGCTATTCCTAGTCCCAAAGGGCCTTGTAAGTCATATTAGAAAAAAATCAGTTTGATGTTCTGCTGCTGAAATTGCAGCAAATCTTTGTTTTAGTAAAACGAAAGGAAAAAAATCATAACAAAAAGGCGAAGAAGATGGTCTGGATTAAGGACAACCAAAGCTAGTGCCAAGTCATGAAACAGCACTGATAGCAAACACTTGGTCCAGTGATCTCATCATGCGCTTGGCTTATGTCTTTGAGGGAGGATTGCCATGTGCTAAACTCTAACTTGGGTAATATCAAACCAGGTCTTCCTAGGTGTTGGCTCTAATAAAGAGACTGCAAGAGGAAAATACTCATGTCGGTTCAAATTATTATTTTAGTTGTTGAATTTAAGCCCTCTGAACTACCTCCTATAGTTTCTCTTCATGAATTGGGGTCATCAAATCTTTGGTGCCACAGCAGTCATCATTCTGCACAACCACTTGCACAGAGGACTTTAATGAAATTCTATACTACTGGAAAACAAAGAACTCAACCCTCATTTTCTGAGCTGTGTTACAGTCTCATTCCAGGTCTGTACAAATAGATGTTCTTAGGTTGAAAACATGTTAATGGGTGTTCTGCCTGGGTAAGGATTTTTGAAATGGGCCCTGAGTGCATTTACTTTTCTCCCTGCATTCGTAATCAGCCTGTCATTTCATTATCTGCATTCTGTGTTGGCTGTTTGGGATCATTAGGCAAAACCTAGCTATCGCTGCATATTACTCAGTACGTTTGCTCTAATAAGCTTTCGTAAATAAAACCCGAAGAGATGAAAAAGGCCAGTGTCTGATTACATGCAACCAATTTGGTCTCATTAGATTCTTCTAAGGAGAAAAAGTAAATATAATCTTTATAAATCATACAGCTATAACAAAGATGCCTGGCAAAATTCATTAGTTAAGATAATAAGAGTGAAGACTATTTAAATGTGTGTAACAGTTCTGTTTATGAAGCTGTTAAGTACTATTTCATCCATTATAAACTTTTACAAAAGTCAAAGATGTAATCAGGCAGAGGAAATCATATATTCTTACATGACTCCCTAAGGTTCTGGCTTAATAAATTGCTATTAGAACAATGATAAAAACTAACACTTGTCCTGAATCTTTCATTCAAAGACCCCTAAGTGACTCATTAAACATTCATGTATTTTCCCTAGATGTTCAACCTGTTTTACAGAGGGTACCACTGAGGTGATAAAACGATAAACTGAAACAAAACAAAACAAACAGAAAAAAGAACACTACAGAAAAATTGAAAGTGAACAGAGAATATGCCGTAAGGTTATTTCTTCTCAAGTCAATGTAAACTCAGAATTTTCATTAAAACAACAACAACCAAAAAAAGCTGTGGTGTCTTTTATTTTTGCCCTAAGCATAATATCTTGATTTGATTCTTGGGTGGCAAGTAAGGAAAATGTTGATCAGTTGGACTTGAATATTGCTTCCCAACTGAAAAATTTGTCAGAATAAAAATAAATAAGACAACCACCTAGTGAGGGCAAAATTTGGGGTCAGACAACCTGATTTTAGGAACTGGCTCTGTCCCTCACTCTATGACCTTAAGCAAGTCACTGAATGGACCCAGTATTCTCCTAGTGGATTCGGCATAACAATGCTGTGAGGAGGAAGTGAGATTAATAATATCAGAGAGGAAACAGTCTTTGCAAATTTATGATGCTGCCCAAATATAACCTATTTTCCCAATATATTTCCTTCTTGTTCATTATAAGTTGTGTTTTGAAAACTCCTATCATTTTTTATTTTACAAATACCTTTAAGTTTACCCTCAAGACTTTACTTAATGGGTCCGTAGTGTCCCTCACAGCACTGGGGAAACTGAGGCAATTTTAATGAGTGACCTCTTCTCCCCCCACCTCATTCTCACTACCTCTAACTAGATATCACAATGCAATTCTCACACTTAGCCCAAACCTGCCAGCCAGAAAAAAAAAACAGGTTTTCCAGAGTGCCAGAAAGAATGGGATGGGAGAAGCAGCTATCCATCTGCTTTTCTCCCACTCTCCCTTTCGCATTTCAGTCAGGTTGCCATCTTCCCTGTCAAATGACTGCCAAGCTGCTCCTTTCAGCCCCGACTCCCACTACTAACCAGTGTCTCTTCCAACTTCTGGGGACAGACTCTACCTCAACACTTCTTCCAATATCACTGTGTGAATGTCAGCAGCAGCATGGGAGGGAAATTGGTAGAGTTGGGGCACGGGGTGGGGTAGAGGGGTAAAATGTGGAATGTGGAGAGGAAGGTACTATCTTGGGCAGTTCTCAAATGAATTATCCTGGTGCTTGATAAGTACATACGAGTACAAGCAAAGGAACTAAGAGAATAACTGGTTTTAAATAAATTATATGAGGTTAAACCACCTATAATGTCCATTGGGCAACATGGAGGAGCTGTACCTAGGTGTCGTAGGTTGTGGTGTTAGAAGGTGGGGTGGGCAGAAAGGGGGACTTGTATTTTATTATTTTTCTTTTATTTTTCCCCCTCCATCTTAAATAGCTGTGATGAATCTAGACAAAGTACAGCGCTTCTTACAATAGATACAACAGTGCCACCTAGCGGCCAAGAACAAATTGTCCTTCCAGACAGGAAGAAGCCAGGACTAAGAACTGATTTTCCCTGTCTGCTGCCACTACCTTAATGAAGCTTCCTCGGTCCAGGCTTGAGGGCTGCTTCACCCGCAGTGCGCAGATAAGATTTGGAAGAACTGTTTACAAAAGCCGAGGATACAAGGGCTGTCTTTGCTGACATCAGGCAGCACATTGCAGCTCCTTATGACTGCATTTCCAAAACAAAAGAAGAAAGGACCTTCTGGATTTTAGCCCCCAAGTCTCCTTCCTCCCCCATCAAAATGCAAATTTCATTGAGTTTTTCTTTCCTGTGTCCTATTCTTTGCATGTTAAGATAATTCATGCAAATTTTATGCATTTTGCTCAGAGGCATCTAATTAGACAGATTAGTTCATGGACTCAGTAACCTTCTATTTTATTCTTCCGAAAAAAAGGTTATGTCAGTTAGGGATCTCTCAGTCTTCATAGACATCAGGGCAAAGTGTGTTTGTGGATAAGCAAGAACTCAGGTCTCTGTGTGTAGAGTACATAAACAACCGCATTTTGTGTGTATATCACTGTGTGTTTACGTCTGGGGCATTGGCATGCCTCCCCATCCAAAATCCAGCATAGGTACATGGGCACCAGTGCAATCAAAGTACACTTTTTCATGAGAAAAAGGAAAATGAAAAGTTAGCTCACAAAGGTCCAAGAAGTATGAGCATCCGATTGGCACAATAGCTAAACAAAGGAAATGAAAGGGAGAAAAAAACATACACACTTTTCCTTTGTTCTGAAAGTGGATTTCAATTCTTGTTGGCATGCTTCCAGTCTGCATTCCAGAGGAAAAGAAAACCCACTTATCAGGGAAAGATAAACCAGAGACATGATGCTAACAAGTTCTCAAATTGACAAAAGCATTTTAAGTTGCCATGGAAAGAAATCATTTGAACTGTGTGGGTTATTGTCCCCTGTCTCTAAAAATCTACCAGGTGTGCCAGCCTAGGACCTAATCAGACAAACAAGATTCCTCCTGAGCATTGGGGATGACTTTCTTTCACTTTTCCTCCCTTGAAGAGTCAGCCAATCCCAAGAGCCATACAGATGTGTTTAAGTCCACCACTGGGTAACTGCTCCCTGAACCAGACACCAGCTCTCCCAGGATGCAGTAGTCTGTAAAGCTGTTTGAGGTCAAAGGGTGCAAACTTAAACACTTGCCTATGCCATTTGATTATTGACAGTTAGCCAAGGATGGTGGCAAGCTGGAGAACTCTAAAAAGAGCAGCCATTATTCAATGCCAGCCAGTTGTCTTCTTGAGGGAATGTAGTCTATTGCTAGACTATTTTCAAAAGAAGCCCAAAACCTGAATGTGTATGTGAAATCTTCTGATTTTTAAATGTTGGCAGCAACTCAAAAAATGTTAAAACCTTGTGCTGAGCCAAACAAAACTTGGCCAAAGGCCTGATTTGACCTGGAAAATGCTAGTGCAACCCCTGCCTTGGGTCATTCACAGCCCTTGAAAATCCGTATTCAAACCACACCCAACTATTATTACACCTCCACTACTTATTTAGGGCAAAATGTTCACACTTTCATGCCTTTGTTTATCCCATTTCGCCTGCCTGAGTTAGTCTTTCCTCCAGTCTCTGCTTGTCAAAATCCAATATCAAGGGCTAACTCAAATTCAATTTGTTTGTGAAGTCTGCCAGAATCACTGCAGTCAAAATTAATCATTCCAGTAACACTTGGTTTCTGTCTCTGTTCTTGCACTTGACGGAATCTACCTCAGAGAGGAATAAGCAGTGTTGGTGGGAGTCCCAGTTGTGAGCCCTTGACAAGTAATGTATTCAGTACATCCTCTCTCTCTGCCCAGAGCCCAGCACTTTGCCTGTGCTGACAGTTGGTTTGAATTTACATTAGGTAAGTTACTAAATGAAAAGCAATGCGTGCACTTCATTGACTAAAAATCTCAGGGTACCTCAAGACAATTAATTCAATCCCAGCCTCACATTAAACATACCAGGTGATGGGCTGACCAAGCTTAGGTACATCTGAAATCAGGTCTATGTGATGATGATGAAATCAACAGCTATTTGAATAAGATACATTTCCTGCCAGCCCCCGAAGATGTTATTAGTATCATGCTATATTATGACTTCCTAGAGGGCGGGGCTCTCATTCTTTTTTATGTTTTCATCCTATGTACCCACCACACTTTCTGGCACAAAGAAGAAATTGAATAAAATTTTCGTGGAGTTTAACAATCATCACCAAAACAAGTCTATGATGAGTACCTACTTCATGCAAAGAACATCTCTTGTGGGATGTGGTGCGGTACCCTCAGATAGCTACAACTGGGTTGGAAAGCAAAATGTGTTGAAATGAAAAAGCATATAGTTGTACCTTCAATACATGGTAAGTGCTGGAAAGCATTCTCTTGCTAAGTGCTGGGGATTCAAAGAGTGCCCTCCCTCCAGGAGACCTAGTACTGGATACAGGAGTTTGAAATGGAAAGATCACTGTGGGCTGAGAGGTCAGAAAAAAAAAAAGTTATTTGAAATCACAGGAAGCAGGAACCTAGTAAGTTCTAGGTGGACATTGATGGCCCATTGTTTTCACCTTAGGATATTAATGGAGGGGAGGGGTGTTGAATAAATTGAAATGTTGCTAAAGGGAAAATACAAGGTCAGACAATTAAGTTCATGAACTCATCCTAGAGAAAGTGCTGCATACCTCATTGCTGAATACCACTACTGTTACCTTTGAAGTACTCCCCTTGGGAAGCTATGCACTGATGCCAGTGCCTCGTCCACCCTTCCAAGCAATTTTGGAACTCTTTTTCTGGAATGGCCATCAGAGCTGTCATCGTGTTACACTTGATGTCCTGAATGTCATTAAAATGACTTCCTTTCAATATTTCCTTTATCTTTGGGTAAAAAAAGAAGTCATTGGGGGCCAGATCAGGTGAGTAGGGAGGGTGTTCCAATACAGTTATTTGTTTACTGGCTAAAAACTCCCTCACAGACAGTGCTGTGTGAGCTGGTGCATTGTCGTGATGCAAGAGCCATGAATCACTGGTGAAAAGTTCAGGTCATCTAACTTTTTCATGCAGCATTTTCAGCACTTCCAAACAGTAAACTTGGTTAACTGTTTGTCCAGTTGGTACAAATTCATAATGAATAATCCCCCTGATATCAAAAAAGGTTAGCAACATCGTTGCAACAAAGTTCACACACTTAATTGTCAGACCTCATATTCTAATATGATGCTACTCTTAGGTCCCAACCTTGGGATCTAGCTCTCAACTTTGGGATCACATTCCATTAAGAACTATATTGAAGCTCCATGAAAATAGTGAGTCAGAGGGCTGTGAGTTCTGAGAGGAAGGAGAACTCTGCCCAGTGCTTGAAGTAACCTCTGACTTTTACCATTCTGAGTCATAGATGATGAAAGGAAACGACACAGTGAGACCAACCCTCTGTTTGTTCTACCCTAGCATCATCATGCTCCTGCCCTTCATGTCTCCAAAATACTACTCTCTATATACCTTAGACTGTTTAGGCTGCTGTAACAAAATGCCATAGACTGGGTAGCTTACAAACAACAGAAATTTATTTCTCACAGTCTGGACCCCGGGAAGTCCAAGACCAAGGTGCCAACAGATTCGGTGAACAGTGAGGCATTCGTCCTCTTTGGCAGCCTTTTTCTCACTGTAACCTCAATGGTCAGGAGGGACAAGCTAGCTTTCTGGGGCCTATTTTTATGAGGACACTAATCCCAACCATGAGGGTACCATACTAATAACTTCCCAAAGGCCTCACCTCCTAATGCCATCATCTTGGGGATTAATATCTCAACACATGAATTTGGGAGGGACACAAACATTCAGACCATTGTAAGTAGTATGGAAACTTCCAGTGCTCTCCTGGGTCACCTCTGTCTGTACACAAACTTCACAATCCATGTGTACAGCTTCCCTGTTGTGGGTAGGGATAGGGTCATAGCTATGACCATTGTTCAACCTTTCCTTTGCCCAACTTGAATTTGGTCAATTGCTCAGGGAAAGCAGTGACAAAAGAAGGAAAAATAGTCCTGGTTTCAGTATAAGCCTTTCTCTTCTATGTGGGGAAATCGATGTCATGAAATCTAGTTGTGACACCCTAGCCCACCAAGCAGAACAACTCATCCGTGATATGTGAGAATGATAGCTCAGAATTGTCCCATAAAATGGAAAAAAATCTAGGGAAGGCAATAAGAAAGGAAAAAGGAAGAAAAGGAGGGAGAAAGGAAGGAGATCAGTATGACAGGTAAAAATTAAAATAAGGATTTATTGAGAGACTCTGAGGTGAGCCTGGAGCTCAAGATCACGAGTTGCTGACAATAAACATAAGAACACGGGGAAAAGATAAAAGAGAATGAAACAGATTCAAATCCCTGCTTTGAAAGCCCATGCCTTACCAATAATTTATTCTTAACAAAAAAACAAACCAAAAAAAAAAAAAAAAAGGCAGAAGGAGATCAGAAGATGGGAGAAAAATAATCAACACAAAAGTGGAGGTGTTGACCTGAACAGATTTCAAACTGAAACAAAGAATTTATATGATTAGCTGCAAATGTAATTACATGGAGATGTATAAACATCTCGGGCAAATGGTACCAAGCAAAACTCTAGCGCTTCATGGTGCCTTATGTGTAGTTTAGTCTTTTGATATTTATTTTACATTCTGCCAGCAACATTTTTGTCATATCTGATGTGTTTTGCCAAGTCCTTTATTTGGGATGCTTCATGATTTAAATATTTTTAGCTGCAGTGGTTTTTTTTAATCACGAAAGTATTGTTTAGAAAGCAATTATTTTATGTGCATCAGAAAGCAAAATCGAAGCCCAATCTAAATTCATCTGAGATCATCCTGTTTGTGAGGGGCAGTGTAGAAAAGGGCAGAAACCTGCCCTTGAGGACTGCTGTATGAAGGGATCTCAGATTTCTCTTATAAAACATGGTTAGTAAGTCACCTGTGCTGATGTCTCCTGTTGTTGATTGAAAAGGGCAAATTGCAACTTCATCTGGGTTCATCAGAAAATAATGTCCATTGGCGCCTCCCACCTGAAATTGAGCCTCTTTGCAATCAGCCAGGCTTCTGAGTGGCCTGTAATTTGGATTAAGAGGAGTGGAAATGGGTGACTTTCTAGAAAGAGATGTAATGTCTTGCCCTGTAATTGTCTTTCTGAAGAAGCTGTATCACCCCTGGTTTGGGGTTTAGAGACTCAGAACTAGCACTGGAAAGAAAAAGAATGGAATGTTCCAGACTGATCTAGTTGATAACGATCCATGGACAGGCATCGTCCTCCAATGCCCATTGTGCAGGAGCAGCAGCATGTCCATCTGTTCCCTGAGGGAGCTGCTGCTCGTTTTCTGGTGACCACTCAGCCCTGCAGTCCCTTGCCACACAAAAATTATGGGGAAAGACAGAGTGAAGGTCTTCATGGCAAAGTAGATATAAGCACAACTGTCAGGGAAACAGCCCCTAACGTCTTGGCTCCAGGGGCACCTTGATTTTCAAGCCCACATACAGGCATCTGGTTGCTTCTTTCACAAAATCCTTCATTCCTCATGTATTTAAGTTGATCCAATAAAGGCATCGTTCAGAGAGGAAATGTGTGGTACAACCAACGCAGTCATTTTTACAGCAAACGAATTATGAGCCCAAAGAACAATGCAAAGTCTCTTTTCCAATTGTTCGTAGGAGTGTGTTCATTCCAAGCCATTACCGCCTGCGTCTGTCAGAGGGAATCTCAACATCAGGCTATAATGAGGCACATTAACTTTCTTTCCACAACAGAGTGTTCCGTGGCCTGGCTCTCTGACAGCTCCCAGACAGTGCTCTACTTCAGATCCAGCTCTCTTGCTTTCTAGAAAGTCCATAGCCAATTAGGCTATCGTAATCAGGGCAGGTCTTAAAACCACACACAAGAAAGGAGAGGGGGAGTCAACTTGGAAAAAGAGTTTCCTCAAGGAAAAGCCCCTGCAGGGTGTAGACACGAGCTGCTGTCAGTAGCACTGGGTGGGAAGCTCCTGCTGCCGGTTGTCTCAGGGAAAGCATTTAACCGCAAGGAAAGCTTATAACGCCATGAAAAGGGCATGAAGCCGGGAAGCCTGAGGTCCAACCCAGTACTTATCCTGCCAGCATTTATTCCGTCTTTCTGCCTCATAGTCTACCTCAGACACAGATACTGGTTAGCTCTTTTATTATGTCACCCTCTTGCTCAAAAACTCTCTGTGATTCCCACTGCCTTCAGAACCAAGTCCAAATCCCTAAACCAAGTTCTCAAGAACTGGCGTCAGCAACCCTTCCCAGCATTAGCACTTTGGAGTTCCCACTCTGTGCCAGATATCTTCTGTTTATCCCTCCAAATCCACATTCTGCCTGTCTCCACTGGCTTTCCTCTGGGGAGCCTGGCTGTGGGATTTCATTCAGTTCCCAAGGATGGTGGTTTCCTGGTTGGACTTGGCCAATAGGGAGAGAGGGGCAGAGCCAAGCAGGAGGTCCCAGGGATGGAGCAGAGAGAACATATTCATTGCTGTGATTCCTTGCCTATTGGGTTCCTTTAAGTTAGCTGTGCTCCTCCCCTGAAGGGCACTGCTCTCTGAGAGGTAGCTTCCTCTATACTGCACGTACTGCATCTAGTGACATCTTTTCCCCTCAGTCGTAGAGGTCTGAGGATAATATTCCCTCCGCTCCCCTCACCACCACTGCTCCTGGTTACTGGACTATTACTTGTAAATAAATCATCCTCTTCTTGTGTATTTAGAGTACTCCATCTATTTTCTATTGGGACACTGACTGAAACTCTCTTTTCCTCATTCTACCTCCTGATAAATGTGAAAACTGAGCCTCAGAGAAGTTAAATTGTTAAGTTTCTCAAGACTTAAAGTTAGTAAGTAGTAGAACCAGGATTGGAACCCAAGCAATCTAGCTCCAGAAATTTCTCTTGTAGTCCCTAAGCTATAATACTGCCTCACTAACACACCAGGCCAGAACTGCATGGTCACTTCTCTGCTGCCATCAAAATCCCACCTATTCCATGAGGTAGGGAGTCAAGCTTCCCCTCCTCCATGGCATTTTCCTTATCCCTTCAGCTCCATTATAAGCTCAAATTCTGTTACACAGAGTGTCTGTGCCATCTCCTTGTACACATACCACATACGGCTTCACCATATCCTTTCAGGATTCGTGTGTATATTCTTGTATCTCCAACGGATGGAACACCTCTGGGAGGGAAGAAATTGTGGTTTCCATATAATTTCCATTGTCCACGGTAAATACAGTGGCCTGTGTTAGTTAGCTGAGTAATAAATGAGAAGGGATTTCTATAGCTATTTATATTGTCTGTCAAAATGAATAATTACCTCAGTAATTTATGGGTTCTTCTTACATTTAATTTTAAAAAATAAAAATGAGCAGGATTCCAGAAGAAACAAGAGTGCAGCGTGAACATGGGGAAGCAAAAGAAAACAAGGAAGTATGTGACCTTGAAGCGAATACTTAGTCTCAGAGATTAGAGGCTTAAAGAAAAGGATAGATTAAAACCTAAAAAGAAAGATCCCAGTGCACTCAAGGAAAGAGAAGTCCCCCAACACCCTCCCTGCTTATTCCTCCAGTATAACATACAGCTGGCCCCCCTTACCACATCCTGCTTGATACGAGCTTTATCAACTTTTCCATTAAAGCCAAACTAGACTTAGTGCAGTCAGTGATGGACTGTCTATATGCCAAGTATATGTCTTGTATAACCGACTGTGTAATGGCTAAAACTGGGGCAAAAGTCTCAAGTGTTTCTAAGGATTGCCAAGGATCTGAGATCTAAAGGACTACCATGCACACCCAAGGAACCTCTGCAGATGACTGCTTAGTACAGAGAGTAACTCAGCACGTGTGTTAACACTGGCCACGGTTGACCAGGACCTTCAACGAAGAATCAGGAAGATCCCTGGCGTCCCCATCATACACATTGCTAACCATAGGTACAACACTGAGCGGAGGCCAGGTGATTATGGAGCCCCTGAATTCTAATTCTTAACAGACAAAATTCCTTTGCTCTCCTTCCACCAACTTTCTCTGTTGCCAGTTTATGAAACATGCTACAGCATGAATTATTATTCCACTCACCCATTTGCTCTGTTATGAGCTGAGTATGATTAGACACTCACTTTTTGATGTTGTTTTGAAAATGATATTTTTGCATCGTTTTAAAATTTGTGGCATCTTTTTATAAATCCCATGACTGCTCAAAAAAAATGAGCAGTAAAAGAGAAAGGTGACAAACGCTAAATAAGGATAGTCACCTGGAAGCAATTATAACATGTCCTTTCCCATCAAAGCTTACTCAAGATTCCTGTAAAAGTTTCATAGTTTATTAATTGCTGCTGAAGAACCATTATAGCCTAGTGGCTACAAGAGAAGTTTCTGGGGCCAGACTGCTTTCTACTATTTGTTAGCCATAAGCCTTAAGAAAATTAGTGATTTAACGTCTCTGCAGCTCAGTTTTCCCATCTATAAGATGGGGATAACAGTAGTACTTACCCACCTCATGTTGTGAGGATGAAATGAATTAATAAACAGAGGCACCTAGAACAGGACCTGATACATTGTGCCCAATATTATGTGTTGGTTATTATTACTGAATATGCAATAGTCACATGATTATCTTGTCCTGTCAGGACTCTTCCCAATACTTGCTAATACCTAGACATTTCCAGGAAAGGCAAGGTAATGCTCTCTGTGTTTATGTACAAAGCCACTACCTCAAGGAGTTAATAAGCTCCGAAAACTAAATTTCATTCTAGTGAATAACATGCTGATGAAGTATTTTCTTGCATAGTTGGGGGAATTTTGGAGGAAGATAGAAAGGATCATTTTAATGTGTCATACTATTTTACAACTGAGGAAACTGAGGCATCAAAGGCATAGGGAAGACTAATTAATTTATAAATAATTTTTGGCAGCTACAATGTACCCAGTTGTATACTCAAAGTGATAGAGGATACAAATAAACTGTACATTACCTGTCTTAAGTGACCCAGTACAACACGTTGAACCTAAGATTCTGGACCCAGTTTGCTGTCACACAAAATAGCACTCCAAGACCAAGAAGCAGATTTGCTTTTTGAGAATTAGCTATCAGTCTCTTGGGAGGTAGATGGTGGGTTTCCATCAAAAACCTAAGACAAAAAGCTATCATAGCAACTGCAAATTCACTTAATAATCCATCTGACCCTCATTTGCTCTTCTGTTCTATGCCTGCCATTCAGCCAGTCACCTCTTCTGTGTAGAAATGCCAGTGGAATGGGAAGAATACCATGACAGGAGAGCAAATAAAGAGCCTTTTTTCCTTGATAGACCTCTTTCTTCTTTATAAAGCCACCTCTTTGTTTCCTTTATTAAGCATAGCATGCACAGGGGGCCTGAAAAAAGAAACAAACTATTTGAGTGTTGGTTTTGCAGCAGTTCTCCCTCCCCTGAGAACCGAGCTCACATACACAGTTTATTACCTTCTCATGCTCCTGCATACTGCTTAAAGCCATATAATATCTTCTGGTGGGTACATGAGTAGCAGCTCTCTTTAGTCTGTCAGTCAATTCCATTGTCCCCTTGCATACAGGAAGTTGAACATCTTACCCTTCTGACAGTTGAGGAGAGTGAGCTTCTTCTTGCTCTCTGTCAGGGACTTTAGGGCAGGAAGAGAGAGTAGAGAATGTGTCCTCACAGTGCCGGTGGTGCTTTGGACGTATGGGCCACTGCTATGGGGAAGGATTTGTATACATTCCAACAGCACCAAAAGCTAGACTGTGGCTGCTGACTAGAAAAATCACAGCAACCCTAGTATTTCATCCATAGCCAGAGCCTGGCCAAGGCAAAAATGGTGACATTGCACTGTAGTGATCAGGACAGAATCCCAAACGCAATGTGTTGAAGAGCTAGAGGAAAGAGAGAAGGGGTGAAGAAAGAAAATGGATACATATATATTGAGGATGGAAATATCTATCTCTTTTTCTGGGAAAAACCACTCTACCCTGAAGAAATGTATGGATGGTCAGCTTTAATTTATACCAAGAAAGGTTTATTAAGCCTCTGCAATATATAAACTATTTGACTAGATTCTTGAGAGAAGAGCTACAAAGATGAACAAGAGTTCCTGCCGTGTCTCCATGGTGACATGTGGGCCTTACCTCCTTCAGTTCCTTATTCAGATCTCACTTTTTCAATGAGGTCCACCCTGACCACCTTTTTAATACTGCATCTGCCCCCAACCCCACCCCAGTACTCCTATTACCTCTTAGCCCTACTTTTGCCATTTTGTCCATAGCACATGTCTCCTTTGGACAAAGTAAATATATTTAATATACTTTTTAAGGAGTGTTACTCCTCTGCCACCTCCAAGAGGCCAGACTCCTCCTCCAATAGGTACAACTCCACCTCCCTCCTTGTGGGAACCAAATTCTCAAACAAAGTGTTATTCCAGAAACATGTAACATGCACTCTCCTGAATCTCTTCTGTTCCACCTGGAGCCTGGCAGGAGGGCCATCCTCCATCACCTCTTAACACGTCCCCCGTGAATCCTACCGTAGTACACAGGGACAGAGAGGCATTCGTTCAGTTCCTGCTGGCAGACAACCAGTCATCACGCATAGTTCTAACAAACTTAACTTTCCACCAGGGAGACCTGGCATTCAGAATGGTGGTGGTCAGACTGATTTCATGACACACCAAAACGTTGTCCCTGAGGGTGCTGGGAACCTGCAGCCACTCCCTCCATATCCTCTGAGCACAACTAGTGGACAAGTTCCTTCTGCTTTACAGACAGGGGGTCTGCTGCTCCTCCATCATATGCAAATGCAAGTATCTTCACTATGATATACTTCCTTACTTTAGTTTGTTTATTACTTAGTGTCAGTTTCCACACACACCGTACCCCCAGGACAGGCATCTTTGTGAGTTTTATTCCCTCGTGTACTTTAAATGCTTTGAACAGTGTCCGGCACATAATAAACTTTCAATAAATAGTTGTACTTTAAATGCTTTGAACAGTGTCCGGCACATAATAAACTTTCAATAAATAGTTGTTGAGTGAAAAAGTTCACATGTCTCCCAGAGCCCAGAAACATTCTTTACTACCTCCTACAGAAACTTCTGGGATTACTGAGAACTTATAAAAACGGTGACTTCTCCAATGAGGGCGCCCAGGAATGAAGGTTTTGGTGAACGAGTCGGTACATCCTTACAGGTCACTGATCTCACTGTGCAACCGACTTTCCACAAATCACTATCCATGGCTTTCCTTCACAGATCAGCCCTCAATTGCTGTGCAGCTGGGTCGTCTATCACCTCAGTTCAGATGTTTTACTGAGACTGATAGTGCAGCTTTTCTTTTTGTGTGTAAGTACGCTCATGGTATGACGCAGAGGATTTATGCATCTAGGAACCATGTTAAGGAAGTTTCATCAATTCTGTTACAAGCCCACAGCCCCGTATTTCAAAGGAATGTAATCGCCTTCAACATATTACACAGTTTAATCGTTGACAGAACCCTACAGTCTGGCCCCGCTCGTTGCCATAAATATCTGGTGCACCAGCTGGGTTCTGAACAAGAGACAGCTCCCACCCCAGCCCAAACACATTGCATGGACCAGCACAGACTCCAAATGGCTCCCACCTAGTACCCCTCTCGTAGGTAGCTCTCTCAAATGTCACATCCCAGCCTGATGACACGTTCTAGAACATCCATGCAGAAACTGTGGCAGGTAACCAGATATTCATGTTTTATGATAAACAGTCTAAAGTTCCTAAATATGAAAAGGCTCAGTCAGGGTCACAAAATTTTTAATGGCAGTGAGACCAGATCACATTTCTTACATTGTTGGATTACACAAATGACCCACCACTTGGTGCTGCACCAACCTTTGATTTTCAATCATTCATCTCTCAGGGCTTCTCTTTCATTTGTGCTGGGATTACTCCTGAGATAATCAACTCCAGGGAAAATAGAGGCCCTGCTAACTGATGCACTTAATCCCTACTCTAACTTCTCAAAAAAATGGACCTCTGTAATCTTTATCCCTAACTTATTAAAAAAAATTTTACAATTCTCTTGCTAATATGACCTGCCATGCTTAGGTCCTGAAGCCATAAAGACACACCTGCTTTGCTGACATGCCTTTCTATTTCCAACAGAGAGAGAGTACCAGGGAAATTAAAAGGCACCAGTTCTCTGCATTGAAAAAGCCTCATTCAAAGCCAAGAATATCTGCTCCATGGCCCAGCAGTGACAACATTACCTCTTGGGCTTGACCTAGCTGTTGGAACTGTGAAATTTTACACTAGCATCTGCTAAAGCCAACTAAGAGCACTTTGTCTCACTATTTAACTCCTGCCTTCTCTTTTCTTACATAGGTACCAGTTATCTTTGGCCATGAATAAACCACTCCAAGCTTGTTGGCTTAAAACAATAGCCATTTAGGTCATGATTCTGCAGATCAGCAATATGGACTGGTACAGCTGGGCAGTTCTTCTGATGCAGGCTCAGCTGATCTCAGCTGGCAACACTTGTGTGTCTGAAGCCAGCGACCCAGCTTCTAAGTGTTGGGCTTACTGCCAGCTGGAGCATCGGAGCAACTGAACCACGTACCTCTTACTATGCTGCAGACTAGCCATATCTTGCTCACGTGAGTGTTCAGAGTTTGAGGAGCAGGGGAGCTTCACTGTGTGAGCATTTTTCAAGTCTGTGAGTGTTTCTCATGTCTGCTAGTGTCCATCGGCTAAAGCAAGTCACAAGTCTAGCCCAAGAGTTAAAAGGCCCACTTTGTGAAAGAAGCTACAAAGTCACATTGCAAGGCCATGAATACAGGGAGAGAAAGAAATTATGTGGCTATTTTTTGTAATTTTCCATCAAACTATGCATGGAAGGGGTTGTGATATGTGTAAGTGCTAATACAGGGAGAAGATTGGGAATTTAGTGATTACTAAATTATCTAGTCACATCTGATTTCCTCAAGAGACTATTGGTTTAGGATATCTTATGCATTCATTCACTTATTTAACAAATATTTATTGAGAACCTACTATATGCCAACCCCTATTCTAGGCACTGGTGATAGAAACAGACAATACCCCTGCTCTTATTAAGCTTATAATCTAGTGGGGCACAGATGGACAATAAATAAATAAGTGTATAATAGATCTGACTATAAGAGCTATAAAGAAAACTAAAAATGGATAAAGGTATAGAGAGTAAAAAGAGTAGGATGTTGTTTTATTTAGGGTAATCATGGATGGTCTCGCTGATAATATCTTGAAGGAATACTTGCAGAAAGCAAGGGAACAATCCATATGGATGGTTGGAGAGCATTCCAGGCAGGGAAAGAGTAAATGGAAATCCCTGAGGTAGGATCATCTCTGTTTGGAGTAACAGCAAAGAGGCCAAAGTGGCTGGTGTGGAGCGAGTGGGGGGAGAGAGAGAGGATATGAGACAAGTGTTAGTGGCCAGACTGTATGGGGAAGAGTAAGCCATAATAAGAAGTTTGCATTTTAGTCTGAGTGAGGAGGGAATTTTTGACCAGTTGAGAACAGAGATGTGGTATGACCTGACCGAAGTTTTAAAACTGTTTGCTTTGTACAAAATACACTCTGGAAGGAAACCAGCTGTGAGGTTATAGTTTGGGTCACACTGGGTTCCCAGGCTTCCTAGATCACAGCTGATATATATTGCTCAGTTCTGTTTATGATCTCCTGTGTTGGCTGAATTTGGCAGGAGGATGGCCAGGAGAGAGAAATCCTTCAAGACCTTGCTCAAAGAGGGAGGCATGAGATTTTTCACACCCACCTGTAGAACTGAGTGATGAGAAATGGAAGGGGAAGGAGGAACAAATTCATCTGAGAGTCTAGCTATCCAGCCACTATAGAAGCCATGTCTGCCTCCTTCCTTCACTGAGTAGACCATGGGAAGGCTGGTGGTTGTTGAGCTGGCACTGGTGAGAGGAAAAGAATAGGGTTGGAAAGGAGTCACCACCATGTGAACAAATGCCAAAGCAAGACAGATGGCTCAACATCATTGACATTTATCACAGGGCCAGAGCCAATGTTTCAAGGAACAGGAGCTCCAATGAATGAGACTAAACCTCAGGAGGGGTGACCATTGGACTGGAGGGATTTGCTATCGGTGGCCTGCTCTGTGTTTGGGAACTGGATTTCACCAAAACACATGTAAATACACACACAAAAAGCCTAATTCTCCAACATTCAAATCTTCCATCCTTCCATTTCCAGCTTCCCTCACACTCCATTGTTCTCGGAGGCCCTTCACCTAATGGTTAAAGTCAAGTGAAACTTTATGGGGAAACTGAGGAATTTCCCTTCTCTTGTCAACTGGGTCCAAGCAAATGGCTTTCTCTCTATCTTCTTAGACCTCTCACTCCCTACAAGCCCAACTCTGCTTCTTTCTCTCCTCTGTTATCTCCATTTCTAACATAGGGGACACTGAAGCCAGTTGCAGCTTACAGATATGTCACTAACAGGAAGGACAATGATGGACCATCAGAACCAGACCCATCTTTTCCATCCCCGCCCCATGAAAGACTTGCCTGTCCTAAGCAGCAGTGAGTAGTTTAGGTTTCAAAGGGCAGACTGAGATTTTGCAAGATGCAGTAAACGTATTGGTCAAGAATATGGGCCTAGGAGTCAGTGTCTTACCCTGGGCCCTGCCTGGACCACTTATCAACGGTATAAATCTTGGACAAATGATTCAATCTCACTCAGCCTCAGTATTACATTAAAAAATGGTCATAATACTACTTAGTCCATAAGGTTTTCATGTGGAGTAAATGAAAAATTATATATAAAGTTCTTTTGGCATAGTATCTGACACATTGGAAGAAACAGGAGACTTTTTTTTTTTATTTTATTAAGGAGAGAGGCTGGTATATAGCTCCCTCCACACAGAATGCCAGTAAATGAGTGTTTGCACAGCCTGGACATGTACAGGCAGTGTTCAGAGTAGGTTCACTGGCAGGGGTTAGGGAGTGAAGTGTATCTTTTCCACTACTACATTCAATTAAAAATAATATAGAAGCACATTTGGTGATATGGTGATAAGTCTGATCCTAATAATCAGAACCTTCCTCTGGTTGCCCTGCAGATGGCCATAATAGGAGGGGGAGGCAGGGAGGGGCTCCACAAGCTCTCACAGAATCACAGTGTAGTAACGAAGGCCTTCTCATCCCTTCCTCTTCCATCCTCTCTGATTCTCCCCAGGTCGGCAAAAATGTGAGCACTCATTAAAGCAAATGTCTCAGGGGGTGGCCGGTTAGCTCAGTTGGTTAGAACGCGGTGCTCTTAACAAGGTTGCTGGTTCCATCCCCGCATGGGCCACTGTGAGCTGCGCCCTCCACAACTAGATTGAAACAATTGCTTAACTTGGAAATGATGGGTCCTGGAAAAACACACTCAAAATAAATAAAAGTGTTTGTGGTTTTTTTTAAATTAAAACTATTAAAAAGAATAAAAAGCAAATGTCTCAAGATGTTTTAAAGAAATGGCTCACAAGGTAATCTTCCAGGATTTACTTCAGATGGTCAAATTAATTAGTTGGAAGCTTAAATGAAACCGATGAAAGGCCCTGAGGACAGAGAACTACAGAAATAAAGAAGTCATGACACTGAATGGTGAGATATTTGCCTTCTTGAGGCCTCCTTTACAGAATCCAGGCTGTTGCAGAAAATCCTGTTGAAAGTCATCAGGCTGCCTAGCTCCCAGGTCCCACACTGCCACCAAGATGGTGGACGGCTAAAAGCCTCATGTTTTCTCATCTTTAAAAATGAAAACATTGGAAATCTTAGCCACAGTAACCAGGTATCCAAATTGGAAAGGAAGAAGTAAAACTGTCATTATTTGCAGGTAACATGATACTATATAGAGAGAACCCTAAAGATTCTACCAAAAAACTATTAGACCTGATAAATGAATTCAGTAAAGTAGCAGGATACAAAATTAATATTCAGAAATCTGTTGCATTTTTACAAACCAATAACAAATTATCAGAAAAAGAAATTAAGAAAACCATCTCATTAACAATTGCATCAAAAAATAAAATAAAATACCCAGGAATAAATTTAACCAAGGAGGTGAAAGGCCTGTACTCAGAAAATTATAAGACATTGAAGAGAAAAATTAAAGATACAAACAAATGGAAGCATATACTGTGCTCATGGATAGGAAGAATTAACATCATTAAAATGACTATACTACTCAAAGCAATCTATATATTTAATGCAGTCACCATCAAAATACCAATGGCATTTTTCACAGAACTAGAATAAATAATCCTAAAATTTATGTGGAACCACAAAAGTACCCCAAATAGCCACGGAAATCTTGAGAAAGACAAAGTTGGAGGCATCAAGCTATCTGATATCAAACTATACTACCAGACCATAGTAATCAAAACAGCATGGTACTGGCATAAAATAGACACATAGATCAATGGAACAGAACAGAGAGCCCAGAAAAAAATCCATGCCTATATGGTCAATTAATCTATGATAATGAAGGCAAGAATATACAATGGAGTAAAGACAATCTCTTTAATAAATAATGTTGGGAAAACTGGATAGATACATGCAAAAAAAAATGAAACTAAACCACCTTCTTACACCATATATAAGAATAAACTCAACATGGATTAAAGACTCAAATGTAAGACCTGAAACCATAAAATTCCGAGTAGAAAACATAAGCAGTAAACTCTCTGACATTGCTGTTGGTAATATTTTTTTTCTGATATATCTCCTTGGGCGAGGGAAACAAAAGCAAAAATAAACAAATGGGACTACATCAAACTAAACAGGTTTTGCACAGCAAAGGAAACCATCAACAAAAGGAAAAGACAACCTCCTAAATAGGAGAAGACATTCGCCAATGATACATCCAATAAGGGATTAATATCCAAAATTTATCAGGAACTCATACAACCCAATACCAGAAAATTTTAAAAATATACAGAGGGCCTGAATAGACATTTCCCCAAAGAGGACATGCAAATGGCCAATAGACATATGAAAAAATGCTCAATGTCACTAACCAAGAGAGAAATGCAAATTAAAACCGCAATGAGGAATCATCTCACATCAGAGTGGCTATCATCAATAAATCAAAAAACGACAAGTGTTGCTGAGGATGTGGAGAAAAGGGAAACCTTGTTCACTGTTGGTGGGATTGCAAACTGGTGTAGCCACTATGGAAAACAGTATGGAAGTTCCTCAAAAAATTAAATATAAAACTACCTTATGACCCAGCAATTCCACTTCTGGGTATTTTCCAAAGACATCCAAAACACTACTTTGAAAAGATATGTGCATCCCTATGTTCACTGCAGTGCTATTTACTATAGCCAAAATATGGAAACAGGCTAAATGCCCATCAGTAGATGACTGGATAAAGAAGAGGTGGTACATATATACAATGGAATATTACTCGGCTATAAACAAGAATGGAATTTTACCATTTGTGACAATATGGATGAACCTAGAAGGTACTATGTTAAGTGAAATAAGTCAGACTGAGAAAGACAAATGCCATATGATTTCACTTAGATGTGAAAATAAAGAAAAAGAAGAAAAAAAAACCAATACAAAAGCAGAAACCAACTCATACATAGAGAACAAACTTATGGTTACCAAATGGAAGGGGGTTGAGGGACTGGGAGAAAAAAATTAAAGAAATTAATAAGTACAAATTGGAAGTTATAAAATAGTCATGAAGATGTAAAGTACAGCATAGGGAATATAGTACATAATATTGTAATAACTACGTATCAGGTGTCAGGTGGGTACTAGATTTATTGGGGGATAACTTCGTAAAGTATGCAAATATCTAACCACTATGCTATACACCTGAAACTAATATAAAATAATATTGAATGTCAACTGCAATTGAAAAATTAAAATAAATAAATAAATTTTAAAATAAAATTTTAAAAAATGAAAACATTTTCTTGGTCAATGTTTCTCAAGTTAGACATTTACTTCAGAATATCTGGGAAGTTGGTTTGAAAATGCAAAATATTGGGTCCAGCAGAGAACACTGGAGTCTAAGCACACAGATCCCAGGAATCTGTATTTGTAATAGCCCCTTCACAGTCAAGTTTGAGAACCAATGGCCTACAATAGATCTCTGAGACACACAACTACTAGTTTTGACTAGCTGTCTGCTACTCACTCAGAGGAAGGCTCTAACAAGATTTGTTTCTCCTGCCAGTGCATTTGCAATCTACCAGAGATAGATAGAATAGTGAGCATATAATCAGCATAGCTAACATCCGACGTGTCCTTGGCAAGCTGCAGCTCTGTCTCACCTGCTGTTCCCTCCTAGCCAGGACCACCCTGGATCACAAACCTGGCTAGCTCTGGCAGCCATGTTACTACATAACTGAAGTCCAGCTCTATTTAATAAATGCAAAGCACACTTGCAAGCACCCACACATGCACAAAGCAAAGGCTTGTTATGGAGTAGTCATCTTGTGTTTGTCTTGTGTTTGATGATTACTTTATTAATCACCAAAGCAATCCTGGGAGGTAGGTACTACTTTGTCCCCATTTTAACCATAAACAACAATGCAGCATAAGTTCCGTATGTGTCCATAATCACCCAACTAAGAACTAGGGAAGCCAGGACTTGAACCCAGGTAATAAGATGTCAGAGTGAGTGTTTTTATATTCCCATGCATAACTTAACCTCCAGTGGTAGGGTTTTAGGCATCGGTTTTAAGGGAGAATCTTAAAGGATCACAAATCTCTACACTCCATCAGTGAAATAAGGGGAATTGAAGTCGCAGTTCTCCACTCTTCTTTCCAACCTTAAAAGTCAATTAAAATGAACAAAGTTTGGTGATCCCTTTGCCTAGGTCAATGGATCTCTTTGTAGAGAGGGCAATCTGGAAAGTGCAGGAACATTATAGGTTGTCACAATGACTGGGAGCTAATGTCATGTAGGACCTGCAGCTGACTAAATGGTCTGCAGCTCTCAAGGCAGGTCCACAAAAAAGACTTGTGCCCTCCCACCCCCCTGTACAATGAGGGTACCCATGGAGAAACTCCCATAAGTAATGGAGATACGGTGTCCAGTTAAAGAATTCTAATAGTGCTCCCTCAAGATAGGGAGGAGTACTGAGCAATCAGTCTCCTCAGGCCCTCTCCATTTCAAGTCTGACCATTCTTGTTCAGAGATTCTGTTTATGAGACTTTTGGCAATTTCAGACAAGGCTTTATCTATATCAGAAAAAAAGAAATCATATTGGCATTTGGGTATCATCCCATCATCTACCTGAATTATACTGAATGTGTTTTCGCCAACTATATAGAGAACTAAGACCAAAGCAAGCATATTCTGTGTCGGTAACTGGAGCATAAAAGATTGCAACAGCATAAACAAAGGCTAGATAAAAATATGCTTCTTCCATGAGTCTGTACCCAGCAATGGTTATATTAATCACCATTATCATTATAGTTACCCTCCTCGGCAACATCAGAATCAATTCAGCAACTGTTTCTCTTCGTGACGTCTCCCTATTACCACATGGTATTAATTGTATCCGAGTTGATTTTCTGCTCCTACTGCTTAACAGCTGTGTGGGAGTAAATATCCCTCAGAGACACCAGCTCAGGCTGCCAGGACTCAGGAAATTGATCCAGATGTTGAGCAGCAGGATCAGGGGGCAGCTGCAGAATAGAATTCACTTGTGTCTATGCTAAACTTAGTGATCAGTGTCTGGTGTTAAGGATTCTGAGACTTCCTTTGAAAAACAATGAGCCATCAAAGGGTTAAGAGCTTGAGTTTTGCTTTTTGTTAGTTTAATCTAGGTCAGAAAGATTCATCCTAAGGAACTTCTATCTGGCTTCTTCTTTAAAAAAATACATACAACCACCATCAAGAGAATAGCCACACCGATTCCCTAAACATCTGATTAAAAACTATAACTATACTAAATTTCTATTGTGGTTATTGGGGAACAAAGCTGTCTCAGCACTTTGATATTTTTTTTTCAAAGTACATTTCAAAGCACTTTAGTTTGTGATTCTGCAAATTAGAGCTCTCACACTTTTTTCCCTAGACAGACCCAGGCAATTACATTCCAAAGCAACAGCTATTTCTGTCCCTACCTTTAGAGTCTCCAATTGGCTGGTGAAAGTGCCAGAAAACCTGTTGACTTCATCTCTTTTGCTGCTTTTTATCAGTTCCATTGCCTCTGGGCATCACAAACTGTGTTTGTTTTACTTAATTTTGTTTTAAGGATCTAGCACTGAGTTAAGATTCAAGTCACTTAGCTACGCCTCTTAACTGCTTCTTTGTCCATGTAAGTCTGGTGAGGTTACCTGGGCCACTATTTCTTCATCTATTAAAAAATGGGACTAATAGCTGGTCTTTTCACTGCTGGCTAGGTGAGCAGCAGTGAGTTATACAGGGGAGACCATGAAATGGAGAGCAGAGAGGCAAGCCCTCTCAAATCCTCTATGAAGGTAGGTAACAGGAGAAAAACTTCTGGGAAATCCTCTGTAGGCAGGAGCCTCATATTGCTTCCTTTATTGCCATACTATACTCCTAAGAAGCTATCCTACGTAAGGCCATAATGATGGGCTCACAGATTTTTACATGTGAATGCAGTTTGTTCAATATTTGCAATAATGAAAAGTTACAACCAATCTAAATATCAACAAGAGAAGATTAGTTAAGTAAATTATGTTACATCCATGCAATTACATATAATGTAGCCACTAAATTAAGGTTTTCAATGATTTTGCAATGCCTTTGGAAATTTTTCAAACTAGGTTTCAAAAATGATTAAAATTCAACCGTTTCAATTTTTTTCAAAATTTGGCACATCCACACATGTAGATAATCATGTGTGTATAACGTGTGAAAAAAGCAAGGGGAAGGAGATTAAGAGACAGAGAAATACACCAAAGAATATTAGTAATTGTTTATCACTTGATGGGCTCTTGTGTGACTTCTATTCTTTCTTTATGTTTCTAATTTTGCAATTTTTCTAATATTAATATTTGTTACCTTTATAATCAAGAAAAATGAATATTATTTTTAAAGCTAATTTGTTTGTGAAACTATTAAAATTGTATTTTAAAATAGTTTTAAGATGTGGGAAAACGCCTATATAAAACAATCAAGGTAAATTCTTATTTCACTTAGCAATATGCGTTTAACTTTTGTCCATGTCTTCATGGAGGATAAACGCTTAAGACTGCAACTCTGTCCAAAGTAATAGGCACAAAAACAAAACGGTAAATACATGAAAATATTAACATTGGTTAGTTCTGAATGACAGGATTGGGTGATCTTAACTTTTTTCCTTAAATTTTTCTTAATTAGAACACAACAAACAACAACAAAAAAATTGGGGGAGGGGAGAGTTAAAAAAAGTAGCAGTGCCAATATTGGTAAAAATAGACATTTTAAAAATTTTAATATTAAAAATAGTTTGTAAAAGCTTTTGTGTACCCAGTTATATAAATTCACTCCTCATAGATATAATACCTATATTCTACTACATGAAGTGGGGAGGGATTTTCCTTCTTGTGAACCCAGCACAACGTGGCCAAGCTAAATATCTCTAGAGCCCCAGCGGATTAACTAGGCCAACCACTGCCCAACACCCATCCTGCCATCCAGCCTAGACTTGGCATCACCATGCCCATCTGTGCCAGCGAAGCTGCAGGCTGCTATCCCTCTCCACGTCAGGACTGGGAGAGATAGGTCATGGAGTGTTCTGAAGTTTTATATAAAAATCCATCATCAACTATTCAAAAAGCAAATTTCTAGTAGTCTTTTAATATTTCCTCATGCTGATGGTGTGGAAAATCAAACTGTGATTAATTAAAAATATGATTCACAATGAGACAAACCTCACTTCTTGGCTTTGAGCAATGCTGCAGAATGGAACCGTAATTTTTAAAAATGTATTTTAAAAAACAATTGAGATCTAAGGACATGCGAGTCATTTCCAACACACTGTAAAATGTCCTAGTATTTCCCACCCATAATCCACGACATATACACATACATTTGTACCCAAACTGCAAATTTAGACAAATGGGTATAATATAGTCATCTTTGTCAAATATATAGAAAGAAAGGCAAGGAAAATTGCAAATTCTATTAAAATCATTAAAATTGAATTTTAACTTTAATAAGCATTTCTGAGATTTTTTTATTTCTGTACAGAGATGTGAGGAATTAAAAATAATGATGATGATGATGATGATGATGATAATAATAATAATATCTTTGGATTTTTGCCGCTGTCTTTCCCACAACAAAAAAAAACTTGTATTCCCTCATTTCCTGTCTCCTACACCCAGCTTCGCCTTTGCCTGGCTCTTGTGGTCTAGCGTCTCCCTCTTCCTGAGCATGAAGAGGTCTGATCACTCCATATGTGATTGGAGTTGCTGTCTACCCAAAGCATATGTGTTTAATCAACTTTAATACTCCTGCAGTCCAGAGGAAGTGAAATGCTCAGGACTGGGAATAATTATCATTTCCATTACATTAGCAAGGTTTCCTGGTGTGCTAGCGGAGCGGGGCTTCTCCATCACTCCACTAACGCTGGCTGGCAGCTTAGGGAAGAGCAGTCGTTGACTGTCCAGTCTGTCACTGAAATGCACACACACCAGACCTCTTCCTCCTCATACTTGCAGTTGTTCTCCCTTAATTTTCCTCCTTATCTTGAGGTCAGAGGGTCTACTGTGATTTTTGAGTCTTTCTCATTCTCCTCAATGTGTCCTTGATGATACTCTTCATTAGGAAGCAAAATCAACCTACATAAATATGGACAGACAATTTTCAAGAAACGAGCCAAAAACATACAAGGGAGAAAAGAAAGCCTCTTCAATAAATGGTGCTGGCAGAATTGGATAGCCACGTGCAAAAGAATGAAACTAGAATACTATCTGTCACCGTGTACCAAAATTAACTCAAAATGGATCAAAGACCTAAACATAAGACCTGAAACAATAAACTGCATAGAAGAAAACATAGGTACCAAACTTATGGACCTTGGGTTCAAAGAGTATTTTATGAATTTGACCTCAAAGGCAAGGGAAGTAAAAGGAAAAATAAATGAATGGGATTGTATCAAACTAAAAGGCTTCTGAACAGCAAAAGAAACCATCGACAAAATAAAGAGGCAACCAACTGACTGTGAGAAGATTTTTGCAAACAACATGACCAATAAAGGGCTAATACCAAAATATATAAATAACTCATACACCTCAACAAGAAAAAAACAAATAATCCAATTTAAAAATGAGCAGAGGACATGAAGAGACATTTCTCCAAAGAGGACATATAAATGGCCAATAGACATATGAAAAGGTGCTCAACATCACTAATCATCAGAGAAATACAAATAAAAACCACAATGAGATATCACCTCACCCCAGTCAGAATGGCTAGCATCAACAAGACAAATAATAACAAGTGTTGGAGAGGCTGTGGAGAAAAAGGAACCCTCATACACTGTTGGTGGGAATGCAGACTGGTGCAGCCGTTATGGAAGGCAGTGTGGAGGTTCCTCAAAAAATTACAAATAGAATTGCCATATGACCCAGCAAACCCTCTCCTGGGTATCTACCCCAAAAAAATCAGAAAACATTTATCCATAAAGATTTGTGCTCCTATGTTCACTGTTTATTTACAGTGGCCAAGACATGGACACAACCAAAGTGTCCTTTCATAGATGATTGGATAAAGAAGATTTGGTATATATACATAATGGAATATTATTCTGCCAAAAGAAAACATGAAATAGTGCCATTTTGCGACAGCATGGATGGATCTTGAGATTATTATGCTGAGTGAAATAAGTCAGACAGGAAAAGTTGAGAACCATATGATTTCACTCATATGTGAGATATAAAACCGAAGGCAACAAGAGAATAGGACAAACAAACAGAGAAACAAAAACTCATAGACATAGACAATAGTTTAGTGGTTACCAGAGGGTAAGCGGGGAGGGAGGTGGTAGATGAGGGTAAACGGGATCAAATATATGGTGATAGAAGGAGAACTGACTCTGGGTGGTGAGCACACAATGTTAGATATAAATAATGTATTGCAGAATTGTACACTTGAAACCTATGTCATTTTACTAATCATTGTCACCCCAAGAAATTTTAATTAAAAAAATAAAATACAATAAAAGCTTTAATAAAATTGATATATCAATAACAAGATTTCAAAAAAGAAGAAGCGAAATCAAAACCTGTGGCCTTTACAAGCCAGTGAAATATTAGTGGGCTCCTAGGCAGTCCAAATAAGAAAGTTCCAGAGAGTATCAGGATCCGCAGATGGGCCAGCAGCTGCTGAGCCAGGCTGGAATCCCCAACTCCACATCAGCCTTCAGACCAGGAGTCCTGGGGACATTTGCTCCCACACAGTTCTCTCCAAGGGAAACATTTGGGGGTACCTGAGAGAACCAGCGAAGGCACAGAGGAGCTGAGTTCTTTTCTTAACTCTATTGCTAATCATGCAAACTATGTGAGCTCTTTGACTTCTCTGAATTTTGATCTTTTTCGTAATGTGAGAAGAAAAATATCCTTCCTACTCTCGTTCTTATTGTAAAGATCAAAGGAGATGATCTTTGAGAAGGCTCTTTATACAACATAAAGCACAAGGATAACAAGTAAGAAGTGGCTTAAAGGAACAATGAAACCAGATAATCATGATAGACATATAGATAGATATCGCTTATCTTGGCGGGGGGGGGGGGGGGGGGGAATGCACCATTTCTCACACTGCAGGAAGAAGGATGAACAGATAAAAATTTGCCATTTTCCAATATATATCAAAAAGCATTCAAAATGTACATACCCTTGGACCTAAAAAATCCACTACACTGCTCTTAATTTTCAGTCTTAGCATGTCAGAGTTACGTGTGGATTTGTAGCATATGTAGAAATTAATTTCATTAAAGCCTTTCTCTGGTCTTCAAACTTAGAAATATTACCCAACTACATACTTGGAGTAATTCTAGTATTGAGAATGTTGTCAATGACATCTGTATTCCAGTAACTTCACATAAAAATAAAATACATTACATAATTTTAGAAATTATTTATGACTTTTCATTCACTGGTGATCAATCAAACAATCGCATGTAAATGTGTGCATATATGTGTACATATGTGTATAAAAAGGTCAGAAAATATAATAGTAAGAGATTAGAAGCTAGCTGTGGGAGGTAAAATGAAGGATTTTTTTAATTGGAAAACTATAGTTTTCAATTATATTTGCAATAAATACACTTACTTTTGCATATTAATTTAGTCCCTTTTAATTTATAATACAACATAAATCAATGTGTGACTAATAAACCACACAACACTAATAACTGCAGAAAAGGAAAATCAAAAGAATATGAGCTGAAAGATTTAGTAGTGACAGAAAAAGGATATTCTAGTCCAAAAGAAGAGTAGGAGTTAAAATTTGGAGTCAAAAAAGAGAATAACATGTACAGGATACAATAGAAGAAAAATTCTGGTAAAAAGTTATGGATAATAACATCTGATAGGGAAAATAGAGGCAGAATAGAAAATATTACATTTTATTCTATCGGCAATTGGGGCCCGGCCATTGTTGAGACTGAATGTTCAATATATATATATTTAAGATATAGCACTATTTGGATATTAAGGTAAGATTCTGAGCATTCAAACCTGGGGACAACTAATTTTGCTGATTCCTGCCCAACCACTTTGTCTCTATCACAAGAGCTCTCCTGTCTTCCCCACTGTCACCCATCACAGCTGCACCTTTCTCCGGTTCAGCTCTAAACCTCCATAAAGAGGCAACACCTCTGGAGAGAGTTGTATTACTTTAGGTATCAGTGAAATGTGGACAGTCACCGCAAAAATCTCAATTCTTCAATAAACAAAACAACTACAGTGATTGTTGGCTCTTTGTTGGCAGAAAAAGAAAAGCAATACAAGGTTCCAGGAGGCTTTGAGGAAGTCACCAGTTTAAAATTTGAGAATTTGTAGCTCATTCCTGAGGCACTTTGCAATTTCTGTCCAGTCCCCCTCCAAAATTCCAGAGTTGCCCCAAGGTCTGCTTTCAAGTACAACAATCACTCAGGTAAAAAGGTAAAGAAAGGCTAACTACTTCTCCTATACTGGTGTTCATTACGGTCATTTTTTGAACAAATATTTTTACTTGTCATCTTTTTGAACAAATATATTCCTGAATGAAACAAGAAAGCCTTTTGAAATGTTTCTATTACATTTCTGTCAGACCATGAAAAGGTGACCGTCTAAGGTAAAGATCACGCACTGATCTCTTGAAGGTTGGCTGTAGCCCTCAGACATGCTTCGCTTGGTAATCACAGGCTTTATAAAAATTGTGCTAATATCTTTAAATTCCATGTAAAAAAAAAATCCAGATTTCTTGTGTCTCCTGAAAAATCAGGAGACCTGAGATCCCTGGGCTCACTCCTAAAGTGCCATAGCCTTTAGGCTGAGTAGACTTTTCTCCATTAGATGTGGCATGTGCTCTCCAATTTGTCACATTTCCCACCCCTCTATATGACCTTCTTCTAGACCTGTTAACCTCTCTGTCCCTGAAGCATCTGAGTGTGCCTCACAACACAAGCGATGGGATCTCTGTAGAAATCAAGACACACGATAATTGGGAACACGTTCTGAGAAAACCAAACAATACGAGAGTGCCGAGACTAGGGAAGTTTTAGAGCAAAAAAGAAACTAAGGTCAACCAAAAGACAACAAGGACTAACAGTCACGACATCAGTAGTAAAAAGATCTAGGTTCTTACCTTAGCTCTGCAACTCAGCTGAGAGACTCCAGCCACATCACTGAATGTCTCTGTGCTTCTGAGTCCTCACCGGTGACCCAAAGGAAGGAAGCAAACTGGTGCCTTAGATCTTGTGATCTAAGATGATGGTCAGCAAACTGCAGCCCTCGGGTTTCATCTAGCCAGCTGTCTGTTTTTTTCACAGCTCACTAGATAAGAATCGTGCTTTCGTTTTTCAATGGTTGGGGGGAAAATCAAATGAAAAATAGTATCTTATGCTATAGGAAAAGTGTATGAAATCCTAATTTCAGCAGCCATAAATAGAGTTGTATTGGAACCCTGCCACGTTTATTTATTAACATATTCTCTATGACTGCTTTCATAATGCAACAGCAGAGTTGAATATTTGCAACAGAAACTGGCCCACGAAGCCTAAAATATTGACTATTTGGCTCTTTATGGGAAAAGTTTGTGGACCTTAGCCTAAGACATCATTCTAAGCTGCTCCATTACAATATTAAACTCTACCAGAGAATTCTTCATTTGTATTTATATAAAGCATTCTTTCTAAAAGAATTTAAAGGTTCCAGGTGATTATTCCAGTGCCAAGTGTTTTACGAATGATGAAGGGCCTATTTACATAGACCTTTTTTCCATGGAAATAACAGTAGCGATCTCTTATTGGACACACACTATGTTCCAAGCATCTCATAGGTACTATCGCATTAAAATTCTATGCAATCTCTTCAGGTAGGTTTCATTATCCCCCTTTTTAAAGGTAAGTTAACTAACACTTATGAAATTTAAATAATATTCCCAAGGTTGACAGCTAATAAATGACCAAGTGAAAATTCAAACCTCAGTCTGTCTGACTACCAACCCAGTTTATTATAAATGTGCTCATTATAAATGCATTTATGAATTGAATGCCCATCCCCAGGGAGGTGAGGCCTAAAGATAAATTGAGAGTAACACCATACTCTGTTGCACCCAAAATTTATTTTCTCATCAACCCCATCCTGCCCCTAATTCTAAAACCCTACACATAATAGATTTCCCTGACTTACTTTTACTTTAAATCTCATCTTAGTCCATCAGAAATATTGCCATAGAAGCTGAGAACACCCAATGTTCCTCCATTTGATGATGGGATGCTGAGTCCTCATGAAAATAAAACCCTCTCAGTCACTGACATGCTGGACCAGTGGAGGGTTCACTCATGCTATGACCTTTGAAGCCATGCTTTTCACAGCATGCTTACCATTCTTGATGGCTAGTCATTCCTATCCTTAATACTCCCACTTTCATACTGGTAGGTGTCTTTTTTTTCCCCACTTTTTTAGTCAAAGCAGATGTTCTGGAATGGAGAGAAAATCGTCAAGCAGTACATTTGTGCCTTCAAGCAATAGATAAACCCTAAGTAAAAGAAAAGGGGAAGTAGAAAGAAAGAGTTGAGATAGAGCAGTGGTGAAAAGGAGGCTGACAGAAGTAAAAAGAGAGGAGAAACAGACTTCCCATGAATTAGAGAGACAGAGAGATGGATAGAGGTAAGAAAGAAAAGAAGGATGGCTAATGCAAGAGACATAAAGAAGAGAGCTATGAAAGAACAAAGAGACAGAAAATAAAAGAGACAGTCGTTTTCCCCAGAGAAGAAGGAAAACATCCAGCCTCCCTATTTCCCTAATCCTTTCCTCCCTGGATCCACCTGCAGTCGTTCCAATTTGAATCCAAATAATGTCTGAGATTTGGGATTCACTAGTAAACTAGCTCTGATTCCCTAATCCCAGCACCGGATGTTTGGGGGTATTGGGATTTGGAGTCAATTAATTCAGCCACCTGTAACATTCCTTCAGATGTTGCTACCATTTCATCTTAGTACAAAGTTATCTACAGATGCTGAGCCATTGCTTTCCCCACCCCTTACTTCCATGGCTCTGAAAAGCTGTGTCTTAGACTTTCTGGGCAACCTTATCCGCCCCATGCTCCTTTCCTTCCAAGCACAGATCTGAACATTGTGCAGGGATCCTAGAGAGAATGCATCATTTTCTACACTCTTTAAACTTGTTTATTTGTGACCTCTTTATTGTGCTTGCTGCATGCTCATCTTGCTATGGAAAACAGAAAGAAAAACTTGTATTAGGTAAACAGAGTCTGATTTTAGTTTCTCCAACATAAGTGCTCATTATTTTGTGAGATAAAGAAGAGGCAAAATAATTTCGCTAAGGGAATTTGGGGCCAGCCTGATGGCACTCCCTCAGTTTGCCATCACACGGACTTAGAAGATCACTCTTCAAGAAAATGACCTTGTTGGGTGTCTCCTCAGATTTTTGCTGTCATATTCAAGTGGAGTATTTATAGGTACTCACCCTGCAAATGGTGATGATAGTCATTAGGAGTTTAAAAATACTAAACTCCTTACCTCCCAGTATTAACTGAAAGTTTCAATAGGTGCAATACATCGGGAGGTTTGTTTGAAGGACATCAATTAAAATCATTCCTGGGCCAGCCCGGTGGCTCAAGCGGTTAGAGCTCCACGCTCCTAACTCCAAAGGCTGCCGGTTTGATTCCCACATGGGCCAGTGGGCTTTCAACCACAAGGTTGCCAGTTCGATTCCTAGACTCGCTCAAGGGATGGTGGGCTGTGTCCCCTGCAACTAGCAAGGGCAACTGGACCTGGAGCTGAGCTTCGCCCTCCACAACTAAGACTGAAAGGACAACAACTTGACTTGGAAAATAAAAATCATTCCTCAGAATATTTTCTTAGCAAGTGCTAGCACCTGCTCTGCTCAGGCTAACACATGGGGGTCTTTGTGA
Source organism: Rhinolophus hipposideros (assembly GCF_964194185.1). Classification (NCBI taxonomy): domain Eukaryota; kingdom Metazoa; phylum Chordata; class Mammalia; order Chiroptera; family Rhinolophidae; genus Rhinolophus; species Rhinolophus hipposideros. Next base: position 42,490,449 of record NC_138050.1, on the reverse strand, counting down.
GCCAGGCAAGACACCCACGAGCTGTACTATTCTGATCCCATTTAGTAGCCTCCCAAATCTTTCATACCGTATATCCTCTACTTATTTTACAGTTAAGAGAACTGAGACTACAGTTAAACAAACACGTGGAGGAATTAGAATTAAAACCCATGGCCCTGATTTCAAGTCCATGGTTCTTCCCACTGTGTCACACTCCTCCTGCCTTTCGAAAGAAAATAATTTCTTCCAAGAACACAGATCATCTCTAGTTTTTAACATGTTTGAACAACAAGCAGTTTAAGAATCTCAACATACTCTCCTCCTATCTTTGAAAAATAAGGTCATAATGTAAACAGTGTGATCAAACAGAATTTGTAATGTCTCATTATAAGTTGAAGGACATTAAAAATGGTGGTTGCTAATAAGCATGCTGGGATTGTTACCTGTATTTCAAAGGACTTCTTGAGAGATGGGAAAAGGCTGATCTAGCACAATTATCTTGTACAGCAGTTAAAATTTTTAAATACTCCAATATGTTGATGGTAAGATTTAATCTTAGTGTAAGGATACCTTTATCAACCATTGGGATTGACTGTGCACACAAAGCAATTTAGATGCGCATGGTGGTTCCTGCCTTTAAGGATCTTCTTAAAATGCAATTCCTCTCCATGGATACTCATTTGTATTGGTGGAATTTCTTGCTAAGAAAACACAGTGTCTTTCAAAATCCCAAGTGGTTACCAACTTGTCACATTGGAAAGATAATACAATTTCAGCTGAATATTCCCTCTCCAGTCAAAAGTTAATGAGATAATGAGCTCAGTTTAATTTCCTGGTAAGGACACCAGTTTCAAATCACAAAGGCCCCTGACAATTCTGGCATTTCTCACCGCCTTCATTCTTGGTGCCTTCGTTTTTGGTGCCCTTCGTTTTCAAAGAAAAGGTGCAAGTTCTAGCTTTAGCCCAAACTTTCACCAATATGAATGTCATCTTAGCTGATATTTTATTCACATACCTGGTTGCACTATTTATATATCTATATCTATACCTATATCTACACCTACATCGAGAGAGAGAGAGAGAGAGAGAGAGAGAGAGAGAGAGAGAGAGAAAACTTGCAATGGACAAGATATTTTGCAAGGAACTGAGATTACATAACTGAATAAAAATCTATTCTAAGGGCATTCAGCCTAGTGTAGAAAACTGACAGAACCACCCAAAGTATTCTGTACTGGGAAAGGGGTGTAGAGTTGTGGGAACACCAAGGATGGGGCATTTAATCCTGCTTAGAGTAACGGGAAAAGGCTTCTTAGAAGAGATACATATTCAAGCTGAATCTTCAAGGATGAATAAGAATACCCAAGGTGAAGGAAGAAAAATACAAATGCTTCTTAAATTCTTTAAATGTGTCAGGGGTGTGGCATGTATGCAGGAAAGTGAAAGTGGATGAGTCTATTGTGGCCTGATGAGAAACTTGAATCTTATGTAAAGACTTTGTCTTTGTACCCTATGGTCCAAAACAATTACTATGGGTTCTTCAGCAAGGGAGCAGCAGCTTCACATTTGTATTGGAGAAAGAAAAGTGGCAGTGGTGATTAGAGAAACAAAAAGTGAAGTCAGAGAAACTTGGCAAGGGAAATTCAGAGACAGAATAGGAAATGGGGAGGACCTAAACCAGAATATTGGGAATGGAAAGGAAAGGGGTGTGTGTTAGTCACCTTCCTTCTACCCAGTAGTGCAAGCAGAGCTCCTGTGAGCTCTTCTGTTCTCTATCCTTTACACTTTAACTCTAAACAGTTTCCCAACTCTCACACACACTTTGGCTGAGAGCTAAAAACAAGGATTCCTGTATGCATTTGAATTTATTTTTGAAAATGAAGAGTGGCAGATAATAATATCTCTTCAGCTGAATCCCCAAAACACCAGCTGGTGGCCTCTTCAGGGTGACCTGGAACAAGCAACAGAGAGCGTGGATGACTGACTGTGTTTGCTACTGATTGAGTCTAACTCCAGGTTCTGCAGGTTGCCACAGCCAGCTGGAATGCTGTTACCTTCCAGCAGATACCCCATGTCTATCTTCATTTGCACTGAAAGACAGAGGCTCACATCTTTCATTTGAATAATGAGCAAAGATGCCCACAATAATGAAATCTGCAAATCTTTTTGTGATAGCATCTCTTCCTAATCATCCCATCTGTATCAGTTATTCATTCTATCATGTCAGAAAGGGCTCACTGACATGCATTCCTTCCCTCCTGAGGATTTCTCCCAGTTCAGGGTTTGAATTCATTTTCTGGATTTAGTACAGCAAAGTCTCCAGGATATTTTAGGGTAGGGATCTCCAAGTAATATAAGGGAATCTAGCGGCATAGCTCAGTCTTTCTAACTTAACCCTCCTCTTCCCTGGTTTCTGGGGTTTTTCTCTACAGAAGTAAGCAAAACCTGATAAAGGAACTACTTCTGTGTCCCCTAATACACCAAAATCTTAACATTTTGTTGTTGTTGTCACAGCTTTGAGATATAATTCACATACCATAAAACTCACTTTTTAAATATGCACAAAATTCAGTGGTCTTTAGTATATTCACAGTCATGCCACCATCATCACTATCTAATTTTAGAACATTTTCATTACCCCCCAAACAAAGTCCATATCTATTAACAGCTATTCCCCATCTTCCCCTTCCCTCCAGCCCCTGGCAAATACTGATTTAATTTCTGTCTCTTTGGACTTCACCATTCTGAACATTTCCTATAAATGGAATCATATAATATGTGGCTTTTTGTGTCAGGCGTCTTTCACTTAATATAATGTCTTCGTGGTTCATCCATGTTATAGCATATACCAGTATTTTATTCTTTTCTATCGACAAATAATATTCCATTTTATGCATCTATCACTTAATATTCCTTTATTCATTCATTTGATGGACATTTGGGTTGTTTCCCCTTTTTGGCAATTATGAATAATGGTACTATGAACATTGTGTAAAAGTTTTTGTATGGGCATATTTTTCGTTTCTCTTATGTACCTACCTAGGAGTAGAATTGCTTGGTCATATGGTAACTCTATATTTAACATTTTGAGGAACTGCCAAACTGTTTTCCAAAGTGACTGCACCAGTTTACATTTTCACCAGCAATATACGAAGGTTCCAATTTCTGCACATCCTCACCAACAGTTGTTATTATCTGTCATCTATATTTTAGCCATCCTACTGGATGTGAAGTGGTATCTCCTAAGTTTAATTTGCATTTCCCTAATGACTAATGATGTTGAGCATCTTCTTAAGTGCTTATTGGCCATTTGTATACTTTCTTTGGAGAAATCTCTATTCAAATCCTTTGCCCATTTTTTAATTGAGTTATTTGTTATTTTAGTGTTGAGTAGTACCAATTCTCTGTATATTCTAGATACTAGTTTCTTATCAGATATATGACTTGCAATTATTTTCTCCATTTCTGTGGCCTGATGTTTTGATTTCCTGATGGTATCATCTGAAGCACAAAGGTTTTAATTTTGAAGAAGTCCAATTTATTTATTTTTTCTTTTTTACTTGTGCTTTTGGTATCATGTCTAAGAAACTGTTGATTAGTCCAAGTGACTTACTCCTATATTTTCTTCTAAGAATTTTATAGTCTTAGATTCATGTTGAGTCAATTTTTGCATATAGTGTGAGGTAGAGGCCAGGACTTTAACCCTTAACTATTAATACATAAATCCTCTTTCTTTCTCCTGTCCCTGTGGTACTAATACACATACACACATTTATACTCTACCTATTTGTCTACGAGTATTTATCTATCTATCTATCTATCAATCATCATCCATCATCTCTATTTCTATCACCATCTTTATCTCTATCTCCATCTTTAGCTCTAGCTTTATCTCCCCCTCTACCTCTTCTGAAGGTAACACCTCCCAATCAAAATAACAGCTCCAATTCTTAAAAATTGAGCAAATTACTAGACCACTCTGAGGTTTAGTTTCCTCATCTATAAAAAGAGAAAAAACGTAGAATTCTACAAGTATGTCTAATAGAATTGCCAAAAGATTAAATGCAAAGGCCCTCTTTATTTTCCATCAACAACTTTATTGTAGTTCTTCCTCACAGAAACTTTGAAGGACTGTTGTTCGAAACCAGTAGTTATCAAACTTGACTATATATCACAATCAGCTGGCAAGCTTGTTACAATACAGATTACCGATCTTAACCCACACAGTGTGTGTGTGTGTGTGTGTGTGTGTGTGTGTGTTCAGAAGATCTGGGGTGGGGCTTAATAATAATTTTCATTTGTAGCAAGTCCCCAAGTGATGCTGATCCTGCTGGCCCAGAGATCACTCTTTGAAAATCATTAGGAATATAAAATGAGTGTGTATGGTGGAGAGGAAACCACTTGAGAGCAGGTAGGAGAAGAGCAAAAGCCCAAGGCTATGAGGAATCTTCTTTGGTGAACCACAAGGCTAGTGGAAAAATTAATTAAAATCACCTTGTAAATTTGAATCATATGTTTTGTCTTTACTGATGGAAGGCACCAGGAGATGGATTAAGAAAACCATATTTCACAAATCCCTAGATAATATATGTAACTTAATGACTCTTTATCTGATTTTTGTAAGTAGAAGTATAGAGTTCTGGTAATATTGCTCTTTAAATACGGAAATAGAATTAGAATACTTGGCCCAGACCAAGCCAGTGTCATCCTTGCCTCAGTCCTTAGGTATCTTGGCCAGGTAAGAGTCTGTGCAGCGCTGGGCCCAGTGCTGATTAACCCAAACCCAAAGGCAACTATCGAGTGCAGGGCTTCCTCTTCCCCTTACTCGGTCTATACTGTACCTACCAGAATCTCATCTTTGAATATTTGTCTCAACTCTAAGACCCTGTCATTACTCCTACTTATGACTCTCCAAACTTGGGGTTTCTTCCTGATCTCATTGATGTATGAAACATTTCCATTTCCTATGGACTCAGACTTGCCTCATCCCTCCAGCACCAAACACCCCATGCTTCCTCAGTTTGGAACCCTTTAGGAGTCATAGGAAGATATTCATGATACGCTAAAAAGCAGCTTGCATAACAATATGTGTAATATGCTGCTGGATTATTAAAAAAAAGTGTATAATACATAGAAATAGGTCTAAAAATTATACATCAAATTTGGGGTATTGTCAGTTAGGGTGATTTTTTTATTTGGGTTGTTTTTTGCATTCTTTTTTTTTCTTTGGCATCGAACATGTGCTACTTGTGTAATTAAGATAATTAACATAATTAAGTACCATAATGAGCACCTAAATATCAAAGTAACTTTGCCAGTTGAAAACAGCAAAGGACTTTAATAATTCACTGCTAAGGAAATACAAATGGTCCTTAAACATATGGAAATATGCTCATTTCATTCATCATAAGAAAATTGAAAAAAATCCAAAATTTTGACAATATACTCTATTAGCAAAAGTTCTAGGGAAACATATACTTTGATACCATGCCAGAGGAACTACAAATTTGCTTCACCACATAGAGAGCAATGGGCAAAAACCATCAAAATAATATAAGCATTTGTCCTTTGACCCAGCCAGCTCATTTCTGGAAACTAGTCATAGATATATTTGCATAAATAGTGTATGTACAAGTTTTCTTCATCATTGTCTTTAATATCAACAAGTTGAAACAACCCAGAGGTCCTTCAACAGAGACTATTTAAGTAATTTATGGTACATTCATGTGATAGACCACTATGTAGTGTAACGTGAATGAAGAAGCTTTCTATACACTGCTATGGAAAGACTTCCAAAATATACTGTTTAAGAAAAAAGCAAGGTCTAGAGACTGTATGCTACATTTTGTATAAAATGTGGGGGTGGGAGGATAAAAATATAAGTTCCTATTTGCAGAGGTTGGAAACTAGGCAATGGAAGCAAGAACAGAATCAAGATTGTTCAATATGCACTTTTTATGTGGTTTGATTTATGATCCATCTGCATATATTACTGTTAAAATATATTTATTTGAAAAATATAGGTAAGTTTGAGTGAGGATCATAGGTCTTCTCTAGGTAAGAAAGAGCCTCGATCTCCCTTCCCTTTATAAGAACCCTCTCTCCATAAGTTCTCTTTTTGTCTGTATAGATCAATACATGCATATAATTCCTCATATGTGGAGAGAAGACCTTGAAAAAAAGCATAAGCTTTCTGTTAAATTTGCTGATGAAATGAAAAACACCAACACCATAGAAGCTCCTAAGTACTTGAAAGAGCCAAGGAGAGTATTTGTCAGCCATTCCCAAGGACTGATGGGTATTTTATTCTGTTGCTTCCCTATGACTCTCCCAATTTGATGTGGCCTAAGGAAATACCTGCTAATACTTACTAAATATAATAATAGGAGCAACAGAAGAGACAGAGTTTGATTTACTTCCAGAAGCACCATGGCTGGTGTGAAAAAGTAAGCTGATGTCAGGAGACCATGACATATTAGCTGTGTAACTTGCTTAAATTTCTGCTTCCACTTTTGTAAAATGGGACAAATGGTAATACCAGCACTATCCATCTCACAGGAACATTGTCAGGATCAAAGCATTAATGTACGTGACAGCCTTTTGTCAACTGTAAAAGGCAACACTAATGATAGGCATGGTGATTATTTTTAAAAACTAACTCTGATAACTAGACCTTACAAGGGTCATAATTTCTCAGAAAACTAAATATCATATCATTTCCTTTGCCCTTTTACTCACTGTCATCAAGAAAGTGTAGATTTGGAAGAAGAAAGAAAAGCATAGCATTGGCTGTGTGACATTTGCCACTATTTCATAAATCTTTACATCAAAGGCTAGTATTTTAGAGGCCATTGTTGAGTTGAATTGTGTCTCACAAAAAGACATGTTGACACTCTAACCCCAGCACCTCAGAACGTCACATATTTGGAAATAGGGTCACTCCAGATGTAATTAGTAAAGATGGCATTATACTGGAATAGTGTATGCCCTTATTCCATTATGACTGGTGTCCTTATAAGAAGACAGTGTGAAGATGTAAAGGAAGAATACCATGTGAAGATGGAGACAGAGATTGGAACTATGGAGTCACAAGACAAGGGACATCAGGATTGACAGCCACCACCAAAGCTAGGAAGAGACAATGAAGGATTCTACCTAGAGTCTCGGAATGAACATGGCACCTTGATTTCAGACTTGTAGCCTCCAGAACTGTGAGAGAATAAATTTCCATTGTTTTAAACCACATAGTTTGTAGTACTTTGTCATGGCAGCGCTAGAAAAGGAATATAGCCATTCACTCATTTCTCTCTCAACTCTTCATTTGGTCTGAGTAGTTAGCTCTAAGTGAAGAAAGGTGCCTGGACTCACTATGTGGTTCTAATCTCAGCAGAAGTCCCTCTCCCTGTGGACCTGCGAGTTACTCCAAGTGGTTACCCCAAGAGCTGTCTGTAAACCAGTTAAAGAAAATTATAACTACTATTGTGGGAAGTTGAATAGTCAGTGAAATTAATTTGCATTAAAACATGTCCTCATACCACTAATCTAGACTTTCACTAGACAATGGTGAAACTGAGGCAGATAGAACATAGAAAGCTTTCCCTAGATATTACTGTACATTTGAGATATCAAGAAGCTTTTAGGAAAGATCAGGAAATGTTTTTCATTGATATATGCAAGTAACCATTCATGGGTGGGGGTTTATACCCTAATGAAAAAAACTTCTGAAGTTAGAAAATCCCTCTATCACCGTATTATGGTTCTCCAGAGAAACAGAACCAAGATGAGAGAGTTAGGTAAACAGGCAGACAGACAACTAAATATAGATAGTGATTTACCATAAGGAAGTAGCTCACTTGATTATGGAGGTTAAGTCCTATGATCTGCTGTTTGCAAGCTGGAGACCCAGGAAAGCAAATGGTGTAAATTCTAGTCTGAGTTCAAAAGCCTGAGATCCAGGAGCACGAATGGTGTTAAGTCCCAGTCTAAGGGCGGAAGACTAGGTCTAGGTCATGCAGTCAGGGAGAGAGAGTAAACTCCCCTTTCCTCTCCTTTTTGTTCTATTCAGGCCCTCAACGGATTGAATGATGCCCAGATTGGGGCGGTCAACCTACTTTACTGATTCAAATACTTATTTCATCCAAAACACCCTCACAGACACACCAGAAATAATGTTTGATCTGAGCCCCTATGTCCCAGACAAGTTGACATGTAAAATTAACTATCACAATCACTATCTTTGTACAAGTCGTTATCTGTCTCAAGTTTTGTACTCTGAAAAAAGGAAACTGAACAAATTACTGATGTCTCCTCCCTACTTCCCTAGCTTTTGTGTGTGTGTGTGTGTGTGTGTGTGTGTGTGTGTGTGTGATAAAATTAATAATATAGGTAAAGTTCTTGGACGGATTTAAAATAAAAGTATTGTGTTACTTAATGGAAATGTTATTTCAGACCATTCTGATTCTAATATTTTCTGAATTGGTTTTAAAAGGCTACACTTATTTAAAACAATAAACAAAAATGCAATGAAAATATTTCCCAACAATACTGAGTAGAAAAATCAGGTTAAACAATATTATAATATAATCATATCTCTATTTTTAAAGATAAATAGGTATTTTCTGTGAATAAAAAAAGAGATTGTAAAAATATAAAGCAAACTAATTACTAAGACTTTAACAATTCTCAAACTCTGGGTGAAGAAATTATGGAGAAAGTTATTATTTCCTTTTTGTTTGTCTCTATTTTCTAAATTATATATAAAGAACATGTTTTATTTTAAAGAAAATAAAGGATGTTTTAAATTATAAAAATGTCTCAACTCCTCAAAAAATTGTGCCAGAGTTTTTAAATCTGTACCTCTCGTATTTGTTATCAACCTTCAGATTTGACCAAATGCAACAACCCACAAATACTTTTAAACAATCTATTTTTATAAAATAAGATATTCTCAGGAAGTTAATTGAATAACTATTCCCAAAATACATGGAATAAACCAAGAAAGATGTCCAAGCAACACTAAATTCAACCCAGGGGTGTCACAAATGGCAACGGGGAGACTGACAGGGGTTGGCTCCAGAGATCAAAATAAGAAGAGAGATAGGAGAAGGAATGTCACTGAGAAATGTATCACAATCTTGAGTTTTAAAGTTTTTTAAAAAATTGGACATGAACTAAATATATTGCAAAAATTATGGTTATGGAATAGAATGTAAATGTTATAAACACTGACACAGTAAAAATAGTAGTTGGGAGGTTAAGAGGAGAGGCAAATGATTCCTTGTGTAAAATGGAAGCATAGAATTATAAAACACACACAAGGATTTCAATTTCTTAATTTTTTCCTAGTTTTTCTCATAAGCTTAAGAAGATGTTTCAAAAACTGAAAACTCTTGAGGTGAAGAAACATTTATGTAAGTTCAGCAATTTCTGTAAATCTACTTGTTTCTCTTTCTTTTTTTCTGTTGACTTCATATAAAACAAAATAAAAGTCAGTATGTTGTGCTAAAAAAAAACATAGCAGTCTGATTCTATTTTATGAAATTATTCCTTTCTTTCCATGTACATATACAGTGTGTATTAATAGAATAATGAACATTTAATATTACTATTGAAAAGGTCAGGGTGGTGAATGAGATGCAAGAAATCTTGTTCTTTTCTATGCTTCTATAATTTTTCAAAAGAATCTTCAAAAATAAGAAGTATAGATATACTCAATTAATTTGATTCTTTCATTGAAGGTTGACTTAATTAAGAGCATTGGCTGCACAATGCTCACTTAGGTAGAAAGAAAGTTTTGAGTTGTGTCATCATCTTCATTAAAGAATCATTCTTTTTATTGTAATGAATATGAATATGGGGTATTGGGAGCTTCTTCCTAGAATGTTGCATATTGGCCATTTGGTGCAGATTAATCAGTCTCCCAAAAGATCTGGTGGAAAGTCCCTCATCCTACCTCATTTCAAGTGTTAAAACAGCCTCTTGTTATTAATAGGTTCATGGAATTTGATGACTGATTATATTATGAATTGGAAATTGGCTTAAAAATGGACAATCAGAAACAAGAAAAAAAATGAGCACTCATAGAGGGGCAAGGAGTAAACCTTATTAAACGAATAGAACATTTGAAAATAACTTAAATGCCAGTGTAAATGAATCCATCACATCAAGCGGTATCCTGGAAAGAACATGTATAGTGTTACTAGAACCCAGTATGAAAATTACTGTTTTATCCTTTATAGGTAGTACAGTTCTTAAGCTAACAAGAAAGATTGCTACCCTTTTTCTAAAATCTCCAGAAGAGGAAATTTTTCTATAAATCTCTTGACAAACTATGCTGGCTTTCCAAATTCTGATGGTCAGAGATTTTCATTAGACAATCATAATCTCGGTTTTCAACTTCAAGGAAGCCATTTCTCTCTTCACATAGTTAGAACATTATAAAATGAGTTCTCAGAATTTTCTCCTCCACACCAGCAATTCCTTTTAATCATTTTTGCAAAAGTTTTGTTTTCCATATATCTAAACACCCAACACAGAGAAGTAGTATCGGCCAGAAAATGAATATTCAGCAAGCTCACTCAACTGAATGAAAACTTGTAGGTGGCTGCGAGAGCAAATTTGGTGACTATTATCCCCCAATCTACTCCCATGCATATCAATGGTTGGAATTTTAAAATAGGGACCAATAATATAAGGGCATCTCATCAAAGTGTTTGTTTGAAAACCACCCCTCCAAGTCATAGAGTTAAGCATTGCTACTTAAATGTGTTAAATGTTTAATATTTCCCTGTGAAATCAAGAGAGTTCCTGTCCCTAGTCTCCTGGAATATGACTGGGAAGAATATTTAGTAGGAATTGAACAATTCTGAGAATGTTTATAGGTATTTGGTAAATACAGGGGTGTGAACAATTAATCATTAAATACCACAGAATCACCAATGGGAAACAGCCTTAGATTTAGGAGTCACATAGCCCTGGTTCTAATTTCTTCTCTGCCAGTATCTGTGCTCTATTAGCCAAATTGCCTCACTTTTCTGAGCTTGCATTTTCACATTTGTAAAAATAAGCCCTTAGTGTGCCTTCCAATTCTAACTTACAAATTCTAATCCAACTAAACCAGGTCAGTGAAGCACAAGATCTTTCTGGCAGGGAGGCAGCCAGAAATGGCGAGAACACTGGGAAAGTGGGACCAAAGAGAGAACAAATCAGAGCCCGCCATTTCTGAGTGGATTTATGGAGGGAGGAGCAGGGGCAGGACACTGAGTACACTCAACAGTCGCAAAAGCCACCGCAGGAAACCACAGAATGGGAAGCATCCCAATGAAATGAGGTTGCCAGATTAATACTTTTGGTTCACATTAGCACCCAAAACAAATATTTTTCTGTAGGCTTCACTAATACAGCAGTCACCTCTGGGTTGGAGGGTGGCTCTTACTCACCTGAAAAGGACTCTAACTTATTCAGAATAGGTGATAGAATCCTTTTGCAGCTAGAGCCCTGCACCCAATGCTCTCTGTTGGAAGTGAGATGAGGAGAAACATGGACTAAATCCAAGTTTCTGTGACATCTAGGACCACAAAAGTAATTTTTTAAATTGTCCTTGTTCAGTTGAAAAGAATTAAATCATTTACTAGAAGTAGGCATTTTCTCATCCTATATCCACTATACCCACATATTCCTCATCTCTATCCAGAAATCCGGGCATAGGTGTGCGGGTACACACACACTCTCACATGCACACACACACACACACACACACACACACCACCACCACTTCACTCCTATCTCTTAAAGATAGATATTTACCTTCTCAAAATCTTGTGCATCAGATTCCATCGTATGCTCCAGAAAAATCCGTTTGATTTTCAGACAACCACTGCTCCCTCATCTGCTGTCATCATCAGGTCACCTGAAGAATAAACAGTGGACATGGAAATATTAGAATAAAATGGTCCAGCATAGCCACTTAACCATGGTTACTCTGCTCACCAGAATCTCCAACAGGAAGACACAAGTGGGAACTCATTAGCCAATGACTAACACATACACCCGTTGTGATATGATCAACAGAACTCCAGCCCTCAATTCCCAAATGTGTACCTGGATTAGGTAGCAAATGAGATAACTACTGGAGATTTTTCAGGAAGAAAACTGAAGCCCTATGCCTTTCATAAAACTTATAACTTACAGAGTTCAAAGTATTCGCAGTTTATATTAGATCTGTTTCTGAGACTTCAAAGATAAAATAGCTCAGAGTCAAAGAAGTGGGAATGATTATATTAAACTTCGCATTAGCCCGAAGCACTCCTTTTTTATTTATTATTTATTTATAGCTGGCTTCATTCCAAACAAAGAATTTGCGGCTGAATGAGAAAATTTACACAGAACCAGCCAATCTCATGTCGCAGGGGATTCTTGAGGCAACTACCTCCCTGCCCCTGGTTCTGTGAGCTGAACTTATTGAACACTACAGACACCCTCAGCAGGGAATGGACCATACAGACCACAAAATCTCATTTTTCGCTCTGATCTCTTCTTTAAATTCTTCGATATACAAGATCCAAGGCACTCTCTCCAGTCCTAGGATTTAGTGTTTGCCCATGATGTTCACAGGGTTCAGATTCTGACTTTTCTTTCTCCCTCCAATTCTCAACATCTCATCATTCTTCAGCTAGAAAGTTCCACCTAACTCCAACTCCACAGAATCCAACACCTACAAGACCCTTTTGGCTTCTGCCCCTTTTGAACTAACTTTACTCACTCAAAGGAGAAAATATTGAGGCCAAACTGGGTGTGTTGACATCAAAGACAGATACTTCTAGGCTCAGTTGGACTCACGGCCAAAATTCATTCTCTCTCTTTCTCTCTCTCTCTCTCTCTCTCTCTCTCTCTCTCTCTCTCTCTCTCTCTCTCTCTCTCTCTCTCAGACTTTGACACTGGCCCAAGCTCTTCAGTTTCCTTATCTATAAAATGGAGATTATAATAGCTCCTCTGCCTACACCGAAGTTTGTTGTATTGATCAAATCTAATGATATGATGAATGTGAATGTAATTTAAAACCTTAAAAGATAAAACAAATATAAATAAATATAATCCCCAAACTTGGACTTCACTTTGGTTAATTTTAAATGTGTAACACTGCATAACATAAAATTTAAATTAAAGAAAACCTTTTCTTTCAGAAAAAAAAACTGAGTTTGAATCCTTTGTCTCTCTCTAATTTCTATATTATTTTAAATAAGTTTCTCGACTTTTCTGAACCTCAGTCTCATCATGGTGTTAATGCTCTTTTTATGCACATAATAGAAGCCATCTTTGATTTGAGGAAAAGGAGGCGAGAAATAAGAGAACACCAGGGTGTTTTACCAAATCCAAGCACCGGAAATGCAGTCAGGCCTCACCAGCAAAGACCAGGAAACACACAGTCCTCAGGAACTCAGGAAGTCTGTCACTTCACTTTCTTTTGACCTCACGAGTCATGAGTTATCATATCTGTGCTGTTTTACAGACTGGTGTGTTTTTTTTACTTTTGCTTTTTAACAAGATTTCTAGATGTGAAAGTTCTTACTTCAAACTTTAGATACATGGTGTAAAATTGCTATCCAGAATTTTGTAATCATTTTACCTTCTAACTCATAGCAAACTGTTTCTCAACACCATTACCAATCCCAAACATTGTTATTCTGTTAAAAAGTTGTCATTCTGACAATTGAAAAATGGTATTTCAATCTAATTTCCATTTCTCTTATTACTGATAAGACTGAGGATCTTTAACTGCTTGTCTGTCTTTTATCTTACTTTATTTTTTATTGTGATATAATTGATATATAACATTAGTTTCAGGTGTACAATGTAACGATTTGATATTGGTAAATATTGCAAAATGATCACCACAGTAAATTTGGTTAACGTCCATCACCACACATAGTTACAAATACATGTTGTTCCTGTGAAGAGAACTTTTAAGATCTACTCTCTTAGCAACCTTCCGATATACAAACAATATCATTAGCTATAGTCACCATGCTGTACAGACTGGCTTTCTCAACATCTTTGTGCATATGGTATAAAATGACTGCCACCACTCCAACCATCTGGTATGCAGTGTGTCAGTCCCTGGGAAAGAACAGCTGATTGGCTCAACTTGGGTTCAGAATCTACCCCTGAAGCATTCAACTAAGGTCAGGAAAATGATGTCATAGTAAAACATGGCCACTATGTCCTGCAACTATGAGTGAGAGCGATTTTCAGAGGCGAAGGGCATGGACTCAACGGAGATCATAAATGTGTTGTGGTGCATGGTGTGCTGCCCCACTTCAATCCCCCTTCAGAACTCAGTGGCTCATTTCTTCAGTGTCTGTGGGTGCAGCCTGCAGACAGCCCTCAGTTGGCATCCCTCTTTGGGAATTGTCCTTGAAGAAAGAGAGCCACCTTACTTTGCCCAAGTTTACCTCCTTTCTCATAGGCAGCACACATCCAGCAACTGCTCCATGAGGTTAAAAAGGCCTGGGCACTTCTCCCAATGTGGATTTCCTCTGAAAGGCCATCCTAGCTCTAGAACTTCCCATGGAATTGCTGAGGCCTTTGTTGAGTAGAGGTAGAAGCTGCAGCCCAGCTTCTACCTCTACTCAAAAACTGCTTCCTTCCTTTGTCCCAGAGGCTTTAAAGGCAGGAACTCTGCCCAATGAGTTTGCCACATGCCAATCTCCATCTCAGAGCCTGCTTCCTGGAGAAGCCAACATGCAACATCTGAGTACTATGTGTGTAACAGAGAAGCAATTTTTAGGGTGCTAATGCCTTTCACAGGATACATGGAGAAGGCACTCAATGAATGTTAGTTTCTTTTACTTCTCTCAGATTTCCCAGAGGCAATTTCACAGCAAACCTGCTACTAAACTCTTCAGGATCAGGGCCCTTTTCCATGTGACACTCATTTGAGACCAAAAATTATGATCAAGCTCCAGATCAGCTTCTCTCTATCAGATGGCAAGGGCCATGCAGAGCATCAGCAGCTGGGCTAAAAGCAGGAGCCAGGAGATGTTGCCTGTCAGTGGCCTTGGGCCGTTCTTCCTATACGATCTACACTATCCCAGCAGGCCCCTGCAGCACAGAAATCCTTACACACGTTATTTTCAGAAGGTCAATCAGCAATAGGGCGTCAAAGGCCCACTATGTGCCAGACTCGCATCTTAGGTGGACAGATGAGGTTTGCATTTATTAAAATATAATCAGCAACACAAGACACTGTAATGGTGGGTGAGTGGCCAAGATTGGAACAGACCATAGACAGAGGCATTTAGAAAAGGACAAAATCATGTCTTACTGAGAAGATACGGGAAAGCTTTATGGGAAGATACCATCTGGGACTTGAAGGATAGAATGGATTAGTGGCTTTCGAGGTATTGATAGCCAGACAAGATGGAAAGGCATCCCTGAAGCAGGCAATTGTGCCTCCAGAAAGGACGAACAAGCCGGGCCGCCTGGTTGTTCAACTCCAAGTATCTTGAAACTCTTGGAGCACAATATAGAATGAGGCCCCGTAAGCTGTTCAGGCTGCAGCCCAAAACAAAGCATATCTGAGGAAAAGCGAATGGCAGGTGATGCTTCTGATTTAAGTAATCAGCTGTCCCCCTGACTCGAAGCAGAAGAAACGGTCTTGACCCCTAGACTGTACTTGGTTCCTCTTCACGGAGGACTGTGTAGCCTGGCACCAGAATTTGAGTTTTATAATCTAAAGCTATATTAGGTCACACCATTTTCCTCAAGTATCTCAGAAAGGAAAGAAACAGAGAAAGCATAGTTGCCCCCTGGGCCCTAGAGAACTCATGCAAAGATCAAAGCCAGAGAAGGCTTGTTTAGAAGATGAGATAAATGGTTTGAGCAACACACTGGGCTGGGCACTGAGCTCAGTGCTTCACAGACCAGGCAGAACAGGCTTAATCATCACAATCGCCTGATGAAAGAGGCACTGAATTATTCCCATTTGCAGATGGAGAAATCAAGGCAGAGGAATGTGAAGTAACTTTCCCATGATCAAAGAGCTAGATATTGGAGCCAGAGCCCAAACCTGCACAGTTCATCATCAGGACCCATGCTTATCACCTCTGCATTTTACAGCATCTTTGTTCCTACTTCAAAGTGAGAACAGTGTAATCTAAGGCATAAAATAAGGCCTAATGCTATGCGCTGCCTTGACATCTGGTGCTATTCTTCTATGGCCTAACCACAACTTCCACTCCCCACAGTGCTCCACAGATAAAGCCCCCTAGCCTCTTATCGCGGAGATCACGCAGGGTTCCTGCTTATCCCAGAGCAGCAAGTTTCAGTTCCCCACCCCCACACAGATTATTTGAACAAGCCAATCACTTCCTTCTAGGGTCACACCCACCTCTTGATACTACAAAGTCTGCCTCCTGCAGCCCCCAGTTGTCCACTCTGTTCCCAAGTACAACTGCTATATGTCCCTGCATGGCACAGAGTTCCCTCCTCAGAGCAGCGAGTATACAAGTTTGTGACAAATAAACTGCTGTCCATTGCATCTGCTCAGTGTCAGGTGTCATGTATTTGGCCACCCCTACAACCCCAGAGCAAGAATCCCTCCCTCACCGACAGGGTCAATAGGGAAGCTATTAAAACAAGCCAAGCCAGAAATGAGAGGCAAGTGGGCAGTGGCCAGTGAAATTCCATAATGAACTGTGGGGCAAGAACAAAGGTGAGAACAAACAGAAAAGACCAGAATAATTGCCATGCATCATGATTTATAAGAGAGAGAGAGAGTTGGGGGGGGGGGCGGTGTATAGAAGCAGGCACATTAGCTCCATCAACTTTGTGAAGCGGGAATAAAGAAAAACATTCAAATGAGGCAGGAGTGAGTAATTGACGATCATAACTGTGATTATAAGGCATAATTACAATTAGCTGCACAAGAGTGTTAATCATGAAAATAATTACATGTCAGCTTTCTTCCTAAAGAAGAGAGAATATAATTAAGCGGCCCAAAAGGGGTGAAAAAAAACATGTCTCCAGGTGACAGAGGTATGGGGTGAGGGCTGATGTTTTAAGGGGTAAAGCTTTCTTAGTATTTGAAATAAATCAACCAATCTCTTTCACCAAAATATAGGGAAGTAGGTAAGAAAAAAGTGTGGCTTGCGATTTTTCTTCCAAACAAATCAAACACAAACTTAGGGCATAAGGTAGAACAGTGTAGTGACTAAAGGCCGACACAACTTTCTCTTTCTTTTTTTTTAGTTACAAGCTCCATGGCTTTAGGCAAGTTATTGAACCTATCTCCAGGCCTCAGTTTCCTCATTAATAAAATAATCATCACACATGCCTGAGTTGTGAGTAAATGAAGCTTGCAAAACTCTTATGTCAGTGCCTTACACATAGTAAGCTCTCAGTAAACGTCTGCTGTTATTATATAGTAGAAAAAGAAGAAAGAAAGGGAAGGAAGGGAGGGAGGGGAGGGGAGGGGAGGAGAGGGGAGGGGAGGGGAGGGAAGGAAGAAAGAAAGAAAGAAAAGAAGAAAAGAAAGAAGTATGATGGGAAATGTCCAACCCTTTCTGGCTGAGTTTTTCAGCGTTTGTGCTATCTGAATTTAAAGAGAACCTGGCTTCTAACATTTCTTGTCTTATACTTCAGGAGCTCCTTGTATTTGCCTGAAGAGGTCCTACTTTTGATTTCCCTGAAGGCTTATGATTTTAAGGTATGAGATCAAGTGTGGGCTCATAACCTGTGTTTCTCGGGGATGTGCATAACAAGTGGCGTAGAGGCCAGGCCAGGCTAGAACCATTTACCTCCTGACCCTGTGGGTTTTTGCCTCCTGAGATGCTGGCTGTCAAGCTGCCCCCATCCCATTCATCTACTCATCCATTCATTCATGTAGTTTCTTTATTTTTTGCAATAAAGATAATGGCATGAGTTGCACACCAACTCTGTGTATAACCATGTGTAAGCATATATAACCATATATAACTATATATATGTGTGTGTGTGTGTTTATCGTATGTTAATATAAAAATCTTCCTATTTGTGTTTCAGCTGAGCCTTGAAGCTAAGATGTCACATTCTTCAGTGAATACCTTGTAGAAATTTCAAAGAAAGTGGGATAGATTTCTTGCATAAATGATCCCAGTTTTTCACCCCTTCTTATATCTCTATACTATGTCATGCGGTGCCCTCCCACTCTGACCCAGGACTTCTGGTCCTGGCTAAGTGACTTGCTTTGGTGACTGGGGTTAACAAATATAACACAAACATGTCACAGAGGCTTAAAAAACACATGCATAATTGGATTTGTTCACATTCTTGCTCGTCTGTCATTGCCATGAAAATGTACCCAAGCAAGCCTTCTGGAGGATAAAGAACATATAATCACCCCAGGCAACCCATCACACATCAGGAAAGGGCTCATTGACCCCTAGACATGTGAGCAAGCTCAGATCAGTAGAACCCTAGTCAACCACCCCAAGTACATACACAGTAAATATGCACATTTCTGTAACCCATGGAGGTTTCGTGGCTATTTGTTATACAGAATTATTGTGGCAAGGATTAGTTGATAAATTTTATAATGTTCAGATAAGTCTGAAGCCCATTACCTAAGGGAATAACAGTAGACGAAGAGGAGAGACTTATGAGGAAGATTTCTCTGAAAAGAGTTGTACTATGTGGCCCAATCCCAAGCCAAGGGAAAAGGAGCTCAGTGGGATGACTCAGAGAACTTTAGTTTGAGGGATGAGGGCAAGGGATGTGCTAATAACTGTTGACAGGTAAACTGAAGGCAACAGACTGCAGTGATACCCACCTGCAAACCCAGATAGTGTCAGAGCAAAAGATGTACAGGAGTTTCCTTTGTACTAGAGTAGGATTGTTCAACCTCAGCACTACTGACATTTTAGGATAGACCACTATTCGTTGTGTGGGGCTGCTCAATGCATTGTAGGATTTAGTATCATCCCTGGCTGCTACTTGCTAGATGCCAATAGCACTTCCCAGTTGTGACTACCAAAAACATTCCAGATATTGCCAAATGTGCCCCTGGGAGGCAAAATCACTCCCATTGAGAACCACTGGACTAGAGGGATGATGGATGAAGGTATTGCCAAATCCAAAGGCTGTGCAAGTAGCAGTGACCAGTCAGACTACAGATACCTCTGGCTGTAATATGGGAACAGCTGGTGAGAGACCCCTGGCAACTGGGAAGTAAGAAGTCTCCAAAGATCCAAGCTGCATAGCATCAAAGAGAAAGATGCTATTTTAGATATCTGCCAAGCTTAAAACTCTTGAAGCCAGCTTCCAACAGTGTCTATTAAGTGATATTCTACTCCCTTGGTCCCTCCATCTGCCCTCTCATCTCTAACCTGAAGGGGTCAGAAATAACAGGTGGCCAGATAGAAGCAGGAAACGGAGGAGAAGCTGACCACACCCATCTTTCTTTGTTGCAGACTTCCCTCTTGCAACTGGCCAGGACTGGAGTCAATGGGAGAAGTCTTAACTGTAAGTTAGAATTGACTTACTGGTTACTATAAGGCAGTAGACATTCTATTTTATGAAAGTAGGCTGTGTTTGTTATTGAAAGTACTTGTGGGATTTTATATTACCTAAGAGTGACCAGAAAAGTCATGGACATGCCTGTTTTGTTATCTAATGGCAGGAAAACCAGCTGCTGTGAATAGGTGTAACGGGGCATGGAGGGGAGAGGAAGATGCTGCTTTATGGTTAATTCCCATTCCTCTCCAATGTTCAAAGGACCAGAAACACATGCCACCTCATAGAATCCCTTGTCCCTACAAGATCATGCCCTAGACTCCATCGCTTGCAAACCCCATTATTTCTAGCTTATACCCAGCATTCTCTCCTACCTTACAAAACCACATCACACAGCCTCAACACATACACAACCAACACAACCACCAACAATAACAAAGGCTAAACACAACAAAGCTAGACTTGGCCATTTGGCGCATTTGTTTGAGTCATGCCAGGCCCATCAGAATGCTGAATGGTTTAACCTGACAGTGGTCGTTACACTACCCTTCTTCAGCGGGGTGCTCCCAGCCAGTTCTGTGGGCAGTTATTTCATTGGAATTCCTCCCCAGCCTTGCTCCTTAAGAAGCAGCCTTGTGGTGAGGTCAACAGGCCACAAGTCATCAGTCACAAGGCAGGCCCTCTCCCCACCTCAGGCTCCCAGGAGGCAAGAGCCATGAATCACAAAAGTGTCCTCCTCTCAGAGCCAGGTGACAAGGTCCTGTAATTTATCTCACACAAAATGAGCTGGATTATTCGAATAGGCTGGAGGCAAGCAGTCCATTAATTCTCAGAGATAACTGGGCTCTTGAGGGTTTTACTCTGTACCCACACGACTGACACTCAGCCTCTGTCCCCATTCCTGTGCCCTGATGGTAACATCTTGCATAGCTATAGTACAAAATTAAAACCAAGAAATTGACATTGGTACAATCCACAAAGTTTGTTCAAACTTCACTAGTTTTACATACACTCCTTTGTGTGCATACGCGTCTGCATAGTTCAACTTGCACTCCCCTGATGGCTTGACACTAAAGTGAGACTCAAGACCACCTTTCATGCAGGGAGAACCAAAGGACTTCTTGGCCTTTTAGTATTTTGTGGTTAACCCCCAAGTTCTCTGCATGCCACTGCTCCCGGCCAACTGCCACCCTCCTGCGAAAGATTATTTCATTTGACAATCCATAAAAGGAAGTTTTGATTCATTGAACCTCATTAAAATAAACAACTTTTAATTCTGAGAAAAAAACAAAAACAAAACCTGTGAAGAAGATGACCAGACAAGGTACAGAGTGGGAGAAAAATATTGAAAACTACATATTCAACAAAGGCCTCATACCTGAAATACACTAAGAACTTTCAAAACTCAACAATAAAAAATAAAACAATCAACTTAGAAAATGGGCATAATATATAAGACATTTCACTGAAAAGGATATACAGATTGCCAATAAGCACATGAGAACATATTCAACATCATTAGCCAATAGGGAAATGCAAATTAGTGCTGCAATGAAATATCACTATATACCTCTCAGAATTGTTAAAATGAAAAATAGTGATAATAGTAAATGATGGTGAAAATGCAGAGAAACTGCATTCATTCATACATTGCTGGTGGAAATGTAAAAATGGTTCAGCCACTCTGAAAAACAGGTTTGGGAGTTTCTTAAAAAAAAAAAAAAACTAAGCATGTACTTACTGTATGACCCAACATTGTACTCCAGGGCATTTATCCAAGAGAAATAAAAATTTATATTAAAAAAAACAAAACCTTGTACATGAATGTTCATAGAAGCTTTATTTGTAATAGTCAAAAACTGGAAACAACCAAATGTCCTTCAACAAGTGAATGGTCAAACAAACAGAGGTACAACTACATCATGGAATACTACACAGCAATAAAAAGGAATGAATTATTGATACATGTAGTAATTTGGGTGGGTCTCAAGGACATTATGCTGCGTGCAAAAAATGTCAATCTCAAAAGGCTAAAGACTTGCCTGATCACTGCACTGTACACCTGAAGCTGAACAATAATGAATGACAACTATAATTATATATATATATATATGTATATCTATGTACGTATATACTTACAAGAAGCGGAGTACAGCATTAGGAATAGAGACAGTGGAAATGTAATGGCTGTGTGCGATGTCAGAGGGATAGTGGATGGGGGAGGGGGCTCCACACAGTGTGAGGGATATAAATGATAAACGTCTAAGTATTACTTTGTCTTATGCACCTGAAACTAATAAAGAAAAAAAGGCTAAATACTGTATGACTGCATTTACACAACAGTCTTTAAATGACAATATTTTAGAGACAGAAAATAGAGGTGTGGTTGCCAGGGGTCAGGGATGAGGGCTGGGAGAAGACATGGGTGTGTCTCCAGAGGGGCAGCAAAGGGAGCCTAGATGATGGAACAATTCCATATCATGACAGCAGTAGTGGGTACACACGTACACATGTGATAACGTTGCACAGAACTAAGCAGATATATATGCACACCAATGAGTGTATGTAAAACTAGTGAAATTTGAACAAGCTTTGTAGATTGTACTAATGTCAATGTCTTGGTCTTAATTTTGTACTATAGCTATGCAAGATGTTACTATTGGGGAAAAATGCATCTTCTCTGTACATTTCCCTTTTTTTTTTTCCAAATTCCTGTGAATCTGTAATGGTACACACACATACAAAAAAAAAGTTTCTAAAAAAATGTAAATTCTTATTTTTAAAAAGATAATTTCATCTCTAAATACACTGAAGACATTTTCAAAGATAATTACATTTGGATTTGTTTATTGTTTTCAAATTATAATTTGGATTCAGTTACATAACTTCCTTCCCTATAAACTAATCTTCTTATTCTGTCTCTGTCTTTGAGCAGCCTGGTCTCTTGGGGTACATTTTATGGAGAAGGCCCTTGGAAACCAGGAGGTAAGTGTTATTAATATTATTAGTTGCTTCTTCTTTGTGCAGTGTCTGAAGGATGAGCAGCTTCATCCTGTAAGAAGACGTGGAAAGTTTCTCTGTGCTGAGTCACAGAGAATGAAATTATAGTTAATATAAATGTAAATTCGACTTTCTTTCCAAAAAAAAAAAAAGGTGCTTCTCCCCACCGTGACAGGCCCAGCATCAGAAATGAAGCAAGAATATCATAGAAAAGAGGCTATAGAGATGAGGCGAGCTCTAGAATTTATTTGCACAGGCTCAAACCCCAGTACTGCCACATTACAGCTTTGTGCCTTTGGGCATATTACTTAATATATCTGTGCCTCTGTCTCAGCATCTTTAAAATAGGAATAAAAATACCTTCCTACTCCATATGTTTGTCATAAGGATTGATGGCATATGAACTTGTAAAGACATAGCCAGAGCCTGGTGCATACAACATGCTCCGTAAATGCTGGGTCAACAATAGGCGCCTAAGCCTCCTACAGCAAAAACATAAAAATGTCAAGTGAAAAAATTGGCCACACCTAACTATGAATACCCTTTGACTTTGGACTCTGCCCAAATCTTCCCACTGTGACCTCCCTTGACCCCAAGAGCCATGCTCCAGACCTTTCTCTCCCTTTTCCTTTTCACAATCTTACTCTTCATAGGACCCGTGTCCTCTTAATATAAATGGATGGTTATTGGAGAAGCAGAACCGTAAACAGGTGTGTGCAGTGTGATACAGCTCAGATCTTCAAAGATGGTTTCAGTTCTGACTCTTCCAGGTACAGCCACATGACCTGTGGCAGGTCACCCTACCGCCCAGAACAGTGTCCTCATAGGAATTGGGAAATGAGAGGGCAGAGAAGATCAGGGGTCTCCAGCTTCTTCTGTGTGCCAGAAAGCAAGCATGTTAGGCCTTGTGAGCCATGTGGTCTCTGTTACAACTTCTCAACTCTGCCATCACAGCAGCCAGCAGCCATAGGTAATACAATGAGCAAGTCTGAGATCTAATACATTTTTATTTATGAAAACAAGTTTGACCTGCTGGCTATAATTTGTTGACCCCTGGTTGAGATCAGTGGCTCCAAATTATTTCTCCACTAGTAATCCCTTTTGTTAGACATCCTCTTGTGGGTGCTATTCTTACAAACTCTTATCTATCAAAAGAAACCTTTTATTTATCTAGATAAAATTAGGTCTCCAGCTGAATTATAAAGATGCTATATAAAATATAGTATATACTTATGTAATAGTAAGATCTGATTTTACATATAATGCCAACCAGAGCTTTCTAGTCGCTTTCAATAACCAGTGTCAACACACTAGGTTAATATATTTCTAACTGATATAATAAAACCTGACATTTTACTTAACTTATGTGACCTTAACATGGATAAATATAGGTTCAGAAAGCCACTCACAAATATCCTAATGAAATGTTCAAGGCACCCGAGAGATGTGGGGGACCCCACTGAACCAGATCTTTCATCTCACCTTCTTGAATGTGGAAATATCAGTTTGTAACTGTTGTTATGGCTTTGGATAGGCCACTCTTCTGCCTCATGAAGAGGAGGAGATTGGATGATCAATATCGTCTTACCAGCCCTAACATTTTATAATTCTAAGAACTTAATCCTTCAAATGTGTTTGCTGGTTTAGGAGGCAGCTCCTCTAGGTAAAAGGGTATTATAAATACCATCGATACTCAGGTCTCCTTCCTAAGGACACTTCAGGATCTTATCTGACCACTGTAAGACATTTTGCAAATTCTCATTTGTTTAGTGGCCTTGTTTCTCCTGATTTTTATGTTTGCCTGTAAGAGAAGTCAGGAAAATTTTTCTGAAAAAAGCCAGAGAATAAATATTTCAGGATTTGTGGGATATTTGGTATCAGTCACTACTCAGGTCTGCTGTTGTGGCATGAAAGGAGCCACAGACAATACAAAATGAATGGGTGTGTCTGAGTTCCAATCAAACTTTTTTACAAAAATGAGTGGCAGGTTGGATTTGGCCCACAGTCCAGAGTTTGTGGACACCTGCTCTATAATAATACTTCATGTGTTATTTTTTTCCCCCAGAGAAAACCTATGAAGGAGGTACCTTTATTACTCCCACTTGACAGGACAAAAACGTGAACTATTTGCCCAGGTCACACAGGGGGTGAGTGCCAGTGCTGGGACTCACGCTGAGGTTGTCCACCTTCTAAACCCAAAATCACGGTCCCGTGATCATCTCCCTGGGCAATGCCTCATGGCTGCCAGTTAGTCTGCTCTGTGGGCTCTCCAACCTCTTCCGGGGAGCTGTATCCCCGGGGTAGTACGGCTGCTGCCTGTTCAGAACCACCTCTGACCTATCCCAGCCAGATGAGGAAGGTCTGTGCGTAATGTGCTCTAGGTCATCTCCAAGGGAGGCTCCACTGGCAAGAAGAATAAATTGATGATTTCACCTCTGTAGTAGGAGATTCATGGCTACTGTCCTCCTGTTCAGCGATGCGGGTGAGTAAATCACCCAGGAACAAGAAATCATAACCTGGCATGTCTTGTGGGTGCTATGTCTGTCCATCCCAGACTGAAGTCACCTCTCTTTCACCTCCAGAATCAATTTAATTCATTTGACAATGACCTAACCAGTTACTCCATCATTGATATCACCACTTATTTAAAAATCTTTTACACTGATTTACCTTGAAAAGATCAGAAACTTGTTCATTCTTAAAGGTATCATTCTGTGTAACATTCCACTCTGTGGCCATTTATATTTAATGACATGGCTTCCTCTGGATATCAATAACTATCAGCCACCCAGTGGACTGCTGTTTGAAAATCTCCCTCCTAAACTATTATTTAAAGGTCCTTGGCTTAGGTCTGGCTCACAGGGGTTTCTTTTAACTGCCGTGACCACCTCTGTGAATCTTTTAATTGTACCATCTGTCTTCTGGCATCACTCTGATGTATTTCCCCGAGTCTCCAGCTTTCTCATCCCCTGGCTCCCTCCACATGTCAACACTATGATTTTTTAATTAGCTCTGTGAAACATAAACTTAAATCAAATCCCAAAAAGAACTGGGACCCATGGAATAAAGTAACCTGGATGTCTGTCTGGAGGTATGGACTGAATCTAAATTTCCAACATGATCAACAGTCAGACAGCCAAGAAACCCTTTTCCATCAGAACCTGCCTACATTTCCACAGGCCCTACCGAGTTGCTGCTTGGAAGGTGGCCTTTCCATTCCCAGTTTGCTGCTTTCCTCTTGAGTTAAGAGGAATACAAAGTGGACCACCTAACCAAGCCCTGACTGAGTCTAGATGACCAGACCTTTAGGAATAAGTGTACCGATGACAGTAGCTCCACCAATCCCATTCGGGATTTCCAAGACCCTCTCAAGATTCATAACCAACATCCCCTGGGGTTTCTGAGTGTCTGTGCCAGGGCTAAATATATCTGTATAATTCAAGTTTATCCCAAGGCCACAGAGAGCCTCTGTAGTGACCCATTCTTCAAGGAAGCATCACTTTAAGCTCTAATTATGCTTTCTACTCCAAACATAGTCAGTCCCCTCTTAGGAAAACTCCACAATCATCCTCACTAACAATGACTCAGGAAATACCTCCTTCCCCACATCCCTGAAGATGGAAAATAATGCAAAAATATCAGAAAGACATCAGTAGAGGTCTTTGAAGGGCAATCTTTATCCCACAGATACTGCCAAGTTTCTGAAGAACTACCTATTGCAGGAGAGACAGCTGTATTCTTGGATTCGGATGGATGGATGGATGGATGGATGGATGGATGGATGGATGGATGGATGGATGGATGGATCCATACATACATATGTACATATATACATACATAATCTTTATGAATTAATGTACAAATGTTTTTAGCTCAAACAGAAAGATGAGAAAACATGGTATTAACTCCTAGTTCCCATAGGAACTGAGAAAAAACTAAATGGTGCCTTCTCTGTGTCTTAATGCACAATTACAACAAGTTCAATACAACCTGCATCAATTAAGTTCCTTCCATGTACCTGGAACCATACAAAGAAGTGAATGTGAATAGTGCTTGCTTTAAAAAGTTCCCAATCTAGCAGAGTAAAATGCATACCAACAAATAACCATAATATAAGGCAGACTATAATAAGTGCTATAATAAAGATACAAAAGTACAGAAAAATAATGGGGTTGTTTCCTTTGTTTTTTCAAGGACCACAAATTTTAAAAATTTACCAAGGCATCCAGCAAGGGCAAGGGCTAATTGGCAATCTTCAGAGCTTAGCAACAACAAATGAAATGAAAACAGGATTTCTCATTTCCCAAAATAAAACACTGAATTATCACCAGATACCTTCTCAGTACTCCTAGAAATGATCTAAACATCTCTTCTTCATCTATGACCTGAAAAACTGTAACAATAGGTCAAAGTCTAGAGAAGAGACCAAAATGAAAGATCACCATCTTCTAACTCATCATTCTTTTATCTTTACCTCAGCCTCCAGGTTATTAAAAGCTGTATTTCTTAGTTTCTACAACAAGAAGGCTTTTGTCTATGGGCAAACCTGAAATAACTGAAGATAATAGCCTTCTGAAAACACTCAAAAGTGTCTACTTCTCACATCTATTCACTCCACAAACATGTTTTCAGCCCTTGCCATGTGCCTTATACTGTGCCGGACTCTGAGATCAAAAGAAAAACAAGACAAGGCCACTGTCTTCGGTGAGCTCACAGCCTAGCAATGAAGGGAAAGGAAAAGGAGAAAATGAGCTAACAAATAAGGACATTTGAATGCTCTGAAGGTTTTATGTTCAAAGTATTATATGAACATCCAAATACTATTTCTTATACACAAGGCTAAAGAAAGATGCCAGAGGATCACCAAATATTTTGGAAAGAATCTAGTACTTAAGGTTGGGTTTTCTAACTGGCTTCTTACCTCTAGTCTCCTTTCTAATTTATTTTTCATCCTACCACTAGTTAAACTGCTAAAGTTTAATTCTAATTGTGTTCATCTCCTGATCAAAGACTTGCAATGCCTCTCCCCTTGATTATTAAGTGAAGTCCAGATTCCTTAGCATAGGACCCAAGCATTCCAAAACCTAGCCTCCACCTATTGTTCCAGCCTTGCTTATTTATTCCATAAATATCTATTAAGAGTCATGCACTGTTCTGGGCATGGGAGGTACTGGAGAAAACAAGACAGTCAAGACTACAAATTTCATAACAGAATAGTAGGAAAGAGATAACTTAAGCAAGCAAATGAAAATTTCAAATGGTGCTAAATGCTATCAAGAAAAAAGAAACAGAGTGATAGGGAAAGTCAGGGGAGCTTCTTTAGAATGAGTGATTAGGAAGTGCTTCTGAGCAAGTGACATTTAGGCTGCGACCTGAATAAGAAGGGGCAAGTCACCAGACCCTCTAGGGGTTGGATATGTCAAACAAAGGAACCAGTCAAGACAAAGGAATGGTAGAACCAGAAAGAAGGCCAATGAGGGGAGACCATCAGGTACATGGGGAAGAGGGTATGAGATGAGGTGGGGGGAGGAGGCACGGCCTGGACTACATAGGTCTTGTAGGCAAGGTCAGAAATTTGGGTTTTTACTCTACGTCTAAGGAGAAGCCATTAGATTTTAAGCACAGAAGAGAACCAATGTGACATTCAGCTTAAGTGGGCAATTTTGGCTATGCTGAGGACAACAAATTGAACTGGGGTGAAAGATAGTGCAGGGAGCCCAGTTGTAAGCACTTACAGAGTTCGAGTGAGAGATCATGGTGGCTTGGACTAGAGTGGGAGCAAGAGAGATGGAGAGAGATGAACTGAGTCATGAGATGTAGGGATATAGATTGACAAAATGTACCCTTACATTCCATGTGTGAGGTAAATGAAAAAGAAGAATGAAAGACATCAGAGACGCCTTCAAAGTGCTTGGCTTGAGCAAGTGGCCAGACAGCAGTGCCATTCATAGTTCCCATTGTGTCCCCTTCTTGGTTCCTCAAACCCCCGAACACTCTAGAGTCAATTTAGATTATATGTCACCTCTTGAGCACAACCTACTCTTTTCTGATGTGTTTCCTTGACTATTTCTTTCATATCTGCATTTTTGAAACCCTGAGCATAAGTCAAAACTCAAAACCAATGTTGTATTTTCAGAACTTGTCTGCTGAAATTCTTTCTTCTGTTCACAATGCTTTTTTCATACCTCAATTACCACATGTATCCCATTCTACCTTGTACTGATATTATTAATTTTATCATTACTAGTATATATTAATATTGTATCTATGTATAACACTTCCACCCATACACCAGAAGCCCCATCTGTGACCAACTTTTCTTCATCTTTGTTACCTTCAGAATCTCTGCATCAGCAAATATTTGTTGAAGAAGGTAGAGACAATACAGATTATATTGCCATCTCTTAAGGAGAATTCTTAAAGAGATAGTGGGATTATAATAATTTCTTAAGGAGGTTTTGAGATTATTCCATTTTCCAGATAAGCTATTCCAGTTTGAATAACTGCTCTAATTGATACATGGGTGACAGAGTTAGAATGTATATCCTCAGTCTAACAATATTATAGACAGCTACATGCATTACATGTATTTCCTCTGTAGATTACTAAAACAAGCCTGCACAGTACCTTACTTCATTAAGCCTAAAATGCCAATTTTAAGACCCAGTATTATTTTATCAAACACGAAGAAAGAAAAAGTGAGCTCAATGAAACCCTGACACATGCTCAAACACCATCCATTATAAGGGCATCCTGATTTCAGAAATGTTAAAATTCGAGGGGAAGAAAGTGTGTCTTAAAACTCTCCATTTCATAAGTGGGGAGCTAAAGCATGCACAGAGTAAGCACTGGCCCAACACCAGACACCAGCTAAGTTGCAGTTAGGAGGCCAACTGAGGTCTCTTTGCACCAAGAACCTGTAGTCTTTCCACATTAGCAGTGTGTCTCTTAGACTTTTCCAAAGAGGTGTAGCCACAATAGGTGAATATAAGAAAATAAAGATCTTAAAGATCAAATGTAGAGCTCCGGCTGAATCTGTGTTCTACACTGATGAGTCATCCAAAACCCACAACTTACTGGCCTTTATTGAAATTAGGGGGGAAATGTCTGGCTACGCACTTTCTCTGTGGGTGGCACTGTCCAAAATTGTCAGGGATAATGGTAATTTATGTTTTCTTCCACACCTGCTCTCTTCCCTGCTTTAGTCAACCGCTAAACAGCTTCTCTCCAGGGGAAGACAAGGGAGGGGCTGAAATGAGGGCAAGGAAACAGCTCTTCACCGCAGCTCAGCTAAATTGCATTTGCCCTCTTTTGCATAGAGCAATAAAGTGTTATAGAAAATGCAGCATGGATTTTAATTTTCTCCTTGTCACTGGGTGCTGTAATCACATAATTAACCTAGTGGTAGAGATAGTCATTTATAGCAAACGGGCAAAACAATCACAGGGGTTAGCCACCCGGGGACCAAAAAGGTTATATTTGCCTCTCAAAAAGGCATCTGTGGACCGACAGCTTCACCATCCCTTGGCTGTGTGGGACCTGACACCTAAATAACGCAGCATTAGAATAAAGGAAGGGCATTGAGTTTGTCCTTCAAAACAAATGAATTGCTATTGTCTCAGTGGTTTGAAAGACCCTGAAATGTATGGAGTGGGGATGGGAACCCAAGGCCAGAGGCGAGCAACTCTATACATGCTCCAGCACTGTCCTCCGTCTCACAAGTTTCATGCTGTCTGGGTAAGTGCCTTTGCACTGGCTCCTCCCTCTGCCCGAAATGCCCTTGCTGCCTGCTGGACTCCTGTTATTCCTTCAAGTACAGCCAAGATGTTTTCTTTAGGGTATCTTTTCTTCGTTCCACTGTCAACCACCTCACCTCTGGCCGATAGCTTCTCACTGCTACCAGGAGTGTAGTATTTCTCACAATCTATCTTGGAAACAACAACACAACAAGAAATTTTACATATATATATATTATATATATATATATATAAAACATATATATAACATATATATAACATATATAGTAATATTATATATGTGGCTATTATATATACATATATAAATAATATAGAATTACACACACACACACACACACACACACACTACAACCACCACCAGCAGATTGAGGGCAGAAACTAACAGAACCCCATTAAGACCCAGAAAAGGTCTTCTTACCTGCCCTCACTCTCCAATAGAGAAGCCCCTCCCCTAGTGATCATGGCAATTGCAACAATGTTGTAAATACCCACTTTCTAGGATCCAGGGATGAGAATCAAAGAAGTGATTTTGAGGGGCATTCTGACACCAGAAAGCTCTCCTGCCTACCATCACCCCAAATTAGTTTTACCCAGGAAGCCTGAAATTCCAGCTATGGCTATAAAGCTTTGCCTTCTCCACAGAATGCTGCCTTTTAAAATGCAATACCCATGGCAAAGGCAGCATTTAACTTATTGTGCCCCAAACCTCAATGTAAATTAGCAGATCTTTTGTCTTTCTTCCCTAAAATGTGTGGCCAGACAGCAGAAAGTACTTTCTCACCTGAGCAGGGAGAGAACTGGTCAGGGAGAGGAAATTGGTGATATGAGAAGGAGGTGAGAAAGAGGTAAGAAGGAGGTGAGAAGGAGGTGCTAAACTATTTGCTAAGTAATAAGTACTGATGGAGCAGCCACTTTAGACAGGAACTATTCATTCTTCTTCTCCAGCCTTGGAAAATAGGTGTTATGATTTTCATTTCATGCATGACAAAGAAAGGTTAAGTAATTTGCCCAAAGTCTAAGCGGAGTTGCTGGAATACAACCTTGGGCCTGTCTGAAGCAAAATCCATGCCTTTACCTACACCGAGGATGCAAAGTATAGAATTGTTTTCTCTTTTCACCCTGCCCTACCCATCTCACTCCAGGGCCTCAACTGGCCCTTATGTTTTTACCTCTTTCTCTTCATTAAAACCTGCACTAAGGAAAAAATCTAATTATGTATCATTTACACCTTAGAGATGTGAGGAGATGCAGATAGCTAAAGGAGAAAAGGACAAACCCATTAACTTAAAAATCACATAAATTATGATGAAATATTCTTAAGTCTCTTTCAAAAGAACATCAGACATTGGAAAGGGACGGGAGGTTTCAAGTCCTTATATGTGCCTGCAATACGTGGGGGAAGAGGCGGGAAATAGAGGGGAGCAGATGGACAGAGAAGGCTTCCAGGATACTAGAAATCAACATCTTCAGGGGCCCATCTCAGTGACAAGGATTTGGATCCTCTGAACCACTGACAAGTAGTGTCTAAGAGGAACCCAGTAATCTTTCTCAAATTTCTTAACCCCATGTAGGGGTGAAAAAAAACAACACCTTTTCCTCTACCTTTCTAAGCTGTCAGCTAAGATCCCTGGAACAAAAGACAGATTAGCTGTCGGAAGCCATAGAAATCCCCAGGCCTTGCCTAGGCAGAACTTCCTGGTCACAAAACCAAAAGCCCGCGCGCGCCAAACCCAGAGCCCGCGCGCGCCAAACCCAGAGCCCGCGCGCGCCAAACCCAGAGCCTGCCCATTTCCTTGTACCTCATATGGCATCGCCCTGTCCTAGCCTATCAGCCCGCGACAAATACCTCGCCACCCTATGACATAGCATATCCCACCCCCATCTGACATAGCTATATATATAACCCGCCATCTTAATAAAATTTTGAGGCTTGATCAGATCCCTGTCTTGCCTCCATTCTTCGCGTCTCCTGTCTCCCCTTTTTTTTTCATCCTCAACAGGTTTCTTCCCCTCGTCCCACGTTGCATTGTCCTGCCGGTCGGGACATTTTGGCGCCCAACGTGGGGCCCGAGGTACGAAGATTCTATGAGGACACCTACTCTGGAAACCGCCGCGGCCCCCCCCCCCTCCCTGAGCCTCCACGGGCTGGCTTCTTTCGAGCCCACGCAGTTTTCACTCGTGGGACAAGACTCGAGGGCCTCCCCGGCGCGAGTGTGGCTTGTTTCGAGCCCGTAAGGGACAAGACTCGACAGCCCCCTCGGCAGTAAAAAGGCTCGTTTGGAGTTCACGAGGTATTCACCCGTAAGAAAAGACTCCAAGTTTGCCCGACGTTGGAGTAGCCGCCCAGCGAAGGACGAGAGATTGGTGAGTAGGTGATTGACATGGGACAGGAGTTGAGTTCACATGAACTCTTCCTTAAGGGTATTAAGGAATCTCTCAAGATGCGGAGAGTTAAGGCTAGAAAAAAAGATTTACGTGAGTTTTTCAGTTTTGTCTCTGATATCTGCCCCTGGTTCCCCCAAGAAGGAACGATTGATCAAAAATATTGGAAGAGAGTTGGAGACTGTTTTAATGATTACTATCGGGTTTTTGGACCCAACAAGGTCCCTGTATCGGCATTCTCATATTGGAATCTGATTAATGATATCCTAAAAATACATTCCTCAGACCCAGATGTTAGAGAGATCTTACAGACAGGGGAAACAGTCCTAAAAGAGAGTTCCCGCCCCCCTTCTGTCTGCCAATCTGTTTCAATAGACATGCCAGAGGAACCTAAAAAACAAGCTGATAATCAGGAAGCCTCTGCCTTAGAGAATCACCCATTAAAAGACCCCCCTAAAATCTACCCTTCCCTTTTGGCCTTTAATAATCAGGACCAGCTCTCCCCAAGAGACCAGATAGATTTAGAGGAACAAGCTGCCCGCTATAATAAAAAAGAAGATCCCTGGGGCCTCGCCGCGCCAACCTTGCGCGCCCCTTCACAAAAAATACATACCCCTCCCCCTTATGTCCCCCCTCAGGAACTCCCAACATTCTATGACCCAGTCTTAAACCCAAACCCACCCCTATTCCCTCAAGACACCCTAGTTCAAAACACCCCATCCTTAACCGATCCCATTAGGCAGGCAAAAATATCTTTAACCCAAGAAATTTCT
This sequence comes from Rhinolophus hipposideros, assembly GCF_964194185.1. Taxonomy (NCBI): domain Eukaryota; kingdom Metazoa; phylum Chordata; class Mammalia; order Chiroptera; family Rhinolophidae; genus Rhinolophus; species Rhinolophus hipposideros. The sequence goes on along the minus strand of NC_138050.1, from coordinate 42,457,073 downwards.
TCTCTTAGAGAGACACTCCAACAAAAACGCGAACATATGCAACTCCTAAAGGAGCTGCATGCCCTTGAAAAAGAACTTAAAACCTTAATGCCTAACCAAAACCCTGAAAAACCTCAAAAAGGCCCAATACTTAATAAAAAGACCCTAATGACCTTTCCAGTTACCCGCAGCCAAAACCGTGGCCCACCCTCTCAAGAGGATACAATGGAAGAGACTGACAATGAACCCCCCGACTCTCATAATCCCCCCTCGGCCGATGAGGCCTCTGACACAGAAGACCCAGAAGATAACACTCCCAACTCCAATGATCCCACTGGCCAAAAATATCACCGGCTAGGCATCAAACATATTAAAGATTTAAAAGGTGCAGTAAGCTCTTATGGCCCGACAGCGCCCTACACCTTGGCAATTCTTGAAGGTCTCAGTGACCGTTGGCTCACACCCAATGATTGGTTTAAATTAGCTCGTGCCACCCTTTCTGGGGGGGACCACGTCCTCTGGCACACAGAGTTTAAAGAAAACTGCCGAGAGATAGCACAGCGCAATAGTGAAAATAGAACAACAAGATCATGGACTCGGGATAAATTACTAGGAGAAAAACCCTATCATACCAATGAAATCCAGGCAACTTTTCCCCCGGGGCTGTTAGCTCAAATTCAGAACGCTGGTCTCAAGGCGTGGCGCCGCCTACCCCCAAAAGGCTCCGCTACCACCTCCCTGGCAAAGATTCGTCAGGGCCCCGAGGAGCCATATTGTGAGTTTATCAGCAGACTCACCGACGCCGCCGAACGGTTGGTCGGAGAAGGCGAGAATGACAGCGCCTTTGTTAAACATTTAGCCTATGAAAATGCTAACCCCACTTGCCAGGCAACCATTCGCCCCCACCGTGGAGGCAACCTTGCTGACTACATTAAACTATGCTCAGGGGTTGGAGCCTCCCATACCTTGGGACTCGCTATCGGAGCCGCCCTCCGAGACTTTGCCTCAAACAAGCCTCCTAATCAACAATCTAGATTATGTTTCTCCTGTAAACAACCTGGACACTTTAGTCGAGATTGCCCAATAAAAAGTAGAGGTCCACAACCCCAAAATTCATCACAGCCCCCACCGACACCCTCCAGACCAATGCCTTCCACCGTGTGCCCAAGATGTCGACGGGGCAAACATTGGGCCTCTGATTGTTATTCTAAAACAGATATTGAAGGTATCCCCCTTTCCAGGAAACCGGGAAACCCCAGTCGGGGCCAGCCCCTGGCCCCTCCATCGGGACACAACCTAGGGGCTGTCAGGTTTGTTCCCCAACAACCAAGTCCTCAGATCCTCCCAGCTCAAGTGTCGGTTCCCTCCACCGGGCTACCCCCGGAAGCGCAGGACTGGACCTCTGTGCCGCCGCCGACTCAATACTAACCCCAGACCAAGGGGTCCAACTCGTTCCCACCACCACGACGGGACCTATGCCCCCGGAAACATTTGGACTTATATTGGGACGGGGCAGCTCTTCCCTCGCCGGCCTGAATATAATCCCAGGAGTCATAGATAATGATTATACAGGACTCATACAACTCTTAGCCTCGGCCCCTCTGGGCCCTGTATCCATAGTAAAAGGCCAAAGGATAGCACAGCTTGTGCTTCTCCCATTAGACACCTCTAATAAACAATATCTGACACCAAAGAGACGGGAGTCCGCCTTCGGCTCCTCAGATGCCTATTGGATACAACAGGTCACTTTAGAGAGGCCACTTTTAACCCTGTACTTAGATGGAAAAAAATTTCAAGGTTTAATAGACACGGGAGCGGACGCAACAGTCATCTCAGATAGATACTGGCCTTCAACATGGCCCTCTAAAGCCTCATATACCCATCTACAGGGCATAGGACAATCAGCCAATCCCAGACAAAGCTCTAAAATACTCTCATGGGAAGACGAAGAGGGCAATACTGGTAAGGTCCAGCCATATATTATTTCTGGAATTCCCATTAATCTGTGGGGCCGTGATATCCTATCACAACTCAAACTTATCATGTGCAGCCCCAACGAAATAGTTACTCAACAGATGCTTAACCAAGGCTATCTCCCTGGACAGGGACTGGGAAAAGCTGGTCAAGGGATAAAAAATCCCCTCTCTATAAAGCCCAACCCTAACCAACAAGGATTAGGCAGTCAGGATTTTTCCTAGCGGCCATTGATCCTCCTGCACCCCATGCGGAGAAGATAAAATGGAAAGATAATTCCCCCGTTTGGGTGGACCAATGGCCACTACCTGAGGAAAAGTTGTCCGCAGCTTCTCGGTTAGTGCAGGAACAATTAGCGGCAGGACATATAGAACCAACTACTTCGCCATGGAATACACCCATTTTTGTTATTAAAAAGAAGTCTGGGTCTTGGCGCCTCCTTCAGGATCTCAGAGAAATTAATAAAACCATGTTCTCCATGGGAGCCCTCCAACCAGGCCTCCCTTCCCCGACAGCTATCCCAGCTAACTATCACAAGATTATTATAGACCTTAAAGATTGTTTCTTTACCATTCCTTTACACCCCCTGGACAGAGAGCGTTTCGCATTTAGCCTGCCTGTAACCAACTTCAAGGGTCCTATGCAGCGCTTTCAGTGGAAAGTCCTCCCACAAGGCATGGCCAATAGTCCCACCCTATGCCAAAAATTTGTGGCACAAGCTGTGGATCCTGTTAGAACACAATGGCCCACTATTTATATTATTCATTATATGGACGATATCCTTCTAGCAGGAAAGACCACCACAGAGGTACTCCAATGCTGCCAACACTTAACTCACAATCTTACCACTTATGGACTCCAACTTGCCCCCAATAAGATCCAGCTCAAAGACCCCTACTACTATCTGGGATTTGAGCTACATAATCAGTCCATAACCACCCAAAAAGTCCAACTTAAAACTAGTCATTTATACACTTTACATGACTTTCAAAAATTTTTGGGAGATATTAACTGGCTTCGACCATACTTAAGGCTCACTACAGGAGACCTCAAGCCCCTCTTTGATATTCTTCAGGGAGACTCAGACCCTCTCTCCCCTCGAGAGCTGTCGCCTGAGGCAAAGGGCTCTCTTCAATTACTAGAAAAGGCAATTCAACAACAACAAGTCACCTTCCTATCATACAAACAGCCCTTCTCCCTCATTATTTGTGCAACCCCTCATACACCTACTGGGGTCTTATGGCAAGATAATCCCCTCTTCTGGGTTCATTTACCCTCCTCCCCGTCTAAGGTCCTAGTCACATACCCATCCCTGGTAGTCAAACTTATTAAGATAGGAAGAGAAAAAAGCCGACAACACTTTGGCAGGGACCCTGATCAGCTCATTCTCCCCTACACTAAAGAACAGCTTAATTGGCTAACCCAAAATAACGATGACTGGATCATTTCCCTTACATCATTTCAGGGCAAGATAGATAATCATTATCCCCCTAATAAACTCCTACAGTTCTCCAGACTACATCCCTTTGTTTTTCCAAAGATAACAGCCACTAAACCATTACAAAATGCCGCCTTGGTTTTCACGGATGGGTCTTCTTCTGGCGTAGCAGCATATGTCATTAACTCACAAAGATTTCAGGTGCAGTCTCCATTTCAGTCTGCCCAACTTGTTGAACTTTATGCCGTTATAAAAGTGTTTAAAAAACTACAGGAGTCACCCTTTAACTTGTACACTGATAGTGCCTATATCGCCCTGTCTGTGCCCCAACTAGAAACAGTGCCATATATCAAGCCCTCTACCAGCGCTGCCAAACTTTTTCAACAACTACAACATCTCATACTACAAAGACAGACCCCATTTTTCCTTAGTCATCTTCGGGCTCATACTGACCTCCCTGGACCTCTTTCACAGGGCAATGCTATAGCAGACAATCATACCCGCTTAGTATGTCCCTTAACCTTAGATCCTATAACGCGAGCCACCCAATTCCACAACTTACATCATGTCAATGCCCACACACTTCGCTTGTTATTCAAAATTACCCGAGATCAGGCTAGACACATTGTTAAAAGTTGCTCAGGGTGCATAACCTTTCTGCCTCTTCCTCACCTAGGAGTTAACCCAAGGGGCTTACTCCCTGGACAAATCTGGCAGATGGACATTACACATATTCCTGAATTCGGCCATTTAAAGTATGTACACGTAACTATAGATACCTTCAGCGGCTTCATGGTTGCCACCCTTCATGGGGGCGAGGCTACAAAAAACATCATAGCCCATACCCTCCAATGCCTTACCACACTAGGAAAACCTCAAACTATAAAAACAGACAATGGACCAGGGTATACCTCCCAGGCATTTCAAGCCTTTTGTGCTCAATTCCAAATCAAACACGTCACTGGCATCCCTTACAATCCCCAAGGCCAGGGCATTGTAGAGCGAGCCCACCAGACACTCAAAAACACCATCAACAAGTTAAAAACCACCACTGCCTATCCGACCAAAGGATCTCCTCATAATGTTCTCAGCCATGCATTGTTTACCCTTAATTTCCTACAACTTGACGCTCAGGGAAAATCGGCTGCCGATCGCTTCTGGCACCAAGAAACAAAAAATCAATATGCTACAGTTATGTGGAAAGATCCATTAACCTCCAAATGGAACGGCCCCGATCCAGTCCTCATTTGGGGACGTGGGTCAGCCTGCATTTATGATTCTCAGGAAGGCGGTGCGCGATGGCTGCCAGAGCGTCTCGTTAAGCCTGTCAACACCCCAAATCCAAATAACACATAAAGACTCCAGGGATATCTTCCCTGAGAAAATCTCTCTCTCTTTTCACAGGACATAAAGTTCTTCATGGAGTCCTTCACTTTGACACTCTTCACATTCCTCATCATCCCCGTTTACGGAGGGTTTGGGCCCCCCGTAAGCCGCGAGCAGCTATACAGACAGCTCTATGGCAACCCATGTGACTGCCCGGGAGGCACAGTGCCCAGTGGATACCTCCGTGCCCACACCGAGGAGCCAGCCCCACAAGGACAGGTAGATTTAGCATACTTAGCATCCACTGATTGCGGTAATAAAGTAGCCTACCTCGCCTATAATCCTAATATAAAGGGGGGATTCGGACTAGGAATAGATGAAACACAATGGACCTGTACCAATAAGCCCCGCATTATTCCCCCCATTGCAGGACTACCACCGCCCTGCCCCAGCGAATGCAGCTATTTTGATCAAATGCATTCTTCCTGCTACACAACCACCCAAATTTGTACTGGCTCAGACAACCAAACTTATCTCACAGCCATGTTATTGAGACGTAGGTCCGCCACATTCGGAGGCGATTGGGACTCCACCTCCCTCTCTGACAATAACAAATATAGTCAGGCGGGCTGCAGTGGTACAATTGGAAATAAAGTCTGTTGGCCAACTAAAATGCCTGTCCACATTTCAGATGGCGGAGGGCCAAATGACATATTAAAAGAGACTCTTGTTACTGAGCACATTCAAAAAATACTCCACCACCTATTCCCCCCTTTAACTTACCACCCCTTGGCTCTCCCAAAATCCCGGGATATGGATTTAGACACACAAACCAACAACATTCTCGAATCCACCTTCTGGGCCTTAAATCATTCCAACCCTTCTCTTGCCCAGGACTGCTGGCTTTGCATGACTATGGGAACTCCCATACCTACTGCAATCCCCTCCAATATCACAGTAAACACACAAATCTCTAACTGTTCCCGTCTCTCCCTTCCTCTTAGAGTTCAACCTGTAGGATTTAATACCTCCCCCTGCTATCAGGGACGATTTCAAAACAACACTTTTGATGTAGATCTAGGGTTTGTCACTTTTACTAACTGTTCTGACATCATTCAAGTTAACGGAACCTTGTGTTCTAGCCCTGGACAAGTTTTCATATGTGGGAACAGCCTCGCTTACACCACGTTACCCACCAACTGGACTGGACTTTGTGTCTCAGCTAGTCTCCTCCCTGATATCTCTATTATCCCAGGAGACACACCTGTCCCTCTCCCCAGCCTAGAATTTGCCACCGGGCGCCACAAGCGTGCTATTACAGCCATTCCCTTACTCGTAGGGCTAGGAATTACTGCTGGAATAGCCTCGGGTACCGCGGGAGTAGGTGTTGCAGTCCAGTCCTACAATAAACTATCACGCCAGCTGATAGATGATGTCCAAACACTTTCTGGGACCATCAATGATCTCCAAGATCAGATTGACTCTTTAGCTGAAGTAGTCTTACAAAACCGTCGAGGCCTAGATCTTCTCACTGCAGAACAGGGAGGTATCTGCTTAGCTTTACAGGAACGCTGCTGCTTCTATGCTAACAAGTCTGGGATCGTCCGAGACAAGATCAAAAAACTACAAGAGGACCTAGTAAAAAGACGCAAAGAACTCTTCGAAAACCCACTCTGGACGGGTCTCAACGGACTTCTCCCCTACCTGCTCCCCACCCTTGGCCCCCTCCTATGCATCCTTCTCTTAATAGCCTTCGGGCCATGGGCTTTTAGGCGCATTACTGACCTCATTAAAAACCAAATCGATGCTGTTTTGGCCAAACCAATCCAAATCCATTATCAGCGGCTAGCAACAGGGGATGGCCTCGAAGAAGGCTATCTTGGCTTCCTCCCCACGGGGACGGCATAATACTAAGGGTATGTCTACTCCCCCCACGAGTTGGGGAGGGGTATGGGCACCGAGGTGAGTGCAAAGCAAAGCATTTGCAAGGAAAGGGCTCGACTCACAACGGTCGGCTCCCTTTAACTTTCCTGAGAACATACCTGGTTTGCATAGAGGTTGGTATCAAAAAATCTCTACCTCTCCTCCACAAAAGATACCCAAAACCATCCAATAACGAGCTCTGCTCGTTGGAGGAACCAGGCCTCTGTTCCCTCACTCGGTCAAGGCCCACCTCCTTAAAACAAACAAAAAGGGAGGAGATGTCGGAAGCCATAGAAATCCCCAGGCCTTGCCTAGGCAGAACTTCCTGGTCACAAAACCAAAAGCCCGCGAGCGCCAAACCCAGAGCCCGCGCGCGCCAAACCCAGAGCCCGCGCGCGCCAAACCCAGAGCCTGCCCATTTCCTTGTACCTCATATGGCATCGCCCTGTCCTAGCCTATCAGCCCGCGACAAATACCTCGCCACCCTATGACATAGCATATCCCACCCCCATCTGACATAGCTATATATATAACCCGCCATCTTAATAAAATTTTGAGGCTTGATCAGATCCCTGTCTTGCCTCCATTCTTCGCGTCTCCTGTCTCCCCTTTTTTTTTCATCCTCAACAGGTTTCTTCCCCTCGTCCCACGTTGCATTGTCCTGCCGGTCGGGACAATTAGCAAGAGAAAAGAATACAAATTGATTTAACATAAGCTTTATGTGATACAGAAACCTTCATAAGGGAATAGAGACCCAAAGAAATGGTTTAACCTGAGCGTTTTTATGTTAGATTTGATGACTATGGGTTAAGGTTAAGTGAGGACCACAGAAAAATGAGATAGAACAAAAGTTCATATGAACAAGAGTAGTAAACTGGGCGGAACTTAGCAAGGCCTGTTCGTTTAGGTTCCTGTCAGCACCCCTTCATCTTCAGAGACAGCGATGCTTCTTTCCTCTGGGTATAGAAAGGGCACACCTTACATGAGGATCTTATGACCTGCATCTGCCATTTCTCAAACCCCATCAGCTTGAAATAGTCACCATGCCAACGTGCCAAATTTTGGGGTAGCATGTCCTGAACGCATCACCTGCAACCCCCTGATCAACATGCAATCTCACAGCTCCTAAGCCGAGGAAATCTGGGGCCTTCCTGTTGATTATCCCCACCAGCCACGAAGTATTGGTGGAGCCCAATAAAGTTTTGTCTTCAAAATAGAAATTACAGGCAAATATTAAACATGCCTCTCTACCCTCTGCCAATTCTGATTTGCCCCATTCGTTCTAAGACCCTATTTCCTCCTTCTGGTGTCTTTCAGCACTTTGGCCCTCTAAGGAAGATAGTGGGGGCTCCATCTCGGTTCATGTGTGTGGTGAGAGGAGTTGCCCTGTAGAATTTAGAGCAGGGTGGCAAGGACACAGATGCGTGTGTACCTCCTATTGGTGCTTGGGCTTGCTTTTCCTAGCTGAGCATTAAGCTAAGTGCAGAAAGGTGGTGCTCTGCCCACTAATATGGAAGCTCCTCCCACATAGAGGAGTCCACCCCAAGAGTCTGATGGACACTGTGAAGGCCTGGCCTGAGTACTGACCACTACCTTTCACTCCTGAGCAAGGAGAAAAGCCTCTAATGCTGACAGCACTCCTATACAGCAGCCTCTTTACGTCACTTATCTTATTTCACCCACAAAGCAACTCTATCGAAAAGCTGTGCTTCCCCGTTTTCTTTTATTTATTGTCCCTGTCATTAGCTAAAGTTATGATGTCTATTTACTGGTTTATTTGTGTGTAGTCTGCTCCCGCCCATTGGAATATAAGTTCCATGAGATAGACTGTGTCCTCGCCCCCTCTGCATTCCCAGAAGTTAGAAAGTTGGTGCTCTGTATTTAATACACATATGTTGAATAAGTAAAGTTTACAGGTAGAAAATTGAAGCTCAGATAAGTGAAAGAGCACTTCAAAGTTAATCAAGTACAAGGGAAGAGCTAAGAACTGAATGGACCCCGGCCTGATTAACTCTGAAGTCATGCATGCTCTTTCCAAGATATCATGTGGCCTTCCTGAACAGACAGGAAGTTGAACCCCAACCCTCTTAAGGAGCTTAACTCCCCTTTCTCAGGACCTGCTGCTGATAGTGAGATCATGTTAGCTCAGAAAGCCAAGAGCTGAAAACATTTACCTCTCATGCTGGTACACTTCAGCTCCATATACCGTAGAATAACACAAATCAGGAAAATCCAAGAATGCATGACATGAGAAAGTTTGGGAACAGCTGGTTGAGATCAGTGGTTCTCAAAGTGTGGTCCCTAGACCAACATCAGCAGCATCAGCTGGGAACTTATAAGAAATGCATGTCCTTGGGCCCCACACTAGTTCTACTGAATCAGCAACTCAGGGGTGGGACCCAGCCATCTGTGCTTTAATTACCCCTCTGAGTAATTCTGATCGTCACCAAAATTTGAGAACTACCTGTGCAGTAGACTGAAGGAAAAAGAGTGACAGCAAATGCCATCCTTTTACAATAGCTATTTCCTTCAATTGAGACTCCAGGAATAATGAAAGCAAGAAGAGAGTCATGCAAATTGAGAATTATCAACCTGACAAAGGCTAACATTTCCTCATGTGTGGTGCCCTTTCTTATTATGATACACTGAGCCACAGTCCCAAGGCCCTGGTGAAATGGAATACAGGCAATTCAAATGATGCCTTTGACTACCCTGGATTTTAATTTCCTGGGCATGTCCCTCGTGCCAGCTTCTCCTACAATGAGCTTAGTCTCCCTAAAATCGGAGAATAGAAAGCTATTGCTTGCTCCCCACCCCATTCCCTTGCCTTGAAATTGTTTTCTTCCGTTCAAGCCCGCTGGCTTCAATTAGAAGGAGTGAAGGCAGGGTGCAGACTGGAAACAGCAGGTGGTCTTAGCACAAAAATGTGTTCAATAAACAGCTTTGGATAATCATAGGTCACCATGTCTCTGTATCTGCTTTCTAGCTTCTCCTTCCCCAGCTTGTCTGTCTTAGCATTTTCACCTTGTTAGTTGTAAGGAAGCCACCAACTCAGAGTCCTGTTGCTATGGGTTTGGGAGGGAGTCCATCTTCACAAGAGGTTGAAGGCTGGGAGGAGGGAAGTCAGAATAAATGAAATCATATGCACACAATCGGCTATAATTAGGCATCTTATAAATACCTATTATACAAACACATTACAATGACAAAATCTGGCATGTTTAAGTGCATTTATACCCTGGGCAACAGAGGGTAATTTTTTGGACCTGAAAGGAATCTGCTATTTTAAAAAGAGCATCAAATACATATCATTAAGTGAGAGAAGCCAATCAGAAAAGACTACATATTGTATGTTTCCAACTCTACGACATTCTGGGGAGGCAAAACAATGGGAACAGTAAAAAGATCAGTGCTTTTGAGGGGCTGATGGGAGAGAGGGAAGAACAGGTGGAGCACAGAGGATTTTTAGGGCAGTGCAACTATTCTGTATGATATTATAATGATGGATACATATCATTAATTCACTTGTCCAAACTCACAGAATGTATACCAGGAGTGAACGCTTATGTAAGCTATGGACTTTGGGGCATTCTGATGTGTCAATGTAGGTTCATCTACCACCGTGGTTAGCGGAGGTTGTTGGGGAGGACAGGGGAGAATACGAGACTTCTCTGAACTTTGCACTCAATTTTGCTGTGAACCTAAATCTGCTTTTTTAAAAAAATACAGTTTATTAATTTTTTAAAAAGCATTAAACTTGGACTGAAAAGATATGAACTGTATCATGGTCATGGTCATCTGCTGGCTGTGCAGACTTGGGCAAGTTACTGGGCTTCTCTGGGCCTCAGTGATACCATCTATAAAATGAGAATGATAACATCTGCCGGAAAGAAATGTTGCAATGATTAAAATAAAGCAATACTATGTATAGACGCACAGCCAATGCTTGTTTAGCTAATAATAACAGGAAAATAACATGTAGAATTGGGGACAGAGACTGGGGACTAGGATTCTAGATTGCTGCTCTGAAGCAGACAGAGCCAACCCAGACAGCACCACCTATATTACTATGTGACTTCAGATATAAGCTTCTTTCTCTACCTTGGAAAAATGTCTGCCCCATTGGCCAGCTAGAAGCCTGAAAGTCAAACAGCAGCGACTCCTGGGAGTAGCATATTTGTTTTTTAGAACCAAATTATATTGTACTGTAAACACCTCAAAGGGGAAAAAATGAATAATAGCATCTTAGCATAGATTAATGAGTTACATTATCTACTTAAAAGCAAAGTCCTAAGACAACAGAACACAGAATATGTAAGTTTTGATTAAGGGGGTTTGGTAGAAAAATCTGAAAATATCTAGAAATTCAGGACACTGCCCAGGAAGGTAGATTTAGTTCAGAAGGTCAGAGTGAGCAGTCAGAGGAGAGTTTTTAAGGTCGGGGCACCAAACTAAAAGAGGAAATCAATCACAACACAAGCAACAAATATACTGAGTACCACATTCTGCCAGCCATTATTCTAGGAACTTGGAATAATCGCCAACCAAAATAGAAATTCTTGGAACTTACATTCTGGTGAAAGGGACAGACAAAAGGTAAGTAAATACACAAACATAATAATTAAGTTTAGATAGTATGTTAAAAGGTCATATATTCTATAGAAAAAAGAAAAAAGGTAAAGCATGGTTAGGGGAATAAAGAGTGGAAGATTCCACTTTAAATAGGATGATCAAGGAAATTTTAATTGAGAAGATGACACTTGAGTAGAGAAGTGAAGGAGGTGAAAGAAGGAGGTGTGATTAGCCACACATATCTCAGTGGAAAGGAACTTTCCAGGCTTTGCTAGAGGAAAGGACCAGGGTGGGAGCTCTCTGGTCTCTTTCAGAAATAATGACCAGTATGGCTGGAGTTGAGTGAGCAAGAAGAATAGACGAAAGGAGGTGAGAAAGTTGAAGAGGCCAAATCACTTAGGGCCTTGGCATGCCACTGTAAGAACTTTGATTTCACTTTTGTAATAAGGAGCGGTTGCCAGGTTGTACACCCAAAGGAGTGGCATGATCCAGAAAATGTTTTAGACAAATCATCCTGGCTGCTGTGCTAAGAGTAGATTCAATTATATGGGGACCAAGGCAGAAACAGGTGAGCTTCTAGGATGCCTTTACATAAAATTGAACTTGTCAGGAAAGCGCTGACATAGTTGAACCAGGGTAACAGCAGCGGAGGTGTGAAGAGTCTTAGATCCTGTCTACCTGCTGAGGGTAGAGCCACCAGGACTGCCTGGAGGAGTGATGTACAAGATTTGGCCCTGAGCTATGGGAAGGATGAAGTTGCCATCCACTCGGATAGGGAAGGCTGCCCTTTAGTAGGTTTGACGGAAGATCAAGAGTTTCAAGGAAAGTGGCGAGAGAAGGACTGGGCACAAACAAAACACATTTCCCACATTTCCCTGTAGCTGGGTCTGGGTACAAGATGGAGCAAATCATTTATCAATTCATTGGCCTTCAGGCCAGGTTCAGCAGGAATTATTCTGCAGCATTTCCTAAGCCCTCAGTTTCCCCAGTGTAACGGAACAAACAAGTCTAAAGAGACAGAGACTGAAGGAAGCATAAGTGCATTTGATTATCCTCTACATGAGAATCCCCCACCCCATGTTCCACCCCATGCCCACCCCAACGCCCTCTACCACCCCTCCAAGAGAATAGCCAAGAGTCCCCAGGAATCACATTCCACTAGATTGTGAATTATCTCATCAGTCCCTCTAGAGAACTTCCTCTTCTGCCTAATACTCCCACATGCCCCTCCAAAACATATTCACAGAAGATCTAATAAACCAACTTGTAATTAGGTGTCAATAAGTAAAAAACAAACAAACAAACAAAAAAACACGAATACTCCCTTCCCTGAGGATATTGGAATTTTAAAGTAGCCAACACCCTAAACCAAGGGACAAAGTAATGAAACATCAGTCATCAGATTAAGGGAATGTAAAGGTCAGTGGCCTTGGACTCACATTATTCTGTAGTCACCTCCTGAGAGAATAGGAGGGCCACAGACACAACTCAACATGGCTTCCTTGACTGTTCTGGTCCCACCCATCCCAAAAGGAGGAAATATGGTCTTTGGGGGTAAACACACTTCATGCTTGTCTACATGTTATTTCTTTTGTGCCTTCCCTCCCCTCCTGCCAGTCCCTGCAGACAAGGACTCGTTCCATAACTCTACTCAAATAAGTAAATAAATAGCTCTCACTGGTCTCATTCCCCTTGCCTTTCCATTGTGAGACCTCAACAGATATGATGCGTGTGTGTGCGTACTTGTGTACGTGCATGTGTGCATGTGTGTGTTGCCTGCACATTAACCACCAGAGTTCTTAAAGTAGCTGGCCACCGAGGGGTCTGCTAAGTAACAGCAGTGCCAGTGAAATAAAAAGAGAGCCCTCTTGCCCTGAGTCAGCAGGAGGCCCCACTGCAGGGGTCTCTGGGGCACCAGTCACTTACTCAGCAAGAAGCTGACAGAGACCTCCAGCAACAATTACAGCTCCTCCACATTTTTCAGAGGCTGTAATGTTAAATCAATCATTTAGGTGTGCCACTCGCAGACGCACTGCTACGAGTCACTTAAGGGGTGCAAGGGAAGCAATCACCACATAAGCCCCTTCTCTGTGCAGTTTTATTTGAGTGCAGTCCACTTTGTGAAGTCATTACATATCGGTCCTTCAGAAAGTTTTTCCTTTCTTGAGGGCTTTGCAGTGCACTTGGCAAATCAGTAACTCCCAGACAAGGCACAAAAATTCTGTAATGGACCCACGCAGAAGTACACTGAACAGGGAGGGAGGGAGCATCCTCCCCCAGACACCCAGAAAGGCCTACATTCCTGGGCCACTGGACCAGCCAGGTCAGATGTCTCAGACCCCAACAAGGAAAGCTGAGGATTACCATGTCAAAAGAGATCGATCACCCATGTATGTCCCCTCTTGCAAGCATGTTGGCTATAGTAGATAAAAGGACAATGGTTTTATTTCCTTTCACTTTGTTTTTAATCAAAAAGAAACAACAGACAAAACACAATAGTCGAGTGTCCCACTGTTTGAGGTTGCACTGCTATCCTCTGGGTAACTTTCTTCATTTTAGTCCCACCTTTTTTTTTACATCTTTTTGGAGGTAACTAATCTTGAATCCTATGTTTGCTCCCCCAGGCCCACTTTAATTTCCTATTCTCATTCCCCGACTATCCATTCCAACAACCCACTATATATGGCTTAAAACAGAGTTCAGCATACTTCTGGAAGTGTCCAGACTACTGAACCTTGCACAATCCTCTTGATTAATTCCAATGCAGCACTGGGGATGTATAATAAAAATTAATGATGAATGAAAAGAAGGAAATCCAGGAAAAAATACACAGCCAGACAGAATTTAGACATTCCATGTATCCACAAAACTCCCTACAAATAGGCTATATGCACACATCTATGCCTCAAAATGAAAAACCCCAGCGCCTCACTCCATGCAATGAGCTCCACCCCAGGCCTGAAAACATGTAAATGGCATATTCATGATTCTAGCTTCCATATTTAATCTGTTACCATGCAAGGCATCAGAGGCATCACTTTGAACTGCAGACATCAATATGATTTAAACGTCTGCCACTTAATGTGGTGAAGAGGAATCAATTGTGTCCTGAAAACAGGAGACAAGGAGGAGCATCACCCTGTCAGTTTCCCGGGAAATAATGAGCCCTATTAATAGTTGTTAACATGAATCAACGAATCACTCCTCTGTCAGAGGCTGTTGGGCGGGGCCCCTAGTCAATCAGTAAAGAGACAGAAAACTGACGATTCAGGAAAAGTCTCAGGAAGGGAAGGGGGCAGGGCACTGGCCCTTCACCCAACCTGGGCCATCTGGAGCCTCTGAGGAAGGAGAGGATATTTCAGCGTAACAAGGAGGCCCTGAGGAAATGCTCACCAGTTAGACACACAACTGTCAACCAGAAAGCCCTTGTGTCACCTTGAAGTCAAAAGAGGGGCCTTCATGAGCAGGACGCCCCCTCCCCTTCCTTGTTGGTTATAGCTAAGGGCTGCTCACAGCTTCTGGAGGTGGACATATTTCTTAACTCATGGTTCCCGTTACCCATCTTCAAAGCCAGCAATATGGCGTCAAGTCCTCACTCCTTCTTGACCCACTCTGCTTCCCTCATCCACTTTTAAGGACTCAAATGAGTAGACTGGGTCCACCCAAATAATCTATTATCCCCTTTCAGCACATCTGCAAATTCCTTTGTGCCATGTAAAGTAACATATTTACAACATCTAAGGGTTGGGACATGGACATCTTTGGAGAGCCATTATTATTACACCTTTGGAGAATGACTTTGGCAAATTACCTGAGTAATCCTCAACTCTAACAGGTGTGGCAGGATGTCTTATAGACGTACTACTTTTATGTTTTACTCTGTTATTGCTGCTTTTTAACCTTCTTATCCTAAGAAGGAAACCAGGTTTCCTTCACCTCAGCGGGATTTATGATAACTAAAGACAGCTTTTTTTCTTGGCTTTTGTTTTCAAAAACCTAGCAGGGGTCCTAAGCTAACAGGATCCCTAAAAGAATGTGGTACATAAGAAGGGCTGGCTGGTGTGGACAGGAAACCAAAGGGTTTTTTCCAAAGCTTCTGTTTGAGGTAAGACCCTTAAGACCTTTGCATTGTCCCAAGGGAGGGGGTGGTAAAATAATCCCAATAATGATAGATTGAATTTCCTGCCACTCCAATGAGATTGGGTTACATCAATTCAGATTGACTTAATTTAGAAAAAATAATATGATATCTTCAACACCCCTATCTGACATAATAAACATATCTATCTACTACATGGGAATAATAACTACCATGTGGGAATTTGGTCAGGATGAATATGCAAAAAGCACTTGGTACATAATAAATAGGCTCATAAAAATTAATACAGGTATATGATGATATCACAATGAAGATGGATCAAAAGCATGCAAACACTACCTCCTAAAACACCAAAAATAAATAAGTAAATACTACAGGTACTTTTGGTATTTGGTATTTGGCCACATCCAGAAGTCTGGTAAAAGACTCACCACATAGTGTTCAGCATATAGTACTCTTAAAACATTGAAGAGAGAGGAATCACTCCACGTAGAAACTTTGGAGTCATCTATTTTGCTTTCCTCTTTCTCATCCTCTATATCCAATTGGCCACTACCTACATCTTGTCATTCCAACCCTAGAAATGTCTGTACATCGCTCCTGCCTCTCATCCCTACTGTCAGTGACATGGCTCAGGCCCCCATCTTCTCTCTACAAGACTATGTATGACAAGACCTTCCCAATGGATCTCCTTGTCTTCTACCTCAGCCCCGTCCAACCCATCTTTCACATCTCTGTTTAAAATTCTTAAATGAGTTCCCTTTGGCTCACAGTCTTGCCCAATGTCCCATTACTTCAAGATGCTCATTCTCACCTCTCTCCCTGGCTTTGCATAGACTGGTACTTCTTTCTAGGTACACCTCCTCTTCCCTTCTCTCCTTACTCATATATCAAGAGACAAATCAAATATTAACACTTCTGTTGTACTACGCCAACTCCCCCAGTCTGTCAGTTCCATCTTCCTTAGTCTTGTCATAGTGTAGTATACACTGTGGTTTCCACATTGTTTTGTTTCCACACATTTATATGGATTTCCCCAACAAGCCAAGAACTTCTCAAGTGCAGGCACTGTGTCTCATTCGGTTCTGGATCCTTAGAACTAACCCACTGTCTATCATTTAAGAGGTGCTCTCAAGCACTTCATTAAATAAAAAAACAGGAAAGATGCTGTTTGGTTGTGAGGCTCGTGGTAACAGTGATGAAATGGTAAAGCAAAATCATGTCCAGACAGACTCCTGAGGGGACAAAAACCGTTTTTATCTTCGTCTCTCCCTCTTCTGACAAAACAACGAAAGTGCACTTTTGGAAAAGAAATGGCAGTGAATAAATAAACGAGGAGCTAGTGAGCAGTCAGCATTCAATTCAACAAGCATTTCCTGAGCCCCTATGCTCTGCCAGAGTCTAGAAATTCCACTTTCAAAAAGTTGAAAGTAGGGACTCAAACAAATATTTGTATACTGATATTCATAGCAGAATTATTCATAGTAGCCAAAAGACGGAAACAACCCACGTCTCCATCAACAGATGAATGGATAAGAGAAACACACACTGGAATATTATTAAAAAGAAAGAAAATTCTGACACATATTACAACATGGATGAATCTTGAAGACATTATGCTACACGAAATAAGTCAGACCAAAAAAAGACAAATATTGTATAATGCCACTTATGTGAGTCAAAAGCATGCAAACACTATCCTCTAAAGAACTAAAATTAAGTGCTGGCCTGTGCAAAGTCAGGGATGGAGGTGAGAATGAGCTTCTTGAAGTAATGGGATATTGGGCAAGACTGTGAGCCAAAGGGAACTTAAGAACTGTAAACAGAGATGTGAAGAATGGGTTGGATGGGGTTGAGGTACCCACGATAGGCAAATTTCTAGAGACAAAAAAGAATAGTGGAGGTTATCAATGGCTGAAGGAAAGGAGGAATGAGAGTTTAGTACTTTATTGGTACAAAGTTTCTGATTGGGATGATGAAAAAGTTCTTGAGAGGCATGGTGGTAATAGTTGCACAACAGTGTGAATGTATTTAATGCCACTGAACTATAGACTTAAAAATGGTTAAAGTGGTCAATATTATGTTAACTACATTTTACCACAATTTTAAAAAATGAAGGCAAATTTTTATTCTATGAGATGGGATTTAGGAGGGCACCGATAACAAAAGTTACTGAAAAGTCAGGATATGTGAACTGGGCCCTTAAGGGTGGATAGAAGTTCCTGGACAATGAGTCAGAAGGGTGACTTTGAGTCCTGGAGGTGCCACTTACTTTTATGTGATTCTTTTTCCTAATCTATGAAAGCAAGGAAAGACCCACCATACACTTGTAGTGAGGATCTCTTGAGATAACATGTCTGAAATGGTTTCACTTACTACAAAAATATTTCTCTGACATAAATTCACTGACAACAAGTGATACAAAGTGGGATTATGGCAGGCAAGACCTTTGTGTTTACATAGTATCAGTAATGACCATCCTAGGACATTTTCTAAAGTCTAAACATGATAAGCACTCCTTGCTGTCCATTCAGGATAAAGTTAAAGATGTAAGAGCAGAGAAGGAGTAAAGGGTAAAGAGCAAGGTTATAAAAGCATGTTCTTATCTTAATATATGAATATTATCCAGCCATTCAAATTGAGAAACTGGAAGATAGGAAGAAGAAATATGAGAAGGCACTTAGTATTCCACTTCCTTCACGTAATATATTATCAATTGCATCTCTGATTTATAACTGTGTAAATATACAGATACAAGAACTAGAACTGGAAGTCAATATGTACAAGTGAAAATAGTTGCTGTGCAGAGATGGGGAGGCTATGGGTCATATTTTTCTTTTTTTAATTTTTTTATGTTGTTTTATTGTTCTTGCAATAAAAAATAAGGAAAAAATAAAAAGTATTATAATCCCCTTTTTAATAGTTGGCATACAACATTATATTAGTTTCAGGTGTACAACATAGTGATTTGACACATATCCTACAATGTAATTACCACACAAAGTCTAGTAACCATATGTCCCTTTTTAAACGTTATCAGCTGGTTTCTTTGCTGACTGCTTACCCACAACCCCTGCCTCCACCAGCTTCCAAGATGCTTGGAGGCCCCTATACCTGTAAGCCCTGGGGGCCTAGAGAGTAGCATTTGTTTTTAGCAATGACAGAAGCCTGCACAGAACAACTAGAGGGTACTCCAAGACCCCTTCAAGGTACCGAGCTGCCACTTTCTAGAGATTTGTGACTCGGGCTCCAGGGGACACTAAGGACAGGGGAAGAGTCATCAAATTGTGTGTGCCCTTGGGCTCTGATTCAAAGATCGCAGCTTCCAAGGCCCTCACCTTTCCCATTCTGAAAGAAAAGGTCCTGACTCCAGATGCTTGCAACCCTTGTTTTGATTTGCTCAGAGGCAGGCTGAATTAGTGCAAAGGCATTATTTTTCAGAGCAGGGTTCCCCCAATAGCCTCTCCAGACAGGAGCAGGCCATAAACTATTTCTGTGGCTAAGCTCATAACTAGATCAAGGAGAGAAACTGGGAATGGCAGGTTGATTTTATGCCCTTGCACTGTCTCCCAGTCTATCAACCTGTAGAACCAACAAGTTTTAGCACCCCTGACACACATCGGGAGCCACGGTCTATAAACAGGAGAAACAGAATCAGAGAGACATCTCAATTTCACTCTGCAGATGAAAGGCCACTCTCGCAGATAGAGAAAATTTAACCCTGTAGCTGCTTCCTGCAGTCAAAGCCTTTCATTGTTCCAGCCTCAGGGCCCCTGTGCCCAAAGTGGAGGCACTGTGTGTGGTTGTGTAGGTTGGTTATGCACAAGGGTGCCTGGCTAAGCAGGCAAGCAGAACTGACCTCCAGTGCCAGGCACACCCACCCAGTCACATCCCAGGCACAGGGACAGCTACCTGAAGGAAGGAGCCATCTTTCTCACAAATATATGATCTGCCCCCAAGCCACACTGCCAGGGGCTGTGCCTGCACCTCCCCCCACCTTTTTCTAATTCACACAAAGCACCAGAGGCTCTAGCAGTGGCCCACATTTGTCTGTGTGTCCTGCACCTGAACACCTCAGAAATCTGCCGAATAACTGTACATCAACTGTCCAGGTAGAGAAGCCTCGCATTTTTTCTTACAGAAGTGCTTTCGACTCCAACAAACTACCGTAAGCTTCATTGAACCTCAGACCAGATTTTCCTTTTAGTTCCCACTGTCAATGTTTCTTCCCTTTGCAAGATATCCAGTAGTTTTCCCTTACAATTTCCACTGTGTTTGACCCCTGACAAATGCCACCCCTGACTTCTTTCTGCCTTACTCTCCCTTTCAGATCTTACTTCAATGACCACCCTCTCTCAGTGCCTCATCCTCCTTGCCTAGCACCTTCCTCCAGCCTTAGTGACCCTTTGAGAATAACGTCATCATGGGTCTGAACCAGGCTTTCTGAAGTCACAATTTTAGAACTATGTTATGGAGCCATGAAACGATACAATAATTCAAAGTGTCTAAAATTATTAATTCTGTAGAATTAAAAATCCAGTTTCTGGAAAGGGTTGTAACCTTCATCTGATCCAATTTTATCTTTTAAAAAGAAAATGAAGCAACCGAGGCTAGAAATGTTAAGTGACTTATCCAAAATAACACAAGTGTTTATTGCAAAAATAAAAATAGAGTGCAGCCCTTGCAATCTGTCCATCCCAAGAACCTGCCTTTATCCATCTACCAAAGAGAGACTGAGCTTCTATATAAAGCAATTGTCTCTGATATTCTCAAGAAAAGCAATATCCAATAGATTGTGATAAGGATGATTGTTAGTGCATAACCCTCAGGGGACCTTGCTAGAGAACATAGTAAGAAGAGTCATTGAATGTGGACTTAAGAGTCCATTGGCTGGTTTCAAATCTCTCCTCTGCCATTTCTTAGCTTTGTGACCTTTGGCAAGTGCTTTATTTTCATGGTCTGTAAAATGGGTATAATAGTCTGACTTCAGAGTTTTGAGGTGATGATTAAATTAGATAATTTATAGAGGAAGTGTTTACCACAGTACTAACATATAATTTGCAAGATTATTAGCCTTCTACTAATAACCTCCCAGGACATATAAATTTTAGACAATGCCACGGCCAGGTGGGTCATGCTAATGTGAAAGACTTGGATTTGTCTGACTTTCCTGATTGCGAGCATCATATAGTGAATTCACAAATGCTCCAGGAGGAAAACATGCATTGAGCACAGCCAATAAATATAAAAATTGCTAAGTCGAGTTAATTTAAAAACCACATGGTAATTCCCTAGTAATGTTGGGTTAATTGCATATTAATTACCATCTTGTTATAGCATCAATGAGCCATACGTTTGATGTGGGAACCTTCAGCAGGGATTAAATGCTAAAATGGATTTTCTTCAACTGCTACAGAAAATTATCCCTGCTCATTCCATATCACCAAAGCTTTTCAGAAAAACCTCTTATGTTATTACTTCTTTAAAGAGCTCAGTAATTACTCAAAGTAGCCTCTAACTAAAGTTTCTCCTAATGTCAGTATGTAAAGAGTAGCCAGTAACATCTACCAACAGTGACTGACTGTTACCCCAAATCCATTGGCTCAAAGTCTTTTGAGATGACAAGCCCCATACTGCTGACATCTTCTGGGGCAATGGTTTAATTGGCTGCAAGCGTCTTGGGATGTTCCAAAAGTCCTTGCCTCTACCTCCTTCCTGGGCTTTTAGAAGTTGACTTTTTCATGTTTCCTGCATTGAAATATGATCCCCCAAAAATAAGTCAGATGAGCCCAGCTGAATTTCTTGATAGAGAAATTATGTATAACAAGACGATTGGCAAGGTTATATCACTCCATGAAAGCTGTAATTTCCCTGCAATTGATTTCCTAAAGATAACTCACTGTTTGCGTGCAGTGAAAGCTAATTTAACAAGAAAGATGAGTCTCTTCAGAACACCTTGATTGGCAATTGTGATAAATTCCTATAATTACTATTGACTCAGAGGAGGATTTTCATTTGTTAAGATGTTGCTGAAATGACAGCCCAGTGATGGTTTTTAAAAAAGGAAATGGGAACACTACATGCTGCTCCTATCTTCACAAAAGAAACTTGGGGGGGATCAACACAATTTTAGGTATTTCAGGGAGTCCATGAAGATCCCATTGAATCTAGAAGAATCTAGAAGAATCTAGAAGAGACTGTCAGTCATATCCTACTCGACATTTCCATGTTGACTGAAAATTCTCATAGGAACTATGGTTCTTAGACCCAGAGAGTCTGTCTTATTCTCCTAACAAAGACACAATGTTGGGTCTGGATCAGTACTTCCACAGTGGAGGCAACAAAATCTTAGCATTAATGTTAAAAATTGAATAATATTTAAATTACAACATTAAGTAAGTGGTAAAAATCAATTAGTATAAATCCCAATGATATCATATTACACAGTCCTTCGTGTGATGTTATGGGGAGATAAAGACATAGTAAAATGACTACAATGTTTTAGGTATAAAAAGTAAGATGCAAAATTACATGTACTATTTTAGCTCAGTTATGTAAAAAATATACATAAAAAGAATAGGAAGGAAATGTGTCCCAGAATGTAAACAGAAGTAGTTGCTAGATCTCTAGGTGGTGGAATGAACAAAACAATAAGAAAAAAAGAAAAAAAAAAACCCTACTTTTAAGAAGTCTACACTATAATAATGGGTTATCCCTGATATCCCTTTGGGTTGGCTTACTTAAGAGAGTCAAACTATAGATACATCTATTTCTTAACTAAAAGCTTTGCTGTCTTTTGCTGTATGGGAAATTTACCCATGACTATCTTAACTGTCATTGGCAGCACCACCAAAAAGTTTGCCTATAAATTTGTTGTTTGTGTTTCTACATGATACATACGAAAACTAAACAAGAATTTGCCTTTCGGGGTTCCACAAGCTAAGATAATCAACTCTGACATAAAGCACAGACTTTCTGTATAATTTTCCATATAAATGTAAGGAATCACTAATATTGATCATAATTTTACCATTATAATCATTAATATTTCTAAGTGCTCTCTTGCCATTAACTCATTCAATCAATTCAATAATTCTAAAAGACACAAAGGATTACTATCCTTAAAGATGGCAAAACTATAGATCAGAGATCTGGAGTAAATTGCATGAGGTCACAAAGCAAAGTAATTATTTAAATCCAAGTCTTCTGTTTCAAAGTCTAGAACTCTTCCAATCGTGTCACATTTATGGTTAAATTTTATAAACTAGGGGCGCTTAAAAAATTTGCGTTTTGTGCTTGTATTGATACTTTTCTTCTCCATTTGAAAACCGTTACCACATGTCTATATAACACAAAGCAATCTAAAGATTCAGTGCAATCCTTATCAAAATCCTAATGGGATTTTTCCCCAAAAATAGAACCATCTTAAAATGCATAAGGATGGGGGATGGGGGGTTCACACAGTGTGAGGGATATAAATGATAAACGTCTAAGTAAAAATAAATAAATAAAATAAACTCTAATGAACAGTTAAAAAAAAAAACGCATTAGGAATTTCAAGAGACTCCAAATAAGCAGAACAATCTTGAGAAAGAAGAACAATGTTGGAAGCTTCACACTTCCTGATTTCAAAACATACTACAAAGCTACAGTAATTATGATGGTGTGGTACTGACATAAAGACAGAAATATAGACCAATGGAATAGAAAAGAAAGCTCAGAAATAAACCAAATGATTTTCAACAACAGTACCAAGATTACACAATGACAAAAGGGCAGTCTTCTACAAATGTTGCTCAAAAAACTGAATATCCACATGGAAATGAGTGAAGTTGTATCCTTACCTTACTCTATATACAAAAATTAACTCAAAATGGATTAAAGACCTAAATGTAACACCTAAAACTATAAATTTAGAAGAAAACATAGAAGGGAAGCTTTAGGACACTGAATTTGACAATTTCTTGGATATGACACCAAAAGCACAGGCAACAAAAGCTAAAAGAGACAAATGGGACTACACCAAACTTTAAAACTTTTGCACATCACAGGAAACAATCAAGTGTAAAAAGGCAACCCACAGAATGGGATAAAATATTCACAAATCATATATCTAATGGGGTTTAATATCCAGAATATGTAAGAAACTTCTACAACTCAACAACAACAAAATTTTAAAGTGGCCAAAGGACTTAAAAAGACAAATCTCCAAAGAAGATATATGAATGACCAACAAGTTATGAAAAGATGCTCAATATCATTACTCATAAGAGAAATACAAATGAAAAACACAATGAGATATCACCTCACATCCATTAGGATGGTCATTTTCAAACAAACTTAAAGTAACAAATGTTGGCAAGGAAGTGAAAATCCTATTGGTGGAATGTAACACAGTGCAGCCATTATGAAAAACAGTATGGAGGTTCCTCAAAAAATAAAAAAAGAGTTATCATATGATCTAGCAATTTTACTTCTGGATATATATCCAAAAGAATTCAAAGCAGACTCTCAAAGAGATATCTACACATCCATTCATTTCAACATTATTAACAATAGCTAAGAGGTAGAAGCAACCCAAATGTCAATCAACATGTGAATAAAGAAAATGTGGTATATACATACAATAAAATATTATGCAGCATATAAAAGATGGAAATCCTGTCACATGCTACAATATAAATAAACTTCGAGGACATTTTGCTAAGCAAAATGGGCCAGTCACAAAAGGACAAATACTGTACGATTTCATTTATTTGAAGTATCTAAAGTGGTCAAAATCACAAAAAGAGAAAGTAAAAAGGTGGTTGCCAAAAGCTTGGAGGTGGAGGTAGTACAATTACTGTTTAGTGGGTACAGTGTTTCAGTATTGCAAGATGAAAAAGGTATTTGTCGCACGACAATGAATATACTTAACATTACTGAAAGTACATTTAAAAATGGTTAAAATGGTAAATTTAATGTCATGTGTTTTGTATCACAATAAAAACATTTTACTTATCAGCAACTCTACTTATCAAGGATCTTTGGCATTTCAAAAGGATATATATTGTTAGAAACATTAAAAAATACAAGCACACATGCTACTTGCTCACTAAAAATATGATTTTAATGTGCTAAGAGCCCCAAGTGAAATTTTAATTAACTACAAACTGAATTCATTACATAATGACAGATTATGATTGTTTTGTTTCTCTTGGACAAATTTATTTTCTAAATACTAATTGTGGTTTAAAAAACATAACATAAAGTTTACCATATTAGCAATTTTTGAGTTTATTAGTAGCGTTAAGTATATTCACACTGATGTACAACCGATTTCCAGAAAATTTTATCTTGCAAAACTAAAATTCTATATCCATTAAGCAATGCCTTCCCCCAGCCCCTGGCGACCACCATTCTACTTTCTATTTCTATAAACTTGACTAGTATAAATAAATACCTCATATAAATGGAATTGCACAATATTTGCATAAGTGGCAAATATTGGCAAATATCACATATTTTTTTAAAAATACGTGAAATATTGCTTTGCATCAACTTTTTTTAACTTTTATTTATTTTTAAGTGTGTTTGTCCAGTACCCATCAGCTCCTAGTCAAGTAGTTGTTTCAATCGAGTTGTGGAGGGCACAGCTCACAGTGGCCCATGTGGGAATGCAACCGGCAACCTTGTTGTTAAGAGCACTGCGCTCTAACCAAATGAGCTAACCGGCGGCCCCTACGTCAACTTTTAAGGAGTTCATATATTTAGCATTCTAAGGCATACCAAACCCCCCCAAAAAAACATTCAGAAACTAATAAGCAGCCAAGCCTATCGTATTCTGAAAATTTTCTGGAGGTTAATCTCTCTGCGCCTTAATTTCCTCATTTATAAAATGAGGATAATAATAATACATTCCTCAGAGCATTGTGATGAGAATTACATGGATTAATACATGTAAAGCATTTGGAAAAGCGACTGGCACATAGTAAGCACTCAATAAGTATTAAATATTATTTTTACATATACTCGTGTGGCTCCCTGATGGTCTAATAACAAAGATTTACATGTATTCTACCTGTTTTGGGAATCCACTATAATTAAGAAACAATGGCCACTCTCAAGAAGTTCTGCACAAAACTCAGAACATGGTAGAAACTTGCCAATTATTATTGTTTAATAAGGCATTATTCAACAGATAAACAGAATCAAGAAATTAAAACATATAAAAGAACAATTTCTACAGCTGAAAACTAAGTGAACGGCTATAGCCTAACACAATAAATATTTCCAGATTGTAATCTCACTAATATGTAGCCACGAATATTCTTTTGTAAATATGGTTAGAAGCAGTGGATCTATTTTCATTGTGGACAAGAATTTAACAAATCCTTACCTCTGGTTTTGACATAACCACTTGGGAACTTACAACACTGCTACCGTGTATGGCTGCTGTAGAGACATAATGAAAATTTTAAATGATAATAGCAATAAGAGTGGTCTTTCTCTTCTTAATGAAATTCTAAAGAGCTACAATCTCCTGTAATGCAAACAAACATTTCTGCCTTGGCAGATTCATCACACAAAGTCAGCCAACCAACTGAGCAGGGATTGTTGCCAGCAAGGCTGCCACCTGCTGCATGGAATTGAAATCGCTTTTCTGGGAGGGAAAGGATGAAAAATCGGTGTTATAACAAATTGGTGCTGCTGGGTTTAGGAAAATAGTTCTATTATGTCAGTGGCTCAGCACATTATCTAAACTCACCTGGCTGTTGGCTAACTTACCCCTTTCCTCACATTGTTTTACTAACTTGCCCCACTTACAACAACTTGGCTTTCTGATTTCTTTCATTTCATTTACTCAAGATGAATTACTTAATGTTAAAATACTGTTTGTAATTTCAGAATTTATAATGAGGAGCCCCATGGCCTCCTGTCTCAAGATAGCCAATGTATAAGGGAGCACAATGATAAGTATGTAGCAAATCTTCTTTCTACTAGGAACATAAATATGCATACACCACATATCTCCTTTGAAGTTTTATGTATCTAAACACTCAGGCATACTGACTAGGAGACTATTTTTTTAATATAGACACAAAAAATATTTAGCTAAACATAAACATGTCCAGACCCTCTTTGCACCCAAAAGGTATACACAATGGCCTAAGTGCAATAAATCAAAAGAGAGATGAAGCCAGATTTCAGAAAATGTATGACATAAGCAAAGTTAATCATTAGCATTCTGTTCACCTTTTAGAGATGTATTTTCCCTTTTCTCTTGCTTTCCATGCCCTCAACCTTTTGATGAGCCTTAGATGTCCAAGTTATCCTTTTGAGACCCCAAGGAAGCATATTGCAAAACCTGGGACCTCCCAAATTCAAGAGCTTTCCTGATTCCTCCTCAACCACTACCCACCACCACTGCATCAAAACTTACTATTCTAGTTTTCTCCTCATGAATGATATGGTTAATTCTTTCTGGCAAATCACGTAGACGGCCAAGTTATTGTGCCTTATTATTTAATGTAAGAACTCCCCTCAAATGTTTGCATGTTGACAAAGGCTTCCATCAACCTATAACTTAATTAAAACCATAAAGAACGAGCAGGATTTTAGGCACTGTGTATACTGACAGGGTCAGTACGGTGAATATTTAGATGGGTCAGATGAGGAAAAATTTTCTGTGATGGCCTTTAAATAGATAACAGCCGCTGTTGTACTTATATCTAGGGGTTCCTAAGCATACACATGCGTGTGCACGCGCACACACCCTCTTTCTGCTGATACCCATATATAGATACACACCTACACCTCTACCCATGCAAAGACTGCCCCCTACAAGGAGAGGAAATGCCATCTGCCTATAAACACAAGCATCCTAAATGTCTCTAGACACCATTCATCAAAGAGAAGAGAAGCAGTTCATATGCTCTCTCATGACACCATAGCCACCTAACACCCAGTTAGTGAAGTGAGCAGACTTCAGAGAAAACATAAATTATTGTTGGCAGGAAACATCAGGTGAGTGCCTTCATCATTTTGGATTAATGTTCTATATTTTTTCTCTGAGTTTCCATGCTGAAAGTAGGAGGTCGTTCCAAAATATTAAGAGACCCTTTTGAAAAAGACTTATCCAAGCAGCCGGGTAGCTCAGTTGGTTAGAGCGCGGTGCTCTTACAACAAGGTTGCTGGTTCAATCCCCACATGGGCCACTATGAGCTGTGCCCTCCACAACTAGATTGAAACAACTACTTGACTTGGAGCTGATGGGTCCTGGAAAAACAAACTTAAAATAAATAAAAGTTAAAAAAAATTATTTAAAAAAAAAAAGACTTATCCCATCCAGAGGAAGCAACCCCTAAAAGAAAGAAATCCAAACTTTAATATGAAAACTATATAAAAGGACCTATTTCCAGATGATTTCTCCTTACAGTTATGGCAGAAGTCAATTAAATGGTATCTCTTATCAAAATTATACTATAGCATGTGATTTCAGAATTTGCTTTCCTATACTCAGAGATGGATGTTATTGGCAAGTTGGTGCTTAATATTTTCCCCTGGTAAGCAACCATTTGCTCAACAACTTTGATAGGATTCCTATAGGGTTGGTTATGCAGTTAAAATAAAATCTGGCGCTCTGAGCTTTAACCATGGACCCTCTAGTGCTGCAGAAGAAAACACCTCCCTGCAGACAGGAATACGACAGACAACAATAGCATGAACAAGAAAAATGTAAAATCCATGTGAATCTGGGCAATAGTCTGTTAGCATTATTTACTTGCTATTCGCATGCTCTTTGGTTTTGCCACTGAGTTCAGTGAGAGCAGGAGAATCTATGTTAATATGTATGTGGCATTTATTATCCATCTGCATTTCATGTGGGGAACACAAAGAAAATGGAATGGAATCCTTGACTTCAAAACACTTAGACTTGGTGCGGTAATCTCTTTTGCCATTACTCCTCAGGCTAAAATGTAAAATTCCAGAATCATACCTCACAGTCAAGGTAAATGGTTGACTCATAGCGCCCACCAGAGGAATAAAAGCTCACTGATAACAGTTCTCCTTCAGAGGTGCTCCATATTTTTAAATTCAGCCTTGACTACAAAATTTAAGTGAAGCCAAAGGCTACAAAACCTAATTAGCAGTGTAATGAGAACCCTTGAAAAGAATTGGAAGACTGTTAAATGGGAGCTTTGAGAAGACAGAGTATTCAACTAGATATTCCATCTTGTTAGATTTGAGGAAAAGCTTAGTGAACATTCACGTACCACACATCATAAAATTTAACTTTAATGTAAATTTAGTCTGTATCTTGTCAGCTTAAAGTTGAGTTTCTGTCTAAGAATGTTTACTTAAGAATGGCAAAGAACTTTGCTGTAATATTGAAAGATTTGTCTTAATAGTCCCAAGGATTGCTGACTTCCAATTCAGATATGATGAAGGTTTGCATTTGTTAAAATGTTTGCTGTAGTAAATGTTAGATCACTAATGTTGTAAACTATTCTTTCACAGACAGCTTATTTTAACCACGTACCTTATGCAATTTACTCAATTTCTATTAATATGAGCTGTTTGGTTACTTAATATATAAGTGACTTGGTGTGCCTTGTTACTCAAAAAACATTGTCTTTTTATTTTTTCAGGCTTTGTCCCCTGAAGTCTTTTCTCAGCAAATCTTTTCTATTCTAAAAGTTTTATCTCTAAAATAGAATTTAAACTATGTCTATTTTTTAATTTTAATTATTAGTTTTTTTCATCATGGCCTATATTCTCTGGTAATATTACCGTTAGTCCTCAAGCTAATGAAAAGATATCACTCATCCTAAAAGGCTAGGTAAATCAAGAAGTACTTGTTGAGCACTGAGAATATACTGCCTGAACAACTGTAATGATAAAAATTAATAATTTTTTAAATTTTAGACTCCACATGTCAAGAGTTAATTTAATCATACGTTTCAGTTCATAGCACACTATAATAATCTATAAAACATCCCAATGTTTAGTTTATATTACTTTTATTTCTATCCCCCACATAGAAAACATTCTAAAGTACTTGATATATGGCCTTCTGTCTGAATGCAATCTAGTAAAGAATATTGTTGTTATGTGTGTGTATTTATAATACAGACATAGCATTGTTCTAAGTCTCAATGTACTTCTTCCTTTTCTTCACTCAGCACCTAGTTTTAAATTCAATCCATGTTGCTTTACATACATATCCTTTACACACACACACACACACGCACACACACGCACGCACACACACACACACACACACACACACACTGGTGGTGCCAAAAAAATGTACACAAGTGGAAACCTTGCTCAAGCAGTAGTTTACTATAATCAGAAGTGTCTGGACGCTGATGGTAACCACTTTGAGCACCTCTTGTAATTGCAGAAGTCAAACATAACTTGTATTCCTCTTTTGTTATCAGTATATATTATTACAATTTTAATAATTTTTCTTTCTTAAAATGTGTATACTTTTTTGGCACCATATATAAGTATACATACATATGTATATATGTATATATAGCTGTATATGTGTGTGTTTGTATATATATATATATATGTATATATATATGCATATACATATAATATATATATATATATATATATATATGTAATTTAAAAGCCAAGGATAACTTTAAAGTGAGTGTTGAGGCTCCTGCTCATCTAGCTGAAAAATCCCAGAGTATTTCTTTTCTATAGTTCTTGCATAAATCTTGGGATTAACTGTGATTTGACCAATTTGAGATTACTGAACCAATCACTGTGGAAAGGGAATGAAGTCTGCCCATTGGCCAAACCATGTATTCTCACTGACCAATCACTGGACTAGGGAATGTTACGGCCATGATTGTCAAGCCTTGGTTCCATAGTCTGTTCTTAATCTGTAGTGGATCCCACCCACCCAATATATGTGGCCTAAGAATAGAGAAGGTTTGTATTTCTGATAATAGAAAAGGAAATTTAGGATATTGTTG
The DNA here is from genome assembly GCF_964194185.1 of Rhinolophus hipposideros. Taxonomy (NCBI): domain Eukaryota; kingdom Metazoa; phylum Chordata; class Mammalia; order Chiroptera; family Rhinolophidae; genus Rhinolophus; species Rhinolophus hipposideros. Next base: position 42,426,784 of record NC_138050.1, on the reverse strand, counting down.
CCATTTAAAAAGGGGTCAGGCATGAATTTAGGGCACCCAAACCAAACAATTATACATAAAAACTGGGTAGTGGGTAGAAGGATGAAATTTCTCTTAAGTAGAATAATGCCATTCAAAGCCACAGTTAGACAATCACAATGAAGTCCCTGGGATTAATGTTTTATTCTAATATTCCAATAACTACCATAATCAGCATTTCAGTAATTACCATAATAATATAGTTTAGATTATTTTACACTACATTGTCTCATTTTATGTATACCATATTAGTCTTGACAATTCATTTTTACTTTAAACTTCGTCATACACTACTTTTTAGTTCCTCACAAAAGCTGACAATCATAGTCTTCTTTCCTTTAAAATACTAATTTTGGGCTCAAAATTAGAAGAAAAAAATCTGAATCACCATAATCAAAAGTGTATTTTGGATATTTAAAACATTACAAAAGTAAAACTAGGTATCTGTAGAAGACATGTGACAGAATATTTTGGGTTGAGAATGACATTTAAATAGAACTTTCTTTTTTTTATTACACCAAAAAGAGGATTCATTTTCAATAAAGTACATCATGGGCAAAGTTTGTAGATAGAGAAAAGATTAGGAGAAGGTATTTGCATGTCTAAAACTGACAAGAGAATATACAAAGAACTACTGGTCAACAAGAAAATATAATAAACACTGATAAAATAAATGGGCAAATATGAAAAGGCAGTTCACAAAAGAGGAAAGTCTGGAAGGTCAATAATCAGAGACATGCAATTTAGAAAAGTAATGTACCATTTTGCCATCATTAGACAAACAAAAACCTGAAAGCTGGGATGTCAGATATGGGTGGTCATGTGGGCTACAAGTACCAGTATATGCCCTGCTAGTGAAAGTATAAACAGGTGTAGCTATTCTAAAGAGTAGTCAGGAGGTCTTTAGTTAAGTGAAATTTTTATCCTAGTAAGTCTAGGATCTAGTAAGTCTCTTTTTGGGAATATATGCCCCAATAAAATTTCAAGTTCATAAAGGGACATGTATGAGGACTTTTTTGCACTGGTGTTTGGGGAGGTGGCATATCAATTGGGGTCCAATCGGGAGAGAGAAACCACACAATAATTTAAGTAAGAAAATGGAATATAAAGCATGATTGGTTATGACAGGATATGGCAGGAATGTGGTATTGGTTAGTGAGAAGTAATCTGAACTCTAAACCATATAGGAATAACACATAAGGAGTGGCCATTCCCTTAGCACTGAGATAGAGTGCCCAAGGCACAGTCCTGTCCTCCAGTGTTAGCATCCAGACCTTGTTGGACAGGTCATGGCTCATTGTATGACAGGGAAATCACTGCGGTCTTATGCCTGTGTAACTTGCTGGAAATCCACCCTCTATGGTGCTAGGGAAAGCTGTTTATGGGAGGTGTCTCACCAGAAATACTTCACTATAAAATTGCATGAACGAGGGTGTGTGTGGGGACAGAGCCCCAGAAAGCAGTTTCCAGACTCTCGGCCTCACATAGAAAGGTGCTGGCTCAGGTAGTAAATGGCCATCAACTGTGATTGGATGGCCATCAGCTGTGGCTAGGTGGCCGTCAGCTGTAACCAGTGAGCCATTGGCCACTAATATAACTGCCGTGGCTATGCTAGGAGAAAAATGGGGGCTAGCAAGAAGAAGGTGGCTAAGCTAGCAAGAGCAGATTGCAGTTCGCATGGTGGATTGCAGTTAGCAAGTGAGGTTGGTTGGCAGAGAAGCGGACAGCAAGTTGCAGATCATGTGGCTCCTGCCTCCTGTGTCTCCAACCCAGCCACCAGCGAGAATATAGTGATATGACTCCCCTATCTGTGGCTCCGTGGGTGTTCCTTTTTGGCCTCACTATATGTGGGGAGCGGGAGCTGAGACCCCGTAGGCCACCCCACACGACAGTGTGAGTGCCGCTGTGCACAGTAGGAACAGGAGGCATGCTGCTGCAAAACTATCTGATTGTAGCAGGAGCAGCAGTCCTGGGGAAAACTGCTGGCCCCTGGGTGCTGCTGACTGCCATGTACTGCAGAAGCCTGGCACCTGAGAAGCTGCCTGTGCTCAAAAGCCTGATGAAAGGTCACATCAGAGCCAGGAAAAGAAACCCCATCCCCTCTCCCCCAAATGTTTCTCCATCTTCCTCTACTGACAAAACTTAATGTTGTGTCAGCTGACAAAAGAAAACTATTAAACGGGCCCATGTTCATTCTTTCAGAGTAGGTAATAAATTGATAACAGACACAGATCAGTAGTTGAAGGGAATCTGAGTATCACTGTGAACGTGGATACAAACTCTTACATGAAGCCTGCTGATGGAGTGACTACAAAGGAAAGATATGGAGAGGAACTAATTGCTGATGACATTACCTAGAGTCAGCTTTACCGTGGGATTTTTCAGCCAGATGAGCTAATAAGTTTCCCTTTTGCTTAAGTCAGTTTGAAATGGGTTTCGTGTTATCTACAACCTAACTTACCACTTAGAAGCAAGTTAGAAACCTAATTTACCAATCTTTCCAACTGTGATATCCCATATTGAGAAGTGATTCAGCAGCAAAGGAGAAACTGAGCTCAGTACCCTAAGCTATGATATAACTGTACCCACCTTTACCTCACTACCCACCACTCTAGGGCAGAGTTTTCCCAGAGTTGGATTTGGGATTATCTGAGCACATCATCTTGAAGAAAAGCTAAACATTCATTTCAAAGTTTTTCTTAGTTTTTAAACTTTTCTTCCTGTTGTCTATCTCCCCTCCCTTGTTTGAAAATAAAGAGTGAAAGAACCACTGCCAAAAAGGATATTAAATAAAAGGAAACAGAAAAAGGCAAAGAGAGGGAAATCAAAGGGAGAAATTTAGTGCAACCAGCAATGGCTTCATTAAGCTCAGAACAAAAACAAGCTCAATTTCTTTCTTACTGATTTGATGTCAGTCCAACATAATAGCCAGGCAAATTTGCTCCCTCTAACTGGTGTGGGGGAGGGAGGGTCCCAGGATCTCTGCAGCTGCTTGCAAATTGCTTAATTCCACTAAAGGTCATCTTTCTTGATTGGTTTTCATTCCTTTCTATGTCCAACCAATCAAGTGCTGGCCATGCAGATGGCTCCAAGCTGGTCATCAGCGGCCAGGCCAACAGCTGCAGCCTCACCCGGAGCTCATCTTCCCTCCCCATCATAAAACTCCTTCCACCAGCAGCTCTTTAACTAGAAACTAGAGGGGCCCGATTGATATTTCTTGAATAAATAAAAATTACTGAATAAACTCTGTGTATAGCACAAAGGCAGGAGCTGGGAGTGAAACAAAGAAAGGTAACTCAAGGAATGAGTTATGAAAATAGCTTACACAACTGAAAAAAATTAAGTAACAGGACTGAAATTCAAACTCCCATCTCTATATCCAAAATTCTTTATTCCATTAACATGATGTCTGTCTGAGATGGAAAAGGGACAAGAAAAGAGGAATCGAGCAAAGAGATAGACAGGATGGGAAGAAAGACTTAAACATAGGATAATGTGTTGGTTTTTCTTCCATGTGGCAAGCATTAAATCAGACCTCTCATGTTACATTGTATCTTACTCCTTATGACAATCAATGCTATGTAAGACTATCTCTCTTCCTACTCTAATGCACCACAGACTTAGATGTTAAATTTGTTTTATGATAAAGGCCTGACATTGTGCCCATTCTCTACTACAACTTTTAAAATTTTAGAAATGTAGATGTAAATGTGATTTAATCAGAGAAATAGATATTTCTTTAGTATCTACTTTATTCTGGACAGGCATTCAGTAATTCAACAAACATTTACTAAGAGCCAGTCACTCTGTTAAGTCCTAAAGATGGGAAGACAATTAATACTACCATAGGCAGAAATAATAGGGCTGTGGGGAGAGGGAGGAGAAAAGGGAAGGAGGAAGAAAGACAAGACAAAGGAGGAGGAGACGAGATCATCCTTAAGAAACAGTGCAGCTACTGAGAACGGCCAGAACTAGATCTCAGTGGCCGAGAACAGATCTAGGACACTACCTTGCCCCTGAAGGTGAACTTTATAATTATAATTATAAATTTATATTGGATTCTAATATCAATACCATTATAATGGATTCTAATATCAATACCATTGTAATTAGGGAAAATCTCCACCTCCTGTGCCACCATGACAGTTCTGATGAGAGCCAAATAAGGACAAGAGAATCCCACCTCCCAATGGGAAGGAGTGGTCAGTGAGGACCACATAGGACCGCTTATAATGCCACCCCTAAGTCTTGACTATTTCACGCCTTCATTTTTAGTGAAATAAATTCCTAATCCCCACCTGTCATGTGGGGTCTCAGCTCCCGCTTCCCGCACAAGAACACAGGACATGATGAGGCCAAAAAGGAACACCAACGGAGCCATAGATAGGGGAGTCATACCACTATATTCTTGATTGCGGCAGGTCAAGACACAAAAGCAAACATCTGCCAGTACCCCAACGAGGGGTTTTCCTGCACCCCAGTCTCACTGGCGTCCAGGCCAGACACAGGAAACAGGATCAACATGATCTGCAATGTAATCTGCTTGTTAACCTACTTGCTAGCCACAATCCGTCGTCAGCTTCTCTGCCAACCAACCAACACCCTAGCGTAGCCACTGCAGTTGTATTAGTGGCTAATGGCTAACCGGTAATAGCTGATGGCCACCCAGCCTCAGTGGATGGCCATCTGATTACAGCTGATGGCTATCTAATAATGGAGCCAGCACCTTTCCATATGAGGCCGAGAGCCTGGAAACTGCTCTCTGGGACTCTGTCCCCATACCACCCCTCTTTGGCATGGTTGCTCTTCTCTTAGCCTGGTTGCTCCCACCATTTGGGGAGTATATTATCCTCTTTTCTTTTAATAAATCCACTCTTACTTGACTTACTTGGTGCATCCTTGAATTCTTTCCTGTGATGGTACCAAGAACCCGTTCCCTCAGGAAGCTTGGAGACTACTGGAAAAAGTAGAGAAATAGACGATTACAAAGTAGCATGCTTACTGCCCCTTAGTTTAGAAGTCCATACAGGCTATCTAGGGATCTCCGAGGCAGGGAAATTAGGATAAACTGGGTGAAGCAGAATGTCAGGAAGTATTTCTTGGAAGAGGTGACATATGAACTGAGTCCAGATGAAGTGGAGGTGAAAGCAGGGAATGGGGAAAGTGTTCCAGGCAGAGAACAGGGAGTGCTAAAGCTCAGGGAGAGTACGAGTATATTGCATGCCTGAAAAGTTAGCATTCAGTATAGTTTAGGCATCAGCTATTTATAAGCACTGTAAAGAGATCATGGGCTGGGACTATGTGACAGCTAAGGGCTCCAGAGTTTATTTTGAATGTTATAGGAAATCACTGAAGATGTTAATCAGGGAAGAAGCAGAGTCAGATTTGCATTTGAGAGACCACTCCTTGATCACTCACTGTGAAAAAGGGCTTGGAAGGAGCCCTACTGGAAAGTGAACAAGGTTTAGGGATTGATTTGTTTCGAACTCTGCCACTACTAGCCATGGGAATTTAAGCAATGTACCTAATCTCTCTGGGCCCATTTCTTCTACATGGGGTAGAAACACAACAGAGTTGTGAAGACCCTACCAACATATTAAATGAGGCATGTGGAAATTCCAGTGCAGATTCTGACACACAAATGAAAGCTATTATGGTTCATTTGGCTATCTGTCAAATTTTGCCATATTAATAAATGAACCCTATTATCATTTTTTCCTTGATCTTATTACTTCGCTCTGTTCTCCTGGGCTAGACTGGACTCCAGGTGCTCTCATTTCAGGACCCAAGTCAATGAAGAAGCTCCTGAGACATACTACATGCTCACAGGAGAAAGCAGAGTATAAGAAGGTGATCACATTTAAAGCAATGGCATTTAAAGTTTCTGTTTGGCATGTGTTTCTTCTACCCAAACTCCACTGGCCAACTCAAGTCATAAAGCCAAAACCAAAGTCAAGTGGGCATGTGAACTCTGCTCAGGGAAACACAACAAAAGTAGGAAAAAAATAAATCATTTGAACAAATAATACGTTCCATTATCTATTGCAATGACTCTGAGCTGTCCGGCATAAAGCTCTCATTGAAGGCAAATGTGAGAGAACACTCAGAAGGCAACTGGCCCTCACTGAGATTGTTAAGGTTTTTCCAGACTCTGGACACTTAATTACTTTCGCAACATCCACGTTTGTTATCTCTGATTGGTTCCCACAATGGCCAGTGTATTGATTTGCTGGGGCTACTGTAACAAAGTCCCACAAACTGGGTGGCTTAAAACAACAGAAATGTATTGTCTCACAGTTCTGGAGGCTAGAAGTCTAAACTCAAGGTGCAGTAGGGTTGGTTTTCTGAAGACTGAGGGAAAGGCCTGCTCTAGGCCTCTCTCTTTAGCTTGTAGATGGCCACCTCATTTTCACATAACATTCTCCCCGTGTGCATGTCTGTGTCCAAATTTCCTTTTTATTAAAGACTTAATAAAAGGTGACCACCCTACTCCAGTATGATGACATCTCAACTAATTATGTTCACAACAACCCCATTTTCAAACAAAGTCATGTTCTGAGGTACTAGAGATTGGAACTGCAATATATGAATTTAGGGGAACAGAGTTCAATTCATAAGAGGCCACAATAAAACCTTAAAAGCCCTGGCTTGTTTTTAAGAAAGGACAAGGGATTGGAGAGCTGCTATCCCAGCTGCTATCCCACAGGGTTTTTTGTCTAGAAAGGAACTCCAAGGAATGCATTTCAGCAGCACGCAAAGGAGAGCCATGAACTGAGTCCCTTTAGCACACTAAACCAGGAACTGACGCCCCTTGCCCACTGATAAAACCGGTGCACAGAGCATTATTCAAACTGACAAGTTCTGTAGAGACACATATATCTATGGGGATTCTTGGTCAAGTTGAATTCATTGTCTGAGCTGAATACTTGTAATTTCCTTAAACGCCTTCACACAGAGACCCAACAGAATTTATGTTGCATATTTCTAACTAAACGCGTACTAGCCTGTTTATCCATCATGACGAGGCTGGGTGGGGAAGGACAGCTGGGTTACAGGGCTGTTCAGCTCGTTCCCACTAACGGTGGCTGCAGAAGGAGTCAGCAGTCAATAGTAGGCTGCAACTCAAGGCGCAGCAGGGTTGGTTTTCAGAGCACCATGCTTCAGAGCACCATGAAGGATTTCAGCAGCACTCTGCCCCCTCTAACACCTGTCTTCCTTCGACCTTTCTTATTCTAATAAAAGCCATATTCTATCTGGCCCTGCAAAGAACAATGCCTCTTCTTCCTCCTCCCTGTGTGAATCTCTTGCTCTCTAGAAAGGTTACTCCTTTCATAGTCAGACAATGTTAGATATCAGCTGATGCCTGCTGCCCTTTCCTAAAGTAAATTATCATTGTTCACTTTGATAGGATTTACTGTTGCCCTAGCTCTTTCTCTGTCTCTCTCCGTCCTTTCAATTCCTTTCATTTTCTTTATAAACTCTTGCCCTTCTCTTATGCCCACCCTACCCCGACCCTGCCCCCTCCCTACACACTCACATGCGCGAGCGAACACACGCATACACACACACACACACACACACACACACACACACACTCTGACACATCTCTTACCTATTATTAAGGCTCAACGTGGCAGTTCAGGAAAGAAGCTGCTGCATACAGCTTTCGTGTTCCCATTAAAAGATATAAACTGACCGTAATGACACCATTGGGACATTCCAAGCCCTGCCTCAAAGCCAAGCTGAAGTATGATACCTTGTCCTGCCAAACATTTTCTCAGCATCACAAGGCCCCACGACTCAGCCACAGCCAAAGGTACAGGCAGAATCTCAGGCTGGGTCTGCACAGAAGGGGTTAACTTGGGAATCATCACAGATTCTATTCAGCAGAGCTAAGCTCCTGGCCCAGCGAAGTTCCCTGGTGTCCGTGACCTAGTACAATATTAGAGAACACCTCTAATAAAACCTCAGTCAACAATCAGGCTGGGTTGTATAGACAGCAAAGCCAGAAACTGCCTCGTGCACCCAGAGGTGAGGAACTGGCCTAAAACCCATATCATTATAATAAAGGAGGCTGGAGAGGGAGGTGAGATTCTTATGGGCCCACCTGCACTCATAAGGCCCTTATCTGAATGCACCTCCAGGTAAACCCTGAGTCAGGCCACCAAGGTTCTGGAGGAGGCTGGAGAGGGAAGTGAGATTCTTATAGGCCCACCTGCACTCATAAGGCCCTTATCTGAATGCACCTCCAGGTAAACCCTGAGTCAGGCCACCAAGGTTCCTTTCCAGTGCTATCCCCTGACAAAATCTGGAAGGAGGTAAATATCGTCTTTTGTTCTTCCCCCACACCTTTTTCTCAAAATCATCTTAGGGGCCTACAACACTCCTAAGCTCCAGGCAGACATGAACGATTGGGCCTGTACATTTCAGTGTCCTGCGAAATCATAAGAAGCAGGTGTCCAAAACTAAACTCCCATCCCCCAAAACCATCACACCAGCTTCCACCCACCCAGCCACAAGCTCCTGCCCTTGCCCCCTCCCACCTCACACTCAGTGGAACCCCTCCCCTCCTAAATGCTTTGGACCGTGTCCCTTCTCCATCCCACCACCTTTTTCAGGCCTTCCTCATCGCCCATTTAGGTGGGATCATGAGGCAGCAGGTCAAGCATTTGAAGTATGGAGAACTGAGCTCAGATCTGAATCTTTCCAATAACCAGCCGAGTCGTTTGAAACAAGGCATCATATCACACTGAAGACAGAATTTATACCAAAATATGTTTTCAAATCAACCCTATGTTAAGCCATCAAAAAAAAAAATGCCTTTACTACACAAACCTGAATTCATTCATTTTGCATTAAAATATGAAGGGGTTTGCTATTTTTAATTGATAAGATGAGAGATGATATTTACAAATGCTTCTCTGCAAATAACACATTTACTCCTATTTAATGAAGAGAAAACTACTATATCACCACCACTCTATTTCCTCTTTTTACCTTATATTTTAGGCCAGGGATATTCAATGTGTCGCTAAAACATTTGATCAGCCGAAGATAACTCAAATCGATGATAAAGATCTACCGGAAGGGAATTTGCAGAAATATTTTCAATTTCTCCTAATTTGTTATGTTTCAAAGTCTTAACTTCCTTTAAAAGTCTTACACTTCCTTTCTTCAACCAATGGCACATTATAGGAATATATTAAACAATAATTGATGGAGAGTGAAAATCGAGAATGTACAAAGGTTACCATGCTAGCTACTGGTATTCAGCTGAATGATAACCCATCGGCCAAGTGGGAGAATCACAAATCATTCATTTAAAACAGACTCAGAAGATCTCATGTTGTTCTTTTCAAAGAGCAAAATATATTAAAATACTATTAATGGTATGTGTATTTGTTCACTGCAATTGAAATCCACTACCGCTGCTTTTAGCAATACAGTCACCCTGGAACACCTTTGCAAACCAAGCACCTAGGAGCACTTAGCAAGGGTTATATCGCCCTGTTTCCTTTCTGCCATTCAATAAATGTTTTGAACACGTCCCATTGCCTAAGAGAGCACCCATTCCATCCATTCTAAAATCTAAATGTGATATTATTGCTCCTGCTTAAAACATTTCATTAGCTCTCTAGAGATTTGGAGATGAAACCCAAATCCCTTTGCAAGAAATTCACAACACCTTATGCAACCTAAGTTTTTGTAGATACCATCCTCTTGTGCACTTCTCTATTTTTGCTTAATGTGCCCCCCACTCTCTGCTGAGATGTTTTCCCTACTTTTCTACTTAGCTAACACCTTCATATCCTTCTAAAAGTTCAAAGTTCACTCTTCCCAGGAACCTTCGTGATCAAAAATGTCTGCCTTTCCTCTATCCCCATACATGCTGCTTTTTCTGAAACTTCATTCACAACATCACTATAATTCTTACCTTAACACTAAAGAAAACTGAGATGTGATTAGGGATGCCTCCTTTCTCACCTTCCTCTCACCCCCACTTAATTATAGAAGCTATGTGGGAACAACCAACCCCAGAATCTCTAAGGCTGAAAACCACAGAGATTGTTCTTGCTATTTATCAGTAGAGTGGTCAGCCATGGTTTCACTCTTCATCTCCTGGCATCTAGGTCAAAAAACAAAGTCCTTATCTGGGTCTTACTTATCCCTTGGCAGAAGGAGAGAAGCAAGAAAGCTAGAGAAACATTTTGATGGTTCCTAAAACTTTTGGAAACTGGCACACTGCCCTTTTCCATCAGATTGGCCAAATCAAATCATATGACAAAGCTTGATACAGGTGAGGTGGGGAGGTACAGTCCTCCTGAGGCAAGCATGGTAAATCTCATGACAACAGGCAGAGATGTATCCTCCTTTTACGGGGAAGGAGAGAGAAAATAATCAGGAACAATAATGCAATCTGCTGCAAGCAAATAGCTTTCCTCTTCCCTCTTCACTAATAGGAATTAAGTTCATGTATGGTTGTGCCATGTGGTAAGGCAGAGGCCATCAATACCCATGTCTGAGTAAGCAGTGGCTTCAGATTTCCCATTTTCGTGTGTTGAGCCCCAAGGACTTACACCTTTCTCTTTTCCCAATCCCTCTTCAAAACTGCCAGCTCTATTTTATTTCACAGGATTCTATTCCCTACTTCTCCCAACTTACTGTGTAAAAGATTAATTGTTCTCTTCTAGCTCCTTCTTCACAATCTCTACCAAAACAAGCATTCCTATTCTCCTATTCTTCCCCTTCTCCTATTCCTGCTAAGCATAAAAGTAAACAAAGCAGTGACAAAAATGGCCTACAATGAGAAACCACTAAGGTTCAATAAGCCCCCCGGAAAGTCCTCACAGTCATAACCTGACTGCCTTTCTTAACAGATATGTGGAAGCTCCAAGACAGCTTTGTGAAGATGGATTCTCCCACCCTCTTCAATCTCTCACTCCACCTATCTCCTGTCCAGTGGCTTAAAAAATAAAAATAGCAGGATTTGGTGTGAAGCTAATACAACATAGCTTCAGGGTTGTATTATTTTTCTACGCTGCTCTAACAAGTTACCACACTTGGTAGCTTAAAATAACATGTATTTATTCTCTCACAGGTCTGGTGACCACAAGTCTGAAATCAGTGTCATTGGGCCCAAATCAAGGTGTCTGCACTGCCGCCCTCCCTTCGGAGCCTCTAGGGGGTAGATGTTTCTTGACTCCCAGTTTCAGGTAGCTCCCAGCAATCCTGATTTGTAGCCATATCACTTTAGTCTCCGCCTTCATGGTCATGTTGCCTTGTTTTCTTCTGCTTGTGTCAAATCTCCCTTTTCCTCCTTCTTATGAAGATACATGTGATTGCATTTAGGGACCACCCAGATAATCCAGGATAATCTCCCCATCTCAAGATTCCATTTGACGGACCGGCCCGGTAGCTCAGGTGGTTAGAGCTCCGTGCTCCTAACTCCGAAGGCTGCCTGTTCGATTCCCACATGGCCCAGTGGGCTCTCAACCACAAGGTTGCCAGTTCAATTCCTCGAGTCCAGCAAGGGATGTTGGGCTCTGTCCCCTGCAACTAAGATTGATACACGGCACCTTGAACTGAGCTGCCGCTGAGCTCCCGGATGGCTCAGTTAGTTAGAGGCATCCTCTCAACCACAAGGTTGCTGGTTCGACTCTCGCAAGGGATGGTGGGCTGTGCCCCCAGCAACTAGCAACGGCAACTCGACCTGGAGCTGAGCTGCACCCTCCACAACTAAGACTGAAAGGACAACAACTTGACTTGGAAAAAAAATAAAAGGCCTGGAAGTACACACTGTTCCCCAATAAAGTCCAGTTCCCCTTCCCCAATAAGTAAATAAATAAATAGAATCATTATTTAAAAAAAAAAAAGGTTCCATTTGAAAGACAAGGGGATATCACAGTTCCTAATACTCATGACTCCTTTCTTTCCCCAAATCCAATGTCATGAATATAAAATTGAAAACATAAACAAATAAACTGTCACCACGAAGAAAAGACTGACTTCTGCCACCTAAGAGTACTTCACATGCAGAAACACAGCAATCAAGGGGCTTTGAGCAACTGCCAGCAAATGTCAGGATAAAAGGAGAAAAAAATGCAGCCTCCTGCTTTCAGATTCTCTCCACCAGGTGGCGTGTGCTGAAGCTTTGGGGGGGTGGGGATCAAAAAAGATTTTTTGTAACCGACTTGTATTTCCTTCTAAGCAGAAATAGAAACTTTGCTTTCTAGGAATGTGAGGCTAAGCTCAAGAAATAGGAAACCAAATTCAGGTCCAAGATTAGGGAAGAATTTTTTTGGCCAGACTTCTGCCTTCTATTTTCTCTCTGGAACTATCACCGCTGAGATTCTCCCAGATCCTTCCTGATCAATAAATGGCGGTTAAGCTTTTCAAGTATGTCATCTGTTTTCTTCATGTCCTTAAGAATGGGTGGGAAGAACTACTGTCAACTTTTTAGAAGAAAATTTTTATTGCTCTTATGAGTCTTAAATATTCATGCTTGAAACAGAAAGGCTTGACCAAAACCTTGACTTACACCTTGCCATGTAAAAGTAGCGTTAAGATTGCCTTGTATTGTAAGGTGCTCAACAACTTGCAAAATAAGAAGGGACATCGGAGTCAGAAGTTCTGAATTTCCATCCTGGCTCCAACTCTTAAAACTGTGAAACTTTGGTCAAGTCACAACATGTAAGAGTGTAAGAGCCTATTTCAATATCCACAAAATGATGAAACTACTGATAAGTGGGAAAACAACTGAGAAAATGTGTGTGAAATCTTAAGGCTTGAGATACTCAACATCGCTAGTCATTAGCGACATGGAAATCAAAATCACAATGAGCTACCACTTGACGCCCATTAGAATGTCTAATTAATTAATTAATTAACAAATGTTGGTGAGGATGTGGAAAATTTGGAACCTTTGTACATTGCTGTTGGGAATATGAAATTGTGCAACTACTGTGGAAAACACTTTGGCAGTTCCTCAAAAAGCTAAATGTCTACTCATTTTTCAGGCCTTATCTCAGAAGTCTCTCCCTCCTGAAAACCATCCACACCACCTCCACACTGGCCAAGATTGAGTTTGACACCTGTCCTTCTAAATCCCATAGGACCCAATTATTATCTCTGTATGGTGGCACTAATCCGACTCTTAAAATGAAAGTTGGTGTTAACTTTCCTGTTTTCTCCACTAAGCTGAGAGGTCCATAAAGATAGAGACAATTTGTATACCCAGAATTTCACTCATCATCTGGTATATAGTAACCATGATACATGATAAGCACTCAACAAATCTCTTTTCAATGGTTATGATAGGTATTCTTTCCCTATATCTTAGAGATAAGGAAGCTGGAGCTAAGGAGGTTTAAAAACGTGTCTAGAGCCACAAAGCTTTCAGGTATAACACCTAGGTTTGAGCCTTGGTTCTTCTAGGTCAAAAGCCTACACTATAAGCAAATCCCTCCACTAAAGTGTGTAAGAATTTGAATTAATCAAGGACTATTCAAAAGGTCCCAGGAATCCTCAGTTCTTCTTTTATTTTCGATAATGCTCTATCAGAACTCCCTCACCATCCAGTGAAAATCCCTACAGCTCATATTTATAAACATAAATCAAAGAAAGACAGGGGCTGTATTTATGTAGTGGGTGTGCAAAGGAAATTGAAAATATTGGCATCTCTTTTTCCTGATAGTTTGTTTTCTCTTTCAATTGTATATGTTTTGATGGCCCTAATGTCAAATAATAAGGCCTAAGAACTTTACTGGAAACCTTCCCTTTTTCCTGATACAGAAAAACTAATACTGATGGAATTGCCCACCTAATTACTCTATACCTAGAGCTATTTAGGGCCTTTGGGAAACCTGTAAAAGCCAGTTACATTTCAGAATAAAGGCATTTTCATAAGAACTGGAAGAATTTTCAGGATTTGAGACTTCTCAGTAGTGCGTGCTAGAAAGAAGCCATGCTTCACTGTAAGAAGCCCAAAGTGATCTTAGCCTATTGTGTAGTTTATCTATTGCTGTGCAACATACTACTCCAAAATGCAAAGCTTAAAACAAAAACTTATTATCTCACAGTTTCTGTGGGTCAGAAATTCAAAACTGACTTAGCTGGATGACTCTGGCTTGGGATCTCTCATACTGTTACAGTCAGGATGTTGGCAAGGGCTACAGTCATCTAAAGGCTTGACTGAGGCTGGAGGATCCACTTCTTAGATGGTTCACTCACTCCTGGATGGCTTTTGGCAGAAGGCCTCAGATCTTCCATGGGGCTGCTAGAGTAGCTTCACTGTGATTCTGACACCAATTCCAATGTTTGGGTTCTTCCCCACGAAGCAATTCTCTGACACTAGCTGGATGTCCCACAATTCAGCTCAATTCTGACACTCTCTACCTGGAGATGGCATTAGATTCGGTAGGTTAAGGGCTCTGTCCCACAAGACTGTCTCTACCTCAGATGCCAATCACAAGTCCAGGTTGTCATATGTACTTCTAACATCTGGCTATAACTCAGAGGTTCCCATTCCCCATTTATTATAAAAGATATTAAAGGATAGGAATCAATGGCTGGAAGAAGAGATACATAGAATGAGATATGTGGGAAGGGGAGCAGAGCTTCCATGCTCCCTCTGGGAGTGCCACTTTCCCTGTACCTCCACCTGGTCACCAATCCAAACTATGAACTTTGGGGGGGTGTTGTTGAGGCTTCATCACAAAGTCATGATTGACCCATTCATTGGCTGTTGGTGACTGAATTCAATTTGGTGACCTATTGAATCAGGTCCAGGTGGGAAAGGAACCAAGGGAGACTGAGGAGGTTTGGCTTCAGGATTAGGCAACTGAAAAAAGGGAGTGCACCCCTAATGAGATCGGAAGTAGAGCAGGAGTAAGGAAAAAAAAGACATCAGTTTGATTTGGAGTTCATTGGATTTGAGTGCTTGTAGATAATAGATAATAATACATAGTAATATGAAAACCACTTATTAGTTTGGGTTCACTGGGCAGAGACTAATCTGAGTTAATAGAAAACTAAATTATAGCCTTTATGTAAAAAGTCATAATTGTGTTGTATTTTTGTTTTATTCTCTTATTATTGTTTTATATTTTAATTTTGCTTTGTTTTATTTTTATTTTTATTGTTTTCTATTTGACCTGTCTTATTAAATCTTATTTTGTAAACATATAAAAATATTATAATTGTTTGGATTGAAATGGTTACTTCCAAATTCTTAGAGGTATTAGGAAACTTCTTTTCCTGCATATTTTTTAAATGTTACTTTCTAATTTTTTTACCCGATGATTCACACAGTGAAATACTTGCAACCAGTTAACATGGTTTGTATTTTAAAAAATATTTAATGAATGGAGAAATCGTCATGAAATACTAAGTGAAAAAGAGAAGGTTACAAAATAGTATGTACAATACAATTCTAATTTTCATAAAAATAGTTCAGTATCTTTACACAGGGAAAAAAATGGAAAGCAAAACAGCAAACTATCATTCTGAGTGTTGGGATTTTGAAATATTTTTTTATGTCTTTATTGTGCCTTTACGCATTTGCCAAATTCAAATCAATGAATATTTAACATGCTAGAATTTAAAAATTAATATTGTTTCCAAATGTTTTGCCTTATAAATTTGTTTTATACCTACAGTGGCCAATCTTAAAACTGAAAATAAATTCATCAAATCAGCAGAAGTTATTTTTGGATTGTGGGAATAAGAATAATCTGTTTTCTTTATAGATTCTTTGCATTTTTTTCCCATAGTGGAAATGTTTATAATTAGAAACAGGTTTTTAAAAGGAAATAGATTTATTTCCTTTCTCTGTCTCATGAAAGTTAGCGGTCAGGAAAGGACCTCCTGTTAGTCATTTGCACCTCAGTGTGAATTTGACAGCTCTCCCTCAGAGGTATTTATGTTCACATTATGCTCTCTAATTAGGAGGAAATCTGAGTTCTGTAAAGTTCAGATGTCATGTGGCTTAGCCCACCTACTGCCCCACCAGACTTTCATAAATAACATCCTTTTGTTCTCAGAGGAGATACCCTCTGCATGATGAATAGCTCTGTGTTCACGCTTTCCTTCTTTGATCATATTTCCCTCATATTTTGGCTTTTCAGAGTTCAGTGTGAGATTCTTTGGCTAGTAAAGCACACTGGCTGCAAGGAGCTACTTATAAGAAAAACCAGAGCAGCCTCCTGTGGCTGGAGAGTTGAATTCCTTCCTCCTTGGTCTCTTTTTCTTTTCCCCAACCTGAAGCCCTTTCTTTTTTGTTTTTTTTCTTGCAGTTCATTTACCCCTACAACAAGTCCCAGATTTTCCGAGGTGACCCAATTTCAAATATCCTGTCCCATGATCCCCTTATGTACATTCATGCTTTGTCACATCATGCATTCTGATTCTTGGTTCAGAAAATGTGGTCACCATAGATGACTCCTTGAATTATTCCTAATACCTCTCTCGCTTTTTTTGCACCAACTTAAATGAGAAGAGACTCAAGCAAGACATTATACACATATACATAAATAAGAAAAACAAAGGAATGAATGAACAAATAAAGTTTTTATGGAGGAGAGGTTAGTCTATGCTTTGCACACCATGGAGTAATAACGGCCATTTACTGAGTACTTACTAGGAACCAGTACTGTGTAAGTGACTTGCGTGCTTTATCTCTTTCAATTCACACCACAAATCAAATCACAATATATTGAGCAAACTGAAATTGAAGGACTTTAAGTAACTTGTCCAGAGCACTCAGGAAGAAAGCCAGGAGTCTGGAAAAGTCTTCCTGAGCCCCACCGTTCGACTTGAAAATAACCCCTTCAATTTGCATTGTGCTTTATAGGGTGTGTATGTGGTTTATGCACCTCACAACAGCACTATTGTTGCAGTCACAAGGCCCCTGTGTTTGGCGCATCAAATATTTAATATTCAATAGATCAGAGTTTAGAATAAGGAAGTGTTTATTTATTGAAATTGGCGCCATCACGAGAAAATGGAAGATTTCGTTTTCTCAAATCTATCTTAAGCATGCGTTCAAGCCCAAGCTTCTTTTATCACTATGGTAGGGAGGAAGGGGGCTGGGGTGGTAAAGGGGCAGGACAAGGAAGAGCTGAAACCTCCAAATCTTTGTTCCCAGTCAGTCAGACCCCGAAGTTCAGACAAACACTTCCAATCAATTAGCATATCTACAGAAATGCAGGCTGAAATTAAGGTGAAGTCAGGAGAGAAGCATTTCACCCTGTTACATTGTGACATCAACAGGGCCTGGTAGAGATATTCTCTCCATCTACAGGTCTGGAACTAAGGCTCAATAATTTCCACAGGCAGTGAAAAAAGGCCCAGAGCCAATATTCAAACACTGTATTTCTTTATTTGCTCCTGCTTTCCTGTGCTCGGAAGTTCCGTTTCAGGATACAAAACCTTTCATTCCATCGTTAAGAGGACATCCTAGATGCTAGCTGAACTTGAAGGAGATGATTCCTTGTGAATAGTTGAGTTTTCTAGATAGCTAAGGGCTTGCTTTCCTATCCCCCATTTCCACTTCTTCCTCCTTCCTTTATCCCTCTTCCTCTGTGTACACTCAGTTACTTTTAAACTATCTTGGATAGTCTCTATATGGCTCTCCCGATGTGAGCTACAGTGCCAACTCTATCCACATGGCTACTGGAGCCACTGGACCAAATTCCCTAGCAGAGCACACCTCATAAGTTACAGCAAGTCGATTGGGAGGGAGGGGAGGATTGGGTCCCTGTTCTCAAGAGCACATGAAGCACTGATGTTTCATTAACCTCCTTCTATAGTTCACCCAGCACAATATCTTGCAAAGTTTCTTGCCTTTCTTGAAATACAAGAGAGCTGAATTTACCCTTTGTGTGACAATACAAAATATCATGATAAACCTAATAGCTAATATTTATTTAGTGCTCACGATGTGCCAGACACTGTTCTAATTGCTTTACATATATAAATTCCTTCATCAATATTAACTCATTTATTCAATAATTTTGCAGTGTGGGGGCCGGTGGCTCAGGCAGTTGGAGCTCCATGCTCCTAACTCCGAAGGCTGCTGGTTTGATTCCCACATGCGCCAGTGGGCTCTCAACCACAAGGTTGCCAGTTCAATTCCTCAAGTCCCGCAAGGGATGGTGGGCTCCACCCCCTGCAACTAGAAACAGCAACTGGACCTGGAGCTGAGCTGCGCCCTCCACAACTAAGATTGAAAGGACAACAACTTGACTTGGAAAAAAAAGTCCTGGAAGTAAACAATGTTCCCCAATAAAGTCCTGTTCCCCTTCCCCAATAAAATCTAAATATATATACATATATAATAATAATAATAATAATAATAATAATAATAATTTTGCAGTGCTATAAAACAGCCATGCCCAAGGGGCTGTTAAAGTATTTGGAGACTATTTGCCTCTGCATTTTTTAATTCATGGATTTTTCTTTCCTTTTCCTGAACCTCCCATTGTTATTAAGTTGCTAAATATCACCACTCTAGATTTTTTATTTGCTTCCTTTAATTTCCTATAGCTTTAGCAAGATAAACTAACCATGTTAGAATTATATCCTAAGAGAGGTAAATATGCTTTGATAAGGGCATATAAGTAAAATATATTTATAATACGCATATGGTACCCAGATAGAACTATACTCAATATATCTATTTCATCCATATAATAAAGGCACCAGAGCCTTTAACTTTTTATGTTGAAATAATTTCAGATTTATAGAAAAGTTACAAGAATAGTACAAGAAACTGCCATATGCCCTTCACCAACCTTTCACTAACTCTAGTTGGAAATATCCCAGTGAGGTTATAGGATGTAATTTCTCAGGATCACTGGTAAAGAATATGGTCGTTATGGGTCTTGTGTAGTCTGTCATACACTTAATCTCCTAACCTTTCCTTCCCCCAAGAATACTTAAGATTTGGCTAAAGTAATGTTTGTAAACTATTTTGAATCTGAAATCAGAAGTATGGAAAAGCTCTAAAGATATCACTGAGGTCACTGACCCAGTGTACGATAGAAGCTAACTTGAACCATTTCAGATTGAAGGAAATTAATCCTGGCTTGTTGTTATACTATTTATTCATTCATTCATTACAAATCTTTATTGCTAGGAACATTTTGTAACTGACATAATACTGTTGGATGTTCTTTTCATCTACTCTTACTCTCTAATATAGAAGTGTTACTGGAGTAACGGCTTGGTCCTTTTGCCGACACAGTAAAGAATTACAGATCAGCAAACATGAAGGTAGAGAGGAAGGAAAGTTTATTAAGATATGTTCTAAGGGAAGAATGGGCCAAGTCAAGAGAGACAATGACCCCAAAGGATTTGGGGCCTGAGTTCACATTGTTGGCTCTGGGCCAGCCTTGCGTGTCACGTGCAGACTTGGGTCATTTGATTGACATGTATAGGTTATATAACCCATTGTTTTTTGTGCATGTCCTTTCCCATAATGTATACAGAAAACCCCACAGTCTGGGTGATTAAAACGGCAATAGTAATTTATTGTAACTATATTATAATGAGGCTAAGGTTAAACCAAGGGTAAGCTTTACCATTCTGCACAGGCGTCAAAATTCAGATAATTCTAGATGGGTTTTATTTCCCTCTTTCCAGGATGTTCCAACCACAAAATTAATTCGGGGAGGGGGAGGTTTGACATCGGTGGTCCCTGGGGAGGGGACCTGGGCCGTGCAAAGTCCCAGTTACATTATCGCCCACCCCTCCTAGCGTATGACTATCTTCTGCCTAACATTAGCACATCTGACCTAATCAAAGGTTGGATGATATTTTGATAAACTAAAACAAACGTGTCTGGTTCATGAAATTATACTAGAAATGGACAGAATGGAGCTACCTTAGATTTGATATTAGTCTCTCATGGAGAAGCAGGTACTCTTATAGAATGTTGTACTTACCTACCTGCAGACCTCTCTAGAATCTTTAATGTTACTAAAAAAGATCTAAGAAGTAAATCAAGAAACCAAAAAATTAGATGATTGGCTAATAACACCAAATCTAATTTTGGGGATCTTCATATTAGGGATGTGTACCGTTGTCTTGATTTATGTGTGCACTCTTGGTTCTCAGTGAAAAGGGGACTACAAACTCTGAACATAGTCCTTCTCTTAGTATCTTTGCCTATGGTGCAGTGTTCAGATGGATGGCCTCCAGAGTCCTAAATGCTAAAGAGCGACAGCTGTCTCATTTGATAATTCAACAAATAATTATCCAAAAAAAAGAACAGGAATATCTGATGCTTATGGAGGTTGAAACAAACATCCTCAAAATTTTGGGGGTTGAACCAACCATTCCCAGAAAATTGATACGTGAGTATGATACCTCAAAGAGCAATGAAGTTCTAAATCAATCACATACCCAGATACCAACAGCCTGTTGTCAGCCCAGACTAAAAAAGTGGCCACAAAAGAGGACAATGAAAACAGTTTGCTGTCTGCATTAACATAACCTTATTATGCCATTGTCTCCATTAGCATAATTTTGCTATCCCTGGAGACTCTTGTCCAGAAGGTAGAAGTTGCAGATAGCCTTATAGCTCATCATAGGGACTTACCAAGAGACACCGAAACGCAAGAAAGCATCAACATTTATATACATGTCTAGCTACTATGCTGTATACCTGAAACTAATACAAAATTATATTGAATGGTCAATTTAAAAAAGAAGAAAACATCAATATACAGTTGATATTCTAAGACTCTTTAAACCCCTCACCTCAAAATCCTCACTTTGCTGTTTCCACATATCCTCAATTCTACGTCAGGATAAGTACGCAATTCCAATCAAGCCCCTGCATTGAAAGACCCACTTTAAACCGGACTTCAAAATCTCAGTAAATCAGGCCTTGCAGTTTCTTCTCTGAGATGCTATCTGCCAAGTTAGTATTCTCCCTTACTCTAATGTAACAGACTCAGTTTTGTGTTACCCATAGGTTATTTGGGCACTATTTGGGAAGCCAGCAATCTACAAGGACAAAGAGAAAATTCTAAAGAAAACAAAGAGAAAAGGCAAATTACAATAAAATAATGGCAAGAACACTGAAAAAGACTTCTCATCAGCAAAAATAAATGATGGGAGACAATGAAGTAATATCTTTGATGTGCTGAGGAAACATAATTGGGAAACTAATTTCTAAAGTCAGGCAAAAATGTAATTTACAAGTCAGGACAAATTGGAAATTTTTAGACATGCAAGCACTTAGAAATTACTATTAATAGTCCCTTACAAAAAAAAACTACTAAATAAGAAAAAAAAAATGAGCCTAGAAGAAATGAACAGGAGAAAGAATCAAGAGTGAACAAAAGAATTGTTAAAATATGCTGATAAGTCTAAATAAATATTGAGTGTGAAAAATTCAAATATCAATCAGTTTTGTGTGTTTTCATAGACCAGCTGGCATTCCAGTTAAAGCTAGCATATTAAAAATAAGCATTTAATTCTGCTTCTTCCTGAAAACACACAAAAAAGACAGTCAAAAGATTTTTTTAAAAAAAACATAAGATCCACCAGAATGAAAAGAACAGGAATATGTCAATAACAAAGTGTTGAATCCTGAAAAGCAGAAGGCAAGTCAGTTGAGGAATATTGATGATCAATCTGATTTATACCACAGAGCATCCAAAAGACCAGGGAACTGGCAACAGTAGGTATCGCTGAAAGTGTGAAAATAGACTGAAAACATAGACTTGATTGGAAGTCTGTTTAAACTCCACAGACCTCCTATTACTGCACAGTCAGACAACTACTCTTTTCCCTCTCCAAGATAAGACTGAAGGTTTATTCTCTGAAGAAGGAAAACAGAGGGTCTCTTGATTGGGATATTTGAGCATGATGGCATCATACTAAAAACAGAGGATGCCCAGGAAACAGGACTTCCAAAGGTAAAAAGAGTTTCCTCCATGAGAGGAAAAGGAGATCCTAGGGTAACAGCTCTGCAGTCATGTGGAAACCTACCAGTCCAGATGGAGATAAAGCAGAAAGTTCCTGAAAAGGCTTATGGGGGGAAAAATGATACTGAGAAAATAATTGATATGTTTACCAAGAGGGGATTTAGACAATTGGGGAAAAGTGTGGGGTTGAATTAGTGAGACATCCATTGAAAATTAAGCAAACAAACAAACAAAAAATAATTATTAACTGAAGGGAAAGCAAAAAGTCATGCAAGAAAGGAAAAGTAACCATAGTAAGCAACATGGCTCACCTGTGAATAACAATTATATGGTTGTAATATCTTAAGCACTGAATAGTTATATAACAAAATTATAATATAGCGGTATAAGAAAAATGCACAGAAAGGGGATATTTACATATATCTTGCTAAGATAAAATCAAAGAAAAGTAAGCCCTCAATGTTCATAGTGAGAAATAGATAATGTCTAAAACTGAACAATCAAGAAATAGCAACATGGGCCAGCCCAGTGGCTCAAGCAGTTGGAGCTCCGTGTTCCTAACTCCGAAGGTTGCTGGTTTCATTTCCACATGGGCCAGTGGGCTCTCAATCACAAGGTTGCCAGTTCAATTCCTCGAGTCCCGCAAGGGATGGTGGGCTGCGCCCCCTGCAACTAGCAACGGCAACTAGACCTGGAGCTGAGCTGCGCCCTCCACAACTAAGACTGAAAGGACAACAACTTGACTTGGAAAAAAGTCCTGGAAGTACACACTGTTCCCCAATAAAGTCCTGTTCCCCTTCCCCAATAAAATCTTTTAAAAAAAGAAAAAAAGTAAAAGAAATAGCACCATAAACACTATTGAGAGATATAAAATTTTAAAAATACCTGAAATTGTTTAACATATTTGCTTGGGACATGGAGGACAGTAGGTAGAGGGTTGTTATTTTTTTATAAGTTTTGCAGAATGCATTGATGCTTTAAACTATGTGTGTTTATGTGATTGCTGACTATTAAAACAAATTTTTTTAAAGCTGGATTTAAAATATGGGATGATAATAATAATAAAGAAAAAGGAAGAGAAAGTATTTCTGAAGGAAATTAAAATAAAAATTCTTGTCTTATTTAAGGAGAGTGTAAAAGTACCAATTAAATTTAGACTTTGTTTAACTTTCAAATCAACAAGAGTTCAATACAATGAATAAAGAACACTAGCTAAATCCAATCAAAGAAAGGGGAAAAGAAGAAAGAGAAAGCATGACAAATAGAAAACACAAAATAAGATGGTGAAACTGAGGGTCCTTGACTTGGATTAAAATTAGTTTTAAATCCTAGCTCTAGAAATCATATTCGTCTCTCTCTCTCTCTCTCTCTCTCTCTCTCTCTCTCTCTCTCTCTCTCTCTCTCTCTGTCTCTCTCTCCTCTCTCTCTCTGTCTCTCTCTCTCTGTCTCTTTCTTTCTCTCTCTCCCTCCCTCCCTCCCTCAGACTTGGCTTTTAACCCGGATAATCAGCAACCCTGGAGGCAGCAGAGGACAGTAGCTGGACCTGACTAATAGTCACAGGGTTCACACCTCTCACAGGCTAAAGAAAACATCTTGACCTAAGTTAGGTTTCAGCTCCTGAGCCCTAAGGTGGAACGATCCACTGAAGGACTCCCGCAAATACCTCAGAACTGTCCTCAAGACCTGAAAAAATGATTCATTACCCTTACCTCAGTGCCGACCAATCAGCTTCCAGCACGACCCAGAAAGAACCCTTAACACAAGGTGTCTTGTGATTTTTGCCCTATATAATCAGTAACCAACATGCCATCAGGGAGTTCGGGCTTTTGATCATTAGCTTCCCATTCTCCTGGATGACGCCATTCATCAATAAAATAGCCAATATTTCTCCACTACAATTCTTATTGTTTAGTGTTTGCCAGAACCAGGTGGATAAACTCTTTCTGTTCTATAACACAAACCTAATTGACTTGTCGTTACAGAATCCTGACCCCGATATATTCAGGGATGGAAGCAGGTTCATGGATACTGGAAACCAGAAAGCAGGATATGCCATGGTGATTCTCCAGGAAACCTTGGAAGCTGAGGCCCTATGAACAGATAACTTCAGCCCAGAAGGCCCTATTATTTGCCCTGACCCAAGCCCTACATTGTCGTGTCCCTCACGACAACGAGGGTTGTGGGAGGGAGAAGGGCAGCACAGGGCTAAGAAAAGACAGTAGCCAAAATTATAAAACACACAGGACCAAGGGGCTGCAGCCTCTAGGACTGGCTCCGAATGGGGCCAATGCGTAGTTTTTATTGGTAAACTTCTAAAGATGTAAAAGATTGTTAATCTCAAGATCTGTGTGTTAGTAGTAGTCTTTTTTTTACTAATTTAATTAGTAGCCTGCTGGCTGTCTTTCCGGAAGTTCCCATTGTGTTCCAGCTTGTGCTTTGCCTTCACACACGTACATCTCCAAGGAATCCATTGAAGGGGAGGAACCGATATAATTCCATTGGGTCTCAGTTTGCTGAGGCACTCCCTTGTGAAATCCTGGGAAGGGCGCGGGGGGGGGGGGGGGGGGGGGTTGACAAACGGTTTGGCAGCTGTAAGGCAACACTACACCTGGGAAAAGGTAAGAGGGTCAATATCTATGCAGATTCCAAATATGCATTTATGGTAACACATGCCCGTGGAGCTATGTGGAAATAAAAGGGACTTTTAACATCAGAAGGAAAAGAAATTCAACATGCTCAGGAAATATTAAGTCTCCTAAAGGCAGTTATGACACTGCCCAGGTCATCAGAAGACCAATGGCTTAATTTCCTAGGGAAATAATAAAGCAGATCAAGCTGCCAAGCTGGCAGCCCAAACTATCCCTGGTAGCAGCACTTATTCCTGACATTGATGAAAAGCTAGTTGCTCCGCCTAAATATTCCTCAGAAGACTCAGAAAGAGCAAAAGAATGAGGCTCTTCTACTCACCAGAAAGATGGATGGATTAGCAAAGAACAGGGGGTCACCCTGATCCCAAAATGGCTGCTGGAAGAAACAAGTCCATCTACCTTAGTGTAAGGGTGAAATTCGGTACGTCAATAATGTGGTTAAACTTAACTAGTTTGCAATTTGATCCACCATGATTTCAGCTGTTTTTTCTTCCTTTCTCCCCTTGCTGATTAACTTAAGAACTCTGTTTTGTTCCCTTTCCTAAGTATACAATACCTTGCGAATCCACTTAATCAACAGAATCCTAACCTGAAAAGAACAATTTCTTAATCCTCAGGTGCCCAGAATCCAATTTACAACTCCCTTGCAGTTTTTACTGGTGATGCATAAAACCCCAGGCCTCCATGGCAATATCCTGAGTCCGGGAGTCCAGAGATAACATTATCTTAAAACAGACCAAGGGTGGCTGGTTGGCTCAGTTGGTTAGAGCACAGTGCTCATCCAGCAAGGTCGCCAGTTCGATTCCCACATGGGCCAGTGGGCTGTGCCCTCCACAACTAGATTGAAAACAATGACTGGATTTGGAGCTGAGCTGAGCCCTCCACAGCTAGATTGAAAACAACAATTTGACTTGGAGCTGATGGGTCCTGGAAAAACATACTGTTCCCCCAAATTCCCCAATAATAATAATAATAATAAAACAGACCAGACCCCAGGAAGTGGTATTAACCCTGGGACCTGCCTAACCAATTCCCCTTTCCTTTGTTCTTCTTGTGTATCTATAAACCTCTTCTGTCCATTCTAGGAACTGGGAGATGGCCTTTGGACAGGAGTCCACCATCCTCCAGCATGCCGGCA